>NW_027040506.1:0-2985000 GCF_037179485.1 Ochlerotatus camptorhynchus | reverse complement strand
CCAGGGCCGCTTTTAAACGAGTGATTAAGCAGAGCAAGTCGAACTGTTTTAAGGAGCTGTGTCAAGACGCTGATGCCAACCCCTGGGGCGACGCATACCGAGTCGTGATGGCGAAGATCAGAGGTCCAACGATGCCCGCTGAAATGTGCCCAGAGAAGCTGAAAGTCATCGTGGAAGGACTTTTCCCGAAGCACGACCCAACAACCTGGCCACCTACACCGTACGGAGAAAGAGAGGGAGATAACGTCGAAATCACCAACGAGGAGCTCGTAGTAGTGGCGAAAGGATTGAAGGTGAAGAAAGCTCCCGGTCCGGATGGAATCCCCAACGTAGCGTTGAAAGCGGCGATCCAGTCATCCCCGGACATGTTCAGGATGGTGCTGCAGAAATGCCTGAACGAGGGTCACTTCCCTGACAGGTGGAAGATACAGAAGCTAGTGTTGCTGCCGAAACCAGGAAAACCGCCGGGGGATCCAGCATCATACAGGCCTATATGCCTGCTGGATACACTCGGAAAACTCTTGGAGAGGATCATCCTAAACAGGCTGACGAAATACACGGAGAGTGAGCACGGATTGTCGGAGAGGCAGTTCGGATTCCGGAAAGGGAGATCGACGGTGGATGCAATTCGGACAGTGGTCGAGAGAGCTGAAAAGGCGTCCAAACAGAAGCGGAGAGGAGATCGATATTGCGCCGTCATAACGATCGACGTCAAGAATGCGTTCAACAGCGCCAGCTGGGAGGCCATCGCCGAAGCACTGCATAGAATGAGGGTCCCTGACTACCTGTGCAGGATCCTGAGGAGTTATTTCCAGAACCGGGTTCTGGTCTACGAGACAGACATGGGACAGAGATCGATTAGGATCACAGCGGGAGTTCCACAAGGCTCCATCCTTGGTCCAACGCTCTGGAACGGGATGTACAACGGCGTGCTAACGCTGAAACTGCCCAAAGGAGTTGAGATCGTTGGCTTTGCGGACGACGTCGTCTTGACGGTAACAGGCGAGACGCTGGAAGAGGTGGAAGTGTTGTCAACCGAGGCAATCGACATGATTGGTAACTGGATGAAAGGAGCGAAGCTGCAAATAGCCCACCACAAAACGGAAGTGTTATTGGTCAGTAACTGTAAAGCGGTACAGCGGGCAGAAATCACCGTCGGGGAGCACACCATAGCCTCGAAGCGTGTGTTAAAATACCTGGGAGTGATGGTCGATGACCGGCTAAACTTCAACAGCCACGTCGAATATGCCTGTGAGAAGGCTTCGAAGGCCATCAACGCGATAGCTAGAATCATGCCGAACAACGCTGGTCCCAGCAGTAGCAAGAGGCGTCTTCTGGCCAGCGTGTCATCATCGATACTGAGATATGGAGGTTCAGCCTGGGTTCCAGCGCTGGAAACGAAGCAGAACCAAAGGAAACTGAGCAGTACGTTCCGGCTCATGGCCATGCGAGTCGTGAGTGCGTACAGAACCATCTCGTCGGAAGCAGTATGCGTTATCGCCGGTATGATCCCTATCGGCATCACCCTGGTGGAGGACAGCGAGTGCTACAGGCAGAGAGAAGCCGGAAGAGTACGGAAAGTTGTGAGAGTGGAGTCAGTGGCAACAGGAGTGGAACACGACGGAGAACGGTAGATGGACACATAGAATAATACCGATTCTTTCGACCTGGGTGAACAGAAAACACGGAGAAGTCAATTTCCACCTAACGCAGTTCCTGTCTGGCCACGGCTGCTTCAGGAAATACCTGCATCGGTTTGGACACGCAGCGTCACCCCTCTGTCCGGAGTGTGGCAACGTCGATGAAACGCCGGAGCATGTGGTCTTTGACTGTCCAAGGTTCGAGGCAGTGCGAACGGAGATGCCCGTCCTTAACGTGGAGAATGTCGTTGATGAAATGTGTCGAGAGGAGGACTCTTGGAATGCCGTGAGCAGGGCAGTCACGCAGATTATGTCAGAGCTGCATCGTAAATGGAGAGAAGAGCAGCGATCTAGCAACGCCAGCTAGCGCTGAGAGTACGACAAGTGCATGAGCACAGCCACCCCCCGAAGTAGTCGCTTGACAGTGGTCCCGGGGGGATCCAGGCAGAGTAGAGAGTAAGGAATGGGTTTTAGTGGAGCTGCACTAGGCAACTAGTGGATACCACACCGTGCCACCTTCACTACAGGCCAGGCTTCTTGAAGCTTTCCTAAACCTGACTATAAAAAAAAAAAAAAAAAACACACACACACACAAACACACACGCACACACACACACACACACACACACACACACACACACACACACACACACACACACACTCACACACACACACACACACACACACACACACACACACACACACACACACACACACACACACACACACACACACACACACACACACGCACACACACACACACACACACACATACACACACACACACACACACACACAAACGCACACACACACACACACACACACACACACACACACACACACACACACACACACACACACACACACACACACACACACACACACACACACACACACACACACACACACACACACACACACACACACACACACACATACATACACACACACACACACACACACACACACACACATACATACACACACAAGAATTTCACAAGAATTTCACAAGAATTTCACAAGAATTTCACAAGAATTTCATAAACTGCAGATCGCGTCTAGCGAAAACATCCTGAACTGGAACATTAGGTTGCCCGAAGGGAATCGTATAGCTCAGATCTGACTCCACGATGGTCAGCACAAGACCAAATAATGTGATCTGCATCCTGGTACCACGCACCAATGGTGCGCATAATGGTTGGCGAATTGCCAAAAGCAAAAATAACATAAATGTCCTTCCGATGATGCCGAAAACACGCCATCTTCTAAAAAAAAAACTCACCTTTCGATTAATTTACCGGCAACTATGCCAGGAATCAGTAAGCGAGAAAAAAACTGATAATTTACATCAAGCGGATAGCGATAAAACATTCAAAATTACGAGCGCTGCTTGTCCGATGTGAATTACTCAGTATTACTCAATAAACTGCACGGAGGAGGAAAATAGTGCCTTCTTTGTTTCAACGAAAATTTTACTATATAAAATAACAAATGAAACATAAGGTGGTGTAGTGGTAAGCGTGATTACCTCTCACCCCAGCAGGCCTGGGTTCAATCCCAGTCGGCGCCACCGGGATGTTCTTGAGGCATAACATCTCTGATTACGCCTTCCTTCGGATGGGAAGTAAAGCCGTTGGTCCCCGGTTCATGAGTTGATGGGTCGATAGGTAGGGTACAGGTGTGGGAGCTGCCTTCCTGGCACGTCGGTAGCATTGGTGCTCAGCACGGAAAACAAGATCGACGGAAAACAAATCAAGAAAAAAAAAAACAAATGAAACATAAAACATTTACTTACTTCACTACTTTAAAATATTTTTAAGTCACACTTTCAAATAATATTTGAAACTAAAATGTAGATCACTGATTCGAAGGAGAATTTTTCTATTCTACGTCTGCTTACCAGCCGCTATGAACTTTAAGTGAACGAGGAGAATCCTTAACGCTATTAAAGATCTTGTTTTTTAGAGGAAATGGTAAATTTATTTTGGAAACACTGTTTGTGTGTTTGTGACGGTTAAAGATACTTCGGCTCTTATATTTCTTATTAAAACCTGTGTTAAGTTAGTGTCTTCATTTTCACATGTTGTATTTTGTTGTTGCTAACAATATTGTTTGTTCACGTTTAAAAACAAAGCAAGCGGTTCCACCCTACCATCAACTGCCAAAAAATTAGATTCAATCTTGGTGACCGATCTATTGAAAGTGAGGTGGCATTTTGGAAGTGGTGTGCTATGTTCTATTGTTGAAGATTGTATAATGTTGTTGCTTCTGTCGTGGTGACCCTTCTCTCACTGATACTGTGGTACGTAAACCACTGTGCTATTGATCTCATTGCTTATTCTAGTACGTCACTTTGCACACTGTTGTGGTTTGGTTGTGGTCGTTTTCACTGTGTTCGGCTATGCTCAGATAGCTTGTATGCATACTGAAACGGCTGTGGTCAGAAAAGCGACTGATTTGGTGAGTACCGAACGAAGCGCTTGTGGATCAAGTTCTTGGAGCAAGTAGCACTATGAGGTCGGTAATTTAATGATCATATACTTATCAGTATTCTCTTCATGCGTGGTGTTGAACAGGTTTCGATACAATATATTGTGCCTCCTGTGTGGAATTGTTTGCTGTTCCTGCTGCTGCTGTTTGTTGTGATTGTTTTTGTTATTGCATGGTTCCGTAGAGCGAAAGCATCTGAGCTGCAAAGGTCTCATAGCGAATCTAGTACGTCACTTTACACACAACTGTGGTTAGGTCCTGGTAGGCTAGGGCCGGTTTCGCTGTAGTCTATGCTCAGATAGCCTGTTTGCATACAGAAACGGCTGTTGTCAGAAACGCGACTGATTTGCTGTTTTGTTAGGGCTTCCGTACGAATCTAATGAGAATGCTATGAACTTAGTCAATAGAACCCTTGCACATATTGAAGCTAACTTGCAGCTGGTTTCGATCGTGTCTGCTACAAGATTGCATCTAAGCAATAAACCAAACGAAATAGTGCCCATTCAAATCTTTCTCATAGACAGGAATGTAAAACAAGAAGAAGGTTCTTTCGAGGAAAAGGAACTTTGGTACAGTCCTTTCAACGAACGTTGATCAATATTTCGTACTTAATGGCAATCCAATTTATGTTACGCTAAGAGATGAATGAACTCCGCTATCAATAGAACTACTAAGTAAAATGCGCGAACATCAAGGCTAAAGTACGTAAGCCCAGGAAGAGGAGGTGGTATTCTTATTAAACAGGATGAAACTTCTAAACCGGATGTAATCAAAACTAGGGAAGATTTGAATCGTGTAATTCGGTATTTTCTCGTGTAGAGACAGTTCATCGGGAGGCTTAGTTATTTACATAAGGAACTCAGTTGGGTATAAAATTATTGAAATTGAATTGTCTCTAATGATGGTTTTCATCATATTCATGTTGAGTTGGTGATAAATAATATTAGGTGATATACCGTATGCGTAATAATGTTTGCACCATAGTACAAATAAGGTTCCTGTTTCACCTGTGTATTCAATGAATGCCTTGGTTTTCTTTGCATGCACGTAACCTATAGCTCATACCGTAGTAGGCTGTGTATAAAAGAAAATGATTTACTTATTTTGACAGTTGCATAATGACGAAGTGGCAGCGTATTCGTGATTTGTCCCACGCGCAAATGTCGCAAAAAGACATTTCAATCGCCGTGGGAGTGTCCCAGTGGACCGCCAAAAGGGTTGTAGACCGAGAAAAGAAAGTACAACTATCCACGAAGGTGGCCACAGGTCGTCCGAGGTCAGCTCGGGTTCCGAGGGTTATCGCTGCTATCAAAAGGAAGATTCGGGTGAATCCAGTGCATTCAATAAGGAAAATGGCAAAGGAACACGGGATCAGTGACTTTACGGCACGGAAGATCGTAAAGGAAGATTGCGGGGCGAAGTCGAGGGCACGGAAAAAAAACTCAGATTATTACCAACCACATCCGGGAGCTAAGAGTCAAACGATGCAACAAAATCTTGAACTTCCTTAAGCGAAAAAATCCGGTAGTCCTGTTCACCGACGAGAGCATGTTTACCGTCGATCCCGTATCAAATTCCAGAACCGACCGGTATATTAGTTCTCTTACGGTAAAAGACGTGGCCGACGAGCACAAGAACGTGTATCTGACCAAGCATCCTGCTAGCGTTATGGTGTTTGGATTGGTGGCTTCCGATGGCAAAAAAAATGGACCCGGTGTTCATTCCAGAAGGCGACAAGGTCAACACGGAGATCTACATCGGGATTTTAAGTAAGTATGTTCTTCCGTGGATCAAAGAACAGTACATACGGTCCGAAGCCAAATGTTGTATTTCAACAAGATGGGGCTCCGTGCCACACCTCGAACCGCACTCAGAAGTGGTTGCAGGAACATCTTTCGTTCTGGGCGAAGGATATGTGGCCGCCATCCAGCCCCGATCTTAATCCGCTGGATTACTCAATGTGGCGCGTCATGAAGGCCAAGGCCTATTCTAAACGCCACCCGAGTACAGCAAGCCTCAGACAAACATTGATCCGTACCTGGAGAGAAATGGATCCAGACTACATTATTAGAACCTGCCGTACATTCCGGAAGCGTGTGGAGGCCGTAATTACAGCAAGTGGAAACTCGATCGATGATTATCATAGTTTAAGACTTTGAGAAACATCCCCCGTTTGAATAAATAAAAAAACTCGAAAACGAAATTTTAGAGAATTTTTAAATTTTGACATTTCTCAATGGTACAAACATTATCACGCATACGGTAAATATACCAATTAACTTGGCCAATAACAATGTAGTCCTCAAATATAAGTATCTTTTGCAATTCTATGGCTTTATTTGTTCAAATACATATGTAACGAGACCTGCTAGTTCAAATATTCTTGATCACGATTTATGTAAAATGGCTGATGTTCATCGTCTTTGTAATCATCCCTAACAACACGCATGTTCTATACCAGTTTATTTTACCATTATATGACTGGATTTGGTTGTAAAGAAGATAACTCAACATAATTCCATGATAATGTGTTACTTGGGATACTATTACCAGAGATTTAAGTGACCATTCTCTAATATTGTCTGAGTTCAAATTGAACATTGGATTAAATCGGATTGTTCTGTCAACATAATTAATCAACCATGATAAACTCGAAAATGAGTTAAACAGATATCTCGGTCCCGTTCAAAATCCTAATGAATGTCTAGAAAACATTATTGTTATATATAACAGTTTTCTCACAGATTGTAACAAAACTGTTAATAAAATAGCTAATATCAAAGGGACACAATGCCCTTGGATGGATTTGAATTTGTGGACAGCGGTAAAAATTAAGAACAACTACTTTAAAAAATCTCATAGAGACCAAAATAACGCGAAAGTACTAGGAAGTTCGACTAACAAATCAAAATTGTCATTGGTCATCGATGGTGTTCCTACTAATGACAATAACACTATATGTGATTCATTCAATAAACATTGTTCGACAGTTGGTCCTAATTTAGAAACAAAAATAAATGCTACAAGTAAAAATCCATTACGATACATAAACCCTATTTCTGATTAAATTTTTCTGCAACCATCGACTGTCAATGAAGTTATACTACTGATTAATGATATAAAGACCAACAAAAATCCAGGTCCTGGCAATTTGTCTGCCAAAATAATTAAAAATAATATTTTCGAGAATTCTGTCTGAATCCTTAAATTTAATTATTCAAAAGGGTTCGTATCCAGATTGTCTCAAAACAGCCAAAGTAGTGCCTATATTTAAGTCAGGAGATGCAACCCACGCCGACAATTATGGACCCATATCAACCCTATCAGTTTTAAACAAAATATTTTGAAAGGTATTAATCACACGCCAGATAAGTTTTTAGATAGGCATAATATACTGTAAAGTATGCAATATGGTTTTCGTAGCGGAAATAGCACCTCTGTAGCCGTAGTTGAACTTGTAGACCAAATATTGATGATGATGGTCCCACCTCTTACCCCTACAAAGGTTTGAGCTGGACGATTTATCTTTAAGATAATTAAATATGACATTTTAACCAGGTTGGCAAACAAAATCGAACTGGTTTCAGTTACAGATATAAATTCCCTCTAGAGTTTACAGTTGCTTCACAGCGATATAAATGTGGAAAAGCTCAGGCGTCCACCTCTTAGTTCGCCTTTTTGTCCACCTAAAATATTCATAAGTATTACAAGCAATCAAGAGTTAATGAACAATCAACAAAGCATCCTATTACACTAGTAACCCCACAATCTGATGCTATCATAATTTTCAGCAATGTCAGGAATGCTCACGAACCCCTAACATTTGCCAGAAAACTTACTACTAACTCAAGGTATCTTTCAAATAAGCTTCAAAATTGCATTTTGTTTTATCAAATGTTAAATTCAGTCCTCTATATCCGTAATACGCGCGTGAGGCTCAATCCTTTGTAGACTACTTTTTTTTTTTAATTAATCTACTATAAAATCAAATATTAAAAATCCATCATCACCCTCGTGGCGAACAGAAATAGTTTTTGCAGTGCTACAATAATTACTAAAAAGTCGTTATGACAGCTATCCATATAAAATAATCCGTTAAAAATAACTTCGTCAAGATACATAATTTGTCAATTCATAAAAAAAATCACTGCATAACCGTTCAAAAGACAGTTTTAACGTGTGAAATGCAATGTCTCTTAAATTCTGCTAATGTTGTTGAACGTTTAATGTGTCTAGGCATCGAATTGAAAACATTTACTTCTTTGAAAAATAATGAATTCTGTGAAGCACAAGTCAAGAAATGTGGTGTTCTTATTTCAACCGCGTTTCTAGTATTATATCTATGATAGTCACTTCCTCTTTCAAATCGATCACACAAATATCGAGGTAGCAAACCGTTAACTACTTTAAAAATGAACACCATAGTCAAATATACAATTCTTTGCTTCACCGACAACCATTGTAAGGCGTCTAGCATCAAAGTTGAGGAAGTGAATCTATAACATCTCAAAATCAAACGCATTATTTTATTCTGCAAGCGCTGTAATCTCGATATTTGTGTTGAATTGGACAGAAATAAAATGGAAGGGCAAAAGTCTAGATGAGGAGAGATGATTGATTTGTATAGCTGTATTTTACTGGCAATACTTAAATCGTTTTTCAATCGACATAGAATTCCATACTTCTTGGCAATTTTCTTGATGACATTGTCAATGTGAGAGTTGAACTTAAGTTTGTCATCAATAATCACGCCAAGATATTTAATCTCCTGAACGCGATAAATAGTCTCATCATCAATTACAACAGAGACGTTCTCATTTAATCGATTCCGCGAAATCACCATAAATTTAGTTTTACTTGTATTCAATTTTAACTGCTTACACTTCAACCATCTACTGAGATACTGCAAATCTTCATTCAAGTGTGAGACGGCAACTTCTAAATCCTTAGCTGCAATGAATAACACAGTATCATCTGCAAAAAGATTAATGTCGCAAAACCGTAAAACACGTCGCAAGTCATTAATATACATAATAAATAAAAGGGGCCCTAATACACTTCCCTGGGGCACTCCAAGGTTGTTTCCCACGGGACTGGAAACAGAATCATTAAAAACAGTCCGTTGAGTTCTGTCAGACAAATAGCTTTCAAACCATTTATATGCAGTACTCGTAATTCCAAAGCGCTTGATTGTACTTAACAGTAAGGGCCTAGAAATTGTTTCAAAAGCGCGTTTCAGATCCAAAAAAACAGCAACAATCGTATCTTTACGCTCCAAGTTGTCTTCCCACTTTGCTAACACCAAATTCAATGCAGTTTCATAAGAATGCCCTTCCCGATATCCCGATTGTTCTAGTATCAACAAAGAGTTGTTATTCAAATACTCCAACAGCTGGCCTTTAACAACAAGTTCTAAGATTTTCTCTAATGTGTGCAACATGTTGATGGGACGAAACTCTTCGGCTTTAATCGTTCCAGCAACTTTTTGAATAGGAACCACTAAGGATTCCTTCCAAATTTGTGCTACATGTCCATTCTGCAATGATTTATTAATAAGGTCCAGAAAGATGTGGCCAATGACATGAAAGCAATCTTGAATAACTCTAGCATTAACATTATCTACTCCAGCCGATTTCCCTAATGGAAAACAAATAACTCTAAGTTCATCTAATGTGATTGGGTGAAAAACTTCAAATCTGCAACTACTATTAACTGGCTGTTTTATTTCGTCAGGTTCATCGACCAATTCAATGGATTGATTAATCATTGAAACACTTTCGACAAAATAATCATTAAACTTAGATGCAATTACTTGTTCTGACTGTTCTAATGCGCCATTAAAAGTTATGGACCGCGGTTTGCAATTACTAGGTTATAATAAAGATTTTAAAATTTTCCATAACTCTTTGCTGTTGTTTTGATGCTGATCAATCTTCCTTTGAAAATATTCACAACGAGTTTTCTTTATCGATTGTGAATACTTATTACGCGCGATTGTGTACCTAGTCCAATGATTGTCATTATTAGATCTACAAAACTTTTTGTACAATTTGTCCCTTTTCCGTTTAAGACACAAAATATCCAAATTGTACCAGCTGTTCGAGTTTTTCAAAGAAACAAACTTTTGCTCAACTAGTTGATTGGTACACGTTTTCAAAGCGTTATTAAGAACAGCTGTAGATTCATCTAAGTTACCATCCACGAATGGAAAATCCAGGCTTCTCTCAACAAGGTTTGAAACAGCTTGCTTCGAATATTTCCTCCAGCACTTCCATTTTACAAAATTATCGTTATCGTTTACATGGTCTAAGACATTAATCACTAAAGTCTCATGATCGGTTATTTTCAAATCAGTATCCGTAACTGAACAAATGGAATCAAAATTGGAATAAACGTGGTCAATTAAAGTTCTTCTGTGCCTGGAAATACGCGTATATTCATTAACCGTTTGCTTTAAATTAAAAAAAACTCAGCTAAACGCTTCAAATGATTCAAATTATGGTTATCATGCCAATTAATATTAAAATCACCAGCCAATATATTTAATTTACTAGAATCAAGGAATGTCTCGAGCCAGTTCTCTAAAACTTCAACAAAACGCTGGTCACTAGAACTGGGGGGAATAATACAAAACACCATAATTACCCGTCTTCATGCCAAATAGAACTGTAATGCCCAAGAACCAGTTGCCATCAATAACTTCGTTGGTACGAAGGTTGAATTGAACTGATTCTTTGACATAAATAGCAACACCGCCAGTGTGTCTAGAATGTGATAAACAAGCAGCAACAATATATCCCGGAATACTATACTGATCAAAAGCTTCAGTTTCTACAATATGAGTTTCAGATAAGAAAACTAAAAGAGGACGTTTTTCCTCAACAATCTGACGTAATGCTACGTAGTTTGTTGACAACCCCGCAATATTCGAGTATAAAAAATCGAATTGATTCACATTCCTGGAACTTGGCTGCTATTTATTGAAACGCAAGCTGCTTTTCTTCTGATCAAAAAGTCTTTTATAGAGCAAACATTCCGAGCTAAATGCGGCATGGTTGACGTCCAAGTTCATTTTTCGTTCTTTATTCGTTTTCAAACAATTAATACATTTCAATACAGTTGACGTACACTCCGACGTTTTGTGTTGTTGGCTGCACCTAGAGCATCTATCACAATTTTTGCAATCCATGCTCTTGTGTCCAAATTCTCCACATTTGAAGCATCTCAACACATTAATCGCGGGAACTATCGAGCACCGATCAAACCCTACATTTACTTTTTTCGCACATAACAAACATTTATAAGTATCGACATCGACTTCAATTACAACACTAAACTTGTTATAAGTGAAGCGTGGATTTTCAAACATGTTCACTACTTTAACATCATTTATAGCGATGTCTTCATTTTGACTTTTTAAGTAGTCAATAAAGACATCGGAGGAAAACTGATCGCTCATGCCCACTATTTTCAATCTTGGCACCGAAGTGGGAACAACAGCACTATATTTTTCACCCAGATTGCTTTCAATACCATTTTTCACATCACTTACGTTTGCTCCTGTTGCACACTCAACAATAATGGAGCCATCTTTACCATTCCTAAAATTACTGATTTTGTGTGTTTTTGGATCCAACTGAGTTTTCAAAAACTTACGAGTATCTTCGCAAGGTTGTTTGGACTCTTTCGGTTTAATCACAATGACCGGACGAGTCTTACGATTATCTGGTTTGTTACTTTTACTATTACTGTTACTATTAGTTTTACTTTGACTAGCACGACTATGTCTTTTTACAACATCCGCAAAACTCGCATTTTCTTGAAAAACAACATCATCATCATGATCACTATTACTAATTACTAATTTACGTTTTTTGCGTCTGGTATTTTGGTCCGATTCTGACTGAATCGTCCTAGATGAACTGCGATGATCATTCTGTACAGCTAATTGGTTTTCCGCATCAATTTTAAAAAATGAACTTTTCATATTATCCAATTTCTCACAAATTAAATTTTCAAGACCATTTACATTTATTCTAATGTCTGCCATCCCGCTTTTAACCGCGATGTCCACCTGAGCAGCAATGTGATCTCGCATGTCAGTGATCGAGTCCGAGAGTTGAAAAACCTTTTTCATCTCTTCTTCTATCCTTTTGACGCGCGAGATAAGATCATTCTGCTCGTCACAACTCTGATCTGATAGACAACTATCACACTTGAACAGAACATTTGCATTATCTGCTATAAGCCTCGCCGCAGTCTTAGTGAGTGCCCCACAAGTGAAATGGAACGTTCCATTGAACGGACCTACACATGTAACTGGGAGCCCGCTCATAGCAATAGACTGCTCGCATACATTACACACATCCATTTTACCAAATTAAACGCTAACACTGTTAGCAGCAGACATATACAGGGGAGGAGAACACAAAATAAAATTTTACCGCCACAGCTCACTACACAAAAGCAATAGCGCGCCGGGGGGGAAATACAAAATTAAACAAAAACTAGTTGCTAGGCAACCTTTCCTCTACTTATCCTGTTAGAAAAATACCACGGGCACGCGTTGGAATAATCCTTTCGCGGCACACGCCACTATTTCACACGAAATTATTAATTTATTTTCACAGCACAACTCATCAAAAACACTACTTTGTACGCCATTGATTGTGAAGATTAATATTGGAAGAAAGATATTCAAAAAAAGTTGTGGGCGCCTTGTTTCTTGATCTGAAAAAGGCATTTGACACTCTCAATCACGATATTTTACAAAGGAACTTAGAACAATAGGAAATCAGGGGAACCGCAAACAGCATTATCCGCTGCTATATGAGCAACAGAAGACAATATGTTTCATGCGATGGAGGAATAAGCTCTTGAAGAGAAATTAGTACTGGAGTTCCACAGGGAAGTTACATTGGCCCTTTACTTTTCCTTGTTGATATCAAAGAAATTAGCAACATTAATCTCTCTGGAACTCCCAGGTTATTTGCTGACGGCCTTATTTTATCCACATGTCAATTTGAATATAATTGTTTCAAAGATTAACGGTTGCTTCAGGTAAATCTCCTCTCATTAAACCTGAAAAAAACTAAGTACATGATCTTTCGGTCCCCTAGGAAAATTCTACCACAAGCATCAACTTTAGCTATGAATACTGACATTACCGAGAAAGTAGACTCATTCAAATATTTGGGAGTTGATCTTAATTCTACGTTATCTTGGGATTATCACATAAATAAGGTTACAAGTAAAGTTTCTTGCGCATATTCATTCTCATTTGAGCTACGTGATTATTTCATGGGGTAGAGCTGGTAAGCCAAAATTAAAAAAAAATGACATTTGAAATTTCTATCAAATTCTAGAGTGTTCATTTTTGCCCTAAACCATCTTCCAGTTCCATCCCAAAAACACCATTCCTAAAATTAGACCCTAGTGTTCATATAGGCATTGCAATTTAGATATTATTCCATATTCTAGCAATTTATTAAATATTCAAACCTTATAGCATAAATTTGTTGTATTGAGAGCGGTTCATATTTGAGTATATCTTTAATTAAAAACCTATCCTTAACAAATACACCGAATACATATGAAAAACTGATCAAAAAAGATGGACAACGATGGACATTAAAAATTCATATGTGAAAATGGTAAAAAATACCACTCTGAAATGTTCACCAGTGAAAGTTAAGGAACTTTCGTGGAATATATTTTTTTTAGAAAAATTTTCTCTACTCGGAACATAATTTTTCATGTTTTACTTTGCCATTTTAGAGTTATGGATTTCAAAAGTAACTATATGAAGTTCGGGAAAATCGGAAAAGTTAAAATGCAATTTTCCAGCCAGTAAGGTTTTCGTTCATAAATTTTAAACGGCATAAGGCAATATCTTGAAATTTTCACCTCAATGAGATTTTTTTTTTCAAAACACGAATAAAATAGTTTAAAATATTTAAATCACTCAGAAAATGTTTTTTCTGCTTTTTTTGTGATCGTGTCACATCGTGAAAATTTTCTTTGAAAACAATTTTCAGATTATATTTCATATAGATTAAATGTCCTTATGATTTTAGTATGCAAAATTTGATCTTAAAAGCTATGAATTTCCAAAGTACGTGATGTCTGGGAAGATCTGAAACTTCAACTAAAGTTTTTTTTTTTTCGGAAGATTAGCCACCCCTAATTTTTCAAATTTTTGTTCGTACAGATGTTCATAAACTTTACCTGTGGGCAAAACTTTAAAGCATTCAATGAACCTCCAGCTCAAACCTGTCTGATGGTTAAAACAAATCTCCACCAGTAGCTGATTGATAAACAAGCGTGTGATAGAAATTTATTTTATCCAATGGCGTTGTTAGTTTGCGTGAGTGTGTTTTGCATTTCGAGAAAATTGCGATTAAAGCCATTGTTTATGTTTGGTGCTTTATCTTGTTTCAATTATTGGTCAGGATATATCCTGAACAGAGGAAAAATAGAATACAGAAGCAAACAGTGTCAGTGCATTGCGTGAACTCTGCAGATTCCAAATTATAAAAAAACACACGCATACTCAAATTTGAACTCCCGCATCATAAAACCTTGCAGCATCATAATTTTATTATTAGCTAAATCTCATAACGTGTCTATAATGCACAATCAATTTGATTGGGCGTATCTCCGGTCGGTTTCTTCAAGTGAAAAGTAGAGCTTCAACATTTCTTAGGACCCACATTCTTCATCTGACTACAAAGCACATCATTCATAGCACCAATCTCCACAAAATCCGCCAGCTAAAAGGCGTCTTAATCCCGAATTACAGTCATTCAACTTGCCATCGATTGCCAAAACAGGCAAATATTAGTTCAGACACGACCTACGGCTTTGACCGGCTTACATAACATCACCATCCCAAAAAAAAAACTAGAGCTGCCGAACTTTGCCAGAAGCACTGCACTGAAGACTCGACTTGCTGCCACTTCTTGCGACCGCGAGACCCATCAAAGCCAAGACGGGTGAGAAGAAGTTCGAATTTATAATGAAATTATTACAAACCGGAGCTCTCCGAAGCACCACCATAACTGACGAAAACCGAAACGGCTCCATCACCGAAAAACGATTTAATGAGCCAGAATGCCATAATAACATGAATGATTCCACCCGGTAAACTGCGTCGTTTGCTATGGGACCGGATCGAGAAAACAACAATTTAATTTATGTGAAGCATCGAATAATTGAACCGAGCGAGAGTGCGTATGCAAATTTTCCGATCGACCTCACCTTTCAACTTGATCATATTTGGGAATCGGTCGGTGCTTGAGGCAGGTCGTCATCATCATCGATGGAACACTTTTGCTTTTGCTACTCGCTAAATGGTAGGTTATGGTATGGTGGGTACTTTCGATGAAACCATCACTAGCTGCTGTTGGAAAGTGGAGCATCTTAAGTCAGCTGCAGCGTGTCTCCGGAAGGGGGGAGAGCTATTGTTTTATTAATCAAATTAGATGGGTCATTTGCATTTTGGGTCAGTTTAAGAGAAACGGCGTCTGTCTGCAAAGTCGACATGTTAATCACATTTGCTCTTGGATTTTTTGAGCATGGTGTGTTGCAATATGTTCAAGTGCTGTCGCAACCTTGTGTATCAATATTTCGATGGCAAAAGCTCGCTACCTGACTTGATAGGTGAGGAAATAGCGAGTGAAATCAGAGACGTGGAATTCATCTTAAAACGGTAATTGAGCTCCACGGTTTAAACTCATCCGTTAAGTCGATTCTTATCGCACACCGTTAGCGCTAATCTCTCGCTAATCACTTATGAAATGATCCATCGCAAACACACGGAGGAAAACGCGGCACAGCCAAAACGCTTACATGTTTTGGAATCCGGGTCGTCGTTCGTCGCTAGGCTTTGATCTCCGACAAAGGAAAAAAGAATCAACCTGGCCCAGTCTGACGTGCGTCGTTCGATATGATGAATTTGGTCATAAAACATCACGATGGACACACGCGCGCACACGTTGCTGGTTTGGTTGCTGCCCACGGTCACAGCATCCATTTCACCATCAATTAGGAGCCAAGAGGCCGCTACATATCTATCTCCCCCCAAAAGATACCACCAATGGGCCGACATTCACACGCAAGTACTCTTGTTTCATCACGTGTGGCATTCTTGGAGTCGAAAATTCCTCATATAATCAAATTGGTACGGTCGGTTACCTTCTCGGGTGGTGGTGTTTGTTGTTGCACTTGTGCCTAGATTTGTGCGGCGTGCCTCTAATTGAAATTAATAACACACTTCACGAACGAACGCGCAAGCTTTGAAGAGGCTCTTTAGGCCGCTCGTGCATTTGATAATTTAACTCTCATTAATTATGTTTCAACGGTTAATGGGAAAGGTGCTTCTCAGAGATGTGGACGGAGCGCCATCCACAACCGATCATCTTGGGAGGTCAGTATGGGAGAAATAAACAAGTACGTTTTGACTTTTCAGATCTTTAGTATTCTACCAGATTTTCAATCCGTTTGGGATCCCAATTTTAAATTTCCAACACTTCCATATGAAACATTTTTTTTAAATGGAATTGAGAAAAAATTGAATTGAATGAAAAAAAAAATTGTAATAAATTTAACACTTTCAAAAAATCGGCGGAATCTTTCATCAATTATGATGATGATAGTGGTTTACCACCCATTGTAGCACGGAAACTAAGTCCGACAGCAGTGGGCTCTCTTTTCTGTTTGTCTTGATCAAGCTTAATAACCTCTGATTGTCCTCAACATGTCGCTGTATGAAGGGCCAAAAACGAATTGGGTAGATCGATAGGCAAAGTCGCCTATACGCATCTGCGGAACAATAAAGAATCTCCTTCCAGCAACTTGATCAGCCAATTGGTCAAAAAGACAATCCCCCAAACAGGAAGATGTCCCAATGAGTGGGGAGAAGAGCCCGCCTTTTATTCACGAAATGTTATCAACGGAGAGTTGGCATTCCCACTCTTCCCGTACAGGCGGAATCTTTCATCAATGGAACTTAATCTATCTTTATTTTTAATATACACCAAGGTGTCTCTGGAAGAAAAGCTTATTAAAAAAAATCATCCCACTTCACAAAAGCTACGTGTCACCCCTTTCATATAAGACTTGAATGTATATGTGTAATTAAAACCTCCGAGGGGAATGTGAAATCTCGGGTCGTTCCAGCTTTGTTCCAAAAGCGCAGTCACTAAGCTGAATACATTTAAGATATTTCGTTTTTATTCATTTTAGATAACAAATACGACCTCTCTCCTATAATCTACCCTGCCTTGTCCTACTGGTCTCAAAGCTTCGCTTAAGAGTGATACAGATAATTCGCTCACCATACTGCTTCTCAGTTGCCGCACCGTGCCGCTGCCACTACCATTCGACCAGCCAGCAACGCCAGATGAGTCTCACGAAGCGATGTGTAGCAGGCCATCGCGCTTCATCCCGGTCACAACGCAGTGGATTGGTTTCCTTCCGTAGAAGCTCGCGTTGCCGATCAGATAAGATGAGATCACGTAGAAGACACCGGTCTCACCGGTACCCAAGTCACTTCACCGGCTATCGGTATACTTTCCTCGTTCGCTGGTACTCCTACCAGCAGTTGGATACAGTGTATGCCAATTCGTAGTACCGATCTGATGGTTTGTGCTTGGAAACGAGTCGATTCAGACAGTCTGCCAAACAAACTCCGAAAAAAGAGCCCTAAGGAGGATTTGCACATTAGCACTGTGTTCCGAATCCAACCGGTCAATATAACTCAGTTCTGAGTTGATTCAGGTGTTCTGGCGGAACAGAACCGTTGGCTGCGCCCATTATCCGTTGCCTACACCGTTGAACTCACTCGTGCTGCCGTCTGTCGGGATTGTGGGAATTAGCTTCAGACTTCGTTCAAATACTCAATTAGACTTACTAATGACGTCAGTGTCGGATTCCTCAACCGCGTTGTTGAGATTGATTGTCGTTCACGATTCACGTTCTTCCACGTGCTCTTGCGGTTCTATTGGCGGCGAAAGTGAAAATCCGCACCTGGTATGCTTCCACCGGCCAACGACGACGGTGCGACCGCTGCGACTACCGATGCCGCACGATTTTACTTGCGATACGCACTTCTCGCGGTTTTCTCTTGCGACGAGACGATCTGACACGCACTTTTCTTACTTGCCTCCGGTGGATGTGTTCGCTGAGCAGATAAAAGCGTAGCAACAACGATTGTCTGCACTTAGTGCACTTTCCCGAGCAGATTACTCCGACGGACGGACGGATGTACCATTTATTTATGCACTGCGATTTCCGCACTCGCGATAAACGCTTCCCATACGATGGGACGATTCGACACACACGTTCTGACGATATACTCCTGCTCTCACAGTCGGTGGCTTCTGTCTCCTCCCGTTTTTTTTTTTTTTTTTTTTTTTTTTTTTTTTTTTTTTTTTTTTTTTTTTTTTTTTTTTTTTTAACTCTTTATTTGTTCCAAATTCAAAATAAATTACATTTCATTTTTAACCTAGGTGCTCCAGTTACTACAGTAACTTACCAGCCTTAATTGTTATGATATATATCTATGTAAGTGTTTTTACATTGTTCCTGTCTTGGCAATTCAGTATTTTAAACAGGTTTTTTAAACCTGCATGTCAGTATAACAATTGATAGCTTAAAACTAAATAACTAAAACTAAATCTTATCTAAGTATAAAGGGAATTAATCGTTGCAATTGAGGATTGTAACGATTTTTGCCGGAAATTATTAATTATTTTGTTGGACATTTGTGCTAAAGTCTCAACATTCGAAATTCTATGTACTTCGGTAGTACTGTACCAGGGAGGCAACTTCAAAATCATCTTCAGAATTTTGTTCTGAATCCTTTGAAGTGCTTTTTTCCTGGTAGTGCAACAACTAGACCATATTGGTACAGCGTAAAGCATGGCCGGTCTAAAAACTTGTTTAAATATTAGAAGTTTATTCGTCAGGCAAAGTTTGGATTTCCTGTTTATAAGAGGATACAAACATTTTATATATTTGTTACATTTGGCTTGAATGCCCTCAATGTGATCTTTAAAAGTTAATTTATGGTCAAGTATTAATCCAAGATATTTCACTTGGTTTGACCAGGAAATTGGAACTCCGTTCATAGTGACTATGTGACTACTACTAGGTTTCAAAAAGGAAGCCCTGGGCTTATGTGGAAATATTATAAGTTGAGTTTTGGAAGCGTTGGGAGAAATCTTCCATTTTTGTAAATAAGAAGAGAAAATATCTAAACTTTTCTGAAGTCTGCTGCAAATAACACGAAGACTTCTTCCTTTAGCGGAAATGCCTGTGTCATCAGCGAACAAAGATTTGTGGCAACCCTGAGGCAAATCAGGGAGGTCTGAAGTGAAAATGTTATACAATATAGGCCCAAGAATGCTACCCTGAGGAACTCCTGCCCTAACAGGTAGTCGATTAGATTTGGAATTTTGATAATTTACCTGCAGAGTTCTGTCAGTTAAATAATTTTGAACTAATTTCATAATGTAAAGTGGAAAATTAAACTTTTTCAATTTAGCAATCAAACCTTCATGCCAAACACTGTCGAATGCTTTTTCTATGTCTAGAAGAGCAACTCCAGTTGAGTGGCCTTCAGATTTGTTTGAACGAATTAAATTGGTAACTCTCAAGAGTTGATGAGTAGTTGAATGCCCATGGCGAAATCCAAACTGCTCATCTGCAAAAATTGAGTTCGTATTGATGTGAAGCATCATTCTATTCAAAATTATTTTTTCAAAAAGTTTACTTATTGAAGAAAGCAAACTTATTGGACGGTAGCTAGAAGCTTCAGCTGGATTTTTATCCGGCTTCAAAATTGGAACAACTTTTGCATTTTTCCATTTATCAGGAAAGTATGCCAAATGGAAACATCTGTTAAATAATTTTACCAGGAAAGACAAGGTACTCTCTGGGAGTTTTTTGATGAGGATATAGAAAATTCCATCATCACCTGGAGCTTTCATATTTTGAAATTTTTTAGTTATAGACCTTACTTCGTCCAAATCAGTCCCCCAGGAATCATCAAAAATATTTTCCCGAGAGAAAATATTCAGAAAATCCCGAGCAACCTGATTCTCAATAGGACTAGTAAGACCCAAACTGAAATTATGGGAACTCTCGAATTGCTTAGCAAGTTTCTGAGCTTTTTCCAAATTTGTGATCAAAATTTTACCACCTTCTTTAAGCGCTGGAATTGGCTTTTGAGGTTTTTTCAAAATTTTTGTGAGTTTCCAAAAGGGTTTGGAACTCGGGTCTAATTTAGAAACATTATTTTCAAAAGTTTTGTTCCTCAGGGCAGAGAATCGCTTTTTAATTTGTTTTTGCAAATCCCGCCAGATAACTTTCATGGCAGGATCGCGTGTTCTTTGATATTGTCTCCTACGGACATTTTCAAGACGGATCAAGAGCTGAAGATCATCGTCTATTATAATTGAATCGAATTTAACCTCGCATTTTGGTACTGAGGCAGCTCTTGCTTCAACTATAGAAGTAGTCAGAGATTCAAGAGCATAATTAATTTCATCTTTGGTTTGCAAAGGAATGTTTGGATCGAAGTTATATTCCATAAATGTTCGATATTGCTCCCAATCAGCCCTATGGTAATTGAAAGTAAAGCTGTTGGGATTAGAAATTATTTCTTGGGATATTTCAAAAGTTACTGGAAGGTGATCAGAACCGAAGTCAGCATGGGTAACCAATTGGCTACAAAGATGACATGAATCAGTTAAGATCAAATCAATAGTTGAGGGATTTCTTGCAGAAGAAAAGCATGTTGGGCTGTTTGGATATTGAATAGTGTAATAACCTGCAGAACAATCATCAAACAGAATATTACCATTGGAATTGCTTTGAGCATTATTCCATGAGCGGTGTTTTGCATTAAAATCACCAATAATGAAGAATTTAGACCTATGACGGGTAAGTTTCTGGAGGTCACCCTTGAGAAAATTCTTTTGCTGGCCTACGCATTGGAATGGCAAATAGGCAGCTATAAACGTAAGTTGTCCAAATTTTGTTTCAACAGAAACTCCCAAAGTTTCAAAAACTTTGGTTTCAAATGAAGACAGAATTTTATGCTTGATTCGTCTATGAATAATGATGGCAACGCCACCACAGGGTCCATCAAGACGATCATTTCTATAAATCAAGTAATTTGCGTCCTTCTTAACCTTATGGTCAGGTTTAAGGAACGTTTCAGTTATAACGGCAATATGCACGTTATGAACTCTCAAAAAATTAAATAGCTCGTCTTCATTATCTTTAAGAGATCGAGCATTCCAATTTAAAATGTTTAATGCTTTAAAATCCATTACTGAATTTTAAAGTCATGACAATATTATTAGCAAATTTTACTCCAGCTTGAATAGCATCAAACATGGAGTTAGATTTAAGCATATCAGAAATCATGTCAATTAATGAATTCTGTAAAAATTCCATTTTAGGAGCAGTAATGCTTCCTAAGTCAAAATTGTCAAAATTTCCGTTAGAACGTTGGTTAGTATTTCGATTTCTACCCGCTGCAATAGCAGCATAGGTAGCTCCATTAACTCGCTGAACATTGTTAGCAGCGAGGGGAGTAGGTACAGATGAAACATTTGAAGCAGGGGTGATATTTGTACCTACGGGTACGAATGTAGAATTTGTTCCTCGCTGACCGTTGTTAACAGCAGAGGAATTTGTACCTGGTCGGAAACGTGGAGCGTTTCCTACCTGTCGCTTAGAACGAGATTGTAGGATCGCTTTGCGAGTCTTACATTCCCAAAAATTGGATTTGTGGTTTTCACCACAATTTGAACATTTAAATTTCTTAGGATCTTCCTTCACAGGACAGTCGTCCTTTGCGTGAGAGGAATCACCACAATTCATGCATTTAGCTGGCATGTAGCAATTTTTAGTTCCGTGACCCCATCCCTGGCACTTACGGCACTGGGTGAGGTTTTGGAAATTTCCTCCAGTCTTCCTGAAGTGTTCCCACTTCACTCGGACATGGAGCATAAGGCTAGCTTTTTCTAAGGCCTTAAGGTTGTTTAGTTCACTAGACTTGAAGTGAACTAAATAAAAATCATTAGAAATCCCGTTGCGCGAATCGCCAGGACGGGATTTCATTTTCATTTTGATTACTTGGAGTGGCACAACTCCAAGTAATTTTGCCAGTTCATCTTTGATCTGATCCAGGGATTCACCACTGGGCAGTCCTTTCATGACAACCTTGAACACACGTTCAGTTTTGGTGTCGTAAGTAAAAAAATTGTGCTTCTTCTCAGTAAGATACTTGAGAAGACATTTAAATCCGTCCAAGGTTTCAGCCAATACACGGCATTCACCCCGACGTCCAATTTGTAGTGAAAACTTAACTTTCACGAAATTCAAAAGTTCCATGCGAAGAGCATGGAAATCGGTAGTGGTTATCACAATAGGGGGAATCTTTTCCTTCTTGGCATTAAGCCGGGAAAGTTTACTAGAATTTTTCTTGGATGATGGATCATTCTCATCATCCGTGAGCAAATCAAATTGATTACTCAAATTAATTTCTTCAGAAGGGGGGTCAAGAGTTTGCCCCTTTCTTTTGCGTTTAGGCGCCATGGCGGCAGTAAATTTTTTATCCAAATCGACTTCCAAGCAGATTACTATAAGAATCTGAAGGATCGAAGAGGAATTTTCCAAATCGATATCCAAGAAGGATTACCTCGGGTAGGGTCCAAACAAGGATCGAAGAGGAATAAGAGGAGTTGAACAAGGTAGAAATTTTTACAGGTTGAGCACTGAAAAGTGCTGTTTAAATTTGTTGTAGCTTTAGGTAGTAGTAACACTTCCTTAAGCAAAAATCAAATAGATCCGCACGGCAAGAGAGCACGATGCGGACTGACCTCCCGTTTTCTCCTTTTCTTTTTCGGCTGCGGAAGTACAAACGTCACACTTCGCCTACACGGTAACCGCAAAATACCCAATAATGACTACAAAGTATGCATTTTCGAGGGAGATTGGGACTACCCATTAAATGAGTAAAAATATTACCCATTTATGAGTATTTGTTACTCAAAAATGAATACTTACTACTTGTTTTTGTAGTTGTAATTACTCATAAATGTGTAAAATTTTACTCATTTAATGGGTAGTCCCAGTTTCCCTCGAAAATGCTTACTTTGTAGTCATTATTGGGTATTTTGCGGTTACCGTTTAAGCTGATAACCGGTCCGCGGTCCGTTAGTAAGAAAATTCTAGCGTCAATTTTCAAATAGACTAATGTAACAAATGTAAACAAATCGAGTTAAGCGATACAAGCTATTGCTCTTCTATAATTGTATGTGATACAAAAACACCCATCCAAATTTACTTTCATTTATTTAAGATAATCATTGATCACAAATTGTCCAATGTACAGTTTGAAATGATGGTTACTTGATTGTTACTTCAGTCATTCGGACTGCCTAACATGATTGGTGCTCATTTTCCAAAGGCGGGGCCAATCTAAAGTTATGTACTATACTCTGAAATCTGTGAAAGGGAATCTAGTATCATGTAGACTCATTGATTATGTCATTGAGAAAAATCGTCCAATGTAACATGTCCGACGTACAACTCGACTTGTCAAAACGTCCTATGTGGTTTTTTCTATGTTGTAGCATGAAATTCAAAGTTAAATTGTGATTTTACCGTTTCTTCTGAATTTTCAAAGTAATTATACACTGACTGCATTAAAAATAGTTTTGCAAAATTTATTGTTTTTAAACATTTAAAATAATAATCTGTCGAACTTCAACTTCGATTTTCTCAAAATGGTGGATACACAGACAAACAGACATAACACTAGCAAGTTGTTCATCGAACAAGCATTTAACGGTCAATTTAAAGTATCGTAGTTGGTAGTACCGCCACCTGTGGCGCGCATAGTCAATTCCCTTGCGTTTGACGTTTACACACTACCGCCATCTGTTCAGTGTACTACCCACCGCAGTATACTCAACAGATGGCGGTAATGTTTTAGCGACGATGTTTTACAATGAGAAAAATTCAATGTGTTATGTCTGTTTGTCTGTGGTGGATATGTTACATTGGTCTATTTGAAAAGTGACGCGAGAATTATTGCTTGTTTTCTGCTGTCAAGTGGTGTGGCAGAGCTGAGCGCTATTATTATAGCTATATGGCCTACACGTTGATATGTTTTTACACATTGTCAGCCTTACTAATCGTGAGCATAGCATATTTATTTATGATTAACATCAAAACGTAACATATGTTCCTATCGTGGGATCAGAGCAAATGTAATGTTTTATCGAAATTTTCAGTGTTCTGTTTTCAGAAAGTAAATTCAAAATTGTAAAAAATAGGTCTTTCGGCAAGAATTTTAGAATGGTCTAAACTGTTAATGTTAATATGTTTAGGGAACCGTTCGTAACTTTTGAGGAAACATTTTATGTTTTATTATTGATTATTTCCTTTGTTTTATGCAAGGTTGCAAACACTCACCTCAGCCAAAACATATCTTGATGATCATATCTTGAATACAGTGATAGACATTCGTTTAGCCGAGAGTTAAAATTTTTGAAAATATTCAAAAATTATATTTAAAACATGTTTTTATTCGGGATGTGATTTGTCGTAGTGGTAGTGTATCTGCATCACTTTGATGAGAGAGGAACGAGTCGCACGCACACACTCGCCAAACCGGTAGCGGCGGATGTAAACATTCAAACAGCGTTTTCACCATAGACATTCCTTTAGCCGAGGTGCGAACAAGTTTTGTTTTTGGCAAATATCTCGCGGTTTTCAAGTGTGTTTTAAAGCATTTCGATAAAACAACTTAAAATCAACAAGGTGCGTCAATAATGCGGTGTTTAATTTTTATTGATTAATGACAAATGTAATAGTTTCAGGAATGGCAAAGGGTGCCCGACTGACGGAGGAAGAACGGCGTATTATAAGATTGTTCAAGGAAGAGGGCCACTCGAATGTCTCAATCGCCAAAATGGATTTGAAATATGGCATTAAACGTGCCACCAAAGGGCGCACCAAAGTATCGTTAAGGATGAAAGGTCAAATCAGGCATGAAGCAACACAGAATCGACTGTCCTGTTCCCAAATAAAGCAAAAGCTCGATGTTCCGGTTACTTCCCGACAAATTGTGCGGATTCTGAATGAATCGCCAAACATCAAGTGGAAGAAACTACAAGGAAAACCAAAGCTCAATCTCACTCATAAGCAGAATCGGCTGAAGTTCACCCGGAAGTACATGGAGTGGAAGACGGGCCTGATTGTTATAGTTGCTACTGGCACGGTTTGAATCAAACCAGCGTCGTTAGATCGAAGCGAAACTTTGGTGGTGGAAGTTTGATGGTATGGGATTTTCCTACACGCAAACCAAAAATCTATTACAATGAATGTTAGTTCCGTTTCCTATCATCCTCTGTTCATGAACATCGCAACGAATGTTAGAAATTGACCATGCAGGCGATGTAATGGTTTTTTGTATTTTTTTATTTCGTGTTCCATCTACGCTTTCGACTATACCAGTAAGCTTGTAGAACGACGCACATTGTAGAACATTGTAGAACGACACACACACTTATCTTGAATCTCTCCAGCAGAAAAAGCATACGAAGTCGAGCATGCGAGAAAATGAGCGCTTCATGTTTGCATTTAGGTTTACCATATTCATAAGCATGGAGAGAGCAGTGGAGAAAGCACAGGTCTGATAGTCGCAACGTCCGTGGTTCGAGTCTAGTCGGCAACCTTTTTTCTATTTTTTTCGACATAATTAATTTCACTCACTAATACACTCCACATTTTTCGGTCTCCAATTTCTCGGTTCATGCGGTCTCCACTTACATCCTCTGATGATGAATCTCACATAATTGTAAGCGAATCTTACATCCACCGGTTGGGTGTACCATGCAAAGCTTCCGATTTGTTTCATCTCAACCCGGATGAATTCTGAAATGTACCTGGAACTATTGGATGACGTTTTGATCGGTCATATTGAAAACGACGCAAATGAGGACATCGTTTTTCAGCAGGACAATGCATCTATCCACGTCTCCAAACAGTCCAAGGCTTGGTTTGATGAAAAAAACATTCCACTGCTGGACTGGCCAGCTTGCAGTCCTGATTGTAATCCCATAGAGAACCTATGGGAAATCTTGGCTGGAATGGTTTACGCAAACGGACGTCAGTTTGACAGCATTTGCATTCTTAAAACAGTAGTTCAAGATTGTTGGGCCAAAATCGACATGGCAACATTGCAAAAGCTGTCTGATTCGATGCCAAACCGTATTTTTGAAGTGATTCGTAACGATGGTGGCCATACTAAGTATTAACTATCGATTTTCTTCGAAATTCTTTATTAAAAGTCATCTTCATGGTAAAATTTAATAATTCGGCTAAACGAATGTCAACCCGTGTACCGATATTGTTTTCAATTTTGTTATCCAAACGTAACGTAATTTTAAGTTTTATTAATGAATTTGTTAGAAATAAATGAAATCTATCGTACAAGACCAAATCCGAGCATTCATTGTGTATTACTTTCGATATACATAGAAAAACTGGGTCTCGGCTAAACGAATGTCTACCACTGTAGGTAAGATACAAGAAGAGGCCGCAAAGAATGCGCCTGACACATTAAACCTGCTTACTTCACTTCATGAGATTCAGCGATTTTTCACACACTCACTCACTCACTCACTCACTCACTCAGTGATCAGCAAATCACTGATTGTGACTCATAGAAAGCAAAACTTACAGGTCCCATGCTTCAAACGCACACTGTGCAACCTCCTCCTGTAAGTCACAAGTAAAACATGTCATCATACCATGTTTTGGTTTTGTTATTCCGAAAAACACTATTTTAGCTGAAATGAGTATTTGCAAACTTGGTTTTATGGAGAATATATTTGATGTTGCTGTTGCAATTTTAGTTACTCATGGATTCTGATTTTTTTTTATTGTGCATTTCAACTTAAATAAATGCGTTCATTAAAGTCGTTCTGGCCCTGAGTCTAGATGTGAGATGAGGGTCTGAGGCTTTTGGAGCCTGATTTTGATCTGAATTTTAGTGCTAAAGGAACTACATCTGCCAGTTGGTTTCCCGGAGTCTTCTCTACTAGGCGGATACCGGGAAGCACTCTTGTCGCTCGCCTTGAAGAAGCCCCTTTTCTACTCTCCGCATTCGAACCCTTCCCGTAAGCGACCAGCAGACATCCCGGTCCTGCGCTTGAGTCGAGAAACGAGGTTTTCCGAAATTGTTTGCCCGGCAATGAACCTACTTGCACACCGTTCTTACGAAACGCTACCTCTACTGCTTCTGGACCACCACCATCACCTCCGAGACGCATCGTGGCACTATTGTGGAAGCCCCCGATTTCTCTGCCTCAGTCGCGTTTACTCCAGCCAGCGCTCAGCATAGTCGTCTCGGCCCTGAGTGTAGATGTACTGGATGTCCAAAAACTGGGCTCAGTATCTGTCAGCGAGGGTAAAAAGAGTTTACCCCCACAGACTCGTTCCGTGTGACCTTTTCTGGTTCAGCCCTTCCTAACTACATCGAGCTGGGAAAACTTCGATTACCGGTGTGTATGTTCGTTCCCCGGGTCATGAACTGCCAAAACTGTAAGCAGTTGGGACATACGGCCTCTCACTGCGGCAACAAGGCACGCTGTTCCAAATGCGGGGAGAAGCACGAGGATGGCGCCTGCACAGTCACTGCACCAAAATGCGTGTACTGTAAGGGAACTCCTCATGGTCTCTCGTCGTGCCCGGTGTACAAACAACGCGGGGAGAAATTACAACGCTCACTTAAGGAACGTCCCCGGCAGTCTTTTGCAGAAATGCTTAAGACAGCCACGCCATCGACCAACGACAAAAAACCTGTTTCTCTTTTGTCAGATGACGAGACTGACTCTGACTTGGCTGAGGAGGGAACTTCTTTCACTTTTCCGGAAGGTTTTGCATGGAAACGAAAACGCATCCGTTCGCGGAAAGTTGCAAATCAAAAACCCCAAATCAGCTTGCCCAAATCAAGGAGTGGTGGAAAAAAGGAGACTCAAGTATCTCGATATTTCTGATCCTCTGAAAAGCATTGTTCTAGCAATGCTTCCTCCTGTGAAGAGCCTCTTGAAGCAATTGACATTGAAGTGGACCCTCCTTGCAGCAATCATTTCCTTCGAGGGATAATTTTCCAAACAAGGTAGGGGATTTGATCACTGTTCTGCAGTGGAATTGTCGAAGTCTTATTCCGAAATTAGATTCGTTCAAGTATTTAGTCCATAACAATAATTGCGATGCATTTGCCCTCTGTGAAACATGGCTCTCTTCAGAAATTGATCTCCCTTTTTATGATTTTAACATCATTCGACTGGATCGTGAGGATTCACGTGGAGGAGGGGTACTTTTGGGGATCAAAAAGTGCCTTCTATAGAGTGAATCTTCCCGAATTCACCGGTATTGAAGTTGTCGCATGTCAGGCTACCATTAAAGGTAAGAGCCTTTGTATTGCTTCTGTATATATTGCTCCTAGAGTCTCTGTTAATCGCAAACAACTTTTTGACATATGTGCGGTACTTCCCGCTCCATGGTTGATCATGGGAGATTTTAAGGCTGGGAGGAGCTGTACGATAATAACCGTTCTACTTTGATTTATGATCTCTGCGACAACTTCAACATGACAATACTTTACAATGGACAAGTAACACGTTTGGCTGGTCCATCCTCGAATGGTAGCAGATTAGACCTCACCTTTTGCTCCAATTCATTATCGTTGGATTGCACTTGGCAGGTAATCCAGGATCCGCACGGTAGTGATCATCTGCCGATCAAAATTTCGATTTCCAGTGGGTTCAACTCGTCAGAGTCCGTTAACGTCGTGTATAATCTAACCCGTAACATCGATTGGACTAAGTTCCAATTCGCAATAGGCGATACAGTATCGTCAGTGGAAGATCTTCCGCCGTTGGAGGAATATAACTTCCTCTCTAATCTCATCATCGACAGCGCACTTCAAGTTCAAACACGACCGGTACCGCGATCGTCAATTCGTAAGAAAACACCATCGCTCTGGTGGGATCAACAATGCACGGAGGTTTACCGTAAAAAGTCCGACACGTTTAAACTTCGGAAACGCGGAACACGCGAGCATTTCGACGCATACACATCTCTTGAACGCGAACTCAGGAGCCTCATCAAGGCCAAAAAACGGGGTTACTGGCGGCAGTTTGTAGACGGATTGTCGCGCGAAACGTCTATGAATACGCTTTGGAGTACGGCGCAAAGAATGCGTAACCGGTCTACTAACAACGAAAGCGAGGAATGCTCGGATCAATGGATTCTTAAATTCGCGCGAAAAGTGTGTCCGGATTCCGTACCGTCGCAGTTGATTCCTCGCGAAACCGCGAATTCGGTAGACGAAATCAGTCAGCCTTTTTCAATGGTCGAACTTTCACTCGCTCTCCTTTCGTGTGGCAATTCTGCCCCGGGATCTGATAGGATCAAGTTCAACTTGCTGAAAAACCTCCCAGACGTCGCTAAGAGGCGCATGTTGAACTTGTACAATCAGTTCTTGGAGCTCAATATTGTTCCCGACGATTGGAGACGAGTAAGGGTGATAGCCATTAAAAAGCCTGATAAACCCGCGTCGGACCACAATTCGTATTCGCCCATCGCGATACTGTAGTGCATTCGGAAATTGATGGAGAAAATGATCCTTTTTCGCCTCGACAAATGGGTTGATATGGACCACCTTCTTTCAGATACTCAATTTGGCTTCCGTAGGGGTAAGGGAACGAACGACTGTCTCGCGTTGCATTCCTCGGAAATTCAGTTAGCTTTTGCTAAGAAAGAGAAAATGGCTTCTATGTTCTTGGATATCAAGGGGGCTTTTGATTCAGTATCGATTGAAGTCCTTTCAGACAGACTCCACGCTTGTGACCTTTCTCCATTAATTAATAACTTTTTGTACAATTTGCTGTCAGAAAAACATATGAGCTTTTCTCATGGAAACTCTACAGCTTTTCGATTTAGCGACATGGGTCTTCCCCAAGGCTCATGTTTAGGGCCCCCTTTTGTACAATTTCTACGTTAGAGAATTTGATGACTGTCTTAGTGACAATTGCACGTTGAGACAACTTGCAGATGACAGCGTAGTGTCTATCACAGGGCCAAAAGAGGTTGACCTGCAAGGACCCTTACAGGATACCTTGGACAATTTGTCTACTTGGGCTATTCAGCTAGGTATCGAATTCTCCACGGAGAAAACTGAGTTGGTCGTTTTTTCTAGGAAGCATAGCCCAGCACAACCGAAGCTTCAACTTTTGGGTAAACCGATCACTCATTCCATGTCTTTTAAATATCTCGGGGTCTGGTTCGATGCCAAATGCACCTGGAGATCCCACATTGAGTATCTGAGACGAAAATACCAACAAAGGATCAATTTTCTCCGAACAATTACCGGAACGTGGTGGGGAGCTCATCCGCAAGATCTTCTAACGTTGTACCGGACAACGATTTTATCGGTTTTAGAGTACGGTAGTTTTTGCTTCCAGTCGGCGGCTAAAACTCACATCATCAAACTGGAACGTATCCAGTATCGTTGTCTTCGTATCACGTTAGGATGCATGCACTCGACTCATACGATGAGTCTCGAAGTGTTGGCGGGCATGTTGCCAATATCCGTCCGTTTTTCAGAGTTATCTCTGAGGCTCCCCGCCCGTTGCGAAGTAATGAACCCACTGGTGATCGAAAACTTTGAGAAGCTTCTGGAGCTAAATGCCAGCCCTTCAAGAAATATTCCTAATCGTGTAGTCTTCTCCGATTTCGGCAATTCAGCGAATTTTGATTTATCTATGACGCAGGAAATCCGCAGAATTCCAGAGCATCATCGTTCTATGATTGCTCCGTCATTATACTCTGCAAAGTTTGGCCATGTTGATTCTGCAAGAACGTTTTTCACAGATGGATCTCTAATAGAGGAGTCAGCTGGTTTTGGTGTATTTAATGAATTTCATAGCGCCTCTCGAAAACTTGAAGCTCCTTGTTCTGTGTATGTGGCTGAACTGGCAGCAATTCACTACACTTTGGAAACTATTGCTTCACTTATTCCAGACCACTACTTTATTTTTACGGATAGTCTCAGTTCTGTCGAGGCTATCCGTTCAATTAGGCCGGTAAAGCACTTCTCGTATTTTCTCTTGAAAATACGAGAACTGCTTAGTACTTTATCCGTGCGCTCTTTCATCATCACCTTCGCGTGGGTCCCTTCGCATTGCTCAATTTTGGGCAATGAGAAGGCGGATTCACTTGCGAAGGTGGGCGCTATGGAAGGCGACATTTATGATCGACAAATCGCCTATAGTGAATTTTTCTCTATTTATCGTCAGCAGTCGCTCGTTAGCTGGCAACATCAATTTTCCCCTACCTGATACTGGCGCCAGCACGCGAGGGCGAGCCACCAGTCACACCAAACCGACCATCAAACGCACTCCCCACAAAAGCAGACACGTCCATAGAACCTTGAGACCAGGGCGCAATCGCCTCTGCAAACAAACACGCCAATCAACGATTTATTGATTTATTTACCGTTGATCTTGTTTTCCGTGCTGAGCACCAATGCTACCGACGACGCCAGGGAGGCATCTCCCACACCTGGACCCTACCTATCGACCCATCAACTCATAAACCTGGGACCAACGGCTTTACTTCCCTTCCAAAGGAAGGCGTGATCAGAGATGTTATGCCTCAGAACATCCCGGCGGCGCCGACTGGGATTGAACCCAGGCTTTCTGTGGTGAGAGGCCATCACGCATACACCACCAGCGCCGCTGATCATGTTTTATTACGAAGATCATGAATTCAACATATCAAATCATGTCTCTTAGATAGTATCGCAAGATAGGAGGTTAATCAGGAATTATTTCTTAAAGCTTCAATTCATCGGACGTACAAAAAGTACTTTTGATATTTTGTCACGACATCAGGTTGATCAGGAATTAATCTGACGATCTCCAACTGTCTAGTTTATCAAATCATGTTTCTAATGTAATCCTTTCAGACCTACTTTTGATCAAAAACCTTTATAAAGTCATCGAGATATTGTGGCAGGCAAGACTTCCTGTAGATCAGACAATATTCTGAAGATCTCTATTTTCCGATAACTCAGATCATGATTCAAAATATTCTCTAAAGATCGCAGATCAATCAAGAATAAAATATGTCAGAGACTTTTTATTGATCAAACAATTCCATGAAGTCCTTTGGATAATTACAGAATTCAGATTGATAACATCTAGATCTATCTAGTTATTCAAATCATGTATCTCAGATATTATTTCAAGATAGTGAGTTGGTCAGAAGTTACTCCAAAGGCCTTCAGTTGACCAAGGATCTCTATAATGTAGGAAGGTCTAGAAATATCACGTTTCATTGTGCAGATCTCCAAGTAATAAAAATTTAAAATATAGTCTCTCAGATATTCTTCCAAAATAACATGCTGATTAGGAAATAATGAAAAACAAAGATTATCTGGTCTAAAATTTCAATAAAGTCTATAGGAACAATTTGACTTGACTTGATAGGTGAGGAAAGAAAAAAAATCAATTCTTCATGAATTAGTACGTTTATGAAGATCATCAATTGATCAAAATTAAAATTAAGTCTTTTAGACTATTGGATATGTCCTCAACGGTTCGTAGAATTTTTCGAAAATCCATGATTTTTTTTTAATTCGTTGGAATTTTTCGCACCAGTACGAATTTCAGGATGAACTGACGCGATTGGTCAAAGCGACGATGGATCGAGTGATGTATATCGGGGACACACTAGATTTTTTTTTAATCTTGAAGGGGGCTACGGCAAGGTAATTGACTGTCGTGTCTGCTATTTAACACGGTGTGATCAAAAGAGCTGAGATAGACATAAGTGACACGATCTTCAGGAAGTTCATCCAGTTTCTTGGCTTCACCGATGACATCGACATCATGGCACGGAACTTTGAGACGATAGCGAAAACCTACATCAGACTGAACGCTAAAGCTAGGCGGATTGGACTTGCCATCAACGCATCGAAGACGAAATACATTAGAGAAAGAGATTATAGGGAAGACAATGTTAGCCCCGAGTTCAGTTTGACGGTGATGATATCGAGCTGGTCGACGAGTTCGTGTATTTGGACTCACCGGTGACCGATGAAAATGATAACAGCAGAGAAATTCAAAGACGCATTATGGCAGGGAATCGTGCCCAGCTGCTGGAAAAAACCATCCATCGTCCACACTGCAAAAATTTGACGACTACTTAAGAAGTCCGCACGACACCCTAGTGAAAATGGTTCTCGAAAGCCAACCGGAACAAGAAGAAGAGGCGGATCGCAAGGTGGATCGACCAAGTAGAAGGCAACCTACGGACCCTTCGAAGACTACGAGGCTGGCGACGTGCGACCATGGATCGAGTAGAGTGGAGACGACTTCTTCGGACAGCAGAGGAAATCAAGGCCTTAGCCTGATTGGTAAGGTAAGGTTTGTACTGTTACGGATTATGTCATTGCCTCCAGCATTAAGCATCATCGAGCACAATCTTCTTGGTAGCCGCTGTTGATGCACGTTTTACGTTTGTAATGACTAAGGTACTACATACCATACTTGTTACCGAATATTATGACTTGCGGTGGTCACGTTCCTAACTATTTATTTTTTCAGCTGTTTAGTAAATAAAACTCATTTTGCCAACACTTGTTAAAAGCCCTCCATTCAAACAGCTTCAATTGCAGCAGTGCGATTGTATGAAAATATTGTTACAGCCTTTACGATTCAGTTGTCAAATTTCTCTAAACTTTCAACAAAAAGGCACCACTTAGCAAAGGCATTTCCGGATCAGAGTTGACAACCGCACGACATCGGCAAGTAAACTCATCAGATTTGTGCGACACCCGAACAATACTGGACACCGAATTTCTCTCACAACACCCGGGCCATTCGAAAGGCCCCATAAGGATGTGCCCTGCCTCCAAAAAATAAAACAGCCAAAAATAAATTTCAAAAGATCACCGTCCGATCAAAGGCACGCTTTCATGCCACCGAACTCTATCAATTGTCACGCCCGCACCCGCGTAGTTGAAAGTGAGAAAACTTTCACCATACAGACTCCGAGTCAGTGCCACCGAAGAAATCAAAGGTTTCGTACCATCTAACCTACCTACCTTGCCTTAAAGAAGCCCACAAGTAACAGTCCTCCTCATTACCGTCTAACGACCGACTGCTGCCTGGGTCAAAAAGACATGATCTAAATATCAAATTTATTTACGATAAAGACTTTATTATAGTGATTACGAAACGGTGAGGTTCGCGCATCAGAGACGGAGAGGGGTCAACCACACCGTCTCGCTGCACCACCTTATGATTACCGATATAGTTTACCGAGTTTTCGTTGTTGTTGTTGTTGTTGTCTACTTGCTGTCTGGAAGCCCTGCTGCCGTGTCAGTCAATCAGTGATGGGATGGTGGCACAGTGGAATGCGATCGAGTTATGAAATGAGCGCGTGATGTTCAAACGGTGGTTTTGGACTTTCGGGGACTAATGATTCATGCTGCGGCAGTTGAACTCCTCACATCCAGATAGAAAAACGGCATTGCGGGGTGGGTAGATGCTATAAAGATATCGAATCAACACAGTCACGGAGGATCCTTCCTTCAAAAGCGGACAGTCATGCGCTTTGGATGGTGCTATTTGAACTAATTTATAGCGGTTTGATGCGGAGGTGAAGTTTCAGTCAAAGTATTGGCATTTCATTATTTTAGAATTATGCATAAATTCAATGATTCTACTTTTCCAAGCTTTAACAACCGAAAGTAGGATGAATCTGATAAAACTATCGTGTCCAGTACTTATTACCTAACATCTTTATATGGCGGTGAACGAACCCACTTTTTATTATGGTTGCACAAGTGTTAAATAAATAACACAACAAAACAGCTAAGATCTACCGCGCGATTACCTCCTCTAACTTCTACCGCACATGAAGTTCTTACAAAACTTTTTCGTGCCACTCACTTCACCTTCTTCATTCTACACAACAATCGAAGAAGCTCCTCTCCAATCACCCTAATGGGTGTTATTTTAACGATCCCCACATGTTTGCTTTGCTGGAAGAATTCTCCTCTCATTCCCCAAAGAACGTTTTACGACCGACAACAAATTTGCAATAAAAATGAACTCTGACCAATCTGCGATTCATGAGCCCACTTTTTTTTTTAGTTGATTGGAAATTGGCTCAAATTAGATTTGACGATCGTAAAACTTGAACCAATCTGCGGGCAGAGTGGCCCAGACCCACTTGACTCGAATTTCGGGGGGGTTTGAACGTTGCGCGTGTACTCCACTTATGACAACGCGCCGGCTCAGGCGGACACATCCGTGATGGAATCGGATCGGATCGATGGCATCCCGCTGCGATAAGCCGCTTTCCTTCAACCTGGATGGTTCATTTTTTCCCCACTTTGCTCGTATTAATGAAAACGGGGCAGCACACGGCTGGTTGGCAGCTTCATCATCTTCTAACTGGGAAGGATTAAACCTTTATTTTTGCCATGCAGGGTGGGTTGAATTCAGAAACGGCTCACATTTGAAGAAAAAATAAAATCAGGAACTATTCTGAAATATTTAAACATGTTGTTTTATAATATAAATAACCAATATAAATGTGCACGAAAATGAAAAAAAAAATTCCCAGTCAAAGACTTGTTACAAAATAAATTTATGGAAAACAGCGCTGGAGCAAAAAAAAAACAAATCAGTGACAAAGAATTTAAATATGTAAAAGTTATAAAACTAAGAAAAAGAAAATGGATCAGTAGAACGCAAGCAAAAAATAAGCACAAACATTTAAAAATAAAAGAAACGCAATAAATAAAATTTCTAAAACTCAGAAAACTCAGAAAACTCAAAGAGGAAAACTAGGAATTAAGGAAATTCTCAAATCAGATGCTCAGAAAAAATAGAAACCATGGAAACAGAATATTTAACCACAGAAAGCAATGCAATAAATTTATACATAGAACACGTAAACAGATGCTCAAAATAAAATGAAACAAATTTAATAAGTTCATCTTCCAGCCATAGACTGGTTCATCTTTTACTTTTATTAAAAAAAAAAAAGCAAACAAAAGACGCCGAAGCCTAGTGTCGTGCATACATGATCAGGTTGCCACGGAACTGCAATTTCCGTGCCATCACACTGCCGAGTGCCACCTAAAAGCTACTCTTTCAAATTTAATGCCGCCGCCTGTCACCATTTGCAAGAGAGTTCGTTGTTCAATACCAAGCGGGATTCATGGGTGCCCGCTCAACCACGGACCAAATGTGCGTTGTTCGAGTATCGGGACACTCTCGAGTCCCTTTGAATCTTGTAGGGGGTTACGGGAAGGTGATGGACTTTCGTCTGCTATTCAACATCGCGTTAGAAGGTGTTATCAGAAGAGCTGGGATAGACATGACTAGCACGATCTTCAGGAAGTCCATCCAGCTTGTTGGCTTCACCAATGACATCGACATCATGGCATGGAACTTTGAGACGATGGTGGAAACGTACATCAGACTGAAGGCTGAAGCTAGGTGGATTTGACTTGCAATCACCGCATCGAAGACAAAATACATGAGAGGAAGAAGTTCTAGGGAAGACAATGTTAGCCTCCCACCCAGAGTTCAGATTGCCGGTGACGAATTCGATATGGTCGACGAGTTCGTGTATTTGGGCTCACTGGTGACCACCGAAAATGATACCAGCAGAGAAATTCAAATACGCATTATGACAGGGAATCGTGCCTACTTTGGACTACGGAGAACACGTCGTAAGAATACCGGACGACGACCCAGTGAAAATGATTCTCGTAAGCGACCCAACAGGAATAAGAAAAAAGATGGGGAATGTTAACTCGGCTGTCGACAGAAGCAGACCATTCTCAATGTGTGTCACGCGATCGTCTGTTTACTCGGCAGCAACCATTGCATTGTGTGGTCTTCCTCAGCAGTTCTTTCAGTCGATGCGTCGTCGTTTCGTGATGAATGTGTGAGTGTTGACCACGTTTTGCGTCCATTGCTACAATGGAAGCGCTCTGACCCTCGTTGGTGAATCTGCCATACAATTAAACCACTGGAAACGGCTCCCGTTCTGGTAGAGGAGGTTTATTGGATAGCGGAAGATAAAATGTTTATTGTGTTGTACCTTTTGACTATAGTTTTAAGATGTATTGTATAGTGCACAAGAATCCTCGGTCCTGTAAAGTTAATTCGGTTGAGCTTTATCACATAAATTAATAATAATAATACCAATTGAAAATGATTCTCGTAAGCGACTCAACAGGAACAAGAAGAAGAGGCGCACAGCGGGCAATTTGGATCGACCAAGTAGAAGGCGACCTGCGGACCCTTCGCAGACTACGCGGCTGGCGAAGTGTGGCCATGGATCGAATTGAGTGGAGACGACTTCTTCGGACTGCAGAGGACAACTATGCTTCAGCCTGATTGTGATATCTGATGAGGAAAACTCCATAAGCAAATGTCGAATTTCGTGAAACATAGTGGATCGTTTCTTATCCTTTCACTCCTCTGAAAAATCCCGTAGGCAAAATATTAATCTTTACGTGAAAGGAGGGGTCGACTCGGTACATACGCTATTTGTAAACAACCAAAATTTGATAAGGATCTACTCATATTCGTCAAAAGTAGATTACCCCAAATTGAGTAAACAAAGTTTAGACTAACTAGATGACGAATCGAAAACGCCGACCTGAGTCCGAACGATGTTGTCATTTATCATCTTGTCAGTTCCAACTTTGTTTGCTCAATTTAGGGTAGCCTTACTTTTGACGGATATAAGTAGATCTTGCTCAAATTTCGTTGTTTATAAATAGCGTGCAGACAATCCTGCAAACTTCACGGCATATGATACTGAATCATGTTTGAGTACCGTTAACTCAAACTCGCAAAAGCGTATATCACTCGTAGAATGAGTAAATTTGATCAAATATGAGTAAATTCCACTCATATCTGAGTGACATTCACTCATACATGACTGACATTTACTCATATTTGAGTAAAAATTTACTCATTCTATGAGAGACCTACGTTTTTGCGAATTTGAGTGAACGGGATTCAAATATGAGTTAAATTAATTTACCTCCGAAAAACAATCAAACCAAACTATGCATTAGGTTCTAAGTAACATTGATCGATTCTCCTCGTCAACTTTCTCTTTCGTTAATAACATGGCTACAACACCGTTTCTTACCGTGTTTGCCTTATTAGAAGCTAGATAATAGTTTCTTTTATCAAATAAGGTGTTGAAAACAGCTGAAAATCTACACAAAAAGTCTGTCAATATTGCTTAGGAGCTAATGCATTGTTCGGCTTGCTGTTACTTAACCTGACAGTTTGTTATATATATACAAGCGCCGGCGCCGGTGTTATAGTGGTAAGCGTGACTGCTTTCTAACACCCCGATGGGTCTGGGTTCAATCCCAGCCGAGGTCGGTGGGATTTTTCTGAGGCATAAAAATCTCTGGTCACGTCTTCCTTCGGAAGGGAAGTAAAGCCGTTGGTTCCGGCCCGTGTGTGTTGAATGGGTGCGATATCCTACGCAGGTGTGAAAGCTGCCTTCCTGCATATTCGATTATCGTCAATGGATGGCAATCGATGTCCGTCGGTGATTGGCACTAGATTGCGGAACAGAGACCGACGTTAAATAAAGGGAAGAAGAAAAAGAAGTTCATTATATGTGTGGTCCCTGATATGATTTATTGGCTTTATTTTTGTTCTAAAAGCATCTGGAGCAACCGGAAAGAAAACTCTGTCTCTTTTATCCTCATCAGTTCTTACGCGAGAAGTGAAAGTGACGTGGTTACGTGATTACGTATGAATGGTAAGGAGTGAAAAAGAAGTCCATTTCACATGCCAAACCTTTGTAGATAGAGGTTCAGTTTCGATAGAACGGTTATAACCTTTACATTTATAGACCCAATTTTTGTACAGTGGACCGACATTACATCCACTTACCTGGATGCTAAATCAGCGGCAACAGCAGCAGTAGCAGCAATAACAAAAACAATATCGCTCTCAATAAACCAACTACCGCATTTAATTACTACACTCAAGAATGACTTGGCGAAATCACATGTCAGCCAAGCATGTGATGTAATGTCGCATATGGAAGAATTGACAAAAACTAAGTCAACCACACACACCACCATATCTTAGAAAGTGAATTGCAGAATGTCACTAAATAACCCACGTCTAGCTGGCGTATCGTAGGAAGCAAAACAAAAATGGAAACGGGACTGGACAGAATTTGACGCAAGACAACATTCCCGTCGACTTCAGGAAAAAAACAAAAAAAAAGTCATAAGAAGACGCCAGCAACGGAAAATACACCACCAGAAAGTATTCAATCATAGCCACAACAATAAAGACATTTACACCGAAATTTATAAATTTTCAAGAAGGGGAAACTATTAACCCTTACCGCACCGAAAAGCCTGACCCACCACTCCTAGACCCAATGCGCTCGCCTATAGTAAGGCTTACGGAACAATCTGCAGCCGGCGACAGACGCTTTTTGAAGGCACGCCTGTGGGACCCTAAAATCATGGAAACTGTGCGAACCTATCTGTCTTTCCTGCATAACCAACCGCCTTCAGTATGTGTCCGTGGAATAACGAAAACCAGTTCAACTTTAATGCTAGCAACCGAAGGACTACCAACGGACACACAACTTGTGTGCAAAGTTTTCCTGGACGTCCACGAAGAACTTGGAATCCCACGCATTGACGCCCTGGCAGACCTGGAATCACACCGTGCGTTCTTGTCTAGTGAACGCACACAACGACTGCAGCACACACGGGAAGTCGCATATAAATTCTACAGCACTCAAAATTTTCATCGACATTGACGCACACTTCGGAAGGAACTTTTTTATTGAATGACAACACTTTTCGGACACTTTCAGAAGGAAATAGAAATGTAAGTGTAAATAATCTTCCAAAAACTTTTTCGCCTTCTCAACAGAATGCAACTGAAATTCTGGTGTATTGCCAAAATTCCAATCGCATGAAAAGCTCAGGCAAAATGAAAGAAATTCAAGAAAAAAAATTTATCTTGAAACTGACTGGGACGAAAGCGTAAAAAACGAAGAAATTTTTGGAAACAATTTTAATGTATTCCGGTACGACTGAAATCTACATCTTTGTCCGGAGGTGGGGTTCTCATTGCCATCAATGCAGACTTCACTTCCAAAGAAATACAAACTAATAAGAACACAACATTTGAACATGTATGGGCCGAAGCATTTATTGCTGGTGATACACACATTTTTACTTCTGTGTATTTCCCACCTGAACATGCGAACAAACATTCTTTCGAATTATTTTTCCAAATTGTCGAAACTGTTATGTCAAATATGGAATGCAATGCAGACTTTATCATAGACATTGAAAACCACTAGCGTGCACAGGCATCTTGTTAAGGAGGGGCAATTTTTTCAATGGTGCATTCAACTTGGGAGTACTCCAAAGTGCGTGGTGGATGGTGCTATCCATCCACCACTGTTTGCCTATTGTTCCATTTACCTAATTTTATTTATTTTTTGCTCTGGTGGTGCTTTCAGACAGCCAATGGAAATTGGCAATTTAATCCCATCGACGATGTCGATAATGATCGGTTCGTCAAATAGTTGCGATAATAGGGCTTTAACCGAAATGATACATTTGCTGCAATATTGTTGCCTTGGTGGTTGGATTCAGCTGAAGTCAGATGATGGCACCGACAAACCGACATGAATGACCAATAAGAACCGCATTCTCCTTTCGCATGCAAACTGCGTCGACAAGTACAAGGTTCAAACAGTGCGCATAGCAGTGAACAAACAAAGTTCCTGGTCACTACGATTGTGTTTGCCCAGCAACTCGGTCCTTGTCTTTCAATTTCTGAACCTTGGAATCGGACAACTTGGATCGTATGAAAAGACCGATAGCAAAATGTTTGATTGTGTAGAATTAGCTCTGAAAATCCAGACCAACATTGAAAATAGCTTTGAAGTTTCTAAAATTTCTTGGAAGTTACATAAAGTTACAGTCCGAATAATATTTTGATAGAAAAATGTTGTAATAATGTTTTGCGTCATGCTCTTCTTTACAGGTTAAAAATATATTCTTCAGTTACCTTTCTGAAATTTTTTGTAGTAGATTTTTGTATTTTTTTAAGGCATCGTTTCAGTTTATTTTTACTATTTAAAGGTTTTGTAAGCCCTATATGCTGTTGTATTTATACACTACTCTAACCGTTGAAAGTACGTTGAACTTGGTCATTTTCAGCGAAAATTGTAGTTCTACTTTTTTCAAATTTGACCTAAATGCCAAGGCTAATAGGATCATTAAAAAGGTTTAAAAAATATGCAACGATTGGATCAAAAGCGCACAAAACTATTTTGACAAGCGAGTACAGTATTGTTAACGGAATGACGACTTGTGTGAAGGATGTCAACCCTGTCCCAATGTACCGCCAGTCGGGGTGACAGAAAATGATGCCAAACATTCAACCTTTTTTTAAAGATGATATAAAGGACAAACCCGAGTTTATTGCAACGCACATAAACAGCTGAAACTTTTTAACCAAGGTAACAAATGACATGAAATTTTCAGAGAAGATTCTTAGACGAATTCTTAGTAAGACAACAATAGACCAAGGTTCAATGGAAAACTAATACCCACTTTTTAATTAGGGAATCCAAAAGCTGTCTTTAAACATTGTACAGTTGCGAAAAAGTCCATCCACGAAAAAGTCCAGTTGGAAAAAAATCCTTGAGGTTCTTTTCGAAATTTTTACAACTCTATGAGCTCTTTTGAAATTCTTCTCAGAAGTCCTCTGGAATTGTTTTCAGAACTCTTCTTGACTTTTACAATAACACCTTGGAACTGAAATTTCCTTAGAGATTAAGAAGAACTTCCTCAGTATTATCCAACATTTATTCCCGGAATGAGCTAAAAATTATCGGTACTCCTTTGAATTTTCCTTTAAATCCCTTTGGAATGTCTCTTTAAATTTAATTTTCTCGGTATTCCTTTCCGAATTATCTTGGAGCTATCTGCAGGATTCACTAGAAATTATTCGCAGAATTTTCATGGAATACTCCCCAGAAATCCTTTGTAACTGTCCTCAGAATTCAAAATCCTTGAGGTTCTTCTCGGATTTTTTTAGAAATCTCCTAAGAGCTCTTTTGAAATTCTTCTCAGAAGTACACTGGAATTATAATAAGAAAATTTCATGATTTTTTCTCAGAACACTTTGGAACTGAAATTCCTTTAGAGTTTCAGACATTTTTCCTGGAATGAACAAGAAATTATCCTCGGAATTTGCATGTAATTTTGCTTAAAATCCCTTTGGAATTTCACTCATAATTTGATTTTCACGGTATTCTTGTCGAAATTTTCTTGGAATTATCTGCAAGATTCACTAAATTATAGAATTTTCATGGAATCATCCCCAGAAATCTTTTATTTTGGAACTGTTCTAAGAATTCAATACCCTTGAGGTTCTTCTCGGAAGTCAAGTTTAAGTTGTCCATCCATTCACGCAAAACGTTGTATTTTTTCTACCAGAAATATTCAATAAAACTTGCCTCTCCATTCACCAGAACTGTGCAATTTTTAAATCAGGAATTTTCAATTCAGCTTGTCCCTACAAACAGCAGATTGTTGCACCATGAATTTTCAATACAAACTTGCCCCCAGGAAATTTTACACCAGAAAATTTAAATTGACCAGAACAATGCAAATTTTCCACCGTTAAGGGGGTAGTACACTTTGAACGTCCAAAAAGTAAGGCATTTTCGTTAATTTTTCTTAAGCAATAAAACACTCAGGGAGGGCAAATATGTTATAACCCATTAATTAGGCATCCTTCGAACTACAATTTGTATTTTTTTTAACTCGATTGGCGTCTCCCCGTGGCCGGTGCACCAGGTTGTGCGGGCATCCTCGCGCGGAAGTCGGAAAACGGCGTAGGAAAATACTCCTTTCCATGTGATCCTGGAACATATATCGAACAAAAATCCTGATTAGTAATGAAATTTGGGTTAGAATTACGTATTCCGATTTTTTTTTAAATTATTTTTTTATCAAAAGTTGTGGCCTTAGGAAAAAAAGTCCATTTTTTCACCCTAAAAATGCTTACGAAATCGTGGATTCAAAATCCATTTTTGACAAAATCGAAAATGTGGATACGTATTTCTAAGCAGAATTTAATTTTGAACAAGAAGACCTAGGCGATATCCAAATTTGATGATAACTGGTTAGAGTTATTTCCCACGCCAGTTTGAAAAACCCCGTTTCGAGATAAACGCGTTTAAAGATAAAATTGCTCTCTCAGCGCGCTGGTACATGTTTTAGGAAATCGCTGCATAAAGCAGTAGGGAATATTATGGCAGACTTAGAGTCTTTTCTAAATTAAAGTATACATCCCAAGGAACATTTTAAGCCAAAAAAAAATGCATTTTTTTTGTAAAATCAAAGTGTACTCCCCCCTTAATTTTCGATAAAAATTGCTTCTCCAATCTTCTGATTGGTGCAAATTTCCTTTTTACATTTTCCACTTGACATTTTCAGTATAGCTTGCTCAGAATGTTGCAGGTTTTTCACCAAATAAAGCTGCCAATATTGTCAGATTTTTTATCATAAATTTTCAGTACAGCAACTTCCCTCCAATAATCAGAATGGTGCAAATTTTACACCAGAAATTAGTATCAAAGTTTGTTTTTCTATTCAGCAGAAGGATGCAAATTTAAGATCAAAAATTTTCCGAAAAGTTTGCCCATCCGTTCACCATAACGGTACAGATTTTCCACCAGAAATTTTCAATACAGCTTAATTTTAAATAAAGCTTGTGCCTTCATTTACCAGACCAGTGCAAGTTTTCCACCAGAAATTTACTATTCATTTCATTTATCAGAGCGATACAATTTTTGCACCAGAAATTTTCAATAAAGCATGCTCTTCCAGTAGGGTGCACCAAAAATTGTCAGTGAAGTTTGTGTCGCCATGCACCTTTATGGTGAAATTTTCAGACCTTGAAGACATGCACCAGAATGGTGCAAATTTTCCACCATAAATTTTCAATGAAGCTTGCATTCATCAGAACGATGCAAATTATGCACCAGAAAAATGAATGAACCTTGCTTCTACATTCACCACAGTGTTGCGAACTTTCCACCAGAAATTTTCAGTTAAATGTGCACCTCCAAATTTTTAGCGTGATTCAATTTTTCCACCAGAGTTATTCATTTCGTAGTCGTAGGGGAAGACGAAACATTACAATTTCTCTTTGACAAAACCTCATAGCTAGGTCTACATCAAATTAACCACGTGAAAAATCAGCAAAACGCATATTTAGACAAACTGTACTTAAGACTTCTGCGTGTATGCATCATTATTACCTTTATGGAAATTTTTTCCCAATTGAATATTTAAGCTTCGTACACAATACTTCTTCTCCCAGCGACTGGGAGCAAGAGAAAGTGCTGGAATATCATAAAGCAAATTACGAAGAAGCCAAACGTAGAATATGTACAATTATTTGGCAAAATATAATAAGTATTGAAGAAATGTCCACACTGAAGTGGACAGATTTCATTCAATTATTCTTAACCTAATTTCAGAAACCGAACCAATAAAAAGAAGAAGCCGAAAATTAAACAACAAACTGCCAGCGTGGTTCAATCCACAACTAAAACATTTGAAGAACAAAAAGCAGAAAGCACACAAATTATATAAAAAGGAAAGCACTAGCACAAATTTACAACGTCATCATAATATATGCAACCATCTCAACACAGCCATTAGCGCTGCACATGAAGAATATAATCGTAAAGTCGAAAATGAAGTCAAATCATGTCCTAAAAACTTTTTCAATTATGTAAAAACGAAATTGAAAAGTAATAATTTTCCGTCACGAATGCATTTTGGTGGAAATGTAGGTGAAAATCCTTCTGAAATCTGCAATCTCTTTGCAAATTTCTTTCAGGAAGTATACATCACATTTTCTGAAAAAGACCGCGGCTGCGACTTCTTTGCATTCATTTCCGAAGTCTCTAACAACATATCTGTCAATCAAATATGTCAACATGAAGTCCTCAATGCACTTAAAAACTTGGATGCATCTAAAGGACCAGTACGACGGAATTGCACCTGTATTCTTGAAGAATCTTTCAGAACAACTCATCCTTCCTTTAGAACGCATTTTTAATATGTCTCTGAAAAATGGAAAATTCCCTGAAATTTTGGAAATTGTCTCATTTGGTTCGCGCGGAAGCTCTTTATACTGACTCCAGTAAAGGATTTGACCGAATCGACATACCATTATTGCTCTTTAAATTGCAAAAAATTGGAATGGAATCTTGACTTCTAAATTGGCTCCAATCATACTTAACGCAACAAATAGTTCGTTTTCAGAATAAACTTTAAGAAACTGTTTCGGTTGCCTCTGGGGTGCTTCAGGGTTCTCATTTAAGCCCCATTCTTTTTATTTTGTACGTAAACGACATTTCCTACATACTTAAAAAATAAAAGTTCTTATATATGCAGACGACATGAAACTCTTCATGGCAATAAGTAATTCTAGCGACACAGAAGAATTCCAGAATGAAATCAACTTATTCAACACTTGGTGTAGTAAAAGTCTACTCCGATTCAATGATAAAAAAATGCAACGTAATTTTATTTAACAGAAAAATAGAAACACCTCTTTTTGAAATATTTTTAGGCAACCAAAAAGTAGAAAAATGTAAAATTCTAAGGGACCTAGGTGTGATCCTAGACTCCAAACTCACTTTTGTAGAACATTATAATACAAGCATAACGAAAGCAAATAGTATGTTGGGCTTCATTAAGAGGTTAAGCTATAATTTTCAAGACCCATACACTATCAAATAATTATATACATACGTAAGACCTATTCTGGAATACTGTAATCTATTATGGAATCCGTACACGAGGAACGCATAGAATCCGTCCAAAAACCCTTTTATATGCCCTTCGCAAATTGAACTGGACCGCATTTCCTCTTGCATCATATGAAGCACGCTGCATGCTCATCAACTTACAAACACTCAACGAACGCCGTGAATTTGAAATGCTTTTCTTCATCAATGACATTATTTCACATCGCATAGAATCACCAGAAATACTTTCACAATTAAACTTCTACACACCCTGTCGGCATCTAAGAACACGAAAATTATTCTCAGAAAAATCACACAAAACAAATTACGCAAAAAATGCCCCCCTTCAATCAAATGATGCGACAGTATAATTTACACTGTGAAGTCGTTAGCATCACTATATCAAAATAAGAAATTAAAACCCAACTAAAACATAACAGAAATAATGCATAGTATGTTAGCAAAACATTGTAACCATTGTATGTAGTCTACTTTGCTTGACGAAATAAATAAATAAATCATCAACATTCAAATATTAGGAATATATAAGCTTACATGTTGACACTGATATATCGATTCCATAAAATGTAATTGAAGGCTTCATATTAGACCAAGATTAAGGACATCGACTCTATATCCTATAGTACATCACAAAAACACATAAACGGAAAACCAGAATGATAGGATATGTGAGAAAAAGAAAAGTGTTTCGGAATGCGTTTTCTTTAAAAATCGCCGATTCTCGATCACCAACCCCACCGTGAAAGCCAACCATGGATTTGCAACCGTACTAACAAGTGTCGTCCACGAGTCAACAAGTCGCGAGACACGAGACGGGATCAAGTCAGCTACCAGCGTTACGTTCGCGATGAGATGAAGCCGCTTTCACGCCGAGAAATAGTATAGGTATGAGCCATTGACCACGACAAACTGGTGCCATTTGACGGAACTGACATCCCCCTCGGACGCACCTCCCGCATTTCTCTGGCGAGTGTGTCGGTCGAGCTTAGGCCGAGGTGACTTTTAACGCTAATTTCGAGCCATAAAATATACGATAATGGTAATTTACTTGTGATTGGGAAGGGTGGAAAATTCGTGGAGCTCTCACGTTGGATATTGTTTTAATTCCATCCCAAATGGACCATCACGGATGATACCACGCTGGAGATGCGGATGCGCGACTCGTCATCACTCTGCATGTCGTTGAGCTTAGGAGCTGTCGAAAATTGGCATGGCGTCTGGTCGTGCTTATCAGGAAACACTCACTCGCTGCTACACACCATGCTACACAAAAAGTTGTGAAAATGACCGTTAATCTGCATAAAATGGGACGACGGATTGGAACTAAAGCGTTACGAAGCATCACCATCGAGCACATCATCGTCGTCTTTGACGATTTGTTGTGGTTTACGGGGTCTTGGAATTGGTGATTGGAGAATCGAATTTAAATTTTTATGAAGTGTATCAAATGGGCTTCGTTTAGTGTTTGGTTGCTAATCAGAGTAATGGGGGAGGCTGATGATGGTGGTTGAATTCCATCCGGGATTAAATATAATCAAAAACTGTCAGTTAACTAAAAGTCAAGATGATGGTGTATGGGTATTTTTTCACACTTACTAAGACTTAAAGGCATGTTCAGAAAAATAGGAAATAAAATTTAAAGATATTCATGAGCAAAGACAGTGGCAATTAAAGCCAGATAAATAATCTAGATGTCTACATATTTGGGTGGCGAGCCCAGTGATATGCACAAATCCGATTTTGCGACTCGAAGTTTTTGTAATGTAACTTATTGTCTCTACAAATTGCAATATAAAGCTCCAAAACCTAACTGGCCCACCCTGGAGACCTCTCATTGAATCCCTCAAAGTCTTCTGAAACGGAATTGTTTTCATGCAAACACGATTACTCCTGGCCGTAAAATGCCATAAAATAACACATCCAGCACATAATTCAATCTCGCATTAAGCCTAATCCATTTGAACAGCCCCCTTGGCAGGCCCCAAATGGGAAACGCACTTAACGCTTACATCCATACGGTTTCTGATTCCATTCCGCCACAGTATCTACAACCATCTTCTCGACACCTGCAAATCAAATACTCCCCTTTCCTTCCACTGCTGCCCACGGCTCGTTCACTCGTTTTCCGCCACTGAAGTAAATCCATCCACAAGGAAAAATTGCTCTAATAATACATCGTACAATGCATAAACCCCGCAATCTGCGCGGGAGAAATCCAGAGTTGAACCATGACTTCCCCCGTGAAGAGTTTTGACTTCACGTTTCAAAAGGGAGTACCTCTCTGAGCGCCCGGGGTAAGCGATATGAGAAATATGGAGCTGAATAAAATGAAACAAATTGTCATGGGAATCAGGCTACGGGACGAGACGCGCCTAATCATCATGAGAAAGTAATGTTCTATATTCACGAAAAACATGCTGCAGTCAGCAGCCAACCATCGTGGACTGAATGAAAAACCACCACCGCATTAAACCCAATATAAATACGCCACATTTTATGGTAATGCATATCTGTTTTTCAAACCAGCAGACACCCTGAGTAAAAGTGCTCGAAGCCAGAATTGAAGCATTTCTTCCGAGCTGTGGTTATTTGGTCCGTCATAAAATCATGATATCCCGCACCAAGCACCAACTTCCCCACTCCAAACCAACCTGCAGCGGTGGTAGGGCGTGAGCGAGCCAATAACTAGTCTGCAAGGTACAATAACTTAGAGATAAATGAAATAAAATATATGCTTAGCTCTAGATAATACGAGGTAAGATTGAATACACACACACTCACCATCATCATCAACATCACCGGTAAAGTGCATCTTCGTCGTCGTCGGATTCAGTTCCCACTGTCTGTCCGTCCGAGCGCGGAAGGCCCCTCCGGTTCTGTCGAAGCTCACTGACCATCATTTTTGCCGACCGACAACCACCACAACCTGGGCGCGCTCACAGTACGAGCCTAGCGCTCCGGACTTTGAAGAACTGGCTCTCGAGGCACCAACAACACCGACGTCTCCCACCACAACAAGACCCCCACAACATCATACGGCCATGGGGTGATTAGTTTGGTAATTAAAGGAAACATCTTACTTTAATTGCACGGCTTTGTCTAGCCCGCAGAGCACTCGTGCAGCAGCGTCTCGGAATCGCAGGTGAAATTGGGGCCAAGCTCAAAACGGATCGATTAAGGAGGTATTGAACTTGCGGATGGAAGAGATACAGATGAAGCGACTGGTGTACTTTGGGTGGCTATGATTACTCCAGTGGGCGGCATAATTGACTCGAAAGTGTGTAGGAACAAGGCTGGTTAAACTGCGGATTAAGTTTATCCGTGACTTCTATGGATCATGCACCTGACTGGAAAATTGTCGAGGTGAGCTGAGTGGATGATGGTGAACCTTGATTTTAACCCATTAATGCCTGAATTATTTCACATTCATGATAAACACGTGAATTTTTCAGGAGCACTTTTATATAATATAAGAATTGTTTTAATGGCATTTAATTTATATTCAACGGTCACATTTTTTTTTATAAAATACGGTGAGCCATATGCACCTAAAAATATTAAAAACATTATTTAGTAAGGTAGCTTGTTTACATCAATTACACTTTTGAGAGAGTTTCGATACATTTCAAGGTCATAAAGCGTAACTAGGGGCTGGTCATAAACCACGTAGACCGTATTTGAGTGGTTGTAGGCCTTCTCCGTCTCCTGCGTAGACAATCGTTATTACATTTATAGGGAAAATGTGTATGGACCGTAGACAATAACCATTCCAAAAATGTGACGATCGATTTTAGTTTAAATGTCGTTAAAACAGTTTGGTTCATATTGAAAAAAAAATATATATATATCATATGGGTCCAGCTCAAGTGGGTACACCACCTGTGGTCGATGTCACCAATATGAGCCAAACTTGGTCAAAACGCTTATTTTGGGACTCTGAAAAAATGCCTTGTTTGATTTTGCTCTGAAGTGTCTAGATCCCTCTCGTCTACAACCCTGGATTTAAAAAAAAAATCTTCTTTTAGAAGAGATTACTCCACAACCAAATAAGCTATTCGAGATCTTAGAACGTCAATTTGAAGGTTTTTTAATGTAGATTTTAATAAACGGATTTTGCTATTTCTGCCTCATAGTTTGATAAAGGAGGTTATGTGACACTTATGAGGGGTCGTAGAGTTCTCTGCATCTCTCTTAAGTAAGTGTCGGACTAACATTCCTCCCCTTTCTCCACCAATTATTATCACAAATTACTATCTAACAGCAATGGATGAAGGTGGGTCTCCTTCTTAACAACAGTTTGGAGCTCGTACCACCTACGACATTGTGCAACCTGGTTTATGCTATGCTATGCTTTGCTATAGTTTGATAAAGGAGGTTCTCATCTAGCCTCCAGAATGGCACACGAATCAAGGAATGTTTTTGCAGCTGAATTATTAACGAAAGAGAAAGTCGATGAAGAGAATCGATCAATGTCACTTGCATCCTGTTGGTTTGTTTTCCGTCGATTTTGTTTTCCGTGCTGAGCACCAATGCTACTGACGCCAGGAAGGTAGCTCCCACACCTGGACCCTACCTATCGACCCATCAACTCATGAACCGGGGACAAACGGCTTTACTTCTCGAGGGAAGGCGTGATCAGAGATGTTTTGCCTCCGAACAACTTGGCGGCGCCGACTGGGATTGAACTCAGGCCTGCTGGGGTGAGAGGTTATCTTGCTTACCTTTACACCACCGGCACCGCTTACCCCTTTCCTTCTAATCCTCTTAACTATAATAAAAAAGCATTCTTGCTCGTGAGATTGTATCTAAAAAAATAAATTAAAGTAGCAGCTGTGATTCACAACTGAAATTATCTTTATGTAGGGGTAAGAAGGGCATACTGAGAATGTGGGGCATAATGAGCATTAGAGTGATACAAAATTTAAAATTTTCGCTCCACAATACTTAAACGATTCCAAATCGGATCCTGACTAACCTCTCAAAATTTGAACCCATTTGGTGAGAAACTGAGATGGCACAAACCATTTTAAGTTTGTATGGGAATTATTAAGCTAAAAGCAAGATTTTTGTTCATGTCTATCTAATAATTCACCATATCGGTCTGCTTCAAAAACTTTCAACTGTACTTGTAGCAAATTTTCCCAACTTTGCTCAAGGCCACTTTTTGATTAAATGCAAGGATCGAAAGTTATCAATGGTTCAATGCACTGATGTCTTATGATCATCCTCAGCCTCAGCAGGCAACATTGGTGTTTTTGGGGCGTTGAATAGGACACAAAAATCATGGCTACTATGTCACACTGCAAAATACAGTGTTGCCTACAGAGCAGTTGTTTGATCATGTCATAAGTTTACCAATCTCTTAAATAATTAATAACTTTTTCCTGTCTCGTTTTACATAGAAACGATCTTTAGCAAAGTTGTAGCTGAGAAAATTTTCTATAAGAATAACTATTGAACTGTTTCGCCGCTCAATATGGAAAAAGACTAGAAGGCAATGAACAAAAAGTTGAGATTTCCCATAGTAATTTACATGCAAACTTCAAATGGCTTGTGCGAAGTCTGGTTCTATTTAACCAAATGAGTTGTAACTTTGGGAGGCTAATCAGGACCCGATTTGAAACCAATTAAGCACTGTGGAGCGAAAAAGTCAAATTTTGCATTAGTCTAATGAGCATCCCTTAATCCAGTCCCAACCATCTAATTGCTTGAAACAAATAAATTTGTTCAATATCACCATTTCAATGATCAATGACCAATTAATTTGTTTCGAACCTTAAGAAATCCAAGGCTTAAGCACAGGAAGCTCACTATGCCCCACTTGTTCACTTTGCCCCCCCTTCCCCTGCTAATCTATCTGAAGTTTTGGCTGTATCCCATCGAAACGTATTTTTGACTTTTAGGACCACAATTAAATTATCGATAGAAGGAAATAAATAGGCTAGTTATTATTTCAAAACATGAGAATCCCGTCAGAACATGTGAAAAATAACGTACGAATATGTTTGTGTCATTGGCAAGAAGGAATTCAAGGAAAAATAAAAAAAATAATTAAATAGCATTGATTTTCAACCACTCACTCATCTGTTCATATCTCAAAAAATATTTGTCCAAATCATTTGTCCTTGGAAACACATCAAGAAGAAGAATTTTCCAAAGTATGGTGAAAATTTGAGCCCAAAATGTTAAGAAATAAAAAATCCCACCCATGGTGAAAATAGGCCATTTTTTGACAATTTTGATACCTTTAGTAATCAGTCTGTTTACTGTAGTTACTATAACAAAAACAAAATGTAAGTACATCTATGTGAATCTACATTAAACGAAAACCTTTAAATTGACGTTCTAAGATCACGAATTGCTTATTTGGTTGTGTTGTAATCTCTTTTGAAAGTTGAAATTAAAAATCTCGAAAATTCAGGGTTGTAGCCCAGAAGGATCTAGGCACTTCAGAGTAAAATCAAAAAAGGAGTTTGTTCAGAATGCCAAAATAAGCGTTTTGGTCAAGTTTAGCTCAAATCGGTGACATCGACCAATGACCCATATTCTGAATAAAGGTAGGATCAGATCAGATCACACACATAATCACAGACGTGTATAGAGAGAAAAGTAATCCAAAACAAATGAATGGCGACGACAATACATTTTTTTTTATTTATTTCCGTCTTCTACGTATGAACTAGATATAATTACTAATCCTATTTCTAAAAACGTTTTTAGTCAAGTTTAAATCAAATTCGGCACAGACAACATTGGACAAGCGAAGACACGAATCGAAAAGATTGTTGTAGCCGTAGTTTGTTCTGTGGTATGGGACTGCTTTTAAAGCTGAGTTCCAAAAACGTCGGGGAGGAATATTTACGGTCAGGGAAGTCCAAGGACATCGATGACAAATAGCCGCTATTTGTCTGAGAGATAGTGGCTTTAATCTTATGAGCCTGCATCACTCGGAATAAGGATGAAGATTGGTCGATCGTTCCAGGGAAGTTGTCTCAGTGCAAAACGTAAGAACCGCTTCTGTACCCGTTCTGTCATGAGAACATGAGCTACTTAATAAGGGGACCAAATCTGAGCTCTGTACTCCAGAATGCTATGAACCAACGAGCAGCAGAGCGTTTTTAAAGCGTGGATGTCGGTGAACTCTGAGGCGTGGCGACGTATGAATCCCAGCACAGAAAAAGCTTTGGCAGTCGTAATGCTCACGTGTTCGTTGAATCTCGTCGATGGTAACTCCGATGTGCGGTACAGTATCGAAGGCTTTCGCAAAGTCAACATACACCGCGGCAGCTTGCCGCTTCTCTTCTACTTCCTGGGACAGTGCGGTGATGTAACACATGAGGTTCGTTGTTGTAGAACGATGCTTCATAAAGTCATGCTGTCCATCAAATACGATGGGAGACGCCACGTAGCATAGAACGATGTGCACCGGTCTTTCAAACGCATTGCTGAGACAGCGAAGTAAAGATACGCCACGATAATTTGTCACCTGATTACATTTGTTAGACTTGTTTGTAAGCAGCTTTCCAAGCCGTCGGAACGATTCTTTCATGAAGTGAATAAGCGAGCAATTGGGTTCGCTAGTTCGTTGGAACAGTTTTTCAGCAACAGGGGTGGTATACCGTACGTCCCAGGTCCTTTTTTGATGTCAAGGTCATCGATGACTTCTGCTACTTCTTTTGCGGAAAGCTGAATAACGGGTGGGTTGATGTAGTGCGGAGGAATATGACAGGTTACAATTTGCTAAATACGCTCTCGAAGAACATGGAAAAGAGGTTTGCAGCATCCACATTTGTATAAGGCTGGGCATTAAAGCTAACGTTACATAGGATACGAGTGGATCCTTGTTGTTTCTTCACGAAATCCCAGAAGCACGAAGGATTATTTTTCACTGTTCTGGATCCTGAATAAGTAGTTATCATAGGTGGATAATAGAACTACTTTGAACTGCAGCTCTACTTCGCGAAGGTAATAACGGTCGTTCTCAGACTTAGAAAGGAAAAAAAACGGTTACGTGCTTTTCTTAGGATGTTATGAAGATGCCGTAGTTCGGAGGTCCACCATGGCTTACTGAAAACTGAATTGAACGATTGTCTTTTCCGAGGAACATAGTAGTTAAGCACTGCGTAAAGCTTGTCATAGAATGCTAATAATATTTCATCCAATGGTCCGGTTAGCGATAAAAAATCCTAGTTAATGGCAGCCAGAACCGTTTACAACGGACCAAAATCGCACGAGCGGTAATTGTAGCAAAGATTATCGTCCGACTCGTTCTGTACCTCTTAATCATCGATTCTCTCATCGAACAGCAAAACAGAAGGCTCGTGGTGATTGTCAACGGGAAACAGAGGCGTGGTGGGTTCAATGAGGTCTAGCAGCTCTGGAAGACTGACGAATACAAGGTCGAGAAGCCTGCCCTTCGCATTCACATACTGAGTAACTTGCTGGACTAGAAGACATCTTCACCAATATCGTACACAGGGCCGGGGCTTCCGTGAGATTTGCAGGCGTGCATACCGGTGACATAAGTGCTGACGATGATAATGTTGATCTCCTGCATACGTCCATGAATCATCGGCGTGAATTTGTAAATACATCCGGTGGTGTTCAACGGCTGGAGGCGATGGGCATTACCGGAAGTGAATTAAACGAATCGATTGTGTACTTGCCTGATGAAGCAGTGTGGAAGACCCCATCTCTGCACCCAAACACAGGACCGGACGACTGAAGAGTGCTGGACTGTGATGGGGTGATTAAGGGCTTCGCTTGTTTTATTGCGTCCCGTTCTAGAATGGATCAACTCAGATCCATAATGGGAATGATCGGGGATGATGAAGCTTCCAGCAGTACTAGCGGCGTGATTGGTTTGTTGGTTGGTTCAGTGAGAAACGCAATTGTTGAGACCCGTAATCCACGAACTTTTGAAACAGTAGTCTTTCTGGCCAATTTACAGGGTCAAGTGCTTTGCTTTTAAGCGAAAGATCAAGTACACTGCCTTTTGGCATGAGCTTCACAACCAGTGGATCGCTGTCGATTTCGAGATTGGCTTTCGTGCGTATGGCTTCCAAAGTGACGTCTGGGAAAATTCTGGACAGATATAGCCAAAATTTTTATTTGTGTCACATTGTTTTTGAAAATGGGAACTGAAACAACATTATCCTCCGTTTGTTTGCTCCCAATTTAGTAGTTATCAGGATCCCGTGCAGTTGATTCTAACTCGCTGGGACGTTTAGCTCCCCTTCGTTGATCGATGGTAGGCCAGAGAGAGTTGTTCCAAGTGCCTTGAATTCAGTTGCTTAATATCGGTCCATAGCTCAGAAATCGCCGCTCGAAAGCGAGTTTAGAGGCGATTTCTTATTGACTTGGCTCGAGATAACTCGAAAATGAGAATTTTTAAACAAGTCGGTGCAGTTTTCACACATTCAGAACAGGTTTTTACTGTTGGATGCGACATACAAGCTGGACATTGAAGGAAAAAGCTGGCACTGAAAACGTATCTTACTCAGAGAGTGAGTCATAAACGATAAGTCAAAATAACGTTCCAAAAACTGGTAAAGCATTTCAATTTCTTCATCAACACATTCATTAAGGCATTACCAAGGCATTTGAACTTATCTTCAACTTATGGTTTCAAAGAAAATATAAAATAAATAGGGTTTTCTCTCTCTAATTTTTGCCCTGCTAAGCGCAATCCTACCTTTATTTTTGAAAGAATGTATGGACTGATTCGGCTATAGGTGCCATAGGTATTATTGGATTTGATAAAGATTCACAGATATTGTTATAAATCGTACAATTTATAGAAACAGTATTTCCACCTAGTGCAATAATTCCGTACGTACAACAATTCAAAAGGTTTTGGCCTCCTGAACAATATAAAAACAGCAAATTTATATCTAAATAGTAAAGCTCTTGAGATGTAATAGTGTCATCTAGTGAAAGAATTAAGAATTAAATTGTCTACAATTAAAAAAGCCTTCGCCTATCAGCATTTGGTACAACCTGCCGCGGTACAAGCTTCTTCAAATGAGCTACGCTACGAACTTTCCGGATTGTGATGATCTCAATGTAACATCCGGTCTCAACAACTATACTAGCTCTTGAGGACTGAAATCACTCGACAACTTATTTTCTATTCATGTACGTTTAGCAACTACCACATCCCCTGGCTTTAGGGTACTAGGTTGAGCGTGACGGCGTTTATCTGCATACTTGGTTTCTGCTTGTTTCTTTTCTCGATCATTATCCTGTATGTCCTGATTTTCTTTCAGTATTCGAAACAGAAGGCAATTTATCACGAATCACTCGCCCAAACATTAGAGCCGACGACGGTGCCACTCCTGTTGTGGAATGAGGAGTAGAATTATACAGCAAAAAATATGTTCGTAAATCCCATCCTCGTCGCCAAAATGTTATGTCGGATGTTGCGAAACAAAAATCGGAACACAACCATCTGACTTGGTAGTTCGTACAAAACTCATTACCTCTTTATCCATCAATTCACAATCTACATCAGACCGATACATTTTTATTAGTGACACGCTTTCTCTGATATACAGTATCTCCAAGTATCAGAACACCGGTCCTGCAGTATCTAGTAAGGATCTCGAGATATCGACATTTATAAGAACACTTGTGCTACCTGTCGAGAGAATTCCGAACTCAATACCTTGAGCTTCTAAACAACATTGTAGAAAACAGCATCGTTGTATCTAGCAAAGATCTCGAGATATTGACTCAGCATTTACATGAAATTTATAAGATCACTAGAGTCACCTAGCGAGAGGATTCGAAAGAAACTAAATTGTCCACACATTTAGCGAGAGAACTTCGAACTAAACTGTCCACAATTCGGCCTCCTGTACAACATTGCAGAAAATAGCAATTTGTCGATATCTCAAGATGTCGACCAAATATTTACACGAAATTTATAAGAATACTAGTGCCACCTAGTGAGATGATTTTAAACTAATGTGTCCACAATTTAAAAAGGCATTACCAAGAGATTTAAGAAAACAGAAACTTTGTTTTTAGCAGGGATCTCGAGATGTCGACCCTGCATGTAAACGAAGTTTATAAGAATACTAGTGCCACCTAGTGAGATAAATTTGAGCTAAGCTGTCCTCAATTCAGAAGGTCTTAGCCACCTGAACAGCAGTGCAGAAAACAGCAACTTTGTATGTAGCAAAGATCTCGATATATCGAATATATGCCACCTATGGTCTTCAAGTTAGACAAAACAGAACACTGGGTCGAGAAATCGCCTCCTTGCTGGTATGTAGACACCGGTCAACATCTTCGCCGTCTCTGGTTGGACATCGTAGTCGATGGTTGTGTCGGCACAGTATTGATATTGACCCCAGTTTAAACGATGGCAGTTGCGCCGGGTAGCTTCGAATCGGTTCACCGAGGAACCAACTACGGCCACCACCGGATAGTGGTCCAAGCAGAGTTCTTGGTAGACAAATGGTTGCTGATGTAGATGTTGATGGTAGCGTGAGCATCAGACCAACTCAATCGGGTGGGAGTGTCCGGACTCAAGATATTGTACTGCACTTCCTGCCGGTCATTGTACAGGATGGTGCCATTTTGATTGCTGTTTGGCGTTCAGATCGCCAGCGATGATGAACTGTTCCCGCCGTCGGGTTAGCTTGACAATATCTCGTTGCAGGTCTGCTGCCGACCCGTCCCTGATGTTGACTTGTTTGGGGCAGTAAGCCGCAACGATGGTGATGGGGCCGACAGGAGTAGAAACTTCCACTCCTTCGGTAGTATTTATTCAGCTGAAAGCTTGGCAGCAGCCTACAGCAGATGTTTCTCGTTAGGGCGATGGCGACTCCTCTTCCCCCACAGCTTGTTTGATTTAGCTCACGAGCCGGAAATCGGGAAGGTAGACGTTAATTTCGGGCCTCAGGTGGGTTTGAGTTAAGAAGGCAATGTCGATGTTTCGTTCGTTGAGAAACTCAACGAACTCGATGTTCTTGCTCTTGAGCGAGCAAGCGTTCCAATTTGATATTTTGATGGCTTCACGGTCCATACTTGTCCAGCAGAAATAAACTGTTCTGTTCGGGTTCTGCAGGTGCACAGAGTGTCTGTGTTCTCGTTTGTTTGTGTATGCATTATCACGATGCCAGAAAGCCCCTAAGGAGGAAAATGCTTCAGGATGCAGCGGTTGCCGCATATGACTGACGACTTGAGTTTGCCTGAGCTGTGCTACTACAAACAGAGAGTAGCAATTTCAAATTTGTATGTTTTGTGGAAGCTGACATTTGTGCCTTTCAAGCTAAGGCTTCCTTAGAGTATCACCTTAAGTACCTCAGGTGTTGGAGGGACCGATGCAGCAGCAGTAGCAGTAGCAAAACGGTGTTAAGTGAAAGTGGCGTTAGCACCGGAATTAAGTGTCGTTAAGGAATGGCAGGAAAGTTCTGCCCGTTGTTTTCCGGCACTTTTTTGCGGATATTAATGAATTCCGCTTGACAAGGGCATGTCTTGCTGGTTGTCCTATGTGCTGCACCACAATTGACACATTTCGCAGGCATCAGACGCGTGCTGCTTGCCACAATTGTTGCAACGGTAGGTCATATGACAGTTTCTTGTTCCATGCCCGAACATCATGCAGTTCGCGCATTGGGTGACATCACGGTGGAATGGCTTGTACCGTTTCCAATCACCACGATGTGGAAAAGGTCACGGTACTTACGCGAAGCGTCATGACGATTCATCTTGAAGATGTTGATTGGCTTGAGTCCATGTTGCTTCAATTCATCCGACAGTGAGACTGTTTCGATGTCGGGAAGGCCACGCAAGACCACCATGAGCGGGTTAGTCGCCTCAATATCGTGGGAGAAATACTCCACGTTTTCTGCTTCAGCAACGCCTCGACGGCCTTGTAGTGGTTCATCGATGGGACAATCAGCTTGAATTTCAGGTGGATCTCAGAATTTCTAGTCCGCGGGGGACTATTTAGGACCATCCTAAGGATCTTGTTCTGGATCCTTTGGAGTTTTAGGTGATGGCATTTGGCGCAACTCTCCCAGATTGGCATCCCGTATTCTATTACGGGAAGGATGATTTGTTTGTAGACAGCAAGCTTATTTTTTAGAGATAGAGTAGACCTCCTGTTGATACAGTGATCTTATCAAGATGTTACACTTGATTTTGGTTTTGTCAACGTGCTCCCTGAAAATCAGCTTGCTGTCTAGTGTTGAGCCGAGGTAGACTACCTTTTTGGACCATTCCACCACTGTGCCGTTCAGGCAGATCTTATTATTCACCGACGGAACAAGTCTGGGAGATTTAGAATGTGGAAATATGATGACCTAGGTCTTTGCCGCGTTGATACGGATCTTCCAGCTGTTGAAATATTTAGACTGGACGTCCAGGCCTCTTTGACGTTTGGCAGTTAGAGCTCCGATGACCCTACCTTTGTAGACGATGGATGTGTCATCTGTGAATAGAGACAACGATCCACCATCAGGGAGAGCCGGCATATCGGAGGTGAAAAGTTTGATGAGAATGGGGCCAAGTATGCTTCCTTGTGGAACCCCAGCACCCATGTTGAAAGCATCCGATGTGATGCCATTCAGAGAGACTCGGAACGTCCTGTTCAGTTGTTAATTATCTTCGCTAGGAAGATTGGAAGACCGTAGTGCTGCAATTTGAACACCAAACCATCATGCCAGACATTGTCGAACGCTTTTTCAACGTCCAGCAACGCCATGGCAGATGTTTTCGAAACAGACTTGTTCCATCTGATGATGTCAGTTACTCTAGTCAGCTGGTGGACGGTCGAACGACCTTTCCGAAAACCAAACTGTTCCTTGAGTAACAAGTTGTTTTCTTCGGCAGATGTTAGGAGCCGGTGGTGGATTGCTCTTTCGAACAGTTTTGATAATCCTGAGAGAAGACTGATTGGTCGATAACTTGAAGGAAAGGTTTCCGGATGGGTATGACTTTAGCTGACTTCCAGCACGAGGGAAAGTAGCCAAATCGGAGGCATAGCTTAAAAATGAGTGCCAGATGGTTGTAGAATGTGGAACTTAAGTGTTTGAGTTCCAGATTCAGGATGTTGTCGAAACCTGGGGCCTTCATGTTTTTAGATGATTGGATATAGACCAACAGTTCGTCAGCCATTATTTCGGATTCCTTGGAAAAAAAATATTGGAAATCTGGTGGAGGTTGGTTGCGTTTACAGCAACCTCAGCCTCGTAAGGGCTGACGATGTTTTGTCCGAGATTATGGAGTGTTGGAACTAATCCCAGCTGACGCGATGGTAGTTGCGTCGGGAAGCTTGGAATCGGTTGACGCATGAGCCCACATCGGCCACCACCGCATAGTGGTCCGAACTCAGCTCCTGGTGGGTCACAGGTTGCAAGATGTTGTCTACCATGTTGCTGACGAAATGTTTCAACGAGCTCAGCTAGCCCGTATTTATACCCTATGCAATTACCCTTCTACGCTTCTACCTTTCTACGCTAACTTGATTCTGCTCATATTGAATTTTTATTTACTTGATTTAATTCTCAAATTGTTGTGCCTTTAAATAAAAATATCATTTATCATTATTATTCCACATCAACTGTATCTACCACACAGCTTTCCAAGCCGTCGGAAAGATTCTTTCATGAAGCGATCGGTTGAATAAGCGAGCAATTGGGTTCGCTAGTTCGCTGGAACAGCTTTTCACAGGTCCTTTTTTGATGTCAAGGTCATCGATGACTTCTGCTACTTCTTTTGCGAAAAACTGAATAACGGGTAGGTTGATGTTGTGCGAAGGAATGTGAGCAAAACAGTCGCACCTTGGTACAGGTGCTAAATAGGCTCTCAAAGAACATGGCAACGAGGTTTGCAGCATCCAGATTTGTATAAGCCTGGGGATCATTAAAGCTAACGTTACATATGATGCGACTGGATGCTTGTCTTTTCTTCACGAAATCCCAGAAGCACGATGGATTTTTTTATCGTTTTTGTTCTGGATCCTGAATAAGTAGTAGGTCTTAGCCTCGTGAACAACAATCCTTAAAACAGCACCTTAGTATATAGCAAAGATCTCGAGATGTCGACCCAAAATTTACACGAAATTCATTAGAACACAAATGCCGGTCCGATTTTTTGAACCGAGACAGAATGTTACACCTCTGACCGTTGGAGATACTGCTGCTGCTAGTTTTTCAGGGGATCAAACCACTACGTTTTCCAATGCAAAAATGAGCTTTGGTACGACATCCTAAGATCATCTCACACCTGCTTGATTTCATCCGATCGACTCTCCATAAATGAGAGAGCGAGGGAAACATAGAAAACAGCTACTCGTTTCCGGATGATATCGGGTAGGTATGGAATAAGCTTAATGCAAATACAACTCGTTGAAGAGGTGAGTCTCCTTCCACTCCACCGCTGGTTTTGATAACGGCGATGTTCCTTGCACGACGGTAGTCTAAAAAATCCACGTTTAACCAATGACTGATTGCAACTGGTATCGCTTACAACGCCGTCCGAAGCGAAATGAGCGGAGACAGTAGTAGTAAAATTACGTCAATTTCTGTTGATTATGATTTTGCACTTACATACTACCTGGCTCTTCGTCTTTGTTTCATTGGATATTCTAATTTGCAGAACACCCCCAAAGAGTTTGTTTAAATTGAAAATTGTGACCTACCTAACTACGAGTACAACTTAACCTAACGTGCTAGATCACGTATGATCTGATGACAGGTGTCTCTGAATTTTTCACAGGAATTCCAGCCAGAAGGTGGATCTCAGAATTTCGAGTCCGCGGGGGCTGTTAAGGATCATCGTAAAGATCTTGTTCTGGATCCTTTGCAGATTAAAGTGATGGCATTTGGAACAACTCTCCCAGATTGGCATACCAAACTCAATAACAGGTAGGATTAGTTGTCTATAGACAGGAAGCTTATTTTCAGGGATAATCCAGAGATAGTCAATCTTCCATATATTGAAGCAGCGGAATCGTAAAATGTTAATTAAACGATTTGTGGCCAGTCAGTATAACTTTCTTCATCGTCTTCGTATTTCAAGCTTATTGATTATCGCATATATTAGTTTATTGCGTGCTCTCAACTTAGTGTTCTAGATGCACTTCCACAGTTATTAATTGAGAGCTTTTGATGCCGGAACCATTTTTGCATTAGTATAATTGTGTGGCAAGTACAACCATACTCTATGCCCAGGGAAGTCGATAAATTTTCCAACCCGAAAAATTTCTAGACTTGACCGGGAACCGAACGCAGACACCTCCAGCATGATCTAGCTTTGTAGCTGCGTCTTTACCGACAGAGCTAAGAGAGGCCCACGTCAGTATAATTACAATCGAATGACAGGCCAGTTTCATTAGTTTTGGTGAAAGTTTTATACTTCTCCTATTTAACAACACGAACTAGCTAGAGTGCTAAAAATCTCGCTAATAAAGCTTTAAAAAATTATACTTCTCGTGCAGTTTGTATACCGTCTCGCACAAACCTTCCTTTGTCAGCAGCAGCTCCACTTCATCGTTTCCATCAATGTTATCAGTTCCGAGGAAATAGTTTGAAGTTAATCCACATCTGTCCCTCAGAAACTGGTCCTTGTCTTCCTTGTCCGTGTCCTCATCCAGATCTAAGAGCAAATCTTCACATCTCCCAACTTTGATGGTCAGGTCAAGCTCACTAGCGGTGCTGGTGGTGTAGTGGTAAGCGGGATTACCTCTCACCCCAGCAGGCCTGGGTTCAATCCCAGTCGACTCCACCGGGATGTTCTGAGGCATAACATCTCTGATCTAAAGCCGTTGGTCCCCGGTTGAGTTGATGGGTCGATAGGTAGAGTCCAGGTGTGGGAGCTACCTCCCTGGCTTCGGTAGCATTGGTGCTCAGCACGGAAAACAAGATCGACGGAAAACAAATCAAGCGAACAAAAAAAGGTTCTGCTCACTGTTCTCACTGTAACTCAAAATAAATTAGCAAATAACTTCAAATAATTCCACACTTGGAGAAGGAACTTCCTTTGGATAACTGCTTCTAACTTTTACAAACACTGAAAACATCAAACTTAGACCACGTCCTAAATAGTTGAACTGTTGATAATTTCAAAAAATTCTCAAAATATTTCCAACTTTATTGCAATCTACTGTATCAAACGTGTTGCCTTCCAAACTGGCCGTCACTCATGCACTTCTAATCTCATACACCATTCCCCATCGTTCCACCCTGCGCACCAGATTATGAATATGAACGATAAACTTACATATCAAACAAAGTGCCATTAAGAGCCGTACCTCCAGGAAACAGCTAAAAAAAACCAGAAACAAATACGTCACCAGTCACCACAAAGCCCCCGACAGGCCCAAACGGAATCACTTTCCATGAAAATACAACCAACAACACACTCGAACAGCCGTTTAGCCTCAAAAACCCCCTACGCGACCCTGCACAGGCGACATCTTCCTCCCCCAAGACTCACACCTCCTCTGTCCAATTGTGACATTAGGTCACATTTTACGACGGCGACGGGCGAGGCAAGTCTTTCTCCGGACGGTACTGATCCCCCCCTAACCTTCATCCACTACCGCCTGCCCGCCGGGGCGACGTCATGTAACAGGTGAGAGTCAAGTGTCATTTCTGTAATTTATGTCTCCTAAGCGCGAGTGGGACATTTAAAATCTGTCCACCGACGACGACGACGACGACGACGACGAGGACCGTGTCGCCATCGTCAGTGTGCCGTGACTCGGTGGAGCCCAAAAGCTTGTCCCGCTTTTTCCGTGGCTTCCATAACTTCTGGAGCTGGAAAAAATTATGATGTTGCATTTGGCTCCATGGTCACACAACTTTGTGGATCGGATTGGCTCGCAAGGCACTGGCAGTGACTTATGAAGGAGGGACAAAAAAACCTAGATGTTACGGGTAACAAATTGTACCACATTCTTCAAGCATTTGATCGCTTTCGTTGTTGGACAGTTTCAGCCACATCATTGCGCTGCACTGGCTGGGGTCTGATCCTAATCTCAGCCTTTCCCTATGTCAAGGGCGGAGGGGGAGGTAAGGGGTTGATATATTGTGCGTTGAGATGCGTGTTTGGGTGGAAATGTATCGGTATCTTAAGGGCGGTGTCGTATGCAGGTCGGAGAAAATAAATTGGAGGAGTCCAATAAAATTTGCTATGATGGTATGCCTAGAAGTATATTGAAGTGGTCATGAATTCATAAAATGCAGATACATTTATAAATTCAGACGACCCACTCATTCTACACATACAGTTTAAAAGAAGAATCATTTGGTGTTTTCAATGGATCAAGTGTTGTTGCTTGAAATATTTTTCGAGAAAATTGGAAAATACTAAATGTCAAATGATTATTCCCTTTTCAACCATACCTTTGCCCACTGTTGTCGACGATAATATCTCATGGGTTAAAAAACCGAACCGAGAAGGCGAATGACAGAGCCCTGACGACCATTAATCATCTGGAGCGATGGAGGTAGCGGTGTGACAGTAGAGAAATCCCTATTCCGAGCCGTAAATACGTTCACCACTCTGACAGACGCCACTTGATCCAAAATCGTGTTCCAAAACTTTGCCGAATCTTCATGCCCACCCATGAGTGCTGCATCGGCAGAGCATCATCCAAATATCGTTCGCCCGCCCGCCACCGCGCTTGTAGAACTTAATTATGTCAGCTCGAACGAATTTATCAAATCTGACTTTTCGACACGGTCGGAACCCTTAAAGACCTCTGCTCGGTCGGAAACTTTCTCTCACGCACCAGCTGCTGTTTCTTAAGTTGCGGGTGAAAATCTTCCTCATTATTCCTCGAGCGAGCAGATGTTTGCCAAAACTGAGTTTGCCGTGGTCTCTGGTCAGGTTATGCGAGCAAGCGCACAACAAGTAGACCAACACGCGATATTACTACATCCTTGGGAAAATTTCTTCAAACCAAACCACCAAGTTCGGGAAGGGGCTGAGTGGTCATGTTTCCACCAAGATTTATGATCGTAATTTTGTAATCACGAACACAGGTCTCTCTCCAATGCTCAGTCGCTCGCACCAGCTAGTAAACAGCGAGATTTAGTTTTCGCATTATAACTCATTTTGATAACCCCAAATCGGAGCATCTGCTCTGCTAGTAGTAAATTGTCCGGAACAGAAGAAATTTATTTCAAATGACCCCTTGCTTAGGCCTAAATGGTATTAGCTGATGCCCTCATCAGATCAGAGAAATGGAAGAAACGGAGGCCGTCCAGTCGCCATCCCGTCATCGTCAATTGGTTGAACGACGACTGATTCGGCGGCTTCCCATTAGACTCTAATGAATCGTGACATTCCAATCAAAAGTTGGAAATCAAACAAGACGAAATTGATTTGAAGGAAATTGTTTTCGAATTTTATTTTGCCTATTGCTGAGTGAAAAGAGAAAGAGAGATGTTGCGCTTCTGCTGACTTGGCTGGTAGTGTTCCAGTAGTGACGACTTGGCGAGGGAAGAGCAGATAATCTGCTCTCATTAGTGCTGTAGGAAATTGTTGTTTCCAGTTGGATCACCCTAGTGGTAGGTCCACATGACAAAGTATTGAATTCTTCAGATCGGTCATGGATAATGACCAAAATGGCTGCTAGGTGGTTTCACTACATTCCCTCCGAAGTTCGTGCAATATTGATTGATGACTTATAGGGACGCCTCTAGTCCAGACGGAGCTTGTCTCTAACAAGCAGGTAGCGTCTTGCCAAAACTTGCCCCGTAGTCCATCGTCGCCGTTGCCGTCGTGCCTCGTGATGGACCTGTGGCAATCCACCAGCGTCCTCCACGACCACCAATCGATAAGCATCATCTATGGGGAAAGATATGGGCAATTATTGTTTGGCAACAAAGTTATCTACCTACTTTCAGGTTAATTGGTATGGGAAACAATCGATTCGCGAGGGACCTCGTTTCACGGGTGCGGGAGCGCTCCGCAGCCTAATGAGATTCATAATGCTATTTGGGAACGACGGCAAAACTTGTTAGCTAAAGAGAGCGTAAGGTCAAAGGGAGGATGCTTGGCCGAAACGAAATGATCGATTGGAGTCATCCTCTGCGCAAAAAAAAAAAAAATGTTCACCTGTTATCCAATCAAGGAGAAGGTGAAACTCTTCGCTCCGATTAAGCTCAAATCTTCAATCAAGCACACACAAGAAAAAAGGATGCACAAACCGCGTTTGGATTGACCATTTCCCTTCGCCCCAACGAAAAACAACAGCCACTAAACGATTTAATCCGATGCGCTGATTGCGATTGATGTTCGGTATTAAGGTGAAAACGCTAACAAGTCAATAATCGCGCTTCGTTCAATTACGCATGAAATTCATTGGACCGTACCTTCTCACCCAACCAGTAACCAGCAGCCAGCAACCGACATCGGACATAACCTCGCGAGCGACCCCGGGCATCCGAATTAAGTCCGGTCTCGTTCAAACTCAAATTTATAGCAAGAAGATTAATAGTTCGAGGGCTAGAGCAAGCAGGAATGGTGCAGAGAGAGAAAAAAAAACAAAAGAGAAGGTTAATTTCCCCTTACGAAAGACGTCAAAGCTGAACGAGATGAATAAAAAATGATGAAACACAACACGATTTGGGCACTTGTTTGGGCCATCCTCTTAGGTAGTGCCGGATTGTGTTGGTGGGCGGCCAGGCGAGGAGGAGTGATATAATTTTTTTAACGCCGTCATATCAAGCATTAGATAGACCGGTGAGCCGATGGGTGGGTCATATCGACGAGGTACATACCGCCATTAAGACAAATTTCCGAATGGGTCAGTTCGTCGCAGGTCTTTTCCAACGGATTCGCTGAATTTTTTGAGAAAGTAAATAATTTTCAATATTTTTCGGATTGGTAAAAATTTTACTTGAAACACCTCAGTGGTTCTCAAACTTTCGTTTATTGCGACTCATTTTTAGAAATATCACCATTGAAAAAAAAAATCAAAATCAGTACCCGGGAAACTAAAATAACAGCCCGATATCATCTAAATAACAAGTTTTTATATTCCAGATACAATTTTGTATTTAGTTTTTATCACATTACTTATTTAGTTATCAACCTCGACCAATTTTCTTATCGGTTGATGTCATGAAAAAAGTACTATTTGTTTTCAAAGAAATTATACAAAACTCTAAATATTATCCGCATGGTATGAAAAGTCGTACTTCCCAAGTAGAGGGGAGTAGAAAATCCAGCGCAAAATAATATCAAACTATACTTTGATATCAAATCAAAATTAACTCCTATGTTCATGATACCAAAATATCATAACAATAGCAAATTTTGCATCAAATAAGCTTTTAACAAGTTATTACGCACAACTTACCAATAACATAATAAGATACATATCATGAATTTGCTATTGTTATGATATTTTGGTATCATGAACTCAAGTGCTTATTTTGGTCTGATAGCAGAATATACTTTTAATATGTCATAAATATGACAATAAATTGATTCATTTAATTAACATACCACCCAGACAACCAAGTCGTATAACAATGTACAGATTTTTAGTCATATGGAGCTTCACTGAAATAGTTGAAAACGTAAACCCGCTGGTGACAAATCGTCGTTTTACCCGTGTAAATTTGAACTGTTTTAGTAGTGTTTTGTGTTATAGAGTGCGAGTTCGTTTGGTGTACCTCTGTGAAGTGTAGGATTTCGTGTAGCTTTGTGGATAAGTTGAGAAATTGTAGATTAAAAGTGTCGTCCCGTGGAACAGTGGTGTCAATCTTCATTTTATTTACATTTTTTGTTTTGTATCTGTCGCTGCACTACTGCTACCGTACTTAGCGTGCCAAATCGTCAGTATCTCTTGTTGCATTACACTCTGCTACCGTACTTTTGTGTATTGAATAGTGTTTCTACGTCTGATTGCCTCGTTTCGCGCATCGGAAATTTGCTATAGTTTTTCGTTACGTGGTAGTCTTTGTTGCGTGTTTAAAGTTTGCGTCGCATTTTTTGTGATCATGGCTTGCAAGAAGTGCCAAAAAACCATTTCGGACTCCGAACGTATTGTTTGTCGCGGTTTTTGTGGTGACACATTTCACGTGATTTGTGCCAAAGTTGATCTCGAACTTCTCGATCAACTTGGATTGTACGAGACGAATGTCTTCTGGATGTGCGATCACTGTGCGGCGCTTTTTTCAAACGGCCACTTCCGTAATATCGTGAGCCGTGACGTCAATCAGACTTCTGTGGCTCCAAACGCGGTTGATTCGATGAAAGAGGACATCGAGAAATTGAATTCGGCTGTTATTGCTCTTGCAGCCAAAGTGGAATCAAAGATCCCAGTCAGCTCAACTCCACGTTGGCCTAAAAATGACCGCTTTGATTCCGGTCGTGGCACCCCGAAACGTCGCCGTACTTCATCTAGCACTGACGACAAGCCCATACTGTGTGGTAAGAAAGCACCTATCGACTCGGTCAGAACCGTGGACCTGAACGATGATCTGGTGTGGGTTTACTTATCGGCGTTTCATCCCACTACTACGAACGATGAAATTTCATCTCTTGTCTCTAAGTGTTTGTGTCTGGAAACAGACGAGAAACCTCGGGTTGCCAAGTTGGTTCCCAGAGGAAAAGATCCGTCAACGTTAAACTACGTTTCCTTCAAAGTCGGCGTCAACCAAAACAAACGGGATGTTGCCCTTTCCTGCGATTCGTGGCCGGAGGGCATTCAGTTCCGTGAGTTCGATGATTCCCGGTCAAAGAAGGTGACCAAAATCACCCGTATTGGTCCAGCACAGTGACACCAGTTCCAGGATACTTCCTTTTCAATTACTAACGTGCTGTTGGGCCGATCTGGGACGCAACAACACAGCGCTTCGGAAGCCTCTGATCCCTCCGAACCAGTCGAGCTGTTTGTAGATCTAATCATCAGAAGTCGTCCTAGCCCTGGTTTTGGAATCGGTGACGAGGTCTTCCAGCCTGTACTTACAGGCAAGTATCGATACGTTCCAAAACCTTCTTTTTCTGAGCCACCTTCCGCTTCCAGCAGCGAATCGCAACCATCCGATCCAACCTCGCCTTCTGAAAACGACGTAGTAAGCTCGATGTCTTCTGAACTCTGGATGAACCAATCTGCTTTGCAACCGGGACGCATCGTGGAAAGCTTTATGGAAGCCCCCGGTTCCTCTAACTCAGTCGTGCTGATTCCTGTCAGCGTTCATCATAGTCGTCCTGGCCCTGATTTTAGATGTGGATTGGGGGTCTTCCAACTTGCTAGAACAGGCGAGTACATAATTAATAGCGCAAATACGATGTCTGATGCCGATCCAAATTTCAGCACCTTGAATGCCGCCGAATCAACTCTCGTACCTCGGAGCCCGGAACGCGCCGTAGAAAGCCTCGTGGAAGCCCCTGATCCCTCCGTCTCAGTCCAGCCATTTGCTGCCGCCGCTCACCATAGTCGTTCCGGACCTGTAGTCGGATGTGGAGAGGGGGTCTTCCAACCCAGTCACTATGGCGAGTATCCGCATGGTATTGTTAATGTTCATTCGCTGCCTGATGCTTCCGTGATTTCTAGGGAGAACAGACGTTCGATTGTAAGCCGCAAGCAGGACATCGTGATTTTCTTCCAAAACGCCGGCGGAATGAATTCTGATGTTGACGACTACCGGCTTGCTGTATCGGATCGTTGCTATGATGTGATTGTCCTATGCGAGACGTGGCTCGATTCGCGAACACTTTCCAGCCAGGTGTTCGGATCCGATTATGAGGTTTTTCGTTGCGATCGGAATCCAAACAACAGCCGAAAATCTACTGGTGGTGGCGTTCTTGTGGCTGTCCGTTCCGGATTGGAGGCGAGAGCAATCGAAAATGAATCGTGGAACAGTGTGGAACAGGTTTGGACAGCCATTAAACTGGGCGATCGCACATTATTTTTGTGCGCATTGTACATGCCACCAGATCGAGTTCGTGATCTTGAACTCATCGAGACTCACTGTCAATCAGTCTTCACAGTAATGGAAAGAGCGACTCCAATTGATGAGCTATTCATTTTTGGGGACTTTAGCCTAGCAGGCGTTTCGTGGAGACCATCCCATAGCGGCTTCCTCTATCCAGATCCAGAACGTTCTGTATTTCATGCAGGAGCTATCGGCCTTCTCGATAACTATAGTGTAGCAACGCTTTCTCAAATTAACTACGTAGTCAACGAGAACAACCGTAGTTTGGACCTCTGCTTCGTGAGCACTCAGGACAATGCTCCGTTCATTTCCACAGCACCTTGTCCACTAGTTAAGCTTGTTCCGCACCACCCTCCTCTGATTGTCACTGTTGAGGACAATCTCGTTCGTGATTTCGATAGTCTTCCTGCTGCGGTTTCTTATGACTTTCGAAAGGCCGACCATCGAAGCATTGTAGATGTGTTGTCAAACATGGACTGGGAGAACATTCTCGATCATGACGACGTTGAGGCCGCTGCGCAAACTTTTTCTCATGTCTTGGCATATGTCATTGACAGACACGTCCCGAAAAGAATTCAACGCAAAGACTCTCACCCTCCCTGGCAGACGATTGAGCTGCGTAGGTTGAAGTCGATCAAGAGAGCAGCATTGAGAAGATTTACGAAGTATCGCACGCTTCCTCTGAAACATCACTACGTGAGGCTTAATCACGAGTATCAGCGAGCCAGTCGTCGATGCTTTCTGCGATTTCAACGAGGTATTCAGCGTAACCTTAAACTTCACCCAAAATCCTTCTGGAACTACGTGAACGAGCAACGCAGAGAATCTGGCCTCCCATCGTCAATGGAATTGAACAGTGAAGTCGCTTCCACTCCGCAGGATATTTGTCGCCTTTTTTCTGTCAATTTTGCCAGTGTGTTCACTGATGAGAGACTAAGTGACGACCATGTTTCCCTCGCAGCCAGGAACATCCCACTAAATGGTCAAACGCTGAGTGCAATTGATGTCAACGTTGAGATGATTTCTAACGCTGCAACGCAGCTCAAATCGTCCTTCAACCCTGGACCCGATGGAGTTCCGTCCGTGTTTTTGAAGAAACATATTGCTTGCTTGTTAACTCCACTTCACCGTCTATTCCGGATGTCTCTCTCCAGTGGTATATTTCCATCCTTCTGGAAATGTGCACACATGTTTCCTGTCCACAAAAAGGGAAGCAAACGAGCCGTGGATAACTATCGTGGAATTACATCGCTGAGTGCTGTTTCGAAACTATTCGAGCTTGTTATTATGGAACCGTTGCTCTCTCACAGCAAGCAGTATCTGAGTGCTGATCAACACGGGTTTATTGGCGGTCGCTCTACAACCACCAATCTGCTATGCCTCACATCCTACATTACCGATAGTATGACTGAACGGGTACAGACGGACGTTATATATACCGATCTATCCGCGGCATTCGATAAGTTGAATCATGACATTGCGATTGCTAAACTTGACAGGCTTGGGGTGAGCGGAAATCTTTTGAGTTGGTTCCGTTCGTATCTTACTGGTCGCCAACTTATGGTTGCTATAGGAGATTGCAAATCAGCTAGCTTCTTTGCCACATCAGGTATACCGCAGGGAAGCCATCTGGGACCGTTGATTTTTCTACTCTACTTCAACGACGTGAACCTGGTTATCGAAGGACCTCGATTAGCATATGCAGACGACCTCAAAATATTTTTACGAATTTGCTCGATCGCTGACTGCCACAATCTTCAACATCAGCTTAATGTCTTTGCCAGTTGGTGTACTTTAAATCGAATGGTAGTGAACCCAGCAAAGTGCTCTGCCATAACGTTCTCACGAAAAAAGCAACCGATTGTATTCAGCTATGACCTGCTTGGAACGACACTCGAACGCGTGAATCAGGTGAAAGACCTGGGTGTGGTGTTGGATTCACAGCTAACATTCAGGCAACACATTTCTTATGTCATCAATAAGTCGTCTAGGACTTTAGGATTCATCTTCAGGATAGCTAAGAATTTCACCGATGTCTACTGCTTAAAATCTCTTTACTGCTCCCTCGTACGATCGACGCTTGAGTATTGTTCTGCGGTTTGGAATCCGAATTACAACAATGGTGCCGAGAGAATCGAATCTGTTCAACGTCGCTTTCTTCGTTTTGCGCTTCGTAGACTGCCCTGGAGAGATCCGCTTCGGCTGCCCAGCTACGAGAGTCGCTGCCAACTGATAAACCTTGAACCTCTCCGGATTAGAAGGGACACCAACAGAGCTTTGATTATCGCCGACACTCTACAGGGACGAATAGATTGTGAGGCTATCCTAAGGCAAATTGACCTAAACGTGCAACCCCGACCACTCCGTAACAACCTCATGCTGAGACTGCCACTGCGTCGCACGAACTACGGGGCATATGGTGCGATTTGTGGACTACAGCGTGTGTTCAATAGAGTCGCATCTGTATTCGACTTTCACCTCACACGTGATGCGCTTCGTCGGAGATTCTCATCTGTTTTCGCCGGCCGCAGTGACTGACAGAGAAAATTAGTGTATTTCCATTTATGTTTTTTTTTACATTCTGACCATGTTGCTTTGTTTTTCTTTCTGTGATTATTTGACATGTAATTTTACTATTATTATTTTTATGATTAGTATTATTAACATCATTTGGGCTACAGCCAGCCTGTTGATGTATGGCAACAATAAACAATAAACAATAAACAGTATCGTAAATTGCTACAGGTTAAGTCAAAATCGCACATAAGAATGGCATACCTCACATTATGTTTAAGTTCAATCGTATAGAATGCAAATTTCCGACTTATATGCGATGGCTCATTTTTCCCTCGTACTGTATCACAAATTAAATCGGATTACATCGTAAGACTTTTAAAAATGAATTTGTTATTACAGATTAAATCGTATATGATGTTAAATGAACTCGTTTAAAATTAAACGAAAATATGCACGTATATGGCCTCCACTTTTGTACGTATAAGCCATTTATTTGCATTGTATACGAGTTGTTTGTTTGTATATATGTTTGTATATCACGAAAACAACTTTGAATATACGTGCATTCTGGTTGTCTGGGCAATAGCTTGCTGATAAGCGGCGCCGGTGGTTTAGTGGTACGAGTGATTACCTCTCACCCCAGCAGGCCTGAGTTCAATCCCAGTCGGTGCCGCCTGGATGTTCTGAGGCATAACATCTTTGATCACGAGGGAAGTAAAGCCGTTGGTCCCCGGTTCATGAGTTGATGGGTCGATAGGTAGGGTCCAGGTGTTGGGAGCTGTCTCCCTGGCGTAGGTAGCATTGGTACTCATCACGGAAAACAAGATCAACGGAAAACAAATCAAGGAAAAAAAAAAGCTTGATGAGATATAATAGCAAAATGTGGTATAAATTAATATAGTAGCAACTGACTTTGAGTATTACTCAGTTATGAGATATGATGATATACTTTTTGATAATTTACCTCTTATATATAAATATAAATTTGTGGTGCTCTGTTGCCCAATTTTAATAATAAAACTTTAATAGTAAAACTACTCGAGCAGCGTAAGCATCAAAAGTCGTAACTGCATTAATCTCATAATAGGAGAAGGATTAGTAATTTCCATTTAATTCCACTACTTTATTTGCTTATCCTTGACAGATACGCGTATTTCGTCTACAATGTGAAAACTTCTTCAGTGTCTTGTACTAATACTCGACTCGAGGATGCATTAATCTCACTTAAAGAGTGACTTGCCTTCACATATGCTTATTTTGCAGACACCATGACATGAAATGTCGATTACAGAGTATTTTATATATTAATTACTTCGTTACAATTTGTAACGGTTACTAATTTTTGGAAATCCAAAGGGCTTTACGTAACTTATGCCTTAAGTTTTATTTAAATTAACTTTGTTAAGAACTAAATATATCTAATGAATATCAAAGTGGTTTAACATATATGACCACTATTGTAGTCAACGACAGCACGCAGAAGTTGGGATTTGTATCTCCTGGGCACTGAACTATGTATGGATATAAAAATCATCTGGAAAGATGTTGTAGACTATTTTTTGATGTGTCTGACGTTTTTGATTTTAATATTCGTAGACAAGATTTTAAGAAGAGGAATACGTATTTTTAACACGATGCTTCCGGTAAAATATGTAACAGCAAACTAAAAATTTATAAATAGCCATAGCTAAGGCATTGATTCACGAATTTGAAATCTAAAGGGTGTCCACGATGAAATTGTCACACTATGAAATTGCTCTAACTTTTTAACCGTTGGGTAGAATTTAATGAAAATTTGGATGGATTTAGTTCATAGTGCATTATTTACATCCTGCAAGTTTTAAAGTCCTGTGATCAAAACTCGCGGAAATGGAGTCGAAAGAACAGCTCGTGCGTGATAAAATCTTGCGCATTCATCACGAGAACAAGGATCTCTCGCATCGTTCCATCGCTAAAACGTTGGGAATCGCGAATTTCACGGTGTCGCGAGTGATTAAGCGGTTCGAGGAACGGTTGACCACCGATCGGAAGCCCAGAAGTGAAGGAAAAAGTATTCCGTACAACACCAAAAATAACAACCGCGTAGTTGGGGCCTTCAACCGAAATCCGAACGCCTCCGTTAGGGATGTGGCTAAGAAGCTGCACCTAAGCCGAAGTTTTGTCCAGAAGGCCAAAACTAAGGCTGGGCTTCGAACGTTCAAGGTACAAAAGGCCCCTAATCGCGACGAGAAGAACTAGTCCGCCAGGAAGTTGTACCTCAACATGCTGACGAAAGTTGAATGCTGCATCATGGACGACGAAACATATGTGAAGGCCGACTTCAAACAGATCCCCGGCAACCTGTTTTTCACGGCCAAGGATAAGTTCAGCGTTCCGGAGCATGTCCGCACTCAGAAGATGTCCAAATTTGCGAAGAAATTCCTGGTTTGGCAAGCCATCTGCACGTGCGGGAAGCGGAGTGCACCTTTCGTGACCCAGGATACGATGAACGGACAGGTGTACATAAAAGAGTGCCTCCAGAAGCGACTGCTTCCTCTCCTGAAGGCCCACAACGTCCCAACAATCTTCTGGCCGGATTTGGCCTCATGCCACTACTCCAAGGACGTGCTGAAGTGGTATGCGGACAATAAGGTCAATTTCGTGCCGAAAATGTTCAACCCTCCCAACACTCCGGAGCTCCACCCCATCGAGAAGTACTGGGCGATTATGAAGCAGCACCTTCTTAAACGACCTAAGGTAGTGAAGACAGTCGAGGAACTGAAGAAAGTATGGGTTTACATGCAAAAAACGGTTGATTCACAGGTTGTGCAGAATCTTATGGCCGGGGTTAAGGCCAAAGTGCGGGCATTTGCGTATGGACTGTAAATAAAATACGAGTAAAATGGTAAAATGAAGTTTAATAATTATTTCTCAATCCCTGAAAATTTGATGGCAATCGGATGAAAACTCGAATTTTGCGAATCAATTTTGTGTGTGGCAATTTCATCGTGGACACCCTTTATAAGCACCATTTGAAATTAAACACTTTAAAAATTTATTCGGTATAAATAGATTTAAAATCTACTATTGATAAATTGCAAAGCAATAATTTTTCAAGCATTGCCAATTTACTGTTACACATTTTACCAAAGGTGTTCGGAGTGTTAAACAGTATGTGTGGCTATTCTACCAAAGATGGTGAACAAATAAATAAGTAAAACTGAAAATAAATTCAATGGCTTTGTAAAAAATACTTAAGGTAAATTCTAAAGATATTTTAAAGGTAGCTATAAATATAATCAAATGGTGATTCTGAATAAAATTCCAAGCGAATTCTAAAAAAAATGTCCAGGCGAATTTCAAAAAATCTCAGAGAGGTACTCAAAGAAAACTCAGAGGATAGTTCCCAAAATATGTTCAAAACTCCAAACAACCAAGTTTATGCTGACATGAGTTTCAAAGCTCACAACAACTTTTAAGGAATTCTGACATAAAATTAAAGCGAATTGTGATAAGATTTTGAAAGAAATCTGAATCTGCAGTTGATGCGATTCCAAAAGAATTCTGGATAGAATTTAAAATTTTCGAAAAAGTCGGAGAGAAGTTAATTAGCACTTCCCAAGTAACATTTTAAGTTTTATGAAAAACTACAAAGCAACTAGAAAACAACATTCATAAAACCCTGGTTAAGGCTATTTTGTCATTAAACCATCCACCTCATTAAGACTAAAATATGTCTAGTTGGCCCACCCTGGAGAAGGTTCTGAAGGGTGTATTCTCGAAGCTCTTCAAGATTGATTTACTGCAAAAGGTTGTATGAAGAACGCATTGAGAACCACTTGAAAGCTACAATAAAAGCTATTTTTAATTTTTTAATAAAAACCCTTTTCGAGCCATTTCCCCTAGCCGCATGATGAATCCCCTAGGAAAGCATCAATCAAGATCGAAAAGGATTTATGTATCCGATCTTATCAAAATAATTAAATTAGAAACTGATGGTATAAAAAACTTGTTGAACATCCAAATTTATTACAATAGTTCTCATTAAAAGGCCTAGTTTTAAGTGCTATATCAAATTGTATGTTAAATGTACGTGAAAACATCGAAAAAATTAAGCCCACCCTCGTAAAACGTCGATTTGATAATTATCTAACAATGAAAAAAAAAATATATTCTTCAGATCGAGCTTGGCTGAGATTTTTTTTTATTATTTTCGCATTTAAATGTTTGCTCATTGCCAAATTTACCAAAATATAGTTATATCTAAGGAAATATTGATTGAAAATCGAAGATTGTAAAAAACAAGCAAACTAATTGTAACATGTCGGTGGCATAAAAGTCGATTTTCATGGGTCATTTGTAAAAAAGTTGTTTTGCTTTCAAGAATTCCTTAACAAATTAATAAGGTTTTAAAATGGCTTTTATGAAGCAAATTTGCAGGCTGAATGGTATTTATCTAAAGCCATTTTGCTTGATCCTAACCCGTTCAGATTTATGGCAGCATTTATGGAGGCAAAGTTGCCTGCAAAAAGTTAAACGTCGAAGTTTGTTTATCTTTCGATAGTTGCGCTGTGAGATCCAGGATTCTTCCAGGCGATTTTGTCCCGATTGATTGGGAGCAGTTACTCAGATAGTTTACAACATTTCGCATTACGAACAGCTGGAAGCGCAATCGTTTCCGAAAAAGATCCCCTTCTTCCGGATAGTTACAGAAGTGCACCATCCAGTGATTCAGAGATGTACGGTTGAATGAAATTTTCGAAGAGTCTTTCGCCGAATAAAATTGCTGCTTTGGATCGGAAACCAGCTTATCTCCGCTAACTAACAGTTTCAGTGGTTTACTGTCGGTTGTTATTACGATTGTCATCGTAAGATCTGGAGAAGGCTGGTATGTTTTTCAACTTTAGACAATGTTTTATGAGTTCGAAGGCCCCCCTCTCTTTACTCTTCTCCGACAGATGGCCAGTCGTTGTTGGTGTGCTGGTTCTTCTAAAGAAGTAAATTTTGCTGAAATTGACTTGATTTTTTCATCTTACTTCGTCTATCCTTCGAGATTTCCTTGTCATAAATTTGGCATTAATTAACTATGAGGAACCATCTTTTAAGCTCAATTTGTAAACAAAGTGGTGGTGTGGAAGCTGCCTGCACATTCGATTGCCGTCAATGGATGGCAATCGGTGTCCGTCGGTGATTGGCACTAGATTGCGGAACAGAGACCGACGTTAAATAAAGGAAAGAAGAAGAAGAAGAAGAAGAGTTAATGATGCACTTTAAAAAGATTAAAAAGCAACGATAAATGCTTTTTGCTCTAATGCAAAACCTAATTGTTTTATGGTTGCTTGTATAATGATAGAACACATTTATAAAGTATTGTATCTTGACATTAATAAACTGTTTTAAATTTATTTTTAAAACAAGGCAGTTTTTGACTTTCTTGCCAGACTATAAAAGGTTTTTAAAAACAGCCTCCCTTAGCTCAGTCGGTAAAGGCGCAGCTACAAAGCAAGATCATGCTGGAGGTGGCTGGGTTCGATTCCCGGGCCGGTCTAGGAATTTTTCGGGTTGGAAAATTTCTCGACTTCCCTGGGCATAGAAGTATGATTGGACTTGCCACTCAATTATACCAATGCAAAAATGGTACAGGCATCGAAAGCTCTCAATTAATAACTGTGGAAGTGCATCTAGAACACTAAGTTGAGAGCACGCAATAAGCTAATATGCGATATGCAATAAGCTTGAAATGCGAAGAAGAAGAAGAAGAAGAAAACAGAAAAAACTGAATTACTAAGCAGGAATGTTTTACCCTTAAAAATGCTATATTTAAACTAAATGGATTGTTCATTGCCGTTATAAAACCATCATAAATCAGAGTGGATGCTAAATGGTTACTGAATTGTTACTTGGGTTGTTTGAGTTGAATGCCACGGAAGTTGAAACTCACAACACCTGAGGATGATGAGAATTCAACAGAACAAAACAAAAATTTTAGAACGGGATTTTGAGACAACTTAACACGATAAATATTTGAGGAATTTTTTTTTAATAGCGAGGATTCTGAAAATAATTCTGAGAATGTAAAAAAAAATGTTCTGATGAAAATTACAAGGAACTTCTGACAAAGACTCCAAGGCCATCTTGAAAAGAGTTCCAAAAGAACTTCTCAAGTCGAAGGGAATCTCAATCTGATAATAGTTTAAAGGAATACTATGGTGTACTCCAAGATACTACTTATTTTTAGAAACGTTCCAAAGATACTTTTGAAAGGAAACTAATTGAAATGGCGAAAACTTTCCAATATTTTTTTTTAAATATGATTTCAACTGAATTTAGGTAGAACATTTAAGGAATAGTGATATGTGTTCCTAGGAAATCGGTAGGAAAACTGTTCGGAATACTTTTTAAATGAATAGTACCATCGTTTTAGTAGCAGCGTTAAATATGGTAGTGCATTTCTTTCAAAAGGATTCCGCACATTCTCAAAAATTGATAGTTTTTCTTTATAGAATAGTTAAAAGTTCTAGGCATAATGGCTGGCTGCTATGAAATTAGAAAACACATTGAGCATCTTTTAAATGTTTGTCCAGAGTGCAGTCAAACATTCCTTAGACTGAAAGCATGCCATGAGCCACCACTGCACCACTACTGTAGATGATGGTGGAATAGTGTATTTTAAACCCAATGACACAACATATGTTAAACAATTCGATTTTTCCTGTAGCAGCTCATTAAATTCAGAGCAGTTAATGTTAATGTTTAGTTGAAACAAAAGTCAAATACAGTAATGACACGATCTTGTCTGTCCCTCCACAAGATTTAAACATGACCGTAATTCCAAATCAATCTGTTTCATCTTCAATATGGATGTTTAAAGTAGACTTTGATGCAATTAGACCACTGAAAAGGCGATTGGGTTTCGTAGAACATTTCCAATAGGGCTGGTTAAATCAGGTCATGACTGTAGTTTATTCTTGGTTTATGAAAATAAGTGGATGTTTTGATAAGGGACGCCAGATTTGAAGACATCCCAACAAGCCCGCTTATTCGCCATTTTGCAACAGGCTGTTACACGTCTAATTTAATGCATTGACAGCCCTATGCTTGCCGCATGTCAGCCTTATATTGAAAAAAGGTGCATTAACAGACTTGTTGGTTACTTTGGATGTCTTCATTTTGAAGACATTTCCAATTTTGCGAAAACGTTAAAATTTTAATGCTTTGTGATGATGTTTGAAGACATGTTGAGTTTGAAAAAGACTTCCAAATGCTTTTGGAATTTAAGAAAGACAAGTGAAGATTTTTACTTGTCTTTTTTGAAAACGTTGATTTTGAATAATGTAACCAACATCAGTTTTTTTTTAATGATAAAACTTTATAGACCTGAATATCCACAGGTCTTTACTGGAACTAATCAGTTGAATATTTTTTGAATGCTTCCCAATTAACATTAAATTTTTGGAAAATATCTGAGGAATAATACATGAGTTTTTGAACAGTAGCAGATCTTTAAAATTACTTGACCTAAAGTCTTGAAAAATATCCGGTGAAATTTATTAATATTTTATCACATCCGTGATAATCAACGAATTTATCTCAAATTCTACGAAGATTCCTGAACTTCTATGAAGTTTCCTGTACTCCCACAATGTTTCTTGAACTTCAACTCAGTTCATGAACTTCATGAACGTTTTCAGAGCTTCTATAAAGTTCTCTGAAATTGTGGAAAGTTTGGTGATCTCGTGGAAAGTTCCATCAACTTCTACGAAGTTCTTCAAAATTTGCTTAAGCGAATTTCCTATAACTGGATGCTTCTGAACCATCTTGGGTTTCAACAACTTTGTTCTGGAAACATTTGGATAAACAGTTATACGGGTTGTCTCATTACATAAGAAGGTATGGTGCGATGCAAACTAAAAACGCGTTTTTCTCGGTTTGCTGATTGGTGGTTTGGGACGGATATGCCATGAGTCGCAGTACACGTCGCTCCGATTCCAAAAATACCCATATTGTGGGGTATTTGACAGTATTTTTTCAGTTTGTCTCTAACTGAAAGAAACCATCTTGGTCTTAAAACAGGCATCAAACATGGGTTTTCTATATGTCACTCCGATTTCAAAAATACCAATATTGTGGGGTATTTGACAACATTTTTAAAAACCTCTTTGTACGAAGTAAATCCCTTAACGAGTTTTTTTCACGAACTAATTCGATTTACGAACCCCCGGTTTGGTATGTAAATGGAGATTCTAGTGGACCATTTCTATTCACGTGATATATGAATGGCCCCTAATGGCTTTAAAATTGCCAAATAAAAAGTCTTCTCATCGCAAAATAGCGAACTGTGAAATATTAAAAATAAAATAACAAATTGGCGCTAAAACGGCAAATTGACAGAGAATGGCATTGACAGCACAGAAACGGTCAACGACAGTGGAGTAGACCGCACTGGCATTCGTAACCGTAGTTCTGAGGAATACTTCCAAGTAACAACCATTCAGTTCAGTAAATGGAGACGAAGCCATCCCAAGTAACATTTTCGGATTTATCATGGGTTTGAAAAGGTTTATAAGGCTTATAATGGGCTTGAATACCATAATAAAACTTGGGTTCTTCATGTCCGAAATATTTAAACGCTGCGCTGATATCGTGTCTGACAATTATTTTAGAATCGGAATGATCCACCTCATTCCATAGATTCAGTGGCGGTAGGGGACACTTTGGCCGTCGTTCGTTAAAGAACATAAGAGTTCAGCAGTGCATATCCCAGAAAGTGGAATCGTAGAAGAACAACGGACAGCCATCATTAGTGCCGCCGTTATCGAGACGAGTGATATCAAAACAATCTGCATAAGCTGTACAATCAGAGAAAAGAGTAGATCACACACCGTGTCCGAAATGGCGGATTAATCAACTCTCATACACCTCAGGATTTTCTTCATTAAAAGTTAGTTAAGGTGATTACATTCCTGCATTGGTTGGCTTAAACTTATTATATCGGTAGATAATTTTTGTAAAATCATACATAGGGAGGTATTGGCCTACCCCTAAGGTGTTCAGAGCCTACCTCTTATACTTGTATGGAAGATGTAAAACAGATATTTAATTCATCTTCCTCCCGAAAGAATAGTTTAAAGTCAACGGTTTTGGAATTTAGGTACTGAAACTAATTTTTGGCGTTGAAAAACCCGATGTACAAAAAAGTTGATTCATCCGCCACTTAGGGTGTGGATCAGTTGGGAAATCAAGCAAAAGGCTGAGGAGCGTAGAGAAGCAAAAACTACAATAGATTGGAGAAAGAACCAAAAGAGTCAGGAACGAAGCCCTAAAAAAAATGTTCATGCAAATTTGAGATGATAGAGTCTGAAATTCTTTTTAATTTTTGCAATTCGGTATAAAAACACTCTCCTCCGTTAGCTCAGTCGGTAAAGGCGCAGCTAAAAAGCAAGACCATGCTGTAGGTGGCTGGGTTAATTTCCTGGTCCGGTCTAGGAATTTTTAGAGTTAGAAATTTCTCAACTTCCCTGGGTATAGAGTATGACTGTACTTGCCACGCAATTATACTAATGCCAAAATGGTACAGGCATCGAAAGCTCTCAATTAATAACTGCGGAAGTGCATCTAGAACACTAAGTAGAGAGCACACAATAAGCTAATATGCAATAAGCATTAAGCTTAGGGCTTGTTCATAAACTACGTAGACAGTTTTTTTGGGATTCTTGACCCCCCCCCCTCCCCCTGCGTAGACAATTGTCCATACAAAAAAAAATAAATTTGTATGGGCCGTGGATAATTGTCCACCCCCCCCCCCCCCTAAACTGTCTACGTAGTTTATGGACAGCCCCTTAAATGTAAAGAAGAAGAAGAAGAATAAAAAGAAGAAGAATAAGATGAACAATCAGAACTCAGAATAAAACTAAAACATTGAACAAATTTTTTGCCTTAAGGTTTATGAGCGCTCAAAATTTATTGCTGTTTCTTAATTGCTAAGCACCTTGATCAATGAGTTAAAAACGCGGAGCCAAAAATTGTCAAAATGGCTTATCATAAACACTCACTACGAGAATTCAATATATTGAATATAGCTAGATATTTACAAAATCGGATTTTTTCTCTTATGGCAGTTTCAAATCCAAAGTGAACGAAATTGTGCTATCAAAAGTATGGACAGTTTAAGTTTAAATATTATTTATTTATAGACGAAAGTACATGCAAATGCAAATCTGTTTTCCTCTTCATACCGCTTACAAATGCAAGTTCATAACACCCAGCAACATCCGTGATTTGATCAACACTTCAATCCAAACCACACTGATTCAATTCAACTCCGACCGGCGCATCACTCTAGCCTAAGCCCGGCGGTACAGTTCCCGGTAAGATCGTCTCCGGGCGATAAACTCTTCTTCGACATGAAAGTCAAGTCAGTCGTTTTCCCCCTGAGGGGCTGTGCGCAAGAATCTGGACCAGAAATTACAAGTCACTTCCACCACCGGGGCCCCGAGCCCGAGTTGTTGTTTTGATCCATTATTATTTTAATAAAGTGAAAATTAATGGACCATTAATATTGTCAGCCGTTTGACAATTATTTATTAGGTGGTGGGGAATTAATTTTCTGACTTCTCTAATCAGCCCCCGAGGGGTCCCCTAGACAAGCGCGTGGTGGAGATTCCAGTTTTTGTTTTCTCGTGTTGTTATGTTTTTTTTTAGTGGTGGTCTACATGGAAAGCGTGAGCAGTGGGACGCATTTCTAAGTGTTATTTGATTACCGATTCCAAGTTGGTTGGAGTGACGATGGATCGCTTACGGGGCAATGATTGATTATTAATTAATGTGGCTGATTATCGGTTGGCCCAGTCGGGCAACTAAGTAGGAGTAGATCATTGATTTACCCGAATCCGAACATGCACTAATTACCCGGACGTGCAAAGGCGATGATTCACCTTGGAGCACTTTCCCATGCACTGCTCTACCACGGTTCGAAGCCACCTCTAGCGGGCCCTTTAGCAAACCAATCTGGGTCATCGAATCATCGTTCAATGGGTGCATAAACAATCGTATGCCTACGCTGTGAAGCACCTAGCGCAACAACTCTTGGAGCCATCGTAGCGATTTCGCTCAATTAGCGAAAACATTTTCCCACAGTAATCGACCATCAGGTTCGGGCATTTCACAGTTGGGAAAAAAAAGTGCACTTGTTGCACGGCACCAGCCAGCACCTGAAAGTGCAGAAAACAGAGTGCACAAGAGCAAGTCGCCCATCGTAATCATCGCAAATCGCAGCAATGGCCCCAGGTGAGGATGAGACTTCCTTTTTCGTACCTAGCCGTTTTCGTGACCGTGGTGGAAAAAGTGCAAGATGCGGTAAAGATACGAGCAAGGGTTGGAGATTTCAAATCTTCAAATAAGGTACTTTGTATCAGTAGGAAAATGATTTCCTTGGAGAATTGTTGTTGCATAATGTGAGCAAACCGTAGAAAAGGATTATAAATAACCACATGTATTAAGCCTCCAACTGTTTGAAGCAACGTAAAATGTCATTCCATACAATGTAGCCTGCCTACAATCTATTGATTAGGAGCTATTGGGAAAACAAATGATAAATACCTATATTTGTTCATTAATGTTATGTTCAATCTCTGCCCACACAATCAGCGAATTAATTGGCCGACGCAAATACCAATCAAACATAATCATAATGCTTTCTCGCAGAACAAAAGACTTCAACAAGCATCTCAGGATCGCATCCCCCCGCTGCTGGGCAACACGTGACGAACCTTACTGCTGGATGAATCATTCCGAGCTTCAGCTCAGTATTGTACCCCTGAGGAGTAGAACGCTGCTCGTTTCAGAATCCGCTACTCAAATATGCGGCTAATGGTGGAAAATAAAATCATTAGTGCTGCCAATTGCAAGCCTTCAAAGAACTGCAAACAGGCCATTATCACTATCAACACCTTGACACAAAGAAAACGAATATCCTCGTGTCGTCGTCCGTCTCTTGGCCGATCGGTCGTCGGCAGCAGCAGCATCTTCCAATGATGTGTAATACTCCGTAAAAGGAAATTAAATTGAGCAACCGTCCCCTCTCCGCCTCCTCCGCGTATCCATCACTAGGCAAGTCATTTCGAAAGTCATTCCATCTGATGATGGGAAGCTACCGAGCAACCTAGGAGGACTTTGCCGGGTGCGCTCCTTGGGCCACACTCTGCAGAAGGAGAGAAATTAATGACCTGTGAATTATTGTACATTTTTCTGCTATTGACAATGTGCTACTCTTCGCCGCGTGTGGAAGAGAGCCAAGATTAACAAACTATAGCCAGCTAATCACTTCTTCTTCTGCTGCATCTCCTTGGCGCGAAGGATTGCACTTGAACTTCAATGCTCAATGGTAATGGTTGGGCTACACATGTACCTATCAAAGTCGGGACAGAGGCCGCTCTTGACTACATTTTATTACAATGACGACACTGACTGCTTCGAACGCTGCGCTCTGTTGGGATGAACTTTTGGTTTGGAAACAATCATCATTCAATTGATTGCATTGTGGTGTGGGGGGGGGCTGACGGGTGGAAGGTGTTATCAAGCGTGAAACCGCGGGAAAATGGCACAAGTTCTAGCGGACTTGAATGGCTCCGTTGAATTGTGTACTTACGACGATTGCACCGCGGTGAATAGCGAAAGAAAAATATTTATTTCTTCAAATTGCAATAAATTAGCGACCTTTCTCCGGGTAGAATGATTCAGTGGCCACGGGAATTGGCTTCAGATTCTCCGGATGCATCGCGACATAGAATACATTGGCTGAATAAGTTTCTGGCAGCAGTCGATAGGGAATTTAAAGTTGAGCTTGTAGTATAAATGCAATCAACGATTTTCAAAATCCATTTATGAATTACATCATTCCATGCATACTAGTTAATCAGCATCACTCTTTTGATAAATAGAGTAAACTCTGTCATCTTTAGTTGGTCTTCATCTTCTTAGTCGAATTTTCAAGATTATTGCTTAGCGCATATTAGCTTATTGCGTGCTCTCAACTTAGTGTTCTAAATGCACTTCAACTGTTATTAATTGAGAGCTTTCGATGCCAAAACCAATGCATGCATTTGTAAATTGTGTGGCAAGCACAATGATACTCTATGCCCAGGGAAGTCGAGAAAATTTCCAGCCCGAAAATTTCCCTCGACCGGACCGGGAATCGCCTCCGGCTTGGTAATACCGTGCCTTTACTGACTAGGCTATGAGGCCCCTTAGTTGGTGTAATCATTATAAACCGGGGAATTTTCATTGAACGGGCATGCATGACTAGGAATGTTTCAAGGTGAATAATTTAGTAAATAATTTTTTTCAGTGTACAAAATTTGTACAAATAACTAGTTGATATTTTACGATTTTGGTTAACTTTGAAGTTTCCATTATGTCAAGCTTTTCATAAGCTTTAAAATAACTATAATTTTGGAAATCTTAAAAATGCACTTGTTTATATTGAAGTTTTAGTAGTTTTTTTTTTCAAATTGTTGACTAGAATGTGTGGTCATTTTTATGCGTGTATTTTATTTCTGGAAAGGCAATCCAGTTTCTTACAATTTTTTTCTCAGAGGTCATTTCAATCAGATGAACCGTTTTCGTTCTATCAGGTATTGAAAAATATCAAACCAATATTTTTTTTTAATAAAGCATGATTTAAAATGGCCGAATTTCAGCAAAATCTTGGTTCATTATCCATAAATAAGACATATGGGAAGTTTCATGGAATTATCAGAGGGAAAAATAAAATAGGTTCTATAACTATTCGTGTTTTATATTCCTAATTGGATATGCTTAACGTCAATATCAGACTTAAAGTAAACTTCTTATACGATAGATGCGGAGATGAAAGTATAAAGTTGATAGTTTCGTTGTAGTACGGCAGTGTGAAAATTGTATACAGGGGAAATGGCTCAAATGTTGACCTATGGATCTAATAATGGACCCATCGTTAAAAATCTGCTATTTATCAATTTTATCTAGATGAACGCGTCATTGGGATGATACTAATGGATATTTTTGGTCGCTATTGAAAATTTAGTCGATTGCTGAATTTATGTATGGGCCCAAATTAGGAGCATCCTTTTCCCCTATAATGTAAAAAGCAAGCAAAGGACAATTTTGACAATCCGTTGATGAGAAGTGGTGAGGGGTGTTTCAACTCTATACTTTCATTTCTTCATCAGTCGTACCATATGTTCACTTTAAGTCTGAACTGGAACTTCTGAATAAGATAAGTTTGGGATATTATTTTAATTTTTAATTCCAATTATTCACACAGACTGGATAAGAGCATCGAAACTTACATAAACAAAAAATCCAACATGGCCGCCAAAACAAATTCCATTCCAAATGAGAGCCCTATCCTTCTTCTTCATAATATCGTGTTGTTTGCATGAGGGTTCCATTTGAATTTTCAAATATTTAACAGGATAAATATGTCAAAAATTGCATGAAATTTAACTTTTTTGAAAACTGTAAGGCCCCTTGGCAAGCAAGGGGTCCATTAATTTAAGCTAAGGAAAGTGAAAATCTCATTTTTTCAACCATGTTAGATAACATTTCCAACCAACTCTGAAAATCGCACACTTAACGTATGAAGTAACATAAAAATCACTTTGAATGCAAAATAATTTGATTTTTTTTTTAAAGTGTATTTTTTTTTGAACAGGAAATATTTTTCCCACAAATTTGTTTTATACGTCATTTTTATTGGAAGTGACGTTTTTGGGTTATGATTTGTTGAAAAATATGGCCATTATACGCCATTTTGAAGTTTCTGTTTGCAATTTTCAAAATGACAGAAGTTTAGCACAAATGTTAATGATTGATTACTAACTCAACATTTATGCATACATATTGAAGAAGGTCAAGTTATTTTTTTTTTTGCTTTTTGGCCTCGAAATTCTCTAAAGATAAAATTTAATTCTGTTTGAAGTTAAGAGCTTTTTTTCAGACAACAATTCAAATAATGTCCTATTTCAGTCATTGGCACAGTATTTGTTAAACAATTTAATTATTTTTGTCCCAGCTCATAATAATTAGGCCACCAGTGGGCCTAAGCAGCAGAGGATTACAAATCATTGCTGGCGGCAGCAACATTCCCGATAGTCAGGATCTTGAAGTATGTATTATTCGAACATTTACATGCACTAGTACTGAATACCGGCAAAACTCTGAACTAATCTTCACACCAATCGGAAGGTTTTGGCTGTCTGAACCTCTAGTTAGTCACTCATGTAACACAAATTCATAGAATTATGATGAATAAACGGCTATAAAACCAAACCAATCATAAAGCAGTAACATGTACGTTGCTTGGGCAGGATCTCGAGATATAGCTCACTATGAAATTTCACATGCACACTAGTGCCACATAGTGGCAGAGCTCTGAACTATTCTACTAAACATTCGAAAGATTTTGGTAGTGGGCTACTCTTCCCAACATTCAAACTCTCAACATGAGGAGGGGCACATAAACTACAACGGAAAACGCGAACCCAAATAAAAATTTACCCTACAAAAACATTAGAATCTACTCTACCTTGAGATGACAATGTGACGTAAATCCATTAAGTGAATTGTTCAGAAAACAGATATTTTTGTTTCACTTCGCAATGATTGCGAAAAATTTTCAAAATTCATACTGGATCTGTTGACGGGTTCGATGCACTCGCTAGTGATCGTCAATAGTGATCTGATGAATGGAGGTCGCTTACAATGACCTTTTTACACGCCGATGCGATGGTTACTCTGCTGTGCCGGTAGGTTGACGAACCGGCGGGTGGACCTTGTCCACGTGGATATAGACTAAGGGGACCGATTGTGCAACGGATCCATTCGATTCCGACTGGTTGACGATTGCGGGGGAAATTCCGTCCGTTGGAGGAGAAGTTGATGCGCTCGGGTACGGTGAGTTGCTGCGAACGATTTAAAAAAAGGACGGTTGTAATTCACGAGCTTGTTTCCTGAACGCACAAAATTTGCTATACGCATACTTATTCTACTAGTTTGACTACTTTAAACGACCACGAACAAATGCGCACACTTCAAGATCGTTGGGAAGTCACGGATGAAAATTGAGACCGTGAATCCTCAGATGAAGGAAAGTAAAACACGGCGATGCGAAAGTCCATCATTTCCCGAAATCCCTATTGTATTATCGTGAATCTAAAGACATGAAAGCTAACTTGACTCGTTAGAGCGGCACCGGTGGTGTAGTGGTAAGCGTAATTGCCTCTCACCCCAGCAAGCCTGGGTTCAATCGCAGCCGGCGCCGCCGGGATGTACTGAGGCATAACATCTCTGATCACGCCTAAAGGAAAATAAAGCCGTGGGTCCCCGGTTCATGAGTTGATAGGTCGATAGGCAGGGTCCAGGTGTGTGGGAGCTGCCTCCCTGGCGTCGGTAGCATTGATGCTCAGCACGGAAAACAAGATCGACGGAAAACAAATCCAGGAAAAAAACTGATCGTTACAATAGCATATACTGCAAGTTCACATTCACTATTTAGCGCCACATTGTGGCAGGAATCAGAATCCATATGACCACCATTTGAAAGGATTTGATTATCTGGACAACTTTTGGAATTTTAGAATTTCTCTCTACTTACAATATAGATGTATGCAACAAAATAAATGAACCTGAAAATTTATGCATACATTATTATTTATTATTATTATTTAGCTTTATTTAGGAGGCTTTCAGCCTTAGGCTGGTTCGCCTCCAATCATGCATACATTATGCAATCCTTCAATTTCGGAAAAAAACATCGGAATTGGCATGTGTCCGATGAAATCTCTTTGTCTGATCATAGAAACATTATGTTTAAATGGAGAGGGGGAGGGGGTAAGTGATTTGTCACCTTCTGCATTCAGGGATCCTAGGAAAACAAACTGGGATCATTATGCACTTTGTTTGAATTCTGACATATTGACAAATTATATTAAAATTGAATCGATTCAACAGTTGGAATCTTTTTCCCAAAAGTTAAACGAAATGATTATCAGTTCTTTCAACAGTAGTTGTCCTATCAAGCGGTCTTCCTCTAGCAGGGATGTACCATGGTGGAATTCGAATTTGGAACGCCTTCGGAAAACTTCTCGTAAGATGTTCAATAAGGCGAAAATCACTTCTGATTGGGAGGTGACCCCGGCGTAGTGGTTAGCATCCATACCTCTCACGCCAAAGTCACGAGTTCAAATCTCACCCCCGGACAAGTCACGAATGACCCAAGAGTGTTAAAGTGACTATAACAATAATAATAAAAAAAAAAAAAACTTCTGATTGGACACAGTCCAAGAAATCTCAATCTGAATATAATAACGAAATAAGGAAATCTAAGAGGCGGTCTTGGATTCGAATGTGTGAAAGCATAAACAGTATTCCGAAAGTGGAAAGGTTACAAAAAAACTATTTTGAAAGATCATACGACAGAACTTCGTAATCTTAAATGTCTTGATGGAGGTTTCACCAAATATCTTTCTGAAACTTTAGATGTAATGATGGAAACACATTTTCCAGGATCAGTCTTGTGTAAGGAATTGGCTAATTCTGATTTTGTTGATGAAAGATGTTCTACGGAGGCCTCTTCGGAGTCTCAAATAACAGAAGACACCACACCAGATATAGCTGATGAAAGCTTCACTGAGGCCAGAGTAGAAAATGCGGTGAGATCTTTTAAGCCCTTTAAATCTGCAGGTGTGGACGGAATATTCCCGGCGCTACTTCAAAAATGTGAAGCAGTGCGAATTCCAGCTCTAAATAAGATTTTTAAGGCAAGTATAAGGTTAAATTATATTCCATCCAAATGGAGATTGATAAGAGTTATATTCATACCAAAAAAATGGGAAGCGCGACAAAACGCATCCAAAATCATTCAGGCCCATCAGTCTTTCATCAATTTTGATAATGACTATGGAGAAGGTGTTGAAGGATTTCATCAATTCAACTTACATGTTCACGCATCCTATATCTAGTTTTCAGTTTGCGTATCAATCCGGAAAGTCAACAGTTACTGCTCTCCATACCTTAGTAACAAAAATTGAAAAATCTCTTTCAGTTAAAGAAATTGCACTCTGCTCTTTCTTGGATATTGAAGAAGCTTTTGATAACGCATCCTATTCCTTTATGGTTTACGCCATGAAGGCAAGGAACTTCGAAAGGCGCATCGTCAACTGGATTCAGACTATGCTATGAAAGGTTGTCCTCAAGGAGGAGTTCTCTCACCACTGCTGTGGTCTTTAGTTGCAGATGATCTTCTAAGAAGCCTGGAAGCAAAAGGTTTCGAAGTTGTGGGCTTTGCGGATGAAATAGTCATTATAGAAAGAGGAAAGTTTGACGTTATCATTTCTGAAAGAATGCAAGAGGCCCTAAAGTTTTTTTTCCAGTTTTTGTGCATTAAAGAGGGTCTAAGTATTAATCCACCAAAAGTCATAATCATCCCCTTTACTGGAAAGAGGAAGATTAACCTAAAAGAATTTAATCTTGGAAGAGAGCAGATCCATCTTAGTGAACAGGTCAAATACCTAGGAGATATTGTGGACGCCAAGTTGAATTGGAATGCTCAGCTTGATTCTGTGATTAACAAAGTAACCAGTGCCCTGTGGGCATGCTACAAAACTATTGGAAGAACGTGGGGTTTTAAACCAAAAATGACAATGTGGATTTACGCATCAATAATCCGTCCGAAAGTAGCGTATGCTTCGTTAGTGTGGTGGCCAAAATCAAAAGAGGCTACTGCACAGAGGAAACTAGCAAAACTTCAACGTCTAGCATGCATTGCAATAACGGGTGCGGTGCGTAGCACTCCATCAAAAGCATTAGAAGCAATCCTTAAATCTGCTGCCCTTGCATGAACATGTACAACTAGAAGCGGAAAGAAGTGCTCTAAGGCTCAAAAGATCTAAAAAAAAGTCATTCCAGGTGATCTTGTTGGCCATCTAAGCATCTTACAATACTTCCAAAGAGGACCAGTGATGAGTATGAATGGAGACTGGATAAAACCAGAGGACAACTATGACATTCCCTTCAACGTATGTGAAACGGCACGTTCGGATTGGGAAACTGGTGGTCCTAGCGTTCGTCAAGGCTCAATCATATTTTTCACAGATGGCTCAAAAATTGGAATATGAACAGGTGCAGGAATCTTTGGCACTGGGACAAATATTTGAGTTGCGATGGAACATTTTCCAACAGTGTTTCGGAAATTGTAGCCATACTTGAATGTGTGCATGTTTGTCTGAGGAGGAAATACAGATGTGCCAATATTTGCATTTTTTCTGATAGTCAAGCACCGCTGAAAGCACTGAGTGCTTACAAATGTATCAAAAAAGATCATCTGGGAATGTATTCTCTCGCTTCGGAAACTGTGCCAACGGAACTCAGTAAACTTATTGTGGGTAGCAGAACACTGTGGCTTTGAAGGGAATGAAAGGGCAGACGACCTAGCAAAGTTAGGTTCCAATTCACAGTTTTTTTTTTAACTCAGAACCATACTGTGGAATATCATACTGTACGGTAAAAATGGAACTCAAATGCAGGAAAGAGCAAAGGGTGATGGCCAATTGGACGACTGTCACAAACAGTAACCAGTCAAAAATATTTATAACTCCTAATATAACATACACCAAAAAGCTCTTAGAGCTCAATAAAAGAGCTCTTAGTATATACACTGGCCTAGTAACTGGGCACTGTTCTAGTAGATATCACATGTAGAACATTGGTCGGGTTCAGAGTGATATCTGTCATTTCTGTAATTTGGAACGTTAAACCTCGGAACATCTGCTCTGCAGTTGTGCTGCTTTACACAAGCGTACATCTAAATTTCTTGGAAGTATTAGCTTACAACCTAGTGAAATTTGGGCTGCAAAACCCTGGAAAGGTATTTGGTTTTATAAACCATATTAAACTGGACTGGGAAAAGATGTGTCCAGGAAATTAGCCGTCCACTCGTTAAATAGTAGTTGGTTTGCATGATACAAACAGCAAATAGGGGTACCACAAAAGTTCAAATAATGGACGCAGTGGTTTTACTCCCCTCCCAAAAAAAAAATAATCTGAACAACTTTGCCGCAGACAGTAACGTCCTAGATCGTTGGGATTTCTAGATATATTACACAGTGATTGTTTTCATATCATTGGATTAATGTGTTTGAAGCTCATTGCACAAACGACAAGATCTAAGTTGTACACGGATAATTATTTCGTTTATCATTATTATTATTAATTTTTTTTTTTCATTTCCTGAACTGAAGGGTGAAAACTAAACGAGTGTACTCCATTTGGCATTCAAATATTTAGCTTTCGGGCGTTAGACATACAGACGTTCGGTATAAATACATCAAGCATAATCCGGTGGTATTTATTTATTTCGTCAATATACATTCTGCAACTTCAACAGAGAGAGACAGAAAGAGAGAATATTAGTTAAAAAATTTGAACAAAAGTTCTTGTTCTACGATTTCCGTGTCCATGGTTTTGAACATTCCAAAAGTTTGCTTTTTCACAAGTTTTTTAAAACTTAAAATCAAAAATCGGGCAGACATTTTAAGATATTTTGGTTTTTTTTTTTTATTTGTCTTGGTGCTTAAATAAAACAGCAAAAAATTCAGCTTTCGCTAACAACCCAATTTCATTACTTCATTATGATGGCTACCAAGCCTTTGTGATTTTCCTTATTAGAGAGTTGTATAGATTTTTCTCCATTAGTTTACTTATATCTTTGATTTTTATTAGTTAGGTAGGTTCCTATTCAATACATTGTAGTTTCATTTTTATACCTGTGATCTTGACTTTTTTTTTACCTTTGAAATTAAGCTTTTATAAACTTTTTGTGCACCAAGTGTAAAAGTTATCAATTTCTTGTTGAAATACTACAAGATCAGACGTTTCACGGATTTCCAGGGAAAGTTTCATGTCGTCTGCATATATCGAGACATTCAGGATATTCAATATGTGCTCTACATCATTAACAAATAGAATAAATAGTAATGGTCCAAGATGGGAACCTTGTGGCACCAGAGATGAACCAGCCGAAGGCTGAAAATCTCTTTAATAGAGTAATAAAAAAAAAACCTTGTGGCACACCAGATGTTACATTGACTACTGAAGACAAATCTCCTTCAAATCTTATTCTTTGTGTCCTACTGGTCAAGTATGACTGAATCCATTTTAATAAATGTTGACAAAAACCTAACTAAGATAATTTGAATAGCAAAAGAGGGATATCAACTCTATCAAATGCTTTACTGAAGTCAGTATATAGTTCCTCAACATAATGTCCCTTATCCATTGCGTTAATAGAAAATGTTACAAAATTCAACAGATTAGTAGTCGTTGAACGTTCTTTAACAAAACCATGCTGTTTTTCTGTAATTAAATGTTTAATTTGTGCGAAAACACTTTGATTTATTATCGATTCAAAGAGTTTAGGAATGCAGGACAATATAGCAACTCCAATGTAGTTTTCTGCGTCTGATTTTTTTCCACTTTTGAAAATTGGTATCATATACGATACCTTCTAAATTGAAAACAGGATTCGAGAGAAGAGTTGAACAGCCAGAACAATGGCTTTACTATCTCCTGCGATACTGATTTCAAGAATACTGGTGGCAATCCATCTGGTCCTGCACCCTTTGATGCATCCAATGTATTTGGAGAATGTAAGATTTCGTTGAGGGTAACATTATTAACTACAATATCTCTCATTGGCTCAGGAAGGTATGTATGAGAAATACTGGTAATCCCGGTCTTGATCATCATGACTTGTGTAAATATCCTGAAAAAACTTAGCAAATAAGTTACTGATCTCGCTAGTCGATTTTCCTGTTTTGTTGTCTAGGTAATTTTTCGAAGGATAATTATATGACTTCTGTTTGTCTCTAACGAAGTTAAAAAATGATTTTGGGTCTGATTTATTGTTGTCTTGAACCTGATTGTTATACCGTTCGTATGCGTTTTTAATTCCATAGTTCAAATGATCGCATATGTTCAAATAAATTGTGAGGTTACTATTATTTTGTTCTCTTTTATAGCCTTTTGTTTTCTATTTTTGAGATTATTTATTTGTTTATTGCACCATGCTGGAGTTTTAGATTTCTTTGATTTTTTCTTAGCTTTTTCGGTACTGTCGTCTCTAATATATCGTCTGCATATACAGCCTGCTCTAGGCTCGAATAACTAATCAAACTATGCCAGTCAATAGAATTTAAATTGTTTTTGATAAGCTCATAGTTTGCATGTCTTAAGTCAAAATAGGTTTCCAACAAATCGCCATGCAACATTGTGGTGTTATCGTGTATAAATATGGAGAATTCTATTGCAATATGAAATATTTAATTTTTCCATAGAGGTGTAGGAGCCTCAATCACGCAGGAATCAAGAGTTATATTCGTAAATAATAAATCTAAAAAATAATTGTTATGATTTCTGACATGATTGACTTGATAAAGTCCAATCCCCGCGCTTTTGTCAAATAGAGAATGGAGCGTTTCGTTGTCTCCAACAATCGGTATCAAAACAGATTCATTTAATGATTATAGAATTGTATTTCATTGATTTCAAGATCTCATACTAAAACAAATTGTTTTGAAACCAATATTGTTTTTTTCTTAGCTTGAATCTTGGAAAAAAAAAACACGTTTGAAACATAAAGTCCACTTCTTTTCAAGTTTTCACCTGGTGCAATAAGATTTCTGACCACCACCGATACAATTTTACTGAAATTTCAAATGCTGATCATTTGATAAATTTTTGGTAATCAGTTTTTTTCATCCTCTTATTCAAGTTTCATTTGAATTGTTATACCTGTCAATAATGAAGAAGTTTTTGTGGTTTTGAAGTTAAAAATTTAAGAAATTTCCTTTTTGCCAAACTGTTGTACTGTTCAATTTTCTATAAAACAGTTTAGAAAACCTGGTGGAAGGTGCTTCTATACCTTGAAAAAATGCTTACTGGAAACGTCGTTGCTTTAAGTTGTGTACCCTTCTTCCGCCCGCAAGGCAATAACCGACGAAAGGACATTGGCACGTAATCAACGGGTTCACTATCGATCGCAATCACCGAATCGAAGTCCGGTGCAAACGTTGTCATTTAACCTCACAGCTGGAATCACAACATTCACACTTGCCTTCTCTTTCTCCAGCGAATATGCTGCATTCTGCATTGCTTTGTCGATCGCGGCACCAAAACGGCAACGTGTGATAATCCCCTCCGGTGAAATGCGGGAAATTAGCACTCGATAATGAGCTGTGTACATGTCGGTAACGAGCCCGGGGGGTGTACAACAAGACGATTCAGGAGAATGACCGGCTGAAGTTGTGCTCCTAAATTCGGTACATTTTCGGACCAATTTTTGGTGACGATAACCATTTGGGCTGCGCAGCGCAACGGTGAAAAGCACTTACTTAGCTGATTGCATTGCTCAAAATAACATGCGTTGCACTTTTGTCCGAGTAACTCATATTGTGATCATTTTATGAGCTTTCGCAATTGACTGAACATTTAATTTCTTTGGTCCATATTGTTCATCTGGCAGCACGGTTCTGCAAAAGCCATCGCAACAGGTCGCAATCGTCATCCCGTCGCCACGTTCTTGCCCAATTTCGTGCAGCTAATCGTGCAATTTAAGTAAACAAATAAAACACCGACACCTTATGGTTTCGCTTCGCTTGTAGAAGTGGAATCTCGTCCCGTTCCATGTTTACCGGCCACTTCGGAGCCCGAAAAAGGAATCCGACCGTTGTGCATGGAGCAGATAATTTGCTAATTTCCAACAGCATTTCTTTCGAATGTTTGTTTTTATTCCTTTCATTTTGCTTCCCGTTTGAGGATAGCATTTACCTGTGGCAAGTGAACGGTCGAACCTGATCCAGGATCTTTGCGCAGAAGCCGTCGAGCGAGGCTGGTGTTGAAGGTCATATCCTCCTCCCCGTTCACTGTGCTGACTTGGGTATACGTAAATACAAACGAGAGTGCAAATTAACGACCAAATGGAACATCGATAGCCTAATTAAAACTGGAAGGTATTAATTAAAATTTATTTTTTGACATTTTTACTGAATTACCTTTCACGTGACGACGGCTTCGACGACGACGACGACGCTGCAGTTTGGGTCTAAGGTAAACGAAGTTGCAGCAGTGCACTGACCGTCGGTTGGTTGGTGACATATGGTCACGAGTTTCCAACGCTTGGGCACACAATCCGGGGCTTGGAGAGGTTCAGAAGTTTGGAAATTTATTGCAGCCGTTAGCTTAAGATTGCTTATCACCGTAATTTGATAGCTCCCAGTGTTGCTCTGAACGAAAGAAGGCCAAAGAGCGTAAAATTGGCACCCGGTTATGTGCTGCTGCTGGCAGCAGAAAACACCTTAAAAATTCTTGACCTCATCGATGCCGATCGTTCAAACGATCCAATTTATTTTCTGCTTCTTCTAAATCGAGGATTAACCGTACCGGAATCATAATGATAATATATTAAAAAAAAAAAACGGAGAGTCATAAAAGCTTCGTCATCGATGCAAGGTACCATATTGTGCCGGAGTTGCATTTGATCCAGAACAACATATGTGTCTCTTTTGCTTTCTAAGTTAGGAAATGCTTGGCAGGAATATATGGCTAGGGAAAAGAAAAGTTCAATTAATGAAATGCTCTTTGTTGCCCTAGATGGAACGATCCTTGATATCTTTCCTTCGCTCTCACAAAGGTGGCACGAGCGAACGATCATCATCGTGACCTGCTGTTTCAGCTTCCAAATAGGGACCATCAGGCTCAACCGATACCGATACACGTGCAGTGATGATCAAGCAAAATTACCAACCAGATGACACGTGTGCCGATATGGGTTTTCAAGGCGAAAGTGGGGCAATATTGACTTTTTTTTGTTCATTAATTCCAACTGATGATCGTTAAATAACACGTGTCTCTGTGTGGTTCAAATTTCATCGTCACACTTTCTTCGCTGATTTAATGTTGGACTTGTCCGTTGCTAGTTCATTCTCGTGAGTAGGCAGGCAGATAAGCCATGTGGCACGCATGAACGTTATGAAGTGGAGCAAAATCGTGTCGCGATTTTCGAATAAAAACAGCATAATCTTCATCAGATTGTATAATTTCGTCCGTTCTCCGTGCGTGCAGGGTGTCTGTCCATTTGCTGACCAGGGACGATTCCAGATGAGATTTATGGGCATTTGTAACGTCCAGGTGCTCTTTCTGCACAATAAGTTTGTTGTTAACCACGCGAACGATGAAGCGCGAACTAACTCGTCTTTGTAGATGGGGGCAACTTGTTGTACAAAAGGAAGTTTCGCATAATTTTTGTGAATGGTGGACGATTGGCAAGATAGATATTACGCATTATCAACAGTGTACTCAATTGATGGCGAAGGTCACCGAAAAATTCCCTGAGGGATGGAAACATTGCTAAGATTTTGAAAGATTTCCTTCCACACAACATTAAAAATCTCGTAATCATTCCTAACCAATATCTGTTCAAAAATCGACATATTTGATATATTTTTGTCTCTTTTTATATGTTTTTGTATGTCTTGTCCCTCCGTCTCGATGAGCCTCTTCGTCGCTTACTGGTGACCATAGGCGGTCGAACTCCACATGAAGCTAGAACCGCACTACCGTTTATACTACACCCAACCGGTGGATGTAAGATTCGCTTACAATTATGTGGGATTCATCATCATAGGATGTAAGTGGAGACCGCATGAACCGAGGATGCGATATACCTAGCTGCGGTCCGATGTAAGAAAATTGGAGACCGAAAAATGTGGAGTGTATTAGTGAGTTAAATTAATTATGTCGAAAAAAATAGAAAAAAGCTTGCCGACTGGACTCGAACCTCGGACGTTGCGACTATCAGACCTGTGCTTTCTCCACTGCTCTCTCCATGCTCCTGAATATGGATCGCCTAAAAGCAAAAATGAAGCGCTCATTTTCTCGCATGCTCGACTTCGTATGCTTTTTCTGCTGGAGAGATTCGAGATAAGTGTGTGCGTCGTTCTACAATGTTCTACAATGTGCGTCGTTCTACAAGCTTACTGGTATAGTCGAAAGCGTAGATGCAACACGAAATAAAAATGCTCGACTTCGTATGCTTTTTCTGCAGGAGAGATTCGAGACAAGTGTGTGCGTCATTCTACAATGTTCTACAATGTGTGTCGTTCTACAAGCTTACTGGTATTGTCGAAAGCGTAGAGAGAACACGAAATGAAAAAGACAAAAAACCATAACGGAACTAACATTCATTGTAATAGAGGCATTCGAGGCAAGTGTGTGCGTCGTTCTACAATCTTACTGGTATAGTCGAAATATTCACGCTAACACGAAATAAAAAAAGACAAAAAACCATTACATCGCTTGCATGGTCAATTCCTAACATTCGTTGCGATGTTCATGAACAGAGGATGATAGCCCAAATAACATTACAAGTTTTATGGAGGTTTTAAAGCATGCTACAAGTCTAAATCATGGTCTACAGAACCCTTATAAAACCCAAATTGTTACTTGGGAGGAAACGGAACTAACATTTATTGTAATAGCTTTTTGGTTTGCGTGTAGTAGTAAAATTCTTCTTTATTTTGATTTGTTATGTGGTTTATAAATGCTAATACAGGGCAAGAGGTTAGCCAGAAGAGCTCTTCATCTTTGGTGAACTTTTTGATTTTGTGTTGTACGTGTTGTGTTTTACCGTGTAATGTTTTTCAATTTTCTTCTTGTGAAGTATGTTGTTTGAATGTTTTAATTTGTTACTCTACCTACTTAACCTAACTTAACCTAACGTGCCAGATCCCTGACGATCTGTTGGTCGGATCGCCTACACACTGAAAATAAAATTTCGTTTATACAACGAAATCGCTCGTTTGTTCTACGAATTTATTCGTTGTTTTCTGCAATGAAATGGATTTGTACATTGTATGAAGCTAGTTTCGTTAGAACTGCCACACTCGCTATCGCTACACCCAACCAGCGGGCCACAAGTGTTGGTTGTGGAAACCGAAAAATGTGGAGTGTGTGAGTGAGGATGGGTAAAAATAACTTCATCATTGGAAGGAATAAATATGACAAAAAAATAAAAATAAGTTTCAGACCGGACTCGACTCATGAACCTTGCGATCGTCAGCTTTGTGCTTTATCCATCGCTCTATCTGTGCTATGAGAAAAGGTAAAGCTAAAGGCAAATAAGAAGCACTCATGGAACGGTAATTCGATTTCGCTTGCTTTTTCTGCTGCTTGCAAGTATTTTTTTTTTCTCTAACATAAAACCACCGCGACGAGTAATTTGATTTATTGTTGTAGCTCGCATGTATTGGTCAAACCGACAATATTTCTAAAACAAAATGTCCCATCACCAACACACAATCAGCACTTTAGGAGACAATAAGCGCAGTTGTTGGTTTGATTGTACGAAGATGTATTTGTATATTATACGAATAAGGTGTAATATTGACATTGCGCCAGATGACAGGAAAAACGAATGTTTCGTACCATTTATGAAAGATGTGTTGTATGTACGATATTCATTTTTACGAAACGGTTTTCAGAGAAATAACGAAAATATATTTTCAGTGCAACAATCTCTGAACCTTGCGATGGAGGCAGCTCTCCGTAACTTCAGTGTCTGAACACCAGCCAGGCGGGGGACCTCAAAATTTGTAGTCCACGTGGGACTGTTAAGGATCATCCTAAGGATCCTTTGGAGTTTGAGGTGATAGCATTTGGCGCAACTCTCCCAGATTGGCATCCCATATTCTATTACGGGAAGGATGATTTGTTTGTAGACAGCAAGCTTATCTGTCAGGGACAGGGTAGACCTCCTGTTGATGAGTGAATACAACGATCTTATCAAGATGTTGAACTTGGTTTTGGTTTTGTCAACGTGCTCCCTGAAAAGAAGCTTGCTGTCTAGTGTTAGCCCAAGGTACACGACCTCTTTGCACCATTCCACCACTGAGCCGTTTAAACAGATCTTATTATTTTCAGACGGAACAAGTCTGGGAGATTTTGAGTGTGGTCTGGGTCTGGGTCTTTGCCGCGTTGATACGGATCTTCCAGCTGTTGAAATATTCAGACAGAATGTCCAGGCCTCTCTGAAGTTTGGCAGTCAGAGCTCCGATGACCCTACCCTTGTAGACGAACAGAGACAACGATCCACCATCAGGGAAAGCCGGCATATCGGAGGTGAACAGGTTGAATAGAATGGGGCCAAGGATGCTTCCTTGTGGAACCCCAGCAACGATGTTGAAAGCATCCGATGTGATGTTATACAGAGAGACTCGGAACGGCCTGTCTGATAGGTAGTTGTTAATTATCTTCACTAGGAAGATTGGAAGACCGTACTGCTGCAATTTGAACACCAGGCCAGCATGCCAGACATTGTTGGACGCTTTTTCAACGTCCAACAACGTCATGGCAGATGTTTTCGAAACAGGTTTGTTCTGTCTGAGTATGTTAGTCACTCGAGTCAGCTGGTGGACGGTCAAACGACCTTTCCGAAAACCAAACTGTTCCTCGAGTAAGATGTTGTTTTCTTCGGCAGATGTTAGGAGCCGGTGGTAGACTGCTCTTTCGAACAGTTTTGATAATCCTGATAGAAGACTGATTGGTCGATAACTTGAAGGAAAGGACGGATTCTTCCCAGGTTTCCGGATGGGTATGACTTCAGCTGACTTCCAGCACGAGGGGAAGTAGCCAAGTCTGAGGCATAGATTAAAAATCAGTGCCAGATGGTTGTAGAATTTGGAACTCAAGTGTTTGAGTTCCAGATTCAGGATGTTGTCGAAACCTGGGGCCTTCATGTTTTTAGATTATTTGATAAAGGCCAACAGTTCGTCAGCCATAATCTCGGATTCCTCTGGAAAAATGTTAGGAATCTGATGAAGATTGGTTGCATTTTCAGCAACCTCAGATTCATGAGAATTGACGATGTTTTGTCCGAGATTATGGGAGCTGACGAAGTGTTGACCTATCGCGGCTGCCTTCTCTTTAGGAGTTATCAGATGAATCACTGGGTCGCCGGGACGATCCAGTGGGGTCAGTGGTGGAATGGGTCTTGGCTTATTTTTAAGGATTTTTGTTAGTTTCCAGAAGGGCTTTGCACAATCTGGGAGAGAGCGGATCTTGTTAGCAAAATCTTGATTTCTGAGGTCCACCAGGAGCCAGGATGGGCGGTTTTTGTAAGACGATTGCAATGGGTCTTCAAGACACGTAAACCAGAACGCTGGTATTGCCTTCGGATGGAGTTACGGAGTTGATGAGATCTTTGGTAATTCTATCAAGGTTCAGAGTATTGCTCACTTTTCTGGATACTGGCACGTGTTGTTCCCTGGTCCGAGGTTTCGCCTCCTCGATGGAACGTAGACACCGGTCAACGTCTTTGGGCGTCGCCGGAAGGACACCGTAGTTGACAGTTGAGTTGACACAGTGTTGAAACTGCTCCCAGCTGACACGATGGTAGTTGCGTCGGGAAGCCACCACCGGATAGTGGTCCAAACTCAGCTCCTGGAATGCCACAGGTTGCGAAAAATTGTCTCTCATGTTGCTGATGAAGATGTCTATCAAGGAGTGAACGCCAGACCGACTCAACCGGGTGGGAAAGTCCGGCGCTACCGTTCATACTGGCGACAACGCTCTGATGAGACAACAAAACCCCACCCCCAAGCTCCTCTCCTGATCCTATCCTTTGACAATGTACCCCTCTAACCTCGGGTAAGCCACGAATATTCGGCCCATATCCTGCTATACATAGAAATAAGTAAATATTGTTACAAATAATGAACAATGAATTATCGGCTCCGTATAGCTAATTCGATTGAAATTTCCAAATAAACGAACTAGGTACTTTTGATATTAAAGCAATTTTCTAACTGCCACTTAGACTATGTTGTATTTGGTTAAATGTCACTTAAAATTCGAGCTTCGAAAATTAATTAAAATGTTAGAAAACTGGTATCGAAACAATTTTGTTTGGCCAGGTGATTGTCAAAACCAATTCCTTGTCGGTCAGCAATACATACGATAAATAGCAGGGTTATTTGAATATTTTTCATCTGTCAAACATAAGTGAAAATAAGTTTATTTTATAAGTTAGGCACTGTTTCATTTGGGTGATTTTTTGACGTAGAACTACGTCTTTGATTTCTATATGGGGGTACACTTTGTGAAAACCGAAAATGGAACTTGTTACTTGTAAGAAAGATTTTGAACGTTAATAACTCAGCTCCTCCTGGTCCAATTTCAAAAAAATTATCGCCGATCGATCAGAAATATGGCTACGCATCGATAACATTGCATCCGAATGTTAATTTTCAACAAGATACTTTTGAAAAACTGGTAAATGTCCAGCATTGTCCAAAAACATCGAATTAACTAACAAATCCACTAATTACCTACATGCATATGCTGCTTCCCCAGCACAGTCGTCAAAGAGTAGTAAGTAGACGATCCTCGGGCGCGTGCGACTAGGGAGGATGGAATTGCGTAATATTTTGCACACTCATCGCCATACTCAAAACCACACGCTCCCAACGACCACACCACTGTGTGGTGGTGTGCGGTCGTCGAAATTAGTAGCAGCAGTAGCAGTGCTTTCGGCGAGTGGCGTTGAAAATTGTTCTCCAGTAACAACGAAAGCACGCCTGCAAGCAGCGAGCTGCAGAGCCCACATAAGCAACCATCAAAGGAGGAAGAAGCTGCACTGCTATGCTATGGATCGGAATCAGTAGCTCTTCGTGAGTCACTGCGGGTCGGTCATCTATGCCAAGCGTGTCACCCTCGCTCCAAACGACATACAGCTCGACAGCCTCATCCGTGTTGAACACACAGCTCAGAATTACTCAACCATCACTACAAAACGGTCCTTTTCAGGGCCACCAAAAATTTGTTAAAGAGCATTTGGACATTGGTCAAGGTCATCAGTTCCCGCAAGCAGATAGCTATCAATGCGCAACCTGTCTATAGAAGGTGTGGAATTGTAGGCCTGAATATATTGGTGCAATTAGTTATTCCGCACGATTCGTTTCTTTCGTTTAATCAATCACCCTTGTAGTGTCGTCGGCCTCCCTTAGCTCAGTCGTTGGGGCCTTCCTTAGCTCAGTCGGTAAAGGCGCAGCTACAATGCAAGACCATGCTGGAGGTGACTGGGTTCGATTCCCGGTCCGGTCTAGGACCGGGACCGGTTGGAAAATTTCTCGACTCCCTGAGCATAGAGTATAATTGTTCTTGCCACACCATTATACTAATGCAAAATTGGTAGCAGGCATCGAAAGCTCTCAATTAATAACTGTGGAATTGCATCTAGAACACTAAGCTGAGAGCATGTAATAAGCTAATATGCCATAAGCAATAAGCTTGAAATGCGAAGAAGAAGAAGAATACTGTAGTGACGTCGAAAAGATTGTTTCAATCGGCGCTTACATATGAAATTTATGTGGATTATAAAAATTTTTGTATGTTACCAAAATTTATGAATGGTTTGCCACTAAATGTTGAGATAATTTATTGATTATTGAATTATCACACTGTATACCATGAAAAAGCAGCCTGTTTGTGTGTTTTTGCCTGTTTTCAAGCAAGGAGTTATCATAAAAACAAATCGCCAGCTGGTATTTCCGGGCGACTTTACAAATAAATAAAATCAAATAAAATCAGCATGCAGAACTAGCTAGGATTTGTTTTACTTCATATTTCACAAAATTGCTTTCGAGTGTTAAGACATCGTCTCCCGCAAAGTTTACATTTTTCCCTCTACCAACATATACATCAGGGCTAGATAGATCTCCACAGGATCTATAGAATCTACGCATTTTCAAAAAACCAAAATGCACAGCATTACGAAAAGAGGTCAGGTTTCGACCAATAGCAGATAGATTTTAATTCTAAACAAGCCAAACGATTGGAAATTTATCTACCAATCTGCTAAAATGAACACTTGGTTAATTTTCAATAGGTCACTATTGAAAAATACCAAATGTCCAACTGTTGCAATGGTGATCAAAATTATCACCGAATGTCTGAAAACAGCGCATTCCCTAACACAGACTTAAAAATCGAATTCGATGCGGTCCCACTGAACGGTGCTCATTCAATCACCGTAAGTGGTGGTGTCCAGTCCAGCAGCAGTAGCAGCAGCAGGAGTGCTTTCAACAACAACAACAACAACAACGAAAGGCTGCCTGTAAGCAGCGAGCTGCAGAGCTCATATGAGCAACCATAGGCAAGGAGGAAGAAGTCGCACCGCTAGGCTAGGATCGGAATCAGTAGCTCGTCGTGCTCAGCTCAGCATTACTCAACCAACACTACAAAACGGCCATTTTCAGGACCACCATAAATTTGTTAAGAGTATTATTTGGACATTTGTCAAGGTCATCAGTTCCCGCAAGCAGCTAGCTATCAAGGCTCAACCTGGTATCTTTAGAAGGTGTGGAATTGTAGGCCCGAATGTATTGGTGAGATTAATCATCGTCCGACCATTTTCCAGAACACGCTGGTAGGAAGTGTTAAAAATCCATATAGAATTTGAGAGAAGTGGGAATAATTCACTTTGGGTGTATATTCAGTCCCCAGAAAGCCAATAAAATCAAATTTGTGAGAAAATTAGCTCTCACGAGTTCAATCTCTCGAAGTCCCTCCTTTTTTACATATTCAGCACAAACGATACTTTCCGCCCTGCCCCATTCATATAATTCGGAAGGAAATCCTGTGAGGGGTGAATTGAATACACTTCAATACCAAAATGCACAAAACTTAAAAATTCATAAATAACAATATCAAAATACACCTTTTAAAGTCGGGTAGATGAATCGAAAATACTCAAGTTGACAGTCCCTTGGATTCTCTTCATCAACTTTCTCTTTGAAATGAATACTACAAATTTGATACGCTTACAAATAAAAAACGAAAAGAGTTAAGATAATTGATGATTGATCAATTAAAAGAACTAAATGTTGACATTTGTTCCGTCCACTAGCGATCCTACGTCAAGCTTCCGTTCGTGCCCCTAGGCACAGACCCTTCAACTTTTTTCCATAAATTTAACACATAGATTATTTTTTAATAGGTATTTCTGACAGAACCGGAATGGAGCACTTTGTCAAGCAGTTTTACCATAGAGGTAACACTTTCGGCAGTAATGCCAAACAGTGGTTACTCCCACAAGTTCTTGGGAACGTCTGAAAAAAGAACCTGATAAAAACGGAAAAAAAAACCTGGAACTGAATCAGTAATCGTATTGCCTATTAAGGTTTCCAACGGTAACATCAACTGTAACATCACAAATATCTCTGGAGGTTATTTCTAAGATTTTCGTAGTGTTTTTTTTTTCTCAGAACTTTGTTTTGCCCACGGGAAATTTCTAGAAATGAATCACGCTTTTCCTAAAATTATGAGAAAATCGACTATGATATGAGATAAATAAGAAAACAGAAATGGAAAATTTGACGGAACTTTTAGAAATTAAGAATCATTTCAAGAAGGATAAAGGGACTTTGTAGATGTTCAAGGAACCAAATGCCACCTACGCCACCTGTAAAGTATGGTGCTTCTCATCGTGCAGCAGTGATAAAGTGCAAATGTTTTGCAAAGTACCTTATCAACTAGATAATACACTATTTGAAGCTACGTCATCAAGGTCAGGGGTGGACGCATCGTTATTTTAGACAGATTTATAATTCAAGAGCGCAGGGTCGTGTCACAAATAGACCTGTGCGCCGCCGCGCCACGCCGCCGCCGCCGACGATTTTCATACGCCGCCGCCACCGATGAAATTAAGCCGGTGCGCCGCCGAAGTAAAATCTTCCACGCCGCCGAATAAATTTATGTCACGCGCCGATGAAAAATTCGTAGCACCTTTTAGGTAAAATGCATCTTGAACGCGTTGAAATTAGCGTGTAGTGCAGCGATTGTCATTTATTTTTTTGACATTTGTTCGCTCTGATCTAGCACACAATAATGAATCATTCAGGTCGGATTCACATAAAGGTGAATAAGTGAATATAGGGTATCCCAGAATGTCTAAGCACGACTTTCGAACACCCCTGCTTGTTTCAGATGCCATTTAAACAGCTGATTATCACGCTGAATCATTGTTTACATTTCGACCAACAGTTTCGCGTATCGCAAGTTGCGGTTTTTTACATTTCCGTGACAATGCGAAGCATTTATCTGGAATAGCGCAAACAGATCGTGCACAAATGGTGTACTATACCCATTTACTTTTAAATATCATTATTAAGGAGACTTTCAGCTAAATCTCCAACATTTCTCTGAGTAAATTAGCGAAATTGGAAGGTATAAGCATCGGAGCCGTTCGAAACGCGATTCAGAAGTATGGTGATGAAGCAACTTTCCAGGACATGCAAAAATCTGGAGGTAAACTGAATCCTATTGGCCAAAATCTGAACCGGAAAATCGTGCAAGCTTTCGCTCGCAAGAAAAGGGCTTCGGTTCGAGACGAGGTTAGAAAAGTGGGATCCTCGAAAAGTAACGTCCAGCGGGCCTAGACAAGAATGGCAGAAGAAGCCAAAGCGAAGGTAAAAACAAACCACATCCGTCAAACCGAGGGCTCGGAAGCGGAGTGGCCAGATAGTTTTTTTTTTTTCATTATCGGTAGCTTCTCAAAATTTTTATCAGTAGTTATTGGTAGCCGTCTGAAGAAGGACCTTTATGAGCGGAGGGGGTAACTGTCCTTCAGTTCTTCTGTTTTAAACGAGTCGAAATCAATATGAATATTTTTCAAGATTACTAAAAATCTGTGATTCTCGGTAGGAAAAGTGAAAAATCGATAGTTTTTAAGCTTTTGTCTGTGAATCGGTAGGCATATCGAAAATCGATAGGACTACTGATAAATCGGTAGGTTTGGCCACCCTGCTCGGAAGTTATATAGCTTTTTGACGTTTAATCGGCGCACACTACTACACCATTTAAATCGAACGAGTACGAGCAAGAGGGAAACAGATTAGTGGGAAAACAAACCGTTCATTCATCCATGTATGCTAGATAGAGAAAGACTATTAAAAGTCGAAAAGGTTTATACTACCAGTTGCTGTGCGGAAAATCGGTATTCGAAATTATGGACGTTGAATCATACGTTAAATTTGATTACAAAACTCTTCCTAGTGATCAGTTCTACACCATTCGTGATGGCCGAAGTGTTGACGACGCGGATAAGTAGATTTTTTTCGAAAAAAAAAAATCGGTAAAAATGCTATGGGCAAGCCATTTGTAAATGTGATATGCTTTCCAAATCGTTTGTGACAACGGAGACAATGACAACCGATGTTTAAGTGCGTGAATGTTCAAACAAGCGTCTGTTCCCCATGATCCGCAAACACGACGCCTCAGTACAGTTTTGGCCGGATTTGGCGTCGGTTCATTACTCCAAGGACACGATAGCCTGGTATAAAGCCAACAAAGTCCAATTCGTACCCAAGGAGATGAATTCACCAAACTGTCCCTAGGCCAGGCCAATCGAAACTTTTTGGGTCCTGACCAAAGCATTTTGCGGACACATGTAAAGGCAGCGGATTCCGTTACAAAGTTTGTGAAAAACTGGAAAAAAAAGTATCCAAAATTGTTGGACTGAAGCTACGTTTAACTGTAAGAAAATACTATCCAGCTTTCCATGCTCGGTAATGGCGGCCTGTTTGTATGAATAAATGTATCCTTCACTGTGCTTTTTGACACTAACTGGAGGGCGTATGTTGTTCCATTTTCTTCTGTTCCTGGGAGAGGGAAAGGGAGGGGTCAAAACCCGAACATCCAGATAGTGTCAAAAAGCACAGTGAAGGATACATTTATTCATACAAACAGGCCGCCATTACCGAGCATGGAAAGCTGGATAGAGAACATGAAAACGAAATAAAAATCGTATTTGCTGTAAACAAAGTTACGTTATCGTTTTTTTTTTCAAATCGTGCTTAGACATTCTGCATCACTCTATATTACTAGCAACACGTTGATATTTGAGCTTTTTTTTTAATCTCTTACAGGTCCAAGATGTGCTTCAAATACATACACCAAAAGTTGTATGACTACAATGCGTGTACATTCAAATATGTATCAGATGAGTACAAGCATGTCATTTATCGCTACTAACATATTAAAAACGTGTAATGCTCAATAAATGAAAGAATTCCTAGGGCCCATTAAAATGTTACGTATTGCAAAAGATTGCTTTTAAATACTATCCACCCCTACATAACGTACTTTTCTTATACTTAAAGGGTTGTAACACTTTGCAATACGACTTCACCAACAAGCACTTGACATACTTTCCTAAACAAATTCCGCATGTACGACCAATGATAACGACTCAAAATTGAGTAAGAGTTACTCATATTTGAGTTCAGTTATTTATTTATTTTTTTGTTGGGGAGTAAAGTAAAACCACTCCGTGCATTATTTGAACTTTTGTGGTACCCCACATCATGCAAATCGACCACTATTTAACAAGTAGACAGCTAATTGTCTGGACACATCTATTCCCAGTCCGGTATAATATGGTTTATAAAACCAACTACATTTCCATGATTTGCAGACTAAATATCACTAGGTTGTAAGCTAATACTTCCAAGAAATTTGGTTCTGCGCTTGTGTAATGCACCACAACAGCAGAACAGATGTTCCGAGGTTTCACGTTCCAAATTACAGAAACAAACCCAATGTTCTTAATGTGATATCTACTAGGACAGTGCCCAGTTACTAGGCCAGTGAATATACTAAGAGCTCTGTTATTGAGCTCTAAGAGCTTTTTGGTGTATGTTATAATAGGAGTTATAAATATTTTCGACTGGTTGCAGTTTGTGCATGTGCAATTGGCCATCACCCTTTGCTCTTCCCAGCATTTGAGTTTCATTTTTACCGTACAGTATGATATTCCACAGTATGGTTCGCTTGAAACACCTTTGGAAAATGTCCCATCGCAACTGAAATGTTTGTCCCGGGGCCAAAGATTCCTGCATATTCCAATTTTGTTCGTATTCCAATTTTTGAGCCATCTGTGAAAAATATGATTGAGCCTTGACGAACGTTAGGACCACCAGTTTCCCAATCCGAACGTGCCGTTTCACATACGTTGAAGGAAATTTCATAGTTGTCCTCTGGTTTCATCCAGTCTCCATTCATACTCATCAATGGTCCTTTTTGGAAGTATTGTAAGATGCTTAGATGACCAACAAGATCAACAGGCATTACTTTTTTAGATCTTTTGAGCCTTAGAGCCCTTCTTTCCACTTCTAGTTGCACATGTTCATGCAAGGGCAGCAGATTGAGGATTGCTTCTAATGCTTTTGATGGGGTGCTACGCACCGCACCCGTTATTGCAATTGCATGCTAGACGTTGAAGTTTTGCTAGTTTCCTCTGTGCAGTAGCCTCTGTTGATTTTGGCCACCACACTAACGAAGCATGACAGTTCAGGTTACTCAAATTCGCGAAATCGTAGGTCACTCATAGATTGAGTAAATTTTCCGACGCTTTTCCGAGGAAAACTTCTCGAATATGAGGAAAACTGATTGTGGTTTTAATCTGTCTTCTAGTACACTTCTAACCTGTGTACAATTTTCTTAATTTTTCCCATATTCGAGAAGTTTTCCCCGGGGAAGTGTCGGAAAATTTACTCAAACTATGAGTGATCTACGTTTTAGCGATTTTCACTAATATGAAATCAAATATGGGTAGCATTTTTTGTCCATGTGCGATTGGTTTGGAATGTATTTTTTTTTTCTAAATCAGTTGGAATAAACTCACGCCGACCCACGCCGCCACGCCGCCGCCGCCGAAAGCAAACGGCGTGACGCCGCCACGCCGCCGCCGCCGACAGAAAATAACATATCACGCCGCCGCCGAAAATATTTTGATCGGCGCACAGGTCTAGTCACAAACGGTTTGGAAAGTGTACCACACTCACAAATGACTTGCAAAAACCATAGCCTTTTGTAGTCAAATTTAACGTATGATTCATCGTCCATAATCACGTACACCGATTTTCCTTGGCCCGCTGGACGTTACTTTTCGAGGATCCCACTTTTTTAGTTACGTCTCGAACGGAAACACTTTTCTTGCGAGTGAAAGCTTGCACGATTTTCCGGTCCAGATTTTGGTCAACAGGGTTCGGTTTACGTCCAAATGTTTGCTTGTCCTGGAATGTTTCTTCATCACCATACTTCAAAATTGCGGCCTCGAATGGCTCATATGCTTACACCTTCCAATTTTGCAAATTTCCTCAAAGAAATGTTGCACAATCTGTTAGCGCCGGAGAAATGCTTTGCGGGGAAATGGAAACAGGGGTGTTACAAAGTCGTATTTAGACATTCTGCGAGACCCTATAGCAGCACCGGTGGTGTAGTAGTAAGCGTGATTACCTCTCACCCCAAAAGGCCTGGGTTCAATCCCAGTAGGTACCGCCGGAAATTTCTGAGGCATAAAATCTATGATCACGCCTTCCTTCGGGGAAGTAAAGCCGTTAGCTCCTAGTCCATGCGTTTGATGGGTCGATGGGTTCAGGTGTGGGAGCTGCCTCCCTGGCGTCGGTAGTATTGGTACTCAGCACGGAAAACAAATCAAGGAAAAAAAAACCCTGGTTTAAAGAGCCTTCACTATTAATACATCGCTGTTTAATACGCTGAAAATGATCTCACCTCACTATTCTTCCACCAAGAACATTGAGCACAGTTCCCTTGGTTCCCTTTGCCAACATACCACAGAGACACCTACTAAATCTCTCCGCGTTTGGCCGTGATTAGAGATCGTCCGATAAGGCCAAGTGCATCCATCGTCCCGTTCAAGTCCCGACACATCCCCATCCCCGTCCGACCATCGATTCTCTCGTCAAAGGTGTGGATCGGCATAATTATTTAATAGCCTTCCCATCCAAGCCGCCTCATGCGGAATGACCGCACGGAATAGGACTTGAGGAATGGTCGGAATTCCTCGATCTTCGCTAATAATTTGTATCCAGATCAACACCGACCGCAACACGATGGAAAGCCTGGAAACCGGCCGCGGCAGTGGCGGCAACTGCTGTTCTATGGCACGATTTTTAGCCATGTCTCCTCGCACGCCCGCGCATCGACCGCGCTCGAGTCCAATGTCGTCGTCGTCGTCGTCGTCGATGGCAACGACCGAGCGACGATGGATTGACAGGTGGAAAATTTATAGACACCATGATCGATTCGCGCGCTGTCTTTCTCTTTCTCGCTCGGTGCATAGGTCCGGCATGTAGACACAGAAAGCACCTATATCTAACACCGGCAATGGTGATGTTGAACAAATTATTCCTTATCACCGCAGTGCCAATCGCTCCAGAAGGGTGCTTGAGGGCCTTGTGGTTTTCGGTTCGAGTGAAGGAAGGAGATTTATTTGGTGTCCATGGTTTGAATTTAGGACAGGAAAGTTGCACCGGTTTCCGTTCGGCAAGATGGCAAGTGAGTCGAGCAAATTTTCCCATCCTATTTCGAATCGTGCAAATAGTTTAGTCACTAATTTGCATTTCTTTTCCCGCTGCACCGGACGCCCTCCGATAGCGACGGATCGTGAGTGTCATTAGAAACACTTAGATGTGCTGGTCCGATCTTCAAGGGCAAGTTGAAAAACCACTCCACAAACGCCGCCCGTCCGCCCAAACATGGAAATGGCAACTTGAAAACGTGGTTGTTGCTTTTCTTTTATTGTCACGTAATTGAAATCATGAACGCTTCCGAAGGCAATAATTTATCCTCTTAAATTAATAACTATAAAATTTAATACACGCTTAGAGAGGAGATACAGCAACAACAACAACACCACTAATCGGAGGCAATCTTCCCTCTGGCCTGGCTGTGCTCCATATCAGATTTCATTGAAAGCCGGTGCATTCTTGGCTGCTCGGGAGCGGAGATTGCATCTTGCATGAAAAATCTTGCCTATCATCTGCTTTTCTCCTTCTGTTGCCTCGATCATCTCAACTTCCGCATCGGACCCAGGGGAAGAAGCAGAGGAACCTGTAACCTGAAACCGAACTAATTTGTGCACCGCACCGAGCATTTCTATAAATCATATCTTATTAGTTTTCAAACAAATAGACAATCTTCATTTGTTCCCCGGGCGGAGATCCAGAAGGGCCGTGTTGTACATTTGGATTCGTGACGTTGCCTTCCGAGATCATCTCGTTGTTATTTTCAACTCCAGCTACAACTGCCACAGAAGGAGGAAGATCCTCCGCCGATACGGGCCATGTTTAGAGATGCAGCGCACTGGCCAAATTCAGTAGAACTTGTAAAAGGGATTGTGGAACAAGGTTTCGATAGATAAAAAACAAAGCAGTTTCGAGCCGACTCCGGTTGCTTTCCGTTGAACTCTCGCTTGGCTTGTAAGATGATATCACTCAGCATCCATTCAGCTTGCTTCTGATCCGCGAATGATTTATCTAACTCAATTCCGCATTGTGTTGATTGGAAATTGAAAGCACTGAAAAACTGCTCGCATTCCAACACTTTGGCTAACTTTCACGGAAAATCTCGCCTCCAAGGGATGGAATAATTTGCATTTCAAAGTGCTCCGAACGGGCGTTGAACACATGCTTTCTCAATCGTTGCCTTTTCTTTGCGACCGCGTGGCAAGTAAGTGACACTTTTGCGGGCAATATCAAGTTCAAGCGCCTGTCCAATTTACCACCGATCGACATTAATCTTGGCTTGTGCGGTACCGGCTGGTATTTTTTGTGAGATTGCTTTCGAGCCCGTTTTGTACCGGGCAGGTTGGAGGATTGGCTTTCGCTTTGATGTTGGCGTTGGAATTGTTCGAGGTGAGCTTCAATGCACGCTTGACCCGATGGATTATGAAAACGATGTGGAACAAGCTTACGATCCTGTAGCGGTTTATGAAAATAGTTTTACTGTATTTGAAATTGATAGTGTTTAGATGCAAGTGAAGCACGGAATTTTTCAAAAGAAAATTAATTGGAAAACCTTCTAAAAGGTGCTTTAGCATCGGGGCTACCATGCTGGTTCCTCATGGTTTTTTTTTCGTGTTGGGTATATTCATCACTTTGACCATTACTTTGATCTATTGTAATTTCCCAGTATTCATATTGCTTTATCAGTATGTCGTATCACTATTTTGTGAAGCGACCGACATAGACTGACCAAAAGCATTTTCCCAGCCTGGTATTTTATTTCGAATGAAATGTACTACTTGACTGGGATCTGCATTCCAAATATAAAACGGGTTCTGCCAGCCACTTTTTTTTTAATAATTCGTTTATTTTTCCAGGCTCATTTGCTGTTGCTTTTCGGAGCCGATATTCATTGTTTAGATAACAAAATTACTTAAAACTAACGTTAGTAAAGCGGGGGCCGATTACTCGCGGCTATCTCGAGGTTAGGGGTAACAAATTGTAACAAATGGATGGCAGGGTAGGGATTGTGAACACAAGGTTTGGAGAACAACGTGCTCTTGATCTCGAACTAGGCGACACTCTGATGAAAAAGACAAACATGGGGGTACACCGATGGGTAGCTAACAACTTGGGAGAACACAAGATGACACTAACTTCTAAATCCTCAAATCTATCCGTTTTAAAAACACATAAATTAAATTCAAATAGTCAAGGTCTCGGCTCGCCAAGACATCTCTAACGGGTATCGCGGGTTGTTTTCCTCGGGCCCTGAGGGATGTGGATAACTCAAATCTGGCAACACGGTGTAAGGTACACGACCAAACAACATGCTCGATATCGTGATAACCACTGCCACACGCACATAAATTGCTGCCTGAGAGCCCAATTCGATAGAAGTGCGAGTCTAACGAGCAGTGATTGGACATAAGCCTTGATATAACGCGTATAAAGTCGCGGCTCATGTCCAACCCTTTGAACCATGGTTTGTTCGACACCTGTGGGAGAATAGAATGTAACCATCTTCCCAATTCACCATCATTCCATTTTTGTTGCCAACTGATGAGGACTTGCTGGCGAGCAATGGAGAAAAATTCGTTGAAGGCGATTTGTCGCTCAAAATGCCAGCCACTTATCCAGAAAAAAAACGCCTTTTATTGAAGATTGCTACAAAATAGCATAGCAGGTGATCAGAGCCTTCCTTTTCTATGCCACATATCTTTTTGAAGTTTTCCTATTTACTTCACGTGATATTTACATGGACAATGTCCTGTTATCAAACCAGTATATACACTGAGATCTTTCTTTGATAATTCAATTTTTTGCTAGTAATTGAAATGTTCGGAATTATGAACCGTTTCGATTGCCTAGCAATGTAAATGTTGTTCCAATTGGTCTTCACTTTAATTTTTTTTTCCATTTCTTGATTTCCAATTTAAGAGAACAAGCAGAAACTCCAAAGAATGGTACTAGTCCTATGAATTGTTGAGATGTTTCCAACCTGACTAACGTGTCTCTCTTTCTTTATACAGGTATTCCACTAAGACGCCTACATTCATCAGGATTCCAGAAGAAGTCGGCACATATTTCTGGGCCTTTTTTTAGCAGGACCTCTAGGGGAACTCGAAACGAGCTTTCAAGATAAATCGTTAGAATTGACCAATTTCAGTCAGAAGAAACTTCCAGATCAAGTCTAGAAAACCAGAACTAATTTCCAGGAGAAGTTGCAGGACTATTCTGGTGGAAGTTGTTGAAAACGTCCTAATAAAACTGCACCAAGCTTACGTGTTAAAATGGATCGAAAAGTTGACGATGATTAAACAGAATCTACTATTTTTCTTGAAGATTTAGGTCGAAACAAAGTTACTATTTTTTCAAAATCTTTAATCTTCCCTGCAAGCCTAGACTTTTCTGAAGTGTTTAGTGGTTACATGAAGTAATCGGAACTGTCTGAAAAAAGCTCAGAGTCTTTAAATCTCCTGCAACTTTCCTGAACACTTTGATACTTCTTTAAGTTCATGGAACTCCCTTTGAAATTTATAAATTTAGATGAAGATCCTTAAATCGTCAAGAAGCTCGGATCTCCTTACGTTCCAATAATTTTCCTGATATTTACAGTACATATCCTGCAAATTTTCTTAAATTTATTGAATATTCCTGAAATTCTTGGAATGTTTAATAATTCTTACAATGTTCCTGCAATTCACTAATTGATGCACAGTCTCTGATTAATCTCTAAATACTCTGAACTACCTTGTGAATAATAAAACTGTTTAAACATCTTTAAAATACGTTGAAGTTCTGTGGACTTTCCTGAAAGTCTCAGAACTTTGCTGAAGTTCCGGAAATTCCGTAAGTTATTGCGAAATTATGTTAAGTTCCTGCAATTTCCTTGAAGTTAAATTAACTGATCTGAGGTTCTCTGATCTTCTCTGATCTTCTCTGATGTTCTAGAAGCTATCCTGATGTCTCGAAGCTACCATGAAGTTCTCACAATGCTATGGAAGTCACTGGTACTGCCCGGAAATGCTTGAACCTGAACCTGAACCTTGAAATCTTAAAACTCCCCTTAAGAACTCTGGAAATCTATTAAGTTCCCAAAATGTATCTATAGATTTCAAATCATTTGGGTGGATCTCTGAATCCATGACATTTATGGAACTTCTTAATGTTCTCTGGACTGCTTCAAAGTTTTCTTGACCTTTCTAAAGTTTTCCGAACATCCCTGAAGTTCCTAGCATAACCCTGAAATTAAATAACAATCCTTTATGATCTCTAAACTTATCCTCGTTTCTTGAATTTATCGGAAGTGACAAATTTCTTAAGTTTTCTTAACAATCATGATGTTCTCAAAACTATCTATAATTATTGGAACTTCTTGAATGTTCTCGCTATTTTTTTCTGAATTTAAAAGAACTGGTCTAAATTACTACAAAATTTACCTGAAGTTCTGAAATTTTCCTAATCATGGACCAGCACTGAATTCTCAGAACTGCCCGTAGTTTCCTGTAAGATCTTAAAACTCAACTAAAGTTTTTGCATCTTCAGTAAAGTTCCTGAAATTTTCAATAAGTTAATGGAATTGCTCTGCAGCGCATTAATCTTGACTGAAGTTCTAGATTTTTTTTTTGAAATGTAGTGAGAGCTATCGAAATACACCATAACAGGTCTTTAAACTTCCATGTTGTTCTGGACGTTCTTGGAGATATCAGAAATAGCCTGCAGTTTTCGGAACTTCCTTTAAATGCAATTTTTCAGATCCCAATGGAACGTTAATGGATATACACTTTAAATTTTTTTTCTCTAAGTTCTGTCACTCATGGAACTTAAGTTTTATGGACTGTGTTCTTGGAATATCCGTTAAGTTCCAATATTTTTCCTTAAATTAATTGAACGATCTCAAAATTTTCCAGAAGTTTTTGGAATTTCCCTCATGTGTCCACATGTTTTCGGACATGCATAGAACTGCCCTGAAGATCTTAGAACTTTCTCGACGCTCTCAGAACTTTCCTTAACATCTTTGAACTATCCATAGAATTTTCATGATCTTAACCCAAGAAGCCATAAGCACGTTATTTCCCCATTTTGGCTATATACGAGCCTCATCAGAACTTACAAACACTTGTATAGTCGTTGTTCAGTTGTATATAGGTAAAAAGGCGAAATAACGTACCTATGGCTAAATGGGAAAGAAACTGTCATGTAGTTGTCTTAAGCTAAGCTGTCTTAAGGTTCCTGAACATCTCAAATCTTCTAAACAGTTTCTGTAATTTTCCTAAAATTAATGGAAGGGTCATGATGTTCTCTGATATGCATCTCGTAAACTTACTTACCTTACCAATCAGGCTAAGGCCTTGTTATCCTCTGCTGTCCGAAGAAGTCGTTTCCACTCTACTCGATCCATGGCCACAGTTCGCCAGCCTCGTAGTCTGCGAAGGGTCCGCAGGTCACCTTCTACTTGGTCGATTCGCCTTGCCCGCTGCGCGCCTCTTCTTCTTGTTCCTGTTGGGTCGCTTTCTAGAACCATTTTCACTGGGTCGTCGTGCGGCATTCTTACGACGTGCCCAGCCCACCGCAGTCGCCCAATTTTTGCAATGTGGACGATGGATGGTTCTCCCAGCAGCTGGTGCAATTCGTGGTTCATTCGCCTCCTCCACGTTCCGTCATCCATCTGCACTCCACCGTAGATGATACGCAACACCTTCCGTTCGAAAACACCAAAGGCGCGTTGGTCCTCAACGAGCATAGTCCAGGTCTCGTGGCCGTAGACGACCACCGGTCTATTCAGCGTCTTGTAGACAGTCAACTTCGTGCGGCGGCGAATTTTAATCGACCGGAGCGTCCTCCGGAGTCCAAAGTAGGCACGATTCCCTGCCATAATGCGTCTTTGAATTTCTTTGCTGGTATCATTTTCGGCGGTCACCAAAGAGCCCAAATACACGAACTCATCGACCACCTCGATTTCGTCACCATCAATCTGAACTCGGGGTGGGAGGCTAACATTGTTTTCCCTAGAACCTCTTCCTTTCATGTATTTTGTCTTTGATGCGTTGATGGCAAGTCCAATCCGTCTAGCTTCAGCCTTCAGTCTGATGTACGTTTCCGCCATCATCTCAAAGTTCCGTGCCATAATGTCAATATCATCGGCGAAACCAAGGAGCTGGATGGACTTCCTGAATATCGTGCCACTCGTGTCTATCCCAGCTCTTCTGATCACACCTTCTAACGCGATGTTGAACAGCAGACACGAAAGTCCATCACCCTGCCGTAACCCCCTTCGAGATTCAAAGGGACTCGAGAGTGTCCCCGATACTCGAACAACGCACATCACTCGATCCATCGTCGCCTTGACCAATCGCGTCAGTTTATCCGGAAGTCCGTACTCGTGCATAATCTGCCATAGCTGATCTCGATCGATTGTGTCGTATGCTGATTTGAAATCGATGAACAAATGATGTGTGGGCACGTTGTATTCGCGGCATTTCTGCAGAACCTGCCGAATCGCGAAAATTTGGTCCGTGGTAGCGCGGGCACCCATGAATCCCGCCTGGTATTGCCCCATGAACTCTCTTGCAAATGGTGACAGACGGCGGCATAGAATTTGGGAGAGTACCTTGTAGGCGGCGCTCAGCAGTGTGATCGCGCGGTAGTTGCAGCAATCCAACTTGTCGCCCTTTTTGTAGATTGGGCATACGACACCTTCCATCCACTCCTCCGGTAATATCTCTTCCTCTCAAATCTTGGCAATTACCCAGTGCAGCACTCTAGCCAGTGCTTCACCACCGTATTTTAATAGCTCACTTGGTAGTTGATCTACACCAGTTGCTTTGTTGCTCTTCAGCCGACCGATTTCCTCCTTAACTTCTTGAAGATCAGGGGCCGGTAGCCTGTCGTCTTTTGCGCGTGCTCCAAGGTCTGTTGCCGTGCCACCTTCGTTTTCTGCTGCTTCACCGTTGAGGTGCTCGTCATAGTACTGCTTCCACCTCTCAATCACCTCATACTCGTTCGTGAGAAGGTTACCTTTCAAGTCCTTGCACATATCGGCTTTCGGCACGTAGCCTTTGCGCGAACTATTTAGCTTCTCATAGAACTTCCGTGTGTCGTTTACGCGGTACAGATTTTCCATCGTCTCGCGATCTCGGTCTTCCGGCTGACGCTTCTTCCTTCGGAAAACCGAGTTTTGTCTGTTCCGCGCTTGTCTGTATCGCTCCACATTCAATCTCGTGCGGTGTTGCAGCATTCTCGCCCGTGCTGCATTCTTCTCCTCTACTAACAGTTTGCATTCGCCGTCAAACCAGTCATTTCTTCGGTCTGGGATTGCAGTACCTAGTGCCGCTGCAGCAGTACTACCTATGGCTGAACGGATGTCCCTCCAGCCATCTTCAAGAGAAGCTGCGCCAAGTTGCTCTTCCGTGGGTAGTGCAACTTCGAGCTGCTGCGCGTAGTCCTGGGCAACTCCGGCGTCCCGTAGTTGCTCAATGTTGGGTCACGGCGTTCGACTTCGACGTGTCTTATGCACCGTCGAGAGTTTTGAGCGCATGCATACTGCAACTAGGTAGTGGTCCGAATCTATGTTCGCACTGCGGTACGTGCGGACGTTGATAATGTCGGAGAAGAATTTCCCGTCGATTAGAACGTGATCGATTTGGTTTTCTGTGTGTTCGTCAGGTGATCTCCAGGGGGCTTTGTGGATATCCTTGCGGGGGAAAAAGGTACTTCGAATTACCATACCCCGAGAGACTGCAAAGTTCACGCATCGTTGGCCGTTGTCGTTCGATACGGCATGCAGGCTGTTTGGACCGATTGCCGGTCTATACATTGCCTCCCGTCGTACCTGAGCGTTCATGTCGCCGATGACGATTTTGACGTCCCGTTGCGAACAGCCGTCACAGCCGCATAGAACGCTTCTTTCTCGTCGTCGGGTCTCCCTTCGTGTGGGCAGTGCACGTTGATGATACTGTAGTTGAAGAAACGGCCCTTAATCCTCAACTTGCACATCCTCGCGTTGATCGGCTGCCAACCAATCACGCGTTGGCGCATCTTACCCAGCACTACCAAGCCGGTTCCCAGCTCGTTGGTGATGCCACAGCTCTGGTAGAAAGTAGCCGCTCGATGCCCGCTTTTCCATACCTTTTGTCCCGTCCAGCAAAGTTCCTGCAGTGCTACGACTTCGAAGTTGCGTGGTTGAAGTTCGTCATAGATTAACCTATCGCAACCCGGGAAGCCGAGCGATTTGCAGTTCCATGTTCCGACTTTCCAATTGTAGTCCTTATTTCGTCGCGTAGGTCTGTGCCAATTGTTCCGATCCGTATTTCTTTCTTCAGTATTTGCAACTTTGTTTTTTTTTCCAGGGCGACTTGTTGGGCCTGCCCCACCCCCGTCTTGCCGGGGGACCATCGTACACAGCTCTGTTTAGAGTCCCACGCTGGCACTAGGACGGTGATCAGCCGCTCCTAACATGGAGAACAGACGCCGTTTTGAGCCGTACCTCCATCATGAACAGACGCTCAGGTTTGGTGAAGCATTTCCTCTATCACCGTACTATGGTTACCGCGCCAGTGTTCGCGTCGCACCTCTTCACTTTGCTATTGCCGGACTGGCAATATTGCTCAGACTACGCCACCCAGCTGTGTTCATGTTTCAGCTGGTAGTCTTTTGTTATTATATGACTCGAGGAGGCGTGAAGTAGGAACTTGTGAGGACGAGGGCTAGGTATTCCGCTCCTTCCAGGTTGTCAACCCACCATTTTGTTTTTATTTTTTTTATTAAATTTTAAAACGATTTGTTAACTTTTATCTAGATATACTGAAAAATCATGGAAGAGACATGGCTTTTACTTTATTTTTCCCATAATTTCCATATAAACTTTAAATGAATTGTGCGAAGTCAGTTTCTAACTAAATGATTTCAAATTGTGTGAGGCTAATTAAAAACCAATTTAGAACTCTTTCAGCACTGTGGATCTTAAATGTCAAATTTTGCAGCAGTCTTATGAACAGCCTCTAAAGCGTAATGTTTTGGAAGCGTAGTTTTCATTCCTTAAAAATTAGTCTTATTTTCAACAAAAATACCGAAAAAACAACATTGACTCATACGGAGTTTTCGAAATGCATATACTTCCTCAAATTGATCCCCAAAGTTATCATTTCTAAATTATCTATTTACTTCGGACAAACTTTAACATTGCAATTAGGTTTTAAAAATCCTGCATTTTATTTATTTGGGGCGTGATATTTTGATAAAATGTTTTCAACGCTTCGATAATATTGGCGTTGATAAAATTACATTGTCTGTATTCCATTATTCTATAAAATATGATAGAAAAGGCTTAATTCCACCGAACAAAGCCATCCCATCCATTCAGCTATTTCTCTAGCCAATTTTCAGAATTGGAACTCACAGCAAGTTGTTCTTGTAAACCTTCGACAACCTGATCCCCGGTGGGTTTAATACTGGTGGGAATTTCACTCCTTCCATTTTAAACTGACCTTCGTCTAGTTGCCACTCACCAGGAGAACCAATTTCAGGTCCATTTTACACTTTGCACCATCGTCAGCATCGTACCAAAACAAAACAGAAATAGCACAAGATCAAAGCCCATCAACAACGAACGGAGAAGATCAGATTTTTTTTTTGTTTCGCAAAATTGCTGGTCGACCACAGAGAGAAGATCTTGTTTGTTGCCATTCTACGTGGCTCATAGCTAGAAGCTGACGATTCGCTCTCATGTTCCCGAACAATGGCTATTCACCTGAAAAATTCCTTGAATGGCTTTTTATGGCTCCGAGATTTTTTTTCTCACTAGGTTAAGATCTACCGCACGTTTCCAACCATCGTCAGCGGGAATTTGGCACATCCAGAACAGGTACAATTGTCCTCTTTTCTCTCCGGTTTTGTCATACGCTTTCGAGTGATCAATAAGATTTCCGAATGGTTGATGATTGTTCCTAGTAAAAGGCTTTCTTTTTCATGGTTTCAAGTTGGAAAACGATTAGGCGTGGGAATGCGCATTTGAATACCTGTCAGGTAAAAAATTGGCCTACATATCGCGAAAGCTGGGAAGATGAAACTCATTTTCGACCTGCTTCTGCGCTGGCTGGGCCAATGAGATCGGAAAAGAATTTTCTCACAAAGTTAATGCCTCAATCACCTAAAAAAAAATGCCCAACCGTTGGTTGTCTGCGATAACTGCCATTTACCTTTGAATAGGATGAGACCACAAATCGCATCCCCTTGCTTTTCCGGAGCTTGGACTGTCCCGCTTTAACGGATGATTAGGGCCGGTAATAATATTTGTACACGTTTCGATTCAATCAATTTCGTACAAACCGTATAATCATCGCCATTCGATCATTTATAACACTTTACTCGCCCGGTTGGACAGCCCAGCTTTCACGGGGCCGATCGGTTGCTTTGGCTATTTCTGGGATTTCTCAAGTTCAAAACTGCCTATGCCGCCGCCGGAGAGTCACGCTACAGTTGTAACTGGGCATGTTCAATGTTAATGATTCTATTCCATTTCGCACCGCGCGTCGTCTTTGGCCGGTCATCGCGCATCAATGCCTAGGCTTCCTTTCCTAGTCAATCAATAGTGTTCAGATCCAGTGGTGGGCCAAGTGGGTGGTTGGGAGCGATGCTGCGGTGATGGACGGTGCACGATCGATGGGCGATCGATTGGCGTATCATTATCACTGTTCGAATCGATGTTGTTGTTGTTGTACAAAGAGAGGCAGATGACCGACGGCGGCTTTTCGAATCTTTGCCGGCGCCTGTGCGATGTGATCGAATGTGAAGTGAGGTGAATAGGACACGGTGAGAATTGCATGGAGCAATTTGTTGTTTAAAATTCACGGAAATATGTTTAGCTTAACATCGCTTCACAATCTCGATATTTGACGAAAGTTGCTAAATAGTGTATTCAAACGAACCCGCAACAGCTAGGGACCCACTCACTTTACCCCAAAAAGTGTTACACTTTCCATTGTCTTATCTCAAACAAAAATGGTCCGATTCATGAAAGCATGTTCCAACGGTTGTCTTTCGCTCGAAGTGTGCTACCATTTTGTCGCTTTTATTACCCTACATAGACGGAGCCCAGTGCATTTAGTAAACGGCCACGAGTTTTTGGGTTTTTCGGCAGCCAGCCCATCATCGTACCATGAAATTAAGCAACCAGACGGACCACGACAGCACGGCAGCAGACCTTTGAGGCAGAAGGCGAAAAACAAAACGAGAAGCTATAAACACCTCGTTTTAAGTTCTCGCCCAGCCCGAGCTTCCCATTCTTATCGGGCGTCGTTATCGGGCCATAACTTACCGATGTTTATTATCATCTTCGGGAAAAATATGTGTTTTCACCTTTTAATTTCCAGTTTCGTTTCCCCAAAACGAACCACGACGAGATCAAGATGTCATACGAGCGGCTTGTCCGTTGAAGAAGAAAGTCTCACCAGCTTCTGGCACATTTTCTAGGAAATTTTGATTGCTTCATTCGACTTGACACCTTACCGTGGAGTATGTTCCCTTTAAAAACCGGAGTATGGCATTTAAATTAAGGGAACGTGATGCACTTCGCTTCACGGCTAGTGCCACTTTACACAAGGCTGAGAATGCCCGACGGTAAGATGAGGATCATGCTTCCAGAGTACTTGTAGCACACGTTTCTGATCCATGATGACCTCCAAGTATAGAGGATACAAGTTATAAAACGAGGAATTTTTCGTGGTTGTAAAGTTCTGATTTTGGTGGATGGTTTTATTACCTTACATGGATTTCTCGTGTAAAACATAGTTTTGATACGTTTACAACACTGCCATGACTGAGAATGGTGATCTTTTGGAGCCTGAGTCTGATTTTACCAACCCCCGAGTATCTGGAGAGAAAACCTTAGCTTCACATACCCACTTAAAAATACGTAAACAATGCACAGTGGGCCAGGAATGAAATCTAGAAGGAAAAAAATAATAACGCTCTAGGATTGCATCCAATTGAGTTGTCGTCTTGAGCAAAGTTTCTTGTCTTAGTTATGACTACAATTTTATGCATAGAAATAGTTCAAGGTTTGGTCGCAAAGATGGCGCAGCGATCTCAACTTTTTTTTTATTTTACACGCTAGAGGTTTACTGTCTTCGGCAAAGTTGTATAAAGTAAAATTTTATGAAAAGCTTTCCAAGACACAAAATGTGTTTATCCTCAAATAACTGCATTATACGGAATTTTGTAAATTTTGTCTGAAATTCACGTTTTTTAGCATTATGTTTCGTAAAATCATTCAAATGAAAATATTTATCATTTTTCTTTAATCGCTACAGGCCAATCCTAGGGCCAATCCAATCTGTTCCAGAACAATTCTATTTTTTAGCATCCTAAAAAATTAAATATAACTTGAAATTTATAAAAAAAAACATGATTTTCTGAATGAATTTTCTCAAAACTGCGCAAGTGAGCGCAAAATGTCATCAGTTATTCAAAGTGTTCATCAAATAGATTATTATTCCTCAAATCATCTCAGAGGTATATTGAGATATATTTTAGATATTTGGATTAAACATAAGCAGTTTAAACCTGGTAATATTATTCTATTGCATAAGATGAATCGAATGAACTTCGTGGATCCAATCAAAAGCTTTTAACAAGTGCGTAAAACAATTAATCAGATATTTGTGTTCAATATAAGTTATTTGCTGATGGAATATTAATAGACTGCTCTGAATGCTCAAAGTGTAAGTACGGGAAATATATTGTTTCTTGCACATATACATAGAGCGGCCTGTTAATGTTTCACTAATACGATCAGAAAATGTGATCTTAGAATGCAAACGATGCACTAACACACTTAATCTGACGCTCCATGTATTTGCGTTTGAGTTTTTTTTATTCGATTAACTGGGCTGGTAAAGAACACGTGAGCACAGCTCATGCCTGAACACTATGGATTTGAATTATGACACACTTGGATTCTATGTGCCTCATTTGGTGATATCAATAGCTTTGCACATCATAGTTCAATATTCTACCATATTCTACTTTATCGACATCTACTTTACCGACTCTAAAAAATGAATCGAAAAATATATAAACAAAACTGCCAAAGGCCAGAGCTGTCATATATCCTTTTCATGGGTCTGATTTGGGACTCGATCATGGACTGTTGGGGTGTGCTGCTACTGGAGTCTTCGTTCGATCTCACTGTGCCACGGTTATTCTCATATATGAGGCGGGTTGATAGGATAAAGTCACAACTCTTGTTTTCGATGTTCACCTTTCTGAGCAAGCAATTCACATCGCATTGAAATGCAAAACACTTTAAATCCTCCTGTCATGAACAGTAGTGTGATTCAATGTGCAATACACTTGAATAGATAGTGAAAGATTTTCAACATTTCAAAGTTTGAAACACTATAAATTAACGTGTGTAACACACTGAACCAAGGTGAGCTATACTTAAAGTAAATGTGATTGTGCCTTTAAAAAATCAAGTTTTTAAACACTTCGATCAAACGTGTGGATTTTTTTCAGTGTATATTATTTAACAATTCATTTAGCAACAGAGTAGAAGTTCGTTTGAATCAGCGGATACTAATAGGTGAGTGCTAAATGAATAAAGTGAGTGCCGTAATGGTTCTTCATTGTAGTAAAGGGTGATACGGTCAAAATTTGGTCAATATCAACTTGACGTATTTCTTTCAATTTTGCATTTAAAAAACCTGAACACCCCTCATTTTGAAGGTGTGTGTGTGTAGAATGTTGCTCCTACTTTGATTTTGGAATTCACTCTTCAGTTGTCAAAATGCCGTCCAAGCAAAAAGAGCAGCGTATCAAAATTTTGCTCGCGCATCGCGAAAATCCGAGCTGCTCGCACGCAAAGTTGGCAAAATCGCTAAAAGTTGCCAAATCAACCGTTACAAATGTAATTAAAGTGTTTGGGGAACGTTTGTCGACAGCCAGGAAGTCTGGATCGGGGGGAAATCGAAAACCGGAAGCCGCTGAGACGACAAAGAGAGTTGCCGGTAGTTTCAAGCGAAACCCTAACCTCTCTCTCCGAGATGCCGCAAATAAGCTGGGTGTATCGTCTACAACCGTGCATCGAGCCAAAAAACGAGCCGGACTATCGACTTACAAGAAGGTAGTGACTCCAAATCGCGATGATAAACAAAATACGACGGCCAAAGCGCGATCCCGGAGGCTGTACACGACGATGCTGACGAAGTTTGACTGCGTGGTAATGGACGACGAAACCTACGTCAAAGCCGACTACAAGCAGCTTCCGGGACAGGAGTTTTATACGGCAAAAGGAAGGGGAAAGGTAGCAGATGTTTTCAAGCACATGAAACTGTCAAAGTTCGCAAAGAAATATCTGGTTTGGCAAGCCATCTGTACCTGTGGCTTGAAAAGCAGCATTTTCATAGCTTCCGGGACTGTCAACCAAGAAATTTACGTGAAAGAGTGTTTGAATAAACGTCAGCTGCCTTTCCTGAAGAAACACGGTTGTTCCGTACTGTTTTGGCCGGATTTGGCATCTTGCCATTACGGCAAAAGGCCATGGAGTGGTACGCCGCCAACAACGTGCAGGTGGTTCCCAAGGACAAGAACCCTCCCAACACGCCAGAGCTCCGCCCAATTGAGAAATACTGGGCTATTGTCAAGCGGAACCTAAAGAAGACCAAAAAAACTGCTAAGGGCGAGCAGCAGTTCAAGGCAAACTGGCTTTCTGCGGCGAAGAAGGTGGACAAGGTGTCTGTACAAAATCTGATGGCAGGGGTCAAGCGTAAGGCCCGGCAATTCGGATTTGGAAAAGCGGAAGCCTAACTGAATATTTTTCCTGAATTTTATACTAATTGAACTTGAAAAAGAAATTTAATTTGATTTTTTAAATAAACGATTTCACCGATTTACACGCGTTTTCCCTTGACCAAATTTTGACCCTATCACCCTTTAGTGGACGGATAGCTTTTCTCTCACAAGAGAAGACGTTGATCGTATGCCGATTCGACTTTTGCATGATTTGTGAGTGAAATCTGACATCGGCGTGCGTGAGCGGCACCGGATTTGCGTTGGTGAAAGAAACACAAAAGTACTAGTTGTCTCTTTTGTACCAGTGTGGGTCCCAATCGGCTCATGCACACTGAATACACCTTCGGGTACTCGTTTTGCCTCCTATCTTTGTCTCTTTAATCCGGGTTTAGACCGTTTAGACGGGGCGGGTCGACTGATCGGCTCACTTGAGTTTAATTGGGCAAGTGAGTTGATCAATTACACGTTCAATTTGCGTTCATGTTGGTTGTATTCGGGTGGGCTGATCGATTGACTTGCGTGGTCTAAATTCTGCTTTATCTTTTAGTGCACCCCAAATGATGTCAGTGTTTTCCGCAATTTAATCAATATAGGGCTGGATCTTTCCCATTGAATATTGCTTTATTTATATCTAGTTCTTGCATCGGCAACACTTGATCACTCATCGCTCACAACTTTTTGGCTGTCAAGTCATCTGCGAAACGTCGCATGGATCACTTACAGGGGTTACTCGAAATAACTAGGATAGGCAAATTTTTAGTCAACTTTGGAGTGTTGTAACTTCGTCAAATATGATCCGATTTTAATTCTTCCAAGAGCATTTGACTGGAAAACTACTATTGTTCTACGAAAATAATCCTGGTCACTGAATACCGGAGATATTCCAGGTTTTCGGAGGGCTTTGCTAACTTGCTAAATTTTTAGTGAAATATAATCAACCGGGATATGGCCATTTCCCTGGAATCGGTTCCGGTGGAGGGTTCTGAATGCGGGCAGATCATTTAATCACTCAAAACATGCCGTGCGACAGCTCATTCTTCATAGTTTCTTGTCAATAGACTTTCGATAAACTTTAAATGCATAATTGACCACATTGACCACTCTCGGAACATCCAGTATGCCCCCGGGGGAACCTGGAGCAAGGGAAAATTGCATTTTTACACCAGAACATGCCGTGCGACAGTTGCATGGTTTTTCATGAATATTCTTTCTATAGACTTAAAGTGAATCATTGACCACATTGGCCGCTCTCGGAACCACTGAGATGCCCCGAGAGAACCTGTAGCAGGAGATAATTTCGTTTTAACTCAAAAACGTGCCGTGCGACAACTCTTTTTACATGATTTTTCATGAATATTCTTTTTATCGATTAAAGTGAATCATTGACCACATTGGTCACTCTTGGAACCACTGGATACCCCCGGGGAAGCCTGTAGCAGAGGACAATTGCATTTTTACTCAAAAAAATGCCGTGCGACAGCTCTTTCTTCATGGATTTTCATGAATATGCTTTCTATTGAATTGAAGTGGATCATTGACCACATTGACCTTTCCTGGGATGACCACATTGACTGGAATGCCCTGGGGGAACCTGTAGTGCGGAACACGACGAGGACTTTACACACCTGCCATGGCCAGCACAGTCGCCGGATTTAAATATAATTAAGCCACTTTGGTCGACGTTGTAAGCTCGTATTCGAAGCGTTTTTCCTCCTCCATCGTCGGTGAAAACGCTTGAACATCTTCTGATTCAAGAATGGTACAACATTCCACTAGAAGCCATCCAAAAACTTTATGAATTCCCTGACTGATCCAAGCTGTTATTGAAGCAAATGATGGTCCAACATCATATTAGGCGGTTCCATTATAACATTTTCCTACAATTTTAAACGGCATTCTTAATTTATAAATAATAATTCATTTATAATACATAGCTTTGCAAATAGCAAATAGCTTTGGAACCCAGATTAAAAGCGCAACTTTTCAAATAATAATGGTTTATTCGCACTGTCACTATTGTTTATTTGAAATGCAGGAAATGGCACCAACTGATGGTCACTAGCGAGCACAAAACTGCTGGCGAACATCTCCAGAGCTGACTTCGACAGTCATTTTGTTCATTAAAGAGTTGTTGTTGTGCTCTTGCTTCAACTTACATTAGGGCCCATGCATTAATTATGTCACGCTAAATCGAGCAAAAAATTACCGCCTCCCCCCCTATCGTGACGTTTTTCCTATACCTAATGCATTGCTTGTCACAAAATCTTAGACACCCCCCTCCCCCCTTAGAGCGTGACATAATATATACATCAACCCTTAATACAAGAGAGAGACTTTTATTGGTCTACAACCAGAGTTTAAAGACCTAATCTCCCTATCCACTGCTAGTAGTCAATGGTCTATTTCAAGACTTCAGATAGTTCGAGCTGTCGAACGGCATTGTGAAGTGAAAATACAATTTTCCTCTTACATGTTATCCTGGGGCATCTGCTGGTTCCAGAATGAGCTCCCCAATGGCATTGTTTTGTGTAAAAATGTGATTGCATCCTACTACAGGTTCCTCCCAGGGCATTCCAGTGATTCCGGAAAGGTTAATGTGGTCAATGATCCACTTCAATTCTATAGAAAGCATATTCATGAAAATCCAAGAAGAAAGAGCTGTTGCACGGCATGTTTTTGAGTAAAAACGCAATTGTCCCCTGATACAGGTTCCCCCAAAGGTATCCAGTGGTTCCGAGAGCGGCCAATGTGGTCAATGATTCACTTTAAGTCTATAGAAAGCATATTCATGAAAATCTATGAAGAAAGAGCTATCGCACGGCATGTTTTTGAGTAAAACCACAATTGCCCCCTACTACAGGTTCCCCCCGGGGGTATCCTGTGATTCCGAGAGCTGCCAATGTGGTCACTGATCCATTTGAAGTTTAATGAATGCCTATTCACGAAAAACCATGAAGAATGAGCTGTCACACGGCATGTTTTGGTGTAAAAATGCAATTGTCCTCTGCTCCAGGCTCCTCCGGGGGTATACCAGAGATCCCGAGAGCGGCCAATGTGGTAAATGATTCACTTTAAGTCTAAAGAAAGAATATTCATGAAAATCCATGAAGAAAGAGCTGTCGCACGGCACGTTTTTGAGTTAAAACGAAATTGTCCCCTGCTACAGGATCTTGGGGCATCCCAGTGGTTCCGAGAGCGGCCAATGTGGTCACTGATCCATTTGAAGTTTAATGAATACCTATTCATGAAAAACCATGAAGAATGAGCTATCGCACGGCATGTTTTGGTGTAAAAATGCTATTATCCCCTGCCCCAGGTTCCCCCGGGGGCATACTGGATGTTCCGAGAGTGGCCAATGTGGTGAATGATGCATCTAAAGTTTATCCAAAGTCTATTAACGAGAAACTATGAAGAAAGAGCGGTCGCACGGCATGTTTTGAGTGATTGAATGATCTGCCCGCATTCAGAACCCTCCACCAGAACCGATTCCAGGGAAATTGCCATATCTCGGTTGATTATAGGCCAATTTTAGTTCTTGGCATATGATTCACTTTAGAAATGGTTCTTCTTTCGTTGTATTTGCTAAAAATATATATTTAACCAGCATCATAAATAAAATTTCACCAAAAATTTAGCAAGTTAGACAAGCCCTCCGGAAACCCGGAATATCTCCGGTATCCGGTGACCAGGATTATTTTCGTGACAACACCGTAGAACAATAATAGTTTTTCAGTCAAATTCTCTTGGAAGAATTAAAATCGGATCATATTTGACGAAGTTACAACATTCCAAAATTGACCATAAATTAGCCTATCCTAGTTATTTTGAGTAACCCCTGTATATTAGTTAGGAGCAGCATTGGTATAAGCACAGACAAACAGACGTAAATCTTCATTGTGTATCTTCGTTCACGCATTTAACGGTTGATTTGAATATTATCAGTTCCGCGAACTACTCGTCGCAGCGCTGGCATCGGATCACTTTGACGTTTCTATACATTCTATAGAACTTGTATGCAATATTGTTTGCGAGTTAGCGAGCAAGCTTGTTTTCCGTGAGAAGGCCGAGAGATGTCGTTACTGAGGTCCTATGTTTTGAGATACTATGTTTTCAAGAAAAACTTTTTCATAGAGTTACGTCTGTTTGTCTGTGGTATAAGTGTGAAGATGCACGTGTTTGGATGCAACATATTGACAGATTTTTGGCGATGGGCCCAATCTTGGATCCATGGGCCAACATTGGAGCCATTTTCCCTATGTACTTTATATTTTGTAAATGGATCTGGGATTAGGCCCAAGGCTGAGGGTCTACTGTTTGTCAGTTTTATCTGGATGAGCGCGTCGTTAGGGCGGTACAAGTGGTCACTATTGAGGGTTTGGTCGATTGCTGAATTTGTTTTTGAGCCCGAATTGGGGGCATTTGGGCCGACATTACATCCATTCCCCTATGTATTTTTTTTTATTTATTTTTTCATTATTTAAATTATGTTATCAATGTTTCAGGAAATGCAGGTCTAAAATATGTTTCAGGTCTTTCTTCGCATGGATGTATGAATGCTTAATTTCATGTAAATTTTACTTTTTTCTTCATTACGTTGTAGTTTCGAAAACTCATTGTGTTTGAATATTGAATTTATTTCATTGTGTTTTTGGTAGTATATTTCTTAATTTATGTTGTATTTGTTTATATTTTTATATTGTAACTGAAATTTATTTTAACTATGGTTCGATACATTGATATCGTATTAGTGGACATCGAGTTGAGGAAATTTGCTGGCATATAAAAGCACATTATACTATTTTATGTGGTCCTATATTCTCATAAATTATATATAATTTTATCATATTCTAGCATATTGCATGACAATACTTGTTATTTTCTAATATTGTATTAAAAATACACTTTGTCTCTTTCACATTTATATTTATTTATTCATTAATAATTTATAATTTTTAACGATTGCAAAATAATACAGATATACAACATCAATCATTGGAGAAAAATTACAGAGTATGCTGAACCGCCGACCGCACTCTTCAAGGGATTACTGTATACTGTATTTCAGTTTTCCCAAGCAAGTCATCGAAATGAATATGAAGCATTGAAGCTGATGAAGCAGAGGAAGCAACAACATTGCATAATTTTTATGCATATATTTATTAATTAGGTTATTTCTCGTCAAGTTAGTTATTCATCACACTTTTGAGCAATATTGTAAGGAGCGAATATCAAGCATCATTCGAGCTAAATTTAATTATTTGCTTAATATATCCTTGACATTTCAGTGTTACATCCATCTGCCATTGTGAGCTGAGGAGACATAGAGCTGCATCTTATTATATGTACAATATATTTTCATTGCAGTATCAACTAGTTTATCCATAAACATGTATTTTCATTATGCCATATTTTAATGTTCTGATATATTTCATTTCTACAATACATATATTTACTTTATAAATATAAATACTGGTTTGCAAGGGAGCATCAGGGTATCATTTGACCTGGAGCTGGACGATTGGAGTGGTATGACAACCGGAGTCTAGGAGGGAATAAACACTATCATTGTCTTTATCCTACCGATTCGATTGTGATTGTGTGAATTCTACTCCAACAGTTTCAGTTAGATTGACGCACCCTTCTTAACACAAACCATCCTGTAGGATGCTTAATAAGTATTGCGATTTGCGTTATTCGATTTTTTGGATCGTATCGTTGAAGGAGATTCTTACATTCCCGTGGATTTCGCGTAAGTGTCTCTGCTTACGGGTCCGCCCTTCCGTTTTTGGCCCTTCATACAGCGATATTGTGAATTCAGATTGGTAGTTCAAATTGATCTTGCTATTAGGTGGAGCTGCATACAAGACAAGATCTTCGAAGGGATGGTGGCTACCTTACATACATACAAAAAGGCGAACTAAGAGGTGGACGCCTGAACTATTCCACATTGTTATCGCTGTGAAGCAACTGTAAATTCTAGACGGAATTATATCTGTAACTGTAACCAGTTCGATTTTGTCTGCTAACCTGGTTAAAATGTCATATTTAATTATCTTAAAGATAAATCGGCCAGCTAAACATTTGTATGGGTAAGAGGTGGGACCATGATCATCATCATCATCAGCCTGACGGTATAGAATAACTTTTAAAATGTCTAATTTTTGTTTCGAGAACAGTCGTAAGTATGTCCCTCCGTGCATGCACTGTTCAACACACATACTTCCAATAAAATTTAAAAATCATCAAAAGCTTCCAATCAGGCTTCGATGGTGCCTAGCTTTTGACCATCTATCGATCAAAAACATTTCTCCCCAGTCATCCCTTGGTCGATCGACACACCACGCTATTATCGCCTATTCATTACACTTGCATCTTTCCGCTTATCCGAATCTTCCCATAGCTCCCAATGATGACGACGAAGAAGACGTGACGAGACTCCACGAGGTCCACTTGCCAGATTCCCAGGGCGGTCTCAAGTCACAGAGGCTGCTGAGACACAAGTGTACCGATCGTTGTCCGATTCCCGAATGTTTGTGACTCTGACCAAACCAGCAATGACGATGAAGGTGATGATGATGATGACGATGATGATGATGATGGAACCCCCATCCACCGACAGGATCGGGAAACGCTTTCATGGCAAAGGTCAGTATCATATTTTTTGTGGTCATCCGAATAGCACTTTTCTCCCATTTTGCATGTATAAATTGCGAATTTTATCACCCGCTGGCAGGCAAACCGCGACTCATTTTGCGCTGAGCAATGGAGGATGGATCCACGATTTGACCCCCGCCGTACAGCCAGCGTTGACGGTGTCTTTGTTGGGTCGGGAGAAGGCGTGCGCGCAGGTGGAGGTGTTAATAACAAGCTAACAGCTTTACACTTTGAACGCTAATCACAGTGGTTAAGGCTCAATATGTGGGTGGCAAGGGAAAGGGGGGATCGCAACGCAGAGTGACCGTGCCGGTGATGAGCTGCAAGGGTCAAATAGGTAATGAGATATGCGGCTGGAGAAATGGGCATTTGTAACGATATTTGATGTGTTTGCGATGTTTAGCTTGTGCTTTGGATTGCACCGATGAATGAGTGGTTTTCTTTCTAAGATAGCAATTTACTTGAGGAAAATTGTGATACATTGCTAGGAGTTAGAGGAACTGATGCGGTTTACTCTAATCTAATGGGCAGATCTTTTCCAAATAAAAAAATCGCTTTTAGCCATCCATTTCGAGCAAATTAAATGTGCAAAAACATGTTTTCGTTTCATTGATTCTTCTTCGTCCCCGTTGTTCAGGTCATTCAAAAAAAAAAAAATAAAAACAATCTCACTGAAAGCTGGTAATCCGATACGATCGAATCCACTTGCTGTGGCATTTTGCTTAATAGGTTTCTGGTTTCACATCCACTCGAATTTAGGCTCCCTCTTCATCGCCAGCCGGGTGAGGGCCCATTTAATTTGCCATGGAGGACCTGCTTCACCGCAACCCCGTACAAGCGTGTGTGCCAGTGTGGCAGGTGGTAAAGTGATTTACGGTTTCAATAACCTGTTTTACGGTCGCAAGACAAATCTAAAATAACATTCCGAGGCAAGTGTCCCCAGAACGGACGGATGGGGATCCACGCGGTATCGGATATCGAATAACCCCCACCCAGTGTGACGATTGGAATCCTTCGTCAGCGTTTGGAATCCCCCAAGTCGAGGGACCAAAATGGGTTATAAAATCTGAGTAAGTACTACTAAACGGCGCTCTTATATCGGTTGTGTGTGATCCAATTACGGCGAGGGCTATTTTTGGAACCCGCTGGCAGGGCAACACGGCGAGATCAGCAACGGTTTCACGATTTTCTCAAGCCCAGTTTGGTGGGAGATTAGCAAAAGCCGAGATCGAGACTTGCATGATCGTCTCGTTCGCTCCCAGTAATGAAGGAAGAATTGCTCACTTTTTTAATTGATTTATGTGACCGCCGGTGGGGTGTAATCTATTTTTGTAGATTCACGATTCATTTCGTTATCTGTACGGAGTCTGGATAAGCCTGGAAAGGAAGGAGAGTTCAGACAGGAAGCAAGTTCTGATCGGTGGCTTCGAGATAAAAGAGACCGGTATCAGGGCGGAACTTTTTCGTGCGAGAAGCGGTGTCGTTTCGAATTGGAAAACATCAGACTGAAAGGCTATTCCCACCCTTTTCTAATTTGTTCTCGAAACTTCCGAACTACTTGCGATGGAAGAACACTTAGACATTTGACGGTCGAGATAGTTATTGTTGCTTATTGCTGCACGATTTCTCCGAAGACGGTCCCGTTGTGAACGAAAATGTGGGTAGTCTATTATCGTGACCGATTTATTTTTTGCATTGATTGGCCCAAAAAACGCATCGTATAATTTGCGGGAATTTATATTTATTTTAATGGATAAGATTTTCATAAGGTTGCGTGGTGTAAAATTTGTATCCCTCTAAAATATAAGCTAATTATGTTGTAACCAGTGCTGCCGTTGTAAAACTTGAACTAGTTATTGTATTTTTTGTATGTGAGTAGTGCCAATGGAAAACTAGTCACTCGCAGAAAATCAGAGCGCTTGGTTGAAAACCCACCGAGACAAAGCGGTGGGTAGAACTCAGTGGGTAACGCGTTCTTCGGGGGAAAGCTGTATACATTTATCCAACGATGTTTTCCGAGTTGGATAATCATGACGAGTGCTGACAAAATCGAATTTTGCATCGAGTTGTTGTACTTACAGGGCAGGTAGCAATCATTGCTGTTAAAAATAGTGATTTTAGTGATCATGTTGATGAAATAAGTGACCAAATAGTGACTTATAGTTGTAAAAGTAGTGACTAAAAGTGACTTTTGAGCAGAGAAGTAGTCGATATGATGGCACACCAAATAAATGTTTGATGTTTTAGACTTCTTCACTTAGTATCTCATAAAAACTTATGTACAATATTAACCTTTAAAGTGAAAGATTCAATATAATTTTATGGCCAAACCCACGGTATTAGTCAGGGTGTCTTCTAACTGCAAAAACCTGAAAAACGGGAATTCTCAGTGTTTTTTTCACTAAACTATCTGGAAGTCTCAGAGAATTTAATAATCTTCTTATGAAGTTTTAAAGAAAATAATGAATTTTAAAATACAAGCATTTATTTTTTCTCGTTATTTTATTCACACTTTGAACTTCATAGATCCACAGTGGCTTAATATTCAGTAACAAATAATTAAAAAAAAACAGAGGCTCGAAATGCGTTTTTTTTTTGTTGATTTTGGAACATGCATATTTCGTAGAAATTTTATATTTGAACAAGTTCTGGATTTGAAAGCTATGATACTTCAAGGCATTTTCAAGAATCTAGAGTCAAATTCCATGCATAAAGGCTTGTTGTATTTTATTATAATTTCTAAGGGAGTTCTAAGGAAACAAATTTTTGGACAGAAACATCAAGTGCAATATGCTTTCAAGGTATTTGGTGGAGGCGAACCAGCCCAAGGCTGAAAGCCTCCCTAATAAAGATAAATAATAATAATAATTCAAGGTATTTCTGAGGAATTTAAGATTTCAATTGAAGCCTGACAGTTTTGAGTAGAATTTTAAGAAACCCTAAATTGAATTAAAAGTAAATTTCAATGAAAACCCTTAGGAATTTCGGAGGAGCACAACTCCTGTGAGCTTCAGAGGAAAATTCCAAGGGCATTCTGAGCATAATTTCATAAAATTTTGAGAGAAAATGAATCCGGAGCATAAGTCCTTGGACATTTTTTGAAAATAATAAAAGTAGGATTACAATTAAATCTGAAGACGTCTTCAAAGGAATTCGGAAACTCAATTCAGGAGAGTTTTCCGAACAAATTATGTTGCTTCTCTTCTCTACATAATTTGTGAGGAGAAATGCCAATAAATTCTTAAGAGACTTTAAACGTGAGTAGAATTCCAAGAAAAACAGTGCAATTGAATAGGAATTCTGAAATGAATACAATTAAAATTCGGAGAATCTTTCCAAAGTGTTTCTTATTGTGGAGAATTTCAAGGTAATTCCCAAGAAAACAAAATGAAAACTGATTTCAAAGGATAGCTTCATTAAAATTTTGAGAAATATTTTAATGGAAATCTCCGTTGAATATGGAATTGACTATTCCGAGGTTTTCAAAACTACTTGAAAGTTCCCAAATTTTCCAGGGAGTTAATGAAACTGCCTTGAAGATCTTTTTAAGTTTGAGAAACTGAGCCTCACAATACTTCTCATCAAATTCTTAAACTTCCCTGAACTTTTTAGGACTTCCTAAAGTTTCCTAATTTTCTCATGGATCTCCTCTAAAGGATTAACAATTCGGTGAAGTTATCTAAACTTCTTGAAAATTTATGTGACTTCTCTAATGTTAACGGAACTGCTCTGAGGTTCTCTGTTCTCTTCTGAAATTCTTAAACTTCTCCAAAGTTTATGCAGTTCTCATGAAGCTTGTTGTACTGCGCTGAATTTAATTGAACCGTCCTAAAAATGTGTAAGCTTCAGTGAAGTTCTGAACTTATGCGAAGACTTCAATTAAAGTTATCTGAAAATCTGGGAACTGCCTTAAATTTCCCACAAATTTTCTGAAACTGAAACTAATGAAATTCCTCCAATTTTCGGAGCATATTTCACTTCTTGCAAAAGCTCCTGCATTTTGCTAATGTTCATAAAAATTCCTGAAGTTCGCAGATCTCCCCTTAAGCTCCATAGATTTCTAAAAAGTTTTCAAAATGTTTCTGAAGACCATTGTGAAGTTTTCGATGTTTTTTTTATAAATTTCTGGAACTATTGTGCTTCCGCAATTTTCATGGAATTCGAACGAAATAATTAATATAGTTCTATGATTTTCACTGAAGCTCATGAAACTTTCATTAAATTATCGACACTAATTTAAAACTTCTTGAAAAGTCTAGACTTTCCAGATGTTTTTTAAACTGCCTGAAGGATCACTGAACTTTTTAAAGTTTTCTAGACTGCCCTAAATTTATCATATATTTTAAGAACCTGCAACTTAACTGAAATTAATTGATTTGTTTTGAAGTTTCGACAATTTTTCTTAAGAATTCTAACCATTATAAACGCTCTCTTATTTTCCTTGAACTTATCTATGCTTACCTGAAGTTTTCTAAATTTGTTTATAATCCGAAAAAATTTCTTATATATATTCAAAGTACCCTGATGCTTTCGGATCAATCATAGAATTCTTGGAATACTACCATAATTCCACGGAATTCCTTGTAAGTCGCTGCAAATTTGCTTAAGTTGATGGGATTATTCTGAAGTTATTTGATCGTCCTTGAAGTACTCAGAACTTCACTGAATATCATGAAACTATCTAAAGTTATAAGGAGTTCTCTGGAATTTTTTGAAGATATAGCTGCTTGCTAAAAGTTCTCGCATTTTTTTTAAATTATTGGAACTTCGTTGATATTCTCAACTTAGCTGAATTTTCACATTTTTAAAGTTCTTGAAATCTCTGTGATATAGCACCTTTTAAATACTCTCACGTTTTCCGGATGTTCATATAATTTTTATCACGTCCCAGAAATTCTCTCGGAGCTTTGCTGAAGTACCGGAGGTTTCAACAATTTCCATGAAATTATTTGAACTGCCCTTTGATTCTCTTATCTGTCTTGATGTTCTCGAAGCTTCCTTAAAGCTCTCAATTCTATTGAAGATAAATTTCCCTGACATTCTCGGGACTTCTGTGAAGTTCCTGAAATATTTCTGAAGTTTTCATAAATTCTCTGATGGTCTCTGTAGTTCCCTGAAATTCTCGAAACATCTTAAGGGTTCTCAATTTTTTTCTAAATTTACGATTATAGATCATTCAACTGCCCCTAAAGTCTGGACTAAAGTTACGGGAACTGCTTTTAAGATCTGAAATTCCCCAAAGATCTCTAGATCTAGGCTTTCTGAGGTGCTTAGAACTTGTAAAAAATTTGCACAATGCCCCTCAAGCTTTCTTTATATGTCAAGTTCGCTTAACACCTATGATGAGTTCTGAAATTTTAGGGACATCATAAAAGTTTTTCTGATGTTAAATGAACCGATTTGAGGATCTTAAAGCTTTCAGTAAGTTCCCCATATTTTCAGTGTGTTAACTTCCCTTATGTTCCCGCAGTTTGTTTATGGAGCTTCACCTAAATTCTCAGCATTTCCTTTCATTCCTCAGATGCGTAGGTGCCGAAAATTGATATTAGACACAATTTTGGGATCCAATATGGTAGCCATCGGGTTTCAGAAAAGTGTCACATACCCGACGACATGGGTGTTTTCGGAACGTGGACGACACGTAGATGCTGAAAATCAATGTTCGACGCCATTTTGGAGTCCAAGATGGTGACCATCGGGTTTCAGAAAACGTTTCAATATTTATGAGTATTTTACAGTATTTCCCACTTTTTCTGAAATCGGAAGCCAACATCTTGGATTTAAAAATGACTTATTAAAATTAAAATATTATTAAAATATTTCTTCGGTGGATATTTAACAGTATTTCCATTTACATATTTAAGTATTATATTATACCATTTTTTTCTTAAACTGGAAGTTGCCATAATGGATTTCAAAATAGCGTCGCATATCAATTTTCGCTCTCTAGACGTGACCCTTATTACAAAAATACCCATATTGATGGGTCGGCATCAATATTTCATACTTTTTCGGAAATCAGAAGCCGCCATTTTGGATTTTAAAATGTCGTCGGATACCGATTTTCAGCCTCTAGACGTCAGCTCGATTAAAAAAAATACCCTTATTGATGAGTATTTTCCAGTATTTCCCACTTTCTTTAAACTGAAAGCCTCCTTCTTGGATTTTAAAATGGCGTCGCATATCGATTTTAGATCTTTAAACATCACCCCAATTCCAAAAATACCCATATTGAAGGGTAAACAAATCGCCCGACAATGATAAATTTGACATAAAGAAACGGAACGTAAGTTCATTTGACAGTGAAAGAAAAAATGAACACGAGTCAAGCCAAAACAAACCGCATGAAAACTAATCGTAAGTGGTTCTGTTGATGTGGAAGGGGATCTGCTCGAAGAGAAGACAGAATGACTTTCAATTGAAAGTGATGATTGACAGCTTCGTCGTCGGTTGACGATTTTCGATTGAAAGTGACTTTGTTGGCCCTGGTACCAATACACAATTCCAGAAAACGTTTTCATGGCTTCATGTTGTCCTGACTTTGGAATTGGAACATCTGGAGCCTTGTAACAACCTGGAAGTTGCGGAGAGTCCCTATCAAAAGTAAATGATTTGAAACCCGATGGAGGGGCTTTCGGAACGTTACTGCTACTTCCTGGTTTCTTCAAGATGACTCGAAGTTCAATACAAGAGGCCTCCTGAGGCTGTTGCGGGATAGTTTTGGATCGCGTTGAAATTGAAATTTAAAATGAATTTGAAAAGGAAAAGACATCCCTCGCCAACATCAGGGTCAGTACCTTGGTGATCAACTGAGAGTTGTTCGTATGGGTTACTACACGGGAGAACTCGGGAAGATGAAGTAACTGATCATAGGATTTCCGCGAAGGTACGCTGCGCGCGAGCCTTCAAAGACCGCTGGAGTTTTTCTCCCTGCTGTTTGTACTTTGGGCAATCAGTGAGAGCATGCGGAATTTAAGGGAGGCACGACAAGAACCCTCCGTATGTTTATCCCCACATTGATAACAGCGTGGCTTGTTACCACAGAAGTCCACAGTGTGCCCTAATCGCTTACATTGTGTGCAGTTCATTACCTTTGGTACAAACAAGCGAACAGGTAATCGGATCATCCCAATCCCAAACGTAATCTGGTAGTATTTACTAACCCGGCGAAGGTCATACGGAACGAATCCGAAAGCGAGTAGATCTTCTTCGTTCCAAAGAGGAACACTGAATGCATTTGAATGCAGTCTAGTATTTTAATTTTCGGGAGGTAAGGGTTCTTGAAATCAGCAAACCGCCTTTCAGGAAATCATTGCGAGTCATACTTGTTTCGGTTACAACTCCCTCGGTTTCAACTTCGTCACTTGGAATATAAACTCGATATTCCATCAAAAAAGCTTGTCTGCAAGCGATCGCTAACGGTAACGCGCAGCTGATTTGGTCTTACCTTAAAAACCTCCTTTTAAATCTGATCAACATTCAAAGCCTTTTGTTTGCGTTGGAAAAATACAACCCACGAGCCTTTCGAGTCTTTTGGGTTAGCCTTAGAGCGGGGCAGGTGATGTTCTCGTGGGAAAGGGTTGAGCAGGAGGAAAAGAAGGAGTGGGTGGAGAAGGGGCTGTGGAGATTCGGGAAATTCACATCACTTGCGTAGGAAATCAATTTGGCAAGGAATTTGTGATCAGCATATATCTCTTGCTCGTATGATACAGGTCCAAATCTGTTCAAATCCAACTGTAAACTTTTTTGTTTTGGCACCGTTTATAGCAAAATAGTGCACTTTTCATGAACATTAACGGCAAATAACTCACCAACACTAGCAAACCATGTGTTCCAGCCCACCTGTGATTATCCGCCTAGAATGAGGACGATCTTGATGTGCCGATGATGGTGACGATGTAGGTAGTGGTGGAAACAAACCGAAGCGATGCAGCTGTGAACGGCTGCTACCCTTGAAGAGCGTCGCTGGCTGCATCAAGCACTAACACTTGATCACTTTTTAAGTAGTAAAATTTCCGTTTATTTGCTGGTTTTTTATTTTAAGTTTAAACATTTGGTTTTACACTTCAACTGGTTAGCCTTTGGCCCTTCATCTTTGCTCTAGTTAATGAGTTATTTTAATGTGATGATTGCGTTTAGTGCTAATTTACAGAATACCTTTTTAAGGACTTGTTTTCGTTTAAATTTAAAAATTTGATAACCTACCTATTTGAGCACAGGAACCTACCTAACTACTTGAACTAGGTTGCCAAATCACGAATGATATGGTGGTTTTATCACAGACAGGCGACTCTGAATCTTTCCAGCGTGGACGTCTGTCGCTCCTCGAGTGTTTGAAGACCGTCAAGGTGGTGAATCTCAGAATCAGGATCTTGTTTTTGATCCTCTGAAGCTTTCGGTGGTGGCACTTAGTACAACTCTTCCAGATTGGCATACGATATTCAATAGCCAGCAGAATGATCTGCTTGTGGACAGCAAGCTTGTTTTTGAGGGACAGGCTTGTTTATCAGAGGGTAGAGCGACCTGATCAAGATGTTACACTTCATGGATGTCTTGTCCACATGGGATCGGAATAGCAATTTGCTATCGAGGGTGACACCAAGATAGACTAATTCCCCCGACCATTCAATGGGAGTGCTATTAAGATGGATCTTGACGTTAGCAGGCGGAACAAGCCGAGGTGATTTCTAGTGTGGAAACAGAATGGTCTGTGTTTTAGCTGCATTGATACAAATCTTCCAGCTCTTGAAATAGTCGGACAGAACTTCCAGCACGGATCACTCGACCCTTATGATGGATGATGGAGGTGTCATTTGCGAACATTGACAGGATACCATCACCCGGCAGGAGAGGAACGTATGACGTGAAAATGTTGTATAGGATTGGCCCAAGCAGGCTACCCTGAGGGACCCCTGCATCAACGTTGAACGTATCAGAGGTAACATTGTTCAAGTAGACCTGGAATGATTTGCCCGACAAGTAGTTTTTGATGATCTTCTCGAGGTAGATCGAAAAGTTGCATCGATGCAGCTTGTACACTAGGCCATCATTCCAGACATTGTCCAACGTCTTCTCGACGTCCAACAATGTCATGACAGATGTATTGGAAACGGACTTGTTCCTCTTGATGATGTCAGTAACCCGTGCGAGTTGGTGGATGGTATAGTAGCCTTTCCTAAACCCGAATCGCTCTTTGAGAAAGATGTTATTATCATTTGACAACACCAGCAGACGGCTGAGTATCAATTTTTCGAATAGCTTCGAGATGGAGGACAAGAGGCTGATGGGGCGATAGCTTTTGGCACTGGTAGGATCTTTGCCAGGCTTGCGTATTGGAATCACTTTGGCTAACTTCCAGCATGCAGGGAAGTAGCCAAGCTCCAAACATTTGTTGAAGATAACGGTAAGATGGTTGATGAAGTAATTACTCAAGTTTTTCAACTCGAGGTTGACTACACCATCCATACCCGCGGCCTTCAAGCACTAAAAAGCTTCTAACAGCTGCTATCACCTCATCAACCGATATTCTACTATCATGATGCACTACTACGGGGGTGTCAGCGACTCTAGACATTGTCTCCAGTACGGCAGGCTCATGGGGGCTCACCATGGTTTGGCCAATATTATGTGAAATCACAAAATGTTGGCCAAGAGCATTGGCCTTTTCAACTGGGGTTATGAGTAGAGATGGGTCCGATTTCTGGTCAACAGAGGAAAGCAGAGGAATCGGTCTCGACTTATTTTCCAAAATTTTGGTCATATTCCAAAATGGTTTTGCACAATCTGGGAGAGCGAATCTTGCTGGAAAAATCGTTATTTCTGAGTTCCCCCATCCTGGCCTGGATAATTTTGGTTAGCTGTCGAAATTAGTTCCGACTGACTGCAGGGGAGATTCTTCCGGTTTAATAACCTCCAGAGCAATATGTGTTACACGGCTCTTTATTGGGAGATTTTTAAAATCCTGTTTGGTTGGATGTATATATAGAAGCACAAGATTGTTAGTATATTGTATAACATAATTGGTAGCGTAAATAAGAGTGTGTATGTAGTAGTGGTTTATAATAAGTTCTGTGTGACTTACGTTTAATTCCCCTAGTGTAGTTCCGGATGGGTCATAGGAGGTAGAGATGGAATTTGCTGTTATAAGTTCCTTTAGGATTTCGAAGCTTGACATAATTCACTTGTTCTTACCGAGTTCGCTTTAGTTTTAGGAATGTAGGTTAGGTGTAGCTCGTAGAAATGGTTGATAATAGATTTTTAGCACTATTTAGGATATATCATTTAGTTCATTCAGGTTTTGACATATTGCGCGCAGCTGGGTGAGCAGCAGGCCCCGAAGGTGCATCACGTAAACAACGATTTCTCCCTTTTTGTTCCACCATAGAAACCGCTGGCACTGTTGATCCTCGACTCGGATTCCCACTTGGTGAAACATTTCACGTAAGTCCCCGGTAAGACCCACTGGATTGTCTCGAACCTGCAACAGGATGAACAGTAGTGAGCAGAGTTGATCAGGGTCCTTAAGTAGGGCGGAATTCAGCGAAATACCGAAGGAGCATGCTGCGCAGTCTCACCTTTCCTGGCTTATTCGGGTTCATCACCGGAAATACCGGAAGATACCATACTCTGGGGTACCGCATACTGAGTTCACTCTCTGAGAGCTGCCTGACATAACCTTTCGAAACGTAATCCTCCATCATTCGATTCAGTTTTTCGGCCAGTTCTGGGTCTTTGGTGAGCCGGTGTTGCAAGGATTGATGCCTTCGAAGGGCCATAGCGTAGTTGTCTGGAAGGCTAACATTGTTGTGACGCCATAGAAGCCCTGTTGTATACCGCTCACCATCGTAAGACGTTAGCTGCCTCAGAAGATCCTGTGCTCGTTGGTCTTCGGTCGAAAGAAGAAGCTTCTCCGGTTTCGTAATGCCGAGATTCTCTAGGGAGAAATGATTCTTCACAGCCTGATGCAGCTCATCGTCTTTCGTTCGCTCACATGGGCAAACGTGGAAGGTGTAGTGAACGAGATTGCCTATGTTGTCGCTTTCTACATTTCTTCCACCGCAAACCGTCCAACCCAATCGTGTTTTGACCGCAACTGGATCCCCGACGTTTGCTTCTCTACTTTTCAATACCAAGCTGACTTGAACGTGTTTCATACCGATGAGGATTCTTGGCCGTGCATCGTAGTAAGAGTCGATGGGAAGGCCTTGGAGATAGGAATATTGTTGTCTCAAGTCATCTGCGTTTAGCGTCTGATGTGGTAGTAGCAGTTCTTCCACGGTTCTTACTCCGGTTAGCTGGAAGCTCTTAGCCATTCTGCCTGTTCCGGAGATGTTGAAAGTGACTGATTGTGAGTCTTTTTCACGGCGCTGCGTTCCGCCTGTCCAGCGGAGGCATAGCGGTATTTTGGTACCCTTTAGATTCAGTTGGTCCGCCAATTCCTGGTCTATCAGGCTTAGGTGGGACCCTTCATCAAGGAACGCGTAGGTGTGAATGGAGCCTTGAGGTCCACGCAATACCACGGGAAGATATCGGAATAACACTGCACTTGATTTTGTCTGGTGAGTGTTGCAGTCGTGCGTTGGAGCGGTCACTACAGATGATGTTGCTCTTTCATCGTGAGCTGTGGATGTAGATGGCGCAGGAGCGATTTGATTGGAAGCTTTCTTGTCATTGTGGAGCAGCTCGTGGTGTTTATATGTGCATCCGTTTCGTCCACACGGTTTAGCCTTGCATTCTCCTTTGTGCCGGTTTAAACACTTTCGGCATAGCCCAAACTCCCTCACGATGGCCCATCTAGACTCCCTGGATAGTTCGAGAAACTGCTTGCATTTAGACGCAACTTTACATCCACCCTTGCAGACTAAACAGGATTCTGTAACGGAAGCCAACCTTTTCAAGGCTGGCGTGCTGCTGTTAAGTTTCGAAGTCGCATTGGGTTTGGGATTCGATTGGCTGGTAGCTTCGGGAACTGTTTCAGAGTGAGCGTTCAAAAATACGTTTGACTTCTTGTTTCCTCGCCCTTCGTTACGTAATGACTTCGAATCGTTCGAATCGACTGGGATCACGACGGTGCTGGCTGCCTCCGCCAGTGAATATAGCCAGTTTCCGAAAGTTACCAGGTTGGCTCGCGGCAGGGTTTGTCGATGACGTGCCCAGTCTAGTTTGAGCGATGACGGCAGCTTGTTCACCAGCTGCCGGTGGAGGAGAGAGACGTTGTACATGTAATCTTCGAGCTCGTATGCATCCACGGTAGCGCAGAAATTCTGCACGTTTACTGCGAATTCTACCAATTTTTCTAGTCGGTCTTCTCGCACCGCCGGAAGTGCATTCACCTTCAGGATCAATGAGTGAACGACGGCTTCAGGTTGTCCAAATCGCATCTTAAGAGTTCGGATGATCGCCGGAACGTTCGATGGATGCATCAGTAGACTGCGTGCCGTATCGTATGCCTTTCCCTGTAAGGATCTTTGGAGCCGGATAAGGTTTTCTTCGTTCGTGAAGCCGCACATACTTGTAGTACTGGCGAACATGGACATAAATACCGGCCACTCCTCGAACTTGCCGGAGAACTTAGGCAATTCTTTGGATATGCCTTGGCGAGCTGCTAGCTGCTGTCTGGAAAACGAAAACGGTTCCAAGTCCTCTTCTTGGCGTCCTGACTGAAGATTTGCGTCTCTTGTCCTTCGTTGCTGTTGACTGTGTTGCTCGCCGGATTCAACAAGCCCAGTCCCTCTCGCAAGAGGACGGAACAAAAACGGTTCGAGGTCTTGTTCTGGGCATCCTGACTGGCACTCGGTCCTTCTGTCGGTTCGTTGTTGTTGACTACGTTGCACATGAGAATCTGCTAGATCATTACCTCTCGTTAAAGATCGAACAGGATGATCACAGTGCTCTCTGAGCGTCTCATTCCGCAACTTGTTTGAGCGTGACTGGATTGCAGGTATATATGAACCAGCTTGAACTTGTCCTGAGAAGTTCTTTGTAGAATGCCTCTGTGGATCAAAGATTTCAGCCATTGGGGGATGCAATTCATCGTCCGAGTGAATATGGCTTGCTTCTTGAACCCATTGTTCGACTAGATCCTGTGATTCACTGCACTCGGATTCGGCCTCACTTTGCAACTGCTCCAATAAGCCGTACTTCTTGTCAAGGTAGGCCCTCGTTCTTCCTCTAGCCGCTGAAGCTGTAGTGCCAGAACAGATCTTCGTGATGACGTCGATTTCAACGAGAATGCCTTTTTACTATAGTTCATGACTCCATGATCATCAGCCGGTCATTCTCCTATCGGCTCCGACAGCGTATTGCAAGGCTTACTAATTCCGAGAGAGTTGAACTGTTTCTTCAAATGCTCTACGCGATTTCCTGAAGTGGATTGTGGGGGATTTACGGCAGATGACGAGGACGGCTCATATTTATTAAATAAGACCACGTAGTCCTACGTCACGACCTTATCGACAGCCTTTGTAAGGTGTTCAAAACAGCTTAAACCTGAATTACTGATAGAGAATGTTTTGCGCTTTTAAATGCTGTATTTTAACTAAAAATACTGCTTATTGCCGTTTTAAATCACAATAAATCAAATTGAAAGCCACAAAGCTGTTAAATTGTTACTTGGATAGGTTACCTAACGTTGGGTGAAAATTCCATGGACTTTAATTACAATTAAGTGCTCATTTATTGAGGTTATTCTAGAGGGTGACAATAATGCAGTAAAAAATATTCTAGGGCCTCTCTTTGGGTGAAAGCTCATAGGGCTTCATTAACAAGTGCTCTTCTTTTGAGGTGATTCAAAATAGTAAGAAGAATACAGCAACATGTATCCGAGGGTCTCTCTTGGGGTTAAAGACCATAGGACATCAATAACGCGTGCTCTTCTTCTTCGAGGTGATCCATGAGGATGACAAGAAAGCAGCATAAAGTATCCAAGGGCCCTTCTTTTGGGGTGAACATTCATAGGACCTCAATAACAAGGGGATTCAGACTTTAAAACTATAATACCTCGTCCTCATGCTATTCGTGACATTGTTTTCAAATTTCCTGTGATTATTGCCACCTCGTTGATAATTTTGAAATATTAGTACTTTGCCTCAGTGAAGTTCTCAATATGCGAACATATGATACATTGGTTCAACACAAGACAATTGTCACCTCGTTGATAATTTTCAAATATAGTTATACATGAAGTACTCGTCATTCTCATTTTTAGGAATGTCGCTGATGAACTAGCCTAAGGCTAAAAATCTCTAAAATAAAGATAAAAAAAAAAAAAAAAAACTTACAGAGGACTATTGCAACCTCGTTGATAATTTTGCAATTATAATCATTCGTTCTTATGAACTTTTCGCCTAAAGAAGACCTTAACATTCTAATGCTTCGTCATCGTGAAGCTCACGACATTCTCATTTTAGAAATGTCAACCTAACAGAGCACTGTTGCCACGTAGTTGATTTTGAAATTCTAATTATCTGTCGTCATGAAGGTCTCTTTCTCTCTTCTCTATGCAAGATCACACTTACAGAGGATTTTTGTCACACCGATAATTTAAAAATTCTATTGCTTCAGTCTGGTGAAGCTTTCGTTATCCATATCTTTTGAATTTGGCCCTATCATAGCTGTCACCCCGTGAGAAAAATTGTGACTAACCTGTTATTATTTAACAATCACAGGACTGATTATCTTGGGTATCAATTCCCTACTTAACTGTTTACAAAAATCTTAACGTTTTCTACCCAGTACCGCACAGTCCAGTGAGCTACATTAATATAAGGGCGTAACTATGATGACATAAAAAGATCGACTAATTGTGGCAAACCTCGACTACAACACTGCGCCTTACCGCATGAGTGACCCTGCAAATTCCTTTCAAAATACGATCTTATTCCCTCCTGCAACCAACCGCAGGAATTCAACCTGTTACCCAGCGATCCAAGATGACAATCCAGATTTCACCTGTCGACAGGCAACAGTGCAGTGGTTTACCTCATTATGGAGCTGTGGCTACCGTTTCGCCAAATTTACACACATACGCCCGGGAAAATGTCGAAATTACGGTGATGTCTTATTACCCGTCCCCGTCCGGACAGGTTGGCGATGTGTCTGAAATTCAATTTTCGATAACATCAATCAAGATTGTTCAGCTTGTTGTAGTGTTTTTTTTTTTATTATTATTTTCTTCCGCTGGTTAACCTGCTCCTGGCGTGTGAAATGACTCGGAAACAATGAGACGACGAAGGGAGGTCTCGAAAGATGAAATGCAATATAAAACAGAACATGTTGAATGCTATCACTTACCTCCTCGCTTTCGGTGGGCTCCGATGTCGTTGCAGGGTTGAGGATCTCAGGGGTCTGTCTGTTGTTATCGATCCTTCTTCGGCCGTCGCGTTGGGTTTGCACTTGTGCGAGGATCGCAATTTTAAGTGCCCGTGTGCTATGTGTGCATGAAAACAATTTTTATTTGCTCAATTATCGAAATCGATTCCCAGGCCCCGGGACGGGCATTCTCCGTTCGTATAGGTCGCACACAGATCTGCTCCTCTGCCAAAAGAGAATCGATGGACGGTGGAGCGAGAGACGGAAGAAGTCTGCAGGCGTGCAAAGAATTTAAAGCATCGGATAATTGAGCTGAAACTTAATAAATTAAGCGTAATTATGCGATGATTGAGTTATTTTGATCGTTCTTCCTATCGACGCGCACCGCATGATCGTGAGGATCGGTTTTCTGTAAAAGGCCGGGGTCTTGATGTCTACTCTCTTTCACTCGTTCACTCACCGGATTGCCTTTTGTGTTCGAGTAGAATATTTATCGAGCATGACTTTGACCAATAAAACTAAGGTATATGGCCGTGAAATGGAATCGATGCCAATTTCTAAAAAGCGAACAAACTATGCGAGCTTTACCGCCAGCCATTCAGGTGAGTGAGAGACCTCACTTCGATTCGTGATCGTAACTTGCCACCTACGAGGGCAAGCCCCAGCGACTTTCAATATCTCATAAAGCTTTTAGATTTTTACGAGCAGCCTGACGTGGCGGCGTCTTCCCACCGCACTGCGGCTTCGCTCCGATCAACAATATTCATATCTAATTAAAATGTAGTAAAACTCGCGTTCTCGAAGAATTGCCGCCATAAAGTGTGAACTTTAATAATTATCTAAAACAAATTGTTTCACACCTTCGCAACACTTTGCTCTCGGCTTAGGCGGAAAGCATAAGTGCTCTAGGCGGGTGAGTGAGCTCGCCCGATCATTCGAGTTGGCTACAGAGACGCCCACGACGCCCGCGGACAACATCAGGCTAATTGAAGCTTGAGCGTGCTCGCACTCAGACCTGCGCAGACGCGACCAAATATTAGAAGACCTCAGGCGTCATCGTCATTTGGGTCCTCCAAGCAGCAGCAGCAGCAGTGTAGGGGGTTTCCGTAGACAGATGGACAAATACATACTAAAGCAAATCAGCTGGGGCGCTTCCTGTTGTTTTGCTGACCATAACTTGAATCGAGCGACACCAAAGTTGTTGCAATTAATGAAGCCGGTGTGATTTATCGTTTTCCATAACGTGCTCGGTTGATAAGAGAAGATTTTTTTTTTGCGGCGCTGCCTACATTCAGCGGGTGTTCTAGAGTCGGGTTTGCAACTGGTGGTTGTCGTAGTTGGTGTTCCTTTCCGTTGCGGTGACTGGCTCGTTCAAAATTATAAATTACAACATTATCATAAATGCACTGCCTGGGTAATAAATCTGCGGCGCAACAGTGTGCTGTAATGTTTTTAGGCTTTTGTTTGCGAAATTGTCTCGCCAACACGTGTCCTGACTGGCTGACGACGACGTAGGTGGAACATCTGTGCTGCAATTGTAGGGTGATGTAATGTCGTGTAATTTCAAGAATTATTTGGGACTTTCCTTGCACTATAGCGTGAAAAGGGTTGTCATTATTTTTTTTTCGGTAGATGGCGCCGGTGGTTGATGTGTGACCAGGGTGGCCAGATTATTTTTTTCATTATCGGTAGCTTCTTAAAACTTTTATCGGAAATTATCGGTAGGCCGTCTGAAGAAGGCTTCCCGAAACTTAAAATCTTTGTGAGTGATTTGTGAAAACAAATCACGCGCAATTGGATAGTCTAATCTAGAATTGGTGTATAATGAGTCACGCCTATAGTCGCTGTATTTATAGTCTAGCGGATAGAATTTCAAGCTATCAAAAAGCAGAATTAATTCAATATATTGTACACCAAAAGTTGAAAAGGTACTATTCACTTTTATAAACAAAACTTCAGAAAGTTCTTTCTTCGCAAGCCAAACGTTAATTAACAGCATCATTGGAGATGGAAAACTTTCCCCAACCTGGCGATGGTATTGGTTTGTGTAGGCGAGCCTTGAATCACGAGAAAACGGTTTCTGAAGTTTTGTATGTACATATGTATGTAAGGTAGCCACCATCCTTTCAAGACTTGTCTTGTATGCAGCTCCACTTAATAGCAAGATCAATTTGAGCTACCGATCTGAATTCACTATATCGCTGTATGAAGGGCCAAAAACGGAGGGGTGGACCCGTAAGCAGAGACACTTACGCGAAATCCACGGGAATTTAAGAATCTCCTTCCAACGATACGCTCCAACAAATCGAATAACACAATTCGCAATACTTATTAAGCTTCCTACTGGATGGTTTGTTAAGAAGGACGCGTCAATCGCCTTGAAACTGTTGGAGTAGAATTCACACCACCATAATCAAATCGGTAGGATAAAGAAAATGATAGTGTTTATTCCCTCCTAGACTTCAGCTGTCAATCATACCATCGTCCAGCTTCAGTTTGAATGATGCCATGATGCTCCCTCCCAACCCAGTATTTATTTATATAATGAAAATATATGCAATGGAGAAATGAAATATATCAGAACATTAAAATATGACATAATGAAATACATTTATATGGATAATATAGTTGCTACTGCAATGAAGAAGTATTTTACATATAATAAGATGCAGCTCTACACCTCTACACAACAGGTGGATGCAACACTGAAATGTATAGGATAAATATATTTTGCTCGAATGATACTAACAATAATGCTAAAAATTGTGATGAATAACTAACATGACGAGAAATAACCTGCTTAATAATTATAAACATATAATATTATTTAATGTTTCTGCTTCATCAGCTTCATATTAATTTCGATGACTTGCTTGGGTAAACTGAAATAGTAAGCTAAAGGTGATAGTATATCATGCAATGTATAATTTATATAATATATGTAGTGAAATGCAAAATGTATGTATGTATGTATTTCCTTAAAACACAGAAAATATAACAAAATACCAGTGGCGTCCCGTAACCTCACTATTTACCTGTGCACCAACTTTCAAAACCAGATTTAATGCCATATTCATATTCGAATCGGTTGAAAATACACTCAATCTTCTAGTTTACTCGATATCTATCTATTGCAATATATTGCAATATATTGATTATCTTTTATGTTTTGAGAGTTGGTGCACAGGTAGATCGAGGTTAAGGAAACGCCACTGGAAAATACAGAAAACCTCGATTTTAGTCACTCAAATTCTTTACACTCAAGCTATATATGAATATTTTAATTGCATGGTATGATTGAACTCAACTTTGCCAATTTAATGAATCCACAATTTAAGTAAAGAATCAATTTGCTAAATAATCGAGGTTGTTTGAGCTACAAGAGTTATAAAAATAAGCATCAATGATTAATTCTTGAAATAGCAAAACTCTGCAAAGGTAAAACAATTTAATAACATGGTGATATTCAATTTATGCTCTGGGTAATCAAAATTCTGAAAACCATAGATATCATATTATATTATTATAAAATAAATGTAAATAACAATGATTTGATAATTGATACACCTTCTGTAAATGAAAATTATAGTTACAATGATATAATGAGATTTTAAATATGTGAAATAAAAATAATTTACTAGTCATGCAATATATAAAATATAATGAATGTAAAACAAACAAGTACCGTAAAACAATGAATGTTTTTCAAATTTTATATTTTTAAAACAAGTTCTGAGGATCCAAGAGTTAATTCGTTAGTAATATGTTGAACGAAAATTAAAGCATTTGCACTATTTTTTTTAGTTTTGTGACCTAACTTCTGCATTTTGATTTGGGGTTACTTTGATAATGCTCGATGAATGTAGAAAAAAAATAAGTGAAACTCAAACAATTTAGTTCTATAAATATGAAACTTTGAATGAGTATATAATCAGAAAACTTTAAAAGCAATAATAATTCAACATTGAATTTGTGATGGCTGCATCGGAAAAACATTTCATAATTGATGGTTTGCGTGCTTTTTCAACAGCGCGAAAAACACGAAAATGGTTTTTTAATATTTTTTAAAATATGTAACACATACTATGTAAAACTATTTACAATATCAACGGAAATATCCTAAGCTACAATATGGAATCAATGTTTCTTATTTGGAAAATGCACAGCGAGTAAATTTATTCTTTATATTATACTATCAAAGTTAACCACATTATCAAAGATACCTTGTTTTACGGTACTACAAAATACAAATAAGCTCGATTTTAGTTAACCTCCGTACATTTAACTGATTTATTCGATATTTTATTGGAATTGAAACAAAATCTTTACTATGCACCATGGAATCTTTAAACGCAATATGGAATGCTTTTATAAATATTGGTAAACTTTAATAATGGATCAATAGTCAGAAAATCGAGGTTATTTGGACAGTTAACAGTTTTCATGCACTCGTTATCATGCATTACAATGATGTAAACGAAGGCTGAAAAAGTGTAATGGTATTATTCTAAAAAATTTCCATCATCGAAGAGCTGAGAATCTACTTAAAGATTTAAATCAGTAAATCCAGCCTAAACTGAGGACTCACGAACACAATAAGCTCCTCCATCACTCATATTCCGAATCTGATTATAAAATGAGTATTTACAAATAAACAATTAAATATATCAACAAGTAATGGAATTTTCTCTCCGGGAATGGATAAATAAAATGGTTAATTGCTCTGTCATATAAACGTTGAACATACATTGGAGAAAATCAATCAATGTTACGTTGCTTCTTCCAGTTGTGTTTTGATCCTGTTTTAAATATTTGTCATTGAATATATAATAATAATATAATAGGACCTGGGATTTATTAAAACTCAAACTCCACGGTGGTGCCCTTTACACAAGAATAAGCCTCTACTGCCGATAATCTTTTAAACCTGGAGACAAAAAAGCTACGAAAAAGCGCTTATGCCTTCATTAAATTCTACTCATACGCGATGTTAATAAAAAATAATAAGATTCTCTTGAATGTGTCGCGTCGCGTCGCGTCCACTCCGGCCGCGGCCTAAGACGGGTACAGAATCCATAAAACATTCACATTTTTGAGCTACCGTACCCCTTACTTCACGCTTGACGCTTTACCAGCGTAAAAGCTAGCAATGCTAAATACTAATTACTGTACATAAGTAATACAAATCCTTATTTTTGGTAGCACTGGTAGCAAGCTCCAATTTCCGATGCACTGCAACTCCGTTGTCAGTATATTCTAATACACACGTGCACGCTTATGCTATACAACTAAATTGAGATCCATCGAAGAAGTGCGAGCCAGAGAGAAACGCATTGATTGGAAAACAATGAATCCCTCCATTTCCGCGTGCTAGATAGGGAAAGACGATTAAACGTTATAAAGCTCTATGCATATGAGAATCGAATTCGATTTCAACGCTGTTCCCCTGCAAGCGAGTAGTTCGTCAGATCCAAAAACGAGCCAACGAAAGAGACGATCAGTTTCACATTACTCGATCTCCTGTCCCTGTCATGGATTCCAAGTCATAAAAGCAAAACAAATGACACCCGTGGATGGACCATCTCTTGCAACTCAGCACACTCAAAGGAGGGAAAGTGGAAGCCTGTGAAAATGCAATGGTATCCGAAAAACATAACTAAGGGCAGGAGGAGAAGCTATCTTTTCCAAAATTTTACGTGATACAGTTCATGGATGCCCCCTTAGTGAAAGAGAAAGATAGAAATAGGTAGATGGTAGAATGGAGCGATCTCACCAATATTGATATGCGTCTGTGTTCCGTCTTAGCCACACGGGCACGCTCGTACTCATAGTTGTGTATGTATTTGCTTAGCAAACACATTTTACAATCATCGTACGCCGGTTCCACCGATTCTGCTGCATCTTCAACAAACACAACACGAGCCTTTTTGCACACACATAAGCTTGCCCAAAATCGAATGCTTTTAGCTTTTCGGAATTCACAAATGACTTCGTTTTTTTTTTCATCCTTTCCACATTCACTAACACAAAACAAAAATTTTGCATCCGCCATTTCTTAAGCTCATTTCACTATGATGGCATTGGATTTTTTTCTTTTAACTTCCGTTCACTGCACATCCTCTGAATAGAGTCATTATCAGTCATTATTGTAATAATGTCTTGAATGACAATTTAATCACTCCTCCATGCAGCCGAACTAATAAACTCGCCGACACATATATAAAAATGTAGATATACCGGGAGAAAACTTATGCACCTCCACTCGCGGCAAAACCACGATCCGAACTGCGAGAAAACGGTTTCTGAAGTTTTGTTTGCAAAAGCTGATGTGCTCTTTTCTGTTTTTGGTCGTAATATGCTCCATTGGTTCCGTTATTTGACAGCTCAATTGGTTCCCGAGATTCTATGCGCCAGACTATAAATAAAGCGACTATAGTCACGCCAAGAGTGAAGCCAAGTTTACCTTTTGAACTGTCAAACCTGCTACCTATTGTGCAAAGTAAACAAACATTGCGATGCTATGAAAGGTCCACGAAAGGTATTGCAATACAATATAAAATATATTTGAAGAAATGATCATAAACACGCAGTGAGCATTAAATTGTCATGGTATACGTTTGGTAATGTTCAGTAATGAGAGTTTCTAAAAATTTTGTCAAGATAGTTTGACAAAATCACTGATATTATCTACAGCCGCTATTTTTTTCTCGCTAGAAGTCATTTGAAGTTGATGTAGAAGTCTTCTATTGCAAAAGAAAGGGAATATTTCAAAAACCGTGGTGCGAGTTCAACTGTTTTCTCTTGGCGTGACTCATTATACATTGACTCTACACGGTAAGAAAAAAGTGCCCAACGGCCAGTTCACTTTTACCTACTTTTGACTAGTTTGTCTCCTTTTCTCCTTTTAATGTTGTCAAAAACGGACGAGCAAAACCACCCAACAGGGGTAGTAAAGTGTGGGAACCCAACTTTGAGTATAATCATATTTACCTACTGTTGGGTACAACTAACCTACTTTTGCGTTGAAAGCTAGAGGAAAATTCCATACGAATGGTACACAAGTAAATGAAAACTACTTTGACCCGCTTTACCTACATTTGGGTTCCTGCACTATAGTGCCGAGATGAGTGAAAAGAACTTACTTTTGGGTACTTTTTTCTAACCGTGTAGTCTAATCATAACAAGTAAGTGTTAGTAGGACAAATGGAATAAGGAACCAAAAAAGGGAGAAACATAAAATAGCTAGGAGACAGACAGAGAAAGTAGATTAAACGTAAAAAAAAATATAATTCGTTTGGATTGAAGTTGCAAAACGCACCGCGTTCGACTGACTACTCGGAGCGTGGATCGAGTGCCTCAAGGTAAGCGTCGTAGTGGAACATATGACCGCAAGCTGAACCAGAAGGTGTTGAGAACCGTCAGAGCAAACCCTGGACTATCAGATAATGAAATCGCACAAAAATACGCTGCAGCTCGTAGTACCGTTCGAAGAATTTGTTTGCGAGCAGGATATCGTTCTTATCGAGCCAGAAAGCAACCAAACAGAACGTTCAAGCAAAGTTTCGTCACCAAAACTCGAGCTCGGAAATTTTACCAATAGGTTTTGACGAAGTACCAAGGATGCCTGCTCATCGACGATGAAACCTAAGTCAAAATGGATTTCGGACAGCTTCCTGGCCAAAAATTCTACATGGCGACGGCACGAGGAGATGTTCCTGCGAAGTTTAAGTTTGCTTTTATGGACAAATTTGCCAAAAAAAAACTGATGATTTGGCAAGGGATATGCAGCTGCGGAGCAAAGACCAAAGTGTTCGTGACGAATAAGACGATGGACAAGGAAGAATGCGTCAAAAACCGCGTTCTACCTTTCATTAAAGCCCATAAAGGTCCCGTGAAGTTTTGGCCAGATTTGGCGAGTTGCCACTACAGCCGGGAAGTCATCCAGTAGTACCGCGATAATAACGTAGATTTCATCGATAAAAAACATAAATCTACCCAATTGCCCGCAGTTCCGGCCCATCGAGAGATTTTGGGCAATAATGAAGCGGAAGCTTAAGAAAAGTTGAAAAACGGCTCGGGACGCGATTCAGATGACCAAAATGTGGAACAAATGTGCCAAGGAAGTTGACTCCGGAGGTGTGCAGCGTTTGATGGGAGGAATAAAGAAGAAAGTGCGAATTTTCCTTAGAAACGAAGAGAAATGATTTGTTTTGATATTTTTCTTAAAAGTACAGTAAATTATCTTTGTTTTGATGTATTAACCTTATTTTTTGCGTCAATCCGTTACCGAGATACAGATGATTTTATTATTCCGGATTATTAATGGACATAGCTTTAAGCAATTCAATTTCCATAGTTCTACAGCCATCATCCGCAAGTTGGGAATCAGGCTTTAGCAGTTAAGAAGAGGTTCAACTAATCACACAGTTGAGCAGTTTTCGGTAGTTGGTTTTGGTGCAGGTGAAACCTCTGGCGGCTGCCGGATTAAACGCGCCTACGTCTACGGAGCTTACGCAGAAGTGATACGCAATTCGGTAGAGCTTGTCAAACGCTTTTGAGCTTATGTAGTATAGAATTTATTCGGTGCGGTTGCGAAATCTTGAAATGATTGATGCGTTGTTTAAATTAACTAATTTGATACAACGCTCAGTAGTAAATAAGTAGAATATCTAGGGAGGAAACCAAAATTAATCAAGTTGACAACATAGGCTATCAAATTTTGGTGGCACTCTTTAAATGATAATAAGCATTTTTTTTTCTCGCTTCGGTTGTCTCGCACGGCTTTCGGAATTCGCACGGTTTTCGTAACTTTATATAACATCTCAAAATTTTAAAGTAAACATTTATCTGAAGTCTCAGAATCTTAATTTTTTGTTTCAAGTCAAATTCAGCTTGGAACTATTCACAGGATTATTTTGGAATTTGTATAAGAAATCCATCTTGAGATTCCGACTTTCTATGGCAGCACCCACATAATTTTCTTCGATACACTCTAGATATTATCAAAAAAAAAAAAAATTCTTGAAATTTGTTCTGCAAATAATTTAGAATCTCCAATAATTGTAGCATATTAGTATTCTTCTAATTGTTTTGGAAGTTTGATCAGCATTTTCTAAGTTTTTCTTTCACATCACAATTTTGATATCTGCTCAGTAATTACTCAAAATATGCTATATCTCTTTACACAAAAAAAAAATCGAATTTGTGAGCTGAGTCTCGGAAATTGTTTTTCCAAATCTCAGCAAAATAATTGCAAAACTACTAGGCTGATGGAATCTTGGCATACAACTTTAAGTGTGTACAGTATCTGGATTATTCTCAAAATTAAGCACGAACAAAGAAAAATATTTTAAGTTTTTTTTTTTTTCCTTTGGTTTGTTTTTTCCGTCGATCTTGTTTTCCGTGCTGAGCACCAATGCTACCGACGTGCCAGGAAGGCAGCTCCCACACCTGGACCCTACCTATCGACCCATCAACTCATGAACCGGGGACCAACGGCTTTACTTCCCATCCGAAGGAAGGCGTGATCAGAGATGTTATGCCTCAGAACATCCCGGCGGCGCCGACTGGGATTGAACCCAGGCCTGCTGGGGTGAGAGGTAATGACGCTTACCACTACACCACCGGCACCGTTTATATTTTAAGTTTATAAGTTATTAACTCCATAATCCGATGGTTCTTTCAAAATGGAGTTATGGAGAGTTCACTGTATTTTAACCCTTTGAAAATTGTTAAAACCCAACTATCATAAAAAATATCTCTGGCCATTTTTGGCCAAAAAATTTGTGGCCTCCCAGCAGATGTTCAAACCAAGGCCTATCAAACATCGCGTCCCAGTGTTACGGCTCTAAAATCTGCCATAAAAAAGCATGGCAGTCGATGTTGTAAGACTATGTTCAGAAGGTGTGCTCCAGATTCCGGCCCCGCCTACAGCAGGTTTTTGAGAAAAACGAGTAAGGCTTGTACTCGAAAAAAATTCACAATTTTTATCCGTGTGTAACTTTTTTATCCGTAGGTAAAAAATGATGAAAATCTGGGTATAACTAGTTTGGAGTGAATTGTTTACATGTGCAAAATTTCATAACATTCGGTTCAGTGGTTATTGAGATGTCATCGAAACAAGAAGAAAATCGCCGGAGAATTTTGCGCGCCGTCATGGAAAATCCGACTGCGACCATGAGATGGATCGGAAGACAACTGGGAATCACCCATGCAACTGTGTCTCAGGTGGTAAAATCGTTTAAGGAGTCCCAGACGACCGAGCGGCGGGCTAAAAGTGGAAGAAAATCGAAGACTGCTGACCATGTGCAGGCCCGGAAGGTGTTGGATTATTTCAAGCGTAATCCGAACCTTTCGACTCGCGACGTGGTTCTGAAGGCAAAGTGTTCCGCCTGGTTTGTTCAGCTAACCATGAAACGAGCTGGGCCTCGTGTATTCAAGGTCTGGAAGGCACCAAACCGGCGTGATCAACAAAACACGGCAGCAAAATCCTGCGCAAGGAAGCTGTATCGAGAGTGGTTAACGAAACCGGGGTGTGTGGTTATGGTTGACGAAACCTACATCAAGGCAGACGCAAAGCAGATACCGGGGCTGAAGTTCTACGTTGCCAAATCACAGTTTGATGTTCCGGAAGACATAAGAAAGAAGAAAGTGGACAAATTCGCCAAAAAATACTTGCTCTGGCAGGCCATATGCCAATGCGGTAAACTGAGTAAACCGTACATCACAATGGGTACCATCAACAGCGAAATTTATGGCACCGAGTGCCTCCAGAAGCGTCTGTTGCCCTTCCTGCGATCCCACGGAGGCGAGACATTATTTTGGCCGGACCTGGCATCATGTCATTACGCGAGTTAACTTTCTACGAGCGGGAGGTTCTTTTTAAAAAAAGCTACCACTAGGTTTCGTCGTCAAACTAAGACTGATTTATTCAATATAATTAAATCCTACTCCTAACCGATGCGCCGATCGGTGCTGCCATGTCAGCACCTGGTTTCCGTCGTTGCTATCCGCATCCATATCGCTGAGCTAGCTGTTGCCGGGCCCGCCGAGTTCCGCCGATGTAAGCTTTCCATACGTCGTGGACTTGGTGCATGTTGTCAAAACATCCAGGTGGCTACGTCGCTAACTCGCGCGATCGACGTTGGATTGGTACAGAGACAATATCGTTGTTTTTGTACCAAAAACCGCTAATCCCCCAAATTCACCAGAGATTCGTCCGGTGGAAAGATTTTGGGCCATAATGAAGGCCAAAGTTTGTAAATCGTCCAAGGTGTTTAAGAACGAGCTGGAGTTGAAGAAAGAACTGATGAAAGTGACCAAAAAGGTCGGCTCCACCATTGCACAAAATGTAATGAGGGGTCTTAAGGGAAAGGTACGGGCTTTCAGCGATGGAAAGGAAATTGAATAAAGTAATTATGCCGAAACATAATCCATGTGTATTAGTTCATTCCCTGAAAGTTTCAAGAAAATCCGACTTAAAATAAATTTTTGGCGAACACTTTTGTCTGGTGCATTTTTTTTCGAGTACAGGCCTTAATACAGTTTAAAATATGTGAATACAAGCATAGATGAATTATAATAATGCAGATAATTAAAACATACTAATTTGCAAGAAAATATTCGATTTTGTACAGTATAAAGCACATATGATTTTAAATATAAAAAAAATCTCCACGAACACAGTTCTGCTTTGTTCATTTAATAAAATGTTGATCTTTTGTTGATCAAGATCAACTTATTTATGATAAATAATCATATATTTACGATCTCCTGTATTATGACCCCAGTAATGTCTATTTTCATGTTCTTCCATTTTCCCTTTAAATCTGTAAACAATTTGTAGTCATTCGATTCACCCCATGTAACCGAATTACACCCATTAGTCAGACTAAGCCACGATCGGATAATTATTCCAAAATTAATAGCTCATTTTCCCTAGTCGGTATTGAAAACCAAACGCACCTTCTGCCTCCTTGATATCGGGGACCCTCCCGAGGAGAAGTGAAAGCAACACAAACACACACCCGCCGGACACAGTGGTCCATTTCGGAGACCTTGCAATCGACCGGCCAGCGACACGGGAGAAGGCCTCCCGTAAGAAATGCAAACTGTGTGCCATTATGCTTCCTCTCTCTCACTCTCTGCGCGCAAATTGATCGCCGTCGTTGAGGTGAACATAAACAAATCATCTACTTAGGGTAGGAAAAGCTCTGCCAACTCCAACCGGTAGAGTCTAAATAGAACCTATAAATAAAATGCGATGATATCGTTACGATTCGACGGTTGGGTGAAGGACAGGAAAGCTGCCATGGTCGCACTTTTAAATGCTTCATTTGTCATACTTGCAGAGTCCAGAGAGATAGGCCGGAACCTTGGATCCGGCGGTGGTGGTCAGTGACTGAGCTAACCTGATCAATGGATCGAAATTAATTTGTAGATCATGGTGTTCCGTTTCACTTTTGGGTGCCGTCCACCGTTGCCCTTCGTACCCTAATTTATGACCTTTATCGGCAATTTATTAGCGCTGCTTAACCAAACTACGTCGATGACTGGAAATGAAGACAAAATCTAAGTCCCTTCCCCGTTTACACTTCGTTTCCTCCCAATTAGACCTCAAGGGAACGCAATCATCTATCCTCTTCCACAGGCGACGATGATGGTGGCGATCGCTCTTCCGAGCGGCATAAGTTATTAACATATCGTGTAAATAAATTAAATATTAGTATCACATTAATTACGGCATTTTGCGCTGCTTTTGATGTGCCGAGACCGCCTTCAACGCGAACCGAACAACGCGTGTACCATTTGTCCGGCAAGGGCGATCAACGAGCGGGCACGCGTGCTCTGCTGCTTCAGGGGTCCGTCCGTCTTTGGGGATGCTAATGGTGGTCCCTTTCACCACTCCGGCTTCGTCAACCCACCGTCAACGAACCTAGATCGACGAAGGGACGAAAAGTGCGTAACGTGTGTCTGCGAATGGGCAACGCGAGGCCCGAGATGCCACCGAGATTTATTTATGGTTGACTTGCAGCGGCGAGTGAATGTGAACCTGCATCCAGAGCCAGGATGCAAACACATGTGTGCAATGGAGGAGGATTGAGAAATGCAGTGTTTGACATGATGGACGACGACAGACGGCCTATCCGGATAGCAGCGCGGTGTGTTGTTGTCCGGTCAAATCGGGCGGGGGGAGGGGGCGACGACGATTAGCTGGTAAATAGATGTTAGCACTTGCGTTAAACTTAAACCCGGCGAATCCCCCCGGCATGAGGAGTATGGAAAAAATCCGTAAGCGGCTGTTGCTTTGCGGAGAAATGCTTGAAGGAAGCTAATTTCTTATTCTGAACGGATTGTAAGTGAAATGGTCGGTGGGGTGTGATGAATTGGATGTGATTTCAAGATTGCAGAGGCGGTGAGTTGCAAAAGACAACATCATTTGCAGGATTAAGTCCTGTTGAATCCGTATGAATTTGAATTCTTCGAACTGAATAAAACTTGTACTTGAAGGGTAAAGATTTGATGCTGACGTCTTCTTCTGCTTATTCGCATTTCAAGCTTATTGCTTTGCTCATATTAGCTTATTGCGTGCTCTCAACTTAGTAGTGTTCTAAATGCATTTCCACAGTTATTAATTGAGACGTTTCGATGCCAATGCCAATGCATGAATTTGTATCTTGTGTGGCAAGCACAATGATACTCTATGTCCAAAAACGTCGAGAAAATTTCCAACCCGAAAAATTCCCTCGACCGGACCGGGAATCGAATACGCCACCTCCGGCTTGGTAATACCGTGCCTTTACTGACTAGGGTATGAGGCCCCAATGCTGACGTGGAGGTTCTTTAATAGAATAGGATGTATTTCGTCTTTTTTATAGATACTCTTCTACATTCCCGTTCAACAATTGAATACTCTTTCCTCCATGGGTTTATCCGCCAGCCATATTTCCGCATGGTCATCCCATATGTCACGAGAATCTTTTTCTTCTTCTTCGCAGTTCAAGCTTATTGCATAGCGCATATTGGCTTATTGCGTGCTCTCAACTTAGTGTTCTAGATGCACTTCCACAGTTATTAATTGAGAGCTTTCGATGCCTGTACCATTTTTGCATTGGTATAATTGGCAGCCCTAAGTATGCACAGAATTGATAAAACGATTCATACAATGTAGAAAAACGTTCCATTAAAAACATCCAAATGATCCATAAATCTTCGGAGATAATCCCTAAAAAGTGTGGTGATCCATACAAAATATCAATATTATCAATATTTCATGTGAAACTAAGCAACACAATTGTAAAAATGTAACGCTAAAGTTTAAAAGAATGAGCATTGAAATTTTACGGATTACCCATAAGCATATTGCAATTGATCCATAAAACATTCAGCAATGAACCTTAAACTAAAAAAAGTAATCCATAAAAAATCAAGTTTGCGCCCTTCAAAATATTGGCATGATCCATAAATTAGACGTATATTATTCATCTTTAGGACATTTTTTTTTAATTTTTATCCATAAACCTTGAAAAATTGCTCCACTGCATATCTACTTAGATTTACTGTCCTGCCCGTGTATTTAGGTAGAGGTGCGAAGCGATGGGTAAGCGTCTAGAATTAGCTTCCAAAAGAAAATTCTGAAGAAGTTTTCTGAGGATGCTTCATTTAGAAACTTCTTTAAGAAGCTTATTCTAGACGCTCGCCCACCGTTCCACTCTTCTGACAAAAAAAGGGAAAACAGTAAACCTGAGTAGCTACGCAGTAATGTAGCAATTTTCCAAGGTTTATTAATCAAATTAAAAAAAGGGTCCAAAACATGAAAAACATATGTCTATCCCATAGACTATAATTGGAACACACCGTAATAGGAACGTCTACCAATATCTGGAACACCTACCCTAGGTATGATCCATAAAATTAACATTTATTTTTCATATTTTCTTAAGAAGATTATTATGGAAGCTTCTTTTGGAAGCTAATTCTGGACACTTGACCATCGCTCCGCACCTCTACCTAAAAAACACGGCAGGACAGTAAATCTAAGTAGTTACGCAGTAATGGAGCAATGTTTCAAGGTTTATGAATCAAATTTAATAATATAGTGTCCAAAACGTGAATAATATACGTCTAATTTATGGATCATGGCTGTTTGGAATATCGGGATAACCCTGTACCGCCAAGCACAGCGACAACCTTGTGGGAGATTCGGAGAGCTACGGTAACGGTCGGTGTTAGAAATGACAAACGTCAGGTTTGGTTCAACGGAACTGTGAGTTTAGTTAGGTCGGAGTAAGAACGAGAAAAAAGAGGAAAAGAAGGTAAAATTCAAAACCATCTTGAACACGTTTTACAGCTAAATTAAGTTAATTGCCTAAATTTGTTACTTTACCTATCGTTTAATTAATTTTAGTGATTTATAGTGAACTAGCTACTCAAGTAGGTTAGTTGGAGGAGGAGTTCGTGAAAATATTGAATTCAATAACTCTATATTTTCTGAATCTGTTTATTTCAATTTGATCCTAAAATCTGGTAACCTACAATTTGTTCCTAAACGCTATATACTTGATTTACCCTAAGTAACTAGTAAGTAGCTCATTCTACATCGTTTGCGTGCTTAACTAAAATAATAATTGAATCCCTAAATCCTTAATCTAGTCAAATCTTTGTTGAAAGAGTGACGGAAGATAACTCTCGGTTCGAAAAATCTCCCGCTCAGCCTCCTATCTATTTTCATGGAGGAATTTCTCTTCCTCCAGCGCTTTCTCCTTTGCGCTTTTCTCCTGCTGCAGCTGGTCTAGGGATTCCTCCAGGCTAACTTCATTGGTACTTTCTTTTCCAGATTTGGATCCGGCATCAATCCTCGCACTATTCTATCTTCTAGGTGGTTTCTTTGGGACAGACTTCTTGGTTCCTTGGCACCTTTAGCATATTTGTGCACTGTAGGCACGTCTACGGAACCTCCTTTACAGCTGTTGTCTTACTAGCACAAGTATAATGGGTCCATAAATCGCAGACATCACACTGGACCATATCATCTACGTGGTCATGGCCTTCACAAACCGTTCATTTTCGATCGCTGTTCTGTTCTTCACTCAACGATGGTGTTGATCCCTCTGACATTTTGAGGTTATATCCGATATTGTTCTTCAATAATGTTCGGATTAATGAAAGCAATTTCCTCAGAGCAGTCTCGTTTTGGACAGCTTGAAGTTGAAAAAGGTTTTATTATAAGCATTAAGATTGGTTTTGACTTTATATTAGCTTAATCCGAATATGGCTATATTTTTAAGTGTGCAAAAATGATTTTCTATGGATCACTTTCTTTAGTTTAAGGTTTACTTCTGAATGTGTTATGGATCAATTCAATGCCTATTCTTTAGAATTTTAGCGGTACTTTTTCACAATTGTGTTGCTAAATTTGGCATAAAATATGGATCATATTGATATTTTTTATGGATCATTTACACTTTTTTAAGGATTTTCTCCGATGTTTTATGGATCATTTGGTTGTTTTTTATGGAACGTTTTCCAATATGTTATAGATCATTTATTGGTTTTTATATTCAAAAGTATGTTTGCCGGTATAATTGTGTGACATGTCCAATCTTACTTCTATGTCCAGGGAAGTCGAGAAATTTTCCAACCCGAAAAATTCCTAGACCGGACCGGGAATCGAACCCAGCCACCGGGCACACAAACACGTCTCATCTAATCGAAATGACGTCTGACAAAAAGTTGTAGAAAACTACTTCAACAACAAAATAAAAATTTAAAAAAAATATACCTAAATTTATCAGAAAGTTTTTCGATACTGCTTATTTTTTAATAAATGGACAGGATGGACACTTCAACATTGACCAAAATCGTTAAATATCAGCTATTTGTACAAATTTTGAAGCTTTTTCCATCTGTAATTTGTATTGTTTATATGCAGAAAACATATTTCCTAGTTCAAAAAATTGCTTGCTCTGTACAAATCAAATAAAAATTGGGAGAAAAAAAATTTTCTACGATTTTGGACAATTTTGAAGTGTCCAATTGTGTATTTTTCAGAAAATTTAAAAAAAATTAACAGCTTTGAAATAAATATAACTATAAAAAAATTAACAGTTATATTATTCTAATTTAGTTTAATAACAGTTTATTTTTTTAGTTTCTGGGGATTTTTTTTAATGTTTTTAACAGTGTATTTTTTTCCGAAAAAGCACTACAGTTTCCTAAAATTCTCAGACGTCAGTTCGATTAGGTGAGCCGTTTTCGTGCTATGATTTAGTGAAAAATGTGTGTTGAATTCGCCATTTTGAAAAATGAAGCGTTGACCGAATTCCAGCACATACTTTGTTCATCGCCTCTAACGAAAAATTATTGCAAAGTTTCATTAGAGTTAAAATCTTAAATTTATTTATTTGTTTCGCTATTTGGCAGGAACTACTCTCGTTTCAGAATAATTATTTTTATTACACGGACTGTGATTTAGAAAAGTTGTCTAGGTCCCAAACAGGGTTGTTAATAGATAACTCGATGACGCCTTCTCTGCGAATTTCACATTGCAGACGTAAACGAAAAGAAATTATCGAGTTATCCATTAACAACCCTGGGGCTTCGGTGCCAGTGGTTTAGTGGTAAACGTGACTGTCTCTTATTCCCAACGGCCTGAGTTCATAAAATCTCTGATCACGTCTTGCTTCGGGAAGTAAAGTCGTTGGCCTCGGTCCATGCCATGATGGGTCGATAGGTAGCATTGGTTTTCGGTGCGAACGAAATCGACGGAAAAAATCAAGGTTAAAATAACAACCCTGGACCCAGAGCTATAAACATGTGCTTTGTTTGAGGTGTTACAGAATTTTTTTTATCCTTGATATTTAAAATTGACTGATCTAAAATTTTCAAAATGTGTCTAAATCCATGGCTTTGAACAATTCTCAATGTCTCAATTTGTTTGGCCAATAACCAATTCGCTATTATTCAATCCAGAATTATTTTACGTGATCAAATGTATGGCGTCCTTAAGCCATATCTTTTATTTTCAAGAAGCATGAAAAATTTCCATGATGGATTTGTGAGTTTATAAAATTTCTCGCAGTGGCAACCAAAATCAACGAAAGATTTTAATTATATCTTACCGATCAATGAATGTCACTATTGGTCACTTTTCTATTGTTTTAAAGTCACTACCCAAGCAACCCACTTCCACCGAAAAGATTAGCTGCAACTAATAAGTTGCACATAAGAAACCACGATTGTTCAGTGACAAGTGTGCTGCTAGGGTGATATTATACCACATACGCACTATAAGCCCCAAATAGTTAGTGTATTTATAAAGTGGACTGTGACAAAAATGATCAGCTCCTAAAACCTAAAACTTTCACCAAAATCAAACATTCTTGAAGCTCACCTTAAATGATCTCCAGTCTCACCACTAATCTCAGATAAACCCTGCTAAGGTCTCAAAGGTTCACAACTTCCTTCGCTTTCCATTAACTGATCGGGAGCGGTTCCTGTTTATCGATGCAAAATCAATTCCTCTCTAAATTTAGCCATTTTTCACTGCGCCGGTGACCGTTCTGACCCTAAATATATTTTCCCCTGCCAAGGCGCCCCCAAGTAATCGTCTCGTTCGGATCACACTTTTCCCCCGCTTAAAGATAGCAAAGACAAACCTAAGTATTATTTATACAAGAACGTTATGGAAAAAGTCCACAGCCGCATTCGCTCTTCATGTTCGACTCGCTAATAATGGCATAGACCCTCAACGTCCGCAGAACATCACTGGGAGGCAGGGAAACATGAAGGCAATAAAATTTGCTCACAGCTGGAAGTCCACGAAGGCATTGGCTTTGGCTGCGGCTACGACCGATCCAGGTTCAGGTCCAGGTCTGCCGCGTTGACCTCTGACTTCGCATCTACGATATGCGGCTACCTTTCGGGGGTAACAGTCTCCACTTATTGCTGAATAGATGACTTCATCGTGGCCAGAGACAACAAGAAATATGCTACGAGCTTCTAGCAGATACCTACTTTGAATTGAATTATCCATTCAGTGTGTTGTCAATTGAATGGATAAATTGATGTGAATTTCTGCACTTGCCAGTGCGCTTCGATTCCCTGCCGGGATCAGGAACAACATGTGGCTCTGTGGCATGTGTTTTACTCACCTCAAAACTGTCGGTACATAGGAAATAAATTTCGTCACGGTCCCATTCATACCTTTTGTACCGCAGATAATTAAATTCATGCCCCATTAGGGATTCCAGCTCGTGACGCCAGGGATTTTTACGCGTGGGCTGAGTACCGCCTGTCAGATGTTACAAGTTCCATCGTTAGAATGCACCATAACGCCCATCGTCATCATCATCATCATCGTCATCGCTATCATCAGCAGCGGGTGGAAAGATAAGCCACCACCAATGCGGCTTTACGGCCGAAGGAATCGATTCTGTCCAAATATTATTAATGACATCACGTTCGTTCGAGCAGCCTCAGCGAGGCAGGGGTTCCACCCCGTGGATGGAATTAATTGTATTTACCCATCCCAATCGTCCAGTGTGGGTTCTAATCCAATTCTTACCTGCTTCGGAAGAAGGGCTGTCCGATAGGGGTGCGGGTTTTGGTGGGTAAATCGGTCATTATGGTCTATTATAGGATGCACCTTTTACCAAATGAAACAATTCATTTACAGAGAGAACAGGGCCATAGGGTGGAGGATAAGCGTCTGGCACCCCATTCTGTCAGCTTTTGGAGAGTAATCGTTGGACACACTGATTTGGTCTGAGTTTGCATAGAAAATTGTGTGGGTTAAATTTCGACAATGAATCATCAGTGCCATCGGACGGAATGCGGATCTAAGGCTGTGTTCCATTTGGTGAATTTGCACTTTGATAATCAATTATAATCTTCAAGAATTCCTCTGTTGTTTATCGTCTGATTTTCAAGAAGTTGTTTGTCAAAATTGATTTCTGATCTGTAAGAAAATAAGTCTGGTAAAATAGTAGGTTAATATGAATAATTTCCATTTCCACCGATATGAGACAGGCACAAAAGCGTCATCTGCCGCTTAAAGGTAAATGCTCCGAACAAACAGGAAAGTAAAGGTTCCATCCTCAGAACAAAGGTTTGTGTATTTGCTCATTTTTGCTATGCTTTGCTTCCATATTTGCTGAGGCGCAGTGCTACTATTTATGTCACTTGGATTCTGGCAAAGTTGCCAGTCTTCTTGGTATGTTGTCTTCGTATTAAGATAATCCTAGAGAGAAAGGAACGAAAAGTCTGGCTAATCCATGGTAGTTCTCATATTATCTTGAAATGGTTGGTTCTAAGCAGAGATGCCAGGTTTTTTTTTCAGAAGTCTGCGAAAAATGTCTGTGAATTTCAGAAATGTCTGCAAAATGTAAATGTAAAATGCGAAATTCGAAATGTCTGTAAAAGTCATGTTCGAGCAAAAATAACCTGCTTTTAAGGCATTGAACCTAATAGTAATTGGGAATGCATACATTTACGCCGTATACGTTAAAAACAAATAATAAAAAGAAAAATTACGATTACACGACAAATGAGGTCATCTCAAAGTTGAGAGTAGTTCACTCATATTCTTGAAAACGTAGTTAACTCATAGACTGATTAAAACTTCCCGAGCTTTTACAGGAATTTGTTTTCTAATATGTGCAACATCTCAATGTACATATGAAATTAGTACATGGAAAAATGTTTTCATAAAGTTTCTATTGGGAATGCACATGATATTTTTCCATTAACAAAAACAATGATATCGATCTGAATTTCACATAACCTTCATGTGATCACATGAGTTCTATATGACAAATCCCTATTTTGTTATCACAGTAAACAATTCCCAATTATGATATCACATGAAAGTTATGTGAAATTCTAATGAATATTTTCCATCGGATGTGTGATTTATTCTTTGAGTGTATACTTCTAGAAGAAGAAAATTTTTCGTCGATTTTTGTCATATTCGAAAAAAATTATGAGGCTAAGAAAATTTTACTCATTCTACAAGTAAACTACGTTTTCTAGAGTTTGAGTAATTAAATCTTAAATTTAAGTCGATCTTATATGTCATGTGGTGTGGAAATCCGTTAGTTACTTAGTACTGGTTCTTTTGCACGCCAGCAGCGGAGGAACGAGCACATCTTAGTGAGAGATTCAGCTTTTCACCACCTTAATATGGAGAAATCGACAATCAAAAGAGCAATTGAGAAGCTTATTAATACGATTCTAAACACTTCGTGCTCAAAAAGTGTTGATGAATCAGGATCAGGGTTGCATTTTGCAAAATAATTCCAGCACCTGCTTTTATTTACTTATTTATTTATTTATTAATTTATTTATTGAAACAAATCATTGTAGCGTAAGAAATTCTCCTTTCTAGGTGCTACACTTAGTTATGGTTCATCGAATTCATCAGTTTGCTTACACTACTTGCAATTCTTAACCTGATTCAAAGTCCTATTAATTTTGTTGATTCCTCCTGTTGAACCATCTAGCATACTCCCGCTGAAATTCACCCACACTATTGATATTCTTGATTTCGTTAGGTAATTGATCCCAAAACCCAACGCCCCTGACAAACAAAGTATTGGCGTAATGTGAAGAATTGAATCGCGGTATCACAAAGTTTCTATTACGATTACTCTGGAAAGCAGTAAGTTTTTGAAACAAATATGAAGGGGAACGGAAATTTATGATTTTAAACAATGTTAAGCATGATCGCAATTTTATAAATTCATAGAAAGGACAGCCTATTAGTGTATGCTGCAGATGTGAAACTCGAGAAAATCTTGATAAATTGTAAACATATCGAACGCAACAATTTAACGCAATTCTAAGTCTATCAATTGCTCGCGCAGATGCATTTAATAGAAATACATCACCATACATGAAATGAGGGAGGAGCAATGACTTAAATAGTTGCAGTTTTGCAGGAGTAGATAGCATGCTGGATGAAAGCCTTAAAAGTCGTGTGCCAGCAAAAACCTTACTGCACTGGCTATTAATGTGACTGTCCCATTCAAGGTTATTTTGGATGATAAATCCAAAATTGGATGATAATGTTTCGGTACCTAAGAACAAAGATGGTAAGCTACTATTATTAACATTTCTTGATAGGTACATAACTTTTGTTTTGGAAGCATTCACTGGCAAAAAATTAGTGTTCAACCATTGATAAATATGGTACAAATCAGAATTTATAAATTCAGGCATAACTGACATAGGTACGCCTTCCAAGGCTAAGTAAAGTTGTACATCATCAGCGAACATATGAATCTTACCGTGCTTTAAAACGGATGGTAGATCATTGATGAAACAAGAAAACAACAGAGGACCCAAAATTGAACCTTGAGGTACGCCAGACATAATAGGAATCTGTTTGGAGTACGTCCCATTCACAAAAACAGCTTGCGTTCGCTTTGAAAGGCATGAATGAATCAAACTAACAGCTGAACGAGCAAACGAAAATTAAGAAGATAACTTTTTTAAAAGCTTGGTGTGTGACACTCTATCGAATGCTTTTGATAAATCGATAAGTAATAAAAAAGCTACACCTTTCTTATCAATGACCGAATGAATATCATCGGGCACTTTCAGAAAGGCAGAAGTTGTACTGTCTTCTTCTTCTTCTTCGCATTACAAGCTTATTGCATATCGCATATTAGCTTATTGCGTGCTCTCAACTTAGTGTTCTAGATGCATTTCCACAGTTATTAATTGAGAGCTTTCGATGCCTGTACCATTTTTGCATTGGTATAATTGTGTGGCAAGTCCAATCATACTTCTATGCCCAGGGAAGTCGAGAAATTTTCCAACCCGAAAAATTCCTAGACCGGACCGGGAATTGAACCCATCCACCTCCAGCATGGTCTTGCTTTGTAGCTGCGCCTTTACCGACTGAGCTAAGGGAGGAGAAGTTGTACTGTGCCCACGGCGAAAACCAGATTGAAACTGATGCATGAGATTGTATCTTTCAATATGGCTTTGGATTTGGTTTTTTAATATTCTTTCAAATACCTTCGATAAGGCACATAAAATACTTATCGGCCTTAAATTAGACAAATTAACATTTCTTTCTTTCTTTTTAATCGGAATAACTTTGGACGATTTCCAAGCTTGTGGAAATTTGGAAGAGGATATAATCAGGTCATATATATGACATCAAATTGAACAAATATTGGGAAATAAAAGCTTTATAAATTTTAATGGAATTTCATCTAACCAAACTGCGTTAGATTTTATGGAATTTACGGCTATAATAATGTCATTATCAGAAATTGGTGAGAACTGAAAACCATGTTCATTTTCTAATGAAATAGGGGGTAATTCAAGGTCAATATATTTATTTATTTATTTATTTAATTGATTCCATCAACAGGCTTCAATAAGCCTCAATGATGTTAAGTAATACAAAAAACAACATGATTGTCTGTGCTTAAAACTTAAACATTACACTGCTATTCACGGTTACTTGTGCCCAAAAATATCGAGGTGAAGCTACGGCGAAGCGTCTGACGTGGTACGTGAAAATCGAACACTGAGGCAACTCTGTTGAAAACTCGCTGCAGTCCGTTTATTGCTCCATTCATTCTGTAGTTCGTGCGACGAAAGGGAAGTCTCAGCATAAGACTGTTTCTTAGTGCACGTGGTCGTACATTCAAATCGATTTTTTCGAGGATAGTAGGACAATCGATTCTCCCTTGCAATGTATCGGCAACAAGTAAAGCCCTTGCAGCGTCTCTTCGGGTCGAAAGAGTTTCCAAACCAATCAGCTGACATCGGCTTTCATAGCTAGGCAAACGGAAAGGATCTCTCCAAGGCGATCGCCGAAGGGCGAAGCGTAAGAATCGGTGCTGGACTGATTCGACTCTTTCTACACCATTGTTGTAGCTTGGATTCCAAACTGCTGAGCAATATTCAAGGACTGATCGGACCAGTGAGGAGTACAATGACTTCAGGCAATAAATATCAGTAAAGTTTTTGGTTATTCTAACGATAAAGCCTAGTGTTCTGGAAGCTTTATCAACGACATACGAAATATGCTGCTTATATGTGAGTTGCGAATCCAAAATGACTCCCAAATCCTTCACGTGGCTCACTCGTTCAATTGCTGAACCCAATAGGTTGTAGTTGAAGATGATTGGTTCTTTTATCCGAGAAAAGGAGATTACTAAGCATTTCGCCGGGTTAACTTCCATTCGGTTCAAGGTGCACCAGTCAGCAAAAGCGTTGAAGAAAGTGACAGTCGGCAATGGAACGAATCCGAAGGTAGATTTTTAGATCGTCAGCATACGATAGTCGAGGTCCGTCAAGCACATAATTCACATCGTTGAAGTAGAGCAGGAAGATCAAAGGTCCAAGGTGGCTACCCTGGGGTATCCCCGATGTAGCAGGATAAGTATCAGATCGGTAATCGCCTATGGCAACCATCAGTTGGCGACCGGTTACATACGATCGAAACCATTGTAATAGGTTACCATTGATCCCAAGTCTGTCTAGTTTAGCAATAGCAATAGCATGGTTTAGCTTATCGAACGCTTCTGACAGATCGGTATAAATCACATCCGTTTGAGCTCGGTCAACCATGCTATCAGTTACATAAGATGTGAGGCATAGCAGATTGGTGGTGGTGGAACGACCTGACATGAAGCCATGTTGATCATCACTCAAAACATGCTTGCAGTGAGAAAGTAGCGGTTCCATTATGACTAGTTCAAAAAGCTTCGATACGGTGCTCAGTGAGGTAATTCCACGATAGTTGTTGACATCTCGTTTGTTTCCTTTTTTGTGAACAGGAAACATGTGAGCAAACTTCCAGCAAGAAGGAAAAATACCACAGCGAAGCGATAATTGGAACACGTGACAGAGCGGAGTCAATAGACTATCGACATTCTTCTTGAGAAAAACGGACGGGATTCCTTCGGGTCCAGGGTTGCAAGAAGATTTCAGCTTGGAAGCAGCTCTTAAAATAGTCATATCGTTGATGTCGATGCCATTTAATGTATCGCCGTGCATTGGAACGTTGCTTGCTGCGAGGTTAACATATTCGTCAGATAGGCTCTCGTCAGTGAAAACATCGGCAAATTTGAGAGAGAAGAGTCGGCAAATCTCCTGATTTATGGATCCCACTTCGCCATTGAACACCATGGACGATGGAAGACCGGATTCCTTTCGCTGTTCGTTTACATAGTTCCAAAAGGATTTCGGATGTGATCTCATCCTGCGCTGAATTTCCTGCTGATATCGCGAATAGCTTTGGCAACTGATCCGTTTGAATTGATGGCTTAGTCGAACATAATAGCATTTTAATTGGAACGTACGGTACTTGGTGTATTTGCGTAGTGCAGCTCTTTTAGTAGATTTCAATCTACGGAGCTCCTTAGTCTGCCATGGATGATGAGCTGTTTTCTGGTGACTTATCTTCGGGACATGTCTGTCGATAGTATACGCCAAAATGTGTGAAAACGTTCTTGCGGCTACCTCAACATCGTGATGATCGAGGATGTTTTCCCAGTCCAAGCTGGAGAGCAAGTCTGAGATGCTGCGGTAATCTGCTTTTCGAAAATCGTAGGAAACAGCAACGGGCGTTTCGTCGAAATCGTGAAGTAACTTGCTCTCCACAGTCACAATCAAAGGAAGGTGATGTGGAGTTGGTTTCACTAGTGGAGCGGGTGCACAGGAGATGAATGGAGCGACATCCTGAGAACTGACGAAACAAAGGTCCAAGCTGCGGTTGTTCTCGTTGACTACATGATTGATTTGCGATAACGTAGACGTACTGTAGCTATCAAGAAACATAGTGGCTCCACAATGGAACACTGATCGTTCTGGATCCGGATACAGAAAACCGCTATGGGATGGTTGCCACGAGATACCAGGTAAATTGTAGTCTCCCAAGACAATAACCTCGTCAATAGCAGTTGCGCTTTCCAAGACAGCTTGAATTGAACGACAATGGGCGTCGATGAAATCTATATCTTGAGCTCGGTTTGGAGGTATGTAGACCACACATACAAACAACGTGCGATCCGCTAGGTCCACAGCTGCCCAGACCTGCTCTACGCTGTTCCACAGATCATTTTCAATTGCTCTGGCTTTCAATTCAGAACCGACAGCCAAGAGGACACCACCTCCCGTTGATTTTCGGCTGTTGCGGGGGTTACGATCACAACGGAAAACCTCGTATTCAGATCCAAACACTTGATTGGAGATCGTGCGGGAGTCGAGCCAAGTCTCTGTGAGAGCAATAATATGATAGCATCGGTCAGATACGGATATACGATAGTCTTCAACGTTCGAGTTCATCCCGCCTACGTTCTGATAGTAAATAGTGACGTCCTGGTTAGTACTAGCAACACGTTGAGAATCTGTGTACACCTCGCCTGAGAGGGAACTTTTGGGCATCCTAATTTCACTTCTGATAACAGCATTAGGGCAGCTTCGATGATCAAAGGCAGCAGAAGGTTGGGCTGCATCGGAGAATCCAGTGGTGCAACCCGCACTTCGAGTGTTAGAGAGTACCGATACAGTGCTGAAATTCGGAATGGCGTCAGGCGGTGAATAGTAAAATTAGAACTGATATATTCATTGATTTCATCGTGACTATTATCAAACTGTTCGATTTGTTGTGGATTTTTACTCACCGTAATATATTTCAGTTTTTTCCATAAGTTTTTGCTGGAATTCGTGGAAGTAAGATTAACAGATATGTACTCAACTTTTGCTGTATTAATTAAATGAGTAACTCTGTTCCGAAGACGCTTAAATTGGTGGTGATTAGAAGGAGTTCTATCAGAAATCCATATTCGATAAGCAATGTTTCTCTCTAGAATTGTACGAGCAATTTCATCGCTAAACCAAGGGTTTTTCAAAGGCTTTGAAACACGAACTGGAGTAAAATTATTGAACAGGTTAAGTAAATGTTCGTTTAAAAAATTTACAGCCAAATCAGCATCAGTTATACTGAAAATAAGATTCCAATTGATCCTATCAAAAGCTGCCATAAGAGACGACACGTTCAAATTACGATAGTCACGGAATGTACGGATTGATTCATCATCAATTCGGCTAATTTTTATAGATGAAAATAAGATATCATGTTTCGAAAATCCAGGTGCAGAGACTTGGTTCAAATTTTCAACAAATTCTGTGTTATTTGTTAAAAACAAATCAATTAATGAACTGCCTCCTGAAAAAAAGTGAGTGTTCATTGTATTCATGCACTTTAAGCCATAAAAATCTAGACAACTTTTAAATCTTTCAGATCGGCTATCAGTTGTGTTAAAGTTAGAGTTGAAATCGCTCAATAGTAATACATTTTGATACTGCAATGATAGATCAGATAATTTATCAAATAGGATTTCAAAGCAGTCTGTCCTAGGAGGGTTATAACAAACTCCCAGTAGAAACTTGGCAGTATTATGCATTATCTCTAAAAACATGAATTCAGTGCGAGACATGTTACCAGCTCAGAAGCAGAGAGTAATTTACTTTTCAAGAAACTTCTATAATATACACATACGCCTCCACCACGACTGTAATTGCGATCATTTCTAACAATGTTGTAACCATCAATTGCTATAAGGGAATCAGGTATATCTGCCGTAAGCCAAGTTTCGCTCAAACACATAATATCAATTTTGCTGTTATAAAAGCACTTTTTGAATTCATTAAACTTACTTAATTGACGCGCACAAAGACTTTGGATATTAACATGACACACATTTAAATTATTTGAACAGAGAGCACAGTTCATCACAACACGAGGAATACAAGTATTTGCAAGAGCATTGTTGGAATCACTACCCAACATCAAGAGAAACGATTAAAGGAAGTGAAATCCAGCACGAATGCGTCATACAGCCCAACCCACAGGAATCAACAATTAAATAGAGTAATGAGTAAGCATTCGGATAACATTTCATTGATATCTTCAACATCTCAATCCATTGATTACTATGAAGTGGTTCAAGTGAAGAAAAGTATAAACCACGGAAACATCAGTAGCAACAGCAGCAACAACAATAACAGCACAGCATCAGCAGCAGTATCCGCAGCAACCAGGAACCAGATCGAGCAGCAACAGTGATAACAGCAACAATTCTCCCATCCCCTTTTGACTTATTAGGAAGGAAGAAGAGACGGATATACATAGGAATGGAATCAAGGAAATGTTTTGGAAGGAGAAACAAAAGCTTTGAAGGAAAGGTTTAACTTTTAGGATAGCTCGGACAGATCCTCCAATGAATGCACCAAAACTGCCTCAGCATCCACCGCAGGCTTGACGAACACACATCCAACCTTGGTAAATACGGCATGCAATTTTCCCGAACGTCGCAGACTGATAGCTTTACCCTTGATTTTCCGAGCTTCTTCTGGTAGATTTTCATTGAGGTAGATTCGTCTATCAACATTGAACCCAACGTGAATCAATGATAGGTTGCGCACAGAGAAATACCGACGAAAAAAGTCATCTCGAGCCAGCTTGAAAGAAAATTGCAGTGCTATTGGAGAAGTAGCACCGATAACGATTTGTCCTCTGGCCAAACGTTTAGCGTAGATCAATGGCATGTTTTGTTCACCATATCCAAGAGCGACCGCAATCCTTCTTGAGATCTCATTCGCGTCCTCGTTTGCAGCGTATGGAATACCAGCTAGCAGCAGATCGTTACACTTTTCAATAGCTCGGATTCGGTCGTAGTTCTGCCGGACATCACACGCTATGTCTGAAGGCAATTGTTTTTCAACATTCCTGTACCTCAGATTTTCCATGACAGGATGTCTTGGGCTTTTTGAGAAAAAGTGTTTTGAAGTTTACAAAGCCGATTATGAAGGCGTTTATGGACCATTGACGATACAAAACTATTACGAATTGAACAAATGTAGTTAAACAAGGTTCAAATGATGATTGCATTAAACTAAATGGCATTAAGGAGTTCTCTTTGACTCTCAAGTAAGATCCGTATTGATTATGTCGACTATAACCAAAATCCATCAATAAATTTGCTAGAACAACTTCTTAATTAATTTCTCTTCCCTCATAAGAGTAAAAGAGAAAGGAACGAACAGGACAATCTGAGGCAGCCACGTAATCGTAGTAGACATTGATTTTCGTCCTGTTTCGAGTGTTTTTGTTTTTATTGGGGGTATCGTATAGAAAATCTGGAAAAAAAAACTTCATGAAGAAAATAGAGAGTTTGCTTGTTGTGCTTCGAAAAAGCGACTCCGTAAAAAAAATCAAGCCACTTTAGTAGCAACGATCGTTGCAAGATTTTTACTGGAGTTCAATAAAGGAGATAGTAGGTATCACAAAGTTTTGTGTCCCGTACTCAGCAGGTGGTGAAGTTTTATTTGCTTGGATTTAAAGAAAAAATAAATATATATGTTTGACTCATTGGCGAGATCGAAAATAAATTCTGGCAACCATGACGAATTGGTTTGAAAATCGTCTTTTCGATAATACAGGAATGAAACTCACATGAGGTTAGCTACGTTTGCCCAGTGAGTTTAGGTAGTCCTAACCTTGAATTACTACAGAATTGCTAGAGCTTCATTGCAATTCCCATATTTTGAATAAGGAAACATTCAGGAAGGTTCAGCGACTTTCTATGAAATTTTGCGAACTATAGGGAGCTGTTAGGAAAGTTCGGCAAACTTTAAATAAGTTCCTCCGAAGAAGCAGAGAAATTCTACAACTTTCAGAGAGGTTCATTGAACTTCAGGAAAGACTTCAGGAAAATTCTTCAAACTTTAAAGGTGTGCTTCGCTCTCCAGATCTGCCAACTTCAGGGACATTTTGTGAGCTTCAGGGGAGTTGAATGTCGTCCTGGTAAGTTCTACGAACTTCAAGAGAGTTCTGTAAGCTATAGCAACATTATATGAATTTCAATGATGTTCTGCAAACAGTTCTTTAAACGTGAGGAAATTTTTGCAAGCTTTAGGATGGTCTGTGAACCACAGGGAAAATTTAATAACATTAGGAAAGTGCTATAAATTTTAAAAAAATATCTGAGAATTTCAGGAAAGGAAATCAAGAACATCAAAGAAAGTCATGAAAGTTTGAAGAATTTCATCGAAGTTCAACGAAATCAAGGAAAAACTTTTGAACAGGGATTTGAATGTGAATGTAACTTCTATAAGCTGTATTATGCGGTCGTTGGTGGAACAACTCCCACTCCATGTTTTAGAAAACAGGTATAATAGTGAGAGTTTGTTGCGATATTTCTTTCTCTTTTACGCATCCTTTATGAAATGTGATCGAGGGCAGGGCGGAAGGCCGTAAAAATGAGAGTTGGCCACCTAAAAAAAATCGTGAGTACGGCTCACGCATGTTACATTGCCGTTTACCGGTATAAAAAAGGGAGCAGTTTATGAAAATTGAGGTTCACAAATATCCAGAAGAAAGATGTTGACAAGCAATTCAAACCAAACTCGACAGTCAAAGTTGGGCAGGTGTGTAGATATTTGTAAGAAAAAAACACCACAGAAAAAAAGGAATTCATAAAAAATTTCAAATTATGTCGGACGCAGGTTTCTCCTGAGAAACGTCATGCATATAGTGAACACCGGAAACTTCAGAATCTCTCCAAATTGGCAGATGAAAGTAAGCATCACTTTGTTTTTTTTTTTTTAACTAGTTCGTTTATTTACTAGGCTCAGTCGTGTGTGAAACTTTGCGGAGCCAAAATCAGTAATGTTTGATTTACATTTTAAATAGCAGTATTTCTAAGTTAGTATTGGGTACCAATTACTCGTGGCGGGCTCGAGGTTAATAGGTAACAATTTCAATTGGAAGGATCTAGGTAGGAAACTGGTTTCTGAAGCCTCCTTCAGATACTACGCTCGGACGGTTGACCAAATCCTGGCTGGGCAGGGGCAAGTAGCACAGGAACAGGAGGATAATAAGGCTGGGACACAATGGCGGGAAATTGTTTGGGAAGGAGGGGATAGTCACATCAAACTCTAACATCAGACAAACAAAGGAATTCGTAGATCGCTTGCATGTAGGGAAGATCACGTGTTCCCAATACATCTCTTACTTCACGGAAGGGTTGTCTACCTCGGGCCACTAGGGTATCCAATAGTTGTGCTCTGGAGGCGTCATTACCCGGGCAATACCAAACTGCGTGATCGATGTCATCATAACCGGTTCTGCACCTACATATATTGCTGTCAACGAGGTTTATTCTATAGAGATGTGCGTCTAGCGAGTAGTGGTTGGACATAAGTCTTGACATCACTCGAATGAATCCCCGACTTACATCCAGACCTTTGAACCACGCTCTCGAAGAAACATGTGGAATAATGGAATGTAACCACCGCCCAAGAGAATTATTTGTCCAATCGTTTTGCCAACTTAAAAGAGAACTCTGACGTACTAATGGGAAAAATTCATCATGTGAAATTCTTCTATCATAAATCTCGCCTTGTTGTGCGCCCACCTTTGCGAGAGAGTCTGCCTTCTCATTGCCTGGGATTGAGCAATGTGAGGGGACCCATACAAAGGTAATCATATATGATCTTTCGACCAGGAAACTCATCTGCTCCCTTACCTTTGAAAGGAAATAAGATGAGTGCCTACCTTGTTTCATTGACCGAATAGCCTCAATCGAACTGAGACTATCCGAGAAGATGAAGTAATGGTCTATGGGCATATCGGAAATCATCCCCAATGCGAAGTTGATTGCTGCTAGCTCAGCAACATAAACGGAACAAGGTTCCTGAAGTTTCCGAAAGGCGGTTGAGTATTCATTGAAGACGCCGAAGCCAGTGGATCCATCAATGCGTGATCCATCAGTGAAAAATCTTCTATTGCAATTGACTTGTTGGTACTTTTCAGCAAAAATGCGGGGAATTGAGATAGGTCGAAGTTGATCTGGAACTCCTTGAATAGCCTGTTTCATGGAGAGATCATAGTCAATGGGGGAACTGTAGTTAGTAAAGCATACACGAGAGGGGTTATAGCAAGGAAGGCTAATATCCGATGACATATAATTAAGATAGATTCGCACGAATCTAGACTGGATGCTCAATTCGAGCATTTCTTCGAAGTTTTCAATCACAAGGTTGTTACTGACACTACATTTAATCAATATTCTTAATGAGAGCTCCCAGAAACGGTTCTGCAGGGGTTTTACGCCCGCTAGGACCTCTAGGCTCATATTATGTGTTGAATGCATACAGCCAAGGGCAATACGTAAACAACGATATTGAATGCGTTCCAATTTAATTAGGTGGGTTTTTCTTGCCGAGAGGAAGCAAAAAGAACCATACTCAAGAACTGAAAGAATAGTTGTTTTATATAGTTTGATGAGGTCTTCCGGGTGAGCACCCCACCATGTCCCAGAAATTGATCGTAGAAAGTTGATCCTTTGTTGACACTTTTGTTTCAAATACGTAATGTGGGTACCCCAAGTGCATTTTGAATCAAACCAGACTCCAAGGTATTTGAAGGTTAAAGATTAGGTAATGTCTCTGCCCAAAAGATTTAGACGCAGTTGGGCTGGAAACCGCTTCCTTGTAAACACTACCAATTCAGTTTTTTGCGGTGAAAACTCGATCCCTAAATTTCTTGCCCAGAGAGACAGATTATTTAGGGAATTTTGCAAGATTTCTGCACGTGGACCTCTCATGGAAACCACGGCATCATCTGCAAGCTGTCTAAGCGTGCATTGATTATCTAAGCAGTTATCAATATCTTTGACATAGAAATTATAAAGTAAGGGACTTAAACATGAACCTTGGGGTAAGCCCATGTAGCTAATTCTAGAAGTTGTCAGTTGATCTAGATTGAAGGTCATTTGTTTTTCTGACAGCAAATTATACAAAAAATTATTCAAAATACCGCGTAATCCACTACTGTGCAAATTTTCTGACAGTATGTCTATGGAAACCGAATCAAATGCGCCCTTAATATCCAAAAAGACTGAAGCCAATTGCTCCTTGTGCGCAAAGGCCAGTTGAATATCAGATGAAAGCATCGCTAGACAATCGTTTGTTCCTTTACTCTTCCGGAAACCAAATTGCGTATTTGAAAGTAGATTGTTTGATTCAACCCAATGGTCAAGTCTTAATAGGATCATTTTTTCTAATAATTTCCTCAGGCATGATAACATAGAGATCGGACGGTAAGAATTGTGATCAGACGCTGGTTTCCCAGGCTTTTGAATAGCTATTACTTTAACCTGTCTCAATGCTGGTGGAACTATATTGAATTCCATAAATGAATTATATAGGTTAAGTAGTCGTTTTAATTTAGAGACTAAACCATTGTTTAATTATTTTATTAATTTAAACATTCTGACATTGTTACGATATCTGACGGTACCGAAGAGCGAATCTTACTGTATTTTACATTTAAACTTAGTGTTTTGACAACTTACATCCCCTTTCGAATAATTTTCAGCTGAATTTGTTTCCATCCGTAACAGTTTTGTATAATCAATAATCCGTATACGTTAACAGCTAAGTAAACTTCAAAACACATTTTCTCAAAAAAACCCAAGATGAAATATTTTAAAACCTTCGCAAATTTGATTGTTAGGATCAATACTAACTTCCTGTGAAGATAAAACTGAGGTACATGAATGTTGCAAAAAAAGTGCCTTCAGACATAGCGTGATCAGCGCGCATTTTGGTAACTGATGAAGAGAGCCTGTTGATTTCACTGGTGCACTCCGACTTGAACAGCTGAACATCTTCACGTAGCGTCGAAATTTCCACTTGCAGATCCTTCTTGCACGAATCAATTTTCGCGTTGGTGTTCTCGAACATGTCCTGCATACGGGCTAGAAGATTGTTGCATATTCAATACGGGCTTTTGTGATTGTTGCATATTCAAACTCTGGAAGCAACCATATTTGCCCGGAGATTTGGCAACAGAATTGATGGCCAAACGAGACCAAACCCAAGACCAAACGATTGGTGCCATCGATGGTGATCTTCACCGGATGCCTCCGATTGGGGAAGTATGTTGAGGTAGTGATGGAAATCAGTAATGACCTTGGACATATCGGAGAATTGCCATTCGTGACATATGCGCTTCCGTACTTCCTATAATGTGTGTAATGCGCTATACTATCACCTCAAAATTTCAAGAGCACAGCTGCCACAAAACAAACAAGTATGATACTGGAACTTCACATTTGATGCAGCAGACAGGGAGTTCCAACTTCATGAGTGATGTCACAACTTTGTCCGAAATTTGTTCTCTAGAACACTTTAAGTGATAGGACATTTCAGCCATCATCAGGAAATTTGTGGAATCTTCAAGGAATCACCATAAATTATTTTTGAACATACGATTTTCGAACAGATTTATTAACCAACAATACTAAAGAGTGGATCAGGAAACATGTAATGACCTTATCTTGCAAACTGAAGCACGCCTACGCAAATCAATTCCACAAAAATTAAGGAGAGCATTTTCCTTATCCGACGGTGTTGTTGATTTGGCAAGGAGAGCTTCGATTGGCGAGAAAAGATCATTACAAGATTTGATTACAAAAGCTGATCCGTCCTTATGAATTGTTGGTTGAGATTTCACGACGTTCCTTTCTTATAAACAAACGGGTGTCATCGTTACCTGTCGTGATACTTATAGAGATGTCATCCGATATAAGGGATATGACCGATAAAAATCAATATTATTTGTGTTTAGTGATTTAAGCACGATTATATCGGATGAATCCGATAAAATGGATTTCTCCGACTATAAATCAATAAATAAACTTTAGAGTATTTTTTGTCAAATTTTGAATGAATCTTGGACTTTCGTGTCCCTCGATTTCATTAACTTTTTCAGTGACAGTGTCTATATATAACAGTGACAGCTTGTGAATTTTTAATGCGTGTTGCAAAATACATCCCACGTGTAATTTGATTAAAGATGTAAAACAGTGTAAGACAATACATTTTTTTTTGTCTTGATTACAAAAGTCTGTAAATATCTGTGAAAAAACTAAAAAGTCTGTAAATGTCTGAAACGAAAAAAATGTCTGTGAAAAAAATAAACATCTATAAATTCACAGACATGTCTGTAAATCTGGCATCTCTGGTTCTAAGTCAGTTTCTTACCAATAAAGTTCAAATGTTGCAAGGTGTGGACCTGATTTGTAATCGTCTGAATATTATTGTGAAACGAAATTGTCAAAACGTTCACCAGTCTAATAGTCAATGGTCAGTGCCAAGGTTTTCCAAAAGTGCTTTTCATAAAAAGTGATGACTGTTTCGATTTGTGATAAGATACCTGTAAATTCAGTTAAATCGATCGCTATTTATGTTTGCAAGTAAATGTTAACTTTATTTCTGCACCACCTGATTCTTGTAAGCGAATGCAATACAAGATATAAAATTCCACCAATCATTTTCATTTGTGATATCTCATAGCATGAGACATTGACCGATAACAGGTTTTTTCGAGAATGCTTCATTTATGTGATACTATCGGTTCACAAAACTTGCAAATCTGATGAAGTTTTTACGTTTTCAGTTCAACAAAGTATGAAGTCACAAATAGTGTAGAGCGCTACTTCGTCGTAATCGCCTTATTTCGTTCAATCGAGTATAAAACATCAATAATATCAGTGATTTCAACGTGCACAAACCGTACGAATATTTACAACCATTGTTCTCAAAACAAAAGAAATGCTCCTGGCTTTTCCATTTTTCTGCCTTCATCCGTATGACGAATGAAATCCAATGGCGTTTGATACTTTTGAACGGAAATGAAACTCATATAGAAATTTGTCATTTTTAGTGAAAACATTCCCAGCTTCTGTTCAGATCCGTTCGAAAAGCGAGTTAAAGCGCGGGCTGTGCTTAGTAGGACGGAAATTAGATCAGAAACCCTATCGATGTTTTATAATTTTGGAGCCAACGCTGACTGGCATGCAGAAACCGCTTGCCCGAAATATGTTCTCTGAACTGTTTGCGCCGAACAAACAAACTGATAAATTAACTGAGAGCCGGTGATTTCGTTTGCATTTGCAATTGATGATTTCAAGCGCAAGCGCTAAAAACAGGATTAACAAAATTGTTTACTTTTTGGTTATTGACCTTTCCGGAGAATATTTCACCTTATCGACGGGGAAAGGTAACAGATGCGTCATTCAATCACCATCATTACTCATCGCCAGCCAGAGCACTCCTCCCGTTCTGATATCATCCGTGTGCTCACTTCATGTTCGTGTGCGTCATTATTGCTCTGACTAGATTCTACAGGCGTACCGTGCACCTCCCAGGGAATTCCAAAACTCACCGGCTTTAGTACTTTGCTACAACAACCAATAACCACTGTTTAACTTCAATTTCATCATCATATTCCTCGCGTTTACCCCCGTTCGGAGGGAGCATAAATATTCATAGGTCATGCATGCCTAAACGAATTTACATATAATTGAATCAATATTATCCACACTCATTAATAAATCGAGCCCCTTCCCCGTTTATTTTTTCGCCTCGATCCAGCAACTGTTCTCCGCTATCATCCGCTATGCTTATGTGTTCCACCACTTCTATGACCAAATGTTGTTCCACCATGGCGAGTTCTAACGAGTTCCATATTACACAGGTAAAACACAGGTCTATCGTCACTCTTCCCCACCTCACCCAAAACGGACAAAGATCGAACACATGTTGTAAATATTGTTTCTCTCCTTATTATGGGTGTTGGTGGTGGTGGAAGCGCTGGATGTGGTCCTTGGTTCTCTTCCTCATCCATTGACTGGCATACCGTACATGTGGGTCCCCTTGTTAGGTGATAGGAGATATCTATAAATTTCGATCAAATTATGGAACGAAGCTAAATTATGTTTATTGAATGAAGACACGCGTCCAATAGTGCACCGAGGAGCACCGCATGATCGCCGGGCTGGCCAAGCAGTGAATGCTGTCTCGAGTCAGGACAGCATGCAAGGAGGGAGCTGACCTGCTGGTTGATTTCCGAGGATAGCGATGCCATATGGTGCCACTTTGAGTTCTTTGAAATGGTGCAGATAAATTTTGTATTTTTAAAAAGTTGTGTCCATTTCGTCAGAAGAGGCGGCATTAATTATAATTGTTTAATGAGGATCTTGATAACATATTCGTATCGAACAAAACTTGATTGCAGAGCTTTTAATGATTTTGATATAGACTTCATAAGGGGCTGCACGCTATGTTTAAAGGTGACTTGTGTGTGTGTGTGTGTGTGTGTGTGTGTGTGTGTGTGTTTTTTTTTTTTTTTTTTTTTTTTTTTTTTTTTTTTTTTTTTTTCTAGTAAGGGTTAGGAAAGCTTCAAAAAGCCTGGCCTGTAGTGAAGGTGGCACGGTGTGGTATCCACTAGTTGCCTAGTGCAGCTCCACTAAAACCCATTCCTTACTCTCTCCTCTGCCTGGATCCCCCCGGGACCACTGTGAAGCGACTACTTCGGGGGGTGACTGTGATCATGCACTTGTCGTACTCTCAGCGCTAGCTGGCGTTGCTAGATCGCTGCTCTTCTCTCCATTTACGCTGCAGCTCTGACATAATCTGCGTGACTGCCCTGCTGACGGCATTCCAAGAGTCCTCCTCTCGACACATTTCATCGACGACATTCTCCACGTTAAGGACGGGCATCTCCGTTCGCACTGCCTCGAACCTTGGACAGTCAAAGACCACATGCTCCGGCGTTTCATCGACGTTGCCACACTCCGGACAGAGGGGTGACGCTGCGTGTCCGAACCGATGCAGGTATTTCCTGAAGCAGCCGTGGCCAGACAGGAACTGCGTTAGGTGGAAATTGACTTCTCCGTGTTTTCTGTTCACCCAGGTCGAAAGAATCGGTATTAGTCTATGTGTCCATCTACCGTTCTCCGTCGTGTTCCACTCCTGTTGCCAATGACTCCACTCTCACAACTTTCCGTACTCTTCCGGCTTCTCTCTGCCTGTAGCACTCGCTGTCCTCCACCAGGGTGATGCCGATAGTGATCATACCGGCGATAACGCATACTGCTTCCGACGAGATGGTTCTGTACGCACTCACGACTCGCATGGCCATGAGCCGGAACGTACTGCTCAGTTTCCTTTGGTTCTGCTTCGTTTCCAGCGCTGGAACCCAGGCTGGACCTCCACCTTAGTCCGTGAGTTAGAAGGTGTTAGCTCTATTGCAGCTCCAGTGACCCATTTCAGAATGCCTGGTAATTCACGACCACTCCGAGGTCACTTTTACTTACAATAAGCCCCGCATGTTCACTCTACCTTTATCAAATGGATAATGGTATCATAAACACACTTCCAGATTCAAAAAATATTATTTCCAAATCAGGCACGTATATAGTTTTGAAATTTGTTCAACTGTATTAAATCGATTTGAATGGACATTTCTTACCAATTTTGTTTCGAATACCTCATGATGCATCTGCTGGCAGCACTTACTGGCCCTTACCGGCGACCAACTTGTCTGCCCGCAAAAGCAACAACGCCTAAATCTCAAAGCTCTCCGGACGTCCCCTCGAAAATGCAATCGAGATATGTATAAGAACAATCTTCAACTGGAACGTACTTATTTATTTATTTCCATTTCGTCAAGCCAGTGTAGACTACATACAATGATTATTACAATGTTTACTTACATACTATGCATTAATTCTATTCTGTTTTAGCTTAGTTTGTATTTGCTGCTTGGACATAGTGATGTCAATAGTTCCGCAATGCAAATTATATAGGCGCATCATTCGATTGATTGGGCTATTTTTTGCATAGTTTGTTCTGTACGATGTTTCTGAAAATAAATTCCGTGTTCTAAGATATCGACAAGGTGTGTAAAAATTTAATTGTGCGAGAATTTCTGCCGAATCTATGCGCATTGAAATAATGTCGTTGATGAAGAAAAGCATTGCAAATTGGCGGCGCTCCTTAAGTGTTTGTATATTGATGAGCATGCAGCGCGCTTCATAAGATGGTAATGGAAATGTAGTCCAATTCAATTTACGTAAAGCATATAAAAGGAATTGTTTTTGGACAGATTCTATGCGTTCTTCGTGTATGGAAATGTATGGATTCCATACTAGGTGGCAGTATTCCAGAATTGGCCTTACATATGTGGTATATAAAAGCTTAATAGTGTATGGGTCTTCGAAATTATGACTGAACCTTTTGATGAAGCCTAGCATTCTGTTTGCTTTACTAATGATAGTATTATAATGTTCTATAAAAGTTAGTTTGGAGTCTAGGATTACACCTAGATCTCTTACAATTTTGCTTTTTTCTACTATTTGGTTGCCTAATGATATTTCAATATGCGGTGTTTCAATTTTTCTGCTAAATGCTATTGCAGTACATTTTTTTACGTTCAGTTTAAGTAGACTTTTACTACACCAGGTGTGGAATATATTGATTTCATTCTGGAATTCTTCTGCATCGCTAGAATTACTTATTTCCATAAAGAGCTTCATGTCGTCTGCATATACAAGCAATTTTATTTTTTAAGTATGTAGGAAATGTCGTTTATGTACAAAATAAAAAGAAGTGGGCCTAAATGAGAACCCTGGGGTACCCCAGAGGTGACTGAAATTGGTTCTGAAAGTTTATTTTGAAAGCGAACTATTTGTTTACGATGTGTTAGGTATGATTGAAGCCAATTCAAAAGTCCAGGCTCCATTCCTATTTTCTGCAATTTGAGGATTAATAATGGTATGTCGATGCGGTCAAATGCTTTACTGAAGTCGGTGTATAGCGCTTCAACGTGCTTGCCACTGTCCAACGCTTTAATAATGAAAGATACATATTCTAGAAGATTAGAGGTAGTTGAGCGACCTTTAAAAAAGCCGTGCTGTTTACTTGTAATTAGATTTTTCACCTGCTGAAAAATATTGCCGTTTACGATTGATTTAAAAAGTTTTGGAATGCAAGAAATAATAGCAATTCCACGATAATTTCGAATGTCTGATTTTGCACCTGATTTGAAAATAGGTACCAAATAAGATGATTTCCAAATTTCAGGGAATTTTCCATTTTTCAGAGACATGTTGAAAAGACGCTCTAGAGGAAATGCGAGTTCTTCAGAAAGGTTTTTCAAAAATATGGGTGCGATGCCGTCAGGTCCAGACCCTTTCGACGCGTTTAAGTTTTTTAGTGCATTGAGGACTTCATGTTGAGAAAGTTGGTTGACAGAGATGTTTTTAGAAATTTCAGGAATGAATGCAAAGAAATCGCGGTCACGATCTTCTTCGGAAAATGTGGTGTATACTTCTTGGAAGAAATTTGCAAAGAGACTGCAAATTTCAGAAGAATTCTCGCCTACATTTGCATCCAAATTCATTCGCGAAGGAAAATTGCTGCTTTTTAATTTCGTGTTTACATAATTAAAAAAGTTCTTAGGACATGATTTGACTTCATTTTCGACTTTGCGGTTATAGTCCTCATATGCAGAGTTGGTGGCTGTATTTAATTGGTTGCATAAGTTGTGATAGTTTCGCAAATTGGTTTCAGTTTTTTCTTTTTTGTATAGCTTTCTGTTTTTTATTCTTCAAATTTTTCAGTTGTGGATTGAACCATGCGGGTAGTTTATTGTTTTGTGTTCGCCTTCTTTTTTTTGATGGTACAGTTTCTAAGATTAGGTTTTGTAGAATTAAGTGAAATTTTTCTACTTCAGTATCGACATTTCCTTCAATACTTATTAAATTTTGCCAATTTATTGTACAGAGTCTACGTTTGGCTTCTTCGTAATTTGCTTTATGGTATTCCGGCACTTCCTCGTATTCCCAGTCGCTGGAGGAGGAAGAATTTTGTACGAAGATTGAGTATTCAATTGCTGTGTGAAACACTTCATTTTTCCATAAAGGTGCTAATGATGTATCCACACAGAAGTCTTCAGTACAATTTGTAAATAAAAGGTCTAAATATGAGTTTTGTTGATTTTTTACATGGTTTATTTGATTAAGACCAAAATAAGATATTTTGTCGAATAATAATTGTAATGCTTCGTCTTCACCTACGACCGGGAGTAAAAATGATTCATTTTCAATGTCTGTAATAAAGTCTGCGTTTCGTTGATTGAAGTCGCCATAAATATGCAGTTTTACTTCTGGTTCCATATTTGACATTATAGTTTCAACAATTTGAAAAAAATAGTTCAAAAGACTGCTTGTGGGCATGTTTAGGTGGAAAATACACAGAAGAAAAAATGTGTATTTCACCGGCAATAAGTGCTTTGACCCAGACATTTTCGAATTCCTTGTGCTTATTTGTTATGATTTCTTCAGAAGTAAAGTCAGCATTGATGGCAATGAGCACTCCACCACCAGACTTTTTATTACAGAGTTGAAAATTCCTGTCGTGCCGGAATACATTAAAATTGTTTCCAAAAATTTCTTCGCTTCTGACGCTTTCGTCCCAGCTTGTTTCAGTTCCAAGAATTATTTGAAAAGAAGAAGATAGAATGTTCTGGTGGATTTCTTTCATTTTAGCTGGGCTTTTCATGCGATTGAAATTTTGGCAATACACCAAAATTTCAGTCGCATTCTGTTGAGGAAGTGAAGAGATTTTTGGAGGGTCAGTATTACTTACATTAGTAGGGTCTACCTCATGTAGAGTGTCGTCATTCGATAATAATAATTCCCTTGCATGGGAATAGTCGTCGTTACTTCCTTTAGTAGAGTGCGTCAGTGCCGTTGAAAATTTGGAGGACTGTAAAATTTGCGAGCGGCCTCCCTAGTTTGCTGCAGTCGTTGTGTGCGTTCACTAAGTAGGAACGCGCGGTGTGAATTCAGGTCTGCCAAAGCGTCGGTGCGTGGAATTCCGAGTTCTTCGTGAACGTCCAGGAAAATTTCGCGTAAAAGGGCTGTTTCCGTTGGTAGTCCTTCTGCTGCCAGCATTAAAGTTGCACTAGTTTTAGTGATTCCGCGAATACATACTGAAGGTGGCTGGTCGTGCAAGTATGAAAGATAAGTCCGCACAATGTCCATAATTTTGGGGTCCCGCAGCCGTGCCTTCAAAAAGCGTCGGTCGCCAATTGCAGACTGTTCCGTGAGTCTGACTATAGGCGGACGCATTGGGTCCAGGATTGGAGGGTGTTCATGTCCGGTTGGTCTTTCGGCGCGATAAGGGTGAATAGTTTCCCCTTTTTCGAAGTTAATGAATTTTAGTCCATTGTCTGTGCTTGGTGGACGAGAAAATTGTATACGTGCAGCAGCCATAAGCTCTTTGTCCAGAGGTAATGCCGTATGTGCATGCGTGGAGTTAATAAGTGTCGACGTTCTTATTCCATTGCTATGATTGTTGGTATTGCTGTTGTTGTTGTTGTTGTTGTTGTTGTTGTTGTTGTTGTTGTTGTTGTTGTTGTTGTTGTTGTTGTTGTTGTTGTTGTTGTTGTTGTTGTTGTTGTTTTTGTTGTTGTTGTTGTTGTTGTTGTTGTTGTTGTTGTTGTTGTTGTTGTTGTTGTTGTTGTTGTTGTTGTTGTTGTTGTTGTTGTTGTTGGTGTTATTATTGCTGTTCTTGTTATTGTTGTAGTTGTCTGTTTTGTTCTTGTTATTGTACTGATATGAATTTTCCTGGTGATGTTCCTTTCGTTGCTTTCGCCTACGTCTGGCTTTTTCCTTTTCTTTTTCCTGAAGGCGACGGGAACGCTGTTTGGTGTCAAATGCAGTCCAGTCGCGTTTCCATATTTTTTTATTTCCTAGCATTCGCCAGCTGGGGGCTGGTTCGGCACCGACGTTCTGCAGTTCAATTTCTATGTTGTTACATGCAATTGGATTGCCAGTATGTGCTGCTTCAGAAAAGGTTTTTGCCATTTCTTCCATATGTGCTTTTACATCGGAAGCTAGAATAGCATTTGAGTCCGCTAAGTCGTTCTTAATTTCCATAATTAATTGTGGAATTAGGTCAATTGAGTGCACTGTTGCTGTTGTTGTTGATGTAATGGCTTCTACTGCTGCTGTTGCTGCCGAGTTGACCGCCTTTTCTACAGCGATACAGGCGTCTGCTGGAGGTGTGTCCAAAAGTGCTGACAGTTTACTTTTTATTTCAGTGGAACTAGTCTTGCTGCTGCTGGCGAGGTTTGAAATGGCTTGTTTTACGTCGACAAGCATTTTCTCAATGTGGTCGAGCGTTTCGTCATGAGTCGCGCTTAGGCTTTTGAAATTCATGAGGAGTTTGTGGTTTGCTGCCAATGTATGTCCGATGTTTTCCGTGATATTTTGGAAAGACTTGGACAGTTCCTTCATGTTAAGTTCAGCGGTGAACTTTTCCTGACAGTCTTGGCAAAGAGGCAGCATGAAGGTCCGCAAAATTTCTTCATGATTCCGCTGTGCGCCTACGCAAGCTGCGTGGAAAGTCCGATTGCAGGCACCATGGCAGCGCCATAGGAAACGATTGTCATTTTGCACGCAATTCACGATACCGCACTTCATTGCACTCGCGTCGGGTGATAAAAAAAAAGTAAAAAATTGCTTCTTGAAAATGCTAACGCGGGGCTCGCGCACGGGTCAGTTATTAAAAGGTATGAAAAATAAAATAAAGTTTGAATGGTAAAATATATACAAGAACGCTGTGAACGCGCGTCTGAACTCAAAGGTGGTTCGTGGTGAACTGACCAAATCAATACATCCGGGAGCACATTCCCGATGCTTATTTTTCTCTCGCATGCCCGTCGTCGTCGAACGGCAAAAAAAGGGAACTCGGTGAGCAATTTTGTGATACGGAATTTTCACTGAACATAAACCGCGAATTTACGAATTTTACCACTCCCAACTGCGAAACACGTTCAGAAGCACTTTTGGTACACTTTCGATAACTTTGTTTCGAAAACACAAAAAACCTCCAGGAGGCAGAGCGCCAGCGCTAATCCGGCAAATGCAGCCGAAAACTATGAACGCGAACGCACGCACAAAACAGAGAACAAACTTAAAACACAACCGTATCCAAAGGCGTTCGAAACTGCACTCTCCACGCTATGTTTAAAGGTGACTTGCATAAAAAGTTTATGTATCTTCATTTGTATTTCGTAGGATCTTTCTTTGAGTCCTCTCGTTTCATAATCTTGGTGGTTTAAATTATTTCATCTGTGAAAATTTTATTTCTCGTACATACATTTTGTGTTTTGTTTAACCCGTAAATGCCAGCAAATAATCCTTCCTGTAATAGAATACGATATGCCAATCTGGGAGAGCAGTGAAAATTCCCATCACCTCAAATTACAAAGGGTACAAAACAAGTTTTTGAGGATGATCCTCAACAGTCCTCCACGAATGAGGAATTCTGAGGTCCATCGCCTGACTGGTCTTCAGAAGCTGGAGTTGAGGAGAACAGCTACCATCCAAAAGTTCAGAGATTGCTGTATCTGTATGCTGCATGCTAAATCTGGCATGTTGGGTTAAGCTTTAGATTAAGTAGGTACGTATTCAAATTTTTAAATTCCATGAAAACAAACTCTCTTAAAGGATATCCGGTAAACTAGCGCTAAACGCAATCATCACATTAGAATAACCAATTAACTAGAACAAAGATGAAGAGCCAAAGGCTAACCAATTGAAATGTTAAACCAATGTTGAAACATAAAAAAAACCAGCAAATAAACGTAAATTTTACTACTACTATTCAGTTTCAATTCCATTTCAAGGGGCCATTCCGTAGATCTAAGGGTTCAATTTTCATGTTTCAATTTTTGTCATGATATATTTTCCGTCGATCTTGTTTTTCGTACTGAGTACCAATGCTACCGACGCCAAAAAGGCAGCTCCCACAGCTGGACTCTACCTATCGACCCATTTACGCATGAACCGGGGACCAACGACTTTACTTCCCTTCCGAAGGAAGGTGTGATCAGAGATGTTATGCCTCAGAACATCCCAGCGGCGCCGACTGGGATTGAACCCAGGCCTGCTGGGGTGATAATTAATCACGCTTACCCACTAGCGTGCAGAGGAATCTTGTTAACGAGGGGCAATTTTTTTCTATGGTGCATTTAATCTGGGGATGGGTACGTGGTAGATGGTGCTGTCCTCCTCTCACTTTTTCCCTACTGTTCAATTCAGCTAATTTTATTTATTTTTTGCTCCGGTGGTGGTTCATCTTCTTTACATTACATTGTGCAACGACGTAATCATGTCATTTTGAATACGGTTACTTGTATACTGGCAATTTTTCGCACCTTCCGCCAAGTGTTTTTCCAGCACAGGATCGTAGTTAGCCACCAACTGGATGGCACACTTTCCGCTCCTTCGGAATGTCCACGAAGTGGTCTGCTACCTTTGCAAAGTATGCGCACAAAATCGATGAAATGTTCCATTATATAGCGATTTTGTAGCCGCTTTGCCTTACTAGCAGCAATCATAGCTGTTTTTTGGTGGTCCAGTTCTTCGTCGATAGCCTTCCTGGTTTTGAAATTCTTCCACGCTTCCATACTACCAACATGGGTATCACTGCGATTGTGTTTGCCCAGCAACTCGGTCAATTTCTTCCAAATTTCTAAACCCTGTAGAAATCGTTGTAATAATGTTTTACGTCAAGCTCTTCTTTACAGGCTTAAAATACAAACCAAAGAAAATATATTCTTCAAGGCACTGGTATCATCTTTTATTCAGTTACCTTTCTGAAATTTTGTGCAGTACGTTTTTGTATATTTTGAAGGCATCGTTACAATTTTTGACTATTTCAAGTAAGTATTTTTGTAAGCCCTTATATGCTGTTAAAGTCACTTTACTGTTACCGTTGCGAGTACGTTAAACTTGGTCATTTTCAGCGAAAATAGTAGTTTTAATTTTTTTCAAATTTTGATTTAAATGCCAAGGCTAATAGGATTAAAAGGTTTAAACAATACATAGCGTTTCAACCAAAGGCGCACAAAACTATTTTGATAAACGAGTACAGGATTGTTAACGGAATGACGACTTGTGCGAAGGATTGAGCATGTCAACCACGGTAACAAATGACTTGAAATTTTCAGAGAAGATTCTTAGACAAATTCTTAGTAAGACAACCATCGGCCAAGGTTCAATGGCAAACTCATTCCTAATTTTCAATTAGGGAATCCAAAAGCTGTCTTTAAACTTTGTACAGTTGCTAAAAAGTCCATCCTCAGAATTCCTTAGGTTCTTTTAGAAATTTTTAGAACTCTATGAGCTCTTTTGAAATTCTTCTCAGAAGTCCTCTGGAATTATTTTGAGAATACTTCTTGACTTTTACTCAGAACACCTTGGAACTTAAATTCCCTTAGAGTTTCAGAAGAATTTCCTCAGTATTATCTAGAAATTATTCCCGGAATGAGCTAGAAATTATTGGTACTCCCTTGAAACTTTCCTCAAAATCCCTTTGGAATGTCACTCAAAATTTAATTTTATCGGTATTCTTTTCGGAATTATCTTGGAACTATCTGCAGGATTCACTAGAAATTATTCACAGACATTTCTTGGAATACTCCCCAGAAATATTCTGGAACAGTCCTCAGAATTCAATATCCTTGAGGATCTCCTCGGATTTTTTAGAACTCTCCGAAGAGCTTTTTTGAAATTCTTCTTAGAAGTCCACTGGAATTATATTTACAACTCTTCATGAATTTTTTCTCAGAACACCTTAGAACTGAAATTCCTTTAGAATTTCAGAAATTATTCCCGGAATGAGCTAGAAATTATCCTCGGAATTCGCTTGAAATTTTGCTTAAAATCCCTTTGGACGTTCACTCAAAATTTGATTTTCTCGGTATTCTTTTCGAAATTATCTTGGAACTATCTGCAGGATGCACTAGAAATTATCAGCAGAATTTTATTTGAAATCTCTCCAGAAATATTTTGGAACTGTCCTAAGAGTTCAATATCCTTGAGGTTCTTCTCGGAATATTCTAGAACTTTTTTTTTTCTCAGAACACCTTGGAAATGAAATTCCCCTAATGATTCAGAAGAATTTCCTCTGTATTCTCCAGAAATTCTTCCCAAAATGAACTTGAAATTATCTCCGGAATTTTCTAGAAATTTTCCCCAATGTCCCTTTGGAATTTCATTCAAAATTTAATTCTCTCGATATTATTTTCGAACTAGAAATTATTCGCAGAATTTTCATGGAATCATCTCCACAAATCTTTTCTTTTGGAACTTCTCTTCAGAATTCAATACCCTTGAGGTTCTTCTCAGAAGTCAAGTTTAAGTTGTCCGTCCATTCACCAAAACATTATAGTTTTTCTACCAGAAATATTCAATAAAGCTTGCCTCTCCATTCACCAGAACTGTGCAATTTTTACATCAGGAATTTTCAATTCAGCTAGCCCCTTCATGCAGCAGATTGAACCTTACACCAGAAATTTTTAATACAAACTTGCCCCCAGAAAATTTTACACCAGGAAATTTCAATTGACCAGAACGATGCAAATAATTCAACGTTAAAGTTCAATAAAAATTGCTTCTCCAATCTTCTGATTAGTGCAGATTTCCTTTTTCCATTTTCCACCAGACATTTTCAATATAGCTTGCTTCTCCTATCATCAGAATGTTGCAGGTTTTCCAACAAATTATACTTGCCTCTATTTTCAGATTTTTCAGCATAAATTTTCAGTAAAGCAGCTTCCCTCCAATCATAAAAATGGAGCAAATTTTACACCAGAAATTATTATTAAAGTTTGTTCCTCTATTGAGCAAAAGGATGCAAATTTGAGACCAAACATTTTCCGAAAAGCATGCACATCCATTCTTGCAGATTTTCCTCCAGAAGTTTTCAATATAGCTTAATTTAAATAAAGCTTGTGCCTTCATTTACCAGACCAGTGCAAGTTTTCCACCAGAAATTTTCTGCTAATTTCATTTATCAAGCGATACAAATATTTCACCAGAAATTTTCAATAAAGCATTCTTCTCCATTCACCAGAATGGTGTACCAACAATTGTCAGTGAAGTTTGTTTTACCATGCACGTTTGTGGTGCAATTCTCAGGCACCAGAATGATGCAAATTTTCCACCATAAATTTTCAATGAAGCTTGCATTCATCAGAACGATGCAAATTAAGCACCAGAAAAATAAATAAACCTTGCTTCTACATTCACCACAGTAATGCGAACGTTTCACAAGAAATATTCAGTTAAATGTGCACCTTCAAATGTTTTGCGTGGTTCAAATTTTCCACCAGGGTTATTCATTTTGATTAGTCCTTCCATTATTGATGATATGTTTACACCAGATATTCAATAAAAAGCTTTCTCTTCGATTTACCACCACGAAGGTGAATTTTTACAACCTTAAATTAACCCTCTTCTTTTATCCCTCCATGAACCACCTTGAAAAAAAAAAAATTACAACAGAATTTTTTTGTATGCACCACTGTGGTGCAATTTTTTGACCAAAAAATGTCATTGAAGTTTGTCTCTTCATGCACCTTTGTGGTGCAATTTTCAGACACCATCTCAAAGGAATTGACGCAATAAAAGGTGTACAGTGCCCTTATAGTATGAAATGAAGTTATTTTACCTTCAAATCAAGTTATCACGAAAACAAGTTATTTTATATCGTAATTTGGAAATGTGATAATAAACATCTTATTTATAAAAGGAGGGGCAATTGCCCCACCTTGCCCTACCCTGTGCACGCCAGTGCGTTTACCACTACACCACCGGTACTACCATCAATATTATATTATACCACTGGTGCTACCATTCTTATATTTTGACAAGAAGTGTTTTGAGAAAAAGCATAGCGCTTGTAACAAGTACTCTTTTCCATTTATTTATTTAGTTATTTATTTGCACAGAATTCCAAATTATACAATTTTCCACATTTTAGTTCATTGCATGAACTTTTGTTTTTTACAATTAAATTCATAAATATATTCACCACCAGGGAACGTACGTCCACCTATAAATAGTCACATTTTTTAAGTTCTTTATGAGGAGATTTTTAGCCTATGGCTAGTTCATCTCCGATAAATAGTTACACTTGTCATACGAAAACCAACGAGTTCCCAATACGTTCAGCTAATTCATTCCATTTGACCCTAATACGCTACCTGTTCGTTAAAGTCAGGTCGAGTCCGAACCGTTCTCTCGTATTAAAGAGTAACCGAAAATAGATTTGAGCAAGATAGTATATTGAAATTGCATGATAATGAAAGAGATGTAGCATTGAATGGTTGCAGACCAAGATGATTAAAATTGTCGTTTGAAAGGTCGTTGAATTACTTCGGAAATTTGACGTACTTCCGGCCACGATGACCGTTGAATTCACACCTATCTGAGGGTTCTGGAACTTCTACTCGTTCACTTTCACTTGAACCGTGGAAGAGGCGGGAGTCCGAGTAGTTAGTATTTAAGTGTACTTAGTGTCGCGGTGTGTTTTTCGTGGTATTTGAAGTAAAAAATGTGAGAAGTCTGAAGTTTGAATTAAATGTAACATTTTATGATCCTTTCCGGTAGCCTGTATAGATGCAAACTGTAGATTAAAAGCTACGTGCGGTCCACTTATTGTGTGTGCAAAGTTTGTAGAAACGTAAAGTGAACAATGTGGAGATGTATTTGAAATGTGTCGAACAGCCGTTCGACGGCTTTTTATGCAGGATCGTTTTTTGCAGATTGGAGTTTGCATCGCATCGCTTCTAGCGATAGATGGCTTTGCTCAGCACACCGCAACCAAGGAATTAAATCGCGCTCTTTAAACCCTACGCTTCATCGTCAAGGTTCCCGGTTCGGGGGAGAATTCGGAAGGGAGACACCGTTTAACTGATCTCCGGCAGAGCGTTAGCCAAATCCGCCAATATCAACCACGTGAACCCACGTCCATTACTCGTCTTCGAAGATCACCGCGTTTCCATTTGCGCCACCGCACATAACATATGTGGAACTTCTTGCAAAAAGCTGACTCAAATCTGACCCCTTTTTCGTTTTGCCTCAGTGGTATAACTGTCATAGTTGGACATCGATCTGTCAAAATAAAATTTTCGTGATATCGACACTGAGCATTTATACAGACCAATGTCGAAAACATAAATAATGGCTTCTTTCGTAAATGTCTCGTAGGTCAAAGTCTATCCATGTAAGCCACTAATTTTATCGGATAGGAGGAATCTTTCTCTACACAATCATGGTATTGGTTTTCTTGAAAGAGTTTTATTTTCAAGAAATTCACACAAAAAGTAATTGTTTACGTTTGCGACTCTTCAACTCTTTACTCCTGGTAAAATCCCATAAGCATTTGATGGAGTTTAATATTGTTGAAACAAATGGTAAGTTACAAATTCGCTGTAGTCGTCGTCGTAGGCACCGTCGTAGTCGTCGTAGGCAGTACCGTTAGTATATTTAAAGTTAACCATCAGCCGCTGAAAATATATGCATTATTGCGTATTTCTGTTGTTCATTACATACCAAATGAAAACTTAATCGTATTTTGCCGTGGAGTGTTGTGATTTTGAGATGCTCAATATTCCTAGAGGGATAGGTTTTGCTTAATGAGCAGAATATCATGGGTTTAATCCCAAGCTCTCCTATAGCAGAATAAACCACCATCGTTGGGTTCAGAGAGCATAAAGCGCAGTTAATAACCATTAGTTGAATTGATTAAACTATGAGTTTCGGGAAGGGTGTATGCATGATCTAGTTTGGAAGACATTGTTAGCTGCTTTCAGAGACGTCGCTTCTTTTGAATAGCTTTTTGTTAAGTCGCTCTTAGATTGTGATAATGTAAGGGGCACGGTGACTATAGAGCAACCGTTTTCGCTTAATGAGTAGAAGATTATGGGTTCAAACCTAAGCCTTATTACATTACTGAGTTAATCTTTCATCCAGGCCACTATCGTAGACAATTGTTAATAACAGAAATTCTAGGAACGATTCAGAAAAGTAATAAGTATATTTAGACCAATGAAACGTACGCCTGATCCAGTTCGGAAGACATTGTTAACTATTTTGGAGGATTTCATTTCATTGTAATAGCTTCTTGTAACCGATAATGAACGATTTTCGGTCGTAGCTTGTTGTGATGTAAGGGGCACGGTGGCCTTAGAGCGACCGTTTTTGCTTACAGATCAGAAAATACTTTACGTTACTGATAATTAATTAACATTAAGATCGCATCACTTCCCAATGTAAATCCAGATCTTATTTACCCCTCCCACTAACAAAAACGTCCTTCCCGTGACAACCGTGGAGATGCATAGGTATACTCGATCTCTAGTAACAACGGTTGTTGAAATAACAATCCTTTCCCTCCCCAATGACCGTAAGGACGTGGCTGGCGCCGTTATTGACCTCAAACATAAAGATTCTCCGGATTTTGTACACTGACAATGGATTGCATGCATATGGTTCTTTGTGCAAATTTCGCTATATCTGGTCAATCACGGAGTAGCAACAACTGAAATGTATGGTCGTCAATGCTCAACGCTTGATGATCGAGTTCACCACTCCTCACATCAGCTGAAGTTTCATCCACCAGCCTCCCCACACATGGGTGGAGCGGGGGAGCGTCTTATCCGTACAGTTTCGACGACAGTCCTGCGGCGCTCAGGAACTGTTGGCAACGCTCTCAGACCTGGGCCAACCAGTTTTGGAGCCAATGGGTTCGAGATTATTTGCCGTCGATCACTCGCCGAACTAAATGGTTTGGCCCTGTGAAACCCATCGAAACCGGCGACATCGTCGTCATCGTGGGGCCGAACTTCCAGCGAAACTGCTGGTTAAAGGGACGTGTAATAGCTACGAAGCCAGGAATCTCAGGAAGACCATCGGCGCATTCTGGGAAGGGGTGTTAATCCTGCCACGTCTAGTGGCCCGACGAGCCCCAACGACCCCACTAATGCTAACGCTTACGATAAAATGCGTCCACACCCAGGCGGTTAATCTGGGGACATTATCCCGTATGATGTCAAACAGCTCGGCAGTGAGTGCCAGTAAGCGCAGGCTCCTCGCTGGGGTCGTAGTATCTATCCTCAGATACGGCGGCCCTGCGTGGGCTGCGGTACTGGATATTGACTGCCACAGGCAGAAATTAGAGAGTACACACAGGCTAATGTGCTTAAGCGTGGCCAGTGCATACCGCACTATCTCGAGAGAGGCCGTCTGTGTCATAGCAGGGATGATGCCAATCAGCCTTATCATTAAGGAGGATGTGGCGTGCTATGACGCGAGGACCGTTCGAGGGGTGCGCAACAACGCGCGAGTTGTGTCGACCGCGAGATGGCAATCGGAGTGGGAAAACTCCACAAAGGGGAGGTGGACTTACCGCTTGATACCTTCCGTATCAAGCTGGGTCAACAGGCGCCATGGGGAAGTAAACTTCCACCTGACACAGTTCCTGTCAGGCCATGGCGGCTTTAGGAGCTACCTGCATAGGTTCGGACATGCAAGTACTCCCATCTGCCCCACTTGTGCTAGTGTCGAGGAGACCGCCGAACACGTCGTGTTTGCCTGTCCACGTTTCGAGCCAGTATCGAGCGCTATGCTAGCGATATGCGGAGTGGATACCAGTCCGGATAACATCGTTCATAGGATGTGTGGTACCACCGAGAACTGGAGCGCGGTGGTGACTGCGGTCACCCACATAGTTTCGGTATTACAACGACAGTGGCGAGCCGAGCAGCAGTTACCTACTGCCCGACCAGATCGTTAGAGTATTGCTAGAGAGGCGCCATAGCGCTACAGCGGCCCCTCCCACGAAGTAATGCCTTCGGGCGGTTCCGGGGAGGTCAAGGGCCAAGCGCACAGGGTAAGGTTTAGTGCGTCGGGAGTGAAATTCTCCCATCCCCACACCCTGAGTTCCTTCTCAGGTGTCGTGAGCAGATTCCCCCCTGTATAAAAAAAAAAGAAAAAAAACACCCATGCCGAGGACAGGGGATCGCCAAGGGTGTGTAGGGTCAGCAAAAAGGGCAAATATATGGGGTATATATGGGAGATCGCAGTAGGCCGCGCTTGAAAGCTGACGTGTTTTTCTTTTGGTAATTTTCGTCGGTGAATTAAACATTTTTTGCTTTAAATTTGTTATTTTGTGTGCTGACATTTAGTTTCAAGTGTTCATAAAGTTATCATTTAATGATATATCGTGTTTTGCCTGTGTTTGCCTTGAGTGACTCGGTTGACCTTGAATCTAACCTCCAAAATCTACGACGCAGCTTCAGTTTAATTGTTAGGTGTCGAAAATTTCTACCTGGGAGACCGGTTCTCCGAGTATGGATGCCACATTTTCGATGTGTAGTTCTGTTCTATTGAGAGATTCGTCACGTCGTCGAATTAGCCTGGGAACGTGCTCATAATGTGTCCGTCGCGAGTTTTGGTGGTGATGCGGTGGCCAACGCTTGCAAAAAAACTCGGCTGCTGGTCTCTCGGCGGTGTCGGAGATTGCGAGAAATATGAAAGATGCCTCACTGGATACGCCCAAGACTGGACGGGTGGTAGCTGGTGGCCGCGAAAGGTTCCTGGGGAAAGCACTAGACGTGAACCTTCTCCCAGATGACCATGGCAATGCAAGACAATTTGTGTTCGTTGAAATAACTATTACGACAAAGGTGAATCACGAAATGAGATGCAAAACGTAGAGAAAATTACGGAACCCATGTATTGGAGGATCAAATTAACATGGTGGGACCAGACCAAATACTTTTTACATTCAGTGTTTTTATGTTACTTCATACGCAAAGTTAGCGATTTTCAGAGTTGGTTGGAAATGCTAACATGAAGCTTTAGTGTGATAATTTATTAGCTAGAGAATGATCTTTAGAAGAGAGTAGGTGGATAGTTCCGTTAGAGTACGGCAGTATGAAAATTGAATAGAAGTTGAAAATGAGCGAAGGGCCATTAATGCGACAGTTTTTAAAGTTAGACGCACATCTTTTGCCTAACCCGTACGATGTTGGTCACGTTGGTCATGACGAGAGGAGCAACACAATAGTTGGGTAAAGAAGAATTGCATTATAACACACCATCGACTGGAAATGCTCTCGCAACGTGGGGCTTTAGGTAGTGATGAAAACGTCGCTAGAACTATTCCACAGCCGCAGTCAGTTTATGAGCAAAAGAAGGACGCATATTTTTTGCCTGTAGACTTGGAGACATACTTCAAGTCTCCGCGTACATCGTACGGGTTAGGAAAAAGATGTGCGTCTAACTTTAGAAACTATCGCATTAATGGCCCTTCGCATATTTTCAACTTTCATTCAATTTTCATACTGCCGTACTCTAACGGAACTCCACCTACTCTCTTCTACACAGCAAAAAAATAATTTTAATATCACATCAAGGTGGAAGCACTTCAATCGGGTCGAAAGTATGGTGTAATATTACTTGCCAAAAAGGCAAAATTATCATTAATACAGTGCATGTGCTGACATTACGTTGCTTTTACTGCATTTGAGTGAAGTGCATCCTCTTGGATGTAATATTAAAATTTATTTTTTACTGTGTAAAGATCATTCTCTAGCTAATACTTTTTACAATTAACAAAAACATAAACTAAATACGTGCCAGGATTCAAAAGAACATTTTGAATCTGGAAGTGTGTGTGTATGTGTGTAATACTAATATCCAATTGATAGAGGCAACACATACATGCGGGGCTTATTGTTAGTGAAAGTAACCTCAGATTGGGCGTGACTCTCCAGACATTCTGAAATGGGTTGTTGGATCTGCAATAGAGCTATAACCTTCTAACTCCTGGACTAAAGCTGTCTACAATGACCATACATGCGACATTGTAGAGATTTTTTTTTTTTTTTTAATTCTTTATTAAAGAGATTCTTAGCCTTAGGCTAGTTCATCTCTAAACATTGTAGAGAGAGTTCTTCCATAATAACACTGCCGGCCAGAAGGGGTTTTTTTTGTCCTCTGTTCGGGACCTAACACTACTGCGACCAGTAAATTGAACTACAATAAGTATATCCCGTGTCCTTAGTTTAGTGCATGTCGTATTCCTCCATCACTATTGAGAAATGATGAAGTATTCGATTTTTTTTTAAAGTTGCCACTCTTGCATTTATCGCAAGGATCCGACTCTAATTGAAAGGTCCCGCTATTTATACCCTTCGGAGTGTTGAAACACCCTACAAAGGCGCGCCTCTTTGTCAGTCAAAATTGGATTCCTTAGCAACAAAATTAAGGTATGACACCAATAATGACCATGCATCACAACCCTAGTCTTAACAACTTCAAACTAGGGAACAACAAACAGAAGGTTAGGAATCACATATATCAAGCCTTGTTTCAAGATCATCCTCGGTAGACAAACCCGAGTCTTGTCACTATGAACAAGGCAAAAAAAGTAACAACGACTAAGATGTGTTCCTTAGATTACTGAAAAATCCTGTTCCCCTAGTTTTAAGTAGTCAGGACTAGGAATCGGTGGTAGATCTTATATCCCGTAACGTATCACGAAAAGGTGATCTACCCACGTTACGGGGCACAGTTGGGGTTGGAGGGAATACACACACACGTGGATCGAAACGATCGACCGATCGTAATCAAAACAACCATTGTAGAAACTGCTCAGTCGGTTGCTTACATACATAGATATCCTGTTAGTGTTCGGAAAAACTCAAAAACTCAAATCTCATAAATGAGTTTATGCGCACATGAGTTTTGCCTTGCAAAATTCAACGTCGCAAAAATCCCCGATGAGTTTTCACGTTCAAAAATTCATTGCTTTATATTTTGGCGTTATTCGTTGTTATTACTATTGTTTATGCATCAGGGGTTGGAGACTTAACACAACATGCATAGGCATGATATCAATTGACGTTTGAGTGGTTTTTATGAGTTTAAAGCATGAATGATTTTTCGGCGTTGTGAGTGTGAGTGCGTGAATATGTATGAGAATCTCAAGCGTGAATTTTGTTTGCCACATTCGCACGCGAGTTTATTCTCGCATGGCGGCTCAATGAATGAGATTTGAGAATGATTTTCCGAACACTGACCCTGTATATTCAAAAAATCCTGGGACGGTAGGGTGCATCAGGGCATCTTTGAAGTTGTAACTGGACAATGGAATACAGTGCCAACCGGAGTCTAGGAGGTAATGTGTACGGTCATTTAAAATAGTTGCATTTAACTCCAACAGTTGCAATGAATTTGACGCGCTTTTCTCAAACAAAATATCCCGTAGAAAGCTTAACATGTATTTCGTTATTTGTTTTGTTGGATCATCATTGTTGGAAGGAGATTCTCTTATTCCCGCAGGTTTCGTGTAAGTGTCTCTGCTAACGGGTCCGTTCAACCCTTTTCGGCCCTTCATACAGCAGTATGTTGAATTCAGAATGATGACGAAATTTGATTTTGCAGTTGAGTGAAGCCACATGCAGGGCAAGACCCAAGCTGGTGGTGGCTTCTTACAAACATACATACATATATACATTCATACTAGTGAAATTATTGCATTATATCGAGTAATGTATGTATGTAAGGTAGCCACCATCCCTTCGAAGATCTTGTCTTGTATGCAGCTCCACTTAATAGCAAGATCAATTTGAGCTACCGATCTGAATTCACAATATCGCTGTATGAAGGGCCAAAAACGGTGGGGTGGACCCGTAAGCAGAGACACTTACGCGAAATCCACGGGAATTTAAGAATCTCCTTCCAACGATACGATCCAACAAATCGAATAACGCAATTCGCAATACTTATTAAGCTTCCTACAGGATGGTTTGTTAAGAAGGGCGCGTCAATCTCACTGAAACTGTTGGAGTAGAATTCACACCATCACAATCGAATCGGTAGGATAAAGAAAATGATAGTGTTTATTCCCTCCTAGACTCCGGTTGTCATACCACTCCAATCGTCCAGTTTCAGGTCAAATGATACCCTGATGCTCCCTCCCAACCCAGTATTTATTTATATATATAGTAAACATATGTAATGGAGAAATAAAATATATCAGAACATTAAAATACGTAATAATGAAAATACATTTATATGGATAAAAAAACTGGTATTTTACATACAATATGATGCAGCTCTATGTCTCCTCTGCTCCCAATAAGGAAGATGTAACCCTAAAATTTCCAACAAAAGACACAGAAAAGGAGATTTTGTTAGTAAGTTGGGTTCGTTGGATCAGGATTCACCTTGATAAGTGATGCGACCATGGTTTTAAATGAATCAGTGTTATCATGCATTATACTTGGATTTGCCCGAAGCCAAAACCAAATGGTGTATCATTGGGCCTTATTACGGGTGTCACTACACGGTGATAAGAAAGTGATACTCAGAATAAGAGCCTTGATTACCGTACAAATCAAATGGGAATCACTTCACCGTGACGACAAGTGACAACTTTTCACCGTGATGTGACATCCGCAATAAGCCCCATTATAATACAAATCTGAAGACGTTCCATCATCGAAATGCTGAAAATGAACTTAGAGCATGAGCATGAGCAAAATTGATCGCCCGCGACTGCCAACACCAAAGAGCTGAAAACCAATTCAAACAAATCAAATCAACAGCGGCGCCGGTGGTGTAGTGGTAAGCGTGATTACCTCTCACCCCAGCAGGCCTGGGTTCAATCCCAGTCGGCGCCGCCGGGATGTTCTGAGGCATAACATCTCTGATCACGCCTTCCTTCGGAAGGGAAGTAAAGCCGTTGGTCCCCGGTTCATGAGTTGATGGGTCGATAGGTAGGTAAGGTCCAGGTGTGGGAGCTGCCTCTCTGGCGTCGGTAGCATTGGTGCTCAGCACGGAAAACAAGATCGACGGAAAACAAATCAAAGGGAAATCAAATCAACAGACAAAACCAGGGTGAAAGCTGTAAGAGTGAATCATTACAGTATAAATCTAGTGATGTTCCGTCATCAAAGAGCTGGAAGAAAACTCAAATAATTTAAATCAATAGATCCAGTCTGAATGAAGGCTGCAAAAAGAGAATAATTATACAGCAATGACCCCATTTTGTCAGCTAGCAAAGTATGCATATCTTAAACATTCATCTTGAAGGAGGAAGGTATGAAATTACAATTATGTGGAATTATTGAAAAATAACAGTCTGATGCGCGGAGAGATTGACAGGATCGGGTCATAACTGTAATGTGAATATTAGGAAGATTTATCATCATCAAACTATTCTTGAATTGACCTGGAAGAATGCTTGTGAATAATTGTTATACAGATAAATTAAATTGATAAACTAAATGGTTCAAACAACAACTCCAGCCTGTAGAAAAGCTGACAATAGGGAATCTTTACAATGTGGATCCCCGACGGTCTTCTACTCAGTAAGCAAAAGCGGCAGCCACCAGGCTAGTCGATCTGCTCAATTTAAATATTGAAACCTTATTTTATGAAGTTCTTAAGAATACCAATTGAAACACAATGTAAATAAATAAAAGTTAAGAGTCTCATCCGAATCAAATGATTCCAAACGATACGCATTCATAGAAATTAAGTTTAAATAGACAAAAGTAGAAAAATGGAACAATCTCACCAAATCAGTCCAACTGAATCCCTTGCAAGCAGCTATGTCACGCTTGGTGTAGTAGCTCCGATCATAGACCCGCCCTACGGGGATCAATCCTCTGGTCGAATGTAATCGATTGCTCCATGACGCGAACACGAAGCGACCGCTCACAAAATCATACAACGCGTAAACAAACTGAAATCAAAAACTATCACACGCGACGCTACAAATTTCTGTTATTATTGCATTATATCGAGTAATATGTTTAAAATGGAAGATCAAGTGAAAACAAAAAAGTTAATCTAAACTACGTTTGCTTACAGCTAATTACTAGTCTATTGGAAGTGCCGATGAATTTAAATCTAAATTGCCTAATTATTTACCTAAGGTGATAACACACCGAAAACCTAGTGTATTTATAATAAAACATTTACGTATACCTCTAATAGTTACCCAGAGTAGAAGATTAGGAAGAAACCCAACTCATTCATCATTGCGGTAACAAATCATCAAAATTGAGTCCACCATAATTAATTAATTGTTCACGACTAAAGCTTTGCCAATCTTCTCAGGAAATTTGTAATTTTTTCTACATAAAATTAACAAAATTTACGGATTCGTATATCACCCAACACTCGATATGGAAAAACTTCATGATATAGGCAAACGCACTTGGTTCAAGTGAGCTGCTTCAATTTACCCCGACCAAGTGGTTGGTGCTCAGGTGATTTGAAAGTGAACAGCAAACATTTGGAAACGACTCGAATCACATAAAATGAGTTTAACGCCGAAGTTATTCGATGAAACTGGACCTACGATTAATAAAACTTCGTAATCCAGTGCCGCAAGTCACCAACGCCACTGGTTGGTTATGATCATCGAATATGAAGTTGGACGCATATTATAGGTAATGTTCGTAGTCGGTTGAATAAACATACTGGAACCTTAAAGACTTAGAAACGTAAAACGGAGATTTTCCCATTGTTATGATGTATGTAACGTCATACGTATTGCAGACATTGATTGATTAAGACCTACAGATTGTTAGTGTTTTTTACTCTATTATATCAACGTTGTGACGATACCCCACCAACCAGAACAATTATTAGAAAAACAACGATCATTTCCATAAATTTCTGATGATGTATAAACAAACATTAAACTCCATTACGAAGACAAACGGCGCCCGTTTGAGTCACCGCTTTGAACCCTTCTATTGTATCAAAGTGGATCATAAATCTCGATCCAAGAAGATACTTCCTGCTTCGTGTGCTCTAACAAAGAAAGGTGCCTACGGTAGTACTCCAGGAAGCACCCAAATGTGTTGGACGAGGAAAAAAACACTTCCTCTCCCTCACAAATCTCGAATATTACTTTTTTTATTCCATCTCTTAATGATATGGAAATGAATTGGTATTTTTTGTTAATAGAATGTAAAAACCCATCACCCATCCCACTTGGAAGGTGCCCCAGAAAATTATGATCCGTAAAAAATTACACCCTCTCAATTTCCCATGCCGTGCTTTACTAGAAGAAAAATAAAACCATACGAAGCAGAACAGAAAAGGAACAATCACCGTCAACTTGATGGGATACTAATTTTTTTCTCACCAACAACGACCGTACTCTAAGGTAAAAAAAAAATAGGAAGAAGCTATCTCTATTCATAGGAAAAAGGACGATAACTAATCTATCCGCATAAATAGATCGTGTTTCACTGCCACCAATTCCCATGCAATGGGTGATTCTCCACCAAGATTGTTACCAACTGAAACGAGTCGATCAACACTTTGAAGCACCCTGTTAAGAAAAAGGGACATTCGGTAAAAAAATCCCATGCCCTTCAAAAAAAAAAAAGGATGCTATACTTGTTCCTAACGGGAACCAAAATTCGTTTCAGGAAAGAAAAGAAGGAAGAGAAGATTGCCTGCAACAGGTTGAAAAATGTAAAACGAGAACGATGACGAGGTCTATGAGAACCAACCCGAGCACTTGTTCCTAGTGAGATCCGCAAAACAAAGCCCGACGACGAGACAGATAGACACAGCTTCTGCGTGCTCTTTGGGAAGGATCCCACACTGGTTGTGCGATCCTGTGGGAGATTTGTGTGAGGGCCTGACACTGAGGAGAAAAAAAATCACACGGAGCGAGGCTTATAAAAATCAACCAAACGGGCTCTCGGCACATTATGCGTGATTCTGAGTAGGTACCGGCTGTGTGGCTGAACACCAAGATGAATATGAAATTTCATGCCCCATTCCGAGCGGATGCTGTGAGGGACAATACCGATATCGGTCGTCAGTTTCTTTGCATGGGATACCTACCCACGGGGATGATGATGATGAAAAAACTGTGGACCGTCGGCGTGTGAGAATCCTGGCAGGTTATTTTTTGCTGTTCGGAAGAGAGAAAAAATCGAGCATTATCTTGCAACTTCCTGTTTCCGATCCGTTGGTTTGTGGTGCTAATGAATTACTTTGAGAACGATTTGTACGAGAGAAGGGGACTTAAACCGGGTTAGGTGCACTTTGAAGAGATGTAAGTTTATCCATATTTAATTTGCTTCCTCATGTGGTCGTTTTAATTATCCATAAGATACAATAGGTTTCAATATATTTTTCAACTCCGACTCCGACTCCGTATGCTCAAATATCGTCTCGACTTCGACTCCACAGCCCTGATAAAAATTATCGTGCATGATAAATGTACATGTATAGTTCCTAGATCTTTTAAGTAACTCGTACAACTTATCGACAATATCTAGATGTCCTCACCGTCCCTGCCCGCTTGTCGAAAAGATAAAGCAAGTCCCGTCCCAATCGACCGGCGCACGCTGTCAATTTTCATTTTTAATTAAATTGAATGGCAATTACACTTGTCCGCCTTCATTCTTCGTGGATTGGCCATTTCTCCTGCTCCCAATTTGCAGATTGGTGGTGCAGATCGGGAGCGATTTCGGTGCGATCACGACCACAACGACGACGGCGACGACGCGAGCCCACGAAACCCAAAGATGGTGATTTACGAACCCAGTTCAATTGAATTGATCCAGCACGCGAAAGGAATGTGTGGCTTATCAGTGTACTTTCATCACCAACGTCGTCGTCTGCAAATACAAACACGTACGACTGTCCAGTTTGGGCATCGCCCATTCACTTGCCAGATCGGTCGGTGGCGGTCAGTTGAGCGCACGGAGATAGGATGGACGTCCGTGTTGGACCCATTCAATGAATTATTTTGGGCAGACACATGTTGCACCGGCCGGCCAGTCGGCGTGGCATGGCACTGCGACCATTGGTGTGTTGAAATTGGTCCAGGACCAGAAGCGGAGGTGTCCAAAAATGAGATTAAAACGAGGTGATGCTATACAACTGCTACCATCCTCCCCGATCGCGGAAACGAACCGGAGTTCAACGACAGGTTAACCTGCGACGTTGCTCTCGATTTAACTTTATTATTATTGAATTTCGATATCGCTTGGCACCTCTCCACCCAACGAGCCCAACGAGGTCCGTGGCAGGGACGCAAAGGACGGTATAATCCTTTTAATTCTTCCTGGGCCCCTGTCTTTCGATTCCGCAGTACCGTGTACCGTACTACTCCGAAAGGGAGCGTTGCACAATTTACTCGACACAGCAGCGCAATAAATCGTGTCTTATCAGTAAAATATGTTCGACAAAAGTGAATAAAGAAGAAGCTCTCGCGGTCGTGTTCAAGAAAAGGGAAAAAAAAGAGTGAAAACGTCCACCGCGAGTTTCAAGTCAACAGGTATGTGAGCCTGCCTCTACGGAGGATTGTTCCATGAGCTACCCTCTTGTGGTTGTCTTGTTAATTCCTGGCTATGACAGTTTCGCTTGTTTTGATTTTATTTATTTTTACACCGCTACGATTGCCAAGCAGCCGGTGGCTTCGAAAGAGGTGCCTCTCTCTTACTTGAGAGAAGTCAGAGCCGGGACTCGCGGACGGCATCCTTATTTTTGTTTTGCGAAATTGATCGGAATCCGTGCGGCCAGCTTGAATTGGTTGTTTTTTTTTATGGCTAATTAAGTTTTAGTTCGATTTAATCCTTACATGGAAGTCCTAGAATACGTAACGGTGGTAACCATTCTATAAACCTATTAAGACTTCAAAAAGGCGTATTTGATATTTTTAAACAAATTCGACTCGAAAACGTTACTTCAAATTGAACTGAGATGAACTTCCAAACGAATTGTTTTTTTTTTTCTTTGATTTTATTTCCGTCGATCTTGTTTTCTGTGCTGAGCACCAATGCTACCGACGCCAGGAAGGCAGCTCCCACACCTGGACCCTACCTATCGACCCATCAACTTATGAACCGGAGACAAACGGTTTTACTTCCCTTCCGAAGGAAGGCGTGATCAGAGATGTTATGCCTCAGAACATCCCGGCGGCGCTGACTGGGATTGAACCCAGGCCTGCTGGAGTGAGAGGTAATCACGCTTACCACTACACCACCGGCGCCACTCCAAACGAATTGTCATCGGAGACAATGTTACAGGAATAAATCATTTCTTTTCTGGTTGTGTTTTTGTGTTCGGTTGGTAGTTGGCAAGTGTTAATAGCTGTTATAATAGCTATGATAATTTGTTCTTCGTTAGGTTTTGTTGTTACTGTGTAATTTAATCCGTTTTGTAATATCTTTAATTGATCTGTTGTAAATTGTTGGGATGACTTGTTGACGACAAACCCATCAAAAGGTTGGTATTGAAAGTCTTTTACTTTTCACTTTGCACTTAGCAGCTTTTGTCACTTCTGCTAAATGTTCTTTAAATCTTGTGTCTAAAAGTTCTTTTTGTTTGCCCGATGTATATTTTGTCAAACTGGGAACATGATGTTTTTTCTACTCCTGTTTTTCCTTAATCGTTAACTCCCAAGTAAGAATGTTGGTTTTATGAGGGTTCTGTAGACCATGAGTTGGACTTGTAGAATGCTATAAAACCTCTATAAAGCTTGCAATGTTACTCGGGCTGGGTCTTTTGTGTTTCCTAATCTCGTCTTTAGTTGAAAAACACAGAAACAACGAATACAAAAGACCATTGACTACATTAACACCAATAACAGATAGCCTATGACGAGTGTCTGTAGATTGCTACCAAAACTTAATTAGGCCATTGGCATTGACATTGTTTTCACCAGCAGAAACAACCAACTAAAGACGAGATTAGAAAACACTGAAGACTCAGTTAACGGTTTAGGAAAAGCAACAGTTTACTAAATACCCTGTTCCCAGTGCGACAAAATAATCATAGGGTAGACAAAAAGAACTTTAGACTCAAGATTTTAAGAACATTTAGCAGAAGTGACAAAATCTACTAATGACACGGAAAAAGGTATTAATTACCATTTCAAATCAAAAGTGGCTGAGCATGTATTTACTGACACACATCAATTGAAAAAGGACGACATAACAAATGTATGAAAAATTACAAACCCTTGGAAACTTGACGTGGCTGAAATCTTAAAAATGTACAAACAAAGACAAGCAATTTTATTTAATTATTACGTACCGTAAAACGGGGTAACATTGATAATTTTTTAAAGTATATTCTAATTATTTTTTACAGCAATGAATGTTTTTAAAATTTTATATTTTTAAAACAAGTACTGAGGATCCAAGAGTTAACTCATTAGTAATATCTATACATATAAAAATGAATTTCTGTCTGTCTGTCTGTCTGATTATTATAGACTCGGAAACTACTGAACCGATCGGCGTGAAAATTTGTATGCATGGGTTTTTGGGGCCGGGGAAGGTTCTTATGATGGTTTGAGACCCCTCCCCTCTCTGCAAGGGGGGGCTCCCATACAAATGAAATAGAAATTTCTACTCGAGAACTAATCAAGCAAATGGAACCAAATTTGGCATGTGGAGGTCATAGGGGGTAGCCCCTTAAATAAGAGGGAGGGGGGCTACGTACAATATAGCATGCTTTTTTTTATTGGCGCATAGACTCAAGCTAATATGGAATTCCGAGCAAGGCCGGGTACACTCAGCTAGTGTTGAATAAAAATTAAAGCATTTGCACTATTTTTTTAGTTTTGTGACCGAACTTCAGTATTTTGATTTGGGGTTACTTTGTTAATGCTCGATGAATGTAGAAAAAAATGAGTGAAACTCAAGCAATTTAGTTCTTTAAATATGAAACTTTCAAAGATTATATAATAAAAAACTTCATAAGCAATAAGAATACAACATTGAATTTGTGACGGATGTATCGGAAATACATTTCATAAGTGATGGTCTGAGTGCATTTTCAAAAACGCGAAAAATACGAAAACGGTTTTTAATATTTTTGTAAAATATGTAACAAATACTATATAAAAACTACATACGATATCAACGGAAATAACTTAAGCTACAATATGGAACCAATGTTTCTTATTTGGAAAAAGCACAGCGAATAAATTTATTCTTTATATAATACTATCAAAGTTACCCGCATTATCAAAGATACCCCGTTTTACGGTACCACAATAAACAAACCACGCGTACTTGTACTATGTACTACTGACTAAAAATAGAGATGGACGGAGAAAACAAAATACTATTCGGCAGCAGGGTTTTGTACCTAAATTATCTTGCAACCCTAGCTAGAAGCTAGCATTTCTCATGACTTTTACTTTTGATTCAATTTACGTGCAAAATAATAATTGAGTATATCGCAATATTTTGCGCATTTCTTGGAGCCATTTATGAATTTAATAATCATTAGAGTAAGAATCATTCAAAGTGTTTTTATGTTACTTCATACCAAGGCATACTTCAAATCTCCGCGTATATCCTACGGGTTAGGCAAAGAGTGTGCGTTTGACTTGCGCTGTCGCATTAATGGCCCTTCGCTCATTTTCAACTTCTATTCAATTTTCATACTGCCGTCCTCTAACGGAACTATCTACCTACACTCTTCTAAGACCATGCTCTACCTAATAAATTATCACACTAAAGCTTTGGATAGAATTTCCAACCAACTCTGAGAGTTAGAATATTGTTTTTGATTCTAGTAGAAAACTAGTTTCTGAAACTAGTAGAATTTGTTAAGTTAATGTAGTAAGAATAAGAAATCCTTGGAAAAATTCTAATGGGAATGTTCGATTGGCTCAGATTTTGACAGTTCATTTGGCTCAAAACATTCTCTCCGTCCATCTCTCCCTCTGAGTATTTCTAGTACCGTGCGGTGTTTTGACAAGTCTGGCACAGAGGGGCAGATCATACAAATTTACGGACAAAACCTCATAACTCCTAAAAATTCAAGTCAAGTATCTTGCTCATAGCTGTTTTGGTGAATAAAATCTACCTTTTGACATCATTTGTTTTGATCTAGATTATTTTATGGTGAGGAAAGCACTTTTAAAACAAATTCTTTAACACATATCATTAGAACTGCTCTTGATTATAAGATTTTGATCTAAATCACCTATGACCTTGATTACTAGCAATCTACAACAACATATTGAGGGTCCGCATTACGAAAAGAGGTCAGGTTTTGACCACATATAACTCTGTCAATATCTATGGATTTTATTTCTTAACAAGCCAAACGATTGGAAATTTATCTACCAATTTGCTAAAATGAACACTTTATTAATTTTCAATAGGTTACTATTGAAAAATACACAAATATCCAACTGCTACAATGGTGATCAACATTATCACAGATTGTCTGAAAAAAGCGCTTTCCCTACCACAGATTTCAAAATCGTATTCGATCCTATCTCCCTGAATGGCGCTTATTCAATCACCGTGTGTGGTGGTGTTCGGTCGTGCATCATCATCATCAGCAGCAGCAGCAGTAGCAGTAGCAGTGCTTTCGGTCATAACGACAAAACGGTCCAAAATTTTTCAAGGTCATCAATCGTATGTCACAACGAAAGGCCCCCGCAAGCAGCTAGCTATCAAGGCTGCCCTCAACCGCTGATCGGATTCAGTTGCTCATCGTGATTCTATGATTGATGTGTTTTCCCTAATACATATTTCATTTTCGCACCACTAAAGGGTGATACGGTCAAAATTTGGTCAATATCAACTTGACGTATTTCTTTCAATTTTGCATTTAAAAAACCTGAACACCCCTCATTTTGAAGGTGTGTGTGTGTAGAATGTTGCTCCTATTTTGATTTTGGAATTCACTCTTCAGTTATCAAAATGCCGTCCAAGCAAGAAGAGCAGCGTATCAAAATTTTGCTCGCGCATCGCGAAAATCCGAGCTACTCGCACGCAAAGTTGGCAAAATCGCTAAAAGTTGCCAAATCAACCGTTACAAATGTAATTAAAGTGTTTGGGAACACAACGTTTGTCGACAGCCAGGAAGTCTGGATCGGGGGGAAATCGAAAACCGGAAGCCGCTGAGACGACAAAGAGAGTTGCCGGTAGTTTCAAGCGAAACCCTAACCTCTCTCTCCGAGATGCCGCAAATAAGCTGGGTGTATCGTCTACAACCGTGCATCGAGCCAAAAAACGAGCCGGACTATCGACTTACAAGAAGGTAGTGACTCCAAATCGCGATGATAAACAAAATACGACGGCCAAAGCGCGATCCCGGAGGCTGTACACGACGATGCTGACGAAGTTTGACTGCGTGGTAATGGACGACGAAACCTACGTCAAAGCCGACTACAAGCAGCTTCCGGGACAGGAGTTTTATACGGCAAAAGGAAGGGGAAAGGTAGCAGATGTTTTCAAGCACATGAAACTGTCAAAGTTCGCAAAGAAATATCTGGTTTGGCAAGCCATCTGTACCTGTGGCTTGAAAAGCAGCATTTTCATAGCTTCCGGGACTGTGAACCAAGAAATTTACGTGAAAGAGTGTTTGAATAAACGTCTGCTGCCTTTCCTGAAGAAACACGGTTGTTCCGTACTGTTTTGGCCGGATTTGGCATCTTGCCATTACGGTAAAAAGGCCATGGAGTGGTACGCCGCCAACAACGTGCAGGTGGTTCCCAAGGACAAGAACCCTCCCAACACGCCAGAGCTCCGCCCAATTGAGAAATACTGGGCTATTGTCAAGCGGAACCTAAAGAAGACCAAAAAAACTGCTAAGGGCGAGCAGCAGTTCAAGGCAAACTGGCTTTCTGCGGCGAAGAAGGTGGACAAGGTGGCTGTACAAAATCTGATGGCAGGGGTCAAGCGTAAGGCCCGGCAATTCGGATTTGGAAAAGCGGAAGCCTAACTGAATATTTTTCCTGAATTTTATACTAATTGAACTTGAAAAAGAAATTTAATTTGATTTTTTAAGCAAACGATTTCACCGATTTACACGCGTTTTCCCTTGACCAAATTTTGACCGTATCACCCTTTATCATCTCCAAGAACATCGAGGACAAATTTCAACATCATTGTTCTAAACTGCCTTCCAAGCTTCCAACACATCGGTCCTTTTCAGGACCACAAATGACTGATAAAAGAGTTAACTAAAGAGTAAGAGCTTGTATCCAAGACATACCGTCCAGGATTGGCTTGTACCATAGAGGTAATTACATGGACTAGAGGTGGGCACAACAGCTCATCTGGCCGAGTGGATCAAACCTATCCAGCTTACTAAAGGGAGCCGATTCTTTTGAACAGCTCTTCAGCTCACATTGAAATGATAGAAATTATGCCACAAATTCAAAACGGGAAAATTAATTAGTGATTTTAGTGCTTAAAACTGCATACAATCGTAAAAGTACACACTAAGCTTATTTTACCGAAATCTGTGAAATTTAACCGAAATCTCAACAGCTGAACGTTCGGTAAACAGTTCGGTGAGGTTGTACGCAATGGTGACGTAGGATTTCGTGGTCTTAAATAATAAATCTTATTTGTTAACTGCAGCAGGAGCTTGTATTTTGTGTAAGAATAGGACTTTGAGTGGGGTTCTCTCTGTTTATACTCTTTTGTATGACGCGCTTTACATAGATGGCCCACAGCGACTCACGAAGAGCTACTGATTTCGATCAATAGCGTTGCGGCTTCTTCCTCCTTCTATGGACGCTCATGTGGGCTGCAGTTTGCTGCTTCCAGGTAGCCTTTCGTTGTGTACTGGAGAAAAATGTTCAACGCCACTTGCCGAAAGCACTGCTGCTGCTGCTGCTGATACCGACGACCGGACAACACCACACACGGTGATAGGAACTGAATTCGATCAGCGGTTGTGGGCAGCCTTGATAGCTAGTTGCTTGCAGGGAGCCTTTTGTTGTGTACTAGAGAACATCACTGCTCACCACGTGGTTATGGAATAAACACCGTATGGGGAGACCGGATGGAATTCAACTTTGAAATCCGTGTTAGGGAAATCACTTTTCGCAGGCAATCGGTGATTATCATATCAACATTTGCTCATTGGAGCAATTTTTGATAGTGAAATTTCTGATCGATTGGTTTTAAAATTATTGAAATTGGTCCAGGGGCAGCTGAGTTATTAACGTTCAATTTTTTTCATAATTTTCACAAAGTGTACCCCCCATATAGAAATCACAGATGTAGTCCTACGTCAAAAACATCCGAAGAGCTGGACGGGTCCGAGAGTTGTCATCCTAAACAGCTCCCAGCGAACCATTCAACTCGATGAGTCGGATCCGGAGCTGAGCTGATAAGCTGGAGAGCTGCATTTCGATTTTCGGTTATTTGCTTTTGTGCGGATCTTCCGCTCCCCCAGACTATCATGGAAGGAGAGGTGAGAGCACATATGCTGGAGGAATAACATCAGCAACAAGAGCCGGGTACATACATAAATTGGATAATACCAGTAGAAAATTAACATCGTGTAGCATATGTCACTCTCTCCCAAACAGCCGCTTGAAAGTTTGCTTTTACCGTTGGTGCTGTCGATCAAGAGGCACATGTTGTATTGTGCGCGCGTCTTGGTTTACGCGGTCCTGTTTTGTAAAGTTCTACTATGAGTGGTGGATTGAATGGTTTAGACTTGTGATATCAGTGAGCTGATGAGCTGCGGTTCCCAAAAATAAACCGCGGGTCATCAGCTCACTTTAGAGAATCGGGTCTATAGAACAGCTCGGGAGCGGAACGCCCATCTCTTACATGGACATCGACAGAGCACCTCAAAAACAGAACTATCATATTGCTTCCGAATTTCAACCTATCGAACTTTTTCTCTGATAACGAATTAAGAAATCAATTTAATATTTACTATACATTTGCTGTGACATCAAAACTACCTTTCGTAATCCTACGTAAATCTACGGCCGTGTCTTGGATACAACCTCTTACTTTTTCTTTTTTTTTCGAGATCAGTTATGTATTTGCTTGAAGCATCTTATCGAAACAAAACCTCCAGCAAAGTTTTTCTTGTGGATAAAAGGCTCTATAGTTTGAGAAACATTCTGTCAAAGCATAATTTTCCACAAAGTTATTCAAATAGATTAGCTCGTTATTTTGTCACAATAAACACTAATGATTCGAGCGATGTTTGTAGTTCGGCTCAACAGTGCACCTATTTCCGCACACTTTTATTCAACTGAAATTTATCATCTATGCTTGTTTTTAATTTTCTAGAAAGTCTTGCATCACTTCAAGAATACTGTTTTCATCAAAAGGATATGGAAATTACAGCCAGGAACCCTTATTCCCGATCAATAGGGAGCATGAATAAGGATACCTGCGGTCTATGGGATTTTCATTAATTGGAGTGATGGTGGATTATCTCATTAATTTCAATATACGAAGCTGGCTTCAACAAAGTTGTCAAACTGTTATAGACCATCAAGCTTGTGAATATTGGTTCAATTGGGAACTACGCCACTAGACAGACAAAATATCTCGTGATCATGGCCATATAGAGAGTTGCCGTCTTGAGTTTCGGATGGTGGTCATACTAGTTCAGAACTCTCTCACTACGCTGCGCTAGATATGTCTGCCATATATGTTATAGAAAAACTGTCGAATATCCTACAGCTACAATATGGGTATTTCCGGAACGGGGTGACGTGAAGAAGTCGAAAATCAATGTTGGATGCCATTTTGAAATCCAAGATTGGTGGCCATTGATATTAGAAGTACGGTCAAATACTCAACAATATGGTTATTTTCGGAACGAGAACGACCTGTATATGCTTAAATTTGATGTTCACCAATACTTTGGAATCCTAGATCATGAACATCAGTTCTTTAAAAAAAAAAAGACAACTACAAGGGTTAATCTTTTTAAATTTGTCGAACCTCTTAACGGAATCCCTTTATGAAGAGCTTTGAGTGTGTTTGTTTATTTCCTTTAAATTCCGTTATAATTGCTTATCTTTTGACAGATACGCGTATTTTGTCTACTACTTGCAGACTTCATCAATGCCAAGTGGTGTTGAGTACAAGTACTGCGTTGAGTACTGCAATTAACTTTATAGAGCCGAGGATTCTTGTTCACTATACAATACACCTTAAAACTAAAGTCAATAAACATTTTATTTTTCGCTATCCAATAAGCCTTCTCCACCAGAACGGGAGCCACTTCCAGTGGTTTCATTGTATGGCAGATTCACCAACGGGGGTAAGAGCGCTTCCATTGTAGCAATGGACGCAAAACGTGGTCACACATTCATCACGAAACGGTTTCATTCCAAAGTCGACGACGCATCGACTGAAAGAACTGCTGATGAAGAACAATGAGGAGGACCACACGATGACGAGTAAAAAGACGATCGCGTGACACACATTGAGAGTGGTCTGCTTCTGTCGACAGCCGAGTGAACACTATATTCCATTTCATCTGTTATAATTTTTAAGATTCCTTCATGATCTTCCTATTTGGTTTCGAAGTGAAGGAGATCCAAAACAGCTGAATTTGTTTCACGTTTGTCAGTGGTACTAGTTCGAACGCTATAAAAGAAAGGATCAGATTTCCTGCTGGATTTTCGGCTGTGTGACTCTCGAAATATCCTGTGCTTCTTCGCTCATCATACAAACATACTAGGTTGCCAAATAAATGTATTTGAAAAAAGTGACCATCGAATTTTTCAAACCGACCATATACCAAATGATCACTGCCTCCAAAAAATACCCTATGCAACTTACTTACTTACTTAAGGGTCCTGTGCACCACCAGCGGTGCAAAGGGCCAACGTGAAAGACTTCCATCCTAGGCGGCTGCTCGCTTTTGCCTTGACCTGGGCCCAGGTCAGATTCCTATCGACTTGCTTAATTTCCTTATTGAGGCTCCGCCGCCATGAGCCCCTGGGTCTGCCTCTGCTGCGATGTCCGGCCGGATTCCAATCCAGCGCTTGCTTGCAGATTTCGTTTCCGCCCCGTCGAAGTGTGTGGCCGACCCACCTCCACTTTCGCTCTCGAATTTCTATTGCAATCGGCTTCTGATGACATTGACGATGGAGCTCGGCATTCGAGATCCAGTTGTGAGGCCACCAGGCACGAATTATATACCGCAGGCATCGGTTGATGAAGACCTGCAGCTTTTGAGTGTTCTCCGCTGATACACACCACGTCTCGCTGGCGTATAAAAACACAGATTTCACGTTCAAGTTGAAAATTCGGATTTTGGTACGTTGACTTATCTGGTTGGATCTCCATACGTGTCGTAAACTCGCAAAGGCAGCCCTAGCCATCTTGATTCGTGCACCTATGTCGCCCTATTTGGCTGCCAAGATATTGGAAACTTTCGACCTCCTCCACTGCTTGCCCCGCTACCGCAAAATTGGAAGGGTTGCCCGTGTTGATATCCAACGATTTGGTCTTGTTGACGTTGATGGTGAGACCCGCCGCACAAGAGCGTTCGGCTAGGTCATTGAGCTTACTCTGCATATCAGAGCGCCGTTGTGCTAGTAGAGCAACATCATCAGCCAAATCGAAGTCGTTGAGATGCTCCATGGTGATAGGCTACCAAAGCAGCCCACGGTTCGGTACACGGTCAATTGCACCTACCATGATCTCGTCGATTACGATGAGAAACAGTAGCGGTGATAGTATACATCCTTGTATCACACCAGCGACTACCCGGATAGGGTCGGACAAGGCTCCGTTATGCAGAACTCTGCACGTGAGAGCCTCATACTGCGCTTTGATGAGGTTGGCGATTTTATCCAAAAAAAGGCAAAGGCAAAAAAGTGTACGCCCGCCTTTGCTCATATACGGTCTGCGGCTTTAGGTGGGTTAGGCAAAGAAGTGTGGGTTTGACTTTGTACTGTCGCATTAATGGCCCTTCGCTCATTTTCAACTTCTATTCAATTTTCATACTGCCGTACTCTAACGGAACTATCTATCTACCTCTTTTAAGACCATTATCTAGCTAATAAATTATCACACTAAAGCTTCATGTTTGACTCTGAAAATCACAAACTTCGCGTATGAAGTAACATAAAAACTCTTTGAATCTTAATTTTCCTTTAATCCGAATGAATTAAAAATTCTTAAAAATCGGTTTGTCGCAAATCGACTTTCTTACACGTAGTGAAACATCGGAAGTTGAAACATTTGTTATGATGCCAATGACTCAAAAATATTGACAATCATATGGACACAAAACTAAGAAGACCCTACACGATTGCTTTTATTTATAATAATCGTATCGTCAATACATTCTATATTGACGTCAATACATCGATATTGACAATATTTTTGCACATATTCACATTTTTTTTCTAGTAATCTGGAAACATATTCAAAAAAAGAAATCAGGATAAATCAGAATGCATTCTAACGGGGATTGGAAGCTCGATTAAAAAATGCCTTCACTTGCAGTAAACATTGAAAGTAGTGAGCGGTGTGGGTAGAGGTTTACCGGTAGTTTTCATGAAAATATCTGACAAATAAAAAAAAAGATAATCTATGAAACCCTGCCAGGTTTGCTGTGTTCCAGCAAAAATAATTCCATCAATTCGTCCTTTCATATTCAACCAAAAGCGTCCAAAGTTTTCAAAATGAAGCGGAATAATTAGGCCAAATGCTATTTCGTGAAATGTCGTAGTCAAAAGGATCAGAATCTGAAAAATGTCTTTGAAGTTGCAATCCGTACGATCAATCCTTACACGGATGGTTATAATCGTTGTACTAATGTAAGTATATTTCATCAGATCAGTGAAATATTGCTCTGAATTTTCAACGATCCGTAACCAAACCAACACCCTTCATCCTGGCAGCTCTGTTCAGGATCAATCGCCTACAAGAAAGTGTCCTCATCCCGTGAAATCCCACCTCCCAGTTCGCGGTCCCTCCGAATTTCCTTCATTACCAGCTTACACAACACACACCCGGCTCGGTGTGCACTCCTGACGAACGCGCAATCCTGAGTTGCCACTAGGTGGTAGGTGCCACTTCTCGCTTGTTGCCTGGTCGCTGGTGCTGCTGCTGCTGGTGGTTGGTGCTTATTAAAACCACTCAATTCGTGACACTGAATTATCATAAACACGTACACAGTGTCCAATTAACCTGTAACATGATGAAAGAATAAATAAGCTGGGCTGCCAACCGGAGCCAGTGCCAATGGCTACGAACGTGGAGATTGCAAAATGTGTAACGTGTGGAACAAAGTTTTCTCCCACCAGACGAGACGAGATTCAGCAGGTTGCAGAAGAAATTGGTCAGTGAACCCGAAACGTATGAGTTCGTTGAATATTTTAGTATCCGGGAAGGACGTTCTATGCTCGGGATATGTACTTGTGTACCAAGTCCAATTTGAGTAATCAAAGTTCTAGTCCACTTAAGCCAAGGAATAAGAACGACTTCCCCACCCGAGGCCAATTGACAATCGATACTGCACCGGTTGGGAGCGTTTCTGCATTGGGTAGGGGCATGGTGTTTTGTTTATCACGATTGCACAATGCATGGCTGACCGCGGACAGCCAACAGCAGCGCCACGGAGCGTGTCATTGAAATACCTGATAATGGTTGTAAATTGGCCGCACTGATGTTGTTACTGCTGCTGCAACCCACGAATTCCTGACCCCCGATTCGGACCCGGTCGGAGTACAAATCAGCATAATTTGATTTCAATTGTCTTGCACCGCTCCTCGGTTTGTTCGTTGTCGTGGCAGGAGGGAGCAGTCAGTGGGACTTAGAAGTAGCAGCAGCAGGTCTTTAGCGGTATGGCTCTTGGGCGAGCAATTCATGTGCGCCTCTTTGGGCTTGAACTAGTTGCGGGTAATTTTGTGTGATTTTTTCCTCTCTCTACTCCGTGGTCGTGGTTCATGGTTTGACAATAGCCGGTAGCTCTGAATATTTGTTTATGCAAATTGGTCGCTCCACTGACTATAATTTAGATTTTTTTTTTTCATTGGTCAGAAATTGGATCATGATTTTCTTTATGTCGAACTGAGCCTGCATGTTTGGCTATTTACCTTTTTATAGAAACTATTTTTATTTTCGACTGTGGACAACAATGCAAAGTGAAAGCCTTTGTCACATCCGGAACCACTTGAACTCGATCGAAACTCTGTATTCAAATTCTTCAACGTTCAACCGAACGAAATTCAGGTCAGGTCAAGCTTCCTTCCTGCTCTCGTGAAAAGACTCACATGTTGGCAGCTCAGAAAAAAAAAGTTCTAATCGCACTCGTTACCTTTTAAAATATTCTTTTCAGACCCGAGCTCGAGAATAATGCAGTCTAGGATTTCACTTCAGACCGGATGCGCACCCAAGCTTCATGAGTAACGAACGACATTCAGAAGCGGCGGTGGCGGAGGTTCGCAGGTTTCTGAACTTTGAACCAATTTCATTATGCACTCCCCGGTTTCTTCGCTCGTCGGTTGTCGTCCATAAACGTCTTGCAGCTTGAAAGAACGAAATCCAGAGCAGGTACAACCCGGTTGCACCGATCGAAAGAAAAGGAAGGAAGTTGCATTTACATTTGTTTAACACCATGCATAGCTCTCTACATGTTGCGCACCCAGGCAATCAGAACAACAAAAAACGACGACGGCGACGTCGACCTTTGAGTTCATGATTTTTTTTTCCTGTCGTGTCTTCCACTTGAGCCGGGATCAGTTAAGAAGGAAGTGCCGGTCGTTCTGATCGCGTTTTGAATGAATCGTTCTGGAGTGTTGTGTTTGAAAGACGCAAATTTGATGCACGTGCACGTGTTGGGGAGATTGCCTAGAGAGGATCGGAGGAGATTTAAAGAGTGTCGAGTTGTTTTCGCTGTTGTTGTTGTTGTCGTCGTCGTCGAGTGGGCTGGACGAAAAAGGGTTTGATTGCATCTTGATCATGTGGAATGAGCTATTCTTCGATTAGCATCTACATGGACCAGAGCGGAAAGGGTTGTGATCGTATCGGGTTGGGTTGGATGCAATTACTTATTTGGATTAAATAATTTTGAATAATGAATTTGATTGAATTGAATATTATTTTCAAGCAGGATTGCGTTTCTTCAGATAATGAAATTGAAGATATTGCGGCAACTTTGTACGAATTAAAGAGAATCACTACACAGCATTAACTTTTTAAGTTTACATGTGTCACATTGATATATTTTCTGGCATTAGTTTTAACATATTTAATAAACGGTTATTTAATAATACATGCATTTTCATTGAATTTTACATGGATGAGTGTTTTTACATGGAAGTCAACAATTCAATTATAATTCAAATGAATGTAGGGGAATTTACGTATTCTCGTCAATGTAAGCAGCACCCGCAGCCGGCAGCCTCTTTTTCTTCGGCAACCTTTCCATTTGAACTGCGTGTTAACCAGCTGTTCTATTATCGGCAACTCGAAATCAGCCGTATTTTGTTGTGCGTATATTTCATTTGCAGAAAAACCTGGCAAAATAGGTTTGCTTAGTAGTAAAAATTTAATCATATTGAAGCTGAAAGACTAAGAAATCGTGCAAATACATTCAGCGAAGTGTTTTGGTGAGAAAATATAGCGAAATTAACGTTCAAATTTGAGTTGCCGAAAACAGTATTTCGAAATAGTAGTTTAAATTTCTGTTCAGTATGATGCACATAAACGGAGCGTCACATATCATATAATTTTACATTATATATCATGTAAAGTTCTGAGACATTTCATGCACTGTAGCAAATATTTTATAAAAAAGCCCATTGTTGTAAACAACATTGTTTACAAGTTGCTCGGTTGCGTGAAATGAAATACAAGTTTACATGCATGAATGTTTACATCACTATTAAAATTCAGAATGTTTATCTGTGCATATATTAGTAAAATCTCCTGTACTTAACAGAGTAAATCTTTTAAAGATTCAGAACATCGTTCGAGCAAAAGTATTGAAATCTGTTGTCTACGCTATGCCGGGCAGTGCGTGCATAAAATGCTGTTCTGTCATGGTAAATTCAGAACTGGTTACTCACTGATTTTTTAGAAGTGCGTGCCGTGCCCATCTTAAATTCATGCGGTCTTAAATTCAGAGCGTCCATAGGAATGTATAACTGAATACACACACAATTTAGTTGTCTCTAAATTACATTAGGGCATGGGAAGAACTTGCCTACAATTAGCTCACAAGAAGTTATGAAAATACTAACAGGGAAGAGTGCCATTAATTCGTTTTGTTGGTAATGGATATCTGAGACCTTAAATACTTTCATCAATTGGAGTTAACCCAGACTAGCATTGGGCTATCTTAGTGAATCGATTAATTTTTAAAAAATAATCGGTTCACCGAGTTAATAAGTCATTTTGTATCGATCTTTTTGAATTAATCTTTTGAATCGATTCATTTTTCAAAATGGCACGAAAATGTTTCAAATATAACGGATCTTAGGAAAGTTGGTGCAAATTAATCATATTGTCGAGCAGTTTTGGGACGACCTTCTACCAGCGATTTAACGGAAATGAAACAATCAATTTCAGATATTTCAAGCATTTCATTAATAAGACCCTATTTTCTCGAGGTTGTAGAAGAAAAAATATTAAAATATTGTTCCACGTTAAAGTTCGAGTGGTAGGAAACGTCATGTTAAACTGCTCGAATGATGTGATCCATTAACGCCAAGTTCAGTCTAAAGTTGATATTACGTTACATACGCTATCTTGTAGTGACATTTCACTTATAATAGTCATTAAGTGTGATGATTGATATAATTTTAAATAAATTGTGTAGTACGTACGCAGTAAAAGTTGAGAGTGTAACATACATGCACAGACAAACAGACATAAAACAACGTCGTTAAAACACTACCGCCATCTGTTGAGTATACTGTGATGGGCAGTACGCTGAACAGATGGCGGTAGTGTGTAAACGTCAAACACAAGGGAATCGACTATGCGCGCCACAGGTAACGGTACTACCAACTTAAAACATTTAAATTGACCGTTAAATGCGTGTTCTATGAACAACTTGCGAGTGTTATGTTATGATACATGCATCATGAGAATATAGTAAATAACTATTTTGATTTCATTAGACATGTGGAAGTTTTTGCTCAGGATACTTGATTAGGTGAGTGATTTAAAAGGTTATAACATTCGTTTTATTGGTATTAAATGAACAATTCATAAAACGAACGATTAACTTATGAATCTAAACGAATAGATGGTCGAAGTGTTAAAGCAGGTTAGTACAGAAAGTACTTAATTCAGATATCCCAAAGCTCATTCGAAAAGGACCCCAAGAAAAATAATTGAGCTATGCGTTTTGCATTGAGCCGATATCGATTCTGTGTGATTTCACCAGTTAAAGAGAATAGCCTCTCTGACGGAGTACTTGTTACCATTCTTGACAGAAAGTGGGAAAACAGGCTGATACAAGAAATGGCGATCCAGTTCTGACATAGCAGAGGACTGATGAACCTGAAATATGTCATGAGAAGTGAATGTTTGTGCACAGGGGAAATGAATCTAATGTTGGCCTATGGATCTAATATTGGACCCATCGCTGAAACTGGTAATTATCAATTTTATCTAGATGAACGCGTCATTGAGACGATACTAATGGGAATTTTTGGTCACTATAGAAAGTTTAATCGATTGCTGAATTTATGTATGGGCCCAAATTAGGTGCATTTAAGCCTAAATTAGATCCATTTTCCCTATGCAGATTAATTACTTTCTTGACCATTTCGCTTTTTTCCGGTTGGTTTTGGTGAGGTGCATATTATCGTATACTTTCTCGAGGGTGTCAACTCCTCAACGAAGAAAACAAATGCGTCAGTTCATTAGCTATAACATTAATCCTGTTAGAGCGCATTGTATGAATATTTACGCTCATTGTTCTCAAAACAAAAGAAGCGCTCCTAGCGAATCCCCCTTTTCTACGTTTATCCGTAGGACGAAGAAAATCTAATGGCGTTTCAATGCGTTAGGACGGAATTGAAACTCGTAGAACGAATTTAGAATCTAGAAGCAGTATTAGATTTTAAACAATATCTCAACAATTTGTCACTCTTTATCAAATCCAACGGTACGTATAGAAAGGTGAATAAATTTAAAAGGCATCTTTGACATAAATATTCCATTTTTTGTTTAAGCTCGGTCAGAAAATAGAGGTAAAGTGCAGGTTGTGCTTAGTAGGACGAAAATTAGATCAAAAACCCTATTCCCTTATTTTCCAGTAATTTTCAAAAAAAAAAAAATAATAAAAAATCCAAAAGCCGTGCCTACCTGGTTTTGGCAACACAACCCCATCAGCTTTAATTTTCCTCAGAATATATTAGTGCTTTATGGACATTTTTTCATGAAATACCACATGGACCTCTAACCCATGAAGAGTGGCCAGCACAATTTCAAATTAAAAACAGCATTCCATACATTTTATAGAAAGCAAAAAAGACAGAAATCTCGTGTTGCCAAACACGGGAAGGATCCGCATTCTACCCTAGGGGCATAAATTCATCCAAATCTCCTTCATCTTCATGGTGACCAACAAATCTCGATTAGTAATCGTCCCGTTTTTCTCCCGGAATTGGGAAATTATCACGGTGTAGGTATTTTAATTTTAAAACTGAATGCGATTAAGCCAAAGGTGAAACGGTAATTTCTAAGATAGCAGCACCTTTGCTGGATCTTGAATTTGGATCTGCGAAAAGGTTCGAAGTCTTCACACTTTGTGTATGAACGTTTCGCTAAAAACACAGGCTTCATTTGATTGATCTCAAGCCTTTACTTTAGATTAATTTCCTTTCACAGAGATCTTCCCAGAATTCGTCTAAAATAAATTTGAAATTTTCTCTAGTAATCCCTTCATTTTTTATAAATACAGAAATTCTCTGTAGAACACTCCAAAAAATTCTTAAAATTCATCCTTTCTTCGAATTTTAAACTCTTTCCAATAATTCACTAGAGCTTAAATTTTTTTAAATTTGCATGAAATTCTCCGTAGAATTCACCTCAGACCAACCATTTTAAAAGGACCTAATAGCTTTTGTAAGCAAAACTTGTAATCCCTCTTCCCTACCAACACCATCTGACAGGTGAAATTCTCCCGCCGAGAATTGTCTTCCAATTTCGCTCGGAATTATCTTGGCGTTGACCTCTTAATTCGTCTGAATATTGCCTGGAATTCTCAATAACATTCTTTAGAAATTCCTTTCGAAATGCGCTGGGAATTATACTCGGACTGTCCTTATTGATCTTCGCCTAATTATTTTGGAATTTAACCCTCAGAATTCACGTTCCTCGGTATTTTTCAAGAATCCTGGAATCCTCTTCACTCTTGGGAGATCTAGTAAAAACTCTCCTAGAGGTTTTCCTAAAGCTCCCCAGAAAATGTTCTCTGAAATACCTTGATGCTATCTCTAGAATTCATTCTAAAATCTGCTCAAATTTGTTTTGAAAAAAAAATCTAAAATTCTCTTAATAGTTCTTCAAAGTAACTGTAGTTATCCTGAAAATCTAGAACAGTCCAAGGGTCTTGAAATCTTATTGTTTTCGAAGAAAGGACGAGGTTTATTTTTCCAGATTCGTCAACTAAATTCATGGGATTTTCCCGTCGACTTCAAATTCCAGCTTTTTCCGGTTTTCCCAGTTCACTGGTCACTCTACATTTCACATATGAAACACTTGTTTGTAATCCCATTATATTTGTTTTGCCTTGAGCACATTTTGAGACCCAGCTCCGTAAGAAAATTATTCCGGATAATATGCTTAACCAAAAGCTAATTCACGTGTAAGCCTCTAGACTAACTCGGGGAAAATCTAAGGGTCGCCTACGGAACTAAATATCACACTCACATCCAACTGCCACCTATTAACAGCAGGAACGTATATGTTGTTTAAAAGTAAGCAATAACCACAAACGATGCACCTGAAAAAGAATAACACAAAACACATGGGGAAGCTCAAAAGCCAACGAAGTTCAAATATCTGCACTATGAACTCCTGGACGAGGCCTGAAGACCCCTTTCGGGTCCGGGGAAAACGAGGACAAACGAAAAGGTGGTGGAATAAATTTAAAGGACTGCACTCTCTACAAAATAGCCGCCTTTTATAACATTTTAGCTGTTTTTATTTTAATCTAGGGTGACGTCACATGCACTTGCACTGGGTACTTGCGGTTTTCTGGTAGGTGGGTAGGTCGACCTTCGTAGCAGGATCATCGATGATTCAGCGGTAGTGACCAACATGACATCGCTGACATTTCGGCGTCGTTTCTGCTGTCTCGATTGCTGGTGGATTGCCGTCGGAGCTGATGATGAGGTCGCCGTTGAGTCTACGATTATGCGGTGATCGCCGATAGAAGCACCGGTGGCAACGTGGATCAATCGGCGCAATCGACCGTTCAGAGCGCCGGTTGTGAGGCGGTGAGGCTGATGAAAACGCCGACGTCGAATCGTTGTTACGATGTGGATGATGCCACTTGCTTGATGCCAAGAAGATGGCGGTCCTTCGTCTATTCTCGAGTGGCCTTTTTGATCGTCGAGAGCAATGGCGGATCTTCTGCTCCACGCTGATTCTTCCAAGAATGTCTTATAAGGATAGTGGACCTGGACGCTGATGGGGTTTTCTGTCCGTGAAGAAATCGATTCCGATACCACTGACTAACGTGGATCGCCTGGCTGGTATCGGTGACTAAAGTGGCGACTAGTCTGAACGCTCGCCGAATGGTCCGGTGCCACTATCCTTGGCTCCTCTTGGCTCTTTCTGCGGAAGAGAGTTTCGGAACTTATCCGAATAGGAAAAAAAAAGGCCGAGATAATGGACCTACCCAACCCATTAGTGCTATGACGTCACAATATAGGCTGTCCGGGGTTACATTATATAATTTAACAATTTAATTACCTTTTTCCTAATTTCTACTTTGGATAACACGAAAAACTAATAGAATACAGTATCAGCAGTAAACCTAATGGAGATTAGAAAATATTTTCTTTTTAACTTTACTTTACCCTAGCTTTAATTTTTACAATATCCTTCTTTTAATCACTTTTAATTTTCACTACCTTTTAAATGATTTTAACTACTGCCATTAACTTTATAACACCACATAAATATATATCAAACTTTTATCTTTAATTTTAGGAACGCGCGCGCACTTCCACTTCCTACGGAGTTCACGGACAGAAGAGAGCGAACAATTCTAGATAGAGCTGGAATTAGGGCGTAACAGCTTTTGTAAACAATGACTTCTTTCGATGATTTCTAGAAAGTCAAGGCTTGCCAACGCAAATCAACATCACCATCGGGTAGAAGAAGACTTCCCCAAGCCGACGGTTATGTTGGTTTGCATGGGCGTGCCTTGAATTCCTAGAAATCAACGAGAGAAGTCATTGTTTACAAAAGCTGTTACGCCCTAATTCCAGCTCTATCTAGAATTCTACGGCTGAGCCGATCAACCCATGCTATGAAACATCGAGTCTTTGTCACTCGATGTTCTTTGTGTCACTTTCTTCCGTGGCATCATTTGTGGTCATGCTTTATATTTACGGCGCCGCGGAGCGGCAAACGATATATTTCGCTGGTTCAAACCGCTGCCAACAAACAGTGAGAGTCAGACATGATTGTGATATTTAGGGAATAGGGTTCTGTATTGGGATGGAACACCTTATAAAAAAAATAATCACAAGGTGACAAAGTAGTCCGCATCGTGCTCTCTTGCCGTGCGGATCTATTTGCTTTTTGCTTAAGGAAGTGTTACTACTACCTAAAGCTACAACAAATTTAAACAGCACTTTTCAGTGCTCAACCTGTAAAAAATTTCTACCTTGTTCAACTCCTCTTATTCCTCTTCGATCCTTGTTTGGACCCTACCCGAGGTAATCCTTCTTGGATATCGATTTGGAAAATTCCTCTTCGATCCTTCAGATTCTTATAGTAATCTGCTTGGAAGTCGATTTGGATAAAAAATTTACTGCCGCCATGGCGCCTAAACGCAAAAGAAAGGGGCAAACTGTTGACCCCCCTTCTGAAGAAATTAATTTGAGTAATCAATTTGATTTGCTCACGGATGATGAGAATGATCCATCATCCAAGAAAAATTCTAGTAAACTTTCCCGGCTTAATGCCAAGAAGGAAAAGATTCCCCCTATTGTGATAACCACTACCGATTTCCATGCTCTTCGCATGGAACTTTTGAATTTCGTGAAAGTTAAGTTTTCACTACAAATTGGACGTCGGGGTGAATGCCGTGTATTGGCTGAAACCTTGGACGGATTTAAATGTCTTCTCAAGTATCTTACTGAGAAGAAGCACAAATTTTTTACTTACGACACCAAAACTGAACGTGTGTTCAAGGTTGTCATGAAAGGACTGCCCAGTGGTGAATCCCTGGATCAGATCAAAGATGAACTGGCAAAATTACTTGGAGTTGTGCCACTCCAAGTAATCAAAATGAAAATGAAATCCCGTCCTGGCGATTCGCGCAACGGGATTTCTAATGATTTTTATTTAGTTCACTTCAAGTCTAGTGAACTAAACAACCTTAAGGCCTTAGAAAAAGCTAGCCTTATGCTCCATGTCCGAGTGAAGTGGGAACACTTCAGGAAGACTGGAGGAAATTTCCAAAACCTCACTCAGTGCCGTAAGTGCCAGGGATGGGGTCACGGAACTAAAAATTGCTACATGCCAGCTAAATGCATGAATTGTGGTGATTCCTCTCACGCAAAGGACGACTGTCCTGTGAAGGAAGATCCTAAGAAATTTAAATGTTCAAATTGTGGTGAAAACCACAAATCCAATTTTTGGGAATGTAAGACTCGCAAAGCGATCCTACAATCTCGTTCTAACCGACAGGTAGGAAACGCTCCACGTTTCCGACCAGGTACAAATTCCTCTGCTGTTAACAACGGTCAGCGAGGAACAAATTCTACATTCGTACCCGTAGGTACAAATATCACCCCTGCTTCAAATTTTTCATCTGTACCTATTCCCCTCGCTGCTAACAATGTTCAGCGAGTTAATGGAGCTACCTATGCTGCTATTGCAGCGGGTAGAAATCAAAATACTAACCAACGTTCTAACGGAAATTTTGACAATTTTGACTTAGGAAGCATTACTGCTCCTAAAATGGAATTTTTACAGCAATCATTAATTGACATGATTTCTGATATGCTTAAATCTAACTCCATGTTTGATGCTATTCAAACTGGAGTAAAATTTGCTAATAATATTGTCATGACTTTAAAATTCAGTAATGGATTTTAAAGCATTAAACATTTTAAATTGGAATGCTCGATCTCTTAAAGATAATGAAGACGAGCTATTTAATTTTTTGAGAGTTCATAACGTGCATATTGCCGTTATAACTGAAACGTTCCTTAAACCTGACCATAAGGTTAAGAAGGACGCAAATTACTTGATTTATAGAAATTATCGTCTTGATGGACCCTGTGGTGGCGTTGCCATCATTATTCATAGACGAATCAAGCATAAAATTCTTTCTTCATTTGAAACCAAAGTTTTTGAAACTTTGGGAGTTTCTGTTGAAACAAAATTTGGACAACTTACGTTTATAGCTGCCTATTTGCCATTCCAATGCGTAGGCCAGCAAAAGAATTTTCTCAAGGGTGACCTCCAGAAACTTACCCGTCATAGGTCTAAATTCTTCATTATTGGTGATTTTAATGCAAAACACCGCTCATGGAATAATGCTCAAAGCAATTCCAATGGTAATATTCTGTTTGATGATTGTTCTGCAGGTTATTACACTATTCAATATCCAAACAGCCCAACATGCTTTTCTTCTGCAAGAAATCCCTCAACTATTGATTTGGTCTTAACTGATTCATGTCATCTTTGTAGCCAATTGGTTACCCATGCTGACTTCGGTTCTGATCACCTTCCAGTAACTTTTGAAATATCCCAAGAAATAATTTCTAATCCCAACAGCTTTACTTTCAATTACCATAGGGCTGATTGGGAGCAATATCGAACATTTATGGAATATAACTTCGATCCAAACATTCCTTCGCAAACCAAAGATGAAATTAATTATGCTCTTGAATCTCTGACTACTTCTATAGTTGAAGCAAGAGCTGCCTCAGTACCAAAATGCGAGGTTAAATTCGATTCAATTATAATAGACGATGATCTTCAGCTCTTGATCCGTCTTAAAAATGTCCGTAGGAGACAATATCAAAGAACACGCGATCCTGCCATGAAAGTTATCTGGCGGGATTTGCAAAAACAAATTAAAAAGCGATTCTCTGCCCTGAGGAACAAAACTTTTGAAAATAATATTTCTAAATTAGACCCGAGTTCCAAACCCTTTTGGAAACTCACAAAAATTTTGAAAAAACCTCAAAAGCCTATTCCAGCGCTTAAAGAAGGTGGTAAAATTTTGATCACAAATTTGGAAAAAGCTCAGAAACTTGCTAAGCAATTCGAGAGTTCCCATAATTTCAGTTTGGGTCTTACTAGTCCTATTGAGAATCAGGTTGCTCGGGATTTTCGGAATATTTTCTCACGGGAAAATATTTTTGATGATTCCTGGGGGACTGATTTGGACGAAGTAAGGTCTATAACTAAAAAATTTCAAAATATGAAAGCTCCAGGTGATGATGGAATTTTCTATATCCTCATCAAAAAACTCCCAGAGAGTACCTTGTCTTTCCTGGTAAAATTATTTAACAGATGTTTCCATTTGGCATACTTTCCTGATAAATGGAAAAATGCAAAAGTTGTTCCAATTTTGAAGCCGGATAAAAATCCAGCTGAAGCTTCTAGCTACCGTCCAATAAGTTTGCTTTCTTCAATAAGTAAACTTTTTGAAAAAATAATTTTGAATAGAATGATGCTTCACATCAATACGAACTCAATTTTTGCAGATGAGCAGTTTGGATTTCGCCATGGGCATTCAACTACTCATCAACTCTTGAGAGTTACCAATTTAATTCGTTCAAACAAATCTGAAGGCCACTCAACTGGAGTTGCTCTTCTAGACATAGAAAAAGCATTCGACAGTGTTTGGCATGAAGGTTTGATTGCTAAATTGAAAAAGTTTAATTTTCCACTTTACATTATGAAATTAGTTCAAAATTATTTAACTGACAGAACTCTGCAAGTAAATTATCAAAATTCCAAATCTAATCGACTACATGTTAGAGCAGGAGTTCCTCAGGGTAGCATTCTTGGGCCCATATTGTATAACATTTTCACTTCGGACCTCCCTGATTTGCCTCAGGGTTGCCACAAATCTTTGTTCGCTGATGACACAGGCATTTCCGCTAAAGGAAGAAGTCTTCGTGTTATTTGCAGCAGACTTCAGAAAAGTTTAGATATTTTCTCTTCTTATTTACAAAAATGGAAGATTTCTCCCAACGCTTCCAAAACTCAACTTATAATATTTCCACATAAGCCTAGAGCTTCGTTTTTGAAACCTAGTAGTAGTCACATAGTCACTATGAACGGAGTTCCAATTTCCTGGTCAAACCAAGTGAAATATCTTGGATTAATACTTGACCAAAATTTAACTTTTAAAGATCACATTGAGGGCATTCAAGCCAAATGTAACAAATATATAAAATGTTTGTATCCTCTTATAAACAGGAAATCCAAACTTTGCCTGACGAATAAACTTCTAATATTTAAACAAGTTTTTAGACCGGCCATGCTTTACGCTGTGCCAATATGGTCTAGTTGTTGCACTACCAGGAAAAAAGCACTTCAAAGGATTCAGAACAAAATTCTGAAGATGATTTTGAAGTTGCCTCCCTGGTACAGTACAACCGAAGTACATAGAATTTCGAATGTTGAGACTTTAGCACAAATGTCCAACAAAATAATTAATAATTTCCGGCAAAAATCGTTACAATCCTCAATTGCAACGATTAATTCCCTTTATACTTAGATAAGATTTAGTTTTAGTTATTTAGTTTTAAGCTATCAATTGTTATACTGACATGCAGGTTTAAAAAACCTGTTTAAAATACTGAATTGCCAAGACAGGAACAATGTAAAAACACTTAGATATATATCATAACAATTAAGGCTGGTAAGTTACTGTAGTAACTGGAGCACCTAGGTTAAAAATTGAAATGTAATTTATTTTGAATTTGGAACAAATAAAGAGTTAAAAAAAAAAAAAAAAAAAAAAAAAAAAAAAAAAAAAAAAAAAAAAAAAAAAACAAGGTGACAAAGTCATCTGCTACGTTTAATTGTAACCGCTGGTTACACACGGGTGGATTGCTCCGGTGGAAAATAGTAAAAACAACGCTTTCATCTTCAAAATTCTGTAAGGTATTCCCATCTAAATTCCAATAGCAGCAACATTAACATACTAAAACGAGCTAACCAGGTTCACAATGAAGACCTAGAATACTTAATACAGCCACTCTATGCTGTCAAAGCAATGCTTGTCTACGTATATTTGAATCATTGTTCAATCATAAAAATGCTACACCAAGCAATAAAAAAAAACTCCCAATCAAGACCAATATCGTAAATCATCATTTAGTTAGTTTTTCTAAGCTAATCAAGCTGTTAAGAACTCAATAAGGAACAAGAACCTTAAGAATTCAGAGAAAAAAATCAAGTTGAACCGAGATAAAAATCCAGTTCCGTTCCGTTCAGACGTTGTTAGTTGTTACAAAACTAAGCTGCTTATGGGAATGTGCGTCTCTTAAAAGATGCGTCTGACAAAATTTAACCTTCAAGTAGATTCTGCGTCTGCTCGATCCAGCTGTGTCCAACAAAAATCAATCCCTTGAGCGCATTGGAGCGCTATTGAGTAAATGCAAGAATGGTTAAGAGTTAAGCTGGGCTTAGACAAGGCAAGTCATGGATCAACTCAGTTGAATTCAACTGACTTGAACGTGTAAACTATGCCATTTAACTGATTTGAATTGAAAAAAGTTGAACCAGGCTCAACTTTTCAAGCCGATTGAATTCCCTGATTTTCCAGGTTTTTCCAGGTAGTCGACACCCTGCTTTAGGTACTATAGATCTGCTCAGACACAATTTTAACTGCCCAAGCGTGAGCTGAAGACTTCAGGTACAGTGTCTTGAAACGGGGAAATGTATCCACGTCAAAAAGGTCTATAATCATCTCTGGAGCCCCAAACTTTCTCTTTATCGTTCTTGTCAACTGAACTGTCGTCACACAGGTTGTTTCGCAGAATCCATGTTCAAGGCAAGTGAATTGCAAATGCAAGTGCACTGAAATTGTCTTTTTTGATCGAAACAAAAATCGAATGAAATGGATCGATCTAGTCGATTTTTGTCTTGTTTGCGATCGATTAAAAAAATCGATTAATCGAACCAAAATAATCGATCTTTTGTGTTTGCTAAGCCAAACCCTTCATCACTGAACAACCTCACTGCTTGTTTCACTGTCTTCGTTCCCAATTAAGAATTGGGAAGCGATTATAACCAAACTCTTCGCAGCATTACAGACTAAAGAGAATTAGGCAATAAACGACTTTAGTTCAAGTGAGAAAATGATTCTCCAACAGATACCAGTGGACAGGGTAGCTTGAATCGTGACTGTTATTTGCTACAGTCAGACATTAGAAGTAAGACAAGGGCCATAGAGCTCATGCAAATTTTCCCCTGAAAATGCTGGAATTTTTCTGAAGTTCACGGAACTGAAGCATGTCCGGAAAATAACCGGAATATTTTGTGCACTATATTGTGTATCGAATACTTCGGTTAGATTGATCGTGTAACTTGAGTAGGCTTTTGTTAGTAGTATGCAGAATAAGTTGTGTGTGTACAAACGTCAGTTTTCATAAAAATGAGACGCCTAGTGAAAGTGAAGTGCGTGCGAAACGCATTGTCCAGTTTTTCCGATATATTTCTAAAGGTCGCAAGACTACCATGTACCGTCACTTCAAAATGGAAGGAGCTCCATCCAGCACTATGTACAATGCTCTGAAAAGATATTCCGAAACTGGTACAGCTGATTTCCTTGAACTCTCAGGCCGTCCAGTGTCCATATCAACACAACGTAAAAAAAAGCAATTAAGTTACAGTCAGCGTCAAGGAGTCGGAGTCTGCTACTTCAAAATTACATGAGTCGAAGTTGGAGTTGGAGTCGGTCACTCCGCAGCCCTGATTTTTATGATTTGCCATACTAACTTCATTAAAATTGTTACGCAACAAGACTAAGGCTTGTACTTGAAAATAAAATGCACCATTTTTATCCGTGAGTAACTTTTTTATCCGTGGGTAAAAATTGATGAAAATCTGGGTATAACTAGTTTGGAGTGAATTGTTTACATGTGCAAAATTTCATAACAATCGGTTCAGTGTTTATTGAGATGTCATCGAAACAAGAAGAAAATCGGCGGAGAATTTTGCGCGCCGTCATGGAAAATCCGACTGCGGCCATGAGATGGATCGGAAGACAACTGGGAATCACCCATACAACTGTGTCTCGGGTGGTAAAATCGTTTAAGGAGTTCCAGACGACCGAGCGGCGGGCTGGAAGTTGAAGAAAATCGAAGGCAGCTGACCCTGTGAAGGCCCGGAAGGTGTTGGATTATTTCAAGCATAATCCGAACCTTTCGATTCGCGACGCGGCTCTGAAGGCATAGTGTTCCGCCTGGTTCGTTCAGCAAACCATGAAACGAGCTGGGCTTCGGATATTCAAGGTCCGGAAGGCACCGAACCGGCGTGATCAACAAAACACGGCGGCCAAATCCCGCGCAAAGAAGCTGTATCGAGAGTGGTTAACGAAACCGATGTGTGTGGTTATGGATGACGAAACCTACATCAAGGCAGACGCAAAGCAGATACCGGAGCTGGAGTTCTACGTTGCCAAATCACGGTTTGATGTTCCGGAAGACATAAGGAAGAAGAAAGTGGACAAATTCGCCAAAAAATACTTGCTCTGGCAGGCCATATGCCAATGCGGTAAACTGAGTAAACCGTACATCACAATGGGTACCATCAACATCGAAATCAACCGCACCGAGTGCCTCCAGAAGTGTCTGTTGCCCTTCCTGCGGTCCCACGGAGGCGAGACATTTTTTTGGCCGGACCTGGCATCATGCCATTACGCGCGATCGACGTTGGATTGGTACAGAGACAATAACGTTGTTTTTGTACCACCAACCCCCCAAATTCACCAGAAATTCGTCCGGTGGAAAGATTTTGGGCCATAATGAAGGCCAAAGTTCGAAAATCGTCCAAGGTGTTTAAGAACGAGCTGGAGTTGAAGAAAGAATGGATGAAAGTGACCAAAAAGGTCGGCTCCACCATTGCATAAAATGTAATGAGGGGTCTTAAGGGAAAGGTGCCGGCTTTCAGCGATGGGAAGGAAATTGAATAAAGTAATTATGCCAAAACATAATCCATATGCACTAGTTCATTCCCTGAAAGTTTCAAAAAAATCCGACCTAAAACAATTTTTGGGCGAACACTTTTGTGTGGTGCATTTTTTTCGAGTACAGGCCTTAATAGTTAAAATGCTATATTCGAATACTTTAAACTTTTCAGAACTTATATACCGAACCTGCAAAGGTGATTCATTCTATATTTCATGTGCACATTCATGAGAGAATCTTACATTTCTCCGCTGACACATTTCAATTCTTCCGCAAAGCTTATAAACGAACTGATCTCTTCGACGATTTACATAATCCATCCAAAACGAAATCTCACTAAAGCCGCACGACCCATTCCAATTATCCATCCACATCCACCTTGCACCTTGACTCAATTGAATAAATTATCACTCGCGCCAATGGTGGTGCCTCATGGATTATGGAATCACATTCCGTCCAATAATACTTCCAATCTCAAACGATCGAACCACGTGGCGATCGACATCCACCAATAAAACGGACCCGAGCGCTTTTGATTGAATTTCCACTCCCTTCCTGCCATATTCCACCATCGTCTATTTACTCCCAAAGGAAGCGTCAAAAAGTGATAATTTCGAAGGTGTTTTATCATCTAATAAACCATATATATTAAGATAATTCTCCACTGCGCCTTTGAGTTCTGCGCTCTGGGGCCACCCTGCTCGTTGCTTGCTTGTGGTCAGCGAAACAAAACACGTCCCGCCGCGTCTGAATGGGGCATAAAACGAGAGCTTTGTAGGAAGAAAAGGTTCGACAGCCAAACATAAAAGAGGTACAAATTTATCCGGGACTTTCTTGTTGGATCGCGACCGACAAACCCTCCAGAATGGTCGTCGTCATCGTCGGTGTCTAATCCCGGGTGATCACTTCTGTTTCTGTGTGCGCTCGCTGCGATGAAGGAGAAGAACCCTACCTCACACATCGTCCCAGTGCGAACCATATTAAATATCATAAAATAGGTTTTTATTAATATATTTTTCTGCTGTAAAAATATTTTTATTTCCATTCTTCGGCCTGGGCTCGTTTTTCAAACCACTTGGTCTCGGTTTATCAAGGATTTGCTTTGCTTTTATCTCATCGAGAAACTACCCAGCTTTTCTCTGCCATTGCCAGACAGACAGATAGGGGCCGATACGCGCGGTGAGAGAAAGAGAGAAACGTTCGGATGAAAAGCAGCAATGCAAGGTGAGCATAATGTGGACGCATAGTGTCGGATATTTTTATGATGATTATTAATAATCATAACTCATTTCAATACCGAGCAGTACTCGGAGACTTGGACCGCAGGTTCTCCAGAGGGAAGGAAGAGAGACACAATATCTGGCCGAGATAGTGGTTGGTCATTGGAGATGCAGCTGACAGAAACCACCAGCATCGTTTGGGATTTTCTAGTTCAGTTAAAGGTGGACGTCGAGAGTAGTTGCAAACAGGTTCGTGAGGTGTCAGGTGATCTTGAACGATGACGACCACGGCCAGCAGTTGACATAGTCTGATGGGTGCACTGCTTTTGCAGGTGGCTCCAAGGAGGACTGATATGGGCAGAAGGTACCGTTCCGAGTCTTTGACCTTCTGGACAACCGCAAGTGTGGCGGTGCATGCCGCTAGAATTGAGCCTCTTATGATAATTTAAGATTAATAAGATGCTAGAATATGCGTCTATTTGGAATGACTGTGATCGGAAAGAAATAAGGTACTATCTTTTCACGGGAACAGTGTGAAGAAACAGATCTTAACAATTACATAGGGTGAAAGCCCAATTTTAAGGAACAAACGGCCGACAATTGGGTTCTTGCATAGATTCGAGTAGACAGCCATTCCATAGCAAAACGATATAGGGTAGAGAACTACTTCGGCCTAATCGCCCAGTTTGGGCCTATCGAGCAGAAAACTTCAAATAAATCCATGATTTCAGAGTTAACATGTCAATTATGCGTCTTGTACGATACTTTAGTTAATAAGCTACCAAACGAAGTCAATGAGAACGCGTGATATGAAGGTTTGCACCCATTATTCTCAAAAACAAAAGAAGCGCTCCGTAGGCCGAGTTTGGCGACAAGAATTAGTGTTAGACTTTTGACAATATCTCAACGATTGGTTTCTCTTTTTCAAATCTTACGGTACGTACGGAAAGGTAAATAAATTTGGAAGCCATCAGTAATAATAACATTCCGTTTAGTGCTAAACTGCGCTAGATTAAGAAAGACTAAGTATGGGTTGTGCTTAATAGGCCAGAAATGGGGTAGTTAACCCTAGTGGTTTTCAGAATTTCATAAAAATTGGTAGCTTTGTTCCTTGTCGCAAAATATTAGACCCGTATTTTTTTTTATTTTGACATAAGGGTGACCATTTCCATGTTAGGGTGGTCCAAAAAATCATTTTTTTTCAAAAATTTATAACTTTTGAACCACTAAGCCGATTTCAAAGATCAAAATGTCAAATGAAGCTAATAGAAAATACTTTTTGCGAACAAATAGTGATACAAAAAAATAAGATTTTGTTTGGAAAAACATTGATCGTATTTTTTTTTCATGGTTTGTAGATAGGGGCTGCAATATGAATCCTGATTAATGTGGGCGTCTTAGTGGAATCCCGATCAGAACGAAGTATCAGAAATAATACACACTGTGTTACTGAGATATAAAATTATTCGTAACATGGTCTGTTATAAAACATGTACCGTTTGTAGTTAAAATAACAAAAAATATAACAAGAAATCTTCTACGTACTATCAAGAATATAACAACTATTGTTAGGGTTATATCATATTTTTAACACATCTTGTTACAAAATATAAACTAGACTTTTTAACACGGTTATTGAGTAACATATTTTTTGTGTGTTTTCTATTTTTAGATTGTTGTTGCCCCCCCCCCCCCACAACCAAACCATAGCAGCCCCCTCTCTCTCTCTTTCCTTTTAGCCTGCTTCACAAACACAAAAAGCGTCTATTTGCTGCCACAGGGATTCGAACCCAGACGCTTAACAATCTTGGCTAGTGGAAAATCTGGTGCCTTTACCATCTAGTCTATATCTACTGTTGACGAAAGAGTAGATGCAAGCTAACCTTTTGTGTATGCCAGGCAGAGCCTTCTTAGTTCACTGGCGCCGGCAACTGAGTTAAAAATAAATCGTGTGTTCCCAACACCTCTCACTCTCTGCACTTTTGCTGCACTGACGTAAACGGCTAAATATATTTGTAACAAAGTTTTTTATAATTCTCAAATATTGCCGTTTAAATTGAATATAAAGTAGCATAAGCATTAAACTTAGCTATATGAAAGTATTTAATTTAAGTATATGTAACAAAACAAAAATAAGATTAAAGCTATTCATTGATTGCATATGCACTATTTGAATTCTAGTACAGTGTTAGTTGCTCATATTGATTGGTTATGCGTTGAGATCTGTCTCGCACACCATTGCAAATTAAAGATATATTCGAGGTTAGTTTTGATTGCTAATGTTCGACGGTTAGTGTTGCAATTTTCCATTGATCATTTTAATTTGTATATCATCAAAAACATATTGTTTTTCACTAATTGCAAAATATTTACATATTTGAAAAGGTGCACGCCAAAATTCAAAGAACGCAACTGAACTGATAATTTATGTTTTTGGGTTCGATTCATGAGCGAATATATCATTGGTTCACACTATTATTGCCGAATCGTTCCTAGATATTTAAAATCTAGGTAAGCCTTTTGATTAGAAGCGTCTTGCAGTGACAATTTCAATTTTAAAATGCTAGTTGTGCATTCTTAATCACCAACGTAACATTTACAGGTATTACGGAATCTATATATATATAGTAGCCTAGTCGCTATGGGCTAGGTAGTTTGACTCGACTTGCGAAATGAGGCCCCTGGATTTCCATCGAGTTAGGAAGAATCAAGTTAAGGAGAGATCGAGTAAGGGAGAGTGGAATGTAATAATTTATTTAATTCTTAGCACCCCAATCAGAAGAGAATGCTGTAAAAAAATAGGAGAAAAAGCACTAACTTTGACCTATGGATCTAATAAAAATCTCCCGTTCTTAAATTTTTCGTAGAACAATGCATCATCTGGACAATACAAATGAATATGTTTGATTTTTAGTTTATCATTATCAAAAAAATGCTTGCCTTCGAAATTTATTTATGGGCCCAATATTAGGGACACTTGGCTGACATTAGGGACATTAACCCTATTAGCCCAATTCCATGTGAAAACTTTTCCGTAGCCCTTAAATAAATTTAAATTCTACTACCGGCTTAAAATTAAAACAAAACAAAAATTAAAATAAAACCAACCGTTTCATTTTTTGTGCTACTAATGCTAACAAACTTAGTTAAAATGTTGTTTTAAATTGTATTCAAACAAATTGTGTAACACAGAGCTCTTAAAACAAGATTATATCAACGGTTATTATGTATAACAGAAGTTGATATAATCATGATATAATTTTGTTATAACGTTCTGGTCGGGATACCTGCATAAAGAGAGAGAGAGAGAGAGAGAGAGAAGGGTTAGTAATTTCCATTTAATTCAACTACCTTATTTGCTTACAATGTGCAGACTTCTTCAGTGTCTTGTACTAATACTCGACTGAAGAAAAACATCGCATTTTACCGAATATATATAAACACAGGTACATTTTAACTTAAAGCTAAGTAAACTTAAATTTAATTTCCTGTAGAAGCAGGTTCTCCGCTGCTTACTCGTTTATGTTTCCTAGGTAGTAACTTGAAAAGCCATGTGTGTCCGTGTCCTTGATCCCTGTTGAGTAAAGTTGAATTCCGTTGTTTGTTAATCTCGAGGTTCTCTGCAACATCCAGTTTCAATGGTGTGGATACGGTTCGTAAAATCGTAATGTCTTCCGTCTCATAGTTGGTGGTCCTCTGTGAAGATGTGCTCTGCAACCTTTGATTTGAAATCATATATTAGGCCTTTTTCCACTTGCTTTTTGGACTTATTAACCTCCGCTATATGTTCTTTAAATCTAGTTGCTAAAGTTCTCTTGGTTTGTCATACGTAGGATTACATTGTCATTGTTTCAATGATAACAGCTTATTTTATGTACACCTTCTGTACCTAAAACATTAACTGGGTCTTTAGTGTATCCTAACAATGATTTCAACTGGTTATGTCTACTGGTGAAAACTGAATTATACATATTAGACCGCAATATGTTTTTATATTTTTCCTTGAAAATTTTGGCGTTTTTACGCATTATGTAATAAAATCAGCAATGTTTTGACTAAGGACTACGTCTATGATTTCTATATAGAGGTACACTTTGTGAAAATCGAAAATGGAACATGTAACCAAAGTATGAAAGATTTTGAAATTTAATAACTCAGCTCCCACTGGACCAATTTCAATAATTTTATCTCCAATCGATCAGTTTTCAACAAGAAACTATTGAAAATAGTTGTTAATGCTAAGCATTATCCAAAAGCGTAAAAATAAATAACAAATCCACCAATTACGTACATGCATATGCTGCTTCCCCAACACAGTCATCATATAATCGTTTCTAGATGATACAAGTCGATAGAGCATTGCTGCTTCCACAACACTGTCATCAGAGACTCGTTATTAGACGAAACAAGTCGAAGTGGAATTCGGCTTCGACCTTCGATCGTGTGTGAATAGGAAGGATGCAATTCCGTAACATTTTGCACACTCATCACCATATTCAGAACCACACGCCCCCAACGACTACACTAAATGCTCTCCAGAGTTGTAATCTTGTAACCAAACTTGAAAGCAGGGATGCAAGTGATTTTGGTCCATTCTCTTCATCGACTTTTTGTTTCGTTAATAACTCGACGGCAAACACATTCATTGATAAGTTTATTGTTCTGAATGATAGAAGAGCATAGCAGAAATAGTACGAAATGGGTTAGTAAAGCCATGGTCATCAAAAGATGAAAATCGATGAAGAGAATTGACTTTCGCCCCTCTGCTTCTAAGCCCCTTAATTCAGTCGTCGTCATATCAATGAAAACTAGCATCGCACCGCTATTGATTCTTGGGTAACACTTATTGGTTGTAATTCTGCTGTTCAACATTTTCGAAGCACCATGAAAAAACATGAAATTAAACTATTTTCTAGGGAATCCTAAAAGTCCAAATATTCGATTAACGATTAATCTTAATGATTTTTCCAGCTATTTGATTAAATATTTATCTAATTTTCAATTATTTGAGTGCGTAACCGACATCCCTTCTTACTTTTACTAGTTTGATTTAGCGCAGTAGAGAAAATAAATAAAAGTACTTATTTATCTGAACAGGGATTGAAAAGAATCATGGCGTGGAACAGGATCATAAATTCGCCGAAAAAAGTGTTAAGCGTCTTTCTTCTGTTGAGAGAAGAAGCTTATCGATAAAAACTAAAAAGGGAGGGAGATTTAGCTGGGTGGACATTCTGCGGTGATATTCTGCGGTCCAACCTGTCACAGACATGAGTTCATCCCCTGTCCAGCAGCAGACGGGCCAAGACTCTTGCGAGTGCCCAATCATTGAACCGAAGAATATGGGATTATCCGGTCCGATTTGCTGATCCAGCTGCCTACTCGTTAGCATTATTTTCCAAAGGCTTTAGGCCCATTTCAGAATTCAATTTCGGAACATTTCACACCTAAAATTTCATATCATAAATTTCTTTTCAGGGCAATCATAGTCAAAGAGTATAAACAGAGAGAACCCCGCTCAAATTCCTATTCCTACACAAAACGCAAGCTCCTGCTGCAGTTAACAAATATATAAGACCACGTAGTCCAACGTCACCATTGCGGACATCCCCAAAAGGCTGACCCTTGTAGTTTTTTTTTTCGTTTTCGAGTTATATTCTTTTGAAGTTATCAATTTTTGGATGTTGGCTTTATACTCCAATGTGACTAGACTACCATGCATCTCCATCGATTTATAGCGACTTTAACATGGTCACGACGATCATTCCAGCTCAAGTGGGTACACCACCTGTGGTCGATGTCACCGATTTGAGCCAAAATTGGCCAAAACGCTTATTTTGGCATTATGAACAAATAGCTTTTTTTATTTTGCTCTGAAGTGCCTAGATCGTTCTCGGCTACAACCCTGGATTTTCAAGATTTTTAATTTCAACTTTTAGAAGAGATTTTTCCACAGCCAAATAAGCTATTCGTGATCTTAAAAAATCAATTTGAAGGTTTTTTAATGTAGATTCTCATAGGTTTACTCACATTCTGTTTTTTTAATGGTAACTACAGTTAACAGACTGATTATCGGCAGGTATCCAAATTGTCAATAAATGGCCTATGTTCACCATGGGCGAGATTTTTTATGTTTTAATATTTTTTGGATCATATTTTCACCACACATTGGAAAACTCTTCTACTTGATGTGTTTCTAAGGGCAAATGATTAGGACAAATAGTTTTTTTTTTCAGATATTACCAGATGAGTGAGTGGTAGTTTTGAGCTTTTCTGGTGGAAAATCAATGCTATTTAATTTTTTTTTCTTGAAATAAATGAGCTAGTTATGATTTTATTTGTTGAAAATATCCGGCCCAGAACATGTGAAAAAAAAACAATAAAATGTTTTGTGCCATCGACGTGAAGGAATTCAAGAAAAAATAAAATATATTAAATAGGATTGATTTTCCACCAGAAAAGCTCAAAACTACCGCTCACTCATTTGGTCATATCTCAAAAACTATTTGTCCAAATCATTGTCCCTTGAGAACACATCAAGTAGATATGTTTTCCAAAGTGTAATGAAAATTTGAGCCCAAAATATTAGGAAATAAAAACTCCCACCCATGGTGAAAATAGGCCATTTTTGACAACTTTGATACCTGCCGGTAATCAGTCTGTTTACTGTAGTTACTATAACAAAAACAAAATGTAAGTAAACCCATGTAAATTTACTTTAAAAAACCTTTAAATGGACGTTCCAATATAACGAATAGCTTATTTGGTTGTGGAGTAATCTCTTCTGAAAGTTAAAATTTTTAAAAATCTCGAAAATTCAGGGTTGTAGCCCTGAAGGATCCAGGCACTTTAGAGTCAAATCAAAAAAGGCATTTGTTCAGAATGCCCAAAATAAGCGTTTTGGCCTCAAATCGTTGACATCGACCACTTAAATTATGTACCCACTTGAGCTGGAATGACTCATATGTACGACAACGTGGAGCTTTAGGTAGTGATAAACGTCGCTAGAACTATTACACAGACGGAGACAATGAAAAAATCAAACGCGCTCTCTTTTGCCTGTGGATTTGAGAATATACCTCAAATGCTCTCAGTCATCAATGTATGAGTTGGGCAAAGGAGTGTGCATTTGATTAGTATTGTCACATAACATTTATAACCTTTCGCTCAATTTCAACTTCTGTTAAATTTTTAAACTCCCGTACTCTAGCGGAACTATCAATCTACCCTCTTCAGAACATTCTCTAGCTATTCAATTATCGCACAAAGCTTCAGGTTAATATCAGCATAGCATTTTCGTCCCATTCCAAATAAGTTCTGTGGAGAAATTCTAGAACTCTCTGACAATTCCAAAGAAATACGGAAGGTATAGCATTCTGTGGAAAGTTCCAACCATTATTGGCGTAACTTAGGAAAAATCCTAGGAAGACGTTACAGCGACGGCAATTAGCGAACAATGTTAATAAGTAAGGAAAATAATTGATTGTAGTAACAATGTTAGAAGAGGCTACATCATTCCTAGGGAGAGTTGTGGACCCTCTCAAATTCCTCTGTAGATACGCTGATGATTCCAACATAATTCAAGGGTATATTCCAAGGAATTTCTAAAAATAATTTCAAATAAATTTTCAAGGGAATCAGATTCGAGGGTTCCATTTCAAAGAAATTATCCGAAGATTTTTAAAGGAATTCCAAGGATAATTGCAATTCTTATACTAATTTGAGGTGAATTCTATAAAAATGCTATGGAGAACTCGAGCGATTCATTAAAAAAAATGTGAAAGGAAGCCTTTCATTAGAATCATAAAAAAAATTAAAGTTAATCTCAGGATGACGTCCGAGAATTTTGTTAGGATTGCAGTACTGTTATAATGAAAATTTTAAAGGGAGCCCGGTGAAATCCTCAATTTGATTAAAGAGGGATTCTGAAAAGAACTCTGTGACAAGCAATGATTTTTTTTTATCATGAGAACATACCTAAATATCTAGTAAAGAGTTTTATGCGAATTTTCTAGGTGAGCGATTTCAGACGAATTTGCAAATCCATTAATTTTCATATTTTTTATATGGCTTAAAATGTTCAGAAAGGTTCTTCATCACCAAAAATGCCATTTTTCATCTTCAGATCACCATTTTAATTGGAGCCTTAATTTCAAAAGAGCCTATAGACAAATGTTAAGCTTATCTTCAGAAAACTAAATATACTAGGGGCAAGTCAGCAGTACTCCGAGTTAATATTTTTTCATAGAGTTAATTTGAATTACTCATAATTACTCAAAAGTGATCAAAGCAGTTTCAGCAAGTGAAAACACAGTGAACATCGACTGCAATCCAATGAAAGCTTGTGATGAGGTTCAGGAGTCGGTTCCAGACTCGATTCCGATGATGGTGGATGATACTGTGCCTATCGTATCAGGCAGATGGTGATACGACTGCGTAGTGTACCGTTGGTGGTTAACCACAGAACCCTTCAACCCAACACCTGTGTCTCCATATTACCATTTCGCTAAGATCTAAGATTTTCATTCTATATGTGTCATAGTGTGTCATTAATTGAGTTGATACAAGTATTGCATCAAGGAGAGGATGAGTTACCTATTCATGAAGGATAAAACCCTTGATGGAACCATTTCTTTGAATTTTTTTTAATAAAATTATACATGAAAAGAGAATGCCCAGCGAATGCATGCATTTTGCTAATGCTAAGCATGGAATCATTTTCTACGGGAAGGTATAGGCTTATAGGTGTGGGCGTGGTGTAGAAAGCTGGTTTTGTAATACGAAAAATGAAAGTGTGATGGGAGTTGGCAACTATAATTTGTGAAGCGTATAGGGATTAATGATTTATGAAGACATTCTTATTTATTTTCTACAAAAAAATAAACCTTTCGGTGATAATTGAGGTTTCTTTTTAATTGTTGCTTTTAAATTGTTGTCATGGTAACACGGAAGCTTAATGCGTTGTGATAGTGGTAGTGGTGACACCTAACCATAATCATCATCAATGAACGGAACGGAGCAGAGCGGTACACATCAGGAGGGAAAAACAAGTGGTAGTGGTAAGATGCCACTATCTCCTGGTCAGTAACAGGTTTCATGACAGCCAGTCGTCTTGTCGGCCAAAGTTGGAAATATGTACGAAGGACGGAAGCAAGGAGAGGTTGAACTTTTCAAAGAACGAAAAAGTAGTAGTTTCTAGTGAAAGAAATGATCTCCATCACATCACTAAACATAATGACATGACGAGGAACTGCATCCCAAACCCCATGATAAACAAGGAGCGGATGCATCCAACGAAACATTTCAGCGCAAAAGAATCATTACCAACAATTCGGTAAGATCCTTCCATTGTATTATTTTATGATTCTTCAATATTGTACAAATATTTACACATTACACACAACTACACATAGTAACTCGGAGTGTTTGGTACGGATGTCCACGCATCCTTCCACCCCTGTAGATTCAAGAAATGTTCCCATTCATTTCCAAGAATTATCTTTGCGGCAAATGCAACGCAGTAGGCTTGGCAGTATTGATGTTTATATCATATCTCAGATATAATGTAAACATCAATTAGACAAGAAAAATGATTAGACCTCATCCAACCTAATCAATTTCCAGGATGCTTTCTCGTACTGGCTGCGTTTGTATTAGATTAGATTAGATAGATGTCCAACTTATTTTTAATCTAAAAACGGTATGAAACAAATAATCGATTAGAATCGATAGGCGATGGGCTAGATCACTAGACTACATTTCACAGGACGAACAGTTACGTAGTTTGAGGATGATGTTCTGGTATGAAACACGGTTAGATAATATTGCTGTTTGACAACTCGGAAAAGAGAACAACATTAAAGGATACAAAAACATGGTTACTGAGTCTGCGTATATTGAATTTTGAGCAAGTCGAGTTACTCGGAGTAACAGAAAATTAACTTCGTTCTAGCTCATGATCAAAAACTGTCTTGCCCCTAGTAACTATAATTGAATTTTTTGTCCGATCGGTTTGGTACCTTTGGCAATGTTAAAGGGAACATCTGGAACCATTTAAAAAAAATGTTACTCTCAAACAAAAAAAAATCACCATTCTTTTTATTTAAATAAAATCTTAAGAGTAGATCTTTCAAAATGGTTTATTTTTTTTTATTTTCTATATTTTTTAATATATTTTCAAATGAATGAACAGAAAAGTTTTCGGTAAAATAGCCAAACGCTAATTCAATTATTTTTTGACTTAATATATTGAAAGTACAACAATTTTACTATCAAAAAGATCTTGTATAAAATGTGTCTAAGTCACAACGTTTTCAAGACGTAGTGGTTTAAAAATAGATTTTTTTTTAAATGTTGGTAGTTTTTGACCATTTTTGAATGTATTTCGTGGTTCTCAAGTTCCGACAATTTTTTCCCGAAAGATCAGAAAATGTACAACAAAAATTCTCTTGGTGGCGCTTTGATTTGATCTAAATAAGCTGGAATATATGTAAAGGCTGACTAAAAGTAAATTGGTACGCACAAAAAGACCTGTAATTCGTGATTCAATAAAATAAAAAAAGTCCATTAATGGTTGCTTTACAGAACTTTTAATACAACTTCAAAGTTACAGCTTTAGATGGTTACATTTCTCCAGTTCGAACGAAATCTCTAACCATCCTCTTGATGGAGCCCATCAGCGCCCGCCCAGTGGAAACGGACACGGAATTAGCGCATTTTTTTCCATTTTGCCCACATTTGCTGGATGTCCTTGACAGCCCGGCCCCTTCGTCGAAGTCGTTGTTATGAAATTGCCCAGTATTTTTCGATTGGTTGAAATTCCAAGGATTCATTAGCTTGGGCACAAAATCGATCTTGTTGGTAACATACCACTTCAGAACCACCTTGTAGTAGTGGCAGCTGTACAAATCGGGCCAAAAGATGACTTTGCCCCTATGCTTGCGGATGAACGGCAATACACGCTTTTTCAGGCATTTTTCGATGTAAACTTGGGATGTCATCGTCATCTTGGAATTCTTCGCAAAATTATCGGCAAAAATGAACTTGAATCTTCCTGGCACATCCCCACGTCCAGTCGCGATGTAAAACTTTTGACCGGGAAGCTGCTTAAAAGCGAGTTTGACGTATGTTTCGTCATCGATCAAAGTCGGTCGTACAAGAGCCTTGCCACGGAATTCTGCTTCATGTGCCGGTTCGGATGTTTACTGGCTTTGTACGACTTGTATCCTTCGCTGGCAAGGATGTTCCGCACCGTTTGAAAGTTGGCGTTGTACCTTATAGCCACATCTCGGATCGAAAGACCTGGGTTGGCTTTACGCACCTCAACACCTTGCTGCGCAGCTGACGACAACACCCTGATTCCAGTTTTTTCGTAGGTCCGCTTATTCCTTTCCACACTCAGGGTTTCCTTGTAGGTTTTGAGTCTTGACAAACTGTTGTTTTCGGCATCTTCAGTACTTTAGCCAGCTTGGAACCGGACCAATTTGGATATTCCAGATGTTTGTGCACAATATTGTTTCTTCGTTCGAGTTCCATTTGACGTTATTTCTGAACGTGATCGACTACTTTGATCAAACTTGCACCAGTTGTTCGCTATAGAAGTGTAAACAAATCACTGTCAAATATTTTCGGTTTCCAATACTAGAGGCGTGTTAACGCCACGCGAGGGGCGTACCAATTTACTTTTAGTCAACCTTTATGTTTTAAAACAATTGGATCTCATTTATTGCAAATACATATTTTGCTCGCTCGCATATACAAACAACTTATTATTGGGATTTTACGAGATTTTATTTTTTATTTTTACATTGTTCGATTGATAAATTTGTTAGAGAAATGCATACTTTACTTCTTAGTAATATCGACAATTTACTTTTTATCATTACAATTTGAAAACGACTTCTATTTGTCTTTCAGAAATAGGAATAAATGAGTTCCTTGAATAGTTATAGCGCTTGAGTATTGTTTGTTAAGCTCTTGTTTATTAGTTTCCTATTCCTGAGTAGTTGCATAAAAAATAATTCTAGAATCAGCGGATCCTCGTTTCGCTTCTGAGCCCAATAGTATTCCTTTGCATTTTTGATCGTATGTTCACGTTTTCTAGCTAGAATAGCTCTGGTAGCCATACGTTTCAGTGTTCCTCGTATAGCATCACATGGACCTTTTCCATGCAATCTGCAACCGCCCCCCCCTTTTTTTTGTAAACAGGATATGCCCCCGTATTAAGGTCCCATTCCAAAAGCAGTTAGTTTCTTCAAATCCGAAATTTTCAAAATCTGATGTGTTGGGTGAGTTATAAAATTATCAGAAGCTGCCGCGAATCACATCTAACTCAACTTCGCTCATCAACAACGCAGGCTTGAGTAATTTTTTTTTTAGCTACATTTGTACTTTTTTCCCTCATTCACCTTGAGATTAAAGGTGCGTATTTACACATCACGCAAATAAAGGAAAAAAGCCACGGCCTACAACTCTCGCTTTCCTTCCCGATGAGCCAAATGTGCACCATCATCATCTCTCTGGTGCTGGAATTGCCCACTTGATAAAGAGCTCCTCAGCTGACAACATGACCAACAGCGGACCCAGCAAGGTGACGAGCGCGCAAAGAAGAAGGATGCGGGTAAACGGTCGAGATAATAGGCAGCCCTGTGGCTGAAGGCTATTTGTTGGCTGGCGGGTTGATGAGTGATGCGTCGCGCTGTTATTCGGGACAAAGATATTTGTTTACTTGTTTGGTTCGCACACCCGCGATGAGCCAATGCGACACACGAATGGACGTCCGCCCGATGATGTGATGTAATGAGACCTGCAAGGAACCTTATGAGTAATTGATCATTCGCACGTACATGTACACATCACACGGTGCAGTGGGTACCTGCTGGTCTCCGCCATGTCGTAACACGGATGAGAAATCATCGGGTGAAATTGGCGCCAACGAAATGCAACGCAATCTCACGTATAAGGTTACGGATTTCTTCTAGAAGAGCACACAGAAAAAAAAACTGTCCTGCAGATGTCGTCGACTCCGCTGACACTGGCGTACGGCAACAAAGTGATAATCTATGGGCTTCTCTGTCCTAATGATCACAACTCACTGCGTTGAACCAGTGCCATGAAACTTTGTTCCAAACGATCAACGCGATAAATTACCCCCTGGTTTAGAAATAAGACCTAAATCAGACGAAATCTGAAAACACGGAGCGCAGAAAGAAATATGAATGAAACTGCGATCATAACGTAAATCGCGTCTCGATAATCACAGCAGGACACTGCTCGGCTCCTAGTCACATAAATATCACGACAATTTGACAAATTAATTTTCACTTGGCACAGTTGCGGCAAGGCTCGCTCTTGTTGGGGCTGCGACTATGTTGCAAAACAAAAAATCTTAGCCCCCATCCTGAAGACGACCCCTCCCAGACTGCGGGACTGCGATCGGGATTTACGATTACAAAATTATTATGAGCGTTTCGTTTTAACATCGCGCTGGTTTTCGATAAATCCTAGCAGTCTCTCTCTCTAGGGTGGTGGCTTCCCTCCTGCTGGCTGGGATAGAAGAGGTTCATTGTCTCGCGAGCAAGGGCGCGTTGGAGGTGAATTTATGGGTCATCTTGGCTTGGCTTTGTGTGCTTCCAAATCGAATGGACCGAGTGCGTACCTGTTGTACCTGGGTGACATATAAATCCCTCGATGACTGTACATGCTGTAGGATGAACCTAGTGCACAGGTTTCGCCTTCAGCATCAGGAATCCGGGTGGGTATTTGCATTAGGTGAAACGAACCAGGTGACCTCCTAGGTCGATGATGGTCTAATAAAAAGCGGATTAAGAGGTTGTTTTCATTCGAGGAGCATTATGTCAAGAGGACATTAATCAAGGGAAATTGTTGGGCAGGTCTACGAACATTTAAATAGGCCGTAAATATGGGCTCTGAATGCATGATAAATGTTGATATTTCAAAGGCAGGTGTTACCAACATGTGGTATTGATTTCAGTTCTAGTTGACTTCAGGCTTCTTCTCATTTTCTCCATTTTCATATTGTTTCGTTCGGATCTACTTGTAGATTGGAACTAAAGGTACGTTTAGATGATCTGATTTGTTAGTCTGATTCGAGCGGACTGCTGGGTATTTTTGTCGTTCACACTTTTTCGAAATGATGATTAGATTTGAAGTTTGATTTGTCGAACCAAATAGGTTTGTGTTTAGCTTTCATTCAACTCCTTCAGCAAAATAGCCGCAAGTGAGGTGAAAATATTGATTTTTTTCTCTTTTGTATGATTTGACTGATTTTTATTCTCTAGTGTGATTGGCCGAAAGATGCCGTAATGGCTTTGATCATGGCATGGTCAACAAAACATTGTTTATTTAGTATGAAGCATATAGGGGAAATGGGTATAATGTCGGCCTAAATGCCCTTAATTTTGGCTCATATATAAATTCAGCAATCGACTAAATTTTCAATAACGACCAAAAATATTTATTAGTCCGTACCAACGCATTTATCTAGATAAAATTGATAATTAGAGATTTTTAGCGATGGGCCCAATCTTAGATCCATTTCCCTTATTATGTAAGAATAATCATGCCAGACAGCAGGTCTGAGAGCCTACTATGATTTTTTAGAGCTTCAGAGCAGGGTTACTGATATTCGCATCGTACTATTCGAAAGCGTTTGTCATCTCCGAACGTTTTCAATGTAACGGGCTTAAAGCTTGCGTTCACGAACGAACCGAATACTGTCATTGATGAGAGCCTCTGTGAGTGACCGGTGGGTGATAAATTTTCGTGGTGTTCGTGCTGTCTTTTATTCCGTCTTGTTTAATTATTGTCTTTCTTCAATCCGTTGTATTCGGACGCGATAATTTACGACAGTGAATATTCTTCACCGAGAATGGTTTTAATATTCGCCGTGAATATTTTTGAATAGTGTTAGCGATGAGTGAAAGTGTTAAGCGTCGATCTGGAACTTTGAAAAGAAAGATTTCTGACGCGGTGGAAGTGATCCGCGATTCGTCTAGCACAAAATATCGTTGTTTGGCGAACATCGATGCAGAACGAAGGTGTTGCTACGAGCAAACAAAATTCAATGTCGCTAACTTCAAGTGGCATTTCATCGGCTGCCACCCGGATGTGGCCCACCGGATGGAGCTTGTAAATGAGAGTAGTAGCCGGGAAGAAACCATCGCAAGGCGACCAAGATCTGGGTCAAAAGTGCTTGTAGAAACGACCAGACAAAATGTGCTCCTTGGAACTTTGAAAATGGTGACGGAACATAACCTGCCGCCAAGGTTTCCGGAATGGCAGGGTACGACACTATTTCTTAGCCCTTTGTGGAAAGTTTGCGGCCTTACTATATCTCGGAACACCATTCCAACACTCATCCACCGTGCTGCAGACATTATGCCACAATGTATAAGGGTTGATGCATATATTATGTCACGCTATAAGTGGGGAAGGGGGGTGTCTAAGATTTTGTGACAAGCAATGCTTTAGGTATAGGAAAAACGTCACGATAGGGGGAGGGGGTAATTTTTTGCTCAATTTAGAGTGACATAATTAATGCATGGGCCCTAACCAATAAATTCAGGCTAAGTCTAGTATGCCTGAAAGTGGACTCGGCCACCCGACACGAACGGTCAGTTTTCGGAATAAACGCGTCGTTTGTGGACAACAACGGCGTTGTACACATAATTCACCTTATCAGATGAAATACCGATAAGTTTTAATATCTTCTTCTTTCCTTTATTTAACGTCGGTCTCTGTTCTGCAATCTAGTGCCAATCACCGACGGACATCGATTGCCATCCATTGACAGCAATCGAATGTGCAGGAAGGCAGCTTTCACACCTGCGTAGGATATCGCACCCATTCAACACACATGGGCCGGGACCAACGGCTTTACTTCCCTTCCGAAGGAAGACGTGACCAGAGATTTTTATGCCTCACAAAAACCCCACCGACCTCGGCTGTGATTGAACCCAGACCCATCGGGGTGTTAGAAAGCAGTCACGCTTACCACTACACCACCGGTGCCGGCTGAGTTTTAATATGTATTTCTATTTTATGATCAAAAACATTCGGTGCAAAATGCACTCCAAAGTTCGGGGTTAAATTATCCTGGGACAGTCAAAAACAAAGACTTTCTTCTGCATCAATTGGTCATGATAAGGAGAGACATTTTGCCCCATTATTGTAGTGCATTTTATCCCATTGCATTGTTGGGGTGCATTTTGTCTCATTATTATGGGGTGTCTTGCATCTTTGTTGTAGTGCATTTGACCCCAGCATGGATGCATTTTCCCCGATTAGTGGCATTTTCAGATTATTTTATCATGTCCTAAAATCACTTTTTGAGGTATGTTTTCAAAGTTTTCATGTATGTTTCGAATATAAACAACTAAATAATGCTTAAGAAAATTTATGCAATACATGATATTCACTGTTGCTTTTAATTTTAATGGGAAAACACCTTGAGTTCCTTAACTGGTGCATTTTACCCCAGGAACCAAAACAAGCTGTTGCTGCCTGTTATTTTTTTATATATGTGCAGTTCCATATGTTCACGCTTCATTCAGAAGCATTCGCAGCGAGTATTCTTCGGCTTCGAAGCAAGTTGCTGTCAAATTCGCCGAATCAATTTTCGTGCAGTAATGAACAATTGGAAATGGATTGCGAAAAGTGGTAGCTCAGCAAATGATAGATAACAGTAGGAGAAGCGGAAAACAGAAAAGGCACGGGCCATTCGTTGCTCACAAGTATTAGTGCACGAAGAGAAAAGCTTTTACTGCAACAGATTAATACCGTTGGTGAGCAGTAGAAATGGCGAAACACGATTCGTTGCGAAGATCAGCAACCCTGCTTCAGAGAGGTTAGAAGACTTTTAAAGGAGATTGCTGATTATCTGATGCATTTTTAGAATCTCAGAAATGTTGATGCATACTCAGTGTAATTTGCACAATTTCGGGGAATTTCAGCAATTTTTTCAAAATATATAAACGATTTCAGGGAAATTTGTAGATCTTAAGAGAAACACCTATTTTCAAATAAATTTTGAGAACTTTAGGTAATTTAGAAGATCTTCAGGGAAATTTTCAGATCCTCAGGATAGTCCGAGAGCCTACAGAGGAATTTACAAAACTTCAGAGAAGTTTGCCGATCTACTGAGAAATTTATTGAGCTTTAATTTTCTTTTTGTAGGTCTTGAGAATGGACCTACGGAGCTTCAGACCACTTTACAGAACTTTAAAGATATTTGCAAAACTTCAGAAGAGTAGATATTAAGAGAAATCTACAGAACTGCAAGGAATTTTGCAGATCTTCAGAGACATTCAGAAAGCTTCACAGATTCAGAAAAATGTGAGATCTTCAGAAAAATTCGTCAAATTTCAAAAAAGTACTTCAATTCCAAAACCAAATCGAAGCGAAGTATGAAAGTTGAAAATTTTACAGAATTCCATGGAAATTGGGAATGGGTACATCTGAAGAACTTCAGAGAAGTCCATAGACCTTAAACATCTGAAGAACTTCAGGAAGTTAGTAGATTGTTAGAAAAAATTGCTTAACTTCAACAAAACTCACACAGCTTCGGGAAAGTTCGCCGATCTTTAGAAGTATTTACAAATTTTAAAGAATTTCAAAAAAATTCACATAGATCTGCAGAACTTTATTGAAATCCAAGAATCCACAAAGAAATTTACATAACTTTGGAGAAGTTCAGAGATCTACTGAGAAATTTGTTGAACTTCAGGGCAGTTCGTAGATCTTCAGAGCAGAAATACAGCATCCAGAAAACTTACAGATTTTTAAAGAAATATTAGGAACTTCAGAAAAGTTCAGATGGTTGATTTTATTGAGGATCTTGGATTTTAAGAGAAATTTACAGAACTTCAGGGAAGTTCGCATATCTTTAGAGATATTTGCGTAGCCTCAGAAAAAAATAGTAGATCTTCGGAGAACTTTATAAAACTTCCGGGAGGCTTGAAAATTTCTAAATAAATTTTTAATAGGGGAAATGGATGTAATGTCGGCCCTAATTTGGGCCCATACATACATTCAATTGACTAAATTTTCAATAGCGACCAAAAATATCCATTAACACTGTCCCAATGACGCGATCAGCTAGATAAAATTGATAAATAACAGATGTTTAGCGATGGGCCCAATATTAGATCCATAGGCAAACATTAGAGCCATTTCTCCTACTTTGAGGAATTGTATATTTGCAGATATTCATTGAATCATGAAAATCTACAGATAAAATTACAGAACTTTCGGGAAATTCTTAGATTATTTGAAATTTAGTGAACATCAGAGATAGATGTTGATCTTCAAGGATCTTAAATCTGCAGAAATTCAGGAACTTTGTAGATTTTTAGAGAAATTTTCAGAACTTCTAAGGAACACATAGAACTTCAAAGAAAACTGCAGAACTATCGAGAAAGTTTCAGATCTTCAGAAAAGTTAGTTGATCTTTAAGGATATTTTTCCAGAGAACAGAAACAAAAGTTTAGTGACGGCCGAAGGTCTTGAGAGAAATATGCAGAATTGAGATCTTAACAGAAACTTTCAGAACTCAAGGAATCTTGGAGATCTATAGAGAACTTTTCCCACTAGCTTGTAGAAAGCTGGTATCGACATCCTTGCAAAGTTTTGAAATCTTTTTTCGTCTACATATGTTACCGTTTGCAAAATGTGTTGTTGTATTTTTGTGTAAGTTAATCGAATTTTGCATGTCCCCGTTTAAATTCAAATTATAATTGCTATAAAGATACCCCTAGTTTTAGTACGCTACACAATACCACAGTATACTACCAATTGCTGGAATAGGTGATGAGCCAACAAGTTGAGTTCAGTGGAAAACAGCAGAATGGGTACGAGAAGTACAGTGAAAGGGAACGGCGAGTAGCACGGAAACTTCTTTCGCCACTTGCCTAGTAAACTTAAACGAGAGCAGTTGTATAAGCTGAAAACCGTTAAAGTAAAGTGAAGTAAAGTAAGAGCGTCGTAGTAGCAGGAATAAAGAGAGAGGGAGTCAGGTATGGAACAGGGATTGAAGTGGCCACATGTCACAATCGGGCCTAAGACCGTCCCTTTTGTGCCCTTTAGGGCCCGTTAGTTGTGAGGGTAGCTTTTTGTGGAGAACTGGCCTCTCGACGGTACCGAGGTTGGACTCGCTTTGGAGTGATTGTTTAAGTATCCCGCGTGGTTGCGCTATACTGGTCGTAGTTTCTCGACCAAGGGGTTGGAAGCTTGAAGATTAGGATTCGAGCTCCACCCCTCACTGTTTCCCGCCATCAAGCTAGCTACCGTCATCGAGAGCACCACCACCACCACCCCCACCAGTTAATTCCAGCAGCCTCCAGCCGGTCAGGTATTTGTGACATACCACCTTACACACCACATCCCCATACACGGAGCATGTTAAATTAGGGAAATAAACGGCAAAATTGTGTTTCACCACCTTCTTTTTACTACACCTTATCCGAGATCTGATTTGCCGAGTAAAGTACACCAGCCGACCTTGAGACTAAGAAATAGTTATCCTGCTAGCCATTAAAAGAGGTTGTTGGATAACCCACCCTCACTGGTAGGCCGTTGCTTTGCCAAGCCCGCCGAGGTGTTCGTTCTGGTAGCCCCCTTGGTACCCCATCCTAGCAGCAACACATATCGCAGTTCTTGAAGGACAAAATGAGCCAGATCCCTGCCGGTGTTCCTCCTGAGCAACCATTTCTTACTCCACAAAGTACACCTTCTCCTTCTCATTTTATTTAAAATAATAAAAGCAAATACGCCTGTCAAAACTAGAGCAACTTTCCGATAATTCATGATGGAAGTATTGACTTTTGATTCCTGATACAGTTTTGATTTGAAATCTAAATTGACTGTTCTTTCGACATGTGCAAGCAGTGTGAACACCAGCAAACAGGGGTGTTCGACAAATGGTGTCGAAAGTAATTGCGAGTAGATTTTTCATTGTGGTGGAGGTCAAAATCAGACCAAGAAAGATAGTCCAAACTAGAGATGGGCAAAACAGTTCAGTTCACAGAACCGTTCCATGTAGAACCATTCCGCATAAAGAACTAGTTCTTTGGAACCGTTCTTCGCTCTTACAGATTTTTTTCGTTATTTGTTTGTTTGAAAAAAAAAAAAAAAATTGAAATGGCAAAAATAAATTTCAATTAATTTAATAGTTTCCAAGCAACTTTTTCTTCCAAATAAAACAACCTATATTTTTGAAATCATATTTGAATCTTTGGATTGTGTTCAATGATTTATAATCGGTGATAGTTTTTACAATTATATAATACCACGATTTTCTTAAAGGTTATTAAGGAAAATAATTTTCGAAACATTAGTGGCCTTCAATCTGCTCCTTCTTCCGTTGCATATCTGTCCTGTTTTAGAAAATATGCGTTCGCATGGTACGGATGTAGCGAGGATGCAAAAAAATCTTGCATTATAGTATAAAGCATTGGGTAGATCGTTTTCCGTTCTGCCCACCATGCTAAAGGATAATTGATCCTTGAGAGAAGAGGTTCTGCCAAGTATTTATCCAGCTAGATGCTACAAACAGCAACGGGGTCTTGCTCATTCTGCAACTTGCACACGGAATCGTCAAAGTCTTTCCAGAGTGATGATTTTAGCGTTGATTTCAACATCTCCAGTTGATCCAGTTTTATTTCTTCAGACGGCTGATCCTCCATTTGGTTTTTTCGTTTTCGTAGCAGAGACTCATATACCACCTCATACTGGCTATCTGAGTCAAAACCATGCTTCTTGAACCGCGGATCTAGAATTACTTGATGCAATTTGCGCGTTGTTCTCTCGAGAAATACTCGATGAGGAGCTCTGTTCGGATGTTGTCTCGGAAGAACGTCTTGGTTACTGGTGCTGCTCCTCTTTCATAGGAATCGAAGGGTGTTTGCTTCTCAAATTCCGTTTTAAATTAGCACTGGAGTATGGCAGTATGGCAATAACGGCACTTTCCTTTACCATCATCCTGCTTCACAAAATGGTACCAGATGCCACTGGTAGCTCTTCCTCGACCAGCCATTGCAGATCTAAATACAATTGATATATAATATTTTAATTTATTGTATCCGAATTCATCACTTACTATCCAAAAACGACGATAATATTGAGCACGGAATACACGGTATAGGTATGTCTATTAAGTGATTTTTAATTCACACTACGCGAGAAAGAAGAATTCCGTATGTCAGCGAATGGTGTTCTTTTAAAATAAATGACGTTTATTATCACAGCTTCTTACTTCTGTTGAGCAAATGAATCAATAATTATTGACAGAGCATAAGCGTTTCGCAATGAAGGGGATGCTCTATCCCTTTTTTCCTATAGGAAATTCGTGCGTGAAACATGGCAGACTATTCCTTACTCTGTTGTTCCACTGAAGAAAATAATCCATGAGAAACTAACACTCTGTGCGTGAAGAACAAATCAAGCTAAACATTGCATTAGGCCCTGAGTAACATTGACAGATTCTCTTTGTTGACATTCTCTTTGCATCCCCACGGCCATGTAAAGACATTCCCAGGTATTTTCAGCACACAGACCGATAAAAGAAGCATTTATCTACCATCTAATACGACAAACACAATAAGAAACGGTTATGTGCTCAAGTTATTAACAAAAGAGAAAGCCGACGAAGACAATCGATTCATGTTACTTAAGACCTAATGCAATGTTCAGCTTGAAATGCCCTAAACGTTAATTGAAAAAAATAGAGATAAATGTTTATCCATTCATAACTTCATTATCAGCCGAGCGAACAATGGGAGACCTTATTGTCACAATAGACGAGTGCATGGATGGGTTTGAGTTCACTCACTATTCATATTATTTTTCAAATGACGGGACGGGATGAATTTTCGCGCAAAAGTGATATTTTACCCCCTTCCACACACACGCTTATAAGATAAATAAACATCGGTAGAGTCGCTAGAACCGATGGAAACTATTTTCTATATCTTTACTCCAACAGTGTCCGTCATTTACGTGCATGCGAAAACAAGACCATACAAAACAATTCTTTCTCTCACTATCTTGCATGAAACCGAAAACATACCTGAGCTATCGTTCGTTCAGCATACATGTCGTTCTCAGTCTTTTCAGTTCATTCTTTCTCGTTCTTGCTCTTCGTTCGTTCTTTCTCGTTCATACCGGGAGTACTCACCACTCAGAACGAACGAGAGCGACATTTACTTTTATTGTGAACTACCACTCTAATTCAGAACTACCGTTTTTTTAAAAAAAGAACTACCGTTCTTTCACTCACTGCCAGGACCTAGTTCTTCTGAACCGTTCGAGAACGAAGTGCCCATCTCTAGCTCGTTCCCTCGCTACTGGCGTGCAAAAGGACCAGTACTAAGTATCTAATGGATTTCCTCACTACATGGCACATAAGATAGACTCAAATTTAAGTTTAAATTACTCAAACTCTAGAAAACGTAGTTTACTTGTAGACTGAGTAAAATTTTCCGAGCCTCATAAATCTTTTCGAATATGACAAAAATCGATGATAAATTTACTCATTCTAGAAGTATACTAATGTCATATGTACATAGAGATTTTTTTCATATTGGAAAATAAAATTCCTGTAATAGCTCGGAAAGTTTTAATAAATCCATGAGTTAATTACGTTTTGAAGAATATGAGTGAACTAATCTTAACTTAGAGTCGTCGTCATTTGTATTTTAATCGTAATTTTTTTTTTTTTTTATTAATTGCTATTATCGATTCCAAACTCCAATAAGATTCAATTCATTAAAAGCAGGTCTATTTGGCTCGAACATGGCTTTTACTGACATTTAAAATTTCGTATCAATTTGCCCAGCTTTATTGGAACAAATAAACATTAATGTGCAGCCTAGGTCCTTGAAAAACAACCAGATGCTTCGATTGCCACTTATTAGAACTAACTGCGGCTTGCATAGCGCTATCATCGGTCTTAAAAAATTGTTGCATCTGTGTTTGACTTTCACATGTCACGTGAGCTACTGCGCCAAAAATTTACCGCTCTATTTTCTTGGAGAAAAAATCGTAACGAGTAGTTTTAAGATTTTACTATTTGTTTATTATGTACATGGCATTCAGTACTGTAAACTAACCATCATTGGGGCCACGAGCTTGTTGATGCAGAAATACTATAAAATGTACCACTGAAGCGATTGTTGAATTGGACATGAACAACTTTACATTTGATTTTTAATTTAATCATGACTTCCTAGCAATTACGTATTTCCCTCCAAGTAAAAGGAAGTGACTTTACCCTACTTCAATGGCAAGTGACGGTGATCGCACACCTTCCCTAAATTACCCGATTTTGATAAATCTCTAAAAGGTCATACACTATAAATCCATTCCCAAACCGCATAACAATTGCCAATAATCCACCCAAAAAAATATCTGTCCACCCAGCAATGGTACCTGCTGACAGTAAACCTTGTCAGCTGTCGAAGGTTCTTCTGGGTACAGACCGACCAACTGACCATTCTCCACGTCGTCGTCCGTCGGTCTTGGTCACCATTTCCTCAATGCAATGTCTTTCCTCATATTTCTCTTGCAACCATTCAGATTTGGGCAGTGCCATTGTACCTTCCCTCGCATCGCACAGATGCGGATAATCTGCAAAAACAATGACATTGAATTAAACTCTTCGTCGAAGCCCCTTCAGTCAGCCAGCGTCATAACGACAAATCTCCAAGGGAAAAAAAAACGTCCAGAGAAGAATTGCATAATTGACAACCGACCCGAATGATTGCTATCAATGAAATTATCAATAAGCCTTGTGTGGCCATAAACGGTACGGTGGTGTGTGGCGTGGTCAGGTATAGGCAAAATCTCATTCCGGATCATAAATCTCGCATTGAAATTCAGGCCTTTCCAAGTCTGATTAAACGCAGGGTCATCCTTGCGTGTGCACCCCAACTTCTGCTTCCACTAGGTTTCTCGGTTCAGTCAACGTACGAACGTCCGGGGACAGGTTGGGAGTCGTATTTCACAGCCACGTTCGGTGCACATTCCTGGCTGCGACCCTGTCCATGGTGGGTAAAGATCACCGCGGTCGAGCACAGGTACAGCTGATTTGCATACATTCCACCATATGACACGGCAAAATCCCTTCGAACAATTCACCCGCGCGACAAGGAATCGGGTGAAGGATGGCTCTTGGACGGATGGATTGAAGAGCCCTCGAACCGCAATCTGTAGGTAAGCACCGAGGAAAGGTGAGGGGTGAATAATTTAATTGATGACAAAAAAGTCCAAGATAATATTTCCTTTTAAAGGGAGGAGAATTGATGACAATAAGGCACGCACATTTATTTCGTGGGGGTTAGTTCGGTGGTAATGGGGGTGGGTGGCAAGATGTGGCCCGTTCGTGCACCATAATGAGCAGCAAAAAGAAACTACCGAGACAGGATTACCCCAGCAAACGTACGACTGTGAAGGACTTGTACGGTGCGATAACACTTGGCTCGGGGATGTCCTTCTCAGGCAGACAGCATGCATTTTTTTAAACAAATATTAACAAGTTGTTGCGAAGTGATGACTGTTGCGCACGCGCTGAACAAGGTAGGTTTCTTGAGAGTAATTAGGTTCAGATTTCCTTTGTTGATTGATGATGAAACAGTAAACATGGTTCGAATTTCTCGTTATCGGAAAGTGTAAAACTGACATACACGAAAGGTGTAGGAATGTCAAAGCTGGCACATTTAATGCTCTCTTCGGCAAATCCAATGTTGACAATTAAATTAATTCATATTCAGTTCTTGTCGAACCACTACCACCTGTCAGTCCTAGAGAACACAACCTGCAACCGAGCAGCACGTGGCTTATCAAAGACAATTATTCAGCGGACCAACACCGACAGGTTCCCGAAGCAAACAGAACCAGCTCGTGCCTTCCGAGAACGTTTAACATCAAACCCATGGAGAATAAATTATCAACCGAAAAGCAAACGAACCAAGATGCGGGTGCGCAGGTGATTTACTTGACTTCAAGGCTCTTCAATGCAAGCAACGCGAGACGACACAGAGAGCTCTGTTCAGTCTGGGTGTCACCCAACAGCAGGTTACTGCAACTGCACCAGGCACCAGAGTCAGTGTCAGTTGTCTTCAAAGCTGGAGACCTACTGCTGTGCTCTGTTCGTCCTAGAAATTGACCTATAATCCCTTCCAGAGAAATTGGTTCAACTAATTGCCAAACAAGAAGATATTTGATCCACCAAAACGGCTTCTGGTTAGTTTCACGAAAACGTTTTAACGCCTCATTTTACACAGGTTTCGAATTAATGGAACAAGTTGAAAAAAAAAATAGAACCAAGTATCATCTCGGCCATCGCCAACAAAAAGCAACCTCACTCCTGTCTCGGATTTCGTCCATTTTTTCTATCTATGAGCAATTTTCCTTGGAATAGACCAACCAATCTTTCCTTTTTATCTTCATTCATTCATTCATTGACTCAGGCAAAGTGATGGACAACTCCGCTAAGCTAGTCCATAAAAAAACGACATGCTCTCGTTTCGGTCCTCCGCTCTGAGCGATTGTCGGCAGAAATCCAAAAACCCGAGAAAGTAACGCACTTGAAAGATGTGTTGATGGGTTTAGAAGTGGTGCTATCTTCCAGTATCTGGTGGTTGGTTTTTGCTTAAAATCCGAACCGAAAAAAAAATGTGTTGCTATAAGGTGGTGCCGGTACATGAACGATTTGTACACACAGGCGGCTATAAATTATGCCAAGAGTCAGGCGGCTGGAAACGGAGTGAGTTTTAAATGTTGATGAACATAAAAAGGAATATCAGAAACTTTCCGATGCGTAAACACCTACGTATGGACTGATTTTGTCACTTTTGTAAGGGTTACATGCACCAGAGATCAAAGTTTGGAATTAGTCCAATTTTTAATCTTCGGGACATGGATTTTGCGTAATAATTCTCAATTTATAAAATCGTAAGTTATTCGTAATTTCCAGGCCTGTGAAGTCGGAGTCGGTGTTGGAGTCAGGGGCTGGTACTATATTACATTCAAAATGGTCAATTTTTATTTTTCCTGGCCTGAGCGAACAAAACACTGAGGGATTTGTTTTAGTGCAGGGCTAAACTATGGTGTGAATTGTGGTATTAGCCGGTACTATTGATTTCTCCTGTAGAGGCTGCCAAATCAGCCAAACCGTTAGACAGTTGATTATAACTTGCCATACTGCAGCCAAAACTCCCGTGGAAGGAAGCTTTATTTATTCTCAATTCCAGCAGGTCCCAATGACCTAATTGACCTGGCTGAGAAAACTGAATACCATCCTTAACATGAATTCCCACTGTAGGACTCATCCGACGCACTCCACCTCAACATCCACTAGAAGCAACAACAGACAGAAAAAAAAAGATCAGCACTTTTTCCCAAAGCAAGACAGCCGAAAAATTTACATAATTTATAATTAACTAGCACCCATTCACAAGTGCCGTGGCAGCTAAATAGGAATGTGAAGCAAAAAAAAAAAATCACCGTAAAACATACAAACCAGCGCGCAGTGCGTCTGTTTTGCCGTGTGTCATTCATATGAAACCTGCGGTTGGTTGGCCGCGTTGAAGCCTAAGCCTAAGTGGACCTCCTACGAAGACTTGCCTGCCGGTGTGCACTTTCTTTGAACCATCCAGCCCTCGCGTCGGGGATATTGGAAGCGAAGTGGAAATTAGTTCGTTGCCAGTTTTCTTCGCTTCCTTCCCCGCCTCGCTGTTATCAGATTCTAGCTCAGTTTGCTACGACGGGGCAGTGATTCGATATCCCTCGGCCAATCTCCGATGACGACGACGACGACGACGACGACGACGATGGTGATGTAATCTTATAATCTAGTAAAAGTCGGGACCCCAGTGCCGTTTTGGTCGATGTGATTAGATTTCGCAAGTGCGTTTGTCCTTTTGCCGGTGCACTGCGGGTTCGGGTTCAAGATAAATTGCTTTCCGCAGTTTCACTAGCTGAATGTTCCAACTGTGGGGTCCTAACAACCATATCTATCGCAACCAATCGCACAGCATCTAGTGGTTGGCTTTAGGTCTCGTAGCTGTGCAGCAGCATTTGGTCTACGGGGGAACTTTTGCCAGGTTAAATGTTGAAACCGTTGTCGTCGTCGTCGTCGTCGTCGTCATCTTGGTATGGCGCTAAATGTGATTTGTTTTGGAGTTTGATGTTTTTTGTGTGTGGTGGAATGGGAGGAATGGGGTGTTTTCAGGCGCAGTCGGCTGAGTGTGTGTTGTTACCGTCGGTGTGCAAGCAGCGTGGCCCCTGGCTTGACCTTGGAAGAGATAAAGGCACAATCCGTTCGTTGTACCACATGGTGCGCGCAGGGCTATTCAGTCGTTATTGCTCTGTGGGTTGGTCCAGAGTAGTCGATTTTTACGGCCACTTATCGATGGTTGGCTATGTTTTTTTTTTTTTTTACGGTATTTGATTTTTCATCAGGTGCGCGTTGAATGGTCTCGCACCGCGAAACAAGTATGTGACTAATTTAACGGATTGTTGCGGGTCGGTACGGCGTGTAGCTACCAACGAATTCAAAGCTGGAAGTAAGGTGGAAGTTGGCTCAGTGAAAACAAGTCTAGACGGGCTAATATCGAGTGAGTCATACACCGGTTCCGCTAGGCCTAGGCAGTGGAACACCACTGTGCTGTGAGCATAATGTTGACCATAGCCAAGGATACAAAACGGTTTCGACACATTTGTTTTACTGACAGAGGGATTGGTTGGGAAATCTATGGTCTCGTTTGTCTGAGTATATTAACTGCTGTAATAGTTTTTTTTTCTGTAAATGTTCAGAGTGCAGTTTAAGGTTTTTGTATGAATAGTCGTGTAAATCCAGACAATTAATTTCAAAGGTGTGCTTTTCCTGGTGGATTTTGTTTATTACGCTTCTCGTTATCCAAATTTGACAGCGTTTTTCCTAGTCAAATTTGACGTCGCTTCTCGTAATGCAAATTCGATTGCGCTTATTCAAGAAATATTTGACTTCATTTGTAGTAGTCAAAATTCGATTGTGATTTCCAAGATAAATTTGACTTCGCTTTTCGTAATCCAAATTCGCTTGTGCTAATCCAAGTGAAACTTGACTTCCCTTTACATACATTAACTATTTACATATATTTACTATGTATAACTAAATACTGCACTTCGACTATATATTGTTATACTAAACTTCTGCGTGAAGTCATCGATTTACATAGTTGAAGATGCTAATTTCAAATAACAGACCAAAGTGGTAATTTTTATAGGAGATGAAAGTACAGAGTTGATAGTTCCAACTCTATACTTTCATCTCCTCCATCTATCGTATATAAATTACCACTTTAGTCTGTTATTTGAAATTAGCATCTTAAACTAAATAAATACTGGTTTTGGAGGGAGCATCAGGGTATCATATGACCTGGAACTGGACGATTGGAGTGGTATGACAACCGGAGTCTAGGAGGGAATAAACACTATCATTTTCTTTATCCTACCGATTCGATTGTACGATCCTACCGCCCAACAGTTTCAGGGCGATTGACGGGCCCTTCTTAACAAACGGTCTGGTAGGAAGCTTAATAAATATTGCGAATTGTGTTATTCGATTTGTTGGATCGTATCGTTGGAAGGAGATTCTTAAATTCCCGTGGATTTCGCGTAAGTGCCGGCCCTTTTGGCCCTTCATACAGCGGTATTGTGAATACAGATCGGTAGCTCAAATCGATCTTGCTATTAAGTGGAGCTGCATACAAGACAAGATCTTCGAAGGGATGGTGGCTACCTTACATACATACATAGAAAATGTAACTTCGCTTCTTGTAATCCGAATTCGACTGCATTTTTCCAAGGAACATTTAACAACGCTTCTTGTAATCCAAAATCGATTGCGCTAATTCAAGTAAAATTTGACTTCACGTCTAGAAGTCCAAATTCGATTTTGGTTTCCACTGAAACTTGACTTCACTTCTCGTTCGTTTGTGCTAATTCGAGTAATTTTTGACTTCACTTCTAGTAGTACAAATCCGATTATGATTGCCACTTCACTTCTCGTAATCCAAATTCTATTGCTCTAATCCAAGTAAAATTTTACTTCGATTGTAGTAGTCCTAATTCGATTGTGCTTTGCTTAGTGGAATTGGACTTCGCTTCTCGTAATCCAAATTCAACTGCATTTCTCCAATGAAAATTTAACTTCACTTCTTGTAATTCAAATTAGATTCCGCTTATTGAAGTAAAATTTGACTTCACTTCTAGTAGTCCAAATTCGATTGTAATTTCCACTGAGAATTGATTTTGATTTTCGTAATCCAAATTTAATTCTGCTTTTCCAAGGAAAATTTAACTTTGCTTCTTGTAATCCAAATTCGATTGCGCTAATCCAAGTGTTCGCTTCTCGTAATTCAGATACGATTGCGATTATTCAAGTAACATTTGACTTCACTTGTAGTAGTCCAAATTCGATTGAGATTTCCACTGAAGCTTGACTTCACTTCTCGTAATCCATGTTCGGTTTTTTTTCAAGATAAATTCGACTTCGCTACTCGTAATCCAAATTCAATTGCGCTAATGCAAGCCAAATTTGACTTCCCTTCTCGTATTAGGACTACGAGAAGCGAAGTCAAATTTTGGTTTTCCAAGTAAAATGTAACTTCGCATCTTGTAATCCAAATTCGACTGCATTTTTCCAAGGAAAATTTTACATCGCTTCTCGTAACCCAAATTAGATGGTGCTAATTTAAGTAAAATTTGACTCCACTTCTAGTTGTCCAAATTCGATTGGGATTCGAACTGAAAATTGACTTTGCTTCTCGTAATCCAAATTCGATTGTGTTAATTCAAGTAATTTTTGAGTCCACTCCAAATCCGATTGTGATTGCTAATGAAAAATAACTTCACTTCTCGAAATCCAAATTTGATTGTATTGTTCCAAGGAAAATTTACCTTCGATTCGTGTAATCCAAGTTCGATTGCGCTAATCCAAGTGAAATTTGACTTCGCTTCCCGTAGTCCTAATTCGATTGTGCTTTGCTAAGTGGAATTTTACTTCGCTTCTCGGAATCCAAATTTGACTGCATTTTTCCAAAGAAAATTTAACTTCACTTCTCGTAATCCAAATTAGATTCCGCTTATTCAAGTAAAATTTGACTCCACTTCTAGTTGTCCAAATTCGATTGTGATAGCCACTGAAAAATGACTTCACTTCTCGTAATCCAAATTCGATTGGGCTGTTCCAAGCAAAATTTAACTTTGCTTTCGTAATCCAAATTAGATCCCGCTCATTCAAGCAAAATTTGACTTCACTTCTCGTAAACCAAATTAGATTCCGCTTATTCAAGTAAAATTTGACTTCACTTCTAGTAATTCAAATTTGATTGTGCTTTTCCAAGGAACATTTGACCTTGCATCTCGTAATCAAAATTCGACTGCATTTTTCCAAGGAAAATTTATCTTCGCTTTTCGTAATCTAAATTAGATTCCGCTCATTCAAGTAAAATTTGACTTCACTTTTAGTAGTCCAAATTCGATTGTGATTTCCACTGAAAATTGACTGCTTCTCGTAATCGATCAATCAATCAATTGTGCTGTTCCAAGTGAAATTTAACTTTGCCTGTTGTAATCCAAATTTGATTGTAATTTCCACTGTGCTGTTCCAAGGAAAATTGTCTTTGCTTCCCGTAATACAAATTCGATTTTGCTTTTCCAATGAAAATTTAACTTTGCTTCTTGTAATCCAAATTCAATTGTATTAAACAAGTAAACTTTGACTTCACTTCTAGCAGCCCGAATTTGATTGTGATTGCCACTGAAAAATGACTTCACTTCTCGTAATCCAAATTCGATTGAGCTGTTCCAAGGAAAATTTAACTTTGCTTCTTGTAATCCAAATTCGGTTGCGCTAATCCACGTAAAATTTGACTTGACTTCTCGTAATCCAAATTCGATTGTGATTTCCACTGAAAATTTACTTTGCATCTCGTAATTCAAATTCCATCCACATCTGACTGCATTTTTCCGAGGAAAAATTCAATTTACTTCTCGTAATCCAAATAATTTGATTGTGATTTCCACTGAAAACTGACTTTGCTTTTCGTAATCCAAATTTGATTGTGCTTTTCCAAGTGAAAGTTGACTTCGCTTCTCGAAATCCAAATTTGAACGCACTAATTAAAGTAACATTTTACTTGGCTTTGAGAAATGCAAAATCCATTGCGCTTTCCCAAATAAAATTTTACTTCACTTCTCCTCCAAATTCAAATAATCGAAATTCTACTGCATTTTTCTTAGTAAGCTTTGACTTCACTTCTCGTAGTCCAAATTCGATTGTCATTTTCCAAATGAAATTTGACTTCGCTTCTCGTAATTCAAAGTCGATTGTACTTTTCCAATCAAAATTTAACTCCGCTTCTAGAAATCTAAATTTGATTGCGCTTTTCCAAGTCAAATTTGACTTTGGTACTCGTTATCCAAATTTGACTGAATTTTTCGAAGGAAAATTGGACTTCGCTTCTCGCAGTCCAAATTCGATTGTGCTTTTCAGAGAGAAATTCGACTTCGCTTCTAGTGATTCAAATTTGATTGTGCTTTTCCAAGTGAAATGTGACTTCACTTCTTGTAATCCAAATACGATTGTGCTTTCCAAGTAAAATTTGACATCGCTTCTCGTCATCCAAATTGGACAGCATTTTTTCAAGGAAACATTGACTTCGCTTCTGGTAATCCAAACTCGATTACGCTAATCCAAGTGAAATTTGACTTTGCTTTTCGTAATCCAAATTCTATTGCGCTTTACCAAGTAAAATATAACTTCTCTTCTCGTAATCCAAATTTAAATGTACTTTTCCAAGTGCAATTTTACTTCACTTTACTTCACTTCTTGTAATCCAAATTCAACTCCATTTTTCCAAGGAAAATTTTACTTCGCTTCTCGTAATCCAAATGCGATTGCCCTAATTCAAGTTACATTTGACTTCACTTATCGTAGTACAAATTCTACTGTGCTTTTCCAACGTGAAACTTGACTTCATTTCTCGAAATCCAAATTAGATTGTGCGTCTTTAAGGAAAACTTAACTTCGCTTTTCGTAATGATTGCGCTTTTCCAAGTGAAAGTTGACTTCCCTTCTCGAAATCCAAATTTGAACGCACTAATAAAAGTAAAATTTGACTTGGCTTTGAGAAATGCAAATTCCATTGCGCTTTTCCAAGTAAATTTTACTTCAATTCTCCTCCAAATCCAAATAATTAAAATTCTACTGCATTTTTCCTAGTAATATTTGACTTCACTGCCCGTAGTCCAAATTCGATAGTGCTTTCTAAGTGAAATTTGACTTTGCTTCTCGTAATCCAAATTCGATTGTGCTTTTCCAAGTTCAATTTGACTTCGCTTCGACAAATCCATATTAGATTGTGCTTTCTAAGTGAAATTTGACTTCGCTTCCCGTAGTCCAAATTCGATTGTGCTTTTCCAAGTTCAATTTGACTACGCTTCAGGAAATCCATATTAGATTGTGCTTTTCCAAATAAAATTGTGGGAACTTTATAGATGTTTTAAAAACAAAGTAGAAACAGTTCAGAAAACTTCATAGAAGGAAATCTAAGATAAACTTAGGTGAACATGGTGGCAGATCTGAGAGCTTGAGGGCAGTTCCATAAGTATCGTTAACATTTGGAAAGATTCTAGAACTTAAAATTAGGTTGAGAAATTTTTGGTATATCTATTTACTTCAGGAAAATTATTGGGAACATTTAAAAAGTAAGATCCAAAATCGTCAAATAAATCGTCTAATGAGCTTCAAAGTGGACGTTAAATTACCTTAAGGGTAAGTTCCAATAGCTTCGGTGCAGGTCCATAGATTTCAAGAATATGTGTAGAAATTCTGAGAAGATTGAATACTTTCAGGGCAGCTCCATTAAATTTGGGAAAACAGCGGGAATTTTACAGAAGTTTCTGGAAAATTATGAGAACTTCAGTACACTACTGTGAACATCAGAAATATGTAGGAACTTCAGGAAAGTTCCTAGAATTACAGGAAAGATAAGAGTAGTTCAAAGCAGTTCTATTAACTTAACAAAAATGTAGTGAACTCGGAAAAATAATGAAAGTTCCAAGAATCTTTGGGAAGTCACTTGAATAGAATGCGAGAACATAGGGAATGTTCCCAGAACTTCTGGAAAAGTTTAGAGCTCGTCTAAGAAGCTCCACAAACTTCAAGGCAATTCCATAACTTCAGGAAAACTACAGCAATATTAATCAGTTCTGAGAACTTCAGGGATATTTGAAAATCTTCCAGAAAGTCTGGAAATCTTCAGATATGTCCAGAGAACTTAAGGAAAATTAAATAAAAAAAAACTTGAACGATGTTCCAAGAAGCCTAGGGAAGCTAGATTTAGAGATCTTCAGTGAAGTACAAAGATTGAAAGGCCAGTTCCAATAAGTTCCAGGAATATTCCGAGAATTTTCGGAAAGTCCAGACTTTTTGGAAGTTTAATAATCTCTTAGAGCAAGTTCCGAAAAAATCAGGTAAGTTCCATGAAGTTAAAGAAAGTTTCGATAACCTTTCAAGATATTCTGGGCATTTGAAGGAAGTGCAGTTTGAAGATGTTTCGATCATTTTCTTTTATTTCAGAGCTTTACAAAATCACTTCAGGAGAATTTCGAGAACTTCACGAAAAGTCCGAGAACATCAGAACTGATCTGAGAACCTCAAGGCAGCTCAATTAACATCAATTGAATATCAAGACTTTCCAAAAAAAAAATCAGTAATGCAGGAAATTTCCGAAAAATTTACCAACGTTCCGAGAGATTAAGGAAAATTGCGGAATATTCGAGTAAGTTTATGAACATTTGGAAAATGCGGAAACATTTTTAGGGAAGTTCCGATAACTTCAAGGCAGTTTTGAGATCTTTAGAAACATTCCAAGAATTTTAGCGAAGATCAAAAAACTTTTAAGGAATTTCCATTAGCTTCAGAAAAAAAAATCTAGAACATTTTTTTAAATAAGTTGCTAGATCATCAGGAACGTTTCAAATACTTGATGCAATATCAATGAACTTCAGTGAACTTCCACTAACTTAAGGAAAATTGTAAAAACTATCAAGTTCAGCCCAAAAAGAGAGTTTTCATGTGATATGTATGATTTAACTTAAATTTGTAAATTTGGCTTTATATCGCAATTTTTTCTTGTTTCAAAAAAATGTGACGACCGAAATGTCCCAATGCAAAAATCCCGTTACAATCGCTTCCAGTGGAAATTCCCCGCATTCCGCGAGCTACAAACGTCACGCAGCGTAATCACGAAGTTCCGTGCATTCGGCCCATAATGAGCTCCAATTTCGGGGTAAACCTGTGCGTATATTATGCACCACACGTAGTATGTAGGTAGTTGGCCAATTCTCTCCGGCCGCCGGAGAAGGGCCCCAATTTTCGATGCATTTATAAGTGATATTAATTTCGCGTTTTATTAACGAAACATGGCAATAAAGCCCTCAACCGCGCCCTACAAGTTGCAGCAATCGCCAGTCACTTTCCTCCGTGCGCGGGGCTTTTGATTGCCTCTTATCATGGAATCCTGACGGTCGGTGGTGGTTTTGAGAAATTGTTCTCCCTTGGCGGATGTTTTCGTTTTAATGATTTTAATGGTGAATTAATAAATAATTTAAAAAATCATTAACACACGTTTACATCGGCTCGGGAGCCCTCGTGGCCGTTTCGTGATGGGCAAGTGACTAATGCGCAGGTCGGCAAAGACCAAACGGTGCTCACTCCCGTTGATGGTTGTTATTTCCGATAACAGGTTTCGCATGTAAGCGGACCACCTCGAGAGATATGGCCTCCGATCGGACCGGGGTGGTGAAATCGAAGAATCCGTGCGTTCGTCGATAAATTGGAAGCCCTGCAACCTGCAACCCGTGGGATCAATGAACTCTGAGTTGTTCATCTTCATAATGCGATCCGAATCAAAACAGTGTTTAACGAAGGGCTTGCGTTCTCCATCCTTTTAACTAAGGCAGCGCAGAAGCCCATCCGGAGAAGTACCGCGTGGAAATAAAATCAAAATTAATCGCCTTCTTCGCATATATGACTTGATAAAGATCCCGGTTCGGGACTCCCTCAGGTGCTCTGCATTCCATCGTGATGCGGGTGCAGCATGTCGGGAATCGTGCACGCCGGTACTGAATTGCAGGCAGCAGGAATGCACTTGGCTCTGATACAAGGCTCCAACTGGGGGCCGTGCAAAAATGATTTTGTATCAAAGTTATTGATTTCGATTCCGCATCTCGATACAAACCGTTCGTCCTCTCCCGCGTGCTGGTGATCCCCAGGGAAGAGGGTGAGCTGAGTACTGCACTGTGTTGGTATGTTAATTTGGAATTCTTTCCCTCAGAGACTGCAATATCGCGGGCAGATCGCATTTGATACATTGCACTTCAACATACACTTGCCGGAGCATTTCAGCAGCTCTATAGCAAATGCGCTGATTATCGATATCTCTTCAGCACTGCAGACTTCCCGCGGGAGCGGGAGCGGATTATGGTGAGGTCCACGTGACTTTGGTGGATTCACATTAAAATACGATAGAATTTATGACCATGGACTTCTCCGCGTGGCTGTATCCCGAGGGGAGCGCATTTTCATTTTCAGGGGCGCGCGCGTTTCGATCTGATCTTAATGGATCTTTTTCACTGAGCCTATTTGCTAGCGTCCTCCCCGGTCGGTCGGTCGGTCGGTTGGGCATGGACGATGCGATGCGCACACGGATAACGCCAGTTCCCGGGGCAAATTAAGTGGATAGAAATACCATAAATAGCGCGATCCGGGGGAGTTCAATATCAAGTGCATGCGGGTTTCTCTCTCTACTCCGTCTTGATAGCTTCCCCGGAGAGTTCTACGCTTACCTCTGGGATCGCTGCTGCTGTTGCTGATGATGCCGTGTTGAAAGCTGCTGGAAGTGATGCTGTTGGCGCGTTCCGTGTTGCCTAGGACTGGTTTCCTTTTATTGCCTATGCCAGACAGGGCAGGGTAAATTAACATGAACTTTAAAGGGTCCACTGCAGTCTATTATGATGCCAATAATCGTTAAGGAAATTTGGCAGAATCGTGTGTGGGTCGCGTCCAACCATCGAACGATGAGGCTGGTTGCGTTTCGTGGTTGCTTAATAATGACCACACGCAGTGCGGAAATTGATTGGGTTGGGGATGAGTACTGAAGCACTATAGGATAATGAACAGCTATGCGGAAAGAACTTTTCGTTTTGAAGCGTGGAACTGATTACTGCACATTGAGGATATCGGTATTTGCTCAGGAAGACATTTAAATAGAAATACTTAACGAAAGGTGTTTAACAACTACTTCATATTCTATCTACAGTTTCATGAAATTATACATTTCACAATGAATCTGACATGTGCAGTGGGTACGTATTGTACAATAGTATCCCTAGTAACATTTTTGGTTATATGAGTGTTATGTAGACTATGATTTAGATATGTAGAATGCTTTAAAACCACGTTAAAACTTGCAATGTTACTTGAGATGTACAAGAGAGCTTGTTTCTTTCTTTATATTTAGTATCTTCACACACACCGTTGGATACAATCATGTAAATTTCCGCGATATATAACGGGTCATAACTTAAAACTGAGAATTTTCATTTGGGCTCATAAGAAACACATGTTTTAGAAAAGAAAAAGTGATTTATTTTAAATGAAGCTACGAAACGTTTCTACAAAAATTAATTTGAATAGGGCCCGTTATCATGATGTGAGAACATGAGCACTGTACAGCATTTAAATCGTTTTTACGAATGCAACTTTTGATTCGGTTTATCAGCTGATTATAATTCTTGGCCCTCCAATTGTTTTCACACACCAACGAACTTATATTAAAAAAAAAAAAATCTTCAATTGGGCGACACTGAGACAAGTTTGTTGGATTGCGGGTTTTTGGTACATACGGGTTATTTAGATTTTCCAAGATGGTTAGTGTTTTCTTTACATAGTGCGATGATGCTTCATTCGGCCAAAACACGTTGTTTTCGTCTGCGTGATATTTTTGAAGAAATGGAATCAAACCGCTAGGCTTGAACCATGGCTTAGAAATTTCTCTCTGATATGGTGGTATACAGCATCACTTTCTGTTCAAAGTTGTATTTGAATTTGAAGCTTACAACTATTATCGGAATAATATCGATAATTTCCAGAAATGTGAGATTTTGAGAGACGAAAGTAACTTTCATCATTCAAAACGAAACATTTTCCTGAGTAATTATTGTCATCCACAAAAAAAAAATGGGTTTTAACGTTCGAAATTTGTTGATCGGTGTATTCGTAATCCAGCTCTTGCCTGGACCTTCTGCACATAACTTTGCGAAATACCGACCTTTTCGGAAACATCACTTGTTGAAATGTTGGGATTTCTGGTGAAATTACCCTTCACTTTTCCCTACGGGAACCTGTTTATAACTCTTGATACGGTTGAATTATTGATACGCAGTATTTTTCCTAGAGCACGGTGGGACAGCTACAGATTTTCCAAATGAGTGCAAAACATTTGTTCACACGTCCATAACTCGATCGTCGATAAGTTCCAATGTACTTTTATTTGGCTCCTCTTTTTTAATAGGTGCGATTTTTTTTTACCTTTTGTGATTCAGTTATTTTTACTTGCATACATCATGGTTTGCGAAATTTGTGCTTGCGACACTTCTGTCGACTCGGTCATGTGGACGTGTGCAGGTTGCGCAAGAATGTTCCATGCTACCTGCATTGGAGGAACTGTACAACGGAACTCACTTCGCAAGAAGGACAGAAAGGTATCGGACTTTACATATTACGTACTACCATGCTGCGAGTCCTGTAAAGAGCTTTTACAGGCAAAACTCGATTTTAAAAGCATTGTTGAACAGCAAAAACCGATCAAAAAGAAACTGAATGCCAATGCGGAGGTGATGCACCGACTCACGTTTCAACAAGAAAAACCGAACCTCGTCCATGAAGCGATCGATGGCATAGAACTTTTGCTGACAAGTATGAAAAATGAGTTGGCCACAATTAATAAAAGTAACAGTTCAGCTGGCAGTATCGTTGCCATAAAAAACTACAATGGACAACCCTACGGGGTTGTACGCAATGGTGACGTAGGACCACGTGGTCTTATATAATAAATGTTATTTGTTATCTGCAGCAGGAGCTTGTGTTTTGTGTAGGAATAGGAATTTGAGCGGGGTTCTCTCTGTTTCTACTCTATAGTATGACGTGCTTGACATAGATGGCCCACAGCAACTCACGAAGAGCTACTGATTCCGATCGATAGCGGTGCGGCTTCATCCTCCTTCTATGGATGCTCATGTGGGCTGCAGCTTGTTGCTTGCAGGCAGCCTTTCGTTGTGTACTGGATAACACCACCACTCACACACAGCACTACCAGACGCGTAGAAATATTTCTGATCTATTGGTGATAAAATTATTGAAATTGATCCAGTGACAGCTGAGTTATTAACGTTCAAAATCTTGTTACATGTTCCATTTTCGATTTTCACGAAGTGTACCCCGATATAGAAATCACATTTACCTCGCTACTTGATACTGCAACGATGTCAACAAAGGAGAATGTTAATGTGGTGGTCAAATCGATGACGTCAGTGTTATCAACTGACCTACGTAACTTAAATGATGAGATTAGCCATCTCACCCAGCTCTCTTTAGATACCACGGCAAGTTGCACAATTCAAACTAATTCAATGTTGGAGCTTGAAATACTCGATGAGGTGAAGGCGCTGCACTATGGGGCGGCTCCATACAAAGTGGTGGCCAAAAATATTTTATTGGTTTCTCCGCACTTTTTGATGGTATTATAGTAAGTTAAGCATAAAATTAGTCATATTTATGTATTTTCATCGCATCCGGAAGGTGTAACTAGTATTAAACCCAGTAATGAGCTACTTATTCCTGAACAATAAACTTGAAAGTTTGTTTTTAATTTTAGGGACAGTTCAAATGCAAATCAAAACTAGAATAAGGTTGCTGTGCATAAGATTAAATAGGAAAGGTGGAGGTGGAACCCCCCCCCCCCTCCTAGCCAAGACCTGACCCCTCCCCCATTTTTTTTATATATGTGATATAAGAGTATTGTTTTACCAATCAGGTATTTTGATGAAGAATTATTTGTCTATCGAACCTCCCCTCTACTGAAAATATTGTTTCCATCCAAATCTCGCCTTTAGCATCATAAGGGCGTATCTGCATTGATCGATTTTCTCTTTCGTTAATAACTTGGTCAAACCGAAACCGATCGACGCAATTTTTGGACTGTGGCAAGATGTTATGATCAGTGCTGCGATTTGTCATTTTCATTGAGAAAACTTCAGTGGATATAGACAAAATTCATTTCAGCAGCAACACTGATAGAACTGAAAATCAAAATTTCCTTTGTCAAAATCTCACTCTTTTCTTTGTCAGTGACAAAGATTCCCTTGGTGAAAAAACTGTGAATTTGCGCATTCTGTGTCACATTATTGTTCTCCAGGCTGATAATGATGATGATTCGTATTCACTTTGCTGGTTCTATGTAACTGTTTTGCTAAATTAATTTGATTTCGATAGTAATTCAGCAAATGAAAAAACTGCACATCGTCGTCACTGATAGTAATATCACTGACAATTGATATTGATTGCTACTGATGGTGACTCTCTGCTGAAATGAGTGACCAGGGTTGTTTTGTTATTATCAGTTTTTAGAGTCGAAATTTTGCAGCACTGGTTATGATCCTTTTCCGTCAGTAAAAAAATCACGTCGATCAGCTTCGATTTGGTCAAGTTATTAACAAAAGAGAAAATCGATGAAGACAAATCGATCAATGCAGTTATGTCGTTATGATACTCAAGGCGAGAAATAAATCATTAAAGCTAGTCGAAAGGATCATTTTTTTTTACTATGTTTCCATTATTTTTACTGAACACATATCAACATCGTTAACTAAGTTGAACTACATTTTTTATACTGCAGGGATGAATATACTACAAAATAAAACATAATTTTCTTTGACTAATTGTCATAATAAAATTTATTTAATAACTTTCTCCTAAAACTTAATTAAATTCACAAGCAATTCTACTCATTTTCTACATTTTCATCAAGACCAAAATTATCATCCAGTTGTTCAACATCATCCATTAATGCATCTAGTGCATTGCCTTCAGTGTTTATATTTTCAGAGCTGTCCAGATCTTCGAATACTAAAAGTGATTTCACAACATCTGGATATTCAAGTGATACCTGCTTTCGGATTCTATTACCTAGATTTATTGAACTTATCAAAGGATCAGATGAGTTCATAGCTCGAATAAAGACGTCATGTAGATTATCCCCAGACAACCAGAAGTCGTATAACAATGTACAGACAGTATCGTAAATTGCTACAGTTTAAGTCAAAATCGCATATTAGAATGGCATACCTCGCATTATGTTTAAGTTAAATCGTATAGAATGCAAATTTCCGACTTACATATATGCGATGACTCATTTTTCCGTCGTACTGTATCACAAATTTAATCGGATTACATCGTAAGACTTTTCAAAATGGATTTGTTATTACAGATCAAATTGCATATGATGTTAAATCAACTCGTTTAAAATCAAACAAAAATATGCACGTATATGGCCTCCACTTTTGTACGTATAAGCCATTTCTTTGCATTCTATATAACTTGTTTGTTTGTATATATGTTTGAATATCACGAAAACAACTTTGAATATACGTGCATTCTGGTTGTCTGGGTCAACTCGTGACCTTTTCCTAGCATGATGGGTACGACATTTTTTTAGTAGTTTATGTTGGCACTCTGCTGCTTCCTCAGCTAACATGCCAAGAGGAGCAGGTGAATGGATTATTATGCTTCCAGCGTGAGCGAGTACTTTATACACTGTTGCTGGAATTTTATACCAATCATACAAATTAAGATACCGCCGATATGTTTCCTTACAATAGTCATCCATTTTTTTTAGGATTGATCGGGTCTTGGTAATTGATTACTATTAAAATATTACGAAATCTAATAATAAGCTCTTCGTCGATATCCAAAACTTTGGAAAGTAATTCAGGAGTTGAAAATGCTTTTCGACACACATTTCCTGTTGTACTGGTCCCAGCTCCGCCTGCCCTGGGTTGATCAACTCGTACTCCGAACGCTTCGTACATTTTTTGAGTAACGAGTTTTTTCCGTTCAAGATATTTGGCCTTTAAATCCTTCGTGATCTTCCACGTTTTAATTTCCATCCTACAGTAAATATGTAATAAACACTCAAAAAATCGCATCCAAGCGTGCAGTGGAGATATGCCGTAATGCAGAGCATCTTCGTTCGAATCGTATCCTGCTTCAAACTTCTGTAAAGTATAAAAAAAAACATTGTTATTCTTATGGCCCTTAAATTTGAAAAAAAAATATTACCTCTATATCACTCATTGCATTCGGAGTAGCTCCACAAATTGGACAGTTGGACATGGAAGAAGTATCAGTTACATAATTAAGAACTTTGCCGTCGATCATACTCATAACGAAAATAAAATCGACCAAAACATATTCACCATTCGATAATTGGATTTTTACTGGAACAAGCTGACTTATTTGATTTTCAATATATATCTTGGTGTTAAGCACCATCTCTTTTGACTCTTTGATAAATTCCAGCATAATTGACCTACAGAACCGAATGCTTTGGGGTGTTAAAGTATGCCACAAAATGTTTTTCTTGTTGTTCTTATAATAAAGTTGTATAGGAGTAGTTGTCACTGAAAAGACGTCACTGTCATCTTTTTGATTTGGCGTTGATAGCGCTTGGTTGTATTGTGAATAGCCTGTTGAGCCATCCATACCCCAGCTGTTTAAAAGCACTAGCTCTGTGTCATCGTTGATATTCATTTGTTGGACGATTTCCGAATCGATGATTTGAATGATTCTTTCTGTTGTATGATTCATGAGTGCCTGTAATTTGACCTGAAAAGAAAGAAACATTTAAAGTTGGTGTACTGGAAAAATATGTGGATATTTATGTCTACCTGAATTTTTGATGATGACTCTTCGATTGACTCGGCTGAAGGTGAGCATACTTTTTTCATACTCTTAATTACATTGTAGCTCGGAAATCTTGATGGGTTCTTTTTCACTGTTTGCTCATATGCATATTTAGAAAAATCGCAGTCTAAAAAATATTCGAACGCCTCTTCAGGTGACATCAGAGCCCTTTCTATAGTGCCAACATTACCGCCAAATATTTCATCGGTTTTCCTTCGCTTACTTCTATCACTAAGCTCATCAAGCTGTTTTGTGGACGTCCGCGTCCATCATGGCCAGTTGACGTTGAAGGTGTTTCTGCGATGTACTCTGCAAGTTCCAAATGACTATCGAGCCAATCCTTATTGTATTTCTCAAAGCGCTCTTGTAGGCGGTGAGCCTTTTGCCACGCATTGTAAAAACGTTGTGCTACGTACTTCAACTTTTTAAGAAGTTGTTCTTCTTTGGCAAGATCAATATTATATTTTTTCTTGATATATTCAAATGCTTTTGTTGCATTGACTACTTGAGATTCGTTTGGATCAAAAAGTAACACGATGCTCCTATGATCCATATTATCACAAACAATTGTTTTCAGATTTTTGATTAAACTACTGCACAATATTGTTGTTAGCACACACACGTTGTTAGCGTTAAAGCCGAAAACAAACTCATGATTTGAAAATATTGTCCTCGTCTTTTAAATGCAAGTAGGTAACATCAATAATAGTTTTACCTAAGTTTAGTGGGTAGAAATTGTACAATGGCACTCGAACAGGTAATTTCCTTTTGGTAGTGGTGTTTCTTTTTCCGTTGGTTATTATGTATTGAAAATATCAAAAGGTTATCGTGAAAACATTGAAAACTTTTTAGTCCAGTTGGGTAGATACGGTTTCTATATGTAATGATAATTTTCGGTCTGTTTTTACCCATTTTTAACAACAATAATAATTAAGTGTGTAGCATTTTTAAGACCAAATTTGACATTTAACAGTTCCACTTTTCAACCAGTGTTTAATTTGTACGATTTTTTTGGTTAATGCTCGTATAATCGATACATGTAATTAACAAAAAAAAACATTTAGAAATAATTTTTACGACTTTGTGCCAAAATGACGCTCATATGCAGCTATACGCAGCTGGATCCTTGTTCCTTAGATAGTATAGACCCTAAACTAAAACGTAGTGGTGGTCTCTTGAGACTGCTCGGCCCTGCTCGTTAGATATAGTCCAACTTAGGCAAAAAAACATTTTTTTTTTCAATAATTGCCCATTTTTTACCAATTTTAATTAACCGTGTAACCTTATCAACATACCCATTTTAAAGTTTAGACAATTAGCTTTCCAACGGTGTATTAAATTCAATGTTTAGACCGTTATTTGCTGAGAAAATTGCATTTGTTTCAAATGCATTTTTTCTACAATTTTCAAAATTTTCCTAAGTCTGATGTCTGTGGCGCAATGAGTTTTCATCACAGAGGGCTGAAATTTTGGACATCTAGGTTTGAACTATCTGGCTATCAAATGGTTTACAAGATACGTCATTCAAAGCAAGTCAATTTTTCGATTTTTGGCCACCACTTTCCCCATAGTGCGCTGTCTGCCAACATAGCACACCATACTGCATCGCTACCATCTTCTCCCAACTTACACCTCAGTTTGGAGGTAGAATTGAACAAGGAAAAGGACGCTAATAGCTCAGGGTGGCGTCTTCTAGGTACGAGGAGAATATGAAAGGCCGATTGGTCTGAATGCGATGCGCGGAAATTAAGGCGTTCGAATCAACAAAAACAGGCTGATGATGAGGCAACAAAAGCGACAAAGCAGAAAGCATCAAAACATCAACAACAACTTTAGCTTGCGAAATCACCGCAACAATCACAACATCAATAACAACAACAATCAGAGGAAAGTATCCTGCTTCAACCATAACCACGGCGACAAAAATTACAAAAGTTCCCATTTACTCCCCACTGATCAGAAGCTGTGGCAAAGGATCGCTTCTCCAAACATCCGGTTAACTATACACCGTCGATGCGACTTGAAAAAGGTGAAATCTCGATTACTTTTTCAAAGGGACGTATCAACTTTTGTAAACAATGCATTTGATCGTCGATTTGGCGTAACTGGTAGCTCGCACAGATGGTTTACCACATATTCTTCTAAAAACACTTTCAAAAGAATTAGTAAAGCCTTTATTTTGGTTGTTTAATTCATCGCTAAACGCCAGAATGCTGACTCCAATCAGGAAGGAATCATTTTTAGTCCCTATTTTTAAAAACGGGAAAAATCGGACATCACAAATTATCGCTTGGTTGCTATATTATCTACCATTCCTAAACTTTTCGAGTCCATAATTACTTGTTATTCTTCTTCTTCTTCGCATTTCAAGCTTATTGCATATCGCATATTAGCTTATTGCGTGCTCTCAACTTAGTGTTCTAGATGCACTTCCACAGTTATTAATTGAGAGCTTTCGATGCCTGTACCATTTTTGCATTGGTATAATTGTGTGGCAAGTCCAAACATATTTCTATGCCCAGGGAAGGCGAGAAATTTTCCAACCCGAAAAATTCCTAGACCGGACCGGGAAATTAAACCCAGCCACCGTCAGCATGGTCTTGCTTTGTAGCTGCGCCTTTACCGACTGAGCTAAGGGAGGGCCCGTTATTAATGCCAACATATTTTCCTAAGTTAAATCTCTCATTACTAGTAAACAACATGGATTAGTTAAAGGTCGATCTACAGCTTCTAATTTGATATATTTTGTAACATATGCTTTAAATGTTATGGATAAGGGAAATTACGTACATAGAGTGCATATACTACTGTTGATTTTCAAGTTATCCAAGTTAGGTTTAATTATAAGGCTACTGCAATGGATCAAGTCATACTTGTCAAGGAGAACGCAAAGAGTAGGATTTGAAGGAAAATTGTCGTCTGTCGTTCATGTAACATCTGGTGTGCCCCAAGGCTTGCATCTTGGTCCACTACTATTCATCTTATTTGTCAATGATATAGTATACATTTTGAAGCTGCTTCATGTTTCAATATATGCAGACGACATGAAACTTTTGATAGAAATATCTAAAGCATCTGATCTGCAGCTATTTCAGCAAAAAGTTGACATTTTTACACTTGGTGCAAGAAGAATTTGTTAGAGCTTAACGATAGTATCGTTTACAAGAAAGCATGCCGCAGTAAATGACACAATTTCTCTTGGCGATAAAACAGTTGAAAGGTGTAATCAAGTAAGGCACTTAGGCATTATTCTCGACTCTAAGTTGTCATTTTTTGATCACTACAATAACATTATATATAAAGCAAGTAGCATGCTAGGGTTTGATAAAAGATTTAATCTGCACTTCAATGATCCTTACACTATTAAAACATTGTATGTGGCCTATGTGAGACCTCTTCTTGAATACGGTAGCGTAGTGTGGGCTCCGTATCCGTGCATATATAAACCGCATTGAGTCTGTTCAAAAACAGTTTTTGTTGTTTGACCTTCGAAAATTAGGTTGGACGAGCTTACCACTTCCACTGGAAAAACGAAGAGACTTCGCCATAGTAACATTTATAAATGATGTTATTGCTTAAAGAGTTAATGTTCCGGAAAGTTTAGAAAATATAAATTTGTATGCTCCCACTCGCTCTCTGAGGATAAGAAATTTGTTTTAAATTATCATTAAAAGAACAGACTATGCTAAAACTGGGCCTGTGAATAAAATTATGTCCTGCTATAACGCATATTCCCAATCAATTGATGTAACAATGAATAAAATAACACTAAAAAAACATTCTTTCCAAGGTTAGCCAGGCAATAATATATAAGACAAAGTTAGTAAGCACTCATTGTAATTGGTCTACGATTGATTTACGACATAAACAAATAAATAAATAAATAAATAAATTCACTTGACTCTCTTCCTAGCCGCATTTAAACAGACAATAACTCAATTTACATGATGTAAACAATACACTTCAAAGAGAAACTATGCAAAGTTTGGTTAATTCCAGCCAAGTATAAATAAAGATGAACCTAGTTATAAGTGTTGCAAGAATTTCGTGTTCGCCCTTTATGAATGTTAGAAACCTCTAAAAATATCTGATTACGTAAATGCACAATCCACAAGTAATCACCATTAAATAACTGGATATGTTAACGACCGCGGAGCCTATAAACGCCCTTTTCCATCGTTGTTTGAAATTACATTTAAAGAAGATAAAACTAGCTCCAAATTCACTATACACATGCGTATTAGAATTCCACGTTTAATTAGGTACCATTTCTTGGATCATCTTACGGATCAATAACTATCAAGTATTTTCCTTGAAGATGGAACCTAAATAGCGAAAAACCTAAAGTTCCGACAAAACAGTCAATTCGTACGTGGGTTGTACTGCAGGTAAGCTCATTTTCGTTACCATAAACATTCTCCTTAGATTTCGACAGTCATGAGCTGGCTGTTTGTTGAGCACTCATTATAAAGCTTGAGAGAAGGTTTATTAGTGTAAGACTCCAGCCATCGTCGTCCTCGCCGTTGTCGTCGTCTGCAAATCCAAAGATTGCGTGATTCCGCCTGATGCCTTCGTACAAGTGAGCCGTATCATTGGTAGCAATCTCGAAGCCTTTCTCCTCCGCACCTGTCTGCGATCAAAATTTACGAAATCCGAAGCCAATCAACTAACCTCCCGTGGTGAGCGTTACCTAGCTGAGTGGCTAAGATAAGCAATTTTCCGACACCTACGAGATGATTACACTTGCATTCGGGATGAGTCAGCGCACGTCTTGATAATCGGCAGAGTTGATTGCCGATTGTCAACAATACAAGCGCTGACCTAGATTTGGCAGCCGAAGAATTCTCGGAGCCGATCGTGTCTTATCCGCATCCGTTAATTAATCATATAGAAAGCGTAAAGAAAATAAAGAAAAAGCGAATGACGATCATCTTTTGTCAGGGATATGCTTTCATCTCATCAAGTCGCGATGGATGGATGATTTATCGGTGGATTCATCTTAATTAGAAAACTGTGGGTCGTCGCCATCGTCGTCGTCGTCGTCGTCGTCGTCGTGTAGTAAGTAAGGCACGACATGTCATCGTTTGATGGGGCTGCTTTCATCTCATCCACACGAAACTCGGTAGACGGAGATGAAGGCGTTTTTATGCTTTTCACAGCTTGACGGTGGATGGTGGTTTTCTTCGATGGCATCCGATGGCAGGTATGTAATTGCTGATCACATTAGCGATAGGAGATTGAATCTTGACGTTCATAGATCTTGAAATGTTGACTTGCATTAGTGCTCAATAACTGTTGGGAGATCTAATATTTCAAAGTGGGTTTTTGTTATGGACAAACTCAATATAAGAATCAATTTCTCTGAAATTTGAAAATTATTTGTAACAAGGAAATCCTCACCGACCATTTTAAGCATCAGAAGCAGTAAATATCCCAATCTAAGGTAAGTTCGTTGGTGCACTTATCGAGTAGGAAAAAATGACCTGATTTGTTGAATCCCACCGATCTAAGCTAACTGTTCATTTTGAACTGCTAGTCCAGAACAAATTACAACCCAGAACCCCTACTTAGCTAACTACGGATTGAAAGAAAGGCGTACTGTACATGGAAAGCATCAGACGCTCAATCGATTCTTGTAGGAACCTGTACGCGCCAAATCACCAGAAGCGAGTGGGTGTGCGCCTTTTAAAAGCACTTGTTCCTGCCAGAGCATTCAAAGAGCCTACAAAAAATTCTTGCTATAACTGTTCTTTTCATCCCGTGCGCATAATTGTGCTCCCCACTCCCTCTCCTTAAAGTCCAAAGAGAACCCATTAGCACAAGTGACTTTTTGTTTTGCTTCAATTCTCCACACCGTTTAGCTTGGAGGCTGGCGGGGGTGGAGAGCCGAAGCTGTATTACCAATTTTTGCTCTCCTCCACGTGGTTCCCCTGTTTTCCCGTTTGAAATCACGAAATTGAACAAAACTTTGAATACTATCTAATTTCATATAGATTTTTTTTATTTCGAAATGACTAAACGGAATTATTATGCTTCCTTCATTGCTCTGAAGAGGAAGATGAATCAAAATAGAACCACAAATCAGGCCCCGATGCAAAGTGTATTCAATAGAAAGTTCATTACCTCCATTTCTTCCAACTACTGTTCGATGAAAAAAAGCTATGCGACGACCGACCAGAAGCTGCCCCAAGAGGGAAGGGAGAAACGCGCCAGCCCGAAAAAGTAAGAAAGATCCTCCAGTTGAAAGGAGAAGATTACATCGAATCATTGATTTTAATAATGTTTCATTTACCTGGATAATGATATGTTTAGGGGAATCGCGCTGCAGACCGGGCAGTTCGGTTGTGCTACCAGTTATTGATGGGTTTATGGTGAGTTTCACCGGATCCCGCACGAGTACAAAACCAACAAGTAGGTAGTAGCGAATGGAGGACCTTGCTCGAGACGCGGAGGGAGATGATCAGCATTATAGCCGAAAACATCTATTTTACTACTCACGTGATGGAAGTTCGCTCTATTGATGGCAGGTAGGTGGAGGTCGGCTCACCTTAGAACTACGCACCGCCACCACCTCCACCGACCGGCAGTGCTCGAAGTGCTCTGCCTAAGGAACCGTTACTTGACTTCTGTGGCCTGTCAGTATGGAGATGCTTTTCGGGGGGAGATGGATGGTGATTCTCAGCATACTTATGTGTAGGTACGCCTCACTTCCTCCCGTTCGCTGCGTTCCTGCGAGGTCGAGTGAGACGGTACCGAGAAATTCCTAACAGGTGCCCGGTGGTCCAGTTATTTGGTGGTTTGCTTTCAGAGCCTTTGAGTAGGAAACGCGTGCCTTGGAAGGTTATATTTGCGTAAAGAATGATTATATGGTTAAGGCAGGTTGAACAATGTTGGGCCTCAGATAGTGCAGTCAGTAAGGCAGTCTGGTCAAGCAAATCTTTCGAGTTGGAATTTTGTGTGACATAGAAAGTTCTCAATTAATAACTGTGGAAGTGAATCAAGAACATTAAGATGAGAGCAGGCGAAAGCTCGTGTAAGAGTATCAAAGCCAAGAAGAAGAAAATGGCTGAAAAATATATGAAGATGCCGTTTTCTTTTAAGAACGTGGTCCAGATATTGTCTTACTTTCATTTCGTGAGCTTTTGCTTGATAAATACTCAATCATCATTTAAGGATGTGGGTTAATCGTCAGCGGTAAAAATAAAAAAAAAAACCATAAAAAATCGCAAAACTGATTATTATAACGTTAAACCTATTTTGTCAGGAATAACGATGTTTACGGCAGTGTTGGCAGGAAAAGTAATTTTTGGCATTTAATTAAACCATAAATTTGAACGGCTACAACTTTTTTAGATACATTCTGGCACCGTACTTCCTTCAGCAATGTTGTTAGGTACTTCCTGGACTATATTTGAACATGATTAGTTGCATGGTTCAAGCAAAATGGTGGTCCCTAGGGATGCGAATGCAAAAAAAAAACTAGGTTTTCCCATACTAATTCCCATACAAATTTCAAACGCAATGCGGAAAGCCGGGTTATAACCAATAGTCCCCAAATTTTGCACAGTTGTTTGGGACCTTAAATGGAACCAAAAAAAAGGTTGTTCTCACTTGATGAGGTCAAGTATGCTTTTTTCAATATATCGGTGACCCACCCTAGTATACACTGCTCCAGAGTAATTGATGCAAGCTGTGGACATGGCAAATCTACCATTAAGAATAGTTTGAACCAGGCTTGCTGAAACTCCTCAAACTCACTGGAGGTTTTTAAACACTGTTGTCCTGCGAGTTTAGCCAGCCCTCACCTCGAGTGAGTGGCGGTAGGAATATGGAAGAAGTAAACAAAAACTCCTCGAGAGAGAGGAAGAGTGAACTTCAGCGAGAGGATGATTTGACGTGAGGTGCACTTTTCGAGACTCCGGATGATTTTTTTGTTCGACGCAAGAAGCTCAGAGTTCACCTTGAGTGAGAGTAAGAGCGTGTGATAGAAAACATGAACATGAATGGCAGCAAACCTCACTCTCATGTTATCCCCCTTCGCTCACAAGCTCTGAAGCTCAGTGGAATGATTTGGCAGTAGGCATTCTACTCCTCAGAAAAATACTACGCTCGGCTCATTTCAAGCTCGCGAGCGAGGCTGCATCAAGCCTGGTTTGAACAATCTTGAAGTTTTGCACCCATATTTAAATGGTTCCGGTCATGTCCTAAGTTGGTCACTTCCCCTGGGGAATCCAGAACCTGCTCCAAGGAAACCAGGGCATGCTTTCAACTGGAAAAGCTACCATTGGCATTGGGTTACACAATCTTGAAGTTTGACACCCATATTGATATGGTTCCGGTCGTGTTTCAAATTGGCCACTTCCCGGAAGCATCTAGAACCTGCTGCAGCGTAATCATGTGAAAACTTCCACTGGCATTGGCTTGCAAAATATCGAAGTTTGACACCCATATTGATATGTTTCCGGCAATGTTCCAAATTGGCCACTTCCCCTGGGCGTCCATAACGTGCTACAGAGTAGCAATGACAAGTTATTTGCCTGATAAAACTGCCCTTGGGGTTGACTTGTAAAATCCTAAAGTTTAACATCCATACTAAAATCGATCTGGTCATGCTCGAAATTGGCCACTTTCCCCGGAGGATTTAGAACCTGAATCAGACTAACCTGGACATCAGCTTGTGACAATGAAAACTATTCTGGAGATATCACGCTGAAAAATCATGATTGATGAGGATTCGCAAGGAAAAGATTAACATTACTGGTCACTTACCGGAACCGATGTTAAGGAAATGGCCAAATCTCGATTTTTTTTATCAACAACTGTTGGATCTGTAACCAGCATTGAATTCAGAATTGGTTCTTGTATCAGGAAAAAATACGGATTCAAATAAACTTTCATACTAAAAAAAAGCGATGGAAAAAGTCTGTACCCTCTGAAAATTCGGAACAAATCCAGAAATTCTCGATTTTTATTTTGTTCTTTAATAAATGTTTTGATTTATAATTTATTAAAATTGCTGTAAATTTCCCGTCAAATGCATTCGGCTACATCGAAATTGGTTTATTTTTCGAAAAGTTAATGCCATTTGAATTTTTGACACCATTTTGCCTATCCCTATCATTTTGTCTATCCCCTGTATAGACAACTTTTTCAATTGTGACAGCCCTATTTGATAACCTACCAAATTGATATTAAAAATTACTTTACGTTTACAATGGTTTAATTGCATTAAAGCATGTCAAACATATTCATCTTGATGGCGATTTTAAAACATACATTTATAGAAAATAAATAGACAAAATCTGACGTGGATAGATGCTTACTATATTGAGAAAGCACTGTAGAAAATAAATTTCACTTGGTTGGTCATATCTCTACCAGGTTTAGGGGACAATATTTTCTTCGTATTCAACATTTTTTTAAAATAGGGATATTCCGATGAATTTTGTTAGCATTGAAAAATTAAGCTCGATATTTTCTGCTCTTTGCGAATCGAGCCAAAAGAACAGCTATTTCACGAAATTCCGCACGATTCGAATCAAAATAAACGGAATAACTCAATATATCGCATACCCTTAGCATGAGATGTATCCACTCTACTAATGCAGGCTTTTTCGTTAATGTACTACAAACCATTTTACAAGACGCTTCATGAACTGATTTATCAATTAAAATAATGACATAAGATAGTAACCTAACCATTTTGAAAATCAACATCAATATCATCAGTTCTGTCTAGCTCCTGCCATTTTTCAAAATCAACTATTTTCAAACAACATCTACCCCCCCCCCCCCTCTCCCCCCATTAATTGCATGTATCTGAAATCCAGGCAACCATGTATTTGGGCTATTCAGCATGCAACTCGATGAGTCCAGGACTGTATCATCTTGTGGTCAGTAAGAGGTCATGGAATAATTACGTGAGCACTTTTTTTGGATTTTCAAAATTCCCCTTCCTCCTTGTAATAATTAGTACTATTACCGTTTACCACAATCTAAAAAGAGGACAACGTGAAACAGCATAACAGCGATATTGCTAATGACCCTTCGTCGGTTAAAGTTGTCAAGCTAGTTCCACGTGGAAAAAGTTTGGAGGATCTCTCATTCGATTCCTTTAAGGTGATCGTTAGAAAAACTGCATCCAACGTAGTGGGTGATCCTTAGTACTGGCCAGATGGAGTCACTGTTCGTGAATTTAACCATAGTCAAAAAAAAAACGGTTCTACTACACCTCGTCCGAAGCTGCCATGAAATCATCATCCAGTACAGATGTCAGCCCGGGACGCAATCAAACAGATTCTACGGGCGGCCCTTATCCTTTCGGCTCAATCGAGCCACATGTTATCAGTTCCAGCCCCAGTCGTCCCAGTCCTGTGTTTAAACTCAGAGACAGGGCTACCCAGCCTCTCTTGTCAGGCAAGTACATTTATGGTAAGAATTCATTCATGGATTCGCTCTCTCACTTAACCTCGGATTTCAGGAACCCTCCATGAAACGTTTGCAGTCATCAAACTTCTCATGAACCACCACCTTCTTCGCCGGTACGCATGTCAAAAAGCATTTTGGAAGCCCCTTCTAGACCGATCATACTACCACTTTATTTCTACAACGGCCGCATCATCCTAGTTCCTGCCGTTGCAGCCATCCTGGTATTGTGTCTGTGGCTACGGAAGGGGTCTTCAAACCTGCTCTTCCAGGCAAGTATCTTCCGTCTGTACAATTGCCGCCTCCTGATACTCAGTTCAATTCCAGTTGCAGCATTATCGATAGCGCTTCTCTTTCTGACAAACCCACAAGACGAACGCTATATTCTTACGGACAAGCTTCTACGATTTCGACCAGCAACTGTTTCAGCAACAACTATGGAGCATCGGAGCCACAGCGTTTCCTGTCCGTCTACTACCAGAACGTCAGAAGTCTACGCATCAAAACTACCGAACTCAGCTAGCATTAGCCAGTTTTGACTACGATGTGGTCGTTCTCACTGAGGCATGGTTGCGCCCCGATATAAGCGATGCTGAACTGACGTCAGATTACTCGTTATTTCGCTTCGATCGTAGTGATTCAACCAGTAATCTTACGAGAGGTGGTGGTGTGTTAATTGTAGTAAAAACTAGTCTGCAGTGTACAGCAGTCTCTGTTGTAAACTATGATCAAATTGAACAAGTTTCCGTATGTTTGAAGCTTTCTCATCGATCGATATACATCTGCGGCATCTACCTCCGACCAAATTCTGATCCAGGATTGCTCATGCTTCGGCCGTTCAGAGCATTTGTAATCAATCGTCTTGCTACTCGGCGATTACAATCTTCCTCATCTGCACTGGATCATTGACTAAGAAGGGAACGGATACCTGCCGTCGAATGCTGCCAGTGAACATGAACTCGTACTTGCAGAGTCCGTCTAGGTTTGTGGTCTGGTGCAAATGAACTCCATCAACCACCGCTTCCACTCCTGAACATCGATGCTCTTCACGTACCATTCGTTCTTCAAGTTGATACTCATTTATATATTCATAACCAAGCTGATTCTCAATCCGAACTCAAAGATTTCGACTTTAGGCAGTATGACTTTGCGGCTCTAAATGTGAAATACTATTTTCATGGTGACTGTGTGGATGCCAACGTACTCCTGTTTTACGATAAATTATACGAAATCTTGCATGCTAATGTTCCTCGTCGCCGCCGTGCTCATAGTAGGGTCGGTAGGAAGCCTTGGTGGTCAGCTGAGTTGCGCCAAAAAGCCTGTGCTAAGATCGTAGTCGTCTTTGAAGCAAAACCCATCGATGTTTTGGAAATTCGTAAAGGTGCAAAGAACCAATAATCGCGTTCCGAACAATGTTAGCTTCGATTCATCTACGGCCAAAGAAGCATGTTAATATTTTATCAAACTTCTTTCAAAACGTGTTCAGTTCAACGGCACCTCAAATTCACCCAGATTGTTTCCAAAATGTTCTTTCCCATGAAGTACTGCTGCCTGTCTTCAATTTTTCTCGAAAGGAAGTACAAAAAGCTTTGGAAAATCTCGACGTGTCAAAGGGGGCTGGGGTCGATGGTCTGTCACCATATCTACTGAAAGAGTGTGCTGCTTCTTTAGTAGATCCATTGACACAGCTGTACAATCGATCAATGGAAGAAAAAACGTTCCTAGGCATGTGGAAAACTGCTTCAATGATTCCCATTCACAAATCCAGCAGCCTTAAACGTGTCAAAAACTACCGTGGAATTTCGATACTCTGTTTTCTAGGAAAGATCCTCGAATCCTTAGTACACGAAGTCATCTTGACTGCAGCAAAACCGCTGATATTTAGTTTATTCGGAGAGATGGAACATCAGAATCAGGTTAATTCTATTTACGTCAACTTTTCGAAGGCGTTTGACCGCATACCTACGCCGTGGAGAAGCTTAAACACATGGGTTTTCCCGAATGGATAACGGACTGGTTGAAGTCATACCTGTCTGGTCGTAAAGCATTTGTACAGGTCAACTCTGCACGTTCCAAAGCATTCGAAATATCATCTGGAGTTCCTCAGGGTAGCGTGTTAGGCCCTCTTATCTTCGTCCTCTTCATAAACGATATGTGCCTTCGCATGTCGTCCGGGAAGCTTTTTTACGCAGATGTTCTAAAGCTGTTCAGGGTAATCAAGCCCGCACTGGATTGTGCGGCTCTACAAATGGACATCGACATGCTGAATGGTATGAGCGTAAACATCAACAAGTGCAAGGTAATCACGTCCAGTCGTGGCTGGTCGCCTATTATTCACGTTTACTCCATCGATACAACCCCTATGGAAGGTGTTCAGTCCATTCGTAATTTGGGTGTTATAATTGATCACAAACTCAGGTTCAATAATCATATTGCTACCATAACAGCTAAAGCTTTCTCTGTTCTTGGATTCATCCGTCGCAACGCTTCGCAATTCACTGACGTTTATGCGTTGAAAACACTGTTCGCGCGTTGGTGCGTAGTGTGTAGTTGACTGTGTTATTCGAAACTTATGTTCGCCGATGACTTACAATTAAGTCAAGACTTGACTGTTGCTCACAATTAAGTCAAGACTTGACTGTTGCGCACTCCAGAAGGATATTGATTCCTGTTTGCGCTGGTGTACATTGAACGGTATGCAGGTTAATGTCACAAAATGCTACGCAATATCTTTTAGCCGTTCACGCGAGCCCTTACGACATGACTATAGGATAGGACTCAGTAGTTTGCTCTTCGTTTCTTCAGTTAAGGATTTGGGTGTTATCATCGACTCTAAAGTCAGATTCAATGAACACATCTCCATGATAACTGCTAAAGCATTCGCCACATTAGGTTTCTTGAAACGAGACACACACGCATTCCAGAACATCTACGCGCTGAAATCACTATACTGTGCTCTCGTCCGCAGTCTTCTAGAGTATGCTGTTGTTGTGTGGGCACCTTTTCAAGCTATTCAAGCTAACAGAATCGAAGCCATTCAGCAAAACTTCGTAAGATACGCTTTACGTGTTCTGACCTGGAACGATTCGGTAAATTTGCCGCCTTACGAAGAACGGTGCAGGCTGATTGACCGTGACGTGGATTGCTACTCTCTTGTGAGCCAAATCTACATCAATGCTCATCAAAGAGTTCTACGTAGTTACACGCTTCTGTGACAACCTACCCATCGGACCAACTATGGATTCAACGAACCGTGGACTTTGTGCTGTCGTGTGTTTAATGAAACATTTGATGCATATGATTTTAACATTAGTAAGTCTGCTGACAGACATAGAATTCGACACCTAGTCTAGAAAATATCTGTACAACATTATGTCGAAGATTTAATTAAATAAATAAATAAATAAATATTCTCGAATACGCTTTTCCGATTTGGGCACCTTATCATGCGGCTCAAGTGAACCGCAGTGAACATATACAAAAACAATTCGTGCGATTCGCTCTCCGTCATCTTCCGTGGAACGATCCTGTTCATCTTCTTGAGTATGCGGCACGCTGTCAACTTATTGACCTCCAGTTGCTATCAGCAAGACGCCTCCAGACGCAGCGGATATTCATATTTGACCTTCTAAAGAACAACTTTGATTGCTCGGACCTACTTCAGCAAGTTTCCTTCAATGTGCCCCATCGTCCACTGAGAAACTCGGCCTTAATTACTGTTCCACGACATAGGACTAATTACGGGTACAACATCTCATTTAGCTCCTGCCTCAGGGCTTTTAGCAACATTAGTGACTGTTTGACTCTAGTAAAACTAAAAATTTGTTTTAAACATAGTATTAGAAACGTAGGTTAGTAGTAGTCTGTGCGACATAGTCGAAGGCGAATGACAACAAATAAATAAATAAATAAATAAATAAATAAATAAACCTCTCCTCCCGCTCCGTACTTGGATCTTACATTGACTATTATAATTCACGCTTACGTAAGATAATTCTGAGACCGCCCCCCTATCAGGTAAGAAAACGTATAAAAATTGGTAAGATCTAACACTCATGCCAGTCCATCAAGGAGGAATTCCTGTTCTGCTAGCCTTCCTACGATAGGATTTAAAATGTTGTTCTTTTTTTTGTTATTTAAGATTTTTAAAGTTAAAGATGTTTACAGTCTCCTACATCTTTGTCTCAGACGTCATTTCGATTAGATGAGTCGTTTTCGAGCTATGATTTATAGCAAAATATTGAAAACGCCATTTTGAAAAATTAGACGTTTAATGGAATTTGTTCATTTTGTTGCTGTGAAAGTAAGAGCACAAATATAAAAACTTTCGTAGGCACGAAAAACTTTATCATAAATCCCTACATCAGTGCAAACTTCAACCGCTAGCTGCACCCCACGAACCAACAACAAGTGAATCGCTTAATGATCCGAAAGATTCACCACGGCTCGAAATCACGCCACTCCCTTCTATGGAGCTCATCTTCCAGTGATCGCCCTGTGTAGGTGCATTCTATCCAAGTAAATCACACCACCAACAGCAACAATTGCAGCAAGCAACAACAGCAACGAGTCGCTCTCAATTATGTTTCCGAAAGAGATTATCATCTTGGGCTGCATTTTGCAGGGCACGTCGTCGTCGTCATCGCCGTTGTCTACTTCGACAATAAGCCCACGAAAGCCCACCGCCGCACACGCACTCGGTTTTAATCCTGGCAAGAACCGTGATTTTCCCTCTTCATACCTGCGAGCATGCACCGACTCCGTCCGTATAAATTACGAGTTAATTCTTAATCCACGCGTTCTTCCCCGATCCGCGGTCCCGCGGGACTCCCGATGGCACGGATTCAACGTGCGCACACACATAACTAATAATTATTCCCGGTTTCACTTCGATTTCGATTCCGTTCTTGTTGTCGTTCGGTGATCGGTGCAAACGGCAGGTTCAATGTTCCCAAGCTCCAAACTCCAAGCCTCCGAGCAGCCGGGACACGAGAGAGAGATAGAGAGAGAGAAACAACAAGTGTAGGTGTGCGATTTAAATGAAGAAGATCTTGCCCCGGAGATAAGGACCCATTCTGAAACCGAGCCGAGCCAAGTTCTGTGGCGGCGCGTCGCAGTCGTGATCTTGCCACCATCTACGCCATCCGTAGGACCTGAAGACGACCCGTGTACGCTGAGAGGCACGATTCTGGTTCAACTCTGTGGAAAGAAGAGCACACAGAGACAGGGGAGAAAACGGCGAAATTTATAATGTGTATTATACTGTTGTTGCACTGTGTAGCAAAGCGTATTTTGATTGTCTTCAATTTATTTCAAATATAATAAAGCTACGCCAAGATATGACCCGGCAGCGAAACTGGGAAGGTTCGTGTTTCAGTGCTCATTAGTCGGAGCGGGAAAGTTTAATAAATTGTATGGTAGTTCACCTGGCTGAATGGCTTAATAATTTAGAAATGCTCATACTCACCGAGTACGAGAAATGAAATATGATGCTGCGGGGTCGTTCCATGGCACGAAATGCTTACGACCATATCGGATGCACTTCGGTCAAACAGGTGGTGGTGGAGTCAACTACCTTCCAACGGAGCATGGAACGACCGAGCAGCCCTTTTATGATCCAAAACACCTGGGAATGAGGAAGACGTCCGCACGTATCCGATCTTAATCCATTGAAATTCCTCCCGAAAAATCCATATTTGGGATGCAACTCGAACATACGTCGCAGCAAGTTCGGCGGTCGGAATCGTGTGTTGTCCACTTTGCGGTCGACTTTTTCCACGAATTTCACCGACGACGACGAGGAGGACATCAGCAGCAGCAGCAGCAGCATCGAGCTTGCTCTGCGCACATTAACGGGTCTCCTTTCCCTGTCCTTCATGCAAAACGTGCAGCATATGCCTCCCTTCCGTGTGTCCAAGTAACGGGCTGAGAAGCGAAAATTCTCGGTCCGATATAATGTATGTGCATTCTCAATCAGACCGTGACCCCTGTGCGAACATTCGGTTTGACCTGTTTTTACCATAAATCGCGAGCAGATCGCGCAAACTGGAAAAGGCATTTGCTGGTACTTAGGTACTTACTGGCAGAGTGACAGCGAGGAAGCGGGAAAATCCGAAAAATAAACCTGCACGCGCGAAGTTAAGGTTTTTTTTTTGTTCACTGTTGTGAGTTGGGATATTTTTTTTAAAGTGAATTACACAATGTTGAAGAATGAAAGGTTTTTAAAATGGTTTCAAATGCTTAGTGGAACAGTGTGGAATTGGAGATATTATGTTTATTTTCTCTGTTTGTGATGTTAAACTGCATCATTTTCTCCTATGTACGGTACAGATTCACATGATTGTCTTATTTTTAGAGTTCATATTTTTGGCCATCGTGTGGTTGACTAGCAGATAGATTAATTTAACAATAATCCTTTGATTTATATGCACTTCGAATCGTTCGCGAAAGGCTAGGGCTAATGTCGTAACATTATCAAGGATGCGACCAAGGATGTCATTTACCCCTTGACGATAATAACTATTGATGAAATCGATGGAGTTGACGAAGAAAATAATGAATTTGGGATGCTGGCGTCGGAATCCATGGACTGTTTTTTGGCAACCGATATTAAAAGGTTGATATCACTAGATCTATGCCGCAGTCTTTCAGCTTTAATCTGCTTAAACTATTCCGACTGATCGATCGCATTTTAAAAGGTTTTTTATTTACATTCAAACATCTGCACTTTTTAGACATTAGCCAGCCAAGGACTGAAAACCTATAATAAAGTTAAACAAAAATAATACATTCACATTTAAAATGCTACTGATTACACTAGTTTACAGCGTTTTTAAACTCGGTAAGGTGATGATCATTTCCAATGCAAAATTCTACGCTGAATTCAATGCCGTGGTCAGAAAAAATTAAAGTAGAGCCATTTTTGAGATATACAAAAATTTTGATTTTTTGAATTTTGGACAAACGTACGATTACTAAAATGTCAATATCTTTGAAACTAGTGCACCAATTTTAAATCTTTTTTATGAAAATGAAGCTAAATAAATTTGCTATCGTTCACTAGAATATTATGTCTTATATAAAAATTTAATTTTGAAGTCATTTAAAAATTTACAGCATTTTTTTTTTTATTTTTCCTGCGAATTTTCCATAAAAAGATTCAAAAAATCATTCCATAATTTATTCTTAAAGTCAATTTAAAACCGGAGAAAATGAGCCTTTAATGGATGAAATCGGTTGGAAATTGTCGAAGTTATGAGCATTTTTGTAAAACACTTTAAAATGTTGCTGAAATACAACAGCTTTAGAGTTCCTTTTCTAGGTGTCGTTGTAAGCATCCAAATCGCATGTAAAGTTTTCATGGGAGATTCTTTTCTCTACATATCAATTTGATTAAGGCATATCAGGATTTAAAACCGAGTTGATACAAAAGAAATTTATTTAGGTTTTATTAAAAATGATTGAGAATCGAATGACTTTGTCTTCGATGTTTTGAACTTGTTTCTCGAATCAGAAACCAACAATAGTCACCCATCATTGCTGCATCCCAAAACCCTTGGTAACGACGTTCCATCATCTTCATTTGTTGGTGAAAACGTTCGCCGTGCTCATCACTCTCGTCACCAAGATTTTCCGGGAAAAAATCCATGTGAGAATGTAGGAAATGTATCTTCAAAGACATATTCACACCTGTGTTCAGTGAAATAAAAGGATTTGAAATTAGTTATATGTAACAAACACAATATTTTTGATTTATACCTATTTTCTCATAATTTTTGAGCAATTCATCGACGGCTTCCTCATAATCTGGGCTTCTGAAATTTCCTAAAAAGGTTGTGACAACACGCTGGAACGATTTCCCCGCTTCTTCCTCATCTGGTGTCAAAACTGTATTGAATGCGGAATCATTGAGCAGTTTTTTGATCTGTGGGCCAACAAATACACCTTCCTTTATCTTTGCGTCAGATAAATTTGGAAATACTGATTTCAAGTATTGGAATGCCGGCCCCTCTTTTTGCAACGCTTTGACGAAATTTTTGAATAGCCCAAAAGTTTTATATGTAGTGGTGGAAGTATTATGCGTACTTTTACCACAAGAGGATCATTTTTAACGTTGTCTTTACCAATTGTGAAATTATCCCGTGGCCAATCTTTTCGGATGTAGTGTTCCTTACGAGCTCGACTGTCCCATTTACACAAAAAACACATATATTTTGTGTATCCCTGTTGCAATCCAGTCAACATGGCAACCACTTTAAGATCGGAACAAATTTTCCAATTGTGTTGATTGTAATTTATCAAATTGAGCAATAGAGCCATTGATTCATACGTTTCCTTCATATTAACGGCATGAGCTAATGGAATAGAAGGTTTCTCATTCCCTTGATGCAGTAAAACGGCTTTCAAGCTCAACTTGCTGCTATCGATGAATAAACGCCATTCAGCTGGATCATATGGCTCACCAAACTCTTCAAACAAGCCGTTTACGTCATGGCAAAAACATGCCTTGTCCTTTGTAGAATAATATTTGTCAAATTTCTTGTGACGATTCCTGTGACAAGAAATTTTGACCTCCTTGCTCAGCATGTTGTGTTCTTTCAAGCGTGATGTCAGCAATTCGGATTTCTCCTTCGATAAGTCGAGATCTCGCACCAAATCATTAAATTCGGATTGTGTAAACAGTTTTGGGTTTCTTTCCAATTCCACCTCGAAGTCCTGAAGTCATTGAATTCCTCCTCACTTTTTGTAACGGTTGATTCAACAGAGGGCGCTCGTTTCCACTTTGGATAAACAGGATACGGGACTGAACTTGAATGTGGAACAGGTTTTGTCATAAAAGCCACTTGTGGATACTCAACTGTTTTGTGACGTCCTTGTTGCTTAACTTTTGTCAAGCAGAAATAACAATCCGTTGCATGACAAAACGGTCGACGCCATATGGTGGACATGTCAAAGGACAAATAACGACTGACAGATAACAAATAAGTGAGTTAGTAAGTAAGACATTAACACTTATCAAAAATAGATGAAGTAAGATAATGTCGATCAGGAAAGAACAAAGCACTACCATGCTGTACATAAATTGTTTATATGAAAGTTATTCAAAAAATCAATTTACCTTGCGCCTGACATCGACCTAGCCAAGCACGTTTTGCACGAACTACATAATACTTTTGGAATCCACGGTTCGTCAAAGTCTCTAGGATCAATTTTAAAATAAAGCCTGTATGCAGTTTGCAACGAAGCAGTGAAATTGACTGATTTTGTAAATATATAACTTTTGAGGATCATTTTTACACTTGAATTCACGTTTTGTCGTATACATCGTTAAGCAATGTTAAAGAAAGAAAGCTGTCAAATTGAGTTGGTTGCGTTAGGTTCTCGCCGAGCGGTCTCACAAACACTAGCGTAAATTATATTGTTGAAAATATCCCATTTAATTTTGCGTGACAGCTGGTAGTGTTAGTGAAATGCACCGTATGCGTACACGTCCGCAGAAAGGCTTACTGGAAGTGGTACATGAACCTAGGATCGGGACAACAGCCAATCTTGGAACATTCAATTTCCATGATTTTACAAAAAATTTCATAACTTCGACAATTTCCAACCGATTTCATCCATTAAAGGCTCATTTTCTCCAGTTTCTAATGGACTTTAAGAATAAATTATGGAATGATTTTTTGAATCTTTTTATCCCATTAAAAATGTTGATTAAAACAAGATTTTTATGGAAAATTCGCAGAAAAAATAAAAAAAAAATGCTGTAAATTTTTAAATGACTTCAAAATTAAATTTTTAATTAAGACATAATATTCTAGTGAACGATAGCAAATTTATTTAGCTTCACTTTCATAAAAAAAAGATTTAAAATTGGTGCACTAGTTCCAAAGATATTGACATTTTAGTAATCGTACTTTTGTCCAAAATTCAAAAACTCAAAATTTTTGTATATCTCAAAAATGGCTCAACTTTAATTTTTTCTGACCACGGCATTGAATTCAGCGTAGGATTTTGCATTAGAAACGTTGGTCAACCACTAAAGTTCACACTTTTTATGTTGTTTTGTAAACTAGTGTTACGAGTAGACCTGTGCGCCGCCGACGATTTTCATATGCCGCCGCCACCAATAAAATTGAGCAGGCGTGCCGTCACAGTAAACTATTTCACGCCGCCGAATAAATTTATGCCACGCCGATGAAAAATCCATAGCACCTTTTCGGTAAAATGCATCTTGAACGCGTTGAAATTAGAACTTGTGTGTGCTGCAGCGACAATTAGTTTTTTGACGTTTGTTCGCGCATTCTCGATCTAGCAACAGGAATGAATTATTCGGATCGGATTTACATAAAGGTGAATAAGTGACTATTATTAACAACACGTTGATATCTGACCTTTTTTTTTGGATCTAGGTTACAGGTCCAAGCTGTGCGGGATTCTACGTGTATCCTAGATACATCATCTTCAAATACATAATCAAAAAGCTATATCAGTGCCAACATTTCAAAGGGCGTATTTCTTTTGTAAACAATGGCCATAGCCGTCAATTTCTCGCAAATAAAAGTTCACTCCTCCAAATTAACAATGCCAGCTGGTAGAGGAACCATTAATCTACCTGTTGGTGTCATTAATTTTCATTGGTGAGCTTTTATTCATTAGAAATCCAAGGCTGAAGCTATTATTTATAAATACAATTATAAATGTGTAAATTAAAATATGTATCAGAGTAATAAAAGCATATTATTTATCGTTATGAACATATTAATAACGTGTAATGTTCAATAAATAAATGACAGCCTAGGGCACATTAAAATTCTACGTAATGCAACAGATTGCTTTTTAATGCTACCCACCCTTCAGAAGTTCCATTTCAAATGACGAATTTTAATTTTTTTGATCGAGCTTCTACGATTATATTGAAACTTTGCACAGTTGCTTGTTATTGTCCAACATGCCATTTTACATATTTGTTTCCCTAGTTTTGCACACGATTAACACTTGAAAAGGGCTTATGCAAAAATGATACACATCAATAGAACGTATACGAGTATTAGTACAAGATACTGAAGAAGTCTGCACTTTGTAGACGAAATACGCGCATCTGTCAAGGATAAGCGATTAAAATAGTGGAATGAAATGGAAATTACTAATCCTTCTCACTTTCTTTAAACTTCTTATGATTATTTTCCATTCCATTCTAGATCTAAAGATCCAACTAGATCTAAATAAATCTTGCTGAACGCACTATTTGCCGTTGTAGTAATGGTTTGTGGTACATTTTTTGGTTTTATGTGCTTGTTTTTCTGGCATGCTTCGCAAGACTTGATGAAGTTCGTTACATCTCTTGCCATACTTTTCCAAAAATATCTTCATTGGATGTTTTTTAGTGTTTTTCTGATACCAGCGTGCCCTGCCGTTGGCAGTATATGGAAATCATTAATTATAAGGTCTTGTTCCGTTTTATCTTTTATATGCCTTGTTTTTGGATCCATTATTCTTATTATAGGTATACGTTTATTCAAATTGTTGGTATATATCATTTCATAAAATCTCTTTCCTTGTTCTGTATTTTTTATTACGAGCTCGTTTATTTTATTATTTTTGCATATATCTTTCAGCTTTACTACTATCCGCCGTAGCTGGATTAGAGTCTTTGCTGGTTTCATTACAATTTGATCGGAACAAAATTTGACCTCTGGTATCTCAATGCTTTCATCAATAGTCAACTCGATGGATGTTCCAGATAATTGGTGCTGGCCAGGCATTTCATTATCAGAATTCTTATTCGAATTTTCTCTTAATTTTGCACTTCTTGTTGTTATTAACACATCCTTTTCAACTTTTTTGTTTAGTTCTTGTAAATCTGTACTTGATATTCGCGACAAAGCGTCTGCCAAAACATTTTCCTTTCCTGGAATATATGCGATTGTAAAATCGTACTCTTCAAGAGCTAACCTAAATTTAGTGAGCCTACTTGAAGGTTCTTTCATGGAAAATAGATAAATCAATGGTCTATGGTCCGTTTCTAGATCAAACCTTCTGCCATATAAATATGGTCTGAAATGCTTGATCGACCAAACCACAGCCAACAGTTCCTTTTCTATCGTTCCATAATTAATTTCAGATTTGTTCAGGGCTCTGGATGCAAATGCCACTGGTCTACCATTTTGGTTAGACAGCACTGCTCCTATAGCATATCCTGACGCATCTGTTTGTAACTTGAATTGTTGTTTGAAGTTTGGGTAATCCAGGATGGGTGGGGAAATGAACTTTATTTTCAACGTTTCAAAAGCATGCTGACATTCTGCTGTCCATGCAAATGGAACTCCTTTTCTTGTCAATTTATTGAGGGGAATACACATTTTTGAAAAATCTTGTATGTGTTTACGATAATAATTCGCAAACGCTACAAAACGTTTGACTTCATCAGACGTTGTTGGTACAGGCCAATTTTTTACACTTTCTATTTTAGACGGATCTGGACGTACTCCTTCTTCGGATATAAAATGTCCCAGATATATCAATTCTTGCTGAAGAAAATTACACTTTGCAGGATTTAACTTGAGGTTGACTCCTCTTAATCTTTCAAAAACAAAAAATAAATCAAACATCTCTCCATGCACAGTCCTGACATCGCGAGTCTTGAAAAAGTTGACGGGCTAATTTTAAGTCCCATCGGAAGCCTAGTCATTTGAAATTGACCTGAGGCCGTTGAAAAAGCTGAAATTGGTCTGCTCTTTGGGTCTATTTCACATTGATAGTATCCCTGCGAGAGATCCAAATGCGTGAAATATTTGGCTCCCGCTAAGGAATCTATAATTTCTTCAATATTTCCTAATTCAAATCTATCATCTTGGAGGGCATTGTTCACCTTCCGGTAATCAATCACCATTCTCCATTTTTTCTTATCATCGCATGATTTTTTAGGTACAAGAAGCACCGGACTATTCCATTCAGAACGGGCTTCCTCTATTATACCACTTTTCTTCATGCTATCAATTTGTTTTTTAATTTCCTCTTTTTGTGCATATGGCAACCGATACGGTTTTGTATACACAGGTTTTGTATTATTTTTAACAGAAATCGAAGGTGTTAAAACTTTCGTTACTGTCAACTTATCATTTTTTAGGCAAAAAATATCATTATATTTCAAACAAATTCTTATGATTGTTGATTTCTCTTCACCGTTCAAATGGTCAAGTTTTAGTTCTTCTAATAATTTTTTAGCTCTATCTGGATTCCCCTGAAATTCCTCTGCTTGAATGATCTCATATTTATTAAGTGTTTCCATTTTTGGTTTTAGTTCCTTTAAAAAGACTGGTTTCCTTGAAACATTTAAAATCTTAACTGGTATCTTCCCATTTGTAGGATTGACGATTGCGTTGGCAATAAACACATGTGGTTTTATTTGTTCGCTTAAAATAACTTGCGGTTGTTTAACATTCACATTTAAATACATTTTCATTTCCGTTCTTGCTGGTATACACATCAGCGATATTTCAGGAGAATTGAAGGGTATTTCTATTCTAACATTTTGTAAATTTGCACTCAAAACTTGTTTTTTGAAATTTAGTGTTGTCTCATATCCGTTTAGAAAATCTGTACCGAGCAAAGCAGGTACACTCGGTGGAAGATTATTCACAACGTATAGTTTCAGTCCAAAATTTGCTCTTCCATAGCATAGGCTAATACGGATACTACCTACCGCATAAGTAGCTCCATTAATTCCTCTAATTCTGATTGTGTCACTTTTATTGATTTCGGTTCCTTTTGGAACGAGTTGTGCGGTTATGATGGAACAACTAGCACCACTATCTAAAATAAATGGTATTCGCTCATTGTTCCAGTATAAATTTATTGATGGTAGTCTTTTTCCATTAGTCACGAAAAAGATCAACGAGATTTGCCTGATCTTCTTCAGGTGGGTCCTGTCTTTGTTGAGGTGCTGGGACAGCAACGTTAGCATGTCCCTGTCTTCCTCTATTATTATGTCCTCTTTGTTGTTGTTGATAATGGTTGTTGCCATTGTTGTTGTTATGATAGTTGTGTTGTTGATGGTTGCTTGGATAATTATTCGGCAGGATCGCCATGAATTTGTTCTGTCTGTTTGATTGAGTAATTAGCACTCTAACATCTTCTGTGATATTACGTAGTGATCCGACTCGGTTGGTTGCAGACTTAAGAATATTTATTTAGCTCATAATGGTGTATGGCGCAGCGTGGCATGATACCGTGCTTTCCGCTGCGCAAGCAATATGTAGTTTATCGCACTCCAGTTACAGTATGTTTTGCTTCTCAAGCATAAACATCCATCGCCTGAGCTCGACATTCCACTCATCGCCTAACGTAAGCGTAGCAAGGGGTGCATCCACCACAACTGAAACAACGAAAACTGCTGTAACAACTTTCATAACAAAGCTTAAACTACCAACTACCAACTTTGAGAGTAAAAGTTGACTATTCAAAGTTATTGTATTGAAATTTGACTTAGTTTCATGCTCGCAGATATCTTAAAAATTGATTGCTTCTTGATTCGGCCTACGGATTCTAAACTTGGCCTAGCGCATTGAAACACCATTGAAACGTCAATGAATTCACTTCAGCCAATCGGATGAAGATAAACATTGATTCGGTTGGAGCACTTCTTTTGTTTTTGGGAATAATGGGTGCAAACCTTCATATCACGCGTTCTAATTGACTTAGTTCCGTAGCTTATTAACTAAAGTATTGTACCAAACGCATAATTTACTTTTTAACTCTGAAATCATGGATTTATTTGAAGTTTTCTGCTCGATAAGCCCAAAATGGGTGATTAGGCCGAAGTAGTTCTCTACCCTAGTAAAATGTCATATCATGTTCACTGGAGCTGATGATGAATGTGACAACATTTTCACGCCAAACTTGTATGTGCGGTTGTGTGAATGTGTTTGTGCTTACGGAAAAAGAGTTAACGTGATTTACATGTTTGAAAAAGTAATTCAATATGGCGTCATCAACATCATTAATGGAAGAGATGCTCTATGTTTTGAATTCTTTAACTGTATATTTCAACTGCTTGAAAGGTATTTTCATATTATTTCACTTTATGTGAAAACCGCCATACACTACTAATTATATTTATTTCGATTTCAGATTTTGTTTTCCAAATTAGCCTGATTCTGCAGCAGATGCGCAAACGGATATTGCATCTGAATCAAGATCTGAACGATCGTGATTAAGTCGAAGCAAAAACTTCAGCGTAAAAGTTTCGACGAACTGCTACACGTTTTATTATGAATAAATAAATGCTACAAATATGTGTAAAACATTCTTTTCTTGTACACAATTGAAAACAGTTTTGTTATATCTGGTTAATTCACTTAAAAATCACGTAAACATAACGTGTAAATCCATTCCAATTATAGTGGAAATCACGGAACGTAAACGTAAAATGAATCGTTTTTTCCAGTAAATATCATTTCAAAAACGTAACCATAAGTTGATGGATGGATGAATTATGTGGAAATCGCGTTATATTTACCTGACCGTTCACGTTGACCACTAAATGATAATTGTTTTGGATACATGATATTAACGTAAATGTTACATGAAAAGTAGTATGGACGAAAGCGGCAGTGGAGTACTGATTGCAGCCAAAAACTACCTGGAGTGTGAATCTATTTCGATAGCTAACTGTGACAATCTTGAGCAAATTTCAGTTTGCATAAAATCGCAATCTCATGGCATGGCATCGCATGGGTAGTGGTTATCTATCTTCCACCTAACTCGAGTGCCGAGCTATATATTGCTCATGCAAGGGGCGTTCAACAAGTGGCAGATCGTTTATCGGAAACTGACATAATCCTATCTATCGGTGATTTTTATTTCTCACGAACGAGTGTGAGGTGATTGAGAGGTGGAAGCCGTACTATGACGAGTACCTCAACGGTGAAGCAGCAGAAAACGAAGGTGGCACGGCAACAGACCTTGGAGCACGCGCAGAAGACGACAGGCTACCGGCCCCTGATCTTCAAGAAGTTGAGGTGGAGATCGGTCGGCTGAAGAACAACAAAGCAACTGGTGTAGATCAACTACCAAGTGAGCTATTGAAATACGTAGGTGAAGCACTGGCTAGAGCGCTGCACTGGGTAATTGCCAAGATTTGGGAGGAGGAGATATTACCGGAGGAGTGGATGGAAGGTGTCGTATGCCCAATCTACAAAAAGGGCGACAAGTTGGATTGCTGCAACTACCGCGCGATCACACTGCTGAGCGCCGCCTACAAGGTACTCTCCCAAATTCTATGCCGCCGTCTGTCACCATTTGCAAGAGAGTTCGTGGGGCAATACCAGGCAGGATTCATGGGTGCCCGCGCTACCACGGACCAAATTTTCGCGATTTGGCAGGTTCTGCAGAAATGCCGCGAATACAACGTGCCCACACATCATTTGTTCATCGATTTCAAATCCGCATACGACACAATCGATCGAGATCAGCTATGGCAAATTATGCTCGAGTACAGATTTCCGGACAAACTGACGCGATTGGTCAAGGCGACGATGGATCGAGTGATGTGCGTTGTTCGAGTATCGGGGGCACTCTCGAGTCCCTTTGAATCTCGAAGGGGGTTACGGCAAGGTGATGGACTTTCATATCTGCTGTTCAACATCGCGTTAGAAGGTGTGATCAGAAGAGCTGGGATAGACACGAGTGGCACGATATTCAGGAAGTCCATTCAGCTGCTTGGCTTCGCCGATGACATTGACATTATTGCACTGAACTTTGAGATGATGGCGGAAACGTACATCAGACTGAAGGCTGAAGCTAGACGGATTGGACTTGCCATCAACGTATCAAAGACAAAATACACGAAAGGAAGAGGTTCTAGGGAAGACAATGTTAGCCTCCCACCCCGAGTTCAGATTGACGGTGACGAAATCGAGGTGATCGATAAGTTCGTGTATTTGGGCTCACTGGTGACCGCCGAAAATGATACCGGCAGAGAAATTCAAAGACGCATTATGGCAGGGAATCGGGCCTACTTTGGACTCCGGAGGACGCTCTGGTCGAATAAAATTCGCCGCCGCACGAAGTTGACTGTCTACAAGACGCTGATTAGACCGGTGGTCCTCTACGGCCACGAGACCTGGACTATGCTCGTGGAGGACAAACGCGCCCTTGGTGTTTTCGAACGGAAAGTGTTGCGTACCATCTACGGTGGAGTGCAGATGGATGACGGAACGTGGAGGAGGCGAATTAACGACGAATTGCACCAGCTGCTGGGAGAACCATCCATTGTCCACATTGCAAAAATTGGGCGACTACGGTGGGCTGGGCACGTCGTAAGAATGCCGCACGATGACCCAGTGAAAATGGTTCTAAAAAGCGACCCAACAGGAACAAAAAGAAGAGGCGAGCAGCGGGCTACGTGGATCTACCAAGTAGAAGGTGACCTGCGGACCCTTCGCAGACTACGAGCCTGGCGAACTGTGGCCATGGATCGAGTAAGGTGGAGACGACTTCTTCGGACAGCAGAGGACAAAAAGGCCTTAGCCTGATTGGTAAGGTAAGAACGGTGATTTTAATCTTCCTAATCTGCGATGGCATCTTGACGAGGACATTAATGGCTTTATTCCTTCAAACGCCTTGACTGAAACTGATAGAAACTTTGCAGAAGCTATGTTTTCCAATGGCTTGAGGCAGATTAATAACATTGTCAAAACGACCCCTTGACCTGGCGTTCACCAATCCCCCGGAGTATCTTGACCTGATTGCCGCAGCTGCACCGCTGTTCACTGTTGATTATCATCACACACCAATTATATTACAACTTGACGAGAGTGTTGTACCATCCGTACTTGACGATTAGGACAAATGTTTCAAATTTGACTATTCGGCATGTGACTTTGACTTGTTGAATTCTATTTTTATGAATATGGAGTGGGAACAATTATCAAGTTATGCTTCAGTAGACCAGATGTTATCAGCTTTCTACGAATCTCTCTCTGAAGTTATAAATCATCATGTACCTCAAAAGAGACAAGCACCGATTTCTGCTTTCAACAAACCGTGGTTGACTGCAGAGTCGTAACAAGAGTTACTGCCCCGATCATCTCCAACAGCCAGTGCTATATATAACCTAGTGCTATATATAAAACCATGCTCATGGTTTTATATCCACCGCTCAACGACTTCAAACCAAATAGGTTACGTGTCAGCGATATCACGTGATGTAGCATTAAAACAGCAAGTGGATTCGGTTTACGTCGATTTTGCGAAAGCTTTCGATACAGCACAACCTCATCATTAGCAAAATTAATCATATTGGACCTGGATCACGGAATGGCGCAACTCGTACCTGTCTAAACGCAATGCTTTCGTGGTGGTAAATTCCGTACGCTCCAGGACCTTCGACACTCTGGCATACCACAAGGCAGTGTTCTCGGTCCTCTTATTATTATCATCTATGTGAATGACTTGTGTGAGCTGCTCTCATCGTCCAAACTGTCTTATGCTGATGACCTAAAATTGTTTCGTATAATTGTTTCTCCTGCTGACTGTGTTGCAGTACAAGAAGATATAAATCGTTTGCTAGTCTGGTGCGGTGACAACGGCATGCGAGTCTACAGCAAAAAATGCAAAGTGATATCCTTCACCCGCAGCAATAGCGTTACTCTTCATCCATACTTCATGGGACCGGATTCCCTAGAACGTGTAAACTCATCTGCGATCTAGGCGTTACGATCGATTCCAGGTTAATGTTTTGCGAACACATAAGCATCGTTACTACCAAAGCATACACTGTGCTTGGTTTCATTCGTCGTCATACTTCTGGTTTCACCGACGTTTATTGCCTCAAGACACTATTCTGCTCGCTGGTTCGTAGTATCTTAGAATATGCTTCCCCAGTGTGGTCCCCATTTTACACCACGCATATTCTTACGGTTGAGCGGATTCAGTAAAAGTTCATGAGGTTTGCTCTACGTCAGCTCCCATGGAATGACCCAGTCATTCTTCCCAATTATCCAGACCGATGCATGCTGATTGATTTGGAATCTCTATCAGCAAGGCGTATCAAATTGCAACGACTGTTCATCTTCGACCTAATTACCGGCAATGTGGACTTTCCCGGACTCCTGGAACGGATTCCATGGAAATTTCCTCCTCGTAGATTTCGTAACTCCCCATTATTGGCAATTCCATTCCACAGAACTAACTTTGGATTCAATATCTGTTTTATTTCATGTTTGCGTTCCTTTAATGATGTTTGTAATGAGTTTGATTTTACTATGTCCAAAAATGTGTTTAGTAATAGAATAAGAGGTTTAGATAAAACAAGTTTTAATTTTAAGTAATCAGTCTGTACGACGTAGTCAAAGACGGTGTGCAACAAATAAATAAATAAAAGTAGTATGGACGAAAGCCTTCTGTGTTTTCACGTAGATCGGACTTGCATATTTGCGCGAATTTGAGTTACTCATATTTGAGTTTACTCAAATTCGCGATAACGTAGGTCCCTCATAGAATGAGTAATTTTTTCGACGCCCCTCCGAGGAAAACTTCTCGAATATGAGGAAAATGAAATCTCAGCAAAAGTGACATTTCATTACTGAGTCACGGATAATGCTTAGCTGAATCACAGCAAACATATGAAATGTTTGCTGAGATCTAAGTAAAACTTGTTTTGCCGAGATTTGCACAGCTGAGCTCGGCAGAAAAAAACTAAGTGCGTAGTACACTTCTAACCTGTGTACAATCTACTTAAATTTTCCACATATTCGAGAAGTTTTCCCCGGGAAAGTGTCGGAAAATTTACTCAAACTATGTGACCTACGTTTAAGCGATTTTGAGTAATCTGAACTCAAATGTGGGAAGCATTTTTTGTCCATGTGCGATTGGTTTGGTAAGTTTTTTTTCTAAATCATTAAAAATAAACTCACGCCGACCCACGTCACCACGCCACCGCCGTCGATAGCAAACGGCGTAACGCCACCACACCACCGCCGCCGGCAGAAAATAACATATCACGTCGCCGCCGAAAATATTTCGATCGGCGCTCAGACTAATTACGAGTTGTCGATAAAAGAAAAGTTTACTTACATGCATCATAATGGGAAGGTTACCTAATAAAATCAGGTTGCAAACAATGTTCACACACACACAAATCTGGTTTGCTTGGGCAGCTTAAAAAGTGTTTAATGTAATTAAACATTTAGTAAAGTTGCTTTATTAATTTTCCTGCACATGTCACTACTGTTTTTTTGTAGCGACATCTGTCGGAACACTTATTTCCGTTAGCCCCTTTCACAGACTACAAAATAGAGTGTCATGTGCAAACTACGCACCAAAGAGCAGTACAGCACTTTCAGTGCATGAATATCACTGAAATCAGCTCAGTTTCGGCGAATAAAACCAAGCACAGCAAAAGCTTTAGCGTATGTTTTTGAAATATGTTCGTTGAAGTTCAGTTTCATCACTTCTAGGCCTTCAATAGAGATGGCTCGTTCAAGTTCTTCTGAATTGATCGAGTAGTGGAAAATTACCTGCGAACGGGTTCTACTGATGCTTATAAAGGGTGATACGGTCAAAATTTGGTCAATATCAACTTGACGTATTTCTTTCAATTTTGCATTTAAAAAACCTGAACACCCCTCATTTTGAAGGTGTGTGTGTGTAGAATGTTGCTCCTATTTTGATTTTGGAATTCACTCTTCAGTTGTCAAAATGCCGTCCAAGCAAGTAGAGCAGCGTATCAAAATTTTGCTCGCGGATCGCGAAAATCCGAGCTACTCGCGCGCAAAGTTGGCAAAATCGCTAAAAGTTGCCAAATCAACCGTTACAAATGTAATTAAAGTGTTTGGGGAACGTTTGTTGACAGCCAGGAAGTCTGAATCGGGGGGAAATCGAAAACCGGAAGCCGCTGAGACGACAAAGAGAGTTGCCGGTAGTTTCAAGCGAAACCCTAACCTCTCTCTCCGAGATGCCGGACTATCGACTTACAAGAAGGTAGTGACTCCAAATCACGATGATAAACAAAATACGACGGCCAAAGCGCGATCCCGGAGGCTGTACACGACGATGCTGACGAAGTTTGACTGCGTGGTGATGGACGACGAAACCTACGTCAAAGCCGACTACAAGCAGCTTCCGGGACAGGAGTTTTATACGGCAAAAGGAAGGGGAAAGGTAGCAGATGTTTTCAAGCACATGAAACTGTCAAAGTTCGCAAAGAAATATCTGGTTTGGCAAGCCATCTGTACCTGTGGCTTGAAAAGCAGCATTTTCATAGTTTCCGGGACTGTCAACCAAGAAATTTACGTGAAAGAGTGTTTGAATAAACGTCTGCTGCCTTTCCTGAAGAAACACGGTTGTTCCGTACTGTTTTGGCCGGATTTGGCATCTTGCCATTACGGTAAAAAGGCCATGGAGTGGTACGCCGTCAACAACGTGCAGGTGGTTCCCAAGGACAAGAACCCTCCCAACACGCCAGAGCTCCGCCCAATTGAGAAATACTGGGCTATTGTCAAGCGGAACCTAAAGAAGACCAAAAAACCTGCTAAGGGCGAGCAGCAGTTCAAGGCAAACTGGCTTTCTGCGGCGAAGAAGGTGGACAAGGTGGCTGTACAAAATCTGATGGCAGGGGTCAAGCGTAAGGCCCGGCAATTCGGATTTGGAAAAGCGGAAGCCTATCTGAATATTTTTCCTGAATTTAATACTAATTGAACTCGAAAAAGAAATTTAATTTGATTTTTTAAATAAATGATTTCACCGATTTACACGCGTTTTCCCTTGACCAAATTTTGACCGTATCACCCTTTAACATTGCATTTTGTAGCGTTCATCTAGATCCCTTTCAAAAGACACCAGCTAGATACAGTTTCAAGGTCTTGTTGTAGAGCAGCGCAATCAGCCATACACCGGTTGATTCTGAACACTTTTAGGTAATCTTTAAAATCTTCCTCACAACTCCTAAACATATCTGAATCAAAGCTACACACTTAGAAATAACTAATTTTACACGTGACGGAATCCATCTTTGACATACAAGATGAGACGTAAACAAACATGTCATGTAATATTAAGTGCTCCGAGACTGAAAAGTTCGTTGCTCGACGAAAAGTACGTTTGATTGAGCTGTATTTAACGTCTGTTATGACTCAAATTTATGTCAAAATTGACGCTCGTATATGTCACTCTCAGAGCACCTAAATTTACATGAGCTTTTCTAAGTGTGTACCTTACAATTCTATACAAGAGTCTTTAAAAAAATTCCACCTTGAAATGCTTGAAACGTTTAAGATTCTAAATTCGAAAAGATATATAAATATTCCTATTTTTTATATTGAAGTAAGGGGAGAAGAACGTGAATTCCTCCTATGCTTACTCTGTATATGCCAATAAAATAAATCACTGGTATGAATTTCATGAAAAATTTGCTACAAAGAAACCCTCTGAATACGCCCCTTAGGCTAATTGCCCTTGGCGGGAGAAATTTTGCCATTTCATCCCATCCATCTTTTCATTAGAACATGAGAAAGTTGCAAAATTTAAGCAAAACCACACGTGTTTCAAAAACTGCACTTCTCCGAAAAATAAAACGCAATCCTTTTCTCGCATTTTTTTTCACTACTGCCCAGCGGCCGTCGGTTAGGCCACCATTCCGAAATGATAAAAAAAAAAAACGATACAGTTAGGTTCCTCCCAGGCCAAGCAAGCAGCACTCCAATCTACCTGACCCATGAAGAAGCACTCGGCAAAAACAAAAGGTAGCCGCTTCTGGCTGAAACGTTTCGCTGCTCCTGATGCTGTGCTGCTGCCGCTGCTGCTGTCGACCTGATGTAGGGCATTTCAATCCGAGCAAAAAGGGTTCGTTGAACTTTCAGCCCGGCTATTTTCATCAGAAGTTTACGCGAATTTATGATTTCTGAAACTGATGGGAACCAAATCAGAAATTTGACCTGTACCTTGCGGCGCCCAAAAGGATTCAACGTTATAAAACAGGTCTGTGTGTGTGTGTGATGCGAAGGTGCACCTTATCTGTTTTGAATTTCGGAGACAGGTAAAGTGGACCTTGCTGAATTGCTTCCGAGAAATGGATGTGATGGGTTGTGATTTTTTTTCTTATGTTTCGGAGGCGGTTAAGTGAAACCGTTCGCTTCCTAGAGGGCAGGACCCATTTTGGTCAAATTAGAGGTTTCGGATTGGTTCAGGTGACCCTCGTATAAATCTAGTTTCGGTGAACTGTTGGATATTTTGATAGCTTCGAACGGACACTTACCGTTTTTGCGATTTCTGAAGCTTCTGGAGGGCTTTCACCTGACCTAGATAGAGCAAGGATTTCGAAATGCTGGTGTCTACTTTCTCTTTGAGCGTCCTTAGTTGGGTTATTTGTTCGTCACAAAAAATTAAACGTTAAAACGTAAGAAACCGTCTTCCACCTCCGCTCCAATAATGTTACCAAATGATAGATCACCCAGTCGAGACATTTCCACGTAAGGCACTGAACAGATCAAGATCTCCAGTTTTCTAGACAGCCACACACCGGAAAACACGTGTGTGGAACAGGTTCGCTTCGGAACAACATTGTCTTTCGGAAAGATGGGAATACCTAATAGATAGATAGATGGATCGTGGATACCAGCTGTGAGGGGGAGTTGAACTATTAGCATTAGCTGTCGCATATCGTGTAGCTCGAATCGGTCCGATGTTATTTGTAAGCACAGTCCAAGTGCAATAAATAGTTTGCGTTGCACGCGAGAGGGCGAGCTCGCTTGGCTATTAAGGTGAGGGAAAATACGTGTTACTTTCCTCCGCTGGAATCCCGGAGATGTGACGAGGTGGCAACACAAAGGAGGTTCATTCAAAACCGCGGAGCAAATCCGGTAGTTACGGGCGGACCAGTGCTCTCTTTGTATCGATTATGTTAGATTTTTTGCACGATGATGTTCCACTGGAAATGTGGCAAGGTGCTTCGAAATACCACTTTGGGATAGGGTTTGCAATACCGTGAAGCTGTGAGTGGCGCGGTATTCCACTCCGCCGTTCGGGATCAGAAACCCCATCCTTATGTTGCTACTACATATCCCAGCAGATCGAATCCGATGTTAATGTTTTAACCTGATAAACGTTCTCCCATAGCCGGCTGACCACAAGCAACGAACGTGGCTTCCGATAGTGAGTGAGAAGGTTCCAACCATAACGATATTGTACATCAGCAGCAGGACCAGACCGGAGTGAGTGTACCCTCGTAGATGAACCAAATCTCTGCCTCCTGCCGCCTTGCGTTCGACCAATTTCCCAATAAGTGCAAGAGTATGTAATCTGTAATGCATGTAGGTATTTATGGATTGCATCTTTGTCCGGCTGAAGGCAACTATTTTTATTAGTCTCCGTGCTCCTCCGTTGAAAGCACTTTGCTTCTGCCGAGAGCTCACGGCTTGATATGGGCAGCAGCGCAGGTTACGATGTGCTCGGGAGCATAGTTTGTAAAGCACGTTTTATCGCTCTGATAGTGCCAAGCAGGTCGTCGTCGTCGTTCACAGAAGCCCACGAAGGGCTGGGCAGAAGCATAAACCAATACTGTTGCTGCATGCGGTCGGTTGTCGATTAGTTTTCTTTCAGCAGCATCCACGGACCTACTCACGGACGGCGACGGACGGCTTCCATGGAGTGTGCGGTAGCCTTTCGTGAGTTCATTCAGCGGGAGATAATATAATATACACGGTGCTGCGTTTATTGATTTTTCGTGTTTTATCGGTGCACTCGTCGTCGTGGTTGCATACCGTCGGTTTCGTGCAAGGGTTTCCTCACGTTGAATGGGTTGTTTACGAAAGAAGGTTTGCAATAACAACATCGCCAATAAATACAAAACCACGAAAATATCTAACTCGGTTCTAACTAAAACACAATTTCTTGAAATAAAATCATAACTATTACTGTAAATTTAATAAGAAATCTGAAAGATGTGATCATTACGTGATTGAATTTTTGTTGGAGGATTAAGTAGAAGTTATGTGGACCCTTTAGCTAAAAATTTCCGGTATAGTTTGGTATGAGATTCAAAATTACAAATTGAAAGCTTTAAATGGATACATCTTATATGAAAGCAAAAGTAAAGAATCATTCAAAAATTTCCACAAAGTATGTTTTGATTAAAAATTTATCGATAATCAATGTTTAACAAGAATCGACAAAGAAAGTTATTTGAAATTCAAAACTAAAATCCTTAAATTAGCAGATCCATACTAATGCTTTTATAAATAATAAAACTCTAAATTTGCTGCCTTTTTATGGAACTATCTAGGGCTGTGCAAAACATAAATTTACCAGAGTTGGAAGGAAATGCTATACTAATATCAGCATGAAGCTTTAGAGTGATTAGCTAGATAATGTTCGGAAGAGGATAGATTTATAGTTCCGCTAGAGTTTGGCAGCAATAAATTTGAACAGAAGTTGAAATTGAGCGAAGGGCCCTTAATGCGGTAGTGCCAATCAAACGCACACTCCTTTACGTACATTTATGCATGAGGGTATTTGAGGTAAACTCGTATACTTCACGTATGAAGTAACAAAAAAATATAAACACTTTGAACATAATTTTAACATTGTCGCAAAAAAGTTTGGTTTTGGTATCTTATCTGATTTAAAATTATCGATATCGGAGTGATTAAGGATTTTTATTAAATTTTTTGTAATTTTTATTTCGGTCTATTTCCTGGCTATTTATGTCCAACAATATACCTCCAACTGCTACACTAGCGTACGTACTGATATCCATCGAGGTGCCATCGCTTTGTTCTTTGTGCTGGCCTTGCTTTTTATCGTCCTGCTTTTCCCCACATCCGGTTACCTGTTCACGCTACTGCTGCTGCTTTCAGGTGTTCTACTTGGGGTAGGAATTCATCCAGTGCCCCTTCGTCTTCGGTTTTCCGTATTTTTCGGGCTCTGGCCACTCCATAAATTTGATCCTTCGAGCCAGATCAGGCCGTAGGTGATCAAAAAGGTGCGTTTATCCACTTTTCGTCACTGTGCCGCGATTCGCGAAAGTGAGTACCAGAGTGAAGTTGGAATATCACTTCTGAAAAGAACATTCCCGGTTAAAGTGGGTGATACTGAAATGTATCATCGTCTAGTGTACACACCATGGACAAGCTACTACGGGAGAGGAGATCACTCGAAGCACGTTTATACCGAGCATCGAAAAATATCCAGAAGCTTTAGAAGAGGGATGCTATCGATGACGTTGACATCGAAACCTGCATAACATTCTAGAAATTTGGACGGCTTATCTCTCGGTTCACAAGCGAATGGTGGATAGTTGCAAGGATGACGAGATGGATGAAATCTTGAAACATCAGGCCGAATTCGAGGGTAATTTCGCTCACCAGTATCGGAAAATTGTGTTTTCCTTCCACACCATTGCGTCGTAAAGGAGGATAGTTCGACGACAAAGTGCCGGATGGTCTTCGACGCCTCAGCAAAAACAAGCAATGGCAAGTTCCTCAACGACATGCTCTTGGCGGGTCCTGTGTTACAGGATTTTCTGATCAACATCCTTCTATGATTTCGGTTTCCCCCAGCTGTACTCGCCGGTGATCTAAAACAGATGTATAGAATGGTGCTTCTCTAAGATGAAGATCGAAACTGCATTCGAATCTTGTGGCGCTGGTCAGAGGACTAGCCAATCCAGGAATACAGCCTAAATACCGTTACTTACGGTACCAAAAGCGCATCGTATCTGGCGACAAAATGTGTACAGCAGCTTCTGCTCTCCCATCAAGGGCAATTTCCGGATGCATTCGAGAAGGCTATCAAGGGGATTTACTTCGACGACGTACTGGTGGGTGCTGATTCTGCTGATGAAGCCAAGCAACTACGACAAGAGCTTTCCATCATCTTCTCTGCCGGAGGATTTCACCTGCGGAAGTGGGCTTCTAATAGCAACGAAGCCCTAGAAGGTGTTCCTGAAGCGGACCTTGAAATGAAAATTCCCATCGAGCTCAACGAACCCAACACCACCAAGGCCCTCGGAATCCAATGGCAGCCGTGCAGTGAGGAATTCCTGTTCAGCGTCCAACCACCCAAGATCCTTCAGCCCACAAAGCGCATTATTCTCTCCAATATCGCCAGCCTTTTCGACCCACTTGGTGTGCATCAAAGCGAAGCTACTGATGCAACATTCGTGGGAACTGAAGGTGGACTGGAATGTTATTCCTCCGGTGAGTTGACTAATATCTGGCAAGTTTTCGTCCAAGGTCTGGCCCTTTTCAACTCCTTTCAGGTTCCAAGACGAGTTATCGGTACTAACAGGACGTCGCGAATTTTGATGCATCCGAGCGAGCCATGGGTGCCTGCATATACATCCGGGCGATCAACGATGCTGGGAATAATAGTTCGCATCTTCTCTGCGCAAAGTCCAAGGTTGCGCCAATTGTAAATAAACGAACGACGCTGCCACGTTAGGAGTTATGTGCTGCAGTGATCCTCGCACGGCTGATCAACAACGTAACAAGCGCCATCAATCAACATTTCTTCGAGATACGAGGTTGGGTGGATTATAGTGTTGCTTTCCGCTGGAACACCTTTGTTGCCAACCGGGTGGCAGAAATCACCACGCACCTACCGGCAGCCAATTGGAGCCACATCACATCGGAGCAAAACCCCGCTGATCTCATTTCGCGCGGTGCATCGCCAGAACAAATTCAGCACAACAGTCAGTGGTGGAATGGTCCTGCATGGAGCCCCATAGGTGAGCAATGTGAATCAACTTACATCCCTGCACTGACCAACACTGACCAACAGCACATTTGATAGGGAGCAAAGAGCAGTAGCCGTCTCTCTCTCATCACTCTCTATGAAAATGACTCTCTAGATAGAATGATGGCACGATATTATCCCGATCTCACGATGCTGCTTCGGGTCACTGCTCGTATTCTCCGGTTGAGGTCTCCTGACTGTTACCACGGGAGCTTGATCGAGCCCGAACAGTTTACATTCGCCAAGTTCAACAACAGCACTTTTGTGAAGAGCTGGATCGTATGCGGCAGCAAGGAGAAGTTAGTTTGCACAGCAGTTTGCACCAAATCAAGTCATTTCTGGACGAAGAGGGTATGCTCAGGGTGGGCGGAAGACTACAACAGTCAAGTCTCAGCTACGACGTTTGACATCCTATATTGATACCTCGCCATTCTATCCTCACATCTTATCTGTTAAACCATGACCACATCGTCCATCACCACTGCGGGCCACAAACACTGCTAGCCGTATCCCGGAGGAGATTTTGGATCATCAGTGGTGCAAGTGCAGCAAGGAAAGCTTATCGTCAGTGTGTGACGTGTGCACTTGCTCAGCCAGTACCAACGTATCAACAAATGGGTTAGCGCCCATCTGATCGAGTTCAACCAAATCCTTCTTCTTCTTCTTCTTCTTCGTTTTTTAAGCTTATTGCATATGGCATATTAGCTTATTGCGTGCTCTCAACTTAGTAGATGCACTTCCACAGTTATTAATTGAGAGCTTTCGATGCCTGTACCATTTTTGCATTGGTATAATTGTGTGGCAAGTCCAATCATACTTCTATGCCCAGGGAAGTCGAGAAATTTTCCAACCCGAAAAATTCCTAGACCGGACCGGGAATTGAACCCAGCCACCTCCCACCATGGTCTTGCTTTGTAGCTGCGCCTTTAACAACTGAGCTAAGGGAGGCCCAAATTCACCATTTGCGATTACTGGCATGGACTATGCCGGTCCAGTCAGCATTGTTGGACGTAGGACCAGAGATGCGAAACAAAGCAAGGGGTACATCGCACTCTTTGTTTGCTTTACAACAAAGGCCGTGCATATGGAAGCTGTGTCTGAGCTTACTACTGCAGTGTTTTTAGCGGCTACCAGCCGCTACGGTTTGCCAGTGCAAATGTTCTCGGACAACGCAACGAACTTCCGAGCAACAGCTAAGCACATTCGAGAAATGTACGCGCAACTCAACTCTTCTGTACACAACGAAGAAGTGGTCGACTTTCTAACCGACAAGGGTGTGGAATGGAACTTCATTCCAGCTCGGTCTCTACACCATGGAGGATTATGGGAGTCAGCGATCAAGGTTGCTACCCAAGTAACACCAATTCGTGTAATTATGTTGAGTAAACTGCTATACTGCTAGTGTAATAGGATGCTTTGTTGATTAGCGTTAGCGTTAGCGTTAGCGTTGTTATGATATACTTCGTAGATTGGATACTAGCGACACTCACGTCTCTTCTGAAATTCTCAGTTAAACAACTTTCAGGAATAATGCTGGGAAGTAAACATTGGTTCCAATCTAAACAAGAGTAACAGAAGCATGACTGCCGCTATTCCCGGCCACGCCCATCTTTACCATAACTAGGGATAGGGAAGGAAATGTTGATGTAGTACTTACTTAACGAGAGGCCACCGACTTAGCGACACCCTCATAAGTGCTACGGAGTTGGAGGGTTGGGTAGGGTATTCGGTTAGGATTCACCTCAAGTTGGCGATGCAACCAAAAGTATGTATTGTTTATTTGTTGTTTATTTAATCTCTCGATAGTCGGCTATCGAAAGAACATATTCCTTTTGTTTAGTGATCATGAATTTTAAAAGTCATGACGGAGAGCTTGGGATTAAACCCATGATTTTCTGCTCAGTAAGCAAAAACGATCCCTCCAGGGTCATCGAGCATCTCAGAACCATAACGCTTCTCGACAATACAGGACTACGTTTTCGCTTGATATGCAAATAGTTTCCGAGGCTAATGTTTAATATCAAATATACAAATGATGGTGGCGATTTATTGTGCTGTGGAAGAGCTTGGAGCTAAGTCCATGATTTTCTGCTCAGTAAGCAAAATCGATCCCTCCAGGGTCATCAAGCATCTCATAATCCACAGCGCTTCGCGTCAAAGTACGAATATATGGATGAACTATCTATTATTGAATAACTATTATTTACGATAATTACATGAAAGAAATAAAACATAAACTACAAACAAAACGTGACAACTAAAATCTCAAAAAGATATTCTCACAAATATATTTCACGCAACTAGGAATCTCAAAACAATTAGACGCTATAATGATACTCTGCACTTGTTAGACACAAGAAGAGGCCAAAAAGCAAGCGTCCGACACACAAAACCCGCCAGATCCACTTGCAGTCACAATCAACGATTCTACGAATCGCGAGCGCTCACGAATCATAAAACCGCTGACTGCGAAAGCGAAAATGACAGGCTCCATTACAACATCTAACGAATTCAAAACTCCGAAAATCACTCATCTATAGCTAGTGAGTGGAAGCAACCTTGTATGCAACCATGCTTCATGATACACTTTTTCTGTCTATCTTTCTATTAGGCCTGTGGACATGCGTTAGCTTCGAAACTTCTAACCAAATTGGAAAATTTTTCAAATCAGAAAAAAAAACTTGAAAAAAAAACTTTCAAAGGTAATTACAAGTAAAATAAATATTGATTATTTTACGCAAAAACGAGCAAGTATTATTAAATCTCTTGTATCGTATGCTAATGCTAATTGACTGTAACAAAAATAATATGCTTAAATAAAATAAAATATTAATAAAATTATATGCTAAATTTACTAGAAGGTCATTACTTTATTGCTGAGAAGTTTCTAATAAGCCCTCCCAGTTCCTCTGTATACAGAACAAATCTGATACTATAATCAGAATTGCTCAGTCTGCATGAAGCAGCCGATTTCATCAAGGAAGTTCTATTAACAACCAAGAATTAATCGTTTGAGGCATGCTGAAGCATTAAGAAGGTGATATGTGTCACTATAGGAAATCATCATCGTTGCAAATATAAAGAAATTAAACATAACCCTTTGCTTCAGTACCGTCAACCTCCATGTCCATGGGGAGGGAATGTAATAGGATGCTTTGTTGATTGTTCATTAACTCTTGATTGCTTGTAATACTTATGAATATTTTAGGTGGACAAAAAGGCGAACTAAGAGGTGGACGCCTGAGCTTTTCCACATTTATATCGCTGTGAAGCAACTGTAAGCTCTAGAGGGAGTTTATATCTGTAACTGAAACCAGTTAGATTTTGTTTGCCAACCTGGTTAAAATGTCATATTCAATTATCTTAAAGATAAATCGTCCAGCTCAAACCTTTGTAGGGTAAGAGGTGGGACCATCATCATCATCATTATACAACCAAAACCAGTCATACAAAAGTTATATAAACTGATATAGAACATATGTGTTGCTTGGGTAAGCAGCATTTGCCGAAGATCACCAGAGTTACATCTTTACATTCGAAGAACTTTCCACGCTGATAGCTCAAACTGCTGCCACCATGAACTCGAGGCCCCTGACCCCGAACTCACCATCTCATCGGTCGTGCACTCACCACCATTCCCGAAGTCAACTTGCTGGACGTTCCCCTTCCGACTAAGATGTCAGACAGATTGTGAGGCTATCCTGAGGCAAATTGACCTGAATGTTCAACCCCGACCGCTTCGAAATAACCTTATGCTAAGACTGCCTCTACGTCGCACAAATTATGGAGCGTACGGTGCGAATTGCGGACTGCAGAGAATATTCAACAGAGTTGCATCTGTTTTCGACTTTCATCTATGAATATGCGCTTCGTCGAAAGTTTTTTCTGATTTTCGCCGGCAGTAGTTAAGATATTGACTATAAGATACACGTTTATTAATGTTTTTTTATGTTATGACCATGCTTGAATGTATTTTTTTTACCATAGTTGATAAGGTTAAAATCATTGGGGCTTCATCCAGCCTGTTGATGTAAAACAACAATAAACAATAAACAGTTGTCCCCTGCAGCATCCCCTGTAGCGGCTATTGATCGATATGTTTGTCTCTTTTTCTTCACATATACTGTTGTCTCTTTCCTACAACGAACTCCAAATGTATTGAATTGGAAGATTAAAATTCAATTAAATAATCGGTGAAGTAATTCGCACGCGTTTTTTACTCGTTCTTCCGATCGTGATTTTCCCGGGTTTTTCGTATTTTTCGGGCTCTGGCCACTCCAAATACCACTATAAAACTTGTCGTATACAAAATCAATCTTAGTTGAATTTATAAAGTTCTTGAATAAATTCTGTACTTTCCAGATTGACGTGGACATTGACGGCGCCTTTGAGCCGGACTGTCTCTTAACTCAGTGATTGACAGTTTCTTATGAGGTTTTCGGAGGTTTGTTATAAAGAAAGTTGAAAATACTTTCTTATAACATCTCATAAATTAATACAACTGAAAAGGTGCAGGTTGTCTTATAATGAGTTGAAGATACTTTTAAATAACATTTTGGCAATTAAATGAACGCTTTGCTGCTTACAAAACGTCTTTATGGCGGATCGAAGGCGTGTTGATCAGGGATGGATTTACATTCATTTCGTGCATTCATTTACATTCATTTGCCTCTAACTTTTTTCATCAACAGAATATCGTTAAATGATATTTGAAGTTTTTGTAGCTTTTAAAATCAAACTACAACTTTTATTAATAACTAAAATTTGAATCTCTTATGCATGATGAAATAGAGCTGGCAGAACATGTTATTGTTTTTCAGTGAATGCAATTCACAGAAAAACAACTGATTCATCATGCATAGGAGATACAGATTTGAGTTGTTGGCAAAAGATGTAGGTAATTAATAATATATAAAAATCTACAAAAGCTTTAAACACTATTTTACGGAATTCTGTTGATGAAAAAAGTTAGAGGCAAATGAATGTAAATGAATGCACGAAATGAATGTGAATGATTTTCCATCCCTGGTGTTGATAGACGCGATAGGCGAAGATATTAGTAAAGTTTCTTGGATATTTTTTCAAGACTTCAGGTTAATCAAGTTCTGAAGATCTCCAACTGTTTGAATGTACAAATGACGTCTCTCACATATTCTTTGAAGACTGCTGGTGGAACAGAATGTTTTCAAACGTATTCCAGATAATCGTATCTGATGGAATCTAGATTTAATGGAGATAATTATACATTTTCTATAGGGAAGACCCGTACCCTGGTGATTTAGCTATTTGATCAAGAATTAGCGCTCCAAGATAGTTTGGATGGTTTAGAACATTACATAAAATTTCCGTTCATCTATGTCTTTTTTTTTTAAACATAAAAAACACCAAAAATGCTTTACCCGTATAAAGTACGAGTAAATAATAAATTGTTACCGAATAGGTTCAACAAACTTCATTTCAAATAAAAATTAAAATAAGCCAATAAGATTTTGTAGAAAGAATTTTTAAAAGTTTCCAGCAACAAACAGTGGCACAGTCATAAAAGTTTGGGGTTCATTCCTTTCGATTATAATTAAAGTTAAATTTGGGACTTTAATCTTGATTTTATTTCTAATTCTGTGATCTTGAAAAATAAATCCGTGCCAATTTGTCAAAGGGGCGTATGAGTGGAATAGCACGCATCGCACCAATACGAAGAGGATGTTTCATTAATTCCAATTTCAATCTGTATTTTCTCCGTAAAAAAAAAAAATTTTAATCTGTTTCTGGATGACTCAAATTTGTAAAATAATCTGTATAAATTCTTTAGTATGATGTTATTGCGGATCGTCCTAAATATAGTTTGAGTTCATTTTAAGTTCAGAAATAGTTTGTTCAGAGCTTAGAAGCTTTAAAAATGACTTAAGTTTGCTTTCTAAAGAATTAATCTATTTAAAAGACCTCGAAGTCCTGAATCATGATTTTTTTTAAGTTTAAAAATGCAAAAAAAAAATAAGTCCCAGTAATGAGGTAACATTTTTGTTATAGGGGAAATGACGGCTTCGGCATGACAGACTATTTTCGGCAACACAAATTGAAATACTATTTTCACTGGATTTTCTTACGAAAACACTTCGCTGAATGCATGCAAACGATTGTTTATGCTTTCAGCTTCAATTTGACTATATTTTTACCACTGAGAAAAAGCAATCTAGCAAGGTTTTCTTGAAATGCAACACACGCACTACAAATTGTAGCTGATTTCGAGTTGCCGATAATAGAACAGCAGATTTACATGCAGTTCAAATGGAACGGTTGCCGAAGAAAAACTGGTTGCCGACAATACTCGCTCTCACTAGAGAAGATTGGAGCTTTGTAAAAGCGTTTCAAAACAGTTTATGACAATTCTTTCGACTGAAATTGTTAGAGCAGCTGGCAGCAAAAGATTGTAAACAAACCAATACTGCTTATGTGTGCGTTCCTTAGAGAAAAAGGCTATAGAAAAAAGGTCGCTGCTTAGGTTGCCGAGAATACGTAAATTCCCCTATATGAATTTTTATGAGCATTAAAATTTTATGAAATATACATGGTAAATGTAATGCTCGATGTTTCATTTTCAAATTCAAATTGATTCAACTTCTTCTAATCAAACCACATTTTAACTATATCTTATCGTTTGGCAGATTAAAAGGATATATAATTCGCTAGCTGCTACTCAAATCTATATACCCAAGTGTACTTAGTATTTTTTTGAGAAAAAATTTGGGATGGTTTCATCTGTATTTCGCGATTTGCAATTGTGTTCATATGTTTTACAATTTTATTGTATCTTGTCACAACACATAACTTTTATATGGATGATGTTTTGTAGAATTTCATAGAATTTTCTTTATTTCTGATATTACACTAGTCAAATGTCAAAATATCCAGTTGACTCTTCAACTTACAAACTGCAATCAATCAGCTTGTGGTTTATTTAAACGGCTTGTTTACCGATACTTATTGTTAATTAAACAATATGAATGAAAAACTAACATCCCTTCTCACGAGCTATCAGAAATCAGATTATCTGAGCATCAGATTGAGTTTTGGATAAGTGCTCGTACCTACTCAGAAGGAAGAAAGGATTATTTATGAATATTAATAAATATAATCCAAAGTTAAACATAAAAAAATCTGTAATCTGTATCAACATTTTCAGAAAAATCTGTATCATAACGTTTGCTACGACTACAACGACAAACTCTCACTCAACAAGACAGGTCAAAAAGACAAGCCCCCAAACAGGAAGATGCCCCAATGAGTGGGGAGAAGAGCCCGCCCTTTATCCACGAAATGTTATCAACAGGGAGTTGGCATTCCCACTCTCCCCGTCCAAATCGCTTCAATCGGACCGTCCCTTCCCTTTTATTTATGTATTTCAATGTACATACGAGTTGATTATAATGATTATTGTCAATAATACTTACATTTCGATGAAAATCGTAATACTTATCATTACAGAAACCAATTTTGAATCGTAGACCATGTCGTTCAACAATCCACTCGTTCCGAGAACGGGGCTCTGTGATAAAGCCATCTTCTTCATCATGTTCGCTCGGCACCCGGAATGCATGCAAATGAAAAAGAGATACAACCAGGATTAGTTTTTTTTGCAATAGTCTTTGTTACATATTCTCTGTCTTATCCTTTTTTCTTCCAGTGTTCATAATTTCCTTTTCCTCGATCTTCTTCCTCTGTCGATACACTATCTGAAATTTCGCTATCCTCATTATTATGTATATTTCTTCCACTTTCTTTTTTAATTTTTCTTTGTCCTTAGCTAGTTCTTCCAATTCTTCTATATCAAGTTCTTCATATCTATCAAAGTCCTGATTTAATGATTTCCTCCAAGTAAGGCTTGATCTACCCTCTTTTTTCTTGTTGAATTTGAATCTATACGCTGATTGCAATGGATGATTCATCTCTCTTCTTCTAATATGTCCAAAATAACTTATTCTGCCCACCCTAACTCGTCTATTTATGGTTTTTCCTGCTTAAATTTTTCTTGCATTAAATTTCATATTACTTAGTTTTTTACAGCTATTAAAAATGTTCCCTAGAATATTTTTTTCGTAGTTTTCTAGTGCCACCCTGTTTTCCACCGTATTATATATAAGCTTTCTTAATTCCCAGCTCGGATGAAATCTTGTGCAAAAATCTACTACTAATCTTGAAGTTTTCAAAGCGTTTATAGATCTATGCCTAGTGGTTAATTTCCTGTTTAGGGTTGCTGTCATAAAAACTCCTAAATACTTAATATATTCACTAGTTTTAAAAGCAGTTCCATTAAGCATTAATACGTTTGGCTGTACTGCTTTGTCATTTGGGTATCTGACTAAAATTTGGCTTTTCTCCCTATTGATGTTAAGACCTACTTTGGATAGCTCCTCTTCTAGTACTTTAAGAATTTTCTCTAACTCATTTATACTTATTTAATGATGATGATGATGGTCCCATCTCTTACCCCTACAAAGGTTTGAGCTGGACGATTTATCTTTAAGATAATTAAATATGACATTTTAACCAGGTTGGCAAACAAAATCGAACTGGTTTCAGTTACAGATATAAATTCCCTCTAGAGTTAACAGTTGCTTCACAGCGATATAAATGTGGAAAAGCTCAGGCGTCCACCTCTTAGTTCGCCTTTTTGTCCACCTAAAATATTAATAAGTATTACAAGCAATTAAGAGTTAATGAACAATCAACAAAGCATCCAATTACACTAGTAACCCCGCAATCTGATGCTATCATAATTTTCAGCAATGTCAGGAATGCTCACGAACCCCCAACATTTACCAGAAAAACTTACTACTGACTCAAGGTATCTTCCAAATAAGCTTCAAAATTGCATTTTTTTTTTATCAAATGTTAAATTCAGTCCTCTATATCCGTAATACGCGCGCGCGGCTCATGGAAGTAACTTAATATGTCATCGGCAAATGCTAAAATTATCGGCAGTTTTAAGCAATCTACATCTATCAATTCTAATTCAGGAATATCTCTTGCAACGTTTTTAAGAACATTTTGTATTAAATAATTAAAAAGTTGAGGTGACAGGGGACATCCTTGTTTAATTCCCTTACCTCTTTTGAACTCTTTAGAAAATTGGTTTTGCCATAAAACTCTAGTGAGTTCATTCTTAACACATAATAACACCCTGTCAACTAATCTAGATGGAACATTTAAATTAAGTAAAACTTCTCTTAAACTCTTCACATTTACTGTATCAAATGCCTTACTGATATCCAACGCTAAAACAATTAGATTTTCCTGCATTCCAATATTCTTCCATGACTCGCCTAGCAATGAATATATGATCATCTGTTGATCTACTTTTTGTAAGTGCTGCATGATGGAACCCTGGATCTCCTGTGAATTTTCGAAGCTATCCACCATTCTATCTACCTATCCATTTAGCATATACTTTATAAGCCACATTACAAAGAGATATTCTACGAAAATGATCGGTTTGTCTTGTCCCCCCGTCTCGATGAGTCTCATCGTCGCCCACCATAGCCGGTCGAACTCCGGACGAAGCTAGAACAGCACTACCGTTCATACTGGCGACAAAGCTCTGATGAGACAACGAAACCCTACCCCAAGCTCCTTCCCTGATCCTATCCTTCGAAAATGTACCCTTCTAACCTCGAGTAAGCCGCGAGTAATCGGCCCAACTCCTACTAGACATAGAATTAAGTGAACTTTGTTACACACAGTGAACAATTAATTATCGGCTCCGTAAAGCTAACGCGATTGAGCCTTCCAAATAAACGAACTAGATTTAAAAAAAAAGAAAATGATCGGCTTCTGAAGCTCCTGTCTATATTCCAAAGGCCGTTTGCCATGAAAGAAAGAGATGAAGAATATATCGACAGTGAGCATGCATAAGGGCCTATACGCGATGATCGATTCTCTTCGTCGATTTTCTCTTTTGTTAATAACTCGCTAGATTTAACGTTTCTCGGTGCGTTTACTGTTGCTTTTGATAGCCAATACAATCTGTTACTACTCTGCATTGAACATATTCTAGAAAATTGTTTCGCTTAGCTGTAGCAATGCAAAGAGAAAATCGATGAAGAGAATCGATCATCGCGTATTCGCCCTTATGAATGCTCACTGTCGATATCATTATTGCTATCCATTGCTGACATAGCGTTATCGTTCGGCTCATTGATCGCTTGCCATTTTGTCATTTTGTGATATTTTTGATTCCTTGGTAATTGCCCGATTTTGTTCATTGCACCAAAGTATCCCTTGAACACCCATATTGAAGATCTATAAAGAAGATTTAAATCCAAAATTACGGCACTGTAAAATTATTGAGCGATAAAAGTCTGATGTGCCGACAAAATCGGGTCGTTACTGTGATAGGCTAGGATGATGACAAGAAAATGTTTACTTCAGGCATAACATTTGATAACGGCACAAAAGCATTTGTAAACAAACTTTCTAAGGCCCTTTACACGCGAACCAAAGTACGCCCACGCAAACCAATACCACTTTCGGAAATATGATAGTTGCCCCTATCCGATGATGTTGTTGGTTTGCGTGGGCGTACTTTGGTTCGCGTGTAAAGGGACTTAGAAAGTTTGTTTCCAAATGCTTTTGTGCCGTTATCAAATGTTATGCCTGACTTGTCTCATAGTAATTCCCACATAAACTTCAAAGGGCCAGTGCCAGGTTAAACGATTTATCCTATAGTTACAAGGATGTGAGTTCCCGACAACCGCTTACTGCTGTCTACATCATACGAGCAGGTTTGCATTGTAAGCCCGGTCAGGCCCTTTTTTTAATCGCGTACGTGAGCCATTTATGCCTAATTTTTTAGATGATTATCAGTTGTTGATAACTTTTTACACATTGCTGGAGATCATTAGCACTTTTTCAATGCTATTTCGCTTTGGTTTATTAACCAAAATTTCCGTATTCGAGTCTCTGTTTTGATAAATTTTATTCAGAAATGAATTCTCAAGCAAACTCATGCGATTATATTTGTGATGAGCTCAAAAGTTGACTCAGAGCATACGTTCTTAAGGGGGTAGTACACTTTGAACGTCCAAAAAGAAAGGCATTTTCGTTAATTTTTTAAGCAATAAAACACTCAGGGCGGGCAAATATGTTATAACCCATTTATTAGTCATCCTTCGAACTACAGTTTGTATTTTTTTGAACTCGATTGGCGTTTCCCCGTGGCCGGTGCACCAGGTCGCGCGGGTGTCCTCGTGCGAAAGTCGGAAAACGGCGTGGGAAAATACTCCTTTCCATGTGATCCTGGAACATAAATCGAACAAAAATCCTTATTACTAATGAAATTTGGGTTAGAAATACGTATTCCGATTTTTTTTTAATTTAATTTCTTCAAAAGTTGTGGCCTTAGGAAAAAAAGTTCATTTTTTCCCCCTAAAAATGCTTACAAAATCGATGATTAAAAATCCATTTTTGACAAAATCGAAAATGTGGATACGTATTTCTAAGCAAAATTTAATTCTGAACAAGAAAACCTAGGCGATATCCAAATTTGATAATAACCAGTTTGAAAAACCCCGTTTCGAGATAAACGCGTTTAAGGATAAAAATGCTCTCTCAGCGCGCGGGTACATGTTTTAGGAAATCGCTTCGTAAAAGCGGTAAGGAATATCCTGGCTGACTTGGAGTCTTTTCTAAATTAAAGTATACATCCCAAGGAACATTTTAAGCCAAAATGCATTTTTTTGAAAAATCAAAGTGTACTCCCCCCTTAATACGAATAATTTAAAAATATGGGATTTTATCTAACGAAAAGTACATAATTGGAAGTTGTTTGAAGCTTCTGCCTCGAATTCAAAGCACATAATATCAATTTACGGTTAAATTTCCAGAACGGTAAAAAAACTCATTTTCTAAAATCTCTTGTAATGGTCTTCTGCATTTGCATCAAACAAAAACTCAATCCCCACAGCAACGTGTCATCTAGCTCGAAAACAACACCTCAGTAGAAGTGGTAACCTTGCAAAACCCATAAATTTAACGATCATTTCCACCCTTCTAATCCCCTTAAATCACGGCCTGTCGAAGGAGGATGCCACCCAGGTTGGTTCCCCACCGTCAACAGGGGCTGCACCGAATATCTCTCCCCTCGATTCCCACTATCAACGGATATCAGCTGCCAAGAAACCAATAAAACCGTAAAAGCCAAGGCCCGCAACCCGGCTCGACGCTGTGCCCTCATTAATTCATTCTAATCAAATTAATTAGAAAGCGATGTTGGACACATCTTTTATGTTTCAATTTACCTGCTCGACTGTGGGTCTTGGGATGCTTTCAAAGCAGACAGAAGAAAAAAACAGCGACCCCCACGAACGAAACCTGAAGACAAAAACAGACATCTAAATCGACAGTTGTACACTTGATTTCGGATGTTTTACTTTATTGGTTACAGCAGCAGCGACGGCCTCAGTCAGCCTAGCTGCCGATTCGATCGATTGGGACCGCGGTGTATTGTTTCGCTGTGCCTACCTACCTGTTACCAAACACTGCCTTTGGGGAGAAAAATGAAACGAGGAAATTTAGATGCAAATTATGTTATTTAGAAAAAAATATTTATGGGCAAACGGACAACGAGTCACCGTAGGTCTCTATGCCGAGATACGGTGAAGATTGGTTATGCTCCATTTTTGGAATCGCTCGAAGGACGGATCCGGCAGGTTGTTTTTGAACCTACTGAAAACGATTTCATCAATTAGCAGTCCAAATAAGGTGACACGCATGGAATGGTGATGTCGAAGCAGGTGAAATATTGCGTCGAGGAATATATTTTCTTGGTAGTTTAAATGATTTCCTTTTCCAATTCAACTTAAAGGCTCAATAATGATTGCACTCTTACCTCTGGTAAGCATTAAAAAATGCAATCTTATAAATCTTCCAACATGGAAGTAATAAAGGAAATGCTTTGTAATCATTATTCAAATCATAATTTACAGTAGCACTTCCAACGTGAGACCTTAGCTCCATTAATAACCTTCATAAATCAAATGAAGCCGCATCGTGTGCGCCAAATTCCCATTTATCCCACGAAGATCGCGAACAAGTGCTCTCCTCGGCTGGGCGACATGTCCTCCCGAAAGGATTCCCACCGTTTAATTGATATCATTACCAAGAGGAGACACGCTGGAGAATCAGCAGCGCACTACACCCTACAGAAGTCGCCAAGTTCATGTTCAAGTTGGCCATTCATCATCGAAATGGGATTCCGCTGGGGGGAGCAGGCCGCACGTTCGCGGTCGCGTTCTGCTCCGGCATATTTTGACATTTCATTTCTCAAAACCTGCACTCGGATCGTTGTTTTGTGTCCGGGTTATTCGTGGTTGTAGCTGCCGGTGGCGGCGATGATTTACATCCAATCTAATGAATCTTCGCCATGAGCTTATCGGAGGACGACCGACGACGACGACGACGACGATGGTGTATTCGAAGTCCTTGGTCACTTGGGTTTTGACAGCAATGTTTAATTTATGAATCTAACTTTTATTCCACGCGTGCGCGAGAGCGTCGCGTTTTTCGACGTTTCTGGGTGGTTCAGAAAAATTAACTAGCGCCAGAATTGGCTGGGTGGAGTCTATTAAGACAGATTAGTGCAGCGATAAATTAGCGAAAGAAGAGCGTGATTGTGTTCACCTGACAGCGACGGTCGTTTTTTGCTGCAGAAACCGGAATGGTCGAAGCGGTAAATCATTCTTCTTCAGAAGGCAGGATGCTCATTTTCTGTCCTCTGAATCATCTCACTTCAAAATTCCAAACAGCTGATATATTGAATGTCTCCAGCCAACCGGAAACACGTTGTTCGTTGTTGTTTTTTTTTTCGAATTCAGGAATATTCAAATAGATTTAACAAACATCAACAGAACGAGTCCACCCTTGCTCCATATAGCTCTCACGGGCTAATCAGATGCTTCTGATGAATATTGAAATCAAATCTCATCATTCACACCGTTTGACGTCGTCGACGACGGACGGCTGCGCGTTGACATCCTACGCAGGAAATGTCTCCTGATTTCAATGTTTCCATGAATGAAATTCTCGCCCCTCCACTGCCACCACCATCACTGACGATCCCACGAACAGATCAGAGTGTGAGAATCTACATTCCCGGGACAAATATTGACACAATAGTATTCGGGAGCGCGCTTTACAAAAGAGGAACAATTCCCACCGACGACCTCGCATGGTGACTGTTGGACGGAGGTAGATTTGAATAATTCTGAGCTACGATAGTGTTATTGGTAGATGAACGTTTTAGGAAATGACAAACTCGACACGAAGCCTGTGGAGGGTCAGTGACTGAACACAAATAAATTCCATGTTTACTAATCAGGGCGATACGTTTTGAGAATATTTAATTAACATTTTCTCCCTTTCGTGAAGGAGTCAAAAATAAAAGCAGTGTGTGACGAAGAGAGGAAAGACTAGGGGTGATCCATAAACCACGTGAACAGTTTTTGAGAGTTTAGAGAACCCTCCCCCACCCTCCTCTCTGCCCCTACGTGGACAATCATTCAGACAAATTTTTATAATGTAAAAATTTAATATGTGGTTGCCATAACAACGTTAAAAAAACGTTTTTACGTTGGGTTGAAAATTAAATTATTGCTAGGCATATATTTAACTATCAATCTACCCTATTTCATATTTTTCCACATTTTAATCTTTCTTGTTGCTGATAACGTGTCCGTAGCAAAAACAACCTTGTTGTTTATTATCATGAACGGCACATAATACATTTTTACAGTGATTGGACAACTAGAACTAAAGTTAGAATGATATTTGAGAAATTGAAACTGCTTCCATAGTAAACTTCATACAAACCTCTAATCCAGCATGTGTGATATAGAACACATATAAGCCAAATACATTCGTAGACCATAGATACGTTCACCATCTAGGGGCACCCCATGCTAAGTTCTAATATCAATAAAATATTTTTAAATATCTCATAAGTATCCTTAAGTATTTTCAAGTAATTTTTAATCAGATTCTTGCCTTATTACCATCATAGTGACCGGTTGCTAGTGTAGTTGTTTGTTGTTGTATCAGGGTTTCTACTCAATCTAAGGAATCAAATTCCCTGAGTTTTCCAGGTTTTTCCAGGTCGGATGAAAAAAATTCCAGGTGCATACAAATTATACACATTATTATTTTATCTATTTATCCATCTGGAATCCCTTTTATGTACTTATTGATTTATGTTATTTTCGATTGTTCATATAAGTCGGCACAGCAAAAAAGTTATTGCATATTACAGCAGAAAAGATGCACATAGGTTGTTTAGTATTAATTTGTACAATTTATGTTTAGTAAATGCACCAAAAGTGGAGGTACGTTAGTACAATGTACTTCTATAGCGGCTTAGGGAGACTCTATAAGCCACCATAGGAACACATTGCACTAAAGTACCTCCACTATTGGTACATTTATCTTACACATAATTTGCCAAAAGAAATTATATCCATGGGTGTAATATTGTATTTGGTTTTTACAATCACATTAGTTATTCATACAGTAGCATGCATTACGTCAATCAATATTACATTCTTTTTTGGTATTTGTGTACTATTTTTTTAATTCAAGAATATAAATACAAGTAAGAAACCTGTCCATACTATTTCGATAAAACGATATATCAAAATTTGATGACAATATGCTTACAAAAACAAAATATCATTTTGATAATACGTTTGAGTCATGTCTAAAATCTTTTAAGATCCGTTTAGACTATCTGATTTTGGTCTGATGGTCTGATTTTGACCGCCGCCATAATGAAAAATCTGCTCGAATTTACTTTCGACACACTTTGTCGAACCCCCCTGTTGGCTGGTGTTCACACTGCTTGCACATTTCTAAAGAACTGTCAATTTAGATTTCAAAACAAAACTGTATCAGGAAACAAAAGTAAATACTTCCATCATGAATTACCGGAAAATTGCTCTAGTTTCGGCAGACGTATTTGCTTTTATTATTTTAAATAAAATAAGAAAGAGAAGGTGAACTTTGTGGAGTAGGAAATGGTTGCTCAGGAGGAACACCGGCAGGGATCTGGCTCATCTTGTCCATCAAGCGCTGCGATATGAAGATGAAAATGGATTTCAAAACTTCGCCAGGATGTCGTAACCAACTTTAGACAAGCTAGTGGGAAAAGTACTCACTAGATATACATGATTCCTTGAGTTCTGAAAATTTCTGTTAACAACTCAATTCTGCAAGGTCTTCAAACCTTCTGACGTCCCTGAAGTTTTGTTTCTGTTCTCCGGTAAAATTTCTTTAAAGATCAACAATCTTTCCTGACAATCTGCAAATGTCTCGGTAATTCTACAGATTTCTTTGAAGTTCTGTGTGTTCTTAAGAAGTTCTGCAAATTTTCCTAAAAATCTACAAAATTTCTGAATCCCTGAAGATTTAAGATCCTTGAAGATCAACAATTATCTCTGATGTTCACAAAATTTCTAATAATCTACAAACTTATCGAAAGTTCTTTAATTTTCTCTGCAGATTTTCATTATTCAACGAATATCTGCAAATATCTCTGAACATCTATACAATTTTCTAAAGAATTAAAAAAATATCTAGAAATTTTTGAGTTTTCCGGAAGTTTTAGGAAGTATTCTGAAGTTTTTCTAATTTTTCTGAAGCTGTGCAAATATATCTTAAGATCAGAGAACTTACCTGAAGTTCTGTAAATGTCTTTAAAAATCCAAGAGCCGCAGTAAAATTCTGAAAATTTATTTAAACATCTGCTTATTTTTGAGTAGATTTACGATCTACCCTCTGAAATTTTCTGAAGTTCCTAAAATGTATTCCTAATTCTGTAAAGTTTTCTGAAGTACTGTATTTCTGCTCTAAAGATCTACGAACTGCCCTGAAGTTCAATAAATTTCACAGTAGATCTCCGAACTTTTCTAAAGTTCTTCAAATTTCTTTGTGGATTCTTGATCTAAAGATCGGCGAACTTTCCCGAAGATCTGTGAGTTTTGCTGAAGTTTTGCAAATTTTTCTAAAAACGTACGAACTTTCTGACGTTCTACAGACTTCTTTTAAGGTCTACGGGCTTCCCTAAAGGTCTACGGACTTCTCTGAAGTTCTTTAGATCTATCTATTTCCGACTTCCATGGAGTTCTGCAAAATATTGTACTTTTGTAAATACTTCGCTGTGATTTGTTTTTAGAATTGAGGTGTTTTTCTGACATTTAACGAATTTTTCTGAAGATCTCACATTTGTGTGAAACTGTAAAACTTTCTGTCAAATTCCTGTAAATATCTTTAAAGTTCTGTAAAGTTGTCTGAAGCTCCGTAGCTCTATTCCCAAGACCTACAAAAAGACTTGAGGCTCAATAAATTTCTCAGTAGATCTGCAAACTTCTTTGATGTTTTGTAAATTTCTCTCGGGTTACCCTGAAGATTTGGAAATTTCCTTGAAGATTACCTAAAGATGTCAAAATTTATCTGAAAAAATTTGAGCTTCTTTGAAGTTTTAAATGTCTCTCTCAAGATCTACAAATTTTCCTGAACTCATGTAAATATTTTTTTTAAATCGCCGAACTTCCCTGAAGTTCTGCAATTTTTACTGAAGATCCATTAACATTTCTGAGATTCTTGTGATTTTTTCAGAAGTCCTTTAATTTTTTTCAAAGTTCTGTAGCTTTGTTCTGAAGATCTACGAACTTTTCTGATGTTGAATAATATTTCGAGGATCTTCAAACTTCTGTATTTCACTGTAGATTCTTGGACTTATCTGAAGTTATGCGAACTTCCCTGAAAATTTACAAAATTTCGCTAATAGTTTTACAAATTGATTTGAAATTATTTTTGCTTACTTGAAGTTTTGAAAATTTCTTTGAACATTTATCTGAAGATCTACGACCTCTCTTGTGATTTTGTTTTTATGAATCTCTGTTAATAACTTTTAATTTGTTTGTAGTTCTGTTCTCAAGATCTACGAAGCTCAACAAATTTCTCAGTAGATCTCCGACCCTCTCTGAAGCTCAAAAAAAAAATCAATGTAGGCTCTCAGACCTGCTGTCTCGCATGCTTATTCTTATACAATACATGCTTCGTATGCTTCCTTTTGACGGTTGCCAGTCTCTCTTTTTCGGCTGTTTCCTTTTTACGACGATTTTGATCCTCCACATACAAATCAGCGAAGAGCGAGCGTGACAAGACTCTCTGAATGAACTTGTCTCGTTCGCACACGTTGTCTTAGCTGTCAGATGCTTGTCAAGTTCAGTGTCCTTAAGAAACGTTTCAAGAAACTGAACGAAAAACTTATTTTGAATTACGAATGAAGTGATAATTGGAAAATTCCCTGAGTGGAACAAAAATTCGCTGAATATTCCAGGTTTTCCCAGAAAAAAATAAAATTCCCTGTATATTTCCGGTTTTCCAGGTTTTTCCTGGTAGTAGACACCCTGTGTATGCTCTGTCGATTTGTTACTTTTCGTCGCGTATAATATTAACAATATGGCCAAAACCAAACCAAACGACAAGATGCAGGAGTATGAAAAGGGCAAGCTCATCATTATGGTCACATTAGGCTAGGATATCGTGACTAGGATGGCAAATTACAGGTGGGCTACGATGTTTGAAGCGTTACTGGATAAATAATTGGGTGAGAATTATAATTTGTAACCAATGGATTCTTTAAAATTTAATATGCGTTTTTCACGTTAAGGTTTCCTTTTAAGGGACCATATGATGATTCTATCCCATAGCGGAAACAAGACGAAACAACCGACACAGAGAAGGAGAAGCCACGACTACCAAGACGAATCATATTTAGCATTGTCCCGATACGATTTTTTTAGAAAAGTATTTATACTAAGTGTATGTCAATTTTATATGCCACATGTATAAACAACCATGCTTTAACACAACTTAACAACATATCTGATGAAATGAATGACAATATAGTTCCATAATAAAATAAAAGGATTCCTTTCGTTTGAGCGATATTTTGCTTATAAAATCGTTTACCAAAAGAGTGTAGAAAATTCAGAATTCGAGGATGCTTTGTCAACTTCTTGATAAACACAGGACTTGAAGCTATTGCCGTTTTCGTTTATGCGGTGAAGCACCGGTGTAGTGTAAACAAAAGTGCATCCTATATCTACACCCTCAATTATTTCGGTGTACTGCAGTGTAGCACCGGTTTAGCTACACCGCAACAACGAAAACGACATATGACACTACAAAATGCTGTCTGAATGTAGATTGTGCGAAAGTCCTTCAAATATATGGCTTAGCTTCAATCAGCATAAATAATTTCGGTTATCGACGCATGATCAATATCTGACTGAAAATAAAGACAACGATCCCCAAGCGGCACACTTCCATCGAAATAAGTTGCTGCAACTTGATTGTGACTGGAATAAGTTGCACACAAGTAACCACAATTGTTCAATAACATGTGTGCTGCTAGGGTCGAATTCAAATTGAACGAGCAATAGGTGGAATGATCCCGTGACTTATTTCAGTAACTTGGCAAACGGATCAAGGTTAGTGAAATGTTTGAAAGAACAAACAAGATAAAAAAATCATCGAACCACTCAAATCGTTTTCAAAATCGTAGCCATAATTGACGAAACATTCCCTACGGGTACTGTTGAGGAACACGCATTTTCAAAATATTCACACTAAATCCCAAACAACATCGGGTAAACAAACAAATTTGTCTAGCAACGATGGTAACGAACTATTTATTTTTAAGTTTTTCTAGGTATCTTAGATATCAGTAAGGAGTTTTTGTGTACAACGCAGTTAGTTCAATGTTTAGAGTGGGATGACCATAGTTCACCATTGTATAATTGCAAATATTATAAATTACCAATATGGTTCACTCTTCTATTATCCCGAAGACACAATTTTTCCCGACACTAGCGGCTCTAGTGACGCAAAAGGTGACTAGTACACTGTAAATTGAGCGTAACAAGGTTATCAAAAACAACTCACAGTTGAGTAAAATTTTATTCACAAGGTAAGAAAAAAAGTAAGAGGTTGCATCCAAGACATGACCGTAGATTTGACGTAGGATTACGTGCCCGGTATCAATATTCGGCGACTGTGTTAGGGAAACCACTTTTTTCTCATTACGGAAACGCCTGTTTTTTTAATGACAAAATTACGCATTTTCGTGCACAAAACACACTGAATTTTTGGTTTATTCAATAGTTAATAAAAAATCTAAAATTTATTGGAGTATATTCTTGCTATACTTTTCCAATCACGAGATATTCGCGATCAATCATATAAATTCAAAATTTTGTTTGATTTTCTCTAGTGTCCTGGAGGAAACCTTACCTTAATTCGAAGTGTTTCTGGTTAATTTACAATGTTATGTGGTATTCGGTCAGTGCGGGTACATTATCAAAGAGCTTTGGGGGAGATGTTGCTGGCAGCAAGGAGAGCGAACGTTCAATGAAAATTAATTCTTAAACAAAAATAATGTATGATGATGCTGAGCTACATGAGGCTGTCGAGCTGTATGTACGACTCACGAAGAGCTACTGAATCCAATCAGTAACGGTGCGGCTTCTTCCTCCTTCTTCGGTGAAAGGACGCTCATGTGGGCTGCAGTTCGCTGCTTGCGGGCGGCTTTTCGTTGTGTACTTGAGAAAGCACTGTTGCTGCTGCCACTGATGACGACCAACCGGACACCACTACGCACGGTGATGGAATAAAATCCGTTCAACGAGACCGAATGGTATTCAATTTTGAAATCTGTGTTAGGGAAAGCACTTTTTGCAGGCAATCCGTGATAATTTTGATCACCATTGCAATAGTTTGACATTTGTGTAATTTTCAATTGTGATCTATTGAAAATTGATTAAGTGTTAAAATAACAGATTCGTATAAAAATTTCCAATCGATTGGCTTGTTTAGAATTAAAATCCATCCGCTATTCACAGAAATATAAGTTGCCCAAACCTGACCGCTTTCCGTAACGCGGTAGATTTTGTTTTTTTTTTAAATTGCACCCCAAATATGTTGCCGAAAGACGTAATCCTACGTCAAAATTAAGTGTATATGTCAAGTGCTGCTGCAATTTTCTGATGTATTAAATCTCTGATCACATTAACTTTACGAACTAGGAATAGAAAGCATTTCTAGTATTACCAGTCAAAAAAACACAATTTTCCATGCACTTAAAAAAAATTATTAAAGAATCCTTAAAACAACCAATAGTCATTATCTAAACAAATCTATTTGTGACAAAAGCATTAGAGCTATTTTCTTATTAAAATAATGAATAGTTAGCGCAGAATGTATACAATAATCAAGGCATCATCATGGAAATAACATGGATAGACCAAATCTCGTCAAGGATCAATTATCCCAACCCGCCCCAGGTGTATCTATGAAAAATTCGCAACGAGATCGACGAAATGACTTCACATGTCTTCAGGGACAAGTTCAGAGACCTTATCAAATATCAGAGCAAAGCATGGAACTAAAAAAACATCATTTGGTTTCAGAGAACTTCGTAGTAGGTTGGAAAACTTCGTATAAGTTCAAGGAACGTTGCAGAAGTTCAAGGAACTTTATAGATCTTCAGAAATCTTCATAGAACTTAAGAAAACTTTCAAAACTTCAAGGACCTGTGTAACAGTTCTAGAAAATTTCTTTTTTTTTAACTAGTTCGTTTATATGTGAGGCTCAATCACGTTAGCTTAACGGAGCCGATAGTTCTTTGATCTTTATTTGTAACAAAATTCACTCAATTCTATGTCTAGTAGAAGTTGGGCCAAATACTCGTGACATACCCGAGGTTAAAGGGGTACATTTTCGAAGGATAGGATCAGAGGAGGAGCTTGGGGGTGAGGTTTCGTTGTCTCATACGAGCGTTGTCGCCAGTATGAACGGTAGTGCGGTTTTAGTTTCGTCTGGAGTTCGACCGGCTATTGGACCAGTGGGCGACGATGAGACTTATTGAGACTGGAGGACAAGACAAACAAAAACTATTAAAGAGAGACTAAAGACAAAGGAATTTAATTCTTATACTACACATTTGCAGAAACATATAAATCGACTGCATATAGTACGTCTCTGATAGGGATATAGGGTTGTCTTCCTTGGGCCTCCAGGGTATTCAAATATCGCTCTATGGTGGCGTCAGTATCGGTACATTGCCCAAACTGCGTGATCGATGTCATCGTAACCGTTTCCACACCGACAGATGTTGCTGTCCACGATGAATATTCTATTGAGATGCGCATCTAGCGAGTAGTGGTTTGATAAAAGTCTACTCATCACGCGAATGAAGTTACGACTTAAGTCCAAGCCTTTAAACCATGCTCTCGAGGAAACATCTATATATATAAAAAAAAAATCTGTCTGTCTGTCTGTCTGTCTGTCTGATCCTTATAGACTCGGAAACTACTAAATCGATCGGCGTGAAAATTTTAATGCATTGGTTTTGGGGCAGGGATGCTCCCATACAAATGAAACAGAAATTTCTGCATAACTCGAGAACTAATCAAGCAAATGGAACCAAATTTGGCATTTGGTGGTCAAAAGGGTAGCCCCTTAGATAAAAGGGGGAGAGGGGGGGGGGGCTACGTGCAATATAGCATGCTTTTTTAAATCGGCGCATAAACTCAAGCTTAAATTGAATCCCGAGCAAGGCCGGGTACACTCAGCTAGTTAGGAATACTTGAATGTAACCACCATCCAAGATTGCCATTGTCCCAATCGGTTAGCCAACTCGAAAGGGTACTCTGACGCACTAAATGGTAAAATTCACCATGTTAAATTTTCCTGTCATCAAATTCGCCTTCCAGTGCACCCACCTTTACGATAAATTTCACCATCTCATTGCCTGGTGTTGAGCAATGTGAGGGGACCCAATGGAAAATTTCTTGAATTGCAACGAATGCTATAGGATACTTTATAAAAGCTCGGTTACCTTCGTAGAAATGTAGATAATTTTATTGAACACTTCGTTGACCTTAATTGAGCTTCCTAAAACTTCAGAGACTTTTTTGATATTCAACAGACATCGTGGAAATGCAGGAAATTTAATACTCATTCCAGATCTTGACTTGACAGACTTCCAGAAAATTTAAGATAAATACGGGGAGCTTTGAAAAAATTCTGGAAAACTTCATACAATGGAAAACTTTCCTTAAGTCTGGGGAACTTTGATGAATTTATTATTCCGTGTTGGGTATATTGATTACTGTGCCCTTTTCTTAGATCTATGAAAATCAACGAAATTATTAAAAGATCAGAGCACTTCTTGAAAGGACAGCAAATTCATAGTAGTTCAGTGATCTTTGTTGAAGTTAACCGAATAACGTTGCAAATCGAGGAACTTCGTAAATCTTAATTGTAGAGCACAGAATTTTGTAAAAGTTCAGAAAACTTTAAAGAAATTCGGTCATCTTTGTAGTAGATCAGCAAACTTCGTAGAAGTTCAAAGATTTTCGAAGTAGCTCAAATAATATTGTAGATATTCAGCAAACCTCTTAGAACTTATGAGAACTTCCTGGATGTTTTGGGCACTTTATTTCGCCCAAATGTTAAACAAAATTCATGGAAAAGTTAAGGGTCTCCGTGGCAGTTTGGAAAAATGGGTGTTCTGAGATCTTGCTTAAATTAAGAGAGCTGGAAAACATTATAATTATGGAGCTTGGAATAAGTTCTAGGTACTTAGTAGATGTTCAGGGAACATTGTATGAGCTACAGAAAATACGTAAAAGTTCAGCAATATTGAAAGATATTCTGCTGTAGTTGTGATAAGCTGTGGACAGATCTTAAAAGTTTAGGGAGCTTTGTAGAGCTGGATGGAATTTTCCAGAAGTTGGCGTATCTTCTCACTAGCTCAGGAAGCTGCGGGTAAGTTCAATGAATTAGAAAGAAGTTTATGGAAGTACAGCAAGCTTCGTAGATGTTCAAAAAACTTCATAGATAGCGGAAAAGGCTCTAATGTTAGCCTATGGATCAAAGATTGAGCCCATCGCTAAAAATCTGCTATGTATCCATTTTATCTAGATGAACGTGTCATTGGGACGGTACTAATGGATATTTTTGGTCACTATTGAAAATTTAGTCTATTGCTGAATCAATGTATGGGCCCAAATTAGGGACATTTAGGCCGACATTACATCGATTTTCCCTATATAGTTCTTACAACAAACGCAATGGTAGAACCTATGGACGAAATTCGTGCAACGCATACTACGGATTCTAACGCTTTCGAAATGTCTTGATGCATTTTTACCTTCTATGAAAGTGAAGCGACTTCCCTAAAATTCAATAAAGAACATCCTTCTTCTAGGAATCGTCAAATCTGCTCACCCCTAACCTTCTTAGGAAAGCTGACCGCATTATGGCCATTATCGAACTTGAAAATTAAATTTCATCAAATCGAACAATCGACTATTCAAGCCAATATCTCACCAAAAAGTATTAAATTCATCCAAATAATTTTCATCAATGATCTTCACCCAGTTCTGTCCCTTCCACGTGCAACAATGTCCGTCCGTCGTCCATTGATGCACGAAGAGAATGGAATCGAAGCAATTCAAAAACCCATGAACAACCGATCTGCCCTAATCCTCTTCGATTGATAGCGATCGCTTGAACGATGACGGCGACGACGGCGACAGGACAAAGCGTATTCCCAGCTCGATGAATGGAGGAAACTTGATCACTCAACGAGCGCCCAAGAAAAGGAAATCAATAAAATAGTGACCTGAAAATATGCTGTTTTTTTTTTGTTGAATGAGTGAGTCCTTTCTGAATGGATTGGATCAAGGTGGAAATTACAGGTTGTTTTTTGTTTGCGCCGGGAGTTTTGTCCAGCCCGTAAGGAGAAGTTTATGTGAGAAAATGTTTCATAAATCTTCTTAGCCGGAGTGCAAACAGAAAACTCAAGAAAATTAAACACTTTTTTCTTTTGCTTTCGGGCTTTCTTTTGGCTGTCGTCTCGGGTTCAAGTGTTTTGAGAAATGTTCTCATGAAATATATCCAAAAAAAAAAACTTCCCATGGTTGAATGAGCTTCGAGTTGTTTACACGCTGATGCAATTGTGGTGGATGGAATGTTTGTTTATTTTCGATACGCTCTATTTAGTCCGAAGAGGATAAACCCTAGCAGTAATTAACGTTTTCCTAAGAAAACTTCCAAAACAAAACAAAATTCCTTCATCGCAAGATTAGAGAACAATGCAGTGATAGGTTTTTGCCGGGTCAACCGAACCCAACGTCGATTCCGCAAAATGCAGTCCCTTTCAAATAGTTGCAGTGAAATCTCCATTCAAATACACACGCCAAAGCCGCCACTCTCCGATCGGAATCAATAGAAGGAGGGAGACTTGAATGAACTGATAAAGGAGGAACCCCCCAAATCAATGGGACCACATCTTTCGGTATAATTGAATTAAGGTTACGAACTCCGATTTCAATCGAAGGAGAGTGAAGAGTGAAGCTCAAAACAAAAACCAACGACGGCAGAAAGAAATAGAAAAAGAATGTTCATCACCGGTCTTTCATGTTACTATCTCGCAACCTCATATCGCCGGGTTGGTAGGGGCGAGCCATTCCGCGTATATGTTTGCGCGCTATTATGATCTTGTCTGAGAGACGAGACGATGCGGGAAGGTGGATGCCGCGTTTGTACTCCTTTCTTATTTCACTGAGAAGAATCACCCGAGTTCACCGAGAGGGCACCCTGCGACTTCAGTGAGCTGGGCGAGGGGGCGAGGAAATCTATGAATGAAATTTAAATAGCCCGTATCTGAGCTGCTAAAAGTGCCGGGCGTGAGTTGTCGTGAAGTGGCAAAGACCTGGGAGTGGAGCATCTTCATTCACTTGCACGTGAGGGCAGGACGCCTTCGCACAAGACTTGTTTGCGTTGCTGGTTTTTCATTTCTTAATGGGAATAATTTAATGAACTCTGGTGCAGTGCGTTGTGGTGTATGTACTGAACAGTGAAGCGCAAACAGAAATGTTCGATTGGACTTTCGTTTTGCAAATTGATTGAATCGGAGTTGTTTTTTTTTATCATATGAAAAATAAAGGCTTGGACACTTCTTTACCTAGACTTTTCTCAAGTTTTGTGAGCTTCCTTGCAGTAATTGTTTTTTTTTTAGGATGACGCAAATTTTCTTAAAGATAATTGAACTGCCTTGAAGTTCTTTGATCTATCCTGAAGCTCTCGCCACTTTTCTAATATTTTCGATACTTATTTGAAGCTAATCGAAGTTCCATTAAAATATCAAAACTTCCCTGAAGTTTCTTAATTTTTTTTTAAGTTCTCTAATTTTCTCTAACGTTGTTCAAATAGTTTTTGGAATTTATCTAGTATTCCAAAAAAATACTTAATATTCATGTAACTTCCAATACCGTTACTGAGGTGCCTTATGTCATCGTTCCTCTTGACAACTTCCATCCTGCTTTGGATATTTCTATCGCAAATAGATCTCAACTTCACTTTGATGAAACTTCGATTGTCTACCGTCTCAACTTCCGGAAGACTAATTTACGTTTGCTGCGACGTTCCTTGTCCGAGATAGACTGGAACGTATTGAATGACCTGGAGATCGACATAGCTGTCGATCGCTATAATTGCTTTCTGCGCGACTGTATTTCTGCTTCAGTGCCTAAGTGCCTACCTCCTAGAAAACCGCCATGGACTAACGCTACTCTCCACAACCTGAAAAGAGCACGTGCCCTTATTCATCGGCGGTGTTTCTTGACCAAACAGAACTTTTCAATTGCCAGTAACAACTATCGCCGCTACAACAAGCTTCTCTACCAGCGGTATGTAATTCGCACTGAACGCAATCTGCGAAGCAATCCTAGAGGATTCTGGTCGTTCGTAAATACTAAAAGAAAGGAAACTGGTCTCCCGTCGAAGGTGTTTCTGGGCAACGACGTAGCATTGACAACTGAGGATAAATGCAGGCTTTTTGCAAGGCACTTCTCGAGCATTTTCTCGAACGACTCACCATCGCAAGCTGAAATCAATCTAGCAGTCCGTGATGTGCCAACCGATGTCGTAAACATGGATGTTTTTACTGTGGATGTTGAAATGGTTCTCTCTGCGATAAGGAAAACTAAATCTTCTTTTTCACCCGGACCGAGCGTTATGCCATCTGCTGTGATATCTGACCCTGCTTTGTAATCTATCGCTCCATCAGCGTAAGTTTCCCACGCTTTGGAAATGCTCTACTATGTTCCCTGTTTTCAAGAAAGGAGACCAATGCAATGTGGAAAACTACCGTGGGATTACCTCGCTCGGAGTCGAATCTAAAATGTTCGAGTCGCTGGTCAATGAGACATTGTTTGGTTCCTGCAAAAACTACATTAGCACCTGCCAACATGGCTTCTTTCCTGGCCGCTCCGTCAAAACGAGTCTCGTCAGCTTTACGTCTTTCTGCATGGAAAATGTATCTAAGAAACTCCAAGTGGATGCCATCTACACAGATCTTAAAGCTGCGTTTGCACGTCATTCTACTAGCAAAACTGGACAAAATTGGATGTTCTGCTCCCTTCTGCAGTTGGCTGAGATCGTACCTCGTACAACGGCAAGTTACTGTCTGCATCGGAAGCTACTCATCTTACTGCTTCTCGAACAGTTCCGGAGTTCCACAGGGAAGCATACTGGGTCCTCTACTCTTCTCTCTACTAGCGGAGGTAAATTGTTTTTTGCTGATGACCTGAAAATTTACATGTTCGCAACCAAGCTGATTGCTTAGAATTACAAAAGCTTCTGGAGATCTTTCATGATTGGTGTGTGAGTAATTGTATGCTCCTGTGCGTCTCAAAGTGTTGTGTGATTAGCTTCCACCGAACTAGAAATGTTATTTTGTTCGATTATAATGTTGCTGACACTGACTGTACTCCAACGTGTTGATCACGTAAAAGACTTTGGTGTCGTGTTGGATCAAAGGCTTACTTACACTCGCCACTTCTCAGCCACATTCATGCTCAAAATCTCAAACGAATTCCGGGATCCTTTGTGTTTAAAAGCTCTTTACTGCTCATTGGTGCGCTCATTGCTTGAGTTTGCGTGTGTTGTCTGGAGTCCCTACCAGGCAGTATGGATTGCACGATTCGAAGCTGTCCAACGTAGATTCGTCAGATACGCATTGCGCTATCTTGCTTGGAGTTACCCGCTTAATCTACCACCGTATGCTGATCGCTGTCGTTTGCTGGGCTTGGATACTCTTGTTGAGCGGAGAAACGCATCGCAGGCTGTCTTCGTTGCCAAAGTTTTGCTTGCTGAATATGATGTGCCGGAGTTACTGGCTAAGATTAATGTATATGCACCTGTCCGTACACTCCATCCGAGAGCTTTGCTACACGAGGAAGCTCTCTTGTCGCCATGGTTCGTCAATTCAACGTGGTATCCGACCAGTTCGATTTTGGCATCCTTCATCTAGATTTCGTAATCGCTTAATGTCGGGCAATTTTAATGTATGACTACTTTTAGCTTTAAGTGTTTCATTAAGACTTTAAAGTCAGTCTGTAGACATATCTACAGAAATGTTCAGCACATTCCTTAAATTCTCGGTTTAAGTGCAAGCATTTTTGTCTTCCTCAATATGGCTCTTGGAACGCGTCTGCGATTTTACGAAAACTTTTCATACCAGTCTAAAAATATACAGCAATTCCATTCAAAAAAAGTTAAAATGGATCCTAAAATGTCGTACGATTTGGTAATTTTGTTCCTTATCGAACAATATTGGACACGTTTTTTTTATGCCATTAGGGGGGGGGGGGGGTGTTCCGTATTAGGGTGACACGTTAAATCAGCATTTCTTTAATTTTTATTTTAGTATATCATAACTGTTGAACCATTCCCAACATCCATTGCAAGTGAAATAAGAGGTTATTCAGGCAAAAATATGTTGCTTCAGATAAACAATGGCTCATCAACTCAAATTGTTTGTTAGGCTGGACAGATTTTTTTAAGTAGTAGTGGGGACACCCCTCACCATCCCTCTCCAAAGGGGGAGCTTGGTGAAGAGAGATGAAAAAACCGATTTGTACCTTCCTTAAAAGTTGTCCTAGCTCGCTATTCTAATATCTATATGCAATCTTCACACTGCCGTACTCTAACGGAACTATCAACTCTATGCTTTCATCTACTCCATCTATCGTATAAAAATTACCACTACAGTCTGTTATTTGAAATTAGCATCTTCAACTATGTAAATCGTTGACTTCTTGTAGAACATATAGTCAAAGTAAAATTATGTTTATTTCTGTTGATTATGACAGTACATTGAATTAACATTTTAATTGATTAGGCTACCTGGCTCTTCATCTTTGTTTAATTTGATATTCAAATATAATATTTGTGTTTTTCAACTAGTCTACAGAACACCCCTTTGGGGGTGTGTTTTGTTTGAATTGAAAAAAAGTGAAAACCTACCTAACTACGAGCATAACTTAACTTAACGTGCTAGATCATGTATGATCTGATGATTTGATCATAGACAGGTGTCTCTGAACCTTTCCAGGATGAATACTCTCCGTTCTTCTAATGTCTGAATTCCAGCCAGGAGGTGGATCTCAAAATTTCTAGTCCGCGAGGGACTGTTAAGGACCATCCTAAGGATCTTGTTCTGGATCCTTTGGAGTTTAAGGTGATGGAATTTGGCGCAACTCTCCCAGATTGGCATCTCGTATTCTATTACGGGAAGGATGTTTTGTTTGTAGACAGCAAGCTTATTTTTCAGGGACAGGGTAGACCTCCTTTTGATGAGTGAATACAATGATCTTATCAAGATGCTACACTTGGTTTTGGTTTTGTCAACGTGCTCCCTGAAAATCAGCTTACTGTCTAGTGTTAGCCCGAGGTAGACTACCTCTTTCGACCATTCCACCACTGTGCCGTTCAGGCAGATCTTATTATTCACCGATGGAACAAGTCTGGGAGATTTAGAGTGTGGAAATATGATGACCTGGGCCTTTACCGCGATGATACGCATCTTCCAGCTGTTGAAATATTCAGACAGGACGTCCAGGCCTCTCTGAAGTTTGGCAGTCAGAGCTAAGATGACCCTACCCTTGTAGACGATGGATGTGTCATCTGCGAACAGAGGCAACGATCCACCATCAGGGAAAGCCAGCATATCGGAGGTGAAAAGTTTGATTAGAATGGGGCCAAGTATGCTTCCTTGTGGAACCCCAGTACCGATGTTGAAAGCATCCGATGTGATCCCATTCAGAGAGACTTGGAACGTTCTGTTCGATAGGTAGTTGTTAATTATCTTCACTACCGTAGTGCTGCAATTTGAACACCAAGCCATCATGCCAGACATTGTCGAACGGTTTTTCAACGTCCAACGACGCCATGGTAGATGTTTTCGAAACAGACTTGTTCCGTCTGAGAATGTTTGCTACTCGAGTCAGCTGGTGGACGGTCGAACGACCTTTCCGAAAACCAAACTGTTCCTCGAGTAACAAGTTGTTTTCTTCGGCAGATGTTAGGAGCCAGTGGTAGACTGCTCTTTCAACCAGTTTTGATAACTCTGATAGAAGGCTGATTGGTCGATAACTTGAAGGAGAGGACGGATCCTTCCCAGGTTTCCGGATGGGTATGACTTTAGCTGACTTCCAACACGAGGGGAAGCAGCCAAGTCTGAGGCACAGATTAAAAATCAGTGCCAGATGGTTGTACAATCTGGAACTCAAGTGTTTGAGTTCCAGATTCAGGATGTTGTCGAAACCTGGGGCCTTCATGTTTTTCGATTATTTGATATAGGCCAACAATTCGTCAACCGTAATCTCGGATTCCTTGGAAAAATATTGAGAATCTGATGGAGGTTGGTTGCGGTTTCAACAACCTCTGCTTCGTGAGGGCTGACGATGTTTTGTCCCAGATTATGAGAGCTGACGAAGTTTTGACTTATCGTGGCAGCCTTCTCTTCAGGAGTTATCAGATGAACCACTGGGTCGCCGGGACTATCAAGTGGGGTTAGGGGTGGAATGGGTCTTGGCTTATTTTTAAGAATTTTGGTTAGTTTCCAAAAGGGCTTTGCACAATCTGGGAGAGAGTGGATCCTGTTAGCAAAGTCCTGATTTCTGAGGTCCACCATCCTGGCTTGGATGGTTTTTGTTAGGCAATTACAGTGGGTCTTAAGGACAGGCAGACCAGAGCGTTGGTACTACCTTCGGATGATGTTACGGAGTCTTATAAGGTCTTTGGTAGATCTGTCAAGGTTCAGAGTATTGCTCACCTGTCTGGATACTGGCACGTGTTTCTCCCTGGCCCGGGATATCGCCTCCTCGATGAATGTTGACACCGGTCAACGTCTTCGGGCGTCTCCGGAAGGACACCGTAGTCAACAGTGGAGTCGACCCAGTGTTGGAACTGATCCCAGCTGACACGATGGTAATTGCGTCGGGAAGCTTGGAATCGGTTGGCGGATGAGCCCACTTCGGCCACCACTGGATAGTGGTCCGAACTCAGGTCCTGGTGGGTCATAGGTTGCGAGATTTTGTCTCCCATGTTGTTGATGAAGATGTCGATGATGGAGTGCACGCCGGACCGGCTCAAGCGGGTGGAAGAGTCCGGCGCTATTAAAGTGTAGTGACTCTCTTGCAGGTCGCCGTTCAAGCCTGGTGTTTGGCGTTCAGGTTGCCAGCAATGATGTACTTCTCACGGCGTCGAGTTAGTTTGATGATGTCTCTCCGCAGGTCTGCTGCCAACCCGTCCCTGATGGTAACTTGTTTGAGACAGTAGGCCGCAATGATGGTAATAGGGCCGAATGAAGTGGAGACTTCCACACCCACCGCTTCGATCATCTTCAGCTGGAATCTCGGGAGCAGTCGACAGCCAATATTTCTCCTTAATACGATAGCCACTCCTCCTCCGCAGAAGCTGGTCCAGTCTAGCCTTACGAGCCGAAAATCGGGGAGGTGGATATTTATCTCCGGCTTCAGGTGTGTTTCGGTGATGACATCGATGTCTATGCTATGTTCATTGAGGAAATAAACGAGCTCCATGATTTTTATCTTGAGCGAGCAAGCGTTCCAGTTGGCTATTTTGATGGCTTCACGATCCATACTTTTCCACGAGGGTCATAACTGCACGAAGCTGGCCAGGTAGTGTCTTTGTGGTGCGCAAGAGCCATGGCTCGGCTGGGCCACATTTTAGAGATGAACTAGCCTAAGGCTAAAAATCTCTTTAATAAAGAATTTAAAAAAAAAAGGCTGGGCCACAGCATCAGTGATGCGATGCTGAACGGAACGGTGGCTGGAATCCGCTTGATCTGATGTTGGATTTGCAACGGGGGGCGCTGGTTTAGTGGAAGCGGTGCTAGGTTCGGGGCCAAACGGCGAGCCGGAAGTACAGGAAACGTGTCCTTGTTGACAATAGGAGCACGATTATTTAGGTGGTGACCAGGTTGGTTCCTCGTGGAAGCCTGTTGTCGGATCTGGATGGTTAGATGGTTGGAATCACAGTTCACGCACTTAGGTTCAGCTTCTTCTTCTTCTTTCTTGCAGGCGGTAGTATTGTGAGCCGTAGCACATTTGCCACAACGAGCCTTCATGTGACAATTCTTCGTACCGTGCCCAAATGCCAGACAATTAGTGCACTGTGTCACGTCACGGTGCCGAGGGCGATACTGCTCCCGCTGAATCACGATGTTGAACAGCGCGCGAATTTGCCGCAGAGCAGCCACACTGGTAGAGTCCTTATCGAAGTGAACCAGGTACAACTGGTCCCGGAATGCACTGGTTTCATCACGTCTTGCAATGGGAAAAATGTTGATTGGTTGCAGATGACAACAACGCAACAGGGAGATTTGAAAGACCACGGATCATCATATTTAGTGGTTTTCTTCCAGGGACGTCGTGAGTGTAGAACTCAAACCGGTTCAGCTGAAGAAAAGTGCCAACAGCGTTGTAGTCTGTCAGCGTCGAACTAGATTTTGATCCCCGTGCTGCACAGCTTGAACAGCGGATGGATTTGATTTTTAGCTAGCTCATACCTGAGCAACGCGAGTTCCTTCGTCGAGGTGAACAGTTGGGGCACTTTTTCGCGTTTCTCAACTGGATCTATATCTGCTTCTTCGGGGAATGCCGAGAACGGTTTACTCTGAAGCAACCTTTCCGTGTGGTTGCTGGCATCAGCTTTCTTGCGAGGCCTTCTTGGGGCATCTTGATTGAATGCGGTTGCATCCACACTTTGGCGACCCATAACCTTTTTTTTTTCAACGGGTGAGTGGAGGCATTCAATTGTTGCTCCACTGCCGCCGATTTAGCGACTGCCACAAGAGAGGCGAGAACTGGCGACACGTTGCTAGCCAAAGCGAAAACTCTCGACGGGTGAGTGAAAAGAGAACCGGACTGTACAGCTTGATGGTCAAGCAGAGAATGAGTTGGACAGATTTCTTAGATCAAAAGGTCAAATGAATGATTATTAAATCTAATTTCTATGAATGGGGCGGGACAGGATGTATCTTTTGTGCAGAATGTGTAAAAATGAGGGACTTCGGATGTTACTCAAAATGCATATATAGCGGTACCAGCCAGGTACTCTATTTTGTAGTCTGTGAGAGGGAAATCACAAATAGAGTATCATCAAAATACATGGCATGTTGAGAAATTGAACTAGTGAAAGAAAATTTTCTCTCTTAAATTTGAATGTTTTTGCTATCTGGGGACTGGTTGTAAAGCAGGTAAAACTGTAGAGGAAAAAATCATTTTTTTTTTGAAATTGTAGCTTGGTTAACAATAATATCAGGGAAAAAACTTAACGACAAAGTCCCTAACTAATTTCTTTAGGTTGTCGTTCACTTTTTTTGAACTGAATATGCACCAAAAGCGAATTATTCCCGCTTCTCTTAATTTCTATATGGACATTTTTATCTTTTCCTACCAGTGGAACAGTTCCATCTCTGTGGAAAATGGCAGGACGATATGATTAATTTAAAAAATTTTTGATTTTTGAATAATGGAAGCTCATGGCAGTTAACTAAAATCTAACTAGTTTTGAAAAATTTATGCTCAGAAACTAAAAAAGTAGAAGGGTCTGTGCCTAGGGGCACGAACGGAAGCTTGACGTAGGACCGCTAGTGGACGGAATAAATGTGAAGAGCATTTAGTTCTTTTAATTGATCAATTATCTATTATCTCAACTCTTTCCGTTTTTGAATTGTAGGCGTACCAAATTTGAAGTATTTTTTTTTTCAAAGAGAAAGTTGATTAAGAGAATCAATCAAAATCACTTGCACCCCTGCTTGTGGTTCTGAATATGGACAAATAAGCACATATATATTCTATTCCAACTCTTTACTGATGTTAGCTTGATGGCCCTGAAAAGGGCCGTTTTATTGAAGAGGACATCCATGGCCACTTACGCTGGGCGTGTTTAGTGTAGGTGACAGCATCACGGACCTCAATTTCCAGGAACACCTTCAGCACACCTCGTAGATCAGAACCGAGATACGTTTGACACCACTACGGCGAGCCAGACGACCGATGGCGGTTATCTCGAAGAACTTTGCGATGACGCTTGGCGCCTCCTTTACCAGACCTTTTCCTCATTTGCCACGACCAGTCAATTGTTGCTTGTTAGGTGTGAAGGAGTCGACTAGCCACCACTTTCCTACTGCTGCTATTGCTGTTCACGACGCCGTCCGAAGCGTAAATGAGCTAATGCCATACAGCAGCACTCTTTTATATCTTTTCAAGTTAAAGCAGAATGATGTTGCAACCAAGTGGTATAAAAGCTACAAAGACTCCTCGCATTATGAGTAGTTTGCTATCAAGTAGCGACACTGGCGCTTTTCCTTTTGCGTACATGGCGAATGAGAACGACGCAAATTTGAGTTTAGTTCACTCATAATCGCCAAAAGTGCAGGAACTCAGCGATGAGTAAATTTGTAACATGGTTTCCTGTGGAAAACCTAAAAATGAGGAAATTGACGAAAATTTTATTCAGTCTCGGAGTAGTACCAATAGACTGAATGAATCCAGTCTTTACTTTTCTCAAATTCGGGAATTTTTCCCTGGAAAACCCTGGGAAAACATGAGACAAATTTACTCATCGCTGAGTTCCTGCACTTTTGGCGATTATGAGTGAACTAAACTCAAATTTGGGTCGATTTCATTCGCCGTGATATCACCTTGAAAGATATCGGCGCCGGTGGTTAGCGTGATTACCTCTCACCCCAGCAGGCCTGGGTCCCATCTCAGTCGGCGCCACCGGCATGTTCTAAAGCATTACATCTCTGATCACGCCTTACTTCGGGAAGTAAAGCCGTTGGTCGCCGGTCGAGTTGATGGGTCGATTGGTAGGGTCCAGGTGTGTGAGCTGCCTCCCTGGCGTCGGTAGCATTGGAGCTCAGTACGGAAAACAAATCTCGCGTCACTTTTCAATAGGTCCTATCTACATTGATCGACTCTCTTCATCGACACTCTCTTTCGTAAATAACTCGGCTTCACAAATGTTCCCTGTCGTCTTCGTCGAATTAGATGCTAGATTGCTGCTTCTTCCATCGAAAATATCTGGCCGTGGCGATTCAAAGTTGATCAAGGTTGATCAAAATAATTTGTACCCCTGCTTCCAGTTTGATTACATGAGCATTTTGTGTGATTGTTGGTTTTGAATATGGACAAACAGGCAGATGAATTCTATTCCTACTCTTTACTGTAATAAGCTTGGTGGCCCTGAAAAGAGCCGTTTTGCTGCCAAAGTTGGTGTTGATTTAACCTCCGAAACTAAACAGAGTGCGTCTCTGTCACTTCAAAACGTAGATGACATCCATGGCCGCTTACGCTTGACGTGTTTAGTGTAGGTGACAGCATCACGGATCTCATTTTCAGGAACACCAGCACACCTCGTAAATCAGACCGGAGATACGTCAGACACCGCCACGGCGAGCCAGACGAAGGATAGTGGTTATCTCGAAGAATTTGCGTTTGGTTCTGAATATGGCGATGAGTGTGCAAAATATTGCGCAATTTCATCCTCCCTATTCGCACGCGCCCGAGGATCGGAGGCGAATGCCACTTCGACTCGTTTCGTCTACTTACTACTCTCTGACGACTGTGCTGGGGAAGCAGCATATGCATGTAGGTAATTGGTGGATTTGTTAGTTAATTCGACGCTTTTGGACAATACTGGACATTTACCAGTTTCTCAAAAGTATCTTGTTGAAAACCAACATTCGATGCGTAACCATATTGGTGATCGATTGGTGATAAAATTATTGAAATTGGACCAGGGGCAGCTGAGTTATTAATGTTCAAAATCTTTCATAATTTGTTACATGTTCCATTTTCGGTTTTCACAAAGTGTACCCCCGTATAGAAATCAAAGACGTAGTCCTACGTCAAAAACACCCATCTCTGAATTTTGTATATGCTGTGTAGAAGGGTAATTTTTTTTAATATATCATGCAATAATACGTTTGTCCCGAGACCATCAAAATATATGAAAATATATTATAATCAAAGTTTTTTTTTATGTAAAACCACGATTAAAGACCATATTCATTTTTATTATAAAAACTTTATTTACTATGGAAATTATGAATTATTGTGATTTTGTGGACCACTCTAACATGGAAGGGGCCACCCTGAAGGCAAACAAAAATACAGGACTTATATTTTCCGATATGGAACAAAATTACCAATTGTTGCTACATTCTCAGATCCACTCTAAATATTTTCCATGGAATTGCTAATAATAAAATCATTGATTACAATAAAATCATAAAACATTCAACAAAATGTGACCGACTATTCAATTGTTTCCGTTGGCCCATTTCTAGGATTAATTTTGATCTGTCGTTCAAGACAACCAATCCATGCAAAGACCGCAATTCTACTTGGATTAATATATTTGCTTTATTATTCAAACCGTGTTTGAGAGAAGCTTCGAGCGGTCGATTTTTCCTCCTCAACGGCAGCCGGCTGCTGCAAAATGCAATACCTGTGTGCAAGTGCATTTTTATTAGGTTTTATTGCGCGCGATGGTTCACACAAGGTGCCACAGGCCATGACCGTATCTACCATGGTCAATCTCTCTGCAGTGAGCGGTTCCCATTCCATCCCAGTCAGCAGTGGTGGTGCGAATCCTAGCATTTTTATTGGCGTAAGCTTTCGCAGTTTTCATCTCGCACTGACTGCGCCCCCTCGAGGGAATCAACTCCGTAAGTAAGTCCTATGATGGTTCACGCCAAGTGCATTCGTTGCACCGACGACCGACCGATGCGGGATGAGAGAGGAGCTACAGATCAAATGGTAAATTATCAAATAGTAATCTTATTATTATGCAAGGCCTCGCGTCTCGTTTGCCGTTGACTGCTGCCGTTCGGATTGGAGCCACGCCACAGACAGACGACGGCCAAGTGTTCGATCCGATGGGGATTATTTCTCCGCTTATGGCAAGATATGACGCCAACTAGCATCTCTCTCGCTGACTGTGGCACAGGTCACCCGTCCAATCCACACACAAAAGCGACATGTTCCACTCGCTGGCAGGCAGGGAGGCAGCCTAAGGCCACTTTTGGTGTGTGTAATCTAATCAAAGGGGAGATTTTTCATACTTTCATCAATTTGAACACGAGATTTTATCGAGCTGCTGCCGTTGATGCTGGGGCGGAATTGAAATTGAAGCTCATTTTCTATGACATTTGAACACCGTACGGGGGACCCCTATGCTGCGTGAAGAGTGTTTGTGTGTATGTGAGTGTCTCGTACCAAGATAAGCCGTTGTTGTTGGCCGTCGTGGTTCAACAGAGCAGAAATTGCTACCGGAAAAGTGGTTTCTGGACACGTTGTTACTCAATTGCAGGCAATCGCGCTGGAACACGCTCGGGCTCGCTGGATGACGAAGATGACGACGATTAGGAACGTGGTCGCAGGGTGTGCAACATGACTTCTTCCATCCTGGACGACGGACAGTAAATCTCCCGTGATGAAGATGATAGGACTTGAACATGATAGCGAAGATTACGGTGGTGCGGTGTTGCTACCGTGTGGTACGGTTGTGGACTCTGCCTGGATGCTGAAAGCAGGGCAATCAAGTTCTTCATTTTTCTCCAAGGAATCACTATCATCATCGTCTTCGCAGTCAAGCCCAGTAGCACACCGCTAACGTTTCATTATCATAAATTTTATTATTTTATATCGGACACCACGTGTACCGGGAGTAATCAAGGGTCGTTTCGTTTTGCTGTGGATGATGTGGACTGATTTATGATTGTATAAAAGTTCAGTTCTTCAGTTCCCAGAAGCTTACCTCCATCGTGATTCAATAACACAGGACACTCCATTAGAGCACATCACCAAATTCTTACATCACTTAACCCCGATCCCGTTGGTTGTTTACAACTCAACCAAGGAACCGACCAAATTACAATGTCGCATTATAGATCTTAATTGTGCCAAGTAGACTACCAAGCAACGCTCTTCACCACAGCTGATCGGACGATGACGACGACGACGACGCGAACCTTTCTTCTATGTGACCGCTGCGTGCCGAGTGGAATTGTGGGAACAGACCATAACTGGGCGGTCCTTCCAACGACAATACCTGCCTCGAAAACCTGCAATTTTCTACCATTTTCAATTGATATTTTAAACGAAACCATAACTCATAATCAAATTACCGAACTCTCTTTGGCCGGGTGACTTGCGTCCAGCATCAGCATCGTACGGACGGAGAAAGCCACCGCAGCCAGAGTGCGTTCAGATTTTAAGCACTCTATGGATGCGTGGCCGGCCGGCTGCCTTCGTGCTGTCGTGGTCAGGAAATTTAAAATTATTTCAAAAATTTATGGACACGAAATTATAGAGATTCGGGTAAAAATATTTCCCTCGGCGAGACAAGCGGGCAACGGCGCCGGTGGTGTAGTGGTAAGCGTGATTACCTCTCACCCCAGCAGGCCTGGGTTCAATCCCAGTCGGCGCCGCCGGGATGTTCTGAGGCATAACATCTCTGATCACGCCTTCCTTCGGATGGGAGGTAAAGCCGTTGGTCCCCGGTTCATGAGTTGATGGGTCGATAGGTAGGGTCCAGGTGTGGGAGCTGCCTTCCTGGCACGTCGGTAGCATTGGTGCTCAGCACGGAAAACAAGATCGACGGAAAAAACAAACCAAAGGAAAAAAAAAAAAGACAAGCGGGCGTAAAGTGATCTCCGTCGATGTGACTTACTTATGTTGTTGTTGAGTTTTTTTTTTCGAAGGGGTTCTCCTGCAAGTTGGGTTTCTTCTCGGTGGCATTAAGAGGACGGGTGTAAGAAGACAAAAAAAAAAATGAGACATTTGAGAGCCTCAGCCGGGTTGGGTTGGTGATGATGGTGTGTTTATTTTTCACAGACAATTTATACCCATTCGGTGAGCCAGAGGAAATCGATGATGTAAAAAGAGTAAACAACGGCATCCAAGCGGCAACCGAATTTGGGAATAATGACACCTCCCGTCATCGTCGTCGTAGGTCACGATGAACGCGCTGATGACGAAGAAAGCAGCGCAGCGTGAGAAAGTGTCAGAGAACGATTGCAAACACAGACGAACAGGTTGCATGGCGTCTCAATTTCCTGATAAACGAGTGTTGTTGTGTTTTTTTTTTGGGAAAAGGGTGACTGTATGGGAAAATTACGGTTCGTGTGGGATTGAGTGAAATTTGAACAAGTAGCACATCCGCTTAGGGAGAGCGGTGACATTTCTGGGTTAGGTTAAGAGGGGATCAGCAACCTTCTCATGGGAAAGAGTAATTTTTCTCTCTGTTCAGTTCAGTTTGTTTCGATGTAAGCCTAGTGTCTTATTGGTAAATGGAAACAATGATACTCTATGTCCAGCAAGGTCGAGACAATGTCCAACCCGAAAAATTTCCTCGACCGGACCGGGAAGGCTACAATAAAACAACATTCAAGACAGCTTTGCCTTTATTACATCCACCAAAACCTCATTAAAACTAGAATATGTCTTGTTCGCCCACCCTGGGGAAGGTTTTGACGAATATATTTTCGAAGCACTTCAAGATTGATTTGTTTCAAAATGGTAATATGATGAAAGCATTGATAACTATATTTAAACTGCAATAAAATCAATTTGGCATCAATATTGTGCCATTTGCTTTAGATGCTTGCAAAGTTCACTAAAAATAAGCATCAATCAAGATGAAAAGGAATTCATAAATTTCATCCTATCCTGGCAAGAGTGTTGGGAAAAAATCAAAAAATCAAATCTCACCAACGCCCAAGATCACGCTTGATTTTCGTAGAAAAAAACAAACAAGCAAACAACTGCGGTTGATTTTGCAAGCTGTGATATCGCAGCTCGGAATAGAGATTTTCACGTCCGGTTGTATTGGGGCAAAATGTGAGAGCGTGTTAGTGAATATCCGAGGAAAATACACAACAAATCGATGTCAAACTCACTTTGGCAGATCTACTTTCATACATTTTTTAGGTTAGCCAGAGGAAAATAATAAACAACTTTATACGGCGTTACTCCCGCTAGTGTGCGTTAAACGTCACTAATCTCTATATCAAGCTAACAAAACTCACGAACTGCAAATCTCACCAAACTGTGGTGAGATTGAGTTAAATGATTTTTGCTTTACACCCGAATGCAACCGAAACTTCCATAATGGCTTGCAGCAGTCCCTTTGCGTCTGCCATCGGTGAGGATTAAAAAGAGATAGGAAAATATGCTTTCTCTTTCTTAGAAAACGATGTGCAATGGAATCAATGGAATGTCGAGTCAACTCTCAGCTTGATTTTTGCTCGTTGTGAATAGTCTCGCAATATCAAAGGAGCTTGTAAAATCAATATCAAGCATGATATTTTGCTGCAATATCACGCGAGATATTGCGAGCGCATGAGAGCGGAAAAATATAATTTGATTTCTGATTTTGCCAAAACTGCTTGGCAAATTCTTTTTAACAAAAATTCCTCATCATTAAAGTGAAATAATTACCACAATGATCAAAGCCTTTATCATATTGCGGCCAAGTTTCAAGCACCAAATTGAATCTAATGTGAAACGTGCTTCGGAACCTTTGCACCTTATATTTCATTCGATATTTTTTTACCTGTAAGTGTCAATTGTAGTTGTCTGAATTCAACCTTTTGAACATCGATCTTTTTTTTTTCCTTTGTTTGATGTTGGTCTCCGTTCCGAAATCGAGTGCCAATTGATGATCAATCAATGATGGCAATCAAGTTCCAATGGCTTTACTTCCCATGTGAAAGAAGACGGGACCGAAGATTTTTTCGCTCCAGAAAAATCCCTCTGACCGTGAAATTGAACTCAGATTTACTGCACAGTGTGCCAGGAATTAAAACAAGCAGGAAAACATATAAACACTCTGGAATTGCATCCAATCGAGTTGATGCCTTTAGTGTAGTTACTAGGACTATAATTTGGAGAATAAAAATAGCGATATAAACTTTTTTAATTCGCAAGATAGAGATTCTTGTCTTGGGAAAAGTTGTAGCACGTAAAATTTTATGAAAAGTTGTCGAAGACATAAAAGTTGTACATCTTCAAACAACTGAGGTATACGAAGTTTTGCCGTAGGACTACGTCTGTGATTTCTATATGAGGGTACACTTTGTGAAAACCGAAAATGGAACATGAAACAGAATGGTGAAAGATTTTGAACGTTAATAACTCAGCTGCCCCCGGTCCAATTTCAATAATTGTATCACAAATCGATCAGAAATATGGCTACGCATCGATAACAATGCTTCGGAATGTCGATTTTCAACAAGAAACTTTTGAACAAGTGGTAAATGTCCAGCATTGTCCAAAAGCGTCGAATTAACTAACAAATCCACCAATTACGTACATGCATATGCCGTTTCCCCACCACCGTCATCAGATAATCATTCCTAGACGAAACATGTCGATATAGCATTACGACGAGGTTCAGTAGTTCAATCGTTACCGTTTCTGCTTACTGAGCAGAAGGTAGGGAGTTCAATCCCAGGCCTGTCCCCTTCCTTGCAATTTTTCACTTTGCCTTATTCTATCCCTACTAGATTTAAATAAAAATAAATTCTGCTTTAACCGATCGCATCACTTACCACAGTGAATCCTGATCTAAAAATAACAAACCGCACTAGCACATCTATTCTTCCCGAGACAGCCGTGGAGATGTAGAGCTATTCTCGGTCTCTAGTAACAACCGGACGTTGAACTAATCATCCTTCCCTCCCCCAAAAGACCGTGAGGACGTGGCCGGCGCTGTGAATTGATCTATAGATTGAATTAATGTGCTTGTACATTGAAGATAGAAAGCTTATCCCATGCACCATCTATGCAGCTGAGTTCGGACCACTATCCGGTGGTGGCCAAAGTGGGCTCATCCGCCAACCGATCCCTAGCTTCCCGACGCAGCTACAATCGTGTCAGCTGGGATCAGTTCCAACACTGGGTCGACTCCACTGTTGACTACGGTGTCCTTCCGGAGACGCCCGAAGACGTTGACCGGTGTCTGCATTCCATCGAGGAGGCTATATCTCGGGCCAGGGAACAACACGTGCCAGTATCCAGACAGGTGAGCAATACTCTGAACCTTGAAAGGTCTACCAAAGACCTTATAAAACTCCGTATTTTTTCTTCTCTGTTCGGGATCTAAAACCACGACGACCAGTAATTTGATCTATTGTATATATCAGTAACAAGGACTAAGATGTGTTCCTTGGATTAGTGAAAAATCCACTTCCCCTAATTTGAAGTAGTCGGGACTAGAAATCGATGGTAGATCTTACATCCCGTAACGTACCACGAAAAGATGATCTACCCACGGTACGGGGCTAAGACTCCGTAACAGCATCCGAAGGCAGTACCAACGCTCTGGTCTGCCAATCCTTAAGACCCACTGTAATCGCCTAACAAAAACCATCCAAGTCAGGATGGTGGACCTCAGAAACCAGGACTTTGCTAACAGGATCCGCTCTCTCCCAGATTGTGCAAAGCCCTTTTGGAAAATAACCAAAATTCTTAAAAATAAGCCAAGACCCATTCCACCACTGACCCCACTGGATTGTTACGGCAACCCAGTGGTTCATCTGGGAACCCCTGAGGTCAACACTTCGCCAGCTCCCATAATCTCGGACAAAACATCGTCAACCCTCATGAATCTAAAGTTGCTGAAAATGCAACCAATCTTCATCAGATTGCTAACATTTTTCCAGAGGAATCCGAGATTACGGCTGACGAACTGTTGGCCTTTATCAAAGCATCTTAAAACATGAAGACCCCAGGTTTCGACAACATCCTGAATCTGGAACTCAAACACTTGAGTTCCAGATTTTACAACCATCTGGCACTGATTTTTAATCTATGCCTCCGACTTGGCTACTTCCCCTCGTGTTGGAAGTCAGCTAAAGTCATACCCATCCGGAAACCTGGGAAGGATCCGTCCTCTCCTTCAAGTTATCGACCAATCAGCCTTCTCTCAGGGTTATCAAAACTGTTCGAAAGAGCAGTCTACCACCGGCTCCTAACATCTGGCGAACAAAACAACATCTTAATCGAGGAACAGTTTGGTTTTCGGAAAGGTCGTTCGACCGTCCACCAGCTGAGTCGAGTAACAAACATTCTCAGACGGAACAAGTCTGTTTCGAAAACATCTGCCATGGCGTTGTTGGACGTTGAAAAAGCGTTCGACAATGTCTGGCATGATGGCTTGGTGTTCAAATTACAGCAGTACGGTCTTTCAATCTTCTTAGTGAAGATAATTAACAACTACCTATCGAACAGGATGTTTCAAGTCTCTCTGAATGGGATCACATCGGATACTTTCAACATCGGTACTGGGGTTCCACAAGGAAGCATACTTGGCCCCATTCTAATCAAACTTTTCACCTCCGATATGCCGGCTCTCCCTGATGGTGGATCGTTGTGTCTGTTCGCAGATGACACATCCATCGTCTACAAGAGTAGGGTCATCGGAGCTCTGACTGCCAAACTTCAGAGAGACCTGGACGTCCTGTCTAAATATTTCAACAGCTGGAAGATCCGTATCAACGCGGCAAAGATCCAGGTCATCATATTTCCACACTCTAAATCTCCCAGACTTGTTCCGTCTGAGAATAATAAGATCTGCTTAAACGGCTCAGTGGTGGAATGGTCCAAAGAGGTCGTGTACCTCGGGCTAACACTAGACAGCAAGCTTCTTTTCAGGGAGCACGTTGCCAAAACCAAAACCAAGTGCAACATCTTGATAAGATTGTTGTATTCACTCATCAACAGGAGGTCTACCCTGTCCCTGAAAAATAAGCTTGCTGTCAACAAACAAATCATACTTCCCGTAATAGAATATGGGATGCCAATCTGGGATAGTTGCGCCAAATGCCATCACCTCAAACTCCAAAGCACACCACTGCGTCCTAGCAAGAAGTACGGTCGACTTGTTACGCGCTCCGTTAATTTGGAAGTTTTCTCGCTATTATCTGACTAAATAATCAGTTTTTCTCGCTTAGTGATTCCTGGCATAATTCCCGATAAATTTATCAAAAAGTGAGTTTTTTTCTGAGAAGAAAATGTGTTTTCGGCATCATCGAAAATTGTTTTTGCGATTGGCAATTCGCCAATCATTTTGCGCACCATCGGTGCGTGGTCACGCATACCTGTGCACACGGATCATCGTCATCGAGTGTCAGCATCTGCCTCCACATTCAAACCGCTCATCCATCATCGTGTGTGCAGCTGAGTGCCGAGCTTCATACAAGCACACACCAACGAAGACCGCCCGCACACGCGGATCGAAGATCATCAAAGCTGCGCGTCGCTCCGCTGCTGCTGTGTAAACGCTCGGTGATAGTAGTATAGGATTATCAGATAAGTTTTTGTTCTTGTTTCTTTCTTTCTCCCATCTGTTAAATTTTAAGTTTGTGTTTCTGTGTTAGTATTTTTTTTTTCTTCGTGTATTGTGTCCGAGTAATTTTGATTATCGTTGCAGTGGTAGAGCGTTTTTCGCTCCCACTAGTACGGCAAAATGGACATTTTGTCGGAAGACGAAATGGACGTTTTGTCGGAAGATGACACCACTTTGCCACGCGATAGCAAGAAGGGTCGAAAACGTCTGTCATCCCAGAAATCAGATGATGCCATCCCTGCTTCGTCATCTCAGTCTGGTAATGGACAGGGACAGATAAGCCCCCGATCGCGAGCCTACCCAGAAGACTCGACTGGCCTATGGGTTGTTTACTTTCAGCCCAAAAAGAAACCTTTGAATGTAATGCAAATTACTAATGATCTGACGAAGCGGTTCTCGGCCGTGACCGAAATCTCGAAGGTGAGGTACAATAAACTTCGCGTTGTCGTCTCTAACCTGAAACAAGCTAACGAGATTGCTGCCTCCCAGCTCTTTACACTCGAGTATAGAGTGTACATCCCTGCTCGTAATGTGGAGATCGAAGGTGTGGTCACCGAAGCGAGTCTGACCCCCGAGATCTTGGCGAAGCAAGCGGTTGGCCGTTTCAAGAACCCCTTGCTTCCCACGGTTGAGATACTGGAAGTCCAGAAGCTGAACTCAGTATCTTTCAGCGAGGGTAAAAAGAGCTTTACCCCCACAGACTCGTTTCGGGTGACCTTTTCTGGTTCAGCCCTTCCTCACTACATCGAGTTGGGAAAACTTCGGCTACCTGTGCGTTTGTTTGTTCCTCGGGTCATGAACTGCCAAAACTGCAAACAGTTGGGACATACGGCCTCTCACTGTGGCAGCAAGGCACGCTGTTCCAAATGCGGGGAGAAGCACGAGGATGGCGCCTGCACAGTCACTGCACCAAAATGCGTGTACTGTAAGGGAACTCCTCATGGTCTCTCGTCGTGCCCGGCGTACAAACAACGCGGGGAGAAACTAGAACGCTCTCTTAAGGAACGTTCCAGGCAGTCTTTTGCAGCAATGCTAAAGACAGCCACACCATCAACCAACGACAAAAATCCCTTTGCTGTTTTGTCTGATGACGAGTCTGACTCTGACTTGGCTGAGGAGGGAGTTTCTTTTAGTTTTCCGGAAGGTTCTGCACGGAAACGAAAACGCATCCGTTCGCGGAAAGTTGCAGATAAGGAACCCCAAATCAGCTTGCCCAAATCAAGGAGTGATGGAAAAAAGGAAGTTTCAACTCCTCCTGGTTTCCGCAGAACTGACTATAACCGGAACTTTCCATCTCTCCCGGGGGCATCAAAAACCCCTGATGGCCCATTTTTAAGAACAGAAGCCCCTTCTTCATCCGGGTTGTTCTCATTTGATAAAATTGTGGACGATATTCTCAAGTACCTCAATATTTCTGATCCTCTCAAAAGCATTGTTCTGGCAATGCTTCCTTCTGTGAAGACCCTCTTGAAGCAATTGACATTGAAGTGGCCCCTCATTGCAGCAATCATTTCCTTCGATGGATAATTTTCCAAACGAGGTCGGGGATTTGATCACTGTTCTACAGTGGAATTGTCGAAGTCTCATTCCTAAATTAGATTCTTTTAAGTTTTTAATTCACAATAATGATTGTGATGCATTTGCTGTTTGTGAAACTTGGCTCTCTTCAGATATCGATCTTCCTTTTTATGATTTTAACATTATTCGACTGGATCGTGAGGATTCGCGTGGAGGAGGGGTACTTTTGGGGATCAAAAAGTGCCATTCCTTCTATAGAGTGAATCTTCCACAATTTCCAGGTATTGAAGTTGTCGCATGTCAGGCTATTATTAAAGGTAAGAGCCTTTGTATTGCTTCTGTTTATATTCCTCCTAGAGCCGTTGTTAATCGCAAACAACTTTCAGATATCTGTTCGGTACTTCCTGCTCCACGGTTGATTATGGGAGATTTTAATTCCCACGGTACAGGCTGGGGGGAACTGTATGATGACAACCGTTCTTCTTTGATATATGACCTCTGCGACAGCTTTAATATGACAATTCTTAACAATGGAGAAGTAACACGTTTGGCTGGCCCATCCTCGAATGGAAGTAGATTAGACCTCACACTTTGCTCTAACTCATTATCGTTGGATTGCACGTGGAATGTGATCCAAGATCCCCACGGTAGTGATCACTTGCCGATCAAAGTTTCAATTGCCAGTGGGTTCAATCCGTCGGAACCCGTTAACGTCGCGTACGATCTTACCCGTAATATCGATTGGACAAAGTTCAAGAATGTGATAGAAGATGCCCTAACGTCGGTAGAAGGGCTTCCACCGTTGGAGGAATATAACTTCCTCTCCAATCTGATCTTGGACAGCGCGCTTCAAGCTCAAACTCGGCCGGTTCCAGGAACGTCTTTCCGTAGGAAACCTCCTTCCCCTTGGTGGGACCAGCAATGCACTGAGGTTTATCGTAAAAAGTCCGACGCGTTTAAGCTTTTCCGGAAACGTGGAACACCCGTACATTTCGAAGCGTACTCGGCTCTTGAACGCGAACTCAAGAGCCTCATCAAAGCCAAGAAACGCGGATACTGGCGGCAATTCGTGGACGGATTATCGCGCGAAACGTCGATGAACACGCTTTGGAATGCGGCGCGAAGGATGCGTAACCGGTCTTCAAACAACGAGAGCGAGGAGTACTCCGATAGTTGGATCCTCAAGTTCGCGCGAAAAGTATGTCCTGATTCTGTGCCGGCACAGATGATTCCTCGCGAAACGACGAATTCGGTAGACGAGATCAGCCAGCCTTTTTCAATGCTGGAGCTCTCACTCGCGCTCCTTTCGTGTGGAAATTCGGCTCCGGGGGCTGATAGAATCAAGTTCAACTTGTTGAAGAACCTCCCAGACGTCGCTAAGAGGCGCATGTTGAACTTGTTTGGTCAGTTCTTGGAGCTTAATATTGTTCCGGATGATTGGAGGCGGGTGAGAGTTATAGCTATTAAAAAGCCTGGAAAACCCGCGTCAGATCACAACTCGTATCGTCCCATTGCGATGTTATCGTGTATTCGAAAATTATTGGAGAAAATGATCCTTTTTCGCCTGGACAAATGGGTTGAGTTGAACCACCTACTCTCAGATACTCAATTTGGTTTCCGTAGGGGCAAGGGAACGAACGACTGTCTCGCGTTGCTTTCCACTGAAATTCAGTTGGCTTTTGCTAATAAAGAGCAAATGGCTTCTGTCTTCTTGGATATTAAGGGGGCTTTTGATTCAGTATCGGTTGAAGTCCTTTCAGACAAACTCCACGCTTGTGGCCTTTCTTCATTAATTAATAACTTTTTGTACAATTTGCTGTCAGAGAAACATATGAGCTTTTCTCATGGAAACTCTACAGCTTCACGATTTAGCTACATGGGCCTCCCCCAGGGCTCATGTTTAAGCCCCCTTCTGTATAATTTCTACGTCAGAGAAATTGACAATTGTCTAAGGGACAACTGCACGTTGAGACAACTTGCAGATGACGGAGTAGTGTCTATGACAGGACCCAGAGAGGCCGACCTGCAAGGACCCTTACAGGATACCTTAGACAATTTGTCTACTTGGGCTATCCAGCTAGGTATCGAATTCTCCACGGAGAAAACTGAGTTGGTCGTTTTTTCTAGGAAGCATAGCCCAGCACAACCGAAGCTTCAACTTTTGGGTAAGCCGATCACTCATTCCATGTCTTTCAAATATCTTGGGGTCTGGTTCGATTCCAAATGCACCTGGAGATCCCACATTGAGTATCTGAAGCGCAAATGCCAACAAAGGATCAATTTTCTCCGAACAATTACCGGAACGTGGTGAGGAGCCCATCCGCAAGATCTTCTAACGTTGTACCGGACAACGATTTTATCGGTTTTAGAGTACGGTAGTTTTTGCTTCCAGTCGGCGGCTAAAACGCACATCATCAAACTGGAACGGATCCAGTATCGCTGTCTTCGTATCGCGTTAGGATGCATGCACTCGACTCATACGATGAGTCTCGAAGTGTTAGCGGGCATGTTGCCACTTTCGGATCGGTTTTCGGAATTGTCCCTCAGGCTCCTCACCCGTTGTGAAGTTATGAACCCACTGGTGATTGCAAACTTTGAGAAGCTTCTTGAGCTAAACCCTCAAACTCGTTTTATGTCATTGTACTACGTGTACATAACACAGGATGTCAGCCCTTCGCAGCATAATCCCTATCGTGTTTGCTTCTCCGACTTCGACAATTCTGTTCTATTTGATTTATCCATGACGCAAGAGATTCGCGGAATCCCAGAGCATCATCGTTCCATGATTGCTCCGTCAATTTTCGCTGCAAAGTTTGGCCAAGTTGATTCCGCAAGATCGTTCTTCACAGATGGATCACTAATAGAGGCGTCCGCAGGTTTTGGTATTTTTAACGAATTTCATAGCGCCTCTCGAATGCTTCATGCTCCTTGTTCCGTATATGTTGCTGAACTGGCGGCAATACATTATACGCTAGAAACGATCGCCTCACTTGCACCAGATCATTATTTTATTTTTACGGATAGTCTCAGTTCTGTCGAGGCTATTCGCTCCATGAGGCCGGTAAAGCACTCCTCGTATTTTCTCATGAAAATACGAGAGTTTTTAAGTGCTTTATCTTTAAGATCTTTTGTCATCACCTTTGCATGGGTCCCATCTCATTGCTCGATTCCGGGCAATGAGAAGGCGGACTCGCTTGCAAAGGTGGGCGCTATGGAAGGCGATATTTACGATCGACAAATCGCCTACGACGAATTTTTCTTCATTTATCGTCAACAGTCACTCGCCAGCTGGCAAAATAAATGGAGTGAAGGGAGTTTGGGACGATGGTTATATTCAATCATCCCTAAGGTGTCGAAGTGTCCTTGGTTCAAGGGGTTGGATGTGGGTCGAGACTTCATTCGTATGATGTCTCGCCTCATGTCCAATCACTATTCGTTAAACGCTCACTTGTTTCGTGTTGGGCTGGGAGACAGCAATCTCTGTGACTGTGGACAAGGTTACCAGGAAGCAGATCACATTATTTGGTCATGTGCTGAGCACCGTGAAGTCAGATCCGAGTTGTACGATTCCCTTCGGGCTCGAGGTAGACAACCTAATGTTCCAGTTCGGGATATTTTGGCTAGACGCGATCTGGAGTTTATGCAACTCATATATGTTTTCTTGAAGAATATTAACCATAGATTGTAAGTTTGATTAACCTTGTGTTTAGTTTGTGTTTTGTATGTGAGTGTGTATTTTTTTTTTGTAGATTTGTTTCTGTAATAATTGTATAATTACAGAGTTGATATAACGTCGATAGGATTAAGTATATGTTTTAGAAATAGTGACATTTTTGAATCATAAATCTTATCCCAAATTTCCTTTTCCCTCTTCCGATCCAAACAATTGTCATCCACTAACCTCGAGAAGACCGCGAGTAATCGGTTCCAATCCTTTAATTTTAGATTTAAGACATTTATAATGTATAAAGAAAATGATATCTTGGCTCTGTAAAGTTTATTCGATTGAGCCTGTACAAATAAAGTAATTAACAAAAAAAAAAAAAAACAAACTCCAAAGGATCCAGAACAAGATCCTTAGGATGGTCCTTAACAGTCCCCCGCGGACTAGAAATGCTGAAATCCATCGCCTGGCTGGTCTTCAGAAACTGGAGTTACGGAGAGCTGACTCCATCGCAAGGTTCAGAGATTGCTGTAGGCGATCCGATCAACAGATCGTCAGGGATCTGGCACGTTAGGTTAAGTTAAGTTAAGTAGGTAGAATAACAAATTAAAACATTCAAACAACATACTTCACAAGAAGAAAATTGAATAACATAACACAGTAAAACACAACATGTACAACACAAAATCTAAAAGTTAACCAAAGATGAAGAGCCCTTCTGGCTAACCTCTTGCCCTGTATTAGCAATTGTAAACCACATAACAAATCAAAATAAAGAAGAATTTTACTACTACTAAACAATTTCTTGTCACATTCGTTTCAACCTTACCCGAAGAAACATCAACAGCATAAACAATGACTGGACGTGGAAAGTGAGGCAAAGGACTCGGCAAAGGAGGAGCCAAGTCCACCGTCCGTCGTCTGGCTCGTCGTGGTGATGTCAAGCGTATCTCCGGTCTGATCTAAAACCCGAGTGTGCTCAAAGGTGTTACTGGAAAACGTCATTCGTGGTGCTGTTACCTGAAGCGTAAGGGACGCACCTGAGGTTAAGCTTCGTTCATTTTCACTATCCAAAATGGCCCTGATAAGAACCACCAACTAATTTGAAAAGAGATTGTTTAGGAATTCTTCTAATCTTGGCATGAATGAAATTCCTGGAACCAGCAAAACGGTAGCAACCAAGCTTCTAATCCGGAAGTAACTGGGTTCTTTGAGTGCCCATTTCTCGTAGCGATGAAGGCTAGCACTGCCTTTCCAACCACCGGGTCAAGCCGTACAAAGAAGTATTTATGGTGATCTTATATGGTTGACACAGAACTGCCTTATTGGATTGAGGAGATAGAAATTCAAATAGCCAGAAAATTTGTGTGGCCCTGAAAAGGGACGTTTGATTTGTCAGATGAGTTCTGATGAACACAGCATGGCTTTGCTGTTGGCTCACACTCCAATACGGTGCAGATTGGCAACGATGATAAACGCCTTGAGTTAAGAGCCTAGAACTCGAAAAGTGACAAAACTGGGCGATGGTTTAACGTGTAAGAGTTATACTTTTTACTGTCAAGGCGGACGTTGCGAACGAAAATTAGGTTCACTCACGATCCATGTTCATTTGCAAATATTTCTTCATGAACTCGACGAACTGCAAGTTCCCTTCGTTAAAATTACCCAGCACAATCATGGGCATTGGCTCGTCAGATTCCACGCACAAAAGTATTGCTTCTGCTTGTACGACAAATCTGTACGATAGTGAATAGAACAGAAAATCAAAATATAAAAACGAGGTAAGGAAAATAATTAAAATATGGTTCAGATTAATACCTGGTTCAATAAAGATACACATTACCGTTTATTATATAAGACCACGTAGTCCTTCGTCATCATTGCGTACCACCCCATAGGGCTGTCCCTTGTAGTTTTAAAATTTTCTTTTGAATTTCCATAAAATTCTTCTAAAATTTCAGAATTTTAATTGTATTAATTTCTGAAATCCTTTCAATATTCACTTCTTTCCTTGTAATTCTACTCGCGTTGAAAGGTATTTTCTAAGAATTCATTGCATTTCTTCTCATAAATTCCTCAAATTTTTCGTCAAAATATGTTTGGTAAACTCCTGGAATTCTTGGCTACATTCCTTTTATGTTCTCCTGGAGTTATTCTCAGATTTAATCCTACATTTAGAATTCTTCCATCCGTTAAGTTTTCTCCTGAAATCTCCGGATTTCTAGAAATTATCTTTAGATTGCATTTGGCTTTTTTTTCTTTGCGGTTCTCAGAAGTTCTGCTCAGAATTATAATGGAATAATCATCAGAAATTTCAATGAAATTTGAATCCAATTCAGAATTTTTATGACATACTACTCAAAATTATTGCGGGTTTCTCATGAAATTTTGAATTCCTCAGAACTATCTTAAGAGCAGGTTGCACTTGATGTTTTCACAATGATTTTTTTTCCCGTGGGAATGTCCTTGGAAATTAAAATCAAATTCCAAGAGCATTTAAAACTGTGCAGTTGGTTCTTGAAAATTTCTTAAAGTATAATTGCTTTGAGTTCAGAATTTCAAAACCTCCTTCAAGTTTAAAATGTGTGGAAAATATGCATATTCCAGAACCAAAAAAAAAAAAAAAAAAGAAAAACATTGGCAAGTTTGTCTAACATATATGAAAAACAATTCTCGAAGATACTATATTCCATATACTAATGGTTTTGGCGAAAACAACTTATTCCTCCTAAATACGGCTTTTGAACCACTGTGCATTGGAAGTAAATGAGCAAAGTATGATAAACTGCCCTCCCCATCCTTAGCACTTTCCATAGCTAGTTAGACCCCCTCTAACAATTGATGGTGTCTTCTGGTTAATATTCGCGCATATGTTCAATGAGTTGAGTAGCTGACTTGTCCATCTTACGAAATCGGTGATATTGTATGGTATTAAACCATGTAATCTCAATTAATTCCATTGAAATTTTCAAATTTCATGCCATTCCGTTGCAGCACTAGCAACTCAAACTGCAAACGGATATCGCGCTTGTTATTTAAATTTCAACAAGCACCGCACCGCACAGATGGTCAACCAGGGCCCGGATGGCAGTGGCACTCCGAACACCTTCACTCATCTTGCCAAATGCCAATCGTGAGGTGCGAATTACTGGCTACATTCCATCTCATCTCCCTCCCATCCACAACGCTCTACTAATACACCAGACAGAGAGTATCATCACCAACCTTCGCAGTCGCATTTTGCGTTGGCTGACCACCACGTCCTAGCTTCTGTTTGATTCACACCTTCACTATCCGCATGTTGCAGTTACCTACCTACAGAGACGATTATGGCGAGAAACATTTGGAAAGCCCACTTCCAACCACATATTAACGACAGAAATCTCGCTCTGTTGCATTAATTTTCAGCTTCCCAACTCAATCGGATTGTTTGCAAGCATCCACTATGACTTCGAAGAGTTAAAGGCCACATTCTTCAGCAGCGGCGAGCTGGACGATGAGCCTCCTCCTCCTCCTCGGAGACGGGTTATACAATCGACACACGCGACCAATCAGTCAAAGTCGCACCTCTGTAGGCGCTAAGCCGTAGAAAAGAACCTGACACCCGGACAAGTCTCGAAAAGTGTATAAAATCTTAAATAGCACCCCAACAACTAGGAGTGTTTCGACTAAAATTAATTGATCAATTTGTACTTGCCTACTGGCATGTCGTCGTCGTCGTTGTTGTCGTCATCATCGTCGTCGATCGCCTGGCAGCCCCCCATACTCAGGATCATAAGTATCATAATCGTTAGACCAAACCAGTCAACCCCAGCCAGTCAAAGTTCAGCCACGATGGGTGGAAGAAAAACAGTTTCAAATTTAATTAACAACTCGGTGAGCCCACAGGCTTCCAAATGTGATCATTATCTCCTGCATTGTAGACGCATACATTTCGTTTCGTTTCAGTCGCAATGAAAGGTGCCCCTCCCAAAATCGGCGGACCCCGAACTGACAAGGGAAAAGTGATTGCAACCATCGCCCACCTCCGCTGCCATCGTTTGGATTGAATTGCTCGGGCAGGTGTCAGCAGCAGCAGCAGCAGCAGCAGCAACGTTGGAAAGAGTCAGAGATTGGTTGCAAATCGAAAACTCAAACAAGGCTCGGACCGTTCGAGCGGGGCGAAAGATATTGACGTGTAGTTATAATTTTAATCTCATTTATTTTCCTTTTGCTCCGGGTGACCTTCGTCGCGTCATATATCACACCGAGTGTGTGTCCGAGTCCGAGAGGAAAAGGTTGCCTTGGGGTTCGTTTTTTTTTTGGTTTCGTTTGGTTGGCAGAGACTGCGGAAAGTGCTGCAGGCTGATTGGAGCGCACGCAGTGGTCGGATTAGATTTGGGCGTTAGATTGTAATAAATTTTGATCGTAAGCAGTGCTGAGGAATGCTGTGTCGTTTCGAATGTCATAATTTTCCAAAATGGGTCTCTGGAATGAACTTTTCCAGTTACACGTAGTGAATGGATTGAATCAACAAAGTAAGCAAACACGGAGTGACCTTTTTGCTTAACAAGACCGCAGTTAGCGATCCGCTATATTGGCCAATCGTGCAACATCTGCTGCACTGTGGCTGGGTGAAGAAAGTGTGAGTCTCTGGACTGGTTAGGCGAATTTTAAGGATCGCGGGTGGATGGGAGAAGGATGCCATTAACATTGTAAACATAATTAGTGCATTAAAATAGCTTATTTTCAGCCCGTCTTTGCTGCGCGGCGTCCCAAGCGTAATGATATTGTTTTAATTATGCTTATTTCCTAGCGTATGAAAGTATTACGATGATCTGCCATATTTGGGACTACGGTATTATGGTGCTTCAAAGTATACACAATATAAGGAAAAAAAATAACAAACGTAGAGTAACAGTGCCTGTGCAGTATTTAATTTATGGCGTGTACAATAGACTGATGTAAATTTTGAAATTTTCGCTCCGTGGTGCTCAAACGGTTCCAAATTAGGTCCTGATTAGCGTCCAAGTGTTCATGAATAATAAACAATGTATTCTAGTACGCTAGCAACCCCGCAATCTGATGCTTTCGTTATTTTTAGCAACGTCAGGAATGCTCAAGAACCCCCAACATTCAGCCAGAAAACATACTACTTATTCAAGGCACCTTCCAAATAATTTTTGTTTTAATCAAATGTTAAATTCAATCCTCTTTATCCGTAATACGCTCGTGAGGCTCAAACCTTTGTAACCCAAGTAACAATTCAAGCTGAATTGTAAGAACAAAAGTTGATTATTGGTTGATTTAAGGTGTACGAAGCTGATTAACACCAGGCTGAATATACAGTTGATTAGTAGTGCATGAAGCGAATTGTATCCCCGTAATTCAACCTCAGTAAGTTAGCTGATATAAAGACTGAACAAGACTTATTTAAGCTTAATACTACCCCACAAACCAGCAATGCGCTACAAATATTCTGATAGCCTGATAGAATAATATGAATTTATTGTAAAATATTGTTAAATATCGTCAGTCTCACTTCTCGCATTTCCGACATTTTAGTTATTCTAAATTCACTGCCTACCTTTCTAATCCCATACAGCACCAGCAGTAGAGACAAGGAAGAAGAGCTTTTTAAGAATAGCTCCACCTAGAAGAGGACTGTGACGACGTTGGAAGTATTGACATTAGTATTCCTGTGTTTTGTCTGTTCACCACTTTATATTGCACTTAATTTTCATACCGCGTTTCAAAAATAGAATTCAATTATAGCACTAAAGCATCGAAATACATCGCGCACTTGTGTCCACATTGTGTTTACTGCACTTGAAATGAGAGGAATGTTTTACTGTCCCAATGTATTGTTTACAATTCTGCATTGCTGTATAATACTCTTCCGGTTGCTATTATTCAACTTAATTTTGACGTGCTTCATGTTAATGATCATACCTTCTGCCTCAAATATGCTTATGTGGTGGAGTGGGTATAGTTGACACCTGTGAATCAGCGACTGCCGGTTCGAATCCCGAAATGTAAAGGTAATTTTTAGACTTATAATAACAATATAAATATGTAAATCCAATTAGTCAGTTAGTGTTTTCTAAAGCAGTCTCATAAAAAAATATAAGATATGAGAAGCGGTCTTCCATTATATTTTTTTTAAATAAAGAATGAAGGTTGAATAAGGGTTGGAAAAGACTGTTGGTTAATGCCTTGAAAAGCTTATAATTTAGATTGCTGTTAAGCTTTGGGCTGATTAAAATCACCAGATTTAGATGTTTAAAAGCTGAACAAAGGTTAAATCGGTCTATGTACAACAATTATTCAAACTAAGCCTGAATTAAAATCGTTGAAAGAACACTTGTTAGGCATCAATTTGTTACCTGGGAAGCTACTATATTTTTGTTTTTTTTATAGCTATAACTATTAAATCAAATATTAAAAATCCATCATCACCAAATCGTGGCAAACAAAATAGTTTTAGCAGTGCTACAATAATTATTAAAAAAAAATCTTTATAACAGCTATGCAGACAAAATTATCAGTAACACGCTACAAAAAGATACATAATTTGTCTATTAATAAAAATTGCTTTGACCGACATTTCATTTGCGTTTGCACAAACCATTCCTATTTTAGAGGAAAGGTACCATATTTGCAATGTTTAAATTTTTGAAATCCTCCAATAGCAAAAGCCATTAATATGCCGGTCAATTAGAATATTCTTTGTTTATTTTTTTCCGGTTCAATACTTAACTGCCAGCAGCATGACTAACATCTTTTGACAGGTTATTTTCACAAAAATTCTACAAAAAGTGTATCGGTATTGTTAAGTACGGGGATTTGACCATTGCAAGACGTTAACACATTTACAACATAATTTAACCATTCATCGGCAACACAACTGGTATACATTGTTAGATGGGATGTTACGTATTTTGAATAGATTATATCGGAATGCAACGAATGCAGCAATGTTATGGTAATTCAATGGGTGGAAGAATTTTTTGCAGAACATTTTTTTCTTGGCGTTTTACCTTTACGCTTTCACTTGTACTTTGTTACCAGTACGTTAAAAATGATCAATTTTTTTTAATGTGCCTCATGTGATCTAGCATTCAGATAAATTTTATAACAGAAGCGGTGACCCACTGGATGATGGCGCGGTCTATGCTTAATAACTGCAGCATAATAGTGACATGAGTGGGCATCGTTGGCTTTAACTCAGATGAGCGTGTAGAGCATTGCAGTGGTATATTTAGCATTCCAATTATTAATATCACCAAGTCTACCGACCTTCTGTTCCGTTCCTTCAAATCGCTTTCTGGTTGGCACGGTACGATCGAGGTGGCTTCTGAGTCAACTATACATAGACGTCAAGGACCATTGCTCTGCGGGTTTCGATGGCGTCGTTTTCGCGTCGATGTCCGTAATCGCTAAGAAGAAATAACCTTTTCGGTTAGATAATGGGTGACCTTGCCTTTGTATACCAACAGCGTCAGAAGGAAGCGCCTGAGTATCGGCACCAATTCCTCAAAGCGACCACCAAGCGTCACCATCTCGCTACAACAAACGGTTGACCAGAAAGTGGTACAGCCATTGCTACAACCTGCAACAGATCAACCAATCAAATCACCATTCTGCCACCATGTTGCCAGAGTGTATGGTTTAAATTTGGAAAATACCGTGTTCATTGAGATTTTTAAGATCTCTGACAAACTGCTATGAAGTTCCCTAAACAAAAGCGAAGATCCCTGAAGTCTTCTCCCTTTGCGAAATTCCCTGAACTTTTTCAAAATGCCCTGTACTGCCGTTATACGCATAAGAGTTCCATGGTACATAAGAATTGCATAGAACATGGGAAAGTTATGCGTATAACGGCAGTGTACTTCTATAAAGTTTTACGCAGTTCCTCGAATTATTACGCAGTCCACAAAACTTCATCAAAGTTTGCTGCACGTCTACGTTTCTCGTTCATTTTCCGCAAAGTTCGACGGACGAAATTTCCTGAATTTGTGCGGAATTCTCTGAACTATTTCAAGTCCATGAGGTTTCATCAAAGTGCTCTGAAGTTATAAAAAAGTTCCCTGAATAATAAAGAGGTTCTCTGCCATTAAACAATAAACTTCTACGAAGATACCTCAACTTGTATATAAAGTTCCCACTTCTACGAAGTTTTCTCAACTTTTCCATGATCTCAGAACTTCAAATTATTTCACTAAATTTAGCTCATGATTCATCTGGTCTTAATGCATAAAACAAAATATAATAATAATACCGAAGAAACATTCAAAATCAGGACAGTGTTCTAGTGAAAACAGTTAACGAATCATTAGAGTCAAACGAAGCATAAGCGTTATTAATCACATTAGTGACAGTATGAATAGCCTCATTCAGCCCATACTGTCAATTACGAGCTTCGAGGTGTTTGAAGTGTCGTTGTCTTATAACTTTTTCAGGTACGTAGAAGAAAAGTTACCGAAGCAGTTCGATGAAACTCTACTACGAAGTTCACTGAAGTTCGGTGAGCTTCTACAAAGTTAGCTTATCTTTAAAAAAATCTGCACTTCAAGAAAGTTTCCTGAACTTTTAAAAAGTTCCCTGAAGTACCACGAAGTTTCTTGAAGAACTATAAAATTCCTTGCAACTCGGATAGCAGCTCGTACCCTGGTGTAGTGGCTGTAGGTGCATTGTCAGAAGGCACCAGCAAATCAACAGAGGAAGTGGTAGAGGTGCTGCATGAAGAGGTGGTGATAATGGACGTGCCCTCAGGGGGCCGATAAAGCATGCAAAAACGAACATCAGCATCCTCGGCAGAAAGGGTTTGCGGATCTGCCGAGATTCGATGCGTTGCAAGCACACACAAAATATAGGAAATCGATTTAGATCTCCATTTTAATATTTGTTTAGTCCTTCGGCTCCGCAGAGCTTTCAAAGATATTGAGCCTACTAAATAAACATTTTGGTAAACATGGTTTTCGATTCAGATACTGACCGTTGAGTGTGACAAATATGTTGGATTAATCCCAAAATTTTCAGGTTGACTACTATTTGGGACGAACACACCATGTTTTTTGTCTAAATATATTTGAACAGTTCTCAAATTAAAGTACATGTTTGAATTAACTAGTAATGTCGGCTACAGCTTGAAAGGCTGAAAATACTGATGGATGAAGTCACACGAAGAGCCCTCCGAACTATTGGTTCTCTGGCAGCTGCAAAATACCTATCAATTTGATCCACCAAGCTCAATCGGATCCAAATCAGGCTGATCAATCTCCCAAAATTTGCGCTAATTAGGTGGCGAACTGCAATGGCTCTTAGATTAGCTATTAATTAATTTACAAGTTGATAACTTTCTGGTAGGATTAATCGGCTGCTTTCAGGGCAACACTGCATCTTGCCCTTATGACATAATAGCCTGGATTGTTTCTCCTATTATTCCAACGTTGTCTGCTGAGTAGTAAATGAAGCATGTCAGAAGAACATCATCTTCCTAATCAATTAATAACTAATTATCCTAACGCTCAATTTTCCAATTCCCACATTAACTTCAAAGGACCAAGTGCAGTAGGAGTTCGCATCCTAATGAGAACAAATTTTGTGAGAGTGATCAGGAGCTGATTTTAGATCGTTTGAAGTTAATGGAGCTAAATCAATATTTTGAACCATGAAAATTCCATGCGCATGGATCGGTAACAAATAACCCCGCCGGTAATTGGTCCATAATCGTTTAACTCATCTTACGCTTGAAATACTTCTATAAAACCACAATCTCTCAACCCTCAAAAACTGAATACCAACTGATTGAAATTAATCAGTTGTACCAGCAACACGAGAATGTTACAGGACTACAACAGTTCTCTGCTGTTTTCTTTATCACCAACCACCCACTTTTAGCATGCACGCAGGACGTAGATACGCTGCCAATCTCCCTGGAGCTCACCGAGCTTAGCTCATGAGACACAGCACATGTGACACGAATGAGGCACGTAGGAACAAAAAATTAGGAATGAAAAATTGGTGGGATAAAATCGCCAAACAGTGGACGAGACTAATGTGCACCAAACGATGGGTCATATTAAGGGAAAAATTACCGCGACGAGTAATTCGCTTCGTATGTTTTTTTTTTCTTAAAATATAAGGAATAGTATGGACTTGAGTGAAAACCGTTTTCAAATCCATTAATTCAAATCCGAAATAGACCCAAATGAAGTTGTTCCATTACTAAATGGGCCATGCTGTGAATGAACTGACATAGCACTGCTTTTACTGCATTTGTTCATGGTTGTGGTCATAAACATTACATGAGATTTTCAACATGATTGAAGTGATTAAAATTATATAAAATAATAAAATATTAAAATTTATTTTTTGCTGTATGCAATAGCTTGGTTCTGCTCTTAAATAAATGTAACTATCCTAAGCACTTTTCAACTTACCGGAAGTGTTCTGGACCTCTGTGAAGGCCCCGAGGAAATCGAGAAGTTTTCATAATTTAGCTGAAGTTTTCGTACGTTCTCTGAACGATTTCATACTTTCCTGAAATTATCGGTACATTTTAAGGGTTAAAGTATTTTTTTTTCCTGAAGAACATGAAGCTGCCCTGAAGTTACCTAATCTCAGGCTTAAAGGTTTTAAAACTCATCCAAAAGTCTGAACTTTCTAATATTTACGAAAACTGCCGTTAAGACTCCTGAACTTCACCCAAGATCTCAGTTTTTCTGAGACACTTGGAACTTTCTAAAAGTTTCCACAGTTTTTTTTTATCAAATTCTCACCACATCTCTGAATTTATTTTGATTTACCGTAAGTAATTCTAAGAACTTCTTAAATGTTTCTGCAGTTTTTTTAAGCGAATGGAACAACTTTGAAGTTCCTAAGACTTCCAAAATGTTTTAAGAACCTCCCTTATGTTCCCCTGCTGATTGTTAAGATTCACGGAAATTCTAAGCATTTTTTTTCATACCTCAGATCTTCTGTAAAGCTTCTACAATTGATGTGAAGTCTATGGGTCTTCACTGAACAACTGTATAAATCAATAAATCAACCATTGAAAAAATCAATTTTTTATCCATAATTATGGAACTTTCAAAATATTAAATCGATCAAACTTGTGACATTGCATATTTTGAGCAATGACGGCATGATTCTCACTTTAATCATTTCTTTTTGCGTAGGTCTACGTCTGTGATTTCTATATGGGGGTACAATTTGTGAAAACCGAAAATAGAACATGAAACAAAATTGTGAAAGATTTTGAATGCTAATAACTCAGCTGCCCCTGGCTCAATTTCAATAATTTTATCACCAATCGATTCGAAATATGGCTGATATTGATATCGATATTGATGTTCAACAAGAAACTATTGAAAAAGTGGTATAAGTCCAGCATTGTCCAAAAGCGTCGAATTAACTAACAAATCCACCAATTACGTACATGCATATGCTGCTTCCCCAACACAGTCATCAGATAATCATTCATAGACGAAACATGTCGATGTAGCATTACGACGAGGTTCGGTAGTTCAATGGTTACCGTTTCTGCTTACTGAGCAGTAGGGAGTTCAATCCCAGGCCTGTCCCCTTCCTTGCAATTTTTCACTTTGCCTTATTCTATCCCTACTAGATTTAAATAAAAACCAAGTCTGCTTTAACCGATCGCATCACTTACCACAGTGAATCCTGATCTTAAAATAACCTACCTCACTAACACAACTATCCTTCCCGAGACAGCCGTGGAGATGTAGAGGTATTCTCGGTCTCTAGTAACAACCGGACGTCAAACTAATCATCCTTCCCTCTCCCCAAAAGACCGTGAGGACGTGGCCGGCGCTGTGAATTGATCTATAGATTGAATTAATGTGCTTGTACATTGAAGATGGAAAGCTTATCCCATGCACCATCTATGTAGTTCTCTGTGCAAGTGGATTAGTTCTGATCATTCACGGAGGAACAACTACGAAGTGCACGGTCAGATAACGTTAACTCGACGGCAAACACATTCATTGATACGTTTGTTGTTGTGGATGATAGAAGAACATAGCAGAAATAGTGCGAAATAGGAAGCCATGGTCATCACAAAAGAGGAAATCGATAAAGAGAATTGGCTTTCATCCTTCTGCTTCAAAGCCCCTTACAGTCATCGTCATAGCATCGCACCGCTTTTGATTCTAGCGCACTTGCTGGTTGCAATTTTTAGATCAGGATTCACTGTGATGCGATCAGTTGTAAGCAGCAGAAATTTCCTTCCCAACTCTCTTGTGGAATCTTTTAGAGATTCTAAAAAGGGCCGGTTTTGTTAGATTTCGACGGAAAAATTAGGAGCGTTCACCACAAATATGAAGAGCCAGCTGAATGTCCTTTGGCACGCTTGGCGTGGAAGGTGAACAGACCGACCAGATAGGCTTCGCTGGATTCCTGTAGGGCCATCTCCGGTCTGACCTAAAACCCGAGTGTGCTCAAGGTAAGGTGTTGCTGGAAAACGTCATTCGTGGCGCTGTTACCTGAAGCGTCAAGGACGCACCTGAGGTTAGGCTTCGTTCATTTTTCCTATCAAAAATAGCCCTGATAAGAACCACTAACTTATTTGAAAAGAGATTGTTTAGGAATTCTACTAATCTTGGCATGAATGGAATTCCTGTAACCAGCAAAACGGTAGCAACCAAGCTTCTAATCCTGAAGCAACTGGGCTCTCTGAGTGCCCATTTCTCGTAGCGATGAAGGCTAGTGCTGCCTTTCCAACCACCGGGTCAACCCGTGTCCAGCGTAGCCGAACAAAGAAGTATTTATGGTGATCTTATATGGTTGACACAGAACTGCCTTATTGCATTGAGAAGATAGAAATTCAAAAAGCCAGAAAATTTGATGAACACAGCATGGCTTTGCTGTTGGCTCACACTCCGGTACGGTGCAGATTGGCAACGATGATAAACGCCCTGAGTTAAGAGCCTAGAACTCGAAAAGTGACAAAACTCGGCGATGGTTTAACGTGTAAGAGTTATACTTTTACTGTGAAGGCGGACATTGCGAACGAAAATTAAGTCCACTCACGATTCATGTCCAGGTGCAAATATTTCTTCATGAACTCGACGAACTGCAAGTTCCCTTCGTTCATGAGGTCCATGATGAAATTACCCAGCACAATCATGAGCATTGGCTCCAAGCAATATTTCGTCAGATTCCACGCACAAAAGTATTGCTTCTGCTTGTACGACAAATCTGTACGATAGTAAATAGAACAGAAAATCAAAATATAAAAATGAGGTAAGGAAAATAATTAAAATATGATTCAGATTAATACCTGGCTCAATAAAGAAACACATTACCATTTATTATATAAGACCACGTAGTCCTACGTCATCATTGCGTACAACCCCATAGGGCTGTCCCTTGTAGTTTTTCCCTCTCAAGGGCTCCCATATCACACATGATATTCGAATAGAATATCAAGCATGATGTTGATTTTACAAGCTCCTTTGATATTGCGAGACTATTCAGAACATGTAAAATTGTAGCTACGAGTTGGCTTATCACAAAAATAATTCCGTTACACATCGTTTTATTAGAAAGAGAAAACATAGTTTGCTATCTCTCTCTACTTTTCACATATAGCAGTCACGAAGTAAATGCTGCCAGCAGTGATGGCAGTTTCGGTCCATGTTCGGGTGTACTGCAATAATATTAAACCTCAATCTCACCACATGATGAGAATTGCAGCTGGTGAGTGTTGTTAGCATGATATCAGAGCAACCGTTTATCATCCGTTGTTATTTTCGTGTTGATTTTTGTTCACGATACTCAAATGAGATTATGCACATTGGTGAGATTCGATCTTTTGATATTTTCCCAACACTGATTGTGAGATCTTTGACTTATTAAATAAAGTACATGTTAAACTTCTACACTTAATGGATTTGATTGTAAGGCTACTTCTTCAAAACTGATTATTATGTTTTAAAAATGATTACGTTATTTGTCATTTTTTGATATTTTTCCAAAAATATTTTATTATCAACGCATTTCAATCACTTTCTTATTGTAAAATTCCGTTAAAGTTCTTGAAATCTTGGGGAATCTTATGTAGCCAAATGAGAAGACACTTTGTATGAAATTACACGCTGTTACACTGCTAAAATACTTTTCAAGTGACCTTAGTTAGTTGTCAGTCTAGTTGATAACAACATGAATTCACATTTGGAATTGTTCTAACACCCCTAAATTGAAAGCTATTGTTAAAAAAAAACGATGTTGGGTAAGTGATCGCATTCTGTCATTAGTAGCTCAATCATTTTTCAACCCTCCCTTGCCACATCGCCCCATCACCACTTGTTTCGTAAGTAATATTGAGGTAAAATTTGTGTCAAATCGGTCATCATTTACCCATTTGAAGTCATTTGTTGTTGAAGTTTGTATGAGACAATGTGTAAAGAAACACAATTTTTAAGTTTTTCCGCTAGGTACTTCGTACCGCATACCCCGTACTAAAGCAGAGGAAGCAGATTAAAATCAGCCTCATATCAATTTTAAATGCAGCAGGACATACCCTAGCGCAATCCAAAATGCACATGTTCCATAAAAAAGAAGAAACGCCTCACCACAGTAAACTGCTGCCTATGGGTAGTCAAATGTTGCACTTGCCCGATGCTAATGTCAGCCTTTTTTTTTCTCCACGCCCTCAAACAAACCCGCCACCATTGAGCATCACATCATCGCAGCGGTCGGCCGGTTGTTCTCGTTGTTGCTTAAAGCTCACACCTTCTTGTGTAACACACGCAGTGGCGGCTTTCTTCGAGGACTTAGTGGTGCACGAGTACGTCGGCAAACATACATACCCGTACTTCAGCACATCAAGCACCTAGAGAGGTGGGTACTCCTGACACCGGCATCGGCAGCAGCAGCAGCAACAATTCCAGCAACAGTGTTTGCTAAAGGTTAAGTACGGAAGAAAGTGTACGTTTGGGTGATATTTAACGAAAAGGCCGCGCCGGGGAAAATTATACGAAATTATGCTAATCACCTGGGCGGTGGCCCTAAGGAAAGTATGACGTGATCCGGAAAGTTGGTTCAATTAGGAACTGCGGCGAGAAGTGATTTTTGTTTGTTCATTCACTCACTTGATGAAGAAAGGAATTTTATCATCTAGGTCAGTGGATGACCTGCAATCCGTTTGAAGCATCGAGTTCTTCCCGGTCGGTTGGTTCGCAAAGTTCAATGTAATCAGATTATTGTTGTATGTAAATCATCTGGTACTGGCACTGATTCGAATCGGTTGGGTTCTAGCTCCGTACGACTCCGTTACAATCACACAAAACTACTTGCTAGCTCGAACCCCAGAAGCTCCCCGGGAGCAGAAAAACACATAGTTCCCCTCGTGTTATCGATCGATGAAAATATGAACCACTAAAGTGTCTCAATATTTATGGCTTCAATAAAACAATAAAGAAACAGCCCCAGCATCTAAATGAGGTTATAAATTTCCAATCTATTACAATATATCGCTTCTCTTTTCTCTCCGTTGTCTGGCAGACGGCAGAAGCAGCAGCTCACGATTTGTCCATTTCCCTTGCCTTACATGCTGCCACTGCCGCCTGGTAGGAGTCTCATTGGAAGAAAGAAGAGAAGTCACACACAGGTAGGCACTTGAAAAAGTCATTGTTGTCCCAATGCTCAGTCAAAAAAAAAAATACTGTTCAAAGAAGCCACTTGGTACACAACAGCGGGCACAGAATTCAACACGGGAGCAGGCGTTTATGATAAATTGTTATTGCGAAAACATTGATTCTAGCAGCAGCAGTCGTTATCAAAACGAAAACAAAAAAAAAAGTTTCAACCCATTCGAAGTCAGTCCAGTCGGTGGACGGCGTGAGGAGGAGCGGATGGCTTTTGCATGCTTTTTACATAATATCGAGCTTTAAAATCGTAGAAGAGCTCATAAAGCGTGGTGGATTATTGATTTTTATTGTTTTTCTGTAGGAAAAGTCATGGAAATAAATTTTGAACTGTGTCGACTGCTTTTGTTACGGAGAGTTCACGAATCTGGTGGAATTTTTTCTCTCCTCCACTGCATCGCGTTTGTTGGAATTCGGAGCATTATCATCTATCAATTCGGATAATGACTTTTATTGCCTATCGGCAGCAACGATTTTTTTTTTGCCGTCGATCATGCTGTTGTGTTGTGTAATAGACGTCTATTTTGTACAGCTGTAAAGCGTCCCGATTGGTGCAGTGTTTCTTAATTATTTGAATGCATTTATTTCATAGATGGTCCTTTGTAATTACCACAACGACTAATTTAGATGCGATTGTTTTTGTGATGTCAGTTAGGAACTGGATTATCAAAAATCGACCCCATTTCAGTGATTTCAAGTGGTACACACTTAGAAATACCTAATTTTACACGTGACGGAATATATTTTTGTCAGAAAGGATGAGACGTAAACAAACATGTCATGTAAAATTAAGTGCTCCGAGACTGAAAAGTTCGTTTGATTGAGCTGAATTTTGCGTCTATTATGACTAAATTTAATGTCAAAATTGACGCTTGTATATGTAGTCTCAGAGCACCTAAATTTACATGAATTTTTCTAAGTGTGTATAGAAGGACATCGATCTGTCAAATTGATGATATCAGCTGTAAAATGAGAAATGGGATCAAGAGGATAGTCAATTCTATTAAAATAATTCTAACGTGGTTTATAATTCTCTGTCTTTTTAGCACTCCTGAACTTATGTCTTGTAATGCCTTAATTAATTTATGTCCTTTATTTATAATTTTATAGCTTTCACAAATACATCACCTTCCTTCACGCAGCAAAATATTAACGTTTGCATTTTTCGCTGACTTTTATGCGATAACTGTATATAGATCAATTTTTAAAGCGAAACGTATTGTTTTTCTGTAATTATGGCCAAAAAAGTGGGGACACGTATTCTTTTCTTCAAACACTAAATTTGCCTGGATACATTTTTTTTTCAATTTTTTTTGTCACTGTCGTAAGCTTGTGTGAACCATTTTTTTTTCTTTGGATATTTTATAATTTTTCGGAACCAATTACACCAAACTTTGATTTCATTAGGTTTCGTAGGAGGAAAAACACGACCGCAAAAATTTGAGTTATCTACATACATTTTGAAGTCCAGAGAGAAGCAGCAAAATTTTGCAACAAGTGTCCCAGTTTATATAGAAGTATTATCTGAAAATAAACATTATTTTGAGCTGACCTTGCATCGTTCCATTCGCAAGCATTTTGTAAGCAGGAAGATAAATGAAATCAAGTGCTTATTGATACCTGCAATACCTAAGGTTTCAACCCTCCCTATGTTTATGAACTGAGGAAAATTGAAAATTTCTGCTCAAGGTTGATCCTGGTTGATGTATTTTTTTTTCTAGCAACAAGAAGCACTATTTTCAAACGAAAGTAATCGTTTGGTTCTAGTTAACTTTGTGTTTTCTCTAGCTTTTTTAGATAAACAATTACTTTTTTATGTAAACGTTATTATCTATCAACAGAATATTTCTAGATGTAATCATAAGTTGTCTTACTAAAAGCACAGTGAATTGTAGTTTCATTTTTATACCTGTGAGCTTGACGTTTTTACCTAGGGGATGAGTACTTAAGGGGGCTAGGTTTTTAATAAGTCTTTAGTGGGAATGACACTGACGAAGACTGCAAATTGTAGTCGAAATACGTATCTGTCATGGATACCAAAATTATTTAAGTAGAATTGGAAATAACCCTCTTTGCTGTTTTATTTAAGCATTCCGCGAACAACCCAATTTCATTACATTTAATTTTTCATAACTTCCGCAATGAATCCAATACAATTCAACCAGATCTAAGAGACGAAGAAATATTGCATCTGTAAATAAGCAATAACAACGCTCTTGATTGGCTTCTGATCAGCTTGGACATACTAGTTAAAAATCCTTTGAAAAGCCCCCTGTAGAGCTAGTCGAAAAAAGAATGACTGCATTACCCAAAGTTTCTAATCTAATCTAATGTAACACCAACACAGCCAGTTCTTGAAAGCATCCTGGAAAATGATGGATATCCCTCCATAATTTTTCTAGGCTATTTGATATATGTTTCACATGGAAGATGCATTAAACATATCAAAACGGCTAGGCCTGCAGCATTTAAGGGGCGAGATGATTCAGAAGACATCGGGCCTGTTTAAATCGAAGATTTAAACACGATACTTCAGAATCCAATAAATGGATGAGACGTGGACATCTCGTACCGTACGTTCCGATTTTGATAATTATATTGGTTGTTGGAAGCATCAAAGCTAGAAAGGTTAAGTGATGCTTCATTTTCTTATGACGATTGGGACATGAGCACTAACTCTTGTCCTAGCCTGTTATGGCTTATGGCTATAGCGCCATTACTCGCTTTCTAAAAAGAGAAGAGGGAAAGGAAAAGGAGAAGGAGAAAGGGGACAAAGGGGACAAAGGGAAAAGGATTATGTTAACTCTATGAACATAAAAATTATTTTTGATTTGAAATATACAATATAGAAATGCATAACGGCGGTGGTCACTACCCGAGTCTTGTCACTACTATCAAGTCATAAAAAGTAATAAGCACTAAAATGTTATCCTTTGATTACTGGAAAATCCTAAATCCCTAGTTTGAAGTTGTCACGACTAGGGTTCGGTGGTAGATCTTATACCAGTAACGCAACACAAAAGGTGATCTGGATTGAAAAGATAAAAATTTACAAAATGGAACGAACTCACCAAGTTTAGCCAATTGAACCAGAACCATGTGTTGATGTAGAAGTTCAAATTGTAGACGAAGCTTGACGAAGATCAACATGAACTAGTCCGGTTTATGGTAGTTGCGCGGAATGTCTTCCGTCGATTTGAGATAAACAAATGATGTATGTAATTGATTTTTGATCGTGGCCAATAGTCAGGTTCAACGCTGCGACTCAACGAATGATGGGACGCCTCGTGGAGGTTCTACATGACTTCGGAACTGCTTCTCAGCGTCAAATAATAGGGATTGAGGATCTAGAAATTGTCCCCTGAAAAAAAAACAAACGTCCATGACCGCATTACCCAAAGTTTGACGTCACACCGTCAATCATTTAAACAGCGGAGGAACAAAAGAGACGACAAATTATCTGGGTCTCACCTATTACATCTCATTGCGCATTACCAAGACAAATGACAATTCGTCTTTTCGGTCATTCTGTAACTCTTTACTCCTATGATAAAATCCCATAAGAAAACATCAGTCTGTGCGTGAAACATGGTGAACATTTCCCTACCCTTTCAATCCTATGAATATCCCATAAGATTCTGTCAAGTTTTGTGTGGCTTGCTGGTACCAGATTGGAATGAAGAGATAATGCATAGTCCGCTAGACTTCATGCACAGATTGTCAGATGCTTAAGGGGTTTTACCATAGGAGTATAGAGATGCAGAGACGTCGTTAACATCAATGTTTACTGAGCATTCAACCATATATCTGCTTTTCTTTCATAAGGGCCAATGCCGCCAACGTAAACAATTACATATTCCGCGAATTTCTCGAGAATGAAAACTCACTCAAGTAAACCACCTCGATGATTGCGTAGAGCAAGTGTCCTGCTATCCGATAGAATTGGTGGCGTACATGGATTGACTTTGAACTACGAGAAATTTACGAAAGAAGTCCTTGTTTACGTTTTCGACATTGGTCCTTATGAACGCTCAATGTCGTTATCACGAATATTTTATTTTGACAGAATCGCCAGTTATACCACTGAGGCAACACAAAAATGGGGTCAACTTTTAGCCAGCTGTTTTGCATGAAGTTCCACATATGTTATGTGGCCTGTTACTGGGTTGCCTGTTATGGGCAAGTGAGCCACCCAAATAACGTGTTTCATGACGTAAACGCTTTGCTTATTTCATTTATACAGCCTGTATTCAATATTATATGAAGCAGCTTTTACTCAACCTCTATGTCAGCTTCAACCTCTGAGTCAGCTTCTTTTGGCTTCTTGGACAAGCTGTTATTGCGCTTATTGTATATTCTATGACACTTTCATCCAGCTGTTTAGTTGTGTGTCAACTTGAAAGGCGCTTATTCAACAATTTCCCGATTGTCTAATAATCACTATACAGCTTCATATTGAAGCCGATTAAATATTGTTTTTACATGGCGGCGAATTTGTTGATATAATTTTATAAGAGTGGTATTGGTACACAGCAAAAAAATAATTTTGATATCACGTCAAAGTGGATGCACTACAATCATGTCGAAAATATGGTGTAATATTACTTGCTAAAAAGGACAAAATTATCATTAATACAATGCATGAACTGACATTACGCTGCTTTTACTGCATTTGTTTATTTATGTGGTCATAAAAATTACATGAAATTTTCGACATGATTGTAGTGCATCCACTTTGATGTGATATCAAAATTATTTTTTTGCTGTGTAAACCTCGACCCTACCAACATTGTTACGACAAACTGACGTGAATATATCCACATTACTTTTTACAATGAGATCGGCTCGTAAAAGTTTTATAATAATATTCATGTAACACTTTACTCAACTAGTTCATTCAGCTTTGAAAAATGAGCGGAGTAAAAGCAGTTGTAAAACTGCACATATCTAAAAATAAGTTGAATGTAAAAATGCTTCCGAAGAAGTGCTAATACCTATTGTCGTGACCGGACCGAGGTTTCCAGCCTCGGTCACGGCTACACGAATCTCGGCTGATCTGCTTGCAGTACTGCTATTTTATTACTGGTGCTGTTCCTGCTGCTGCTGCTCCTGCTGCTGCTACTGCTGCTATTTGGTCTCCGTTGCTTCCAAAGTTAGTTACAAGAATGACCTCTACGATTAGTTTTTTAGTTTAAATGATCTTTATTTTAGTTTAACTTGGACGATTACCATATAAATTTTTACTAAGTGATTTAATTGCTTTCTTCATCTTTAGGTATGGGCAAAATTTTAAATTTGTTTTACAGGATTAGTCCTAGACTTAGTACACGGTCGACCACCTTGGTGGGATTGGTTTGTTTTGTTTTTAGAATTTGAAGAGAAACTACTTAATACTACAATTTACAGCTTAAAACTAACCTACTCTACTATATACACTTAACCTACTATGTACAAATTGCTTATTAAAGCATGTTCAGAAAGATTGCATTTTTGAATAAATTTAGTTGTCATATCATCAATTTTGGAATCTACTTTGGGAATTTCTGCCTCTTGATGGAGGTCTGCTATTCTTGTGTCGAATGGACGATCTAGGATCATCCTCAACACTCTATTCTGTGCAACCTGGATTTTGTTCCTGTGGGTCTGAGCGCACGATTCCCACACCGGGGCGGCATAGAAGATCGCGGGGGCTATGATCTGTTTGTAAACAGCCAGTTTGTTTTGCCTTGAGAGGCGGGATCTGCGGCAAATGAGCGGATACAAACACCTAACCAAGGCGGAGCACTTAACTAGGGTTTTCTCTATGTGCGAGCGGAACAGGAGCTTCTCATCGAACAACATCCCGAGATAAGTAACATCAGTGGACCACTCGACCCTTGTACCATCCATTATTACGGTACAGGAGGGAGACGGTTTAAGTTTTAATGATTGTCTGTGAAGGAACATGATCGCTTGGGTTTTCGAGGCGTTGATTTTGATTTTCCACGAGGTGGCATAATCAGTAAAGGTGTCAAGGCATCGTTGCAGCTTGTTCGTAATTTCACGAGGCATCCTACCCTTGACGGCTATCGCGGTGTCATCTGCGAACAGAAAGAACACGCAACCGTCTCCTAGAGGAGGGATGTCCGACGTGTAGATGCTGTAAAGCAGTGGTCCCAGCAGACTCCCTTGCGGAACACCTGCTGGGATCGGAAATTGTCCCGAAAGGGAACTATTCAACGACACCCTGAACGACCTTTGCTGGAGATAGTTACGGGTGATTTTCACAAGGTATGGTGGAAAGTTGGAGTTACAAAGCTTGTATATAAGTCCGTCGTGCCAGACATTGTCAAACGCCTTTTCGACGTCTAACAAGGCCATGGCTGTGGACTTGGATACAGCTTTGTTACTTCGGATGTTATTCATCACCCGCACTAGCTGATGATTGGTGGAATGCCCCTTGCGGAACCCGAACTGTTCCGGAAGAAGAATGTCATGTTCCTCCACAAACTTGTTTAGTCGGCTGAGGATCAATTTTTCGAACAGCTTGCTCAGCGCTGAGAGCAGGCTAATCGGTCTGTAGCTTGACGGTAGAGAAGGGTCTTTCCCAGGTTTGCGGATCGGGATGATTTTTGCCACCTTCCAGATGCTTGGAAAGTAGTGCAGCTCCAAGCATCTGTTAGCAGGCTAATCGGTCTGTAGCTTGACGGTAGAGAAGGGTCTTTCCCAGGTTTGCGGATCGGGATGATTTTTGCCACCTTCCAGATGCTTGGAAAGTAGTGCAGCTCCAAGCATCTGTTGAGGATGGCAGCCAGCAGCGAGTGGACCCTCGGGCTGAGATTTTTCAACGCTAGGTTGATGACCTCTACGATCTTAGGTTGCTCGTTTTTATACCTTCGTGCTGTGTCAGAATTTCCCCTCACTAAGCATGAGATTTTGTTTGCATCTCACTCTAATTTAGTTTAACTCAAATTGAGTGTTTCATTACTTGACTCACCTCTCAAGTTTTTATTTATTTCATTATTATTATTCCACATCAACTCTATCTACCACACCTATAAGTTATTTAGTAGGTGAAAAAGTATCTCTGATGTTCCTTATTCAGTAAGAGTTGCTAGTTTTGTAAAAACCATCAAATGAGTAGTATAGTTTTGTAGTGACAAGCTGTAAGTTGAATAATATTCCGGAGTGATTTGAGATTTGGGCGTAATTGCTTTTGTAAACAAAGACGTCAATTGCCGATTTCTCTTGAATTAAAGCACAATCTCATAAACAAACTATACCAAATGATAGAGGAATCATTCCTCTACCTCATAACGTTAGTAGTTTTCGAGGTTGAGCTTTTATTCGCGAGAAATCGGTGATTGACGTGTTTGTTTACAAATGCAATTACGCCCAGATCTCAAATCACTCCGGATATGTGCGTAGATGTGATATGAGTCGTTTTTAGCTTCTGTTATTCAGTACGGTTGACAACTTGAATAATGGCTACATTTGCAGCTTTTTTCCGGATTCTTTACAGCATGACGATGGAATAGTTGGATTATATTGCTGAACAATGTTTGTTGGTCATAGCTCCTGTAGGGCCATTGTTTTGAAGATCTCATTCAAGATCAAGATCTCAAAAGACGAACCAGCCTCAGGCTGAAATTACATCAAACAAGACAAAAAATAATCTGTTTCAAGGAATCCATGCTTATTTGAATTTTGAAGATCGCCAACAAAGCAAGCTTATCAATATTCTTTAGCTTAGATAAATATGTAGAACAAATGCGTGGACAATATTCAGGAACTGAGACTTTGGTGGTGGGGGTCGTGCGGTTAGCGGCGTCACCCGTCGTTCAGGTGTATTGTGAGTGCCACGAAGTGAGGGTTCGATTACCGCTGGTGAAACTTTTCGCATCCCGGAAATGTCCCAACTGATCTACTGGGTTTGTGTGTGTGTTGTCCGTTGTCTTGTGTAAAGAGTTTGGTCTGTGAAACCTTTGGTTGAAAATGGTGTCAATTGTATTTAAAAAAAAAAAACAAATACTTTATGTCTCGTATTTAGGAGAATTTTTGGATGTGGAATTTTCAGCCTATAATTTTTAAAAGCAGAATTATATTTCTATATATAACAGTTTATTTGAGTTTCAAAATTTTCATCTGAATACATATCTTGTGTAAGATATTTTGAATAAGGTAGTCATTACCAAGTAACCCGGTTTTCGGTATTAAGAATTCTAAAAACGATACTTTATTAAAAACCATTAACTTATCATCATTGCTGCATATAATCAGGAATTATGTAGTATTTCTGCATCAGCGCTTCTATGAGCTTTTTCTCGACGAAACGCATACATATCGTCTTCTTCTTCCTCGCATTTCAAGCTTATTTATTATTGCATATAAGCTTATTGCTTGCTCTCTACTTGGTGTTCTAGATCCACTTCCACAGTTTGTAATTAAGAGCTTTCGATGCCTGTAACATTTGTGCATTAGTAATATTGTGTGGCAAGTACAATCATACTCCATGCCCAGGGAAGTCGAGAAATATTCTACCCGAAAAATTGCTAGACCAGACCGGCAATCGAACCCAACCAACTACAGCATGGTCTTGTTTTGTATCTGTACCTTTACCGACTGAGCTAAGAAAGGCCCCATAAAGAAATACACACATATGCAGTGTTTGTTTGTTTACATTAATGTGCATGCCTGCTGCTATATCCATTCCTATTGATATAATTGTAAAAACTGTTTTAAAACGCCCATACATCACTCTAAACTTCTCAAATAAGTATGACTATCGACTTTTACTTCGGCAACGTTTTCATTTTAACTGCGAGTTAACCTGCTGTTCTAATAAATGCGTTTTTTCAGCCATAAAAACCTAATCAAATTGAAGCTGACTAAGAAATCGTTTGAATGTTTTGGTGAGAAAATGCAGTCAAATTACCGTGTAAATTTTGGTTGCCGAAAACAGTCAATGGGTGCCGAAGCCGACAATTACCCTACCTATATTACAATTTTTTTCAAAAAGGGCGATAAGCGGATTTGTTCTTCGGTAACTTGGGTTTGTAGCTTATTGGTTCTAAGTATAATAATATTAAGGGTTCTTTCTAAGAGACATATTTTCTACAGTTCGAAGAGGTGTTATAGTCATTTACGGAACTTCTCTAGACTTCTTGAAATTCTCATGAAGCCCCTGGTACTGCCCTGACTTAATTGATCTACCCTGAATTTCCGTAATAAAAGTGTGTAGATTTTTTAACGTCTCTGAAGATTTCGGGACTGCTTGAAAATCCGGGAAGATGTCAACATTCCCTGCTATATATTTTTTAATTGATGGAACTTTAATTATTTTCCCATAAGTCCTGAAGCTTACGGAACTTCTTTTAGTATAATCCCGCATTTTTTGGAAGTTCATGAAACTCTTCCGAAATTCGGAGAATTTCTCTAAAGTTCTCGGATATTGCCTGAAGTTTTCTGGTTTTCTATGACATTTTCTATGTTTTCCTGATAATCTTTGGACTTCTGTGAAATTTTTCGCAGTTTTCCTGATTCTTTTTAATTTCCCATAAGTTTTTTGGACATCCCAGAAATTTTCCTGAAATTAAAATGAAATAAAAAGATTTTCATATCATATCTCCAAATTGTCCAGAAATTCATGGAACCGCCCTTTAATTATCGAAAACAATTCTTCATTAAGGAACATGCATAAATGCCGAAGCTTTTGAGGAGGGGTGTTCAGAAGTTATGACCAGCCATGCAATAGGTATAGCAAAATGCGCTTCGAAGGGGGAGGAGGTGTCTTAAACTGGTAAAAAAAAAATAAGCTAGAACATTTATGGATGGACCCTTATCTTAACACTGCTTCGAAAGTCATAGTCTAGATATAAGCGTACTAATTATGTAAGTACTTTCCTTATGTTATTGGAGCTACTCGAAAGATCCCTGAACTTTCTATACGTTATCCAGACTTCCTTAAATTTAGCAATGTATTTTAAATGCTTCTGCATTTTACTGAAGTTAATTAAAATGCCCCTACATTTTTCGGAAGCTTTGAAAACTTCTTGAAGCTCACGAAATTTCGCGAAAAAATATTTGTTTTGGCTTCAGTACACACTTAGAAATACCTAATCTTACACGTGACGGAATCCATCTTTGACATAAAGGATGAGACGTAAACAAACCTGTCATGTAAAATTAAGTGCCCCGAGACTGAGAAGTTCAAAAGTACGTTTGGTTGAGCTGAATTTCGCGTCTATTATGCTCAATTTTATGTTGAAATGGACACTCGTATATGTCAGTCTTAGAGCACCTAAATTTACATGAATTTTTAGTGTGTAGCTTTAGCTGAAGCTTTCTAATGCTCTAGTAATTTTTCAGATATTCACAAAATTCTTCGAAGAACTTTGCAATGATTTGGGTTGGTTTCTTTATTTATGAGACATTGAACCTTTAGCTGGTTGGTCTCTTGACCCCTTAATTTTGCTGAAGTTTTTGGAACATTTATGAGATTCTCAGAATATCCTATGCTTTTGAATTTTGAATGCACAAAAAGAACTAGTGAATTTATTAACTGACTCGAGCACTTCTTTAAATTAATGACCTTTACCTTTTTGATCGAAATTCACTGAGTTCACACTTGACTGACAAACTTGAAAACCGCGTCAAACGATACTGCTCTCCAGCCGATTAATTAGCGAAATGGTAGAGACTAGAATTTATTTTTCCCAAGAAACCACGGAATTTCCTAAAGATAAAAGGATTGAATCCTAATGTACGTATCCAGAATCTTTTTGCTACATTGCATTGGAAACGAATCATGCTATACAATTCTTACAAGTGCACGTAGCCAAGACACTTTTGCTATTTTGAATTTGAAAATGAAGCACTCTTTTTTTTTTTTATTGCATTGAATTTCTTATTTAATAACGGAATTCAATTTCTAACCATAGTTATTCTAAACTAAACTAAAAATTGTAACGAAATAAACGCACAACGTAATATAAGGTAGTTGAATTAATTGGAAGGTACTAATCCTAGGTATTTCACTAAGGCGCCCAGCAAATTTTAAAGTGCGTAATTTTTTGTTATTTAAGTTTCAGACACTTTTTCTATATTTTCCAAAAACTACTAGAATATTTTACCGTGTATTTTGTTCGAAAATGTAATTATTTTTTCTTACAAATTTGTCTCAGGCGACATTTTGATTGGAATTAACATTTTCGGGTGTTGGTGAAAACAGTGTTGGGAAAATATCAAAAAATGAAATAGCACCAAAGCCCAAGATCACGGTTGATTTTCGTAGACAAAAATCAACAAGCAAGCAACTGCGGATGATATTTCAAGCTGTGATATCGTAGTTACGAATATCAAGCTAACAAAACTCACCAGCAATTATTCTAATCTAACCGTGGTGAATTTGAGTTTCATCATTTTTACTTTACATCCGAACGCGACCCGAAACTACACTGGAAAAAGTGTTCACTTAGTTTCTATTAGGAACGCACATAATATTTTTTAAATAACAAAAATATTATTTTTAACTTAATATCACATAACATAAGGAATTCTATTTTTTTTTTTCCTTGGATTTGTTTTGCGTCGACCTTGTTTTCCGTGCTGAGCACCAATGCTACCGACGCCAGTAAGGCAGCTCCCACACCTGGACCCTATCTATCGACCCATCAACTCATGAACCGGGGACCAACGGCTTTACTTCCCTTAGGCGTGATCAGAGATGTTATGCCTCAGAACATCCCGGCGGCGCCGACTGGGATTGAACCCAGGCCTGCTGGGGTGAGAGGTAATCACGCTTACAACTACACCACCGGCGCCGCTATAAGCAATTCTAAGTGAGTAATTAAATAAATTTTATTGGACACATAACGTTCATGTGATTTAGTGGTGCAATTTCCAATTATGGGATCACATGAAAGTTATGAGAAATTCACATGGATATTTTCTACTGGTTATGTAATTATGAGTGTACCGTTACTGCTGTTAGCAGTAGCTTCGCTTTTGACATCGGAGATATGTAAATAGAGGGAGGGGGGGGGGGGGATCGTAAACTATGTTTTCCCTTTCTAAGAAAACGATGAGCATTTTTGTGTCGATTAACATCTCAGCTTTATTCAGCATGTTGTGATATGTCTCACAATATCATAGGAGCTTGTAAAATCGATATCAAGCATGATATTTTGATCCAATGTCACGTGTGATATTGAGAGCGTTTAAGAGCGGAGAAGGTTACGTCTGATCGATTTGTCATTTCGCGTGGACCTGCACAATTTTCAATGGCGACGATTAGAAACTGAGGGAAATGACATGTTTTAACGGCTTTCTTAGTCATAAACTCGCTAAAACGACTCTGATGTAGTTTCATATTCACCATCTTCAACTTATTTTTTTAAATTCTGTAGTGCTTGTTTAATGAAGTGTTTCATACTTTAGGTAATGTTCCAGTAAACCGTGTACATATTTGCTTAAGCAAAGCCAAACAGCAGAGAACAAAACAACTCTTATTTTGATTGCGTCGTGGGTTGTAAGCCATGGAACACTACCGGGTTACGTTCAAACCTTATTCCAACACACAGTAATTTTTTTCAAATACATATTAGCGATGTTACAAACCTATATTATATTTCACGCCAACAAGACCTTTACAAGTAAAATTGCTTGCCACTTGTTGATAAGTTGAACGATGGACTATTAAAAGAATTGAAGCGGTGCCGGTGGTGTAGTCATAAGCGTGATTACCTCTCACCCCAGCAGGCCTGGGTTCAATCCCAGTCGGCGCCGCCGGAATGTTCTGAGGCATGAACGAAAGCCGTTGATCCCCAGTTCATGAGTTCATGGGTCGATAGGTAGGGTCCAGGTGTGGGAGCTGCCTCCCTGGCGTCGGTAGCATTGGTGCTCAGCACGGAAAACAAATCAAGGAAAAAATGAAGGAATTTAAACATGACTATACCCGATGTTTAATAGAATCATGACACCTTTTTTGCAGAAAGTTACACTACTTTTTCCAACTGTGCATCACTAATTTACGCATTATAATTCCATTTCATTAGTGTTCCAGGTAACCGTTTTTGTACTTTCGATCAAGTTGATATGCCCGTATTTGACTTAATTTACCTTTTGAATGATCAAGCTACAACCGGTCTGCTGTTGACTTCAAATCAACCGCTCAAGATTTCAACTCGAATCGCTCAAGTAGACACCCGCACTCGTTAGCCAGATCTCCAAAACCAGATCCACGGTACCGTACAGAACAAGATAATCCATTTAAATCATACGAAAAAAAAAACGATCCACGATGGCTGTCCGTTTCGTTTTCATTAACAGGTCAAATTATACCTGTCGCTTTAAGCGGCTTAACTAAAATGAGGCGTTTTTCGATCGGTAAGCCACCCGCCCGTCACCGAACAGCAGTGCAGTAGGTTGACGCCGCTGCTGGCTGGTTCGGTCCTACTGACCCATAACAAAACCGACATGATTGACTTTTTCGGATCACAAGTTTTCGGTTTTGCGGCGTGGAGAGAGAAATTACATTGATCGAGGACAGGTCCGACGACCTATGATTACCACTGCTGATCCCGTTTGGAATTTGGAATCTTTCCTGCTTGGCGGCGAAGAGTGACTGGCGCTGACTGCGAGTCTGATACGCCCTCCGCCCTGCAAGTTTGAGGTTCGAGATTTGATGATTACTGGTTTCAGGTGATGAAGATATTAATACGCACCGTGCGGCTTACTCAGCACGTGCTTGGAGTTGTGTCGTTGGGGGGATAGGAAAGGGATTCCGGGGCCCATTCGTGGGTGGAAATGGTTAACGGTTTTTGATTTGTATTTTCTATATTCATGAATGGGGGCTTTTTGGAGAAGGTGAACTTTAATTGCATGGCTTTGGCGAAGAAGACGAAGAAGAGTGCCACTTGCGATCGACGAAATAGGTTACGACCTTCGAAATAGAATATCGCGTTGAAAACTATCATTACCGCGGCTCTAATGTGGTAAATTGCTACCCTCGCAGCAAGTCGACCGATTTCTACTCTAAGGTCAGTGAATCGTAATTACTTTGCAACTGTCAGTTCTGTCATCGGAAATTCAAACTATCTAAAGCGGGATTTGCTGTTCCTCTCGTTCGTCGTCTGCGTAATAAAGCAACCGCAAAGCACGTATGACATCTTTGAATTCCGATCTCGTTGAACGAAAATATCTCCCAGGAGGGAGCGATCACCGAACATTTGAAATCAACAATAACAACAACAGAAAACATAACAAAAAAAATCGAGAAGTGTTGACAGCACCGCGCTTCAAGTGTATACAACTCCCCGCTGCACTTATGTGATCTGCTCCCAGTCCCAGAGCTAAGAAAAGGCAACCACGAGAGACGGCCGCTTTCTGGAGAATTGTGCATTCCTGCATGAGTGTGTTTTGGTAAAAAACATATCTCGCCACTCAGGAATGCGGGAAATTCTCACCTCACGTGCTGATGCCGCTGCTGACGCCTCGAAAACCTGGCCGGGCGTTTATTTTTGGACCAGAGAAAAATTGAAATTTAAAAGCCTCAAAGTGAGTAATAGACGGAAATATTCTAATGACACTCGGTAAACAGTGCGCTGACGGGCGGGAATTAATTTTCCTTGGAAATTTCGGCTCCATCGGAAGTCAATCGTTCGGAAAACTCGGCAGAGGGTCATTGAGCAACGCACACCGGCTTAGTCGCTAAGCCAGTTTGCTTAACTGCTGCGGATTGTTCGAGGGGCTTGGTAAGTCCTGCATCATTTATCACTTCATCCGGATGAGTTTGGATTATGCTGTTTTGAGCTCTCGGAATTAGATTACGAACGAAACTGCAGGTATTTGATTCCCATTACGGCTTGTCAAAGTTCAACGGCAACCAACTCCTGTTCCCAGTCCCATCCCATTAAGGAAATGAATGTTACCGCTGTGCTGTAATTAGCCAGACCCGGTAGTCAATCTACAAAATATCCCACACCCTAATATAATCATCACCCAACCTTGACACGAAGTTAATTTTTTTTTCCTACGAGGGTGACAACTTCCCTTCAGCTGCACCACTCCGAATGCAATCGAAGTCACCATGCGATCATAAGTTATGATATGTTTTGATTTTTCTGAATAAATTTTCCCACACAACGCATTTGTTTACTCGTTTGTGCACCCGGCCCAGAGCTCGATGGAATTTCCAGAGCCATATGCCAGGGCTACTTGTTGCCAAGTCCTCCAACAACCGGGGAGTTGCAAGAGAAACGAGAACCATAATCACACCCTCTGTAAAATATTAATCAGGACCTGAAAGAGAGCGAAAAAGATCCAATGTAAATGAGCCTCTTTCCTCTTGGAGCGCTAGGCTGTCTGTGGTGTTGTGTTTTTCCCAACGGGGTTTGATTGCTATCCTGGCTTGAAACAATAAATAAAATCAGGGATAAATAACACCCTTTTTTGCGCCGCGCACAGGGGCTGTGTATGAAGAGTGAGCCGGTGCAGAAGTCACGGCCAAATAGCAGTCTACTATTGATGAACAAGGAGAGGAGGGAGCGGGAGAAGCTAATTGAAGTGTTCGTTGCTCGCTTGCTTGCAGTGCAGTGCAATAGTCGATGGAGCAATGGTCATGATCTTTGATAAGAGCGAGTGCTTAGGCGTTTCCATTTCAGCAGGTGGTGCCAGGCAGTTGTTTGATTGAACCGGAGGGTGAGCGTGGGACTGCGGTGCGGATGATGGGAATGGTGAAGGAAAATTTGTTTATTCACCGGATGACAAATTTAGTACTTTCACGATGGGACCGTTTTTGGGCAACTCACCAAATAAATCGAAATGTTATAGGACTCATAATGTAAGTTGACAAGTCAATGAACAGTAGGGGAATGTTCGATAATTACATGGTAGATGAGTTTAAAGGGTGTCCGTATATTTGGCCGAATGCCGTTTGGCCGAAAGCCGTTTGGCCGAAAGCCGTTTGGCCGAATGGGTCGCTTTGGCCGAAATTCGTTTGGCCAAATACTTGAAAAGAGATTTCCAATTTGTGAACATAACAAAATTCCTAAATGGCAGCCCTGTGAACTTTTTTTAACTTTCCATAATCCTGGTTATTTTTTTTTTGGCATTTTAATTATGGGATCTCATTATTTTTTTGCACAGTAAACGCAGCTTATCATAAAATTAACACCAATCAAAATTTAAAAATAACTGAAGATTTCTCCTTCTTTCAAACAAGAGCAGTTTTTTTAGGAGTTTTGTTGTTCGGCATTCGGTTTAACGGCATTCGACCAGATGACCCGGAACTGTTTAAAGTGACTTTTGGTATTTGAGTGATGAAATCGTAAATCCAAGTTTCTACGTCATAAGTCTAGCGAGATATAAATGGGTTTTTGTAAGGGCTACCTTAAAATCAGTTTTTGTACTTTTGAGTATTAAAAATCATAACTAATCGATTCGACATTTTCTACAAAGTTTTCAATATCATCAAAATACCCATGTTTTTAGAAGACCGTGACATTGTAAATCAATTTATTTGCTTTTTAAAGCGATTTTAATGCAAAATTTCACCAACAATTCAATTAAAATTTACCAATTATTCAATTAAAGGAAGTTTCTGGCAGCAAAAATAAACGTTATTTGATCAACCAGGACGTACTAATGTACCAAACATTTCTGGCAGGTTTGCTCGGGTACATAGGTAATTCCAATAGTCTTTTCGGTCGTTTTGGTTATATTTTTAATTAGTTTTGTTACTTTGAAAATCTGCCAAGGGGGTGGAAATCAATACTTTTTTCGAAGTCAAGTGGCTCAAAAATGCAAGAAACTTCGAGATCTGGTGTTCGAAAAAAAAATGTCAAATATCGGCTTTCTGGGACTTGATGAAACGGCTTCTAAAAATTTTCACCATCATCTCCAACCTGTTTTTTTATCGATTCAAATCACCAATTGGCATATGATACGTGATGCTTCACTAGGTGGTTCACTTATTTTGCATAAGGATGGCTAAAAAAAACGAAATACAGGAAAAAGTCATAACATTTCAACAAATATATCTGAAATTAATTCCATCAAATTTACTATTTTTCAATCAAAGTATAAAATGTGTATTATAATATTTTCAGTATCAGGCTTTCGAATGCTAATGCTATGAGTTTTTGTCATATGAAAAATATTTAATGAAAGTTCTTGAAAAAGTGGTCAAACAGGTATTCACTTTTAAAGAGAGATCAAGGTAATGAATGATTCCAGAAGAATTTCCAGTAGTTGCCTCAGAAGAGTTAATTGATTTCATATGCATAAAAAAATTAAATTTGTTTGATACATTGACATACACTTTTTGCATTACTTACACATAATAAGATTTCTTGGGACTCTTTAAATTATGTTTGATGTTCTTCAACGAACTGTAAGACACTGTAAATTTTAGATCTTCATCTCTTGATAATTTTGTATTGAGCTTGAGCTTGCTTGAGCTTGATTGACCACCCACGGTTGCTACTCTGTTATTGCCAGATCAGCTGTAATTACACAGAGAACCAATAGACGATGCTTGGGACTAGCAATCATCCTCAATGTGTAAGAACTGGTGATCTTAAATTAGGCAATACCAGTGCCGGCCGCGCCCGAACACTGGTCAAGAAAGGAATGGGAAGGATTGCGTTGACATGACACTCGCTTTGATGGAAGCCGAGAACACCTCTGCACCTCCACGAGGAATCACTGGGATGTTGGATAAGAGGGTTGGGTTTGCAGCAGGGGTCGTTTTGGTAAACGATATGCTGAATTGATGTCCTAACAATCATATAACGCGAAGGAGCTTGGGACTAAACCCACGGTCTTCTGCTCAGTAAGCAAAAACGTTTGCCACTAGGCAGACGAGCACCTTTTTAATCACCGAGTTACTGTTATTACCATGTAGTCATATTAACAAATAAAACGATTGACGAATATTGAATGTGGATCGTGAGACTCATGATGTTCTGCTCAGTAAGCAAAAACGGTTGCTCTAAGGCCACCAAGCCCCTCATATCACATAATACCGTTGCTCAAATTTTTGTATCCATTCAAACCCGGAACCAACGACAACAACGAGTTTCGCAAAATACACGATACACAAGCGATTTTACCATAAATCTCTTTGATATGTAAGGACCTGGGACCGCGTTTTTCTGCTCAGTAAGCAGGCCACTGTAACCGACGATCGTTCAAATTCGAAAACTAAAAACTACGAAAAAGTACTTAGGCCTTCATTAAGTTCCACTTTCACGCACTGGATCTTTAGTTGCCTCTGTGATATACTTACTTGCGGTAATTGTATTTGATAATTTTGTATTCTGTTTTAACTAATCATGTTTGTATTACTCCATGCGTGAAGTTAACAATTTACATAGTTGGAGATGCTCAATGTCATATATCTGACTTACCTAAAGTGGTCATTAGACGAGGAGATGAAAGTATAGAGTAGATAGTTCGGTTAGAGTCTACAGTTTGAAAATTGTTAATCGAGAGTGGACAAAGCACAAAGGACAATTTTGAGGAAGGTACGAATCGGGTTGATCATCAAACCGAACTTCCCTGTTGGAGAGGGATGGTGAGGAGTATCTCCCCCCACCAAAACTGGCAAAAGAGATGATCGCCAATTTGCTCACGTACCTTTTACCTAGTATCTCACATTCCTGTAGGTGCTTCTAAAAATTTGGTAATTTGTAATCGAAAAATTGAACATATTTGTAATTCTGTGACTTTAAATTTCAGCTTAATTGGTCATGAGACAACAAACTTACATCATGTCAAAGTTGACCAATTTGTATGAAAATCGGCATGGGCTGCTAATATATCGAACAGCATTGTACTTCCAAACATTGAATCCGCTTAATAAGCTTCGTAACGATTCATGATTTTTTTTCATCAATGTCTTTATTAGAAGTTTGAAGCTTACACTTTAAAAAGGCTTTCCAGTTATTTAAATATCGCATCAAATTGTTCTGTATACTCATATAACTCACTAAATGGTTATTAAATTTATTCTTCCAAACATCCTTCAAATCTTTTATTTAATTTTTTTTATAGTCACTTTAACGCTCTTGGGTCATTCGTGACTTGTCCGGGAATGAGATTTGAACTCGTGACTTTGGCGTGAGAGATATGGATGCTAACCACTACGCCGGGGTCGCCCCAAAAATATTTTGTTGTTGAGAAAGCACTTTGCTTATACCTTTTTTTCAGCCCGCAAATGAAACATATAGGGGAAATGGATGTAATGTCGGCTTAAATGCCCCTAATTTGGGCCCATACATAAATTCAAAAATATACATTAGTACCGTTCCAATGAGACGTTCATCTAGATAAACTTGATAAATAGCAGTTTTTTAGCGATGGGCCCAACCTTAGCTCTATAGGCCGACATTAGAGCCATTTCCCCTATTTATGAAAAACTTTACTTTTCGTTGGCAAATTCACGGAAAACTGTAGAATTTTTCAAACGCATTAGCAAAGAACCCAACGAAAAAGTTGCCAGTTTGTGTTTGTGGTTGCAAACTGGGAACCTCTGATTAAACTGTACATTTTTTGGAATTACTCTACCATTTGTACTTCTGCTTTTATTTTGTCTTTTAGTACTGAAAGGACCAATCTAATGAAAATAATATGAAACACTCTGATATAGCCTCCAATAATGAAAGCTAATGTAACTAAAATACTTTTAAATTTTTTTGACAAGATGATTTTGAACAGCTCCACAATAGACCCTTATGATATTCTCAAAATTACTTTTTGATTAATTTGATAAAAAATTAGGACTTTTCATAAATTTTGATTTTTTGGCCAATCCTAATGAAAAAAATAAATGAAGCATCAGGTATTAGATGCCATATTGTGGTTCAAACCATTATACAAATAGTTTGGTGATCTAGCGCCGCCAGTGATGTAGTGGTAAGCGTGATCACCTCTCACTCCAGCAGGCCTGGGTTCAATACCAGTCGACGCCACCGGGATGTTCTGATTCATGAAGTAAAGCAGTTGGTCCCCGGTTCACGAGTTGATGGGTGGATAGGTAGAGTCCAGGTGTGGGAGCTGCCTCCCTGGGGTAGGTAGCATTGGTTATTTCACATTATACCTTTATTCGAGTTGTTGTAATCATTCAAACCTGGCACCAACGATATGAAAGGATCTGGGACCTCGTTTTTCAGCGTACGTCGAACACGCCGGCACGTGTTACAACGGGACTACCATCGGTGGAGTGGCTTCGTCCACTTGATGATGGTGTCGCTTACCGTTTTATTTCAAGTATTGCAGTCAATCGTGGTTTACAGAACTTTTCCACCACTTCACTAAAGTTTTCTTCGAGAGCTAAGGTCTGGATGCGTTTCTGGTGCTCAAGCAAGTGACCGAACCCTCGGGAATTGGCGAATACCATAATTACACTAGTTTACAGCATTTTTGAACTCGGTAAGGTGATGATCATTTCCAATGCAAAATCCTACGCTGAATTCAATGCCGTGGTCAGAAAAAATAATAAGTAGAGCCATTTTTGAGATATACAAAAATTTTGATTTTTTGAATTTTGTACAAAAGTACGATTACTAAAATGACAATATCTTTGGAACTAGTGCACCAATTTTAAATCTTTTTTTATGAAAATGAAGCTGAATAAATTTGCTATCGTTCTCTAGAATATTATGTCTTGATTTAAAATTTAATTTTGAAGTCATTTAAACATTTACAGCATTTTTTTTTTTATTTTTCCTTCGAATTTTCCATAAAAATCTTGTTTTAATCAACATTTTTAATGGGATAAAAATATTCAAAAAATCATTCCATAATTTACTCTTAAAGTCCATTCAAAACCGGAGAAAATGAGTCTTTAATGGATGAAATCGGTTGGAAATTGTCGAAGTTATGAGCATTTTTGTAAAACACTTAAAAATGTTGCTGAAATACAACAGCTTTAGAGTTCCTTTTCTAGGTGTCGTTGTAAGCATCCAAATCGCATGTAAAGTTTTCATGGGAGATTCTTTTCTCTACATATCAATTTGATTAAGGCATATCAGGATTTAAAACCGAGTTGATACAAAAGAAATTTATTTAGGTTTTATTAAAAATGATTGAGAATCGAATGACTTTGTCTTCGATGTTTAGCCACTTGTGGATACTCAACTGTTTTGTGACGTCCTTGTTGCTTAACTTTTGTCAAGCAGAAATAACAATCCGTTGCATGACAAAACGGTCGACGCCATATGGTGGGCATGTCAAAGGACAAATAGCGACTGACAGATAACAAATAAGTGAGTTAGTAAGTAAGACATTAACACTTATCAAAAATAGATGAAGTAAGATAATGTCGATCAGGAATGAACAAAGCACTACCATGCTGTACATAAATTATTTATATGAAAGTTATTCAAAAAATCAATTTACCTTGCGCCTGACATCCACCTAGCCAAGCACGTTTTGCACGAACTACATAATACTTTTGGAATCCACGATTCGTCAAAGTCTCCAGGATCAATTTTAAAATAAAGCCTGTATGCAGATTGCAACGAAGCAGTGAAACTGACCGATTTTGTAAATAATAGTTGCCACACGCGTAACAAAACTTTTGAGGATCATTTTTACACTTGAATTCACGTTTTGTCGCATACATCGTTAAGCAATGTTAAAGAAAGAAAGCTGTCAAATTGAGTTGGTTGCGTTAGGTTCTCGCCGAGCGGTCTCACAAACACTAGCGTAAATTATATTGTTGAAAATATCCCATTTAATTTTGCGTGACAGCTGGTAGTGTTAGTGAAATGCACCGTATGCGTACACGTCCGCAGAAAGGCTTACTGGAAGTGGTGCATGAACCTAGGAGCGGGACAACGGCCAATCTTGGAACATTCAATTTCCATGATTTTACAAAAAATTTCATAACTTCGACAATTTCCAACCGATTTCATCCATTAAAGGCTCATTTTCTCCAGTTTTTAATGGACTTTAAGAATAAATTATGGAATGATTTTTCGAATCTTTTTATCTCATTAAAAATTTTGATTAAAGCAAGATTTTTATGGAAAATTCGCAGGAAAAATAAAAAAAATGCTGTAAATTTTTAAATGACTTCAAAATTAAATTTTTATATAAGGCATAATATTCTAGTGAACGTTTATTTAGTTAAGTTTATTTAGCTTCACTTTCATAAAAAAAGATTGAAAATTGGTGCACTAGTTCCAAAGATATTGACATTTTAGTAATCGTACTTTTGTCCAAAATTCAAAAAATCAAAATTTTTGTATATCTCAAAAATGGCTCTACTTTAATTTTTTCTGACCACGGCATTGAATTCAGCGTAGGATTTTGCATTAGAAACGTTGGTCAACCACTAAAGTTATGTTGTTTTGTAAACTAGTGTTACCAGCGTTTAGGGGTGTATTGTGGGTGTGTCGTGTTGCTGAGGCTGTGTACAATACCTCCACAGTGTGTTGTGTTTTTTTATTTGGTCGTTAGCCGTCTTTTTCCTTCTGGCTTAATTGTGCATAAAAACCTAGTTTAAGTATTTATTTATTTGCCACAATTATATTATTAATATAGCTCTTAGTTTTAATATTTTGGTGTAATTAAGTCCCTGTCTAACTAGCGAAGGTTTTATTTATGATTTTTCCTCTATACAAGTATATTAAACCCCATTTATGGAAGGAATACTCTGGACTGTGTGAGCGAACATAGTGACTTGTCACACAGGTTTCGTACTCATTATTTTTTTTTATAATTTTGAATTTAGGTTTGTTAAGACCCCAGTCTTAAAAAAAAACCAAGGTTGCCCTGGTCCGAACCTCCTCAAAACTCGGAACCGAAACTCATAGTCGTCAACAAGAAGAGCTTAGGGCCAGAGTTCGATGTGGTAGATCTTTTACCAGCAACGCACCACGAAATGGGCAATTTTCGAGTGTGAAAATGGTCAAAATTTGACCGTTTTGCGCCACCCCTAAATCAAGACCGGTTGAGCTCACATTTTGCATAGGGCCGTCTTTCGAGGCAATAAACATTTTGAAGGGGGTATCTTTTTGAAATTTGATGGTAATTTTTCCTCCATACGTTCATTAGCATCTAGGATAGAATATATAGTACACTAGCTCTTGGGCAGAGTGAATATATTGATTTCAATTAATTTACTTGCAAAGTAGACCTTCTGGATTAGTATTCCACTGAATATTTTACCGGCATTGCCTTCCGTTGAATATTGAGTATTGAGCTAGCAAAATTTCACTGAAACATGTTGTCGGCTAGTCATTAACTGCACACTTAGAAATAACTAATTTTACACGTGACGGAATCCGTCTTTGACATAAAAGATGAGACGTAAATAAATATTCCATGTAAAATTAAGTGCTTCAAGACTGAAAAGTTCGTTACTCGACGAAAAATACGTTTGATTGAGATGAATTTCGCGTCTGTTATGACTCAAATTTATGTCAAAATTTACGCTCGTATATGTCACTATCAGAGCACCTAAATTTACGTGATTGTTTCTAAGTGTGTATACACAAAATACAGTTCCCTGCCGTTTGAAGGCCACACATGTTTTTGTCCTCTGCTATCTAGAAAATACATTGACAGTTATATTTATTCATTTATTTAACCACCATCTTTGACATTTTAGCCACACAGACTGTTTAAAGTAACTTGATCCTATTCTTAAAAACTGGTCTACTTATATTAAAATCAAAAACATCACACACATCATTAAACAGTCTGAAACATCTATCGAGAGGATTGTTATAACCGTAAGCAGTACGATGTCCACGAGTCCACAGAAAATAATAGTTGCGGAGACGGCGAGCTGGAGTGTGGAAATTGATGTTCCTGAGCAAACAACTGCAGTCAATATGATTACTAATCATGTCAAATATGAACATCCTCTGGAGAAAGACTCGACAATTTGTTAGTGTTTGCAGTCCAATAAGCGCACATCTATGCTCGTACGGAGGTAAGCTATCTGGATTTGTCCATGGCAGACGTCGTAATGCAGACTTTATAAACTGTTTCTGGATTCTCTTGATGCGCAATACATGAACAGCATGATATGCAGCCCAAATTTGTAGTCCATATTCAAGAACACTGCGGACCATAGAGCAGTACAGCGCTTTCAGGGCGTACACGTCAACTGTCATGGATATGTGCTCGTTAAACCGTAGTTTGCTGTGCAAGATGAGCCCAAGATCCTTAATGACATTAAACCTTCCCAGCGGCGATTGATTCATAGAGTAATCAAAAATGATCGGAGAATGAGAGCGGGTAAGGGTAATCACTTTGCGCATGTGGCAGCATTGGCTTGCATTCCATTCATCTGACACCAGGATGACAATCGCTCTATATCAGCTTGTAGTGCGCAACAATCCACGATCGATTTGATCACACGGTACAGCTTAAGATCATCCGCATATAGCAACTTACAGGAACATAGCATATCACACACGTCGTTAATAAACAGAACGAAAATGAGAGGTCCTAGGTGACTCCCTTGTGGAACCCCCGATGGTATATGGAATACCTCGGATCTGGAATCACGTATCTTAACGAAAGCCTTCCTGAATGATAAGTATGATTTCAACCAACAAACGATCCACGGTGGAAGACCAAGGCGGTTTAGCTTCATAATGGCTAGGTCGTGAGGGACTTTGTCAAAAGCCTTAGAGAAGTCGATGTAAACGGAGTCCACTTGCTGACGTTTCTCGATGCTACCTATAAGAGTGTTCGTGTAAGTCATCAAGTAAGAGACTGTGGAGCGCTTTTTCATGAATCCATGCTGAAACTCTGAGATCATGGGTTGAACAGCTGGATACAACTTCTCATGCATAAGACTTTCGAGAACTTTGGCCAAGCAGTTCAGGATCGAGATAGGTCGGTAATTTTCCACTTAGTGCATGTTGCTGGACTTGAAGATTGGTGTAATTGAGGCGAGCTTCCAGGCATCCGGAAAAACGCCATCCTTAAGCGATCGATTGAAAATAGACATAACAGGAGTGGCCAAAGATGCTGCACAGTTCTTGACGAAAGACGGTGGAATACGGTCTGGGCCTGGACCTTTCGATGGATCTACTGAGCAAAGGGCTTTGAGAATAGCGTCTTGACTGAAGATGAGCTACTGCAAGTGAATGTCGTATCTTGGTAGCTGATCAATGTATTGCTGCGGTGGAGGAGTTTGATCGGGTTCGAAAACACTTCGGAAAAAGTCAGCGAAAAGGTCAGCAGAAGCGGTGTCGGTGGTGGAGCTTCTACTACCGTAGGTGACGTCCACGGGAATACCAGCTGATCTTTTCCGAGAGTTGATAAAAGACCAGAACGACGATGGATTTTCCATGAAACCCGTCTGGAGGTTGTCGACGTACGCACGAAAGCGAGCTTCCTGCAAACCATTATACTCTGCTTCTACTATACTTGTTTGCTGCGGTCCGGGAACGAAAGTAACGCTTTCGAGCTTTACGCAGACGGTTACGTAGATTACGCAATTGCGGATTCCACCAAGGTTGTTGGAATTGCAAACAAGATGTTCGTGTCTTCACCGGAACAGTATCTTGGATTACTTTATAGATGTTGTCGTAGAATACGGAGACGGCGGCATCAACGGTGGGTTGGTCAAGTATTTGTACCAAATCCAAGGCGGCAATCCTCGTGTTAACAACATCGAAATCACATTGTGCTGGGTACGGGAGCGGATGATCTCTCGAACGGGAGTCAACTTATAGAGCCAACGGCTTGTGGTGACAATCAACTTTCATAATTGCAGAGGGTGGTTCAAACAGCTCGATGCAACCGGAGTCACTGACGAGAACCAGGTCAAGAAGCTTACCATTCGTGTTCACCAGATCGTTGATTTGCTTCAATCCAGCAGACAGTTGGACTCCACTACAGCGAGTTCCTGTTCTGATGAAGCATTGAGAGGCAGAAATCCTCTGACGTCCTCATCGAAGTCCCAAGCTAGATTTGGCAGATTGTAATCGCCCACAACTATGGTTGTATCGTGAGGGTTCGCCATACCAAGGGGCTGTTGTACGGACTCAGCGTGTTTGGTGTAAATGTCGGGTTGACTGTTTGGTCGAATATAGATGCAGCACAGGAAGATCGAATGATGTTGTAAATCGACTTAAACAGCAATTTGTTCGAGGCTCTCAACGCCCACAAGATGCACAGCCTTACACTTCAGCTCGGATTTCACGGCAATTTAGACGCCACCGCCACGTCGCAGTGCGCTAGTGCGAGAATTCCGGTCACAGCGGTAGATTGTGCACTTGCTTGCGAGTTCAGCATTCGTAATGTCGGTATGAAGCCAGGTTTCAGTGAATACCACCATGTCGAAATCACAAGAAAGCAGCGAATGGAGTAGAGTTATTCCATTCTTTAGGGATTAGTGATGCTTGATATTAAAAGGAAAACATTTTAAGAAAGTATCGCAAGTAGTAAAGTAAAACAGTAAGCACTAGCACAAATTTCTGCAAGTAAATAGCTGATGAGGTCGTGTTGCCAAAAACAGGAAGGCTCTGTATTTGGTGCAGATCTACCTTGGACCTACGCTTGACTAATTCGGAAGACTGAAAGCTTGACTGGAATTCATTTGGAAGCTCATTGGACTTATCAACAATACCAAGATGAAACGGCATATGAAAACCACTTCGTTTTAACATCACAATGAGGCTCCTGGTTTTCATGGATGAAAGGAATTATTCTGAATAATGAAATAGTGAAAGAATCCCTCAAGAATTGTTCATGTTAACCGTGAATTTCGGTCAGCATCTCGGTGAGCCTTACATTTCCGAAATCATAAACCGAAAACTATGAATCTAGTATAAATAAAAAAACTATCCTCAAAATATTAGCACTAACCCTACCCTCAGCACTAAAATCTACCCTCTCTGCAGTGAAACGACATTTAAAAAAAAAACAACCAATCCTCGCTAATTTGATTACTCGACCACACGATTGCTCCGGGTTAGATCCCAGTGATCATGACACGCTTGGCACGCTGGAGGAGAGATCTCGGGTACTTTGATTGACAGTTGAACCATGCGATCTTCAGCCTTCCTCCTGCTTGGAATGTAGAAGGTACCAAGGCAGTTCGGCAGTAATTCACCACCAAGCCAGAGCCCCGGTCACCCACCATTGGAAGCTGCTCTACATTAGATCTGCTCGCGCGCGGGGGAGATTTGGATATCACTTGTGCGCGCGAGTGATCTTTTCGCTCTAGGACGCTCTGGGTAGGTATTTGCTTTGTACATCTGTTAACCGTGCAGCAAGTCGTCGTCGTCGGCGGCGGCATCGCGGATTTGGATTGACATTTGAACTTTTTTTTTCGCGCCGTTTCCTATCCGGAGCTGCTTGTTTTGCGCGCGTTTGCGTGGTGTACGTTGCTGACGATTGTTCAGCCACAATTTGCTGCCGGGGATTTCTTCTTCTGCGCTCCACGTCTTTTATGGTTATAATGGTAGGTTTTCGAAATCTCATTTTGGGCCATTGGGGGTGAAGAAGGGATCAACCTGGCCGGCGTGGCAACGTGCAAGATGGTTTGGTGGTGCTCTGATCATGATGATCGTTTCTGATGGAGAACGAGAAATGTAGGTCAGAACGATTGGGCTGACAGCAGACTCGTTACAGTGCGGTGTTGACTGGTCAAATTACAAGCAACCTGCCGTCGCACTTTGGTAGGCGGGAGCAATCGGCAATGGGTTTGTTCTAAAAAGTTGCAATAATGAAGCTTGTTAACACGATTTCGATATTTGATCTCAGACGGAACGGGTCGTTACTTTCGGGTAGCCTTGTAAACAGTGCTATAAAATAAGTCCTTAAGTTGCACCTTGTCAGTGATCCAAAAATGGAAAAGTGCTGTCGTATAATTTCACCTTCCACGGCTGCAGGGTTGCTTGCCAGCTAGCCTCTGCAAGGGGATCAGACATCATTGAAGAAGAGCCTCCTTGACAGTAACTGATGAGGCTCAAGCTCGGTGCAGAACATTAAACTTGCTGTTGTTGTTGCTTCTGCTGCTGCTGCTGCTGGAGCTGTTGCAAGGCGCATCCAAATCGAGTACGAACTGCTTCAGCTTCCTCCTCTCGGCAATGGCTCTTTACTGGTGTTGCCTTGGCAGACACTGCCCGGCTGTTCGATGGAGAATTTATACCTTAATAATATAATTATCACATTCGCATAAATATAAGATAAAACTTAATAAAATATAATAAAACAACATATAATCATTTATTTACAACATTGAGATATTCACGTTCAAGTGCACTGGATACTCGAAGACGACGACAGCGCTTCTGACAGGGTGGATCATCAGAGGCGTAGCGAGTTTAGTGCTATCTTGGGAGGTGGGGACTAACATGATATTTAATTTAAGATGCATATTTTCAAATAACATACTACAGTGGTAATTTTTATACGATAGATGAGGAGATGAAAGTATAGAATTGAAAGTTCCGTTTAGAATACGGCAGTGTGAAAATTGCATACAGAGAGTAGAAAGCGAGCTAGGACAACTTTAGGAAGGTACAAATCGGTTTTATCATCTCTCTTTACCAAACCCCCCCTTTGGAGAGGAATGGTGAGGGGTGCCCCCCCCCCTACCACCACAGAATTTCTTTTCAAATTTATTAAAATATTTTAAAATGAAAAAAGGTTCTTCAATTATTTATGTCATGCCCTTCTCAAGAAGTTCTTTTAGGCTATTTTATGATCTTTGATTTTGGACTTCTCTTTAATTTTGAACAGTGTGGGAAAACAGGTTTTTCGCACTATTTTAATTTCATCTATAAATGAAAAAGTTACAAGCCTTCAAAACCTAACACTACTTCGCCACACATTTTTTTAAAATTTGCACCCCAGTATAATAAAATGTGTTAATTTGCCGTCTCTCTTAACATTTGCGAACCGGAGAATGCAGTCAATCTTTCAGATTTATAAAAAATTACAACAGAACAGAAGTTCAATGCCACTTATGTGTGTAAAGGCAGTTTAGGGACCTTCCTTGAAGTCAAGGATGATTTGTAAAAGTTAAGAGAATTCATTGCTTCAGTGAGAGAATGTCATTCATATTTTGAAATCCATAAATTTTGGGAAACTTTTCAGAAGTGCATTAAATTTTATAAAAATTCTGTTAAATTTGTAAAAGTTCAGGAAACTTCGTATAACTTCAGTAAAATTTATAGATGGTCTCAAAATTTTGAAGAACTTCAACAAACTTTCAAGTAATTTAAATAATTTAAAATAGATTTTGTGAAAATTCATGGATCTGATGTTGATATTCAGCGATTCTCCTTTATGTTCAAAGAACTTTGTTTATTTAACATCAAAACCAATGTAGATGTTCAAAGGAAAGGGTCTGATAGAAATTCAGGAAATTCAACATTAATTTAGGGAAATTCGTAGAGCTTGAATTTGGAAAGCTTTGTAAACTTCTGGAAAACTTCATTGAAACGGGAATCTTGTACATGTTTGGGAGACTACGTTAAAGTTAAAAGGAACTTGAATCATTTCAGAAAACATCATACAATTTTGGGACATTCTGTTAACTTCAGGAAACTTCGATAAAAATAAATGGACTTGCAATAAACATCACATAAGTGAAACGTTTCAGCGGTACGCGAAATATTTTAAAAACTACACTGAATACAAAAAGTGTCAAATATTTAACGTAATTTAAAGTAGAAATTCGAAGAACATTGAAAATGCCATGACAAATAAAATAAATTAGTTTCGCAGCAGTTCCTCCTAGCTTGTAAGAGCTTAGACGATCAGTAAAGTTTGTAGAGCATTAAGGAACATCGAAGAAAATCAATGAAATTCTTAAAGGTTCGGGAAACTTCGTAAAAATTCAATGAATTTCATAGCAGTTCTGTGAGTTTTGTAGAAGTTAAGCGAATTAAGCTTGTCCACATTAAATTTAGGACACTAAGATAATGCCGGGAAAAAAATCTACGCGTAATACAACAAAACCGATTGTTTATTTCAGTAAAGTAGACTTATATTGAAAGCAAACGTAGTTTATTTGATTATTAATTAGCTTTACTGTAAAAGTTTCGAACTTTCTGTGGGATACCCACGATCAGGTTCCGTACAGTATTCTCAGATACCTTAGGGGCAGCGTGCCTCCTTCTCCTCTTGAAATCATTGATGCCATTGGATTTCCTTTTTGATTCGAATAGTTTCCGCTTAACCAGAGCCCAGTATTTTTCTATTGGGTGAAGTTCTGGGCAGTTTGGCGGATTGGCTGTTTTTGGCACGTATTTGACCTCTTGTGTATTATACCATTTCAGGACGGATAGTGACAAGAGACCAAAACAGAGCTGGAGTGTCGTGGCTTCTGATGAATGGTAGCAACATACATCTTTGTTGATAGTTCCGGTAGAGATGAAACTTTTAGATTTCCGGCCGCATCTAGAAATAGCCTGCCAAACCAAATACATTTTGGGAAATTTCAAAAGCTTCTTTTCACGAAACATGTCTTTGCATTGTATAAAAAGCCAAACCTGGAATCTGTTGAAAGTCTTCCAGCACGTATGTTTCGTCGTCCATTATGATAAAAGAAATTTTTTGCAAATATTGAGACAAAAGCTCCATAGCACGACTTTTTGCAGTAAACTTTTGCTCATCATTCAGGTTCACACTGCACTCTACGTCAGTTTTAGCTTTTTACCAAGACCACGTACCGACAACGTTGGATTTTGCTGCCGTTCGTACGAAATGCGTTTGCGTACTTCCACTTGATTCGACGGAATTTTACCAAACTGAACAAGAATGTAAACAAGTTTTACCACGAAATAAAGTGGAGAACATCAACTGTCACATAAGTGAAACGTTTCAGTGGTACGGGAAATATTTTAAAAACTACACTGAATATAAAAAGTGTCAAATATTTAACGTTATTTAAAGTAGAAATTCGAAGAACTTTGAAAATACCATGACAAATAAAATAAATTAGTTTCGCAGCAGTTCCTCCAAGCTTGAAAGAGCTTAGAGAATATTGTAGAAGTTCAATAAACTTTCAAGAACTTTTGGAAAGGGTTTTGGAAGTTCCTGAGCGTTTGGGAACTTTGTTTCACAATCCATTGAAATGATTCAGGTTCTTCACTGGAATTTGCACACTTCGAAATTATCGCCAATTTCAGTATTGTTTACCAACATCTCAACAGCTGAATTGTGCAGTAAAATTTGGCAATTCAATTCAATTATGTAAAGCTTTAACCCAGCATGTTTGTATTACTTTATGTGCGAAGTTAACTATTCACATAGTTGGAGATGCTTAACGTCAAATATCAGACTTAAGGAGAAGTTTACGGCCCCGAGAATATTGTTTTCGACACATTTTTATTTTTCTAAAATTATTGGGAAAAATTATCAAAAATCCAATAAAATCAGTTTTATCTTGGAAAAATTAACATGAAGACATATTTTTTTTTATCTCATCATGAAGAAAAATTGGACCCTCAGCAAAACTGAAAAGTTATGTTTTGTGGTTCTTAAGACCAACTTTATACCATGATGACCTTATAAAACTGGTTTTACACGTTATTTTTTTTTAATTAGAAAAACTGTGATTTTTTAGATTTTTGATATTTATTTCCAATATTTTTAGAAAAATGAAAATGTTTTTATTTTTCGGAGCTGTGAACTTCCCTTTAAAGTAGTCATTCTATACGTTAGATGAGGAGATGAAAGTATAGAGTTGATAGTTCTCTTAGAGTACGGCTGTAGGAAAATTGTATATAGAGAGTAGAAAGCGAGCTAAGGTCAATTTCGGGAAGGCACGAATCGGGATGATCATCTTTTTCGCCAAACTCTCCCGTTGGGGAGGGATGGTCAGGGTTAACTTCTCCCGCCACCATCAATCATACTGTCATTGGCCGAAAAGTACAGAAAAAGCATCTACCCTACACACTTAGATGAATTCATGTTAATTTAGATGCTATATACGAGACATATACGAGCGTCAATTTTGACTTAAATTTGAGTCATAACAGACGCGAAATAAAGCTTAATCAAACATACTTTTCGTCGAGCAACGATTTTTTCAGTCTCGGACCACTTAATATTATATGACATGTTTGTTTACGTCTCATCTTTTATGTCAAAGATGGATTCCGTCACATGTAAAATTAGTTATTTCTAAGTGTGTACCCCTATCTCTTCGAGATCGTTAAGTTGACAATAACAGAATCACATACAGCGGTAGAGGTAACAACAGCTGCAATTTTCAAACCTATCGACTAGAAGCTTACGACACATCTTGATAGAGCTGGAATTAGGTCGTAACAGCTTTTGTAAACAATGACTTCTCTCGATGATTTCTAGGAATTCAATGCACACCCACACAAATCAACATAACCATCGGGTAGGGAAAGACTTCCCCTACCTGATGGTTATGTTGATTTGGGTGGGTGTGCATTGAATTCCTAGAAATCATCGAGAGAAGTAATTGTTTACAAAAGCTGTTACGACCTAATTCCAGCTCTATCTAGACATGACAACTTGAGTGTGAAATAATCGATAGAACTGTTTCCGCACATCGAAAGTACGTGAGCAAATCGGTGATCATCTCTTATGTCAGTTGTAGCTGGGGGAGATACCTCTTACCATCCCAAATGTTTGCCTGAATAAGCTCTTATTGAGCTTCCAATGTTTGTTAAGAATTCAAGAGCCTCGTCAGTGTAATTTGTGTTAGTAAAGAAATGTTAGGATCGAAGCTTTATTCGATAAATGTTCGATAATGATCAATACTGGCATCGATTCTCAACATTTCCCCACCGAGCGGTCAAGTTCGTTCAAGATCGCTTCTTGTCATGTGATTTTCGCTTAATGGGGGTTTGCGAACCTCAGATTGTGAATCGATGAATTAAGGCAAAATATCTCTGCATCTCAACGATGACAGGAATGAGGTTTTTATACGTCGCAAGACTGAATTGAATCTATATTCACATTGGAAAAAGATGCGATCTTTTTTAGCATGGTAAGCGAGTATACTATCAACTGAGTAATACAAATGAGTCCTGGATAAAACCCATGATCTTCTGCTCTGTAAGCAAAAAGAAAAAGGTTGTCACTAGACAGAAGTCAAAATGTTAAATTGTACATTTAAACAAGTTCCAAAACTTACTTGCAGATTACTTTCACAAGAAATTTGAAAAAAATGACTTAGAGTAACAAATCAACTCTCACTCTTAACTTAATTTTCAGGTTCACTCAAATTAAAATATTAAAACTTACTCTAAAATGAGTTAAGTGCAATCTTAACTGTGTTTTCATCAAAGTTGCATGAAATTGACTCAGCTTCAACATTGCCGAAGATCATACGTCTTTATGTTTGAGGATCATCCTATTTATTTTTTTTAAACTTTATTAGCGAGATTTTTTGCTCGATGGCTTATTCATCTGGTTAAAATCGGCCTAATGTTGACTACCATTTAAAGAAGGATATTTGAAAGCACAAAATCATCACCGAAGATTAAAAACGTCTGATTAATAAAATAAAAGTTATATGATTACTTTCCTGCAAAATTCCCATCCTGTGCCACTGTGCAAAGCCACCAACGGTTTTGCAAGCCAAGATGCTTGGAGCTACGAAAAATACATATGAGCTTCACTAATTTCAACTTTTACGCGTTGTTATTTTTTTTCCAGATTTTATCCTTATGTTGGCTGAGTAAAACACTTTTAAGAACTCCATATTTTACTAGAGATTTCTTCCTTATTTTTTGAATCAAGTTTCATTAAATGTGGTCACAATTTGAAATCTAATGTTTTCCAAAAAATCCATGTTCAAGTACGCAAACGCAAGAATATTTTTTAGAAATCAACTTTTCGAACCCCGAAATTCAATAAGTCAAGTGGCAAGACTGCATATTTAATTGTGATACCGGCACCTATTTAAGCTCCCTCAAAACGAATTCCGTTTCAATATGAACAAAAATTCACGTACACGTACCTAAACGCGCTATCAGAACAATGGATCATTTGCGATTGAGATTATTGATTTGGGAAATAAAGCATTGAAGGTATCTCCTTCTCCACGTACATACCAGTGTGCATGTCAGGACCCAGCTCCGCTGGAAACTTCTCCCGGATGAATTGCTTAACCTAACGATCAGGACTTGAGACCTCCGGTGGGAGATCGTACACTCACACATATTGAAAGTTGCCCCGCAGGGTATTGCTCGGTGTTCTGCTGCAATGCATATTGTATTGATTATTCAGAACTTGATGAAAACTGCATTCTCCTGTGAAATCCTGTACGTTGCTTTCATCTCAACGTGATCCGCAGCCTGAGTCTTCGAAAAATTGACAATTTTGCCCATGGTGTGCTTTGCATTTCCATTGGGAAAACCGAATCCAATTGTGTTCTTTGGTGACAGAAAAATGCACTGACTGAACTGACAAAGCGTCTACCCACTGTACGTTATCGCGTGACAAACACCCAGAGCCACAACTGCTGCTGCTGCCAGTTTCAACCTGTTTCGACAACACTTATAGCAAATTTGTTTATTATCGGGTGTGAAACCGAACTTTTTGTCAGTGCGAACCTCAACCTGAGGTGGGTTTTAAAAACAAACGACCAAACTGACGTTTGTCGGAATACAAGCAGAGCCGATCTTGATACCCGATCCAGGTTGGAACTGAATAGTAAACAAATTCGATATTAGATTGAACTGAACTGGTAAACCGTTGAAAGAGGGTTTCCCTCGCTAATCGAAAGACTTTTTACCATTTTCAGATTTTCATCGCCCTGTGAGCAAATTTAACTGAATCTTGGTTTGTTTTTTCCGTCGATCTTGTTTTCCGTGCTGAGCACCAATGCTACCGACGTGCCAGGAAGGCAGCTCATGAACCGGGGACCAACGGCTTTACTTCCCATCCGAAGGAAGGCGTGATCAGAGATGTTATGCCTCAGAACATCCCGGCGGCGCCGACTGGGATTGAACCCAGGCCTGCTGGGGTGATAGAATGAAATTTTGGTGTGCTGATTGATACCGGAGAATGCTTTGCATATTCCTTTTCGTTTGCCGCTCCCTCATACGCGTAGTGTGTATATAATGTACAATCATTGTATATACTTTTTATAGCTGGACATCGTGACTAACATTCGAAAACGGTCTGAAAAATAATGGTGTTATAAAATTTTCTATTTTTTATATTTGCAATCACTTTTCAAAAAGTTGCCCTGTTTTTTTATCTGAAATAAAAGTATGCAGAGATATTTTTTTAGTCATAGTATTTACACCCAATTAGCGTTAAATGGCATCTGAGAGGTACCAGTAGTCAGGGTTCGTCTTTTGTATATTGGACAACCACAACTTTTTTTTCATTCATTAATCAGAAGAGGTCGTAAATAATTGTTATTTATAATTCCCTATTTGTAAAGTTTGCAACAGCTTGAGAACAGATGAACATGGCAAAAATTTTGGTTTTGATTATTTCATCAAAAGTTATGCGGAAAATCCATTGAAGCCAAATTCGAAGGCATAACTTCTGCCTTATTCACATCGTTACATAACTTCTGCTTATTTTCATCGTTTTGAGCTGGAAATGCTCTATTTCTCTTTCAACGCTCATTGGAATGATTTTTAGTAGCTCCAATTTACGATTTTCAAATAAATTCTTATTGTACCTACCTTCCAAAGCTAACTTACACCGCTTATGCTCAATACCCTCCTTGTTTCAACGCAAGTAAATACTTCTGAAAACAATCAATATGGATCGACCGATCCGCTCGCGAGTACATAAATTAGGCACTTTTGTTGCCACGGGACCGTACAAGTCCTCATCAACATGATTCCATCGCACCTTGCAAGGTTCTTCCCGTGTGTATTCCTTGAGGTCCGAGAAAGACCACATCGCGAGCGAGCGACGAAAAAAAATCAGCAAATGCGTGTGCGTTGAAGTGTGAAACTGAAGATTCATCATGACATTTCGATGGCATTTTGTATAAATAACAGATTTTTACCGATTCCGATCTTGATCGCTTTATTACACCCCCACGAACCGACGACGAGATCCTCGAAAAAAAAAACGAAAAGCAAAACACAATTCGACGGGCAAAAGGTCGAGAATGTGTGAAAAATGTATTTACGATCCGGCGGATGGGCTGGGAGTCCTTGCCCAGGGCTGGAAAGTTCCTGGGATCTAAAGCGCGATCTGATAGCGATCACGTTTGCTGAGGCTCTCATCGTTGCTGTTGGTACAAAACGAGTGTCATTTTTCTCATGATGACAAGGTGCAATCGTCCGCTCGCACGCAGGATTTGTCGTCGTCGTCGTCCAAGAAGAAGGTTGTCAGCGAGGTTGTCTGAGCTGCGTCGTCGTCGTCTACTCTGGAAAGGTGTGCGATGATGGTCATCTCGAAATTTTACGACGATGATGCTTCGATGAATCGTTGTTAGCAGTCAGTGTGAAAAAGGTGAGCATAGCGATGGACGAAGCACGCACCGCGCACTGACTGGAAACCGGTCCCGCCTTAGACGGGAAGCCAATAAATTAAGATATATCAATAATAATTAATAACCATTGGGTAGTAATTAACTCAACGGGTTGACAACTGATAAACTCAACAAGGTGGTGGGGCATGATTGGGAGATTCAACTTTGGAGGTGATCTTTGAGGTGTACCTTGATGGTTTTTCTTGAATTATCATCATTATACATTTATTGCTCTTGGTCTACTAGTTCGACAGAAGTCTGCTGAGCTGCAAACTTTTATCGACGGAAATCGTTAACTATTGAATCTTTCGTCAAGCTCACGCTTATCGAAATTTTATTTTGCAAATGCCATACACAAATCAAACACTTCATGCCCATTACGGAGGCAATTAATTTCTTATTAAAACACACACGACAGCCTGGTTTCCGTTCACATTTTTTATTGGTGTGTCGCTCTTGAAGCGGTCACCGAACGATGAAATATTGTCACGCTACGGTACCGTTCCAACCTTTTTTGGCTCCGAACTGAAACTTTCCCCAATGCCACTGACGTGTGTGTGACCTCACCGTACGTGTTCTACTGACTCGCCCCTGCTGATGTGACATGGCTTCGTACTCTCTGCACCTGTTAGCTGAGCTGTCGGACGGGGCGGCGGCAATCAGGAAGTTGCAGTTTCACTTTTATTCGTTTCACGTTCGCTCACTAGCTTCCAGGAAAGTGCCTCTCAGTTTTGCCCATAATGGTACTCTAGTACCGGTACGAGGGAAACACCTTGGCGGGATTTTAATAAACGTCTGTTGATTGATTGTTGGGTAGAGAAAGAAACCTCACTCGAGTAATGAAGCCAAATTTTAAAGTTGGCATAGAACCGGAGGTAGCGGGTTCCATTCCTGGTACGGTCGAGGAACTTTTCAGGTCACTACCTTCTGGAAGGCTAACCGAATACCTTCTATGCGATCTTAAGCTTAGTAAATTCATCCGGTAGCTTGTCCTCGCTATCTTCTTGGTACTTTCCCACCACAAGATTGATGGGAAGAATGGCCTTTAGGGGTTGACCACGTCGATTTGCCACAGCAGCAGCAGCAGCTACAAGGAATCCATGCGTATGTTATGTGATATATGAATGAATTGAATCGAGTTTTTGGGATACAAGCTGGTCGCCGCCGGATCATTGCTGTTGTTGTTGTTGTTGTTGATTCTCCTGTCCATCTGAATGTCCGTCCATTCGAAGATTGCAACTGAACGCGATCGCTCGTGCGAGTGCCCTGTCGCGAGGCTCGACCCTGCCTGCTTAGCTATGAAATTAAATCACTACCGAGTGACTGACGACCGAGTGACTGACGACCGAGCTACTCTATGGGCTCACTGAGGTGGTTCAGAAGCGAAAGTTGGACTTTACGTAACATGGTGAGACAAGGCTTCCCTGGCCAGTAGACCTAGCGGGGTGTTTTACATCGTGAAAGACAATGTTGTGACGCCGTCGTTGCCGATTGTGAGCCCGGGAGGTGCTTACGCACTTTAACGGTGCTTGATTGCAGTTGCTGGAGTGTTTTATTTTTTGGGCTGAGAAAGACATGATCTGGTGTAACGTGTAATCATTTGAATTATGTGTTTCGGTATAATATGCACTTCCCACGCTCCAGGTTGTGTTACAGATCGGTTGGGATCTGTTTCACGGTGCAGATAAAGGAAGTCTGTCATTTACATAAGTATCACTGCGATAGTCGGTGGATCAAATCCATTTGTAGGACATTTCGAATCATGCTCACAGCTGAAAAATAAACTTGTTATGGAATATTTCTTGAAACATCAACCAACCAGTATTTATGAAAAGTCTAGCAGTAGAACTCACTGGATTTTTAATATGTCCCTGGAATCCTGAACCTTCCCAAAAATTTGGAAAAGCTCATTTCTTGTCAGTGCCTTCTAGAGGGAATGGATTTCACCCCCTCTACAATCCTTGGGGATTTTTATCATCAACAATGAATTTTCAAACACTAATTTTTCTTTATTAGAAACCAACTCATGTCTAGTCGTACGCGCAGCCAAAGTTCCTTGAAATCAATTGGCTTTGATACTTTGTACATTGAAAAATCAAAAATATTGTAGTTATTGTTTGATTTGCAGCAATTGTAATCATGAAAAACAACTTCAAACACAACAATTAAAAAAAATAATAATCTTTAAAAATTCAAATTAAGACAATTTCACATAAGTTCCAATTAAGAATAGTCTAGTACTTCAGTCCTGCATGAAGCACATATCTCCAAAATCTTGAAATCTCGATTTACAAAACGTGTTCCGGAAAATTTCGCTAAATTAGGACAGTTTCCATACCAAGATTTCCAGCTTTTCATCATTTTACACCTTGCGAAACATGATGAGAAGAGTTGGTATATTCAGACAATATTATCAGAAGCAACTTTCCAGAGGACGCTACGTATCTATTTGAAATGGCATAGTCAGTAGACTGATGCAAAATTTGAAATTTTCGCTCCACAGTGTTCAAACGGTATCAAATCGGGTCCTGATTAGCCTCCGGAAGTTTAAACTCATTTGATAAGAAACTGACTTGGCAGAAACCATTTGAAGTTTATATGGAGATTACTATGGGAAAACAAAACTTTTTGTTCATTGTCTTTTAACCTTTTTACATATTGTACTGTTAACAAATTCTATTGCTATTCTTATGGGAATTTTCATCAGCTACAACTTTGCAGAAAACCATTTTTCGGCCAAACGTCAAATTAAATAGTTATTAATTGTTTAAGAGATTGATAATCTTATGGCAAGATCAAGCAACTGTATTGTGAGCAACACTGTATTCTGCAGTGTGACATAGTAGCCATGGTTTTTGTCCTCTATTCTCGCCATAAACACCAATGTTGCCTACTGAACAGATGATTGAGCATAATCATAAGACATCAGTGACTTGAATCATTAATAACTTTTGTTCCTTACATTTAATCGAAAACTGGTCTTCAACAAAGTTGTAGCTGTGAAATTTTCAAGAAGTTCAGTTATCATTTTTTAATGTAGAGTGAACTGGTAAATTTTGAGATACATATGAATCGAAATTATGGTTCTCCATAGTATTTCCCATATAAACTTCAAATGGTTTGTGCCAAGTCAGTTTCTCGCTAAATGAGTTCAAATTTTGGGAGGCTAATCAGGGCCCAATTTGGAACCGTTTAAGCACTGTGGAGCGAAAATTTCAAATTTTTCATCAGTCTATTAGTCAGCTTTCTACCAAGGGGTGGTCACTCTACACACTTATTTTGTGCCAATATTTTTCTCAGTGTACCTCAGTGTGCCGCAGCTGTACAGGCAGTGCCAAGAAGACATTGAACTGACTTTTGTTAGCTTGTGAATAATGCCTATTTTAACAGCTCTTGTATTTGTTTTGTTTTTCAATGTTTTCAAAAACGACACGGACTCCAGTTGAGACTACGACGAGCTCCGTTGCTACACGATCCTTCCATCTTCGGCGGAAGGCCGACCCCGCACAACGAACGTTAATCATTCGTCAACCAGCCCTTCTGGGAGCCGGCGGAGGAAACGGATTTGCACCGATTTTTTTCCGCCCGAGTATCATCCGTCGGAAAACTGGAAACCAACACCGGCCGGACCACACGTCAGACTGACGAAGGGCCCGACCCAATGACCCGAAACGGACCAGCCAACTTCATTCAACCGGCACAGCAACAGGGCGCAGTGATGATGGTCTACGGACTCGGTACCGCCATGGTCCAGATTGGAGACGCCATCGCAGTCGAACCAGTCGAACGCAGCATCCAGCACTTGAACAACATTGAATTGATGGAAATGATGGTAGCAAAATTCAAATTGAATTTTCCAAGCAGAACTACTTGTCAGAGTCCACCAACCCGTATACTCTGCCGGACAATTCTATCATCTTCAACGTGTACAGTACCTCCAAGAACAATCGCTTCCATTCCCGAGCAAGCTTCTCCACTTCTTCAATACCCCACCCGGTATGTCCGAGGATCTGCTTCTGACTGCATTCACTACCAAGGACTGCCACCCGTCGCAAGTACGAATGTTCCCGCTGAAATCGGAACGTTCCTCCTTCGGATTGATCGAGTTCCCGAGTGAAGCCCTGGCGGTGAACGCCATCACAGCGCGATGGGTCACAAAGGCACAAAATTCCCGTTCTTTATGAAGCTGTGCTTTTCCTCCTCCAAGTCTATGAACGGTGCGTGGAGCAACGAGAACATCGAAAACACGTAAGCTTGGAAAGAGCGAAAGCTTCTTTTTCTGAGAAAAGAAAGAAAGGATTTTCCTTTTTCTGTGTAGTTAATGTTCTGATTCGTATTATTATAATTTCTTATTGTGTTAGTTGGAAGTGCAAAAAGGCAGGAGAGTAAAAATAATTTGTTGAACTAGGTATTTGAGATTTTGACAAGACGGTCCTCCAACATTATATGTAGGACGATGGAATGGTTGGTGTAGCAGCCACCGCCATAGATGTATTCGAGCAGTTCGAATGGTAGGATGGTATAGTTTTTGTTTGGTTGTTGACTTTCCGATTAAAACTCAAGCACCGTTTGTCGTGACCGACCCAAGATTTCCAGCGTCGGCCACAGCTACACGAATTAGCGATGCAGCTCCCATGGCTGTGGCTGCTTCCAATGCTGCTGCTGCTTTAGTTGCTGCTGCTGCTGCTGTTTCTTGTGCTGGTCCAGCAACATTGGAAGCAGCCGCAGCCGTGGGGCCTGCATCGCTAGTTCGTGTAGACATGGCCTGAAACGTCGGTCAGGTCAAGATACCGCTGTCAGCTGTTCTTCGTCTAGGAAGAAATGTGGACGCGACTGCCGTCACGGGTGTAAAGATTGTGAGAATCCATGGTGAGACTTGGTTGAGATTCACGGTTGTGTTTTGTAAATAATTTGATTATATTGCGGCATCAATAAAAAATTTTGACACATACAAACTGCGCAGGCGCAGAAAAATTTCAGTGTTGCCAGTAACTTTAAAGATCATAAAAAATTGTAACCATGGGTGCCAAACATCTCCAATGACTGCACCCGGGTGTGCCCAAGTTTAATTTTGGCACACTGTGTAGAGTGACCAACCCCTTGGTTTCTACACAGAGGAGAGCATATTTTTGGACCAGATGAATTATCTTCCAATCATTCGTATTGATCCTACAATTCTCTTCAAACTCTCTGTAATTCTGATAAGAAGTCGCTGTAGCTATTAAAATCTGCATTTCTCTTAGAATTGACATAGCATTCACTTCAGAATGATTCTGAATTATTCAATAATCATTAAATTATCTTAACATTTAGTGGCAGACCATTTTCACGTATTGCTCTAGACTTAACTTGACAGTTTTTTTTTATGTGTGGTTGTGAGAATACAGAATATTCTGTATTTATACAGATTTTTTGGCGGTTTTAAAACAAGAATCTGTATATACAGATAGACAGATTTTTGATGTACAGATATTTTGAGGTATGTCTTTAATTCAGCTAAATTTTTGCGTTAGTCTTACTTTCATTTTACCGTAACCTTGCTTTGAGAGTGTAGAACTGGATTACCAGTGTGAAGTAATCGGGCACACACAACTGTTTGACGGCACTGTACGTACATGCAATTACCTACGTCACAAATTGTATATATGTACGTTGTTTTTTGGATTACTAATCTAGAATGATCTTATGGCGGTAAGCACCAACTGATATTATCCTCGGTTTAAATCCCGATAACGAATGTTGGGTTGATTTGATATCGACGGTGCTATTAGTAAGCTTATTTATTTCATTCAACTTCAATACTATAACGGTACCTCGCACCTTACACTTAACTTCACTCATTACGTTATGTTCAACATCTAACTACAGCTTCTTCTGTACGAAAACCCACTTTTTCTTCATGTCTTCATGTCATGTCAAATCTGACCTCCTTGGGATGCTTCCGTAGTGTCTGCTTCATTATAGCCCAGTATTTTTCGATGAGCCTTAGTTCTGGGGCGTTGGAATGGGGGGGGGGGGTCATGTCCTTGGGTACGAAAGAAACATCGTTGGCTTCGTACCACTCCATGACATTACATATTTGAATAGTGGCACGAAGCTAGATCTGGCCAGAAGATCGTTGTCAGAAGAACGTGTTGCTTCAACAGAGGAAGCAGACGCTTCTGTAGACACTCCTCTACCTCTCCCCGTTTACCGTATGCGTGATAATGTTAGCACCCTTAAGCAATGTCAAAATTAAAAAAAATTGAAAAAAATTCGTTTTCCAGTTTTTTATTTATTTATTCAAAGGGGGGATGTTTCTCAGAGTCTTAAACTATGTTAATCATCGATCGAGATTCCACTTGCTGCAATTACGGCCTCCACACGCTTCCGGAATGCATGGCAGGTTCTAATAAAGTAGTCTGGATCCATTTCTATCCAGGTATGGGTCAATGTTTGTCTGAGGCTTGCTGTACTCGGGTGGCGTTTAGAACAGGCCTTGGCCTTCATGACGTGCGATATTGAGTAATCCAGTGGATTAAAATCGGGGCTGGATGGCGGCCACATATCCTTCGCCCAGAACGGAAGATGTTCCAGCAACCACTTCTGAGTGGGGTTCGAGGTGTGTCACGGAGCTCCATCTTGTTGAAATATCACATTTGACTTCGGACCGTACTGTTCTTTGATTCACGGAAGAACATAATTACTTAAAATCCCGATGTAAGCCTCCGTGTTGACCTTGTCGCCTTCTGGAATGAACACCGGGTCCATTTTTTTTGCCATCGGAAGCCAACAATCCAAACACCATAACGCTAGCAGGATGCTTGGTCAGATACACGTTCTTGTGCTCGTCGGCCACGTCTTTTACCGGAAGAGAACTAATATACCGGTCGGTTCTGGAATTTGATACGGGATCGACGGTAAACATGCTCTCGTCGGTGAACAGGATTACCGGATTTTTTCGCTTAAGGAAGTTCAAGATTTTCTTGCATCGTTCGACTCGTAGCTCCCGGATGCGGTTGGTAATCATGTAAGTTTTTTTTCCGTGCCCTTGACTTCACCCCGCAATCTTCCTTTACGATCTTCCGTGCCGTAAAGTCACTGATCCCGTGTTCCTTTGCCATTTTCCTTATTGAACGCAATGGATTCACCCGAATCTTCCTTTTGATAGCAGCGATAACCCTCGGAACCCGAGCTGACCTCGGACGACCTGTGGCCACCTTCGCGGATAGTTGTCTTTTCTTTTCTCGGTCTAAAACCCTTTGGACGGTCCACCGGGGCACTCCCACGGCGATTGAAATGTCTTTATGCGACATTTGCGCGTGGGACAAATCACGAATACGCTGCCATTTCGTCATGGTGCAACTGTCAAACTAAGTAAATCATTTTCTTTTATACACAGCCTACTACGGTATGAGCTATAGGTTACGTGCATGCAAAGGAAATTAAGGCATTGTATGCACAGGTGAAACGGGAACCTTATGTGTACGATGGTGCAAACATTATCACGCATACGGTACAGTCCCGGTAGTCACGAACGGCGCACTCCGTTTGTCACATGAGCAGATTGCTTGCCAAATCATGTATTTCAAGGCAAACTTTGTAAGTTTCTGCTTCCTTACTTCCTCCGGAACATTAAACTTGTGCTGGGCAGTGAAGAACAGGGCTAGCTGCTGGAAGTCCGCCTTGACGTAAGTCTCATCATCCATGATGAGACTATGAGGCTTTGTCAGCATCTGGGTGTACAGTTTCCGGGTCCGTGACTTTCCCACCGTATTTTGCCGTTCTTCACGATTTGAAGCCTTCTGAACGTTGTACGTATGCAGTCCCTTCCGGTCCTTGGCTCTCTGAACGAAATACTTGGACAGATTCAACTTTTTGGCCACATCCCTGACTGAAGCATTGAGATTCCGCTTAAACGCTTTCACGACACGCTTGTGATCCTGATCACTAATAGAACATCCATTTTGACCGCATTTCTCCTTCCGTTCGATGCTCAGAGTTTCGTAGTAACGTTTAATCACACGACTCACCGTTGACTGCACGATTCCGAGTTGTTTTCCGATGTCCCGATGAGAGAGTTCCAGGTGCTTGCGCAAAATCATTATGCGACATTGCCTTTCGGGTGACGCCATTTTTTCCAACTTTCGAAAAACTGACAGCGATTAAAATACAGTGTGAACAATATACTCTTAACTACTTCTACCCAAATTTTAAAGAGAAAATACCCAATGGGTAATTTTCAACAGGGTTTTTTTCCGTTTTGCAATTTGATGTGGGACACACTTTACAGATTTAAAAATTTGATTTTCCATGTTAGAGACAGTAAGAGCTCCTCTGAATGTATTAAAATCCTGAGAATAAGAAAACATTTGAAACTTTGAAGTTGAAACAATTTTCTGAATTTATTATTTCTTATATTTGTTACTCTCTAGTGGTTTACCAGATTTTAAAATTTCTAAACAAAAAAAAAGGAAAAATCGATGCTGAAGCTCCATTTACCACATTATTTTCCATGCGAACTTCAAATAAATAATCTTTATAAGTCATACCTGTTCGCACAAATCCACTGATCTCCAGGATTCTTCCACAAATATAGCACTACATCATCAGCACCCCTTACGCGGAAGTACGCATTTCGTGCGCGAAACATTTAAAATTCCTCTCTTTGTTTCTCTCGGCTCATCACTCGTACTATGCGGAACGAAACCCCCTGAAAACTGCACGCAGAGCCAGTGAATAATTATGCTGCATTATTGAAATTTAATTTGCCCATAAAATTGCGCTCCCAGCGCGAAGAACCAACTCATCTCTTTTATTGCGACGAATAAAAAAGCGACCATCTAAAAAAAAAACCCACCGCCCAAACAACTGACGACGGCGAAAAAATCGCGCACTAAACGCACGAAAGCGTTTTTTAAATTGGCAGCTATAACGCTAAATTATATTAAATCAATTACGGCTTCTTGTGTTTTTCCTTTTCTCAGGTGGCGTTCCGGCAAAATTTTCGGGAAATCAACCGAACCTAGTCCAGTCGGAGCGTAAAAGGGTAAAACAAAGCGAGAGTGCGAGAAACAACCGACGGAAAAATAGCGTTTAAATGACTACTTTATTCAACTTTTTTTTGTTTTGTTTTTGGCATCTTTTTTCCCCGCGGCAGATTGAGTTTGGAATTGCAATTCCAAGCGATCAAAATTCTTCCCGCCGACCGCCTCGGTCGCCACCACCACAATTGGTAGCGGTGAAAACATTAAGAGAAAAAACACAACAACAACAGATTGGTAGCCACTGATTCGCGTAAAATTGCACACTTATACCTACCTATGCCATCGAGCCGAGCGGCGAAGCGATTTTGGGTCTTCCGAGAAACCGAGACGGGACGGGACCACGTGTTGTTCGCCCGGAAAGCTTAAAATCCAATTAATCATTCGCGTTAAAAAGGCGAAAATATTTGCATGACATGTTTACATTATAGCTTCTTTTGGTCCTTTTCCACCCGTTTTTTTTCCCCCGATGGATAATTTCCCTTTTGGTTTGTTTTCTCCGGGCGTCAGGAGGTCTTGACCGTCGTCGCCGTGGCCATGGCCGCTCGGTGATGGGTTCCTGAAATTGGAAAGCCCATTGGCGGACGACGACGACGGATGGAGGAGATGGAAATCAACATTTCACCGATCCCGGCTTTAGTGCGGATCAGACGACGACGACGACGACGACGGCCGAAATAATTTGCCAAGTTAAAAACCGATTAAATTGTAAGTCAACAGAAATTCGTCCTGTCAAAACATTTCCCGTCTCGTGCGGGGTAGAGATCCTGCGAGAAGCGAGGGGTAATTGCGATCTGGATTCTTTTTTTTTTTACTAAGGAAGGTTTTGTGTTTTAGTGTTAAGCTGATTGGTCAAGTAGAAGATGGTGAATGACTCGTCTTTTTGAATTGCTGGAGCTGTGTTTTCGGATTAAAATTGTGCTCTAATTCGAAATGAAGCCCGAAACTGCAAGAGGCTCTGTTGTATTATATTTTTATCAAACTAATCGGAGATAAATGTTGTCCACTTGAACAGCAAAGATCAGAACAAAAAACTTCTTAATCAAATCAGCGAAACCATATCGGTGCCAACACTTTCTCAATCCGGGGGAAGACCCCGTTCGGTCTGGTGCAATATAATTGCATCCGCGCGCGGGTTACAGTTAGTGCAGTTTAACCTCACTCTCCCACCAAACAACCAACCCCAACGCTGCCTGATATAAACCACACACATGTAGTGGGCCATTGTTCACCATCATCATGGGTTTTTAGGACCGGGAATTTAAATTTAAATTTGAGGTTATACGCATATTAACATATCTTTCCTTTCTCAAGAGGAGTCCCTCCGGTTAGCACCGTTTTTTTTTCGCTCTCTTGAATTTAAAGGTGAAATACAAGATCATCGAGAGTGCAAGCTCAAACAAAAACCCACGAAGAGTGCGGACCTGCGACCCGGTGACCACCGCCACCGACCGCCGAGAGTCGCGAAAGTAGGTGAAGTACGTGGAACGAATTTAGTCCTGAAGGCCCCCGGTACCACTGGATTTGCCATCAAACCGTTTCTTGCACGAATGCATTTCTCATTAATTTGAAGAGACTCAGGTCATCATCATCATCACTTGGGATCCCTGCTCGAGCGAAACAAGAAGAATGCAGTTTTGACAAGTGAATATCAGCCTTGCGGATGACGGCCAGAGTGCACAAAAATAAGTAAAGTGGCACTCGCTAAATGGGATTTTCGTTCATCACTGTTGGCTCGCGGGAATCCGTTTTAATTGCTTTTGGGCCGCGCAATGCAATTTTCGGGCGATATGATGAAAATATCAATCAACTGGGAGAAAAGTTGGTCACGAGTTTATTTTTTAGCGCTGGATTGTTCGCAAAATTAATTTTAATGGTATTAATCCCTGAGGATAGCCCTGATCTTTACTCAGCGCCAAACAATTGATCGGTACGTTTAAACCACAATGCAAACAACCTACGTACGAAGAATACGCAATCCAAACAAAACGAATTGTCCAGCTAATAGAGCAGAACGAATCCTTTTTCACGATTTAGCATTTTGTCAAAATATTTCACATCAAAGACCGATCGACTGCCTCCCACCGTAGATCGTCAGTTATACACAGTCGCACTTGACTGCTTTGAACCCCCCCACCCCGGTCCAGCACAGTCACCGTCAGTGGGAGGTGGGTTCCCATTCCACCATTCGCCACCTCCGTCTACCGTGCCCAATCGATTCCATCGTCATCATCATCATCAGCAGCAGCAGAAGCAGTTGGCGGCGCGCCTCGTCGATCTCTTTTAATCACACCACACCGCGTCGTGTGGACCGTGGCGAACAACGATAATCAGCTCGATTAACGTCGCCATCGTCATCAGCGTCTTCGCCGTCGCTGTCTTCGTCGTCGTCGTCGTCGTCGTCGTCGTCGTCGGTTTTTTTTTTTGCTGCGGCATCGGGTGCGCGCGTAATTTAAAGTGACAATAAAATTGTGTAATCGTCATGCTTCGTTTTGGGCAGCGCGAAGGGAAACGGAATGTTTACGGGTTTCGTGTATGACTCGGTTGACTTGCAGGTTCCGAGGAGCGAGAACACCGTGTTCCAAATTTCAAACTTACCGAGCATTCACAATTCATTTATGGATCTTTCCTGATCTGCCCCGATGACGACGACTGAGCTCAGCTGAACGCCCCGCAGGGACGCGTAATAATGGCATACTTTGGCCGAAGCAGTACTCGGCACAATGATGTTATTTGCGAAATGACCTGCCACCGCCTCGTATAGAAGTATAGAAGCTGCGGGAGGGGAGGGGGAGTGTGGGTGCCCTCCGGAGAACAATGGACAACTCCCATTGGTAGTGGTATGAGAAGAGTCATTCAGAGTCGTTACGGAACCAGTTGACCTGGGCCTAATGGCGGTGATCATCGGACTAGCACATTTCGGGAGACGCCTTCGCAAAGTATTTCTTCTCACGCCAAGTTGAATGCCGCAAAATTATGCAATTTACCCGATCAAGTGTGTTGAAAAGTGAAATCATTTTTTCAACAGTTATTTTTCTGGCTATTTGTCATTTAACAAGTAGTTACGTTGGGAATAAGACTGGCAATTGTTATTTGCATACTTGGAGTTATCGTCCTTCAAAAATGTGATCAGTATTTTCCGGAGGTTAAAAGAAATTTTAAATAATTTGCCGATAGATGATTTTCCCCTGAGTACAAGACATAGATCTTAAGCAGAGCTTGAAACAGTTGGTTGCAAGACAAAACATTGAAAAATAAAAGATGAAGTGCAAAAAGTCAAATGGACAAAATGTCGAATGAAGATAAGCTCGAATGGAAAAATTGTCAAAATTGAGTCTTTAGGAAAGGAGCAAGTACCCAATCAAGTACCGTTAAACGGGGTAACATTGATAGTTTTTTGAAGTATATTCTAAATATTTTTTACAGCAATGAATGTTTTTAAAATTTTATATTTTTAAAACAAGTACTGAGGATCCAAGAGTTAATTCGTCAGTAATATGTTTAACGGAAATTAAAGCATTGACACTATTTTTTTAGTTTTGTGACCGAACTTCAGCATTTTGATTTGGGGTTACTTCGATAAAGCTCGATGAATGTAGAAAAAAATGGGTGAAACTCAAACAATATAGTCCAAGAAATATGAAATATTGAATGAGTATATAATCAGAAAACCTCATAAGCAATAAGAATACAACATGGAATTTATTATGGCTATATCAGAAAAACATTTCATAAGTAATGGTTTGCGTACTTTCTCAAACAGGCGCAAAACACGAAAATTGTTTTTTAATATATTTGTTAAATATGTTACACTTATTACATATAAACTATATACGATATCAACGGAAATACCCTAAGCTACAATATGGAACCAATGTTTCTAATTTGGAAAAAGCGCATCGTGTAAATTTAATCTTTATATTATACTTTCAAAGTTACCCGCATTATCAAAGATACCCCGTTTTACGGTACCGATAACTAACCGTTAACATACAAATCTCTTAATGTGGTATAATACATTATTTTGGTATGCTTCTGGTATAAAACCTTGTTCTGATACTAACCAGTTATAGGAATATTTTGTAAAATATCAAATAAATTCCAAAATAACAAAACCTGATCTGTCAGTTTTTTATTATTATTATTATTATTTAGCTTTATTTAGGAGGCTTTCAGCCTTAGGCTGGTTCGCCTCCACTGTCAGTTTTTTGACAATAACACCTAAATGAGTTATTGGATTGGTTTTAGAAGATATTACAAATTACAAACTGTAGTATTCCGGCAAATGAAGCGTTACCCGAGCAGTAAAAAATAGCTTATTAATTCCGAATTTAGGTATGAAATAGCAGAACCCGAGCAGGAGAAAATAACTAATGAATACCTAATTTTGATCTGATACTAAAATTTGGTATTGACCAGCATGACATAAGAGGTAAAATACCAAAGAATAATACCAAAAAATTACATGGAAAATACCTTGTAAATACCAAAAATTGATATTTGGGTACCAAAAGAATACCTGGGAGATATTTTTTTGGTATTGGATTATCAAAATTTCGTATTGGAATGGTATTGTAGGAACATTTTTTTTGGTATTATTTTTTGGTATTTTACCTCTTATATCAGGCTCATCCATACCAATTTAAAGTATCAAGATATTTGTTCTTGCTCGGGAACAGGCAACCTAAATATGGTATTAGTGAGGCTGACACAAGAAGTAAAATACCAAAAATAATACCTCAAAAATGTTCTACGAATAACGAACTAATAAATAATTTAGTTATTACAATAACAAACGGATAACAACCGCTTTTTTTAGATGCCAGAATACCATAGTTTGTTATTCAGTTGATATTCAATAACTCTTCTAGGTGTTATTGTCTAAAAACTGAAAGATCACATTTTGTTATTTTGGTATTGATTTGATATTTTACAAAATATTTCGATACCTGAATAATATCAAAACAAGGTTCTATGCCACAAACATACCAAAATCTGATATCATACCACATTAAGATATTCATTTGCTATCGATTGGCTATCGGTTCCTGCTCGGGCTCAGAAAAGTAACGAAAAAATCAAGATAGATAAAAGAGCTTCAGAATGTCCCATGGAATGTTCAATGAAGGAATGAAATGATATAGCGATCCTCAGGAATATTTCATAGACAGACTACGGTATAGTAAGGCAAAATCTAATAACTTCTATGACATTTTGGGCACTTTACCTGAGCAATAACCGATAACCGATAACTTATCGATAACATTTGGATACATGAATATCTTATCGAAGTATGATCTTTACATTTTGAAAAATATCAAATAAATTCCAAAATAACAAAACTTGATCTTTCAGTTTTTAGACAAAAATACCTGAAAGAGTTATTGGATTGCTATTAAAAGACCTTTTAAATAACAAATTATGGTACTCTGACATTAAGAAAGCATTGGTGTATCCATCAGTTATTATAATAACAAAATTATTTATTAGTATGTTATTTGTGGAATATTTTTGATGGATTATTTTTGGTAAATTGACGTCATTCTACCATATTAAGGTTTCATAGCTGGATTTGGTATTCATAAGTTATTCTCTCCTGCTCGGGTTGGGAAACTATGAGGACTTCAAGGTATTTATTCCATCAACATCAAGAAATCTACAGGAGCTCTTGAGAAGTTTTAAAATCGTAAGGATGTCAAGAAAGCTTCAGAGAAATCCAAAGAACATGGGGATACTTTTTAGAGATTCCAAGAACCTCAGACAAGCTTGATCTTGAGATCTTCAGAAAAGCACAGAGATCTTAAGGGCAGTCCGAATAACTTCCGGAAAGTACAGACTTTCTGCGAAGTTTAAAGATCTGTAAAGGATATTAATTCAGGACAGCTCCATGAATTTCAGTAACATTTCGAGGAATTTAATGAGATCTGGGAATTTCAGCGTATTCCAAAAAACTCCGGACCCTGCTATTTGGTTCAATGAGGGTTAGGGCGCGTTCTGCCAGGTTGATCGAGATAGATTTCAGTTTTGAGTAAGTGATGACATTAGTCATTGTTATGTCCAATTCACTTAAAAAGGTTCGTTTCATATTTCACCACACGTAGTTCCAAAGCGCCTGAATGAAATGTGGCGCTAGCGAAGATCACTTGAAGATAAGATATGACGGAACATTGATACGATTTGTATTAAACACAAATAAATGCTTCCAAAAACTAGTTATGATAGCATATTAAAAAATGTGTCAATTATTTATAAAAAAAAAATTGAATGTTGCATTTAAGTACTTTAAATCGTGTTAAATTTAAACGTTCCTTCATTTCACATCCGTTGAATCATTCTGAACGGCCATACCGTTGTGGCTATATCACAGCATTGCTTATAATGTATATTTCTATATATCTTCCAGTACCATGGAGCCGACAAATTAAAAGTAAAAGGAGAGTAGCAAAATGGAACACATGCGGTACGACAATGGAGTAATGCTCATTAAAAAAAATACCCGGAGATGGGCAATGTCAATTTTCCGGAGATGGGCAAACTAAGAGCTCAGGATCATCAAACTAAAATAATGGACGTCGAAGTGTCGTGGAACATATCAGAAATAACTTGGGAGGCTTTCGGGAGACTAGCAGGAACTAGCAGTGATTCAGAAGACAAAGAGCTCACAAATAAACACGGCAATTGGACAGAAGAGTGAAGAAACAAAAAGCATGAAGGTGACCTCAGAATGTACGTGTATGAACAGGCATTCTTGAAATGGGTGGTTGGATGTACAGTATAGCTAACACCTTCCATTGCCAGGGCTAAAACTGTTTGCATCTATGCATAAAAATAGGAGCAAACAATTTTCTTCCATAAAAAGACTGCCGACCAGTGAGAAATGAATTGTAGACACACACACACATTCAAAAAAAAACTCCGGAGAAATTTAGAAAACTACATATATAATATGGAAACGTAGCAGAAGTCCACAAAATTTCAAGGAAAATCTTCACTTTATGACAACTGCGCAAACATCCAGGCAAGGTTGCAAAGACTCATTTCAGCTAAAATAATGTTTTTCGGAATAATAAAACCAAAAGATGGTATGATGGCATGTTTTACTTGTAACTTACAAGAAGAGGTTACAAAGTATGCATTGGAAACATAAAACCTGTAAATTTTGCTTTCTATGAGTCACAATCAGCGATTTGCTGATCGCTGAGTGAGTGAGTGAGTGAGTGAGTGAGTTTGTGAAAAATCGCTGATTGTGACTCTCATGAAGTGAAATAAACAGGTTTATTATGTCAAACACATTCTTTGCAACCTCTTCTTGTATCCTACCAATTCAAAATTTGATCATGGCATCTAATTATTTCATAATTTAGAAAAACATTGTTTTAGCTGAAATGAGTCTTTGCAACCTTGCATCCAGGTAGCATCCCCAAGTAACATTGCAGGTTTACATCCGGGTAGCATCCCCAAGTAACATTGCAGGTTTTATAGCAGTCTAAATTTTGGTCTACAGAACCCTCATAAAACCAAAATTATTACTTGGGTCAAGAACATCAGAGAAGATCAGAGAACCTAAGTGCAGTTCAATTAATGTAGCTAAAAATTCAGGAAATTTCCAAAACCTTAAGCAAAATGTTCAGGCCGTCAGAAAAGTTTACAGATTTTGATGGACTTTTTTTTATGGAATGTTCCGAATATTTGAAGGATGATCAGAGATTCGCAACTCCCGTAAATTTCTAGTAATTCCAAAAATCTCAAGAATGTTAAAAAAAATAACAGAAAAATTTCGGGGTTTTGAGGGAAGTTCCATGAATATCAAGAAAGTTGTTAGAACGCTTAAGAACTTTCGAGAACTTCTGGTTAATTTAGAGGGAAGTCAAAATGACCTAGAGTAGAGCTATCAAACGGCTTGAAATCGTCTAAATGTCGAGACAAAATGGCTAGAATGGCCTTGAAATTGTTGAAATCGCAGTTTTAAGAATTTCATGATAATTCCAGAAAATATATGAAAAAATCAAAAGATGTTCTGTGATGGAACCCTGACATATTTTTAGAATTACCGATACTGAAAATAAATCAAGATTTAATTAATAAAGAAGATTTCAAGCCTTCTGATGATTCTTCAGTTTTCAAATTTAGAAGAATTTATGATCGCAGAAGAAGTTTTTTTTTTTAATTCTGGAATAAGATGTTTCAAGATTCAAGACATCCAGAAAAATTAAAAATGCCGAATGATTTAACATTGCTAATTTAATATAATTCGAATATGTGCGACATTGGAACATTTTATGAAGTTGAGAAAAAAGAGTGACGGAGAAGAAAAATGGCGCCGGTCCGAATAACCGTGAACAATCCCTATCAAACGAAATCTAATCCGGGCCTGGTACGAAAGTGAAGTGCTACTGAACGTGTTGAAATTCTCCGGGAAAGCGCCCGCTCCGGGACGAAAATCATGATTGAATCCTTCAGGGGAGGTCATTTAACTTGGATGGCATTTTTCCTGTTGTTCTTTCCTTTTTGGCGCGACTGTCGTTGGCGGCTAGTTGGCACCATTAGAGATCTCAAGATGCACAAACGTGTGCGTTACGTTTTTGGTTCTTCTTCTTCTTCTTCTTCTTCTTCTTCTTCTCCATTTTTATTCCAAATTCTACGTTGTGTTATAATTAAATAAAACAGGCCGATTTATTGGGCGGAGGCATTAAACTATATAGATATCACAGTGATAGCACATGACAGAGAAACAATACCAAATAGTTACAATATACAACATAGCTAAGTAGTGACATCTATCGGTTGGTACAGTAAGTTGTATATGCTAAGGGTAGAGGTAGTAGTTGTTGCCTGCACGAACAATGGTTTTTGATCTTAGTGTTCGTGGGATTGTGCTTGGAGATCTCTATACCATCGTGCCGGATCAGTTCAGGCAACACCAATACCACGATCGTCCATAGGAGTGTTTTGTTATGAAAACGAATGAGTTCTCCCAGTTGATAAACAGAAAGTTCAATGTTTTGTAAACATGTAATTAAAAAGTGCATTTCTTATCGCTTCGGGATTTTTTTCCGACGAAAGCACAAAGAGTTCGCTGAAAAGTAAAAGTAATTAGGTGCTTCGCAGTTGGTAACATACTGTAGAAATTATGCTTAAAATATTGCTATATTTCCGTAGAGTAAAACAAAAGTGTGATTATTCTGAGGTGTGCATGGCTTCGATGCTCCGGTGTTATGGCGAGTATGATGCATGAAACAGCTTCGAAAATATTATTCTTCGACAAGCAGATAATTGTGGTGAGATCCTCCCTCTTATATTTATTTAATTATACTTCCGTTGTCACATAATATTTACATTATATAGCTGAAAAAAATCCCTTAGTGTATACTAAAGAGGGTCTAGTATAAGAGAAGAACGGACTGGCTGGTTTTGAGCCAAACGAACTGTCAAAGCCAGAGCCAATCGAGCAGCGCCTATCTTGATTGCATTGGCAGTGTTGCTAGAATTTATCTAGGCATAGGTTGCCAAGGTAACGGCGCCGGTGGTGTAGTGGTAAGCGTGATTACCTCTCACCCCAACAGGCCTGGGTTCAATACCAGTCGGCGCCGCCGGGATGTTCTGAGGCATAACATCTCTGATCACGCCTTCCTTCGGATGGGAAGTAAAGCCGTTGGTCCCTGGTTCATGAGTTGATGGGTCGATAGGTAGGGTCCAGGTGTGGGAGCTGCCTTCCTGGCACGTCGGTAGCATTGGTGCTCAGCACGGAAAACAAGATCAACGGAAAAAAACAAACCAAAGGAAAAAAAAAAAAAAAAAGGTTGCCAAGGCAGTTTGTTTTGAATCCGCTCCTCTCTTATACTAGACCCTCTCTAGTATATACCATTTCCTACTAACACAACTTTTCCGTCCCATGACATTTATAATGGTAGTATAGGAAATGTTCCTATCCCTAGCGATTGTAAAGGTGTGTGGGAAAACCCACTAATCCCTACTTTTTTTTTTTTAACGGCAACACATGATATTTTCTGCAAAATGTATAGGTTGACCATTATATTGCCACCCTTTTGACTTTTGACCGGAAAGCTGCTTAAAATCGAGTTTGACGTATGTTTCGTCATCGATCAAAGTGCAGCCCTTGTGTTTCGTCAAAACACGGTCGTACAAGAGCCTTGCACGCTTTTTGGCCACGGAATTCTGCTTCATGCGCTGGTTCGGATGTTTACTGGCTTTGGACGACTTGTATCTTTCCCTGGCAAGGATGTTCCGCACCGTTTGAAAGTTGGCATTGTACCTTCTTCGCAGCTGACGATCCCTGGTTCCAGGATTTCGTAGGTCCGCTGATTCCTTTCCACACTCAGGGTTTCCTTGTAGGCTTTGAGTACTCGACAAACTGTTGCTTTCGGCATCTTCAGCACTTCAGCCAGCTTGGAACCGGATCACTTCGGATTTTCCAGGTCTTTGTGCACAATATATTTTCTTCTTTCTAGTTCCATTTGACGTTATTTCTGAACGCGATCGACTATTTTGATCAAACTTGCACCAGTTGTTCTCTGTAGAAGTGTAAACAAACCACTGTCAAAGATCTTCGATTCTCAACACTAGAGGCATGCTAGCAGGGCACGAGGGGCGTACCAATTTACTTTTAGTTATCCTTTATTCGACAGAATACTATGGCGGCCGAATATTCGGTGCAGCACTAGTAAATAGATACATAGAATCAGAGATAAATCATTTTGCAAAAAGTGTCGAGTTCATTTTCAGTGTGATGCTCGAAAAATACTGTTTAGGTTAAACAAAATGCAAATTGTTTGATTACTGGTGTGTGTGAAACTGATGCATATGCAAAAATGGTTTGTTGTAATTTATGCTGATAGAAGCCTTTTTTTAAACTGTTAAAACAGAAAAAAAAAATCTCTCACTGAGTGGGTTTTGGAATATGACCCATCACTCACTTCTTCTTGTATGTATAAATGTGTTTGCATATATTTTTTTTTATTCGAAAAAGCAGAACAAATAATTCTGCGAAATATTTCAAAAATTCCGCTTGATTTAAAATTAGATTTCGTATTCGAGCTGCATGTCTTGAAAAATTTCGTTTAGTGCATTTCGCGGAATACAATTGATGAAAAAACTTCCGTTTCTATTCGATTCGACCATAAAAAACTTCATATCGCATGTCTTTCATTGATAGTCCACACATAATGAATAATAATGGTTTCAGATTCATGTTCACTATCCAGGGGCTTCTTTTACATCCCCTTATAGGATCAGGACGCTTCTTATCATCAAGTGTTCTGCGTTATTATTTGAGAGCTTTCTTTGTCAATCAATGCATGAATTTGAACGGATTTCTAAACCAGACCAGGAATTAAACTCACCACCTTCGGCTTGGTAATACCATAGAGGTAACTCTAAGACTAGAAGGTCCCGAAATAACGTGCTCAACTTTTCGGCTCAGCTCTGGTACTCTCTTCGGTCCCAAGCTAATCGGTTCACCCCTCGAAACATAGGAAAAACCTAAGAGAAGAGGTGATAATACGGGGGCGAAAATGAACCACTTTTCTGTCAAACGTGAACCGGCTCCTGATTGGTCGATTTCATGTGCGTAAGATAGAGATAGAGATAGATAAAGATAGAGATAGAGATAGAAATAAAAGAGGAAGAAGCCAATTGTCACCTATTCCTCTTAGGGAAAAACCAATAACCCCTCATTTTATCTGTCAAACTTTCATAGCTAATCAAAACAAACATTGCGTAGTACTAGAATTCCGACTAGAATGGGATACGTTAATCGTTTGCTTGGGACCAATAGGCTAGTCAAGTAGTGAGCCAATTTAAAATCGTTAGTTTCGTATTGATTGTTGGTAATACCCTGCATTAACGAGCTAGGCTATCTCAGCCCCCTTCCCATAAATGAGAGTATCATCCTCAAACCACACTGCCTAGAAAAGCGATCCGCATCTACCACAGCTCCGATTTACCAACCGGTGAAAATATTTACCCACCATCATCCACTTGTGCCAAGTTCCCGGTCACCTCCACGACCGGAACGCCTAACCCACCCGGGCTCCATCATCTATCATCCACCACAGCTCCGAAACATCGAGCCGCTTCGCCTGACAGGGACCACCTTGGTCGCAATTTGGTGCCTTATCGATTCATAACTTTTAATTAACATCTCTCTCACCTCGAACCGTTTCCAACTGTTTTTTTTTTTATCAGCGTTTTGTTTTGGAACCTCACCATGCGCCCTCTTCTAGATGGAGCCCCGAAAACAAATCAAAACAAAAAACCTGCCTTGGATCATCAATCTCTTTCTGGGGTGGCTGTGCTGCGTGCTGGTGGCCAAAAACTTTGCAATACCCGACTGCCACTTGACTATTCTCACCTACCACGACGACGACGCCCAGCATTTCACCTGACCGCTTGGTTTTGTTTACAATTTAAACAAAACTAGAGAAATATATTGATTGTCTTGTTTGATTAGGCATGATTTATGGCCCGTACGTGGGACCTTCCTGATTGATTTGAAGGCTTACGTGGTTTTTTTTTTTGTCTGCGTGGTTTGGGTTTCTCTTCGCAGTTGATGATTCGGTGGGGTCCAGGGGATCTTGATTGAAGCACACTGCCAAATGGCTTAATCTCTTTGTGCTGATTTGCTCTGCCCAGGGTTGAATCCGAGTGGGCTTTGGGGGATTCAAGGGGAGAGAGAGTTTATTCGAAGTTGACCATGAACCATTTCGACAGCCTTGCGTGCGTGTGGTTTTGATTTATGGGCTTATCATGAGCCCATTTTCTCATATTCACCAGCACGGAGGCCTCGGTTATTGATTTCGTTTTGTACGTTTTCACTTTCTGAGCGCCAAAAAAAAAATGATCAGGTTCGACGGTTGAAAGTTTAATGTTTATCCGTCGATACATATTTTTGCATTAATCCGACGCACGTGTCGTGCTGGAGTCTCGCATTGCGGGTGGTCCTGGCACAGGAAGTCCAGAGATGAGTTCCGTGATCGAAACCCACATAATAGTCGAAAGCGAAGGCCTGGGCAAATCAATCATCGTCGTGTCATTTGTGGGAAAGGAATCGAGAATCGCAACATTGCGTGAATGGCGCCCTTGAATCATTGCAGGATTGACAAACTGCAAACTTTCACTAATTGCCCATCGACGATGACGGTGCCGAACGGTGATCTGAGGGCAGTTCCCAATCACCACAGGTCTTTAGTCAATTTTAAATGGTTCAAAAAGCGGCTTAAAAGCATTTGTGATAATAAAATTGTCACCATAAATCATGCATTAATTTTTAAAGCGCAATAAATAAATTGCTGCTGCCGCGGCCACAAGATCCCGAGCGCCAGCCCACACTGCTTGTTGAGCGCGTAGCAGTCGTCGTCGTCGTCGTTGTTGTAAGTGCGCTAACATTACACGGCTTAGTCCCCATCGCGCAGGTCGTGGCTATCATAAACAGAGAGAGCCTCCCTAGTTCTCCCTCGCTGACTCTGTCTCCTGCATAAGTACGACCTCGTTTTATCACCCACCAACACTTCTGGTAGGATCGAGCCTAGCAGCGACTACGACGACGACGACGACGACACTGGGATCAAATGAGGTGTATTCCGACGGAATAATTAATTTTACTGCCATCTTGACCAATTTATTATTGCGAAATCAGGTTGATATCGGATGAAGTTATTTATATTGGAGATTGGAAGTAAACCGAAGGCACATTAATGAGCGTACGCAAGCAATTAAGAACGGTAATTGAATAGCTGGAACTATCACGAACAGGATCTTGGCAGTTGTATCAAAATCAAATGTTATTCGAATTGACTCTTTAACCCTGACTGAGTTTGTACAATTGTGGAACGTTTTAGGGAGTGTCTTTCCATTTTATTGGAGTATCGTAGTGGTGCACAAATTATCATTTATTGAAGAAAAAAGCCCTAAAATTACTCGCTACGCGTGTCGGTCAGTTCCACCGGACTGCACCCTCATGTACCACCACCAGCATTTTTGGGCTGGGGAAGTTTTTGCTTGAGCAAATGAATGCGCATAAATTTACATCTCTCTTTCTGTGTGTGTGCGTGTTTATGTCAGGACTGGTTCATTTCCCCTATGCCAGTGCTGGTTCAGTTCGGTTAAAAAAAAAACAGCAGCGAAAAAACAACAGAGCCAGCAAAATAGAAACACGTGTTGGTCGTGTGTCGAACGTCAATTTTTCCTGCAACTGGCCGCGGCGACGAGCGAGGAGCACCCGGAGAACTCATCAATCTTTGGAGAAACAGAAGAACGAAGTTATCGAAATGTCAATTAGGGAGCGCCGAAAGTCGTCCCGATTGATGAGTTATGACTCAAGACAGCAAGGATCGAAGCAGGTAGGTGGTGGGAGATCCTTCCCGAATGGCTCACTTGCCATATGGTGTTCGTTAAGCAATTTGGTAACGATCACAAGTCATTATCGTTGTTGGATTGTTTCTACTTGCACGGGTTTGTTATGGGATTGAGGCATATCCGAATCGGGCCCAGAGGAACCAATTAGCGCCTGATCCTAGAGAAGATACAGTGCCAATGAGCTGTAGCGAATGGATAGACGCTTAGGATCTGCTTTTTCTTCTTCTTCTTCGAGGGTCAGGACGTTCTTGCTGACACTTCTTCGTGCTCTTATAAACAAGGTTCAGCCAAACCTTTTTTGAATCACCACTTTACGTTTTCAAGGGCAAGTATCTGATAATCATTCAAAAGCCGTGCACATCGGGAAATACATCTTGATGTTTACTTCTCTGCAGGAAACACTGAGTAGCATTTCGAATGTAAGAATATTAAGTAGATGCATCACAGGATTTGAAGTGGTGAAACGAATTGCATGAGATAGGCTTTCGCAATCAATACGCATAGGCTAGTTTTCGAATGGCAAAAATTCTCGAAAACTTTTTCAAAGGAACGTATCAGCTTTTGTAAACAATGCATTTGATCGTCGATTTGGCGTAACTGGTAGCTCGTAAACGCATGCTAACACTACCATCAGATAAAGGAAAATTTCCCCTACCTGCTAGTTGTGTTAGTAAGCGAGTGCGAGCTACCAGTTACGCCAAATCGACGATCAAATGCATTGTTTACAAAAGCTGATACGTCCCTTTGAAAAATTTATCAAGAATTATTTTCTACTGATCGAAAGCTTCGAAGGTCCTATGATGATTATGTAGATTGTATACCGAAGAAAGCTATGGAATTCTCTACCCTGAACAGGATAGAGGATCGGGAATTCCCTTTTTTCCAGCCTTTTATGATATCTACTCGGGTGGCCCATAGCCTAGTCAGCAAAGGCACGGTATTACCAAGCCGGAGGCGGCGGGTTCGATTCCCGGTTCGGTCTAGGGAATCTTTTTGGGTTGAAAATTTTCTCGACTTCCCTGGGCATAGAGTATCATTGTGCTTGCCACACAATATACAAATTCATGCATTTGTATTGGCATCGAAAGCTTTCAATTAATAACTGTGGAAGTGCATTTAGAACACTAAGTTGAGAGCACGCAATAAGCTAATATGCACTAAGCAATAAGATTGAAATGCGAATAAGACGAAGAAGACTCGGGTGCCCCAAAATACCACTTTGGCTGGAAACCTGGTGGCTCACCCTCCAATTGTGCATGTAGGGTAACTGGGAGCAAAATGATCATAGGAGGTAACAAGGAGTTTTACTAGATATCGGAGACGGAAGTGCAATTCAACTTCGGATAATCAAGTTCCACGTGTGAAGGAGTTCCTTTAACGCTCATTTTGCTAAGGACTTTCAGTATTTTCCAGTAGAAGTCTGTAGTGAAGTTTTTTTTAGGTTCACCAAACCCTCAGTTGAAACCAAGCCTTCACTTACAATGTTATTGACAGGCACTGACAAATAGTGCGTAACATGCTTGTTTTCCAATTACAGTGCTTTCCCGATTTTGTCTACCCTCGAATTTGTCACCTTTTTCTCCCGATTTTTCAGTCTGAAGATTTTGGTTTTTAAGCATGAATTCTCAAGCATTTCGCTACAAAAGACACTTAATTGTTTTGTCACAACAATAACAGAGGTAACTCAAATAAACCACAATTATTGCGACACTGCACAGCTGTATCGAGTCCCTCCCGTTAAAGATAACTAGGTGGCGGATAGAGCAGGGATGGATGCAATACAAGTTATGGGCAGATACCTCATTCAAGAAGAAGGTTTCGTTAGCGTTAGCATTGTTTAGCGTTAGCGTTGTTTAGCGTTAGCGTTGTTATGCTATACTTCGTAGATTGGATACTAGCGACACTCACGTCTCTTCTGAAATTCTCAGTTAGACTACTTTCAGGAATAATGCTGAGGAGTAAACATTGGTTCCAATCTAAACAAGAGTAACAGAAGCATGACTGTCGCTATTCCCGGCCACGCCCATCTTTACCATAACTAGGGATAGGGAAGGAAATGTTGATGTAGTACTTACTTAACGAGAGGCCACCGACTTAGCGACACCCTCATAAGTGCTACGGAGTTGGAGGGTTGGGTAGGATATTCGGTTAGGATTCACCTCGAGTTGGCGATGCAACCAAAAGTATGTATTGTTTATTTGTTGTTTATTTAATCTCTCGATAGCCGGCTATCGAAAGAACATATTAATTTTGTTTAGTGATCATGAATGTTAAGAGTCATGACGGAGAGCTTGGGATGATTTTCTGCTCAGTAAGCAAAAACGATCCCTCCAGGGTCATCGAGCATCTCAGAACCATAACGCTTCGCGACAATACAGGGCTACGTTTTCGCTTGATATGCAATTAGTTTCCGAGGTTATTGTTCAATATCAAATATACAAATGATGGTGGCGATTTATTGTGCTGTGGAAGAGCTTGGGGTTAAATGTATGATTTTCTGCTCAGTAAGCAAAATCGATCCCTCGAGGGTCATCGAGCATCTTATAATCCACAGCGCTTTGAATAACTTTTATTTACGATAATTACATGAAATAAATAAAATATAAACTACAAACAAAACGTGACTGCTAAAATCTCAAAAAGATATTCTCACAAATATATTTCACGCCACCAGGAATCTCAAAACGTTATAATGATACTCTGCACATGTTAGACACAAGAAGAGGCCAAAAAGCAAGCGTCCGACACACAAAACCCGTCAAATCCACTTGCAGTCACAATCAACGATTCTACGAATCGTGAGCGCTCACGTATCATAAAACCGCTGACTGCGACACTCTGAAAGCGAAATTGACAGGCTGTATGCGTCAAACACCCACCCTCCAATATCCTCCTGCATCCAACAACACAAATCTCCATTACAACATCTAACGCATTCAAAACTCCGAAAATCACTCATCTATAGCAAGTGAGTGGAAGCAAACCTGCATGCAACCATTCTTCATGATACACTTTTTCTGCCTATCTTTCTATTAGGCCTGAGGACATGCGTTAGCTTCGAAACTTCTAACCAAAGTGGGTAAATTTTCAGATCACAAAAAACAATTTAAAAAAACTTTCAAAGGTAAATACAAGTAAAATAAATATTGATTATTTTATGCAAAAACGAGCAAGTAATATTAAATCTCTTGTATCATATGCTTATGCAAATTGACTATAACAAAAATAATATGCTTAAATAAAATAAAATATTAATAAAATTATTTGCAAAATTTACAAGAAGATCATTACTTTATTGGTGAGAAGTTTTTAATAAGCCCTCTCAGTTCCTCTGTATACAGAACAAATCTGATACTATAATCAGAATTGCTCAGTCTGCATGAAGCAGCCGATTGCATCAAGGAAGTTCTATTAACAACCAAGAATTAATCGTTATAGGCATACTGAAGCATTAAGAAGGTGATATGTGTCACTATAGGAAATCATCATCGTTGCAAATATAAAGAAATTAAACATAACCCTTTGCTTCAGTACCGTCAACCTCCATGTCCATGGGGAGGACATTCAAGAAGAAGGTTTCGTGATCGCCAAAATTAACGGAATATTCATATGCTACGCACCCGATGGACTATGGAGCAATTCCACGAGATGCTGGTTGGACTTACCGAAGAGCTGATCGGACGAAGGCCAGTAGTCATCGGAAGAGACTTCAATGCTAAGGTATAGGCTTCAATGAGTGGAGTGGGGAAACAGATGTACCAACGCAAGAGGTTACATTCTGCTGGAAGCTCTAGTAAAGCTGGAAATTAGGCTGTTCAATTGATCATTTTGTCAAGCTTCTGCATTCATGTTGCATCTGATGTCACAGCTGTTGTTTGCGGTGACATCTATCGGAAACTAGACACAATCTGTTTTCCTATAATTGTTCACAGAGGACACTGCAGTGCAAAACATGTCTGGTACCTCTATATTAAGATTATTATTCGAAGTCCCTCACAGAATTTCCCGACGAATTTTATGTATGGGGCGGGGCATAAAGTATATTTTGCGCAGAATATGTAAAAAAGGAGGGACTTCAAATTTTAAAACAAATGCATATATAGAGGTACCAGACATGTTTTGTAGTGTCAGGTACTCTATTTTGTAATCTGTGAAAGGGAAATCACAAATCGAGTGTCAACAAAATACATGGCATATTGAGAGATTGAGGTCGTGAGAGCAAATTTTCTCTCTCTAATTTGAATTGTTTGGCTCTCTGGGTACTGGTAGTAAAGCAGGTAAAATTGTATGGGGAAAAATCATTTTTAATTGATTGCAGCTTGTTTAACAATAAATTCCGGGAAAAAACTGAACGACAAAGTCTCTGACTAATTTCTTTAGGTTGTCGTTCACTTTTTTTGACCTGAATATGCACCGAAAACCGAATTATTCCCACTTCTCTCAAATTATATATGGGGATTTTTATCACTTCCTACCAGCGGAACAGCGCCATCTCTGTGGAAAATGGTCGAACAAAATGATTAATAAAGGCACCACCAGCACTTTTCGCAGAGATGGTCGGGCATCCATTATCGACGTCACTTTATGCCGACTGCAGTCCATCGCTGGTGAAAAACATAAATTGGAGAGTGTGTGAAGGATATACCCATAGTGACCATCAGGCAATCCGATATAGCTTCGGCCAACGGAATCCTGTGGCAGTACAGAGGACGAAAACTTGCGACCAGAAGTGGAACCTCCAGCTTACTGCTGCAACGAGGCAATTAACACCCTCCGCGCTAGTTGTCTCAGAGCCAGAAGACGTGTTCAAAGAGCAAGAACAGAAGCAGACAGAGAGGAACGTAGAGGAATGTTCCGAGCACATAAGCAGAGTAAGTCAAACTGTCAACTGGAGCTGGGTCGAGAAGATCAGATGTCAAGTCATGCCCGCTGAAATGTGCTTAGAGAACCTGAAAGTCATCGTGGAAGAACTTTTCTCGAAGCACGATCCAACGACCTGGCCACCTACATCGTACGGAGACGTAGAGGGAGATGCCGACGAAGTCACCAACGAGCAACACGTAGCAGTGCCTGCTGGATACACTCGGAAAACTCTTGGAGAGGATCATCCTAAACAGGCTGACGAAATGCACGGAGAGTGAGCAAGGATTGTCGGAGAAGCAGTTCGGATTTCGAAAAGGAAGAGCAAAAGCAAATGCAATTCGGACAGTTGTCGAGAGAGCCGAGAAGGCGTCGAAACAAAAGTGGAGAGGAGATCGATATTACGCTGTGATAATGATCGACGTCAAGAATGCGTTCAGCAGCTCTAGCTGGGAGGCTGACGCTACTTCCAGAACCGAGTTCTGATCTACGAGCCAAATATGTGACAGAGATCGACTAAGATCACGGTGGGAGTTCCACAAGGCTCGATCCTTGGTCCAACGCTCTGGAACGTGATTTAAAACGGTGGTCTAACGCTGAAGCTTCCCAAACGAGTTGAGATCGTTGGCTTTGCGGACGACGTCGTCTTACGGTAACAGGCAAGACGCTGGAATAGATGGAAATGTTGGCGACCGAGGCGGTTGACATGATTGGGAACCTAATGTATGGAGCGAAGCTGCAGATAGCCCACAACAAAAGCGATGTGGTATTGATCAGTAACTTTAAAGTGCTGCTGCGGTCAGATATTAGCATTGGGGAGCACGCAATAAACTAGAAGTGCGTGTTGAAATGCCTGGGAGTGATGGTCGACGACCGTTTGGCTTCAATAGCCACGTAAAATACGCTTACGAGAAGGCAGCGAAGGCCATCAACGCGGTACGGTTCCTGGCTAGTGTATTTACGTTGATACTGATATATGGAGGTTCAACCTTGATTGCAGCGCTGAAAACCAAGCGGAATTTAAGGAAACCGAACAGTACGTACTGGCTCAACAAACCGTACGCAAACTTTTCGAAACATTTAGTGCACCCTTGGTAATAATAATAGTTAACATTTATCAGTAATTCAATTAATAGTGGATAAATAATGGTTAAACTTGATTTCAAAATCATTTTGATGGTTAAAATATTGAAAACAGAAATTTTCCCGAATTTGTCAGCCTAAAATTTCAGATGGGGCTGACAAAAACGGTACAGTACTGTGGTATATTTATTAAGTATCAAATGTCTAAATAAAATACTCCAAGAGCCGTGTAACAGCGAACCATTTCATTGAAAATCATAATCATGAGAAACAATTACATATTCAGCCATTCCATACCAAAACGATATAGGGGAATTTACGTATTCTCGTCAGTCTACGCAGCGTCCGAACTTCTATTAGCGATTTCTCAGCGTCACACACATACATGACAGGTTTGTTTGTTGACATTTATCTGCTGCTTGCTGTTCTACCCATTCCAATCGACAGAATTGATCAAAACGGGTTGAACATGTTTTTACAACGCTCCAAACTTCTCAGGTGAGTGTGACTATTGTCGGCAGTCTCTTTTTCTTCGGCACCCTTTCCATTTGAACTGCGTGTTAACCAGCTGTTCTATTATCGGCAACTCGAAATCAGCCGTATTTTGTAGTAAGTATATTTAATTTAAAGAAAAATATGGCATAACAGGATTGCACAGTCGTAAAAATGTAATCTGATTGAAGCTGAAAAGTTAAGGAATCGGCTTAATACATTCAGCGAAGAGTTTTCATGGGAAAATACTGCGAAATTAACGTTTCAATTTCGGTTGCCGAAAACAGTCAATGGGTGCCGAAGCCATAATTTACCCTAGGTATTCGCTGAATTTCGTTTAAATTTGTTTGTTTTGATCCTTATCACAAATTATTGGGCCCGCATTTTAAATTTTGTTATTAGGGTGACCATTTTCATGTTAGGGTGGTTTTTTTTTTTCAAAAGTGATTATTCTCAAAAATTACTTTTTTTTTAATTCATAATTCTTGATCCACTGGGCCGATTTCAGAGATTATAATGTCAAATGAAAGGTATTTTTTTAACAATTGAAAGTAATTTAACAACTTTGAACGTAAATGATCGTTTTATTTTATATGGTTAGTATAACTAGTATAGCTTAGTAAATTGTTAAGGTACTACTCAAACCATAATGGGCTATGTTTACCTTGAAGTCACCTCCAGTGCTGATAAAAATCATTACGTCTACACTCAACTAACCTGCATAGCGGCGCCGGCAGTGTAGTGGTAAGCGTGATTATCTCTCACCCCAGCAGACCTGGGTTCAATTACAGTAGGTGCCACCGGGATGTTCTGAGGCATAACATCTCTGATCACGCCTTCCTTCGGAAGGGAAATAAACCCGTTGGTCATGAGTTGATGGGTCGATATGTAGGTTCCAAATGTAGGAGCTGCCTCCCTGGCGTCGGTAGCATTGGTGCGCAGCATGGAAAACAAGATCGATGGATAACAAATCAAGGAAAAAAACTACATGGATGAATTTAAATTTTGACATTCTCTTGATCAAAGCAACCTCTGAGTATTCCCCACCCCCCAGAGAATTGAGAAAAATAAAAATTTGTCTTTTTATGCTGAACGTGAGGATGCGCGACCCGATTTGTATCTTCCTCAAAACTGTATTTCGCTTGCTTTCTACTACACTCCCGAGAATAAGTTTAAGGACACCCCCAAAAAAACATGACAAATTTGTTATGTTTATATCTCTGTCATGTTACGTCCAATTTTCGTTCTCTTTAGATCATTTGAAAGATATTGAATGGAACTTTTCTTCGTAGGATAATTGTTCAATATAATTTTCAAATTTTGTGTGCTAAAAGTTCACCCCAAGTGACTGATTTTCTCAGAATTGGTTGGCCATATTTTGAAATAAAAGTTGTAGTAGAACACTTAGGGATCGTCCATTAATTATGTCACATTTTTAGGGGGAAGGGGGGTTTTGGAAACTATGACGAGCATTACAAAAAACAATTAAGGTCCATATAAAAAATGTGACAAAGGGGGAAGGGGGGTTGAAAATGGGCCAAATTTGCGTGACATAATTAATGGACCTTCCCTTATGCTATACCATTCACACCATTCAAATAACCTTAAGAGATCGAAAATTGAACAAAACATATTTGCATGGTTTTTTGGAGTGTCCTTAAACTATATCTATATACATTTTCCACACTGTCGTACTATAACGGAACTATCAACCGTATACATTCATCTAATAATCTATCATATAGAATGTCCACTTTTAATCTGATATTGACGTTAAAAAATGATAAGTTAAAGTTATGTTTAGTATTTTAAACATTATAGCAATCACCCCATGTGATGATTTCAGTGTGTACAACTATAAAGATTGTACTCGAAAAAAATCCAGGCCAGTCCCACAGGTGGATCGCGAAACAGTTTGGAATCGACAATTCGATCGTGTCCCGTGTGGTAAAATCGTTTAAGGAGACTCAGACGACCCAGCGGCGAGCTGGCAGCGGAAGAAAAGCGAAGACGACCGACTCCGTCAACGCAAGGAAGGTGAGGGATTAGTTCAAGCGCAATCCAAACCTTTTGATTCGGGACGTGGTCAAGAAGGTCAATTCTTCCGTCTGGTTCGTCTAGCAGACCATGAAGCGGGCCGGGCTTCATGTATCCAAGGTATGGAAGGCGCCTAACCGAACCGATTAACAGAGTACGGTGGACAAATTCCGCGTCAGGAAGATGTGCCGCGAGTGGTTGGTGCTTGGAAAAAAATCCGTTCCCGAAAACGGGAACGGACCGTGAACTAAAAATCACGGCCAGCTATCCAGAACAAAATTTTCTCAAATATACACCGTGAACTATGGTTCATGGCTGTGGTTCACGAATATGGGAACTCTTTTTTTCCCGTGTGCAGCCAAAATGCATCGTAATGGGATGCCAAGCAGATCCCCGGCCTGGAGTTTTTCGCCAGCAAGTCCCACTTGGATGTTCCGGAGAAGTTCTGGAAGAAAAACGTCGACAATTTTGCCAAGAATTACTTAGTGTGGCAGGCGATCTGTGAGTGCGGCAAATTCAGCAAGCCGTACATAACGACCGGCATCATCAATGGCCTAATAAATAAAGAAGAATGCCTCCAGAAGTGCCTGCTGTCCTTCATCCGGTCCCATGAAGGTGACACTCTGTTTTGGTCGGATCTGGCATCGTGCCATTACGCGAAACCGGTGATGGAGTGGTAGCAACCGGTGGAAACTAACGATTTAAAATTGGCTCACTACTTGACTAGCCTATTGGTCCCAAGCAAATCGATTAACGTATCCCATTATAGTCAAAATTCTAGTACTACACTATGTTTGTTTTGATTCGCTATGAAAGTTTGACAGATAAAATAAGGGTTCGTGGATTTTCCTATGTTTCGAAGGGTGCATCGATTAGCTTGGGACCGAAGAGAGTACCAAAGCTGAGCCAAAAAGTTGAGCACGTTTCTTCGGGACCTTCTGGTCTTAGAGTTACCTCTTTGGTGGTACGAAGCCAACGATGTTGTTTTTGTGCCGTAGGAGGCAAATCCACCAAACTCGCCAGAACTTCACCCAATAGAAAAATTCTGGACGATTATGAAGGGCAAGCTCCAGAAAACAGGGAATGTCTTCAAAAACGATAAAAATTTGAAGAAAGAGTGAATGAAAGTGTTTAAGAAAGATGGCGCAAGGGTTGCACAGGATTTAAGCCTAGGAGAAAAAGTTGAATAAACCAACTTTGCAAAATTAAAGCTAATATGTGTTTATTTATTCCCTGAGAGTTCAAAAAATATCCGACTTAAAATTAATTTTTGGTGATAATTTTTGCCCGCTGCATTTTTTTTCAAGTACAGTCTTTATTCCCTAAAGTATTAAATAAATTTGACATTTTTTAAAATGTGTTGATTACCCTGCAAGAACTATTGAGTTCCTTCTTAAAAGTTTGGTCCAAATTCTCGGGAAGTCAACTTGTTCCAGATGTTAAATCCAACCATTCCAGGAAGTGTCATCTGACTCCTCCAGAACAAGGGCGTAGCCAGGTTTCGAGCTAGGGAGGGGCGAAAAAAAAATTACCATGGAAAATTTGGCCGAATGCCATTTCACCGAACGCCATTTCCTCGAAAGCCTTTGTGTTGCCGAGTTTAGGGGGGGCAGTCGACCCCCCCTGCCCCTATCTGGCTACGCCTATGCTCCAGAATGTTTGTTCCGAGAATTCCCCGTTTTTTTCTGACTTTCTTCAGGAGTTTCTTTAAAGTACTTTCGGAAGTTTCATCTGATTTTTGTTTGAAGATTTTTCAGACATTTCTCGGAAGTCTTTTTCCAGCATATCCTGATTATTTATTTTCCACATTCAGCAAAAAGAATTTGAAAGCCACTCCTGGAAATGTATTCTATTAAAAGATACATTTGTCAAACCTCTCAACGGAATCGCTTTATGAAGAGCTTTTTGCGTGTGTTGATTTATTTCCTTTCAATTCCGTTAAAATTGCTTATCATTTGACAGATACGCGTATTTCGTCTACTACTTGTACATTTCATCAGTGCCAAGTATTGTTGAGTACTTGGCTCTGATGAAGTTTGCAAGAAGTAGACGAAATACGCGTATCTGTCAAAAGACAAGCAATTATAACGGAATTAAAAAAATAAATCAACGCACGCAAAAAGCTCTTCATAATTCATTCCCAATTTTCATGGAATGTTTTCCTCAAATGTTTTCCATCTTTCCACGTAAACTTGTTCTAGTTTTATAAGGATTTATTTTACCACTTCCACCGGAAAGTCCTTTGTCTTCTCCTGGAAGCTAAAAAATAAAATAAAAATAAACTAGTTCGTTTATTTGGAAGGCTTAATCGCGTTAGCTTTACGGAGCCGATAGTTTATTGTTCTTTGTTTGTAACAAAATTCACTTAATTCTATGTTTAGTAGGAGTTGGGCCGAATACTCGCGGCTTACTCGAGGTTAGAGAGGCACATTTTCGAAGGATAGGATCAGGGGAGGAGTTTGGGGGTAAGGTTTCGTTGTCTCATCAGAGCGTTGTCGCCAGTATGAATGGTAGTGCGGTTCTAGTTTCGTCTGGAGTTCGACCGGCTATGGTGACCAGTGGGGACTACCAACTTCTTCTGGCAGATTCTTTAAACATTTTCTGAAAGTTTCTTCCGACTTGGCCCGGGAATTTCTTCGTTCCTGGATCTCGTGAATCTGTCAGCTTTCTCCCGAAGTGTTTTCTTTCTGCTCTGAAATCTCTTTCCAACCTCTCCAAATAGTTTCCACCAGCATCCATTCGAAATTCATTTTAATTTTTTTTAAATAGCTTTCATAGAATTTGGTGAAACTTATTTTCACAACCACCAGCTTCTACAACTATAAGTGTCAAATTATTAGATTCAAATTGGTAATAGTAAGTAGAATCAAAATCACTGATGAAACTGAAATCAACATTGTCACCATCGCAAAATTGGAGACTAACCTGATTCGATCTCAGTGTTATCGGATGATTATTAAAACAATTCATATCCATATCTCTAAACTCTTCTTATGCTCCTTGATTTCTCACCAACAATGATTTATTTTACATGTCCATTCTTAAGTTCTGAAGCATATCATGTCAGTGAAAGTAGATCTGGCTCTTCCCAAATCAAAATACCATAACTCACCATTCATCCATTAGCCACAAACCGCACGGGCAGTGAATGGCAATGGTACGTGCTTTCCGTTGTAAGTATACATTTTCGGGGATTCAATAAAGTGCAAACCGCTGTTCACACCGTGCAAAGCCAGTAACCCATAGTCTGCAGTTGGCTGATTTGAGTGCTTCGCCTTAATCCGCGGCCGCCCGCCAACCTTTTAAACAATAAATTATTTTCGACCCATCTCACCACCCAAAGCCAAGCTTGATGCTACACATGAAATCACCGCACTTCCTGTCGAAGGTGGAAAATTCCCACGACCCGAGCCCGGGCCCACCTTGAACACCTGAAAATTATATAAATTTTTAATAATTTAATTTTCTCCCGGCACCGACTCGCACGATCTGTTCCACACTTGCTCTTTCAAGTGCCGTTTTTTTTTTGTTCTTCGATCGCGGCGGCTGGTGAATCTGGCTAAATGTTTGTTTTTGATCAGCTTTGGCAGAGGGAGATGAGGCTTGCCGCGGTGAAGCCTATAATTTAAAATTGCTATTTTTCGAACCATCGTCGTCGACGATCGTCGTTTTGGGGCATTTTTTGCTTTTGTTTCAGAGCAGTTCCCATTACACTTGATGGTCCAGCGCAGCCTGTGACGACGGCGGCCACATGTGCGCGAGAGGTCCACGTCCAAAAGAGCTTAAGATGATGAAATAATAACATCCACTTGTGTAAATATATGTGCCTCGGTGAAATTATATGTAAACGATGATGATCGTGCGACCAAGCCTTCGCCATGAGCATGCACTTTTTCGTCGGTCGGCTATAAAGTTTACAAGCAGGGCGATCCGAATTATGGAAAATTTATGTGATGGACTCTAATTGATTTTCAATAAAAATCTGCATTAACACATTTTTTTGGATCCGGAGCGTCGTGGCTGGGAATACCTGCACGAATGGGTGTGAAAGTGAGACCATCGGGATTCGGTTGCCTTTGGATGCGCTTGTAAGTTGGGATGAAGAGCTTTTGACTAATTACGAAATTCAAATTCAACGGATTTCGTATAATTGACACTCCAGGTGAACCAACTTTGCAGCTGTCGGTTTGGACTAAAAAAAACGTTGAACATTCCATATGCTACAAACCACCCAACTGTAGCTTCCACCTAGCCAACATAAAACTTGTTATCACGAAAGCCATCACTTGTTGGCCAGTGGACCGATAAAGTGCAGCTTGGCACATGACCCGTGGATACGGACCGACGCGTGCCATACGGGATCCTCCGAACAAGTCCTTACATACGCCGAATCTACCACCATAATGCTTCCACCCGCCAGCCGGCCAAATCAACCAAGCGTCCACATGTCAGTCACGGTCAGCTACCCCCTCGCAAAGCAAAATCGAATGAAAGAAAGACTACCTACGTGCACTATGCGCGCACGTTCCATTCCAAGAGTCATAAAAGTCACAATCGGGGGACTTCCGGAAGGAAGACACCACGCGATAAATGAAGAGAGTGCCATCATTTCGAAGCGGTCGTGTGCTGCAATGTTGTTCCGGTTGAGAGCTCGCTTCGTTAGCGCGAGCACGGATAAAATATGCACCCTCACCAGTAGTAGTGCCAGTGAATCATTCCTCTAAGGATCCATTCCAGATGGTGGCATAGTCCTGTTGCGGGTAATCATCCTTTTGGTGTGGAACAATACCTGACGCTTATGTGTGCAGACCGCATAACGCACCAGTTGTCCGTTGTGCCTTCCGAAAGCAGGCGATGTGTTGTGTGCGTGTTTTGCTTTTCTTCGTTAACATACCAACGACCCTTGCCTCTGAAAAAGATAAAAGGATTACATCGTTTCAACGGCAAATTAGTGGAGAAGTAGTGTTTTTTACAAGGGTTGCGACCGGAGGTTGGTTCATCTGCTGAAAGGTAAATTTATTTATTTACAAACTTCTACTAATCCAAATAAAGTCTGATAGAACATACCCTAATTCACATAACATATGTGGAAATTCATTTAAAATAGCTGAATCAAAGTTTACCCCTTTTTTGTGTTGCCTCAGTGGTATAACTGGCATAGTTGGACATCGATCTGTCAAAATAAAATTTTCGTGATATCGACACTGAGCGTTCATAAGGACCAATGTCGAAAACATAAATAATGGCTTCCTTCGTTAATTTCTCGTATGTAAAAATCAATCCATGTAAGCCACCAATTTTATAGCATAGGAGGACTCTTTCTCTACACAATCATCGTGGTAGTTTACTTGAGTGAGTTTTCATTTTCGAGAAATTCACGCAAAAATTAATTGTTTACATTCAAAGTGTTTTTATGTTACTTCATACGCGAAGTTAGCGATTTTCAGAGTTGGTTGGAAATGCTAACATGAAGCTTTAGTGTGATAATTTATTAGCTAGAGAATGATCTTTTTAGAAGAGAGTAGGTGGTAGTTCCGTTAGAGTACGGCAGTATGAAAATTGAATAGAAGTTGAAAATGAGCGAAGGGCCAATTTTTGAAGATAGGCGCACATCTTTTGCCTAACCCGTACGATGTACGCGGAGACTTGAAGTATGTCTCCAAGTCTACAGGCAAAAAATGTGCGTCCCTGGTACAGCACGCAACAACCACCCTACTGCTTTCTCTCTGAGATGATCACATTGGTCATGACGAGAGGAGCAACACAATAGTTGGATAAAGAAGAATTGCATTATAACACACCATCGACTGGAAATGCTCTCGCAACGTGGGACTTTAGGTAGTGATGAAAACGTCGCTAGAACTATTCCACAGCCGCAGTCAGTTTATGAGCAAAAGTGGGACGCACATTTTTTGCCTGTAGACTTGGAGACATACTTCAAGTCTCCGCGTACATCGTACGGTTTAGGCAAAAGATGTGCGTCTATCTTCAAAAATTGTCGCATTAATGGCCCTTCGCTCATTTTCGACTTCTATTCAATTTTCATACTGCCGTACTCTAATGGAACTATCCACCTACTCTCTTCTAAAAAGATCATTCTCTAGCTAATAAATTATCACACTAAAGCTTCATGTTAGCATTTCCAACCAACTCTAATTGTTTACGTTTGCGGCATTGGCCCTTACGAAAGAAAAGCAGATAATATGAAGAGCTTTGAGTGGGTGGTGTTGAGTACTTGGCATTGATAAAGTCTGCAAGTAGTAGACGAAATACGCGTATCTGTCAAAAGATAAGCAATTATAACGGAATTTAAAGGAAATAAACCAACCCACTCAAAGCTCTTCATAAAGGGATTCCGTTAAGAGGTTCGACAAATTAAAAGGATCAGATAATATGGTTGTATGCTCATTAAGCATTGACGTTGACGGCGACTCTGCAATTCTTTACTTCTGGTAAAATTCCACAAGCATCTGAAAATCTGTGCATGGAATCTAGCGGACTTTATCACCATGATACCAGCAAGCCGCCGTCTTTTCACGCAAAGATTGACAGAATCTTATGGGATTTTCATAGGAGTGAAAGGGTAAGGAAATGTTCACCATGTTTCACGCACAGACTGATGTTTGCTTATGAGATTTTATCATAGAAGTAAGAAGTTACAGAGTGACCGAAAAGGCGAATTGTCAATTGTCAGGATAATGCACAATGAGATGTACACGGAGACGAAAAACTATCCAAAATTAAGTACTTTTCCCTGAATTCCGGGGTTCAGCCCAATAACCCAAATTTTAGTAAATCGCATGTACTACTTTCCATTGAACACCAGCAAACAAAATTCACTACTCTTAAGTATATTCTACCCAAAATTAAGTTGAATTCACAAACACTTTGAATATGCAAATTACTCAAAAGAAACTTATTGGTCTGAGCTATATCGTTAGGTCTCATTTCTTTTTTCACAAAAATAGAGAGTGCAAGTGAGAGGATGAACTTGATATTAAGTAAAAATAACTCAAATTTTGGGTAGTATTTTTTCTCCGTGTAAAAAATTGAGGCCCAGATCATTTTTTTCATCTCTGTTGTTCCTCCGCTGTTTTAATGCTTGACGGATTTTGACGTGTGGGCATTATTTTTTCGACTAGGGGCTTTTCAAAGGATTTTTAAACTAGTATTTCCAAGTCAGTCAGAAGCCAACCAAGAGCGATGTTATTTAGTATTGACTATTGACAGATGTTATATTTTTTCGTCTCTTCAATCTAATTGCATTGGATTGATTACGGCAACTATGTTAATTGAATTGAATTTAATGCAAATAACTCGAAGATTTGATGATTACGTTGAATAGGTATATTTAAAACTACCATTTGGTCTGTGGTACGTTGAAATATTGATAACTGTGCTTTTAGTGAGTCAATTTATGATTACATCATGAAATATACTGTTGATGCATATTAACGTTTGCATTAAAAAGGCATTTTTTCTATAAAAAAAAACTATAAACAAAACAACTTCCAATAGAACCAAACCAATTTTCGTTTTTAAATAGTGCTTAACTTTGATACACCTAGCTGTTAGCCCCACTTAGCCATAGTGGTCGAAAAAAAGTTTGTTGCCCTTTGCGTTTCGACCAACCAGGATCAACCTTAACACAGTTTTTGTTGCAAAGAAATTAGAGTAGTTCTTTGTATGGAATTTGAGAAGAATCCGGCAATTGAGAAAGATAGGGAGTGTTGAAATCTTGGGTATTACAGGTATCGATAAGCGCTCGATTTAATTTATCGCCCTGCTTGCAAAATTCTTGCGAATGGAACGATGCAAGGTCAGCTCAAAACACTGCATATTTTTCAAATGGTATTTCTGTATACAACTTGACAACTTGTTGCATTTCTCTGGACTTCAAAATGTAAACACGAAACTCCAAATTCACGCCATCGTATTTTGCCTCCTACGAAACCTAATGAAATCAAAGTTGGTTCCAAAAAATTAAAAAATGTCGAAAGAAGAAAATGTTACATAAGATAAATGACGGCTTCGGTCAAAAGCTCTTGGTAAACAAAAAAGTCAGCTGATAGCAACTGTCTCCTGGACAGCCTTATAGAATTATAAATACAGGACACAAATGATTAAATAAATAGTACTACATCAGTTCAGGAGTGCTAAGAACACACGTCAAACCACGTCAGAATTACTTTAAAATTGACTACCCCCTTGATCCTCTTTCTCATTTTACAGCTTGGGTAATCAATTTGATAGATTGATTTCTTTCTATACCACTTGAAATCACTAAAATGGGGTCGATTTTTGAAGGTCGAGTTTCACATATTGCTAGAGCTATTGCTTTTTATTGTACATCTAATTATTTAGAATTCGACATTGTTTTCTTGGAAATCCCAAGATCTTTCTTTATGAATAAAGAAGCTAGGGATTTCCCAAACAATCATTAATTTATTTTTAGATTATTTTTCGTGATAGTAATCGAATTAGCAGGTATAAGCTGTATCTCGGGATCCTTGCCATACACAAGGTTACTGTCATCAGAAAAGTTGTTCAGGTGACGATGTCCTTTTGGATGGTGACCATATTAGCTCAGAACTATACCACTACTTCATGTGTAAGCTTTAAAGGCTGTAGAACTGCCAAGTACCCCCCCCATATGGGTATATATGGAACGTAGACGACATTGAGAGGCCGGACATAGATGATTGACAACATTTTGAATTCAGTATGGCGACTTTCAGTTTGTGGTCAACTGTCGAATACCCTACAATATGGGTGTTTTTGAAACGGGGACTGAAAATAGATAATTGGCCCAATTTATGAATTCAAGATTACGACTTCCGGTTTGTGAAAAAGTGTCAAGCACCCCACAATATGAGTATTTTCAGAACGGGGATGACGTGTAGAGTCCAGAAATGGATGATGATCCCATTCTAGAATCGAAGCTGATCACAATAAGAAATGATCTAATTCATAGCAATCATTGATCACCGATCAAAATGTTTGCACTTCTCTTAAGCTTGAAGTTCTTCCATGGAACTTCTTTTTTTTATTATTTGTTTTCCGTCGATCTTGTTTTTCGTACTGAGAACCAATGCTACCAACGCAAGGGAGGCAGCTCCCACACCTGGACCCTACCTATCGACCCATCAACTCATGGTCCAACGGCTTTAGTTCCCAGGATCAGAGATTTCATGCCTCAGAAAATCCTGGTGGAACCGACTGGGATCGAACCCGGATCCTTTGGAGTGAGAGGCAATTATGCGTACCACTACACAATCGGCGTCACTGTTCATAGAACTTGAACGGCGTTCATTGGGATTATTTGAATTGCTACGAACTGTGGCAAGTTGAAATTTCGTATTCAAACTTTGACTACCCAAGCAAGACACATGTTCTATAATAGTTTACATAAACTTTGTTGGACTGTTGTGTTACTTGAGTATTGAGCATGGACATGCATCTATTACCAATTTCTATGAATTTAGCTTCAAACGATCTGCAGACTTTAGGTGCGAAGTGCTTTAAAACATTTTGAGAACTCAGATCTAACTCTAGGCTGCCATTTATGAATTCAATAATGGCCCTCACCGTTACGTATTCTTGTATTTATTTCTTATAATTTTACCCCCATCTCCTCTCCTTTTAAACCGTGACAATTCTTATCATACGTTACGTTAGTCTGTTCTATTTACCACAAAAGATTGACGTTCAGAAGATCTCTAAAGCCATGTTGAATTTCCACCAAAGGAATCGGATGGTCATCGGGATATCCATTAGACATGAAGTCTTGCGTAATATTTAAAAAGAGCCTATCACCCAAATGTAAACCAATCTTTTTGTGATACCATTCTATAGCACCAATATACCCAAGCAACGTTGCAAGCTTTATAGAGGTTTTATAGCATCCATCAAGCTAAAATCATAGTCCACAGAACCGTTATAAAACCAAAATTGTTAGTTGGGTATAGCTACCACTTCCTCATTATTGATAAAAATCATTAAAAATAACTTGATTTTCAAAACCGTAGAAAACAGAATTTTTCTAATCATTCATAGGTCCACAAGCTTAAACGGCCTAACATATATTGTTTTGTTCCATTAGGTTCGACTGATAGGTCTTGCGACGTAGAAGGGTTGATGATTGAAAATGTTCTATTCAATGCTAGGTCCTACTGCTGTCTCGTAGTTTAGGAAAGGCCGATGAATTGTTGAAATCCCACCGACCTCGGCTAGGATTGAACCCAGACCCATTGGGGAAAAATTTCCGCCCTGGTGTTATGGTTTTATAAGACGCAACAAAGAACTTAAGATCATCATATAAAGATAATGGACGTCGAAATGGGAGACTAGGAACGACTAGCAGTGATGCAGAGAACGACAAAGAATTCACAAATAGGCACGCAAATTGGACAGAAGGGTGCAAAAACAGCGAAAGTTGGTGAGATCGTTTTAAATTTATAATGTATATCTTTGCTCATTTATACAAACAGAACCATACTGGGGATGGGAGGGGCACCCAATTGATGCAATTTTGACGGGGAGAGTCGCTATGCCATCTCCCTGTTGATAACATTTCGTGGATAAAGGGGGACTCTTCTCCCCGCTCATCGGACCACCTTCCTGATTGGTGGTTCATCTGTTTGACCAATTGTGTGATCATTTTGCTGGAAGGAAATTTTTAACTGTCCCGTAGATGCGTATAGGCGACTTTGCCTATCGATATACTCAATCCGTTTAAACCATTTGAAGTTTATATGGAAATTACTATGAAACTTTTTGTTCATTGTCATCTAGCCTTTTTACATTTTGTACTGTAAAGAAATTCTATTGCTATTCTTGTGGGAATTTTTATAGCTTCAACTTTGCAGAAAATGTTTTTCAGCAAAACGTCAAATTAAATAGTTATTAATTGTTTAAGAGATTGATCTGTGGTCTTAAACAAAGTTGTTATCATCAGTTATCATTTTTTAAAGTAGAGTGAACTGGTGAATTTTGAGATAGATATGAACCGAAATTATGGTTTCTCCACATTAATTCCCATACAAACTTCAAATGGTTTGTGTCAAGTCAGTTTCTAACTAATTGAGTTCAAATTTTGGGAGGCTGATCAGGGCCCAATTTGGAACCGTTTGAGCACAGTGGAGCGAAAATTTCAAATTTTTCATCAGTATAATGCTCATACATATTGTACTAAGACAAATCTGGAATAATGTTAGTGAACTAGTGTTTAAGATTAACAATTTAACAAAAACGGTTTACAAATATGATTGACGTAACATAAAAACAAAAATATAACTCAACAGCTTAAGACCAATGTTTTTAAAAACTCAGAAACTTCAATCTCATGCGTGCAATAATTTGCCGATGAGTTTTGCCTTGTTTTCAGCTGGGGAAAAAAAAAACACCGAAGAGTTTAAAAATGCATTCCCTTTTATGTTGACGTAATTCATTGTTATTAGTGTTATTTTTGCACTAATTGTTTGAAAACTTTCACAACATTCATGTGCATGCATTGAAAGTGTGAGGGGCGTGAATATAAATGAGAATCTTAAGCGTGAGATTTGTTTGTTTGTTCCCTAAGTGTTGTTAAGAGGGATAGCTCCATAACGTCACGTCTAAAGTGACCGATAAGGTAGGGCGATGTTGGAGGTGTTTTGCTGCATGGGTGAAGCGACCACTGTTCACTGAACCACCACCGACCTGCAATCAAAAAAATTTGTCACGTAAATTTCACTAGAAAAAACACGTAACCTTCAGATATTGAAAATAAACGGACAATGAAATGTGATAAGCTTTGAAACTTAGATGCACTAAAGATAATTTTATTATAATATTCATGTAACATAAATCACTTAGATTCTACGTGAATTTATAGTGTGAAAATTTCTAAGTGGTGATGACACAAACAAAATCTAACATTGGCGTGTGCATTGCTGACGAGTTGCTGCTGGATTTGCATATGCTATTGGAATTATTGGATTTTCTGACAAGTAAGTTGTTTTCGTTTTGACATGATACATAATTGATTAATAATATTAATAGATCGATCAACGAGCTTGAATTTAATTTCAATGAAGGTACGTAGTTTCAGTTGATGTAAACAAAAACAATTTCTAGCTGAAGTCTTTTTTAAAACAGTGATAATACAACCAGAACCTTCGAATACAACCAAACAACAGGTCAACTTAGCAGGTTCCGTGGAATCCCAATTAGTGGTAGTGGCAGATACCTTCAGCGATACGCTACTCTTGACGAGACGTTACTCTTGAGTCTTGACTACAGAAGAAAGAAAAAAATACTCAAAGGGCTGTAGTGGGCGAGCTATCGGAAGCCATTAGTATTAAAATATAAAGAATAAAATAAATATGGGCTTACAGTTATTTTTATGGTACTAAAAAACAATTTTAGAACACCTAACAACAACGTGCATGCTACGAAGAAATTTACTAAAATTCGAGTGGAAATATAATAAAATTCATTTACACGTACCATAAAATCTATGTTGCTTTCTAGTGGATTGGGGAAAGATCATTTTGCTTTGAATAATTTTCACTTAGATGTTACATGAAAATAAAGTGAAAGCTACTTCAAAAGGCCTATACATTCTATTAGAGTTATATGTGGTTTGAAATTAAATCTTTTGAACCATTCTACATATGAAAAACGTAAAATTTACGTGAAAAACTAGGTGGAAAAAATCTATGTATGTTTTCATTTAAGACCGAAACGGACGGAAACTAGCTACGGTGAAGCTGAGAGTCGATGAGGAGGTGAGAGATCGTACTACAATCCGGCAACCGCAATCCGGCAACTGCAATCCGGCCGCTGCAATCTGGTCGCCGAAATCCAGCCGACGAACTTCTGTCAGTACAATCCGGCAACCGCAATCCGGAAACTGCAATCAGGCCGTCGCAATCCGGCTGATGCAATCCGGCCCCTGCAATCCGGCCGCTGCAATCCGGCCGTTGCAATCCAGCCGGTGCAATCCGGCCGCCGAAATCTGGCCTCCGAAATCCTGTCACTACAATCCGGCAACCGCAATCCGACCACCGCCATCCGGCAACCGCAATACAGCCGTCGCAATCCGGCCGTCGTAATCCGGCCGTCGCAATCCGGTCACTGCAATCTGGCCGCCGAAATCCGGTCACCACAATCCGGCAACCGCAATCCGTCCAACACTATCCGGCCACCGCCATCTGGCCACCACCATCCGGCCACCACCATCCAGCCACTGCTCTCTGGCTGTTCCACTCCGCCATCGGGACAGCCCACGCCGACTCCCACACTAGAACAGATAGATCCACCCAATAAACATTACCAAGGTAAATTAATTCATTGCGATATTTAGGACAGCTTACACCGAAAATTACCCCCCCCCCCCCGCCGACAAATCCTGGGACCCGGGAACAAAAGAGGCCTTTGGTGCCCACCCCAGTGGCTGCTGACAGGCTTAGACCAGCAGCTAGGGGTCGAGGCACGGCGCAGAATCTCCCGGAGTCCAACAAATAAAGAGTTTCAAAATATTATTTTCATTTTATGTTTGGCATCATTGAAATTGAAAAAATAACAAAGGACGAATCCAAAAAAATTGGTTAGGTTGTACACAACCACAACACACGACCGCATGGTTGACGTAGACTGCGTTAATCTGTGTAGTGAAATTCTCGTGCATTTTTCTAAATATTGATTTAAAATACAGTAGAATTTGATTTCGGTCCTATGTACATATTTTGGATTTCCTACTTAGTAAAACTTGGTTAAATTCAGGATCTCATAACAATGCGAGTATATATTCTATTACACTTGGTTCCTAAATTACAATCCGATATGAGTAAGGCTTTTTTTAGCCTGGTAACGTGGGTAGATCATCTTTTCGTGGTACGTTACGGGATGTAAGATCTACCACCGATTGACTACTTCAAACTAGGGGAACAGATTTTTTCAGTAATCCAAGGAACACATCTTAGTCCTTGTTACTTTTTATGCCTTGTTGATAGCGATAAGTCCTCGGGTTGCCTGGACCGAGGATGAAACAAGGACAAAAATGAGTTAGTTAGTCTTCATCTATATGATTCCTAATCTTCTATTCGTTGTTCCCTAGGTAAAAAAAAATTCTACGTCATTTATGGATGGTGCCTTATTTTACTTCCAAGGCTGTGACCCAATTGGTGAGTTAAATTTAATTTATGTCCTTTCGAAAAAGTTATTAAGATTTGTAGAACGCGGGATCGTTATCACTCACACAAGGAGGTTGATTCACTTCGGAGCGCTTGTGCCATCAAGACAACGGTGCTGCCTGCAGCCAGTGATCTCGATGGGAACGACGCGAAATGTTCGAGGTGGAAAACTCGAACGCTGCGCGTTTGTCAGGAACCACTCCCTTCCTACTGCTGCTGGTACTGCTGCTACCTGTTCACCCGCCGTCCGAAGCGAAAATGAGTTGAGTTGAGGCACAAAAGCAGCGCTGTTTTATAACTTTTCAGGTTAAAGCAGCACCTTGTGAAACCAAATGGTACTCGATTATGACGACTGGGTTTGGGAAGATTATCACTTTTTATTTGTACATTTGTCAACAGTTTTTATGGGAAATTTGAAAAAAAAAAAATATTGTAGCAGATTACGAGAGTTATTTCCTATCGATTGGTGAATTTGGATTTTAATTTCATCTATAAATGAAAAAGTTATAAGGTTTCAAAACCTTAACCTCTTCGTGACGGTTACGATTTTAGATTTTCAATTTACCTCCAGTACCTTCCCGTAAGACGTAAGTGCTGCCAGCAGATGAATCAAGAGGTATTCGAAACAAAATTGGTAAAAAATGTCCATTCAAATCGATTTAATACAATTGAACAAATTTTAAAACTATATAGGGTAAATGGCGGCTTCGGCACCCATTGACTGTTCTCGGCAACCAAAATTTAAACGTTAATTTCACTATGTTTTCCCATAAACTCACGTCCCTGAATGCACCCAAACGATTCTTTAGTCTTTCAGCTTCAATCTGATTGTATTTGTACGTCTGAGCAGTCCTGTTGCGTTAACAGATTTTTATTCAAATGAAACATACGTACTCTAAAATGGGGTTGATTTCAAGTTGCCGATAATAGAACAGCTGGTTAACACGCAGTTCTAATGGGAAGGTTGCCGAAGAAAAAGCGGCTGCCGACAATAGTCACACTCACCTGAGAAGTTTGGAGCGTTGTAAAAACGCTTTCAAACAGTTTTGAAGAATTCTGTCGATTGGAATGGATAGAGAAGCAAGCAGCAGATGAATGTAAACCAACAAACACATCATATATGTGCGTGACGCTGAGAAAATGCTAATAGAAGTGCGGACACTGCTTAGATTGACGAAAATACGTAAATTCCCCTACGTGCCAGATTTGGAAATAATATTTTTTGAATCTGGAAGTGTGTTTATGATACCATTATCCATTTGATAAAGGTAGAGTGAACATGCGGGGCTTATTGTAAGTAAAAGTGACCTCGGAGTGGTCGTGAATTACCAGGCATTCTGAAATGGGTCACTGGAGCTGCAATAGAGCTAACACCTTCTAACTCCCGGACTAAACCTGCTTTAATTTAAGGGTAATAAAAAGCAGTTTTCTTCCATAATAACACTGCCGGACAGTGGGGGTTAGATTGTACACACACACACACACACACACACACACACACACACACACACACACACACACACACACACAAACACACACACACACACACACAGTACCTTCCCGTAAGACGTAGTCTACGTCAAGAAGAAAATAGGGTTAGGGTCCCTAATATTAGACTCAAACAAAAATTTCGAAGGAAAACTTTGTTCGACAATGTTAACTTACAACCAAAATTATCCACTAGTTTCATCCAGATAAAATTAAGAACAGGAGGTTTTTATCGATGGTCCTAATATTTAGATCCATAGGCCAACCTTAAAACCATTTACCCAGATCTTAGCAAAATAAAAATTTTCATCTAAAAATAAATGTGTTTAAGCTAGTTCCAGCTGGGATCGCATATAGGCATAAGTGTTCCATATTTTGAAGAAATTATGATTGGAAGAATTCTCTTGTTATAACTTTCTCATGCCTCATCAATATTCTGGAAGGTGGTTATTTAAAAAAAAATATGCATCAGCCAATTTGACGATTTATAACTACTATACTATTGTCCAATTGTATTTCCCTTTTCATAAACACAAATTACACTCAGAAGCCATTTTGTCCAGTTTATAACCGGTAGTCTCATTAAAAGCAAACAGTAATCGTATTCAGCATTCTAAACATATTCAAAATCGTTAGACGTTTTCCATGCAGATCAGCAATTCAGAACAACCTGTTACCGACAAGCCTGATTTGGATGCGATCATCTTTCATCCAGTTGAAACTAGACAAACGAGTCACCCATGTAGGTACAATCCGAAAGCGAAACAACTACCGTAGCAGCAGCAGCAGCAGCAGCAGCAGCAGCAGCAGGAGCTCAGCCATAATAAAGCAGGTGGGCCGACTTCTCAATATAGTCCTATACTGACATATAGCACCCGACGAGACAGAGGAGGCGCAATACAAAGGAAGGTGAATTTATGCAAATCGCTATGACTAATCCAGTTGAATTCAGTACTACCTACTGGCTTATTTCGAATGCAACCACCTATTGGTAAAACGACAAAATGCATTTGTTCATTTGTTTACAATAAACAAATCTATCATATTTCTGCAGAAGTTCTCTATTCTCCGAGCGGGGTCTTACGAGTGGCAATAACATTTAAATCACCTGGCAACATCTAGCTTGATACGAGACATGAGTAAGCAGAGCACCTGCTCTGTTCAAATGGGGCGAGCGCGGGACCCATTAAGACGACGAAAATGGTGTGCTTTACATTTATTTGTTGTGTTCCCTGCCATTGATGGTGTAGATGATCTATTTAAAAGACCAAACTCGGTTTATCGGTGCCATTTGGCTAAAAAATCCTTTTAAGGATCCCCCGCTTCCTCTTCATTCGAGCAAGAAAACACGCACATCACAAGCGAACAACGGTTCACGTCGGCAATTCAAAAGAGCTCGCGTGGCCGCGTGGCGAAATGCGCTCTCCAAGCTCCGGACCCGTGTCTTCAAGTGTTTCCCAGATAAAACAAATAACTTCACCGAGCAGCCGGCATCACATTATTAATTTTCTCCTTGCACTAGTCGTCGTCGACGACGACGACGACGCGGAGTGATCGGGCAGCAGCGGAACAAGTCCTACAATCGCCGAGAATGTCTAGTTTTGCACGCAATTACCAACGGAGCCAGCGCACACGCGGACAGCATGTGGGGTCCCCATAAATTTAATAATTTGAAATTAATTATTTCATATAGCCGATATCGGACAGGCAGGCCAGCGCGCGGATCTGGTTGGAGCAAAAGTACAAAAAGGCGCCGCGCGCGCTATAAAAGTGAGCCCCCATTTAACGACTCGGGCTACGGCATGGCCAGCAGCAGCAGCAGCAACACCGGACCAACGACGACGACGACGATGAGGGATGATGGCGAGCTCCTACGCACAGGTTGTCGCTTGTCTTCCGTGAGAGAGCGAGATGCTCAGGTTTTAGGTTCGGGCAGATCTACCAGCAACAAGGTGCGTGTGCTAAACTGTGCGTTTTAACTGGCCAGTTGAGGAATTCTCTTACATGCCCGTGGATGATCAACTGTCGTCGGAAGGATTCGAAGCAGGGTGCATGGTCGTAAATTATTATTTATGAACGAATCTCACTGCGATGATGGATGACATCTATTGCGTTGGGAAATTATTTTCAATTTCTTAGATTTTAGAAGCTAAGTCGATTTATTTTGATTGCAGCAGCTCGTAGAACTTTGACTGTCATTTCAATTTCAAAACACTGTCAGTCTTGTTTAAATGATCGAGTATTACCATTGTGCTGAAGTTGGTCTTGTTTTGAAGCCTTACACAACTAATTAACTAAAATGCCCGATTTTTACCGAATAGTTCCACTGTTTTTATTATTATTATTTTTTTATTATAGTCACTTTAACGCTCTTGGGTCATTCGTGACTTGTCCGGGGGTGAGATTTGAACTCGTGACTTTGGCGTGAGAGGTATAAATGCTATCCACTACGCCGGGGTCACCGTCTGTTCCGCTGTTGAAAGTTCGGTATAAATAACCGAAGTCGGTAATCATTTCAAAATGTGTACGCTATACCGAAAATGGTTAAAAATGTATGCCACAGAACCAACTCCCTAGCTCCCAACATGCTAGACCGATTTTGATTAAAATTTCACGAAACAACAGGCAACCACCACCAGCCATCCCGGCAACAAACTATGCAGAAAAGAGTTGTCCAACAATTTATCAAAACCTGCAATTTCCCACACACAAAGGGTCGCCGACCGCCCAAGAAAGCGGGGCCTCAAACGAAACCGTCCATTATTATGTGTTCGGTTTCAGAAACTTGGACCTGCGACTTGCCAAATGCCCGTTTAGTGGCCAGCTTGCTAGGTGGTACGGCTTTTCTCCTCGTGCGCGCTCGTTCGGCCCCAGACAGTGTTTTGTCAGTAAATAATCGATTGCCATTTTCCGAAAATCAAAATTAAGTAATTTCTCATTATATGCGGTCATAGCTTGATCGTTCCACCGGCTGACTGACTGACTGACTGAGTGACTCCTTGTTGGCCCGACCGACCGACCATGGCCGGTCAATAGCCGGTACCGTCCGTCACCCTGTCTAATAAATTCCCCACGTCCTTCCGCGCGGTTCCCAACCCGAATGTAACTATTTGTTTATGCCGTAATATGGCGTGCAACTCCCACCGAATCATATTGTTCTTTGCAGGTTTTTGTATGCGCGCCCACCGAGTGCGCGCATTTGCTTATTAGAGATTAAATTTAATTACATAATCAGCTGTCCCTCCGGTAGGGTAATTGAAAAATCGTGCCGCCTGCAAATTGTTACCGGAGTCTCTCCAGGCCGCGTGGTTCCAAAAGGGACATAGTGCACCGGCCAGTATACTACCGAGCGCTTGAGCTGTGCCCTGTTGGGTTCAAATGTTCCCGCCGCACCAGCTGACTCAAGGAATGATGAATTTCTTCCTAGTACTGCATTAGCCTGCGGAGGGTTGCACCACACCGGCGACAGTGAAAGATTTTGTGAATTTATAGGTTAATAACAATGACAGATTGGAGCTTTTGTCAATGAGGGAAGTGAATTGACAAATCGAAGCGGTCGTAATTATGTTCTGGGATTGAGTTGAACGTGCATCATCACATTTGTTTCGTGGATCTTGTATTTCAGATTCCTTGCTAATTCTACAGAATTGGGCCAAATAACTGAAGTAGCTTTTTATTTCAATGTATTATCTGTTAACAGGCTATTTAAATGACTCAACAATAGGCAGCGAAAGTAGATGCTCATACTGCCACAAAAATGAGAAACTAATCCAGAGGAATTTTTCATAAAAGGCATTATGGACGATAGGTATAAGAATCTCAAACCAATCAGGCTTTTGTAAATCCTGTAAGACTTCTTTTAAAAAACATATAGGGGAAACTGTCCTATTGTTGCGATACGTTTGAAACGTTAGTAGCCTATTGTTGTGTATGGAGTAGGGTTTTAAATATTCCCGGGAATCAACTTCCGGTAATCGGAAAATTAAAATCAGATTAATCGAAAATTTCCGGGATCCCGGGAATGACAAGGGACTGGCAAATCCACGAGCCCTCGTCCAGTCAACAAATCCTTTGATTCCCTTAGGCTGCTCCTCAACCCAGTATATAATATAAAGATTTAAAATATATGGTTTACAGTAATTTCACCTGTACGAACGAATGATGACGACAACTTGATTTTTCATGTTACTATCTCTATCCGCAATCGAAACAAAAACACTGCATCGCACCGAATCAAGAACCACTGACAATATGGACGATGACAGCACTACTATGCTTCCGAGTCTTCCACTTGGGGAAAAAATCCATCACCATCATATTGTTGTTCCCTTGATAGATTATATTCCCCTTCTGATTGGGGAAATGCAGCGATGGAGGAATTACCTTTTTCACATCCACATGTACACCGCGTACACCAGTGTACAAGTCGAAGCACAGCTCTGCTGTACTTCCCTAGCACCAACGCTGGTCAGGAACTCCGGGTGGAAGATCATAAACTTGCACATATTGAACATAATTCCCCGCATGTGGCATGCGTACATCCATTTTCTTTCCGTTAGTATAGTGGAAAAATAAATATTCCGAATTAAACGTTAATGTATGCAGCATCGAATCTTCTGACTTGAACTTGTGAAAAACGGTTTATCCTCCGCAATACGGTATGTTGCGTCCATTTGAACGGGGTTCTCATCTAGTACATTCGTGAAATTAGCAATATCGCCTAAGGTGGGTGTTTCGCACTTATTTTTATGTCTGGTGAATTGTTAAACTATGTTTCATAATTTAAATAAATAAGTATACATAAGTCCAAAATTATATTTCTTTTAAAGAGTCTCGGAATATTCCCGAGTGGGTTAGAACCAACTCATAAATTGAAATTGAAAACTATTTAGAACGGAATTGGAATCTCGAAATGAGAGATTTGTCCAAGATTAAATTACAAAATTTCGAGATTTTGAAATTAGACCAGTTTCTCACATTATTGAACTTGTCGAAATATCAGACAGCGAAAAATTTAAAATATCAAATATGGTGTAATTTTTAAGATCCCAGATTGCAAAAAAAAATCATCGGTTGAACAACATTTTAAGATATGCTAGATATAACTCTAAAGAAATTCAGATGAGAAGTTCTAGGTAACTTTGAGATGTATTTCAAAACAATTGTGTCCAGAAATAAATTTCCAATGTACTTCTGAAGAAACTTTTACAGGGATTGTGACGAGAATTCCTGATAAATTCCAGGGTGATTGTGAAAAATATTTCAAGGGAATTTTCAAGGGGATTTCAAAGAGAATCGGATTCTCAGAATAGTTTTAAAGAAATTCTAAAAGATTCTCAAAGAAAACTTCGAGAAAAATTTCAAGAGATTTCTGAGGAACAATCCCGTCGAATTCTGATGTGAATTCCAAAATTATTTTGAGACAATACTTTGCGAAATCGCGGACGAATTTCAACAGTAAGATAAGAATTTAAAGATAATTCTTAGGTAAAATTTCATTGAAATTTCATTCATTGGAACCATGGTAAGGAATGGAGAAGCTTTCATAGTACATTAAAACATTTTTGAGATATCAAAGTTAATCAAAACTCAATGTCAGAGATTTTTTTTCCTCTGTTTGGGACCTAACACCACTGCGACCAGTAATTTGATCTATTGTAGTATATCCCGTGTCCTTAGTTTAGTGCATGTCGTATTACTCCATCACTATTAAGAAATGATGAAGTATACGATTTTTTTTACAGTTGTCATTCTTGCATTTATCGCAAGCATCCGTCTCTAATTGAAAGGTCCCGCAATTTATACCTTTGTCAGTCAAAATTGGATTCCTTAGCAACAACATTAAGGTATGACACCGATAATGACCATGCATCAGAACCCTATTCTAAACCACTTCAAACTAGGGAACAACGAATGGATGATTAGGAATCACATAGATGAAGGCTAACTAACTCATTTTTCCTTATTTCAAGATCATCTTCAGCGGACAAAGCCGAGTCTTGTCACTATCAACAAGGCATAAAAAGTAACAAGGACTAAGATGTGTTCCTTGGATAACTGAAAAATCATGTTCCCCTAGTTTGCAGTAGTCAGGACTAGGAATCGGTGGTAGATCTTACATCCCGTAACGTACCACGAAAAGGTGATCTACCCACGTTACGGGGCAGAAGACAGTAGGTTGCGTTATAGTCAAAAAACTAAGTTGCGCAAGTCAATCATATATAATTAAACATAGGTTAAATGACTGCTTCGGCAATACCTTAGTGGATTATCGTCAGGGGGTAAACAACATCCTTGAGCGCTCAATTTTGACATATGGATACTTTGTGTTTCAGAGCATCTATTGGCCAAATTTGAGTGCTTTAGGACTTTGTTTACCCCCCTGATGATAAAAGGTTGAGGTATTGCCGAAGCCGACATTTCCCCTATGTTATACAACCATTACAACCATTCAGAAGCGCTCGAGTAAGACACTTCGTAGTATCGCAGCATAACTCCTCTCATTACGGTAGTACCTTTTTTGTTCGTGCAATTATACTATGGAATCAGCTTCCTACTTACATTCAATCTATACAATCAGCTGCAGGATTCTACCGTGAGAGTTTGAACTGGTTCAGTGGAGGGAATTGAATGGAATGGAATAAGCAAAGGGTTGAGGTTTGGAATAGCATATATTTAAAAGTAGTTTTGTATTATATTAAGTTATGTTTTGAACCTTTTTGTTAAAGTGGATTGAATTGCATTTGTGGTGTGAACAACGAAGAAACCGATTGTAGAAATGTATAAGAGAAAACTCTTACTCTACAAGTATACAAGTAAATAAATAAATAAATAAATAAATAAACAGATCAACCCTCTTGTCCAAATGAGTCCTTCAGGAATCATCCAAATTATTTTCCCGAGAGAAAATATTCAGATAATCCCGAGCAATCTGATTATCTATAGGACTAGTAAGACCCAAACTGAAATTATGGAAACCCTCGAATTGCTTAGCAAGTTTCTGAGCTTTTTCCGAATTTGTGTTTAAAATTTTACCACCTTCTTTAAGCACTGGAATAGGCTTTTGAGGTTTTTTCAAAATTTTTGTGAGTTTCCAAAAGGGTTCGGAACTCAAGTCTAATTTCAAAACATTATTTTCAAAAGTTTTGTTCCTCAGGGCAGAGAATCGCTTTCATATTTGTTTTTGCAAATCCCGCCAGATAATTTTCATGACAGGATCGCGTGTTCTTTGATATTGTCTCCTACGGACATTTTTAAGACGGATCAAGAGCTGAAGATCGCCGTCTATTATAATTGAATCGAATTTAACCTCGCATGTTGGTACCGAAGCAGCTCTTGCTTCGACTGCAGAAGAAGTCAGAGATTCAAGAGCATAATTAACATCATTTTTGGCTTGCAAAGGGATTTTTGAATCGAAGCTATATTCTATAAATGTTCGATATTGCTCCAAATCAGCTCTACGCTAATTGAAAGAAGAGCTGTAGGGAATTAAAATTATTTCTTGGAATATTTCAAAAGTTACTGGAAGGAGAGCAGAACCGAAGTCAGCATGGGTAACCAATTGGCTTCAAAGTTGACATGAATCAGTTAAGACAAAATTAATAGTTGATGGATTTCTTGCTGTAGAAAAGCATGTTGGGCTGCTTGGATATTGAATAGTGTAATAACATGCAGAACAATCATCAAACAGAATATTACCATTGGAATTGCTTTGAGCATTATTCCATGAGCGGTGTTTTGAATTAAAATCACCAATAATGAAAAATTTAGACCTATGACGGGTTAGTTTCTGAAGGTCACCCTTGAAAAAAATTCTTTTGCTGGCCTACGCATTGGAATGGCAAATAGGCAGCTATAAACGTAAGTTGTCCAAATTTTGTTCCAACAGAAATTCACAAAGTTTCAAAATCTTTGGTTTCGAATGAAGAAAGAATTGTATATTAATTCGTCTATGAACAATGATGGCAACGCCACTACAGGGTCCATCAAAACGATCATTTCTATAAATGAAATAATTTTGAAATAATGTTTAAGAAACGTTTCAGTTATAACGGCAATATGCACGTTATGAACTCTCAAAAAATTGTATAGCTCGTCTTCATTATCTTTAAGAGACCGAGCATTAAAATTTAAAATATTTAATGATTTTAAATCCATTGCTGAATTTCAAAGTCATGACAATATTATTCGCAAATTTAGCTTAGTTTTAAGCATATCAGTTATCATGTCGATTTATGATTTCTGTATGAATTCCATTTTAGGAGCAGTAATGCTTCCTTAGTATAATTTTCAAAATTTCCGTTAGAATTACGTTGGCTAGAATTTTGATTTCTACCCGCTGCAATAGCAGCATTGGTAGCTCCATTAAATCGCTGAACATTGTTAGCAGCAAGAGGAGTAGGTAAAGATGAAGAATTTGAAGCAGGGGTGATATTTGTGCCTACGGGTACGAATGTAGAATTTGTTCCTCGCTGACCGTTGTTAACAGCAGAAGAATTTTTACCTGGTCGGAAACATGGAGCGTTTCCTACCTGTCACTTAGAACAAGATTGTATGATCATTTTGCTAGTCTTACATTCTCAAAAAATATATTTGTGGTTTTCACGACAATTTAAACAGTCGTCCTTTGCGTGAGAGGAATCACCAAAATTCATGCACTTAACTGGCATATAGCAATTTTTAGTTCCGTGACCCCATCCCTGGCACTTACGGCACTGGATGAACTTTAAAAAAATTCCTCTAGCCTTCCTGAAGTGTTCCCACTTCACTCGGACATGGAGCATAAGGCTAGCTTTTTCCCAGGTCTTAAAGTTGTTTAGTTCACTAGACTTGAAGTGAACTAAATAAAAATCATTAGAAATTCCGTTGCGTGAATCGCCAGGCCGGGATTTCATTTTCATTTGATTACTTGGAGTGGCACAACTCCAAGTAATTTTGCCAGTTCATCTTTGATCTAATCGAGGGATTCACCACTGGACAGTCCTTTCATGACAACCTTGAACACACGTTCAGTTTTGGTGTCGTAAGTAAAAAATTTGTGCTTCTTCTCAGTAAGATAGTTGACAAGAAATTTGAATCCGTTCAAGGTTTCAGCCAATACACGGCATTCACCCCGACGTCCAATTTGTAGTGAAAACTTAACTTTCATGAAGTACAAAAGTTCCGTGCGAAGAGCATGGCAACCGGAAGTGGTTATCACAATAGGGGGAATCTTTTCCTTCTTGGCATTAAGCCAGGAGACTTTACTAGAATTTTTTCTTGGATGATGAATCATTCTCATCATCCGTGAGCAAATCAAGTTGATTGCTCAAATTAATTTCGACAGAAGGGAGATCAAGAGATTGCCCTTTTCTTGCGCTTAGGCGCCATGGCAGCAGAAGAAAGTTTCTCCAAATGGACTTCGAAGCAGATTACTATAAGATCGAAGAGTGGATGCACTACAATCATGTCGAAAATTTCATGTAATTTTTATGACCACATAAATAAACAAATGCAGTAAAAGCAGCGTAATGTCAGTTCATGCATTGTATAAATGATAATTTTGTCTTTTTTTAGCAAGTAATATTACACCATATTTTCGACATGATTGTACTGCATCCACTTTGACGTGATATCAAAATTATTTTTTTGCTGTGTGGTGCAGTAAATTCTGAAGAAATTCTGTAAACTTAATAGAATTTAAGAACACTTTGTTAAAGTTTAAGCTAAAGTGTAGAAATGCAGTGAACTCCGAAGGAGTGCTGGGAACTGTACAGATATGCAGTGAATGTTGTGAAAGTTCAGTGATCTTTGCCATGCTTCATCAGCAAAAAAAAAAATCAAGAAACTTCGTTGAAGATCAAGGGGTTTTTATTTAACTTCAGGGAGTTTCGTTTAGAACTTCAGGGTCATCGTAGAAGTTTGGGAAACATTATAATAATTTAGAAAACTTGATTGATATTCTAAAAAATTCAAAGAGCTTTAAAGAACTCAGTAGAAATTCAGGGAACTTTAAATGTCCATGGAAGGCAATTTCGTAAAAGTCTACCTACACACTACGAAAAAGTCGTGTAAATTTCTGTTTCCTGAGACCGACACATGTAAACGGCCCTTTTGACATAAGAATCAGTTGGAAGAAACGAGAAAATCAATTCGATCAAACGTTATCTTCGTCGAGTTGCTTATGTTTCAGTTTGAGAAAACTTACATGAAATGTTTGTTTACTAGACTGATGCAAAATTTGACTTTTTCGCTCCACAGTGCTTAGATGGTTTCAAATCGGGTCCTTAGCCTCCCAAAGCTACAACTCATTTGGTTAGAAACAGACTTCGCACAAGCCATTTGAAGTTTACATGTAAATTACAATGGGAAATCTCAACTTTTTGTACATTGCCTTCTAGTCTTTTTCCATATTGAGCTGCGAAACAGTTCGATAGCCATTCTTATATAAAATTTTCTCAGCTACAACATTGCTTAAGATCGTTTCTATGTAAAACGAGACAGGAAAAAGTTATTAATTATTTAAGAGATGGGTAAACTTATGACATGATCAAGCAGCTGCTCTGTAGGCAACACTGTATTTTGCAGTGTGACATAGTAGCCATGATTTTTGTGTCCTATTCAACGCCCCACAAACACCAATGTTGCCTGCTGAGCAGTTGATTGAGCATGATCATAAGACATCAGCGCATTGAACCATTGATAACTTTCGATCCTTGCATTTAATTAAAAAATGGTCTTCAACAAAGTTGTAGCTAGAAAAATTTCTTACAAGTACAGTTGAAAGCTTTTGAAGCAGGCCGATATGGTGAATTATTAGATAGACATGAACAAAAATCTTGGTTTTACCATAGTAATTCACATACAAACTTCAAATGGTTTGTGCCATCTCAGTTTCTTACCAAATGGGTTCAAATTTTGAGAGGTTAGTCAGGATCCGATTTGGAATAGTTTAAGTATTGTGGAGCGAAAATTTCAAATTTTGCATCACTCTATTGTTTACGTTCCATGATTTTCGTCGAATATGGATTACGTCTCGTGTAAAAGAACTTATTTCTAATTGTGTAACTTTGTAGAAGTTCTGCATACAGATCAGAGGATCAGTAAACTTCATAGAAGCCCAGGAATTTCTCCAATAGTTCAGATAATTTTTTAGAACTTCAGGGAAGTTCGCATCAGTTTTTCATAAATATTACTCTTTCTGAACTTTCTGGAAATTTCGGAAAATTTAATTTAATTTCAGGGACCTACCCAGACCTTCAGGAACAGCCGTACATAATGTTGAGGGTATGTTTGAAGAGGGCATAGAGGCTCTGTAAATATCTTCAAATTTGGGATCCCTGGGGTGGGTACCATAATTTAACTACAAGGACTTGAACTTGTATTTCCCTTTTGAAAAACAAGTTACAAGTGAGCTCCGTCGTCGATGTCGTCAGAAGCAAATTTCAACAGAAATTCTAAAACTTAAGGGAATTTTTTTTATAGTCCCTTAAACGCTCATAACGGTCATTTGCGATTTGTCTGGGATGAGATTTCAACTCGTGACTATGGATGCTAACAACTACGCCGGGGTCACCCCCACCTATGTGAAAGGAACCGAATCGTAGTTTGCTAGCAAGCGATTAATTGGCGCATGGCAGGACTTCGCAGCAGAGGCAGACCCAAGGAGGAGCTCATGGCAACGGAGCCTGAGCAAGAAAATCCAGCAAGTCGACAGAAAATTGACATGGCGAGAGCAAACAGCCGCTCAGGGTGGAAATCTTTCTCGTTCAAAAATAAATTTCCCATCTCTAATGCCAACCATCCGTATGCCAAACGTATTTATGCCAAATGTCTCTCAAACCTACCATATCCAAGCACCTCTCATCGATGGAGGCGAAGGCGATTATGTCAGCTTTTCGTCAAGAGTTTCTTCGATCGATCATTGGCCCGGCAGTGGCGGACGGCAGCGGGCGGTGCCTAATTGAGAGGAGCTATCGACGACGCTTGGGACGAATCAAAGACGAAGGCGTGAAAAAATTTGCTCTCATATTTATGTGTCACCCAGTCCTAGCCAGCCTCAGTCAGCTGGACCTAGTATGCGCAAAGTGCCTCGTGCGACGCGACATACTGGTTTTAATTACGGCGTGGTGTCGCTGCCGGCTTGACGCCACAGGGGATCAGTTCGGAAAGAGTGGTGTCGCTAGCATTACCCTCAACTGTCAAACGATTTGTGCGTCGTTTTTGCTGCTGCTGCCGCCAAGTGTAAGAAGAGTAATATACGATCGATATCGCTTTCTTTTTCGTTTTCCCTTGATGCCAAGTAAGAAGGCAACGGCGACGACAGTTGCATCTGATCAGAAGAAATCTCAAGTGGAATAAATGTCTCCATTAAGGTCCTCCACAGGCTGGAAAGCTTTAATATCCTTCTGGGACGAATATGACAAAGTGCTGCAGCACGCGGCACTAAAAATAGAGCACCTCGGGCAGAAGGGATGACATGTGCGTGCGCGAAAGAATGTGATTTTAAGGAAGTTGTAAACGGAACATGTATTTACACATGCCACGTCGAAGGAAGAAACGGCATCAACGGACTTCAGGGGTTGAGAGGGTGGCAAATGAAGCGTAGCCGAGATCTTCCGAAAGAAAGACAAACATATGGTGCTGCTACTACTTCGGTACATGGGGTAAACGACGGTCGTTGTTGGTTTGCTTGGTAGGACGAAACGGAGGATGATCACTTTGTGGAGAATATGGAACACAAAGAGAAGCGATGAACTTAATTACGGAAAAAAGGGATGTGTAGGATTGAGAGGGATCAACTCCGAGAAATTTCTAATGTACATTTACGACATGAAATCAAAATTCCTTCAACAAGAGAATATTCGTTTATGTACTCTCATCACAAACACAATGCCCAAAATAATTCAAATCCTCCAATCATCCGTAGCCGTGGACACCTGTTTTGTGATTTAATGCTTGTTTTCTTTTCTTCGGATCCACGTTCATCTCGCAGTTCAACAAACAATTCAAGATGGAACGAAATCAAAATAACAAAACCAACTCAAAACACGCGATAAATATTCAGCTCTCATCTCTTTTTCTGTGAAGCTCCACGAGGTGCGCTCGTACAATTGCGTTCTTTCTTCAACTTCAGTTGAACCGAATCAAAGTCCACAGCCTCTTGCTCAACTCTCACCCGTTTTGCTTTATTATGCCCGAAATAATAATAAATTCCAGATACGTCCCGAGAAATTCGAAACCTCACCGGAGCTGGGGGGAACTGATTCAAAAAAATAAAAAGACCTGAACACATATTTTCGTAAATAGCACTTTGATAATAAACCAGCGCAGAACCAACGAAAGAGCGTGTTGTTGGACAGGTTGATCAAATGAATCAAAAGCTCTGTTTCTGTTTCTGTTGCCATCCCATCATCTTCAGGCTCCATTGTTGTGCGCGATGTTTGCATTTGAGCAGAATCGGGCTTCGTCATAAACGGACGGAAAAGGGTACACCTCATTGGATTCGTCGGTCAGACGGAGATAACGATCGGAGATTCCGAGGCGCGAGTTTGCTCCGTTTAATGAGAGTCCGATGTTTTGATACAGATCTTTCTCCGATTGCTCCATAGAGTCTCGGCGTTTCGTGATTATTTCGAGATGTTCGTGCGTCGATCGTCGACGTCGTCGTCTGGCTCTAGGTCGTGGTGGTCACTTGTTTCGATGGACTCGACGAATCGTATGGGCGACGGAAAATGAACCAAACACCTGAACCAATGAGATGTTGGATTGTGGTCGGTCATTGTTCCTAGGAAATCACGGTCCGGAGCGTGTCGAGATTGGTATCTACCTGTTCGAGTGGGTTGGACAATGCCGTCTGTCAAATACGGGGAGTGTTGAAATTGTGAGCACGTAGCAATGTTATTCTATAACGCACGGGTGAGAGGATGTTTGTACGATTGCATGGTTTGATGCAAGATTTTGGATTACGATGCTAAGATATCTTGACAGGCACCGTAATTATTTCAATAAGATACCGATAAAATGTTTCATTATCAATATTGCAGGAAATTGAATACAAAAAATGGTGTATACTTCGAAAGCTTGTACGGAGATATACGTGAAAATTTTAAAGTGGCACTTAGTTTAAGACAGGTGGAAAATTCCTATTGGGAAACGCAGACTTTTTAGCATATCGCACAAAGTGGACCAGGTAGTCTGAGAGCTAAAAGATACCAAAAATCACGCAAATGTATCAATAATTTTCCATTGAGACCATCAAATTTGGATTGAAGAGAGCTATATTGCTGACACATGTCATAGGCTATTCTGATGTTAATATCTAAAAATCTACATTGTAAGCGAAATTTCATGAGATCCTACGAACTCTTCCTGTAGAATCATATCCTGTCATATTCTTACAAAGGTAAGTGATTCATGATTTATAAAACAAGCTCAAGCAAGGCCTCAAAATTCAACATCAATCCTAGTAGGAAATTAACCAGTAATAGACCCCCATACGGTAGGAGAAAATACACTCTCAACAACTTAACAGCAACAGTAACAAAGTCACACATTTCAGGGTCAGTTGTTTATAAATAGTTGCTACCACATTGTCTGCGATGCGCGCTGTCTTAAGCCGGAGCTTCTTGAAAGTTCAAAGTAAACAAAACATCGTACATACAAAATTACATACAAATTTGAAATAGATACTCTCTGTTTGCAGTAGCACAGCAAACAAGAAGTAGCAATTTCAAATTTGTATGTTTCGTGAAAGCTGACATTTGTGCCTTTAAAGTTTCACGCTTAGGCTTCCTTAGAGTATCACCTTAACATTGTTTTCTGAGTAATACTTCAATGAAAACAACAATGAAAGCTTGTCATGCAAATAGAAGGAGCACCGTTTGGGCCCTTTCTGAAATATTTCAATTGTATAATTCCCTTGCAAACCCAAATTCCTACACACCGACTTTCCATGAGAGAAGTATGTTTGCTATCTTAATCTATCTGTCTTGCTTTACATTCAGGAGAATAACTTTTGTAGAGTTTAAGTCACCACGTCATGTATAAAAGGTTTCGAAGAATAAAGAATCGGGACAGTTGTTCTGATGATAAACATTATACGAAATTTGTTAGTAGCGGATGAGCACAGTTTCAACCTTAGAATAAATGATCGTCTCGAGAGAGCTAATTTCCTACTAAAAACTTCGACTTTTACTGTTGATCTACTATGAAGAAAAGTCCCCTCGAGTGAAACATGGATGCTCATCGTTTGGACACTTCACAGATCATGATATCGACTAGATCAACCAGGACAGGAACGATACACTTAACAACGAACGGTACACAGTCATGTTCATTAAACCCAAATTCAACGTTCAGGATAAGTCTCATAGACCACAACATATTCTAGGATCTCCAAACTTTCCAAGGGTATAGATTATATCATCTACAATATCAACAGGGTTTACACGATGTCCTCCCTTAGCTCAGTCGGTAAAGGCGCAGCTACAAAGCAAGACCATGCTGGAGGTGGCTGGGTTCGATTCCCGGACCCGGTCTAGGAATTTTTCAAGTTGGTAAATTTCTCGACTTACCTAGGCATAGACTATGAGTGTACTTGCCACACAATTATACTAATACAAACATGATACAAGCATCAAAAGCTCTCAATTATTAACTGTGGAAGTGCATTTATAAACACTGAGCTGAGAGCACGCAATAAGCAAATATGCGATAAGCAGTATGCTTGAAATGCGAAAAAGAAGAAGCGATGTCCTCATCAATTAAATGTGCCAAAGAAGATTCATGGAGTCTGTGCTTCAATTTACAATCCACGTCCACATCTTGAAGATCCAGAGCTCTGGAATTGAAGTCGGAGTCGGAGTCTGACGTATTGTTGGACATAAGGAGTCAGTGTCGGAGTCGTAAACAAGTACTGACTCAAACTTCGACTGTTATGAAACATAATCGTTTAGTTTTCTTAATTATTTAGACTTTCATAATATCGTCTCGTAAGTTGTTTGAGTTGCAAATTGATGGCTTATAATCAAATCGATTTTTTTTATCTTTATTAAGAAAACTTTCAGCCCTGGACTGGTTCGTCTCCGTTAAAATCGGTTAAATATAAAATTCAAATTTCTTTCAATAAATCCCACATGACCCATCTAAATACAGATACTTTGATTTCAATCTAACATACGTCCTCATATTACAGTCCAAAACTTATCGCACATATTTTATGTTTTATAGTTTTAAATTTTATATTTGCAATTCCAAATAATTGCGATTTACAACGCACATAAAAACGATAATTAAGTACTTTGAAGGCGATCCGGTCTCGAAAAATATCAGTATCAAAACGAACTAAACATGTCGCGAACTGTCACCGCGCATCAAGCAGTTTGATAAGGCTTTTTTTTCCTTGATTTGTGTTCCTTCTTCTTCTTCGCATTTCAAGCTTATTGCATATCGCATATTAGCTTATTGCATGCTCTCAACTTAGTGTTCTAGATGCACTTCCACAGTTATTAATTGAGAGCTTTCAATGCCTGTACCATTTTTGCATTGGTATAATTGTGTGGCAAGTCCAATCATACTTCTATGCCCAGGGAAGTCGAGAAATTTTCCAACCCGAAAAATTCCTAGACCGGAGCGGGAATTGAACCCAGCCACCTCTAGCATGGTCTTGCTTTGTAGCTGCGCCTTTACCGACTGAGCTAAGGGAGGACATCGTATAAACCCTGTTGATATAGTAGATCATATAATCTATGCCCTTGGAAAGTTTGGAGATCCTGATTTGTATTCCGTCGATCTTGTTTTCCGTACCAATGCTTCTGACGCCAGAAAGGCTCCCACACCTGTACTCTACCATCGACCCATCAACTCATGGACCGGGGACCAGCAGCGCTTTACTTCGGCGTGATCGGAGATTTTATGCCTCCGAGAACTGAAAGCCTCTTTAATAAAGAAAGATAAAGATAAAATATGCCTCCGAGAATCCCGACAGCATCTACTGGGTTTGAACCCAAGCCCTTTGGGGTGAGAGGCAATCACGCTTATCACTTCACCACCGGTGCCACTATGTTTGTAACTTGGATGTTAACTACTTTATTTCGAAAAATCTCAAAAGGACGCTAAATTCCAGCCATGAACAATTACTTTTTCGAAGGGAAAAGGTCCGAGGAATCGATTTCACATAGTTTCATATGCCACACAACGGCGCCGGTGGTGTAGTGGTAAGCGTGATTACCTCTCACCCCAGCAGGCCTGGGTTCAATCCCAGTCGGCGCCGCCGGGATGTTCTGAGGCATAACATCTCTGATCACGCCTTCCTTCGGATGGGAAGTAAAGCTGTTGGTCCCCGGTTCATGAGTTGATGGGTCGATATGTAGGGTCCAGGTGTGGGAGCTGCCTTCCTGGCACGTCGGTAGCATTGGTGCTCAGCACGGAAAAGAAGATCGACGAAAAAAACAAACCAAAGGAAAAAAAAAAAAAATATGCCACATATTCTTTGTAAAATGTGTTTTGGTTCATTTCAACCTGTTTCCTCTATATTTTGTACAACATATTCTTTCTCAGCTTTATTTTCGTAAAACATTCATGTTTCCTGCATATTTTTCGAACAATATGCTTTTATATAACAATTGATAAAGTATTGAGAATTACAGGGTACATTAAAAAAAAGGACTAAGGGGCTAAAGTGGAACCACTGTTCTAATTTTTGGAATTACGTAACATGACGGACGGTGAGATTTTATGGGTGAATTAATAAAATGCTCGCAGCACAGACAAAACTCTTTTAGGAAATCTGAAATATCAGGTAATACTGCTCATTGAGCCCATTACTTCATATATTATAAAATGTAGGGATATACCACATAGGGCAATTTACATTTTACAAAAAAATTAAGCTGAGAGTTCGTCTCAAACGTAGATGAACATTAAGTGAAATGGCCCAAAACACATGCTTCTAAGGCAATATGGCGTTTGAAAGCACGCGTGATAGATTCCCCAGACTTTTCTCATCGGAAAAGTAATGATAATGGCCTTAATTTCAGCGTCCTTTTGGGATATTGAATTTTAAGAATTTTCGACTGTTTTGTTTTGCCCGTCGCCTAGTTCATCTCTGGGGTCCCCAAAATAACGGAGTTGAGATTGTGGGCCCCAGAAGGGAGAAAGCATGGGATTCACTTGTGTGAGCACCACAGAAATAAAATAGAAATCCTCACCTGCAAATTGCTGAACAAGTATAAATTCTTCCAACCAAGTAACTCTGTAGGTAGACTTGAAACTGACAGCAGTTGCACTACCGAAGGAGACCCGATCGAATGCGTAAAAACCAAATGCTGGCGATTTAAATAGCCGAAATCAGTTGAGTTGTCCACTGCAATTTTTGTAGTTTTTCCGTTATGCTTACGTTTATGTGTTACAGTTTAATACTTTTGTCCGAGTTAAAACCAATTTAAATGTGTCAATTTATGTTTAAAGCTAGAAAATAAAAAATGATTCTTGCCACAAAATTCTCACTCAGCTCACTCAGCAACACGCAATCGTAAACGGCTCAGCATGCAAACAATAATAAATGAGGAATCATTCACATTACTACACTCAAAATCACTCATGCTACGCTTAGCTGTCTGTTTTGCTCAATTCTGCGTTCATCGAAGAAAATAGAAGCAATGAAAATGCGAACGAAATCAAGCCACTGCTCGATTCTTATGTTGTATGCGTGAGAGTAAGTAGTAAATGCAAAATGAAACAATTTTTCCCATGCTTGGAAGGGGGTCCCCATAAGGATGTCCCCCTGATACAGAATTGTTATCTTCTATGTATATAGAAGGTTCCACAAAGGGGAAATAATTTGTTTACTTGTGCTTTTTGAAATATTCTCGATCGATCATCGATCATCATTTACTAAATATTTGGGTAAAATTCATCTGAAGTGCATGTCACCACGCCAAAACTGTCCATTGAAACATGTCATACATATCAACTCATACATATAGAGAGGAAAGTTTCACCCGAGGTTTCACCATCTCGTTTCTTCTTTCATTTCAATGCAACAGCAAATGTGACGTCACACTACCTAGTGCATAAGGATGTTGTAGACAAAAAAAATCATATTACCAGACCGGGCTGTGAGAAATTGTGCATGCATCCCTGCTGGTGGTATTATCCTCGGATTAAATCCTGATCACGAATGTCAGGCTGTTATGGTGTCGGCGTCGATGTTAATCAATACGATCCTTAACAAACATTTGGTAGATCCTTCAGGGCCGGTATCAGAAGTTGATCCGAGATGGAGCTTACGGCCATGAGAGGGTCATAATTTTCTGATTTCCAGTTCTGGCATATTAAAAACAAACGCGATGAATTTATAGTCATAGTGTATTGTGAAAATACACAATTAGTTCTAAAATTCACCGAACGTAAGCATAACAAAAAACAGCTCAACGCAGAACACATGAATTTTCATTTTTAAATCCCCCTTTTTTCGGTTTTCCCGGAACAGATCTAAAAACTGCCCGGTTTTTAATATTCATTTAAAAACAAAAGTGTTATATCGTCACATTTTTTAGAAATGGTGATCACATGCAAGACTTCAAAGTTATTTGTGGGTAAATTTGTAGAAGTACTTAGAAAAATCAATTTCCATAACTTTTTTAAGCCTCATGTTTCAAATCAGTCAGAGCTCGTATTTTCAAAGTCCCAGACTTTTCGGAGCAATATAGATATTTTTTATGATCACCAGGCTGAACACTATCGGCTGGAATAGGTCATTAGACCAAATTCTAAACAAAGAATTAATGGGTTAAGACATTGTTTTAGAATACTTGAATTTGATAATAAATGAGATCGAGGGAAAATGCTTGTAGAATTTTTTGTGATTAAGGTAAATTTACAAGACTGTGAGGCTTTGACATTTGATAAGAGTCTCAGACTATAACATTTTTTGTAGATTTGTTATTTATAAAAATCTTGGTGATCCTGAATTTAGAGAAAAAAAAACAGATGTGGAAATATTTTCATCAAGCAGGACTAAAAAAAAAATTAGATATTTTGAAAAAAAATCCAAGCTGAAGAATTTCCCCTGAGACTCAGAAGAGATTTAAGGATTCTAAAATTTAAAGGATTTTGTATAGAACTCTGCCGAGAATACTCATGGAGTTTTGGGGAAGGATTTAAATGGAATTCAAGAAATGCAGAGGAGGATTTCTAGCAAAAATAAAGGAAACATTGTAAGGGACCTCTGACCAATATTCCAAGATAATTTTGAGATACAGCCCTAAGAAATTCTGACATGAATTCAAAGGGATTTCTGTGGAGAAGAAAGGAAGTTCTGAATTCAATTTGCTAGGTGAATCTGAAGAATATAATGGGAATCGTGATGAAAATAATTGGAGAATAGTTGGTAGAATCTCCACAGAATTCCAATTCAAGAAGAAATATAAGTATAAATAAAAAGGTGTTCTGCTCAAATTTCAAAGGTTTACTGATGGAGATTCAGAACAGTGTAACTTTTATTAATTTTGGCTAAAAAATGTTTTATTAATTTATGGAATAATACGATATATGATGATATTTTGTGTGTGGAAGAAACAAGAAAAGATTGAACATTAATTATTATTCCTTTAAAAATATTAAAATAATGACATTTTACGGTTAGTTCCAAAAACAAACAGAAAATAAAAAATAAAAAATAGATTTAAAACAATCAGCAAAGAATTTCAAGGGGTTTCTGAGGTGAATTTAAGTGGATGTTTTATGAGTCTATCGATTTCAAAGAACATTTTTTCAAGAATTTCAAACGAAACTAATTCACATAAAACTTGCAAAGGATTCCAAGGAAATGCTAAAGAGAGTTTCACAGGAATTCCAAAGAGAATTACGAGTAGAGTCCCAAGATAATTTTGTATTTAAGGATATTTAATAATAATTGAGATAATGTTTAATATTAAACATTTATTTTAGTTTGACGGGACGTGAAGGAGGCGAATCAAGCACGAATTGCACCAGCGGCTGGTAGGGCCATCGATCGACCACATTGCAAAAATTGGCGACGACGGTGGGCTGGGCACGTCGTAAGAATGCCGCACGACGACCCAATGAAAATGGTTCTCAAAAGTGACCCAACAAGAAGAAGAGGCGTGCAGTGGGCAAGGTGGATCGACCTAGTAGAAGGTGACCTGTGGACCCTTTGCAGGTCAACGAGGCTGGCGAAGTGTGGCCATGGATCGAGAAAAGTGGAGATGTCTTCTTCGGAAAGCTGAGGACAACAAGGCCTTAGCCTGATTGGTAAGGTACGTATGATATTTGTTTGACATGCCATGTGAAAAGAACGATACCTCTTTGCAATGTTGAAGAGCAGAATACTTAATGTGAAGAACTGTAAAGTGGTTTATGCGGATTTCATGATACCAGACCACTGATATTATTGAAAACTTTGTGCTATGACGAATTCTAACGTTAAATTTTTATATTCTTTATAACATGTTTGTGTAGAAAAGCGTATATTATTCATAATAAACATGTAGATCAATGAAAAATAAAAATTCAACCTAATATTTGACTGACCGTATGTTTAGTTGATTGATTTTCCCCGGTTCTCTAATCAAATTTCCGGGTTTTTCCCGGTTTTCCCTGCTACATTTCAAATTTCTGATTATTGTCCGTTTTCCAGTACTTCTCGGTTCGCTGACCAACCTGAAATCACAATCTTCACCAACATGAGTGGTTCGTGATTCAAGAGCTACAAGAAATGGATTACTAATCTATTATTGAGAAATATTCCCAATATGTCCTTCCAACTGGTTGCTCCATCTTACCCAAAACCCAAAGTATCGCAATCGTAGACTCTCTCCTAAAAAATAGTCAAACTGCCTTTATGTGGTATTTTTATGTAGGTCTGCTTTTTTGTGAATCATATGTCGGTGATTTCTTGGGTAGCATTTGTCAATATTATAAAATGCACAGCTACACCCAAGAAACCCTCTCCCTAGGACAATCGATTTAAAAGATAATATCGAGTGAATTCTAGGCGATGGGAACAAGCACTTAACAGAAGCCTTCAAAATTTGGTTTTTCTTTATAACGAGCGACATTGTCGAACAGCAGAGCTGAAGAAAGTATGCCCTCGACTCTAGAGATTTTGGTCATGCTACCGACCTAACTACTCTGATGATCTTCTGTAATCTGACAATTTATCTGGAAGTTTTTATATTTCTTTTCATGTTGGAAATTTATATGATAGCCATAGTTAATTCATTTCTTGAAAATTTGTTTCAGAAGGATATGATTGATGTCTTTTAGCCGGTGCCCCCTCCGAATTTAGGGCCCTGGCTTTAGTCTACCATCGCCCTACCGTTGATACGGCACTGCATAAGCCACGCCAAAAGTTTAGGGAGAAGGGGGTTGGCGAATGCCCACGGTCCATACTATATTTTTTTCTAATACATATGGATGATTGTCCACGCAGAGAGAGGAGGGAGCCTAACACATCTCAAAAACTGTGAACGAAGAATGTGAACAGCCTCAGAGATATAACTTTTGAGCATTTCAAGTAGCAGTTTGAAAAAGCTTCTATCTGTCAAATAGCAGCTCATAATCGAAGGAAGAGTCGACTCTAAGGAAGAAATGATTTGTAAGCATTTAAACTGAGTTTTTCTATTTCCTGATTTAAAGAAGGAGCCAACTGCAAGAAAAGTTGATTTGTGTGAAATTCAATTGAATTTTTCAATAAAGATTTTATCTTTTCAAGAACATATGTTAAATGATGTAAAAAAGGAGTAAACTAAAACATAAAGACTTTTGGTGATAATTCCAATTGAACTATAAAAAATTATCTCTCAAAGAGCAGGTCATGAAATAAAGGAGTCAACTCCAAGAGAGAAATTATTTTTGAGCATTTCAAATGCAAGTTTCACAAAGATTTGATCTGTCAAAGAACAACTCATGATATAAAGAAGGATATGATTTAAGGGTTTTTAAAATGAATTAAAAAAAAATATCTCGCAAAGATCAACATGATCTAAAAGAGGAGTCCACTTCAAACTAAAACAATGTGTGATTATTCTTATTTAATTGTTAAAAATATCCAGCTCATACAATACAACATAAACCATGATATAAAGAAGGAATTATTTGTGAGTTTTTCGATTGAATTTTTTATTTAAAAAAATATATGCCTATGTGAAAATACAGCTCATGATATAAGGAAGGAGTCAATTATAAGGGATAAATGATTTGTGAGCATTTAAATTGAATTAGTCAAAAAAGGTTTCATCAGTCAAAGAACAGCTCATGATTCAAAGACGGAGGCAGTTCCGAAAGAAAAAGGATTTGAGAACATTTTAATTGAGTATTCCAAAAAGCTTTTATCGGTCAAGGAATAGCTCAATATACAAAGAGAAGTAAACTCAAAGAGAGAAATGAATTGTGAATGTGAAACTGTCAAAGAATACTTCATTAGGAAGAAGTCAACTATAAAAGAATTTTCAAACTATTTTATCTGAGTTGGTTGGAAATGCTACCTTACATGAAGCTTTTTAGTGTGATAATTTATGAGCTAGAAGATTGTCTGAAGAGGGTAAATAGCTAGATAGTTCCACTGGAGTACGGCAGTTTTAAAATTGATGGGGGCGACCCCGGCGTAGTGGTTACGATCCATACCTCTCACGCCAAAGTCACGAGTTCAAATCTCACCCGGACAAGTCACGAATGACCTAAGAGCGTTAAAGTGATTATAATGAGAAAAAAAAAGAAAAAATAAATTTAAAATTGAATAGAAGTTGAAAATGAGCGAAGGCCAAAGGGCCAAATCGCCTCGTACATTGTACGAGTTAGGTAAAGAAGTGTGCGTTTGACTAGTACTGTCGCATTAATGGCCCTTCGCTCATTTTCAACTTCTATTCAATTTTCATACTGTCGTACTTAAGCGGAACTATCAACCTACCCTCTTTAGACTATCCTCTAGTTAATAAATGATCCCACTTAAAAGCTTCATGATAGATAACATTAAAAATCAACTCTAAAAATCGTAAACTTCACGTATGAAGTAACATACAAACACTTTGAATGTACTTTGATATGTTTAGTATTACTTCTGCGTGAAGTCAACAATTTACATAGTTGAAGATTCTAATTTCAAATAACAGACTAGAATGGTAATTTTAATACGATAGATGAGGAGATGAAAGTATAGAATTGATAGTTCTGTTAGAGTATGGCAGTGTGAAAATTGCAAATAGCGAGTAGAAAGCGAGCAAGGACAACTTTAGGAAGTTACAAATCGGTTTGATCATCTCTCTTTACCAAACTGTCGGTGATCATCTCTTTTTGCCAGTGGTGGCGAAATGAGCATTTTCATTTAGAATATTTGAAAGATTTTATCTATTGAAGAACAGCTCATCTTATAAAAAAAGGAGTCAACTTCAAGAAAGAAACACTTCTGAATACTTCTATCGAATATTTCAAAAAGATTGTGTTTGTAAAAGTATAGCACATGATATAATGCATTTGTTATTGGAAAAGATCATATATGCGTTCCCAATGGAAACTACATGAAAACTTTTACGATGTACACTGATTTCACTTAGCTTACACTGCAATTTTCGGTTGCACAACACTAACGCACGAGAGTTCCATTATTGTACCACAGAAAATCTTTAGTTTAAATTTTAGGTTTATTCACTTCGAGCTTCTGATAATGACCGATGATCTAAACAAATGATAACGATGATGTCGAAAAAACCCGAAAACAAGCAACCAAAGACCTAAGGTTGCCAGTTTACATAAATAACGGGCGAAAATGCGATGGTTTATGGGCTCGCTACCGAAAACTTCAATTTATTTTTGATCACGTGGTTTTTATGGCTAACGTATATTCTGGAAATCATCTTTATGGGAATCGTACGTATGACAATAATTCATATGGCTAACATATTTATAGATTTTGTCCGGTCACTGCCTAATGCAAATATAAAAATGATGGAGTATGTTTAGCTATTCTACATTTAACCTCTTAATCATATAGTTAGTGTATCGATTTAGTGTGTTAATTTTTTTTAAACACTGTTGATAGAAAGATTTATGAACCTGTTGGTTGATGGAATATATATTAGCCATTCGGTTTTGCTCAGTTCTGCTTCTATTCTGTATTTCCTAAAGAGCAACAAAATTTAGTAAAAAAGAAATCAGAAAAAAAAAACAATCTAAGAAAATATGGAACATTGGCAAGTTTGTACTCATCATAAGTTAGGACAAAATTGTTTAAACATTCTTTAGGAGATTTTTAGCCGGGCTAGTATCCCAAAAATCGAAGAAATGAAAAACGCTTGAAAATCTGAATTAGGTTTATAATTCAAGGCTTGATCAGTTGAGTATGTTAGACGATTGTTAAATTTTTGAATCTAAATTCTATAAAGCCTAAATTTAAATTTAAATTTGCCCGCACGCCGTCGACCTAATATTCTGAAAAGAGCGATCTTACAGGATCAACACCAAAATTTCAACATCACTCCTCACCCAGAACCCGGTAGAGCACCAACAGTGTCCATATGGTAGTCAATTAAAAATTCCTTCGCTTCCTTCTCCGAAAGCGAAACCAGCCGAGCGGTTCCGGACAAAGCAGAAATTCTTCAACCCCTAAAGCCCGCGGCATCGTGCACACACACTAACACACACATACACACCCCAGCTCAACTGCTGCGTGACGATTTATTTTTAGTGCTACCGCGCACTCATCGAAACCGACAATCGGCACACGCCATCACATCCAGCACACCCCCTAGGTTGTTGGAACATTTAATTTTTCGGTGCACATGCAGGCACCGACGCCACTACTGTGTGCATATGTATGTAGGCCAACAACGCAGATATGAATAATAGCATATCGCGCCCCGTTCGTTTCCTCGGTTCCGCCATCATGCCTTCTCACATCGCAGTGTGGACCCACGCAAGCAAGTGGGTCCTTTTCCTCCTGACGCGACAACGACGACGTCGACGACGATCGGCGTCACCTGTTTCCTTTTGAGTACGAGCATTTGTAAGTGATATGAAGCGTATCTTCTGTGCTTGGTTGTGACAAAAAATTAACGCGGCACGTTGTTCCTGATGGTGCTTTTTTACTTGGTGAGTTAATGAAATTGGAGCGCTGGCTGTGGACTGATCACTGATCTACCTAGCAGTGCTCGGCATCGGAACCACAGGAGCATGCTCAGATGATACTTACACTTGTTCTTAACAAAAATTGCTAAAGAATGGTAAAACTGAAGGAAACTGTGCATTGTGATAGATGCAGTTCAGTGACTTTTCCTGCCTGACTGCCTCGCTTCCTTTATAGAGGATCGTGAGCGTTTTCCTTGCGACAAGTGAGATTCAATTTGAACCACATGCTGGTGTGATATTGGTTGGAGATTGACAGTTCTATTCGAGGAACAGGAAGGCGACAAGTTACCGTTGACAAATTCATCGGGATTGAATTTCAAACCTGATAAATTCCTGCTTTAAGGCTACATGCTTTTTATTTTCCTTAAAAACTTCTAAGACCTGTTGTACCATAAAGCACTCAAAGCAGGAAGCATTTTCTCCGCTGGGGATACGAACACATTGCACACATGTGAAGGTGAAGATAGAAAAATGATGATAAATATGCGGTGCATACTGTTCAGTAATGCGTTGCAAGTTGCTGGGGTGTGAAGCAATTCTGCCACGAGCGGGAGGGGTAGATTCACGTCCTTTTCGGCTAAAGGATTGCTATATAGATATGTAAGAAAGGGTGTAGTTTTGTCCTGAATTAAGCTTGGCACGTGTCCACACTGGAAACTATTTCAATAACTATTCATGAGACGAACCTCCATGGTGCAATGACCCTTCGTTATTGCTAGAGAACCCACGTTCGTTGAAATTTTCCGAGCCTCATTTGTGATGTTGCATCTCTTTTCTCCTCGACTCTGGTAATGTGCAATCGTAATTGATGCACAAATAACGCAATATGCACCGACCGATAAATCACCATTAAATCTATTACACCGGACGTTTCAAAGGGCAGACCCCACCTGGGGTTGGTCAACGAACGGCTAGTCTCGTTCGTTCGTTCGATCGTTGATGATCGAGACGGTTACGTGTGCAAAGTTGCATCTGCATCTGCTACATACTACATTGTTGCAGCGCGCTGTGTACATTGAGGTTGATTTGGTGATTAACTGGATGTCTGACTGATTGTTGGGCGATAACTGCTTGTTTCGGGAAAATCAAATGGTATCACAGTGCATGAAACAGCAAGTTGGTGTGGAAGTGGTAAGGCATCGCCACACACGTTAAAACCTTGATCTATGTCATGTGGCGTGAGGCTGACATCGGCGTGTTGTTTTGAGATGTTTGATGATGCTACATCGCCAAGGTATCAGCGGGTGCCAGGTACTAGATTTACAGGATGGAACAGAACAATTAATTTTATATGGATTTACTATCCAAATTTGATTAACTTGGTATCTATGATCTCAGGTTTTGTCTGTTATGTGGTGTGGAATTGGAATCGATTAGAAAATAAATGGGGGGATCAACGAAATTATTATTCCCTAGACTGAACATCACTTTAAAGTTGTTAAAAAATAGGCGCATCTTGCATCGACCAATCGCTGTACCGTATGCGTGATAATGTTTGTCCCATTGAGCAATGTCAAAATTTAAAAAAAATTATCAAAAATTTCGTTTTCGAGTTTTTTATATTTATTCAAAGGGGAATGTTTCTCAGAGTCTTAAACAATGTTAATCATCGATCGAGGTACTCCAGGTACGGGCAATGTTTGTCTGAGGCTTGCTGAACTCGAGTGGCGTTTAGAACAGGCCTTGGCCTTCATGACGCGTCATATTGAGTAACCCAACGGATAAAGATCGGGCTGGATGGCGGCCACATATCCTTCGCGCAGAACGGAAGATGTTCCTGCAACCACTTCTGAGTGCGGTTCGAGGTGTGGCACGGAGCCCCATCTTGTTGAAATACAACATTTGGCTTCGGACCGTACTGTTCTTTGATCCACGGAAGAACATACTTATTTACTTAAGGAAGTTCAAGATTTTCTCTTTACTCGTAGCTCCCAGATGCGGTTGGTAATCATGTGAGTTTTTTTCATGCCCTCGACTTCGCCCCGCAAACTTCTTTTACGATCTTCCGTGCCGTAAAGTCACTGATCCCGTGTTCCTTTGCCATTTTCCTTATTGAACGTACTGGATTCACCTGAATCTTCCTTTTGATAACAGTGATAACCCTCGGAACCAGAGCTGACCTCGGAGGACCTGTGGCCAACTTCGCGGATAGTTGTCCTTTTTTTTCTCGGTCTAAAACCCTTTTGACGGTCCACCAGGACACTCCCACGGCGATTGAAATGTCTTTTTGCGACATTTGCGCGTGGGACAAATCACGAATACGCTGCCACTTCGTCATGGTGTAACTGTCAAACTAAGTAAATCATTTTCTTTTGTACACAGCCTACTACGGTATGAGCTATAGGCTACGTGCATGCAAAGAAAACTAAAGCATTGTATGTACAGGTGAAACGGGAACCTTATTTGTTCGATGGTGCAAACATTATCACGCATACGGTAGATGGCTTCAAGAAATCTTTATTAACTACTGCCTAGGAACGTATTGGTACTAGTATTGCTGAAATAAATCTGATAATAGGCCTTGGACTAATGCTCATGGTTACTTTGGTTGAACAGTTTTTGCTTGTGCACAGAAATGGCCCGAGGAGTGCGCTTAGTAAGTAGCAGGGACTGCGAAAATGGAATCCACGTAGCATATGGGATTTGGCTTAATTGGTTCCAACATGGAGTACCTTGTGATCCTTACCATTTCGGTAAGGTTACTGTTTTCGGAAAAGTTTATCAGGGGGTGAAGTCCAATTTATTAGGGGACAGGGTTCAGAAATGTTTCACTACGTGGCACTAGTGTGCATGTGGAATTGTTTAGCCGATTCTACCGGTCAGCCATTCCATAGCAAAACGAAATAGTGGTTCTCAGAATTTCGTAACAATTGGTAGTCTTTTTTCCTTTCGAAAAATATTGGACCCGTTTTTTTTTATTTTCTCATTAGGGTGACCATTTCCATGTTTGGGTGGTCCAAAAAATCGATTTTATTCTATTTATTTTTTTCCAAAAATACTTTTCAGAAAAAAAAATATAAAAAGTCTGAAAAAAAGGAGTTTTGGATAGAAGAACTTTGATTGTATTTGTTTTTTAATGATTTCATGGTTTGTAGACAATGGCGGAAAAAACGTTTTTATATTTTTCTATGAAAATTTAGGCTTTTCTACACAACATACCTACAAATCAGCAATGTATTTTTCTTCGTTTTTGAGTTACGATTTTTTTTTTATAATCCAAGTTATCCGTGTTCAAACGACAGATTTAACGTATGAAATGCAGCGTCTTTTAAATTCTGTAAGTGTTGCTGAAAGTTTGAAACATCTAGGCATCGAATTGAACACAGCTATTCCTTTATAATATAATGAATTTTGTGAAGCACAAGTCAAGAAATGTGGTGTTCTTATTTCAGGCACATTTCTAGTATTATATCTATGAAAGTCACTTCCTCTTTCAATTTGATCACACAAATATCGAGGCAGCAAACCGTTAACTACTTTAAAAATGAACTCAATAGTCAAATATAAAATTCTTTGCTTCACCGACAACCATTGAAAGGCGTCTAGCATCAAAGTTGAGGAAGTGAATCTTTTACATCTCAAAATCAAACGCATTTTATTATTCTGCAAGCACTGTAATCTCGATATGTGATATGGGCAAAAGTCTAGCTGAGGAGAGATGATAGATTTGTAAAGCTGTATTTTACTGGAAATAGTTAAATCGTTTTTCATTCGACATAGAATTCCATACTTCTTAGCAATTTTCTTGATGACATTGTCAATGTGAGAGTTGAACTTAAGGTTGTCATCAATAATCACGCCAAGATATTTAATCTCCCGTACGCGATCAATACTCTTATCATCAATTACAACCGAGACGTTCTCATTTAATCGATTCCGTGATATTACCATAAATTTAGTTTTACTTGTATTCAATTTCAACTGCTTATACTTCAACCATCTACTTTGAGAACGCAAATATTCATTCAAGTGTTAAACGGCATCATCTAAATCCTTAGCTGAAATGAATAACACAGTACCATCTGCAAAACATTAATGTCACAAAATCGTAATATATGGCGCAAATCATTAATATACATAATGAATAACAGGGACCCTAATACACTTTCCTGGGGCACTCCAAGGATATTCCCCACGGGACTGGAAACAGAATCATTAAAAACAGTCCGTTGAGTTATGTCAGACAAATAGCGTTCAAACCAATAGTACTCGTAATTCCAAAGCGCTTTATTGATCTCAGATAAGGACCTAGGTTCCACATAATAGGTATAGGTAAAAGGTTTAAATAGCAGTACCTTCCAATTAGAGTCGGATCCTTGCGATAAATGCAAGAATGACAGCTGTTAAAAAATCTAATACTTCATCATTTCTCAATAGTGATGGAGTAATACGACATGTAATAAACTAAGGACACGGGGTAAAACACAATACATCAAATAACTGGTCGCAGTGGTGTTAGGTCCCAAACAGAGGAAAACAAAAATCACAGTATTTCCAATACTGAATATCAAAAGAACATTTTTAATCTTTAAGCAATTGATCATTTGGAACGGAAAACTTTATGGTCATGGATAAATACTGCACAGTAATCAATGTGAAGTGTGCAACAATTGGAAACATACCCATTCTGTACCATTCTATATCTGAACAAAAACAACAATGGGAAATTCAGTAAACAAATACACCCCATTGATAAATTTGACCCCGTTTTTGTTTTATCAAGCATTACTTTGTTTCTCAATATTTTTCCTACTCAGAAAATCCCAACGGCCTCAGCTGGAATTGAACCCGGATCAACAGGAATATGTGACATCATAACTAGATAAATTAACATTTGAAACCAGGATTATTTGTCTACATGCCCAGTTCTTCTAACTTCCCACAAAATCAATCTCCCATGGGGCAGATATGTCCGGCATGATTTACTCCGTTCACCCCAAAAGGCCACGTCTTCTGTGCCAGAGATCCATTGCATGACTAACTATCGGGCAGCATTCACTGACAGAGGGGATGACGGATTTGACCGGACTACTCACCAGTCATAAACTTCTCTCCCTTGACGGTCCCACCGACCTGGCTGGCCGCTGCCGGAGCTTGAATTTGTTGTGAAAATAGCTTTATTATTGTCGGTTTAATTTCGCTAAATTGATACTCGAGAGACCGACCTGCAGCGACGAGAGGGCAAGGCTCTTATCAGATTGAATCAAAGTGTGTTTGTCTGCGTTTGTTAGTGCGCGGTGAAAGAAAAGTGGATTTGCTTGCTGGCGTTCATTCCCAGTTGTTGCGCCCAATGGTAATGGTTTCCCATTTATATTGAATCCCGTTTAGGGAGGGTTGGATCGAAACTTTCGCGTGCTATTGAGTAATGGTGAAGTGTGTATAAATTATGCCATCGACGAATCTTGAAATGTTGAACGAACTACATACCTATTGAAAGGCAGTTCGCCCTAGCCGTACACGTGTTGATAATTGTGTATGCACATGCAATCGGTTTGACTCAGGAACAATGCTTTGCAGGTTAAGGTTTCTCCCCGGAGTCTATTTGCTAAAATGTAACATACGAATTGACTTTTCTTTTAGCATTAATTCAGTGCTTCAGGCTTTCGACTTACAATGTAAATAATGAACTATACGGCATTTTCGGTCCTATGAATGCTTAAACAGCCATCACTTTCCAGATAACCATCGACCTGCGATCTTGCCCCGATTGCAACATCTTTCAGCTCTCTTCACACGCTATAATTAAATTGTTTTGGCTGTTTTCCGTCGTTTCGCGCGGTCTCTCTGTGACAAGTTCACTTTTTCGTTCCGAAGTTTTAAGATTTATTGCCTCTACCAAGTACCTACCTATAGCTTCGTTTCGCAGTCACCTGACTCACCCGTCACAAAGAAGCGAAGAAATTGTTCACATAAAACAACTACCCAACAAGAGACCTACTGCGGAGGACGAGGACGACGCGCCAGCAATTGCAACACTGTGCAATTTCACTTGATTACTTCTTTATATTTATTTACAACCTCCATCGCGAAAAAGAAGCGCTACAACTCATGTGTTTCAGCTTCTGCTCGGTTCGCAGCAGGTTTGCGGCGGGGACCTAGCTAAGTGAAGTGACTTTTTTATATTTGTAGGTAGGTACCGCTGCTCCGGGAGGATCCTATCCTGGGCCGCTGGTTTTACACGCCGGTAGACATCATCAAGATTGCAAATACATGTAATAAGATGGCAAACAGTAGCAATTAGCAGTGGCTTTGCGAGCATTGCATACTAATCTAGATGAAGATTTAGCACTGAGCGGCTTGTTAAGTTCTGGTCGGACAGCTCTCGGGCCCGGAGAAGGATTTAGTGCGTGGACGATGGCAGTTGATCATCTCGAGGCACAGGGAATTAAGCGAATTGCATCGGCTACTGGTTTTCCCTCCGGAAAATGTACGATTTAAATCGGAAGTTTGCAAAGCTATCATGTTTCTTACTGGCTGCGGTGAAATCTTGGCATCGCATTCCAGCCCCACCCAGTTCGGTGGACGGTTCGTTTGTAATTATCACTCCGAAAGCGATAAATCTCCTGTTTTCACCCAAAAGCCGTCCAGTCGGAAACAAGCCAAAACAAACAAAATGATCTCATTAGGTTCGTTTATCACACTTGATTATGCTAATCGTGAATCGTATATCTTAGGGCTGCGTTGCCCAGCATGACTCGTGTGAGTTACTCGGACGATTCGAATGGCATATTTGCTTAATCTCTGGCTCCGCCGCTGGTCCTGTCCAAATACGGAAAGGTCAGCCTCATTCCGATGGTGTTCCATAAATCACTCTCCAGCAAGCATAATTCATATCAGGAATCGAAAATCTACGGCGCAACCCGTTGAGCTAGGTGGCAGCAAACACGCGCCTAATGTGGTTCATTTTCCCTGCGCGCTGGTTAATTCCGTAGGTCTACAAAGCACCGGGTTGATCAACAATGGAAACCGGAATAGGTTTGTGGTGACATGTTCTAGGAATATAAGTCAAATTAGTTGTTTAGAAAAAAAAAGAATAATAAGAAGCTGTTATTGTTATGAAAAGTTTTGAACTTCTGTACCGAAATTTTGATCTACTCTACTTGGTTTTGATGCTTTGGTCTGCTCTTAACTAATTGTTCCTTGAAGCACTTCCACAGTTAATAATTGAGAGCATGCCTTTTTATACTGTGTGTCAAGCCCAAAACCAAACCATACCATAAATTTATACCTTGAATAGTTGATCAACAAGCATCCCAAGTACCAAAAGTTTTTATTAAAATACTGAAAAGTAACAGCGTATTAGGGTGGGTGAGCCTAGTGAGTGAAGGTACTAAGCCAATTTATCAATTAAAAAATAAGTATACGATGTACACACAATTGTTATACGTTAATCTATAGCTTTCAACCTCTATTTTAATAGAACGCTGTTTCAGTAGTTGTGGTAGTTGCTAACTTTGGTTAATATAATAGTGAAACGCGTTGGTTTCTATTCCTGTTTCCACTATTATAGGAATACTACCGCAACTACAGGGTGCGTGACGAATTTTTGCAGTAAATTTCAAATAGTAATTTCTCATGCTTGAGCATCATGATTTAGATATATTTGGCAGCACTGGATAGCTTATACTGTTAGGTGTAAGATTTAAACAAACAATGTTGAGTAAACGCAAAGATGTCGAAACAAGAGAGCAATCTGTCAGCCGTTGTCGCTTTGTTGCGCGCCGGAGTATGCATGAAAGAAATAATTCGGTCGGTAAATGTGTCTGAAAGAACAGTGTATAATATTAAAAAAGGCTTGGGAAAGTGATAAGACGGAGCACCTGCTCATACTGCTAATAAAGCACAGAAATGGCTTACGGAAAATATTTCGTAAATTTGGGAGGAAGAAATTTGGCCCCCAAGCAGTCCCGATATCAATCCGTTGGATTATTTTGTATAGGGCGTCGTCCAACGGGATACCAATAGAACCCATCACACCACACTTAAGTCGCTAAAAGCTAAAATCAAGGCAGTGATGACACCTATGGATCGAAACATTTTAAAACGTGCATACTGCAATTTCCGGAAGCGTCTAACTACAGTCGTCGAAAGGGAAGGCAATTTACTGCAAAAATTCATCACGCACCCTGTATAGGTGCAAAGGAGTGAAAATCTTAAAGAAAATTAATTATTTTCCGTCACTTTTGGGCATATTTTAAGTTTTAAATATGCAAATATGCTTTATTTTAGGAGAGTTACCGATGAAAAATAATCTTATCCGGGTCCTCCTCACTATTCCGGCACAACCTCCATACCGCAACTATAGGTATAGCACCATTGCTGAAACACCTAACCGAAACTTTTTCGAAGTGTTTTAAAATTACGTTGCCATACACTTTTGTTCAGTATTGTAGATGAAAATTAGACAATTTCAGGGCAGATCCAATAAGTTCAAGAATATTTAAATAACTTTTCAGAAGTTCAAAGAGCTTAAAAAAGTCCAGAAAACATCGGGTAAGTTTGATAATGTTAAGGAAAGATTTGATAAATTCAGAGCAGGTCTGAGAACTTCAGAACGCATCAGAAAGCATGGAGGAACCAGAAAAAATGGAGATTTTCCAAGAACAAAGAAGTAGGGAGCCCGAAATCTTCAACAAAGTTAAGATATATTTAGGGAAGTAACGTGTATTTAGAAGCAGTTTTGAGAGCCGTTCCAAAAACCTTCGGAAAATTGCAAGTAAAAGTACCGAAAACTTCAGAAAAAAATAGAGAACTTTTGGAAAATAACAGGAACGTACAAGAAGTTTTACTGTCCGAGATTGTTGAGATTGTTGCGAGCTTAGTGTTTCGATTTGAATGTTATGAATGTCAGTAATCGAATCCTTTCCTGGCATTAATAAAATTTCGAACGAAACAATAAACTCGCGACAATCTCAACAACAATCTCTCTTGGGCTGAAAGAAAACTACTCAACGATCGAAAGCACAAGGAAATCACCCGCCATAGTTGCTAGCCAATTGCCTGGTGAATGTCAATAGCGCTAGTTGTAGACCAAACTAGACCAACCCAAAACCAAATCAAAGCTATAGTGAAAGATTGTTATACCAGAGTTAAAGAATGTGACAAGTCTGCACGTGACTTGAGACGTGGGAATTGAGCAGTAGTGAAGGAGGAGCCAAGGTACGAAAATATCCAGGTAAAAACCCTTAAAGCCAAATCCCGATTTTTATCATCACTAATCTGTCGATCTATCTATCTATCTATCTATCTATCTATCTATCTATCTATCTATCTATCTATCTATCTATCTATCTATCTATCTATCTATCTATCTATCTATCTATCTATCTATCTATCTATCTATCTATCTATCTATCTATCTATCTATCTATCTATCTATCTATCTATCTATCTATCTATCTATCTATCTATCTATCTATCTATCTATCTATCTATCTATCTATCTATCTATCTATCTATCTATCTATCTATCTATCTATCTATCTATCTATCTATCTATCTATCTATCTATCTATCTATCTATCTATCTGTCCATCTATCTATCTATCTATCTATCTATCTATCTATCTATCTATCTATCTATCTATCTATCTATCTATCTATCTATCTATCTATCTATCTATCTATTTATTTATTTTATTTCGTCAACCAACGTAGACTAGTACAACTAATACAGTTTTGGTTTTCTTAAATATATATTTATATAAAATAAAAGTAGTGTCAGCTTTCTTGTCTTTTCTTTTATGAGTTATTATTTCTTATGGAATAAAAATATTGCTTTAGTTTATGCCGAGACATTGTAAAGTCAATGGTTTCGCAGTGTTTATTGTAAGAGGCCATCATGCGGTTTAATGGCCCATATTTTGCATAATTTGTGCGATGATGTTTTATGGCAAATAAATTTCGATTTCGGAGTTGCCGAGTGGGTGCATGGAAATTTAATTTTGATAAAAGTTCTGTTGAGTCAATTCGCTGCGAAACGATATCATTTACAAATGAAACCATTGCATATTCACGACGCTCTTTTAATGTTTGTATGTTTATAAGCATGCAGCGTGCTTCATATGATGGAAGAGGAAATGAAGTCCAACCTAATTTACGAAGAGCGTATAATAGAAATTGTTTTTGTACTGATTCTAATCTTTCTTCGTGCGTGATTGAAAATGGAGACCATACAATGCTGCAATATTCCAGTATTGACCTCACATAGGCAATATATAGTGTTTTAATTGTGTAAGGGTCCTGAAAGTTATAGCAAAAGCGCTTGATAAAGCCTAGCATGTTATTTGCCCTGTGAATAATTGTATTGTAATGGTCTATAAAAGTTAGCTTAGAGTCTAAGATAATTCCTAAATCCCTAACTCTTTCACATTTGTCTACAGTTTGATTTCCTAATGCAATTGAAATGTTTGAAGTTGTTCTTTTTCTACTAAATGATATTAAGTTACATTTTTTTTCATTCAATTCTAGTAGACTTTTTTTGCACCATATGTAGAATATGTGTATTTCATTCCGGAATATATTGATGTCTTCTTCATTTCTTATTTCCAAAAAGAGCTTCATGTCGTCGGCATAAATAAGCAATTTAAGTTTTTTGAGAATGTAAGATATGTCGTTTACGTATAGAATGAAAAGGAGAGGTCCCAAATGAGAGCCTTGGGGGACGCCTGAAGTGACTTGAATTGGGCTCGATTTCTTTCCGTTGAATTTAATTATTTGTTGGCGGTTAGTTAAATATGATTCAAGCCATTTCAGGAGCCCTGACTTAATTCCATCTATCTATCTATCTATCTATCTATCTATCTATCTATCTATCTATCTATCTATCTGTCTATCTATCTATCTATCTATCTATCTATCTATCTATCTATCTACCGATCGATCACATCCTATTGTACCCCAATCGACCATTTTAACAACCGTTCGTGCCGCAAGTACACTAGTCCGTGTACGTCGCCATTTTGGACCTGCCTTGAGCATAATGGACTCGCTATACACTCTTTCCCCGAAGAACGCGAACTCGGTCTACACGATTCCGTTTACGTGAAGGAATATTGAAGGGTATTTAGCAGTATTTCTCATTTTTTCTGAAATCGGCAGCCGTTATCTTTGATTTCAAGATAGTGCTGAACATCGATTGTCGGTCTCTAGACGTCATCCCGATTCCGAAAATATCCATATTGAAGGGTGTTTGACAGTATTGCACACTTTTTCTGAAACCGGAAGCCGCTGTCTTGGATTTCAAAATGGCGTCGGAAATCGATTTACGGGTTTTAGGCGTCATCCCGATTCCGGAAATACTCATATTGAAGGGTATTTGGCAGTATTTTCCACTTTTTCTGAAACCGGAAGCCACCGTCTTGGATTTCAAAATGGCGTTGGAAATCGAATTACGGGTTTTAGACGTCATCCCGATTCCGAAAATATCCATATTCCATCCATATTGGTCTTGATCCATTGAACAACTTCACCCAAGAAAGCAACTTCCTAGATGGCAAAGATTACAAAATATCACACAAACAAGGATATCACAAATTCATGTACACTAGCACCACGTAGTGAGAAAATTCCGAACTTACCACCAACGATAAGGTCTTGATCAGCTGAACATCTTCGCCGAAAAAGCAACTTCCTAGATGACATGGATTTCAAGATATCACAAAAACAAGGACATCATCAATTCTTGCACACTAGCGCCGCGTAGTGAGAAAATTCCGAACTTCTGTCAACCAACCTTTAGGTCTTGAATCCACTGAACAACTTTGCCGAAGACAGTAACCTTCTATATGTCCAGGATCGCGAGATATTCCATGTTGGTCCCTATTAGGTCAAATCCCATATGCTACGTGTACTCCATTTACACGAATTCGATTTACGCGGTACGTATTACTCCCGCTCTTCGGGGGAAAGGTGTAGCTCGCGGACGGCTCAGCAAATGGTATCGTTGTAACACCCGAAGGAAGAGAGGACAGTGAAGTGATAAGAGGTGTATCGTCTGGACAACCCACAGTCGAAATCGAGGGACGAAGGAAGTAAGCAGACGGAAGGAGAAAGTGTAGGTGAAAGTGTAGCGGAACGGAGGAGAAGGGGACCCCCTTCGACGACAGAAGACGGAGGAAGAAACTAGTGAAGGCTAAGGTAGGAGATAGCTGATAAGAAAGTGGGATTATTTTGGGAAATAATAGGTACCTGTGTGAAAACTGAATAAAGTGGTAGTTCATCTGTGTGTGCGAAAAGTATTTTCTTGGCCACGGTAGTCACACGCCGACTCTGAGGCAGTGTAGAGGGAGGTCTCATTAGTGCTGGGCAGGGAGTACCCCACCTGTTACAAAGTTCTGATTACTTTATGGAAGTTCCAGGAACATCTAGGAAGTTTCGAAAACTTCAGGGAAGTTTAGAGAATTCTAAGAACGTCCAAAACTTTAAAGGAAAATTCCGATAGCTTCAGGGCAGCTTAAAGCAGTTCTGAGAGCTTCAGATTAGAAAGTTTTATGAACATCATTTTCTTTTAAACTATAGGATTCATCCTCTTACTTTTGAAAAAAAGTGAAAACCTTTTTTTTAAGAGTCAATGTAGCCTGTGGAAGTCCAGCGAACTTTAGAGATCACCGATAATCCAAGAAATACACGGAATTCCAGAGAAGTTGCGGGAACATAAGATATCAATTCCATTAATTTCAGGGTGGATTCAAAAACAAAACCAGAAGAATTTCGTAGACCTAGTGACAAACTTTGTCTGAAACGTCATTTTGATCAGAAGTGACGTTTACGTGCTACAAAATATTGAAGAATGTTAAAGACGTTATTTTGAAAAAAAAAATACTAGGGGAAATGCAGGTAATGTCGGCGTAAGTGTTCCTAATTTGGGCCCATACATAAATTAAGCAATCGACTAAATTTTCAATAGCAACCAAAAATATCCATTAGTAACGTCCCAATAACGCGTTCATCTAGATAAAATTGATAAATAGCAGATTTTTAGCGATGGGCCCAATCTTAGATCCATAGACCAACATTAGAGACATTTCCCCTAGATTCAAATTAAAGTTCAATGCAAATCAAAGAAGATTGTGATTTTTCGGTTCGTAGTTTGGTGTGGAACTACTCAACAGTCTTATTAACTTTACGAAAATTGTAGGAATTTATAGAAGTAACATGAATTGAAATTTAATTTCATTAATTACAGAGAAGTTTCATCATCATAATACTTGAACATTAGCGAAGTTCTCAGAAATTTTATAAATCTTTGGAAATTTTTAGATGTTCCGAGAACCTCAAGGTTAGTTCATTTACATCAGAGAAAATTCAAGAAATATCAAGAAGTTCGGAGGATTTCAGGGATACCTAAATAATTAAAAAAAAAATCCACGAGCTTAAATAAGGTTGGAAATCTAAGGACAGTTCCAAAAACTACCGGGAAGTGATCGCAGTAGGCCGCGCTTGAAAACTTACGTGTTTTTTTGCAGCGTATTTTTCGTCAGCGAATTGAACATTTTTTGCTTTAAATTTGGTTATTTGTGTGCTGAAATTTAGTTTCAAGTGTTCATAAAGTTATCATTTAGTGATATCACAACTAACATTTTCAGCTTTGTAAGCCAACTTTTCCAGCGTTGTGCTGTAAAGTAGCTGAAAAGAAGCTGCAGATACAGCTACAAGCAAAAGCTAGCAAAATAGTTTTGGAGAGCGTTTACTCAACTTTCTCACAATCATTATTCAATTTGTCAGTCGCACTGAATAACATTAGCCAATAAACGCTAATGTCAGTTTTATACACACACTAATCAACTTTCAACTTGTAGCTGCAAAACAAAGCTAACAAAGTGAATATATTACTCATTTGATGGCGTCTACACAACCAACCACTCTTGATGAATAACATAAACATCAAAAGTGCTTTTTCAACAACTAAACAACCTGTACTCAGCTTATAAACTGTGTTAGAGCAACTTCGGAAGCATTTTCACAGTCAACTAGGTTTATTTTTAGACGTGTGCAGTTTTACAGCTTTTACTCTGCTCTTTTATAACTAGTCGAGAAAAGTGATTCGTGTGCACTATTATAAAGCCTCTACTCAGCGATTTTGTTGTAGAAGGGAATGTTGATTTGTTTACATAAGTTCAAAGTGTTGGCGTAGCACAGTTGGTAGTGTCAAGGTTTGCCAATGAGGTCGTCTCGAGTTCGATTCCAGGTTTCGGTGCAGGGTAAATAATTTGGTGATGATTTGTAACTAATTTCAATTAATTTGATTCACAGCAAAAAACTCAATAAATTCCTTCATAAAAAAGCGTAAACATTATTTAACCCGGTTTCAAGAGAAAGCTGTGTAGTGATTATTGGATAACCGGGAAAAGGTTGAATAAGCGCCTTTCAAGTTCACACACAACTAAACAGCAGGATAACAGCTGTATAGAAGCGTTAATGGATATGCAATAAGAGCTTCTCCCGACCGTTCCAACAGCCATAAGAAGCTGACTAAGTTCGCCAGATTTGCTTGTATAGAGGTTGAGTAAAGGTTTCCTCATATTGTATAACGTTTGAATACAGCTTGAGGCTGTATAAATGAAATGAGCAAAGCGTTTACATTGTGAAAATTGTTAGTTGGGATATCGTGTTTTGCCTGTGTTTGCCTTGAGTGACTCGGTTGAACTTGAATCTAACCTTTAAAATCTACGACGCAGCTTCGGTTCCATTGTTCGGTGTCGAAAATTGCCTCTTGGGAGCCCGAAGTCGGAGTTCGGATACCACATTTTTGACGTTTAGTTCTTTTCTACTGAGAGATTCGTCACCGTGGGCAATTTTAACCCGGTCGGTTGGTGAATTAGCCCGGGAATGTGCTGATAATTTGTCCGTCGCGAGTTTTGGTGGTGATTCGGTGGCCGACGTTGCCGTGAATTAGCAAATTATCCGCTTACAAAAAAAATCGGCTGCTGGTCTCTCGCCGGTGTCGGAGATTGCGAGCAATTTGCAAATTGATGCCTCACTGGATACATCCAGTAGATGGTAGCCGCGAAACGTTCCTAGGAAAAGCACTAGACGTGAACCTCCTCCCAGATGACCATGGCAATACAAAACAATTTGCGTTCGTTGAAGTAACTATTACGACAAAGTGTATCATGAAATGAGATGCAAAACGTAGAGAAAACTACGGAAACTATGGATTGGAGGAGCAAATTAACATGGTGAGACTAGTCCAAATTCTTTTAACAATTAAAAAAAAAAAAACTAAATACGTGCCAGGATTCAAAAGAACATGTGTGTGTTACACTAATATCCGATTTATAGAGGTAATACATACATGCGGGGATTATTTTAAGTGAAAGTAACCTCGGAATGGGCATGACTCTCCAGACATTCTGAAATGGGTTGCTGGATCTGCAATAGAGCTATCACCTTCTAACTCACGGTCTGAAGCTGTCTACAATGATCATAAATGCGACATTGTAGAAAGAGTTCTTCCATATTAACACTGCCAGACAGTGAGGATTAGAGGGAATTCACACACACAGTTCCAAAAACTACCGGGAAGTTCCCAGAACTGAAGGAAAGTACTGACTTTTGAAGGAGTTTAAATAACTGTAAGGCTGAGCTTCAGTGAATTCAAGACAGTTTTATGAAGTTTGAACAAATTTAAAGTACCTTAAAAATGTCTGAGAACCCTTTCCGAGCGATCCGCCCTTCCCAAAAAAGTCTGAAAATTTAGACAGAAATTCCACTAACTTTACTTTGCAAATCATTTGATATTTAAGCATTTGGTTCAAATTTCGTTAAGATACGGCAATCTTAATTTTAGGTCAAATAGACCCCAGGGTACAAACAACGTAAGTATTTCTACAAAATGTTTCCAATAAATATGTTTTCAATTTTTTTTCGAGCAGATTTCATCTTATATTTTAAAGCTGCGGTGAACGCACCTATTCACGAAAGAATTAGTAAAATGCATCGATAAATAAAAAAAATTACAGCCTTTCAAAGTGGCCTGGTGTCAAACTGACCCCAAGGTACAGACAAAGGGTTTATAACGATGTTATATCTTGCAGTTGCCTTACAATCTAACACCTTGACCCTTCTCACACGGCCAATAAGAGTAGCTCAGTAACTGAGACAAATTCAACTCAAAATTGCAAACAACGGTGTTTCCATTTGAACTGCGTGTTAACTAGTTGATCTATTATTGGCAACTCAAAATCAGCCGCATTTTGCAGTGCGTATATTTCATTTAAAGAAAAACTGGCATAACAGAATTTCTCAGCCAATCAGATGCAGGTGAAAGGCTGAGAAATGCTCTGAATACCTTCAGGGCAGTGTTTTGATGATACAATATATAAATTAACGTTTAAATTTTGGTTGCCGGTAAACAGTCAATGGGTGCCGATGCCGACATTTACGGCATCTGAATTTTAGATATTAGAAGTTCAGCAACAATATGGAAGTTCAAATTTTCCACCAAGTCTAGATACCAATCATTGCTTATAACCATCACAATCTCAGAATTTTAAAGATCGTCCATAAAATGTGAAACCCCTTGACGAGTGGCAGCAGTATTTGAACCGAACGATATAAATAAGAGTAATTTTACAGTGAATTGCGTGAATGGCCGTGTTATTTACCTATTAAGTGCAAGTTTATTGCAATTTATTTGTCAAGCAGCGCCATAAAGTTGTTCGCGATAGCCACCCGCAATTGGACGCGAACGACGCGTCGACGATGGTGACGATCAATTTGCGCTCGCTGCATGAGGACCGCTGGTTAGAGCCGTGCACCGATCGAACTGCCCGCTAGCAAAATCACAGTCTGCCCCGGTAAATTGATTCGGCGACTCTCGGATCTAGGAAAAGGTGCAGATTTGCAAAGGCCGCATCCATCCCGGGCAGCTCAGGTGGTGGTCGCATTGTCGTAAAACGATCCCATGGTCCCATAAGCGGGTGTTTACGCCGGCCATTTTCACCGCTCTTGGCAGCTCTAAATATGATAATTAAGGTCGTAATCCGCGTGTTTCCCTACTCTCACTCGGATTCCGCATTCACTGGTGGGCTTCCATCTTTGGCAGTGTACCGTTCACGGTTGATTGCAATCCCTTGAATGAAATCTTTCCGTCCCGGATTACCCGTTTCATGTGCCAATCGCGCATTCGAACGTACAAACAGGTCGAACAATTGGAGGGTCCCAAATCATCCGAATCAAACGGAATGATTGACTGGATTGGACCGAACCTCACTGCTTCAGACGTACGGATCACTCGGTCCGATCTTATCTTTTTCGCGGTATCTTCGCCGCCAATCCCTGCCACAACATTTTCCCGTATTCACATATTTTGATTGAATACATTCTGTGTATTCTGTTGTGGGGATTGCGTTCATGCAAAACCACGTTGTTATGCACTGCTCGTGTCGGCCGGTAGGCGAGTTCGGATTTCTTTGTTTATTTGTTTGTTTACGTTATTTTTCAACTGATTCGACCTGACGTCGGGAGTCGATAAATCATGTCCAATTTAATCTTTTGAGGTCTTTACGGGGTCTTTCTCCGGCTCAGGTTATCCGCAACACGCGCGCGCGCGTCCCGTGCGCCGGGTATTCACAAAAAAAGAGCGGGAGTCAATCAATTGCTGCCCTCATGCCACCATCAGCCAGCCAAACCCCTTGGAAGCTCCATTCATATGGCGCAACGGACCGGGGTGAGTACTTTGACCGAGCCGGGAGGATGATCATGATGCTGAAGATATGAATAAGCTTCTTCGGCAGGCTCGGGTCTAATGCCTTTTCGTTACAATAATACCCGGAACAATGCTGGTCAGTGTGCGCTCTTGGTCAGGACTGGAGGGTACAGGTGATTTCCATGCCAAGCAGTATATGGTTTCGTTGTGGTTGAATAACTTTTGAAAGCAAGATCGATGGAAGCCACACACATGAGTGCGAAATTTCCACTGGATGCGGGTTGTAGATCATCTATCTGGATTTAAATTAAAGGGGATGGATGGCCAAATCTCGTTCCAACTGATTTAACGAGTTTTCAAGTGTGTTTTGTAATGTGATTAGCTGATATCTTCTTCTTTGATTTTATTACGTCCCTACTGAGACTTTCCGTCCGCTCTCAACTTAGTGTTCTCTGAACACTTACACAGTTGTTAATTCAGAGCTTTCTAAGCCAGTCCCATTTATGCATTAGTACTGCATACTCTATGCCCCGATATATTTCTAGATAGGACGGGGAATCAAACCCAGTCCGCTCCTCCATGGTTTTGTTAAATTGCTGCACCTTTACCGTCTGAGCTAAGAGAAGCCATGATTGTCTGCTTACATGCTAACAGCTGGTATGTCATTTTAGAAAACTTTAGAATTCTGGATTTTCAATTTAGAATTCCCGTGTATGTGTTGCTTCTAAAATCCTCTGTCACCCAATAGTTGCATCAAAAAATGTGTCCAGTCATATGTTCAGATTGAATCAATTAATTATTAACTTCACAACAATTAATTTGAATCCTGTAGCTTTCGACGCACATATCATCCATATTGTCATAACTTATGTAATCCAGTATTGATCCATGCATAAGTTAGCATTTCGAATTGATCGCATTCACCATCATGCCCGCTTATCTACTACTGCCTAATTCAATCGCCATCAACAATCGCATCTTTACCAATTCAAATTGATCGAAACCAATTTCTCCTCTGCCAAATACCCCATAAACCGCTCCATAGTCGACGACCAGCAGTGCAGCATCCACCGAATTCAATTCACACCTGGTGGTGGATCCACTGTCATTGTCGCCTATCGCTATCCCATCATTGCATCACTCTCGGAATGGAATCAATCTTTTCATGACTTCATTCACACCTCGTTCGCGTTCGGGATCTCGACGACTTGCACCGCTCTGTGACGTGACAATTCGTCAATCGATCACCACGATTCCTTCCCCACACCGCACCCCCTCATCTCACTCTACTCCAAAGGAGATACGACAATTAATCAGTGTTTGAATAATTGAACGACTGTTTTTCCTGCCATCCATGGCCGGTTGTTGGGCCTTCAATATGGAAATATCATAAAATGTGTAAATATGCCTATATTAGTCGGATTGTCGCGCCCGTGTGGAATTTCACTGATCAATCTTCCATCATCCATGCTGAGTCGGTTGAATGTGTGGTGTTGTTTTGTTGCCCCGTTTCGGAATGTGGGTTGTCATTTACATTCCTAATGTTGATGGAAAATGTGGTGTGGTAATGTGTTTTTTTTTTAATCGGAACCGATTCCCTGGAAGTGATGGACATTTCCTGGAAACATTGTTTCAAAGTGGGCCGGATCGGTGAGTCATCTTCTCGGATCGGAGCAGGGTCCAGAGGTTGTGGGCCAATTGTGACCGGGACTGAAACCAATATTGCACCTCTCTCTCTCTCTCTCTCTCTCTCTCTCTCTCCCTCTCTCTCTCTCGGTGGAAGGTGTTGATAATAAGCATCTGGATAAGGAAGCGAATGTACGAATTTAAATATTTATGAAGATGCAAATTCGACATGAGGTTTTGCACCGGGTCCAGTGGCGGGCGTGGATGGTGATCTTCCTGTTTATTTTGCCTCACAACAACGGCCAAGTGGTAATAGTAGGACTCGGTACTATTTCTTGACCATGGAATTACTACTGGTGGTGGCGGGCTCGGTACCGTATCCGGGAGCTGTTCGTGAAGATGTTGCTCTCCAAGAGGTAGTAGAACGAAATTGAATTTCCGTATGCTTTGCTAGAGAGCTTTACGGTGGTTATTTATTGATTTTTTTTACTAAAAAAATTTGTTGAATAATGAAACTACATAAACGTTTTTTCTCCTGAATTGATATCCTATTTTCATAACTCAGGAAGAGAATACTCTTCTGTATGGTAACAGTGAAAATTTTAATAAATAATGCTGACATGCACTCTCAAAAAAATCTATTGACTGATATTTTCAAATTCGTTTGTTCTGTAAGATGCAAATGTCATTAAAAATCACACTGTTACTGCTTTTCATCGTCCTGCTTTATGTCTTTTGCTCTGTTGTTGCTTTTATTTATGCTTCCGGGCCTTTCGGTTGCAACAGAGATGCATGCAAAGCTCCTCTTTCCTGCACAAAAAACATTTGTTTTTAATCACATCGTTGAATGTGATTTTCTTCAGATTGTATTGGTAACTGATTTGCAGAATGTAATTGATTCTAATGATGAAATGGACGTTACTTCTCCTGTGAGGTTAGGAAAATTAAACATATTAATTATTTATTCATAATCACCATCTTTGGCATTAAAGCCACACAGACTGAGTTGTCGGGACTTAATTAAATTCTTAAAAACTAGTTTACTTATATTAAAAACAAAAGCATCACACACATTATTGAATAGTCTGCAACATTTGTCAAGTGGATTGTTATAGCATAATTAGTACGGTATCCAGAAGTCCTCAAGAGGTACGTTTTGGCGAGACGACGGACTGGAGTGTAGAATAAACATCGTGGACAGTAACATCTGTCGGTGTGGAAGCGGTTACGATGACATCGATCACGCAGTTTGGCAATGTACGGATAATGACGCCGCACGAGAGCGACTTTCAATTACCCTCGAGCCCCAAGGAAGATAACCCAATGTTCCTATTAGAGACGTGTTTGGAACTCGATTTATGTGTTTCTGCAAATGTCTAGTAAAGGGCGAACACGAAATTATTGCGACACATTCAACAGGGCATAACTTTTTTACCATTGGGTAAAAATCAACCAAATTTTGCACACTTTCTCATTGATGTGTATTGTGTACATGCTGTCAAACTCGAAGTCGTGTTTTTCGATTCAACGAAAATGGAGGTGAACCAACGCGAGTTGCGAGAACAAATTCTTTCCAAACACCTGGAATTTCCTGACCTGTCGCACCGGCAGTTGGGAAAAATGTTGAACATTCACCATTCAACCGTCTACAGAATGTTGAAGCGGTTCCAGGAGCGGTTGACGTTGGACCACGGCAAAGGAGCTGGAAGAAAACCGGGACCGGAGAACAAAAAGACGGAGGGAAAGGTGAAGCGGATGATTAAAGCAAATCCCAACGTCTCAAGCCGTGATTTGGCTAAAAAGATCGGCATGTCGCAGAGCTACGTCCAGAATGCAAAGAAGAGAGCTGGACTACATACATACAAGGTACAGAACTTCCCAAACCGCGATGAGTGGCAACAATCGACGGCTAAAACTCGGGCATGGAAGCTCTACGAGAAGATGCTGACAAAATATGGCTGCTGTGTGATGGACGACGAAACGTATATAAAAGCCGATTTTAAGCAAATTCCGGGGTTGGAGTTTTTCACCGGCAAGAGCAAGTTCGATGTGGACGACAAATTTAAGAAGAAGAAAATGTCGAAGTTCGCCTCCAAATATCTCATTTGGCAGGCCATCTGCTCTTGTGGACTGAGGAGTGAACCTTTCGTGACAAAGGGCACAGTGAATGGCGAGATCTACGAATCTGAGTGCCTCGAGAAGTGCCTTTTGCCGTTATTGCCGCTGCACGACGAAGCTCCGCTATTTTTGGCCAGATTTGGCATCATGCCGCTATTCTAAAAGTGTCCTGGAGTGGTATGAGGCCAATTCTGTCAATTTTGTTCCAAAGGACATGAATCCGCCAAACTGTCTGGAGCTGCGCCCGGTGGAGCAGTACTGGGCAATAATGAAGCGGGAACTTCGGAAGAGCAAGAAGACAGTCTAAGACGAGAAGGACATGTTAAGAAAATGAAAAAAAAAAAAAAACTGAGAAACTGGTACCGGATGACACTGTAAAGACTTTGATGGAGGGCATCAAGCGAAAATGCGTTCAATTTTACACTCAAGGCTCCATCGATTAACTTTTCTTTTGATTTTTGAAGTAAAAATATGTATAAAACTACCCTTAAATTTTGGTTTGATTCTAAACATTATAAGAAAATTGGCATGACATTTTCGGTGTCGCAATAATTTCGTGTTCGCCCTTTATAAGAATTTTATTTCTTTTGCCTTTTTTTCTCAAATTTGGCCAATAGTTGCTCTGAAACACAATGTATCCACATGCCAAAATTGAGCTCTCAAGGACTTAGTTTACCCCCTTGACGATAATAGCACAGACAAACAGACATAACACTCACAAGTTGTTAATCGAACAAGCATTTAACGGTCAATTTAAAAGTATCGCAGTTGGTAGTACCACCACCTGTGGCGCGCATAGTGAATACCCTTGCGTTTGACGTTTACACACTACCGCCATCTGTTCAGCGTACTACCCACCACAGTGTACTCAACAGATGGCGGTAATGTTTTAGCGACGATGTTTTACAGTGAGAAATATTCAATGTGTTATGTATGTTTGTCTGTGATAATAGGTTAAGGTATTGCCGAAGCCAACTTTTCCCCTATTTGTTTCTCTTGTCTTGTCGGCTCGATGAGTCTCATCGTCGCCCACTGATCACCATAGCCGGTCGAACTCCAGACGAATCTAGAACAACACTACCGTTCATTCTGACGACATCGTTCTGATGAGACAACGAAACCTCACCCTCAAGCTCCTCCCCTGATCCTATCCTTCGACAATGTACCCCTCCCACGAGTATTTGGCCCAACTTTTACTAGGCATAGAATTAAGGGAATTTTGTTACAAATAATGAACAATGAATTATCGGCTCCGTAAAGCTTACGCGATTGAGTTTTCCAAATGAACGAACTATATAAAAAAAGTTTGAGATTGAACTCAGCTTAGTAAGATAAATCGGTTGCCACTATCCGAGCTACCTACACCACAAAAAAATAGATTTCAAACAATTACTCTTGAGAAGGATTCGTTATATGTTTCCGATCAACACGTCTTTCCTATAACTCGAAAATTATTTCCTTTACTTAAGTTTACGTACGTTATTTCAAGTTAAGAAAAAAAAACCGATCTACACTAAAACTGTGAAATGTGAAAGAGCGTAGGATTGAACCTGTAATTATCTGCTCAGTAAGCAAAATCGGTCGCCACAAGGCCACAGAGCTCCTTGCAATGTAAGATAGAGGAGAAATCCAAAAGACCAAATGAAGAGAATTCCGACAAGAACTAAACCGAATATTATTATTATTATTTATCTTTATTAGGGAGGCTTTCAAAAACCGAATATCTGTGAGCATTGTTAGGTGGATTTTCTAAGAATTTTGAGAGAATGCTTGAGACGTTGCACTCAGAGAGGGTGGTAAATTTCTCCCAAAGTGGTCCTGTAACAGTCATTTTGTTCAAATGAGAGCTACGTTTGGAACGTTGGAACATTACTTTTATTAGTCTTAGGGTGCCCACTAAAAAAATATAATTAAAAGACTGGGTTGGGAAAAAATACCAGTGAAGTTTTGATCAAACTGATTTACTTCATACAAAGGGTTAACTTAAGTCTTCAAACTGAGCTAAGTGAACATTGGCATACGGTCATTGGTACGCCGGGCAGCGCAGCTTAGTCATGATATTGGAACATGACCTTGGACGGCTGCCACATCGATTTTCCGGATGCAGCTTTTGTTTCTGTTGGTTAGTTGCTTGGTGTCCTTGGCCTTACAATTATACTTGTATTCCATGGAGCTCAAAAGAGCAAGAAAATCCTCGATAGGACGGTACTGCGGCAGATTTTTGTATTCTGGTCTTTTGGCTTTCCACCGTACTTCCGAGTCATCCAGCGGCATTGAGATCTCACGGTTTGGATTTGCTCGTCAGTGTACTCTGGGGATCTGGTGTTCTTTCTACACATTATTCCCTTCTCACTTAGAGTCTTGCAGTGTGAATTCGAACAACGAAACTTTCTGGCTGCTTCCCGTTGACTTATCGAATCCTTAGTTGTTGATAATGTTGTGCAGCGATTGGACCGTCTTCTTATTCATTATCTTTGTTGGACGGCCGCTACCTCGCTTCCGGGTTACTGCCATGGATACCAGGATACGGTATACGGTGGATACCGGAACATTTTATCAAGTTTCATTTTAAGTTTTATGAAATACTACAAAGCTGCTATAAAACAACATTCATAAAACCCTGGTCAATACTGCTTTGCCATTGATGCATCCACCAAAACCTCATTGATGCTAGAATCTGTCTAGTTGGCCCACTCTGGAGAAGGTTCTGAAAGGTGTATTTTCGAAGCTCTTCAAGATTGATTTACTGCAAAATTGTTGTATGATAAACGCATTGAGAACCATTTCAAAGGCGTATTTAAGCAACAATAAAAGCTATTTAGCTTCAATTCAAAAACGTATGAAATGGCATAAAAAAAATACATTCCGAACTTATCAAAATAATTAAAATTAAAACTGATCGTATAAAAATCCTATCGAATTTAAAAAAAAAAAATAGTTCTCCTGAAGTGGCATAGTTTTAGTTGCCCTTTATAAATTTGATTTTAAATGTGCGTGACAACATCGAAAAACTTGTGTCCACCCACGGAAAACGTCGATTTCACTAATTATTTTACATTAAGTAAAAAAAATATTCTTCTGATCGATCATTAAGCTTAGCCGAGGATTTTGTTTTTCATGATTTTTGCATTCTAAATATTTTCTCATTGCTAAATTGACTAAAATAAAGTTATAGGGGAAATGACGGCTTCGGCATGACAGACTATTTTTGGCAACACAAATTGAAACACTATTTTCACTAGATTTTCTTACGAAAACACTTCACTGAATGCATGCAAACGATTCTTTATGCTTTCAGCTTCAATTTGACTATATTTTTACCACTGAGAAAAAGCAATCTAGCAAGGTTTTCTTGAAATGCATCACACGCACTACAAATTGTAGCTGGTTTCGAGTTGACGATAATAGAACAGCAGATTTACATGCAGTTCAAATGGAACGGTTGCCGAAGAAAAACTGGTTGCCGACAATACTCGCTCTCACTAGAGAAGATTGGAGCTTTGTAAAAGCGTTTCAAAACAGTTTTTGACAATTATTTCGACTGAAATTGTTAGAGCAGCTGGCAGCAAAAGATTGTAAACAAACCAATACTGCATATGTGTGCGTTCCTTAGAGAAAAAGGCTATAGAAAGAAGGTCGCTGCTTAGGTTGCCGAGAATACGTAAACTCACCTATCCAAAGAAATATAGATTTATAATCGAAGATTGTAAAAAAAACAAACAAAATAATTGTAATATGGCGGAGGCATGAAAGTTGATTTTCATGGGCCATTTGTGAAAATGTTAATTTGCTTTCAAGAAATCCCTGACAAATTCTACACACAAATTTTGAAATGGCTTTTATGAAGAAAACTTGTAGACTGAATTTTATTTATCTAAAGCCATTTTGCTTGATTCTAACCCGTTCAGATTTATGGCAGCATTTATGGAGACAAAGTGGCCTGCAAAAAGTTAAACGTCAAAGTTTGTTTATTTTTCGATAGTGGCGCTGTGCGATCCAGCGTTCTTCCAGTCGATTTTCTCCCGGTGGCTTGGAATCAGTTACTCAGAAAGTGTGTGATACTGTTTTATGACATTTCGCATTTCGCACCGCTGCAACCTCAATCATTCTCGAAACGATCGCCTTCTTCCGGATGGTTCTGGAAGTGCACCATCAAACGACGCAGGAATGTACGGTTGAATTAAATTTTTCGAAGAGATGACCCTTTCGCCGAATAAAATCGCTGCTATAGAGATTTTCACGTCCGGTTGTATTGGTACGATATGTAAGAGCATGCTTGTGAATATCCGAGGATAATACATAACAAATCGATGTCAAACCTCATTTTGACAGATCCACTTATATACATTTTTTAGGTTAGCCAGAGGAAAATATCAAACAACTTTACACGGCGTTGCTCCCGCTAGTGTGCGTGCGTTAAACGTCATTATTATATATGGATCGGAAACCAACTAGTGTCTACTAAATGACAGTTTCAGTGGTTTGCTGTCGGTACTGACGATTCATCATCTATTCGCAAGGTCTAGAGAAGGCTGGTCTATTTTCAGACTGTTTTGACAATGTTTTGTGAACTTTAGGACCACGTTAACTTTACTCTTCTTCACTCTTCTCAGCCGGACGCTGGTTCTTCTAAAGAACTAAATTTTACTGAAATTGACTTCCCTTCGGTCGTTAGCATTGCTTGAATTTTTCATCCTATTTCGTTTATCCTTCGAGATATCCTTGTCTTAAATTTGACTTTTATTCAGTATGAGGATGAAGTTCAAATTGTAAACAGAGGAGATCTTATGATACATGTATTTTAAAAAGCCTAAAAGGCAACAATATATGGGTTTTACTCTCATTTAAAACCTAATGGTCTTATGGATGCTTTTATAATGATATAACACGTTTATAGAGTATTGTGTCAAGGCATTAATAAAAAAAATCGCTAATGAAGTTTATGATTGATTTATAGAACAGTGTTATGGTGGAATTGAGAGCTACTTTAAATTTAATTTAAAACAAGACAGTTTTTGAGTTCTAGCCGGACTGTAAAAGGGTTAAAAAAACAGCGAACAGCAGGAAAACTACTAAGCAGGAACGTTTTACATTGTGAAATGCTGTATTTAAACTAAATCGATTGTTCATTCTCATTATAAAACCATCATAAATTAGAGTGGATGCCGAATGATCGCAGAATTGTTACTTGGGAATTGTACAATGCGCGTGCGCAGTTCTTCCTGTTTTGACGGCATACTGAACACGACTGAACATGTTAGAGTGAAATAAAGTGTGTGGCAATTTTCTGGAAGGTGCAAGGATTCCTTCATCTAAGGTGACATCTCTCTGCGAACGTTGTTGTCCTGTTGGAATATATTGGAATCATTCTCATTTTTTAGTGGCCACCAATCCAGGAGAACTTTGGGAGCAAACGAAGAAAATTCCGATTAGAATGAAACCGAATATCTTTGAGCATTGTTAGGAAGATTTTTTAAGAATTTTTAGAGAATTCTGAGAAGAATTACATTAGATTTTGTGCTCAGAGAGGGTGGTGAACTTCTCCCAATGTGGTCCTGTAACAGTCATTTTGTTCAATTGAGAGTTAAGAAGGGGACATTGGAACAAAACTTTTATTAGTCTTCTAGTAATTTAGACCAACCTTGCACCGATGACTAAGTTAAATCAAGCCTTCCTGTCTGCTTTGCAGACTCTTCTCTAACCCCAGTTTACTCAACTTACCACGTCACCACTTATCAGCTTAACACATGAAATATTCCCGGTTAATGTTCCTATCGCCAATACCGAATTCTGTGTTCAAAATCACTACCAACGAGAACAGTAGCAAATCATCGATAAGTTCCCATTCGTTGCCACCGCTGGTACAGAAACTAAATTGACCGCTCTCCTCTTGCCCTCCAACCAGAAGACGATCTCCACCAAATTCAAATCAGCAGGCCACCTCCACCGCTCGAGCTAGGCACTTCAGACCCAGCAGCCAGTAAAGGGGCCAGATATAGGGGCGTCGTCGGTCGTCGGTTGGCATCGATTTGAATAATACGATATCTCGAGGGGCAATCCATATACACCATTTTCTCTGCTCCCGGTATTATTTTTATTAGCCACAACAACAGCAACAACAAAGGCAACAGCAGTAGTAGCTCAGCCAGGGATCAATCAAATATTCATGAACTGAGGGGGTGAAGAAGCTTGTTTTCATTTCGGCGAGAGGGCTATCTCAGATGAAAATTGAATCCTCCTTCGGTTTCACAGCTAATCCCACGTACTTGCTGGGTGTCGGTTGTTGGTTTGAGGGACCCCCAGCTTGGCAAAGCCATGTAGGCTCGGATGATAATTGGCTACTCATCATCACCCCGGTTGGTTCGTCGTGGCTGTTGGTGTGAATTCAATTGGATGTTGGTGATCATCTACGGACGAGTGTTTATTCCGGTAGCGCAGAGTTGTCATGTGTGGTAGCTATCGTTGCTTGCCGGTGAGGTGTGCGATTTCTCATAAAGATGTAAAAGGGCCAAACAGCCAATTCCAAATAAGGATCGACTGCCCGCGCGCGATGGATGCGTTTCCGGTGATGATTTGTTGTGCCATTTTCCAGCATTGTGCGGGGTTCGTTGCGTTGATGAGCTTCTTCTCCTTGTGCGGTCTATCAGCTCGGGACCGTGTGACAAGCTGTCAGATCCAATCAGATGTGATCCGAAGATGAGATGATTACCGGGAGTGATTGTTTAGCGGGTTAGCTGCATTAACTGACGATCCTGGCAGGAATTTTCAAACCGACGCAATCAGCTTTTGGAAATCACACCATTCTTGTGCAACGTGCAAATAACTACGGAAGGAAGAAGAGGCGAACAAATTGCCATCTCCCGAGCTGACAAGTGTTTCCTCAATTTTCCAATCACTGGTCGCCGTAAATATGTTTGCCATGCTTTGACAAATGGCAAGTTGCATAAACGTGATTCCACCGGGTGCTACCTGACTTAAGAAAGTCTCCCAATAAATAATTAAGACGGAGATTACTTGATTAATGGATTCGGGTCCCTTGCCGGAGAGCCCGGGCGGAAAAGCCATGACAAAACATACCGAGACTGCCATGAACTACCCATGAACGGAATCAGACGACGACGACCGGGGGACCTGTTCACGCTCAGTGACTGCCGTTGTTTCACTTGTTGCTTGGTTTTTTGTGCTGTGTATTTCCCTCCTCTGTCTGTGGTATGAGATGAGGTGCCCCGGACAAGTTGGTTCGTCGTTGGGTTGGCAGCGTGCAATTATTCGATTTGCAAGGTGTATTAACTTGCAGTCTTTCGGATCGCGGTTGCCGCTTTTTTTCTCGATCTCTCAGGCAATGAAACTCGTTCATCGTTCGGGGAGGGAAAAACGATGAAAAAGTGGCTTCAATCATTTTATTTATACGACTATCAAAGCAGGGATAAGTGCACGATAATTAAGTAATTATCTTGTTGGCTTATTCAAATTGCACTTTGTGTGTTATTTATTGCACTGTTTGAACTTTTCTTCTTCGGCGCTTTTTATGCAACGTAGCAAACATTAAAGAAATGAAGCAGTGATGGATATAGCAGCACACAAAAGCAATGCAATATCAAGTGTGGGAATTGGACGATGGGAAATAGCTTTAGGATGCGTGATCAGGTGCTTTTTTTTTTCTTGAGACTTGTTTCAGATGGTTTGAAAAAGTTTTAAAATGATTCCATTCACTACAATAATAATCGATACTACTACTACTACTTTCCAAATTTTCTTCGTTGAAATTTTTTAGATTCACACCCCGATATGTTCCCAATTGACACAATCTTACGTCAAAAATATACGCACTTATTCTCTAGTCTCATTCTCCAAGAACGTGTAAAAATAGCGTGATCGTCAGCTGTTGCAACAGCTGATTGATTACCAAATCCTGATCATCACGCATCCGGACTATACATCACGAACTTAAATATACTAAAATATTCATCTTCTATTGATCAACATTGTTCTGAGCGTGCGATCTTTCGGATGCTTCGAAGCCAAAAAAAAAAAGAATAAATCCACCCGTTCATCAATAAACATAAATACGCGCTTCCTTCTTTTCAACACCCGAAATAAATTTCCGACTCGACTCCAATCAATAACATTTGGAAATATGCATGAGCTCCAAATCTGGAATGGTAATTCGATTCAGCTGAACACAGCCTAATTCAATTCAACTCACTCCCAACACCCGCTTAAGCCAACAAACAAGTAGGTATAGGTATCACTATCGGGCGTGATAAATTATACTCACTGATCGATTGATTCTCTGTTTTCCTGCGGATCCATCTCGGGAAAATCTTAACATTGACGAGATAAGCTTCTTACCGGGCATCAACACATTGAAATGATTTGTATACTTCAGAAACGGTGAAATCCTATTTCGGCAGATAACGTTCGGCAGCAGCGGTAACTAACATAAAGTTCTGCTTCGAAGGATGCTGATAAGTCCATTAACATAAATGTTTCGAAAAATGGATGGAGAATTTGATTCAGAAGCCACACGAATATCGAGATCCCGTGATCAGTTGAATGCAAATTGAACCGAAACGAAACCTTCCAGCAGAAGCAGCAGCTTTCGTCGCATGATCGGAGATTAGTTGGAAGGAAGATGCTCGCTGCTCGATCTCTAGCGATCGAGAGGCATAAATTTGGATGTCTTTAAGATGCACCATTAGGTTGCCATTAGTATCGGCTTTCAGATGGAAATTTGTGCCAAATAGAATAATTTATGGGTCAAACTGACAGATTCTCGAAAGGTGGCAACTCACACATTAGAAAATAACACCTTACAACTAATTATACGAATTTTACAAATCCTCGAAAGCCTAATTTCTCTCCCCTGACAGTAATCACCCGGAATGTGGAGCAGCACTGCTTTAACAAGGCATGAAAAATTAAATTCAATTCGTCAAAATCCGCCCAAACAGCAGCAGAAACATCAACTGCGATTGTGCTTTCTCCACTTCCGTAGAGAGCAGCCAGCGGCCGGCGTGGAAACAAACACCTTCACTAATTCATTCGTTTAGCTCAATCTGTTTGTTCGCCCGATTGGTAGGTTGAAGTCAGTACGAGAGTAAGTGTGTAGGGGGATTTCTGGAATGACATTTTCCGTTCAATTTGCGCTTTCTTTGCGACTTGGCGTCACCGATGAATGTCGGTCGTTCGGCTCGGTGCACGCGCGGTCTCCCGCAGAGTTAAAGTAGCCGTGCGAGGCCACTTTCCGAACTCACGGCGGCTGCTGATCTCGCAACTCAACTCCCTCAACTTAGTTGCTGCCCCAAAGGTGCTGGTGGTGCTTTCTTTGGACAGGTTGCAGCTTAACCTGAAAAGTTTTGGAGGCAATGGGTAAATGTTAGATACAATATTCACAGCAAGGTACCATTTAGGGTGCAAAATGAAAGTTTGATTTCTGCGGGGTGCACTAACTTGCTGGAAGTTATTCGTCAACAGAGCAGTTCCATGCTAAATGACGAATCGGAAAACTCGACCTTCTACGATTTGCTTGAAACTTTACTTAATTGTTTGTTATGGGCAATGATTTTCATGTTTGCTGAAATTCGTCCATTTTGGATTTTATAATTATTTGAGAAATTTGTAGCATGGAAACGGCACTTTTGATCAAAATGACGTCAAAGTTGAAGCGATAGATAATGTAGGTCTGTGAAAAATATACATGTAAATATGCAAAATGTACATATCGCAAAGAATATAATGGAAAATGCAATCCTAAGGAAAGTTTAAAACTACGGACACTTTACAATTTACAATAAGCGTAGAACAAGAACGTTCGGTTAAATTTAACACATTTTATTAATACGTTTTGTCATGAAATAAATTGTTAGAAAACAAATCATTTTTATTCTTCGATTTGCATCAGTTTTTATGTGACCATGATTTCGAACATATCAAAAGATTTTATTTCTCATAAGTTTTGCTTTGAACAAACTAAAATTGAGCAAGGGCATTTTGAGATATTTGGGTTATTTTTTCAATTAATAACTTAAAACGAATTTTAAATTATCATGCCCAGAAAGACAATAATTTTTCTTACAATTTTGTTTCAGAGATCAAACCAAAGGAAAAAAACCTGGCCACGTAGAAAGTTGCTGTCTATTTTGTTCCTTGATTTGTTTTCCGTCGATCTTATTTTCCGTGCTGAGCACCAATGCTACCGACGCCAGGGAGGCAGCTCCCACACCTGGACCCTTCCTATCGACCCATCAACTCATGAACCGGGGACCAACGGCTTACTTCCCTTTCGAAGGAAGGCGTTATCAGAGATATTATGCCTCAGAACATCCCGGCGACGCTGACTGGGATTGAACCCAGACCTGCTGGGGTGAGAGATAGTCACGCTTACCACTACACCACCAGCGTCGCTAAAAGTTGCTGTCTTCAGGTTGTTCAGGTGTCCAAGTCCTTTCGGATGATGGTCTTATAATTTCATAACTCTCTCACTACGCGGCGCAAGTGTGCATATGAACTTGCTTAATATTCTACTTCTCGAATGTTTGTTATAAGATGTTGCTGTTCAATGTGAGAACAGGAACCGAGAAAGAAAAGACGTTTAGAGACCGGAAGTCGATTTCGGATGCCATTTTAAAATCAAAAGTGGCCGTCATCGGTTCAAGAAAAAACTATCAAATACCCTACACCATGGGTATTCCCGGACGACGTTTAGAGGCCGAAAATCGATTCCAACGCTATAAAAAAAAAGCATCTATAATAAGCTTCTGAAATAAGCTTCTAAAACGAGCCTCTTAAATAAGCTTCTAAAAAGGGCGACCTCGGCGTAGTGGTTAACATCCTTACCTCACACATCAAAGTCACGAGTTCAAATCGCACCCCCGGACAAGTCGCGAATGACCCAAGAGTGTTAAAGTGACTATAATGAACACTTCAAGAATGTCTTCTCAAATACGCCTGCTACGCCACCGCAGATAGAGGCTGCTGTTTGTGATACGCCGCTAGACAGCATCGACTTTGGAATTTTCCAGATCAGCGAGGAGCATGTCGAAAATGCATTACGTGAGCTCAAACATTCCGCGTCACCCGGTCCTGATGGGATTCCTTCATCTGTGTTGAAAAACTGCTCGAGCTCTCGGATGACACCGTTAGTAAAACTGTTCAATCTCTCGTTCCAACAGCAAAAATTTCCTGCTGGATGGAAAACTTCGTTTCTGTCACCGATTCACAAAAAGAGTGACAAATGTAACGTCGTCAACTACCGTGGAATAACGTCCTTGAGCGCTTGCTCTAAGGTTTTTGAAATAATTGTAAACAACGCTCTCTTTGAAGACACCAAAAACTACATTTCATGTGCCCAGCATGGATTCTACCCGAAACGATCTGTTACTACTAACCTCACTCAGTTCACCTCACTCTGCATACGCTCTATGGACGCTGGTTCACAAGTGGACGCCGTATACACGGACTTCAAGGCTGCATTCGATCGTGTGAATCATGATATCCTGTTGCAAAAACTCGAGAAGCTGGGGGTATCTTCCGAGCATGCTAGCTGGTTTAGATCATATCTGTCTGAAAGATCCGTGAGAGTAAGGATTGGTTCGTCACATTCGGAGCCTTTTATTATTCCTTCTGGCGTACTGCAAAGGAGTAATCTTGGACCGCTGCTTTTCTCATTATTCATAAATGACATTGTCTTTGTGTTGCCACGTGGACAGCGAATATTCTATGCCGACGATGTTAAGATCTTTACGATCATCACGTGCACTGAGGATTGCCTGGAGTTGCAGAGGTTATTAGATTTGTTCGAGGACTGGAGCAAGCGAAACCTACTCGACTTATGCATAGCCAAATGCAACACAATATCATTCAGCAGGAAGCGGCAACCAAGCAAATTCAACTACAACATGTGTGGACTAAATCTCGAGCGCTTGTATCAGGTTAGGGATCTCGGTGTGATATTAGACCGCGAACTCACTTTCCGACCGCATTACGAAGACGTGATTGCAAGAACCAATAAACAGCTCGGCTTCATGTTTAAGCTTGCTGATGGATTTCGTGATCCTCTCTGCCTGAAGTCCCTTTTCTGTGCACTGGTTCGATCTATTTTGGAATCTTCCGTGCTAGTATGGTGCCCGTACAACAGAAACTGGATTGACCGTATCGAGGCGGTGCAGAAAAAGTTTGTGCGCCTCGCTCTTCGGCACTTACCCTGGCGTGATTCGTCAAATCTTCTTCCATATGAAATCGATGCCCCAGATATTCTTGCTGAATTGAACATATATGCGCCGCAAAGACCTTTGAGGCAACGTAATTTCCTGCACCTTGCTAGCCGGAACAGCCGTTATGGTCAACACGATCCTATCAGGATAATGTTTTCTCGGTTTAACGATGTTAGTGGACAATTTGACTTCAATGTTTCTGCTGCCACTTTTCAACGCCGCTTCAATGCACAGCGGTGAGTATCTTTCCAATCACTGCTACTTCGAAAGTGTGTATTACCTGCTGTTTTTTTTATTACATGGTCCTTCTACAACACTACGCCAAGTTTCCAACCCTCTGACGCGTGAGCTGCGACGCATTTGCAGATTGTTGTGTTTAATTATTTTAGATTATAGACTTAGCTTTTAATATGTTTGTCATTTGTATTCATTTGTATTCAACGTATTCTGTGTAATGACTATTTGTAATTTTATTTATTGTTATATGTATGAAAAGACATGGGAACGACGCCGATGGTGTAGTGGTAAGCGTGATTACCTCTCACCCCAGCAGGCCTGGGTTCAATCCCAGTCGGCGCCGCCGGGATGTTCTGAGGCATAACATCTCTGATCACGCCTTCCTTCGGATGGGAAGTCCCCGGTTCATGAGTTGATGGGTCGATAGGTAGGGTCCAGGTGTAGGAGCTGCCTTCCTGGCACGTCGGCAGCATTGGTGCTCAGCACGGAAAACAAGATCGGCGGAAAAAACAAACCAAAGGGAAAAAAAAGACATGGGGTTTTTACGCCTCTTTGAGTCAACTGAATGGTTTACTCAAAGAGGCTTTCCCCATCCTAGATTTCATTAAGACTGTAAAAAGTCAGACGAAATAAGAATAAATAAATAAATAAATAATAAAAAAAAGCTTCTAAAATAAGCTTTACAAAAACCTTCCAAAATAAGCTTTCAGAAAGCTTATAAAATAAGCGTCAAAAATAAGCTTCTGAAGCAAATTTCTATATAATCTTCTGAAAAATGTTCTCAAGTATACTTTTAAAATAATCTTCAAAAGAAGCTTATCTAAATTGGGCTTCAAAAATAATAAAAGGCTTATTTAAAAGAAACATTTGAAATAATCTATTAGAAAAAGCTTCTAAAATAAGCTTCTAAAATAAACTTTTGATTCAAGTTTCAAAATAGGCTCTGAAAAAATAAGCTTCTTAAATTAGCTTCTAAAATAAGATTCTGAAATAAACTTCAAAAATAAGGTCCTGATATAAATTTCTAAATAATCCTTTAAAATAATCTTCTTAAAAAACCTCTCAAATATGCTATTAAAATAAGTTTCTAAAATAAGCTTCAAAACACTTAAAAAATATATTTCTGATATTGGGTTCAAAATAAGCATTTAAAAGACTCCTTAAATAAGCTTTTATAATAAACTTCTAAACAAAGGTTTTAAAATAAACTTCTAAATAAAGCTTTTAAAATAATTGTCTGATATAAGTTTCAACATAAGCTTTAAAAAAGTTTCTTAAAACAGCTTAAAAAAACTATGAGAATAAGCTTATAAAATGAGTTTGTAAATTAAGCTTCTGATTTTTTTTTTTTTAATAAATTTCTAGAAAAACTTTTAAAAAACGCTTGCTTATTTTAAGCGACATATCAGATTCTAAAAATAGCTTCTAAAATAATCTTCTGGAATAAGTTTCTTTAATTAGCTTCTAAAATAGTCTTCTTCATAAGCTTCTTAACTAACGGCGCCGGTGGTGTAGTGGTAAGCGTGATTACCTCTCACCCCAGCAGGCCTGGGTTCAATCCCAGTCGGCGCCGCCAGGATGTTCTGAGGCATAACATCTCTGATCACGCCTTCCTTCGGATGGGAAGTAAAGCCGTTGGTCCCCGGTTCATTAGTTGATGGGTCGATAGGTAGGGTCCAGGTGTGGGAGCTGCCTTCCTGGCACGTCGGTAACATTGGTGCTCAGCACGGAAAACAAGATCGACGAAAAAAACAAACCAAAGGAAAAAAAAAAAAATAAGCTTCTTAACTGAATTTTAAAAATAAGCCTTTAAAATATGCTTAAAAAATAATTTTGAAATAAGTTTCTAAAAATGCTTTTTAAATAAATTTCTGATATAAGTTTCATAAAGGCTTTAGAAAAAGCTTCGAAAGTAAGGTTCTAATATAAATTTTTCAAGTAAACTTTGGAAGCTTCATAAAAAAAATCTAAAATATGCTACTAAATAAGCTTTTTTAAGCTTCACAGATAAATTTCTGAAATAAATTTTAAAATAAGCTTCTAAAATAAACTTCTTAATAAAGCTTTTAAATAAATTTATGAAATAAGTTGCAAAATAAGCTTAAAAAAATCAATCATAAGAAATTTAAAAAGCGTAAATCAAATTTCTGAAATAAGTTTCAAAATGAGCTTTAAAAAAGCTATTAAAACAAGCTTTGAAATAAGCGTTAAAAAAGCTTCAAATTTAGCTTCTGAAAAATGTTTCTAAAACAAGTCTCTATAATAAGCTTCTAAAATAATGTTATAATGTAAGTTTCTAAAGTGCCCTTAAATATAATCCTTTGAAATAAGCTTTATAAACAAGTTTCTGAAAGAAGCTTTTGAAAAATGCTTCTAAAAAAGCTTTTAAAAATGCTTCTAAAATAAGCATCAAAAATTAGCTTAAAAATAAGCTTCGAAAATAAGCTTTAAAATAAATTCCAGAAAAAGGTTTCAAAATAAGCTTAAAAACTAAGCTTTTAACAAAAGCTTTTAAAAAAAGTTTTGAAATAGGCTTATTGAAAAAATCTTCATTAATAAGCTTTAAAAATAAGCTTCTAAAATAAGCTTAAAAAGTAGGATTCTGAAATAATTTTCTAAAATAAGCCTCTTAAATAAACTTCTGAAGAAATCTTCTAAAATAAGCGATTAAAATAAGCTGCTTAAATAAGCTTCTAGAAAAAGCTTATTAAACCAATATCTAAAATAAGTTTCAAAACAAGCTCAGAAAATTAGCTTCATTAATAAACTTCTTGACTTAGCTTCAAAAATAAGCCTTTAAAATAAACTTAAAAAAAGCTTTTTAAATCAGTTTCTAAAGAAAGCTTCTTAAATAAACTTCTGATATTAGTTTAAAAAAAACTAAAAAATGCTTTAAAATAAGCTTCAGAAAAAAGGTTCTGATATAAATTTTTAAAAAAAGCTTTCGAAGCTTCCCAAAAAGTTCTAAAATAAGCTATTGAAATATGCTTCTAAAATAAGCTTCTAAAAGCTTCACAAATAAATTTCTGAAATAAATTTTAAAATAGGCGTAGAAAAAGCTTCAGATTTAAATAAAAGCTTTTACACTAAACTTCCTAATAAATTTTTTTAAATAAATTTATGAAATAAGTTGCAAAATAAGCTTTAAAAAACTTCAATAATAAGAAATTTTAAAAAGCCTGAACCAATATTTCTGAAAAAAAAATGAAGCCTAGAAAAAATATATTAAAACAAGCTTTTAATAAGCCTCTTAAAAAATCTTCAAACTAAGCTTATGAAAAATGTTTCATTAATTAGCTTCTGAATTAATCTTCTGAAATATGTCACTGTAATAAGCTTCTAAAATAATCTTATAAAGTAGGTTTTTAAAGTGACCCTAAAACATATGCCTTTAATCTGAGCTCATATTTAAATGAGCTCTTTAAATATGCTTTTTTTAAAAGCTATTAAAAATGCTTTAAAATAAGCTTCAAAAATAAGCTCATAAAATAAATTTCTGAAATAAGTTCCAAAATAAGCTTCAACAATAAGCTTTTTAAGCAAATCTTCAAAGTAAGCTTTTGAAAAAAGTTTCTAAAATAAGGTTCTAAAATAATCTTCTGAAACAAGTCTCTATAATATGCTTCTAAAATAATCTTATAAAGTAAGTTTTTAAAGCGAGCCTTACAATAAACCTCTAATATATGGTTTAAGAAAAAAAGCTTCTAAAATAAACTTCTTAAATAAGCTTTTGAAATATGTTTCAATGACACCGGAAATGCTTCTAAAATAAGCTTAAAAAAAGTTTCTAAAAAAAATTTCTGAAATAAGTTTCAGAATAAGTTTCTAAGATAAGCTTCAAGAATTAGTTTCAAAATAGGTTGATTTAAAAAAGGTTCTAAAATAAGCTTTTAAAAAAAGCTTGTAAAATAAGCTTCTAAAATAAGCTAATAAATAGGATTCTGAAAAAGGTTTTTTTGTTTCAAATAAGCGTCTAAAATATGCTTCTAGAAAAAGCTCCTAAATCAAATTTCTGAAATAAGTTTCAAAATAAGCTAAAAAATTATCTTCATTAATAAGCTTCTAAAATAAGATTCTGAAATAAGCATCTAAAAAAAGCTTCTAAAAGAAGCTTAATAAAAAAAAGCATCTAGAATAAGCATTAAAATAGCAAATTAATGCGAAGCTAAACGCAACGAAAATGGATTTTTCAAACAAATTTTGAAAAATATAACACAGGTCCAAGAAAATCAGTTATACCTGTGATCGTTAAGAAAATTTACGTGAAAAACTTTTTTCTATTCAATCATCACCTCTTAGGGTGAAAATTAAATCGTACTGCCTGCCGGGAAAAAAATAACCATAGAATAACCATAAAATAATATAAAATCACATCTGAATTTATTGCCAACAATCGGTCTAATTGTATGTATATCATACAAGTAAATTTAAAATATTGTTATTACAATAGATCTACAGTACGTCCCATATAGTACGAATTTTAAACAACAGAAAAACAATAAAATTAATGGTAAATGGCTCAAATTTGTTCTGGAAAAAGAGATTTTTTGTTCGGTTAAGATACATTACAACCCGGAAAAAAATAACCATACAATTACCATAAAATATTATACATTCACAACACAATCTATTTCGAACAATTGGTCCTATTGTATGTATATCATACAAGTAAATTTAAAATATTGTTATTACAATAGATGTACGATACGTACCATATAGTAGGAATTTTCAACAATAGAAAAACAATAAAATTAATGATAAATGACTCATGTTTGTTCGGGAAAAAGTGATTTTTTGTATGGTTAAGATACATAACAACCCCTTGTCCTATTGTAGATTATCCAATTTACCACAGATCCTATTGTGTAAACAATAAATCCTATGATTATTTTATCGTTGTGGACAATACGATTTATTGTAAATGCAATAAATTATATTATATGGTTACAATACATTTCATTGTACCTCTGTGGTTCTTTTTTTACGGGAACCCCCTTGTTCTATTGTGGATTTCCCCATTTACCGAAGATTAGATTGTGGAAACTATAAATTCTATGGTGATGTTATCGTTGTGGACAATACAATTTATTTTAAATACAATAAAATTTTATTGTATGGTTACAATATACTTTATTGTAACTCTATCGTTCTTTTTTTTTACGGGTGGTTTCGAGGTATTTTGGCTTGGATGTAGAAAATATGTTTAGCGTGTAATTTTTTTTTAATGAACCACAGGAAAAAATCATTTTCTTATATGTTTAAAATTAATTTTAGTTATTTTTAGGAATATCCAAATCACCGGTATGCTGCACGATACGAAGATTCTTAAAAAGCATCCAGATAAATTGTTTTAAGAAGATTATTATAGAAGATGTTTTTTTTTTGGGAACTGACACTAGACGCTTGCCCGTTGCTCCGCTCATCTGAATAAAAAAAAAACACGACATGACAGTAAATTTAAGTTCCTACGCAATAATGGAGCAATTGATCAAGGAAAATGAAAATTAGGGGAAATGGATGGCCGACATGAATGAGGCAGCTCCCACACCTGGACTCTACCCATCGACCCATCAACTCATGAACCGGGGACCAACGGCTTTAGCTTTACGTGATCAGAACATAATCGGCGGCGCCGACTGGGATTGATCCCAGGCCTGCTGGGGTGAGAGGTAATCATGCTTACCACTACGCCACTGGTGCCGCTAATCAATTTCGATATATTATGGTCCATTTTGAACATTTTATGGATCAATTGCAATATTTTTATAAGTAATTCGAACAACTTAAATGCTCATTATTAACAAATTTAGCGGTACATTTTTACAATTGTGTTGCAAAATTTCACATAAAATGTAGATCATATTGATATTTTAATGGATCATTTACACATTTTTTCTCGAACTATCACGGGCGTTTTGTGGATCATTTGGAAGCTTTTATGGAATGTTTTTCAAATTTAATGGATCATTTTTTTTTTTATTATTTATAAATGCAAACATTTGCTCCCGATCCCTCTGGACTACTGGGCTAGCTCCTGGGATTTTTTAATAGATTTAATCCAAGAATAGAGATTACTCCACAACCAAACAAGTTCTAAATGTTTTTTAACGATTCTTAAGGCTCAAGTGCTCTAATAACTATGGATGTCGAACTATCATTTGGAAGTAGAGCCCCTGGGTTTTAACACAGAGTTATTTTGAGTCATTGGGGTGCACGATATAATTAAATTAATTTTAGAATCGATAGCTCATATCAAAGTACAACCAGAATAGCAGCAAAAAGTCAGTTTTTCGACGTATTATGCATACATTGGCCTTAATCCGTATTTCTCATTCGTAAATCCCGCTTAAGCATGGTAAAAACCAATTTTTCACAAGCCAAACTTATACCGGGGTAATTTCTCAAGCCCCCGGTACTCACGCAAGGTGTTTCATCCCACTAACCACCGGCCAGCAGCAGCGACGGATTGCCTTCATCTTTTGCCTCCTTTTTTGGGAAGCCATATAGCCCGTAATTGATGTCAATGCTAAAATCGCATTAACTGCAAACACAGCACACATACACGGTCCTCGTTTCGACGCGTTCAGTATTATTACACCGCGAATACCTGTTCCTTTAGTTGATTTTAAAGCCACCCGGTCATCTCGATGAAATCATCGATCGTCTGGTTGCAGCGCTTAAGTCAACCGGGAGGGATACATTTGGCGAGGAAAAAGCGTGTGAAATTACGTGGAACGCTTCCATTTTCGTTAGGCTAACGTTTTGGGAGCTTTACTGTTGAGTGACGTAAAAAAAAGGATCATTAGAGCCACCGGTAAAGATCTTGTCTCAGGGTAAACATTGTAACCACCGGATTGTGTGTGTTTATTCGCGGAATTAACTGCCTTCCGTGTCGATCGGCAAACGCGGATGGGTCCACGTATCAAGTGCACTTTCGAACAATGTATTAATCCTGATAGGAACCGAGAGCGCGAAGAAGCATCCATTCGCAGTCTCAGCAAGTGAAGTGGTTTCATAACTTTTCTTTCGAAGCTTGAGGTTTTTTTCTTTGCTGCTTTCCATTTATTTCGACATCAATGGCGTGAAAAGCTTACGGTTGGTGTCTGGCGATGATGACGATGGTGATGCCGGTGATGCTGACTGGAACAAAGAGGCAGAAGCTCTTACCGATCCAATCATTACGGTCAAGCAAGCCGTCCCAAGGTTGGGGCTAATGAGCACGCGAAAGAAGTTGGATTCGACGAAGGGATGGGCCCTTTCGAGCTGGGTGGTTGATTTTTCTGAATTTCTGATCATTTTACAACATTAATTTCTTCATTTTCCTGGCTCCTTATGAATTGGAACGTATGCCCACACAATGATCCTTTTTGTTCAGGGAAGTCAAGAAAATATAAATATTGAAAGATCTTTTTGGGCCGGCCGTGAATTGGACTCACCGCCTCCGACTTGCTAATACTGACATTAAATTTTTGTTGGGTTATTGAGCTTTAATTTTAGATGTTTTGAATTTATTATAAGTATTATTCATTTTATATTTTTCTGCATTTATACTGTTCTATTTTTATTACGTTTGATAGTTGCCTTTATTGAACAGACTTCCAGTATTCTCATTTAATAGCCCCAGCACCGAAACGGTTATTCCATCAGGCTGGACGCTGCAATCAGCGCATTTTAAAAACCAACAAGGTGCGACTTCAAGATGAAAGGAAGGAGCAGTCAAAGATCTTCTTCGCTGGACTCCGGCCAGCAGGTGATTAATAGTTATTCAATGAATGAGCGATTAAATTTTTATTTATTGCATTTCATCTTTTTGCGCGCGCGCGCTCACTCGTCGTACTGCGCACTTTTTTTTTACTCTCCCTTCATTATTTCGCCATCATCAGCGCCTCACATCTTCGGAAGGATATTGGACTTTTGGTCACAAAGTTGTACCTGTGGAAAATGAAACTTGCTTCATCCATCGATCTGACGGTGGAAACGGCGCTGGGCTGCGACCGGTAGCGGGGAAGGGAGTCCGCACTTTGGCCGATAATCAAGAATCTTAATGGGCAAAAAGACTGCCCTTAATGGATCGAAGATTCAAGAGGAAGTTGCAATCTCGGGCGAAGAAATGCTTGAGATTCCCTTTTAACACCTTGGCTCTCTCTGCTGGTGCGGTCTTCAGGTGCCGCATTGCGACCAGACACCATCATCTTCACCACCCGACCGGTAGGCACATTTCTTAATCTCGAGCACTCGGGCATCAAGGTCAGCGAACGGATAATGGTTTGGATCACCCGGCACACACAGGCACACAGCGAAGATACGAGAAGGTGTGAGTTATTACCCAGTAGCTGTGGTCAATCGTCGATGACCATGGTGACCATTAAAATTTCTACTCTATCAAAAAATGAGCACCCGCCGAGATCATCCTCTGGGGTCCCGTTTTCGCTGGCTCGGTAGCTCTATTACCGCACTCATCCGCGAGCGCACACACAGGTTCGTGCAGAGGCAATCAACGCCACCGCCACCAGGTCTCAGGGTGTCCTATCTGGCATCATCCATCATGTGTCTGGTTGCTATCTATCGCTTGAGCTCGAACTCAACTGGTAGCCATATGAGCTCGCGCGTAGATTAGCCACCATCGAGCAACGAGATGAGATGTGAGCTGCTGGTGCCCCTCGCCGTCCAGCAAACGCATAATGAACCGAGAAGAAGCGAATGCCAATAGCACGCGAGTTCTATTAGCGAAACGGAAACGTAGAGAGGTCCTCCTTTCAACCAACGAGCAGCTATAGAATGCTTTCAAGTGACCACCCCACGGCACACCACGCAGGTCATGGATCGCGAAAAATTCTCCTCGGTCCACACCGGGTGTCGTCGACGGCCACGGATGGTTGATTAATAACGAAACATTTAGAGAAAACAAAATATCGAATCAATTGGCGCTGGGTATCAAACTGTTTATTATTTATACTTACCGTGTGCGTTCTGCAGCCATCGATCGAGAAGGGGACTGGCTCTATTAGCTGCACTGCTCCCTCCAACCTAGTAGGAGATCCGTCGAAGCTGGGTGGCAATCTCTGGTCGTAGACTAATGGCGCTTGTGACCCTTCTTGGGGTGGAATGTTTGCCAGCAGTGGCAATGGATGTTTTGCAAATAGCCATTTTATGGGGAAATTGGTCTATTTGTTACTGACGCTGACTGCTGGGTGGCGTGTGCTCTAGCTGCAGAGGAGAGGGTCGGGAATTAAATTTATTTTTAATTTCTATTTAAAAAATAGTCCAGAGTAGACACAATTAATTCCCTGTTTTAAGTTTGGAAGATTGCTGCTTGAGGATAACAAATACTCCTTGTTCTCCTAGATATATTATTTTAAAATTATTTTAATGGAGTGTATTATTTTTTCCTATTGTTTTTTGAAGGAGACGATATCTTGACATATTAATTATGAACCTTATTTTTTTTTTAAATCATTGCTTTATGTGTACATGCTCAATCGTATAAGCTTTACAGTAACAGGGTTATCATTTTCGTTATACATTATTACTGTCTTATATTTAAAGTTAAAGGAACTGGACCGAATTCTCCCGGTTGTCTCGAGGTTAGTGGAGATTTGCAATATTTGTGATGGGAAAAGTAAAAAGGAGGTTTGAAATGTGATTTACGATGCAAATATTTAATTAATCCTAAAACGTGAACTTTTTTCTATTCATCATGAAAACAAACATTAAAGAAAAAACCCACACGTACAAAATACAAACTAAACACAAGGTTAATCATACTTACAATCTAAGGTTAATTACAATTTAAGTAAACATATATGAGTTTCATAAACTCCAGATCGCGTCCAGCCAAAACATCCCGAACTGGAACATTAGGTTGTCAACCTCGAGCCCGAAGGGAATCGTGCAACTCAGATCTGACTCCACGATGTTCAGCACATGACCAAATAATGTGATCTGCGTCCTGGTAACCTTGTCCACATTCACAGACATTACTGTCCCCCAGCCCAACACGGAACAAGTGAGCGCTTAGCGAATAGTGATTGGACATGAGGCGAGACATCACAAGAATGAAGTCTCGACACACCTCCAACTCTTTAAACCAAGGATACTTCGACACCTTAGGAATGATCGAGTATAGCCATCGTCCCAAACTCCCTTCACTCCATTTATTTTGCCAGCTGGCGAGTGACTGTTGACGATAAATGAAGAAAAATTCATCGTTGGCGATTTGTCGATCGTAAATATCGCCTTCCATGATGCCCACCTTAGCAAGTCTAGATAGAGCTGGAATTAGGGCGTAACAGCTTTTGTAAACAATGACTTCTCTCGATGATTTCTAGAAAGCCAAGGCTCGCCCACTCAAATTAACGTCAGCATCGGGTAGGGGAAGACTTCCCCTACCCGATGCTTCCCCTACCCGATGGTGGACTCACTTAGTGAGTCCACCATCTCATTGCCCGGAATCGAGCAATGATATGGGATCCATGCAAAGGTGATGACAAAAGATCTGAAATATAAAGCACTTAGAAGCTCTCGAATTTTTATGACAAAATACGAGGAGTGCTTTACTGGCCTCATGGAACGAATAGCCTCGACAGAACTGAGACTATCCGTAGAAATAAAATAGTGATCTGGTGCAAGTGAGGTGATAGTTTCTAACGTATAATGTATTGCAGCCAGCTAAGCAACATATACGGAACAAGGAGCTTAAAGCATTGGAGAGGCGCTATGAAATTCGTTACCAAAACCAGCGGATGCCTCTATTGGTAATTCATCTGTTAAGAACGATCTTGAGGAATCAACTTGGCCAAACTTTGCAGTGTAAAGTGATGAAACAATCATCGAACGATGATGTTCTGGGATTCCGCGAATCTCTTGTGTCATAGATAAATCAAAACTAACTGAATTGCCGAAGTCGGAGAAGCATACACGATGAGGATTATGCTGTGAAGGGCTGACATCCTGTGTAATGTACACGTAGTACATAGTCATGAAACGAGTTTGAGGGTTGAGCTCAAGAAGCTTCTCAAAATTTTCGAGTACCAGTGGGTTCATAACTTCACAACGGGTGAGGAGCCTGAGGGACAATTCCGAAAACCGATCCGATAGTGGCAACATGCCCGCCAACACTTCTAGACTCATCGTATGAGTCGAGTGCATGCATCCTAACGCGATACGAAGACAGCGATACTGGATCCGTTCCAGTTTGATGATGTGAGTTTTAGCCGCCGACTGGAAACAAAAACTACCGTATTCTAAAACCGATAAAATCGTTGTCCGGTACAACGTAAGAAGATCTTGTGGATAAGCTTCCCACCACGTTCCGGTAATTGTTCGGAAAAAATTGATCCTTTGTTGGCATTTTCGTCTCAGATATTCAACGTGGGATCTCCAGGTGCATTTGGAATCGAACCAGACCTCAAAATATTTGAAAGACATGGAATGAGTGATCGGCTTACCCAAAAGTTGAAGCCGCGGTTGTGCAGGGCTATGCTTCCTAGAAAAAACGACCAACTCAGTAATCCCAATGGCTTCGAAAAAATGATAATAAAAAATCATGATTTTAGTTTTGAAGGATCCCCAGGCATGCTTGTCATACACAGTTTTGGCCACGAACTGCTCATTTGCTAATAACTTTGCACAGAGTTGATGAAACATACAGGGGTAGTGAGAAATATAGGGTACTTGCAAAATTTTGTCCATTTTTGGACTGTTGTAATCGTTGAATATTGTTAGATTTTTAATCTTAAAGAAGCATTCGACTGGAAAACCAATCAAATTTAATGGTGAGGCAATGGAATTAACCATGTTACCGGACACCGGAGATATTCCGGGTTTCCTGAGGGCATGTCTAAATTGTTAATTTTGCGATGAGTTTTTCTCAGGGTGTCCGTTAGAACCATTTCCAAAACAAATGACACACCAAGAGCTAAAATCGGCTCAGAATCAACCGAGATATGGCCATTTCCCTGGAATCGGTCCTGAGGGAGGGTTCTGAGTGCGGTCAGTTCTTGCATTCACTCAAAACATGCCATGCGACACCACCTCTTTCTTCATGGTTTTTTACCAATAGGCTTTCTATAGACTTTAAATGGAGCATTGACCACATTGGCCACTGGAGTGCCCCCGAGGTTGAATTGGATCATTAATTAAATTGGCCGCCTCGAAACCACCGAAATGCCCTCCGGGAAACCTGCAGTAGGTGACAATTGCATGTTTACGCCAAACTGTGACATATGATAGCTCTTTCTTCATGGTTTTTCAACAGTAGGCTTTCTATAAACTTTAATTGGATCATTGATCCCATTTCCCACTCACTGAACCACCAAGAGGCCCCACGGAAACCTGTAGCAGGGGACAATTGCATTTTTACACCAAAACATTCCGTATGGCAGCTCTTTCTTCACGGTTTTTCATCAAAAGACATTTTAAAGGCTTAAATTGGATCATTGACTATAGATTGGCTGCTCTTGGCACCAACGGGGGTCCCTTTAGCAGGGGACAATTACATGTTTGAACCAAAATGTGCCGTGCAACAGCTCTTTCTTCATGATTTTTCATCAAAAAGGTTTCTGTAGAAGTGGATTATTGGCTTCGAAACAATCGAGATGCTCCCGGAGAACCTATAGCAGACAATTATGTTTTTACACCAATACATGCCGTACGACAGCTCTTTTTTCATTACTTTTCGTCAACATGTAAGATGTGACGATATGAAAAGATATGAAAAGTTTCGTACACACCGATGAAAATTCAATAATTACGCTCCTCACTCAAATGGGAAAGCAACGAAAAACAACGCATTTTACTCCAGGGGTGCATTTTAGATCATCCTTACTTAATATTCAAATTTTGCTTTTGTATTCGGTCATGTGACGATGCATATTCATTCTTTGCGATTCGTTATAAAAAATGTAAACAATGAACATTGCAACCAAGATAATCATAAAAGGTAGCCTTGATGTTGACTTGCATCTGTATTAGTATTTCGAAAATCAGCTGATAACCTGTTTTCCCCTTCACGGAGAACCAAAAATACCCAACGGTTAATTTCTTTAAACTTACTCTTGAGCTGATGCCTCTCACTTGTTGTCAATGTTGTCAAAAACGAAAAGAGCAAAACAACCCAAAATTGAGTTCTATTCACCCAACTCGATAGTTCCGTGCGCCAAGTTAAAATTGAGTAAGTTGTGTAAAACTCAATTTTGAGTAGTTTGAACTTGACGTTGAGTGAAAACAACTTAAAAGTAAGTAATCCTGTTTACATGCGAGTGAATGACGACAACTCAAAATTGAGTTGGCGCACGGAACTGCCATCATGGGTGAAAAGAATTCTAAATTACGTACTTTTTTCTTTCCATGTAGAGTAATATTTACGTCTAATCTAAGTTAAGTGGTAAAGCGTGCAATACAGAATGCCGTTTGTGTTTTCGGAATTCCAGCGAGGCCGTATAGTCAGTGCTCGACATGCAGCTGATCGCCAAGGCCACGAACGAGCTGAATAACATGCCGACATCCATCTTTTCATCGGCCATGGCTAAGGCTCCGTCCAACTGCCGTTAGGGTGCCCAGCAGGGAGTCAAAGCAATTTTGCAGAAGGCTTAATAAAAACATGTTTCATTGAATTACCTTTAAAGGTTTTTTTTTCATCGCCATCCGAAGATAGTCAGTATTTTTAAATGCATGCCATGGAAGTGGGCAAAATACTTTTTTTTAGTTTTGTCGAGTTAGGAAGATTGTATGTATAAAAAATGTACAACCAAACAGTTAAACATTTAATAAAAGTTTAATTATTTTTAAAAAGACAAAATATCAAAATTGCAGAAAGATTTCCAATCTGTGTCCATTGTAAGCTGCTTTTATTTTGTGTAAAAATTAAGGTTAGAACTTGCTCAGAATTTTCATAAATAATTTACCTTTTTCATTAGAAGTAACATATAGTAAATATTTGTTCAAATTTCTACTCATATAGAATTTCAAATGAAAGTTGTTGATAATTTTAATAGAAACTGTAGATAATTTCGTTAAATATTGTGATAAATTTCATAAGAAGTTGTGGCCATTTTGTTGCATATGTGGCTAACTTTGCTTCATAGATCTTGATACCAATATAATTAAAAGTATTTCCTTCGCTCAAAGTGTTGGAGGTGGCTCAAGACTTCATTCGTGTGATGTCTCGCCTCATGTCAAATCACTATTCGCTAAGCACTCACTTGAAAAATGAGGGAACTTCAAGAAAGATCAAATGAATTTAAGGTAGTTCAATCAACTTTAGGAAATCGGAAAAACTTACAAAGAAATTTAAGGAAACATAGAGAACTTTAGAAAAGTTGAGAGAACTTTCAGGGATGCACAGAAAACGTCAAGAAGGTCTTAATTTCCGGGAAGTTTAAAGATCTCTAAAAATTAGTTCTGATAAATTAAGTGCAGTTTAGTTATATTTTAAAAACAAATCAAGAATTTCAGTGTAAAACCACAGGCAAACAGACGTAACTCTTTGAAAAAGTTTTTCTTGAAAACATAGTGTCTCAAAACATAGGACCTCAGTAACGACATCCCTCAGGTAGAGTCGGTGTATAATGAGTCACGCCAAGAGTGAAGCCAAGTCTACCTATTGAACTGTCAAAACGGCTACCTATCGTGCAAAGCAAATAAACATTACGATGCTATGAAAGGTTCACGAAAGGTATTGCAATAAAATATAAAATATAATCGAAGAAATGAGCATAAACACGCAGTGAGCGTTAAATTGTCATGGGATACGCTCGGTAATGATTAGTAATGAGAATTTCTACTATTTTTTGTTAAGATAACTTGACAAAATCACTGATATAATAATTTACTACAGCCGCAGTATTTTTTCTCTCGCTAGAAGTCATTTGAAGTTGTTGTAGAAGTCCTCTGTTGCCAAGTGAAAAGAATTGGAATCTTTCGAAAACCGTGATGCGAGTTCAACTGTTTTTCTCTTGGCGTGACTCATTATACACCGACTCTACCCTCAGGCTCCTCGCGGAAAACAAGCTTGCTCCCTAACTCGCAAACAATATTGCATGAAAGTTCTATAGAATGTATAGAAACGTCAAAGTGATCCGATGCCAGCGCTGCGGCGAGTAGTTCGCGAAACTGATAATATTCAAATCAACCGTTAAATGCGTGAACGAAGATACACAATGAAGAGTTACGTCTGTTTTTCTGTGGTAAAACTTTAAATTCAGTGCAAAATTTTAACTTCAGCTTAATAACGGGAACATTGAAGAAGTTTCGGTAATCTATGGGAAGTCCGTAAAACTCCAGTGAAGTTTAGGAAAATCTAAGGATTGAGAATTAAAAAGTTCTGTGATCTTCAAGAAAACTTCCGGGAACACCGATTATATCAAAGAAGTTCATCAAGACGTCAGGAAACGTGGGAATTTTTTTTAAATATTGAAGACTTCAGGGAAGTCCATAGAACCTAAGAGAATTTAATAAAGGTTCTCAGTAGTTTAGTCGGTTAATAATCGATATTAGCAAACCGGAGGCGGTATGTTTAATTCTCGGTCCGGTTGAAATTTGTTCTGACCTCCCTGTGCATAAAGTATCATTGAAATAAAAGTTACGTGACCTTCATGGCAGTTCCGAAAAAATCAGAAAAATTAAGGAAATCTGGAAAATTTAGAAAACTCAAGAAGAGTTCTAACTTAAGGCAAATTTCGAGATTTTTAGAAAAAAATTGAGAACGTTAGGAACGCGTGTCAACCATCTTATTTTTCGCAATTCCGCCAACCATCTTATATCTTAAATATCATGTTATATGATGTGTCACGTGTGAGTTTTTGTTGAAGAAAAATTTAGCCACTTTCCTGGTGGTAATCGGCCCCCACTCCTACTCACTTGTCACTTCTCATGGACTAAGACAATTAAATAAGCATGACAGGATAGATCAATTGTAATGGGGCTTAAAGGGTGTCCACGATGAAATTGCCACACTATGAAATTGCTCTAACTTTTTAACCGTTGGGTAGAATTTAATGAAAATTTGGGTGGATTTAGTTCATAGTGCATTATTTACATCCTGCAAGTTTTAAAGTCCTGTGATCAAAACTCGCGGAAAAGGAGTCGAAAGAACAGCTCGTGCGTGATAAAATCTTGCGCATTCATCACGAGAACAAGGATCTCTCACATCGTTCCATCGCTAAAACGTTGGGAATCGCGAATTCCACGGTGTCGCGAGTGATTAAGCGGTTCGAGGAACGGTTGACCACCGATCGGAAGCCCAGAAGTGAAGGAAACAGTATTCCGTACAACACCAAAAATCACAACCGCGTAGTTGGGGCCTTCAACCGAAATCCGAACGCCTCCGTTAGGGATGTGGCTAAGAAGCTGCACCTAAGCCGAAGTTTTGTCCAGAAGGCCAAAACTAAGGCTGGGCTTCGAACGTTCAAGGTACAAAAGGCCCCTAATCGCGACGAGAAGCAGAACAAGTCCGCCAAAACCCGTGCCAGGAAGTTGTACCTCAACATGCTGACGAAAGTTGAATGCTGCATCATGGACGACGAAACATATGTGAAGGCCGACTTCAAACAGATCCCCGGCAACCTGTTTTTCACGGCCAAGGATAAGTTCAGCGTTCCGGAGCATGTCCGCACTCAGAAGATGTCCAAATTTGCGAAGAAATTCCTGGTTTGGCAAGCCATCTACACGTGCGGGAAGCGGAGTGCACCTTTCGTGACCCAGGATACGATGAACGGACAGGTGTACATAAAAGAGTGCCTCCAGAAGCGGCTGCTTCCTCTCCTGAAGGCCCACAACGTCCCAACAATCTTCTGGCCGGATTTGGCCTCATGCCACTACTCCAAGGACGTGCTGAAGTGGTATGCGGACAATAAGGTCAATTTCGTGCCGAAAATGTTCAACCCTCCCAACACTCCGGAGCTCCGCCCCATCGAGAAGTACTGGGTGATTATGAAGCAGCACCTTTTTAAACGACCTAAGGTAGTGAAGACAGTCGAGGAACTGAAGAAAGTATGGGTTTACATGCAAAAAACGGTTGGATCACAGGTTGTGCAGAATCTTATGGCCGGGGTTAAGGCCAAGGTGCGGGCATTTGCGTATGGACTGTAAATAAAATACGAGTAAAATGGTAAAATGAAGTTTAATAGTTATTTCTCAATCCCTGAAAATTTGATGGCAATCGGATGAAAACTCGAATTTTGCGAATCAATTTTGTGTGTGGCAATTTCATCGTGGACACCCTTTATCAAGGTGCGGGTCTGGTCAATTCAAGTTGGCAAACGTATTTTGAGTATCAGATATCGATAACAAACAAGACAAATTGAATGCATTTAATGAATGACAATAATAGTATTTCAAACTATAAAACTTAACTAAACTATTTATAGGCGCTTCTAATAGGAGACGCATCGATTAGTGAAGAGCGGGGGGCATACATATGGTACATTGGTGAGTAGCTACTGAACCTAAATTTGACCGGACATTTACCCTAAATAAACAAACAAAATATGATTTTGAATTATGTATTTTGATCCACGTTCCAGAAAAAGTGTGCAATAGATTGAAAGAGTTCTGATAAAAGTTGCTTTGTATAACATTTGTTGACCCCTACTATACATTAGACTGATGCAAAATTTTAAGTTTTCGCCTCACTGTGCTCAAATGGTTCCAAATTGGATCCTGATTAGTCTCCCAAAATTTGAACTTATTTAGTAAGAAACTGACTTGGCACAAACCATTTCATGTATATATATAGAAATTACTATGAGAAAACCAAAATTTTGGTTCATATCTATCTAAAAATTCACCACTTTACTCTGCTTAAAAAAATGATAGCCGTGGTTGATGAAAATTTTCTCAGCTACAACTTTGTTCAAGACCGCTTTTCGATTAAATGTAAGGAACATAAGTTATTAATAATTCCAATCACTGATGTCACAGACAAATGTAAGGAACAAGAATTATCAATGATTCAAGTCACTGATGTCTTATGATTATGATCAATCAACTGTTCAGCAGGCAACGTTGGTGTTTCTAGGGCGTTGAATAGGTCACAAAAATTATGGCTACTATGTCACACTGCAGAATACAGTGTTGTTCACAATACAGCTGCCTAATCATGCCATAAGATTATCAATCTCTTAATGAATCAATAAATATTTAGTTCGGCGCTGGGCTGAAAAACGATCTTGAGCAAAGTTGTAGCTGAGAAAATTTTCCATAAGAATAGCAATAGAACTTGTTAACAGTACAATATGGAAAAAAGGCTAGAATACAGTGAACAAAAAGTTTGGGTTTTTCATATTAAATTCCATATAAACTACAAATGGTTTGTGCCAAGTCAGTTTCTTACCAAATGAGTTTAAATTTTGGGAAGCTAATCAGGACCCGATTTGGAACCGTTTGAGTACTTTGGAGTGAACATTTAAAATGTTGCATAAGTCTACTATACATAATGTTCTCTTGTTGTCCAAATTGGCTCCTACAATGATCTTATTGGTAAAATCTTGAATGTTTCCTGGGCTTAAGAAAATTCTAGAATTCAGCTTTTTTTTTCGGTTTCCGAATATTGATTTCTCTATGACGGATGTCTCTTAAACTTTAAGCAGTCCGTGATCGTGATTTTCTTAAGCATTAAATGATGTTTTTTTATCGATTTAGATTAGAATCTTCAGAATATGATCAGTCTAATCCAGGTTTTATGAAAATTTGTGTAAGGTCTAATATCCCTATACATTTTTTACGACAAAATTTTTAAAATTCTCGGATTTCAACCACCAATAAACCTAAACGAATCGGTGTATGAACCTTGACCACGATGCCAATTATGAGCTGTCACAATCTTAATACATTACCTAAATCCTGCCGCTGTGACAAATGCGATTTGCCAAACACATCGCCAGGCAGGCTCCTGCAGCGCATCGATTAATGCCCCGATTACCACTTTGAAACGAACTCTCTAAGCTCCCGGAGGACGGCAAAACTCGTACCACTAACTATGTGGGAAGGAGTTGCATGTGCGTCACCATCATCATCCGAATCCGGATCACACCTTGCATCGATAGGCAACCCGCGGTCCGGATGTGTCCACTCCATTTCAGCCCGAGTCCGAGTCCGACTCCGAGTCAGTGAGTGTGTGTTGCAGCAGCAGGCGAAAGATTTTGATTGATTGATGGAGACAGTAAACGGCCCTAATCTGGTCGAGATAAGCGTGGAAAGAGACCCGTCACACGCGCTATGGAGCAAAGTGTGTGTCTGTGCGGGAGAAATCCATCGCTGATTAAGATCTAACTGGACGAGTCGAAACGAACGAAACGATCGGATTAGCCCGGTTGGAGTTGGCGTTGTTTCCCAGTCAGTCTTGAGAGGATTGCTTCATTCGCCCGCCTTCATGCCGGTTGAATTGGTTAAGGTGCCTCGGCGGAAACTTGGTCGCAGGTGTCGAGATACAGTTAATAACCTGTAAATGTAATCTAATTATAAGAGCTGCTGGAATTTCAAGTGAGGAATCAGGTCAGGCGTGTTGGTTGTCAGGGGTATGTAAATGAATGGGGAGCGAGCTTATAGCCGCGACCTTGATGTGAAATTCCCCCCGAGACATGTTCAGGAGGAATTAACTGCTTACGAAAAATGGACTCAATTTGGCGGCACTCAGAGTGTCAATGAAGATCATCATGATTTGATAGCGGAGGCAGAGTAAAGATAATTTACAGGGTTTACGACTTGAGCGACGCAATCGGGCATCAAGTTGAGAAAGTTGCGAAAATTTCTGAGGTTCGTGGTAAGGTGCATAGATAGATCGGAGTTCACGGGTGATTAAATTGTGCATAAATTAACTTGCTAATTGATGATGATATCTGGATTTATTTATAGTGGTTGGTAGACGTGAGTTGATCAAGTGGTTAATTTCTTCCGAACAACCATTTACAGGAGCTTAACTTTTGTCATTCACTTCAATAACTGAACTGAATTCAACGACCGGCCGGGGTTCGACTTCAACAAAAAAGTGCACCAGCGAGCACCTAAAGAGCATGACTTGGTATCACATTTTCGTCACATTAAGACACAATCCCGCTGGTAACTAAATGCTTCTGTAAAGACATTGTAATTACAACTAATCGAACACAACTGCCATCCGTTCGCTAAGCCATTTGCCCGCTCTGGGACCTTTTCCTAAGCTTGGCAATAATAATAAACAACGCTGTGCAATATCCATTTTAGGCGTCGCACAACTAGGAATGCACGCATGGCGAGAAAACCGTAATGCTTACACGACCGGCAGCGAGGCCTTTTACCTTTCGATAGATGCCGCCACGGCTGCTACTGCTTATTACGACGCATTTAGCGCTTGAAAATCGTAAACAACCCATATTACTTTATTTCTCTAAATTGAATTTTTACAATTCTGGAGCTCACCGGTTTTGGTCGTGTGACTTCCAAAGTGCAAAGGGGTCCCCATTTGTCCTCGCAGTCAGTCAGTCAGTTCCACAGCGAGCATTGGATCCGCGCGAAGCGAAAGTTCGTCGCCCTGCTTTGTCGGAACTTTTGTTCCCACCGACCTCGTCACCATCATCATCATCATCATCGCAGTCGTTAAAGGTACTCAGCAGTTGTCGCCCTAAATGGGACCTTCTTCGGTATTACCCTAATTGAAACGGTTACTCCAAACCAGTTGACTGTTACACAAAACCTAAAGTGCAATCAAATTGATTTGTAACTGACTCGTCCCTTTCCAGCTAGCTAGCGCCGCGTTTGGACTATGGAGACTAAATCGTTGCACCATGAGTAAGCTTTGAAGGGGGACCTTGGCGCCGTTTCATTTGTTATTGTTTTTTTGTCGTCTTGAGTATGTACGGACCTCCCGCCGAAGGGAGGGTCGAGGGCTTCAAATTTTATCACCAAAGCTCACGCAACGATCGTGCGCGCGTTCGGACTAGTTACTCCAACTGACCACGATGGTGGATTTTGCAATACTTGTTGGAGGGTTTCTGTGACTGTGTTGCAGCTATCAATCAGAGCATTCCAGAGGTCAGTTCGCGACGGAATAGATAGGTACGAAAAGTGCTCTGGTATTTGGCGGTGTCGATTTCGGCCAAAGCCGATGATATGCAGCGTGACGAGTATTTGGAACGGACAGATGGAATCTGCTCGGTTGTTCTTTGATCTGTTTGGATGGATGGTGGTATTTTTCTGGAATAGAAATTTGCTTATGATTTCATTACATGGGTCTTTTGAAAATACCTGGCTCTCATTTTACTCTGCCGATTTGATAGAAAAATTGCAAAAGGATGTTATGAGAGATTTAAATTCTTCCCTAGGATGTTGTGTGAAATCAGAATTGTAGAGGTATGGTAGAGATATGTTGTCTTCAGCTAGGTTTGTTTGTATGGTAATGCAATTATTTTAAAGATGTCACACGGATGGTTAATCCGTATAATAGTGACATAGCAAATTTAGTTTTCCAGTCTTACTATACAAGGTTTGTTTGTTGACAAAAGTTGCAGGAAATTCTCTGGCAAACAACTTTGTCTACGACACCCAGTTCGTATCTTGTTTACTTTTGAAGTTATACGAGTTTTGTTTTGCCATCAGCATTTAGCGGAGCATCTCAAGCGCAAGCTCGCTGATCTCACGTATGCCTGTAGAAATACGTGGTTTGCAAGGCTGAAAGTACATATTATACATTCTTCATGCTAACAAAAAAATTCTCCCATAAATTCAGATCACAACCAAATCCGTTAAAATTTGGCATAGTTGTTGGGAATGTTAATATTAATCAAAGCACCAGTAGAAAACAGCTACTTTAAAAGTTTACTTATCCTAGCGCGTATTTTTCACTAAAAATATGAAAAAGTTCTTAAAAGTTTCGGCCATTTTGAATCTCATAAAAACTTTAACCCTCCGTTCCTCGCGCCAACTTTTGTAACACGAGTACTTGCGCGTTGTACTTTGTACAACAGTGTGAGTTTTCCATTGCCATTTTGCAGCCGAGCTATCAATCGATGTGAAACCAACGGGTATTCCTTACACGTAAAACGGTGTTGGTCGTCGTCAAGAAAGGAATAAAATACCACACTCTGTCCCATATCCGCACCACTATCATCGAGGCCCTTGGTGTGGAGGTGGTGTCGTCGACTGGATACGTCCAGTTCATCGCCGTCTACTGCCCTCGACAGTGTGCCGCCAGCAGTGGACTAGCGGCTAAATTCAAAAAGGACCTTTCCACCATCACCCGTAACGGTTCCCGCCTCGTAGTAGGAGGAGATCTAAACGCTCGCCATGAGGCCTGGCTTAACTACAGGCAGAACCAGAACGGTCGTCTGCTGTTCGACCACTCACAGCATGGGCTGTACTCCGTTTGGTTTTCGGATGAGCCAACATTTATCTCACCGGCGGGCAACCCATCGACGCTAGACCTGTTCCTGACAAATATCGGCTTGTCCAAGCCGGTAGCCTTGAACGAACTCAGCTCCGACCACCAACCGGTGGTGTCTGAACTGGGCTGCAACGTGGCTCCTGCTTCATGCCTGCGCAAGGACTATCATCGCGTAAACTGGGCCCAGTTTGGACGCGTGGTAGACAGGCACATCATCGACAACCCGCCGCTTGATACCGTGGAGAACATCGACCGAGCGTTGGAGGGACTCCACCAAGCCATAACCGTGGCTGACGAGGCGTGCGTCCGACGAGTTCCTGTGAGGGGTAAGTTTATTGCTATTGATTCCCACACCCAACTCTTAATTCGCCTGAGAAATGTTCGTAGACGCCAGTTTCAGAGGACTGGAGATCAAGCGGTGAAACGTGAAATGGCCGATCTGAACAAGGAGATTGCTTCCAGAATGGTCTCACTCCGGAACGAAATTTTCAGGCGGCTTGTCCAGAATCTGGACGACCGCTCCAGACCATTCTGGAAAGTTGCCAAGGTCTTAAAGACGCACCCTAAACCCATTCCGCCACTAAAAGATGAAAATGATGACGATCGGCTCATAATCACCCCTCAGGAGAAAGCAAATGCGATTGGTGAGCATATTGCCAAATCGCACTTGCTTGGCTCCAACATCCAAAGTCCGCTCGAAGGTCAGGTTGAGCAATGCGTACTCAACCTCGATTCCTCCCCTTGTGCCATCCCTCCGGAGGATAGAATCACAGTGGAACAGATTTGCTCAGCGCTGAAATGCACCAAAAACATGAAGGCCCCCGGGTTTGACGGAATATTCAACCTAGTGTTGAAAAATCTCAGCATGAAGGTTCACTCTCTGCTGGCTGCTGTCTTCAACAGATGCTTGGAACTGCACTACTATCCAAGTATCTGGAAGACAGCGAAAATCATACCTATCCGCAAACCCGGGAAGGACCCAACGCTAGCTTCAAGCTACAGACCAATCAGCCTCCTTTCAGCGCTGAGCAAATTGTTCGAGAAACTCATTCTCAATCGTTTGCTCAAGTTTGTCGAGGAAAATAACATTCTCCTTCCGGAACAGTTTGGGTTCAGAAAGGGGCACTCCACCAATCACCAGCTAGTGCGGGTGATGAATAACATCCGAAGTAACAAAGCTTTATCCAAGTCCACAGCCATGGCCTTGTTAGACGTTGAGAAAGCGTTTGATAATGTCTGGCACAATGGGCTTGTATACAAGCTCTGTAACTTCAACTTTCCATTACATCTGGTTAAAATCACCCGTAGCTACCTCCAGCAAAGGTCGTTTAAGGTATCGTTGAATGGTTGTCTTTCAGACACGTTTTCCATCCCAGCAGGAGTCCCGCAAGGCAGTCTGCTGGGCCCCTTGCTTTACAGCATTTACACTTCCGACATTCCTCCCCTTGGAGACGGTTGCGTGTTTTTCCTGTTCGCAGATGATACCGCAATAGCCGTCAAAGGAAGGATGCCTCGCGAAATAGCCAACAAACTTCAACGATGCCTTAACGCCTTTGCTGATTATGCCACCACGTGGAAAATCAAAATCAATGCAAATCAAACACAAACAATCATGTTCCTCCATCGACAATCACCCAAACTAAAACCGGCTCCCTCTTGTACTGTAATCATGGATGGCACAAGGGTTGAGTGGTCCGCCGAAGTAACCTATCTCGGGATGTTGTTTGACGAAAAGCTCCTATTCCGCTCGCATGTGGAGAAAACCGTAGTCAAGTGTTCCGCCTTGGTTAGGAGTCTGTATCCGCTGATTTGCCGCAGATCCCGCCTCACAAGGGTGAACAAACTGGCCGTCTACAAACAAATCATAGCACCTGCGATCCTCTACGCAGCTCCGGTGTGGGAATCATGTGCACAGACTCACAGGAACAAAATTCAGGTAGCTCAGAATAGAGTGCTGAGGATGGTTCTTGATCGTCCTTTCGACACTAGAATAACAAATTTACATGAAGAGGCAGGCATTGCCAAAATAGATTCCAAAATCAACGAAATTAAGACTAAATTTGCACAAAAATGTAATTTATCAGAACATGCTTTGATAAGCAATTTGTATATAGTAGGTTAGGTGTACATAGTAGTTGTAGGTTAGTTGTAGTTGTAAATAGTAGTTATAAGTAGTCTCCTTTTTCCAATTCAAATCAAACCAATCCCACCAAGGTGGTCATACTTTAAAATAGGCCTGATAGGACTAGGAACTGTAAATAATAATTAAAATCTCAAATGTACTAAAGTTGAAAAGACGCATCTGTGTCACTTAAAAAATTCATACATGTAAACCACACAATCACAAGAAATAAAGATCATTTAAATGGCAAATTTATTCTTCATTCTACAAGAAACCCTAGCCCCTGAATCTGATTTCCCCCTAAACTATATCAATGGTTATAATCTATGTATCCATGAAAATTCAAATAGTTCTAAAACATCAGGTGTTGCAATAGTCATAAATTCAGAAATCCCTCATCGTCAAATCCCAATATATTCTCAACTCCAAGTTATAGAAATAGAAATCGATTTTCCTGTTAAAACTACAATTGTATCAATGTATATTTCTCCTTCTAAGGGTAGTTCATATCAGCTTAAAAAACTACTTGACCAATTAATGGACAAACTTCCATCACCCGTAATCTTGTTAAGTGATTTTAAAGGCCACTCCACTTCCTGGGGCGAACAGCATAATGATTCCAGAGGTAACATGCTGGAAAAATACATTGAGGAACATAACCTTACGCTTTTAAACGACGGCAGCCACACACGACAAAATCCATGGACATATCTCACCGGTTATCATGGAAAGCTCATGATGACTGCTGCGGTAGTGATTATTTTCCAATTTTCCTTTCTCTTAATAGACCTTGTCTTATTAATGCTGTTCGACCCAGATGGAAATATTAATTGGCTGACTATTTCAATTACCAACAAGACAAAATCTCTCGTTTTTCAGATAATTCTCCCACTTCTGCAGAATCTTTCTCAACCTCTTTGTTAGAAATAGCCCAAAAAATCAGTACCTTGGTGTAACTCTACGGTGTAACTGTACGTTCAAAATTCCATTAAGCTACGACGTATAAAAAAGCCCACTCTTCAAAAAATTCCCCAAAGATGATCGTCAAAAGTCGCCCAAGAAAGATAACTGGGATAAATTCATCTCTGCAGTTAACCCTGAAACCTCTTCAAAGGAGTTATGGAATAAAGTTAACCGTTAAAGTGGTAGTCGTGGCAGGATTCCCATAAAAATCCTCATCAATAATCAAATCACTGATAATCCGTCCACTATTTCTGAACATCTAGCAGATCACTTCTCTTTCGCTTCCTCCTCCGCTAACTACACTAAACAAAGCTCTCTCTTGCTTTGCTACAGATTTGGATCTTGTATACAATAAAGACTTTAGTTACGCAGAACTTGAATGGGCTCTATGTAGGGTAAATGGCTCATCATCTTATCCAGATGACAACGGTAATCCAATTCTAAAGAACCTTCCTTATATTGGAAAATCTAATTTGTTATCGCTGTACAACACCATATGTGATAATGGAGAGATTCCTCATGATTGGAAAGAAGGTCTTTTAGTTCCTTTTCCCAAACCCGGTAAGGATAATTATGTTGCTGACTGCTATCGACCTATCACTTTGATGAACTGCATAGGAAGATGGTTAACCGACGGCTTCTGAATGAACTTGAGTTACAAGGTTTCCTAGATAACAGACAATTCGCATTTCGCTCAGATAAAAGTACTGATGACTATTTGACTGAATTAGAAGACCTTATTGAAAGTCACCTTGAACGTGGCATGCATGGTGATTGCGTATCTTTGGATATATCTAAAGCCTATGATCGTGCGTGGCGTTTCCCCATCCTACAATCGCTTCAGGAAGACCCCCCAAAGGTCGCATGGGTCAGAATTTTCTTGACGATAGAAAATTTAGGGCTACACTCAGTCTGGAGTCAGAACACAAGAAAACGGAATATCCCAAGGTTCAGTAATAGCCCCTACCTTTTCCCTTATTTCCATGCAGTCACTTTTTGAAGCAATCCCTCCCAATAGAAATATAGAATAGGTATCAGTTAACTTCTAGAACTGAAAATCAAACAAACCATCATCCCTGCAAAACTAATTCTAAAAATTTTTGGAATCTACCCTGACCGCCGTCTTAATTTCAAAGATCATGCTGACTTTGTTCGCTACGGTAAACAAAATGCGAGTTATCAAGGCAATTGGAGCTAGAATGCCTTGTGCTCAAATATCGACAATCCTCAGGATAGTTAATGCCTGCCTATTGCACAAAATTTTATATGGAGTTGGACTCTTTGGTGATGATGTAGTAAAAAAGCTACGTCCCTTGTATAACCAAGCCTTTCAATTTGCTTTAGGTGCCTTTGTAACAAGTCCCACTTCAACAGTTTTGGCGGAATGTGGTCAGCTCCCATTCGAATACTATCTTCTGGTTTACCTTGTAACTAGAGCTGTTCGGTGGGTGAGTCTAACTGGTCGTAATGAGGTTCCGTTAGCTAATAGAACAAATAGTCTTTTTGAGTCAATAAAGAATTTAAATCGTCCCTCTATTGCAATTTCACCAAGAACAAAAACTCGCCCATGGAATCAACCTTCTCCCTCAATAGATTTTACCCTTATAAATGTAGTGAACGCCGATGATCCTTATTCCAAAATTCAAAAATATTTCTATAATCTTCTAGCTGACAAATACAATAACTATCATCACATCTACATCGATGGGTCGGTTTCTGGTGGAAAAGTTGGATATGGTATTACTGCTATCTCTATGAATTCCAGTATCAGTTCGTCACTTCCGTCGGTTTGTTCTATCTTTAGTGCTGAAGCCTTTGCCCTGGTGAAAGACTCACGTTTTCTGAATCATCTTGCCCCTTATATGCTGCACAGTAGGCCTGGCCGTTTTGATATGCGTGACGCATTTTGATGTGAAACATATATCAAATAGACAAGAAAAATGATGTATCATTTTCCAGGATGCTTTCAAGAACTGGCTGTGTTGGTGTAAGATTAGATTTAATTAGATTAGATGAGATTAGATAAGTTAAGTTTAGATTAGATTAGATTAGATTAGATTAGATTAGATTAGATTAGATTAGATTATATTAGAATAGATTAACCTCCGCTATATGTTTTTTTTTAATCTAGTTGCTAAAGGTCTCTTGGTTTGTACTACGTATACTTTGTTACAATGATTACAGCTTATTTTATATACACCTGTTTTACATAAATCATTAACTGGGTCTTCAGTGGATGCCAAGTTTCTGCTGTATTGATTTTAATCATTGAGAATTGCATACATGTGAAATCGGTGACAGTTTTTCTGCCTCACAAAAAATGGAAGGATTTTTAAAAATAATTTTGAACAAACTTTAAACGCAATTTCAAGGGAATTATGGCAATAGTTAAGTGGTTGTTGAGAAGCGTATACCTATGAAAGGAGGGGGTGGTGATTCCTCTAAATCGGGTTCAATAAGCAGCCATAAATTGCGTTTTACATTATATTTCAACAAGTGATTGACCTGCACACGATATTCAACTGTAAGCATACATACTAAATAAGATATAAACACGCTCAGAATGTTATCAACATACACAGTTCATGTGAAAACTTTCAAGGAAAATGGATGTTGGGTCGGTAAATTAATGTAAACTCGTTCAATCGAAAATAGTCCTCGAAAGAGGTAATTGATGGTTCCTTTATAAATCAGTTGAGGCCGCAATAACACATACAGCAAAATTGACTGCATGTGTAAGGGAATATCACTCAGTAAGCGAAATAGAAAGTACACACCAGTATTTCAATCTAAGAAGCAGGACATGTACTCAATTTGTCTCATAAATGATAAATTTACTTGCGGATCCCAATTTACAAGAAGCAGTGAGCTTTCCATTTCAAATTGTGATTTTTCTACTACCAAATGATTTTTGTGCTGGGCTAAGCCCAAATTCCATCCAGCCCTAACAAGAGCTAACCCCTTATTCCAAAGACGATTTAAGTGAGAATTATTAACAATTTGCATGAGATGAGTTTCTTCAGAGATTTTTTGATATAGAGAAATTTACAAGGCAATATCAGCGTAAATCTCAACATAAAAATACGGGATTTCTGAAAAGATCGCTGAGAAAATGCAGGAACGATTTTAGTACAAGAAGCAATTTTTTGTGTTTTCTCACTCTTGTAGACCATGGTTTAGACCTGAATAATGCTTTAAAACCTCTATAAAACATAGAAAAACAATTTTTCGAGAAGGGAGGCCATGGTAAAATATTCCAAAGTAACACATCCTTCTCAAAATATAAGTTTATAAACAAAATTTGTGGGGTTGTGTGCAAGATAAGACCGCATAGTTCATGTAGATTGCGTTAATCTGTTTAGTGAACTTCGCGTGCATTTTGATATTGAATTGAAATACAGTAGAAGTATAAGTGTCTTGCCTCAAACCAAACGATTGGTTTCCAATAAGTAGATGCTTAGTACAACATTAATTGAAAATTAGGGGGATTCAATTATTCAATTTCAAAATCAAAGCTAAAGCTCGTATACAGGTTCTCCTCCTGTTAAATGTATTGATAGTAACCATCATGGTCCGATGCAAAAATGAGGGAAGCGCGATAGCAGCGCCCTTTTATAAACTTACTGGTTCAAGTAGAATGATGCACAACCAAGTGATACTCGATTATAACGTCTGGGTTATGAAAAACATTTATTTCATTAAAAACAGTGACAAAATTACCATTTTTGATTTTTACATTTTTCACATGTTTTTTTTTTATCGGAAATTGAAAAACTGTTTATTTCAGCAGATTTGTAGAAGTTATTTCCAGTCGATTGGTAAATTTGGATTTAAATTTGATCTATAAATGACAAAGTTATAAGCGTTCTAACCTAACACCTTTTCGTGACGGTCACAATTTTAGGTTTTCAATTTTCTCCCTGTATCTTCCCGTAAGACGTAGTTTACGTAAAAATGTATTTCGCTTAAGGTTTAACGACTTTTTCAGCCTCGGAGTGAAAACGGAACAATCTGCCTTTTTATCCTACGTTTCAACTCTTTATGTAGTATTTTCCGTAGGATGAAAAAGTAGTAGATTGTTTAATTTTTACTCCGAAACTAAGAAAGTCGTTATTCCCAACCTAAATCCTGAACCAGGCGACTCACTAAATGAAATCTTCTTTTTTTTCGAAATCTGCAGTGTTTTAGAGATTCTGGGATTGAGAATTTTTCCAAAGTCCTGGCTTTAATAGACTTTTTACAACCATTTCAATCGTATTCGTGCGACCTATCTAAGCTCAGTCGGTAAAAGTGTTCTCTTAACAAAGCCAAAGAAGGTCAATCGTATACGTACTCGAGAAGACCATACCCACCCGCCATATGCGGAACAGTGATTAATTTAGTTCTCAACTTCCTCCACTAGACAACTAGAAACCCTCTGCTATCTGGACTGGAGACCAGTAGAGCCCTCCCATTTCGCGCGCTCGTGTTCAATATATTCTCAAATCCAAACACCTTTGCTGCCACCAGCCAACCAACGGCAACGGTGGCTGTCGGGCATCGAACTTGATTATATCGTCCATTTGAGTTCAGCTCTTCCCGGGTTCAAATAGGGAGCGGAAATCCCCTTCGGTAGGCTTGACCTGCGTGGGTTAGCATTGAGCTGCCTTACTTACTTAGCCGGGGAGCTGTCGCGCTAGCCGAGTTGAACAATGACATCTTTCTACCACCGACGGCGTCTGCAGCGGCGGCGGGCGGAGAGATACCGCTTAATCTGCTATCTTCTGGGTTCCACTCCGGGACTGCGCGGGAGTGTTTATGACTTCTTCGGTGCCGTCGTCTTTGTAGCTCTGTACGCGGCCCAGCACCTGGAAGGGATCCATATATTATTTTCTCGAACTTTGCACCTCCGCCGCGTTTCCGTGGACTGGGTGGTTGACTGGCCGGGTCGTTTTATCGCGACCTTTTCTCCCTTGTTGCCTCGAAGGGATCCGTAGTTGGAGTTAGTTGGCGCTTTTCATTTGAGACTGACTAGCATGGTGCAATAGTTCACCTTAACTAAAACTGCTGCAACACTGAGTGGTGACCATTTGGCACGGAGAAAAGGTGTCCCAAAGAAGGAAAAGCTTTTCTGATAGTGTACCTCCGGGGGACAGACTGAGTAAATACATGGTTCACAATGTTGGGAATGGTTATGTAAGTGTTACCGAGTTGCGTATTTTGGACAATCTGAGCTTCAATGCTGGACAAAACAGGAATGACCCGATTTTGCCGGCCCCCATCAACGTAAACCTTAAAGATTCATCTTGAAGATGACTGAGAAAGATTTACAATTACGGTTGTGTGAAATTATTGAAAAGTAAAAGACTGATGCGCAGAGGGGCTGACAAAATCGGGTCATTACTGTATTTGTCATATATAAATTTTAACTTGACATCATATTCTCTGAAAATGCGATGCGCATGAACATTTCTTAAAACTGTACCATTCGTTGGTAACATCATTAGAATTTCAAAAATGAAAACCGGCGTACTCAAGTCCTGTTATTCGTTTGAAAATTCACAAAGATTATTTTTCAACTGCTCTCACTCGCAGTAAAATATCAATGTTTCATTGCAACCTTCATATACCGTCTACCATCGATCAAAACGCCCTTTTGAAAAATTCAGTAGCTGTGGTTTGAAAGATTCTAGAATAACAGGGATGGCCAGCCAGAATGCCATCAGGTCTGTTCGTGCCGTCTCTGATCACTAGAATATGAATTGTCACGCGCCTGCTACCGAACCGCCGTTCAAACCGAACTGACCGGATGTCGCGCGCAGGTCACTCGATGTTTATTCAATCACCGCTTTTTATTTCTATTACAAGAATAAGTTACGGTTCTGAGCTACAAACAAGAGTGGAGGATTTCGTCAGAATGATTTCCAAATCGAATAAATTCGCATCGAAATGATGCTGTGAATATCAATGGAAACGTGTGGGTGACTGGACCGTTTATCCTTGAGCCTGCAAGCTCAGAAAAAAGGCAATTTGGATTGCTGAGTTTTATGCTAAGTAATATATTGAAAATGGAAGTTTGCATTGCGTCGCTAGAACCTGCTTCGGTAGTCCAAAAGATTCAGCCCATTTTCCATAAACAACCTCCTATGCCAGCTGCATGAAATTGATAACAATGTAAATAAGCTCCTCCAATCTGCATTTGAGTTCGCATCCTTAATCGGAATGCATCAACCAACCCGGGGACCATAAGCGAAAAAGTAAACAAATTACCCTTTCGAAACAGCTCAGGGCTCTCTGGGTGTGAATTGTAGGTGTAAACGCCTCCTCATGATAAACGGCGAACTAATTTCACTTCCTGTGCCTTTTAAATGTGTAGGGAACGTGCCGCGGCACAGCGAGAGGTGCGACTAATTTGGAGCACACAGGGATTAATCTTCGCTGCAGGCACAATACCTACAACCAAAGAGGTAGAGGATCCAAATGAGCCGCGGCAAAACTTTCGGTATGGCACAAGCCGCGGCGAGTCGCCCTCCGAATGCAATGTCGTCAGGGTTGGAACTTTCTCTCATTAGTATTGTGTGGCGGTTGGCAGAGCTCGGTAAGCCAGGCTCAGCAAAGATTCATTATGTGTGGATGGTGGAGCATTAAGAAGTTTACATCGATAGTGTGACAATCAGAGGAGAAAGTAAGGTGCAATGTGGTATTCTGAGTTGATTATAGGTAGGTTATCATTTTTTTTTTCAATTGAAGCTAAGCACACCCCCTAAGGGGTACTATGTGCATTAGATGAAAAAGACAAATATTAAACTAGAAAATCGAATTAAACAAAGTTGAAGAGCCAGGTAGGCTAATAAATTGAATTGATAAAGCAATGTACAATCATAATCAACAGAAATAAACGTAAATTTACTACTACAAAAAACTGAATTGATTAGATTTGTTGGTTTGCTGGTTTGATATGAAATATGTTATCATGATAAGGCAAACTGCTACAATATTTATGGCTGCAAATAGTTTCTAATCTGGCTCTCAGAAATAACAATTTATGGAAAATCAATATCTCCTCTAAGGAAATTGGGCAGATCTAGTACTTCTGGTGTATGTATCCCTAATCGGGTTTATAGATTTCAAATATTGTACAATACTGGATCACATCATCATTTCTCTTAAATGCTTGGTTGATCACGTTTAAAAAAAATTATCGGTATAATTTTGGGCTTGATTGGCTAAGTCTATAAGAAGTTAGAGCGAGTGTAGTTTAATGCCTCTTTTCTAAGAACTCTTTGGGCAGTTCAATTCGGGCTGTAGTGCACTGACAACTGACAGATCGGACTTTTGTGACCTTCTCTAATTTGCAAAAATTGTTTGTTATGGTCAATTGACTGATGCAAAATTTGACTTTTTCGCTCCACAGTGCTTAAATGGTTTCAAATCGGGTCCTGATTAGCCTCCCAAAGTTACAACTCATTTGGATAGAAACAGACTTCGCACAAGCCATTTGAATTTCACATGTAAATTACTATGGGAAATCTCAACTTTTTGTTCATTGCCTTCTAGTCTTTTTCCTTATTGAGCTGCGAAACAGTTCGATAGCAATTCTTATACAAAATTTTCTCAGCTACAACTTTGTTGAAAATTGTTTCTATGTAAAACGAGGCAGGAAAAAGTGCTTAATTATTTAAGAGATTGGTAAACTTATGACATGATCAAGCAACTGCTCTGTAGGCAACACTGTATTTTGCATATTTTGCAGTGTGACATAGTAGCCATGATTTTTATGTCCTATTCAACGCCCCAGAAACACCAATGTTGCCTGCTGAGCAGTTGATTGAACATGATCATAAGACATCAGTGCATTGAACCATTGATAACTTTCGATCCTTGTATTTAATCAAAAAGTGGTCTTGAGCAAAGTTGTAGCTGGAAAAATTTTCTGCTAGTAAAATTGAAAGTTTTTGAAGCAGATCGATATGGTGAATTATTAGATAGACAAGAACAAAAATCTTGGTTTTACCATAGTAATTCCCATACAAACTTCTAATGGTTTGTGCCTTCTCAGTTTCTCACCAAATGGGTTCAAATTTTGAGAGGTTGGTCAGGATCCGATTTGGAATCGTTTAAGCATTGTGGAGCGAAAATTTAAAATTTTGCATCACTCTAATGGTCAATCATTCACATTTAAATTAAAACTTGGCCTTTTTGAATCTCACATAAATTTCTAAATGACCCATTCAATATTTTTTCAAAAAATCATAATTCGAAAACGTCATTTCCAATCGCAATGGTGTCTGAAACAAAGTTGCAGAAAAAAAGCATTTTCAGAAAAAAATTAACGCGGAAAAAAGTTCAAGTAATTTGGAAAAACTGTTGGGTGAATTAAAAACTTCAATTACAAAGAATTGTCCCTTTACAATACTTAATAAATATTTTATTTATTTAAAATCTTATGTTAAATGCTATTTATTATTGTGAAATTTTCAAGTTCGATACTTACAAATTCAAAAGAAACATTTAACAACAACTTGAATTAATGTTTTTAAACTTTTTTATTAAAAAATTTCTGTGAATTGTGCACAGAAAATTTATAAAAATAAAACTGTATACACACAAAGTTCTTAATTTATAATGATGTTGTTCTAAGATTTTTGTTAATTTTCAAAAGTGTAACCTATATTTTTATGAAGTTGATAAGGCTGGAACAAATCTTAGGTTTTTCTTTAATAACCTCCCTGCCCACCCCTTCAAAAGATTGGAATATCTGAAAGTGGGAAATTTCAGTGTATATTTATGTTCCACGATCTGGGTGTTACGCCGCTCGAGCGCGCTTCATCCAGCCCAGTGGCAGGCGTGTAGGAAACTTGTTATACAGTGACAGCGGGCCCAGCACAGCAAAATAAATGACAGACTGCCTACTGTCAAACGCTGCTGTTGGTATAGGCATTGTTTCTTTATTGCCACAATTTTAGCACTGGGTCAGCTGTCATTCGTTTTTGCGCGTTTTCCTGCATCGCTCCGCTCAACGGTTCTCGTACAGAACAGTTATTCAGCTATTCAAAGTGTCAAAAGATTTCATGGCGGTGTGATTTCGTGCTTAAACTCTTGCATCTCGTGTCGAAGTGTAGATGCAGTAGTGATTAATTGTTGTTAAGGCTGTGAACCATTTGCCGAGTAAAATTTAACTCGTGGTTAAAAGTGACATTTCGAAAGTTATTTTCTATGTTCGAAAATCCCTGTGCTGTCGATCGACCGGTTTTCGAGAAGAACTTAGCCAAGGTTGTCAAAATTTAACTTCTTGTCTATCAGAAGTAACCACGCTCGGATAGCAGGGTTAATCGATAACTTTCTATCTGTCAAATTTTAACCAAAAGTCAAAATAATCCACCAAATGGTTCAGAGTCTAAGTTGTTGTTTGCAAACTTTTGTTTGTGATCATATCGGGGAGAATAATATATGCGTTCTGAAAGCGTCGTATGACAATTTCACGTAACATCACGGACTCCTGTAGCTGCTCCGATTTGGTTTCCTATCGACACACTCGTCTAGGAAACGGATCCGATGATAAAAAGAACAGGATCGTTCCTTTCTTCTCCATTATCGCTGATTGATTTGGGTATGGATACTCGCTTTGCTAGAATTTATTATGTTGTAGAGTATCACCTAGACTGGAACGGCATGCCAGGTCCTTGAAATGTGATCAGCCGGTTTCAGTTGTTGCACTAGGTAAACCGCCTTCAATCTGATCGATCCTTGTTCGCTGGGCACATAATCTTCTTGTTCCATTCGGGTCGCTACCAAAATTCATTTTCATTATCCGTTATCCGACATTTGTAAGATGAGCCCAGCCCGCCATAGTCGAAAGATTTTCGCATTCGATCTTAATTTCTTACCAAACAAACCTGCTGCAATGCTACTTAATGATTCACTTCTTTTCAACAGTGATTCAACAATTTCCGAACTAAATCCAATCTTTTCAAAATTGGTTTAAATTTTTTAGAAGTGAGACCAAATCAGAAACGATTCTGGAAATTCCTAATTGAGGTGACACTTTTCAAAGCAGATTCTAAACTGAGTCCGAACTTTTTTGAAACGAGTTCAATCTTTCGAATAAGTCATCAACATTTTTCTATCTGAGTCTAAACTTTTCTGTTCTGTCAATCCTTTTAAAAGTTGTCAAAGCTTTCCTGAAGTGATCCAACATACTTCGAACCCAAGGTTTATAGCAATGAATTGGTTTCAAATTTTCTGGAGTGAGGCCACATTAGCTGACTTAATCCCTTTCCTAAATGAATAAAAGGTTTCCTGCATCCCCAATTTTTTGTTAACTGCTTTGGAATTTGGCAAGGACACAATCTTGTTTAGGTCATCTAGCTTTCCTAAAAGTGTAGTAAGTTTTCCGAAGTGACCCGACACTTTTTTGAGCATAAATTTTCCAAACAGAGTCCAACATTTTCTAAAGTGGTTCAATACCTTCCTTAAGGAGTCCATACTTTCCTGTTGAGTGATTGAATTATATTTATTGTTAGTCTGAGCTTTCCTGAAGTGATTTAACTAACTTGTAACGTAGATTCTGCTCCGCTAGACCCCTCCTTCGTTAAAATGAGTTTTCAATCCTTTGAAAACTAGGCTGAGATTTAAAAAAAATGGACCTTCATGTGTTCGTACCTGATGGTAAATGTTTGAAAGCAAGCACAATTGTTGAGAGAACTGGGTTTACATCCACAAAAGTATGTATTTTTATAGAAATTTGGGTTTCTTGATAAGCCACGTTGGATTTTGGCTCCGTCCTTTGAGAAACAAGCTTGTATTTTATTGAATAGACTTTTATGAATTCATACGTGATGGTAGATTTTTTTGAAGCCAGGATGGATTTCGGTTCTATCGTTTGAAATTTCTGTTTGTATTTTATAGAATGGAACTAACTGAATCAGCGGCGCCAGTGGTGTAGTGGTAATCGTGATTTCCTATCACCCCAGCATACCTGAGTTCAATCTCAGTCGGCGCCACCGGGATGTTCTGAGGCATAACATCTCTGATCACGCCTTCCTTCGGAAGGGATTGGTCGATAGGTAGGGTCCAAGTGTGTGAGCTGCCTCCCTGGCGTCAGTAGCATTGGTGCTCAGCACTCAAAACAAGATCGACGGATAACAAATCAAGGAAAATTAAAAACAAAAAAGAACTTGCTGAATCTATACATGAAGGACGAACCTGGCGAATATTCACTTAAGGGGAAGCTCACCGCTCCGAAAAAAATAATTACGTTCTGATTTTTTTTTAAAATATTGGAAAAAGATATCAAAAAACTAAAAAAATTACATTTTGTCTAATTTTTCAAAGAAAATTCACGTGCAAAAACATTTTGTATGAGTTATTATGGCATAAATTTGGACTCAAAAAACCACAAAACATCGATTTTTCGGTTTTGCTTAGAGTCCATTTTTTTTTCATGATGAGATAGAAAAAATATATTTACATGTAATTTTTGAAAAAAATCTAGGGAAGAAACTGATTTTCTTGGATTTTTATATTTTTTTCCAATATTTTTAGAAAAATAAAATTTATCGAAATTATTTTTTTTTTATTTTCGGGTCGGTAAGCTTCCCCTTAAGAAGGTATTTGCATAGAAATCAGATTTTTCTGTTTAGTCGAACTGAATTTTGGCTTCTTTCTTTGAAAAGTAGGCTTGTATGTTATAGAATAGAACTTGCTGAATCCATACGGGATGGTTGAATTTCTCAAAAGTTCATTTTTTGATAGTAACGTTGATTTTCTGTTGTGCCAAATTAAAATTCGGCTTCGATCTTTGAAAAATAGACTTGGATTTTAAAGAATGGGCCTTGCTGAATCCATACGTCAGGGTTGTTTTTTTTTTTTTTATAAAAACCAAGGCTATATTCACAAAAATACGTAGTTTGATGGAAGATTGGGTTGCCTGTTCAGCCAAGTTGGATTTTTGCTCCGTCCTTTGCAAAATAGGCTTAGATTTTATAGAATGGACCTTGCTGAATCCACATTTTTGTGCATGCTTAAATTTTTTAGAAAACAGTGGTTATTTTTTATAACTCGATGGATTTGGTGGATCCTTAATTTTTCCATGCATCGTACTGACCATAAATCGATATTTCCACAAGTCGATGTTCTGTACAATATTATTTTGTTTCTTTAACGCTATATGGCAAAGGCAGAGCATCTGAATTACATATGTGACTTTGATGTTAAAATCAAAGAGACTTTGAAAACATGATAACTGATGGACACATTGAGTACCCAGAACCCATCGGCCATATCAGATCATGTTTCTGGTGTCCTTGGGGAAAAGGGTCCATGTCTTTAATTCATACCAACAGCTATCATCTATAAATCTTGCAATTGTACTTGGGCAGTAATTTAATAAATTTTCGGATTAATTTTTATTTTGGAAGTTCAAGTATTTTGAAACATTTTATAATTTTATGTATATACAAGAAAAAACCTTTTTTAAGAGCATGATTCATGCATTTTTATGTTTGATTATTTTAAATCCGCAGACAAATTTTTCAAGACTGTGAGATTTATTACAAATTTAAAAATCATGAATCTGATTCCCCAGATTCTAAAAAAATTGTTTTACAGGGCTGAAGAAAATTTCCAGTTCTTGGACCATAGAAGAAGAACCTTGAAGAAATTTTCAAGATTCTGGAACGAAGATTCAGATTTTGGATCTTGAAATGTTTTTCAAGACGCCAGATTCTAAAATAAATAGTTTTATAAGGCTGAAGAAAATTTCCAGTTCTTGGACCATAGAAGAAGAAACTTGAAGACATTTTAAAGATTCTGGAACGAAGATTCAGATTTCAGATCTGGAAAAGTTTTTCAAGACGCCAGATTTAAGAAAAAAAAGTTTTATAGGACTGAAGAAAATTTCCAATTCCTGGACCTTAGAAAAAGAACCTTGAAGAAATTTTCAAGATTCTGGAACGAAGATTCAGATTTTGGATCTTGAAATGTTTTCCAAGACGCCAGATTTGAAAACAAATGTCAATATAATGGATTTTAGATATTTTTAAGGATTCATGGACTTGAAGAAAATTTTCATGATTCTGGAATTTCGTGGCATTGTCTTGAGAATTTCTGAAGAATTGTGGGGTGAAGTTCAATGGAATTCTAAGGAGGATTCCAAGAGAGTTCGGACTGCAATTGTTTTGAGGAGATCTTCAAGTGAAATGTATGGAATGCTTCCAAGGAAACTTTAATGAACATTTGATTACTGATAAATTCTCAGTAGATTTAAAAAGGAGTTCTTACAAGAATTCCTTGGTTATTCTAAAAATAATTCAATATAGAATAGCATCTATTTAATTCTAAGCAGCGTTTTAAAAATGAAAGAAAATTCTAAAGATTGTTTGAGCATAATTACTAACCAAATGTGAGAATAATTCCAAAGGATTTCTGAGACCATTCCATTTGAATTCTGAAAAGAAATTCAACGGGAGGTCGAAGCATGGTTCTACCAGAGAAGAGCAGAAGGCTTAATGAATGTCTAGGAATATTTACTAGGAATTTTGAGGAGAGTTACAGGAGAATTTTAAGGATAGTTTTCAAAGAATACTGCAGAGAATTCGATAGAAGTTCTTAAGGATAAAACGAAACTAAATATAAGGTGTATTCCAAAGAAGTTCTGTAAAGATTTCCAAAGAAAGTCTTAGAAGAGCCTGAAAGGGATTCCAGCGAGTATTTCAATGCAATTTCAATGAGAATTTCATAAAACTTAAAGTGGAATTCCATAATAATTTTGGTGCATATTTTGAGAAATTCCGGAGCAGGTTTTTAAAGTAATTTAAAGAATAATGCCATCAAAAATTTGTAGGAATACTTTAAAAAATGCTGAAGACAGTTCCAATAGGATCAGAAAAATGCAGGGGAGTATTTTAAGGTAATTATGCTACAATTATTAGAAACTCTAAGCAAATTGCAAATCGAATTTCAAGAAATTTTCATCATTGCTCATGTAAAATGCAGCCGCAAACAAGCAGTTCAACCAAACGATGGTTGGAAAAATAACCATGTTGTCGGACTTGAACAAACGTCGGTCACAGTGGTTTTATTGTAATGTACGAGGCTCGGTGGTCAAGTTGTGACCATTTTTGTTTACTGAACAGAACATTGTATCTACTTGACGCCATTACATTGCTGAGTAGATAGGGTCACGTTGTTCGCTCGTCATGGTTTAAAAGATCGTATGTCTTTCCAAAGTGAATCGAGGTCTAATTAATTATTCCCATTAACGAAAATGTCTTTTCCAATGACCGTGAGATGCTGGCAACGTTATTGATCTTTAAGATACTTATTTATTGGAGTTTGTACACTGAGAATGGATTGTTAATACCAAATCTATAGGTTCTTTCTGCGAATTTTACTGGATCTGATCATTCGCAGAGCAGCAACTTCGAATTGAACGCTCATGTCAGTTCAGGGCAACTTCTTCAAGGGTGCCCGGACCATATTGTGGTATTATCAATTTGGTCCCAAGTACTCAATTTGATTGCCAATGATCTAGACCTTGAATTATCATGTTTCGCATGATCTGTCTTGGTCATATTCAGTTATAAACTGGACACTACTCCGGAAGCACCCGGAGCATGTCAGGGTGTTTCATTGGTGTCCATTGACAAACGACGAAAAAAAAAAGATTTTTTGTCTAAGTATTCCATGAAACTTTTCATAATTATTCGCTAGGAACAAATAACCAAGTTTGTGCCAAAATTAGATCAATTTGACTATTGATTCAATATGGTGTATTCCATATTTTTCAATGAATCATTGCTCGTAAACGGCTCATCTAATCGAAATGACACCTGAAACTAAGTTGTACGAAATAGGATTGCCTTGTGTGTGTGTCAGCCTCTATCTCTCACCCAGCTGTGAGCGTTGGACGAATAGAACTGTGAATAATTTGATCAAATTTAACGTTCCATAATGGTGCCCTGCATTTTGTGAAGATCAGTACTTTAAAAAGGATAACTTTTGAGGCAAGACAAGGCGTTCTCAACAAGTTTAAGGAAAATAATATACTAATCTCCACAACAGGTACAGCAAAACATCACATAGATGCCCTTATTCGCACTATCTATTCAGAGAAAGAAGGAAAAGAAGAGCCACCGCAGTCAACTGAAGCTTCAACCGGGTACCTGGGAAACCCACAATACCCGCGGCAACAGCCAACGAACGATGCCATGTCGTATTTAGTTTTGAATTTTGTGGCTTTTATAAATGCACTTTATGGAATAAATTTAATTCTTACATTGCAAGGGTAAATGACTAATGTTGAGTCAACCTATTTTCTACTTTATGAAACGATACTAGATGGCAAGAAAATGTATTTGGGTGGTAAGGTATGTTGCGAAAAGGGTGAAAAAATCAACTGTCTACAGGTGGGATTAGAACTCACATCTCCCAGTACGGTAGACGGGCGCTCTTCCACTATGTTACCGTGGACGTGATTCTACTCTCATTATCGCGGTTTGTGGAAAAAAAACTTCAAAATTTGTTCAACGATTTAGGTTGATTTAAAAGTGGCCATTGAGCCCATTTCAGAAATGGCCATTGAGCCCATTTGATAAGCTTTCAAATACACGTAAGTTAAAATATCCGAAAAATGTACTTGTATTTTATTGGAATTTTTATCAGTTTACATATTTTAATGTTGGCATAAAATTTGTGATTTTTTTTCAGTGTATATTATTTTTGAAATGCTATGCAGTTTCTTACAACTTTATCAAAGACATTATTTCAATAAGATGAACTGTTTTCGTGCAATGATTTATTGAATAGTTTCGAAAACGCCATTTTGAAAAAAAATTGCACAAACTTGGTGCCCCTAGTGAACAATCATACGAAGTTTCATGCACACTAAGAAATAACTACTTTTACACGTGACGTTAATAACATTTGATGTAAAACTAGGTGTTCCCAAACCGAAGCATACGCAAAACGACGAAAAGTGCGTTTAATTGAATTGACTTTCTCGTCTCTTTCAACTGATTTTTATGTCATTAGGGCCGCTTGTATGTGTTGGTCTTGAAAGGGGTGACGGATCAAAATCTCAAATCTAGATGCTCAAAAATATCACACTAGCGAATCTATCTTCGAAAAATCTTCTTTCATTTCTCGCATCTACTTGCATCGCGCATCATCTTTTTGCAGGAAATATTCAGACTCGTCATCAATCTTCTTTCCATCTACTCAGCGTTCGAACAGCTAGCGCCACCCAAACACAATCTTTCCTGCATTATAGATAGAATCGCTCTCCTTAGTCGATCACAGGGAATTGAAATTCACATGACTTTTTCGTAGAGTGTGGAATTTGGAGAGGGTAAAATAAAGTCAATTCGTCTATTGACGTGCTCAATTCTCATTGGAATTGAAATTGAAATATTGGATGATAAGTTGTGGCTCTAATCAGAATCAGGCCTCCTTCCCAGGGGACACCCAGATCATGTACAAGTGTTATCAATGTGGTCTTGGACACTCGATTTTATTTTAGTTTAAATCGTTTTCATTTTCTCATGTGATTTGAGTAGTTACATGAAGGATTTTGTCCTAAGTCGGAAACTGGCCACCCAAACACCTTATCATTTATACATCTTTTATTTTTAAGTTTTTTTTTATGATAAAATGGATAAATATGTTTTCAGCAGATTTTTAATGTAATATCCTATCGATTGGCATATTTGGATTTCAATTTCATCTATAAATAACAAAGTTACAAGCATTCAAAACCTAACACTATTTCACCACACATATTTTTTTAATTAAACACCACAGTATAATCGACAAAGACGTAGTTCTTCGTCAAAAACTTCAGTTTAATTAAGGGATCTTAAGAGTACCTTTATAAACATATGAAAAATTTCGGAAATTTTAGATGAGATCTGTTAACTTTACTGTCGCTCTTCGCAAGTCATAGCGAAAATCAACAAGCCAAAAAAATCGTGTTTTAAGTTTGCTTCGTACCATGGCTTCTTATGTCAATCTGACTTTCTTTCCAAACTTTTTCAGAACAAAGTTTTTGAGTTCATCCAGTATTATGAAAATATGAGTGACTAGCCACCATTTGCATAGAGGAATTCAAATTTTCTGACAAAAAATGACTATGGGACCAACATGCGAAGAGCGGCAGTTTAGGAATCTCTGAATATTTACCAGAATCCCTCTTCAGTCCTTTGCAACGCCTCCATAAACAGTTGACCGATTCCTGATATATTCGATAGCGTTGAATGGGACCATAGAACCAATCAGGCTTGTTATTTCCTCACTCATTGAGCGCAAAGTGCAAAATTTACAGTTTATCACATTGAGGAAAACGATATCCCAGCTTTATGAAAACACATTTACCTTAAGGCAAAACATAAACCGAAACGGAGAAAGAGCGGTGCACTTAGATTAAAGTATCTTTCCTCAATGTGCTCTTTAAATGAGATGAATAAAAATTAATTTGCGTGGCGAATGAAGTAGAAAAGTAGCAAAATTCAAAATAAAAAAAAGTTGCAACCGGGAATTGAACTAAGGACTCTACGATCTAGAAGTGCATGTCTAATAAAAACCAAAAAAAGGATCGTATCAACGAATTAAATAATGCCAAAAACTTACTCAAAGAGAAACAAAATGTGGATCCGTCGTTTTTTTTTTGCATATGGAAGAGACCATCCAATCAGTCGTCCTCAGTTTTAGAGGAAAGATGAAACAAAGTGGAGAAGAGTGCTTGGTTTTGACAACAGAGTGAAGTTGTAATTCTACTTTTCTTTTTTTCTGCACTGAGGTGGATCCATCCCAGGAACCAATGTTTACTGTGTTTGTAGACAGTCTACAATTATTTCAGAAGACCTTTAAACCTTTCAATCAAACTCAACCCCTAGTCCTTTGTTCAAGCAATATCACTACACAAAATCCACGTAAGCAAAAGAGAAGTTCACAAGTTCATTTCTATGTTACTACCTTCATAGCTTGTCCACTACAGTCGCCAGTGTTCACCTGGATCCTTGTAAATCATAAATTCTTATGAATACTCTGAGTGCCTTCATTTCGTTCCAACTGCATGTTAGTAATTTTATCAAAGAAATTTTATGCGGAGGTGTACCCGGACAAGATTTACGATCCACGAAAAGACAATTTAGTCTATAAATAAAGCGATTTCCTCCTGTCCAACCTGCCCGGAAAAGATCAATCTCTCGTTGCCCCTTCTGCCCCTTCGCCCGTCCACCGTTGACATGAACAATAGAAAGATCTCCCCCTAAGACAACGCCTCACTCCGAAATGCAAAACACCAAGAAATCAAGCACCACCCCCTTTGGGCAGAGACATGTACGACTGCAGAAATCAATCAACTATAACTTTGAAATATTTTATTGCCAATAAATACCTTATTTAGGGTGCCCCGGTGCAGATATGCCAAGGTAGATCGCGCACCGTTCAAGAGCAACAAGTTCACGGCTAGAGCCTACAACCAACGACGAGGACGACGATGCTGGCCGGATGGAGCGCGAGATGAGATGGCTCGAGTGTTTATCGACATCATCCGCACCACAGCAGAATCGCAAGTACAAGGTTTGTGGCGTGGCGTGGCATGGCGTGGAGTGAAAATTATAGCCCCGGGGAGCTATTTGGCACTTTATGCGCGTTTGGCACCAACGACGACGCGGACGGAGTACTGCAAATTCAATGCCGCCACTCTGCACGGTGCAATATTGGAGTTTGGCGAGAAGAGATAGATGGCCTCGCTGGAAATGGTCATCGAACTAGGTCGAATCTCGTAGGAGAGATGGAGAAATTGTTGTAGTTGGCGCTTCGGCCGATTGATACTTGAAGCTCATAGTTTCGCCCGAGCTCCGATGCTAGTCGATACCGTCGCGAAGTGATTTACGTCGGAAATTAACTCCAATATGTATTGTATACTAACAATCGAGGAAGGTGAACCAATTGCTTTCGATGGGTGATTAATGGGATTGGCGTGTTGGAGTGACGTTATGGTCGTTTGCGATCGCAGTTATTGTGCACTGAGTAATTCTAGCATGATTTTACGATTCTGAACGAGTAATTCGTGAGTGCAAAAGCGTTTAAAATGTCTTTTCAAATTTATTTTCAATCTGTCCACGGAGATTCTCCCAACATGAAATGCATAAAAAATAACCGCAAGTTCCGTGTCACCAATTTTCTCCGAATCCCACCTTATCCCGCGTTCGGGCTGATCTGCATGTACCGATCTGTAGTAGGTACAACGCCCAAAATATGCCCAGTAGCACGATTGCCATAAAGTACAACATGGTTTCAGTTTTCACCACGATCTCTCGCTAGGACCCACGAAACCGCAACGAGGAAAGGCAAACAAAAAACAAACCGACGCGAAACGACGACTACGACAGGAAGAAAGCGGTCCGATTCGCTTTCGGTTGTTGCCAGGCTCTCGGCGTTCAGCCGAAAAGATTGTGTATGGAAATTTATATTTCATGCGATTTTTATGTTAATTTATAGTAATATAAAAAATAAACCCACAGAACAGAATGGCTCAGGCTGAGCAGCATCAGCAGCAGCAGCATCCACGGTGAGCGAGTGTGGGAGAGAAGGGCAAAAAAAGAAAGCAGCAAAAAAGCCCTTGGAACGTTGTCGTCGTCGTCGCGTTGCTCTGGCCAGGACCCAACGGCGACTTGAGACAATGTAAACATTACAAGCGATGAAAAAATTATAAGAAAATAAATCACTTAACGCTTCGGTCGATTCCGGTGTCCAAGTAGTGGCCATCGGCGGTGGTGCGGTATCGAACCGAGCTTAACGGCGATTACTGCAGGTTATTTGTGTGAATTTAACTTTTACAGTTTTGAGGAAGAGTACTGAAATAGTTTGCAGTGAAACACGAGTGTTGATATCTGACAGGTTTGATTTGACTTTCCTGGGCACACGATGAAACCCCTTTAGTCTTAAATACGTTAGCCATACGGATGTTTGCCACACAGATGATCCTCGTAATGGACATAAGCCATAAAGTTATACCCTAATGCCCTTAGCCATAATATACGACAAATTTATAAATCGGAGCAGACTAGAACCGAACCATGGAAATTGAGACTACGGGGCATGTGTTTTGACCACTCGTCTTTCAACGCTTGAGAAAAAGAAATATACTCAAACAATTTCACACGTCATCATCATGTGCCTCACACTTAATTTTGCACTTATTGTGAAACACATCCATTTCATGTGTGAATCTTATGGTTTGAACCATGCCTCAAAACTATTGGTTCGAATTGTGACGCACTTGGATTCTATGTACCTCACATGATGATATCAATAGCTTTGCACATCATAGTTCAATGCTCTACAATATTCGATTCGATACAAAATATAAATCGACAAATATATAAACAAAACTGCCAGAGGGTAAGGCACACACATGCCTTTTAATTAATGGGTCTGATTTGGGAATTGATCCTGAACTGTTGGGGTGCTGCTGCAGCTGTCTTCGTTCGATCTCACTGGTCCATGGTTGTTCTCATATATGAAGCTGGTTGATAAGTATGAAGTCACAACTCATGTTTTCAATGTTTACCTTGCAGAACAACCATTTCACACCGTATTGAAATGCAAAACACTTCAAATCTATCTGTTTTGAACAGTATTGCGATTCAATGGGCAATACACTTGAATTGATAGAGCAAGATTATCAACATTTCAAAGTTTGAAACACAAGAAATTAACGTGTAGAACACATTGAACCATGGTGAAATACACTTAAAATGAATGTGATTGTGCATATGAAATATCAAGTGTTCAAACAGTTCGATCAGACGTGTGTAGTTTTTTGAGTGTTGTTAAAGGCTTATAAGAGCTATCTCACGTTAGATGAAAATCATTCATAAGTCACGCTTATGAAATTCATATGAGTCTTGCATAAGTCGAGCCTTATGAAATTCTTAAGCATATTTACCGCAGTGTATGTCATTTCTCCACATCACATCAACCTAGATGATATTACTTCCAAAGATCCATTACTCTGACTATATATCCTAAATTTCGAGTTCGATAGTCCTGCTTTTATCAGTTGAAATCAGCTCATAGAAGAAAGATGGAGTTAACTCCAAGGGAGAAATGGTTTGTCTATTTCAGTTGCATTTATCAAAATATTTCATCTGTCAAAGAACAGCTCAAGATGTAAAGAAGGAGTCAACTCCATGTGAGAAATATATGTCTGATCATTTTCAGTGTGTTTTTTTTTTCAACCTTATCCTGTCAAATAAAAGGTTTCAAAGAGAAGAATAACTTTTGAGCATTTTGAGCAGCTTTCAAAAAAAATGTCAAAGAATAGCTCATGATATAAAGAAGGAGCCATGATGTAAATTCCTTAAGGAAGTATTCAACTCCAAGAGAGAAAGGATTTGTGTGTAAAGGGTGATACGGTCAAAATTTGGTCAATATCAACTTGACGTATTTCTTTCAATTTTGCATTTAAAAAACCTGAACACCCCTCATTTTGAAGGTGTGTGTGTGTAGAATGTTGCTCCTATTTTGATTTTGGAATTCACTCTTCAGTTGTCAAAATGCCGTCCAAGCAAGAAGAGCAGCGTATCAAAATTTTGCTCGCGCATCGCGAAAATCCGAGCTACTCGCACGCAAAGTTGGCAAAATCGCTAAAAGTTGCCAAATCAACCGTTACAAATGTAATTAAAGTGTTTGGGGAACGTTTGTCGACAGCCAGGAAGTCTGGATCGGGGGGAAATCGAAAACCGGAAGCCGCTGAAACGACAAAGAGAGTTGCCGGTAGTTTCAAGCGAAACCCTAACCTCTCTCTCCGAGATGCCGCAAATAAGCTGGGTGTATCGTCTACAACCGTGCATCGAGCCAAAAAACGAGCCGGACTATCGACTTACAAGAAGGTAGTGACTCCAAATCGCGATGATAAACAAAATACGACGGCCAAAGCGCGATCCCGGAGGCTGTACACGACGATGCTGACGAAGTTTGACTGCGTGGTAATGGACGACGAAACCTACGTCAAAGCCGACTACAAGCTGCTTCCGGGACAGGAGTTTTATACGGCAAAAGGAAGGGGAAAGGTAGCAGATGTTTTCAAGCACATGAAACTGTCAAAGTTCGCAAAGAAATATCTGGTTTGGCAAGCCATCTGTACCTGTGGCTTGAAAAGCAGCATTTTCATAGCTTCCGGGACTGTCAACCAAGAAATTTACGTGAAAGAGTGTTTTAATAAACGTCTGCTGCCTTTCCTGAAGAAACACGGTTGTTCCGTACTGTTTTGGCCGGATTTGGCATCTTGCCATTACGGTAAAAAGGCCATGGAGTGGTACGCCGCCAACAACGTGCAGGTGGTTCCCAAGGACAAGAACCCTCCCAACACGCCAGAGCTCCGCCCAATTGAGAAATACTGGGCTATTGTCAAGCGGAACCTAAAGAAGACCAAAAAAACTGCTAAGGGCGAGCAGCAGTTCAAGGCAAACTGGCTTTCTGCGGCGAAGAAGGTGGACAAGGTGGCTGTACAAAATCTGATGGCAGGGGTCAAGCGTAAGGCCCGGCAATTCGGATTTGGAAAAGCGGAAGCCTAACTGAATATTTTTCCTGAATTTTATACTAATTGAACTTGAAAAAGAAATTTAATTTGATTTTTTAAATAAACGATTTCACCGATTTACATGCGTTTTCCCTTGACCAAATTTTGACCGTATCACCCTTTATTTCAGATCGGTTTTTCAAAATATGTCATCTGTCAAAAAACAGCCCATGATGTAGAGAAGGAGAGACAATTTTTTTAGCATTTCTTGTTAAATAGTTTTAGTCTTTTTACAGTCAATGAATAGCTATATTATAAGAATAATAAGAAGGAGTAAACTCTAATAGAGAAATATTTTTTTAGCTTTTAAAGTTTAATGAAAACACAAAATTATAAGGAACAGCTCGATATTCTTCTTTTAAGAGCTAAGAAAAAAATAGCTGTAGAGCATTTTTGGATTTATTAAAAAAAAAACTGTTGCTCGTCAAAGAGTCAACTCCAAGAGTGATAAATGGTTTGTGAGTATTTCAGTTGTGGCGTATTTATTCCGGTAAAGAATAGCTCATGACGCAATGAAGGATTCAACGCCAAGAGAAATATAACTTTAGAGTATTTTTGAATTTAATCTACAACCTGTTAATGAACACCTCATGATACAAAGAAAGGAATGCTCCAGGAGATCAGTCCGCATCGTTTACTCTGTTTTTTCGTTTATTTGTTTAAAGTCGATATCTTTTTCCGTGCTAAGTACCAATGCTACCGACACCAGGGAGGCAACACCCATATTTGGACCCTGCCAACGGCTTTACTTCCCTTCCGAAAGAAGGCGTGATCAGAGATTTTATGCCTCAGAACATCCCGGCGGCGCCGACTGGGATTGAACCCAGGCCTTTTGAAGTGAGAGGCAATCACGTTTACTACTACACCACCGGCGCCACTTTTGTGCTCTCTTTTCGTGTGGATCTGTTTGCTTTTTGCTGAAGGACGTGTTACTGCTACCTAAAGCTACAACAAATTTAAACAGCACTTCTCAGTGCTGTATATTACCTGCAAATATTCTACCTTTTTCGATTCTTATTCCTCTTTTATCCTTGTCTGGACCCTACCCAAGGTGATCCTGCTTGGACATCGATTTGGAAAACATCTTTGATCATTCGGATTCTTATAACGGGTGTTCAATAAAATATGAAAATGATTTCACTGCCGTCCAGCGCTCTTGTGAGAGCATCGCGACTAAGTTGCGTCACACGGCTGACCAGAGCTCCTTCTCCAATATTCATTGACATTTTTAAGAAGAATAAACATTATGTTTTTAATAAAAAATACGGAATCCGTTGAAAAAGAAATAATTTTTTTTACTAGCTATCTGACTGAAAAAAATTGTCATTTTTATAGAACACAAAAATCACCGTTAGTAATCTGCTTGGAAGTTGATTTGGAGAAACCTTCTTTTGCTGTCATGCTACCTAAACGCAAAAGAAACGTGCAATATCTTTTCCCCCCATTTGATGAAATTTATTTGCGCAATCAATTTGATATGCTCACGGATGATGAGAATAATCCATACACCAGGCAAAATTCCAGTAAACTTTCCAGGCTTAATGCCAAAAAGGAAAGGTCCCACCTATTGTGATCACCACTTCCGATTTCCATGCTCTGTGCTCGGAACTTTTAAACTTCGTTAAATTCAAGTTTTCACTTCAAATTGGCCGCCTGGGTGTATGCCATGTAGGGTTAACTACCCCATTTCCGGCCTATTAAGCATAACCCGCACTTAGTCTTTCTTAATCTAGTTCAGTTTAGCACCAAACGGAATGTTATTATTACTCGTGGCTTCCAAATTTATTTACCTTTCCGTACGTACCGTAAGATTTGAAAACGAGACACCAATCGATGAAATATTGTCAAAAGTCTAGCACTGCTTCTTGACACCAAACTTGGCCTACGGATTTTAAAATTAGGCTTAACGCATTGAAACGCAATTGAAACGCCAATGAATTCACTTCGGCCTATCGGATGAAGATAAAAATTGATTCGGTCGGAGCGCTTCTTTTGTTTTTGGGAATAATTGGTGCAAACCTTCATACCACGCGTTCTCATTGACTTCGTTCGGTAGCGTATTAACTAAAGTATCGTTCCAAACGCATAATTGACTTGTTAACTCAGAAATCATGGATTTATTTGAAGTTTTCTGCTCGATAGGCCCAAAATGGGCGATTAGGCCGAAGTAGTTCTCTACCCTATTGGCTAAAAACTTGGACGAACCCAAACGTCTACTAAAGTATCTTACTGAGAAGCAGCCATGCATGGTAAATATTTTACATTCATTTCAAGCATTCATTAACATTCATTTGAGTCTAACTTTTTTCATCAGCAGAATTCCGTAAAATAATGTATGAAGCTTTTGTAGGTTTTATGATTAGTTATAACTTTTATCGTGAACTCAAATCTGTATATCTTTTGCATGATTAACCATTGTGAACAGAACCCACCATTGTTTTTTAGTAAATGTAAATTACATGTACTGAAAAACAATAATCGCCATGCATAAGATAAAGGGAAAATGGCTCTAATGTTGGCCTATGGATCTAAGATTTAACCCCATCGCTAAAAATCGGCAATTTATAAATTTTGCTTTATGATTTGCCATGTTTGGAAGCAACACATATCTTCTATTTACGACACCAAAAAAAAAACACCTGTTGCAAGGTTGTCTTGAAAGGTCTGCCCAGTGATGAATCTCTGTATCAAAGATGAATTGACTAAATTTCTTGGAGTTTAGCCAGTCTATGTAATCAGAATGGAAATAAAATTGCGTCCTGGCAATTCGCGCAACGGGATTTCTAATGTTTTTTGTCTAACTCACTTCTTTTCTAATGAACTAAACAATATCAAAGCCTTCCCAAGTAAGAACAATTCATATAATTATGTTGAGTAAACTTCTTTACAACCGAATCCAGTCATACAAAGGTAATATAAACTGTAATAGAACATGTGTGTGGCTTGGGTTAGAAAAGGCTATCCTTATGCTCCATGGCCGAGTGAAGTGGGAACACTTCAGGAAAACTAAAGGAAATTTCCAAACCTCACCCAGTGCCGTAAGTGCCGGGCATGGGTTCACGGAACAAAACATTGCTACATGCCAGCTAAATGCAATTGTGGTGATTCATCTCATGCACAGGGTGACTGTCCTGTGAAAGAAGATCCTAAGAAATTTAAAAGTTAAAATTGTGATGAAAACCACACATCCAATTTTTGAGAATGCAAAACTCGTAAAGCGTTTGAACAATCGTATGTTCTCGGTGACAGGTAGGAAACGCTCCACGTTCCCGACCAGGTACTAATTCCTCTGCTGTTAACAACGATCAGCGAGGAACAAATTCTATATTCGTACCCGTAGGTTCAAACAGCTCACAAGCTTCAAATTCATCATCTATACCCAGCGCCGGATTTAGAATCCGTAGGGCCTATATTATCTGCCATGGAAGTTTGAATTTTAAATGTGCGATCGTAGTTTTCCTCTTACCATTTTCATATAAAACATTTCTTTTATTAGAGGAAAATCAAACAAAGATCTACATTTCACCACAAAAAAAATACAGCTGTGATCCGGAGGCAAATTGATCACCGTGGTAAAATTGGTTGGTTGGTGATAGAAATCAAGAGAAATCTTGATAGCATTCCATTATGAGCCTCCAATGGTTTCTCTGACGACTTTCTCTTTACAAAAAAGTAGATTTTTCTGAATAAATTTTAATTTTATTTGATTGACGGTCGATATCATTTAATACCAGGTTTCAAACATACAAATTATAGGATTGAAACGATTGTTATCCTTAACTTGAAAGTGACATTTTCAATGAATCAAGTTTCAATCAAGCTATTTTTTTAAGTACGGTAAAAAATTTTCCACGTCAGAATTTAAAATTTACTGTGAAATAACCAGGTGACCCTTCGTAGTTGTTAACATCCATACCTCTAAGGCCAAAGTCACCGAGTTCAAATCTCACCCCGGACAAGTCACGAATGACCCAAGACTGTTAAAGCGACTATAATAAACAAAACAGTTATAATAACAAATGCCTGTATTAAAAATCATATTTTCAATACCATTTGCTGAAAATGTATTTCGAACAAGGATTTAGGGAACCAACGTAAAATAAGAATATCTCATAGTTGAAGATGCTATCTCATAGAAAGTTACTCAAAAGCCGTTTGAAAGGTTTTCAAACGGCTTTCACTCAATAATTTGAGATTTCAAAAAAGCCGAAATCCAAAAAACCCCTAAATATAATAAGTAATCACGATAAATGATAGCATCATAATAGCCTCTTGATTTTCACACCATGAGTTTGTCAGTTTTCTTCAGAATTAATTTTCATATTTACGTTTTAGGTGATCAAGTTGCCCCCGAATTACGGAATTCAATTAAGAATCGCGTTGATTCTCTCTTTTTTTCAATGATCAAATCAGTATAAATAATTTAAACATCCATTAAGCTTTGATGGCTAAATTTAGCTTCAATGTAGACGCCAATACTTGAAAATCAATCTGCCTAAGAGAATTACTTTGGATGTTCAGCAAACAAAAATAATTCAGCCATTCATCAGTTATCGATGTCCTCAGTGATGCTCATTAGCAATTATTATCCCGATTTAGAGTTGGACATAACAAACTCACGCACGCTCATTAAATAGGAAGTACCCGTAACCCCCCTCAATGCGAAGTATGTCAGTGTTGCCTAACAGTGGAACATCTGCTCGTTTTCTGTCCAGTATACGAAAACTGTCCGAAAACCGTTGACTTACCTGGATCCATACGAGAAATCCTATGCAATGATCCCAACGCTGAAGAAAAATTGTTGTTATTCCTGAGATAAAATATGACCACTTTGTGATTTACAATTTTCGACCTTGAACTGAATGTAGTACTTTTTATATTTCCTATCCATTAGAGGCGAATTAATTTGTTAAATTTTAAAAGCTCTTAAACAAAATAATAAATAAATAAAATAAATCATTAGCAATAGCAACTTTGCTGGAAGATCTTTTACCTCAACTCAACAATTGGTAACCAACAAGCTCAGATATATTGGCAGACAAACGTATACAATTACAGCTTTCCCTCGAAAAACGCTTTACCCACTAAGTTTTACCCATCGCTTTGTCTCGGTGGGTTTTCAACTAAGTTCTCTGACTGTCTGCGAGTGACCAGTTCTCCATTGGCACTACTCACATGCAAAAAATCAGACCGACTGGTTGAAACCCCACCGAGAAAAAGCGGTGGGTGCAACTCAGTTGGTAACGCGTTCTTCGGGGGATAGCTGTATATCAGAAGTTCAGAGCTAAGCTTTGTGATTGAAAATAAAATGAGAATATATTTAATAAATTCAATAAATTCAATAATACAACACATATTTTCTGAGCCTCCATGGGTGGGTGCCCGAGGCGGTGCCCACATTGCCTCCCTCAAATGCAAACCTGTCCACACTGTGGTGAACGACGCGACGCCGGCCAAGTAGTCCCACGATGAAATCCAGCGTCCATCCGTCTGGAAAATCGTTAACAGAATCAACGAACAGGCCACAAAGAAATTTTCTGCATCTCGGCAACGATGATTGGTTGCCGACAATTCTCGCGTCACTTTTCAAATAGACCAATGTAACATATCCACCATTTTGAGAAAATCGAAGTTGAAGTTCGACGGCTTATTATTTATACTCTTTAGAAACAATACTGTTTGCAATACTATTTTTAATGTAGTCAGTGAATAATAACGTTGAAAATTCAGTAAAAACGGTAAAACTCACATTTTACTTTGAATTTCATGCAACAATTCAGCAAAAAATCACATAAGACGTCTTTACTAGTCAAGTTGCACATCGAACATGTTACATTGTACGATTTTCCTCAATGACATAATCAATAAGTGTTACATTGGACGATTTGTATTACATGATATTAGATTACCTTTCACAGGTTTCAGAAAAGAGTACCTAACTTTAGATTGGCCCCGCCTTTAGAAAATGAGCACCAATCATGTTAGGCAGTCCGAATGACCGAAGTAACAATCATGTACCCATCATTTCAAACTGTTGTTGGACAATGTTTAACCTATGATTATCTTAAATAAATGAAAATATATTTGGATGGGTATTTTTGCATCACATACAATGATAGAAGAGCAATAGTTTGTATCGTTTAACTCGATTTGTTTACATTTGTTACTTAGGAGCTGTTGGCAAAGTGACGTGAGATTTCTATCGTTTTTTTTTGTTTGTGTCTTCGTTGCTGACGTTGCCGTTTACTTTAAAATCCATCTCAACCCGTTCAGCGTTTCGTTATTTTTTCGATTGGGTTGCGCATTATCTCTTGGATTTCTATTTGTGCAAGGTACACTGAACAACATTACTGTCTAATTTATGTAAAAGTAAATTCTTCGCATAATAACTGATCCATCTTTTAATTCTAATTTAACTCTTATGCTCATCATAATCACAGCGTATACCTGCTGCAAAAAATGTTCAGTAAGTAAATAGAGCTACCTATGCTACTATTGCATCTGGTAAAAATTAAAATTAAAATCCTAGCCATAATTATTCCAATGGTATATCACAGTTCCAAATGCTTTCGAAAAATTCGTGGTACTCTAGGATCAGTTTTGTGGATTGACCATTTTAAGGACGTTTCAAATATTCCGGAGAACGATTCCATGGCCTTTTAGGTTCATGTTTATGTTACGAACCCAAATTTACTTATATATGACAGTTCCAAGCTTCGTGGATTGTCCACTTTCACGGATGTTCTAGATCTTTCTAAAAGCGTTCTGTTGACTTCAAGATTCATATATTTACAAGAACCATGACTGTATTATGGCTAATTATATACATTTGTGTCCATTAATGTAAATTATAGAACTCAGCCACTTGCAATACCCATAAAGGTTCCTTTAAAAACTTGTAACTACTCTTTTTGCTTTAAAAAAAAGAATCACCTTCCAGTAACTTTTGAAATATCCCAAGAAATAATTTCTAATCCTAGCAGCTCTTCTTGCAATTACCGTAGAGCTGATTTGGAGCAATAATTCTTTGCAATACAAAGATGAAATTAATTATGCACTACTACTTCTATAGTTGAAGCAAGAGCTGCCTCAGTACCAAAATGCAAGGTTAAATTCGATTCAACTATAATAGACGACTATCTACAGCTCTTGTTCCGTCTGAAAAATGTCCGTAGGAGACAATATCAAAGAACACGTGATCCTGCCATCCCAAGTAGCACGCAAGTCCTATAACAGTTAATGTAACCTTTAAATAATTTGATTTGGTTGTAAAGAAGTTTACTCAACCTAATTGCATGAAGATGTGTTATTTGGGATGAAAGTTATCTGGCGGGATTTTCAAAAACAAATTAAAAAGCAATTCTCTGCCCTGAGGAACAAAACTTTTGAAAATAATGTTTCTAAATTAGACCCGAGTTCCAAACCTTTGGAGAATCTCACAAGAATTTTTAAAAACCTCAAAAGCCTATTCCAGCACTTAAGAAGGTGGTAAAATTTTAATCACAATTTCGGAAAAAGGTCAGAATCTTGCTAAGCATTTCGAGAGCTTACATAATTTAAATTTGGGTCTTTCTAGTCCTGCTGAGAAATAGATTGCTTGGGATTATCTGACTATTTTTTCTCGGGAAAATATTTTTGAAAATTCCTGGGGGACTGATTTGGATGATGTAAGATCTATTACTCGATCATAATATGAAATCTGCAGGTGCTGATGGAATTTTCTAAAAAACGCTCAGAGTGTACCTTATATTTCTTGGTGAAATTATCTAATAGATGTTCTCATTTGGCATACTCTCCTGATAAATGGAACAGTGCAGAAGTTGTTCCCATTTTGAAGCTGGATAATACTCCAGCTGAAGCTTCTTGTTACCATCCAATAAGTTTGCTTTCATCAATAAGTAAAGTTTTTGAAAAGATAATACATACAACTTGACTTGAGAAGGGTCTTATGGACCCCAGGGAAATCTGAGCCTCTTCTCCCAGTCACGTAATACATTGCATATGGAATGTACTACCTGATTGGGATAGTTGCCAATAAGTAGTGATGGCTACTCACATAAATAGTGGCCTACCACTACACCGTTCGAAAAATTCATGTAAATTTCTGCGAGATATAGCGCACATAAATTTAACGATATTTCGTGTAAATTTAAGCGCAATATCGCATAAATTTGCAATATTGCATGCAAGCTTGCGATTTCCCTGCTTATGCCAAATATAGCTCAAAATTAAACGAGGGGAGATTTTACGCGGTAGTTAAAATTCAGAATTTTTTTCTGTGTACGACATGGTATAAACTAAAAAGAGGAAACATGAAAATTTATCAAAGTAATGGTCGCGGTGATGCAATGTCCCCAACACAGGAAAACACTGTGGAGCGAAAATTTCAAATTTTGCATCAGAATTAGGTTCATCCACTGAAGAAAAGTTGATAGGAGAGCGGGCCGTGTTAACTATTAAGCGTTTTTTTTTTTTTTTTTAACTCTTTATTTGTTCCAAATTCAAAATAAATTACATTTCATTTTTAACCTAGGTGCTCCAGTTACTACAGTAACTTACCAGCCTTAATTGTTATGATATATATCTAAGTGTTTTTACATTGTTCCTGTCTTGGCAATTCAGTACTTTAAACAGGTTTTTTAAACCTGCATGTCAGTATAACAATTGATAGCTTAAAACTAAATAACTAAAACTAAATCTTATCTAAGTATAAAGGGAATTAATCGTTGCAATTGAGGATTGTAACGATTTTTGCCGGAAATTATTAATTATTTTGTTGGACATTTGTGCTAAAGTCTCAACATTCGAAATTCTATGTACTTCGGTAGTACTGTACCAGGGAGGCAACTTCAAAATCATCTTCAGAATTTTGTTCTGAATCCTTTGAAGTGCTTTTTTCCTGGTAGTGCAACAACTAGACCATATTGGCACAGCGTAAAGCATGGCCGGTCTAAAAACTTGTTTAAATATTAGAAGTTTATTCGTCAGGCAAAGTTTGGATTTCCTGTTAATAAGAGGATACAAACATTTTATATATTTGTTACATTTGGCTTGAATGCCCTCAATGTGATCTTTAAAAGTTAATTTATGGTCAAGTACTAATCCAAGATATTTCACTTGGTTTGACCAGGAAATTGGAACTCCGTTCATAGTGACTATGTGACTACTACTAGGTTTCAAAAACGAAGCTCTAGGCTTATGTGGAAATATTATAAGTTGAGTTTTGGAAGCGTTGGGAGAAATCTTCCATTTTTGTAAATAAGAAGAGAAAATATCTAAACTTTTCTGCAGTCTGCTGCAAATAACACGAAGACTTCTTCCTTTAGCGGAAATGCCTGTGTCATCAGCGAACAAAGATTTGTGGCAACCCTGAGGCAAATCAGGGAGGTCCGAAGTGAAAATGTTATACAATATAGGCCCAAGAATGCTACCCTGAGGAACTCCTGCTCTAACAGGTAGTCGATTAGATTTGGAATTTTGATAATTTACCTGCAGAGTTCTGTCAGTTAAATAATTTTGAACTAATTTCATAATGTAAAGTGGAAAATTAAACTTTTTCAATTTAGCAATCAAACCTTCATGCCAAACACTGTCGAATGCTTTTTCTATGTCTAGAAGAGCAACTCCAGTTGAGTGGCCTTCAGATTTGTTTGAACGAATTAAATTGGTAACTCTCAAGAGTTGATGAGTAGTTGAATGCCCATGGCGAAATCCAAACTGCTCATCTGCAAAAATTGAGTTCGTATTGATGTGAAGCATCATTCTATTCAAAATTATTTTTTCAAAAAGTTTACTTATTGAAGAAAGCAAACTTATTGGACGGTAGCTAGAAGCTTCAGCTGGATTTTTATCCGGCTTCAAAATTGGAACAACTTTTGCATTTTTCCATTTATCAGGAAAGTATGCCAAATGGAAACATCTGTTAAATAATTTTACCAGGAAAGACAAGGTACTCTCTGGGAGTTTTTTGATGAGGATATAGAAAATTCCATCATCACCTGGAGCTTTCATATTTTGAAATTTTTTAGTTATAGACCTTACTTCGTCCAAATCAGTCCCCCAGGAATCATCAAAAATATTTTCCCGAGAGAAAATATTCCGAAAATCCCGAGCAACCTGGTTCTCAATAGGACTAGTAAGACTTAAACTGAAATTATGGGAACTCTCGAATTGCTTAGCAAGTTTCTGAGCTTTTTCCAAATTTGTGATCAAAATTTTACCACCTTCTTTAAGCGCTGGAATTGGCTTTTGAGGTTTTTTCAAAATTTTTGTGAGTTTCCAAAAGGGTTTGGAACTCGGGTCTAATTTAGAAACATTATTTTCAAAAGTTTTGTTCCTCAGGGCAGAGAATCGCTTTTTAATTTGTTTTTGCAAATCCCGCCAGATAACTTTCATGGCAGGATCGCGTGTTCTTTGAAATTGTCTCCTACGGACATTTTTAAGACGGATCAAGAGCTGAAGATCATCGTCTATCATAATTGAATCGAATTTAACCTCGCATTTTGGTACTGAGGCAGCTCTTGCTTCAACTATAGAAGTAGTCAGAGATTCAAGAGCATAATTAATTTCATCTTTGGTTTGCAAAGGAATGTTTGGATCGAAGTTATATTCCATAAATGTTCGATATTGCTCCCAATCAGCCCTATGGTAATTGAAAGTAAAGCTGTTGGGATTAGAAATTATTTCTTGGGATATTTCAAAAGTTACTGGAAGGTGATCAGAACCGAAGTCAGCATGGGTAACCAATTGGCTACAAAGATGACATGAATCAGTTAAGACCAAATCAATAGTGGAGGGATTTCTTGCAGAAGAAAAGCATGTTGGGCTGTTTGGATATTGAATAGTGTAATAACCTGCAGAACAATCATCAAACAGAATATTACCATTGGAATTGCTTTGAGCATTATTCCATGAACGGTGTCTTGCATTAAAATCACCAATAATAAAGAATTTAGACCTATGACGGGTAAGTTTCTGGAGGTCACCCTTGAGAAAATTCTTTTGCTGGCCTACGCATTGGAATGGCAAATAGGCAGCTATAAACGTAAGTTGTCCAAATTTTGTTTCAACAGAAACTCCCAAAGTTTCAAAAACTTTGGTTTCAAATGAAGAAAGAATTTTATGCTTGATTCGTCTATGAATAATGATGGCAACGCCACCACAGGGTCCATCAAGACGATCATTTCTATAAATCAAGTAATTTGCGTCCTTCTTAACCTTATGGTCAGGTTTAAGGAACGTTTCAGTTATAACGGCAATATGCTCGTTATGAACTCTCAAAAAATTAAATAGCTCGTCTTCATTATCTTTAAGAGATCGAGCATTCCAATTTAAAATGTTTAATGCTTTAAAATCCATTACTGAATTTTAAAGTCATGACAATATTATTAGCAAATTTTACTCCAGTTTGAATAGCATCAAACATGGAGTTAGATTTAAGCATATCAGAAATCATGTCAATTAATGAATTCTGTAAAAATTCCATTTTAGGGGCAGTAATGCTTCCTAAGTCAAAATTGTCAAAATTTCCGTTAGAACGTTGGTTAGTATTTTGATTTCTACCCGCTGCAATAGCAGCATAGGTAGCTCCATTAACTCGCTGAACATTGTTAGCAGCGAGGGGAGTAGGTACAGATGAAACATTTGAAGCAGGGGTGATATTTGTACCTACGGGTACGAATGTAGAATTTGTTCCTCGCTGACCGTTGTTAACAGCAGAGGAATTTGTACCTGGTCGGAAACGTGGAGTGTTTCCTACCTGACGGTTAGAACGAGATTGTAGGATCGCTTTGCGAGTCTTACATTCCCAAAAATTGGATTTGTGGTTTTCACCACAATTTGAACATTTAAATTTCTTAGGATCTTCCTTCACAGGACAGTCGTCCTTTGCGTGAGAGGAATCACCACAATTCATGCATTTAGCTGGTATGTAGCAATTTTTAGTTCCGTGACCCCATCCCTGGCACTTACGGCACTGAGTGAGGTTTTGGAAATTTCCTCCAGTCTTCCTGAAGTGTTCCCACTTCACTCGGACATGGAGCATAAGGCTAGCTTTTTCTAAGGCCTTAAGGTTGTTTAGTTCACTAGACTTGAAGTGAACTAAATAAAAATCATTAGAAATCCCGTTGCGCGAATCGCCAGGACGGGATTTCATTTTCATTTTGATTACTTGGAGTGGCACAACTCCAAGTAATTTTGCCAGTTCATCTTTGATCTGATCCAGGGATTCACCACTTGGCAGTCCTTTCATGACAACCTTGAACACACGTTCAGTTTTGGTGTCGTAAGTAAAAAATTTGTGCTTCTTCTCAGTAAGATACTTGAGAAGACATTTAAATCCGTCCAAGGTTTCAGCCAATACACGGCATTCACCCCGACGTCCAATTTGTAGTGAAAACTTAACTTTCACGAAATTCAAAAGTTCCATGCGAAGAGCATGGAAATCGGTAGTGGTTATCACAATAGGGGGAATCTTTTCCTTCTTGGCATTAAGCCGGGAAAGTTTACTAGAATTTTTCTTGGATGATGGATCATTCTCATCATCCGTGAGCAAATCAAATTGATTACTCAAATTAATTTCTTCAGAAGGGGGGTCAAGAGTTTGCCCCTTTCTTTTGCGTTTAGGCGCCATGGCGGCAGTAAATTTTTTTATCCAAATCGACTTCCAAGCAGATTACTATAAGAATCTGAAGGATCGAAGAGGAATTTTCCAAATCGATATCCAAGAAGGATTACCTCGGGTAGGGTCCAAACAAGGATCGAAGAGGAATAAGAGGAGTTGAACAAGGTAGAAAATTTTTACAGGTTGAGCACTGAAAAGTGCTGTTTAAATTTGTTGTAGCTTTAGGTAGTAGTAACACTTCCTTAAGCAAAAAGCAAATAGATCCGCACGGCAAGAGAGCACGATGCGGACTGAACTATTAAGTGTTCATTATTCATTAGCAATGAGCATTAAAAGTTCATTTTCAGAAAACAAGGCCTCACTCTTTAATCAAATTGTCATCAGTACATACAAATATGCACTCACTTATGGTATCATGTAGCATAGTACACTGCATGTTGAATGTTGTATAAGCTACTTTGTCTCTGGTATTATTGGTGCAATTATTTTCTCTCTGCCACAGAGCTTCATAATACCCAAAAAGTAATTGGGGTTGTTCTATTTAATTTTAATAGAAAAAAATAGCGATGGTGTTCTATAATTGGAGGTGACGTGATCGAGATTTTATTATATCTAGATTAATTTTTTGAAGGGACGTATCAGCTTTTGTAAACAATCAATAAAATCTTCCCCTAACTGATAGTGGTGTTAGTATGCGTGGGCGAGCTACCAGTTACGCCAAATCGACGATCAAATGCATTGTTTACAAAAGCTGATACGTCCGTTCGAAAAAGTATTCGAGATATGTTATAAATTCTTCTCCCGTCCTATCAACAGGTTGAACACACAGACGAAACGCATCTGATCATATAATTTTAAAAATTCTGTGTTTGGTTCCGTTACGATCTAACAAACGTTTTGAAAAGTCCTTATTAGTTTAGCGCAAATGCCATTTCCGAACTCTTATACAAACTTCGAACGTTTCACTGTGGACCACTTATGCCCTACTAGCCGAATTGATCAAGGATTTTATGTTGCAAAATGTTCCCTCTTTTTAACTGCCATTTTTTCTTCGTTTTGCTTCTCCATCTCACGGAATTCCAATCGTTTATGTTCGAAGGGGACTTATGATTTTCGGTAGTGAGCTGCCGATCTCGAGTTATGGGTTTGTTTTGTGTGTGCGAGAGAAAACAGATACCTAGCCGGTGATAAGAAGAGTTTTGGCAAACAAGGAACCCATTTTCGGTGGTTGGAACAACAACAACATGTATGGGGTGTGTATTGTTTGTGAAGGATATAAATTTTCCTTGCCAAATCCGAAAATTCGACACAGAAAGAATCGAACCTTTATCCCAGCGAACGGTTTTCCAATAAATCATAAGTGAAAGACTTTCCTTTCATCGGAATCCACCGCAGCTTTCGCATTTAATTACGACAAAGTGTTGGGCCGGAGATTAAAGTCGAAACCTCTGCGAAGCTGCTCGATGACATGACTAGACCAGACCAGGCGAAAAGTTTCCCTTCCATCTGCGGGGATTTCAATATATCATTTTACCCAGCTAGGGCCAGGGCCGGTTGGCAGGCCGCCGTTGCATTCGTACTCATTTTGCTGCGTTTGCATGTCTCGATGGATCGCTAATAAATCCTGACTCCGGACAGACGTTTCATGTAATATCAAACTGTACACACATTGATATGCGTGGAAGTACCGCAGACAGGCCGATTCAAGCGACCAACCGACCGCAGGAAGGCAGGGCCAGTGCTAGGCCCAAGCCAGGGAAGACGATTATGACTAGAGACAGGTAAATTTCTCCTAAAAACGGACTCATGCGTATCAAAGTGCAGCATAAGCGGGAAAAATTTCTCCTACTCAATTTGCGACAGAGCATACACCAGACAGCGCCCACCGGCATGATGCGTATGCTGGTAATGCTAATCCGGTGAGGCACTATGGGGCTTTGCGTGGATGCTGCGTGGCATAGAAACCGAAGATTACCGGTGTATTAATTGTTACTCGATTTACCTGTCAGGAAAACTTGAAGGGCTTGGGATCGGTCGGAAATCGGATTTGAGGTTTCTCCGTTGACGACTGGAGGAAAGTGCTCCGGAAACCACAAAGATAGTCTACTTTGTATGGTGGAAAGTTTGAAGCAAGTTCAAACTAGCGAAAATTAAACTACTAAAAGGCATCAGTCAGTCCCAATGCCTCGTTTGGATCTTGTTAAACGTGCGATGCATTGAAATTGCGAGTAAAAAGACATCATTAGCTACCCCGCTGAGCTGTGACAACTCTCACATAACGACAATGACCATCCATTATCATCCCATAGAAACGGACATAGTCAATGGACGAGCTTCGTCTTCATCAGGCTACGAACTAGACCTGTGTGTGTGTGTGTGTCTACCTGTGCCCATCAACCGAACGCCGCGCGCGCACTCCGAATACGTGGTGACAATGGGACGTTGGTATTTTAATAGCATCATCTTCAGCGTTCGCAACCAACTGCCCCAAGTCTCGCCTCCTGGAACCGCGGCAGCGATCGGTGGCTACCATTATTATTGTGTCCCATCCAGTCAGCGGTGGTCAAGTTCAGCCGCATCGCATCTTCGCATCATCACGGGCCAGCTCTCTGCGCTGGGCTGATGTTTAACAAATCAAGTGACACTGATGATGGACCCGATATGGACTTGCCTGGACTCGGACCTGGGGCAGACGCATCAACAAGATAAAGCATGTCCAATGTTGTCATTGATTTTCATCAAATTAAATTTTAATAAGGTGCCAACCCGGGGTTTCTCAAAGACCGGCGGGTTGGCGCAATCGGACCGCGTACAGTGGTGATTTCGCACGTTAACGCAAACAGATCAATCTCTCCGGGATGGGAGATAGAGCGGAGCGGAAGGTGATCGGTTCCGCCCCGGCGTAGATTTGTACCGACAACAGTAGGTCGTCGGTTAGCAGCATCACAAGGGTGATAGGGTGAATCAGTTCTTTGCTTTATACATGTAAAGCTAAATTTTCAAAGATGGCAATTTTCGAATCACCCTAGTGCACTGCTAGGACGTTTGTTGGTAGAGCAAGTGTCAACCATCGAGAATGGCCGCAGTCAGTGGATAGATAGAGAGAAAGAGCGGGCTTGATGGTGCGCCCGGAGGTGATGAATAAATCATTCGGAGTCGCGTACTATTGGTCAGTTCCATGTGAAATGCTTCGTATTGTGTTTGATGGATGCTGACTGGACTGCGATGAGGTGGTGGGGGGTGATGGAGTGGGATCGACGAGGCGGTGCGATTTTCACGCAGGCGCACACTGTTTAGGTCCGCTTTTCGCCGTGGTCATTAAGACGGTCGCTTTTGTCTAGGAAGGGGTCGACACACTGCTGGTGCACTGACTGGTGGTGAGTGTGTCGATTGAGTGATTTATATCGGTTCATTAGTGCGTTGGGAAACAATGTTTGAACACGGAGACCGATGGCGACGCAGGATGACAAGATAAGGAATGAGGGAAATCACAGCTAATTGCATTGAAATTTCGCCGGCTTTTGAACGGTGCCGACGACTGAGGCGACAGACCGGCTAGAGCCGGTATGAGTAGCAAGAATTTAAATCCTGATTTAATGCTTAGGATAATTTAGAAACTTTATACTGCGCAAGTCATTGCATACAATGTATGGGTTTTATTTGAATTCTCGAGTAGCTGATGTTCTCTAGGTATCACGATTTCTCCCCCATAAAGTTTTAATCTTCTACCTCGGAATGCGTGATTTACAGAGCGACTTGACTGCTGAAGCAAGTGGCAAGACCGATAGTAGTCTCGTTCGCTTGTCACCTGGCATCAACATTACGTAAACGGTTCCTTAAATGGCAACATTGAATGCCCTTTCCCGCCTTTCGTCGGCGTACTGTTTTCCCAAATTGGTTCTGCAAAGAATCTGCATTTGGTGCTGACAGATGGGACACACTTGCCAAGTAGTCTTCGGAACAGGTCACATCGTGGAAGTTTGTGAATTTTTAAACATAACTGCGCTCAACAGGCCGCACAGCATAACTGAAGACTTCAACTCCGATAGTATTGGTCTCCCTTAGGAACGATCTTCACCGCTTGTAATTTGTTCTCAGCCAAGTTTCTCTGGTTATACCCATTAACATCTGTTTATTGGCAATGGGTAAACATTCTAGACCCGGAGCTCAGTGAAAATTCATAGTAATCAACAATTCCTGAATTTTTTTTCTCGACGCTTTGAATTAGTGACCGTGGTTTTTGCAAATTTGAGAAATCGAAAATTAAATAAGAGTGTGATTAAACGATCGTACAATGCACAGTAGGCAAGGAATTAAATCTAGCAATAATCATGGATGCTAAAATCTCTGGAACTCTGCGGGTGAGAGATTGACCACGGAATACCGCCGTTGACGTTGCATTATATCAGTCAGATATTTGTTTGTTTATAAACAAAAACTACAAGGGACAGCCCGATGGGGTTGTACGCAATGGTGACGTAGGACTACGTGGTCTTATATTATAAATATTATTTGTTAACTGCAGCAGGAGCCGGTGTTTTGTGTAAGAATAGGAATTTGAGCGAGGTTCTTTCAGTTTATACTCTTTAGTATGACGCGCTTGACTTAGATGGCCCACAACGAATCACGAAGAGCTACTGATTCCGATCAATAGCAGTGCGGCTTCTTCCTCCTTCTATGGGTGCTCATGTTGGCTGCAGTTCACTGCTTGGGTACTGGAGAACAATGTTCAACGCCACGCTCCGAAAGCACTGCTGCTGCTGCAGCTAATGCCGACGAACGGACAAGACCACGCACTGTGATTGGAACTGAATCTGATCAGCGGTTAAGGCCAGTCTTGATAGCTGGTTGCTTGCTGGGAGCCTTTCGTTGTGCACTGGAGAACACCACCACTCCCTGCGCGGTGATTGAATAAACACCGTTTGGTGAGACCGGATGGAATTCAACTTTGAAATCTGTGTTAGGGAAATCGCTTTTCGCATGCAATCGGTGATAATTTTAACTATCATTGCAACAGTTGCACATTCGTGTAATTTTCAATAGTAAAAATTTGATAAATGATAAAGTCTTAATTCCAAAAGATGATATATCTGACCGATTGGTGATGAAATTATTGAAATTGGTCTAGGGGCAGCTGAGTTATGAACGTTCAAAATCTTTCATAATTTTGTTCCATGTTCCATTTTTGGTTTTCACAAAGTGTACCCCCATATAGAAATCACAGAAGTAGTCCTACGTCAAAAGATATCAGGGGTTATTCACAAATAATGTAGAAGAATATTGGTTAGGGGCGTCTCAATTTTTCTTACAGTTTGTTACAATTGGTAGTAGACAAAAAAACAAACAAAAGCAAAAACACGTTTGATCATGCAGTTTGGCCTTTGGATGATCGGAGTGTGTGACCGGGACAGGTGTTTAAAGTGCAAGCCAGGAGAAAATGAAAATGGTATGGAAGAGATGTAAAGGGCCACCCACATTAGATCCGGATCTGACGCGTTGCGGCAAAGTGACAGTTAAATCTAATGTCTAACTATCAAATTTACATCACCGCAACGTAAACGGATCCAATGAGGGTGACCCTTTAATTATCTCTATTAATCGTGCTGCTCTGGAATTGGCTAGTGGAAGATATGCGTTGAATATTTTGGAATTCTCTCCCAGATATCGGATATGGATTGATTTTGGTGAGTTTGATCCAGTTGATATTTATTTCAACTTGTTTTTCTCATTGTTATTGATTTTCTATTGAAAAAAGTAATGGTATTCGGTCTTCGGACATTACGATTTATGTCAGGCTACTATTGTAGAAAATCGTAACTGATAGATCTTTGGTGGAACGGACCAATCTTACCGCACTGTAAATCGATCATAGTTTTTCCGGTGACCTTCGATAGTGTTCAACGATTTTGGTGGGTTGATTACAAAAGTTTATTATTGTTTTAAACAGTGTGACTACAGTGGACGTACGGATTATTACGCTTATTCCGTTGATTAGTTTGTGATTAATCGGGTTTAGAGGTTAGACACAAGAACTTTTTCAGATCGGTTCCGTGTCGGTTATAATTGTCGCTGTTATAATGTGTTGTCATTCAAAAAGTTCGATGCAGGTTTTATGGTGAAAGTTTTTTCATTAAGAATAGTGCCATGTTTTCTGTTTTTGTGTTTTTATGAGGTGCGTATATTTTTTCTTTTTATTTCTTTTCGAAATTTTCCAAAATTAGTTAAAGGTTGTGATAAATTTACGAATATCGTAAGAACCTAATAGAAGTTAAGATTACTATAGTAAATGCCAATAATTTCAAAAAAGATTCATCAGCAGAGGGAGTTCAGAAAACTTCTGCAATACTTAAAGAACTTCAAAGAAGTTTTTTTTTTTAAATTAAAGGTGGTTTCATGAACTTTGGATAATATGCAGGAATTTTTGAGAAGTTGTGAGAATTTCAGTGATATCCAGATAACTTAAATGAACCATAAGTGACGAACCAGCCACCTTCTGACAATTACTGAGAAGCGCACAGAATTTTAGAAAAATTGTGGAAATTTTAAAAAAAATCAACGAACTTTAGAAAGCTTTTAGATCTTTAGGGTAGTTCCGCTAGCTTCAAAGAAGTTTCGAGAACTTAAGGAAAGTCCAAACCATAATTAAGTTGATAATTTTTGAAAACTTCAAAAGTATACTGTAAAGATTCCTATAGTACGGTTAATAGGGACCGTACTATAGGAACCGGCATTAGCGCATACACGTAGCATATGGAATTAGAGCTAATTGGGCGGTAATTTGAAGAGATAACTTCCTGGTGTCTTCTGAAAAGTTATTAAACAGAAAATTTGCCACCTTTTGGGAGCATTTAGCATCGGGAAAGTTACGAGTCTGATTCTCCGGAAGACTCGGAAAATCCGTAAAAGTGGTCAATTCATGAAACTAATCTTACACTCAAAATAATCTACACGTTGAAGCTACGTGAAAAATCACGTAAGTTCTCACCTTTTCCTCTCCTCTCACTTTTACGTGGTTCACGTAGAATGTACGTGATGTCCCTTGAATTTCACAGGGAGTTCCTGTGTAACACACTTACATAATCAATGAAATGTACGTGATTTTCACATAATACTGAGTCTATGTGCGTTTCACGTAAAACTTATGAGTTGTCCACATGTAAACAAAAGAGTGGTACGTACACTCAGAGCGGTGCAAATCATGGCGGCATAATAATGGGCTTCGGTATTTTTTAAAGAATGTGGCAAGATGTAAGTATAAAATTATGGATTATTTGTTTTTCTTTGACAAAAACAAACTGACTGTTTCATCGTACTCAACAGAATGATGTCAAGCTATCCAGCAGTTTCTTCATCAACGAAAAAAAAAAACATCTAGGCCCATCTCATTGATCGTCCAGATTTGTGCTGCGTTTCGAATATTTATAATATTTATAAAAAAATGCTGTTGTGTTTTATTTAGAAAATTTTAATAAATCAAAGGAATATTATTATTATTACCATTAATACCGCAAAGATTTTATCTACAAAATAATGAAATTTTTGTATAAACAGTGCCAAATATTGATACTAGATTCCTCCAATGAATGTCACCGACCAAATCACGTAACTTCTATGTGATAATCCTATGGCGGTCAAGTTTCATAAAATGAGTGCCCCTACATGAGAATCACATAGCTCTTATGCGAAAAGTACGATGGAAAAAATCTACGTATGTTTTCACGTAGCATTGACGTGAAAATTATTCTGAGTGTAGAGCTCTGCGGTTTTTTCGAAATCTCTCACAGAATTAATTTGGAGTTGTTACCTGAATATGGACCCAAAGGACTACGGTATGGTCCACTGGAAGATCCGGAACATCCGTAAAAGTGGTCAATTCATGAATCTCCGTAGATCCCATGGTCCAATTTCTGGTCACAAATCTTAATGCATTGTGATATAACGTCTATGAGTGGTTTCGAAAAAACCGCGCAGCTCTAGAATTTGTTTCGTGAATTGACCACTTTTACGGATGTTCCGGAACTTCCAGAGGACCATCTCATAGTCCCCAGAGTCCAAATTCCATTAAAAACTCTGAATTCATTTTGATAAGACGCCTTTGAGTGGTTTCGACAAAACCACGGAGTTCTACGATCGGTTTCATGAATCAACCACTTTTACGGATGTTCCGAATCATTTAATGAACCATCCCGTAGTCCTCAGCATCCATTTTCTGGTCACAACACCGAAATCATATAGATAAGACGTCCATGAGTGGTTTCAAAAAAAAAAAAAACGTGGAGCTCTAGGATCAGTTTCATGAATTAACCACTTTTCCTGATCTTCCGGTGGGCTCCATGTCGGCGTATTTTCCAGAATCCATATTCTAGTCAAAACTCCAAATTCATTCTGATAAGACGTCTTTGGGTGGTTTTGAAAATGATGTTCCGGATCTTCCACAGGACCAGTCTTGTGACTTACCGGGAACTGACTATTCCCAAAAGGTGACGAACTATCTGCTCAACAATTTCTCCGAAGACATCAGGAATTTATCTCTTCAAATTGCCGTAGTGTTTAGTCCCAATAAGCTCAAATTCCATATGCTACGTGTATTCGTTAATGCCGGATCGACCGTACTATATGAATCTGGCATGAACGAATTCGTACTACAGGAATCTTGACTGTATCAGAAATTTAACAAAAGACCAGGGAACTGAAGAAAAACTTTATGATTGTTAATACCGTTTCATTAATTTCTGGGCAGGTGAATTCCGAGAACTTAAGGAAAACTCCAATAATTTCAAGTAAATTGCAGTAATTTAAAAGTAATCATGATAACCTCAAAAAATAGCCAACAACTAAGAAAAGGCCTAATAATTTCAGGGACGAGCAAAGATCTCCAAAGAAGCTAAGAAAACGTCAGAAAAGATTACGAAGCTTCACAAGAACTTCAAGAAATTCAGTAGAATCACGGGAACTACAGAGAAGTTCCGATCATTTCAGAAAAATAACGGGGACGTCAGAGAAGATTAATTAAAATTAAGAAAATCGCGGCAGCTTAAAAGAAGTTCCGGAAACATTAAAAAAATGGGAACTTCAGGAAAATCGAAAACAGTTTGAAGATTTTAAGGGAAATTTCATTACCTTAATTCAGAGAACATCACAGAATTTCAAGGCAGTTCCAATAACCCCAGGGAAATGTTAGGAACTATTAAGAAGTTCTCTAGAATTCAGGGAAGTCTAGGTAATTTCTGAAAGCCCAGAAAATTTCTGGGAAGTCCGGAAAACTTCAGAGAGGTTGAAAGAATTTAAGAAATTCTCAAAAGCTTAAAAACTTTTCAGATGTTACATAAAGGTCAAGGAAGTTCTAAGAATTTCCGGGAAACTACGGGATATTTAAGGCCTACCAATGAACATCTGGAAGATTTTGAGAACTCTAGGGAAATTGGTATGTGATTTGATGTTTTGCATAATGGTTTTGGTTTACGAAGAATCTGGCCACGTAAAACAACCATGTGGGATAGAACAGTGGTGGGTTAGGATCTGGATTCACATTAAGTTTATGAAAGTTTGTTACGTCTCTTAATTCGATAGCCAACCAAACGAATTGATTAGCGATGCCGGTGATGTAATGGTAAGCATCCCAAGTAACAATTCAGAAACCAATTAGCATCCACTCAGATTTACGATGGTTTTATAACGGCAATGAACAACCCATTTAGTTTAAATATAGCATTTTAAAGTGTAAAACATTCCTGCTTAGTAATTCAGCTTTTTGCTGTTTTAAAAACCTTTTATAGTCTGGCAAGAAAGTCAAAAACTGTCTTGTTTTAAAAATAAATTTAAAACAGTTATCAATTTCTCCTTAAAACTGTTCTGTAATTCAAGCATAAACGTCATTAGCAATTGTTTATTAATGTCATTAAAAAACCTGTTTAAAATACTGAATTGCCAAGACATGAACAATGTAAAAACACTTAGATATATATCATAACAATTAAGGCTGGTACGTTACTGCAGTAACTGGAGCACCTAGGTTAAAATGAAATGTAATTTATTTTGAATTTGGAACAAATAAAGAGTCAAAAAAAAAATTTCATGATAAAATACTTTATAAACGTATTCTATCATTATAAAAGCAAGTATAAAACAATTAGGTTTTGCATTAGAGAAAAAAGCATTTATTGTTGCTTTTTAGCTTTTTTAAAAAGCATCATTAACTCCCCAAATACTTTGTTTACAAATTGAGCTTAAAAGATGGTTCCTCATAGTTAATAAATGCCAAATTTATGACAAGGAAATCTCGAAGGATAGACGAAGTAGGATGAAAAAATAAAGTCAATTTCAGATAAATTTACTTCTTTAGAAGAACCAGCACACCACCAACGACTGACCATCTGTCGGAGAAGAGTAAAGTGAGCGGGGCCCTCGAACTCATAAAACATTGTATAAAGTTGAGAAACATACCAGCCTTCTCCAGATCTTGCGATCACAATCGAAATAACAACCGACAGCAAGCCACTGAAACTGTTAGTTAGCGGAGATTAGCTGATTTCCGATCCAAAGCAGCGATTTTATTCGGTGAAAGGCTCTTCGAAAATTTCATTCAACCGTTTTTTTTTTATTATAGTCACTTTAACACTATTGGCTCATTTGTGACTTCTCCGGGGGTGAGATTTGAACTCGTGACTTTGGCGTGAGAGGCATGGATGCTAACCAGTACGCCGGGGTCGCCCCCTCATTCAACCGTACATCTCTGCATCATTGGATGGTGCACCATCCGGAAGAAGGGGGATCTTTTTCGGGAACGATTGCGCTTCCAGCTGTTCGAAATGCGAAATGTTGTAAAACAGTATCGCAAACTATCTGAGTAACTGCTCCTAATCCATCGGGAGAAAACCGCCTTGAAGAACCCTGGATCTCCCAGCGCAACTATCGAAAGATAAACAAACTTTGACGTTTAACTTTTTGCAGGCAACTTTGCCTCCATAAATGCTGCCATAAATCTGAACGGGTTAGGATCAAGCAAAATGGCTTCAGATAAATACAATTCAACCTGCAAGTTTTCTTCATGAAAGCCATTTTAAAACCTTATTAATTTGTTAAGGAATTCTTGAAAGCAAAACAACTTTTTCACAAATGACCCATGAAAATCAACTTTTATGCCACCGCCATGTTACAATTAGTTTGCTTGTTTTTTACAATCTTCGATTTTGAATCAATATTGCCTTAAATACAACTATATTTTGGTAAATTTAGCAATGAGCAAACATTTAAATGCGAAAATAATAAAAAGAAAATCTCGGCCAAGCTCGATCTAAATAATATATTATTTTTTTTTAATGTTAAATAATTGGTCAAATCGACGTTTTACGAGGGTGGACTTAATTTTTTCGATGTTTTCACGTACATTACACATAAAATTTAATATGGCACTTAATGAGAACTATTGTAATAAATTTGGATATTCAACAAGATTTTTATACCATCAGTTTCTATTTTAATTATTTTGATAAGATCGGATTCATAAATCCTTTTCTATCTTGATTGATGCTTTCCTAGTGGATTCAGCATGCGGCTAGGGGCAATGGCTCGCAAAGGGTTTTTAATGTTGCTACATAGCTTTTATTGCAGCTTTCAAATGGTTCTCAATGCGTTCGTCATACAACCTTTTGCAGTAAATCAATCTTGAAGAGCTTCGAGAATACTCCCTTCAGAACCTTCTTCAGAGTGGGCCAACTAGACATATTCTAGTCTTAATGAGGTTTTGGTGGATGCATTAATGTCAAAATAGCCTTGACCAGGGTTTTATTAATGTTGTTTTATAGTTGCTTTGTAGTATTTAAAAAACTTAAAATGTTGCTTGGGATGATTACCTCTCACCCCAGCAGGCCTGGGTTTAATCCCAGTCGGCTCTGCTGGGATGTTCTGAGGCATAACATCTCTGATCACGCCTTCCTTCGGAAGGGAAGTAAAGAAGTTGGTCCCCGGTTCATGAGTTGATGGATCGATAGGTAGGGTCCAGGTGTGGGAGCTGCCTTTCTGGCGTCGATAGCATTGGTGCTCAGCACGGAAAACAAGATCGACGGAAAATTCAGCCTCTTTGGAGTGAAAGACAGTCACACCACCGGTGCCTTTTCTGCCCATATAGTAGGTAATGAAATGCAAACAATAAGCAATGCTAAATAGCTATTTTAGATCGACGCCGATCACCTCCACACGGTTTTTTGGGAAGATTAATTAGTATGACAACCGTCTTTATATAGACCGTGTTTAGCTCAGCGTCTCTACGATTGCCATTGGAAGGAAAGTTGTGCTAGTATGGGATAAGTTATTTTTAATCTGGGTTCACTGTGGTGAGTGATGCGATCGGTAAAACAGATTTATGTATTTAAATCTTATGAGGATAGAGAACAAATCTTACCAGGACCTGGAATTGAACTCCCAACCTTCTGCCCAGTAAGCAGAAACGGTAACAACCGAGCCTCGTTAATTTAATTGAGAAGCTTTTTTTTCTCTTTTTTTAAGAGGTTTTCAGCCTAAAGGCTGGTTTGCCTCTGGGAATTGAGAAGCTGCTTAGAAATCTTAAACATAAATCAATACTTGTTGGGCACAGCCAACAGACGCGAACGAACACGATTTTTCTTGTTGGCTCACTGCCAACGAGATCGACGGACAGACTGATTGTTGGCCACTGCCAACGATGAACACGAACATGCTTCGTTGGCCCACTGTCAACGACAAGCGATGGAACGGATTGCTGCTCCCGGAACGGAGTGGGCACTAGTTCTGCTGGTGACGCCACTTACCACATGATATCGGAAGTTCTGAAAAGAACTCCGATGAAATAAACTCTTTTGGAAAAGTGATAATGTGGAAACACGCAGCAAACAACTAGTAGGACCATGTCAGAGCAGGACGCTGACGACCGGAACTTCAAACAGCAAGCAGACGAAACCAATCAACAGCAGGAGCAAGCAAACTGGAAGACGTTTCTTCTTGAAATAATACTGCGAGAAACCTTTTTACTTGTTGTGGTTGCTTTATTCTTCAGGATGCAAGAAAGACTGACAAAGTTTTTGGTGCGTACTCTACTTTTAAACATTGTTGTTGTCATGTTAGTAGGGAGGCCGTTTTCCCGCGGCTATCTCGGGGTTAGTAAAAAAAAAGGATGAGGAGGAAGGAAGGGAGATTTTTTCTGCTGCTGATGCATCGACGGTCGGTAAACTCAGCACGTTTACAGTGCCAGTGGCGGTGCAGGGTCGTGTCGAAACTTATTCGTTGTTGCGAACAATACTTAATAGAAAATAATTATAAATCTGCTCAAAGGCATGGTCAGGTATCATCAAAATTATGTAAGGAATAGTGCTATCATGTGGGTTAGCATTTGTTTATTAGGGATGAGATCTAGCGACAAAGTTTTAACAGCATGAGAGTTCTAAAGAATAAGTGGGACTTATTAGGAAAATTCTTAGAAGTTAATTTTAAGTAGAATTTAAAAAGAATTCTGAATGTAATGTAAACCGTCTATTGAGGGTCACTTAAAAAAATTATGATGAGTATACCATAGGAATCATGGAGAGAGTTTCATGCAAATTCTGAGAAAAATCCAAGTGATTCACTTTCTGATGATGGCTCTAAACGAAAATTTTCAAGGACAATTTCAAGGAAATTCAAGGAGAATTCTGATAATAATGCCAAACAATTCAAATTCTTTCTTTGATAGCAATTATAGGGATGATTTGAAGAGAATTATTAGAAAATTTCAAGGCAATTCCAAGGCAAACTTCAAGAAAAATAACGGTACACTTTCAAGAGAATTTTAAAATAGATATGATCAGAATCATCATAAAGGTGTTCAAGTGTGATGTAGAAAACTTTAAGTGAATGACATCTTTATAACGGTTTTGATGAAATTTTAAGATGATTATCAGAAAAATACTTACAAAGAAATTCTATGAGAGTAACAATATAATTACCAAAGTTATTTAAACATAAAAAAATTGTCCACATACATAATAGGAAAAACAATTTCTTGAACTAGGATTTTAATTATCTTCAAAAGAGACTTCAAAAGGTTTTGAGAACTACTTTTCTCAATTTCGAGTGTCCACGCAATTGTAATTAACTAGTTATTATTTCTAATATTGCTGAAGTTTGACTTCAAAAATAGTTTACTGTTAGTTTTTTTTTTCCTTGATTTGTTTTCCGTCCTGAGCACCAATGCTACCGACGCCTGGGAGGCAGCTCCCACACCTGGACCCTACCTATCGACTCATCAACTCATGAACCGGAAACCAACGGCTTTAATTTCCTTTCGAAGGAAGGTGTGATCAGAGATGGACGGTGCCGACTGGGATTGAACTCAGGCCGGCTTGGGTGAGAGTAAATCACGCTTACCCCTACACCGCCAGTGCCGCTAGCTTCCTGTCAGTAAATGTGGTGTTTATTAAAGAATTCATATATTGCACTTTAAATGATTATTTTTGCCCCAGGAGCAATTGAAAATTAAAAAGTTGCAATAGAAATATGTTTTCGCCGGAAAATCTAAAAACATTAAATTTGCTCTCACCTTGGAGAAATAAAATTGATCATAGGTACCACAGTTGAAGAAAGACGATTTCATTAAACCAAACGAAATCTGATCTTCATAAGGCAGATGTTCTGTTTCTGAAGCTGTGACAAATTTGGGAGATTTACAATTTCATGGCTATGGCAAGGACCTTAAATTTGTATTTAAGGAATGTTCAATCAGTCTGTATAGGAGATTATTTTTAATTATCCTAAATTTACCTACAACTGATGACAGGTAATGTTTAGATGATACTCTAAGGAAGCCTTAGTGTAAAACTTCAAAGGCACGCATGTCAGCTTCCACAAAACATACAAATTTGAAATTGCTACTCTCTGTTTGTAGTAGGGGAAATGACGGCTTCAGCATGACATACTATTGTCGGCAACCCAAATTGAAACGCTAATTTCACTGGCTTTTCTTAAGAAAACACTTCGTTGAATGCATTCAAACTATTATTAAGGCTTTCAGCTTCAATTTGATTATATTTTTACCACTAGCAATCTAGCAGGGTTTTCTTGAAATGAAACACAAATTGTTAGAACAACTGGCAGCAAAAGATTGTAAACAAACCAATACTGTATATGTGTGCGTTCCGTAGAGAAAAAGGCTGTAGAAAGATGGTCGCTGCTTAGGTTGCCGAGAATACGTGAATTCCCCTAGCACAGCAAACAAGGAGTAGCAATTTCAAATTTGTATGTTTTGTGGAAGCTGACATTTGTGCCTTTAAAGTTTCACGCTAAGGCTTCCTTAGAGTATCACCTTAAAAAAGTAGAATTAAATTAGGTGCTAATCATGGCAAATCATGGTATAAGCTATTGATTCCTCAATAATGGTATTATACTGTTATCGTCCATCCAGAACTGAACACAAAGTTCAAAGAGAATGCATTAAGATAGCGGAACTTGATTCAATAAATATCCGCCTGTCACACATCTTTAATTGGATTACTTAGTTCACTCAAATTATGTGCATGCTGAAGCTGCATTCAAGTTCACGGTTACCACCATAGAGCACCGAGGATAGTCTCCAGCTCAGACCATTTCCCTGCCACAAGTTCTTCAAAACATTCCACAAAACAAACGACCCATTCCAATGCCAACAACCACCAGCAGGACCGGCAAGTTCGTCGTGCATTCTATGCAAATAATTCTATCGAAATGGATCATTATTGGACAAAATGTCAGCAGAACGAGCCAAGAGCCATTGAACCGCTTTCCCATGGAGAGGCTGGCGGAGATCGAGTAGCACATGACACTGCACAAACTTGTTGAAACAATATTGCTCTTGTGAAGCATTCACTGTTGAACGTTAAACGAGCCACATACCGCTAATAAGTACACATACCGTCAATTATTTGTTCGTCCGTTTTTCCTCTTTGTCGAAGCTGCTGCCGGTTCAATATATCTCACTCGTCCGTCGGCGTCAACCGGGGTGGAATCTGTAGCACATGACATGGCAGAGAACATAAATGCAATATAACGAGGCGAAGATCTGACGAGATCGACAGGCCGCTCTTTCTTGCAGCCTGAACACACGACCAACAACAACCTGCACCACCACGACGGACGACGACAATGACGACGTACGGTACGGTGTGCCAATAAGGATTGCTGGTGGATGGACGCCCGTGGTCGTGGGTGATAAGGTGAATCAATAACGAAGTTCTTTTCACTCATTTTGTTACATGATTTTCTCATTTTTCAATTTGGTGCCGTGCATTGATGCCTCCAATGCCGGTAGTGGATGGCAGTTCTGTGGGATTAGAACTGCCATTACTCCACCCACATGTCCCATGTGCAGAAATCGACGGTGATGGGAGCGATAGGGTGGATAGGTGTAGTGCTTGTGCTATGAGTAGGTGTTTGCTGTTTATTCTGGCTACCCTGGCTTAGAAGGACATCCATAGGTGGAGCTAGGTTTCAATGAAAAAGGGATCTTCAAGGGCTGATTCTTCACTTCCTTACATTTTGTCCAATGCACCGGAACACGTACAGCTCCTCACTTGCTGCGACAGTGGGGACGTCACTCCAAGACAGTTCGATGGTGATTATGATGAGCTGTTCTTCAGAAAATAATAATAATACATCTCATTTGCCTCTTTTTCACTTACAGGTCCTTATTACCTGCCAACCGTCGTCGTCGTCGTCGTTGTCGTCGTTCAATGGATTGCACTCTTCTCGACCGTGTATGGATACTTGCTAAATGAACTCTAATGTTTATCTTGAGTTTTTTGTTCAGGATCGGGACCAGGAACCTCTTGAGAAAAGGGATCACTTGACGCGTCGAGAGCTGAATGAAGAGGATGCAAACTCGAACCAAGCGGTCGGTGTTTGTGCTCTATCGGTTCGTTATTATTGCAGCACACTTGTTATTTCTCTTTCCCCTTTGAATTGCACCTTATCGTGCAGAGAACCTATTGAATGGTCGACATTCACCAACGTCGTCGATGACAGGTCCCCATATTCATTAGCGTGGCTCAGGCGGTACATTGCACCTTATAATAAACGTCTTCGCTGAATGACAGCTACTTACGGGCATTGATGGTACTTCAACGGGGTGAGCTCGGCCAGTGCATTGTGCATAGCGGAAAGTATTGATAAATGGTCGTTAAGTATCAATTAACAAAAAAAAAATCGCTGATTTTCATAAATTCCTAGCACTGTCACCCCCACGTTTTCAATTATGTCAGCACGTTAAGATCTCCGAACACGCAAATTGGCAGTTTCACAAATTTCCACTTGACAGCTGCTGCTGCTAACTACAACTGTCGCCGCGAGGATCACACATAGCATAGTCATACATGTACAAACACGCGCTGAGTTGGCCGAATATCGCTCTAAGTCCATTAGGGCAATCTTTTGAATGGGATCATTTGTCAAGTTGATAATAGTAATACAATCAACCTGGAGCACTGGACGATTATCGGTTCGTTTTCCCTATTCTACCTTGCTGCTGGTTGGCTAGCTGGCAAATGCAAACCTCGGCAAGTCTCTCCTGTAAGTGGACAATGTATCAAACTAGCGACGGTCAATGGTATGGTTGCAGAGCTTTTTTATGCAAAATTCTCATGCAATGTAGTGCGCTGGGGTCTGAAATTTCATTATGAGGCACTTTCCATATGGGCGCACAGAGAACATGGCGAGCGCGCAAAAGTCCTCGTCAGTAATGATAGTAATGAACCCATATCGGAAATGTGCGAAAAAGGTTTTCTCTCCCCGGTGCTGCCATTTAGACGGCTGGTTATGGAAACGCCTTGGAGCAATTGTGGGTGGGTGTGTGTGTGTGCGGGACTTGGCTGGAGTATAAATGGTAATGGAAGGGTTTTTGCTGAAATAAATCGTCACTTAGTTTATTGGTATGCCGTGCGCCTAATGACTGATATCTATCCCGTAGCTTGCGAGAGTGAGACTTGGCTGCGAGCGACAGTTTCAAGTGGAATTAGTTGACTGTGAAAATGTGTAATTTTCGTTGTTGTGCAGGGAAATTGCTTACGACAATATGCGATGTTTACGTCACGTGCTGGACGATACATTGTAATGTTTGTGATATGGAATGTACAAGTTAAAATTATTATCTACTTTGAACGGAAACTAAGACAGTTTGGAGATTTTTCATCGACAAAAGAAAAGTTCTACGGATTCCATAGCTATTAGGGTGGATTTCGCTCCACCCCACTCAATGGATTCCAAATCAGGTCCAGATTATTCACCCAAAATTTGCTTATTATTGAAATCGCATACACTAGCCCTTTGTAGTTATTGCCTAACCACTGTGCAATGCACAATCTAGAGATGGATCCACCAAACGAAAGCTTAGGCTTACCCCTTTCATATGAGACTACACACTTAGAAATACCTAATCTTATACGTAACGGAAACCATCTTTGACGTAAACGATGAGACTTAAACAAATATGTCATGTACAATTAAGTGCTCCGAGACTGAAAAGTTCGAAAGTACGTTTGATTGAGCTGAATTTCGCGTCTATTATGACTCAATTTTATGTCAAAATGGATGCTCGTTTATGTCAGTCTCAGAGCATCTAAATTTACATTAATTTTTCTAAGTCTCTAGAACAATTTAAATTTTTTTGTGCAAAAATCTTTCAAAAAATATTGTTTAAGCCTATTTAATGCAAGACAACTGTTGGTGGATTTCAATAAATCGAAAATTTTGTTTTTAATTTTCGGCATCTTTATACCTTCTAGAATGTTTGTGGGAAATTGATATCGAAAGTGTACCAAAAGAGCGTCTAAACGTGTTTCGCAGTTGGGTGTGGTGAAATTCGTGAATTCTACGGAATTTTCAGGGAAAATTCCGTATCACAAAACTGCTCACTGAGTTCCCGTCGACGACGACGGGTTTGCGAGAGGAAAGTAAGCATCGGGTATGTGCTCCCGGATATATTGATTTGGTAAGTACGTTCCAGTTGAAGATTGCTCTTAGGGGCTGTTCATTAACTACGTAGACAGGATTTTGGGATTCTTGACCCCCCCCCCCCCCTGCGTAGACAATTGTCCATGCATTTTTTTTTGTGTGGGCCGTGCATAATTACTAACGCGATGCGACTAAGTCAAGAGAATCTTATTATTTTTTTATTAACGTCGCTTAAGAGTAGAATTTAATGAAGGCATAAGCGCTTTTTCGTAGCTTTTTTGTCTCCAGGTTTAAAAGATCATCAGTAGCAGAGGCTTTTTCTTGTGTAAAGGGCACCACCGTGGAGTTTGAGTTTGAATAAATCCCAGGTCCTATTATTTTATTATTATATATTCAATGACAAATATTCAAAACAGGATCAAAACACAACTGGAAGAAGCAACGTGACATTGTTTGATTTTCTCTAATGTATGTTCTACGTTTATTTGACAGAGCAATTAACCATTTTATTTTTCCATTCCCGGAGAGAAAATTACATTACTTGTTGATATATTTAATTGTATACTTGTAAATACTCATTTAATCAGATTCAGAATATGAGTGATTGGGGAGCTTATTGTGTTCGCGAGTCCTCCGTTTAGGTTGGATTTACTGATTTGAATCTTTAAGTTTATTTTCAGCTCTTCGATGATGGAAATTTTTTAGAATAATATTATAATGGTTCACTTTTTCAGCCTTCGTTCAGGAAAATACAAAAATATTGTAATCCATGATAACAAGTGCATGAAAACTATTAACTGTCCAAATAACCTCGATTTTTCTGACTATTGATTCATTATTAAAGTGAAATTATAAACAGCTTTCGGGGACGCCGTTTTATTTGCATAGTTTTGCTGCGACGAACACTTGAAGAAATATTATTATTTAAAAATTTATTTTCAGCTCTTCAATGATGAAACATCTTTTGAGTTCGTTGATGACGGAACATCTTTGGATTTATAACATAATGATTAGTTTTTCTCAGTCTTCACTCAAATTAGATCCATTGTTTTAAATAAGATAAGATTATTTTTAGATCGTTGAATATTTGAATATATGACATCATTAGATTTACAAAATAATAATACACTTTTTCAGTTTTCATTCATGCGGGATGTATGGATTTTAATTAAGCTTGCTTTCAGCTCTTCGATGATGAAACACCTCTAGGATTATATTATAATATTTCATTTATATTATTGAATTTTGCATTTATATTATACATATTCACTTTTTCAGCTTAGAGATGAACTAGCCTACAGAAGTTAAAGTAAAGTTAACGTAAAGTTAAAGTAAAATTAAAGTTAAGTTAAAGTTAAGTTAAAGCTTAGTTAAAGTTAACTTAAAGTTAAGTTAAAGCTTAGTTAAAGTTAAGTTAAAGTTAAGTTAAAGTTAAGTTAAAGTTAAGTTAAAGTTAAGTTAAAGTTAAGTTAAAGCTAAGTTAAAGTTAAGTTAAAGTTAAGTTAAAGTTAAGTTAAAGCTAAGTTAAAGTTAAGTTAAAGTTAAGTTAAAGTTAAGTTAAAGTTAAGTTAAAGTTAAGTTAAAGTTAAGTTAAAGTTAAGTTAAAGTTAAGTTAAAGTTAAGTTAAAGTTAAGTTAAAGTTAAGTTAAAGTTAAGTTAAAGTTAAGTTAAAGTTAAGTTAAAGTTAAGTTAAAGTTAAGTTAAAGTTAAGTTAAAGTAAAGTTAAAGTTAAGTTAAAGTTAAGTTAAAGTTAAGTTAAAGTAAAGTTAAAGTTAAGTTAAAGTTAAGTTAAAGTAAAGTTAAAGTTAAGTTAAAGTTAAGTTAAAGTTAAGTTAAAGTTAAGTTAAAAGTTAAGTTAAAGCTAAGTTAATGTTAAGTTAAATTTAAGTTAAAGTTAGGTTAAAGTTAAGTTAAAGTTATGTTAAAGTTAAGTTAAAGTTAAGTTAAAGTTAAGTTAAAAATAAGTTAAAGTTAAGTTAAAGTTAAGTTAAAAGTTAAGTTAAAGCTAAGTTAAAGTTAAGTTAAATTTAAGTTAAAGTTAGGTTAAAGTTAAGTTAAAGTTAAGTTAAAGTTAAGTTAAAGTTAAGTTAAAGTTAAGTTAAAGTTAAGTTGAAGTTAAGTTAAAGTTAAGTTAAAGTTATGTTAAAGTTAATTTAAAGTTTAGTTGAAGTTATATTCTGTTTATTCTCACGAGTGCGAGTGTGTGTGCGTGTGTATGCGCCTGTTTTTGTGTTTGTGTGCCTATTATAAATCACTACAATCAGCATTAGTTTACCAAAAACGATCCCGACTGCTGCAAACCTTTCCCAACATCCAACATCCCAGTGATTTCTCGTGGAAGCGCAGAGGATTTCTCGGTTTCCTTCACAGCTAGTATCACGTCAACACATTCCTTCCCATTCCCTATTGGACCTGCATTCGGACACGGCCGGCGCTGGTATTGTTAAATATTAGATCTTCAGTTTTTACACATTGAGGATGAATGTTAGTCCCAAACATCATCTGTTTGTTCTCTGAGTAATTGCAGCTGATCTGGTAATAACAGAGTAGCAACCGTGGGGGGTCAATAATGCTAATGCTAATGCTTTATACCTTCTAGAATGTTTGTGTATATTGTATATGGAAAAGAAGAATTAATGTAAGTTGCTGTTAGTCATTTATTAAACGCCCTCATATTTTTAATCGCGTTTTTCACGAAACCATTTTTTTACCTTGCGAAATAGGGATCTCGGAGACTACTGCTGATTATTTTGTCTACGATGTAAAATTGAATTATCTTACATCGAACAGGGCTGCCAACAAGCATGGAAAAAAATCGATTCATTTTGCATTTACTGCTCACTCACACGCATACAACAACATAATCAAGCAGTAGCAGCCTCCTTATTGCTTCTATTTTCTTCAGCGAACCCCACACGTATCAATAGATTGACGCGAAGAGGAACTATTGACAATAATATTGGTGATGAGAATGCAAAAATATTATCAATACCGAAGAATTGACGTCAATATAGGATGTATTGACAACACGATTATTGTCAATAAAATTAATCGATGAACGCAAAATTGAGCAAAACAGACAGCTGAGCGTAACATGTATGATTTTGAGTGTAGTAGTGTGAATGATTCCTCACTTATTATGTTTTGCATGCTGAGTCTTTTAGGATTGCATTCTGCTGAGTGAGTTGAGTGAGAATTTTGCAGCAAGAATCACTTTTTTTTATTTTCTAGCTTTGTATGTACAGTGTATCTCAAAATTGATCGTACGCCCTAGAGGACAATTTTTAGAAACATGTACGTATTTATTTATTTATTTATTGTAATTCATCTGACAGTAGTTGTCTTAATGAATAAAACTTAGATAATACACAAAAAAGCAACAGATAAACAGATTACAAAAATAATCAAAATCTTTTCAATCGGTTTCGAAATTGGTTCGATATTTCTCCGAATTCAAATGTTTCTTCCACAGCGGAGAATGCCCGAATCATCGCAGACATTGGCTCATGGTATTCATATGCAGTCCGATGGAATCTTGGTTGTAGTAAGGATGATTGCCGCAACATCCTTTGAGGAACACGGAAGTTTATTTGTGAAAGCAGTTGAGGGCAGTCCACATCGCCATTTAAAAGTTTCGCTACAAATAAGGCTTGTTGCATTTTTCTTCCAATGTGTCCAGGTCCAATAGCATGCATCGGTCTGCATAAGGTGGTAAACTCATAGGATCGCGCCACGGTAGGCTGCGTAAAGCCCAACCTCAAAAATCTTTTCTGAACACGTTCTATTCGGAGATTTCACACTAGCTCATATGAATACCAGACCACAGGTGCATTCTCAAGTATGGGCCGAACTAAAGAGCAATATACTGCCCATAATCGCAAGTCAGTCCTATCTGTAAAATCCTGGAAATGAGAAAACAGCGTTTAAAGATTTAACAAGTTTTTTGATTCGACACTTATTTTAGAGGGATAAATTTAGAAATAAACGTACAATGTGATGGAATGCATCTATGATTACCAATAAATATTGGATAAAATCTGAGTGGGACTGACTTGCGATTACATTTAACGTCAATGAGAAAAATAACCGCAAGTCAGTCACAATTCCATGACGATGCTGCATTAGTTAAGCACAGTATTGAACAGTAGAAAGATACCATGGTCCCATAGAACGTTATTGTATGTTTCTGGATTTGTTCCGTTGGTTTCAGAGCAATGGCCGGAACATATTTCGGTGAGCATGGGTCTTCATCAGACTAGAGCCAAACGTGCCAAACCCACAATGCGATAAATCAATTCATATGAAAATTCTAAAATAAGATCAATAAGAGTCATGATAAGTGATCAGTACCATATTGGCCACACCCGGACATGTTCCGGGTATTCCAGGGAAAGTGGTAAATTCTTTTTAAATCAAAATCCATCAGCGATATATCAAATCACATGAGCATGCAAAGCCTTATCCATTGGCGGTCAAACTGAATATCGTAAGAACATTCGGACATGTTCTAGATACCCTAGGGAACGTGGACAAAATCTGTCTTGAGACAAATCTTATGATGCGATGTGTTGTCTTACAATTTTAAATCTATAAAAGCCATCATATCTGTGACGTTGTTTTATAGTTTATTCAATGAAATCCTATGTTTTCTTCTAATGGGACTGACTTGCGGTTACTTTTCGCTGTGGGACAATTTGGCTTGGTATTGTTTTGCATTTTTCAATAGCACATCTCAAAAAAACATAGAAAGAAAAACTAAATAGTAATGCTAACTCAAAATTGATAAAAACGCAGATGGGACTGACTTGCGATTACCGGCAGTATAGTGCCTTCAAGCAGTGAGGGTCTTTGAAATCTCGTGCAATCTTCGAAATAAATCCCAGTTGACAATTCGCCTTAGAGATGATCGAGAAATAGGGAAGATTGAAGGTCAACTTTGGGTCCAAAAGAACACCAAGATCAGTCATACGTTCTACTCTACGAAGCGTTATATTGTCAATGCAGTAGTCGTAAAGGATTGAACTCTTAGAGCGGTGAAACGTCATCACTGCACACTTTGGAACGCTGATGATGAGCTTTTTGCGACGGCACCAATCCACAAACAAATCTAGCAGAGCTTGAAGACGATGACAATCTCCAGAGGTACTCCAGAGGTGCTGGTAAACGTAGAAGAGACACAAGATCCTAGTCGTACTCGAAGAGTTCGTCCAGTCAAGTAGAAATGTAACCACGACCTAAGTTGCTCAGACGCTCCTAGTCGGGAGAGCTTGCATAACAAAACCTTCTGGTCGATTTTTTCGAATGCGGCTTTCAGATCAGTATATGCGACGTCGACTTGTGCCTTATCCTCTATCGCGGTGATGCATGTACTGGTGAAATCCAAATGGTTAATAGCTACCGGTCTACTGGGAATAAATCCATGCTGGTCAGTTGAAATGTAGTTCCTCGAGCGATTCAGGCCAAATTCGCTCAAGATGATCTCAAACACTTTGGACGCTGCCGAAAGACTGATGCTACCTCGATAGTTCATAATATCCCGTTTATTGCCAACTTTAACAGGAAACATATACGACTGCCTGTACCCGCGATCTCTGCTATATGCAGTCGATTTATGTGTTTCTGCAAATAAGAACTTAATTCGTTTGTCTTTTGTATATCTTTATTAGTTTTTGTTTGTCTTGTCCCCCATCTCGATGAGTCTCATCGTCACACACTGGTCACCATAGCCGGTCGAACTCCAGACGAATCTAGAACCACACTACCGTTCTAGCGACAACGCTCTGATGAGACAACGAAACCCTACTCTTAAGCTCCTCCCCTTTTCCTATCCTTCGACAATGTATCCCTCTAACCTCGTGTAAGCCGCGAGTATTCGGCCCAACTCCTACTAGACATAGAATTAAGTGAATTTTGTTACAAACAAAGAACAATGAATTATCGGCTCCGTAAAGCTAACGCGATTGAGCCTTACAAATAAATGAACTAGATAAAAAAAATATACGCCTGCCTCCACAATGTTGGGAATTTTCCTTGCTCAAAGGATGCATTAAATGTGGCTGCTAAAGGTTCTGCTAAGGCAGCTGAGCAACGGTAGAACACCACCGCCGGAATTCCATCTGGACCAGGAGAGAGTGAGGTTTTCAGTCTCTTTGCTGCTGAAATTACCATATCCCGAGTTACTTTGAATTTGCTCAGTTCCACTAAGTCACTAGGCGTATCAGAGGCAGCAGATTCAGCTTCAACGTCACTTATTATATTTTTATCGAAGACAGATGCAAAGTGTTTAGCAAACATCTCACACGCTTCGCTAAGAGAAGTGGACTCTGTCCCATAGAGTAGCATGTTGGATGGTATACTCACATCTTTACTTTTGCTGTTGACAAAGCTCCAAAAATTTCGGAGGTTACGCCGCAAATTCCATTGGACTCTGAGGACGTGTGCTTTGTACAAGGAACTGTTAAGATTAATGTAAGTGATACTGGCACGCTTGAAGTCACGCTTCGTGTCAGCTGTTCTGTGACGACGTAGTTTTTTCTGGACTGCGTTACGCTCACGCTTCAGCACTCTAAGCTGAGGAGTAATCCAGGCTGGGGAAATTGGTCGTCTTTTGAGAGGAACATCTGATTCCAACCAATGTTGAATAATGCTACAGAAACGCACAGTCATCTCATCAACATCAATGCATCAACTCACGGTACAGGCTGGGGGGAACTGTACGACGACAACCGCTCAACCTTGATATACGACATGTGCGACTTCTTCAAAATGACAATTCTGAACACCGGGGAAGCAACACGAGTAGCCAAACCTCGAGCAAAAATAAGCAGATTAGACCTCTCACTTTGTTCGAGTTCACTATCGTTGGATTGCTCGTGGAAAGTAATTCAAGATCCCTACGGTAGTGACCATTTGCCAATCAAAATTTCTATTACTAATGGTTCATCTTATACACGCTCGGTCGACATCGCGTACGATCTTACGAAAAACATTGACTGGCGAAAATTCGCGACCTCGGTTCTTGATGCCAGTCAATCGGTTGATGTACTTCCTCCGCTGGACGAGTACTCCTTTCTCGCGCGTGTCATCATCGATTGCGCGCTGCAGCACAGACGAAACGTATTCCGGGTGTTTCCGTTCGGAAGCGACCTCCCACCCCGTGGTGGGATAAGGAATGCACCGACGCGAACAGCGAGAAGTCCGCCGCGTTTAAACGCTTCCGCAAACACGGTAAGGTCGAGGATTTCGAGCGGTACACCGACCTCGAGAAAACCTTTAAGGGCTTGACTAAAGCCAAAAAACGCGGTTACTGGCGTCGGTTCGTCGATGGTTTGTCGGGAGAGACTTCCATGAGAACACTCTGGAATGTCGGCAGGAGAATGCGAAACGCGTCATCACCGATCAACGAAGACAAGGAGTACTCGGACAGTTGGATATTCAGCTTCGCGCGGAAAGTTTGCCCGGATTCGGTGTCGGTTCAAACCAACGTTCATGATCGTCCGTCGGGTAATAACGAAATAGATTCCCCGTTTTCGATGGTGGAATTCTCACTTGCTCTCCTTTCATGTAACAATTCAGCTCCAGGAATGGATAGAATCAAGTTCAACTTGCTTAAAAATCTCCCAGACGTCGCGAAGAGACGCTTGTTGAACTTATTCAATCAATTTCTGGAGCACAACATTGTTCCGGATGACTGGAGGCAAGTAAGAGTTATCGCCATTCGAAAACCCGGTAAACCCGCGTCGGATTATAACTCGTACCGTCCCATCGCGATGCTGTCCTGTATACGGAAATTGTTGGAGAAAATGTTTCTTTTTCGTCTAGACAAATGGGTCGAGTCGAATGGTTTACTTTCAGATACGCAATTTGGATTTCGGAGAGGCAAAGGAACGAGCGACTGTCTTGCGTTGCTTTCAACTGAAATTCAACTGGCCTATGCGCAAAAACAGCAAATGGGTTCAGTTTTCTTGGACATTAAGGGGGCTTTTGATTCTGTTTGTATCGATGTCCTTTCGGATAAACTCCACGATAGTGGGCTTTCACCAATTATGAACAACTATTTGAGCAACTTGTTGTCTGAGAAATATATGAGCTTTTCTCATGGAAACTCGACAACTTCACGAATTAGTTACATGGGTCTCCCCCAGGGCTCATGTTTAAGCCCCCTTCTTTATAATTTCTATGTAAAAGACATTGATGGTTGTCTTGATGAAAATTGCTCGCTAAGGCAGCTTGCAGATGACGGGGTTGTGTCCGTTAAAGGGCCAAGTGCACCGGACCTGCAAGGACCATTGCAAGATACCTTAGACAATTTGTCTACTTGGGCTATGAAGCTGGGTATCGAATTCTCTCCGGAGAAAACTGAGTTGGTTGTTTTTTCTAGGAAGCATCATCCTGCACAGTTACAGCTTCAACTAAAGGGTAGAACAATCACTCAAAGTATATCTTTCAAGTATATAGGTGTCTGGTTCGATTTAAAAAGCACGTGGGGAAAACATATTGCGTATGTGAAACAAAAATGCCAACAAAGAATCAATTTTCTTCGTACAATTACCGGAACTTGGTGGGGAGCACACCCGGAAGATCTGATCAGGTTGTACGAACAACCATCTTGTCGGTTCTAGAGTACGGTAGCTTCTGCTTTCAATCCGCGGCGAAAACACATATCCTGAAGCTGCAACGGGTTCAATACCGTTGCCTCCGAATTGCGCTTGGCTGTATGCACTCGACGCATACGATGAGCCTCGAAGTACTCGCGGGTGTTCTCCCACTGACAGATCGTTTCGCGGAACTGTCCTTCCGGTTTCTTATCCGTTGTGAAGTAATGAACCCATTGGTAATAGAAAACTTTGAGAAGCTGCTCGACAGAAATCATCAAACAAGATTCATGAGTCTCTATTACGAGTACATGACGCTGGAGATTGGCCCTTCTTCCACCAATTCCTCTCGTGTTTGCCTCCAAGACTTTTATAGTTCCTCTGTAAATTTTGATCTGACCATGTTGCAAGAAATCCGTGGAATACCAGATTACCATCGGTCGATGGTTGTTCCCTTAATTTTTGCAAACAAGTACCACCATGTTAGTAACAATAAGAGTTTTTTCACAGATGGGTCAACTATAAACGCTTCCACTGGATTTGGAGTGTTCAACGAATTTCATAGCGCCTCATATCAACTGCAAAAACCCTGTTCCGTATACGTTGCAGAACTAGCAGCCATATTCTACGCAGTAGAGCAAATTGCCTCACTACCATCTGATCACTATTTTATTTTTACAGATAGCCTTAGCTCGTTGGAGGCTATTCGATCAATGAGGCCGATGAAGCACTCCTCGTATTTCCTTACCGAAATCCGAGCAAAATTGAGTACTTTATCTAACTGCTCCTATACTATCACCTTAGTTTGGGTCCCATCTCATTGCTCAATTCCGGGTAATGAGAAAGCGGACTCGCTAGCTAAGGTGGGCGCTATGGAAGGCGATATTTTTGATCGACAAATCGCCTTTGCGGAATTTTTCTCAATTACCCGTCAGCACGTCCTCACCAACTGGCAACAAAAATGGAATGAGAGTGATCTGGGAAGATGGTTACATTATATTCTCCCACAGGTGTCGAACAAGCCATGGTTCAAAGGATTGGACATGAGCCGTGACTTTATACGGGTCATATCAAGGCTCATGTCCAATCACTACTCGTTAGACTCGCATTTCTTCCGAATCGGGCTCGCAGGCAGCAATTTGTGCGCTTGTGGTAGTGGGTATCACGATATCGACCACGTGCTATGGTCATGCACTTTACATTGTGTTGCTAGATCCGAGTTATCCGCATCCCTCAGGGCCCGAGGAAAACAACCTTTGCGGCCCGTTAGAGACATCTTGGCGAGCCGAGATCTCGAATATTTTAATTTAATTTATGTGTTTTTAAAACGAATCGATCTGAGGATTTAGTAGTTAGTGTCATCTTGTGTTCCCCCAAGTTGTTAGCTGTCCATCGGTGTACCCCCATGTTTGTCTTTTTCATCAGTTGGTCGCTTAGTTCGAGATCAAGAGCACATTGCTCTCCAAACCTTGTGTTCTCAATCCCTACCCTGCCATTCATTTGTTAAAATGTGTTACCCCTAACCTCGAGATAGCCGCGAGTAATCGGCCCCCGCTTTACTAACGTTAGTTTTAAGAAACTTTGTAATCTAAACAATGAATATCGGCTCCGCAAAGCTACGGCAAATGAGCCTGAAAAATAAAAGCATTATAAAAAAAAAAAAAAAAAAATCAATGCATTCAAACACATCGGCCCAGTCTTGATCAAAAAGATACTGCAGTAATGAGACATAATAAATTTTCTTGAAGTCTAGAAGCCCTGTTTTATCATCCACGTTGCAAGCTGGGTGAGATGGCCAGTCAAGTGGAGCAGGTAGCGACATAATTAAGGAAGGATGGTGAGCATCAATAGGTAAAAGCGGCACAGCGGATTCTTCGATATCGAAATCATTTTCACCGTTGCAAAATACCAAATCCAGCGTGCGGCCAAGTTAATTTCGGACTGTATTGTGTTGACTGAGATCCATTATATCCATTCCATCAACGAGAGCCATACTTGCAGCGGTCAGTAAAGATGTTTCGGTGAGGTAGACCCTATTGTCATCGATTCCCCACTGAAGACTCGTAATAAGCAGCAGCCAGGAATAGATCATCAATTATTGTCAATTATTGTCCGAATACCTCGTACATTTTGGTAGTACACCCAGATCCGATTTTCAAACGAACCAGCCGGTTGTTGCTCTTGATGACGCGAACATACTTGCCTTGAGTAGCGGGTTGGAAGACCCCTTTTCCAAGCACACACATAGGTCCAGGACGACTGCAGGACGATGACTGGATTAACTCGACTGTGGTGGACATGGTGAATAGATATATATTTTTTTTAATCGTGACTGGTGGTTGAACAGATGTTTATTGATTCATTGCAATAGTTTTGGTCTTTATTGGAAGAGCCTGTATGAAGCTAGATTTGTTTAAGTAAAACGCTCGATTTTCATCTTTTTACCTAGTGAACGAGTTTTAGTATAAATAATGGCATATGAATGATCTTTATTACAATTAAAAAGGAGCAAAATTTCAAGAAATAACGATCATTTTATTTCAAGAAAATAATGTTTAACAAGAAAAAGGCGTTTTTCTTCAATTGTTCTAACTTTTTGTAAACTCAACTAAATATTCCTAATACTGAGCCAATAATTGATAAATGTATGCTGAGTCAGCTGCCAAAAATTCAGAGACATATCTTTTTACCTTGTGCTTTAAGAGCCGTTTTTCAAACTACCCCCACTGGCCGGTAGGGGTGTTATGGAAAAAATCCATCTGCAATTTCTCGTTTGCGGTAATTCCAGACAGTTTTAGTCCGGGAGGCTCTATTGCAGATCCAGCAACCCATTTCAGAATGTCTCGAAAGTCACGCCCATTCCGAGGTTTCTTTCACTTACAATAAGCCCCACATGTACGCATCACCGTTATCAAATGGATATTGGTTTTACACGCTTCCAGACTCGAAAATATTATTTTGCTTCTCTTGAAATCTCTTGTACTTTTTCTCTAACGCTTCGTATTTTATTCCGAGCTTCACCGGAAATTTTCTAACGTAGATCGTCCTTGGTTGGCTTCAGCGGATATCAAAATACTATCAACATGATATCAAATTATGTTTTTATGTTTTTTAAACTTTTTTTTTTACGAGTCAATCAGATTATCACAAAGACAATTATGACTTTATAGTTATTTATTACAATGTATATTGAAATGAATCAACCAACGAATAGGATTTACAAATCGATATAACGATCGATATCGATAGAACTGATTGAAATATAGGTTTTTTTTATAGGTTTTAGATTAAAACTTATCAAAAGCATTTTTTTTATATGTTGAATCTTGATATAAACCAATTGATTTCAAAATATTTACTCAGATTACTAAATTTGAAATCATGACATCGAAATAATACGTTATTTTATTTATTTATTTATTTTTTTTTTTTCATTTTCCTACCATAATACTAATGCAACATCGGTTAATTATTTTGTTTATTATTAACGAAATTACTAATATCAAAACGCATACGTGGATTTGTTATCAAGCAAACATGATTTGTTATCTTTTAAATGTCCTACGTATACCATTTAGATCTAATTTTTGTTATGATTACTGGTCACTCGACCACACGGTAGGCAAAATATGTTATCACGAACGCTTATATCAACATATCAAATTTAGTTTTCATTTTGTTTTCATTCTCTGCTCGGGTCCATGCATCATTGAATCAATGTAAAGATTAGTATAAGATGGTGTTATATGCAAAGTGCGAAATGAGGACGAAAGGGATTAGTTTCAAGAAGTGACAGTTTCATCGGATTCCCCAACTAACCACACTAAAGCAAAGTAAGTATATACAAAGCCATATTGCGACTAGATGGTTACTTGGGTACTCATATGGCTGTCAGAATGGTTCATCGGTTGCGAAGTGAAGTATTTCTGAAAGTGATGCGTTATATTTCTCAATGTTTTGATTTTATCCTAACGTTACCTCAATATTATATCACAGATAAACAGACACAATACATGAATGAACATTTCTCATTTTAAAACATCGTCGCTAAAACACAATCGCCATCTGTCGTATACTCTTCTTCTTCTTCTTCTTCTTTGCATTTCAAGCTTATTGCATATCGCATATTAGCTTATTGCGTGCTCTCATCTTAGTGTTCTAGATGCACTTCCACAGTCAGGCCCGCAGCCAGCATTTGGTTTCGGGAGGAGCTAATTTTATGACATAAAAACTTCAATGATTTATAAAATGTGCGCATAACTAAACATCGAATGATACACTGTTTTTTTGTTACCTTAACCAAAATCGGTCAAAATCATGGTCATCATTTTTTTTTTTTTTTTTTTTTTTTTGTTAATTCGTTTTAATCTTTGATCGGAATTTTTAATGAACCATCAGAATGTAAAATAATAATTTTTCAAACTCTTTAATACGCAGTTATGAAAAAAGTTAAACAAATGTATGAAGTTCAAGAAAATATTTGTAGTTTTATTTGTTTTCGGTTGGTAATGATGATCAAGATTTGCATTCTGTTAAGAAAGACAAAAATATGTTACATATTTTTTAAAACATAATTATTTCAAGATTTTAATGGTGTTGGACCTCAAAATCACCGGCACCGGATCCTAATTTATTTGCAGTGGTAGCAATGTGATCCACACGAAACACGAACAGCGAATATTGTTGCCTTCATCATTCTTTATACTTTTAAGTTTTTGTTTTAGCATCACTGTATTTTTGTTTTGTTTTTGAATTGATCGTTATTCTGTGATATTTTGTCACATTGCACATTGCACAAGTCGACCGGCGCGAAGTTGGAGGACATCGATGTGCTGTGCTACCTCCTGCTGACGTTAGGGCCAGGTTTTGCGACCGTCGTCACCGCCCTGGAGACAATGTCGGAGGAGAAGCTGTCATTGGAATTCGTCAAGTGCAGATTGCTTGATGAGGAGATCAAGCGCAGCGGCGAAGATGGCAGATCCCGTGACTCGAAAGTTGACGCTGCTGCTTTCAGCGGTGCTGGCGGCGTGAAGGCGAAAAAGAATAAGAAGAACCGCCTGGAAAGTGGAAGTGCTTTGGTTACAATCGCGAAGGGCACAAAATCGCCGACTGCGGAGAAGAGCTATGAGAAGAAGAAGCAACCGAAGAAAAACAGTGCGCACCTCGGAAAAGGTGGAAAGGCAAACAAACGCGTAAACCGTTCTCCGTGCGCGAGGAGCGGCAATCGAAGCGGGTCCTTGAACTTATCCATTCGGACGTGTGTGGCACTGTGACGCCGGTGGGCATCGATGACGACCGGTATTTCGTCACTTTCGTGGATGACTGGAGTTGTTTTACGGTCGTTTCGCTAATAAACTCCAAGGACGAAGTGATGGACAGCTTCCTCGAGTACGTAGCACTAGTGAATGCGAAGTTCGAAACGCGTATATCTCGGTTGCGCTGCGATAATGGCGGCGAGTATATTAGTCGCGAGTTCCGGCAGTTCTGCAAGCAGAAGGGAATCAAGATCGAGTACACCGTCCCCTACAGCCCCGAGCAGAATGGCGTGAGCGAGCGAATGAACCGTACGCTCGTGGAGAAGGTTCGTTCCATGCTCGAAGACTGCGGTATCGGGAAGCAATTCTGGGTTCCTGCGATCCAGACAGCGGCGTTCCTGGTGAATCGCAGCCCTGCTAGTGCGATAGGTCAAGGTAAGACACCGTACGAAGTTTGGGAGGGTCGCCGACCCAACGTTCGTGGTCTGCGTGCATTCGGTTCCGACGTTCACGTCCACATTCCCAAGGAACGTAGGAAGAAGCTCGATGGGAAGTCCTGGAGAGGAGTATTCGTGGGGTACGCACCCTGCGGGTACCGAGTATGGGATCCCAAGCAGAAGAAAATCGTCATTGCGCGCGACGTTGTCTTCGTGGAGGACGAAAGGAAAACGAGCTCGGAAGCGGATGCGAAAGTGAAGTGCGGTTCTGAAGTGTTTCCAATTCGTTCGAATCGGAGCGATTCCGATGAAGACAGTGATGCTTCCGTTGTTCCATACGGGGATTCAGATAGATCGGGTGCAGACTCGGATGGGTCCACTGAGGATTCGGACGGAAGCGCTGAGGAAGACGAGTTTGATAGCTGTGTCGACAGAACGATCCAGGAAGAACCTACCGAAGAACAACAGCAAGAGGAAGTGGAATTGCCGGGGCACCGATCCGGAAGGACACGGAAGCCGCCGGGATGGCATCAGGAATACGAAATGAACTACACGGGATTTGCGCTGAATGCTACGAGCTTCGTGGACAACTTGCCAACTTCGCTGGCGGAGATGAAGAAAAGGCCGGATTGGGACAAGTGGGAAGCAGCCGTCCGCGAGGAAATGGACTCCCTTGAGCGGAACCAAACGTGGACGCTAGTCAAGCTACCCGAAGGAAGAGTACCTATCACGTGCAAGTGGCTGTTCAAGGTAAAACACAACTAAGGGGACGGGGAAGATCGCTGCAAAGCCAGACTCGTGGCCCATGGATTCAGCCAGAAGGCTGGGTTTGATTACGCAGAGACCTATTCTCCGGTCGCACGGTTGGACACCGTGCGCGTTGTGTTGGCGGTTGCAAACGAACAGATGATGGCAGTCCACCAAATGGATGTGAAGACTGCCTTCCTGAACGGGCATTTGGAGGAAGAGATCTACATGTCCCAGCCGTGTTCCAGTTAGCTATATAAGTGCAAATATTTAATGCAATTAGATTAAGTTTGAATTTGACTTCCGATCAGGGTGCTGCCTGAAGGAGGTAATAAATAGTGAATGAGAAATGTATTCTTTTACTTCATTTGAATCAGTAGCCGATCTCCAAACTGCTGTCCAAAAATCTGAGCAACAAATTAAAAACAACGTAGAGCCATATTCTTTACATTATACCTGGTTATTACAAAAGTATTCTTCTAGCTTTACTCTAACTAGAGATATTATAGCCAAGCCCGAAAGTTGCTGGTTTCCCATTAGTTTCAATTCGTTTCAGTGTGGAGAAAGATCTTTCCACACTGGCTGTAGTGATCGGGAGTGTCACCAAAATCTTCAACAAAACATTGATTGTTGGAAAATACGTCAAGTCACATTTATCAAGCAGGCCAAATGCCTCAAAATTCTTGTTAATATTTATGGATGTCCGGCACCAGAGCTCGTATTCCACCTTTACCTGCAACCAGCCAGTGATGCAAAATATCATGACACTCACGTGAAACTCGTCTTCGCATCAACCGACTATCGCTGACAGATCGTTTTGTCACGCAGTGAGAGGTAGAGCCATGGCAAACAATAATCACCAGTGGTCGCTGCTCACAAGCAAAACGATGCACTCGCTGTTGATGATGAAAAGCACAACGAAAACAGTAAAGAATTCTGCAGTACGATTATGAGAAAAAGCGAAGCGACAGAAGAAAATGAAAACAATGCCTACGCATTCCAAGTTCGTCTTGGCAGGTGCGACTGTGTGAGTTACAAACAAAGCAGGCAACATGAAACGGAAGCTGTTGGGCTCACTCACCAACACACTCAAATAAGCAAGCAAAGCAGCAACTGCTTCAAAACGAGCACAAATCAGTGTCGTGATTGTCGGGAATCACCAGATCGGCGATGGATCACAACAGAAAACGACATTCATTAGTTGCTTTTTACTTCTTTCGTCAACTTGATGGATAGTCATGGAGAGAGCTTCAACGAGCACATTGACAGGAATGCTTGCGTTAGTACCATCAACTAATTCTCTAATTCCAGCTCTATCAAGAAATGTCCAACAAAATAATTAATAATTTTGGGGAAAAATCGTTGCAATCTTTAATTGCAACGAATAATTCCCTTTATACATAGATAAGATATAATTTTAGTTTTTAGTTTTGATATGAATTGTTATACTTACATGCATATTTAGAAGACCTGTTTAAAATACTGAATTTCCAAGGCAGGAACAATGTAAAATCACTTAGATTTATATCATAAAAAATACAGCAGATAAGTTACTAGGTGGCTTGAGCCCCTGGGTTAAAACGAAAAGTAATTTATTTTGAATTTTGAACAATTAAAGAGTTAAAATCTAAATAGACACAATGTGTGACCCTTTATTAAATCCAATGGTACATATGGAAAGGTAAATAAATTAAGAAGTCATTTGTTGCAGCAACATTCTATTTTGTATGAAATCCTGCTTTAAAAAGAGGGGTACAGTGCGGATTGTGTTAAGAAGGCCACAAATTGGGTCTACACCCTAGTTCCTACGGAAGTGAAACGAGGCTGATCTTTCATAAAAACTCGATGGTCCCATGATCTTTAACAGAATCGCTGCAAACATAAATTTTTCATGCACACTATATAGGTACAGCCCGAGTCCCATTGCCAGAGGGGGCTATAGGTCTGAAGCCTCGTCCATAAATTATTTTAATATAATATGAAAAATTTAAAAAAACCTTACCCAGGTAATGGATATCTATTACCTGTACAGTACAAGTAACAGATATCCATTATCTTGGGTCAGATTTTTTTTTTCAAATGATTATAATAATTTGGGGGGGGGGGGGCTTCAGCCCCATAGCCCCCCCCCCATGGCTACGTGCCAGTCCACAGTTATTAATTGAGAGCTTTCGATGCCTGTACCATTTTTGCATTGGTATTATTGTGTGGCAAGTCCAATCATACTTCTATGCCCAGGGAAGTCGAGAAATTTTCCAACCCGAAAAATTCCTAGACCGGACCGGGAATTGAACCCAGCCACCTCCAGCATGGTCTTGCTTTGTAGCTGCGCCTTTACCGACTGAGCTAAGGGAGGCCCCAGTCGTATACTCTGTGATTGGCAATACAGTCAACAGACGGCTGTAGTGTGTAAACGACAAACGCGAGGAAATTGATTATTCGGCACATTTAAATTGACCATTAAAAGCAATTTCGATGAACATTTTAAGAGTGTTATATCTGCTTGTCTTCGATCATATCCTTATTATCGCAACTTCGGATAATCCTCGAAAGTACTTGCATTTTTTTCAGGCACTTTTGATTTAACTGCAATCACTCTCTCATACTCAAAATGTGCCACGACTAAATTGGTACAACGACGCCCTAATCCGAGCTGGAGAAAATAACTAATGAATACCTAATTGAAGTAACTATAATTTAAAAAATTCTCAATAATCTTAGTAGGCAACCCTTTAATCCTTATGGCAAAAGGTTGCGACGAGGTGAATAAAAAGTTTACCAAAGTTATTCCCATAAAAAAAACATCAAAGGACCAGTGCATTAAAAAATAGAGTTTCAACTTAGGGAATCATTCAAAACTCTTATGGCCCTAAGCTCCAACCGGTATTATCCTCGGATTAAATCCCGATCAAGAATGTCCGGCTGCTTTGATGTCGACATCAGAGTTATTCAATGCTTAAGGGGGTAGTACACTTTGAACGTCCAAAAAGTAAGGCATTTTCGTTAATTTTTTTAAGCAATAAAACACTCAGGGAGGGCAAATATGTTATAACCCATTTATTAGTCATCCTTCGAACTACAATTTGTATTTTTTTTAAATTCGATTGGCGTCTCCCCGTGGCCGGTGCACCAGGTCGCGTGGGCGTCCTCGTGCGGAAGTCGGAAAACGGCTTGGGAAAATACTCCTTTCCATGTGATCCTGGAACATGAATCGAACAAAAATCCTGATTAGTAATGAAATTTGGGTTAGAAATACGTATTCCGTTTTTTTTAAATAATTTTATTCAAAAGTTGTGGCCTTAGGAAAAAAGTCCAGGTTTTCACCCTAAAAATGCTTACAAATTCGTGGATAAGAAATCCATTTTTGACAAAATCGAAAATGTGGATACGTATTTCTTAGCAAAATTTAATTCTGAACAAGAAAACCTAGGCGATATCCAAATTTGATGATAACTGGTTAGAGTTATTTCCCACGCCAGTTTGAAAAACCCCGTTTCGAGATAAATGCGTTTAAAGATAAAATGCTCTCTCAGCGCGCCGGTACATGTTTTAGGAAATCGCTTCGTAAAGCGGTAAGGAATATTCTGGCGGACTTGGAGTCTTTTCTAAATTAAAGTATACATCCCAAAGAACATTTTAAGTCAAAAAAAATGCATTTTTTTTTTTAAATCAAAGTGAACTCCCCCTTAACGTCGCAAATATTTTGCAGTTCATCCAAACAGGGACGGTATTAAAAGTTAATTATAGGGAGTAATATTTATGCACAGGTATCAAATGTTCAAATTTCAGTCGAAATTGATAAAACGAAGAAAAATAACGAATTGCATTTCACAAGCTTAATTGAATATGATTTCCAAATTTAGATTAATTAATAAATAGTGCCCTCAATTTCATGAAGAACCCAACCTCCTTCTGTGGCACGCAAGCTGCCAAGCCAAGAGGAGAAAATATGACAACCTCAGTGATTTCCCATGGATAACCGTGGTAACCGTGACCATCATGCGATGGCAAGTTGATTAAAGTCTAATCTGAAGTCGGAAATCTTCCTTCTCCTGGGACCTCTTCCAACAAACGGCTCAACCTGTTGTGAAACCAAAACACAGTCTGGATTTGCGTCGTCGTCGTCGTGATATTTTATGATTTCACCCGCTTCGATTGCGTCCGAAATAGTAATGAAGATGAGAATTGCTTATTTCAACAACGGTGCGGCATCCTAAACGAATCGGATGAAAAAAAAAAACGCTGCGGCAGGTTGCGAGGAGAGTGATGGGAAAAAAGTGCTTTCCAGTCCCAGCATGGAGCCAGTCAGATATCATCTTCCTAATAACAAATTTGAGGGATCCAACTAGACCGCCAATGCCAAGTGCACGACGCCGATCCATGGCCCATTTGGGGAGTACCTTACTCGTAAATGAACGATGGATGAGGTTTTGTCTTTTCGGGTTTCGTGGGGATACGATACGATCTTGAACTTGATCATTTTGCCATGCTTAGCACGCACACACGTGTTCCGTGGGATGAAGCTGATGCTGTTGATGATGATGACGGTGCCTGTTGGAGAACGAGAGCTGGGCTGCGGGTGTTGTTTTCGATTCTCATAATTCTTGTGCCCATGAAATTGATATGGATGACCACCACGCGTTCGGAATGTGGAGCCGTTTGGTTGGTTGGCTGCAGGGAGCGAGGATGAAGATCGTGAGTACAGGTTCATTTGACGCGCGCGGTTCTTTATTGCCCGTTGGTGGTGATGTGTCTCGGATCATCCGCACACAGGTTCCGTGCCGTCGGTGTGGTGCGACCCGAACGAAGAAATGATTGCGGAGCAATGATACGAACAAATTTTCATAGGGAATTTATCATTGGCCAGTTCAGAGCCGGGGCAGAGACCGAGCGAATCCAATTTCACACAATCGCCGGGGGACAATCATGCAAACGGCATTAGACAGGCGATGATTTCGCCGAGTCGTTGTTGTTTCTGTTGAACCCGCGGACCGCGGGATTGTGTGCCCGATTTGATGATATAGTTTTTTAATAAGTATCGCCCCTCAGTGTGGAAAGGTCTAACGGTAAAGGCCAATCGGGGTTGATCATTGCTCGCTCGCTCGCAATCCAGGGATATGCACGGACGGATCGGCACGTCAAAGGCTAGACATGGAGTCCAAAATATATCCCACATAAATCTCCGGGCTCTGACTCTTTCGTGATATCACTTCGAGCGCCTCTTGAGCGGTGGGGATTGATTCCCAGAACCTGGCCAGCACTGGGTGCGGGTCATCAGGATTCAAGAATTGCCGCGCACTTTGCTCATCCAAACCCTTTCGAGAACGAATGTTTTCCTAGTGACGTGATACAGTTAATACAGAAAGTGTTTCCATTGGAGTCTGATTCAAGAATTTTAACGATTTGTTTTTACTTTCAGCTGAAAAATATTTGCGACTGGACTTCTTTCCTTAAGCCTTGAAAGTTTAATTTTTGCCTTTTTCTCTTCTCTGGGAAAACAAACCATCTGAGCTAGAGCATTTAATCTATGATGCCACATTTTCAAATTATTAAAAAAAAAAACAGTTTAATTACTGAACAAGGTCAACGCAGCTCGTTGCACCTTTATGTGCAGGAGACATTCACGAAACGTCTAATCTTCTGAACAATATTTAAATAATGAATTATAGTTAAATGCACATTCAAACTATTGGATTAAGGATGAGAATAACAAACAAATCACATTGTAAAAAGGCTTACATCAGAAAAAATACACATTGAAACTAGCTCCTTCCTGCGGGAAATAGGAATTCAAATGAGGGTAAATTTTTAGCCGGAATTTTGCCGGCAAAATATTTCACAAAGGAATAATTATAAATTCACTGCGTAAACACGAATGTTTTCGAGTGATAAACGGAATGAGACAACTTTTCAATAAAATTTGATTACTCATAAACTCCCCAACCGTGGTGCTGAAAGGGTTAAATTATACCACAATAGTAGCTGCCGAAATGAACGCGAAGGATCACAAAACCAGACAAACTCCGTTTAGTGGAACCGCGAGCATCATCATCGGGTCCGAGAAAAATGAGATCGTAAAACAAAAAAGGAAACCGCTACTCGTAAGCGTTGGAAGATTGGGACCCAGCGACCCAATTTGTATTTGATCGTTTGCAAACGTTCTACTCCCCTCGTTCGTTGATATTCTGTGCACGCCTTCTTCGCCGCGAATCCGGTTTGTGAGTCCTTCCTGAGATGGTTGGCGGCCTTTTCTGTTTGATGTCAGCTATTTCACCTGTTGAAATCATAACGACCTGCGCGGATTTTGATCAAATGTTAAGATCCGCACTGTGCAAAGTGTTCAGTTCGGCTGCCTCAGGTTTCTGTTGAAATATGTTCAGACTTGTCCTAATCTGAGAGAACTCATGCCATCCCTTCCGATTATGACACACAATCAACAGCATAGCTAGGTGCCACATGACATCCCGGAAAGTACTGAGCACTTTCTGCCACGCACGTTCATTTAAAACGACACACGTCTGCTGCAATTTCAAGTTTGTCCCGTACGAAAAAAACAAATCGCTGAAGATATGCTAATGCGGTCTGATAGGCCTCCGATGAACTGTTTTGCGGTTTCCTGATTTCATTTCTTGAAACCGAACGATCAAGCGGGTGGCCATCGTCGTCATCGTCACAAGGGCTTCTCGCATATCTAGGCAAACTGTGGTCATGCGTGGTGCCGCTGCTGGTGACCACTTGCTCCGGTTGTGATTTGATCCACACACACACACGCGGTTCGGTCCGTTATGGGACCAGCTTCGAGGAGGTTTCCTTTGTCATTGTCAGTGAGAGGGAGAGAGAGATAGTCCTCACACCACACCACACACTTGTGAACTTGTTTAGAAACGCCTGTGCAACGATGCTGATTAATTAATCCGATGCGAAATGGGTGAAATCACGCGGAAGTGGTCAAATCAATGTGTAGTGCGCTTCTAACTGTCACTGGTGCTGACTTGAACTTGTTCCAATGCTTCAATTGAAGAACCGATCATGGGTCTTCCCATGAAATTGACCCAGAAAGTGGTTCCCACCAAATTTCTCCCAATTTCTTCATTCTCAACGAAAGAAAGCCCAGATCTATTCAAATGCGGTGTCAGGTAAAATTGACAAATCTATTATCAACGATGTTTTTTTTTTTCGGAAGGTGGTCGTGGAGTGGTGGGAAAATTGGTGAGCATAGTTTTCGTTTTGTTGCTCTCTCTATCTCCCTCTTTATGCTGGAACGATTTGAATGATGAGAGGATAACGGTGTGGAAGACAACAAAAGCAATCGCTTCTCTATCGCATAGTGTGGGTTGGTAGAAAAGCTCTAGCTCATGAATTTGGGTGAAATGCATCGCATGCATAAATGCTTTTTGAGTGATGAATTTGGGTTTGGATGGCGTGAGAAAAAATAACTAAATTGGTCGGAAGGCGGGTGAGGGTGCTCAGTTAATTAAAAATGAAGAGCATTTACGAGGAGAGGTTAGAGCAGAAACTCTGAAAACAGATTGAATCTGCAAATTTTTGCTCCTTTTAACATCAACAATTGTCTTCTCCCAAAGGTACACCCAGAACTAGTTGAACTTGACAATTATTGAACTACTGCTTCGTTTCAATGATTCATTGGTTCATCTTATGCCTCCTGTTGAGAAGACTGCTATGATAGATCAACACTTCGTCAGCTCACATAATCTCAGACAAAACTTGAGTAGTTCACATTAGGGTGGGTCAACTTAAAAAACCCCTACTCCCTCACTAAAATTTATCTAGAGGGGGCCTAGGGGGGAGAGCCTTTTGAATTTTTTTATTTTGCTAAACTGCGGGTAAATAAAAAAAAACTCGTGAAGATGCTATTCAATCAAATTGCGTCGAGGCATCTTGTTTTTGGGCAATTTTTCTGTGACCAATTACATTAAGGCTTGCTATTATGTTCATGGTGAAACAATGAATTTGATTATATTTATTTCAAACCAACGATTGTGATCTCGATCACACAGTGTCTGGCTCCCATAAACTTAAGCATCTCAAACTTAAGAAAATGTTCATACATTTAGGACTTTTGAAAATGTTGAAGATATATGTCCATGCACAATTCTTAACATTCTGAATGTTGAAAAAATAATACTTTAGAGATTCCAGAGAGTTTTCAAGATTTTGTAACTTAATAAAATGATAACTCTGATACATATTTTAAGCATAAATTCTTCGACTACAAATGTAAATAAAAGTCAACGAAAAAGATCAATTGACATAATTCTAAGGCTAAGATAAAATAGCAAGATCCTTTCTAGACAGTTTTTTTTTTAAATTCTAGTGCCGTAGGCAGGCATGGCAAATCATTTACATTCATTTCGTGCATTCATTTACATTCATTTGCCTTTAACTTTTTCCATCAACAGAATTCCGTTAAATGATGTAAGAAATTTTTGTAGCTTTTTATATTAACTACAACTTTTGTCGACAATTCAAATCTGTACATCTTATGCATGACGAACTAGAGCGGGCAGAACTTGTTACTATTTTTCAGTGAATGTAATTAACATTCACTGAAAAACATAGGTAAGTTCTGTTCACCCGGTTCATCATGCATAAGATATACAGATTTGAGCTATCCAAAAAAGTTGTAGCTAATATCACAACCTACAAAAGCTTCATACATCATTTCATGGAGTTCTGTTGATGAAAAAAGTTAGAGGCAAATGAATGTAAATGAATGCACAAAATGAATGTAAATGATTTGCTATGCCTGGCCGTAGGACGGGATGACATTGGGCCAAAATTTAAAAATGTTTACTGATGCCAATATCTTGAATATACAGAAAATGATGACTTCAATATGTTCCTTGAACTTCTGGAGTAAAGTGTAGATAATATTAATCAGCTTGAGCTTGAGCTTGAGCTTGAGCTTGATTGACCGCCCACGGTTGCTACTCTGTTACTGCCAGATCAGCTGTAATTACACAGAGAACCAATAGACGATGCTTGGGACTAGCAATCATCCTCAATGTGTAAAAACTGGTGATCTTAAATTAGGCAATACCAGCGCCGGCCGCGCCCGAACACAGGTCAAGAAAGGAATGGAAAGGATTGTGTTGACATGACACTCGCTTTGATGGAAGCCGAGAACACCTCTGCACTTCCACGAGGAATCACTGGGATGTTGGATAAGAGGGTTGGGTTTGCAGCAGGGTTCGTTTTGGTAAACGATAAGCTGAATTGATGTCCTAACAGTCATATAACGCGAAGGAGCTTGGGACTAAACCCACGGTCTTCTGCTCAGTAAGCAAAAACGTTTGCCACTAGGCAGACGAGCACCTTTTTAATCACCGAGTTGCTGTTATTACCATGTAGTCATATTAACAAATAAAACGATTGACGAATCTTGAATGTGGATGGGCCTGAGATTAGACTCATGATGTTCTGCTCAGTAAGCAAAAACGGTTGCTCTAAGGCCACCGAGCCCCTCATATCACATAATACCGTTGCTCAAATTTGTGTATCCATTCAAACCCGGAACCAACGACAACAACGAGTTTCGCAAAATACACGATACACAAGCGATTTTACCATAAATCTCTTTAATATGTAAGGACCTGGGACCGCGTTTTTCTGCTCAGTGAGCAGGCCACTGTAACCGACGATCTTTCAAATCCAAAAACTAAAAACTATGAAAAAGTACTTCATTAGGTTCCACTTTCACGCGACGTTCAATGACAGGGTCCTATCCAGGATTACATCTGAAAAATCCAAATCTGGCCAACGCTTACCCTAAACCTAAACCTGTTCTAATCCACCTGAAATGACTAACGAATGGAACACTTTGACTACCCAGCCATGCAATAGTCTCATTCCGTGCCTTATGGCAACTTGATGATTCTATTGCGCTCATCTTTTGGCACCACCCAGGGGAGACTTGGTCCTGTACCCAATGCTTAACTTATCTCCATTCCACTCAGCTACTCGCAATTTCTTGTGATATAGTGGGCGGAATATTATTATATGAGACAATCCAATGCAGACGTCTTTCCAAATTTGGCAGATCGACAGGTAATCGGTGAGTTACCACGATAGTTGCTATTCAACAACTCGACAACGTCCCATCGTCCTGCTATGAGAATTTCCCATTGCAGACGCCAACGAAATGACGTCATCGAGCTATCGATCAACTATCCTGGTTATCGCCTGGTACCTAATAGCACGATGCTAGGAGGCGAACCGGAAGAATCGATGAACTACCTCTCCCCCCAGTGTAGATAACATTAATCAGTTCTTTAAATTTGTCGAACCTCTTAACGTAATCCCTTTATGAAGAGCTTTAAGTGGGTTGGTTTATTTTCTTTAAATTCCGTTATAATTGCTTATCTTTCGACATACACGCGTATTTCGTCTACTACTTGCAGATTTCATCAGTGCCAAGTACTCAACACCACTGATGAAGTCTGCAAGAAGTAGACGAAATACGCGTATCTGTCAAAAGATAAGCAATTATAACGTCATTTAAAGGAAATAAACCAACCCACTCAAAGCTCTTCATTAATCAGTTGTTTTGTTTCAATGTCAAATGTCATACAAATAGTAGCAAAAACACATTTTAAAAAATGTCCACAGGCAAACAAAAGTTTGAAAACACTTTTATGTGAATAGATTAGGGTAAACGCGATCTATAGCCACGCATACCAATAACATTGTGATCATAACCAAATGTACTCCTTATAGTTACTTTACATTTGCTTATTTTGAGATATTTGAACCAAACTTATGTTTTGGCCCAATGGTCTTACATTGGTCTATTTTTTATTGAATTTTAGTAAAATGAGACATCAATTTCAATGAACCATTTTCATGTAAGTAGTTAATATAGCATTGATCAAGGAAATTATATTTTTTTATTTTTAGACCCATTGTCACCCCCACTTAAGATACATGAATATTAATCAAAAGTTTCTTAAAAACTCCACAAAATAAATAAATAAATAAAAAATCGACGAAATTTTGTTCAAAACAAGTTTTATGGATTCAAAAAAGGTTTTGAGGTATCATAAGCTTAGACAAGCTTTGAATCTCCTGGACTTCAAAATTCGTAATTCAAGATCTTGGGAAACTTACCTAGATTCTGAGACTTACAGCATTTTTTTAGAGGAAATTTTTTCGAGATAATAAAGTAAGAAAAAAGTCGAAGGGTCTGTTGCTAGGGGCACGAACGGAAGCTTGACGGAGGACCGCTAGTGAACGGAACAAATGTGAAGAGCATTTAGTTTTTTCAATTGATCGATTATCTATTATCTTAACTCTTTCCGTTTTTGATTTGTAGTCGTACCAAATTTGTAGTATTTTTTTTTCAAAGAGAAAGTTGATGAAGAGAATTGATCAAAATCACTTGCACCCATGCAAGTTTGGTTGCAAGATTACAACTCTGGAGAGCATTTTGTGTGGTAGATAAATTCTATTCTAACTCTTTACTGTAATAAGCTTGTTTGCCCTGAAAAGGGCCGTTTTGTTGCCAAAGTTGGTGATGATTTAACCTCCGAAACCGTGCAGAGTGCCGCTTACGCTTGGCGTGGTCAGAGTAGGTGACTGCATCACGGATCATATTTTCCAGGAAAACCTTCAGCACACCTCGTATTTTTTCGTAGATCAGACCAGAGATACGTTTGACACCGCCACGGCGAACCAGACAACGGATGGAAGTTATCACGAAGAACCTTACAATGACCCTTGGCGCCTCCTTTACCAAGACCATTTCCTCCTTTGACACGACCAGTCATTGTTGCTTGTTGGTTAGAAGAGTAGACTACCTTACCTGCCACCACCTTCCTACTGCTGCTATTGATGCTTCTGCTGACTGTCCGAAGTGAAAATGAGTTGAGGCAGCAGCACTCTTTAATATCTTTTCAGGTTAAAGCAGAATGGTGTGCAACCAAGTGGTACTCGATTATGACGACTGGGTTTGGGAAGAACGTTTATTTCATGAAAACAGTGAAACAATTATCACTTTTTATTTGTACATTAAACAATGCTTGACATTATCACTTTTTCAATAGTTTATTGTTAAAAAAATTATCAGTCAAAAGCATTGCTATTGATGCGTAGAAATATTTATGATCGATTGTTGATAAAATTATTGAAATTGGTCCAGGGGCAGTTGATTTATTAATGTTCCAAAATCTTTCATAATTTTGTTACATGTTCCATTTTTGGTTTTCACAAAGTGTACCTCCATATAGAAATTACACACGTAGTCCATCGTCATAATTAAGATTTGAAAATTTTGATAAATCTTGACATGCAAAAAAAATTACGAAAAATCAGGTTATAATTAAATATCATCTGGTTATAAAGATACCGTATTTCGAATGTCATAACCATTGGATTTAATTAGCTGGAAAACTTTTGAATACTTCCTGAGCAACCTAGAGTCATGAAAAAATATTTGAATGAGGATCTTTAGAACTTGATCAACCTGAAGTCTTGGAAAATATCCAGATAACTTTACTAATATCTTCGTATATATGAAGATCTTTTGAATATTTCCTGCTGTTTAGGAAGAATACCTTAAATTATCTTGTAACTTATGCAACGTTTCCTGAACATCTACAAAACTCCCTCAAGTTTCGCAAACTTTCCTCAACTTCTGCGAAGTTCCCTGAATTTATTCCAAATTCCATATTGTTTACATCTCTCGTAATTCTACGAAGATCTCTGAACATCTTTGAACTTCTGGAAAGACATCAATCATCTACAAATATTCTTGAACATCCTTGAAATTGAACGAAGTTCCCTTAGCTGAAGCGAGGATCTCTTAAGTTCTTAGAAGTTTTTTGAGCTATGTTTAGATCTTGTACAAAATTCCCTGAATTTTTTTTTCAAAATTCCTTCTACAAAGTTTGCTGCACTTCTACCAAATATTATAAATAAACAATATGGTTCACTCTTCTATTATCCCCAAGACACGATTTTTCCCGACACTAGCGGCTCTAGTGACGCGAAAGGTGACTAGTACACTGTAAATTGAGCGTAACAAGGCTATCAAAAACAACTCACTGTTGAGTAAAATTTAACCACACGGTAAGAAAAAAATAGTCAAAATTAAGTTTATATCTCAAGCGCCGCCGGGATTTTCTAAGGTACAAAATCTCTGATCACGAAGGGTGGGTGTGGAAGCTGCTTCTCGGGCGTCGGTTGCATTGGTATTCAGTACGGAAAACAAATCAAGGAAAAAAAGTTTATTTCACCCAACTAGGTACTATGTGGGAAGCCAAAAGTAAGTAAAGTCCCATGTACTCAATTAATCATGTTTTGTTGTTTTTGACATCATCCACAACCAGAGGGCCAGTCGCTTTCGAATGTATGAGAGTGGTAGGAAATCATTTGGAAATGCATGAACATTTTCAGTTTTTATTCATTATCGTCTTTATGAGCAGTTTGGCAGTTGTCACAAATGACATCAAGATGCCTAGCCGGAGTCAATTTTGTTCTGAATAGTTTTCAATATGACAAGTAGGCTTACTCAGATTGGGCTTTTCCGCTTTTCGCGCTGCCGTTCCGCTTCCGCTGTAATTCGGTAATAAATAATAAAGCGGAATGAAACGATGTAAAATGGAAAGCAGAATCAAAACAAAACCGAAGCCAACTTTTCCCCGAGTTAGTTTGAGTGGGCATGTTGCAATTCGGGAACAACTGACGTTTAAATGCATTGCATACATTTGGCTTGTATGCTTTTGCACATGTTGCTATACACGCTATTTTAAAACTACCCAAATTTGGGTAGAATCTTCCCAGATCCGTCAAAACTGAACCTACCCAAAAATGGGTAAGCTGTGTTGGGAGTGGGTAAACATTGCTTATTTAATGGTAATTCACTTATCTTTAAAATTTATATATTTTTTAACCCAATAATGGGTACTTTAAAGTTAATTAAAAATTGAGTTCACTTTCACTCATCATGTGGCTTCCATGAGGCTAGGTAAAATTAAATAAATTATGAAAACTAGATTTTGAGAAATCCTCATCATTCATCCATTGAGTGAAAATTAGCTAACCATCAATTAAATGCAATTGGCGTTGACAGCGACTGTGTAGCTCTTTACTCCTATGTTAAAATCCAAAAGTAAACTTCAGACTGTTCGTGAAACATGGCGGACTTCGTACTATCAACCGGTGGAAACTAACGATTTTAAATTGATTCACTACTTGTATAGCCTATTGGTCCATTGGTCCCAAGCAAATCGATTAAAGTACCCTATTCTAGTCGAAATTCTAGTACTACACTATGTTTGTTTTGATTATGTATGGAAGTTTGACAGATAAAATGAGGGCTTCGTAGATTTTCCTATGTTTCGAGGAGTGTATCGATTAGCTTGGGACCAAAGATAGTACCAGAACTGAGCCAAAAAGTTGAGCACATTTTTTCGGGACCTTCTGGTCTTAGTGTTACCTCTATGGTACTATCCTTTCACTTCACTGAAAAATCCCATAAGAAACTGCCAATCAATTCTAGCAGAGACCATTTTTCGACGGTGCCGTCAACGCAAAAAATGGAGCAAGAACGAAGGCGATGAAGCACGTAGGTTGCTATGATTTTCATCCAAAAATAAGTTAAAATTTCCCAATGGTGAAAACATGACGGTTGAGTACTTTTAATTTAAAATCGAATTCATTTTTATTTTTTTGGTTTTTGAGCTTTTCTAAAACTCAAGTGTTTTTTAGTGTTTTTTTCATACCGTGTTTGTTAATCTTTTACTCAAAATTGGGTAAACGATTATTAACGTGTTGAAAGTTTTCCTCCTGTCAGTTGCCAATGTGGTGTGTAAAGAGGGATGGCAGATATAATCTGCATTTTCTTTTATGTGTTTGGATTACCTCTAAGCTTATTGTACATTCAAACTATAGCAGATATCACGTTATTTAGGCACTTTTGATAACGCTATTACGTTATTAATATCAACTATAGTCTGAACGTAGTACAATGACATGACGTTAGGGTAGGCGTGTAACATGCATGAGAAAGCTAATACTGTTTGCCACACCTTTTATTTAACTAAACGTTTGAATTGATTACACGCTTAAATAATAAGGCCACGAATGTTTTTAGTCACCTTTCTCACCGGGAGAGGGTATTACTTATGCGTCTTTTCAGAAAAATATGGGAATTCTGGAAGTGAACCATATTGTTAATTTATAATATTTGGTAATAGTCATCTAAATACCCAAGTAACCATATCTCAGTGACATTGTCGCACTCTGAACCTACATTAAAAGTTATGTTGTGATTATATGGATACTTTGATACTCAAATGAAATGTTGTACAATTACCACAAGTTCAACAACGCCCAACTATGGACAGCTCAATGATAATACAATTTACTCTTTGAATCAGCGTACACCAACATGATAATCTTCTAAGAAACACCTAAAAATGTATAGAGATAAAGCTCAAAATACAGTTTTAACTGATGGTACTTTGGATAGCCCGAATCCCATCCACCACACAAAATCAAATAAAAATGTTTCTGTATGACAAACACGTCCAGACATAAACGAGAATATGGGTGTATATCTTCACTGTAACAACTACGGGTAATCATCAAAAATACTTGCATTTTACTCAGGCCTTTTTGAGCAAACTGCAATCACTCTCTCATGCTCGAAATGTGCCACGACCAAATTGGCACAACAACGCCCTATACGCTATCTGACCAAAGCACAGGGCTGTCGTTCTGGTCGTTTTAACGGTTAAAATATCAAAGATGAGTGCCCGATAATTTTCCTATGACATCACATTGAAAACTTATTCTGCCATCAGGGAGAGCAAACTGAAAAATCAATTTGATGTACATTTTTGTTATCAAATGTGTCAGTTGATATTTCAGTTTGATGTTGATATCAAAATTTGATTTTGGTTTGCTGTCATTTGCTGGACTTTGCTCGGGTAGCTTGTAGGTATGCACGACACTAGACCAACAGTGATATTGGGAAGTTGTTCTGTTTAGTTTTCGTAATCTAAGTCCTAGGTTTGGTTATAAAGAGTGCGATTTTTTTTAAAAATCTTGCCAAGCAAATAGATAGTATTGTTCTAAAAAACAACTCTCCGGCAAATCCAGATCGTATCCGAAGTCGTTCAAATTTAGCACAGCTACTGCGGATCTCAATATGGGGAGCCGAAGGTTGTAATCCGCCATATAAACTTGACCCACCCTATTCCACATGATGCTGCTGTTGTTGAAAATGCAGCCAACCTCCATTCGCATTCAAGATCCAGTTGTGAGGCCATTAGGCACGAATTATATACCGCAGGCACAGGTGTTGCTTTTGAGTGTTTTCCGCTGGCGTATAACAACACTGAGTTCACGTTTGAATTGAAAATTAGTATTTTGGTGCACCTATGTCGCTCTTGGTCCTGCCTGATTTTCTCGATTCGATGGTAAAAATTATTTGAGATGTTTCCAGCATGTACTTGGAATATCGAACTTAACGTTTTTCAAGAGAAAGGCAATTTGAGAGGAATGTACTCAGCGAATATTTTCAAAACATTAAAAACGTACGTTACTCAATAGAGCTGAGGGGCAAAGCAATATCATGAAATACAGGTCCAAAGTGTCAAATAAGATGCTGCCACTTTACGGAAAATGAAATCCAAACCTTATGGTCCAACAAATCACAAAACCATCACCAACTGCTAAGGGGCTGTTCATAAACTACGTAGACAGTTTTTTTTTGGATTCTTGACCCCCCCTCCCCCAGCGTAGACAATTGTCCATACAATTTTTTTTTAATTTGTATGGGCCGTGGATAATTATCAACCCCCCCCCCCCAAAACTGTCTACGTAGTTTATGGACAGCCCCTAAGCAACAGGCTGACTCTGACTGAGGTAATTGCACTCTTATCTTTTATTGAGCGATTAAGATAAACATCAACGTTTGAAAGCAACAGCAGCAACAACCGAGCGATGCATCGATCGATGCGATGTTGATCTCCGTTTTGCTGCTTGTTTTGTTGTACAACCAACATTAAACTTTTCCACTCCGGTGCCCACCGACCCAATGCCAGTCAGCAGCAGGGCTAATCAAACGCCTAAAGAGCGCCATTAATTTCGCAAAGGTTCTTCACACGGCCCTGCTCAGCGGCACCGGCAGACTTGGGGCCCAGTGAGAGGAAGCCTTATGAGAGGATAGATGGCTCTAGCAATGATGATTTGTAGCGCACCGCTGCTCTCCTTCGACAGAGGTCCCTTCGGTGGAGGCTGATGGCAGCAGCTTAATACGTACTTGTTTTGAAAGATTATTTCATTAGGAACGATTATCGACCTGTCAGAGAGTAGCGAGTTTCCAACTCGACTCAGGGGGATTCGGCGGGGAGAGCAACGAACGATCTAATCTTGAGCTCACTAGTCTTCACAGGCCTCATGCGCTTGATTGGCTCGAAAGGACCCCAGAGAGAGAAAAACGCTTTTCAGATCGGAAAATTAAGATAAGGTGATTTTATTGATCTTTAATAAAAACGATTATCTACGGCTATAATTTAGCTCGGGGTTTGCTGCCAACCGAGGAACCCGTTCCGGATGCGACGCTTCGAGGGAGTACGATTCGACCCGACAACAGAAGGTGGCGAAAAAACAACTCTCCCAGACGGTTCAACCAACATTAATAATGATCCGAAAAACCGCGTGACGAAGCGGTGCGATCAAAGACCAATCCCCGAACGCGATTGACATAAATATGACAAACGATGATAGCCGTTTGGAAGAGTCACGATCGAAACGATCGATCGTTTGGTAGAAGAGTTAGTGACGAAGAATTCCTTCTGGTCATGGTGTGACTAACGAGCATGTCCGACAGAATCCAGAGGAAATTGGAGCAAAAGGTCAATAGCATGCACCGCGCGCATAGAAGAAGTGCCGAAATAAGATTCTTGAGGTTATTGGTTCCCAAATGCGACAGAGGCCACAAAGCGACGGCAGCATGCATCGGAGGAAGCAAGGTCAACTCGCATCCGGCCTGGGAGAATCGATTGAAGAACCATGGTAGAAAGAGAAATACAAGAATGGAGTTTGGTTTGATGAATGCCACCTGACCTAACATTTCCATATTTAATTCTGAACGTAGGTACCAGCATAATGAAGGAATGAGTGTTCGACCTGTCGTCGTCGTCGTCGTCGCCGCCGTTGTTGTTGTGGTCGGTTAAAATTGTTGGCAAGCGGCAAACATTTGCGGTCGTGAACGTCGTCGCGTCGTCGCAGTCATGAATTAAACAAAGTTGTATTCTTAGTGATCGAGCACCTGCTAGCGACCCACGAATTGTGCTGGTGCGTATGGCACGTTCTTTCCGGAGACGTGGTGTAAATGAATTGGAACTATCGGTTTTAATTTATGGAAAACAGTGTAGAGCGACTTGACGCAGCGTGGAATACATTTCGCGGCTAGTGAACTTGACTTTGGCTCGTGGTGAAATTGTTATGGGTGCGTTACTGTTGTTCTTTGGTTGTGGAAGAGAATGTAATAACTCAATTTTAGTTCCATTCTATTGACTTGAACAAGAGCTAAACAACTGGGTAAATAGCGGCCTTGGTGGTGTAGCGGTAAGCGTGATTGCCTTTCACCCCAAAAGGTTTGGGTTCAATCCTTGTCGGCACCGCCGGGATTTTCGGAGACATAAAATCTCTGATCAAGGATTGACAGGTAGGATCCAGGTGTGGGAGCTGCCTCCCTGGTGTCGATAGCATTGGTGCTCAGCACGGAAAACAAGATAGACGAAACATAAATCATGGGAAAAAAACTGGGAAATCCTAGAAGAGATGAAATAGTGTACGTTGGATAGTAGACGAAAAGCTTTGTTTAAGCTTCTTAGCAATGCACCAGCACCAGACCCACACCGGCTGAATCAACTCGCGACCAACGCCGATACTAAAAGTGATAATTCCAGCGACCGAAAACAAACGCGTCCAATCGTGGCCACTTCGATTGCATTTCTGAACCACAATCTCAACGCACAAACACGACGACGGCAGCATTCGACAAGCGCCTTTCGTCCGGGAGACAGAACACCAGTATACAGGTAGAAACAAGGAACAAGGGAGTTGTGTAGTAGTGTTAAGGGCCCATACAATAAATTGACATACTGACAATATTACCGAAAAGGTGATATTGAAGACGATGATTGATGACAAGTATAAACGAAAAGCTGATTTTAATTTCACTGTACCAATACTCAGAATATATTGACAAAAACCGTCAAATTTGCCGTCAAATTAATCATCAATATCATCAATATACGAATATCAACAACATTATTGACAATACATTAGAAGCCTTTTTAATTCAATGTATTAAAGTCAATTGGCAAATCAAAGATGGCACTCGTGGATAATAGACGAACTATGAAAGTGATGATGGTTTCAAAATTTTTCACGGAGAGGTATACGAGTGCAATCTTAAAATGCTTTTATTTTGTAAATGGAGCATTTTATTTAAATCTGGTTACTGCTACAGTGGTAGAAATGCTGAAATCTATGTATACACCTAAAAATCTGAAAATAAATTATTTTTTATATATTATACATCTATTGTGTAGTCCTTAAGTTTTCTACTAACGTAGCATCAACCAGATTTAAATAAGATGCTCCATTTGCAAATTATTAGCATTTTAAAATTGAACTCGTATACCTCACCGTGTAAAATTTTGAAACCATCATCACTTTCATAGTTCTTCTATTCTCCACAAGTACCAACTTTGATTTGCTAATATTACTTGTCTCAATTTCCCCACACAAGAAACATGGATCTGCTAAAGAAAGTTTGTTTAGAGTCAATGTTTGCACTCGGGTCCAAACAGAAACGATTGCTGGACCTGTGTTTATAGAAAAATACTAGCTAAACACTGAATTCGAATCACCGAAGCCGGTAAATTTTGCCGTGTTTTTAATTAGCTGACAAAGTTGGTAAAATGACCGTTACTCGAAGGAAATCAATAAAATCGACAAATGTTGACGTAGAACTACGTCTTTGTCGACTATACTGCGGTACAAATTAAAAAACATATGTGTGGTGAAATAGTGTTAGGTTTTGAACGCTTGTAACCTTGTCATTTATAGATGAAATCAAAATCCAAATACGCCAATCGATAGGATTTTACTTAACAAATCTGCTGAAATAAATACTTTTCCAATTTTCAATCAAAAAACTGTTGAAAAATGAGCAAATGATAATTTTATCACTGTTTTCATGAACTAAACGTTTTCCCCAAACCCAGTCATCATAAACGAATACCACTTGGTTGCACATCATTCTGCTTGAACCTGAAAAGATATAAAACAGCGCTAACTTCCCTGCCTCTGCTCAATCGGTTCCTCGGCCAATAGGTTTCAAGTTTCCCGGCAGTTGGCAGCAGTATCAGCGCTGTGTGGACACAGCAATCAATTACGACGTCCTACCGGATTCGTTCGAAGAAGTCGATCAGTGTCTGCAAACCATCGAAGAGGCAATATCCCGTGCCAGGGAGCAACACGTACCAGCATCCAGACAGGTGAGTCATACTCTGAACCTTGACAGCCGAACCAAAGATCTTATCAGGCTCCGTAACACCATTCGTAGGCATTTCCAGCGTTCTGGGCTGCCCCACTTGAAAACCAATGTCAATAGGCTAACAAAAATTATCCAGGCCAGGATGGTGGAAGTCAGAAATAACGATTTTGCCAACAAGATTCGCTCTCTCCCAGATTGTGCAAAACCATTTTGGAAGATGACCTACTCATAACCCCAGTTGAAAAGTTGAAGTCAATGCTCTTGGCCAACATTTTGTGATTTCACATAACCTTGGCCAAACCATGGTGAGCCCCCATGGGCCTGCCGTGCTGGAAGCAAAGTCTAGAGTCGCTGACACCCCCGTAGTAACATAGAGGTAACTCTACGACTAGTAAGTCCCGAAGAAACGTGCTCAACTTTTTGGCTCAGCTCTGGTACTATATTCGGCCCCAAGCTTATCGATGCACCCCTCGAAACATAGCAAAATTCACGAACCCCTCATCGAATCCCCAACCCCTATTAGAAACAGATGGATGTCGAGAAGGCGTTCGACAATGTCTGGCATGATGGTCTAGTGTACAAGCTGCATCGATACAACTTTCCGATCTACCTCGTGAAGATCATCAAAAACTACTTGTCGGGCAGATCATTCCAGGTCTACTTGAACAATGTCTCCTCTGATACGTTCAACGTTGATGCAGGGGTCCCTCAGGGTAGCCTGCTTGGGCCTATCCTATTCAACATCTTCACGTAAAACGTTCCTCCCCTGCAGGGTGGTGGTATCCTGTCAATGTTCGCAGATGACACCTCCATCATCTATAAGGGTCGAGTGATCCGTGCTCTGGCGAGTAAACTACAATCAGGCCTGGATGTTCTGTCCGACTATTTCGAGAGCTGGAAGATTTGTATCAATGCAGCTAAAACACAAACCATTCTGTTTCCACACTCGAATTCACCTAGGCTTGTTCCTCCTGATTACGTCAAGGTCCATCTTGATAGCACTCCCATTGAATGGTCGAGAGAAGTAGTCAACCTTGGTCTCACCCTTGATAGCAAATTGCTTTTCCGATCCCGTGTGGACAAGACATCCACCAAGTGTAACATCTTGATCAAGTCGCTCTACCCTCTGAAAAACAGGAAGTCCACCCTGACCACAAGCAGATCATTCTGCTGGCTATTGAGTATGGTATGCCAATCTGGGAGAGTTGTGCTAAGTGCCACCACCTAAAGCTTCAGAGGATCCAAAACAAGATCCTCAGAATGATCCTTAACAGCCCATCGCGAACTCGTAATTCTGAGATTCACCACCTGGCCGGTCTTCAAACACTCGAGAAGCGAAAGACTTCCACGCTGGAAAGGTTGAGAGTCGTCTGTCTGCGATCAAACCACCAGATCATTCGTGATTTGGCAACCTAGTTTAAGTAAGTAGTTTTTTTTTTGCTGTTTTACTTAAGCATTCCGCTTACAACCCAATTTCATTACTTCACTAGTTTAAGTAGTTAGGCAGATTTCTGTGCTCAAGTACACAGCAAAAAATAAATTTTAATATTACATCCAAGAGGATACACTTCATCATGTCGAAAATGTCGTGTAATTTTTAAGACCATAAACATAAACAAATGCAATAAAAGCAGCGTAATGTCAGTTCATGCACTGTATTAATGATAATTTTGTCCTTTTTGGAAAGTAATATTACACCATATTTTCGACATGATTGTAGTGCATCCACTTTGATGTGATATTAAAATTAATTTTTTGCTGTGTAGGTAGGTTATCATTTTTTTTAATTCAAACCAAAATAGTCCCATAAAGGGTATTCTGTAAATTAGCGCTAAACGCAATCATCACATTAGAATAACTAATAAACTAAAACAAAGGATGATCAATTGAAATTTTAAACCAAATGTTGAAACATAAAAAAACAGAAAATAAACGTAAATTACTACTGACTCTGCTCATTACCGCTTCGGACGGCGTGGCACTAGGTCCAGCAGCAAGCAGGACCAAGTCAGTGGCTAAAGGTGGATTACGGCGTGACCATGACTACCACAATGAGGAATGAGGCTTGGAAAATTATGTATGTGAAAACCCCTCCCCTATTAAACACAACCGCTACCCCCCCTTAACAACAACCCGAAAAAGACATTTACTTTGACGATCCCTTTTCTGGGAAATAATTGTTAAGCAAACTACAATTTGGGGCTGTTGATTAACTACATAGACAGTTTTTTTGGGATTCTTGACCCCCCCCCCCTGTGCGTGGACATTTTTTTTTAAATTTGTATGGGCTGTGAATAATTGCCAACCCCCCCCCCTCCTTAAACAATGTCTACGTAGTTTATGAACAGCCCCTTATAAGTATAAACTTTTTTTTTACACGCAGAGCCAAAATTAAAAAAAAAATGCTTAAGAGGAGACATGCATTCGATGAATTACCAACAACTGACTGTAAAACATATCTGGTACCTCTACATATGCAATTAGATTAACATCCAAAGTCCATCCTTTTTTACATATTCTGCACAAAAGAAACTTTCTGCCCCGCCCCATTCATAATAATAAGTTTAATAGTAAAAAATGCATGACAAACATCAATTTTGCGTGGTTCCACGTCATACTACGGTCGTGCCTAGGACTCAACCCTTTAATTTTTTTTTGTATCACTAAAGGGTGTTAACTAGATCCGTACATTTTCGGAATAAATTTCCAAATTTTTAAATTTTTCAAAAAATTTTAAAACTTTTACTAAACAGCGAAGTCCTGGTTTAGTGGAAATATATACATAGGAGGCTGGCGGCTCAAGTGTTGTTTTTCATACTGTACTGGAAATACTTCAGCATGTAAGGAAGCACAACAAAAATGAGTTGTGTTTGCTCTCTTCGACTGATACTGAGTGGTTGCGGTACAAGCACATATCGTAGATAAAAGACGATTGTTGTGTATTAGAGAACGCTTGCGCAAAAAGACTATGGTGGAAAACGGATTCGAAACTTAAATGTCATTAGTCAAATACATCCGTAGACCATATAGGTCCACCGTTGTATAATTGGCAATGCACCCTTGTACTGAATGGGAATTGTGGTTTCGAATCCCAGATTTTTTCGCAAATTTTCTCACACATCCGTCTCTTACGGATGATATGCGCTTACCTCTCAGTATGTTCAAACGTTCTTATAAACATATATAGGAAACTAATTTTACCCAACATTTACTTACACTTGCACATTTTAAATTAATTTTCACGATTTATAAAATAAATAGTATCAAATTATGATCTATTTTAGCTCTATTCTAAAGTTCTCATATAAATTCAAAGGATTGTTGTTTACGGAATGATGTAAGAACTAGGTGATCAATTAAAGCGTCCAATTTTATTTTTGAAAACACTGAACTATCCTGTTTTGTCAGAACAATAATGTTTACCCATACATATACATTATTACGTGTACGTAATTGGTGGCTTTGTTAGATATTTTGACGCTTTTGGACAATGCTTGGCATTTACCACTTTTTCAATAGTTTCTTGTTGAAAATCAACAGTTGAAAAAATTGATTTTGATTTGCATAAATATTTCTGATCGATTGGTGATAAAATTGTTGACATTGGTCCAGAGGCAACTGAGTTATTAACGTTCAAAATCTTTCCTAATTTCGTTACATGATTCATTTTTGGTTTTCAAAAAGTGTACACACATAAAGATATCACAGACTTAATCCTACGTCCAAATTTACCGCGTATATTTTTCCTGAAAAGACTTTATTCTTCTCTACAACTTTGTATCAGACGTCACTTCGATCAGAAGTGACGTTGACGTGCGACAATATATTGCAATATTTCAAAGACACCATTTTCCGGATTAAAACTTAAATGTAATGATTACCCATTACAAACAATTATGTAAAGTTTCTTGTAAATCGGAGTAGGTCGCGTTTTTCCGATTCGTTATTTGGCGTTGTACTGCTCTGTAGTAAAAAATACCGAAATTGTAAGTGAAATCCGTATTTCAACGGCTTTAATAAAGTATGGCAAACATACTTTTGAATATAAAAACCAATAAATGAACCATAAAAAATTAAAAACGCTTCTTAAAAAAACACCCAAACGATCCATAAACCTCCAGTGAAAATCCCTTAAAATGTGTGAATGATCCACAAAATATCAATATGATCCATATTTTCAGTAAAATTTAGCAACATAATATTTAAAATGTACCACTTAATATCTAATTAATGAGCATTGAAATTGTAAGAATTACCCATACACATATTGCAACTGATCCATAAAACATTCAACAATGAACCTTAAACTAATGAAGGTGATTTATAGAAAATAAAGTTTGCACTCTTTAAAATATAGGCATGATCCATAAATTAGACATATACTGATCATGTTTTGGACACTAACTTTTTGATTTTGTTCCATAAACCTTGAAAAGATGTTCCATTACTACGTTGCTACTTAGATTTACTGACATACCCTTGTTTTTTTGAGTTAGAAGTGCGAAGCGACAGGTAAGCGTCTAGAATTAGCTTCAATAAAAAGCTTCGATAATAATCTTCTTAACAATATGAACACGATGCCTCTGGTCAAATGTGTTACGGCAACCTAGTGATGTTTGAAAAATCATAGCACAGCTATTTATTGACGAATTTCAAATCTATGGGCGCTACTTGAAACTAATGATAATTTGCTGAGTAATGATTTTTCAATTTGCCGTTAGACATTTTACGGGTTGCATCGTGTTCGGAGTGTTAAGAAGCATCCTAGGGAATATTTTTTAGAAGCTTCTTTTAGATGCTTATTCTAGATGCTCGCCCATCGCTCCGCTGTCCAGACAAAAACAATCACGGACTGAACAGTAAACCAGAGTAACTACGCAGTAATGGGTCAATTTTCCAAGGTTTAGAAAAAAATAGTGTTCAAAACATGAACAATATATGTCTAATTTATGGATCGTGCCTATATTTTTAAGTGCGCAAGCTTGATTTTCTATGGATCACTTTCATTAGTTTAAGGTTCATTCCTGAATGTTTGATGGATCATTTGCAATATTTTTATGGGCAATTCGTGCAATTTCAATGCTCATTTTTTAGAAATTTTAGCGGTTCATTTTTAGAATTGTGTTGCTAAATTTCACAAAAACTATGGATCATATTGATATTTTTTAAGGATCATTCACACTTTTTAAGAGATTTCTTGCGGTGTTTTATGGATCATTTGGATGTTTAAAAAAAAAAGTTGTTCAATATTTTATGGATCGTTTTATCAATTTTAAAGGCGCATACTTACTTACTATGCCAAGTATTATTTTAACGGCACCGGTGGTGTAGTGGTAAGCGTGATTACCTCTCACCCCAGCAGGCCTGGGTTCATCCCAGTCGGCGCCGCCATGATGTTCTGAGGCATAACATCTCTGATCACGCTTTCCTTCGGATGGGAAGTAAACCCGTTGGTCCCCGGTTCATGAGTTGATGGGTTGATAGGTAGGGTCCAGGTGTGGGAGCTGCTTTCCTGGCACGTCGGTAGCATTGGTGCTCAGCACGGAAAACAAGATCGACGGAAAAAAACAAAACCAAAGGAAGTATTGTTTGCTTTGAGCTAGCATCATTTCGACATGCATAGTAACTTATGCTTATGACATAGAAATTCCATGAATCTTTATATTACCAACTCAATGCTGCTCATAATATGCAAATATTAATAAAGCAAACATATCCCCTCTTTAAATCCAACCAATCAACCACTGCATCCGACGACCAAACACAGAAGTACCACGCATTTTCCACGCTTGTAGAACATAATCAACCTGTCGCGTCATATCACCTCGCGGTCAGTCGACTGGTGGCCGGTGGCAATAATGGTGGGTACTACCTGATCCATGTCAACCCACGCGCCACCGTCTTCGGTCGTAGTTGTCCCGTTTCCGAGATACGCCAACTACTCTTGATCATCCACGCACTTTACTGCATCAACGACCGACGATATGGTGCATCCACAACGAGAGGGGAAACGCATTCATTGCGCCGCCAACACCAAAACGGTAGGCAATCAAGCTTTTTAATTCGAACACACATAAAGCCTACCCGAATGGAAAGCTTGGAGTCCCTAAGGAAGCAAGGAGGGAGGCAGATGAAGGCGACGGTAGTCATTCTCCCGAAACATAAAGGCCACTTTAATTTTAAAAAAGAGCGCAAAAGAAGAAACATAATTTAATAAAAGAATTAAACTGCATTGAAATTTCAACTGACCAGTCGCGGCGGAGGTGGACGGTAGTGGTCGGTGGTGTGACCGCCGGCGACTCGAGTCTCAAACTCATCCACGCAGTCAGCGAGGAGGCATTTTCTTGCAGCTTCTTGTCTTTCGGCAACCGTTGTAATGCCCGGCAGCAAAGAGAAAAAAAAACGAGGCTCTTAAAAACGAATTATAACGATTTATAAATTATACTTTTTTTTGGGACTGTTGACTCTTCTTGGACAGTGGCGGCGACCGGTGCAAGGGAGGCTCCGGGTAGGGGATTTGATCAGCAAACAAACGGGGCTTTGACCAAATTCGGTTGTCTGAACCATGAACCTGCAATCGCAGCAACTCAGCGAAGCCAGTCAGTGCACGACTTGCCAAAGATCGTGAGAAAGTTTGATATTGGTTTATGCGACGCAGCGAGGATCAGCAAACTGATAATCAGAATCAGCAACAAAGACTTTGCGATCAATATGTGGATCTTTGTTGCGAACTACCGGATCTGGCGACGACAACGACGGTTAAGGTGCTTCTTCTTTTGATTTTCGATTTCAGTGCGATTATTTCTACATTATAAGGCAGAGGCGACAGGAAGCTGCTGATATTTAGCGAGTAAACCTGCTTTTTGCTGCGTGCAAGACCAGTAGCTGCATATCAACGGATTTTAGCGAATTTTATGAGCGTCTTATCGGACAGCTTAATCGAAAGTTGAAAGTGGTTGGTGGAATTGCAAACTGGATAAGCATTCCGTTACTGACGTTCCTTAAGTTTGTAAGGATTTTTTTTTACTTACAAGTAAACTTCCAAATTGCGAAGTTTTCACATGAGCACAACGGAGTGATATATCAAAGATCAAACAATGTTGACCCACGTAACCTAAAACAAAAAACGCCGAAATTCCAATCGCTCTATCAATACTTGGAAACCGATGACTCGTGGAGAAATATTGCCCGTGCACCAACGGAAAACAAGAATGCACCTTCCCCATAAATCTCATCCTTCCCGCGCTTGAGAAACGAGAGGAAAGCCTTGGCAACAAGTGTTCCAAGAACTCACCCCGCAGCTAATCGATATCGACTCGTCTCGCAACTTCCCACACCGCCAAATGCGCGCACTTATCGATCGATCGATCGCACACATCTCGCTCGGTGAGGCAGTTGAAAGAACGAACGAAAAAAGTGGAGAGGATCGAGTGCAGAATTCCACACAGCCGATCGTCGACGCGACGTTCACGAGTCGTTAGCGCATTGATCTTTGTTATTTTTTTTTTCCTTTTCGCACGTTCAGACCCCTCACCCCCGCTGCCTCTTCAACACGTTGCAGTTTGACTGCACAATGCAAGCGAACGGCAGAAAAGAGGAGCATAATCGCCCGAAGGATAATCCGTGATGCACACGCGGATCACGCGGATAACCTGACTCGCTGTTTCCGAAGAGGTTTATGCTGCTTGGCCTAAAAGGAGGCGAAAAGCGACCGCGGTATAGAAGCGAACGCGGGTAACCATCGCATTTCCTCTCACGATCGGCTGCTTTGGACTGGAGTTCTGTACCTACTACAATCACACACACACAAGTGCAAAGGATAAAATGATTTTCGTTTAATTAAATTAATCTGTGAGCAGCCAAACCGGCGGGTTTCGGCTATATGGGCCTGAAACAGGGGTGAAAACGGATGTAGCTGGGTAAGGTTTTCGTAGAAAGTCGAAAATTGAACGGCAAAGCAAAGAACACGCCTCTACAACAAGGTTAATAATGCTATTAAAAAATCTGAGGGGCAGAATAATTTATCCATTGTTCCCTGAATTGTTTTTTTTTCTATAATTCTTGTACATTTTCGTAACTTCTACGAAGTTCCATGAACTTCTGACTAGTTCCATAATTATGTTTTCCAAGTTAACTCAATTTGACCAAGAACTAAGAACATTCATGCCCTTCTCCAAACTTCTGAAATGGCTGCGATTCTTCTTTACGGATTTTCCTTAACATGAGGGTGAAATAAAAACTACAATGAAATTCCCAAATTATACCATGATGTTCAAAATTATCTAAACTTCTATGAAGTTTGCAGGGCTTGCCTGAACTTATATTAAGTTCCCTGGACTCTTTAAAGACCCAACACTTCTATGAAGTTTAACGAAGTTCCTTGAATTGATTGCTTGACTTCTACAAAGTTCTCAGAATTCCTATTAAGTTCACTATATTTCTACACAGTTCCCTGAACATTAAAATATATTCGTTGATTTTCTGTGAAGTTTCTTGTAGTTTTAAAAAAATTCATGGAATTTTCTGATATATTTAAAGTTTACTCAACTTTAACGAATCGCTCTTAAGCTAAAAGGACTGGACTTGCATGAAGTTTTTTAAAATTGAACAAAGTTTCCAAAACTTCATCTATGTTTTCTAAACTTATACACGGTTCTCAATTCTACAAGGCTTTCCGGAATTATTAAAAAGCACCCTAAATTTCTTCTAAACTCTCTGTAGCTATATGAAGTTCCTCAAATTTATATTAAATTTCCTGAATTTCTACGATGTCCACTGAACAAAATCCTTGAAGTTTTAACAAGTCTAATGAAGTTGAAGAGAAATCCATGAGGTTCATCAAAGTTCCACTTCTTCAAAGTTAGTTGAACTTCTATAAAACTTGCTGAACTTCTAGAAAGTTTCCAGAGCTTCTACGCAGTTTAATTAAAGTTTTCGAATGTTCTACGATGTTTCATGAAGATCTATGAAGTTCCTTAACATTTTACAACGATTCCTATACTTTTAAGAAGTTGATCGGGCTTCTGCGAACTGAACTTCTGGAAAAACTCAGTTTCACATATCTAAAAATTTGAACTCCTTTCCTCCCCACCAAATTTTAAAAGTAGGGGTGGAGACATGTGAAAACATCTAGTCGATCTCGTTGAAAACATTTTGTTAATACACCTGGAATCCCTGAGCTGAATAACTCCCACTTAATGTCAGAGAAAACAGAGATGGGTTGAGATGCACCCAGGTCTGCTAGGGTGAGAGGTAATCACGCTTACCACTACACCACCGGTGCCGCTAATTTGTTGCGATACATTTGCCTCTTTTGCGTTACCCTTATGGAACGTTTTTTTTTTTTTTTAATTTATTTTATAAGGCTCAACCGAATTAACTTTACAAAGCAGAGGATTCTTGGTCACTATACAATACATCTTAAAACTATATTCAAAAGGTACAACACAATGAACACTTTAGCTTCCGCTATCCAAAAAGCCTCCTCCATCAGAACTGGAGCCGCTTCTAGTAGTTTCATTGTATGGCAACTTGTTGTACGCCAACGAGGGTCAGAGCGCGTCCATTGCAGCAATGGACGCAAAACGTGGTCAGCACTCACACACTCATCACGTAACGGTTGATTTCCAAAGTCGACGACGCATCGACCGAAAGAACTGCTGATGAAGAACAATGAGGAGGACCACACAATGGTAGCTGCCGAGAAAACAGACGATCGCGTAGCACACATCGAGAGTGGTTTGCTTTTGTCGACAGCCGAGTGAACACTGATATGGAATGTTATGAGGGCATCGAAAAAGTAAAGTGATAGAACCAGGGGTAGCGGCGTGAATCTGAGAGTTCGGCTGCTAAACAATAATCCTGAGTACGGCTCTGAATAGTATTTTTCCCGTAGAATTGATTTTTGAAAATGGTCAGTGTCTTGCCTTAACAAATCATTTAAAGCTTTTAATCGCATAGTAATTCAAAAACAATACCGTTAATTGGTGGGGCCTCAGAGAGCCTAGTCGGTAAGGACACGGTATTAATAAACCGAAGGTGGCGGGTTCGATTCCTGGTCCGGTCAAGGAAGTCTTTCGGGTTTAAAGTTTTCTCGGCTTCCCTGGGCATAGAGTTTCATTATGCATGCCACACAATGTACAAAATGCGGTTGTGGCCAAATGACACAGGCCTAAACCTATCATGTGACATAATTTGTTTATTTGTTTATTTGTATATTGAAAAATTCAACTGACAATTATTGTCTAAATGAATAAAACTTAAACTAAATAGTTACGATGCACGGTACGGAAAAGGCCAAGTAACCGATGACGAAACACGCCAGCTAATACACTGAAGTCGAACATATAAAAGAAGTTGTTGAATTGCCGGCTGATTGCTCGAATTGGCTCGAATTGTGTACAATTTCAGCGCCTTGGTTCCAAAAACAGAAAGTCGCGTTGACGAAGAGGCCTCTCAGGGGTATTTATTTATTTATTTTTATTTTTTTATTTATTTATTTACTTGTCTTCGTATAATAAAAACGCACAGACAGAATTATTAATGTCTAGTTAAAGAACTAACCCTATTTTTAAACATGATTTTCGAAATATTAAAATCATAATCTTCACGCGATTCGTTAAAACGACGGCAGCAAACATCCAGTGGATTATTTTGACCGTAGACTGTACGATGCTGAGGAATACGGAGAAGGTCATTTTGTCGCGTCTGCCTAGCCGGTGCATTGAACTGGATTTTCCCTAGAAGTTCAGCACAATCTACATTGTTGTCCAGAATGTCGAATATGAACAGCCGTTGCAGAAGAATCCTTCTATCAGCCAATGTTGAAAGACGAATTAAAGCACAGCGATCCTCGTACGGCGGAAGAACAACCGGATCGTTCCATGGTAACAGTCGTAGAGCGTAGCGGACAAAGTTACGTTGAATCTTTTCAATGCGAAAGCAACGCGTGACGTGATACGGTGCCCATTCTAGAACGCCGTATTCCAGTATGCTACGCACTAGCGAACAATACAATGTTTTTAGACAGTATACATCCTCAAATTGCTGCGTGTTGCGCTTGATGAACCCTAGTATCGCATATGCTTTGGCGGTGGTTGTTGCAAAGTGCTCGGTGAATTTCAGCTTACTGTCCAGTATTAATCCAAGATCCTTGATTGATGACACACGGTTGACACTTGAAGCGTTCATCTAATAATCGAAAATGGCAGTTGTCCTAGATCGGTTGAACGAGATGATGTTACATTTACGAATATTCACTTCCATTCCGTTTAGTGAGCACCATTCAAGAAGCGAGTCGATATCCATCTGAAGAGCGCAACAATCGACCATGGAGGTTATCAGGCGGAAGAACTGCAGGTCATCAGCGAACATGTGCTTCGGTGATCTGATGAGTCCGCACAGATCGTTAACAAACAGCACGAAAAGTAATGGTCCCAAATTACTTCCTTGGGGAACCCCGGAAGTAATTGAGAACGTTTCAGATGCGGTTCCACTGAAGCGTACAAAAGCCCAACGCTCAGACAAGTTCGATTCAATCCATTGAGTAAGCCACTGAGGGAATCCCATGCGTTTGAGTTTTTCCACTGCCAGTGCATGCGGCACTTTGTCGAATGCTTTAGAAAAGTCGACATAAACTGCATCGACCTGTTGTCGCTTTTCAAGGCTGTCCACAAGAGAAGAAACGTAGCACATCAGGTTGGTTGTTGTTGACCGCTTCCTGACAAATCCATGCTGACTCTCTGATATCACATGTTGAACGTTACGATACAAAGAATCATGGACAAGACTCTCCAAGACTTTAGGAGAGCAACTCAAAATCGAAATTGCACGATAATTTTCGACGTCATTAACATTACCACTTTTATGAATGGGAGTGATGGCTGCAGTTTTCCATTTGTTGGGAAATATGCCCTCCGAAAGAGATCTGTTGAAGAGTATACTCACAGGCAAAGCGATTGACTCCGCACACCGATTGATGAAGAAAGGTGACAGACGATCTGGACCTGCTCCTTTCGAAGTGTCGATAGAAACCAGCTTAGCAAAAACATCTTGCCGAAAGAAGTTGTAGACAGTCACGTTCAAGTCGTAGTGCGGCAAATTGCTCAAGTGCGATTCAGTCAAAGGTGGTCGGTTATTACTTTGCACACTTCGAAAGAACGCCGAGAACAAATTTGCAGATTCTGATGGAGATTTAGCTGCCTCACCTTGAAAACGAAGATGTCGAGGCATTCCGTTGGATCGCTTACGGGTCTTCACATATTGCCAAAATTGTTGGGGGTCCTGTTTCAAACTTGCTTCAGTATGATGAATGTAGCAGCGAAAGCATTGTGCATGCAAAGAGTTATATTCACTCTCCTAACTCACGCAGCTCAGCCTTATGCTGTTCATTCCTAGACCGAAAGTAACGCTTCCTTGCCCTGCGTAGACGATTTCGCAGCCGTTGCAGTTCATTGTTCTACCATGGTTGATTCTTCCTGTGGGTGTCGATCCGTTGTTTTAGAGGCACAACTTCGCTGATGATTCCATAAAGCTTGTCGTAGAATATCGATACCGCTTCGTCGACACTACAACCAATTAGAAGATTCACCCATCCGACGTCCGATACATATTTAGCTGAGCCAGCAGTGTTGGACAGTCAATGTCACCCGTAAGCAGCTTTCCAGCGAACATAGCTTGAGCGACCGTCCGTCTCACCTCTAATGGTTCGATTCCCAGGAGACGGCAAACGCTCCTCGTACGGTGGCAAGTTTGTGGGGTCACGCCAGTTGAGGAAACGAAGAGCATATCTCACAAACTTGCGTTGAATGGATTCAATGTGGATTCTAGTGATCCAGCTAGCATGGAAAGGGCACCAAACAACTAAACGTGACTCCAATAAGGATTGCACAAGCGAGCAGTAAAGTGACCTGAGGTCACGGAACTCGCCAGAAATTCTGAAAATAAAGCTCAATTGTCCATTAGCTCTAGAGATGATGTCATTTTAGTGGATTCTGAAAGTGAGTCTGCAGTCCAAGATAACGCCGAGATCCTTTATGTGCTCTATACGTGCAATACAGCGTCCGTAGAGAACATAGTCAAACATGATTGGTTTGATTTTTCGGTCATAGGAAATAACCCAAGTAACCAAAAGTTCTAATAAAAGGCTATTTGTGGCTTAAGCAGCTTGGTTGAAGGTGGTCTATAGAATTCTAAGCAGCCTCATTTTTAAGTCGTTATAAGAACTTGAAAGTTACGGTACCATAATTGAAGAGCATTCTAAGCAGCTTCTGGCGGAACTTGAACGGAACTTTTAGAAAATAAATTAAAAAAGGTTTTTGTCCTCTACACCAATTCTATATTAAGTTCGCAATTTTATGAAAGTTATTTCTAAAGGCAGGTATCAATGTGTATTGATTTATCAGTATTAGTAGTAGAATTGGAGTTGTTTGAAGAATTAAACCCATTCCTTCTACGTGAGAGCCCCAGCATGAACAGCTACGTCATCTCTATGGAACTAGAAAGTTCTGTCGGAACTTTATTTGAACTTTATGGATCTTGAAGTTTCGGTCGGTACTTTATTTGAACTTTATGGAACTTGGAAGTGGTTTTAACCGTTGAATGCGAAACTTTTGGTTACTTGGGAATGTTACATTTTTCGATGCTTAGATCACATTTGCCACATTTCTTGAGCAAAAATAACTAACATATTCTGGAGATCCCAGGATCGTGGACACGGAGCGCTTCGGTTAAAAGCCGAATATTTTTTGCAACACGCGAACAGAGCATCATTAATAATAATCTCGAACAGTTTTGAACAGACACACAGGGAGGTGATTCCACGATAATTTGCGACATTCCGTTTATCTTCTTTGTTGTAGACTGGGAACAGATAAGATAGTTTCCAGCGGCAGTGGAACTCACATTGCTGTGCCGAGAGATTGAATAGTCTCCCAAGTGGAAGGCAGAGATTGGCTACACAACGTTTTAGAACTCATGACGGAATGCCATCAGGTCCGGCGGTGAACGAGAGCTTCACCATGTCTTCTGAAATACGTGGAATATCGAAACTAAACACATCACGTGGCATCCCAACAGTAGCATCCAGCACTTGTGTTGGCGAAGCGGAGAAATCGTGGAACACTTGCCTGAAATGACGAGCAAACAAGTCGCCTTTTTCTCTTTCGCTATTAGCCGAATCATTCACGAGAAACATGGAACAAGGCAATCCGGATTCCTTCCGTTTGAAGTTGGCAAACGCCCAAAAACTTTTCGGATTCGTGCGAAGGTTCGCTTCCGTGCGTCTCACGTGTCGATTATAGAGAAAACGATTGTAATTTCGATAACTAAGACTCGCAAAATTGAACAGTCATTTGTAGTACGGCGAGCGAGAGTTACAATACTTTCGGAGGGCAGCTGAGCGTTAACGTTTTAGCACACGTAGGCGTGGGTTAGACCATGGAGGCTTTTGCGGGGGTCGTCGTGCTGGGATAATGCTGAAAAAAACATCTTTCAGTGCAGCACTGAAAAAAATCCACACCCTCATTCACGCTAGCGTCTGTTTCAATGCAACATAATCAGTTCGGCGAAAGTCCAAAGAGTAGCACTCAGATGACGGCGTAAATACAATCGGCGAAGGTAAACTTAATGAGACGACGAGAGTGGGATGATCGGCATCTTGATCAATCAGTGGCTCGACCGTTCCAGCATTCACATTAAATGTTCCAGCCGAATGTCCTAGGTCACTTCTGGTTGCGAATGAACACGAAAGAGCACTCAACTACCGCAAAATCGATTTCGACGGACTTATTGCTCCTCTGTCTGGCCTAGATGGAATTGTGTCTACGACAGTGTGGATATCCATGACATGGCCTCCAATTTCTGGCAAAGCATCCGTCAATGGTTGAACACAAACGTACCTATAAAGAGAAAACCTGTCTCGGCTCCTTGGAGTACTCCTGTGCCTCCACACGACCTAAAAGCGCTATATATTGTTCCATCCTGCGACCGATTCTAGAAAACACTTTACTCGTATGAGCTCCAAACGACGTTACATTTTTTTGTTCATTAATTTGTTTGATAAGGCTCAACCGAATTAACTTTACAGAGCCGAGGATCTGTTCACTATACAAAACATTTTAAAGATAAAGTCAAAAGGTACAACACAATAAACACTTTATCTTCCGCTATCCAAAAAGCCTCCTCCATCAGAACGGGATCCGCTTCCAGTGGTTTCATTGTATGGCAGTATCGCCAACGGAGGGCAGAGCACTTCCATTGCAGCAATGGACGCAAAATGTGGTCAGCACGGTTGCTTATCAAAGTCGACGACGCATCGACCGAAAGAACAGGTGATGAAGAACAATGAGGAGGACCACACATTGGTTGCTGCCGAGTAAACAGACGATTGCGTAACACACATCGAGAGTGGCCTGCTTCTGTCGACAACCGAGTGATCACTGGAAACGACGTTACATGGAACCTAAGAATCAAGCGAGTCGAAAAAAAGTTCCTAAGGATTTCTCTCAGGAATCTGTGATCCGTCTAACCTTCCAGCGTATCTTGCTAGATGCCGTCTGCTTGGTCTTCAATTGCTTGATCGATCTTGAAAATTACAACAAGCTAGGTTTGTCGTTAGATTACTCAACGGTGACGTCGATTGCTCTTATCTTCTATCGCTCCTTGACTTTCGTGCTTCAGGTAGGATATTACGTCAGCGGTCCCTGATGCAGCCGGGATTTCATCGTACTCTAGATGGTTATAACCAGCCTATATCTGCAATGGTTTGTTTGATTGCATCGGTTGAATCCGCGTTCAATTTTGGTATGTCCACGCCTCAATTTGTTAATAGAGTAAGAAGATTGAACATAGTTTACATATTCATTAAGATTTACTAAACAATAATTTTTTTTATCTAGTTCGTTTATTTGTAAAGCTCAATCGCGTTAGCGTTACGGAGCCGATAATTCATTGTTCTTTGTTTGTAACAAAATTCACTTAATTCTATGTCTAGTAGGAGTTGGGCCGGATACTCGCGACTTACTCAAGGTTAGAGGGGTACATTGTCGAAGGATAGGAAAAGGGGAGGAGCTTGGGAGTAGGGTATCGTTGCCTCATCAGAGCGTTGTCGCCAGTATGAATGGTAGTGCGGTTCTAGATTCGTCTGGAGTTCGACCGGCTATGGTGACCAGTGAGCGATGATGAGGCTCATCGAGACGGGGGACAAGACAAACAAAAACTAATAAAGAGATACTAAAGACAAACGAATTAAATTCTTATACCAGACATTTGCAGAAACACATAAATCGACTGCATATAGCAACTAAACAATAAATGAATAAATAAATAAATGAGAATTCAAAAACATGATTACTGGCAGCCTCAGTCAGTGCCAACAACCATATTGGCCACTCCCAAATATTTTACGGATACCCTGGGGGAAGAGAACATAATCGGTTTTAAGCTGAAACGCTTCAAGCGTCACTTCCAATCACATGATATTTCAACATGAAAAAGTGATCAAGTATAAATTTTAGTTTTATCATGGTTTTGAAAGAGGTTTATTAAGTTTGACTCATTTAATATCTGAACGCAAAAAAACCGGATGTATGTATCTCGGAACCATCTTAATGAAATCAATATAATGAGTACTCAAAATGAAAGTCATTGCACTTTAAAGGAAAAATAGCGAAACAAGTTTTTCCGATTTGGTTTTGATGAAATCTCGAACTTTTCTTCGAATACCATCATCATATTTTGGACACTCTGTTGGATAACCTGAGCGTTTGTTTTGTTCCACCATCTCTTCATCTCTGCATCCCGAGTCATGCACTCTTCTTCAACTTCTGTTTTACAATTACCCAATATTTCTCAATTGGGCGGAATTGAAGGTAGTTTGGTGTATTGATGTCCTTTTCTAACCCGTTGCCTCGATGCCACTGTAGAACTTCTCCGCTGTAGTGGCAGCTTGCCAAATGAGGCCAAAACTTTACAGGTCTATTGTGAGCCTTAATGTACGGAAGAATACGTTTTTTTTTTCAGGCACTCCTGCTTGTACATTTTGGAATCCATAGTCTTGTTTATCACAAAAACCTGGATTTTAAGCAGGTCATAGACTTTTGCAAATTTAACGACAAAAACAAATTTGAACTTGCCATGGACATCACCTCTGGGCCTCCCTTAGCTCAGTCGGTAAAGGCGCAGCTACAAAGCAAGACCATGCTGGAGGTCCGGCCTAGGAATTTTTCGGGTTGGAAAATTTCTCGACTTCCCTGGGCATAGAAGTATGATTGGAATTGCCACACAATTATACCAATGCGAAAATGGTACAGGCATCGAAAGCTCTCAACTAATAACTGTGGAAGTGCATCTTGAACACTAAGTTGAGAGCACGCAATAAGCTAATATGCGATGTGCAATAAGCTTGAAATGCGAAGGGTAAGAAGAAAAAGAAGAAGAAGAAGGGACATTACCTCGACCAGTGGCTTTATACAACTTGTGTCCGTACCATCTCAAATTCCATGAGGATGCATCCTTCGTACTTTGTAAGAACATCATTGTTCAATTTTCGGACACGTTTTTTAGCCACTAGATTCTGCTTCAGTGTCCTGTTTAATTGCTCACTGGCCCGAAAAGATCGAAATCCTTTTCAATGACGAATCCTTCTGACGGTGCTTTGGCTGGCATTGAATGTCTTGGCGATATCCTAATCCGACAGCCCTGGAATTGCCCTACAACACCTTCAAATGCAGCTTACGATCCTTAGTTCCACTACGACGCTTGCTATGATCCTCCCGATCGATAGTATGCCACTCACGGAAACGTTTGAGAACACTGCACATGTTCGATTTAGCCAATTTCAACGGCTTCGCGATTTTTGAACCTGACCACGTCGGATTTTCCAAGTGGGTGTCCAAAACAGTGCTGTGCATTATCATAACGGTTATTGTACCTTGACGGTCATCCTCATATGACCGTCACATATCAAAAATGACGGTCAACTAGCATATCACTTGGAAACACCTTAACCTCACTTGACAGTCTTTATCAAAGCCATTCATGACAGTTAGATTAAATGACAAGGAGAGAGTAGCAAAATCATTCACTCACTGATCATCTCTGTTGAACATTTATAAGTGGGAAGTGAGAATAATGCTCCCTCATCTTCCTGTTCTTGCTAAAAGTTATTAAGTTCAGAACATACCAAACATTTTGAAGAAAACGTTGGATTTTCATTTTCCTTGTAACAAATAAGTATGTGGGTGCGGTTACGTTACAATGTAGAAAAACATCCGATTATCTTCAAAAATACCATTTCTTAACTTGCCACTATAACCTTTTTATGTTCCATCGGCAATATCAATTCTCTCTTACGTACGCGTCATTGCGTACGATCCTTAATGAATCTCAAAACTGACACAACTCACAATTGACAAGCTCACGAGAATTAAATAATGTCAAAAGAAATAACTTTTCAACATGATTACGTTTCGTGCGAAAAGTGAAGCGAAAAATCTTAAATTTTTGAATCGCTCCGAAAAAAAAATTACCAGTAGGAATCTCTTTCGTCAATCTAAAGGCTGTCAGTACCGTGATGCAACTCAGCACTGGTCCAAAATTAATGTTCGGCTCGCGGCTTCCATCAAGTATAACTTCTTTTAAATAAAATGAATCGTGACGAATTTTTCAGCACTGAAAGAGGAAACATTTCAAAACATACTGCTGTCAAAACATTCCAGATCCGACCGCTAGGAGCAGTAAAAAAAACAGTGCGTCCAGATATTAAGTGACTCAAGCTTTGTTGCGTAGATCTTTGGTACTCTAGCCTACTCGCCTTATAGATTTAGCGTAAATTGATGTTTCGTATGCTCATGTTCTGTCGGAGCGAAAATTGGTCCTTGGATCCGGATTTTTAAAGAGCCGAATACCATAGACGCATTTCGCGCCAAATCGTATTCGGAGCTGGCAGCACCCCCTCAGATTTCAATGAAACTTTCTGGATGTGTGGACCTTGACTAAATAAGCCATTTTGCATGTACTTAGTTTTTCCAAAATTTATCTAGACTAGCCTTTGAGAAGGGCAAAACTTTTTCGCCGATTAAAAAAAAAAATATTATGGAAAAATGACAATTCCTACAAAAATGTGTTGTATGGATAAATTTTAGGAAATTGTCCAATTCATCGAAATTTTTGTGAATGATATTTTTTTTGACAATGTCTACATGTCCAGAATGTTTTATTGAACTCTGAGAGAGTGCTGCCAATTCCGAATACGATTTGGCGAGAAATGCATCATGATCCCTTTCTTTAATCAAAGTGAACTTAAGTGCTGATTAACGGATGTTCAATAAAAAATAAGATTTTTTTCAGTCATATAGCCAGTGAAAAAAAATGTTATTTTCAACAAATTCAGTAATTTTTATTAAAAACATAATGTTTATTCTTCAAAAAAAACGGCAATGAATATTGGAGAAGGGGCCCTGGTCAGTCGTATGACGCAACTAAGTCACGATGCTCTCACAAGAGCGCTGGACGGCACTGAAATCATTATCATTTTTTATTGAACAACCGTTAAAAAAAAATTTAATCGCAAATTGAGCTTCTTTGGATTATGCAATGATTTCGAGTGAAAATGGCAAATTAAACAAAAATCAGTTCAGACATGAAATAGTTTTTGTTAGTAATTTATTTTTCGTACGGATGGTAGTAAACATAATTACCTATCTTGAGGCAAAGTTTCATCCAAATCAAACATGGCCATTTTTTTTTTAATTCGACTTTAAATTTTAAAAATCATTTTTTTGCAGTGTCGGTCTCAAATGGAATTTTTTCCAGTATTTTTTTTACGAAAACTTGGACAATTTCCTAAAAGCTATCCATACAACACATTTTTGAAGGAGTTATCATTTTTCCATAATATTTTTTTGAAAAAAATCGGCAGAAAAAGTTTGGTCCTTCTCAAATGATAATTTAGATAAATTTTGGAAAAACTGAGTATGCAAAAGTGCATATTTAGTCAAAGTCTACACAACCAGAAAATGAAATCTGAGAAGGTGTTGCCAGCTTTTATTCGATTTGGCGCGAAATGCGTCCATAAGCTTAACTAGCTTAACTAACATAATCCATCGGGGCTATAGGGAGGGGGATTACTTTATTCTACTACTTTACTCATTTCCTGGTAAAAGTTTTGCCAACTTTTTTCATAAGAAATATTTCTATATTAATATATTCCGGAATCCTGAGAAAATTTCCTTATTGTTTGACACAAAATATTGTGTGCTAAGCTGACTCGTTTAAGAGCAATTAATTTTCAAAGAGGGATTTTCGTATTTATTTGAAGATTTGAATGAAGCTTAATGTGCAATTAGGATTTTTTATTACCACAAATCTTTTAACGTGCACAATATAATGGTTATTTTTGATAATTCTGTTTATAGGGGAAATGGCTCTTATGTTGGCCTATTGATCTAAGATTGGACCCTTCGCAAAAAATCAGCTATTTATTAATTTTATCTTGGGACGATAGAAATGGACATGTTTGGTCGCTATTGAAAATTTAGTTGATTTCTGAATGGGTCCAAATTAGGGGCATTTAGGCCGACATTACATCCATTTCCCCTATTAAGTATTATTCAAAAAATTATGAGAGATGTTGTTTTTTTTATGTTTTTTTAATGCTATAAACTTATTTGACTCAGACGGTTTGGTTGCCATTATAATCTAAATTGATTGATGAGCGTTTTAGTAGAATGATTGTATACCTTATTACGTTGTTTTTACTTTTAATTCTATAATTATTGCATCACTTTCACTTTCAATAATTCACTTTCATTATTTACGTTCACTAAAAAAATACTCTCCCCCTTAATGATCTAATGAATGGAGGGACAAAAGAAGAATTCGGCAATATGTACTACAATAGAGAAAACCCTTTTTAGTCATGATCCTGATTGGTGGGCAGTATTAAGATAAACCTGCATAGCTTATCTTGCTAAAATGTTGAGAGACTTTTTAGAGTTCCCAAAAGAAGTTTGCTGGCTAACAAACTTTGGTATTGTTAGAAAAGAGAAAGCCAAACACAGGGTTACGAACAGCTCAAGCAAAGGGATACCCTAATCCAGCAAGGTGTTCTTCTCAAGAAAACTATTCAAACATTCATTTAAAAAATGCTGTCTACACACATGCTGCAATTTTATGTTATCCTTCTTCTTCTTCTTCTTGTTCGCATTTCAAGCTTGTTGCATATCGCATATTAGCTTATTGCGTGCTCTCAACTTAGTGTTCTAGATGCACTTCCACAGTTATTAATTGATAGCTTTCGATGCCTATACCATTTTTGCATTGATATGATTGTGTGGCAAGACCAATCATACTTCTATGCCCAGGGAAGTCGAGAAATTTTCCAACCCGAAAAATTCCTAGACCGGACCGGGAATTGAACCAGCCACCTCCAGCATGGTCTTGCTTTGTAGCTGCGCCTTTACCGACTGAGCTAAAAGAGGCCCCTTATCCTCTTGCTTGAAATAGTTTAATTCTTTCTTATGATGTTCACCTTACCGCTGAAAGGAGGTAAACGAAATATCTCTATTTTAATAATTACCTTAGGTGATAAAATTTTTTAGAGGAAGACTATGAACTGATTGGAATTTTAATCCGTCCAATATTTACTTTTGCTTTAAATTTCATCCGACATTGCACATTTCTCAAAACCACTAGCAATTTAAGCATTATTTTGTTCTTGACCCAAAAACAGAACCATTTACAGCCACCGTATATTCGCGAAAACAGGAATCACCACCTCACAAAACCGCTGGCTATCTTGTCAGACTACTCGCCAATTACCAGCCATCGAAAAATCCACTTGTTCATCGTTATAATCCTACTAAAACCGCAACCGAAACCCATTCTCAGGGTCACTCGACATGCAGGCAGGCAGTCAGGTTGGTCCCGTCTTTTCCTTTTCTTCTTCATCAAAATCCCAATCCAAAGCAAAGGAAAAAAAATCGCGCGAACGTGAGATCCAAAAAGAGCAGTTGAAATCCAAGAACCTAAACCGTAGCAAACTCGATCCCGTTTCCCGTTCCACACCTGATCACCCTGCTCCAACGACGACGTCAACATCTATAACGACGACGTCGGCAACCCGACAGGCATACATACACACACACACACCGACTGCTGGTCAGTCGCAGATTATGGTATTATACACCTGTCGTTATTACCTTGAATACCTTGCTCTGCTCTCGCAACTCACACAGATCTCCCTTTTCCCGACGGATCTCCCCACCCTCCAATCCCACCTTGCGGCCTAGCCAAAGCGATTTCGAATTAACGAAGAATGAAAAGTGCATCCACATTCCGACACGATGCACCGACCGCGTCGTCGTCGCGATCCAAACCTGGCAACATCGAACACAAAAAAAAAAATCCAATCCAAACACGGAGGAACGAATCAGAACCCGCCCCTCCCTGCTCTCTACTATCCGATCGCTCGGTGGTGAACTGCGCGCTTGACCACTTCAGAAGATAAATTTATCCGCATTATAATGAGGATTTGGGTCGCGCACTGGTCGGTGTTGGGTTGGTACCTACTACACACCAGAACCAGAAGAGGACAAGGGTAAGGGCAAAATCATGCTGCCTCTCCGGGAGGGACAGAACTTGCCGAACTCGTGAAATCACTGCGTCCAAGAACAACACCGCGACTGGCTGCCATGGCGGAATGAGCATAAAGATGATATTTCCTTCGCATAATCGCTCCCCGGGCCCGGGAGGCATTGTTTTTTTTTCTCGAAGGATAGCGATTCCTTTTTGTGTTTTTCTGGGAGAAATGTAACGTGAGAATGAATATCTGGAGCAGTGTTGGCTGAAAGCTGGGAATGACAGGTAATTTATTGCTCTAATCTAGTGAGGAGAACGGATCAAACTGCATTTATGAAAACAAAAAAATCTCTTTTGATGGCGAGTAACTTTTTTATTATTAATTTTGATACAGTGCAAAGATCCAAAAAAAGCAATTTGATCATATTTTTGAAACAAACTAAACAGCAAAAAATAAATTTTAATATTACATCCAAGAGGAGTACTTCAACCATGTCGAAAATCTCATGTAATTTTTATGGCCACCAAAATAAACAAATGCAGTAAAAGCAACGTAATGTCAGATTATGCACTGTATTTATGATAACTGTCCTTTTTGGCAAGTAATATTACACCATATTTTCGACACGATTGAAGTGCATCCACTTTGATGTGATTTTAAAATTAATTTTGATCCAAATTTTAATTACTCTTACAAACTTTCAAAACGAATTAACAATAAATTTAACCACATTTGTATCTTATTTTAATTAAATTTAACTTCAAAGTGTCTGAACTTATCTAATCTAAGATAATTGCACTCTGTCCTTCCTATTTAACAATCAAGAAATGTAGAGTCCCAGATCTCAGATAACTGATGGACCAATAGAGTGGGTTAACTTTTCTACACCCTGTTCTCTACTGCTCTTTAAATGCCTATTGAGTTTCCCAACAACTTTGAGCTGCATTACCCTCTGGTTCACTGGAGTGCACAGGGACAGTGCAGGTGGGGCAATTGCTCCCCTTTTATAAATAAGATTTTTATTTCCACATTTACAAAATTATGATAACTTCATTTCATAAAATAAGGGCACTGGAAACCTTTTATTCCGTCAATTCCTTTGAGATGGTGCCTGAAAATTGCACCCCAAGGTGCTTGAAGGGACAAACTTCAATGAAATTTTTTCGTCAAAAAATTGCACCACAATGGTGAATTTTTTTTTTCAATGTGGTTCTTGGAGGAGAAAAGGGTTTAAGGTATAGAAGAAACAGCTTTTTATTGAATATTTCTGGTGTAAAAATAACATCAAGGTGGTGCATGGAGCGACTTATCTAAATGAAAATTGGAAAAATTTAATCACGCTAAAATTTGGAGGTGCGCATTTAACTGAAAATTTGTGGTGGAAAGTTCGCTACACTGAGGTGAATGTAGGAGTAAGATTTATTAATCCTTTAAATTTGTCGAACCTCTTCACGGAATCCCTTTATGAAGAGCTTAGAGTGGGTTGGTTTATTTCCTTTTAATTCCGTTATAATTGCTTATCTTTTGACAGATACGCGTATTTCGTCTACTACTTGCAAACTTCATCAGTGCCAAGTACTCAACACCACTGAAGAATCCATCTTTAATCTACGAGTTATAGGGTATACGTCCCTAACCTCGGTCTAATATGCAGCCATAGATTACGTTTTTAATCATAACTCATCAATTAATTTACCTGCAAACGATATTCTACTGCTAAATGGTATGCTTAGATATGCTTATCATGTCGTTTGCTATCAGGAACCGCAAAAAGTTGAAAAACTTACTTTTTTTAAGACAAAAACTCACCAGGGAAATGTATGTAATATCGGTCTATTGTCCCCAAATTGGGTCTATTTATGGATGCAACTTCGTCCTATCCTGTTTGATTCTCAAAAAAAACGCTCTTGGTAACGTTTTCTTATGTATTTTTTTTTATCACTATCACTGTTAACTTAATACTCTTCATTCCTCAAAACATTTCTTAGAGAAAATTTTACGAAAACTACATTAAATCACTCAAGTTAAAAATTAAAAATTAAAAATTTCGCTTATCGTCTTTCGACCGCAGAATATCTAAATCAAAACATTGTGATGTTCATTATACAGATTTGGCAGAAAAAATCTCCCTTCCTGTTCGTTCCTTATCATCCAAATGCAAACCACATTGTTGACGTTACTCTTATTGCTATATGCTGTCAAATGAATTTCATGGGCCAAAGTTAGGAACATAGAAAAGAAATGTGTCCCTAAAGTTGGGTCCATGATTTACTTGTGAAAACGTTGTTAAACAATTAAAATAAACATAAAATATTCAAACAGTAACTGTGAGTTTTACGTCTAGTGTGTATTATCAGGTAATTCCATTCAATAAATGCCATAATCAGGCCATTTGATGATCGTCAGTGCAACCTTCCCATCTTAACCTTAGAAGTCATGGCGGCTAAAAACTCCGAACAGAGTGATATTCTCAACCAGTTTTATTACTTACGAGAGCTGAAAATGTATTGAAATGTTGTGATATAAATTGATTTGTGTGTGGTACACATTTATCAATCATCAGTGATCAATATTTTCCTTATTTTTTGTGTAATATTCCTTAATTAATTATTTATTTGCGTGATAGGCCGAATGAAAGGACTAGACCCACATTACATACCGTAACCCTATACTAATCAATAGGTACTAAAAATCAGCAGGTATCCACTGCCATGTCAAAATTTACCTAAACAGGTACCTAAATTCAGTCTCCAACAGGTAGAGGCATGCTACGATGTGTTGTTTTAGGTAGCATGCTAAAGAGTCTCGAGTATCCGTTTCCTTGATCTCTATTAAGCAATGTTGATGGATTATGTTTAAATATTTCTAGACTTTCGGCTACATCTAGTTTCCAAGGTGAAGATACAGTCCGCAGGATATTAATGTTTTCCTTAGTCAAATTGTGCCCCTTTTTTTAACGATCGTTATTATTAAATTCATGGTGGAAAATTTGCAGCATTCTGGTGCAGGAAGAGGCAAAGCCTGAAAATTGCACCACAAGGGTGCATGGTGAAACAAACTTCCCTGAAATTTTTTGGTTCTGGTAAATGGAGGAGCATGCTTTATTGAAAATTTATGGTGCAAAATTTGCATCGCTCTGATAAATGAAGTGAACGAAAAATTTCTAGTGGAAAACTTGCACTGGTCTGGTAAATGAAGGCACAAGTTTTATTTAAAATTAAGCTATATTGAAAATTTCTGGTGGAAAATCTGCACCCTTCTGGTGATCGGATGGGCAAGCTTTTTGGAAAATTTTTGCTCTTAAATTTGCATCCTTCAGCTGAATAGAGAAACAAACTTTAAAAATAATTTCTGGTGTAAAATTTGCAAATGGTGTAAATCATCAGAAGATTGGAAGGAAGCTACTCTACTAAAAAATTATGATTAAAAATCTGAAAATAGGGGCAAGCTTTATTTGGTGGAAAACCTGCAAAATTCTGATGATAGAAGAAGCAAGCTATATTGAAAATGTCTGGTGGAAAATGGAAAAAGGAAATCTGTACCAATCAGAAGATTGGAGAAGCAATTTATTTTGAACATTAACGGTGAAAATTTGCATCGTTCTGATCAATTCATATTTTCTGGTGTAATATTGTATGGGGGCAAGTTTGTATTAAAAATTTCTGGTGTAAGATTGGCAACAATCTGCTGCATGGAGAGGCAAGCTGAATTGAAAATTCCTGTTGTAAAAATTGCACAGTTCTGGTGAATGGAGGGGCAAGCTCTATTGAATATTTCTGGTAGAAAAACTACGTTTTGGTGAATGGGCGGACAACTTAAACTTGACATCCGAGAAGAACCTCAAGGGTATTGAATTCTGAGGACAGTTCTAAAAGAAAAGATTTCTGGGGATGATTCCATGAAAATTCTGCGAATAATTTCTAGTGAATGCTGCAGATAGTTCCAAGATAATTTCGAAAAGAATACCGAGAGAATTAAATTTTGAATGAAATTCCAAAGGGATGTTGAAAAAAATTTCAAGGGAATTCCGAGGATAATTTCAAGCTCATTCTGGGAAGAATTTCTGGATAATGCAGAGAAAATTCTTCTGAAACTTTAGGGTAAATTCAGTTCCAAAGTGTAGTGAAAAAAAAAAGTTCTAAAATATTCCGAGAAGAACTTCAAGGGTGTTTAATTCTTATGACACATTCCTAGTTGAGCATTCAGTCGGTTAACAACGTCCCGGTTTCAGTTGCGCGGCATCTAGTTTTTTTTTGGTGTTTTTTCCGCCCGAGCGGTTTTTTTCACCCCCCATTGGGTGCCCCAAGTGACCAGTGTCCAACAGAGGAAGTGGAATTCCATCGGCCGAGCCCCTTGGAGTTACCATCCAGCTTTAATTCATCACGGTAATCCATCACCGGAGTTAACGGCGTCGTCAAGTCCATCATTTTTTCACGCCGTCGCGAGGGTGTGCAAGTGATAGTGAAGCGTGTCGTATCACCAGCTTGCCGACCCACCAACACCAACCATCACCACCGGATAGCAGCGTGGACCAACACCAACGCACCACGTGATAACAGCGTTTCCACACACACGCTTTGTGCCGGTGTAGTTAAGTAGCGAATAAGTTTTATTTATTGCCCCTTTGTTTTAGTTTCCCCTTTTCCCCTTTCTCCCATCCCACGCAAATATTTTCTTCTTCTTCTTCTTCTTTTTCTCTTGTCCCTGTGTGTTCCCTGTGTGTAGTTGTTTTGTATCTATTGCGGTGGCAGTTGCCCCGCAATGGATGGTAATAGTGATGGCGGGGGGAATACCCTTCCTGCCCTTCCCACTGAAGACGAACTGTCCGACGTGGAAACGTCAGCCACGGTGAAGAAGTACACCGGAACCATCCCGAAGCGGCCCAGGCGAAAACGAGCACCGGAGCCCGTACCGCCTACCCCATCTCCTCCTACCCCGCCTAATCCATCGCCACCAACACCACCAGCACCGTCACCCCCCGCACCACCAAACCCGTTTCCCCCTACCCCACCTAATCCCTCTCCCCCCACACCGCCAAAACCGTCTCCCCCTATTCCGCCTAACCCCGCCAAGAAAACAAAAACTGCCCCCCGCCATAAGTCATACCCAGACGCCTCGACAGGCCCATGGGTTGTTTTTTTCCGACCCAAACAAAAACCGCTTAACGTTAACCAGATCGAAAAAGATCTATTCAAACGTTTCTCGTCAGTGACCGACATTTTGAAGGTGAGGCCAGACAAACTGCGTGTCACTGTTGGTAACCGCAAGCAGGCGAATGAGATTGTTGCCTGCGAGCTTTTTACGTTAGAGTACCGCGTTTACATTCCCAGTCGTGACGTGGAAATCGAAGGAGTGGTCACCGAAGCGAGTTTGACCTGCGATGACTTCTTGAAGAGGGGAGTTGGTGTCTTCAAGAACCCCGTTCTTCCAGAAGTCAAGATTCTTGACTGCACCCAAATGCAGTCAGCATCCCTCGACGGGACAAAAAAAATCTATTCGCTGACTGACTCGTTTCGAGTGACTTTCTCCGGATCGACTCTGCCAGATTACGTCCGAATTGGGAGGGTTCGACTTCCTGTGCGGTTGTTTATACCAAGGGTGATGAACTGCACCAAGTGCAAACAATTAGGCCACACCGCCGCCTTCTGCGGCAACAAGCCACGATGCGATCAGTGCGGCGAGAAGCATGCGGAGGGTGCTTGTGGTGCTCCTCCTAAATGTGTTTATTGTTTGGCACCTCCGCATCCTCTCGCAGATTGCCCGAAGTTTAAACAGCAAGGAAAAAACTTGAACGGTCTCTGAAGGCGCGCTCTCAGCGTTCCTTTGCGGAGATCTTGAAGACTTTCAATCCTCCTCCCAAAATCACTCCGGAAAAAGAAAACAATAATCCGTTCAATCTTCTCCCAGTTGACGAGGACGACACTGACTCAGAGGGCAATGACGGAAGTCCTTTTGTTTTCAAAGGTCCTTCAAGGAAGCGATCCAAGAATGACTCGCAGAAAACTAAAAAAACTGACTCCCAAGCCCACTTGGATAAATCAAGAGGTCACGGAAATAAACCGAAACCCAATCCACCGGGTTTTAAGCCTGTCGATTATGACAAAGAATTTCCGGGGCTTCCGGGAACATCTAAAACCCCAGATGTCCCAGTTTTGCAACCAGAACAGCAGAACGCCATGTTCACGCTTTCTGGAATTGTGGACAGCATCCTCGATCTGTTCAACATCACTGACCCTCTTCGGAGCATCATTAACATGATGCTTCCAATCGTGAAACCTTTTCTGAAGCAATTTGCTTCCAAGTGGCCCCTCCTTGCTTCATTCGTATCCTTCGATGGATAATTTTCCAAAAAATGATACGGTATCTCTCCTTCAATGGAATTGTAGAAGCATTTTACCAAAACTAGACATATTCAAATTTTTACTGCATAACATACACTGTGATGCGTTTGCTCTCTGCGAAACATGGCTCTCTCCAGATGTTAACCTTTCTCTTCACGACTACAACATTATCCGTCTCGATCGTGCAGATTCGTACGGTGGGGTGCTCCTAGGGGTCAACAAACAACACTCATTCTACAGAATCGACCTTCCTCCAGTGTCAGGTATTGAAATTGTCGCATGTCAGGTGAATATTAGAGGTAAATCCTTCAGTATTACCTCGTTATACATCCCTCCGAGAACGGCTGTTTCTCGGCGAGCGCTATCTGACATCTGCTCAGTGCTACCTGAGCCGCGGTTGATCTTAGGGGATTTTAATTCCCACGGTACAGGCTGGGGAGAGCTGTACGATGACAACCGCTCAACCATCATCTATGACCTATGCGACGATTTCAATATGACCATTCTAAACACCGGTGAAGTAACTCGAATAGCCAAACCTCCAGCAAGAGAGAGCAGACTAGACTTGTCACTCTGTTCGAACTCACTATCATTGGATTGCATGTGGGAGGTAATCCAAGACCCCTATGGTAGTGATCATTTGCCCATCAAAATTTCGATTTCCAACGGTTCATCTTCACAGTGTCCAATCAACATCGCGTACGATCTCACGAGAAACATCAATTGGGAAGAATACGCGAACGCGGTCCGTGACGGTTCAGAATCGGTCGACGTTCTCTCTCCGTTGGATGAGTACTCCTTCCTATCGCGGCTCATAGTGGATTGCGCGCTTCAAGCACAAACGAAGCCTGTTCCTGGCACTACCATTCGCAAACGTCCTCCCACTGTGTGGTGGGACCAGGAATGCACCGACGTGAATAAAGAGAAGTCTACCGCGTTTAAACAGTTTCGTAAATACGGTTCCCGCGAATACTTTGAGCGGTATACGGAGCTAGAGGAAAAGTTTAAGAGCTTGGTCAGGGCCAAAAAACGCGGTTACTGGCGTCGGTTCATCGAAGGGCTATCGCGAGAGACTTCCATGCAAACGCTCTGGAATGTCGGCAGGAGAATGCGTAACGCGGCATCGTCGGTCAACGAGGGCAAGGAGTACTCTAACAAGTGGATTTTCGACTTCGCGCGTAAGGTTTGTCCCGATTCGGTTCCGGTCCGATGCAACACTCGCGATCCGCCGCTGGAAAACGATGACATGGACTCCCCGTTTTCGATGGTAGAATTCTCAATTGCTCTTCTTTCATGCAATAACTCAGCTCCGGGAATTGATCGAATCAAGTTCAACCTGCTCAAGAACCTCCCAGAAGTCACAAAGAGGCGATTGTTGAACTTGTGCAATCGATTCCTTGAGCTCAACGTTGTTCCGGATGATTGGAGACAAGTGAGAGTTATCGCCATCCAGAAGCACGGTAAACCCGCTTCGGATCATAATTCGTACCGTCCCATCGCGATGCTGTCGTGTATTCGGAAGCTGTTAGAAAAAATGATTCTTCTTCGTCTGGACAAGTGGGTCGAGGTGAATGGCTTACTCTCAGATACGCAATTTGGATTCCGTAGGGGCAAAGGGACGAACGACTGCCTTGCGTTGCTTTCAACTGAAATCCAATTAGCCTATGCTGAAAAACAGCAGATTGGTTCAGTTTTCTTGGACATTAAAGGGGCGTTTGATTCTATTTGCATCGACATCCTTTCGGAAAAACTCCATGCGAGTGGGCTTTCTCCGATTATCAACAATTTCCTGTTTAATTTGTTGTCCGAGAAACGAATGAGCTTCTCTCATGGCAACACGGAAATTGCACGAATCAGCTACATGGGTCTTCCACAAGGCTCATGTTTAAGTCCCCTCCTGTACAACTTCTATGTCAAAGACATTGATGAATGTCTGGCCGAAAATTGCACGCTAAGGCAGCTTGCAGATGACGGCGTGGTTTCCATGGTTGGACCAACAGCACCGGACCTGCAAGGACCATTGCAAGATACCTTGGATAATTTGTCTACTTGGGCAATGAATCTGGGTATCGAATTCTCTCCGGAGAAAACAGAGATGGTTGTTTTTTCTAGCAAGCTTTAACTTATGGGTAGAACAATCACTCACAGCATGTCGTTTAAGTATTTAGGTGTCTGGTTCGATTCCAAGTGCACTTGGGGAAAACACATAGCGTATCTGAGGCAGAGATGCCAACAGCGAATCAATTTCCTTCGTTCCATTACCGGCACTTCATGGGGAGCCCATCCGGAAGATCTGATAAGACTCTACAAGACCACCATTCTCTCGATTTTGGAGTACGGTAGCTTTTGCTTTCAATCGGCGGCGGGGACGCACATATTGAAGCTCCAAAGGATTCAATATCGTTGCATTCGAATCGCGCTAGGTTGTATGCAATCGACGCATACCATGAGTCTTGAAGTTCTTGCGGGCGTCCTCCCCTTAACAAATCGTTTTGCGGATTTATCGTTCCGGTTCCTCATCCGCTGTGAAGTCATGAACCCGCTGGTGATCGAAAACTTTGAGAAGCTGCTAGAGCGGAATCCTCAAACACGATTCATCGATTCACGATTCAAAATCGTCTAAGAATCTTCTCTGAAAATTTCAAATCTTTTGTTACCGTGATTAAAAAGATATAGCTGTTTATGTGCGTTGCAATTAATTCGGGTTTGTCCTTTATATCATATTTAAAACATGTTGAATGTTCGGCATCATTTTCTGTCACCCTGACTGGCGGTACTTTGGAACGGTTCATCATCGACATCGCCGATGGAATTGAATTGCAAATTTCCATTGGCTGTCTGAAAGCAGTTTGCATTGAAGAAGATGAACCACAACCGGAGCAAAAAAAAATTGAAATTAGTTAAATTAAACCGTAGGGAAACAGTGGTGGGTGGAACCATCTCCCACGCACTTTGGAGTAAATGCACCAGAAAAAAAATTGCCCCTCCTTAACAAGATTCCTGTGCAAGCTAGTTCTCTTTGAAATCCCAGAACAACAGGTCCTCTAATTTCTCCAGGGTCTATGAACTCGTAATAGTCCAGGAATTGACTGTACTCGTTGCTGAACATTTTTCCGGAGTACTAAAATTTAATGGAAACGGTTTTTTCAGTCCTAAGCTAGCATAACGACAAATTTTAATCGGTCCGATATTTCGGAAGATAAGAAAAAAAATCGTTAGACCAATTTATGACCGAGAAAGTCGCTAAAAGAAACTTTTGCTTAAACCCAAACGAAACCCAACAAGTGGAGCGGAGAAATTCGGAGCTGAATAAGTATTGAAAATTGTTATTACTAAGCACTTTTTAAAACCGTTCCGTGTTTTCCATACTGAGTACCAATGGTACCGACGCCAGGGAGGCAGCTCCCACACCTGGACCCTACCTATCGACCCATCAACTCATGGACCGGGGACGAACGGCTTTACTTCTCTTCAGAAGAAAGTTGCAATAGTTCCAAGCGTATCTTTCCAGCTCTTGCACGTTGTTTAGATTACCTTATTCACCGGTTAATTCAACCAATTTGATCAATTCCCAAAACAGCTTATGATATTCCAAATCCGAGTGATTAATCAAGGTGATATAAATCTTCCGCATCTTAAAGCTTCGCGAATTGGTTTACCGCTACAATTTTGCAAATTAGTCAAGGAAACACCTCCTTGGGATGAGCTTCATCGGAACTGCACGCGCCATCAAGGTTGACCCAAATATTCCAATTCTTGGACCCACCCATCTTTTTACTCTCTTTTTTTTTTCGCCAACTTCTTGGGTCTTCTGAGGGTTGAGGCAGAACCGAGCACTTTTTTTTTGCATTTTGAGGTCACCGAGGATTAACCTTCCTTAAATCGTTCATTTAGCCAGAGAGAAGCGGTAATTGTGAGTAATTTTATGTATTGCACACATGACCCACTTTGGCGGCAGCCAACCGTCGACGACGACGACTTTTGCCCGAAAAAAAAAAAACACATAAGAAATGCTTTCGTGAAATAATGTACGACCAGCATAAAACCCACAACATTCATCTCGTCGGACGGAGGTCGAAGTGAAAAGGGAGCAAGACAGTTACAAAGAGGAAACAATTGTTCCCCGAGAGTTGAGTGTTCTCTGCTGCTCGGCGGAGTGCGCATAATGCACCTTTCGGGTTTGGGTTTGGGGACAAAACATGACACATGCACATGCAACTTGGGACCAACAACCGAAAATGCACCACAAACTGAAAACGTACGCCCAGGGATCACCGCCGCCGCAACCACAAAACACATTATAATGAAAATAATTCATAAAAATTTACATTTTCGGTTCGCGAGCTGGGCGAGTCCTCTCTGTGCTGAACTGTGCTGTATGGGACAAACAGGGCGTGTGGCAATTTTCGCCGAAATTATAAGGGAAACAATATTGTGGAAGGAAAAGCGAAATTTTGTTTCCATTCGATTCTGTGGAGGAAAAATGAAAGTCGACAGCGACAATATGCAAACACGAAAATAACGGAATTATACCATGACAGGCGCATTACCGAAAATAACCGCAAGATATTTTCGATTACAGTGCGACAAAGTGTAGAAGGAGACATGCAGGACAAAATTTGCACGATACATTGTTATTTGTTAACTGGGAAGTTTAAGTGCATTCCAGTGGTTTTTGATTGAGTATAAGCAAGCATGGGAAAGAATTATTTGAACTATTGTAAATAGTTTGTGACTAGAGACTTCACAACTGGATATGGAATGTCGAGCTCCAGCGCTGGTGTCATCAAAACGGGGACGCCAAATAGGAAGATATTTGAAATTATGTGAAGGTATTTTTTTCCTGCAGACATTTGAATAAATTTCATAGTTGAGCAACAATTGCTACACTAATATCAACATGAAGCTTTAGTGCGATAATTTATTAGCTAGAAAAAAATCTGAAGAGAAGAGATTGATTGTTTCGCTAGAGTACGGCAGTGCAAAAATTTGACAGAAGTTGAAATTGAGCGAAGAGCCATTGATGAAATAGTTACTAGTCAAACGCACACTCCTTACCTAAGTTTTGATTAGTATTGTCGGATTAATGGCACTTCGTTCAATTTCAATCTCTGTTAAATTTGTACACAGCCAGCTGTAGCTATAATTTAACTTGCCTATTTGCCTAACTGATCTGGGAAGCGAAAGAGAGCCGTCATGTCGATCAGTTGGTATCTGTTAATGGTGGATTGCAGAATAACGTTTAGAACTCAATATTGATGTTGATATTCAAGAAACCATCATCGACCAGGAACGTCGAAAAGTTAACACCAAAATCACCATCATGGTACGTTTTGCCAGACACCACTATTAGGATACTTAATATTATTTGTACTAGTTTTATGTGCAGTGTTGGAAAAACTTGGGGCCTCCCTTAGCTCAGTTAGTTAAGGCACAGCTAGAAAGCAAGACCATGCTGGAGGTGGCTGGGTTCGATTCCCGGTCCGGTCGAGGAATTTCTTGACTTCCCTGGGCGTATACAACTAATAACTGTGGAAGTGCATCTAGAACACAAGTTGAGTGCACGCAATAAGCTAATATGCGATACGCAATAAGCTTGAAATGCGAGGAAGAAGAAGAAGGAAAAGCTTACGATTGTCTACGAAGTTCACCAAATGCAAAGTTCGCGAATTCTAGTGAGTGCTCGTGAACTTTTCCATCACTGCTTATGGGCATCGTGAAATATATGGATGTTTTGTTTCGATTGATCAATTTGAGGTTCAGAATAAACTTAAACATATTTGTCTGAAAAGCACAATCATCTTCAGCCTAGTTCAAAATTCGCTTTTGAGACTTGGGCCTGCTTCTCGGAACTAATCAACCAGGTTTTTTGTTCCTTTGAAAAACACAAAAACCTTTTATGCGGAACCTGTAGCACCCATAAAATCAAGATTTTCGCTTTCTTCATTGTGCTTAATGGTCGGTGCCAAAAGATCACCCGTTATCATAAATAACTCAATTTGGATACATTTTATGCACATAAACACGAACACCGGCTCCAAAAACACATAAAAAGCCGCCGACGACTGGCGGAGTAAGAATTTTGTCCAGTCTTGGGTCTCCTGGAGGAAAACAAAAAAATAAAGGCAACCATCAAAGGCAACAAAGAGGACCTTAAGCCCAGCCCCAAAAAGCGGGCAGCCAGTGCCTACAACGAATCACTGGGGGGAAGGAATTTTTCCAAAGAACCTCCGAAGCGCAGTTAATCGCGAAACGCAGTAACGGTTTTAAGAGCCCGAAAATGTCCAGCTCTCGAGCCGGCTGCGAGCGGTTTGGATGCATGTGAAAAAATGACTGATTCCCCGAAATTAGCAAAAGGGTCAAATCTGTTGCCGTCGCTGTCGTCGCAAAGGGGCCTCAGATGGGGAGAGAGAGAGAGAGAGAGAGTGGCGAATATTTGGGGCTGTACCGAGGCCGGCGAAATGCAGCGTTGAAAGATAAATCAATTTCTGAAAACTTCTCATTAATTCTACCGTGGGCTGACTGGCGGCTTGACGACCCCGGAGACGAAACCCTGATGAACTCTCTCATGAATGTTTGCACAAAATTAATGAAGCCGGGATGAGAGGTTTTGCATCATTGGCGTCGCCACACATATCCGACGTTTAGCGGTGTGAAATTCACAGAAAACAACGCAGAAAGCAAATCCAAAACACTGCCAATCTCTCGGCGGGGCCCCGTTGACCGACTTTAAAAGGGAGGAAATTTTTGAAAAATTGTTGAAACAATAAACGTCGACACGGTGATAAATTGTGCATTTTGGGGATCTGTGCGCTGTGATGGTTTTTTTTTTAACTTCGAGGGTAAAGGACGAGACGCGGAAAGGTGCCGGAAGGATTTTTCTCCACTCAGGTAACATGACTTTTGAATTACCTTTCGTGTCGAAAAATCATTTAGCATCTGATTGAAAAATTGGTTTTCAGGGCTGTGGATTTACACCGGGTTGGTGCTGGAAAAAAGGGACTGTGGAGGAATGATTTCGGAAACAAATAGAAACTGATTGGACTGTTCCCGGATTACTCCATCACTATTGAGAAATAATGCACACTATGTTTGAAGGCAACTTTTATGAAAAGTGAATGTATGAGGCTTATCATGTTCATGTGTTATCAGCTCCAAAAACCGATTATTATTATTAATATTATTTTTAATAAATTTATACTGGGTGCAGAAATATCGATCTACATTCTTACATCATTACCTCTTATTATCCAGATTACTATGCACTGTGAGCAAAATTACGCTGAATGCATACAACATCAACAGTTCCGGATCTAGAATCCAGGGGCCTAGGTATATGGGCCATATTATGTGCATTCAATGTTTGGATTTCAAATGCGCGATCGCATTTATTCTTCTACCATCTACAAAGGAAAAAATCATAAGAAAATCAAATGAAGATATGGACATATAGATATATCTACATTTTGACGGAAAAATAAATGAAAATGTAAATATCCGGGGGCAAATTAATCACCGGGGTAAAATTGGATGGTTCGTGATAGATATTAATAAGCCGACGTCAGTGGTGTAGTGGTAAGCGTGACTGCTTTCTCACCCCATTGGGTCTGAGTTCAATCCCAACCGAGGTCGCTGGAATTTTTCTGAAGCATACAAATCTCTGGTCACGTCTTCCTTCGGAAGGGCCCATATGCATTGAATTAAATGGGTGCGTAGGATATGCAGGTGTGGAAGCTGCCTTCCTGCACATTCGATTGCCGTCAATTGATGGCAATCGATGTCCGTCGGTGATTGGCACTAGATTGCGGAACAGAGACTGACATTAAGTAAAGGAAATAAAGATCTATATAATATCTATTAAGAGAAATCTTGAGCATTTCATTATGAGACTCCAGTGGTAGCTTTTCTCCATAATTTTTAATTTTATGTTAGGGAAGGTCGATTAATTATGTCACGCAAATTTAGCCCATTTTCAACTTCCCCCTTTGACACATTTTTTGTATGGATCTTTTTTTTTTGTATGGCTCGTCACAGTTTCCAAAATCCCTCTCATCCTAAAAGTGTGACATAATTAATGGACGATCCCTAATTGCCACTCAACAGCATTCAAAATCAGTTTTTAAATATGCGACTCATGGAGTCATAGGGTTTTTTTTTTCATTGATTTGTTTTTCCGTCGATCTTGTTTTCCGTACTGAGCACCAATGCTACCGACGCCAGGAAGGCAGCTCCCACACCTGGACCCTAATTATCGACCCATCAACTCATGAACCGGGGACTAACGGCTTTACTTCCCTTCCGAAGGAAGGCGTGATCAGAGATATTATGCCTCAGAACATCCCGGCGGCGCCGACTGGGATTAAACCAGTGCTGTGTTCCTAAAATTTGAGCTACGTAGTCGCACCCCCAATATTGACCAGCACCCTTAAAATATAAATATGCCTTAAATCACTATGCCTCCGACCCGACATTGATGACGTTGTTTCAAATAGTGTATTTTCTAGTTTATATGGTACGTTGAAAAACATTTGCACTTTATCGAGCAGCACCGTACTCTACAGGTGGCGAAGGTGGCATTTGCTACACAACAAAAAACCCGAGGGGTGGAAAATCGCTTTAATGTTCCTTGAATATCTACAAAGTCCCTTTATCCTTTCTTCTTGAAATTATGATTAGTTTCCGAAAGTTCCTTCAAAATTTTTCAAACGCCATAATTTGTATTTTCTTATTTATCTCATATCATACTTGACTTTCTACTAATTTCAGGAAAAACCTTGAACAAATTCTAGAATTTTTCTAAACATTCGTGGGCAAAACAAAGTTCCCAAAACTAGCAGTATGTTATCAATTCAAAACCTCCGCAGTATGAATTCCTTACTGCGCTAACCGAAGCAATGGCGCAGTGGACTTTTGTTTCTCCGAGGCCCAAGTACTAGGCTCAATAAGGGGAAGATTATGGATATAATGATAGTTAAAATCAAAAAACCAAAAAAAAAAAAAAAACATATATATGGATTCGCTTTATGCGTTTTACAAATCATTACCAATTTGGTTTCTACGTTGCTGTTCAATTTATGCTGGAGGTAGTGGATTTGTGATATCTTGAGTAGTTATAAATTATGACTGCTGTTAAGATAGCATAAATCAATCACCAGCATAAAAGAACAGCAACCATAAATATATGAAGAATAATGCAAAATGGCAAATGTTACTTTCGTACAAGAAAGCTTACTTTCATAAAGCAAAAGTGGAATACCAAACTCCTCGAGCATGTGTGCGTGTCAATAACGGAATCGTCGCTACGCAAATCTTTGAAATAAGAACCAGAGATTTTTGTGTTGTTACAATTGATGTTGTCTTTGAAAACCTAAATGGGAAATACGTTTACTGTTTCAGTTCCAGGTTTTTTTGTTTATATCAGGTTCTTGTTTTAGACGTTCCCAAGAACTCATGACATTACTGCCAAAAGTGTTAAATCAGTCCAGAAAATTTAACATTTTCGAAAGTGAGTCTATCTTTGAGCGATTCAACATTTTCCCTACTCAACTCTAGCTTTTCTGAAGTTTTTAAATATGTTATGAGCTGAATACACGGATCTTGCGTTTCCCATTTTCCCGAAGTGATTTAAAACTTTTGTAAAGTTCTGTACTGTTTAAAGTTATTCCGTGCGTACTTTTTTTTCTGAAATGTTCCAGTAATTTCTAAAGTGATCGTAAGCTTTTCTCAATTTATTCAATTAATAGTAATTCTGAACTTTTCCAAAGTGATTCCAAACTTTTCTAATGTAATGTAATGTCAGTATAGACAGATCTCGTTTTTGGAAACGTAACTACAGTGCACTCTCTAACACTCGAGTTATAGAATTATCGAGTTATAGAATAACTATCCCAAGCAGTAGCCATGACACTCATTTTTATTATGGTCATATAACTCGATATCGAGCTAGTGAACATCGAGTTGTGGAGAGTTGACTGTACTTCATCTATGTTGCCACAATTAAGACCTTTTTCAATGTGTCACAATTGAGTGCCTAAGAATCAATACTCCCTTAAGTGAAACTATTGAAAAATTAGTGGAAGTGAGGAGAATCTCTTGGTTGTTGACGGTTTAATTGACCTACGTTTGGAAGCGGCCAGTGCTGTTATTGCCTATCGTTAAGTATGAGTTCTCCAGTTTTTACACATTGCAGATGCATGCTTGTCCAACGCATCGTTTGTTGCTTCTCTGTCAGGTGATCTGATAATAACGGAGTAGCAACCGCGAGCGGTTAATCACTCTCATGCCCAATTATGTCTGTACTATCTGAAGTGATTCAGTACTTTCTGAAAGTTTTTTGCAGTTATTCAGTACTTTTCAAACTGATTCCGAGATTTTCTCAATAGTTTCAGTATTTTGAACTTTTTTTTAAGGTTCTGTGCTCCACAAAGTGATTTTGATTTTTCTGAAGTGATTAAATATTTTATGAAGGGGTTCCAAACTTTTCTGAAGTGATTAAGTTATTACAAAGTGATTCAGCTGTTGAAAAAAAAAAACTAGAGAGAATTGATACAGTACTGTCCGAAGTTTTGTAAAATTGTTCAGATTTTTACGGAATTATTTAGTTTTTACGGAAGCGATTACAAACTTTCTGGATATATTAAGTATTTTACAAAGAAATTCAGAATATCTATGGGCTACTGGCTTACTGTGTCCCAAGCAGAATGTTCTATTTTTTTTTGCTTTATTATGGAGACCAGTGATGCAAAATGTCATGACACTCACGTGACACTCGTCTTCGCACCAACCGACTATCGCTGACAGATCGTTTTGTCACGCAGTGAGAGTTAGAGCCATGGCAAACAACAATCACCAGTAATAGTCGCTGCTCACAAGCAAAACGCTACACTCGCTGCTGATGATGAAAAGCACAACGAAAACAGTGAAGACTTCTGCAGTACGATCATGAGAAAAAGCGAAACGACAGAAGAAAATGAAAACAATGCCTACGCATTCCAAGTTCGTCTCGGCAGGCGCGACTGTGTGAGTTACAAACAAAGCAGGCAACATGAAACGGAAGCTGTTGGGCTCACTCATCAACACACTAACATAAGCAAGCAAAGCAGCATGCTTCAAAACGAGCACAGATGAGTGTCGTGATTGTCGGGAATGACCAGATCGGTGATGGATCACAACACAAGACGACATTCATCAGTTGCTTTTTACTTCTTTCGTCAACTTGATGGATGGTCATGGAGAGAGCTTCGACGAGCACATTGATAGGAATGTACAAAGCGTTACTACCATCAGCTGTTTGGCGATCGTGATTGTGATAGGTCGCAACTCTGATGGAGAGTTTCAGCCTGTAGCTGGTTCGTCTCTTATGTTTTGTTCTAAAATTTGCTTGCGTAGAAATTATAGGCATTAGAATTTCTGCATTATGTCTGATAGCCAAGCAGCACTAAATGCTTTGAAATCAGCAACATGTAGTTCTAAACTTGTATGGGAATGTGCAATGTCACTCCAGAAATTGGCCTGTTAAAACCAAGGTTGCAAATGCTCATTTCAGCTTAAATAATGTTTTTCGGAATAATACAACCAAAAGATGGTATGATGGCATGTTTAACTTGTAACTTACAAGAAGAGGTTACAAAGTATGCGTTTGAAACATAAAACCTGTAAATTTTGCTTTCTATGAGTCACAATCAGCGATTTTCTTATCGCTGAGTGAGTGAGTGAGTTTGTGAAAAATCGCTGATTGTGACTCTCATGAAGTGAAATAAACAGGTTTAATATGTCAAACACATTCTTTGCAACCTCTTCTTGTATCCTACCAATTCAAAATTTGATCATGGCATCTAGTTATTTCATAATTTAGAAAAACATTGTTTAAGCTGAAATGAGTATTTGCAACCTTGGTTAAAACCAAGTGAACCTATGTTTGGTTCCTGGTCACTGCAGAATTCAAGGGAATGAGAAAGCCGACACACTAGCTAAGAATGGATCATCTCAACAATTTATAGGACCAGAACTATTCTATGGAGTTTCTGCTTGCTCTCTTAGAATAGAGTTCAAGAATTGGGAAAAAAAAATTAAAGTGGAGACCAATTGGAACAACACTCGCATTGCTAGGCAGTCGAAACGTTTTATTAATTCGAGAATTTCAATGACTAGCAAAATTCTTGAACTATCAAAGAAAGATCTCAGTATGTACACAGGTTTAATAACAGGACACTGTCCAAGGAAATATCACTTGAAGTATATGTATGCTGAATTTTGCTTGTACGTAATATTAAATTATTGGAAGCGTTTGCCGAAAATTGACGGGCTGGTTGAAAATGACCAACTAATTAGCACGGTTATAATTCGAAATTTCCAAAATAATCAACCATATATTCAATAAACGACGGCGTGCTTAAGAAAGTTATTTACGATATGATCAAAAATGTACGAAATAATAGATTTCGGAAATTTTGAATTATAAATGTGTTAATTAGTTTGCCATTTTCAACTAGCCCGTCAATTTCCAGTAAGCGCTTCCAATAATTTTGTATTACGTACACGCAAAATTCAGCATATTTGTAGTCCTGAATCAAAATTTCAGCTCAATTGATCATAGTTGAAACATGCCAAAGTTGGCTAGTTTGTATGAAAATCGGCCTATTGTGCTAATTTAATATGTATATGTTTTTAAAAGTTTTTCTGAGCACAAATCACTTCAAATTTAACTATTATCTATTACACGAGGTGCAAGCAATTTCAAATTTTACAATTTTTTCCTGGAGTTGTCTACTAGGGGTAATTTAATGTTCATATCATTTTTTTTCCAGAACATGTTTATCAGGCGCAAGCCACTTGAAATTTAACATTTTTATTCAATTTTTACCGCAACTTGTCTACCAGGGGCGCTAGCTATTTCAAATTTAATATTTTATAAGATTTTCCAGCTCTTACATTTTTTTAAAACCTTGTTTTGATATTATTCAGTTATCGAAATATTTCGTCAAATATCAAATAAATACGAAAATAACAAAACGTGATTTTTCAGATTTTATACAACAACATCTAAAAGAGCTATTGGATTGGTATTGGAAGACCTTTTAAATATCAAATATGGTAATCTGGAATCGAAAAAATCTTGTGTTTTCCATAAATTATTGTAATACCAAAATCATTGATTAATTCGGTATCCGTAGAACATTTTTGAGTTATTATTTCTGGTATTTTACCTCTTACGTCAGGTTCATCAATACCATATTATTGCTAATATCATATCTGTATTTGGTATTCATTGGCTATTTTCTTCTGCTCGGGTATTAGGGGCGCTATCCACTTTCAATTGAATGATTTTAATCATTTTATGCATGCTTAACAGGGGCGCAAGTAATTTCAAATATATAATTTTAAAATATTTTCCATATCATGTTTGTCATGGGGCGCAACACATTTAAAATTTTACGATTTTGATAATATTTCTCTGAACTTGTCTAGCGCCCCTGCCATTTCAAATTTACTGATTTTTAAATTTACCTGAACATGTATATCAGACGCTAGTGCGGGGCGCAAGTGTTCGAGGGGGCTGACTTGGGTGCAGGGTATTTTTAATATTTAATATTTGCGGTGAGATTTTGCCCTCATTGGATTGCTGTATTTTACCAATTTTTTAAACATTTTTTCGGTTTGCAGCTAAGTAGTCGTCGACTACCCGTGACTACTCATAACCAAAACTCTGGATTGTACCCAGGCCTGCTGGGGTAAGAGGTTATCACGCTCACCACTACACCACCGGTGCCACTAGAGTCACAGGGTTGGAATGGTTGTTTTCCTTAAACTGAAAGTAAAAATTTTCATTCAACTAAGTGTCAATCAATCTATTTTTTTTTAATATGGCAAAATGTTTTCAATGCTAGAAATCAATGATTTTCTGTTAAATTATCAGTTATATATAAAACAATACATGTATAGGCGCAAACGCATGAAAAAATATATTATCTGCTGAAAATACATTTCTTTTAACCAAATGGACCCCAAATTCAAAATATCATTTTTCAGTGAAGGTTCAACAGATTTTTTTAAATTTTAATTTTTTTTATAAGGTAAATGTAATGTACATTTAGTTTAAATTTTCAAAGTTTATTTTAGGGGGCTGAACTCACATTGTAAAAATATACAGAGACGAACCAGCCCAGGGCTGAAAGTCTCCTTAATAGTGTATGATAGAATGTACTTACTAGATGGCGCTAAAACGAAAATAATAAATTTTCGCCATCTAATATGTGAATACACATTATATAACGCTATCTGTTGGAGATGGTACATTGGAATTTTGTAAATAATTACAGTACAGTTACAAGTGATATGGATTGTATTAATTGAATTTGAAAGAACAGAGAGGGAGAGAATCTGTAGCAGGATAACGACGGTAGCCGACGATCAAGTGTTACAGATATGGGATCAGAAACAAAACTTCTAAATATCCAGTAACAATTTACACGTTGAATGACACAGTACAGTTAGTTTGTGTTTGTCTTTCTTTTTGGTCGTTCGATGACTGAAATTTTTCCAAGTTTTGAACATGTGGTGATCGGTTGTTTTTGGTGCGATAAAACGAACAAGTCGTAAAAAGGGACTTAGAATAGTTCAGTGTAATTACCTTCAGTATGTGGGGTGCATTTCTTGCTGGTTGGTTTTACACAAACGAAGAAAGACCTTCGAGTGCGGCAAAGCGAGTATCGCCTTCACTATCTATAGATCCTGCTCATATAGATGGTTCCCGTTTTGAGCAAAGTTGATCAGATGGACAAGACCAATCTTAAGAAAAAGATTTAGACCAGAATTAATTCACCAGGTGGCACTAGTTTGACAATTTTTTTTAATTGTTTGTCCTAACTTAAGTAATGGAATAGATAGAAGGTTGTGACATTCATTTTGAATTGTTTGCCCTGAAAAAACATTGAATTGGAACTTAACATCTTGACTATAGAGAAGATTCCCGTCTTGGGAAAAAATGTTCAGATGGACCTATTCTAAGGTAAAAGGTTTAGTTCAGAATTCAATTACCAGGTGGCGCTAGTGTGGCATTTATTTTGAATTGTTTACCCTAACTTAGACCTAACATAGTTCATATCAGAAAGAAGGTTTCCGTCTTCGGTAAAGTTGTTCGGATGTACAAGATCTATCCTAGACTATTGATGATCAAAAGTGAATGATGTGAAGCGCATCTGATTTTTGAGAAAACATTTTTAAGTAAATGAAAGGTTACATTTAATTGCATATACTAGTGGATGATGTGGATGACATGAATCTTCTGAACAGAATTGGCAACTATTAAATAATTTTTTTCAGACCAAGATTGCTGAACAGAGCGATAATCTAAATACTTTAAATTTAAAATAAAAGCATCCAGCGATCGCCATCAGGCCATCATCATCCGGCCATCACCATCCGGCCATCACCATCCGGCCATCACCTTCCAGCCATCACCATCCGGCCATCGCCATCCGGCTATCGCTATCCGGCCATCGCCATCCGGTCATCGCCATCGGGCTGCCACCGCCGTCGTGACTGCCAAAGTTGCCTTGCACACCAGACCAGATCAGTTTGGGAAATACATTGAATCAAGGTAAATCTTTAGTTTAGGACACCTACATCTGAAAACTTCCCAACGCCGGCAAAGAAAACCCTGGGACCCGGGAACAAAAGTAGCCTTTAGTGCCCACCCCAGTAGCTGCCGACAGGGTTAGAACAGCAGCTCCTTCTGGGACAGCGCAGAATCTCCCGGAGTAAAGTGATGTGAGTTTCACCATTAAGTTATCAAAAAATGTTAGATCTTTGAAGAAGTTCGGAGGAATAAAAAGAAAATACTAATAATTACAAGGAAGTATCATAAGCATACTGTGAAGTTCCGAATAATTTTGAAATATTCTGGAAACTCCAGAAGAGCTTAAAGAACTTAAAGGCGGTTTCATTTGCTTCAAGAAAATTGCAGGAATTTTTAAAAGCTCTAAGCACTTTAGGGAGGTTAAGAGAACTTCAGATATATAGAGATTACTTGAATCAAAATTGTGGATTCCAAGCATCTCAGAGAAGCTGAGTCTAGAGATCTTTGAAGAATTACAAAGATCTTATCAACAGTTCCATTAACTTCAGGAAAGTTCCGAGAATTGCTGAAAAGTTCAGAATTTCGGGGAAGGTTTTAAGCGTAAGCGTAAGTTCTTTAAGCGTATCTTCCGATAATTTCAGAACAGTTCAAAGAACTTTGGGACCTCCCTTAGCTCAGTCGGTAAAAGCGTAGCTATAAAGCTAGACCATGCTGGTGGTGGCCGGGTACGATTCCCGGTCCGGTCTAGGGTCCGATCCGGGTTGGAAAATTTCTCAACTACCCTGAGCATAGATTATGATTGTACTTGCCACACAATTAAAAGAATACAAAAATGGTACAGACATCGAAAGCTCTCAATTAATAAATGTGGAAACCGGCGCAGGTGGTGTAGTGGTAAGCGTGACTGCTATCTAACACCCCGATGGGTCTGGGTTCAATCCCAGCCGAGGTCGGTGGGATTTTTCTGAGGCATAAAAATCTCTGGTCACGTCTTCCTTCAGAAGGGAAGTAAAGCCGTTGGTCCCGGCCCATGTGTGTGTTGAATGGGTGCGATATCCTACGCAGGTGTGGAAGCTGCCTTCCTGCACATTCGATTGCCGTCAATGGATGGCAATCGATGTTCGTCGGTGATTGGCACTAGATTGCGGAACAGAGACCGACGTTAAATAAAGGAAAGAATAAGAAGAAGAGTAATAACTGTGGAAGTGCATCTAGAACACTAAGTTGGGAGCACGCAATAAGCTAATATGCGATAAGCAATAAGCTTAAAAAGTTCCGAGACTCGATTTCTTCGCAATTATTGCTTATCGCATATTAGCTTATTGCGTGCTCTCAACTTAGTGTTCTAGATGCACTTCAACAGTCATTTATTGAGAGCTTTCGTTGTATGTACCATTTTTGCAGTATAATTGTAGTAAATATAGTATAAGTGTGTGGCAAGTACAATCATAGCTCTATGCCCAGAGAAGTCGAGATATTTTCCAGCCCGAAAAATTCCTAGACCGGACTGGGAATCGAATCCAACCACCTCCAGCATGGTTCAATGTTCTGTTTACCATTCCCTCAGTGATCATCAACAATGACGGTGGATGATCACCAAAAGCAGTTGTCATAGCCTGAAATCACAGAAAAAGAAGCAAAGTGATCGCCATGAACCGTAGCTGCAGGACCTCGAGTGACTGGGTCAGCGTTTTGTAGAGAAATTCATTGATTTCTTCTTTTCTCACTGAGACTCTTAAATAAAGAAAACCAACCAACCTAAAAAGATTTTCACGTTGCCTTGACTGCATACTTAGTATTTTGCTCCCACTACGGGAGTGTTTTACGGATATGTTGATTGTATCAGCTTCCCTGCGTGATGTAATGATGGTTTCTTGGTGTGTGATCCAGTAAGCCCTGTCGAAGAGTCAGTGTCCTGAACCTGAATAGAAGCCTAAAATAGTTGGGGTAGTCTACGAGCGACTTCCAGTGGATCCCTATCGGGTAGTGGTCGCATACCATAAGACCTCTACTGGTATTCCAAAGCAAGCGATTGAAAAGACGAATGAGATATTAACATTGGATTCCTTTTATCTACTAATGTAGATGGTGAAACCGTAGTTGAACGAGATTGTGTCGAGATATTCAGTAACCTCCATCACTATTAGGAATACACCCTACAGTTCACAGTTCATCTTCAAAGCAAAGCGAGTAATTTGAACTTTTAATTTATCTCCACACAGCAGCAATTCGAGCGAATTAAAATATGTCAAACTGGAAAGTATGTCAAGCAGGCTTATATTAGATGTTTACGGAGGAACGCAGGTTCCATTAGAAGTAAAACGACTAAACCTATATTAAACTAATCCTGCGTATGTATACCCCACTATAATCACTCCACCGGAAATGGAATTTAGACCTTCCGATTAGTCTTCCAGGAAGAAATCCGTTGACCTACTTTCAGCTTCCATACACCCAGCTGACCTATCACGACAGTGTTGGCCTCCCAAGCTTTGATCCATTTGTTATCGCATCCGGATCGCTCAATTTGCAGTCCCATCAAAAAGGTAGGAAAGTGCATTTCTAGATTTGCATCAACCAGCTGCCCGCCTTCCCTCCTTCTAAGAAAGATGGCGATGGAAAGCAGAGCATTATTTATCGCTTTCCATTAATCTATGCAAATTCACAACACCGTCGGAAAGGAAAACACATCCAATACGCGTTGCGCCCTTTTTCCTCCGCAAGCGAACCTTCAACATAAATCATCATCGGGAGTCACAACGCAAATCGATCTTGGAACCTCCCGCAATCTCCGATGCAAAGTCACTTTCAACTCCAACGCAACTCGATCAATCGACGACTTTATGAGTTTATTTGTTTGTCGGAGGTTGGCGCACAAACGCGCGGTCTGCGGACAGGTCTTAGACGAAAAGGTACTCCGGGAACCCGGACAAGTCGAGGCTGAACTGCAGCACCAACATATGTAGTACAGTGTGTTCTCAATCGCAACTGGGCGGCAGACTTTCCACAAACGATCAACTCCGCCCCCGTCCGGACCGCTCCTCGTCAACTTGTCGCGCCGACAGCAAACAAACAAACAGCGAATCGATACAATGATTAATGAAGCAAATGAATCCGATTAAGGGGTCATCAATATTTACAATATTTATCTGTCGACATATGCTAATCATTCGGGGCATCCTTTCTCTGGCTTGTTTCCATTATCTCGTTCACTGTTGAGCAGCACGCTGTGGATTGACTGATGGCTGCCGATGCTACTTGCAGGTACTTTCGGGAGTGTGGTGCAGTGTGCATTGCCGATTGCAGATCGATCGTCTGGAAAGTGCACTTAAATTCGTTGATCGGCAGATGATGTGATTGATTTTTGAGTACAAAGAAGCTAGCCAGTAAGGACACCAGTTGTAACAGTCTTCTTCGAGTCATAATTATGCTATTAATAGCTATGGTCAATCGTCAGCTATGAACTGCTTTTTCGGCTTAAAACCGACGGTGAACCAACTCCGGATGAGTGCAAGTGAATAAATATGCCACAAGCAGTCCACCGCGTCCCTGCCGTCACCGGCCATCATCATCTGCTTTGCAAACTCATTCCAAGAAGACGCGACCTGATCAGCAAATGCACAAAATGCTGCACAATGAATGAGGCCACCTCGCGGTCGCTTGGTAGATCTTACCGCGCGCTCGGCTGCACTGTCCTCACGTCCGTATCTCACGGTGGTCAGCTTTCGTTCGTTGTGTAATAATCTGCATATTTTTTAAAGTTCGAAAACAAGCAACATTGAGTAACTAAATGTACACAAATACCGTACGTCTCCTCTCCTGAAACCGGCTGCCCGTCCTCGCGAAGGTTGTTCTCTCCGTTGACGACGACGGGCAGACGAGAAGAGAGAATGTGAGATGGAAATCTTTCCACCCTCTTCCCCTCATCCCTCACGCATCACTTTCAGGGATGCTGCTACCAGAAGACTCAATGGACCGCAAGCAGCATCAGCAGGGAGTAGCTTAACAAATTCCGCAATCTCTTTTCGGATGAGGAGTAGGGTGTTTCATTTTGAAAAAAGTGATGAATTTTTGATAGGCCACCCTCCAGTTCGATTCATAGCCCCAAAATATGAACCTGTGCAAAAAATGGTAAAGATTGATGAAGGTTTAGAGGTCGCGCCAATGATTTGGATTTTGTATGGAGATTTTGGTGAATTAGTATGGGAAATTATTGATTTTCGTTTACATTGCTCTAACTTTGGTTGTAGTTGTCCAAACGTTGAAAAAAAAAAATATGTGGTTGTCATGACAATGATCAACAAGCCTGTTGTTGTTGCGATGAAATTGGCGTTGTTGCCTTGTACATATTCATCTGTCAATTTACCCTATTTTGCCATTTTTTCACATTTTTATAATTCTTGATACGCTGCAAAACTGAGCGTAGCAACTGTAGGCTTTTTGTTTATTGCCATAGCAATAACATACTAAATTTTTTCGACATTTGGACAAGTAGAAGCAAAGTTATAGCGATATAAGCGATTTTTTAAATTCTTCCATAGTAATTCCCATACAAATTTCAAATCATTGGCGCGACCTCTAAACCTTCATCAATCTTTACCAATTTTTGCACAGGTTCATATTTTGGGGCTATGAATCGAACTGGAGGGTGGCCCATCAGAAATTCATCACTTTTTTCAGAATGAAGCACCCTAATGAGGAGCTTATTGAAATTGGAATGAAAAATTCAGCCAACTTTTATTATTGCAAATTGCTGTATGCAAATTTGGACCGAGCTGCAATCGATATGCGCCGCTCCACCATCGCAGTACCGTCCTCTGGCAGATGAACTCCAACCGAGCAGCAGGAGCAGGAACTATATGGTCATGGCGTGGCCCGCAGTGGCAGCCGAGCTAACTAGAATACTGATACTGAACCAATGATCGAGCAATCGCGGTTTTTTTTTTTACGGATTCAAGTTGGCAGGTACTTTCGAGACAGCAACCGCACGGAGAAAGCCATCTCCTCTTCGCAGGAGGTTGGTAATAAGTGGATGCAAACGTTACAATAAAACACAAATAAACAGGGCGATAACATCTTCGCCTCGGTTGATTATTGGTTCGGTGGAATAATATGTAGTAAAATGCAAATTGGATCGACGACGCGACCGGGACTGCAACTGCCTGCCTAGGTCCGACAATGGCCGCCGGAAAATGACAAAGTGAAGAATTTATGCTGCTGGAACACGACGGGAGATTGGTTCGGGAAGGCAAGTGTAGCATGTCTCTTCTTGTATAAATTGGGAAAACGAGTTGAGAGGGTCGAGAAGGTCATGAAACATGTACAACTATGGTTAAGAGCAAATAACTGATAAGGATGAGAAGTTCTATGCAATGGGGATCTGAACATGGTCAATTGACTGTTGGTCGTGCTTTTCCAAAAGAAATTGGTATGGGGACTTCAGCACATTATTGTTCAGCAGCTTCTTTAGCAATTATGTTCAAAAACTGAGTTAGATCGAAGTTGTAGGACAGTCGGTCGAATTACTTAAGGTAGAACAAAAAATCAAATTCATAAAAGGTCGAAGGGACAAAATACCCAAGGGAAAAAAGTCGGTAGGCAAAAATGGTCGAATGACTTTATAAGTGGCAGGTTTAAGGACATGGTTGATAGAATCCAAAAATGGCAGTTGTTTGCCTTACAAAATCAGCCACGACAGCGGATATTTGAGCACTCTAACAATCTCAATCGATTTTGAGACCTAGGACTTCTGGACATTAGGTTAAGCCCATGTGAACTATATTATTGAAATGATCGGTTTTGGAATTTAATTCTTTTTTGCTTGCCTGTTAGCTTATGTACGGAATCCTACCTAAAGACTTTTAGATTTATGGAAAAAGTTTACTAGAGAATGTCTTAATTTATCCCGCCTTTTAAAACAGTTGACTAACAGCACAGATCAAAAGAAACTGGGTAAACCAACCAGATGGTCCTCGAACTTTTAACACATTGGAAGATAGAAAATTCGTGATTGCAAGTTCATAAATTATCGGTGAAATTCTTAAAAAAATTCAACAGTTATTACAGATCGCAATCAGGCATCATGAAAAGATGAAGACAATCATGATAGCTAGTGATGATCAGCTTAAATGCGATAATACTGCTTAGCTACTCAGATTTCCTATCCTGCCTATGTTTTCTTTTTATTTGAAAAAGTGAAGCGCCCGGCAAGCGACTATAATATGCTTCCAAAAAAAGCTTTTTGTTATCAAATTAAGTTAATGTATTAAGGCTTAAAGGATTAAAACAGCCTCTATGGAGCCGAGTATCAGCAAATAATTTCATACAAAATATTAACCCCAAAATTATGGATCAGCTAAAAACAATTATGGATCAGTCAGTCTAGCGTGTAAACAAATGAATTTGATCCATAATTGTGAGGTCAGTGTATATTATTATAAGTTCTTCTTATTTTTCCTGGGAGGCAACCTAAGTTTTCCTTTCTCTCAATTCCCATAATTATGTCATATGTTTTTCCTTTATCAATGGCATCCACATGGCCTCCTTTTCATACGAATTCTGTTGCTTTTCCATATGAGCAACAGTTCCAAATGCTTGAAAACAGGCGGTTGCAGTTTCTGAGCATTACTTGCTTCCGTTTCGCTGTTCTTTTCAGCTACCTATGATAACACATCCATTTCCACCACCTCTCCAAAAACCTCAACGTCTCTCTTTGGTTCTTTGAAATTGTTATCCAACGATCCACTTCCAGCCACCACATCCGCGGACGTCCTTCCTTCTGATTTTCTTTCTATTGCTGCCATCGGGCCTTCCGTTTGGGACATAAATTCATCCAATGTTCCTCCACCTTACAAAACAAAACACACACTTTTGTTTCCCGCATCACAAATGTTCTCTTTCGATTGAGAAAATGTAGCGATTGCGGAATCTCCTTTTTCACATACCACGTACACCAGTGTGTATGTCAAGGGCCGGGTCCGTAAGGAATTTCTCTCGGTGCTTAACTTTTTCGGTTTTCCCCAACACCAACGCTAAAGCAACATCCGGGACTGGCGGTGGAGAAACATACATTAGTACGTATCGAACTTCATATGGATGAAACATTTCATAAGCAGGGTTACTTCCACTCACTTGCTATAAAAAAATGTTTTTCTGTATTATGAAATCGTGATATAGTATAATGCTTATTAGTACTTGTAAGTTACAAGAAGAGGTCATGAAGTATATGTTTGACACATACAATCTGTCAATATTGCCTTCAGTGCGTCACAATCAGAGATTTTACGACTCGTGAGCGCTCACTCTGAGTGAACGCTCACGAATCATAAGATCGCTGATTGTGACGCTCTCAAAGCGAAATTGACAGGTTTTATGAGTCAAACACATGCTTTACTCCCTCGTCTTGTTACTAACAAGTACAGCATAGCATTATTGCATCTAATGATTGCATAATTCCGAATAATATTTTTTATAGCAAGTGAGTGGAAGCAACCCTGTTCATAAGGTCACATTTGGAGGAAGCATTTCATAAGGGGGGGACTGCATTTGAAAACAATTACTTCAACCGTCAATTTCTCGCAAATAAAAGCTAACTTCCACAAACTACGCATAACAACTGGTAAAGGAAACATTCTCCTACTTGATTTTCATTTGCGAGAAATCGACGGCCAAACGCATTGTTTTGAAATATTGATGAAGATCTGTACTTTCACTACCAGTTCATTCGTATAACGAGAAATTAACTCATCACTGTTGTTACTTAATGCATAAAACGTAGACTCCGGTGACTAAAATTAAGTGAAGAGGGTTTTCTCTTCCGAAATCCTGTAGCTTGCTTCCATGTCAGTAGTATTCGCGTCCAGCGTCTGAACACAATAAGAAATTTCGCACAAAGTCGGCTCACACTCCCTTTTTTTGAATTCCAATGAATGCGTGATCCACACCGAGAAAACAACTGCTGCTGTCTGATTTCTGATTTCTGATTTCTGATTTCTGATTTCTGATTTCTGATTTCTGATTTCTGATTTCTGATTTCTGATTTCTGATTTCTGATTTCTGATTTCTGATTTCTGATTTCTGATTTCTGATTTCTGATTTCTGATTTCTGATTTCTGATTTCTGATTTCTGATTTCTGATTTCTGATTTCTGATTTCTGATTTCTGATTTCTGATTTCTGATTTCTGATTTCTGATTTCTGATTTCTGATTTCTGATTTCTGATTTCTGATTTCTGATTTCTGATTTCTGATTTCTGATTTCTGATTTCTGATTTCTGATTTCTGATTTCTGATTTCTGATTTCTGATTTCTGATTTCTGATTTCTGATTTCTGATTTCTGATTTCTGATTTCTGATTTCTGATTTCTGATTTCTGATTTCTGATTTCTGATTTCTGATTTCTGATTTCTGATTTCTGATTTCTGATTTCTGATTTCTGATTTCTGATTTCTGATTTCTGATTTCTGATTTCTGATTTCTGATTTCTGATTTCTGATTTCTGATTTCTGATTTCTGATTTCTGATTTCTGATTTCTGATTTCTGATTTCTGATTTCTGATTTCTGATTTCTGATTTCTGATTTCTGATTTCTGATTTCTGATTTCTGATTTCTGATTTCTGATTTCTGATTTCTGATTTCTGATTTCTGATTTCTGATTTCTGATTTCTGATTTCTGATTTCTGATTTCTGATTTCTGATTTCTGATTTCTGATTTCTGATTTCTGATTTCTGATTTCTGATTTCTGATTTCTGATTTCGGATTTCTGATTTCTGATTTATGATTTCTGATTTCTGATTTCTGATTTCTGATTTCTGATTTCTGATTTCTGATTTCTGATTTCTGATTTCTGATTTCTGATTTCTGATTTCTGATTTCTGATTTCTGATTTCTGATTTCTGATTTCTGATTTATGATTTCTGATTTCTGATTTCTGATTTCTGATTCTTATTTCTTTTTCTTATTTCGTGTTTCTTATTTATCATTTATAATTTATAATTTCTCATTTCTTATATCTTATATCATATTTCTTATTACTTATTGCTCATTTTTTATGTCTTATTTCTTATTGATAATTTCTTATGACCAATTACTTATATATTTTATTTCTTTTTTATTATTTCTTAATTCTTATTTCTGATTACTTATTTCTTATTCCTTATGCTTATATATTTTTTCTTATTCCTTGTTTCTAATTTCTTATTTCTTATTTCTTAATTCTTTTTTCTCATTTATTTTTCCTTATTTTACATATTTCTTATATCTCATTTCTTATTGTATATTTCTTATTTATTATTTCTTATTTCTTATTTCTTATTTCTTATGTTTATTTCTTGCTTCTTATTTCTTATTCTTTTTTTTTTCTTTTTTCGTATTACATATTTCTTATTTCTAATTTCATATTTCTTTTTTATTTATTTCTTTTTTCTTATTTCTTATTTCTTATTTCTTAATTCTTATTTCCTATATCTTGTTTCTTATTTCTCATTTCTTATTTCATATTTCTTATTTCTTATTGCTTATTTCTTATTTCTTACTTCTTTTTTCTTATTTATTTTTTTCTTATTTCTTTTTTCTTATTTCATATATCTTATTTCATATTTCTTATATCTTATTTCTGGTTTCATACATCTTATTTCTTTTTTCTAATTTTTTTTTTCTTTTCTCTTCTTTCCTTTCTTCTTTTTACTTATTTTTTATTTCTTACTCCTTATTTCTTTTTTCTTATTTCTTATACATATCTTATTTCATTTATTTTATTTCTTATTTCTTATTTTTTATTTCTAATTTCTCATCTCTTTTTTTCTTTTTTTCATTTGTCTTATTTATTTTTTCTTATTTCTTATTTCTTATTTGTTATTTGTTATATCTCATTTCATATTTCTTTTATTTCTTATTTCTTTTTTCTTTTTGCTTATTTCTTATTTCTTATTTCTTATATCTTGTTTTTCATTTCTCATTTCTTATTTCATATTTCTTATTTCTTATTGCTTATTTCTTATTTCTTTTTTCTCATTTCTTTTTTCTTTTATCTTCTCTTTTTTCTTCTTTTTACTCATATTTTATTTCTTACTCCTTATTTCCTCCTTATTATTTCTTACTCCTTATTTCCTCCTTATTATTTCTTTCCTCTTATTTCGTATTTCTAATTTCTCATCCCTTTTTGCTTTTTTTCATTCGTCTTATTTCTTATTTCTTATTTCTTATTTCTTTTTTGTTATTTGTTATTTCTTAATTCTTATGTCTTATTAATTTATTATTTTTTCTCATTTCTTATTTCTTATTTCTTATTTCTTATTTTTTATTTCTTATTTCTCATTTCTCATTTCTCATTTCATTTTTCTTTTATTTCTAATATCTTTTTTCTCATTTCTTTTTTATTTTATCTTCTCTTCTTTCTTCTTTTTACTCATATTTTATTTCTTTCTTCTTATTTATTTTCTCTTATTTCTTATTTCTAATTTCTCATCCCTTTTTGCTTTTTTTCATTCGTCTTATTTCTTATTTCTTTTATGTTATTTGTTATTTCTTAATTCTGATGTCTTATTAATTTATTATTTTTTCTCATTTATTATTTTTTATTTCTTATTTCTTATTTTTTATTTCTTATTTCTTATTTCTTATTTCTTGTGTTTATTTCTTGTTTCTTATTTCTTATTCTTTTTTTTTTTCTTTTTTCGTATTTCAAATTTCTTATTAGTTATTTCATATTTCTTTTATTTCTTATTTCTTTTTTCTTATTTCTTATTTCTTAATTCTTATTTCTTATATCTTGTTTCTTATATCTCATTTCTTATTTCATATTTCTTATTTCTTATTGCTTATTTCTTATTTCTTACTTCTTTTTTCTCATTTCTATTTTCTAATTTCATATATCTTATTTCATATTTCTTATTTCTTATTTCTGGTTTCATAAATCTTATTTCTTTTTTCTTATTTTTTTTTCTCTTCTTTTCTTTCTTCTTTTTACTGATATTTTTATTTCTTTCTCCTCTTTTCTTTTTTTCTTATTTCTTATATCTTATTTCATATATTTAATTTTTTATTTCTTATTTTTTATTTCTTATTCCTCATCTTTTTTTTTCCTTCTTTTCATTTGTCTTATATATATTTTCTTATTTCTTATTTCTTATTTGTTATTTGTTATTTCTTAATTCTGATTTCTTATTTCTTAATTCTTATTTCTCATTTCTTATTTCTTATTTCTCATTTCTCATTTCATATTTCTTTTATTTCTCATTTCTTTTTTCTTATTGCTTATTTCTTTTTTCTTATTTCTTATATCTTGTTTCTTATTTCTCATTTCTTATTTCATATTTCTTATTTCTTATTGCTTATTTCTTATTTCTTTTTTATCATTTCTTTTTTCTTTTCTCTTCTCTTCTTTCTTCTTTTTATTTATATTTTATTTCTTACTCCTTATTTCTTTCTTCTTATTTCTTTTATCTTATTTTTTTTAATTTCTCATCCCTTTTTGCTTTTTTTTCATTCGTCTTATTTCTTATTTCATATTTCTTTTTTTGTGTTTTGTTATTTCTTAATTCTGATGTCTTATTTATTTATTATTTTTTCCCATCTCTTATTTCTTATTTCTTATTTCTTATTTCTTATTTCTTATTTCTTATTTTTTATTTCTTATTTCTTATTTCTTATTTCTAATTTCTAATTTCTCATTTCTTTTTTCTTATTTCATATTTCATATTTCTTATTTCTGATATCGTATTTTTAATTCCCTATTTATTATTTATTATTTCTAATATGTTTCTTTTTGCATATTTCTTATTATTTTTTTGTTACTTCTTATTTCTTATTTCTTATTTCTGATTTCTCATGTCTTATTTCTCATTTCTTATTTCTTATTTCTTATTTCTCATACTGCTTCTTCCTTATTTCTTATATCTTATTTCTTATTTCTTATTTCTTATTTCTTATTTATTTTTTCTTATTTCTTATTTCTTGTTTCTTGTTTTATTTTTCATTTCTTATTTTTTTTTCTTATTTCTTATGTCTTATTTCTAATTTTTTATTTCTTATTTCCTATTTCTTATTTCTTATTTCTTATTTCTTATTTCTTATTTCTTACTTCTTACTTCATAAATCTTATTTTTTATTTCTTATTTCTAACTTTGATTTCTTGTTTCTTATTTCTTCTTTCTTGTTTCTTATTTCTTATTTTTTATTTCCTATTTTTTATTTCTCATTTCTAATTTATTTTTTCTTATTATTTATTTCTAATTTTTTATTTTTTATTTCTGACTGCTGAAATCTTATTTTTCATTTCTTATTTTTATTTCTTATTTCTTTTTTCTTATTTATTATTTCTTATTTCTTAGTTCTTATTTATTATTTCTTTATTCTTATTTCTTGTTTCTTATTCCTTATTTCTTATAAATTATTTCTTATTTATTATTTCTTATATCTTATTTCTTATATCTTAGTTCTTCTTTGTTTTGTCCAAATTTAAGCTTTTCATTCTTCTCTGTATTTCATTTATTATATTTATTTATTCATCTGATCATTTATGAATATTTAAGCTTCAATTTATTTCCATTATTTTTTTCTATTTTCCTTATAAGGTTTAAGTTTCTTTACTCATCAAATATTTTTCTTTCACTTTATTTATTATTTTTACGTATTTTCCGTTTCAATTTCTGGTCAAACACTATTTTATGACTCCTTTCATATCCTCCCTTGTTTGTCATTTCTGCAAATCGTTATTCTATAACAGTGAATGGTGCTCAGCTGAAAGCATATGGCTTGCCATATTACTAGTTTCTACGTAATGTACGGGCCACATTAAGTGTCATAGTGAGTGACAACGGTGAAGGGTGATAAAGTGAAGGGCCGAATTCAAAGAGTTTATATTTAGCGAATTTCGACAAAAACTCATGCATCAATAACAACATTTTTTTTATATCTTGAAACTTTATTTTAGTTCATGGATCATCAACAATTTGTTGGTTATAAAACTAGAACAACTTTTCTGAGCTATTAGATTAAGTTAATATATTGAAATTCGTGATCTTGAAAGTTTTACCAAAGTTTCTAAAGAAGTTTTCTTAAGAGCGTAACAAGGTCGAATTTAGGAGAAAGAAAAATTGGCAAATTCTAATTTGGAGGATAGTTTCTTGTAAATCACAAGGAAGATTTCAACAGATTTCAAATGAGAATATCGAAGAGCTTCTGGAAATATGCCAAGGATACTTATCACAAGAGGCTGATTGAAATGATTAAAAATGTTCAAGACAATTTTAAAGAGAATTTCAATCGAATGTATTTAGGATATTTAAGAAATGGTGAGGTGTGTTCCTAGGCAACCAACAGGCAATGTGGAAAATTCAAAGTTAATTTTGGGAATAATAACTACACACTTAGAAAAATTCATGTAAATTTAGGTGCTACGAGCGTCATATACGAGTGTCAATTTTGACATAAATTTGAGCCATAACAGACGTGAAACAAAGCTCAATCAAATATACTTTCCATCGAGCAACGAACTTTTCAGTCTCATAGCACTTAACATGTTTGTTTACGTTTCATCTTTTATGTCAAACATGGATTCCGTCACGTGTAAAATTAGTTATTTTTAAGTGTGTATTATGAAATTACAAAACACATTAAATAAAGCTCTTGAAAATATTTGATCATACATTCCACAGACTGAAAGCATTCCGCGAGCCACAAAAACTCACTTGGATGAGCACCACTATTCTACACACTAAAAAAATATGAATTTGACTAATGATGTAAACATCCATGCATGCAAACATTCATGCATGTAAACTTCCTTTTCACGTAAACTAGCAGCTTGCAAGAAATGTTGCAAACAAAGGTGGAAAGTTGCATACAATATATGACATGTCTCATAAATTTACACGATTTATAATGTAAATTTGTATGTTTTATGACGCTCCATTTATGTGCATCATAGTAACGGAAATTTACACTACTTTTTTTTAGCTGTGTACAGCAAGTTTTAAATAACTAAATTTCGATTTAAGCTTGAAACTGCTCCAATCCACCGTCAATTTCCATCCAAATCTACGCCAAGGTCTTCCGATCCAATTGCACGGGCCAAGCATTCCAATTTCTCCTAGCCCTGTTCTGTCCAATTACCCGATCCGTTAGCTTACAAAGTCAGGTCATTCGGCGGATGTGAAGTTTCTACCGCACTCTAACATTTTCCACTTAACCCAACTGAAAACAAACCCCAAAAACGCAGAAGAACAAAAAACACTTGCTCGTTACCAACCCAAAACAACTTGTTGTTGCTCATTTTATCGAGCAGCAAATTGATTGTTTCGATCGTTCGTCTCTGGTAGTTTGCCTCGTACTCGAAAAAAGCAAAACCCTAGAATTCCACGCTTGATTGACTGACATTAAGAAGCACGCGATTACTCCTTCTCTGCACCCGCACCGAAATATCAGACTTGCCCAGAAGGTTACTTGGCATGGGTGTGTGTGTGTGTGTGCGTATTCAGATTTTAATTGCATAATAAGCCCCGAAGGCCTCCGCCGAAAACAGTTGAAGAATCTACTAGGGTACTGGCTGGGCCCATGGGTCCATACCTGTACGGATTACATCTGTGCGCGACGACGATGGTGACGCTGCTTAGCGAGAGGCATTCCATTCGTGAAAGTGGAAGAAATTTGAGAGAGAAAAAGCTAATTATGCCATAAATTTCAAATCAACTCGACTTTAATGACGCGTAATTACAGGGTTTGAGAACGGGCGTCCGTTGTGGTCTAGGCCGGGGAGACACACTTTGTGGTGTGGCCATCAATCGGACGACCAAAAACGGTGGCTAGTCAGATGGTGTGTCTTACCGGATAGTGTGTCTTGCAGGTTCGCGTTCGGCGGCGATGGGAGAAAATTAGATCGGTCCTCCGGAGTGCTGCGGAATACACGCAAGCACTCTGGTCATAATTCAAATTTAATAAACATCAAGTGACTGCGGGCGAGCCACCGTCTTGGGCAAGTGATCTCCACCGAGAGCCATAACGATTAGCTGCAAATGGATTCGGTATAATTTCGTGCGTAATGCCTTCCCATTTCCAATGAAGCCTAAAGCAGATAGTATTTCTTATAGATATAGGCGGCGTTCAACGTTTGCTGCTCGTGGTGCCTTAGCGATCGAAGGTACTAAAACAAACTCTGGAAAGAGCCTAGACATGTAATGCACCGCACAACGAAGGGCAATTTTTCATTTTTCCAATTAAACCGTGCCATCATTAGCTACTTTGGTACATATTTAAACCGAGTCGTATCTTTACAGTTAGCTAGAATCACCACCGAATAACTCTCGTAAGTGCGTAGCTCAACGGGGTGTACGTGCCAACTTGGAAGTTACTTTCCACCTGAATACAAATCGATTTAATCCGCAACAAAGTACCCCTCCCACACAGGTTCCGATCGAAAATTCCGACCCTGTCCGGCCTCCACAACGAGATCCGGACACGACAAAACACTGGAAGCCACATTCAGTGTCCAGGGACCAAAGAAATTAACCGCGCACGCTTGCAGTAATAACCCAGCAGGGAGTCCTTCTCCTATAAGCCAAACGCAAAGCGCGGTAGCTCAAATTAGGACCAGGATTCCATTCCGGACCGTACGTTCCGTTGATCTAGAGCAAAACCACACCCGTTCGGTAGGTCGGCAAATCAAATTAACATTTTTGCCTACCGTTTCACGCACCATTTCAGAACAACCTGAACCCGAATGCGGCGGCACCTGAAGAAACGCACGGCGTGACGTGTTCAGGGCACACAGGCTGTCAAATGTCACTGACTTTCAAGAAATTGAACTCGGCCGCCCGTTCATCAGCTCTGGCCGGCCCAATTGGACATGGTTTGACATAAATTTGACATTTCGAGTCTGGAAAATCGGTGGGGGTCTGATTTTCCTTTGCAACTTTTGAGAAAGCTGCCGAATGCTGTCGGCTCAACATGCTCGATGGTGTCTGGCATACAGGTTGTGGATCGATTTCTAACACACAGGGCGGCTAAATCAAAAGGGATTTGTTATGGTGAAAGAATTCGTGTTGCTAGGTCATGACTGTCAATTCGAGTAAAGGGCGCTTTTTACGAAATAAATGGATCTTGAAAATGTAAGTTCACCTCATAAAAGTTACTTTGTTATATTCAGCAATCTACCGTTCAGCATCGCAAAGAAATAACTCGAATAGTTACTAAGTTATGTTGTCACTTCAGCTGTTAATCATAAATCAACCCAGGAATAACTTGAATCCCGACTGTCCCCCGACGTCTGTCCAGTCGACGACAACGACGAATCCAGGTGACAACACGGTCGTTGACTGTTTGAATTATCCACCCATTCATCATCTCCCAGTTGCATGGATTTAACCACGGATCCAGACTGGATATGCCGTCCGGTCCGGTAATCCAACGGACACTGAACTGGATTCATCATACCATACAATGCCCATACTAGCCAAGATCACCACCGGCCGGGGACTGAACCCAAACGTCACTTGCAACCCACAATGGCGCCTTACGAGAAAGCTTGAGGAACACCAGCAAAAAAAACTCTAGCTAGGACCGTATATCCCTTATAAATGCTACAAAACATACAAACATTGCACCATAAATTCTGCTCCACAATAAATCGCACACTCAGTAGAGCAACATAAGAACATATAAAACAAACGCACTATTCCTCGCCTGCATCACCCTCCTTCACCCCAAATCGTCGATCGTTGGTGGATTTCATGTGCTGCTTGTGAATGAAGAAATTAATATAAATTGAAAAACGCTAACTCACCATTTTTGTCGAGCAAACCGCGCGTGGATCGCGTGTTTATAAATGTATGATGATCGGGGCTCCATTCGTTGTGGCCGCAGTCAGTCACTCAGTCCGTCATTCAGCGAGTCAGTCGCGTGGACCATTCCGTGCGATTTTATTTTTTGACGCGCGCAATCCACTTCCCTGCTCCCAGATTACCGGCCCCCAAGTGCGTTCATGTATCTACGAGCCTCCTCCGTTCGTTGGTAGTGGTTCTCATTTCGGAACAATCCGCGGCAGTGGAGGCGGTAGCCGTCAACTAAATGGCAACAAGCGAATTAATGCTTACGATGTACGAGGGGCGAGACGATGGCAATCGCGGAAGAAGACAACATTTACTCAAAACCGATTTCAAAATTTAGTTTTTGAACTTTTGCAATTCGACCAGATATGCTCTTAAGATTTTCCTATATTCCTGTATCCTTAAAAATGTCTTGATCTATGTACTTCATAGAGTAGAGAACTACTTCGGCCTAATCGCCCATTTTGGACCTATCGAGCAGAAAACTTCAAATAAATCCATGATTTCAGAGTTCACAAGTCAATTATGCGTTTGGTACGATACTTTAGTTAATAAGCTACCGAACGAAGTCAATGAGAACGCGTGGTATGAAGGTTTGCACCTATTATTCCCAAAAACAAAAGAAGCGCTCCGACCGCATCAATTTTTAACTTCATCCGATAGGCCGAAGTGAATTCAGTGGCGTTTCAATGGCGTTTCAATGCGTTAGGTCGAGTTTAGAATCCGTAGACCAAGTTTGGCGTCAAGAAGCAGTGTTAGACTTTTGACAATATCTCAACGATTGGTTTCTCTTTATCAAATCTTACGGTACGTGCGGAAAGGTAAATAAATTTGGAAGCCATCAGATCGTCTGGCTGAAAATCTCCTTAATAAAGACAACCAACCAACCTTGGAAGCCATCAGTAATTATAACATTCCGTTTGGTGCTAAACTGCGCAGGATTAAGAAATACTAAGTGCGGATTGTGCTTAATAGGCCGGAAATGGGGTAGTTAGCCCTACATAATTAAATTCCATCGAATATCTATAGGAAGAAACCTCAGAAAATTTTCATATGCGTTGAATGTTGAATGCTCTTATGATTTTAAGACAAAAGGCAGGAAGACATTTGACTCATTTGATAGGTATAACAAAACAATATAAGTATGACTAAATGTCTGTTAAGAGATTAAAGGCTGATAAATGAAAACTTAGAAGGTAAATATGATTTAATATGGCTTATTTTTTCTTCCTTTCCTTTATTTAACGTCGGTCTCTGTTCCGCAATCTAGTGCCAATCACCGACGGACATCGATTGCCATCCATTGACGGCAATCGAATGTGCAGGAAGGCAGCTTCCACACCTGCGTAGGATATCGCACCCATTCAACATATATGGGCCGGGACTCCGACTCTTCGACTCCGACTCTTCGACTCCGACTCTTCGACTCCGACTCTTCGACTCCGACTCTGCGACTCCGACTCTTCGACTCCAACTCTTCGACTCTGACTCCAGAGCCCATTATTTAATAAATAAAAAGGAAATATTTGTAAGATTTTTACCTCGACTCTGACTCTTCGATTCAGGTTCTTTGACTCCGACTCCAGAGCCCATTATTTAATAAATAAAACCGAAATATTTGTATGATTTTTATCCTCGACTTAGACTCTTCGACTCCAGCTCTTTGACTCTGACTCTTCAACTCCGACTCTTCGACTCCGACTCTTTTACTCCGACTTCAGAGCCCATTATATAATAAATAAAACGGAAATATTTGTATGATTTTTATCCTCGACTCAAACTTTTCGACTCCGGCTCTTTGACTACGACTCTTCGACTCAGACTCTTCGACTCAGGCTCTTCGACTCTGACTCTTCAACTCTGACTCTTCGACTCTGACTCTTCGGCTCCAACTCCTTGGCTCCGACTCTTCGGCCCCGACTCCGACTCTTTTATTCCGACTCTTCGGCTCCGACTCTTCGACTCTGACTCCTTGACTCCGACTCTGCAACCCCGACTCTTTGACTTCAAATCTTCCATTCCAACTCTTCGACTCCGACTCTTTTATTCCGACTCTTCGGCTACGACTCTTTGACCCCGACTGCACAGCCCATAATAAAATAAAATAAAATAAATGCATTAAAATAACTTAACCACCCTTGTGAAGGATTTAAAAACGTACCCTAGTACTGGATGCACATAACGTATCAATGTTACACTTATGAAGTGTAAATATTTAATTTGCTGGAATGTTTTAGATTGATTCAGTGGAAACTTTCGATTGCGTGTATTTTAAAGTTGTACACATTAAGAGGACCACCCTAATGAAATAAGTAAACCACCCTAGTGAAACATCACGCATTAGCTGCTAGGGATGGTTCAAAATGATATAGGAAGCTGCATCGTCTAGTTAACCTCACATTCTCAGGCATCTGTTAGTGGTTTGTGTACATGGAGTTAGAATTTAAATTTAATTTTTTTGACGTAGGATTACGTCTTTCGGCAACATACCTGAGTACCTAATTGGTGACGACTCGTTGAATTCAAATCTGCGCCGAACGAAGTACCCGTCTCCATTGGTCTCGGTCCTGAGCCAATCGCTTCCAGTCGCCTTGGACGTTCAAGGACCTAATGTCCTCCTCAACTGCACAAAGCCAACGCGTGCGTGGCCTACCCCGAGGCCGACGTCCTCTTCCGGGTTCCCTGCTGAATATTGACTTTGCTTGACGCTCTTCCGGCATTCGTGCCACATGCCCAGCCCACTGTAGCCTGCCGTGTTTTATAAGCTTCACAATTTCCATGCCGTTATATACTTGGTACAACTCGTGATTCATGCGACGCCGCCAGATGCCATTTTCCAGTTTACCGCCGAGTATTGTTCGCAGCACTTTACGCTCGAAGACACCGAAAGCTCCCCAATCGGCCTCATTAAATGCCCATGATTCGTAGCCATAAAGGGTTACCGGTAGAATCAACGTCTTGTACAGCGCGAATTTCGTTTTTGTACGCAAGCTGCGGGACTTCAGCTGGCTACGCAACCCATAGAGAGCCCTGTTCGCGGCTGCAATACGCCTTTTCACCTCGCGGGTAACATCATTATCGCATGTCACTAAAGTACCAAGATAAACAAATTCGTCCACAGCTTCAAATTTTTCGCCATCTAGCACCACTTCACTACCAATACCACTATTGCTCCCACGCTTTCTAACGGCGTTTTGGTAGAATTTATCGTGAGACCAGTCCTCGCTGTCTCCCTCTTAAAAAGCGCGAACGCCTCTTCTACTGCTCTACGGTCGATTCCGATGATGTCGATGTCGTCCGCAAAACCAAGGAGCATGTGCGACTTTGTGATGATGTTACCGTTCCTCTGCACGCCAGCTCTCCTAATCGCTTCTTCGAGGGCGATGTTGAATAGCAAGTTCGAAAGAGCATCTCCCTGCTTCAACCCATCTAAGGTCATGAACGATGCCAAAATCTCGTCTGCAACCCGTACACATGATTTCGAACCATCCAGCGTTGCACGAATCAGCCTAACTAGTTTCGTCGGAAAACCGTTTTCTTGCATTATCTGCCATAGCTCGTTTCTCTTTACTGAATCGTACGCTGCCTTGAAATCTATGAACAGATGATGAGTCTGCAAGTTGTATTCCCGGAACTTCTCAAGGGTTTGACGCAGGGTAAACATTTGATCCGTCGTTGATCGACCATCACGAAAACCAGCCTGGTATTCGCCGACGAAGGATTCCTCAAGCGGTCTCAATCTGTTGAACAGAACACGTGATAATATTTTGTACGCTGAATTCACAATCGTGATTCCTCTGTAATTGGTGCACTCCAGTCTGTGTCCCTTTTTGTAGAGGGGACAAACGAGACCATACAACCAACTAGCGGGCAATTCTTCCTCCTCCCATATCTTGAGCAGTATACGGTGGATCATCTGGTGCAGCTGCTCACTTCCGTGTTTGAGAAGTTCGGCCGGGAGCTCGTCCTTCCCCGCAGCCTTACTGTTTTTCGGGCTCTCGTATCGCCTTTTTCACCTCTTCTAGCGTTGGTGGTTCCACAGCTTGACCATCGTTGTCGATGTGTGTTCTGTTTGTAGATGCTCTCTCGTTCTCTCCGTACAGCAACGTCTCGAAGTACTCCTTCCACCTGGCAGCCACCATCGTTTTATCTGTCAGCAGATTACCTTCACGGTCATAGCACATGGCGGGAGACGGCGCTGTCTTACTCCTCACGCCATTGACAGTTGCTTAAAACCTTCGCATATCATTCTGCTCCATACTTTCTTGCGCCTCAGCAATAACGCGTTCCTCGTACTGCCTTTTTTTCCTGCGATGGGTTCGTTTCTCGGCTGACCTTGCTAGCCTGTTCTGCTCTCTGTTCTGACGGGTACCAGACACCAACATCCGGCTTCTGGCGACGTTCTTCTCCTCTGTCACTCGCTGGCACTCCTCGTCAAACCACCCGTTCCGGGGGCGCCTCTGAGCTGTACCTATCACCTCTCGTGCTGTTGTGCTCACCGCTCCGTGGACAGCTTCCCACAGATTGTTGAGATTCTCGTTCACGTTGATTTCCGCTATCCGCTCATTCAGCTTCTGGTGGTACTCTGCAGCAACACCATCTACTGTCAAACGCTGGATGATGAAACGCATCGATCTCCGGTTTCTCGAACTCGTAACGGTCGATAGACGCGCTCGAGTCGATATTAGGACCCCTGAAGGTCCTGACATTTACGACATCCGACATCCACCAACACGTGGTCGATCTGGGAGCAAGTTTCGCCAGGTGTGCTTTCGGATATCCTTGCGTGCAAAGTGGGTGCTACTGGCCTCAGGCCATTATCATTCGTTGCAGAGTGAAGGCTCTCTGTTCCAATGATTGGGTGAAAGAATTCCTCTCTTTCGACCTACGCGTTTGCATCTCCGATGACAATCTTCCCGTCGTGTTTAGGGCACTCATCATAGGTTTTATACAGGCTTTCATAAAAAGCGTCCTTCACGTCATCGGATTTATCGTTATCTACGGTATCTACGCACCGAAGATGTTGATCAGGTTGTAATTTAAGAATTTTCCACGAATCCTCAAAACGCAGATGCGCTCGCTAAGCGCTTTCCACCGCATAACCCGCTTCATCTGTTTCCCAATCACTACGAAACCAACTCCGTGTTCTGCTCAATCTCCACCGCTGTAGTAGATATGGTATTTGAACGATGTGTTGGCGATAGGATCTACCGCCCTGAATTCACGTTCTCCAGATCTAAGGCAACATATTTAATCTTAATTCTAAACAAGCCAATCGATTGGAAATTTTTCTAAAAATCTGCTCAAATGAACATTTTATCAAGTTTCAATAGGTCACTATTGAAAATTAAACAAATGTTCAAATGTTGTAATGGTGATCAAAATTTTAACCGATTGCCTGCCAAAAGCGGTTTTCTTAACACAGATCTTAAAATAAAATTCCATCAGTGATTACTCGACCATCACGACAAAACATAAATTTATTGATAATTATTTTCTGGACATTTTTCAAGATCATCTAGCGGATGTCAGTTCCCAAGAGTTTAAATCTAACATAGGGGAAATAGATGTAACGTCGGCCTGAATGCCCCTTATTTGGGCCCATACATAAATCCAGCAATCGACTAAATTTTCAATATCGACCAAAAATATCCATAAGTGTCCCAATGACGCGTTCATCTAGATAAAATTGATAAATATCAGATTTTTAGCGATAGGCCCAATCTTAGATCTGTAGGCCAACATTAGAGCCATTTTCCCCAAGGTTCAATTTACTTTGATGTATTTTTGAAAAATTCAAATGCAGTTTTTGATGCATCATTTCAGATTGCAAAAAGCTGGCATCATTTTCTGTAAAATAAAAGAATGACAAGAGCTTTTTGTAATCTGAAATGATGCGTCGAAAAAAACTGCATTTGAATTTTTCGAAAATGCATTGAGCTAAATTGAACCTAAATGCAACATTGGTGGTGCAATTTCATAAACTAAAAGTTGGTCGCGTCATGAAAGAGGTCTGATTTTGATCTTGAGAAGATGGATTTTTATTCCTAATACGCCAATCAATAGGATTTTTTCTACAAATCTGCTAAAACTAAAACTTTACCAATTTTCAAAAGGTCACTATTGAAAATTGCACGAATGTGCAACTATTGCTATGATAATTAAAATTATCACCGTTTGTCTGCGAAAAGTGCTCTCCCTAACACAGATTTCAAAATCGAATTGCATCTGGTCTCGTATTTAATCACCGCATGTGGTCAGTGGTGGTGTCCGGTCGTCATCATCAGCAGCAGCAGTAGTGCTTTCGGCGAGTGTACATTTTTCTCCAGTACACAATGAGCAAGCAGCTAGCTATCAAAGCTGCCCACAAGAGCCCTCGATTCACCGAAGAAGGAGGAAGAAGCCACACCGCTACTGAACGGATTGAGTTGTTCCTCGTGAGCCACTGTGGGCCATCTATGCCAAGCGCGTCGCCCTCGTTGCAAACAAAATACAGCTCGTCAGCGTGTTGAACACCCTAACTACTCAACCATCATGACTGAACGGTTCTTTTCATGACCATAAGTTATTGGTGCTTCAAAGTTAAATTTAATTGAAAGTTCACTCGCCTTGCTGCCTTTGATAATGTACCCAGTAGCCAAAAGTTTGTGGTTAAATGTTTAACAGTATTGAAGTGGTACATAAAAATTCTCGCAATGACCGAATACCACATGACCTTGCAAATTAACCAGAAACACTTCGAATGCAGGTAAGGTTTTCGCCTAGGCGCTAGAAAAAATCATTTTTTTTAATGTATATGATTGATCACGAACATCTCGCAATTGGAAAAATTTTAACAAGAAAATCCTTCAATAAATTTTTGCTTTTTTCATTACCAATTGAATAAACCAAAAATTCCGTTCGTTTTGTGCACAAAAATGCGTAATTTTGTCATCAGAAAACGAGACGATTCTGTGAAGGAAAAAGTGGCATCCAAAACACAGTTGACGAATATTAATACCACGCACGTTATGCTACGTCGATTCTGCGACCGTGTCTTGGATACTAACTCTTGATTTTTAAATATTTTTCAAGAATTCTAGTGAGAAAGATTTTTTAAAAGACCATCGTCAAATAAAGCATCTTTAGATAATTTTGATTTAAAACTTGAATCCATCCAATTGGCTAACAGTTATTTACCAAAATGAATTATGAAAATTTTGTACAGCAAGCTTTGCCGTAAGAAATGCTCCTCGTGTTTATACGCGAAATTCATATCAAAGATTGATCCCTTGCGTAAGAAATCAATTTGCTAAGGCATTTATGACCAGCATAAACTTTCCGGTCGTATGCAGCAGGTCCAAACCTTCTCAAGCCTTATAATTTATTTTATTTTTGCGTATTGTATATCAAAATAGTGAACATTTCACGAACATTAACGGCAAAGAACTCACCAACACTGGCTGGTCGTGAGTTCAGCTAAAAATAATTAACCGTCTTGAGCAGTGTTAGCAAAATCAGAAATCAAATGTTACTTTTCCGCTCTCATGCGCTCGCAATATCACGCGTGATATTGGAACAAAATATCACGATTGATATTGATTTTACAAGCTCCTTTGATATTGCGAGACTATTCACAAGGTGCAAAAATCAAGCTGAGAGTTGAGTCGACAAAAAATGATTCCATTGCACATCGTCTTCATAGAAAGAGAAAGAATAGTTTGCTATCTCTTTTTAATATTCACCGATGGCATACGCAAAGGGACTGCTGCAACCCATTATGGAAGTTTCGGTTGCATTCGGGTGTAAAGCAAAAATCATTAAACTAAATCTCACCACAGTTTGGTGAGATTTGCAGTTGGTGAGTTTTGTTAGCTTGATATTCCGAGCTGCGATATCACAGCTTACAAAATAACCGGACTAAATGGACTATTTCAAGGTTTGATAAGGTATTAAACCTTTTTGATGATGCTCTTTACAACTGCATTACACCATCATCAATCGATATTGAATATGTTTTAGTTGCAAACAAGTTGAAAGGTCTCGATGATAATCTGAATTTCTTACTTTTTCTATTTTTCAGCAAGAATGACGTACAGAATTAGTTCTTATTCACATGGATGCTTAGGCTACAAAGATCATAAATGAAGTTCAAAAACTAATGTACGATGGTTACAAAAAGTGCGAAAAACCTGCTTTGTTACATTGTCCAAAATTTAATGATGACGCAAAATCTAAGATCATACAAGTACCTAAAAGAATTCTTTTTATATGTTTTTGTGGAGTTCGTTTCTTAAGAAGGAAATAAATAGGGAGATCGAAGTGTGCTATGCTTCTGTAAGGACGTGACAAATTTCCGATTGTCAAATTTTAGGCTTATTTTTTTCTGTCATTGATTTTTTTATCGCGCTTTAGCCCGAAACAATGTGCAACTCGATAACATAGTTCTAGAAAAGAACTAGCAAAGCAAGTGCAAATGATCGGGTAAAATGCATTTCAACGTGTTTTTATCAGCATCCTTTTTGTCAGAACTGTTATTAGGCGATTGGCAAGCTGGCCCGATGTTTTTGATTGGATTGGAGGTGGATTGTGCAAGAATCTCTTTGAAGATCCGATGTAATGGTTTGAAGTGTTGAGCTACAACTAGGATATGCAACAGTCTTCCAACAGTTTTGCTTCACGGGAAAACCATCGTTCATATGGTGAGTTCGTTCCTGTTTATATATTCACCTGTTTTAATTTCTACAACATTGTCTTAGACATCATTTCGAAGAACCGCTTTCGTGCTGTATTTTGATGAGAAATCAAATGTCGACTGCGCGTTTGTCAAAGGTTGGGAACGAGTGAGTATGGCCAAGTTCCAACATAGATTTGCCAATTGGTTCATTCGGCAAGAGAGTCGTCCAAGTACTTTTTTCTGGTTTTAGGCGTTTGATGTTTTGTACTTGAAAGTACAATCCCAAAAAGGGATCATGATATACCTGAAGAATTTTTGAACTAGTTTGAAAGTAACCCGGAAAAGTCTTGGAAGTGCCTTTGGTTCAACAATAGTGCAGCAGGACAGTAATAGTACAAAATTAATGAAACTGGCTGAGATCTTCCCTTTATTTTCATTTATATGTTCTAAAATTTATAATATAGTTTCGTTCTATTATTTTCTACTGAAATCTAGTTTTCATCTATTCGTGTTCAGCGTTGGAAAATTTTGCGAGGTTTTATGAAGCACACAAAAGGAAAAGTTCGCGAGTCATTGTGAGTTATTGCGAACTTTTCCTGTAGAGGCCCACTTTTTCTCAGTTGTTACACAAGGGAAGATAGAACTAGGATTCCTTCCTCCTTTTCGTTCCCCCTACGGCCTTTTAATCAATTTTTTTCATTTCAGAAAGCGAATAATGGCGCTATAACCATAAGCCATATAGGGCTAAGACAATAGTTTGTGCTCATGTCCCAACCACTCGAAAAAAATGATTTAAGTTGTTTAGACTAGATGCTCCCAACGACCAATCATTTATAGATTACAATACAAAGGAACGTACGGTACGAGATGTCCACGTTTCATCAATTTATTGGATTCTGAAGCATCGTGTTTAAATTTTTGATTTAAACAGACCCGATGTTTCTGAATCATCTTGCCCCTTAAATGCTGCACAGTAGGCCTGGCCGTTTTGATGTATTTTGCGCATCTCTGATGTACAAAATATACCAAATAGACAATAAAAACGATGGAGGTATATCTATCATTTTCCAGGATGCTTTCATGAACTGGCTGTGTTGGTGTTAGATTAGATAAGATTAGATTAGAAGAAGGACATTAATAGTTGAAGAATCTTTTCTTTTTTTTTCATTTTGAAATGTTTTTTTTAATAGATTTGAAAGGAAACATTTGTCTACAACCTATTTTCGATACAGTCCTTAGCACATGACTAAATTTAAAGCTTGTTTTGTAAAACTCGTCAAAGAAAGTAATATTGCGGCGCCGGTGGTGTAGTGGTAAGCGTGATTGATGGGTCGATAGGTAGCTTCCAGGTCCCACACCTCCCTGGCGTCAGTAGCATTGGTGCTCAGCACGGAGAACAAGATCGACGAAAAACAAATCAAGAAAAATAAAAAAATAAACAGAAAGTAAGAACTCCATCGATTAAACAAATGAAGACTCGTCACAACAATAATAAAACCTGTTTCACTTTTGATGATCGTTAGACCCCCCTCCTGACAAAGCGCACGCGTCCACCGTATAAAACGCGTCTAGCCATTTTCTGTGTTTTTTTTTTTTTGCTTCCCCTGTCCACTGAGCTCGCTTCTTTCGCGAAACACTCGCGTCTTGAGGGCGGACAGAGAGCAACGAAAGAGAGACAGAGAGGCAACTCGACCACATCGTGTGTACAACAACTGTCCACCATCTCACAAAATAGGCAAGTTGCGAACCGCCAAGTACTCTTCCATTTGGTCGCGAGGGCGTGAGGGTGGCGTTCCGGCCGATGTCCGCTGGCTGATCCGGCGAGTGGCGCTTCATTGCTGTTTGAAACATCAAATTAAATGGAAAATTATGCGCAAAAGAGGCAAACACACAAATGAATCAGGCAGGCAGAAGCTCCAACGACTCCGACGAGGCTTTAAACGGACGGTAGCAAAACATGAAGGAAGAGACCTGAAATGGTAATGTTTAAGCGGACAAAAAACACACGCACCCTCGACTCTCGACCGAGCTCGATCATAACTGTGCAGCAGAGCGGGCGCGCTGTGGAGTCGGGGCATTTTGGGGGTGATGAGATGGAGATGGGCTCAAGAACAAGTGGACCTAAACGATCAACAACACAGAGCGGAGGAGGAAACGCAGATTAAGGCCCGTTTTAGTTCGGGATGGAGTAAATGGCACGCGGCCAATTGTGGTTGAACGGTTGTTTCTATACCTTCGTCGGTTGATCGGTTGATCGGTGGAAGGTTTGCTTGTTTTTGGGGCCAAGCGCATCAGCCTATATGCTATTATTGCTGTACTTTAGTCCCCTCCACAACCCCCGTTTGGACTCTGGGTGATGCGTGTTTGGAAGGGAAGAGATGCGCCCAGTTTAATTGTGCTGGCGTCATAGCGGCATCTTAAATGGAGCTCGTGTGAGACGCTGTTTGGAGAAAAAGGGAACGATGAATCTCGAAGATCTGATAGAACATGAAGCCTTCTTGCTATAGGATTATTTTATTGAGGTTATTGTGAGCAGCTTATGATGATCTACCAACCAAAATAGGCCGGAACAAATGAGTATTTTTACTTTTCACACTTGGTATTTGAAACTGTTGATAAAGGGTGGGGGGAAGGTCGTGGAAAAATTAAAATAAATCATTAAATTTTAAGGTAAACCAGAACATATTTAACATTTCAACATGAGATGAAGCTTTAGTGCAATAATTGATAAGCTAGAGAAAGTTTTGAACACGATAGATTGATAGTTCCGCTAAAGTATGGCAGTGTGAAAATTAAACAGAAGTTTAAATTTAGCGAAGGGCCATAAATGCGACAATACTAATCAAATGCGCACTCTTTTACCGAACTCATACTTTGATGGGTCAGGGGATTTGAGGCATTGCCTCAAATAAACAGGCAAACGAGGGCACGTTGGACTTACTCATATACTGTCTGCAGCTGTGGGATAGTTCAACGACGTTTATCACGTTGTCGAAATCATTTCCAGGCAATGGAGTGACATAATGCAACTCTTCGATACCCAACTACCGTTTTGCTTCTCTCGTCATGACCAACGTAATCATCTCAGAGATAAGCGTGGTGGTACAGCGTGGTACGAAACTCCTCAAATCTCCTCACCCATCAAAGTGTGAGTTAGATAAAGAAGTGCGGATTTAATTAGTATTGTCACATTAATGGCCCTTTGCTCAATTTCAACTTCTGTTAAATTGTCACACTGCAGTACTCTAACAGAACTATCAATCCTTCCTCTTTAGAACTTTCTCTAGCTAATAAATTAATCGCACTAAAGATTCATGTTGATATTCAGCCATTCCATAGCAAAACGATAAAGTAGTTTCCAGAATTTCATTAAAATGTGTAGTTTGTTTCTTATTGCAAAATATTAGACCAGTGATTTTTAAGTTGTCATTAAGGGTAGTCCAACAAAAATTTTTTTAATGATGTTTTTTTTTCAAAAATTCAAAACTGGTTCGACTCAAATATCAAAATATCAAATGAAAGGTAATTATAAATACTTTTTTGGAAAAACTTAAAAAAACAAACAAGTATGGGTTTTGTATTGAAAAACATTGAATTTATTTGTTTTTTTTTTTTTGTTTTCAGGAAAACAGTTCCATACCTGGACCTTACCTATCGACCCATCAACTCATTGACCGGGATCCAACGGCTTTATTTTCCATGATTAATGATTTTATACCTCAGAAAATCCCGGCAGCAAAAACTGGGATTGAACCCATGCGCTTTAGGGTGAGAGTTATCACGCTTACCACTACACCACCGGCACCACTATGTTGTGAAGTTATCAAGTTTTGTATTTCCGCTCAATACTCCTATGCAACTAGACTACCATGCATCGTGACCATGTTACAGTCGCTATAAATCAATGGATACTAAGAAACTATCAATTTATTAGGCAGTTCTAAATTTCCTCCATACTGAAGCACATCGCCCAAAAATATGTTCTGGTACTTTTTGATTTTTTTTTTTTTTTTTTTTCAATAATATTGGACACGACGTCAACATTAAAAAAATCAATTTTTCCTTAGACTCTTCAGAAAATTTTGCTTGAAAACCTTATTTTCCATCTCATCATGAAACAAAGTTGGACTCTAATCTTAACCGATATGGTCAATTTATTTATTTTCAAGTCCAACTTCGTGCCATTTCGACTTAGAAAAATGTTTTTACACTGAAATTTTGTTTATAATAATAAAAAAAAAAATTGATATCTTTTCCCAATATTTTTAGAAAAATCAAAACATATATTTTTTCGGAGCGGTAAGATTACAAGTAATTATTAGCATTGTTTTTAATATCCTCTCAAAACAAATCATTTATTCCGGCCTTATGATGCTGGTGGAAAACAACCCAAAAATGCACAAACCATTCAACACGCGTGATGAAGCAATTCAAAGCGTTCCCATAATCGCTGCAGGCATTTAAATTTCATCCCATTTTTACCACCATTTTCGCGGGCAGATGGAACCCCCTGGAATGGTGATAAGAAACATTGTTGAACTTTCCCATCCATCCCGAAAAACTTGCGGACATATTGCCCTCGTGAAATGCTTCCCATCATCGGATTAACAACAGCAAACTCCAACCCGACCCGGACGATGACGTGATACAAATTATACACACTTTGCGTGCGAGCATTATTATCACAATCTTCTCCCCCAGTGATGATGATGATGAGGATGATGGTAGGCAGGTAGGTACGTACCCCCAGCAAGAACAAGCCTCCAACAATTCTCCGGAGCTGGTCCTCATCAACCCAGACCAGGCACCACCACCAAGCCCAAGTGATGGATGTGTTCGACTCGCTTTTGACTCTTTACGAGAATTCCGAGCGATCGCGCACCGCTTCAAAGGGGATCCAAAACCGGTAAATCAAAACTTCTTTGTTTTTATTTTCAACGGGCCAAATCAAAATTTAAATGGAACGTAAAGGGGCAGAACGTTGAAGGCAATAACAACAGAACAGAATTTCGGAACCTGACCCATGATGGGCCGAAGCCGAAGAACAAACGCGTTGAGAATTTAATTCGGGACCTCTGCTACGAATTTGGAACGAAACGGATGCGCAAGCGCGAGGTGGTGGACGAGAATGTGTGGATAAAGCGGTCGAAGAATTTTAGTCGGGGGGGGGGGGGGGGGGGGGCACGATAACGAAAGGAATGAGAGCAAATTATTCTGCTTGGAGCATTATTGTACCGCTAAGGAGAAACAAGTGTGAGAACACAACGTCGTGCGGAACCAGCCGTGGGGATATGACGGAATGGATGGGGAGCACTTGTTTGGTCTTTGCTGTAGAGTTGCCAGATTTCATTATTTATTGGTGTATGTATCGCTCGATCTAAGCTCGAAACTTATGAACGGATTCACGTCCGTATAGGCATTGGAAAAGCTCAACCTTTTCCGATTTGCTAGAAATTTTGCATAATTTATAATTTATTAAATTATAATTTATTGTTATATGCAATGATTCACATTTTTGCTAAAATTAGGCCATTTTAAAACATGTAATATTTTAAAAATTGAGTCTTTAAAAATTTTCAAAAAATTATACCACGGAAACGAGTCACGAGAAAAGGGCCTATCATTGTTAATCTATTCTCTTCATCGATTTTCTCTCTCGCGAATAACCCAACTGCAAGTGAATCTCCCATTCAGTGTGTTGTTTCAGGCGCAAGCCAACATTATCTTCTGTCGAACTGTGCTGCGAGCTTAGCGAGAAATTCATATATGTTGCCGTGGTAAACGTAAGAGATGAAGACAATCGATCAACGAGGATAGGCCTTTTTTTAAATGTTACGTGAGAATTATGGACATTTCAAAATTGACAAAAAATCTAGAACAAGAACTTTTGAAATAAAACTAACCATGTGTGAAGTCAATGATTTATTTTGATTTACGGCTTAGCGACTTTTCAGTCAATTTAATTGTTTATGAGAAAGTTTGAACATACTGAGAGGTAAGCACATATCATCGACGTAAGAGACGTGTGTGTGAGAAAATTTGCGAAAAAATCTAAGGGCACCGGTGGGATTCAAACCCACAATTCCCATTCGGTACACGGGTGCATTGCCAATTATACAACGGTGGACCTATGGTCTACGGATGTATTTGGCTAATGACATTTGAGTTTCGAATCCGTTTCCCACCCTAGTCTTTTTGCGCAAGCGTTCTCTGATACACAATACCATACCATAGGTCCACCGTTGTATAATTGGCAATGCACCCGTGTACTGAATGGGAATTGTGGGTTCGAATCCCACCGGTGCCCTTAGATTTTTCCGCAAATTTTCTCACACACACGTCTCTTGACGATGATATGTGCTTATCTCTAGATAGAGCTGGAATTAGGGCGTAACAGCCTTTGTAAACAATGACTTCTTTTGGTGTTTTCTAGGAAATCAGGGCACACTCACGCAAACCAACATAACCGTCGGGTAGGGGAAGTCTTCCCCTACCCGAAGGGGTTGTTGATTTGCGTTGGCAAGCCTTAACTTTCTAGAAATCATCAAAAGAAGTCATTGTTTACAAAAGCTGTTACGCCATAATTCCAGCTCTATCTAGATCTCTCAGTATGTTTAAACTTTCGCATAGATTTTTTCGCTAATTTCCTCACACACACGTGCATACGATGATGTGTGCTTACCTCTCAGTATGTTCAAACTTTCTCATAAACAGTTAATGATTTGAATAGTTGGAGATGCTCGAGATGCTTAACGTCAAATATCAGAGTTAAAGTGGTCATTTTGTACGATCGATGAAGAGATGAAAGAATAGTGTTGATAGTTCCATTAGAGTACGGCAATGTGAAAATTGTACATAGATAGCGGGCAAAGATCAACCCGAATCGTACTTACCTTACAAATCAGGCTAAGGCCTTGTTGTCCTCTGCTGTCCGAAGAAGTCGCCTCTAATCTACTCGATCCATAGCCAGCCTCGTAGTCTGCGAAGGGTCCGCAGGTCACCTTCTACTTGGTCGATCCACCTTGCCCGCTGCGCGCCTCTTCTTCTTGTTCCTGTTGGGTCGCTTTCTAGAACCATTTTCACTGGGTCGTCGTGCGGCATTCTTACGACGTGCCCAGCCCACCGTAGTCGCCCAATTTTTGCAATGTGGACGATGGATAGTTCTCCAAGCAGCTGGTGAAATTCGTGGTTCATTCGCCTCCTCCACGTTCCGTCATCCATCTGCACTCCACCGTAGATGGTACGCAACACCTTCCGTTCGAAAACACCAAGGGCGCGTTGGTCCTCCACGAGCATAGTCCAGGTCTCGTGGCCGTAGAGGACCACCGATCTAATCAGCGTCTTGTAGACAGTCAACTTCGTGCGGCGGCGAATTTTATTCGACCGGAGCGTCCTCCGGAGTCCAAAGAAGGCACGATTCCCTGCGGCTTTGAATTTCTCTGCTGGTATCATTTTCGGCGGTCACCAGTGAGCCCAAATACACGAACTCATCGACCACCTCAATTTCGTCTCCGTCAATCTGAACTCGGGGTGGGAGGCATATCCCGATTCGTACTTACCTCAAAATTGAACTTTACTCGTTTTATAGTCTCTGTACACAATTTTCACCCTGCCGGAACCATTAACTCTATACGTTCATCTCCTCATCTATCGTATAAAATGACCACTTTAAGTCTGATATTAGACGTTAAGCATCTCCAACTAAGAACTTTAAGTTTTTTTTAACTGGTTGTTAAAATGTTTTTTTTTGTGTAATTTATAGCAAGAAATCAATATTTGAGAAATTTTAAAAGAATTCTGTGAAACTGTAACTGTACTGACAAAAAGTTCACAAATTTGAATTTTCAAAAGGATGCATTTTTCATAAACTTTCTATTGAAGTAAACTTTTAAAAAATCAGTCATGGGCATTTTGAGACAACTGGTTCTTAAAAAAAAAATGGCGTAGGACTACGTCTTCAATTCCTATACTGGGGGTAACTTTAAAATAATTAAAAATTCAGACATGTATCGAAAAATCACAAACACGGACGTAAAGATAAAGCCCAAATCTAACACACGACACATTGTGCATGCTCGCTCACCGCTCGGTTGACCGCTCACCATTTCACCAGTGAATGGAAGGGAGGAGAAAAGCAGCGGTAGTAAAAAGGCTTGCCAAATCGTTTTTTGACGTAGACTACGTCTTACGGGAAGGTACTGGGGGTAAATCGAAAATCTAAAATTGCGACCGTCTCAAAAAAAAAGCAATTTTTTGAACGCTATAAGCTTTGTCATTTATAGATGAAATTAAAATCCGAATACACCAATCGATAGGAAATACCTTTCGTAAGCTGTTTCAATAAACTTTTTACAATTTTTCGTAAAAAACTGTTTTAAAAATGGACTAATAAAAAGTAATAATTTTATCACTGTTTTCATGAAATAAACGTTCTCCCCAAATCCAGTTCTCATAATCAAGTACAATTTGGTTGCACATCGTGCTGCTTGAATCAGAAAAGTTATAAAACAGCGCTGCTATTGTGCCTCAACTCATTTTTGCTTCGGACGGCGGGTAAGCAGGTAGCAGCAGCAGTAGCAGTAGGAAGACGGTTCCTGTCAAGCGCGCAGAGTTCGAGTTTTGCACCTCGAACTTTGCGCGTCGTTTCCGTTGAGATCATTGGCTGCTGGTAGCGGCGTCGCCTCGATGGCGCAAGCGCTCCTAGCCTGAATGATAACTACAAATCTCGATTACTTTTCGGAAGGACATACCAGCTTTTGTAAACAACGCATTTTATAGTCGGTTTGGCATAACTAATAGCTCGCCCCACATACTAACTCCGCTAACAGGTTGGGAAAATTTTCCCCTATGTGATGGTAGTACTAGCATGCGTGGGTGAGCTACCAGTTACGCCAAATTGACGATCAAATGCGTTGTTTACAAAAGCTGATACGTTCCTTCGAAAAAGTAATCGAGAATTACTTCTTGGGCTATGTACCAATTGCCGAGTTAAATTTAACTCGTGGTTAAACGTGACATTAAAAAAATTCTTCATATGGTTTTTTAAGATTTCGTGTGTTTTGTGAACGCACATTCATTATTTTGCATAAGAAAACGGGAACGGGGTGTTTCTGTGGTGATAAAAAGGATTTTCCTACACAGATAACAGTTTTCTGTACCAAGCACTGAAATTATCAGATGGTACCTTTATTTATGCTTTTAGATTAGCTATGAAAGCCCCTCCTACTTGGAAAATTATGCTATAGAACGGTTTATACAACCCCAGTTTTTTTTTTTTGCATGATTCTTCAAGTAGGAGGGACTTGCAATGCTTATCTCTTAGCATAAATAGAGGTACCGTCGAGTTTTTTTTTTTCATTGTTAGGTTCTGATATTCGACATTGAGCGTTCAAAAGGGCCTACTTGTAATGTTCGATTCTCTTCATCGATTTTCTGTTTACAGCTAAGCGAAACAATCAATCATTTTGTCAAGCTTCTGCATTCATGTTCCATCAGATGTCACTGCTGTTATTTGCAGTGACATGTACATGTGTGTTAATTGTTCACAGAGGACACTGCAGTGCAAAACATGTCTGGTACCTCTAGATATCCATTTAGATTAATATTCGAAGTCCCTCCTTTTTAACACATTCTGCACACAAAATAGGTACGCCCTCACAGAATTTCCCGCCAATTTTTATGAATGGGGCGGGGCAGAAAGTATCTTTTATGGAGAATATGTAAAAAAGGAGGGACTTCAAATGTTAAAGTAAATGCGTACCAGACATGTTTTGTAGTGTCAGGTACTCTTTAAAATACATGACATGTTGAGAGATTGAGGCCGTGAGAGCAAATTTTCTCTCTCAAATTTGAATTTGTTGGCTCTCTGGGGACTGGTAGTAACGCTGGTAAAACTGAATGGGGAAAAATCATTTTTATTAAATTGTGGCTTGTTTAACAATAATTTCCGGGAAAACAGTGAACGACAAAGTCCCTGACTAATTTCTTTAAATTGTCGTTCACTTTTTTCGAACTGAATATGCACCGAAAGCGCATTATTCCCACTTCTCTCAATTACTATATGGGGATTTTTATCACTTCCTACCAGAGGAACAGTGCCATCTCTGTGGAAAGTAGTCGGACGAAATGATTAATTCAAGTTGAACATTGCATTAGGTCCTAAGTAACACTGACAAGATTCTCTTCGTCGATTTTCTCCTTGAATCCACTCGGCCTAGGTATTTTCAGCACACATATCGATAAAAGAAGTTTTTATCTAGCATCTAATACGACAAACACAACAAGAAACGATTCTGTGCTCAAGTTATTAAGGTTGTGTTCCATTTGGTGAATTTTTACTTAAATTTGACAGATGGAATTTTTTTAAATAAACCTGCTATTCCAGCAGACTTATTTCTAATAGACAAGGAATCAATTTGACAGACGCTTTCTCGAAAATCGGCTGGGATTTTCGAACATCTTAATTTATTTTCCAAGCGTCAAATCTAAGTGACAATTTTCCAAATGGAACACAGCCTTAGTATTTTTTTATTTGTTCAATCGGTGGATAAAAGATGTACCGAGAACTTATTGCAGGGATTCATGGCTTATTGATATCATCTCGATTAACTATGAAATCATCAGAATGAGATGCATTACCAACGGCAACGACATCCTTCGAGCGTTACAAGCTAAGTTTGACTACTACCTGCGTAATGCTGCTGCCAGAAAAGTCGCTCAGTTGCTGACGCTGTCTCTGGAGATACCGAAGAACACCAGTTTCATTTGTGACGGAGATGGTCACCACAAATTTGGTAGGACCCTGAAGGACGCGGACATCAGGTGCTTTCTGAGTAGCTTCACCATCTTTCGGACGTTCCACTGCAGTCGTTCCGTTAGGGTGACTACAAAATTGATCACCTGCATGATTGCATCCGCTGTGCAATAGTGTAAGCACAATCTCTTGGATCCCGAATGGCCTTTTTCAGGGCCACTATATTTCTACCCTATCGAATTTCTTTAATAATCTCTAGATAGTAGGTAAAACAGGTTCACAAAAATGAAATATTTTTGAGTCATGGAGAGAAAGAACAGCACATAGCTTGTAATGATTGCCTGAACAATGCGTAAAGAGCAAATCGAAACATTGAGCGTCGCGTGATAGTGGAATTTAATCAAGACCTTAATACTTTTTCGCAGCCTTTTGTTTTCAGATTTGAAAGATCGTCGGTTGCAGTGGCTTGCTTACTGAGCAGAAAAACGCAGTCCCATGTCTTTTCATATTCAAAATGTATGGTAAGATCGTTTGTTTATCGTGTATTTTGCTAAACCTTTCGTTGTTGTCGGTGCCGGGTTTGAATAGTTATAACAACTTGAGTAACGGTATGATGTGATATGAGGGGCTCGGTGGCCTTAGAGCAACCGTTTTTGCTTACTAAGCAGAACATCCTGAGTCTAATCTCAAGCATTCACATCAAGATTCGTCAATCGTTTTATTTGTTAATATGACTACATGGTAATAACAGCAACTCGATGATTAAAAAGGAGCTCGTTTGCCTAGTAGCAAACGTTTTTGCTTACTGAGCAGAAGACCGTGGGTTCAATTCCAAGCTCCTTTGCGTTATACGATCGTTAGGACATCAATTCAGCTTATCGTTTACCAAAACGAACCCTGCTGCAAACCCAACCCTCTTACCCAACATCCCTGTGATTCCTCGTGGAAGTGCAGAGGACTCCTCGGCTTCCATCAAAGCGAGTGTCACGTGAACACATTCCTACCCATTCCTTTCTTGACCTGCGTTCAGGTGCGGCTGGCGCTGGTATTGCCTAATTCGAGATCACCAGTTTTTACACAATGAGGATGCTAGTCCCAAGCATCGTTTATTGGTTCTCTGTGTAATTACAGCTGATTTGGCAATAACAGAGTAGCAACCGTGGGCGGTCAATCATGCTCATGCTCATGCTAATGCTCATGCATACTCATGGAGAGAAATAACAGCAATGAATCATCAATCAGTGCCAATAGCAGTGTTCAGAAAATCACTATCAGCTTTGGGTCATTGAGTCTCCGTGAGAGAATAAACTTTTCGTAAATCACCCAGCTCTAAACCTTCCCGCAGACGTTAATGCATTTCGTGATAGTTCTCCATCCACTGAAGCAAATACAACAGCATTATCAACAAATAGCGCCAAAAGGCAACAGCGATTCAATGTATCCTTTAGTTTACTTAAATCATAGGTTTTTAGTAAGGTAAGTTCCAATTCTTCACATTGTAGTTTCATTTTTATACCTAGGGGATGAGTACTTAAGGGGGTTATGTTTTGATAAGTTCTTAAGTGGAAATGCCACTGATGAAGACTGCACATTGTAGTCAAAATACGTATCTGTCATGGATACCAAAATTAAATAAGCAGAATGAAATGGAAGATAACCTTTTTTGCAATTTTATTTAAAGCATTCTGCTAACAACTCAATTTCATTACTTCATTTTATTGTCCATAAATACAAAATGCGGAGTACACAATATAAAACAGATATTATACAGATACTAAGGAGAATCTACAGATTTATAAAAACGATTTTGCTATTATTTAGCTGGCACTTTGGCCGAAAAAATACATATTTTAAAAATTGTGTGTGTACAATTGTCTGCGCAGAGAGAGGGGGGGGGGGGGCAAGAATAAAAAAACTGTCTAAGTAGATAATGAACAGCCCCTAAAGGGTGTATTAACGGAAAATACCACACACACATAAACAACTGTAAATTTTTAACTATTGTACCAAATGACTTGAAATTGAAATCAAGGATGCAGGTTAAGAGAGTACTAAATAAGCAAAAATATGTCATGATCATGAAAACAAATTGTTATCATAAAAATTGTGTAAAGTGGCAAAACAATGCACTTTGTTTAGCTTTACTTATTTATACCACTCCTTGTTCAATTTATTTATTTATTTATTTGTTTGCCGTCAATCAGTGTAGACCGTACTACAATTTTACTTAAACGCTAGTTGTTTCAATCAGTCTTGTAAGCGGTCACGGTAGTCGACACATTTTCTGTGATAATTGACTGCCTTTGCCTCCGACACTCGCAAAACAAGCTATCATAGTACAGTACCAAACTAAAATGTCGTATGACAGGGTATGTCATGCGACACTGTCACCGAAGACCGTCACGAATGTATCTATTTTAGTTTTTCTCATAATAAGAGCTGCTGATGGTGGGCTTGTGTGAATTCTGAAAATAGCAAGCAATGATGTCCTAGTAATAATATTTCTGATCAGAAATAGTTTTATTTAAACCAAATTGATGAATTACAACGAAATCACACATGTCATATGATAGCTATTTTGATAATTTTCTTTTAGCTCGAATGTTATTCTACCGCTCGTGTTGTGTGAGAGAGACGACGGTAGAGCATGAGTGTTCGAATACAAACAGACTGTCGCGCACGACAACGAAGCGAGTGTAGTAAAAAACGTCAACTGTTTTAACCCCTGGTTTCAATTATACTCCAAGTACTTGCATAACATCTATATGTATTTTCTTATTGATGCCTAGCTAATCTCATTAAGAATGTTTTTAAGTGTACTTTTATTCATTGTTATGTCAATGGATTCACTGTATGTATTATAGTAGGACATCATTCTATTCAATAGGCTCTGGGCGAAATTAAATCATTTATAAAAGCAATCATTCAGAACTCTCTTCGGTTTTGAGATCATCAAAATTAATTAGCATACAACACGATTCATTAGATGGAAGTGGAAAACACGTCCAACCCAATTTTCTTAGAGAAAACCACAAGAACTGCTTTTGAATTGATTCAATGTGGTTTACTTGTGCATCATTATATGTAAGCTCCTTTGCTAAACTATGCTACATTTTTCGAGAAGTGGTCTCACATATGGTACGTAAAGTGTTTTGATTGTGTAAGGATCATTGAAGTGCAAACTAAATCTTTTAATTAACCCGAGCATGTTGCTTGCTTTGTTGGTAATGTTATTAGAGTGATCAGCAAAGGTTAACGTGGAGTCGAGGATAACACCCAAGTCTCTGATTTGATAACATCTTTGGGTTGTTTTCTGGCCAAGAGCAATTGTGTCGTGTATTACAGCGTGCTTTGCTGTGAACGATATAGAATTGCATTATTTAACATTTAGTTCTAATACATTTTTCGTACACCATGTGTAGAAATCTTCATTCAAAGTTTCACGCCATCAGCATATATAAAAAATATTTTCTACATCGTTGACAAATAAAATAAACAGTAATGGACCAAGATGTAAACCTTGTGGTACACCAGATGTTACATCAACTATGGTGGGCAGATTTCCTTCAAATCTTAACTTTTCCGTCCTCCGTGATAAGTACGACTCGATCCATTTCAGTAGCCAAGGATTGAGACCTAATTTAGATAGCTTAAAGAGCAAGGTGTATCAACTCTGTAAATTGCTTTACTAAAATCAGTTTATAGCGTTTTGACATAATTTCCTTTATCCATAGAGTTTAAACAATATGACACAAAATGTATTAAGTTGGTAGCTGTAGATCGTCCTTTAACAAACCCGTGCTGTCTTCTAGTAATTACAGTTCTTATCTGTAGGATTTCATTGTCATTAATGATGGATTCGATTTTTTTTAGTTTGTTTATAAATTGATTTGATAAGGCTCAATCGAATTAACTTTACAGAGCCGATGATTCTTATTCACTATACAAAACATTGTAAAACTATAGTCAAAAGGTACACCACAATAAACGCTTTATCTTCCGCTGTCTAATAAGCCTCCTTCATAAGAACGGAATCCGCTTCCAGTGGTTTCATTGTATGGCAGTATTGCCAACGAGGGGCAGAGCGCTTCAATTGCAGCAATGGACGGAAAACGTGGCCACACTCATCACGAAATGGTTGCTTTCCAAGTCGACGTCGCATCGACCGAAAGAACTACTAACGAAGTACAATGAAGAGGACCACACAATAGTTGCTGCTGAGTAAGCAGATGAGCGTGTGACACACATCGAGAGTGGCCTACTTTTGTCGACAGCCGAGTGAACACTGCCGAATAATTTAGGAATGCTTGATAATTTAGCAGCTCTGCGGTAATTTATTATATCCGACCCTTTACCAATTTCAAATTGGAATGAAGATTGATTCCTTTCAAATCGGAAGAAGCACACTCGACTCCAAGGATAAATTAAACAGCCAGAATGAAGATTTTGCTAGCTCCTTCGAAACTGACTTTAAAAAATAGGTGGTAAACCATCCGGCCCAGCACCCTTTGAAGCATCCAAGGTTTGAAGAGCACGTAGAATTTCCTTGAGAGTTAAATTATCAACTGCTATGTCTTGGGAAGATACGAAAAATATTGATAATCTCGCTCATTATCACCGTGAAAGAAGTCAGCAAATAAGTTACTTATCTGCCTTTATTTAACATAATTAAAAAAGGATTTTGGATCTGACTTAATTTTAGTATCAATCTTGTGCTCATTTGTGCTCTTCATATGCATTTTCAATTTCCAAATTAAGATGGTTACAAATGGTAAGATAAAAGGCAAAATTTTCAACATTTTTATTTTTCTTGTACGCTTTATGATCTTTCTGCTTTCTATTTCTAAGATTTATTATCCATATATTGTACCATATTAGTGCTTTCGTATTGGCTTTTTCTTAAGCTTCATGGGCACTGCCCGTTCTAGAATAGAATAAATAATCTAATAAATCTGCATGTTCTGCATCACGACTATGGATTACAAGTTGCCACTGATTATGAATCTTTAAAGTATGACAGAAAAAAAAACTGTTTTTGTTTTGCATAATAGAATTTATTTTTTATTTGTTAAGAAAGGTTTTGATTATAGAGGCGCCTGTGAGTCAATCCCAGTTGGCGCCGTCGGGATTTTCTGAGGCACAAAATGTCTGACCACGCCTTCCTTTGGAAGGAAAGTAAAGCCGTTGGTCCCAAGTCCATGAGTTGATGGGTCAAAAGGTAGGGTCCAGATGTGGGAGCTGCCTCCCTGGCGTCAGTAGCATTGGTACTCAGTATGAAAAACAAAATCGACGGAAAACAAATCATGGGAAAAAAAGTTTCGATTTTTTTAATGTCAAAATGAGGCAAATTTTTAATGTGAAATTTATTACTAACTTCAAAATATTTTGAATTATAATATTTCATAAAAATATTGGAAACAAGATTCAATACCAACAATGATTTTTCTAACATGTGTTCAATAAAAAATGAGAATGATTTCATTGCCATCCAGCGCTCTTGTGAGAGCATCGCGACTAAGTTGCGTCGTACGGCTGACTAGAACCCCTTCTCCAATATTCATTGACGTTTTTTTGAAGCATAAACATTATGTTTTTAATAAAAAATACTGAATTCCTTGAAAAAATATTTTTTTACTTGCTGTATGACTGAAAAATTTTTAATTTTTTATTGAACACCCGTTAGCATAACCACTGTTAGCAAATTTGGGACTGTACAACATTTACTATCCAGTTAGCGAAACTTAGTTTTTGTGGAGTTTACTTTTAGCTGCTATTCCATTTTTAATTCAATTAATGTTAAATTCACAAAAGGACATACTAATTCATGAGTTTTAGATAAGTTTTAGCTAGTTACGTTTGGTTATGAATAATTAGCCTTAATAAAGTATATAAATGTTACATTTTTAGTCCCTTTTGTGTTCGTGTCCTGTGTAACAATTATTTAATTAACTTGTGCCTAGTATAACGTGAAGTGCGTCTGGCGAACGATCGGGATGTACTGAGTGGGTTAAGGACTTGTGGATGATGGGCTGCTAATCATTTTTTTTTCCTTTGGTTTGTTTTTTCCGTCGATCTTGTTTTCCGTGCTGAGCACCAATGCTACCGACGTGCCAGGAAGGCAGCTCCCACACCTGGACCCTGCCTATCGACCCATCAACTCATGAACCGGGGACCAACGGCTTTACTTCCCATCCGAAGGAAGGCGTGATCAGAGATGTTATGCCTCAGAACATCCCGGCGGCGCCGACTGGGATTGAACCCAGGCCTACTGGGGTGAAAGGTAATCACGCTTACCACTACACCACCGACGCCGTTAAGGGCTGCTAATCATGACTCAACCATTTTGACACGCCGCAGTTGATAATATCAGCCCCGCTGTTAATTATTTGGCTAGTTCAGCACCGTCCTGAACAATGCTGTTATCATGAGATAAACCACACCAAATGACAAATTCGAAAAACTCAACCTCTTTCTTGAAGCTTTGCCTAATTGTTTGGTATGGGCAATGATTCACATTTTTGATAAAATTCAGTAATTTTTGATCTTTTTTTTCCAATAGCGCCTTTGAATATTTTTAAAAGTGTAGCATGGAAATTGCACTTCTGATCGAAATGACGTCTGAGACAAAGTTGTTGAAAAAAATAATGTTTTTTGGGGAAAAAATAGTACGACAAAGTTGGAGAACAAATTATTCGAGACAAGTTTACAGAAATAATCAATTTTCGATCACTTATGATTCGCGATTCATGCTGGTTTTTTATAAGTCACTTAGGGCAGATTCTCAAAAATAGATTTTTCTACAGTTGCTTTATATTCAGGAAATGTTATGCTAAATAAGCATGAAGATTCAGTGCGATAATTTATTAGCTAGAGAAAGTATTGAAGTGGATAGATTGATAGTTCCGTCAGAGTACGCCAGTGTGAACATTGAACTAAAGTTAATGCAACAATACTAATCAAATGCGCACTTCTTTACCTAACTCATACTTTGATGAATAAGGGGATTTAAGGTATGCCCTCAAATCCACAGACAAAAGAGTGCGCGTTTGACTTGCTCAGATACTGTCTGCGGCTGTGCAATACTTCTAGCGACGTTTAACATTACCTTAATCTTCTTTCCAGATGGAGTTTTGAAAAACGCTTTAAAACCTTGATACAACTTTCAATGTTTCTTGGGTACTGCTCCGTTTTGAGCCCATTTCCGTCGTTGATGCATACCAGTTGAATTATCTTTACTTTTGTGACGAGGCCAAACGAAAAACGACGAAGTGGCGAGCACAGACAAAACAAAACGACTCAACATCCACAACACCAAATGGCCCGGAGAAAGAAGCTCCATCATCAAATTTCGCAAACCCCAAGCAAAGAAAATCGAAAAAGCCATCACTCCATTCCCGAGCAACAGGTTTACACGGAGCTTCGGGAAATCAGGTGTTTAATTTTTGCGGTCGGAGTTTTATGCTGCTTTATGGATCAATAATTTAATTTGTGCGGTTCCATAAATTCTTAATTTTATTGATATCGTTGTTTAAAACTGTACTAATATTAAGTTTTCTGCACTGGCCAACCTTCACGGCAGAAAGTGCTTGCTTTGGGGGGGGGGAGACGGATGCATTTCGACGAGCAGTGGCGTTTCTCATCTGCTGCACTGATCGAGTGAGGTGCGAAAAATGAAAGAAATTCAATTTTCTCGTAGCATTCAGTTGAGATTTTGGGGGCTTGGAACCAATCGTTGCAGCCAAGGGAGGTTGAGGTGAAAAATAATACTCGAGGTGTTTTTATGGCAAGTTCATTCGTTGTTGTTGTTGAAGGTGGAGGAAGAGATGTTGGTGGTTGTTTTTAGTGCAAGGAAGCGATATTTTGTTCAACCGGTAAGGTAGCATTTGCCAAGCGAGAGAGAGAGAAGGAGTGCTGCTTTCGCTTGTCAGTGTGAAATTATTGGAATATTCTGATTCCTGGGTGTTACGCGTAAATTAAATATTTTTATTGCCGGAGATTGTTTTTATGCTTTCGTCTCTCTTTTTTACGACGAGGACCCCGGAGGCTGGTTGTGTCACAGTGCAAACATTGAACGCGAAGGTGTCAGGTGACACTTTCGAATTTTTCGAGGGGGAGTGGAATTCGATAGGACAAATTGACTGCAAGCTTACGAAAGGTGAATGAATGAGTATAACGATCGATAAAATTGTACAAACAGTCCGCATCGTGCTCTCTTGCCGTGCGGATCTATTTGCTTTTTGCTGAAGGAAGTGTTACTACTACCTAAAGCTACAACAAATTTAAACAGCACTTTTCAGTGCTCAACCTGTAAAAATTTTCTACCTTGTTCAACTCTTATTCCTCTTCGATCCTTGTTTGGACCCTACCCGAGGTAATCCTTCTTGGATATCGATTTGGAAAATTCCTCTTCGATCCTTCAGATTCTTATAGTAATCTGCTTGGAAGTCGATTTGGATAAAAATTTACTGCCGCCATGGCGCCTAAACGCAAAAGAAAGGGGCAAACTCTTGACCCCCCTTCTGATGAAATTAATTTGAGTAATCAATTTGATTTGCTCACGGATGATGAGAATGATCCATCATCCAAGAAAAATTCTAGTAAACTTTCCCGGCTTAATGCCAAGAAGGAAAAGATTCCTCCTATTGTGATAACCACTTCCGATTTCCATGCTCTTCGCATGGAACTTTTGAACTTCGTGAAAGTAAAGTTTTCTCTACAAATTGGACGTCGGGGTGAATGCCGTGTATTGGCTGAAACCTTGGACGGATTTAAATGTCTTCTCAAGTATCTTACTGAGAAGAAGCACAAATTTTTTACTTACGACACCAAAACTGAACGTGTGTTCAAGGTTGTCATGAAAGGACTGCCCAGTGGTGAATCCCTGGATCAGATCAAAGATGAACTGGCAAAATTACTTGGAGTTGTGCCACTCCAAGTAATCAAAATGAAAATGAAATCCCGTCCTGGCGATTCGCGCAACGGGATTTCTAATGATTTTTATTTAGTTCACTTCAAGTCTAGTGAACTAAACAACCTTAAGGCCTTAGAAAAAGCTAGCCTTATGCTCCATGTCCGAGTGAAGTGGGAACACTTCAGGAAGACTGGAGGAAATTTCCAAAACCTCACCCAGTGCCGTAAGTTCCAGGGATGGGGTCACGGAACTAAAAATTGCTACATGCCAGCTAAATGCATGAATTGTGGTGATTCCTCTCACGCAAAGGACGACTGTCCTGTGAAGGAAGATCCTAAGAAATTTAAATGTTCAAATTGTGGTGAAAACCACAAATCCAATTTTTGGGAATGTAAGACTCGCAAAGCGATCCTACAATCTCGTTCTAACCGTCAGGTAGGAAACGCTCCACGTTTCCGACCAGGTACAAATTCCTCTGCTGTTAATAACGGTCAGCGAGGAACAAATTCTACATTCGGACCCGTAGGTACAAATATCTCCCCTGCTTCAAATGTTTCATCTGTACCTACTCCCCTCGCTGCTAACAATGTTCAGCGAGTTAATGGAGCTACCTATGCTGCTATTGCAGCGGGTAGAAATCAAAATACTAACCAACGTTCTAATGGTAATTTTGACAATTTTGACTTAGGAAGCATTACTGCCCCCAAAATGGAATTTTTACAGAAATCATTAATTGACATGATTTCTGATATGCTTAAATCTAACTCCATGTTTGATGCTATTCAAACTGGAGTAAAATTTGCAAATAATATTGTCATGACTTTAAAATTCAGTAATGGATTTTAAAGCATTAAATATTGTAAATTGGAATGCTCGATCTCTTAAAGATAATTAAGACGAGCTATTTAACTTTTTAAGAGTTCATAACGTGCATATTGCCGTTATAACTGAAACGTTCCTTAAACCTGCCCATAAGGTTAAGAAGGACGCAAATTACTTGATTTATAGAAATGATCGTCTTGATGGACCCTGTGGTGGCGTTGCCATCATTATTCATAGACGAATCAAACATAAAATTCTTTCTTCATTTGAAACCAAAGTTTTTGAAACTTTGGGGGTTTCTGTTGAAACAAAATTTGGACAACTTACGTTTATAGCTGCCTATTTGCCATTCCAATGCGTAGGCCAGCAAAAGAATTTTCTCAAGGGTGACCTCCAGAAACTTACCCGTCATAGGTCTAAATTCTTCATTATTGGTGATTTTAATGCAAAACACCGCTCATGGAATAATGCTCAAAGCAATTCCAATGGTAATATTCTGTTTGATGATTGTTCTGCAGGTTATTACACTATTCAATATCCAAACAGCCCAACATGCTTTTCTTCTGCAAGAAATCCCTCCACTATTGATTTGGTCTTAACTGATTCATGTCAACTTTGTAGCCAATTGGTTACCCATGCTGACTTCGGTTCTGATCACCTTCCAGTAACTTTTGAAATATCCCAAGAAATAATTTGTAATCTCAACAGCTCTACTTTCAATTACCATAGAGCTGATTGGGAGCAGTATCGAACATTTATGGAATATAACTTCGATCCAAACATTCCTTTGCAAACCAAAGATGAAATTAATTATGCTCTTGAATCTTTGACTACTTCTATAGTTGAAGCAAGAGCTGCCTCAGTACCAAAATGCGAGGTTAAATTCGATTCAATTATAATAGACGATGATCTTCAGCTCTTGATCCGTCTTAAAAATGTCCGTAGAAGACAATATCAAAGAACACGTGATCCTGCCATGAAGGTTATCTGGCGGGATTTGCAAAAACAAATTAAAAAGCGATTCTCTGCCCTGAGGAACAAAACTTTTGAAAATAATATTTCCAAATTAGACCCGAGTTCCAAACCCTTTTGGAAACTCACAAAAATTTTGAAAAAACCTCAAAAGCCTATTCCAGCGCTAAAAGAAGGTGGTAAAATTTTGATCACAAATTTGGAAAAAGCTCAGAAACTTGCTAAGCAATTCGAGAGTTCCCATAATTTCAGTTTGGGTCTTACTAGTCCTATTGAGAATCAGGTTGCTCGGGATTTTCGGAATATTTTCTCTCGGGAAAATATTTTTGATGATTCCTGGGGGACTGATTTGGACGAAGTAAGGTCTATAACTAAAAAAATTCAAAATATGAAAGCTCCAGGTGATGATGGAATTTTCTATATCCTCATCAAAAAACTCCCAGAGAGTACCTTGTCTTTCTTGGTAAAATTATTTAACAGATGTTTCCATTTGGCATACTTTCCTGATAAATGGAAAAATGCAAAAGTTGTTCCAATTTTGCAGCCGGATAAAAATCCAGCTGAAGCTTCTAGCTACCGTCCAATAAGTTTGCTTTCTTCAATAAGTAAACTTTTTGAAAAAATAATTTTGAATAGAATGATGCTTCACATCAATACGAACTCAATTTTTGCAGATGAGCAGTTTGGATTTCGCCATGGGCATTCAACTACTCATCAACTCTTAAGAGTTAACAATTTAATTCGTTCAAACAAATCTGAAGGCCACTCAACTGGAGTTGCTCTTCTAGACATAGAAAAAGCATTCGACAGTGTTTGGCATGAAGGTTTGATTGCTAAATTGAAAAAGTTTAATTTTCCACTTTATATTATGAAATTAGTTCAAAATTATTTAACTGACAGAACTCTTCAAGTAAATTATCAAAATTCCAAATCTAATCGACTACCTGTTAGGGCAGGAGTTCCTCAGGGTAGCATTCTTGGGCCTATATTGTATAACATTTTCACTTCGGACCTCCCTGATTTGCCTCAGGGTTGCCGCAAATCTTTGTTCGCTGATGACACAGGCATTTTCGCTAAAAGAAGAAGTCTTCGTGTTATTTGCAGCAGACTGCAGAAAAGTTTAGATATTTTCTCTTCTTATTTACAAAAATGGAAGATTTCTCCCAACGCTTCCAAAACTCAACTTATAATATTTCCACATAAGCCTAGAGCTTCCTTTTTGAAACCTAGTAGTAGTCACATAGTCACTATGAACGGAGTTCCAATTTCCTGGTCAAACCAAGTGAAATATCTTTGATTAATACTTGACCAAAAATTAACTTTTAAGGATCACATTGAGGGCATTCAAGCTAAATGTAACAAATATATTAAATGTTTGTATCCTCTTATAAACTGGAAATCCAAACTTTGCCTGACGAATAAACTTCTAATATTTAAACAAGTTTTTAGACCGGCCATGCTTTACGCTGTACCAATATGGTCTAGTTGCTGCACTACCAGGAAAAAAGCACTTCAAAGGATTCAGAACAAAATTCTGAAAATGATTTTGAAGTTGCCTCCCTGGTACAGTACAACCTTTTTTTTTTTTTTTTTTAATCTTTATTTTAGAGATTTTTAGCCTGAGGCTAGTTCATCTCTTAACAGTACAACCGAAGTACATAGAATTTCGAATGTTGAGACTTTAGCACAAATGTCCAACAAAATAATTAATAATTTCAGGCAAAAATCGTTGCAATCCTCAATTGCAACGATTAATTCCCTTTATACTTAGATAAGATTTAGTTTTAGTTTTTAGTTTTAAGATATCAATTGTTATACTGACATGCAGGTTAAAAAACCTGTTTAAAATACTGAATTGCCAAGACATGAACAATGTAAAAACACTTAGATATATATCATAACAATTAAGGCTGGTACGTTACTGCAGTAACTGGAGCACCTAGGTTAAAATAAAATGTAATTTATTTTAAATTTGGAACAAATAAAGAGTTAAAAAAAAAAAAAAAAAAATTATACAAACGATGGAAAAAGCAATCGGTAGCCAATGTGTCCGCGGTGTTTAGGATTGTACCTATGTTTCACACGTGTGTAAGTTATTGCAGAGCAAGGCTGCAAATCAACAAGTCGCATAACAACATACTTTCCGTGATATTGTAATAGCATAACGATATAGTGGATTACAGAGTTTTGTGAAAATTAGCAGCAATATTTTTTTATTTTGTCATTGATGTAAAAATGTCCATGTTAAGGTGGTCAAACAAATTTTATTTTTTCATTTTCAAATCCCAATCTTTAGTATCATTTTGTTACACCTAGAAAGTATGTTTGATTACCATTCATTTGATAATTTGATCTTTGAAATCAACCCAGTAGATAAAAAGTTCTAAATATTTGAAGAAAAATATCATTTTTGAAAAAAAAATTTTTTTTTACATGGAAATTGTCACCCTAATGACATAATAATATAATATCCCATGTAACCAACAAGCTAATTCGCCTTTTTGCAATATAACGCTAATATACGGCTAATATAAAGTTTAGCATGCCCTATTGTTTATTGTTGTTTTACATCAACAGGCTGGATGAAGCCTCAATGATATTAACCTTATCAACTAAAGTAAAAAAATACATTCAAGCATTATCATAACATAAAACACATTAAAAAAAAAAACAAAATCTTATAGTCAGTTATTCCTGCCGGCGAAAAACAAAAGAAAGATTTCGACGAAGCGCATCACGGGAGAGATTAACACGGTGGGGCCTCCGAAAAACGTGCAACGACAAGTTTGCAATGGCATAACTTAGCTATTTCTTAATCAATTTCAAAAATTGTGATACCTTTAGAATTCCTAGGGTTTGTAGATGATTTTGATTGTAAAAAGATTGAAAATAGAGACGTCTACTTTTTTAAAAAGCGAAAAGAGTTGTTACACGTTTTTTGAAAGATGTGTTTGCAGGGTTTTGCAAGTGGCTCAAGATCTGTAATTTAGATTAATGGGCACAAATGTTCACAATTAGCCAGAATACAGTCATGGTTCCTATATATTGATCCTGGAGACAACGGAACGGTCCTCGAAAAATCCAGAACATCCGTAAAAGTCAATTCATGAACCTGATCCTAGAGCTCTCCGGTTTTTTGAAAACATTAGGAACAGTATACAATTTAAAAAAAAAAAAATTTGGCGTCGTGGCATAAACATGTACCTTGATGGCCATGGGACCGTCCTCCGGAAGATCCGGAATATCCGTGAAAGTGGTCAATCCATGAAACTGGTCCTAAAGCTCCGCATTTTTTTATCGTTAGGATCTATGATATAAGAATGAATTTGGGTCATGGACCCAGATGGCCATCCAGCGGAAGATCCGGATCATCCGTAAAAGTGGTAAATTCACGATCCTGATCCTAAAGTTCCACGTTTTTTGTAACATTAGGAACTGTGATGATAGAAAAAATTTGGGGTTCATGGATCAATTTTATGGCTTGCTTGCTTGCAATCGGGCTAAGGCCTTGTTGTCCTCTGCTGTCCGAAGAAGCCGTCTCCACTCTACTCGATCCATGGCCAGACTTCACCCGCCTCGAAGAGTTCGCAGATCGCCTTTTACTTGGTCGATCCACCTTGCCCGCTACGCGCCTCTTCTTCTTGTTCCTGTTGGGGCGCTTTCGAGAACCATTTTCACTGGGTCGCCGAGCGACATTATTACGACGTGCCCATCCCACCGTAGTTGCCCAATTTTTGCAATGTGGACGATGGATGGTTCTCCCAACAGCTGGTGCAATTCGTGGTTCATTCGCCTCTTTCATGCTCCGTCATCTATCTGCACTCCACCGTAGATGGTACGCAACACTTTCCGTTCAAAACACCAAGGGCGCGTTGGTCCTCCACGAGCATAGTCACGGTCTCGTGGCTGTAGAGGACCACCGGTCTAATCAGCGCCTTTTAGATAGTCAATTTCGTGGAATTTGATTCGACCGGAGCGTCCTCCGGAGTCCAAAGTAGGCACGATTCCCTGCCATAATGCGTCTTTGAATTTCTCTGCTGGTATCATTTTCGGCGGTCACCAGTGAGTTCAAATAAACGAACTCATCGACCACCTCGAACCTCTGTAGGCGGCACTCAGCATTGTGATCGCGTGGTAGCTGCAGCAATCCAACTTGTCGCCCTTTTTGTAGATTGGGCATACGACACCTTCCATCCACTCCTCCGGTAATATCTCCTCCTCCCAAATCTTACCGAGTGCAGCGCTCTAGCCAGTGCTTCACCACCGTATTTTAATAGTCCGCTTGGTTGTTGATCTGCACCAGTTGCATTGTTGTTCTTCAGCCGACCGATCTCCTCCTCAACTTTTTGAAGATCAAGGGCCGGTAGCCTGTCATCTTCTGCACGTGCTCCAAGGTCTGTTGCCGTACCACCTTCGTTTTCTGCTGCATCACCGTTGAGGTGCTCGTCATAGTAATGCTTCCATCTCTCAATTTTATGGATTGACCATTTTACGAATGTTGTTGATCTTCCGGACGACGGTCCCAAAAAGGCGGGATATATCCTGAACGGATCCGTTGAATTTCATAGACGATGGGAGGCTGGATTCCCTGCGTTGCTCGTTCACGTAGCTCCAAAAGGATTTCGGCTGTAACTTAAGCGCTGGATACCTCGTTGGAAACTTGAAAAGCATTCATGACTGACTCGCTGGTACATGTGATGCAGCCTCACATAATGTAGTTTCAGAGAAAACGTGCGATACTTCGTAAATCTTCTCAATGCTGCTGGCTTGATCAACCTACGTAACTCTCTCGTCTGCCAGGGAGGGTGAGACACTTTGTGGTGAGTTCTTTTCGGGACGTGTCTGTCAATGTCATATGCCAAGACATGTGAAAAGATTTGCGCTGCCTCCTAATCGTCATCTGGATCAAGGATGTTCTCCCATACCATGCTAGACAATACATCTATGATGCTACGGTGGTCAGCTTTACGGAAGTCATACGAAACCGTAGCAGGATAATCGTCGAAATTACGCACGAGTTTGTCCTCAACAGTGACAATTAGAGGAGGGTGATGTGGAACTAGCTTAGTAAGTGCACAAGGAGCCGAGGAAATTAATTGAGCCCTGTCCTGTGTGCTCACGAAGCAGAGGTCCAAACTACGATCATTTTCGTTAACTACATGGTTAATTTGAGAAAGCGTTGCTGCGCTGTAGTTGTCGAGAAGGTTAATAGCTCCTGCTTGAAATGTAGAGCTATCGGTATCTGTATATACAGGAATCCGCTATGAGATGGACTCCACGAAACGCCTGGCAGATTGATGTCACCATAAATGAATATCTCATCAACTGGAGAGGCACTTTCGATAACTGTAAAAACTGTCCGACAGTGAGTATCGATGAGTTCATTTACCCGGACTCAATCAGGTGGAATGTACAGAGCGCATAGAAATAGTAAGCGATCTATCAGATTGATGGCTGTCCAAACCTGCTCCACATAGTTCCATGAATCGTTCTCGATGGCTTTTGCCTCCAACCCGCCACGTACAGCAACAAGGACACCTCCGCCAGTAGATTTACGGCTGTTGTTAGGATTCCGATCGCAACGAAAGACCTCGTAGTCAGGACCGAAGACTTGACTGGAACTACAGGGTTACCAGATTCAAACTGCAATAACTACCACACTATTAATGACAACGCGCTCAAATTTATACCAATGACAGTTCATTCCATTGTTTACAAGCGTACAAAAGTATTTTTTTCTCCGTCTTTTAGAAAAAAAAAGTTATTCGTGATCGAAAGAGCAAAGGAATTGGTGCGCTTGCACGAACGTGGCAAATTTCCGAACATTGTGTTCTCTGATGAAAAAAATTTCCCTATTGACCAGTTCATAAAATCTCAAAATGATCGTGTTTACTTGACCGAACGCACGTACGAGAATTTTAGCCAACGAATGGTCACCCGAAGTAATTTCCCATCGCAAGTGATGGCGTTGGCAGCCGTGACCTCTGATGACCGCTCTCCAATCGTTTTCATTGAGCCTAGTGTTAATGTAAATGCGACTTATTATCGTGAAAATATTTTGAAAGCTGATTTAGAGCCGTGGGTACGCAAACACTTCGGCCGCAAAGCATGAACGTTCCAACAAGACTCGGCACAGTCACATAAAGCGAAAATTAAACAAGAATGGTTAAAAAATCATATTCTACGCTTCATTTCGTCGCCACAATGGCTTTCGAATTCGCCAGACGCAAATCCGATGAACTTTTCCATTTGGTCCATTTTAGAGACGCGGACTAAAAAATATGCCAGTGCTAAAGAAAGCGATTGGAAGTGAGTGGGCCAAAATACCACAAGCTCACATTCGTGCAGCATGCAACTCGTTTTTGAAGTGGATGAATTCTGAAATTTTAATTATTTACAAACATTTTTGCCATTGGAGTCAATAAAAAATATTTCACTGATAAAAAATTATTGTCGTTTGAATAGGTAACACTTCGAGTGGGTAACCGTATGTTAGCCGTGTATCAGCCTTATATTGGGATGGGTCTAATATTTTGCAATAAGGAACAAAATTACCACTTTTTTTCACAAAATTCTGAGAACCACTTTATCGTTTTGCTATGGACCCAAGTAACCATGGGCACGTTATTTCGCCTTTTTGGCTATATACAACTGAACAACGGCTACACCAGTGTTTGCAAGTTCTGATGAGGCCCGTATATAGCCAAAAAGGCGAAATAACGTGCTTATGGTTAATTGGGGAATGGCTGAATAATTATATTACGTCAACATTCAATGAGAGAGAAACGATAAACTATAACCCACGAGGACCAATTGCTGTCATTTTCAGGGTTATTATGAAGGATTTGAATTAAAATTCTTATCATATCTACTGGAACCTTATTTCAGATGCGTTTGATATACTTTTTAATAAGTAAATTTCAACGATACACAGCTAAAAAAAAGTAGTGTAAATTTCCGTTACTATGATGCACATAATCATACAAATTTACATTATAAATCGTGTAAATTGATGAGACATGTCATGCAATATTCCATATATTGTATGCAACTTTCCACCTTTGTTTGCAACATTTCTTGCAAGCTGCTAGTTTACGTGAAAAGGAAGTTTACATGCATGAATGTTCGCATGCATGGATGTTTACATCACCAGTAAAATTCAGATTTTTTTAGTGTGTAAGTATATCAACGGGTTTTGGAAGTTCTGACACTACATGAGCATGCTTTAAACTTTCCAAACTTTTCTTAACTTTGACGATGTTTGTTTTATGTTTCCATGAGATTTCCTCGTTGAGGTTTCCTAAACTTCTTTTATGCTTGCATTCTTGATATGTTTTTAGGTTTTCTGGATATCTTAAAGGTACTGAAAGGTCCTGTAATTTTCACATATGTTTCTAATGTTTTCAAGATTTCCTGACCTTTATTTAATTTCTCCTAACTTCTTCGAAGAACCGTTAACTACTCTATGGCTGATTGAACTTGATGGCAACTCTTAACTACCCTAAGCTTCCCTGAGATTCAGCGACTCCTAAGAAGTTCAGGGAACAGAGAGGTTTTAGATATTTAAGAGCTATGACGGTTTTCAAATACTCAAATATGCTCTGGGAACAACAATCAAACACTGTGACCAAATAAAATCAGAGCGTTCTTTAATGAGTTTCGTTCTGAGCAGTTATGGTGAGAGGGCGTCCATTATTCCAAGGAATATCTCGCTTTGCATCATCAGTAAACTTGGAGCCTCCCTTAGCTCAGTCGGTAAAGGCGCAGCTACAAAGCAAGACCATGCTAAAGGTGGCTGGAAACCGGATGGCCAACAATCAACAACTAGAAGACAACTGTGATACAGATGATAGTGAAAAACTGCTGGTGGTGTTGAATGGCGATACTGACGATAAGACTGAGGATGGCGGTAGTGGTGCTGCTGTTGACGAACAGGGATACAACGACCGGAAGAAACACTTCAGCACGATCCGTCCAGTGGCAGCAGTTGCGTTGGCGGCAAAATTAACCGTCAGAGGTGGCAGCAGCAACAACAGCGACGAAAGTCTGCTTGGGAAATGAACCACCCGGTCTTCTTCGTGATGTTGACATCTTCGGTTGCTCCAGTTCCGACATTAAGGGTGAGATGGAGGCTCCGGCGAAATTATTTGTTTCGGATACCAAAAATTGTTTGTGTCAACAACAACATCCGCACTGCGCAGGTGCAGAAATAATGCAGTGATGCCAGTTACTTTAGAGATCATAAAAGTTAGGTACCATGGATGCCAAACAGTGCCAATGAGTGTGCCTTGGTGTGCCCTACTATATTTTTGACTGAGTGACATAGATTTCTGGTTCCTACACGTCACTCCGATTTCAAAAATATCCATCGTCTTCTTCTTCGCCGCATTTCAAGGTTATTGCTTATCGCATATTAGCTTATCGCGTGCTCTCAACTTAGTGTCCTAGATGCACTTCCACAGTTATTAGTTGAAAGCTTTCAATGCCTGGTACCATTTTTGCATCAGTATAATTGTAAGGCAAATACAATCATACTCTATGCCCAGGGAAGTCAAGACATTTTCCAACCCGAGAAATTCCTAGACTGGACCAGCAATCGAAATCAGCCACCTCCAGCATGGTCTAGCTTTGTAGCTGCGCCATTACGGACTAAGCTAAGGTAGGCCACAAACATACCCATTGTAACCTTCGACGAATGTTTCAACCTTATATACTATATTTTGGTGTCAGATTTGCCTTATGAAATACCATTGTATTTAAATATAAATTTCATGCAAGAATTTATTGAATTATACAAATTAAAACCTAATAAATTTATTTCTATTTGATGAACTCCGTAAAGTAGAAAATATTTTTTAATAAAATAGACCGGGGAAGTTGTGAACCGTTGTAATGCTTAATTTTGGAAAAAAAATCATTCCAAAAGACGAGCAGCAAGATAAAAATACTGAATGTATCGTCAAATGAGACGACTCACAACCCTATAGGAGTTGTGCAGATAGGGTATTTGAAATTCTAGCTAGTGCAGGGAATCAGGTGGCTCCACTGCTCGAACATTGCTACAGCGAAGATTACCACCTACAGCTCGATTCGCACGAAGTCAGAAAAACCCGAAGGCGCGTAAATCACGTGATACGCGCGAAGAACAATACACGGTAGTGCGCGCTTTAGTGGCCACGTGGTGGTAAACTGGACCTTCTTATCACTGACGTTGAGGCCAGTTAATATTCCGAGGGGTCGTCTTCCGGTTTGTGTAATTTAAGTCGACACCCTGAAAAACTGTCCGTCAAGTTTAAAACCGGTGAGACAAGGGGTCGCGGTGTGAGTTAGGTTGAATTCCTCTCGAAGTGTGTGAAGATTGTGCACAGTGAACCGCTTCTCAGATGCGCTGAACCGGTCGTACGTCAACACACGACCTAGCACCACGTTTTGTATCGGAACGGTATTAGCATCGGCCCTGGTAAGGGTGAAGCGATCCAGCGACGAGGAAACACGTGGCATCCAACGGCAGTGGCGGCGGCGGTATCAGCGAGGCAAGCATCAGCAGACATCAGACAGTGATTCAAACCCTTAGAAAATTTTCCTTTTCCTAAAATAAAAAAAAAAGTGCTCCAAAGTTTGATTGAATGTCCTATGAATATATTTTTTGGCTTGGTGTTCTTAACGTAACGCTTGTGTTCTAAACTCTGCATGCACCGAAAGAAAACTTTCAGGTTGGGATTTTGTCGTTGGTTGGATTCAGGTGAGTTTCTTCTAGTGCGGTTTGCCGACCCTGAAAATTAGAGTTAAGCTAGCTCGGCTGGCTAGTGAAGACGTCCGCGCCAAATACGGTGGGAAGTCTTCATTAGTTACACCATATTGTGGGGATTTTGACAGTATTTCTCAGATTCTTTTGTTACCGAAAGTCGTCCTCTTGGATTTCAAAATGACCCAGGCATGGATTTCCGGTTCTATCAAGTCACCCCGATTCCAAACATGTATTCTGGGCTATTTAACAGTTTTTTTTTTGATTTTATGTAACCAGAAGCCACCATCTTGAATTTCAAAATGGCGTCAGACATCGGTTTACGGTCCCTACACTTCACACCGAATCCAAAAATACCCATACTGTGGGCTATTTGACAGTATTTAAAAATTGCTGTAACCGGATACCGCCATCTTGGATTTCGAAATGGCGTCAGACATGGATGTCCAGTTCCTACATGTCACTCCGATATCAAAAATACCAATATTGTGTGGTAGGGTTAACTACCCCATTTCCGGCCTATTAAGCACAACCCGCACTTAGTCTCTCTTAATCTAGCGCAGTTTAGAACCAAACGGAATGTTATTAACACTGATGGCTTCCAAATTTATTTACCTCTCCGTACGTACCGTAACATTTGATAAAGAGAAACCAATCGTTGAGATATTGTCAAAAATCTAACACTGCTTCTTGACACCAAACTCGGCCTACGGATTCTTAACTCGGCCTAACCCATTGAAACGCCTTTGAAACGCAATTAAATTCACTTCGGCCTATCGGATGAAGATGAAAATTGATTCGGTCGGAGCGCTTCTTTTGTTTTTGGGAATAATGGGTGCAAACCTTGATATCACGCGTTCTCATTGACTTCGTTCGGTAGCTTATTAACTAATGTACCGTACCAAATGCATAATTGACTTGTTAACTCTGAAATCATGGATTTATTTGAAGTTTTCTGCTCGATAGGCCCAAAATGGGCGATTAGGCCGAAGTAGTTCTCTACCCTATTTGACAATATTTAAAATAAACCTTAATTTTGTTCTACGCACTAATTTTATTTACGATTTGGTTCGTAAATGGTGGTTCCAGTGTAAAGGAACGGCCTCACGAAATTAGTTCCCAAAAAAACACGATGGACGGATACGGCTTGACAAATGGGTCTCTTTCTTTTCCAAATATATTTTACGATCTTCACTACCACTGTGTCACTACACGGTTACGTAAAAACTGAACTCTGATTGTTGTAAATATTAGGGTGGCCCTCAAATTAAATGATTTTCAAAAACTAGCCTTTTCTTATTTTTGAAAATAAAGACATACTAGACATGTTAGTGAAAGTTGTAGCTGAGTTGATTTCAAGCAACTATGTGAAAGAAATGTTTTTTTTTTCTTCTGAAAACAATGTCTTTATTTTCAAAATATAAAAGTTAGTTTTTGAAAAAAAATTAATTTGAGGACCACTCTATTATTTACAACCACCAAAATGAGGGAATTTTCAAGCATAAAAACTTCACTAGATGCACCAAACGTCTAAATATTACAGCAAAAGCTCTAGGACTACTATTCTAAATTTATATTCTGAACAATGGCAGTGCAGTGAAAGGGTTTCGTAAAAATGGTATGTTCTAAAATCGTATGTTAACTGAAATTAAACTACTTAGGATATACTTTTGTGCTCGGAGCATCTATCAGGGTCTATGTTTTTCCGAAGCAATTGCTCCAAGATTACATCCCTACCTTATTGAGCATAAGCATACCGTAGCATCCACCACCACCACCATCCTCCTGCCTCCTCTACCCAACAGCGAGCTGTTTGCGACAGAAATAACTCAATAGCAATTACTGCTCTAAATTGCTAATACATATTTCCACAATGTATTTAGCAACCATCTCAGTTGACGTTTTTATTTACGGTCATTCCACTGGCTCCGACTTGAGCCTGGGGAGAAAGATGAAAATCCACCACGTCCATCCACATGTCGCGCTGCAACTTCGGGTCTTTGGAAGACGACCGAGAAAGCGACATAAATTATTCACGCATGGTGCTTCAACAACATAGGGTGGGGGGCTTCGGGGGAAGGGGACAGTGGCTAATGGGAAGTAGTAAAAGCATAATCGGTTTTGGAGTATACGAGCTCAGCGAGGTGGTTGCGAGGTAAAGTACTCCAGTGGCGTGCACTTATAAGGTAAACAAATCAATCCCATAAATGAGTCGGCTGATCGGAGCTGAAAAGGCCGAATAGACGGGAGCTTCCACATTAGCGCGTATTCATCTCGACAATTGAGATTGCACAAGGGGTGCGAAATATTTGCACTTGAGTTTCCGATGGTCGTGGCCCCATCGTGGTCTGATGGGATGATTATAACGATGTTTAAGTAATGACGATAATGTAGCAATAATTGCAATTATTATTACCGTTCTTCCGACACTGGCGGGGAGACGGAGGTACGGCTCTTCGACGGAGATCAGCGCCCGGAATATGGATGAAGGAGAAACATAAACGTTTAATTCAATTAACATGATAATTATAATCGCCTAATTATGGTATTTGCGTTACGTGATGAGGCTCAATAATGAGCTGGCAAAATTGCCACTTAACGTCTAATTTGCCCGTCCTCTGGACGGCTGTGTCTCTCTTTCTAAGCGTCGTGTGTCGAGTTGAAGTGGTGGCGCTCACGGCTCATGTCAGGTGCGAAAAAAAAAATACACCTTGCAGCGCAACTTGTTGAGCCTATACCAACTATACATATTATGAGTATGCATTTGTTTAGCGCGCTGAGTGGCAAAGTGGCTAGTTCGCACTTGCCGAGATGATGTTTGCTTTGGAATCTCCTCTATTATTACATCATCATCATGATCATCATCACCAACATCATCAACGGTCGCAGCAGTAACGAAGAGCCACGATAATTGCTCCCCATGTCTAGGCTAGTACATACTCATAGTACAGCAAAATAGACGGGCACCCTCCTCCCCCTTCCACGCTGCCTGGGCTGCCAATCCGCGACAACAAGTGCACACAGCGAATCGCCATCACATGAACTTACCGTGCTACGCGCCGCGCGTTCGAAATTCCCATCATTCGCTATTCCTCCGCCCCCTGGCTTGATCGATCATAAAACAGAGACGACTGGCTGGTGGTAGTTGGTAGCTAACTACCACGGAAATGAATTAGCTATTGTGGATGAGTAATGCTGAATTAATGCAGCTCTTTTTTCTCGCTCTCTCGGTTGTTCTGCGCTTGAGCAAATGGGCGGGTTAAATACGTGGGAGAGAGCAATGATGGATGGGGGAGCTCAGTGCTCTGAAACAATAGACTGCAACAATGTTGCAGGGCGGTAGGCGACGAGCCAAGTGCATTGTTAAGTTGGAAAATGGAAATCGGTTGACAATAAAGTCTGTCCTGCTCCCTCTGGAGTTCCCTTGTGTAGAATAAAGCGAAATATCTTCTGAATCTCGACATGCATTTCCCAGTTAATCAACGAAACCCACAGAAACCCCGGAAATGGCGCTCCTTGATTCGATAATTCCTCACAACGAATAAGAAAAACTTACCACCAGACTTACCCGGGGCGACGTGTGTCGCCTGTCTCACGCATTGTAGATTGTAGCCACCATTTACTCCACTGACGACGACAACTACTACAACAACGACGTCCTCTGCACAGAACAAACCTGCTGCAATTGAAAGAAATCTTGACCGTGAGCGTTGAAGTTGAAGCTTTCAAGTCTCAAGGTTGGGGCGTCTGCGTGGGATGAGATTAAATTAAAGTCGTCCCCTTTCCTCCTTCTGCCTGGGCAAACCCAAGTGGCACAGCAGCTGCAGCAGAAAGCCGACTGGAATATGAACAAGTGCATGTTCCAATATTTATCCGGAGGGGACCCGTCCGCTGTGTCACGGTATTATAGCGAGCGAATATGGTTTCCTCTTGAATCCAACCTGTCTTCTGATGGAGCAGGCGGCAGCTGTGCAGTACCTTTCATTCAAAGGAGCAGCAGCCTAAGCAAAATGGAAGTCATGGACTTTTGAAGAGTTTCTCTCTTTACTTTTTTTTGATAAAGAAAAAAGAAATCGAAATGACACGGAACGGAATTGCATGATTATAATTCAACTCATGTCTTACAGTGATTTTTATGGTTATTACCACCGTCAGGATGCCATATTTAGATCGAAACACGTTTTGTTGATCGTGAGGGTTGTCGTGGAATTTTAGGTATAGTAAATGAAGCTTTTGAAGCTTGATGACACTGATGCAGTTAGGCTGGGTGCTTGAAGAAATATTGTCCTCTCCCCAAATGCGTTATTAGAGATTCGTTACATTGAAAACAGGAAAGGTCCAAGGAGTTAGTGCTCATGTCCGGCCACTAGAGGAAAATGGAGCATCACTTAACCTTTGTAGACCAGGCGCTTCCAACGACCAATCATTTATTAATAACAATACAACGGAACGTACCGTACGATATGTCCACGTTTCAACCATTTATTGGATTCTGAAGCATCGTGTTGATTTAAACAGCCCCTATGTTTCTGAATCATCTTTCCCCTTAAATGCTGCACAGTAGGCCTGGCCGTTTTGATATATTTTGCGTATCTCTGATACCAAATAGACAAGAAAAATGATGCAGGATGCTTTCATGAACTGGCTGTGTTGGTGTTTTTTTTTATCTAGTTCGTTTATTTGGAAGGCTCAATCGCGTTAGCTTTACGGAGCCGATAATTCATTGTTCACTGTGTGTAACAAAATTCACTTAATTCTATGTCTAGTAGGAGTTGGGCCGATTACTCGCGGCTTACTCGAGGTTAGAAGGGTACATTTTCGAAGGATAGGATCAGGGGAGGAGCTTGGGGTAGGGTTTCGTTGTCTCATCAGAGCGTTGTCGCCAGTATGAACGGTAGTGCTGTTCTAGCTTCGTCCGGAGTTCGACCGGCTATGGTGGGTGACCAGTGGGCGACGATGAGACTCATCGAGACGGGGGGACAAGACAAACAAAAACTAATAAAGAGAGACAAAAGACAAAAGGAATTAAATTCTTATACTAGACATTTGAAGAAAAACATAAACGGACTGCATATAGCAGAGATCACGGGTTGCCAACACGTCTCTGATAGGAACATAGGGTTGTCTTCCTTGGGCCTCGAGGGTATTCAAAAGTCGCTCTCTGGCGGCGTCATTATCCGTACATTGCCAAACTGCGTGTTCGATGTCATCGTAACCGTTTCCACACCGACAGATGTTGCTGTCCACGAGGTTTATTCTATTGAGATGAGCATCTAGCAAGTAGTGGTTGGACATAAGTCTACTCATCACGCGAATGAAGTCACGACTTAAGCCCAAGCCTTTAAACCACGCTCTCGAAGAAACATTAGGAATAATTGAATGTAACCACCGTCCAAGATTTCCAGTGTCCCAATCGGTTTGCCAACTCGAAAGGGTACTCTGACGCACTAAATGGTAAAATTCATCGTGTGAAATTTGCCTGTCATACAATTCGCCTTCCTGCGCGCCCACCTTTGCGAGAGAGTCCGCCTTCTCATTGTCTGGGATTGAGCAATGTGAGGGGACCCATACAAAGGTAATCATATATGATCTTTCGACCAGCACACACATCTGCTCCCTTACCTTTGAAAGGAAATAAGATGAGTGCCTACCTTGTTTCATCGACCAAATAGCCTCAATCGAACTGAGACTATCTGTGAAGATGAAGTAATGGTCTGCGGGCATGTTGGAAATCATCCCCAATGCGAAGTTGATTGCTGCCAGCTCAGCAACAAAAACGGAACAAGGTTCCTGAAGTTTGCGGAAGGCGCTAGAGTTTTCATTGAAGACACCGAAGCCAGTGGATCCATTGAGACGGGACCCATCTGTAAAATATCTTTTTATGCAATTGACTTGTTGGTACTTTTCAGTAAAAATACGCGGAATAATAATAGGTCGAAGTTGATCGGGAATCCCATGAGTTGCTTGTTTCATGGTCAGATCATATTCAATTGAGGAACTGCGATTGGTGAAGTGAACACGGTCTGGAGTATAACAAGGAAGACACATATCTGATGATATGTAGTGGTGGTAGATTCTCATAAATCGAGATTGTGTGTTCAGCCCAAGAATTTCTTCAAAATTAGCAATTATAAGTGTGTTCGTCACTCCGCATTTGATTAGTATTCTGAGAGAGAGCTCCCAGAAACGGTTCTGGAGGGGTGTTACTCCTGCCAGAACCTCGAGACTCATGTTATGCGTTGAGTGCATACAGCCTAGAGCAATACGCAGACAACGATATTGAATTCGTTCCAATTTTATTAGGTGACTTTTTCTTGCCGAGAGAAAGCAGAAAGAGCCGTACTGTAGAACAGAGAGAATAGTTGTTTTATAAAGCGTTATGAGGTCTCCCGGATGAGCACCCCACCATGTGCCGCAAATTGAACGGAGAAAGTTGATCCTCTGCTGACATTTTTGCTTCAAATACGTAATATGGGCATTCCAAGTGCACTTTGAATCAAACCAGACCCCAAGGTACTTGAAAGACAATGATTGGGTAATGTTTCTGCCCAAAAGATTAAGCTGCATTTGGGCTGGGTACCGCTTTCGAGTAAACACTACCAGTTCAGTTTTCTGCGGCGAGAATTCGATCCCTAGATTCATAGCCCAAGAAGACAAGTTATCTAAGGAATTTTGCAATGGTCCTTGCAAGTCCACGGCATGTGGACCTCTTACGGAAACCACACCGTCATCTGCAAGTTGTCTTAGCGTGCATTGTTCTGCCAAACAGTTGTCGATATCTTTGACGTAAAAGTTATAAAGAAGAGGGCTGAGACATGAGCCTTGGGGAAGGCCCATGTAGCTAATTCTGGAAGTTGTCAGTTGTCCAAGGAAAAAGTTCATTTGCTTTTCTGACAACAAATTGTACAAGAAATTATTTAAAATTCCAGAAAGTCCACATCTGTGCAGATTGTCTGACAGAATTTCAATGGAAACTGAATCAAAAGCCCCCTTAATGTCCAAGAGTACTGAAGCCAATTGCTCCTTTAGTGCAAAGGCCAGTTGAATATCTGTGGAAAGCAGCGCTAGACAATCGTTTGTTCCTTTGCTCTTGCGGAACCCAAACTGTGTATTTCATAGCAAATTATTTGTTTCGACCCACTGATCGAGTCTCCGAAGGATCATTTTCTCCAACAATTTCCTAATGCACGAAAGCATGGCAATCGGACGGTATGAGTTATGGTCAGACGCTGGTTTGCCAGGTTTTCGAATGGCTATTACTTTGACCTGTCTCCATTCAGGCGGTATAATGTTGTTTTCTAGTAAGGAATTGAATAAGTCTAGCAAGCGTCTTTTAGCGATATCTGGGAGATTTTTCAGAAGATTGAATTTAATCATATCGCTTCCCGGTGAGGAGTTGTTCGATGAAAGAAGAGCCATAGAGAAATCCAGCATTGAGAATGGTCTATCCAGAGAGCCGCCGCTAAGAGACGCTTCTCGAAGAATATTTTGTGCTGGAACTGAGTCCGGACAGACCTTTTTAGCGAAATCGAATATCCATCGGTTGGAGTATTCTTCACTCTCATTGAAAGATGAGCGGTTACGCATGTTGCGAGCCACCCTCCACAAGGTGTTCATTGAGGTTTCTCGTGAGAGTCCCTCGACGAAATTGCGCCAACAACCGCGTTTTTTTGCTTTGATTAATTGTTTCAGCTTTGTCTCAAGCTTTGAATATTCCTCGAAGTATGTGGAGGTTTTGTGTCTACGAAAAGCTTTGAAAGCATCAGATTTTTCTACATACAATTTTGTGCATTCTTCGTCCCAACCAGGTGTGGCTGGTCTCCTTTTAAAGGGTGTACTTGGAACTTTTCTTTTTTGTGCTTCCAGTGAGCTTTTGTAAATTAAATCGGCTAGGAATCGATATTCTTCCAATGGTGGAAGCGCATCTATTGATTCGACACCGATTGTCACCGCCGTTGCATATTTCTGCCAGTCGATGTTCTTTGTAAGATCAAATGGAACCCGAGATGGTTCTGCAGAGTGAGGGCCATACTTTATTGAAATGATGATTGGCAAATGATCGCTACCATGGGGATCATTGATAACCTTCCACTGACAATCCAATGATAGCGATCTTGAACACAAAGATAGGTCGAGTCGGCTTTCTCGAGCCGGGGGTTTTGCTATACGTGTCGCTTCACCAGTATTCAAAATAGTCAAATTGAAATCGTCACATAAATCGTAAAAAATAGCCGCTCTATTGTCGTCATATAGATCGCCCCACCCAGTACCATGGGAGTTCATATCACCCAGAATTAATACTGGGGATGGAAGAATCGAAACTAGATTCCAGAGTTGACTACGGCTAATGGAGGTTCTTGGTGGAACGTATACTGAAGCTATGAAAAGATCTTTGTTCTTCACATTTATTTGGCAAGCGACGATTTCGACGCCTGATAGAGCAGGAAGGGAAATTTTGTAGAAAGGGTAGCACTTTTTGATCCCTAAAAGTACTCCTCCATAAGAATCGTCTCTATCCAGGCGAATAATGTTAAAATCGTGGAAGTTGAGTTCTTTATCGGAAGAAAGCCATGTTTCACAGAGAGCAAATATATCACATTCAGAATTGTGAAGTAAAAATTTGAACGAGTCTAGTTTAGGCACTAGACTACGGCAGTTCCACTGTAGCACCGTGATCATATCTTCAACCTCGTTCGACGAATTATCCATCGAAAGATATGATTGATGCAAGGAGGGGCCATGAAACAGTCAATTGCTTAAGATATGATTCTAATGTTGGAAGCAAGGCAGAAACTAAGCTTCTAAGAGGGTCTTGTATGTTGAACATATTTAATATGAATTCCACAATGTCCGAAAAAGCTAGCAAACCGCGTTCGGACTTGGATTTCTTTTGAGAAGTTTGAGGAGCAGCTTTTTTGTTTTTCTTTTCTTTGTTGGGTAATGGCGGAAAATCCTTACTGCAGCCAGGAAGTGGAGCAGTAGGAGCCTTCGATTTAATTTTTTCATCCCCATTACCCTGGGAATTTTGCAATCCTCTGGGAGTGACTTTAGTTTTCTTACGGCGCACTTTCGGGGAGGAGTATTTTCGTTTTGAGGATCCGTTCGTTTTCAAAGGTGCGTGTACCACCGTAGAGTCACCCTCATCGGATGAGTCAGAGTCCGATTCTTCAGCTGACAAAATCGAAAATTACAGTGTTCACTCGGCTGTCGACAAAAGCAGACCACTCTCGATGTGTGCTACGCGATCGTCTGTTTTCTCGGCAGCAACCATTGTGTGGTCCTCCTCATTGTTCTTCATCAGCAGTTCTTTCGGTCGATGCGTCGTCGACTTTGGAAAGCAACCGTTTCGTGATGAGTGTGTGAGTGCTGACCACGTTTTGGACGCGCTCTGACCCTCGTTGGCGTACAACAATTTGCCATACAATGAAACTACTGGAAGCGGCTCCAGTTCTGATGGAGGAGGCTTTTTGGATAGCGGAAGATAAAGTGTTTATTGTGTTGTACCTTTTGACTATATTTTTAAGATGTATTGTATAGTGACCAAGAATCCTCGGCTCTGTAAAGTTAATTCGGTTGAGCTTTACCAAATAAATTAATAAAAAAAAAAAAAAAAAAAAATCGAAAATTGATTTTCATCTTGGACGGCTGATGCAGCCTTCACCATTTGTGCATATGACTGCTTGGAGCGTCCAGAGATTGAACGCTGCACTTTATCGGAGTGCTGCTTGTACATCGGGCACTCCTGCAAGGGGTGAGGATTCTCGCCACAATAAGCGCATTTTACTGATTCTTTGTGGCAAGAATCCTCTTTGTGGTTTTCACCACATTTGCCACAACGAGTTTTGTTGCCGCAATGGCTGGCTGAGTGTCCCAGCCTTTTGCAGTTGGTACAATTATATACCCTCTGTACAAACAACCGCACCGGAAAAAAAGCACCATCAACTTTGACAAAGTTTGGGAGAACTGAACCAGCGAAAGTCACCCGAAACGAGTCTGAATGCTGATAAACTTTCTTGCCATCTTGCAAAGATACTGAATGCAGTTGCCTAACATCCAGTATCTGTACCTGCTGACCGATTTTCGAGTTTTTGAAGCAACCCGATGCTCGTTTTAAATCCTCGACACTCAGACTCGCGTCGGAGACCACACCTTCTATCTCCACATCTCGAGAAAGGATGTAGATGTTGTACTCAACACTAAACAGCTCATGTTCAGCAATTTTATTTGCCACATCATAAGTCGGTGCTTCTACACGCAGTTTATTGAATCTCTCTTTATGTACCAAGATTCCCGGATACTTACGCAGCAAGTCTCTCGGAATGTCGAGAGTTTTCAAAGTTTTATTTTTAGGCCGAAAAAAGACAACCCATGGTCCTTTCGAAGACGGTTGATAGTATCTAGTTCGCGCAACGTAGGTATCTGAAGACGCCATAAGTGTTGCGCAAACGCGGTGCACAACCGCTCAAAAAGGAAAAAAAAAATACTTCAAAAAACCTTCACCAATTAATCTACTTAACTACTAGTTGTTAATATTTTGTTGCCCAGTGTATGAACAACCAAACAAAACAATAACAAAATTATATAAAAAAAAAAAAAAAAACTTTTTATTAGTTGCAAGAAGTTGCACCACTATAGCCCTCACAACCCTATCAGGGGAGAGGGCAAAGCCACGCGCAAAATTCAATAACAAAAGCGCGGCAATGGGCTAGAGAAGACTATTGTATAGTATACTTAACACCGGCCGTTTGCTCCTTTGTTTTTGTTGCTTGCTGCTTTGGAGTGGTGATGAGATGATGACGGTGAGATGATAGTCCACCTATAGCGTCGCTAAAGGTGGCTACTTCCTCTGCTGACTGCGGTTGCCTTGGGCACTGAACTTCGTCCACGGTAGGTAAAACGCGCGATATAAAAAAACCACTATGGTGGGAAAAAAAACTCCACCGGCTACGAAACCAATACCCGCAACGGAGACACGAACAAACTACGTCCGGCTACTTCAAGCTATCGGCGAGGAATGGCTGTGTTGGTGTTAGATTAGATTAGATTGAAGACATTCCTTGGCAAGGTTTCATTGCATCACACTTTATTTCGTAAAAAATGTTTGTAAAATATTTAATAGAAACAATGATAAATATGCTATGCTCTGATTGATTGTGTTTCATATTTTTTTTTAACAAAGGAACTTATTTACTATTACGGCATTTCTGACAGAATAACATTAATATGGTTCTCTTTCCTTTGAGGCAAGAAACAATATTCAAAATGTTTTTCATCCTCCGATAGAAAAATTTCGATGAAAAGGAATGAATCAAAGTTTTCGTTTGGCTGTGGTTTGAGTGATGCTGACTTTGTAAGTTTTGGCACTAAGGACTGTTCATTTTATAAAACGGACACACACTTTGGGCTAGTAAACGACTGGACAATGCGTACCATTGATACTTCGCGTATCTGCAGGTATAAAATAGACCCCACTAGCGGTCCTTAGCCTCTTGTCCAGTAACTCCTATCCCTACCTCCCCGCGGTGCCGGCTGGGGTACGAGTAACCATAGGGAAGATCGGGTAACCAACCCCGGTGGGACCATGGTCGTATGCTGGCAGGGAAAGGAGGGGGGCTCCTCTCTCCGGAGAGTGCAGTCTTCGAGCGTCTGTTCACCATGGAGGTGCGGCTCAAAACGGCGTCTGTTCTCCATGTTAGGAGTGTCTGATCAACGTTTTGGTGCCAGGATGGAACTTTTAAACAGTACTGTGCACGATGGTTCCCCGGCGAGACAAAAGGGGGTTGGTGCAGGCCCTACAAGCGAGCCTTAAAAAAGCTAAAGTACAGGAAGCAAGCGATGTAAATACGGAGTGGAAAATTCGGCATAGACCCAAGCAACCGAAACGGACTAACGATTGGAAACTCGGAACATGGAACTGTAAGTATCTCAATTTCTTGGGCAGTACACGCATTCTTTCCGATTTATTGAGTGTCCGCAAGTTCGACATCGTAGCGCTGCAGGAGGTTTGCTGGGAGTAATCGTTGGTACATACGTATAGGGATGGTTATATTATCTACCAGAGCTGCGGCAATACACATGAGCTGGGTACAGCTTTCATCGTGATGGTCGAAATGCAGAAGCCCGTGATTGGGTAGTGGCCAATCGATAGCAGAATGTGCAAGTTGAGGATTGTCAGCATAATCAACGTGCACAGCCCTCACTTAGCAAGTGACGATGACGATAAAGACGCTTTTTACGCGCAGCTGGAACGGGAATACAACAGCTGCGCAAGCCATAACGTCAAAATCGTCATCGGAGATCTTAACGCTCAGGTCGGCCACGAGGATAAAATTCAGACCGGTTATAGGAAAGTTCAGCGCTCACCAGCTAACGAACGCCAACAACCTGTTTTTTTTTTTTTTTTTTTTTTTGTATTCAGGGAGAATCTGCTCCCAGACACCTGAGAAGATAACTCAGGGTGTGGGGATGGGAAAAGTAGCACTCCCGACCCACTAAACCTTCCCCTGTGCTCTAGGCCCTTGCCCTCCCCTGAACCGCCCGAAAGCATTACATTATGGGAAGGGGCCGGTTGCGCTATTGCGCATCACTGGTGTTGTGTCAGACGCTACTGCACAGTGAGCAGCTGTGCTGGGCCTTCCTCTTGTTGTTCGCTGTTAGTTGTTCGCCTGAGTTCTAGAGCAGACGTGATAGCCAGCCAACTGTCCAGGGCCAAACAGAACAGATGTGACCGCTTACCAGCTGCGTGTGCTAAGCACTTTAAGAACCCGGTGTCACTCCTGCCTTTGCACAACGAGGGTTTGTGCAGGGCTTATCAACCTCCTGGGACGAGCTGGATGGGGTTCCAGCGTCCTTACTCTGCGGTAGTTCGTTTAGCTGCAATATCTCTACCTTGGGTTCGATAATTAACGTTTCCAGGGCACACCACGAGGAGGCGAACTACTTCATGCCAACGGCTTTTTTTTATACAGGGGGGAATCTGCTCACAGACACCTGCGAAGGAACTCAGGGTGTGGGGATGGGAGAATTTCACTCCCGACCCACTAAACCTTACCCTGTGTGCTTGGCCCTTGACCTCCCCGAAGGCATTACTTCGTGGGAGGGGTCGCTGTAGCGCTATGGCGCCTCTCTAGCAATACTCTATCGATCTAGTCAGGCAGTAGGCAACTGCTGCTCGGTACGCCACTGTCGTTGTAATTACGAAACTACGTGGGTGACCGCAGTCACCACCGCGCTCCAGTTCTCGGTGGTACCACACATCCTAGGAACGATGTTATCCGGACTGGTATCCGCTCCGCATATCGCTAGCATAGCGCTCGATACTGGCTCGAAGCGTGGACTTGCGAACACAACGTGTTCGGCGGTCTCCTCGACGCCAGCACACGTGGGGAAGATGGGAGTACTTGCATGTCCGAACCTATGCAGGTAGCTCCTGAAGCAGCCATGGTCTGACAGGAACTGTGTCAGGTGGAAGTTTACTTCCCCATGGCGCCTGTTGACCCAGCTTGATACGGAAGGTATCAAGCGGAAAGTCCACCTCCCCTTTGTGGAGTTTTCCCATTCCGATTGCCATCTCGCGGTCGACACAACTCGCGCGTTGTTGCGCACCCCTCGAACGGTCCTCGCGTCATAGCACACCACATCCTCCTTAATGATTGACATCATCCCTGCTATGACACAGACGGCCTCTCTCGAGATAGTGCGGTATGCACTGGCCACCCTCAAGCACATTAGCCTGTGTGTGCTCTCTAATTTCCTCTAAATGTGGCAGCACATAGATACTACGACCCCATCGAGGAGCCTGCGCTTACTGGCATTCGCTGCCGATCTGTTTGACAGCATACGGGATAATGCCCCCACAGCCATAGACGCTCTCTTGCAGGCGTACTCGACGTGGCAGCCGAAGCTGAGCTTATCATCGAGCATAACCCCCAAGAGTTTCAGAGAGCGCACAGACCTAATTGTGCTTCCGCCGACTGTCAACGTCGCATGCTGTATTGACATGCGATTGTTGACTACCACTTCCGTCTTGTGATGGGCGAGCTCCAGTTTCCTGGATCTCATCCATTCCTCCACAAGCTTGACGCAGTGAGCCGCTGTCAGGTCTACCTCCTCGAGGGACTCCCCGTAGACTACCAGCGTGACATCGTCGGCAAAACCTACAATTTTCACGCCTACCGGGAATTGTATCCTCAATAGTCCATCGTACATGAAGTTCCATAACACCGGGCCCAGGATGGAGCCTTGTGGCACTCCTGCGGTGACTCTAACGCATTTTTCGCCATCTTCTGTGTCGTACGTCAACACACGATTCTGGAAGTAGCTTTCCAGAATCTTATACAGCCCTCCGGGAATTTGGAGCTGGTGTAGCGAGCGGGCTATCGCCCCCCAGCACGCGCTGTTGAACGCGTTCTTCACATCTAAGGTTAGCACCGCGCAGTAACGAATGCCCCTTCGTTTCCGGTGGACCACCTCTGCCGTCTGGATGACGTCGTGGATGGCATCCACCGTGGATCTGCCCTTACGGAACCCATACTGGCTGCTTGACAGACGGTCTTAGACTCATCGATTTTGCCACCTCTAAGAACATGGCCATACGTAGTACCTACTTCCAGCATAGCCTCCCATATCGGTACACCTGAAGATCACCGCAGCAGACAGAATCGCAAATCGACCACGTTTTGATGGACGGAAGGCACTTCTCGAACAATACCGACGTCAGGACCTATCGCGGCGCAAATATCGATTCGGACCACTACCTTTGAATGGTCAAGGTGCGCCAAAAACTTTCCGTTGCCAACAACATTAGGTACCGACGCCCGCCACGGTACAATCTGGAGCGACTGAAGCTCCCCGAAGCCACAACTGAGTACGTGCAAAGCCTCGACGCAGCGTTGCCGGATGAGGGAGAGCTCACCGAAGCCCCTCTAGAGGACTGCTGGAGCAGCTTGAAAGCAGCCAATAACAGCGCTCCTGAAGGCACCGTTGGGTTCGTGGAGCGGAATCTACGGAACGATTGGTTCGACGAAAAGTGTCAGACGGGTTTGAACGAGAAGAACACAGCGCAGGCGGCGATGCTGCAGCAAGGAACCTGTCAAAATGTGGAGCGATATAAACAGAAGCGAAGACAGCAAACCCATGTTTTCCCGGATAAGAAGCGCCACCTGGAAGAGCTGAAGTGCGAAGAAATAGAGCAGCTGTATCGTTCTCAAGAAACACGCAAGCTCTACAAGAAACTCAACGCATCCCGCCAAGGCTTTGTGCCGCGAGCCGAAATGTGTCGGGATAAGGAAGAGGGTATCTTAACGGAAAAACGTGAGGTGATTGAAAGGTGGAAGCAGCACTACGATGAACATCTGAACGGCGCAAAGGTGGAGGACCAAGGTGATAGGAAGAATGGCTTCGTCGGTACAGCGGATGAGGGGGACCTACCAGCTCCCACGATAGGTGAAGTTAAGGATGCTATCCAACAGCTTAAGAACAACAAAGCAGCTGGGAAAGATGGTATCGGAGCGGAACTTATCAAAATGGGCCCGGATAAGTTGGCCACTTGTCTGCACCGACTGATAGTTAGGATCTGGGATACAGAACAGCTACCGGAGGAGTGAAAAGAGGGAGTAATATGCCCAGTATATAAAAACTGACAACTATTGAGCGATCACTATTCTTAACGCGGCCTACAAAGTGTTTTCCCAGATCATCTTTCGTCGTTTATCGCCGCTAGCAAGCAGATTTGTGGGAAGTTATCAAGCCGGTCTTGTGGACGGGCGATCGACAACGGACCTAATTTTTACATTGCGGCAGATCCTCCAAAAGTGTCATGAATATCAAGTCCCTACGCACCACCTATTCATCGATTTCAGGGCCGTTTATGATACTATTGACCGTGAAGAGCTATGGAAGATTATGGACGAGAACGGTTTTCCCGGGAAGCTGACCAGACTGATTAGGGCTACGATGGATGGTGTACAGTGCTGCGTGAAGATATCGGGTGCGTTATCGGACTCGTTTGAAAATCGCAAAGAACTTCGACAAGGCGATGGTCTTTCCTGCCTCCTGTTCAACATTGCGCTAGAAGGTGTTATGAAACGTGCGGGGCACGATCTTCAATAAGTCCAGCCAGTTCATCTGCTTCGCTGACGACGTGGACATTATCGGAAGAACGTTTCAGGCCGTGGCGGAGCAATACACCAGGCTGAAACGTGAAGCAGAGAAGGTTGGATTAAAGGTGAATACGTCGAAGACAAAGTTTCTGTTAGCTGGAGGAACAGAGCGGGATAGGGCTCGCATAGGCAGAAGCGTGACAATCGACGGAGATGAGTTCGAGGTGGTGGATGAATTTGTGTACCTCGGTTCATTGGTGACGTCGGATAACAACTGTAGCAGAGAACTTCGTCGGCGAATTATTGCCAGAAGTCGTGCTTACTACGGACTCCACAAGACCCTGAGGTTGGGTAAACTTCACCTCCGTACTAAATTTACCATCTACAAGACGCTGATAAGACCGGTAGTTCACTACGGGCACGAGACGTGGACGAAGCTCGAGGAGGACCTGCAAGCACTGGGTGTTTTCGAACGACGAGTGCTTAGGACCATCTTTGGCGGGGTATGTGAGAACGGTGTATGGAGGCGAAGGATGAACCACGAGCTGGCGCAACTCTATGGCGAATTCTGAATGGGCGGGACACGTTTTAAGAATGCCTAACAACAATCCCGCAAAAATGGTGTTTGCCTCGTATCCTGCCGGTACAAGACGAAGAGGAGCACAGCGAGCAAGGTGGTTAGACCAAGTGGAGCAGGATCTTGGAAGTGTGAGACGGTCAAGAAATTAGAGACAAGCAGCCACGGACCGAGTGGATTGGCGTAACATTGTGATGCAGGTGCAATCCTGAGGGATGTCGAACCAGGATAAGTAAGTAAGTAAGTAACATTAGGTCACATCTTTTTTGTTTGTCTACTTAGCTGGATGCTTTCTTCGGTAAATATGATACTCTATTTGTAAGCAACATTGCAAAATTTATGAACAATATATTTGAAGTAGTTTGAATTTTTTACATTATTTTATATAACATTTGCTCTAAAATGCGATTAACATCATTTTTCGTGCTCATATCGAAACAGCTGGAATACTTGGATGATTTTTAATTTGTGTTAAGCCAAATAATTTTTTTTTTTTAGTTCTCAATGATGATACACACCAATTAAAACATAAATTAATTTTGACGCTAGCTCCAGTATTTGGCGGTGTAAGCGACTTTGATCGATTCTCTGCATCGACTTTCTCTTTTAGCCACAGCATTTTTCTGCACTATTTCTGCCACACAGTTTGATAAAGAAGGTTCTCATCTAGCTTCCAGAATGGCACACGAATCAAGGAGTGTGTTTGCAGCTTAATTATTAACGAAAGAGAAGATCGGTGAAGAGAATCGATCAAAGTCACTTACACCCCTTTCTTTCTAACCCCCTCATTTGTTGTGATAAATAAGTGGTACGGTAACCTTGTGGACACCGTTTCTGCTTACTGCGTAGAAGATTGTGGGTTGTATCTATGGCTCCTTTTTTACATCGAAGAGTTGCAATATGTAAAGCGATTTCTGTTTATTTCCAAGCTCTTTTGTAATTGGAAAACGTAGAACGATCACATCAATTACCGAGGGATACTGTTTATTTTTATTTTTATTTATTTTATCCATCCAGCTCAAACCTTTGTAGGGGTAAGAGGTGGGACCATCATCATCATTTATATTTTCCTGTAAGGAGCTTATAGTTACCGTTTATGGCCTCTGGATTACAGCACTATCAAAAGGATCTAAAATGTAACCAAAAGCTGTTGTTCTACGATTTTCGTCAATTTTAAAAGTGACTATTTCGTGCTACAATTTAATAAAAAATCAAGATCTAAAATGGCAAAATTTTAACACAAATTTGTGCCCACTACAAACAATTATGCAAAGTCTCATGCAAATAGGAGAAGTTCAAATCTGATCGATTCGTCATTTGGCTCTGTTGCTCATTAGATGAATGTTTACTATTCATGACTGCAAGTTGGATGATAGCTATTTTCAGTTTGGTTTTAAGCTGATCTTAACTTAAGCTTAAAATGAAAATCGCCATAAACTCTGATCACTGACTTATGAAAAAAAAACTTCAAATCCATCATTGACCCATCCGTAGTGCAGATTCATTAATCCCGATCAATCTCGCAAAAAAACCTTCAATCAGTAATGCACACTGCACACTGGAGGGGGCCCACGGTAAAGACCGGTATGCTTGATGAATGATTATTATCAGCGAAGGCAAAAGCCTGGTAACCCCCCGAAAAAGACCCACGTCAAATTGAGGTTGCATAAATAATTGTAAAGAAGGAACCCAACAGCGCACCGTCCCTCGTCCGTGTGATAAGGCCACGAGAATGAAAAAAAAATCGGCTTTGGCAATCAACGGCCGCAGAGATAATCGACGTCCCTTCCAGATCCAGTTCGGCAACAGGTTGGCACGGTCCGCGAAAAAAGAACCTTCGGGTCTCCCACGGCATCCGAATGATAAATGAGATTTCTCCAAAGTGCAGCCTTAATTATTTTCTTCATACTTCATCAATTTCGTATTTAAATTGATTTATATTGCTGGTGCTTGCGTTTAATCAAATAACACAATTAATAACGTGTAATCAAGTTTTGAGCAGCAGCAGCAGCACCAGCGAGGAAAAAGAAAGTTCTGACCGACGACGACGATGACGACGATGCCGGCGGATCTGCCATCAAAAGCGAAGGAGTTTTGAGTAGCAATTATTCAAAAAAGTGCCGAGCCCAAGCTTGAATTAATTTCGTACCGTCACACAGCCCCGCCGCTGCGGCGAGAAAAATGATCCAAAACGCAGCAGAACAGGTTTTGGAAGAGCGTATCCAACAAACGTCTTTCTTCCTTTCTTCTCTGACGTCGTCATAGTCGTCGTCGTCGCCGTCGCTGCCGGAGCCTGGATGGAAGTGAGGGCGCGTCATCTTGCATCATTGTTTTTCTTCTGCAGCTCCTTCTGATTCAAGGTGGACCACGCCGGCGATGATCGGTGATCGTCGACGATTTCAAGTCATCACCGGGACATGCACGGTAGATTTCGACGTATTTTGCTACCTTTGCGAGATGGTTTTGAATTGGCCAAGGTAAACTGGAACACCGCGGCAGCAGCAGCAGCCATATGGCGCTTAAGGATTTAATTTTATTATTAATGATTTTATTTTACCACGCGGCAGGTTCATCGTTGATTGCTCGATCAATTATAATAGCTGGAATGGGAGAGAGGTGCAATGTGCTGTGATGGTTCTGCGCATTCGGGGGGTTGAACTTGTTCGGCTGGTTTTGCTCGGGTTCTTTGAATTGGACATGGTTGGTTGGTAATGGAGAACCATATGACTCACCTGAAGCAGCTCATGACCATCAGGTGTCATAGTTTTTGGAACAGTTGACGTTGTGAGGATTGGTTGAACAATGGCTCAAAATCGTTTCTGGATACCGACAGGTACCGTAATCCGGCGACAAATTGATTACCGGACCGTAGAAAAATCTTGATTGCATTTCATCATGAGACTTCAATGATTGTTTTCACAAGTTTCTTATACAGCAGGTCTGGGTTCAATCCTAGTCGGCACCACCTGGATGTTCTGAGGCTTCCTTCGGAAAAGAAGTACAGCCGTTGCTCCCCACCCAAGTAACAATTTTGGTTTTATGAGGGTTCTGTAGACCATGCTTTAGACTTTAAGAATGCTATATACCCTCGATAAAACCTGCAATGTTATTTGGGCGGTGAATGAGTTGATGAGTCGATATGTAGGGTTCAGGTGTAGGAGATGCCTTCCTGGCGTCGGTAGCATTGATGCTCAGCACGGAAAACAAGATCGAAGGAAAACAAATCAAGGAAAAAAAAGGTTCTCATGAAGGTCTTTGGCATAATGTCTGGGCTGAGAGAATATATGAGAGAGGTGATTGGATTGTTGGATATTTTCAGAATGATACCTGATCAACTCGAGGTCTTGAAAGAGTATACTGAGGTCTCTGATCACCTGAGGGTCTTCGGAATAATTTCTGAGGAACCTAATATTATGAGAGAACATCTAATAAACGTGATTTTTTTTAAAGTAGAAGATCTATAAAATAATACTTGATCAACCTGTAGTCTTGAAAAAATATCAATCGAACTTCATGGAGATCTTAGAATATCTGAAGATCTTTGGAATAATTATTGAACAGTCTGCTATCATATGTGAGAATATCTGTTTGTTGTAAAAGACGCTTGTGCTTCCATTTCTATTAAATTACCTGGGGTATAATTACGCGGGGCTACAAAATGGTGAGTTGACAACCTGGAAGGAGCGAATTACCTAGTCCTGGTCCTCACAAGTTCCTACTTCAAGCCTCCTCGAGTCATATGATAACAAAAGACTACCAGCCGAAACATGGACACAGCTGGGTGGCGTAGTCTGGGCAATGATTCCAGTCCGGCAATAGCAAAGTGAAGAGGTGTGACGTGAACACTGGCACGGTAACCATAGTACGATGATAGAGGAAGTGCTTCACCAAACCCGAGCGTCTGTTCACCATGGAGGTGCGGCTCAAAACGGCGTCTGTTCTCCATGTTAGGAGCGGCTGATCACTGTCCTAGTACCAGGACTCTAAACAGAGCTGTGCACGGTGGTCCCCCAGCGAGACAGGTGGTTGGGGCAGGCCCAACAAGCCACCCTGGAAAACAAACATATAGTTGCAAATACTGAAGAAAGAAATACGGATCGGAACAATCGGCACAGACCTACGCGACGAAATAAGGACTACGATTGGAAACTCGGAACATGGAACTGCAAATCGCTCGGCTCCCCGGGCTGCGATAGGTTAATCGATGACGAACTTTAACCACGCAACTTCGAAGTCGTAGCACTGCAGGAACTTTGCTGGACGAGACAAAAGGTATGGAAAAGCGGGCATCGAGCGGCTACTTTCTACCAGAGCTGTGGCACCACCAACGAGCTGGGAACCGGCTTTGTAGTACTGGGTAATATGCGCCAACGCGTGATTGGCTGGCAGTCGATCAACGCGAGGATGTGCAAGTTGAGGATTAAGGGCCGTTTCTTCAACTACAGTATCATCAACGTGCACTGCCCACACGAAGGGAGACCCGACGACGAGAAAGAAGCGTTCTATGCGCAGCTGGAGCATGTGTACGACGGCTGTTCACAACGGGACGTCAAAATCGTCATCGGCGACATGAACGCTCAGGTAGGACGGGAGGCAATGTATAGACCGGCAATCGGTCCAAACAGCCTGCATGCCGTATCGAACGACAACGGCCAACGATGCGTGAACTCTGCAGCCTCTCGGGGTATGGTAGTTCGAAGTACCTTTCCCCCCCGCAAGGATATCCTCAAAGCCACCTGGAGATCACCTGACGAACACACAGAAAACCAAATTGATCACGTTCTAATCGACGGGAAATTCTTCTGCGACATTATCAACGTAGATTCGGACCACTACCTAGTTGCAGTATGCATGCGCTCAAAACTCTCGACGGTGCATAACACACGTCGAAGTCGAACGCCGCGACGCAACATTGAGCAACTACGGGACGCCGGAGTTGCCCAGTACTACGCGCAGCAGCTGGAAGTTGCACTACCCACGGAAGAGCAGCTTAGCGCAGCTTGGCGCAGCTTGGCGCAGCTTCTCTTGAAGATGGCTGGAGGGACATCCGTTCCGCCATAGGTAGTGCTGCTGCAGCGGCACTAGGTACTACAATCCCGGACCGAAGAAATGACTGCTTTGACGGCGAATGCAAACTGTTATTTAGTAGAGGAAAAGAATGCAGCACGGGCGAGAATGCTGCAACACCGCACGAGATTGAATGTGGAGCAATACAGACAAGCGTGGAACAGACAAAACTCGGTTTTCCGAAGGAATAAGCGACAGCAGGAAGATCGAGATCGCAAAACGATGGAAAATTTGTACCGCGTAAACGACATACGGAAGTTCTATGAGAAGCTAAATAGTTCGCGCAAAGGCTACGTGCCGCAAGCCGATATGTGCAAGGACTTGGACGAACGAGTGTGAGGTGATTGAGAAGTGGAAGCAGTACTATGACGAGCACCTCAACGGTGAAGTAGCAGAAAACGAAGGTGGCACGATAACAGACCTTGGAGCACGCGCAGAAGACGACAGGCTACCGGTCCCTGATCTTCAAAAAGTTGAGGAGGAGATCGGTTGGCTGAAGAACAACAAAGCAACAGGTGTAGATCAACTACCAAGTGAGCTATTAAAATACGGTGGTGAAGCACTGGCTAGAGCTCTGCACTGGGTAATTGCCAAGATTTGGAAGGAGGAGATATTACCGGAGGAGTGGATGGAAGGTGTCGTATGCCCAATCTACAAAAAGGACGACAAGTTGGATTGCTGCAACTACCGCGCGATCACACTGCTGAGCGCCGCCTACAAGGTACTCTCCCAAATTCTATGCCGCCGCCTATCACCATTTGCAAGAGAGTTCGTGGGGCAATACCAGGCGGGATTCATGGGTGCCCGCGCTACCACGGACCAAATTTTCACGATTCGGCAGGTTCTGCAGAAATGCCGCGAATACAACGTGCCCACACATCATTTGTTCATCGATATCAAATCCGCATACGAAACAATCGATCGAGATCAGCTATGGTAGATTATGCACGAGTACGGATTTTCGGACAAACTTACACGATTGGTCAAGGCGACGATGGATCGAGTGATGTGCGTTGTTCGAGTATCGCGGACACTCTCGAGTCCCTTTGAATCTCGAAGGGGGTTACGGCAAGGTGATGGACTTTCGTGTCTGCTGTTCAACATCGCGTTAGCAGGTGTGATCAGAAGATCTGGGATAGACACGGGTGGCACGATCTTCAGGAAGTCCATTCAGCTCCTTGGCTTCGCCGATGACATTGACATTATGGCACGGAACTTTGAGATGATGGCGGAAACGTACATCAGACTGAAGGTTGAAGTTTGACGGATTGGACTTGCCATCAACGCATCAAAGACAAAATACATGAAAGGAAGAGGTTCTAGGGAAGACAATGTTAGCCTCCCACCTCGAGTTCAGATTGATGGTGACGAAATCGAGGTGGTCGATGAGTTCGTGTATTTGGGCTCACTGGTGACCGCCGAAAATGATACCAGCAGAGAAATTCAAAGACGCATTATGGCAGGGAATCGTTCCTACTTTGGACTCCGGAGGACGCTCCGGTCGAATAAAATTCGCCGCCGCACGAAGTTGACTGTCTACAAGACGCTGATTAGATCGGTGGTCCTCTACGGCCACGAGACCTGGACTATGCTCGTGGAGGACCAACGTGCCCTTGGTGTTTTCGAACGGAAGGTGTTGCGTAGCATCTACGGTGGAGTGCAGATGGATTACGGATCGTGGAGGAGGCGAATTCACGTCGTAAGAATGCCGCACGACGACCCAGTGAAAATGGTTCTAGAAAGCGACCCAACAGGAACACGAAGAAGAGGCGCGCAGCTGGATCGACCAAGTAGAAGGTGACCTGCGGACCCTTCGCAGACTACGAGCCTGGCGAACTGTGGCCATGGATCGAGTAGGGTGGAGACGACTTCTTCGGACAGCAGAGGACAAAAAGGCCTTAGCCTGATTGGTAAGGTAAAGTATAATTACGCAGCTGGCATCAATCAATCTAAGTTTTGCTTCAGAAAATGCTGCAACTGCCTGTATCTTTGATTCGAAATGACTGCACCCAATTTACAATGCATAACCATACCTGATACCAACTGGAACGTCACAATCTTTCGGGAAAAAAACAGCCTCAGATCGAAAACTGGGATCGAAAACTGGTGCTCAGCACATGACCAAATAATGGGATCTGCGTCCTGGTAACCTTGTCCACATTCACAGAGATTGCTGTCCTCCAGCCCGAAACGGAACAAGTGAGCGTTTAACGAATAGTGATTGGACATGAGGCAATACATCACACGAATGAAGTCTCGACCCACATTCAAAGGGTTGGATGTGGGTCGAGACTTCTTTCGTGGATACTTCAAAGGATACTTCGACACTTTAGGGATGGTTGAATTTAGCCATAGTGCCAAACTCCATTTACTCCATTTATTTTGCCGATAAATGAAGAAAAAATGGTTGTAGGCGATTTGTCGATTGTAAATATCGCCTTCCATAGCGCCCACCTTAGCACGCAAGTCAACCATCTCATTGCCCGGAATCGAACAATGAGATGGGACCCATGTAAAGGTGATGACAAAAGATCTTAAAGATAAAGCACTTCCAAACTCTCTTATTTTCATGAGACAACACGAGGAGTGCTTTACTGGTCTCATTGAGAGAATAGCCTCGACAGAACTGAGACCATACAAACTAAAATAGTGATCTGGTGCAAGTGAGGTGATAGCTTCTAGCGTATAATGTATTGCCGCCAGCTCAGCAACATACAAGGAAAAAGTAGCTTGAAGCGTTCGAGAGGCGCTATGACATTCGTTACAAATACCAAAACCAGTGGACGACTCGCTTAGTGATCCATCTGTGAAGAACCATCTTGCGGAATCAACTTCGCCAAACTTTGCAGCGAAAATTGACGGAGCAATCATGAAACGATGATGCTCTGGCATTCCGCGAATCTCTTGCATCATAGATAAATCAAAATTAACTGATTTGTCGAAGTCGGAGAAGCAAACACGATGAGGACTATGCTGTGAAGGGCAGACATCCTGTGTTATGTACACGTAGAACAATGACAATGAGGGTTTAGCTCAAGAAGCTTCTCAAAGTTTCCAATCACCAGTGGGTTCATAATTTCACAACGAGTGAGGAGCCTGAGAGACAATTCTGAAAACCGATCAGACAACAATGGCAACATGCCCGCTAACACTTCGAGTCTCATCGTATGAGTCGAGTGCATGTATCCTAACGCGATACGGAGACAGCGATACTGGATCCGTTCCAGTTTGATGATGTGAGTTTTAGCCGCTGACTGGAAACAAAAACTAGCGTACTCTAAAATTGATAAAATCGTTGTCCGGTACAACGTTAGCAGATCTTGCAAATGAGCTCCCCACCACGTGCCGGTAAGTGTTTGGTGAAAATTGATCCTTAGTTGGCATTTCCGCTTCAGATACTCAATGTGGTATCTCCAGGTGCATTTGGAATCGAACCAGACCCCAAGATATTTGAAGGACATAGCATGAGTGATCGGTTTACCCAAAAGTTGAAGCTTCGGTTGTGTTGGGCTATGCTTCCTAGAAAAACGACCATCTCAGTTTTCTTCGTGGAGAATTCGATACCTGGCTGAATAGCCCATATTGTCTAAGGTATCTTGTAAGGGTCCTTGCAGGTCGACCCCTTTGGGCTCTGTGACGCCGTGATCTGCAAGTTATCTCAACATGCAGTTATTGCTCAGACAATTATCAATTTACCTGACGTAGAAATTATACAAAAGGGAGCTTAAACATGAGCCCAGGGGGAGATCCATGTAGCTCAATCGAAAAGCTGTAGAGTTTCCATGAGAAAAGCTCATATGTTTCTAAGACAGCAAATTGTACAAAATATTATTGATTAATAGGTGAAGACCACAATCGTGGAGTTTGTCTGAAATGACTTTAACCGAAACTGAATCAAAATTCCCCTTGATATCCAAGAACACAGTAGCCATTTGCTCTTTTTTAGCAAATGCCATCCGAATTTCTGTGGAAAGCAACGCGAGACAGTCATTCGTTCCCTTACCCCATACGGAAACCATTGGCAGTTTTAATAATTTTCATTTCAGCTCAATTTTGAGGTTTTAAATTTAACATTTCTCTAAATTCAAACAATCCCTACCCAAGTAACAACTTTACATAAAAGTGAACAATAATTAAAATATATTCAGTTTCTATTTTAAATTTTGAAATAAAAATACATATTTTATAAATCAAAAGTTGAAAATATTTGTAGTTCTGTGGCGAACATTTAAGCTCAATTGATCTTAAGAGAACAAAGTAACAACATGTCAAAGTTGTCAATTGTATATGAAAATTGATATGTGCTTCTATTATATCGCACAGCATTGTAGATGAGAATGTTGAATATTAACTGATTAAAACATTAGTTGAATGTATGGACAAAACAAAAACACAGCAAAAAAATAATTTTAATATCACATCAAATTGGATGCACTTCAATCGTGTCGAAAATATGAGGTAATACTATTTGCCAAAAAGGACAAATTTATCATTAATACAGTGCATGAACTGACAGTAAGCTACTTTCACTGCATTTGTTTATTGTTGTGGTCATAAAAATTACATGATATTTTCTCTTGGATGTAATATTAAAATTTATTTTTTGCTGTGTAGTTTATGAAGTAATTAAATTGGGTTGTTAGCGGACTGCTTAAATAAAACAGCAAAAAAGGTTACCTTCCATAATCAAGTGGAATTACATGGAAAATATAATTTCTGCTGTTTTATACGAATAGTTAATACAAATAGAAAATTAATTATTTAAAAAAATATATTCATCCTGGATGACAAATCTGAATAACACATTCATTAAAAATATTGAGAAACTTGATTAAATCGTTATTTTCAGGATTGTGAAACATTTTCCATATTTTGGTAGCCCAGGCTTCCACACCTTTCCCGTCCATTTTATGATTGCAAGTCCATAATCATACACGCAAACCAAAAATCTATTACAATGAATGTTAGTTCCAGTTCCTATCATCCTCTGTTCATGAACATCGCAACGAATGTTAGGAATTGACCATGCAGGCGATGTAATGGTTTTTTGTCTTTTTTTATTTCGTGTTCCATCTACGCTTTCGACTATACCAGTAAGCTTGTAGAACGATGCACATTGTAGAACATTGTAGAACGACGCACACACTTGCGTCGAATCTCTCCAGCAGAAAAAGCATACGAAGTCGAGCATGCGAGAGAATGAGCGCTTCATGTTTGCTTTTTGGCTAACCATATTCAGAAGCATGGAGAGAGCAGTGGAGAAAGCACAGGTCTGATAGTCGCAACGTCCGTGGTTTCGAGTCCAGTCGGCAACCTTTTTTCTATTTTTTTCGACATAATTAATTTCACTCACTAATACACTCCACATTTTTCGGTCTCCAATTTTCTTACATCGGACCGCAGCTAGGTATATCGCATCCTCGGTTCATGCGGTCTCCACTTACATCCTCTGATGATGAATCCCACATAATTGTAAGCGAATCTTACATCCACCGGTTGGGTGTACTAAATTCGAGCAATTTTTATGTAAGTAAATAAATAAAACTGTGATGGTGCCGTCCTCCCACCGCTATTTCAACCAATTTAGCTATTTTTCTGTAGATAGCTAGTTTATTGTTGACACTAATCACTAACACAAAATCAGTGTAATTTGTTGAAAGACAACCGAGAAACAGCGGTGGGTGGACGGTACCACCCACCACTTAAATGGAGCGATTACTGAATATTTAAAATATTGTCCACCTAAAAATATTATTCTCGGCGAGCGGCGCCGGTGGTGTAGTGGTAAGCGTGATTACCTCTCACCCCAGCAGGCCTGGGTTCAATCCCAGTCGGCGCCGCCGGGATGTTCTGAAGCATAACATCTCTGATCACGCCTTCCTTCGGAAGGGAAGTAAAGCCGTTGGTCCCCGGTTCATGAGTTGATGGGTCGATAGGTAGGGTCCAGGTGTGGGAGCTGCCTTCCTGGCACGTCGGTAGCATTAGTGCTCAGCACGAAAAACAAGATCGACGGAAAACAAATCAAGGAAAAAAAAATATTCTTGGCTGAATCATACCTACCATTTGATAATCATACAACATGTTTCGCAATACTGTCACTCATCGTTACTCGGGAGACAATCGTCAATAACTCAACGGCAAGTGTAGCGAACCCAATCGCATCCGATGTGCTGTCACTACCTTGACAATCAACCAACCCATCTATAGTGATACTCAATTAGACGTATTCGTAGGACTAACTTGCTCACATGTCAGGTGCACCCGGAGGCATTCCTTTGCAGGTTCCATTCGTGGAGACATTCTAACCGACTATTGCACCTAGGCTACACCTCACAGACTGCGCGAACCACCGCCGAACGGAAGCAATCACTTAAGCCATTTATCATCTCGTTAGAGCCACCCAGAGCTCACAACACTGTAAAACCAGACAAGGAGGAGGTGTAGTTAGCAAGCGAGCAAGCCAGCAAGCAAACACAAACACACATGGTAGGTAACAACCCCGAGACGAGACGAGTAGCAGGCAGCAACACTAACAAGCAAGTGTGTGCGGTTTGAGCTGTGGGCAAGTTCAACACCGAAATCAACAACCATGATAACAGTGTGCTAATGCTTCATTTTCAACAACATTTGTATTATGCAAATTTTTTCGGCCTCTCCCGCTCTGTGTCTCAAACGCATGTCCAGCAAGTGATTCGATTGGTGCGCGGCTCGTCCCCCCTCCACTCGACGTCTAATGAGGTGGAGATTGCACGGTCCGAGCTACCTACCTACGCGCTGCGGAAGAAGCTGCCGTTTCGGTTTTGGAAAGGGGTATCGACGAAAGACTGACATGCAATCCAACAGAACCAACCCGCAACCGACCGCTCGAAGAATGGCCGGGAGCAGAAAATCTTCTACGCGTACAACATAATTTAATTCAATTTAATATGCAAATCAGGTAAATTGCTTTTGAGTCACCTGTCGCTTTATGTCGCACATATATATATTCGCTTCCTCTGCGGCTGTCTGCGCCGCTGCCGTTTTCGCACTTGGCTCTCGTTCCGAGCAGAGCTAGTCACTTTTTGTCACTTGACAGTCGGGAGAGGGACGAAGGCTGTGTAAAAACCAGTCGATGTTTATTCATACGTGTTTAATTTAAACAATTTTTGTTTTTTTATTCCATTTTTTTGCAGCGCACTACTGCAATCAGGTTTGAAACCAGTAGCCGACATTCCGAGTTGCACGGAAGATTTCTGCTCGCCACAGCAAGCATCTCATCGCGTTTGGCAATCGTGTGCATGGTGTGGGATGTAAGATTTTCGTTTCCTACGCAGAGGGCTCATTTATGGTCTGTCATTGTTGTTTCTGTTTCTGTTGGTCGAACGGAATCATCGTCATCATTAAGCCGAACAGGATTCCTGCCGGCTGGAAGCGTCACGTGGTGAAGACAGAATGTTTCATGGTTCGGTAGCGACTTGAAGATGTACACTGATTAATAACGGCCCGGCCGTTTGTCCTGACCAGTTATGGATTCGAGCACTAGCACTGCTCACGTTGAAGATGAAGCAGTAACCCACAATGGCCCAACCTTTGTGCCTTCGCTCGCAAAATTGCCTCAAAAACCTAATTCGTAAGTGAATAATTCCATCCACCAGCCGTGAGAAATACGCAGGCCGCTCCATTTTAGGAGAGAAAAACACACCGATTTTAACCCATATGCACTTTTTAATCAATTAATGAAGCAATTGAAGGCAGCTGAGCCGTTTTGCAAAGTAATAATTCGGCCTCGTTTCGTTGGTTGTGCACTGACTGGCACTGTGAAGCTCAGGTACATGCAAATGGTTTTATTTGCACACTGAGCACCCTGAGCCGGAGCGGTTGGATGGGTGGGTGAGCCTTGGAGCATTCGAATTCATTCCATTTACTCCATTTGGTTCGTTTAAGCTTCTTCGCTCTTCTTTAATCCACTTAAATGGATGTTAAACATGACGCACAGGGAGTTGCTTCCAAGCTTGGGCTCTCTGCAGCACCCACCAGTGCCGCGCAGATGCCAAGCTGAAAGGCAGTTTAAATTGTGTTCCGAATGGATTGTTTCGACCATTGAGTTAACTGATCCGATTGTTGTGGGAAATTGGGTTACTTCTGCAGGAAGTTGGTAGGATCTTTTGGTGTGGGAGATTCTCGAAAAGTCAAGGAAAATCATTAGAAGCCGCATGAAGGGAGCTATATCAATTTGGAGATCGAGCCGTTAATTTAGTTTTAACTCACCCTCTTTTGTACTACACGGTACATCATGTTCATTGCTGTTGAATTTGAACTACTTGCCAAACTCATCGAATCGATGTGCAAACCCAACTACCATTTTCAGCTTTATAAGCCAACTTTTCCAGCATTGTGCTGTAAATTAGCTGAAAAAAAGCTGCAGATACAGCTACAAGCAGAAGCTAGCAAAATATTTTTAGGTAGCGTTTGCTCAACTTTTTCACAACCATTATTCAATTTGTCAGTCGCACTGAATAATAGCAGCCAATAAACGCTAATGCCACTTATATGCAAATATTAACCAACTTTCAACTAAAGCTGCAAAACAAAGCTAATAAAATGAATATATTACTCATTTGATGGCTTCTATGCGACCAATCACTCTTGCTGAATAACATAAACAACAAAAGTGATTTTTCAACAACTAAACAACCTGTACTCAGCTAATAAACTGTGTTAGCGCCACTTTGGATGCATTTTTACAGTCAACTAGGTTTATTTTAAGACGTGCGCAGTTTCAAAGCTTTTACTCTGCTCCTTTATTAACAAAGCTGAAGTAACTACCCAACTAACAATGTTCACAACGTAAACGCTTTACTCATTTCATTTATACAGCCTCAAACTGTATTCAAACGTTAAACGATATGAGGAAACCTTTACTCAACCTCAATACAAGCAAATCTGGCGAACTTAGTCAGCTACTTATGGCTGTTGGGACAAGCTCTTATTGCATATCCAATGACGCTTTTATACAGCTGTTATCCTGCTGTTTAGTTGTGTGTGGACTTGAAAGGCGCTTATTCAACCTTTTCCCGTTTATCCTATAATCACTACTCAGCTTTCTCTTGAAGTCGGGTTAAATATTGTTTACTTTTTTGATGGGGGAATTAATTGATTTTATTTAGCTGCGATTTAAATTACTCGAAATTAACTATAATAAGAACACCACCAAATTATTTATCCTGCACCGGAACCTGGAATCGAACTCGAGACGACCGCATTGGCAAACCTTGACTTCCAACTGTGCTACGCCAACACTTTGAACTTATGTAAAAAAAATCAATATGCCCTTCTACAACAAAATCGCTGGGTAGAGACTTTATAATAGTGCACATGAATCACTTTTCTCAACTACCCAACTAACATTTTCAGCTTTGTAAGCCATTTTTTCCAGCGTTGTGCTGTAAAATAGCTGAAAAGAAGCTGCAGATACAGCTACAAGCAAAAGCTAGCAAAATAATTTTGGAGAGCGTTTACTCAACTTTTTCACAACCATTATTCAATTTGTCAGTCGCACTGAATAACAACAGCCAAAAAACGTTAATGTCTCTTTTATACACATACTAATCAACTTTCAACTTGTTACTGCAAAACAAAGCTAATAAAGTGAATATATTACTCATTTGGTGGCTTCTACACAACCAACCACTCTTGCTGAATAACATAAACATCAAAAGTGCTTTTTCAACAACTAAACATCCTGTACTCAGCTAATAAACTGTATTAGAGCAATTTCGGAAATATTTTTACAGTCAACTAGGTTTATTTTTAGACGTGTGCAGTTTTACAGCTTTTACTCTGCTCTTTTACAAAGCTGAAGTAACTAGTCGAGAAAAGTGATTCATGTGCACTATTATAAAGCCTCTACTCAGCGATTTTGTTGTAGAAGGGGATGTTGATTTGTTTACATCAGTTCAAAGTGTTGGCGTAGCACAGTTGGTAGTGTCAAGGTTTGCCAATAAGGTCGTCTCGAGTTCGATTCCAGGTTCCGGTGCAGGGTAAATAAATTGGTGATTATTTGTAACTAATTTCGATTAATTTGATTCACAGCAAAATAAACTCAATAAATTCCTTCATAAAAAAGCGTAAACGGTATTTAACCCGGCTTCAAGAGAAAGCTGTGTAGTGATTATTGGATAACCGGGAAATGGTTGAATAAGCGCCTTTCAAGTTCACACACAACTAAACAGCAGTTAAGAAGCGTAAATGGAAATTCAATAAGAGCTTGTTCCAACCATTCAAACAGCCATAAGTAGCTGACTGAGTTCACCAGATTTTTTTGTATATCGGTTGAGTAAAGGTTGCCTCATATCGTATATCGTTTGAATACAGCATGAAGCTGTATAAATGATATAAGTAAAGCGTTTACATTGTGAAAATTGTTAGTTGGGAATCCCTTGAAAGAGACCAAATCGAAGCACGATGAAATCAACAGCAAATCACTTCATTTTAGATTGTATTGCACATCGATGTTGATGTGCTGTGCTTTGAACTCGAAATGTCAAGCATACTGATATTTAAAATATCTCACTTTAAATTTAACTTATTTATCCTTGGATTTCATGTTTGCTGAATATGGATTTAAATAAATATATTGCCTTGTTCATACTGCAAGCCTTGTTATATGTTACTCAGAATATTTATCATGTTACTACCCAGATCACATGTTTTCAAGTGATATTGAACACCATTACAAGGCTTGTAGTAGAAGTAACATTGTGCAATCAACTTGATAAGTTTGACAATGTTTTGTTATAGAACTTTTCTGAATAATTCACTATTATTGAATACAGCAACAATTTCGTAATACTCGCGCTCTAGAATGCAAATTATTTCGGGTGGACATGGAGAATTATCGCTTTCTTGCTTGTAGTTGACTTGCCATCTTCGCGAGCAGGGATGCCAGATGATTTTTTTCAAAAGTCTGTATGAGTGTCAAAAAATATGTCTGTATTTGTCTGTATTCTAGAAAAAATCACCGCATTGCAGATTTCGTATTTCCCACATGTATTTTGGATACTAAATTGCTCGCCACACACTAAACTAAACAAATAAGCATTTGTTTAGTTTAGTTTTAGTTTAGCAAAAACGCACTTTTTTAAATTTTTATTCTTAGTGCAAAAAATACGAAGTCAAAAATTTAAAAGGATTTTGCTGTTTAAAATCTCGAGATTAAAAAAAAATAAAAATCCCGTTCAAGGCCCATGTACTGAACCATCGGAATTAAGTGACAACGTGAAAAAGGATCATAGGCATGTGGGTAAGGCTAAAAGAAGGGAAAATCTATTATTTCAAATAAAAATAAATGAGAAATGATCAGAACTTACCGAACAGATTTTATTATTTAGTCTTATCATACATGTTGCTTGAAAATAGACGAAAAGCCGTTTTTATGATTTCAGTGATTCCTTTTTTATTTTGATGGCTTTTCCATATTCCTTGGATGCTAGGGTTCCCTGCATCAAAGCTGCATCCATCCTGTTATGAGTTTAGTTTTGTTTAGGGTGATCGAAGAAAACAACCTTTCATTTGCCGCTGAGGAGTGAGGCAATGCAAGTAGGGTTGGCACAATTCGTCTGAGATAAGCAAAAGCGATTTCGCCATTCACCCGTTTGGTGGCCAGTACCACTCCCCAAAATTCAACACCATCATCAAAATTAGTATCCATTGGCAAATCCATGTTTCTCACCTCGCGGAATTTGTCGTCTACCATTTGCATTTCCAATTTCTTAGATAACCTACCTCAAAAACCTGGCAATGGTTTACGAGAATCATATCATCCATATTGATACGTTTCCCGATTTGATTTACAAGCGTTTTGTAGAAGTTCATCGCCATTGTTCTGAAGTGATGAACATCCTCAAGCTTGATGCTATTGGATTACAATACATCATGCAAATGTGTTTGTACGCAAGTACCCATATAAACCTTTTCCACAGTAGTTTCTGGAATGCAAAATTAACGAACCCAGGTCTTCAAGCTTCGCAATGTAGTCTGGTCTCATGAAATTATCGAGGATTTCCTTGAGCAAACGAACTAGCTCAGAAGTGAGTCGGAATATTTAAGGCGCATCCGATTGGAACAAGCGGTTTAGTTTGTTAACGTTTGGTAGAACAAATTCCGAAAACCTCAAGCAAAGCACCGTCATGGGGTTCTCCAAGATACCGCTGATTTCCTTCATCTTCTCGGCATCAAGTCCACATTCGAATTAGTATAATTTAAGTATACTTTGAGAGCTGGAAGTCATTCTAGCATCCGTTTCACCACCTCTCTAATGACAACCAGCGTGTGGCAGCCGGGTGCTTGAAGCTGTTCAAATTTCGAAAATAATTTTGTTTATTTTATGTTAAATTTCAGGAACCAATAGGTAAAAATCTGCACAAAATCTGTATTAAGTTTCAAATATCTGTATAATGTCTATAGTCTGTAATGGGTCTGTACGAAACATCAAATATCTGTATAAATACAGTTATATCTGTATATCTGGCACCGCTGTTCGCGAGTAATGTTAGGCATGTGGCTAATCAAATTCAATGAATGAAAACAGTTTTTCCAATTCAAATGATAATCAGTACATATTTTTCAACGACAACTCACTTTGTTTCAAAACGAAAATCACTTGAAAATCAATGATAAATCACTTCGATTCGTAGTTTCGCACGAAAGACAGAGTCAAGTGCAAGAGCATTTGGATTAGATGTGACAACTTTTTACCATGTAGTCTTGAGATGTGATAAATGGCACTTCTTATTCCTAGCATTGATGCTCTTATCTGAGCTTTCACCTGCTCTCAACTGTTCTTAAAGCACATCCACACACGGCCAATCATACCAACTCAGCGACTGAGAATAATTATAGCTTATGAGTAACTGTAGTTTCTTCCAAATGTGAGTAAATTTCGTATGGAAAGAAAATTCTCTGAGTCAATTATTCTCAGTCGCTGAGTTGGTATGATTGGCCGTGCAGTTATTAATTGAGAGTTTTCTATGTTAACCAATAGACGAGTGCACGGATGGATTTGTGTTCACTCACTCGACAAAAAGTGACACAACAGCGGGGCCCTGTTTACTAAAAATGAACACATGAATAATGCTCGCGTAACATTTGAAACGGGTCTATCAACTTTTGTACACAAAACTTGTTAAGCCTTTTTCGCGCGAACCGAATACGCTCACGCAAACTAACAACACCATCGAGCAGAGGAAATTCTCCTTTTACCGATAGTGCTCTTGGTTTGCGTGAACATACTTCGGTTCTCGTGAAAAGGATCTGGCAAATTATTTACAAAAGTTAATGGGCCCTTTTCAAATGATACGCGAGCATTGTGTTCATTTTTAGTAAACAGGGCCTCGCTGTTGTGTCACTTTTTTTTTTTCAGTAGATGAACTAAAGTTCACCCGTGCACAGGTCTATGCTTGAATTTGTATATTGTGTGGCAAGTACAATGACGGTTTATGTCCAGGGAATTCGAGGAAATTTCCAACACGATTTTTTAGACGGGACCTGCCACCTTCGGCTTGGTAATACCGTGCCTTTACTGATTACACACTTCGGACAATTCCAGCTGAATATTGCATTAGGTACTAAGTAACAGTGACAGAATCTCTTCGCCGACTTTCACTTTACAGGGTGATTCGGAATAGCTGTCCCTTTTAGAAAAGGTCATAACGATTGAACGCTTGCATGAATTTTTGATATCATTATATTCCAGATATTCTACATATATAACCTTCAACTAAGCATAGTTTATTTCAGATCTCTCTCCCTTTACCTTAATTACCAGCCACATTTGTCATGAAAATTAACCACAGCTGGCACGCACGCTTTAGTTCCAGCACTTTTTGAGTCCTGGTGATGCGTTTAAGCTCTGACATTGAACGGATTTCCAAGCATGGTTTTTTCAAATTCCTTTGTACCTCTATAATGATGCAAAAATAAATGTTACATTCTTTCGAAGAGATTTCAGTTTCTAAAAGATAACACATGATTTTTTTTACAGATTTATGCCATGCTGCATTATGACGTCAATGGCTGCTTGAAATCACATACGAATGAAATTTCAAAGCCTACTATCAATACAAGCTGATATTTGTACACATTTAAAACAAAAATACTTGAACATATACCCATTTTACCCGTTAAGAATTGAATATTTGTAAAATCGGTGACAGTTATTCTGAATCACCCTGTACATCCTCACTCATCCCAGCTACTTTCAGCTCACACATCGATGAAAGAAGCTATTATCTTTCTTCTAATACGACAAACTTGACAAGAAACAGTTCTATGCCCAAGTTATTAACGAAAGAGAAAGTCGATGAAGAGAATCGATCAATATTACTTAGGGCCTAATGCAATGTTCAGCTTGAATTCATGTAAACGATATACATGCTATTTCTAAACAACCCAAATTTGAGTAGGATCTACTCAAATTCTTAAAAAGTAGGGCTACCCAAAATTGAGTAAACAAAGTTGGGACTGGCAAGATGACGAATAGACAATTGAAGAATCCAACTTAAACTAATGCGCACCTGGTGACAGGAATAAGCACTATCCGACGGTGATGAGCTAGTGACAGCCCTTGGAAATTTCATTATGTTTATGAACATTTGTTAAATTACAGTGCTAGTTTGTGTAAATATGCTATTAAAATGAATGAATCTTGTACAAAACCTAAGAAAAATCTATTCTGATATGTGTCGATCCTAAAATAAAAATTACTAGTTTTCAAATAAAATTGAAAAAAAAACATGATGAGGTTATGGACATGGTTCTGTTAACAGCCATACCACATCGATTAATGTTGATATGGAGACGTGACCAACCAAATCAAATAAAAATAAAAAAGAGCCCCTGGTAAAATGAATTCCAATACAGGCATCCTATGCTGGTTATTGGTTCAATACGGTAGGATTGTATTCGAATATGATTTGCAACCATCGATTGAAGCATGCAGGAATTTCGTTAGTTTTATCATGTTTGTTCTACAATTTTTATTTTATTTCAATGCTATTTCAATAATTTAGCACTTAAATATCTAATTCCACTTACCAGAGAGGTTCTTTTTTTTTTTTTTTTTTCTCCTTTGGTTTGTTTTTTTTTCCGTCGATCTTGTTTTCCGTGCTGAGCACCAATGCTACCGACGTGCCAGGAAGGCAGCTCCCACACCTGGACCCTACCTATCGACCCATCAACTCATGAACCGGGGACCAACGGTTTTACTTCCCTTTCGAAGGAAGGCGTGATCAGAGATGTTATGTCTCAGAACATCCCGGCGGCGCCGACTGGGATTGAACCCAGGCCTGCTGGGGTGAGAGGTAATCACGCTTACCACTACACCACCGGCGCCTTTAGGTTCTATTTTTTGCCAGAGATGAAAGTGTTTCCGCTCGGCTATATTCCTGGTGATCAGGCAAACTATCCAATGCCGTCTGCGACACAGGCACTTTTGGTACTGCCTTTGTTGTCCCGCTCGTCTGAATCTACCAAACCAGGCGTGATCACCTCCTAATGGTTTAGCAGCGGATTCAGCTATAAGAAAGATGATGTTCCTGCGGATGGAACAATATATTGTTTTGATTGCTTCAACATGTAAAATTGTTCTAACAACTCACCTCAAACAGCAAAATTAATTTATTTTATTCAATTTCCGACGGGATGATCCTTCAGTATTGTATTCTCAGTTTGAATACTGTAAGATCATTGTTAACATTATTGGTTGATGTTTTGCTGGGACCAACCTATTTTTCATTTTGAAGAAATCTAAACGATTTTGCATTTAAAAATTAGGATTTACTTACCATTCTTACCGGCGCTACGTTTCTGTTCATATTTGCTTTCTGATCTATCTATATATATAAAAATGAATTTCTGTCTGTCTGTCTGTCTGTCTGTCTGACCCTTATAGACTCGGAAACTACTGAACCGATTGGCGTGAAAATTTGTATACAGGGGTTTTTGGGGCCGTGGAAGGTTCTTATGATGGTTCGAGACCCCTCCCCCTTCTGTAAGGGGGGGGGGCTCCCATACAAATGAAACAGAAATTTCTGCATAACTTGAGAACTAATCAAGCAAATGGAACCAAATTAGGCATGTGGGGGCGAGTGTGGGGGTATAAGGAGATAATCATAGGGGGTAGCCCCTTAGATAATAGGAGGGGGGGGGCTACGTACAATATAGCATGCTTTTTTTTAAATCGGCGCATAAACTCAAGCTAATATTGAATCCCGAGCAAGACCGGGCACACTCAGCTAGTATTGAATAAAGCAATTACAATAACACGTAAAACATAGTTCTCTTATCACAAACTTGAAAATATATGCAGTTTGACAGATGATCTCAAGTTCATCGCCGTTACGATTACAGCGCCGCGGTGGCCGGCATAAACTTGGATTTTTCAATATCGAACTGAATCCGAACGATGTTGTTCATTTGTCATCTTGTCAGTTCGAACTTTGTTTACTCAATTTTGGGTAGCCCTACTTTTGACGAATATGAGAAAATCCTACTCAAATTTGGGTTGTTTAGAAATAGAGTGTATCTACCTGCGTTTGGATTTACCTCAGCATTGCCAGATTGTTTTAAAGGTATCAACTTTTGACAATAATGACAAACAATATTTTCCCTTGAAAAAGGCCACAACCGATGGCCGAAATTTCGGGCAGATTACATCGTAGACGTTCCAGTCTTTAAAGACTGAGAAAGCCGTTAATCAAAGCAAAATTTTAGTTTTTGAACTATAATCGGAAATTCCGGAAGAAAACTCCGGGGAATGTTTGAATTAGCTTCTGAACAAAGCTGAAAAAAACATTTAGAGAAAGATGAAAGAAGCTCTCCTGGATGACGTTCGAGAAAAGCTTGAATAACATCCGGGAAACTTCCAAGACACGAACTGGGAAACTTGTGGTGAAAATTCAAGTAAACTATCGAAAAAAATCGGATGTCACATCACATCGGAAATCGGAAGAAAATTTCGAGAAGTAGCCATTTCCAGGGAAAGCCAGAAGAAGCTCGGAAAAACCATCCAATAGAAGTCGAACAAAAAAATCTTTGGCTTATGGTCAAACTTCCAGAAGAAAGAAATTTCTGGGAGAATTAATTGGACTTCCTGGAGAAGATAAAAGAAACTTCCTGGAGACGCTGGAAGAAACTTCCTAAGGTAGATTGGAAGAAACATTTGACGGAAGTAGGAAGCCAAAACGCTTACGGAACAGTCGAAAAAAAAACAAATACACAATTCTTAAAACATCCCTGAAGACTCCGTAATTTCCCTGAAGTTTTCGGAACATTCCTTAAATGTAGTTAGGAATATTCCATAATACTTCTAAATTTCTGAAAAGTTCTTGTAATTTTCGTAAAATTGGGGGCTGTTTTGGTGTTCTTTGGTCATCCTAGAAGCGCTCGGAATTTCCCTGATTATAATGAGAATACCGGAATATCTATAATCATCTTTGAAAGTCTCTGGACTTTCTTGAAGAGTTTCTTCAATTTATTGTAATCTCAGCATTGAAGTTCTCTGATCTTCCAGATTTTTATTTTTATTTTTTAAAGTTATCGACACTGCCTTTATAAAGCATAGAACTTCCCATAAAATGTTCTCACAATGTTATAATGTTCATGTAACTTCCCTTAAGTTTCCTAAATTTGCATAAGCCCCTCAGGACATTGCTAAAGTTTTCGGAAATTGCCTCATTGAAATTAATTGATCTGCCCTGATGATCTCTAAGCTTCACGAAAGTTCCTGAAAACCATTAAATTTCCCTGAAGTTCTTTGAACTATGTGAAGTTTCCAAAATATTTATGATGTTTCCTTAAGTTCACTGGAGTTTACTGGACTTTTCTGAAATATCCGGGTTTTTGAATTTTAACAGAAGTTAATTAAACTGTCTTTGATTTATCGAAACTTACACAATATTCTTAACTTTTTTGAAGTTTCAGAACTTTTTTAATGTTCCTGCAGCTAGTGTGGATCCGCTATAAAAATCTGATAGCATCCTTGAATTTCCGGGAAAGTTGAACAAAATTGGCAGGAGATGATGAAAGAATCATCCGAGCGAAGGCTAAAGAAGCTTCCAAGGTAAGGTAGAAGAAAATTCCAAGGAAAGTTGAATGAAACTTCATGAAGTTTAAAAATGAACTTCCGGAAGTTAAATAATGGTTAAAAAATATTTCTCGATTCCCTAGGAATTACCGGAAAGAGCCATCGACTATTTCTCATTGATGGGTAGCCAAAAACGGTGAGGAAATGCAAACATTAGTCGAAAGAGTATCCAGTATAAGGCATCTTTAGAGATGATTGTTTAGAATTTTGAAGGCTATATGAGGTATTCAAAAAGATACAAGTCTCTCACAAAAATGTTCTCCAAAATTCGAGCGCGGGCAGGCAATAATAAGTTTGATTATTTAAAAAAAAAATCGGTAAAAATCGGTATAAAATCTCAAAAATCGGTATTCTGAGGAACCTTATCTGAATATCGGTATCTCGGTATCGGTATCGGTATCGGTTCAGAAATCGGTATATCTGGCAACGCTGATATACCTTGCGCGTTCGAGTAATGTCATTTAACATGCAATGTTTTTTTTTATGATTCCGGTCGAGCCAAAGAGCTAGAGTTTAAAGGAAATATACGAGACAAGCAGTCGATTCTAGATCATAAGGTGCCGCCACACGGAGGCTTTTTCTAGTATAAAGCGAGCTAAGTGAAAGAAAACTATATTATAGCCCATAGGAACACCTAAACTATGACATGATAGCTCATAGTTATGACTTGCAAGTTATAGTTTAGAGCTATGACATAGAGTCAAATTCATTGTCGCGTGTATACTCTAGCGATAGTTTCTGTATCATAGTTGCAATAAACTATTCCATCAAGCCGGAATAGTTCATAGTTTATTGGTCATAGTTTTTTAGAAACCACTCATAGCCATCTTATCAAAATGAATTTGGAGTTGTGTTCGGAATATGGACTCTGGAGACTATGGGATAGTCCACCGGAAGATCCGGAACATCCGTAAAAGAGCTCAATTCATGAAACGGATCCTAGAGCTACTCATAAATTAATATCAATAATAACTCAATAAGACGGTATTTATAAATGGCTTATTGATTCAATTTTGATGAGATGAATTAAAACTTCTTCTTTCTTCTTCTTCTTCGCATTTCAAGCTTATTGCATATCGCATATTAGCTTATTGCGTGCTCTCAACTTAGGGCACTTCCACAGTTATTAATTGAGAGCTTTCGATGCCTGTACCATTTTTTGCATTGGTATAATTGTGTCTAGACCGGACCGGGAATCGAACCCAGCCACCTCCAGCATGGTCTTGCTTTGTAGCTGCACCTTTACCGACTGAGCTAAGGGACGCCTCGAATTAAATTAAAACTATAAACATTAAATATAGTCCCAAACTCCAAAGAAAGATCTCTGGCTGTCAAGAGAAGAAAATCAAAGAGTTCCAAGGAATAATATTCAAAAATTCCGTTAAAAGCACCTATTATGTATGATGTATTAAACACTTAAATACCACCTAGAAATCACCCACGATGATAAATTAAAAAATTATGTCTATGAGCAGTTCTAAAAAACCGAAGAGTGCTGAAATCAGTTTTCTTGAACGATCTTTTATTTTTATCCGGATAATAATAATAATATCCGGACATTCCGGAGCACCATCCAATAGGGTCCATTTTCCAGTCACAACTCCGAGTTCATTTTGAAGAGACGTCTATTCCAGGGGAGCGTCTATGATGTTCCAGAAGAGCATTCATGGTCTCCAGGGTTTATCTATGACGTCTATGAGAGTTTTCGAATAATACGGAGTTGTTCGATCAGTTTCATGAATTGACCACTTTTACGGATGTTTCGGATCTTTCAGAAGACCATCCACTGCACAAGTCCCAAAGCCGTATTTAGGAAGACAAACATGTTTGCGCCCAAACCGTCAGTTTAAGGTATATAGAGTCTTGGGGAAAGTTGCTTCATATTTTTTGGCCGATCTTTTTATGTTAGTGAAATTAGGGTGGACGACAAAATTGGTGAATTGAATATACAAAAGTTTTTATTATTTGAGATAGACCAATGCAATGTTCTAAAAAGTAACAATCAATTCGAAGCATTTTTGTTTAAGACACCAAATTTATATCTCTTATGGTTCATGAGTTATGATTTTTTTTAAACAAGCAGGTTATGGGGGCCCCTAAAAAACAGATTTAGTTGAATAACTTTTCATACGTTCATTTCTCGTAAAAACGTTGTTTTGGACACATTTAGAACTTATGATGACGCATATTGATGACGCAATCATGTTGCTATCTTTTTTGATTAGAAAGTCAATGAATATATTCTTCGTTTTTTTTTTTAATTGTCAATATCTCTAACAGGAGCAAACAAGTTTCCAAACTTTGGATTTCATTTGAAAAATCGTGTTTTTCTTCATTTTTTGTGAAAAAAAAAGGTTAGAGCGTTTTTTGTTTAAAATATTTTATTTTATTTAAAAAAATGTCATATTTTTTACCAAAAGCTAGCCATAAATTTTCAAATAAAGGGGATATCAACTTAGTCGCTTCAGCAAAACTATGCGTAGTAAAAAGTTCTGAAAGTATTTAAAACAAAGTTTCTACGAGAAATGAACTTATAAAATGATATTTAAAGAAAGTCGAACGGTACACTACCCCGAACGCCGTTACCCCAAATAGTACACTATCCCGAATGACCATTACCCCAAATGACCACTACCCCGAATTCATTTCCAAAAGCTGTAAATAATAAATTCTTTTTATATACGATAGAGAAGGGAATATTCCCTTCTTTGAATATATAAAAGAGAACATCATTAATTCGTTAAATATATGATAAAGAAGGGAATATTCCCTTGTTTGAAAATATAACAAAAGGAAATAATTCATTTTTGGATGTACGAAAAAGAAGGGAATATTCCCTTCTTTTAATGTATAAGAAAAATATATAATCAATAGTTTTTTGCAAGGGATTCGGGGTAATGCCCATTTGAGATAATAACGTGTGGAATAATGTTATAAATTTGTAATCGGTAGTTCAACGTTCCATGCACCGATTTTTTAATCCATCACGAGAAATTATTCAAATCAGGTCGAACAATTCTTCGATAAGGTTTAACAGTTTCCGACTGGTTGAGTTGGATTGCATAATAGACCCTTTGACATTTTAAATGATGAACGAAGTGCTCGAAAACTTGAAGGTTGTCATTTTCTGAAGAGCTATAAAATGATTTGGAATTGATAAATACATAGTTCCATAAAAGTAAACGCAGTGTATCATCAATAGTAAAGTGAAACTAATCAGAAAGTTTTGTCATGAAAAATATATTGTTATATATATCATATGTGTAAAATTTATCGAGAAAATTGGTATTCAGAAGATGTATTATCCAGTGAGCAAGATACTTGCGAACCTGTTTATTTATCGACGCCTGTTCTGTAATATATAACTGAAATATCATATCAAATGACCAACAAAAAAAGTGAAAAATCTGAATCAACAATAGAAAAGGGCCCATCAGCATTTGTAAACAAACCATTCCAAAGCCCTTTACTCACAAAGCGAAGGCCACCTACGCAAACCAACACCATCATCGGATAGAAGAAACTTCTACCTGCACGATGATGGTGTTGGTTTGTGTAGGTGGCCTTCAATGAGTGAGGAATGGGCTTTGGAACGGTTTGTTTACAAATGCTGATGGGCCCTTTACTATTGTTGATCCAGAAATTACTAATTTTATCATCTTTTCTGGGGAATGGTACATTCTGAGGAATGCTTTTCTGTAGAATGGTGCATTCTGGGGAATGGAATTCTGGAGAATGTTCTAGAATCTAATAATTTATTATATAAGAATTTAGAGAGTGTCATTGTGAAAAATACAAAATACAGCATTGGAAGGGTTCGCGAATTTTCACGAAGTTCACCTAGGAAAAAGCTCACGAATCATAGTGAACTTTTGCATCACTGATTTACATAAATCAATTTTAAATTGTTATTTTTATATTTAAATTGTTTATTTATTTTTTTATTCGGGGTAGTTGGACATTCGGGGTAGTGGCATTCGGGGTAACGGCGTTCGGGGTAGTGACATTCGTGGTAGTGTCACATAATCATAAATTTGAGATCATAAGCAAAATTGATTAAAATTTATTACTATACAACTTTTTAGATCGCTGCATTGGTCTATCTCAAATATTGAAAAAGTTTGTATTGTCAATTCACCAATTATGGACGACCCTTATTTCACTAACATAAAAAGATTGGCCAAAAAATACGAAGAAACTTTCCACAATACCCCATATACCTAAAAGTGATGGTTTGGGCGCAAATATTTTTGTCTTCCTAAATACGGCTTGGGGATCTTTTTGCACTGGTTCCCAGGGCTAAATTTCTGGTCATAACTCCAAGTTGATTATGACATGATGCCCTTTTTATGCTGATGAATCATCTATGAGTGATTTCGAACGATCAGAAGAGCGCTAGGATTAGTTTCATGAGTTTACTTCTTTAAGGGATGATTTTGATCCTCTGGAAGGCCATTTCGTGGACCCAATCACAACTTCGAATTCATATTGATAAGATGTCAATGAATGGTTTTGAAAAAAAAAGTAGAGTTCTAGGATAAGTTTCATGAATTGACCACTTTAACGGATGTTTCAGATCTTGCGCATATTGGTATCCTGCTTGGTAATAACCGGTGAAACTTTCTCCAGGACATAATCAAAATCCTGCTTTGTCATTTTGTTAAAATTACGGTAGTATGCTGGATCTTCGTCGCCTAGCTCCTTCCGAAGATTAGTCTCGATTCCGAAGCATTCACACCGAGCAATCCATAATTTTGTCCAGATTGTATGACTTCTCCGCTTCGCCTCTTCAAGATGAGGTACGCTACAACTGCAGCAATTCTTTTCTTTTTTTGTCTAAAGCTATCGGAAGTACCCATTTTTGCTTATCTGCAATTATTTTTTATGATGTGCACAGATTCATTAAGCGAACAAAAATAAACAAAAACATTCCATCGTGTGTACTCTTGAAAATTATATTTCATAGAACTACGTCATAGTTTTCCATTACATAGCTACTATTAGGTCATAGATAATAGTTTTTGAAATTTGTTTCCCAAATCTCATAGAACTATGATGTAGAAATCTAAATCGGTTATGTTTATTAATTAATTTTATTAGGCTCAACCGAATTAACTTTTCAGAGCCGAGTATTATTGTTCACTATACAATACATCTTAAAACTATAGTCAAAAAGTACAACACAATAAACATTTTATCTTCCGCTATCCAATAAGCCTCCTCCACCAGAACGGGAGCCGCTTCCAGTGCTTTCATTGTATGGCAGATTCACCAACGAGGGTCAGAGTGCTTCCATTGCAGCAATGGACGCAAAACGTGGTCAGCACTCACACACTCATCACGAAACGTTTGCTTTCCAAAGTTGACGACGCATCGACTGAAAGAACTGCTGATGAAGAACAAGGAGGAGGACCAAACAATGGTTGCTGCCGAGTAAACAGACGATTGCGTGACACACATTGAAAGTGGTCTGCTTCTGTCGACAGCCGAGTGAACTCTGCAAATCGGTTATGTCATAGAGAACTATAATATAAATATCATGCGCCGTGTGGCAGCACCTTTACTTGTGAGCAGTCTAAATCAATATACCCTAAAGTAAACGCCTTAATATTCTTCTTCTTTTCCACTTTCACCATTTTGTTCGGTAGCGTGGGTTGAATTCTACTTCATTGTGGACAAAAGGCCTGTTCGCGTTTAGTGTAGGTAAAAAAGAGTGACCATACTTCGACAGAGAATTTTGTCAACAACACTTGTACCTCATATTTTGTTAAGAGTGCATTCCTATAATTTAATAATTAAAAGTAGAACAATTTTCAACGTGAAATACTGGAATTGGAAGCTTGGTTTGGATCCAGAATATTCAGCCCGACGAAGCGTTATCATTAGCTACAACATAGATCCTGTTAGAGCGCATTGTATGAATATTTACGCTCATTGTTCTTAAAACAAAAGAAGCGCTTCTAACGAATCCTCTTTTTCTACGTTTATCCGTAGGACGAAGAAAATCTAATGGCGTTTCAATGCGGTAGGACGAAATTGAAACTCGTAGCACTAATTTAGAATCAAGAAGCAGTATTAGATTTTAAACGATATCTCAACAATTTGTCACTCATTATCAAATCTAACGGTACGTATGGAAAGTTGAATAAATTTAAAAGTCAGACATATTCAATTTTTTGTTTAAATTTGTTCAGCAAAGAGAGGTAAAGCACGGGTTGTGCTTAGTTGGACGGAAATTAGATCAAAATCCTATAGTACAATGTTCTGGTACCGTAAAACGGGGTTACATTGATAGTTTTTAAAGTACATTCTAAATATTTTTTACCTCATTAATGTTTTTCAAATTTTATATTTTTGAAACAAGTACTGAGGATCCAAGAGTTAATTCGTTAGTAATATGTTGAACGAAAATTAAAGCATTTGTACTATTTTTTTAGTTTTGTGACCGAACTTCAATATTTTGATTTGGGGTTACTTTGATAATGCTCGATGAATGTAGAAAAAAAATTAGTGAAACTCAAACAATTTAGTTCATTAAATCTGAAACTTTAAATGAGTATATAATCAGAAAACTTCATAAGCAATAAGAATGCAACATTGAATTTGTGATGGCTGTATCGAAAATACATTTCATAAGTGATGGTTTGAGTGCTTTTTCAAAAAGGCGAAAAACACGAAAACAGTTTTTTTTAATATTTTTGTAAAACATGTAACACATACTACATAAAAACTATATACGATATCAACGGAAATACCCTAAGCTACAATATGGAACCAATGTTTCTTATTTGGAAAAAGCACAGCGAGTAAATTTATTCTTTATATTATACTGTCAAATTTACCCGCATTATCAAAGATACCCCGTTTTACGGTACCTAGTAAACGCCCAAATTTTGATATAGTTTAATTGCCAGCTGTTGCCCCAGACTGGTGAGATGCTGAGCATGCTGAGATGATGAACATGGCACATCAAGCAATGGACAGACTATATTAAACGCATACTTACCAGAGTTAGGAGTTTGGAAAATCCCATTGCCCTTCTCGACCACAGTTCAAAATAAAGCAACGGCTTCCAGAAACCTAATAGAGAAGAAAGGGGTTAATAGGGCAAAACGCATGCTTGATTCGCTTCTATCTATCAAACTTCATACTAATGACATCTACTTTGTTATTCAATGGATTAGGAACGGTTCTTGGAAATCCAGCTGTAAATTTTTCGAAATATCAGAAACGAGCTGTACGACTGTGTCCCTGGTAAAGTTCAACAGTTCTCAGCGATAAAAACACACACAAATGACACTTTAGTACCTACGGGTGCAACAAAATGCAAACCCGCAAAAAAATATCAACGAAGGTCATCGTATCAATCTTGCCCCGGCGATATTAAATTATTCAACGTTTTTATCGCCCGGGCATATTTCTTTTTTAGGACTTACCCGTCCACGGCGGATGATGATGCTGATGATGGCCGGTCGGTGGGTCGGTCAAGATCGTTGAGATTGCAGCGAAGGATAAATATCGCTTCGGTTGAGATTCCGGGACGTGCTGACGACGACGACGACGACGACGACGAAGACGGGGGCGGAGAAGTCGATATTGATTTCGTCCGATAAATGGCGAGTTGGTGAGGTATCGGTGCACCAGCAATCAGCATCCAGCGGTGAGAAATTGGCAGGGAAAATGTGAAAGTACACTACAAACACGTCATCAAGACGCACGGAAATCATCACCCCCCGGAGGGGCAGGAACGAGCGAGTGATGAAGGAAAATAAAACATCGGTATCGATCAACGCACGAAAACGACGATGATGGGCGCGTTGATAGTGATAGCGGTGTTATCGGGTGGGATGAATTTTATTAAGATTTTTGCGGTTTGGTTTATGACGGGGTGCCAAGCTGGGACGGCTTTCCTAAAATCATCCCAATCTATGGAAAGATTTTCTTTTTTGATTCGTGAAGATTTTCGGACGGAGAATTGGATCTCCGTTGCTTGAACTCCCCAGAATTAAGATGTTTACCGATCGAAACCACAGATCTGGGCTTCGTGCCAGTGGTTTCCATTCCGTTTACCCCCCTATCCACCACCTTTCTGTGTGCGTCGATCAAGTGAACCAAAAGTCTAAGTAAGTATGTAAAATAAAAAGCACCGAAGCCGTGCATGCAGCTATTTAGCATTGCGCCGGTCGAGCGGAGCGTAAACCACGAGCACGATTTCTTTTTTTTTTTTGGCACCAGCCCCAATTCAAGGGCAGCCAGGATCTCCACCTCCATTGTTGAAATTTTTCGGGGTAAACGTTTTAATTCTGAACTGACCTACATTGATCTGCTGATCAAACCAGATCTCCAAGCGCGTCCATGAGGCGGAGAGCAATCTTTTGGCATTTCCCTGTTTGGACATCCTATAATTAAGCATTGGTCACGATGTCCGCGGGGCCAGATTGGGTAAGTGTTTTGTTCTGTGCGATTTTTTCTTCTCGTCTTCTCTTTGGCTGCGCTGCGATTTTGGAGGATAGTAATCACACTCGCAAAAGCACCAGATAGCAAACGATGTGTAGCCTCCAGAACCGGGGCCAGATTGATTTTTCGTTATCGAGTCATATCGGGTGTTTCTTTTTTTTTCGGGGAGAGCATTTCCATAGGAGTGCGAGGAGCTTTCGGGAGAAAAGGGGTGGATCTATTGTGCAAGAAACTTTGAAATATTTGAAAATACGAATGAAATGGATCATTGAAATTTGAATAAAATAAGCATGATTATTGATGAGCACACAATTTGTAGTTGCTACTTCGCTTACTTATCTTACCTTACCAATCAGGCTAAGGCCTTGTTGTCCTCTGCTGTTCGAAGAAGTCGTCTCTACTCTACTCGATCCATGGCCACACTTCGCCAGCCTCGTAGTCTGCGAAGAGTCCGCAGGTCGCCTTCCACTTGCTCAATCCACCTTGCCCGCTGCATGCCTCTTCTTCTTGTTCCTGTTGGGTCGCTTTCTAGAACAATTTTCACTGGGTCGTCGTGCGGCATTCTTACGACGTGCCCAGTCCACCATAGGCGCCCAATTTTTGCAATGTGGACGATGGATGGTTCTCTCAGCAGCTGGTGCAATTCGTGGTTCATTTGCCTCCTCCACGTTCCGTCATCCATCTGCACTCCACCGTAGATGGTACGCAACACCTCCGGTTCGAAAACACCAAGGTTGGTCCTCCACGAGCATAGTCCAGGTCTTGTGGCCGTAGAGGATCACCGGTCTAATCAGCGTCTTGTAGACAGTCAACTTCCTGCGGCGGCGAATTTTATTCGACCGGAGCGTCATCAGGAGTCCAAAGTAGGCACGATCAGACCGTCAATCTGAACTCGGGGTGGGAGGCTAACATTGTCTTCCCTAGAACCTCTTCCTTTCATGTATTTTGTCTTTGATGCGTTGATGGCAAGTCCAATCCGCCTAGCTTCAGCCTTCAGTCTGAGGTACGTTTCCGCCATCGTCTCAAAGTCCCGTGCCATGATGTCAATGTCATCGGCGAAGCCAAGAAGCTGGATGGACTTCCTGAAGATCGTGCCACTCGTGTCTAAATATCCCAGCTCTTCTGATCACACCTTCTAACGCGATGTTGAATAGCAGACACGAAAGTCCATCACCTTGCTGTAACCCTCTCTCGAGATTCAAAGGGACTCGAGAGTGTCCCCGATACTCGAACAACGCACATCACTCGATCCATCGTCACCTTGACCAATCGCGTCAGTTTATCCGGAAATCCGTACTAGAGCATAATCTTCCATAGCTGATCTCGATCGATTGTGTCGTATGCGGATTTGAAATCGATGAACAAATGATGTGTGGGCACGTTGTATTCGCGGCATTTCTGCAGAACCTGCCGAATCGCGAAAATTTGGCCCGTGGTAGCGCGGGCACCCATGAATCCCGCCTGGTATTGCTCCACGAACTCTCTTGCAAATGGTGACAGGCGGCGGCATAGAATTTGGGAGAGTACCTTGTAGGCGGCGCTCAGCAGTGTGATCGCGCGGTAGTTGCAGCAATCCAACTTTTCGCCCTTTTTGTAGATTGGGCATACGACACCTTCCATCTAATCCTCCGGTAGTATCTCCTCCTCCCAAATCTTAGCAATTAACCAATGCAGCGGTCTAGCCAGTGCTTCACCACCGTATTTTAATAGCTCACTTGGTAGTTGATCTACACCAGTTCCTTTGTTGTTCTTCAGCCGACTGATCTCCTCCTCAACTTCTTGAAGATCAGAGGCTGGTAGCCTGTCGTCTTCTGCGCGTGCTCCAAAGTCTGTTACCGTGCCACCTTCGTTTTCTGCTGCTTCACCGTTGAGGTGCTCGTCATAGTACTGCTTCCACCTCTCAATCACCTCACGATCGTTCGTGAGAAGGTTACCGTCTAAGTCCTTGCACATATCGGCTTGCCGTAGCCTTTGCGTGAACTATTTAGCTTCTCGTAGAAAGAAACGCATATTGCCCGAATTGAAGGAGTGTAACTTTGCTTCGTTCGAGTCGCCCCTGGCTTAGATTGCCTCCCTACGAACATCGATGTCGATTGATAAGGATGGAACCTCTGCGCCAACCCAATCCGGTTGCGAAGTCTAGCAGCCCAGAATAAAGATCGTTGGCGGAAGCGTCGCGCTGGAACCTAGAAGTTTGCCTGTTGCAGAAGATCAGGGTAGACAATCCGTCTACCCTGATCTTCTGCAACAGGCAAACTTCTAGGTTCCAGCGCGACGCTCCCGCCAATGATATTTATTCTGGGCTGCTAGACATCGCACCGTGTTCGGGCAAAATCATCCAGTTAAGTCATGTTTTAATTCGTTGAATGATGACGAACTTTAAACTTCAGTATAAGTAGAAATAGTTTGAAAACTAGCATAAAACAGCTGAAATAGTTATTTAAGTGATTCACAGTCTGTGATGACGTAGTAACAAAATAAATAAATTCTCAGTTGGGTAACTTGGCAGACGACCGTATGATCAAAGTGGATTCACAAGAAGCAGCTAGATGACAATGGTCAAGTGACTTGATTCAGGGAAGGCTCGTTGCCCATGTACACAGCCTAAAATATTCTGATAATTATGATCAATATTTTTCAGTTGTTGGCAGGCACACAATATTCAGGACTCCTTTAACCATTGCTATTAAGAATTAAAAATCGTTTTGCAAACTTTATGCACTTCTCGCTACTGGATGGTCGCTATGAGTTAACTCATTTAGAGTCCTCACAAGGACTTCTAGCAGCTTTGTATGCTAGCTCCTCAGTACATCAGGCTTTGTATCTTCAATCAATAATTGCACATAACCGTATTTCCAAATCATTCTCATTCACCTTTGGATGTATGCTTTGTGTAATAAGACAGCTGGAAAAGTACATAGGTTCATAGAACATTATAATTAAAATTCATAATCGGATCATTACTGTACTGGCCTGGAATCTGACATGAACCAAAAAATGTAAAAGTCATGCAACTCACAAAACTTAATCACCATGCTTGCAGTGGGACTCAGATCCGAATCTGTAGATCAAACTATTTGAACATATACAGTGGGGTCAGCGCTGGAATGTGGTCCTCTTGCTGAGAATCGAAGGTGTAGGAAATAGTTAGCTTCTTCTTCTTCTTCTTCTTCTTCTTCTTCTTCGCATTTCAAGCTTATTGCATATCGCATATTAGCTTATTGTGTGCTCTCAACTTAGTGTTCTAGATGCACTTCCACAGTTATTAATTGAGAGCTTTTGATGCCTGTACCATTTTTGCATTGGTATAATTGTGTGGCAAGTCCAATCATACTTCTATGCCCAGGGAAGTCGAGAAAATTTCCAACCCGAAAAATTCCTAGACCGGACCGGGAATTGAACTCAGCCACCTCCAGCATGGTCTTGCTTTGTAGTTGCGCCTTTACCGACTGAGCTAAGGGAGGAAATAGTCAGCAGTAGGTGGATTAATCAAGATTTTCCACTCTCTATTATATTGACTACAAACCAGTTTAAAAAAAGCTGACACGTCCTTTTGAAAAATAATCCTCATGTGATAACGTGATTATGTGCGTCTGAATATTCTTGCTCTTGGTATAACGGCACTAGCCATCCCAAGTAACATTTTTCGTTTTATGAAATACTACAAGGCTACTATAAAACAACATTTATAAAACCCTGGTCAAGACGGTTTTGCCTTTTTTACATCCACCAAAACCTCATTAAGGCTAGAATCTGTCAAGTTGGCCCACCCCGAAGAAGGTTTTGAAGGGCATATTTTTGAGGCATTTCAAGATCGATTTGCTGCAAAATGGTTATACGACGAAAGCATTGAGAACCATTTGGAATACTTATCAAAACAACAATAAAAGCCATTTGCCTTTGGCGCTTGCTAAAATTCAAAAATGAATGTTACAAAAATGTTCTTAAATTTCCTCATCTAATGTGAAAGAATTACCAAAATTATCAAAGCAGCTCCCATTTGGTGGTCTATTTTTAGGTGACAGCTAAAATCTTATTTGAAATATGCTTCGAAAGATCGAAAAAAAAAGTTAAAGGGTTGTGTCCTAGACACGACCGCAGTATGACGTAGAAAGAATTGATATTTTTCATGCATTTTTGACTATTATACTTTATCTTAAAATTTTCAAGTATTTCAATGTTTCGGTTAGGGTTCACTCAAAACAATTCAAACATTTTTCTTGACAAATAAATTAATGTGAAATTCCACATGATTTTCATTTGACCACACATAAACAGAATCGACTCAGAAGTACACATGAAATTTATACGAAAAATGAATAGTATGTGTGGTCACGCATGGTTTTTATATGTATATATATTAAGTATGTGGCCGACACATAGATATTGATTTGTTGATCACGTTGCAACAATTCATGTGTGGAACACATAAAAACTCTAGAGCAAGATCCTTAGGATGATCCTAAACAGTCCAGGATCCGAAATTATGAGGTTCATCGCCTGGCTGGCTTTCAGCCTCTCGAAGAGCGGGTTTGGCTCCCGGGTTTGACGGTATATTCAACTTGATCTTGAAGAGACTCAGCATGAAAGTGCAGTCTCTTCTAACCGCTATCTTCAACAGATGTTTGGAACTGCACTACTTTCCAAGCATCTGGAAAGTAGCAAAAATCATACCAATCTGCTAACCCGGTAAGGATCCAACATTGTCTTCAAGCTACAGACCAATCAGCCTCCTTTCAGCACTGAGCAAATTGTTCGAGAAACTCATTCTCAATCGTTTGCTCAAGTTTGTCGAGGAAAGCAACATTCTCCTTCCGGAACAGTTTGGATTCAGAAAGGGGCACTCCACCAATCATCAGCTAGTACGGGTGTTAAATAACATCCGAAGTAACAAAGCTGTATCCAAGTCCACAGCCATGGCCTTGTTAGACGTTGAAAAGGCGTTTGACAATGTTTGGCATGATGGACTTGTGTACAAGCTTTGTAACTTCAACTTTCCATTACATCTTATTAAAATCACCTGTAACTACCTCCAGCAAAGGTCGTTTAAGGTATCGTTGAATGGCTGTCTTTCAGACACGTTTTCCATCCCAGCAGGAGTCCCGCAAGGCAGTCTGCTGGGCCCCTTGCTTTACAGCATTTACACTTCCGACATTCCTCCCCTTGGAGACGGTTGCGTGTTTTTCCTGTTCGCAGATGATACCGCAATAGCCGTCAAGGGTAGGATGCCTCGTGAAATTACGAACAAACTTCAACGATGCCTTAATGCCTTTGCTGATTATGCCACCACGTGGAAAATCAAAATCAATGCCACCAAAACACAAGCGATCATGTTCCTCCATCGGCAATCGCCCAAACTGAAACCGGCTCCATCTTGTACTGTAATCATGGATGGCACAAGGGTTGAGTGGTCTACCGAAGTTACCTATCTCGGGATGTTGTTCGATGAAAAGCTCCTCTTCCGTTCGCATGTAGAGAAAACTGTAGTCAAGTGTTCCGCCTTGGTTAGGAGTCTGTATCCGCTGATTTGCCGCAGATCCCGCCTCTCAAGGGTGAACAAACTGGCCGTCTACAAACAAATCATAGCACCTGCGATCCTCTATGCAGCTCCGGTGTGGGAATCATGTGCACAGACTCACAGGAACAAAATCCAGGTCACTCAGAATAGAGTGCTGAGGATGATTCTTGATCGTCCTTTCGACGCTAGAATAACAAATTTACATGAAGAGGCAGGCATTGCCAAAATAGATTCCAAAATTAACGAAATTAAGACTAAATTTGCACAAAAATGTAATTTATCAGAACATGCTTTGATAAGCAATTTGTATATAGTAGGTTAGGTGTACATAGTAGTTGTAGGTTAGTTGTAGTTGTAAATAGTAGTTATAAGTAGTCTTCTTTTTCAAATTTTCAAACAAACCAATCCCACCAAGGTGGTCATTCTCTAAAACAGGCCTGATAGGACTAGGAACTGTAATTAATAATAATTGAAATTTCACAGGAACTAAAGTTGAAAAGACGCATCTGTGTCACTTGATAAGTTATACATGTAAACCACACAAATTCAAGAAATATAGATCATGTTTTACAGTCAGTTGTTGGTAATCCATCGAGTGTATGTCTCCTGTTAAACAATTATTTTTTGAAAATGTTGGCTCTGAATGCAAAGAAATAATTGTTTATAGGGGAAATGTTGACTTCGGCAATACCTTAACCTATTATCGTCATGGGGGTAAACAAAGTCCTAGAGCACTCAAATTTGGCCAATAGTTGCTCTGAAACACAATGTATCCACATGCCAAAATTGAGCTCTCAAGAACGTTGTTTACCCCCTGACGATAATAGGTGAAGGTATTGCCGAAGCCAACATTTCCCCTACATAATTGTGGTTTGCTTAAAATTTATTTCCCGGAAAAAAATGATCGTCAAAGTCCATGTCTTTTTCGGGTTATTGTTAAGGGTTGATGCATATATTTTGTCACGCTCTATGGGGGGAGGGGGTCTAAGATTTTGTGACACGCAATGCATTAGGTATAGGAAAAACGTCACGATAGGGGGGGGAGGTTATTAATTTTTTGCTCGATTTAGCGTGACATAATTGATGCATGGGCCCTAAGTCTCATTCCTCATTGTGGTGGACACGCCGTGATCCACCTTTAGCCGCTTGCTGCAGGACCTAGTGCCACGCCGTCCGAAGCGGGAATGAGCTGAGGCAGGAGAGCAGCGCTGATTTATATCTTTTCATATTCAAGCAGAATGATGTGCAACCAAGTGGTATTCGTTTATGATGACTGGGTTTGGGAAAAATGCTTATTTCATGAAAACAGTGATAAAATTATCATTTGTACATTTTCAATAGTTTAATTCGTGATGTAATATCCTATCGATTGGCGTATTTGGATTTAAATTTAATCTATAAATGACAAAGTTACAAGTGTTCAAAACCTAACACTCCTTCACCACACATATTTTTTGATTCGCACCCCAGTATAGTCGACAAAGACGTAGTTCTACGTCAAAAAAAAAGTAGTCCACCTTCGGAAATTGTTGATTTTACTTAATATTTTTAATTTAGGAAACAACGTATAGTTATGTTTTATATCAATCATTGCCTCCAGCCGAGATAATTTAATGATTTTCGGAATCTCTCTTACTACTCATTGATGAATTTATGAGATTAAAGTTATTTTCATGGAAAAACATCTTGAAAAACGAAGATAGTAGCAAAAAAAAAAACAAATTTAATAATAACAATATGCCGGTGGCATAAAAATTGATTTTCCATAGGCCAATTGCGAAAAAGCTTATTTGCTTACATGCAATCGCTAACAAATACGAAACGTTTTAAATTGGCTTTAATGAAGATAATTTGCAGACTAAATTGTATTTATCTGAGGTCATTTTGCTTTCTCCTATTCCGTTTAGTTTTTTGACGGCATTAATGGTGCCTGGAAAAAGTTAAACGTCAAAATTTGTTTACATTTCGATGGTTTTGCTGCGCGATCATTGCACCGAGCTTCTACTCCTGCGTTGGATCAACAAGTTGCGTGGCATCCTCGATAAGGGCGAATATCATCTATTGCAGTTCAAGACCAACAGTTGAAATGGCCTTAACTCAATTTTGTAAACAAACCTTGTAAGGCCATTTTCGCACGAACCGAAACCTTCATTCGCAAACCTAAACCACAATCGGGTAGAGGAGAATTTCTCCTACCTGTTCATTATGTTGGCTTGCCTTTGCGGACTTCGGTTCGCGAGAAAATGGCCTTACAAGGTTTGTTTACAAACTTGAGTTAAGGCCATTTCAATTGTTGGTCTTGAGTTAATCAGGAAGTGTATCTGCATAACTTGGAACAGGTGGAAGCTCAATCGTTCCCAAAAAGTTTCCCTTCTCCCGGATGATCCGAGGAAGTTAATGTGCGGTTGCTTGGATATTTTGGAACAGTTGACCCTTTCGCCGAATGAAGCCACTGCTGTGGTTCGGAAGGCAGTCAGTTTCCAGCAGACTGACAACTTCTGAAGTTTCCTGTCGGCAGTTTTCCACAGTCCCAGTTTGACACTGATGCATGTTATTCGAATCATCATCGAAACGCGATTTCTGGAGAAGGTTTGTCTGTTTTTATTCAGATCGTGTCGCAAAAGCCATTGACAATATTTTGGGATAGTCCCATCAATTTTAAGCATCTAATTTGACGGCTTCCAGTGCTTCGTGAACCGCATTTACTCACTCTTCTCAGTCGGCTGCTCTGTCTTTGTAGACCGGTTCAGTCAGAGCTGCTGGGCCTCCCAGGAAGTTCTGGAATTAGAGTCCTTTTCCTTTCCGTCGACAGCATCGCTACAATTACTCCTCCTACTATCGCTAGTATTATTGTTTGACTGTCCTTTGGCATTTTCTTGTGATTCTTCGTTTAAAAGCTCCAAACGATTTATTTGTTCTCTGTCTCTAGGCGGATCCATATTTTTAGTTTAATTTGTAAACAGTAGGGAGTTTTGTGATACACTTTATTGACACCAAAAAGCAGCAATATATGATTTTTGTTCCTGTTTGAAACCGAACGGTTTTATAATAGCTTTTATAATGATAAAATACCTTTACGTAGTATTTTGTCGGTGCATCAATAAAAAATACCGAGCAGGTGTATGATTGACAAACTGAACAGTTTTATACAGGGATAGAGTGCTGCTTTAAATTAATTTTTAAAACCAGACCCGTTTTGACTTTTAAAAGGTTTTTCAAACAGCAAAATTCTAAACTACTGACCAAGAATGTGTTGCACTTTTAAATGCTGTATTTAATCTAAAAACATTGCTTATTGCCACTATAAAACAACAATAAATCAGTGTGAAAATCAAAAGGCTGCAAAATTGCTACTTGGGATCCCTGTGCACACCTCTGTCAAAATTCCCCATTTTTCCAAATCACCTTAAAAATGAAAAGGACTCTGGTATGCGACCTGCCTTCACCCCTCCTGCAAAGTGCCAACCAGATCAGCTGCCAGAAAAGTCAAGATTTCGATCACGTCCCCGGTCGGTCGGTCGGTCGGCCGGTCGATCGGCATCCGCATTCCATGGGTCAAATCGATCGAACTTACTTTCGCGAAACGCCCGCGAGGGAGATCCTAAATCCTACTCGCGCGAAAGTGCTCCTTCACGCAAAGGCACGATCTTCCTCCCCGAATTACGGTGATCCAATGGGCTTCGTGGGCGCACACACAGTGGAAGGGTCGAAAATTAATGGTGCCATATGATATCGTCGCAATAATTAAAGTACCATCTGATGCTATCAGTTTCTCGATTACGCCGGGTTCGCTCGCTCCCGGTCCACCAGGTTGAGATATCGTCGATGGCGGTCACTACCAGCCACGGGGGTCACACCGCAGAGGCGGCGGCGGTGACGGTTGGAAAATATATTGCACCCAGGACCGTTTTTCGGTTCAACATTAAGGGTTTTATTTTCAATTTAATTACCGTGAAAATTCATTCGTCACTTCTTTAATTTTATTTTTATGTTTTTTTCTGGGTTGCGCTCTTTCCATCACCGTGTACTTTCGGTGGTTCCTTATTCGCTGGTACACGGGGTCTTGTAAGCCCCTGGGAAGGTGTTCAACGCATTTATTATATTGTTGTGTTAGGTGTTGCTGTTTTTTGTTTTGTGTTTTCGCGGTTTCACGTTACAACACCATTTTACTTGACTTGCGGGATGTAGTTTTGACCGAATTGGATTGTCGTTGGAGAAGGTGCTGAATTTGGTGGCCACCGAAACAAAACCAGGCCATATTTGGGTCAGCCGGGTGGCTTTGCAATCAGGATATACCATTATCCGACGATGTAGTTCGTGTTCCGTGGAAGAGAGTTGTTTTTGGTGAGTCATACGAGAAAGGATATCGAAATGCAGGTGGCCGAAAATTCGACATTGTCCCATGAATCACGTACCTTTAAAGTATTGTTTTAAGATGATACATATTAAAGACTCGACTTTGAACTTTATACGCCTTTTGATCGCAAATTCATTCGGAGCAATGGGTGATGAACTTGAGATTTATTCAAGGGTTCTTAAATATATCTCCTTTTTTAGTAGCCACAAAACGGTTGGTACTGTATGGGAAAGTATCCGCTACGACATTCCTCCTGTCAACGATCAATTAACTCTCGCATACGCGCCGCCACACAGCTAGCTCCAGCAGTTGACAAACCGGTTCAATTGTCACCGATTTGGCCGCACCTGATCAGGATCTCTTTCGAGCACAAAGCTGCAAACAAGCTCTCGTGACATCTGCATGGTCGTTAAAACCCCCTGGATCGCACAGTAAACGCAGATTCTCTAACACAATTTTGTACTGTCATCGTTGTCCCTGACAGAATGTGTGTGTGAGTGTGTTTTAATACCGCCCAGGTAATTAATCAACCCCGGCCGGCAGTACTTCATCTTCTACACGCGCTCGCACTCGCGCGTTAGCGGCAGCGAAATTTTACAAAAGGACCCTCCCGCTCTGCTCTGTTCCAGCGCAGATCATCAGGAAGGTGCCCACTTTGAATGACATATACGGCGGTGTTGAACGCCTTAAGGAGCACCCAACTAACTAAGAGTAGCACACGTTCATACATATAAGAAGGAGGTTGTCATTGAGTGAGGCTTACGCGCATGTACGACATCGTCATCGTTGGTTGTCGCATTCGTCAACGTCCGTCGCGGCGTTGTCGTGGTCGTGTCGGTGGCCGTACGATCGGACGGGAGGGCAATTCATTAAAAGGAATTTTGCGTTCTACGGCATGATTGCCGGGGGTGGTGGCCATGGTAGGCGGTGATCGGTGCTGGGTGTCCTACAAGTTGCAGTTTGTCACCTGAGTTAAAAAGTGAAAGAATGAAGCGAAGAAAGGCGGTGTCTCCTGGCAGTCTGCTGTTTGCGAATAATGGGTGTGGCATCTGATGGGAAGGGAGTTGCAGGTTGATCACCAACAAGAGTGAGTTTAACTAATGCTAGTTTTACTATCGTCAAATAGTAGCTATTAGTAAAACAGTAACAGATGGATGAATACATTAATAATAAAATTGAAGATAATCCAGGTGTTGGGAGCTGCCTCCCTGGCGTCGGTAGCATTGGTGCTCAGCACGGAAAACAAAATCGACGGAAAACAAATCAAGAACAAAAATGAAGATAGAAACGACAGGTACTGTAGTATTAGATTTATTTTGACTTTACATTTGATTCCACTTACTCAAAGGTTTGGATTTTGGAATTTTCTGTTTTTACTTGGCTCTACCCATAAAAAGCTGTTAAACATTTGCCTGATGACTTTAAGGTAGTTTAAGGAGTTTAAGGTAGTGAAAACGAAGAAACTGCTGTCAAAAAACTAATAGAAATGTAGTTTTAGGTTTACCATCAGTCTAGACGAAAGTTTATGATAAATTACCGATACATTCCATTTCGTACATTTGTTCAACCTTTTGCAATATTTAAATAGTTTTATGTTTATAGAATTTAATCAACTTAAAGAACTAAGCGCAAAAATAATTCTACCGACAAATGATTTTGTGCTTTATCCTTTGGACAACAGCCATGATCTTTTTTTGTACAATAAAGAAAAATCTGCCAGAAACTAGACATTCTGAAAACTAACTAATCTACTATTTTAAAGTTTCGATTGCTTTTTTTTTTAAGTTTCGAAATTTATGTAATGCACAACGATATTACTTGGAAAATATAGGAAACTGCCCAAGTAGCAATCCAGTAACCATTTAGCATCCACTCTGATTTATGATGGTTTTATAACGACAATGAACAATCCAATAAGTTTAAATATAGCATTTCAATGTGTAAAACATTCCTGCTTAGTAATTCAGCTTTTTGTTGTTGTGAAAACCTTTTATAGTCTTGCAAGAAAGTCAAAAACTGTCTTGTTTTAAAAATAAATTTAAAACAGTTATCAATCCCTCCTTAAAACTGTTCTGTAATTCAAGCATAAGCGTCATTAGCAATTGTTTATTGATATCTTGGTAAAATACTTTATAAACGTGTTCTATCATTATAAAAGCAACCATAAAACCATTTGGTTTTGCATAAGAGCAAAAAGCATTTATTGTTGCTTTTAGGCTTTTTAAAGTGCATCATTAACTCCCCAATTACTCTGTTTACAAATTGAGCTTAAAAGATGGTTCCTCATAATTAAAAAATGCCAATTTAATGACATGGAAATCTCATAGGATAGACGAAGTAGGATGAAAAATTCAAGTCGATTTCAGAAAAATTTACTTCCTTAGAAGAATCAGCACACCATCAACGACTGACCATCTGGCGGAGAAGAGTAAACTGAGCGGTGCCATAAAACATTGTCGAAAGTTAAAACACATACCAGCCTTCTCCAGATCTTGCGAAGTATCAACCGACAGCAAACCACTGAAACTGTTCGTAAGCGGTGATTAGCTGGTTTTCGATTTTAGAATCAACTCTTCGAAAATTTCATTCAAGCGTACATCCCTACATCGTTGGATGGTGCACTTCTGTAACCATCCGGAAGAAGGGGATCTTTTTCGGGAACGATTGCACTTCCAGCTGTTCGACATGCGAAATGTTGTAAAACAGTATCGCAACCTATCTGAGTAACTGCTCCCAATCCATCGGGAGAAAACCGCCTGGAAGAATCCTGGATCTCACAGCGCAACTATCGAAAGATAAACAAACTTTGACGTTTAACTTTTTGCAGACAGCTTTGCCTCCATAAATGCTGCCATAAATTGGAATGGGTTAGGATCAAGCAAAATGGCTTTAGATAAATACAATTCAGCCTGCAAGTTTTCTTCATAAAAGCCATTTTAAACCCGTATTAATTTGTTAAGGAATTCTTGAAAGCAAAACAACTTTTTCACAAATGACCCATGAAAATCAACTTTTATGCCACCGCCATGTTACAATTAGTTTGCTTGTTTTTTACAATCTTCAATTTTCAATCAACCTTTTCTTAACCTTCTCCAGGGTGGGCCAACTAGACATATTCTAGTCATAATGAGGTTTTGGTGGACGCATTAATGACAAAATAGCCTTGACCAGGGTTTTATGAATGTTGTTTTATAGTTGCTTTGTAGTATTTCATAAAACTTAAAATGTTACTTGGGTGGATCTCAAGTACAATTAGAGTCATGAGAAAATTTGCAAAAACTCAGCTCGAAGTTTTTCAGATCCGCTCATCAATATCTTCCCGCATGTTGTAACAATGAAAGCTGAATTGCGAGAGCAATGGCTGATTTTTGGTAAGTTAAAAAAACAGTGTTTTCTTAAAGCTGATAAACAAGCTCTATAGAATCATTTTTAACTAAATAATACACTTCCAATCACTCAAGTAAGTAATACTTTTAGAATTCTGCCGAAGGGTTGCTTAAGTATCTTTACAAATTGCCAGACACTGTAATTAAGCCATTATAAATGACAGCAAAGTTATCACAATTTCCGTCCTACTGAGAATATTAAATTTTGTAAAAGTTGTGTGAACAAAAATGAACAAAAAGCCTATACAAAAGCTCACAAATAATGGAACATACTACCGAAAAAAAGAAAAAATGCCGACCACCATTTCATCGTTCGTATTCAAGTTTTTATTTTCCCTTGATTTGTTTTCCGTTGATCTTGTTTTCCGTACTGACTACCAATGTCTACTGACTACCAATGTCTACTGACTACCAATGTCTACTGACTACCGATGCCAGTGAGGCAGCTCCCACTTCTGGACCCTACCTATCGGCCCATCAACTCGTGAACTGGGGACCATCGGCTTTACTTCCCTTCCGAAGGAAGGCGTGATCAGAGATGTTATGCCTCAGAAAATCTCGGCAGCGCCGACTGGGATTGAACTCAGGCCTTTTAGGATGAAAGGCAATCACGCTTACCACTGCACCACCGATGCCACTTATATCCAAGTTTCAAGCATATATATATATATTTTCAAATCTCAGATTTGACCAATGCTTGTTAATCATAAATTGTTAATTAATGTAAAGGTTCTTCATGTCCGGAAAGTAGACTTGAGCAATTTAGGTCAGTAGTCTTTAGCAATTTTTAATGAGGAACTTATCGATTCGGAGTTACATTAGCTGGACAGTTATCAACAGGACAATCACAATTCTACAGAAAATCTCCATTCGACGGCACACGGATGCTTGGTTCATTTCCGGCATGGTACATTGATGATTGTTCCTTGACCGAGAGCTCGACTTTTTTGTTCGGCCACATCGAAATGTATCCGTTTACCCATTGGTTAGGTACGATGGACAGGAGCGGCCCTCGACATTCCATCGTTTCAACAATGGTAAAATTATGTTTTTTTTTCTTTTATAAAATGATGGAAATTTCATTATTACCATTTCTTGCAACATTTTTTCGCCTTTATCTGTGATTTTCTTAATTTGTATAGAGTGTTTCCAAAACCAAACCAACTAAAACAGCACCAAAACAACAACTTTTGACAGCTATCGTTGTCATGCTCCTCTTTAACATAATTTTGTTCAAAGTTACAGTACAATGTTAAAGCAGCTATTAACTTCCTGTTTCTTTAAATAATACAGTGAGTAGCTATTAAATCAGCGAACAGAAGTTCTATTGCCAAAATAAGACAGGCAATGTATTTATATAAATAAGTGTTCATTGTCAAAATATCTAAGGTACATCCAATGTTTACATCGATAATAAGGACACGCCTTTATTTTTAATAAATATGAATTGATTTCTGAATAATGGTTGATGTAATGCTGATCAAGTAATTATAAATGCTTTAAAACGCTATTTTATATTCTAAAAATAGAATTAGTTACTGTTCCCGGCGTTGATGGAAGTTTCGGGTCGCCTTCGGGTGTAAAGCAAAAATCTTGAAACTCAAACTCACCACATTTTTGTGATAATCGTAGCTGATGTGTTGTGATAGCTTGATATGTGGAGCAACGATATTACAGCTTGTAATATAACCACCAGACATTTGACCACGAAAATCAAGTGTGATCTTCGGAGAGATTGATATTTGACTTTTTGTGTTTTCTCAACACTGATTGAAAGCTTATAGCTCCTAATAAGTCTACATGATGTCACGATCTTTTGTGATGGCAGTCGTGGTGTAGTGGTAAGCGTGACTGCTTGCCCTCCCCAGTTTGTTTAGGTTCATTCCAAGCCGAGATCATTGGAATTTTGCTGAGGTGAAAAAATCCATGGAGGAAATTAAAGCCGTTGGTCCTAATCCTGATGATTTTTTTTCCTGACTGCCGTTGACTCTGACTACGATGTCATAGTTCTTACGGAAACTTGGCTCGATGACCGCATTAATTCATCTCAATTATTTGGCAGTCTATTCACGGTATTTCGAAACGACCGCAACCACTAGAATAGTACCAAATCGCGTGGGGGAGGCGTTTTGATTGCGGTATCCAAACGCCTAAGCTCCTGCATTGATCCTGCTCCAGTTTGCACTTCTCTAGAGCAGCTGTGGGTCAAAATAACGACGCCTCGTAGATCAATAAGTATTGGCGCTATGTATCTACCTGCAGACCGGAAATCTGATTCGAGCAGCATTGCAAACCACATCAATTCGATTGGTACCGTGTTCTCTCGACTAGAACAAAATGACCTAGCTCTGATATTTGGTGACTACAATCAGTCTGGGCTCTCATGGAACGTTCCTGCAAACGATCTTCCTAGCATTGATGTTCTTCGCTCGAACATACCCGCATCATGCTGTGCTCTCCTTGATGGTTTCAACCTGCAAGGCTTAACGCAAATCAACTCGATACTGAATAGCAACTCTCGGCTGCTTGATCTCGTTCTGGCGAACGAAGCTGCAGGACTGGAATGTTCTATCCTAGAAGCCCTAGAGCCTTTGATTGGTATCGACACCAATCATCCTGCGTTGGAAGTTTCCATCAACCTATCTGTTCCTGTTCGCTACGATAACCCTCCCTGTTGATGTACATGAGCTCGACTTTCGTAGAGCACATTTCGTCACGCTGAGTCACTCGCTTGCCCAGGCAGATTGGTAGCTCCTTGACACGTGTTCATCTATTGATGAAGCCGTCAACTACTTCGCTGAGGTCGTTGGCCGGACTTTAACTGATTCTGTCCCACCGAGGAGACCCTCTCCCAAACCCGCATGGTCCAATGCTCGACTACGGAATTTGAAGCGTCTGAGATCGAAGGCCCTCCGTAAATACTGTCGTACTCGTAACCCATTCACCAAAAGATTATTTTCAACAGCGAGCAACAAATATCGCACATATAACCGCATTCTTTACAAAAGCTGCAAGGCGTGTGAAGGCTAGTTTACGGCTTAATCCAAAGCAGTTCTGGTCATTCGTGAATACCAAACGAAACGGGAGGGGCTACCAGTCGAAATTCACCTGGGTGATAGAATCGCTAGCAATTCCCTTGAGAAATTTAATCTTCTGGCAGAACATTTCAAAAGCATTTTCAATGACACTACGGCTTCGTTGTCTCAAGTTGCTGAAGTGGTGAGGGACACTCCCAGTGATGCTTTCAATTTTTCGATTACCTCGGTTACAGTAGACCTCGTCGAATCCGCCATCAAGAAGCTGAAATTTTTTAATGCTGCTGGCCCTGACGGGATCCTCTCAAGCATCCTGAAGCGATGCTGTTCAGAGCTTACAACACCGCTTTCGAAGCTGTTCAATATTTCATTACAGTAGAGGGAGTTCCCTACGCGTTGGAAATCGTCATTCATGTTCCCGATCTACAAGAAAGGAGACAAGAGAAACGTCGAAAATTACTGAGGGATCACATCACTCAGTGCCTGCTCTAAAGTTTTCGAAATCATCATCAACGACGCATTATTCTCCAGCTGCAAAAATTACATTTCTCCTGACCAACACGGTTTTTATCCCAAGAGATCAGTTTTAACAAATCTAGCTCCGTTCATTTCTTTATGTCTTCGGAGTATGGAAGCTGGAGCACAGGTGGACGTTGTATATACAGATCTTAAGGCTGCAGTTGACCACTCCATACTGCTAGCTAAACTTGAAAAACTCGTTGGTTCAAGTCCTACCTGACCAATCGGAAAGTTTTTGTTAGAATCGGATCAGAGCAATCGGACTATTTTACAAACAGCTCCGGTGTTACTCAAGGTAGCAACTTGGGACCATTGCTATTCTCGATTTTTGTGAATGAGGCCGGACTGATCCTCCCAACTGGTTGTCGATCGTTCTACGCGGATGATGTGAAGATTTATGTGATTGTTCGTAGCTTCGCCGATTGCTTGCGGCTTCAGCACCTAATCGATACTTTCGAAGAGTGGTGCTCAAGAAACTATCTCACGTTGAATGTACAAAAATGTAATTTTAACTCATTTCATCGCAAGCTGAAACCAGTGGCACTCAACTACAGGGTGCGTGACGAATTTTTGCAGTAAATTTCAAATAGTAATTTCTCATGCTTGTGCATCATGATTTAGATATATTTGGCAGCACTGGATAGCTTATACTGTTAGGTGTAAGATTTAAACAAACAATGTTGAGTAAACGTAAAGATGTCGAAACATGAGAGCAATCTGTCATCCGTTGTCGCTTTGTTGCGCGCCGGAGTATGCATGAAAGAAATAATTCGGTCGGTAAATGTGTCTGAAAGAACAGTGTATAATATTAAAAAAGGCTTGGGAAAGTGATAAGACGGAGCACCTGCTCATACTGCTAATAAAGCACAGAAATGGCTTACGGATAATATTTCGTAAATTTGGGAGGAAGAAATTTGGCCCCCAAGCAGTCCCGATATCAATCCGTTGGATAATTTTGTATAGGGCGTCGTCCAACGGGATACCAATAGAACCCCTCACACCACACTTAAGTCGCTAAAAGCTAAAATCAAGGCAGTGATGACATCTATGGATCGAAACATTTTAAAACGTGCCTACTACAGTTTCCGGAAGCGTCTAACTACAGTCGTTGAAAGGGAAGGCAATTTTTTTGAATAAATTTACTTACAACTTCCATATGTTGCGAAAGAAAATAAATCGCACAAAATTCATTGCTAGAATAACTAACTGGTGTATTTTTTCTCAAATATGCCATTTACTGCAAAAATTCGTCACGCACCCTGTATACGATAAATCACCAACTTCTGCAACGTGTGGGCAATGTTCGTGACCTTGGAATCACGCTGGACTGCGCCTTAACATTCAAGCCTCATTACTCGGGCATCGTTGCGAAAGCTAACAGGCAACTCATTTTCAAGATCGCTGACGAGTTTCGTGATCCTGTCTGTCTAAAAGCTATATACTGCTCTCTAGTGCGATCGATCTTGGAATTCAGCTCGGTAGTATAGTGCCCGTATCAAGCAGTTTGGATAGCGAGGATTGATTCTGTTCAAAGGAAATTTGTTCGGTATGCCTTGGAATGACCCTGTGAACCTTCCGCCGTACGAAGATCGTTGTCAACTCCTGGGTCTTGAAACACTAGAACATAGGCGGACGATTAGTTCGCAGCGAAAGTACTTATTGGTGATATCGACTCTCCATGAATCTTGGCTGAATTAGAAATCTACGCACCCGAACGAGTTCTTCGGTCGAGGAGTTTCCTGCATCTTGGACCTCATGCTGTGAACTACAGCTTGCATAACCCAATACGGTTCATGTCTGGGCGTTTCAATGAGTTTTACGAGTTTTTCAACTTTAACTGTGCAGCGGAAACCTTTCGTCATCGTATTCAACGCAGACTCCTGAGAAGGTGAGTAGCTGTCCATTTAATGTACGTGAAGAATTGTGCTACCTGTTTATTTTTTGTTTCCTGTTCAACTGCATGACGAGGACTTCTACCTGATTCACGGACAACTCTATGCCATAGGAGGATAACTTTTCTTATGCTATAGACGTGATTAATGTTCGTTGTAATTGTATTGTTTTATTGTGATTAATGTATTTCGAAAAGATATGGGGTTTTTGCGCCATTTCTAGGTTTTTCTCCATCAGGTTTCATTTAGACACGTTAAGTCCGATGAAGAAAAACAAATTAAATAAATAAATAAATGTGTTGGGTGAGATATCTTCATTTTATTGTCGTCAACGATTGGACAGTGATTGGCACTCGGTTTCGGAACAGAGACCTTTAAATAAAGCAATCAAGAAGGCAGGCTTCAGACTGCTGCTATGGATTTCAAATTGATAAACAAAACCGAACCATTGCGTGACTCTCTCGCAGTCAATGTAGTTGCTGAGTTTGATTTTTCGTTTTTCGGTAGAAATAGGAATGTGGAGCTAAGAGAAGATTGTGTACATGCAATGCAAGTTCACCGGTAAAACGGAACACGATTATGCGAACTATTTTTAAATGAAAAATTGGCTTTTCACTCAAAATTCAATACTTTTAATTTATTTCAATCTGTAACAATAAAAAAAAAATAGCCCGATTAAGAAAGTTTAAATTTGTTTGAAAATTACGTCTCTGACAGACTCAGATTTAAAATACGTGAAGTTAACGATTTAAAGAGTTGAAAGGAAATGCTATACTAATATTAACATGAAGCTTTAGTGCGATAATTTATTAGTAAGAGAAAGTTCTGAAAGCTAGAGTGTGAAAATTGTACAGAAGTTGAAATTGAGCATTAATGCGGCAGTTCATAATCATATGTGCACTCCTTTACCTACATCATACTTTGATGGATGAGGGCCACCATCGTGACATTCCCTTATCACAACATACAGCTCACCAGCCCCATCTGTGTTTAAACCCTAATAAATCAACCATTACGACAAAACGGTCCTTTTTCAGGACCACCATAAATTTGTTAAAAATTATTTTTTAGACATTTGTCAAGGTCATCAATCGGACGTCAGTTCCCATATCAAGATAGAGCTGGAATTGGGGCGTAACAGCTTTTGTAAACAATGACTTCTTTCGATGATGGCTTGAAAGTCAAGGCTCGCCCATGAAAAACCAACATCACCATCAGGTAGGGCGAGACTTTCCCTACCGGCGGTAATGTTGGTTTGCGTTAGCGTGCCTTAAATTCCTAAAAATCATCGAGAAAATTCATTGTTTACAAAAGCTGTTACGCCTAATTCCAGCCCTATCTAGATATGTTTAAATCTAACAAACCATGTACTTTAAGGCAACATTGGGGGTGCGATTTCAAAAACCAAAGTCGGTCGTGGTATGGTATGAAGGTGGTCTGATTTTGATCCAGAGATGATGGATTTTAATTCTTAATAAGCCAATCGAAAGGATTTTTTTCTACAAATCTGTTAAAATTAAGACTTGATCATTTTTCAAAATGTCACTATTGAAAATTTAACGGCTGTGCAACTGTTGCTATGATAATTAAAATTATTGCCGATTGCCTGCGAAAAGTGATTTCCCTAACACAGATTTCAAAGTTGAATTCCAACCGAAAGGAAATGAAAGGCTGCCTGTAAGCAGCGAGCTACAGTCCACATGAGCATCCATAGAAAGAGGAAGAAGCTGCACCACTATTGATCGGAATCAGTAGCTCTTTGTGAGTTACTGTGGGCCTTTGTCAAGTGCGTCATACTTAAGAGTACAAACAGAGATAACCCCGCTCAAATTCCTATTCCTACACAAAACGCAAGCTCCTGCTGCAGTTAACAAATAAGATTTATTATATAAGACCACGTAGTCCTACGTCACCATTGCGTACAACCCCATAAGGCTGTCGTTTCACGCGCTTCAATGTGATGTGTTCATATATGTCACACGCTCTGTATAAGCCGCAGTCCGGAACAATAGGGTTAGTTGATTACAATCAAGAAACCATCAGCTGTACACTAAACATGCGCTAACTTAAAGGTACTATTTGAACTTACTGGAGCTGAATTTTAACCACTGCGAAAATTGTCCAGCCGGCAACTTATTTAAAACAGTTGCAAAAAAGGACTACAGACAGTTGTAGTTTTTACAAAAATCAAAAAGTTCCGTTCAGTTAGCGATCTTTAGTGTATTTAAAAACATACATGTTGCAAAACGGTTTTGGAAGCTGTTCCGTGACTTATTTCTGTCAGAAACATGTTACTGCAATATCTTGGTACGGGAAAGCTCTACATAAGCAATTTTTTAACGTTTAAAGTTGCTTTATTTAAGAGGTCTACTTTCTAAATTTCATCTCATTACAATACAGCCATGGTAAACATGCTTTGGCCACTTGTAATTCTCGGCATATGTATGAAAAACAAACACTTTAACCTCCAGTTCACTCATTCGTCATCTAATTGCCCGATGTCAACGGTAATCATTAGTTCTGCGCCCACTGGCTCCCCCTATTAACTACACATATCTACTGCGGAACCAATTGTCACTCTCTACTAGAGTGTGCCAGCAAAACCCAACCTCACCACACAGCCAACCAACAGCCGGCAGCCAACCAGGCAGGCCAATAATGCAATGCTCCTTCAGACGGTGAACCCGAATCGAATTAGCAATAAATCATACTAATAAATTATTGAAACAATTTATTTTTCATACTTCATTTGTCAAAGCCGGTGTGAGTCCATCGGAACGCAACGTGCAGCTCAATGTTTTCCTCCACATCATGCAGTTGTGGCTGCCGTTGCTGCTGCTGCTGCTGCTGCGACAGTTTTGAGTCAGCGAGACCCTCCTCAGCGTCGGTTGTCGTCGTTGTCAGAGGCCTTCGCTCGTCGGCCGGCTCAGGTGATCACGGTTCGTTAACGGTTGTCATTTGGCAAATTTTCCCTCTCTATGCACACACTTTTTTTTTAATACGAACAAGTCGATGCACATTTGCATTAATCCCGGCTTCGTCACCATGGTGTAGTGCAGTGTGCCGTACCAATGAATAGTTGAATGCCTGGCTAATAATCGGCACAAACACACACACACATCCTCTGACGGAATCGATCGTAGACAGACAGAGGGACACCCTGTCGTACAATTTTTCAAAACAACCGAACCGATTTACATTTTTACGCAGCAGCAACATTTTCACCGGTGCTACGATGCAGTTGGTAAGTAAAACATTCCGGATTATGATTCATGCTAGTCCGATGGGGGTGGACCGGAGGAAGCTGCAGGGGGGGGGGGGGGGGTTTCGACGGACTGGCAGGTAGGTATGTCTCCAATCAAATGGATCGATTCAGCCTGACAGTGTCGCATTGGCGTACTGGGAGGTGACAATTTTTCACATGGCGATCTTGATAGACCATCACGGTTTGTTAGAATTATTGCGGTACTGACCTAGAGAAAACAGGATCTGTTCGGTTTGGCTGATTGGCAATTTCTTAGCAGAGGGGTTTATATTTGAGTGCTTTTTATACTGGCTGAAGAAATGCAGCTTATGAACGGCGTCGTAATCTAATTGTATGTAAATAGTTTATATCTACTCAATAGTGATAATGTTTTAGAATTCTCGATATATTTTATATGGAGCAGGAGGTTTCAAGCTTTTTGATAGACGGAGCACTTTTGGAAATAAAATTTCATTGCGTAGCACCGATTTTGGAAGTGTTAAGGGAAAACATATTTTTAGTCTTCAAATCGTAAATATTTTTTATCATAAAATAAAACATAGCCAATTGGTGGGAATCTATCGAATATATGAGAAATAAATTTTGGTGAATAACGCTAATACCTTCTCCAAATTTTGATTTAAGATAAGGTTCAAACGTAGGAAAATAGGAGAGGATCATTTTTCCTACTATGTACATGTCATGAATTTTGGATTTTGAGACGATCTATCATTTTGTTGAATACCTTCATCGACAATAAAATTTCCGTATATTATTTTCTATCCGCCATGGATTAGTACATGCAATCCTTAAAAAATCTCTCTAATTTCTCCATCATTACAGGTTTCTTCATAAAAAGAAATACAGTGGTTGTAATGAATGCACAGTGGGCCAGATATGGAATCTAGCAGGACAAAACTAATAATTTCTCGTGGTGACGTCGCAGCAGTTTGATGTCTTCGGCATGCTCAGCTATGCAAGTCCTACTTTGTAAATTAAAGAAAAGGAAACAGCTCAGCTAAGTTGTTCTGTTTCGTATCTTATGAACCAAGCATTTTTTAGGCTTAGTTCCTCGGACATAGTTGGAGATCACGTTTAACAAAACTGATGAAGGCATCAAAACCATCAGAGCAATTTAATATCGATTTTAGTTAATTTTGTAAAACTATACAGCTTAAACTGTAGTTGAAATCAATTTTCTATTTGTTTTCTTCCATATGTTTTGTTTAATTTGTTCCTGAATACTTACAGGGTGTTTGGTTCCAAGTTTAACATATATTTTAGGCTTGATAGGGCTTCCAAAGTTATGAAAAAATCCCCATGAAACATAGGTTTGGAAACGACTGATTACATTTTTTTTTTCTTGATTTGCTTTCCGTCGATCTTGTTTTCCGTGCTGATCACCAATGCTACCGTTGTCAAGTAGGCAGCTCCCACACCTCGAGCATACTTATCGACCCATCACAACTCATGAACCGGAGACCAACGGCTTTACTTCCCTTAGTCTTGGAGGCGAACCAGCCCAAGGCTGAAAGCTACCCTAATAAAGTTAAATAATAATAATAATAATTTACTTCCCTTATTCCTCAGAACATCCCGGCGGCACCGACTGGGATTGAACCCAGGCCTGCTGGGGTGAGAGGTAATCACGCTTACCACTACACCACCAGCGCTATTAATTCAACATTCTATGTTTTGTGTCATAGCCAACTTTGGTTAGCTATATTTTTTTTTCAATCTTAATGTGTTTTTCTGATATGACATACCAAATGAAAGATTTAAGTCATCAAAGCTTCTTTGAGAGGATTTCAATTAATTTTAACTATGGTACCGTGCCGATTCAAATTTCGGACACTTAAACTCGAATTTCGGACACTTTTAAAAGTTGATTATCTCGGTCGAATATGATCCACATGTCTTGTAAATTTTTAATTTTTTTGACTAGTGCCCTCCACGATCATCTAACATTATTACTTTGTTTCTAACTGGATGTAATATTTAATTAAAAATGAAAGTGTCCGAAATTTGAATCGTCCGAAATTTGAATCGGAACGGTACATCAAAATTGAAAACTATGTTGAAAGCACAAAATATAACTGGCCAAATTACGTATGTTCTAAAGGGCGTCCACGATGAAATTGCCACACTATGAAATTGCTCTAACTTTTTAACCGTTGGGTAGAATTTAATGAAAATTTGGCTGGATTTAGTTCATAGTGCATTATTTACATCCTGCAAGTTTTAAAGTCCTGTGATCAAAACTCGCGGAAATGGAGTCGAAAGAACAGCTCGTGCGTGATAAAATCTTACGCATTCATCACGAGAACAAGGATCTCTCGCATCGTTCCATCGCTAAAACGTTGGGAATCGCGAATTCCACGGTGTCGCGAGTGATTAAGCGGTTCGAGGAACGGTTGACCACCGATCGGAAACCCAGAAGTGAAGGAAAAAGTATTCCGTACAACACCAAAAATCACAACCGCGTAGTTGGGGCCTTCAACCGAAATCCGAACGCCTCCGTTAGGGATGTGGCTAAGAAGCTGCACCTAAGCCGAAGTTTTGTCCAGAAGGTACGAAGGTACGTTCAAGGTACAAAAGGCCCCTAATCGCGACGAGAAGCAGAACAAGTCCGCCAAAACCCGTGCCAGGAAGTTGTATCTCAACATGCTGACGAAAGTTGAATGCTGCATCATGGACGACGAAACATATGTGAAGGTCGACTTCAAACAGATCCCCGGCAACCTGTTTTTCACGGCCAAGGATAAGTTCAGCGTTCCGGAGCATGTCCGCACTCAGAAGATGTCCAAATTTGCGAAGAAATTCCTGGTTTGGCAAGCCATCTGCACGTGCGGGAAGCGGAGTGCACCTTTCGTGACTCAGGACACGATGAACGGACAGGTGTACATAAAAGAGTGCCTCCAGAAGCGGCTGCTTCCTCTCCTGAAGGCCCACAACGTCCCAACAATCTTCTGGCCGGATTTGGCCTCATGCCACTACTCCAAGGACGTGCTGAAGTGGTATGCGGACAATAAGGTCAATTTCGTGCCGAAAATGTTCAACCCTCCCAACACTCCGGAGCTCCGCCCCATCGAGAAGTACTGGGCGATTATGAAGCAGCACCTTCTTAAACGACCTAAGGTAGTGAAGACAGTCGAGGAACTGAAGAAAGTATGGGTTTACATGCAAAAAACGGTTGATTCACAGGTTGTGCAGAATCTTATGGCCGGGGTTAAGGCCAAGGTGCGGGCATTTGCGTATGGACTGTAAATAAAATACGAGTAAAATGGTAAAATGAAGTTTAATAGTTATTTCTTATCCCTGAAAATTTGATGGCAATCGGATGAAAACTCGAATTTTGCGAATCAATTTTGTGTGTGGCAATTTCATCGTGCACACCCTTTAGTGTTTTTAAGTTGAAAATTTTCATAACTTTTTATTTATTTGTTCTACAAAACATTCCACATGCAGTTCCCTAGATTTGTTCCTTTGGAAGTAATTTTGTAGATTTTATGGTTTCTTCGTATTTATTGATTAAAAACACCCATGAAAAATTGGAATGATTACTTAAATGCGTTTAAAACTCTTTTTTACGTTGGGCTGCTGCAGTCCAATACGTGCAAGGAAATAAGTTTGAATATTATTGTAAAGGCTGAGATACATTCTCAGTGTTTTTATGTTACTTCATACGCGAATTTTGCGATTTTCAGAGTTGGTTGGAAATGCTATCTAATATGATTAGCTAGTCCGAATTCTAGTACTACACTATGTTTGTTTTGATTTTCTATGAAAGTTCGACAGATAAAATGAGGGGTTAGTGGATTTTCCTATGTTTAGCGGGGTGAATCGATTAGCTTGGGACCGAATATAGTACCAGATCTGAGCCCAAAAGTTGACCCACGTTTCTTCGGGACCTACTAGTCTTAGAGTTACCTCTATGGTTGTACCAATCGATGTAAACTTACGATTTCGAATTGGCCCACTACTTGACAAGCCTATTGGTCCCAAGCAAATCGATTAACGTTCCCCATTCCAGTCGAAATTCTAGTGCTACACTATGTTTGTTTTGATTCGCTATGTATGGGGCTCGTGGATTTTCCTACGTTTCGAGAGGTCAATCAAAACAAACATAGTGTAGTACTAGAATTACTATTAGAATAGGAAACGCTTATAGATATTCTAGAAACCATTGGCTAGTCATGTGGTGAGCCAATTTAAAATCGTTAGTTTCCACCGGTTGGTTGTACTAACGTTGTACTCTTTTAAGCTAGTACCTCAAATTGTACATTTTGCAGTACTAGTTGCGTATACAATGCAACCGGCGGAAACTAACGACTTTAAATAGGCTCACTAATTGACTAGCCTATTGGTCCCAAGCAAATAGATTAACGTACCTCATTCTAGTCGAAATTCTAGTACTTTAATTCTACTTTGTTTGTTTTGATTCGCTATGAAAGTTTGACAGATAAAATGAGGGGTTCATTGATTTTCCTATGTTGGGACCAAAGAGAGTACCAAAGCTGAGCCAAAAAGTTGAGCACGTTTCTTCGGGAGCTTCTAGTCCTAGAATTACCTCTATTGTACCCCACTCCGGCTCTCGTTAATCCGAGGTCTCGATAATCCTACATCACGGTCTCTTGTGGAGCTTTTTTTACATTGTTACTGTTGCGAAGAACAAAACCTAGCACTATTCTTGATAGTAACTTTATTTGGTAATTGTTTCAAGCTGAAATCAGTTTCAACATACATATTGATGCCTAGTAACTGATATTGATTACTCACATGTAATAGTGCATTATTTCAACAAATTCTTGTCACGATCAATCCAGTTTTTAGCGTAACAAATCTGCTGGGATTATTATAGCAATATAGTATATCTTTAGCACACATTTCACTTCATTGGTAACCTACCGAACTCTTAAGCACAGACAAACAGACATAACACTCGCAAATTGTTCATCAAACACGCATTTAACGGTCAATTTAAATGGGTTTTAGTTGGCAGTACCACCACCTGTGGCGCACATAGTCAATTCCCTTGCGTTTGACGTTTACACACTACCGCCATCTGTTCGGTATACTGTCCATCACAGTATACTCAACAGATGGCCATAGTGCTTTAGCGACGATGTTTTATATTGAAAAATATTCAATGTGTTATGTCTGTTTATCTGTGTTTTAAGCATCAAATTTCTGTAGGAAATTAAGAAATCATTAAAAATACATAATTAATAACTGAATTATTCCACTGAACTTCTAACCTACCAGATCATTTAGATTATTTGTCACTAGTTTTAAAACACTTCAAGAGCCTTATATAGAAATGATTTTACTTGTTATTTAAGAATATGATATTAGGCAATAATTAATTAAATTTACTTAGTCTCAACTTATTTTTGATAAGAGATTTAAAGGAAATCTAGGATTCTAGTATAGCACAATAGTTTCTTAATTATAAAAATCCAATTTAGCTTATCATCTATACATTTGGATCATCTATTCATTTGGACTCCTATTGTCCTTATCGGTCAACTCGGTGCGCGCCTAATCTTGCTTAACAGCGAAAGCGCTGCGGTCAGGGTTGCCTGTGCTGCTGCAGTGGCAACAGTTAGGCTGGTAACATTGTTTTAAATGGATTTGACAGTCGGATTATTGGATCAAACCCGCTGATTCGGCCACAAATTTGTCGGACTAGTGGGGGATACTGTAATCAGTACATTCTTACTCGCTGCAAAACCAGGCAAACAGACGGAAGTCTTTAAATAAATCTTTCTTTTAAAAAATTTGTTACGGATCTCACTAATGACATCTCCGACATGACACTCAATTCTGACTTATGTCCAAAAATCGTAAACGGCCGATTTAAATGTGCAGTGATCCGAACTGTCAAAACCATAGGATTTTTTGATCTAGATAAAAAATAATTTGTCCAGAATAGATCAGACACGAGCCAATTCATAGCTTTTGCATGCAGGTTCATGGCTTAGTTTAATATTTCCCGTGAACACGGAGCCAGATGTCATTAGTGTACTTTGATCAGAAATTTGAGCGTTTTTGCTATGGTAATTCATGTCGGTTTGTCGGTGATGACATGTCGCTAGATATTCGCGAAAAAAAAGCTTTGCTTGTCAAGTCTCGAACAATTAATTAATTAATTTAGCTTTATTTAGGAGGCTTTCATGGTCTCGAACAATGTTGCATACAAGTTCGATAGAATGTATAGAAACGTCAAAGTGAGGAATTCGCGAAGCTTATAATATTTAACTGGAACGTTAGATGCGTGTACGACGATTGAGTATAAATAGTTACGTCTGTTTGTCTGTGATAATAGCACATCGAAATCACCGAAAGTATCCTCACTCAATTCTTGTTTGTTTCGATTAATTCGATGGCAATCACATATTTTCGTTTTACAAATCAAATGTTTAAGCTTTTGGTTCTGTTCTGCTCAACGACATACGAGACTTAATAAACTAAAGTTTCGTGAACTGATTGTGAATTGTGCATACGACTGAAAATCTAAATGATATTTTTCTGGACTTCCACTGTTAATTTTGACAACGGACTTCACGTGTGCCAACCCTCGTTCCAGTTTGGTGGGCGAGCGACAGTAATATGAATTAAACTTGCATTTTATTTACAGTACATCATATTCGCAATCGCCCTATTCAGATAACACTTCTGAATCTTGACAATCCACCAGCACCAAATTGTCGCGGTACACTGGTAATATACTGGAGTTGTCAAGTTGCCCCGGGTTAGAAATACCCTACAATATTGGTATTTTTGGACTCGGAGTGACATGTAGGAACCAGAAATCCATGTCTGACGCCATTTTGAAATCCAAGATGGTGGCATCCGGTTACAGGAAAACTTGCAAATAGTGTCAAATACCCCTCAATATGGGTATTTTTGGAATCCGGTCCCTACACGTCACGCCGATTTCAAAAATACCTATATTGTCGGGTATTTCACAGATACATATTTCGAGTACAATGTGCAGACGTCATCAGTGTCATTCCCACTAAATACTTATCAAAAACCTAACCCCCTTAAGTACTCATCACCTAGGAAAAAAATTTAAAGATCACATTTCCTAGTTTCCCAAAATCGTAATTTGAAATTCACTTCGGAAATAAACCTCGTTATATGGGAATTACTTCGTGAAAAGAGGGATTGAATGTTGCTTAAAAAAGACTTCGTAAACGGAGATTTCAGTGTAGTGGTAATAAGTGAATATCCTTTTTATTTCACTGCACTCGCAGGTCAGCTGCGATGCTATTTAGATGGAGGAGTGTGCAGCTCAGCTACTGCTAGCATGTTGCTGTGAAGAGACAAGCATCTCTTATATCGTAGTATTCCGATTGGGCAATAGGGGTGTATGGGTTAGAGAATGCCACTCACCGTCTCTTATAATTCAATAATACATTATTTTATTGCTTCTGTTTACAAAATTAGACAAAAAAAAGGTTTGCAGTGTCATTACCAATTTCCAATGTCCCTTAATTCAGTTAGCTGTTATGAAAAATGCGACCGTTCTGAATGTATCTTTAAATTTAATAACATTCAGAAAAGTTCACAATGCCACTTTCAACTATTCAAATACCTGCATCATGTTCTTTCGATGATTTGCCAATTCTTCAATGATGATTTCAAATTGGCTGGATGATTTCAAATTGGCTCTAAGATATTTTCATAAAACGTCAAGTTGATCAGGAAATATTGCAAAGACCTTCAATTGAGCAAATATCTGAATACTGGTCTCTTGATATTTCGGCAGTTCTTCTGATTGATTATTAAGTATTCTGAAGATTTCTGCTGGTTGAAAAGTTGTTATTCTGCATATTTACAATTATCCAGTACATCAAATAAATTTAAACGTTGTTGAACTTGTGGTGCTTGCACAACATTGTATGTTGTCATATATTCAAAAGAAAACAATGTAGGTTCAGAGTGAGATAATGTAACTGAGGATGAATCCATGACTTTAAACAATTAATTCTGGTTGTATCTCTTTAACTTTTGCATGTAACACTATTTGGTATTACTAACCATAACAAATCTATGATACACCGAGTGTTCATTCCGGGAGGTGAGTGAACCTGAAGAAGAAGAAGATAACTATACTGTATGAATAGTACCATTGAGCCCTCTCTCGGAACGAGTGTATTGTTAACAGTCTACCCTTCAAAGTTAACTTCTGTGATGTTTTGTATCGCATAAAATGTAAAATAGCTAGCACCATCTTCATCGAAATGTAAGTATCATTGACAATATTCATAACCAGATGAAATGCAAATTTATATGATAGGTAACTGGATCAACGTTATTTAAACATGCGCATTCAATCTAGACGACTTCCATTTCTGCATGTCAACACCTTTGACTTTCCTTTCTCTTATCCTTCACCTATACATCTACCTCGCATAAGTGATGAATCATTAAATATAACATATAAATATACATTTAAATACATATACAAATGGGAAAGAAGGGTCCAACAGGGCACCCGTTTCAAGCGATTTGAACGGGGAGAGTGGGAATGCCAACTCCCTGTTGATAAAATTTCGTGTATAAAGGACGGACTCTTCTCCCCACTCATTACACACTGGGGACAAAATCGAAACAATGTGTTAAAATTCATTAGCTTCGGTGCTCGCTAAAACAAGAGACTAAAAAATAGTCATTCTTATAGAAAAAAAGTCTCAGGAATCGATTGGAGTGGGTTTCATCTTGGGCACGATAGGGTAAGTTGGGGTTTTTCACAGTTTTGCCCTAAAATCTCCTATTTTGCATGATTTGAATGCTGTATCTCAAGATACCGATTATATAGACGGATGATTTCTTCGGCAAAGTTGACCAGGAAGTCAAGGACTGTTGGATGATGGACAGAAATTTTTTGAATTCTTCCGCTAGGCGGCGCTTGTGAGCATTCGAAGTGTATATGTTTGTGCTGCTGTGTCTTAAGATCCTGACTATTTAGACGGATGATTTCTTCGGCAAAGTTGACCAGGAAGTCAAGGACTGTTGGATGCTGGACAGAAAAATTCGGAATTCTTCCGCTAGGTGGCGCTAGTGAGCATTCGAAGTGAATATATTTGTGCTGCTGTATCTCAAGATCCTGACTGTTTGGACGGATGATTTCTTCGGCAATGTTGATCTGGAGGTCAAGGACTGTTGGATGATGGACAGAAAAATTCGGAATTCTTTTGCTAGGTGGCGCTAGTGAGCATTCGAAGTGTATATGTTTGTGCTGCTGTATCTTAAGATCCTGACTATTTAGACGGATGATTTCTTCGGCAAAGTTGACCAGGAGGTCAAGGACTGTTGGATGATGGACAGAAAAATTTGGAATTCTTCCGCTAGGCGGCGCTAGTGAGCATTCGAAGTGAATATGTTTGCGCTGCTGTTGGTAGTTTTTGTTTAGGATTTTTATAAAATATTCATACAAATATCAAAGACAAATCTTCTTCTAATCGCGGTTGATGCTATTGACTATTTAGTAACATGAACAAAAACAGATTTCATCAGTAGTATGTCTTGCTTTACATTAACGCATTTCCACGCTTTTACTAATTTTCATTCAAGTTCAATTAAAATTGGTTTGGAATCCGTTGATTTTTGAAAATTTAGCACTTCGCTCAACAGGTACAATTTTTCCGAACTGTTAATTTTTTTAATGTTCGACGGTATCGTATTAAAAACGTTTCTTCGTTAATTTATGCTGCTTTCTAAAATTAAGCACGCCCAGGGATTCCTACCTCGAATATGCTTTCAAGCCACTCTGCATTCTTCTTAAAGAACCGATCTTTACTGTGGGTTTTTGACCATCGCCGATTAAATTGACCAATCCAGTTTTTAACACCTTGCGCAACGCCGCAGGTGCTTTCGACAGTGTCCTAGACACAAAGTCAAGTAAACGGTTTTTATCTCGACCAGACGCAAAATATACCTCAACAATATTTTTATTTGACAGCATTTTGCTTAATGAAATTCAGTGGAACACACTTAACACCACGTAAGAACTGCACTACACTGAGCTACTGTCACGCAAGAAACAAGAGTAAACAAATAATTCTTTTGGATTGGGTTTCCATGACGACATTTCACATTTTCGCGTCAAAGTGGTCTTCGTGGTCGAGTGGTTAGCGGCGTCACCCGTCTAACAGCTATTTTGCGTGTGCCATAGAGTGAGGGTTCGATTCCCGCTCTAGCCGGTTTTTTAAAGATATAATATATACAATAATGATCCAATTTTATCAGCCCCCTTTTTGAAAATATTTTCTAGTATTCTACGAAATCCATGCGCATCGATCAAGAAGATTAATGGAAAAGATTTCGAATTATGAATATAGGAAATTACTGAACATTAAAAGAATAATGCGTGAAGGGACTGATAAAATCAGGTCATTACTGTAGTTTATATTTAAATGGATATTAAGAGACAAAACTTGCTTATATGTATAGGAAAAATCCCAATTTATTCACCTATGATCTGGCCCATATTTACACTTACTATGACTACCAATGATCTTATTTAAAATTTCTCACGTCATTTGATGTGACACATGATTGATTTAAAAAAGTCAAATCTGGCCACTTCCCCGGTGCAACCCGGAACATATCCGGATTCAGCCAATCTGGTTCAGGGTACTAGATATCATTGGTATTGAACTTGTTTTCGAATTCTGATGTAATTTATTGTGTCGCATGATGGGTTTTGAACTTACTCATAAGCTGGTTATTTTCCCTGAGACACTAAGAACTTGTTCCGGCCGTATCTCCGGAATTGTATGACCAATTTTGAAACTATTCCGTAGCGATCTATGTAATCATAATCCCGAGCAAAGTAAAATATCAAATTGATAACAAGTTCTATGGCCCTGTCATCACTTTTTGATAATGTCCTGCAAAATACCTCAGCGGTGAAACCTGCCCAAACATGTTCAAGGAGTTACTGCGCATCGTTCTTGATCTATTTGGATGTATATAAGAAGCTCAAGTGACGTTCTAGGTCATCCAAAGCATTCTGTAGTTTAGAACATTTGACAACCAAAGCCTGCACAATGTCCTCAGCGTCGAAACTTGCTCAAACATGTTCAAAGAGGTTCTGTACATCGCTCATGATCAGTTTGATGTATATATGATGCTCAAGGTTCACCAAATTGTCCTTGAGCTCAGATCAAATAATGTACCAGGTCAGTCATAACCGGTACAAGGCCCTTACTACCGTGAGATGACAAAGTGACGTGAACGCCATGGTCAATTTTCACTTTTCTTCATATTCATAATCTATACCCTAAGATACACCAGAAAACACTCTCTTCGTGATAAAAATGTGTTTTGGAAGTCTGGAGACAAAGTGACGTAACCATACATTTTTGGAGAAAGAGTAATATGTTTTCACTGTTTCTACGGATAAGTGACGTTCACCATATAATGTTGAAAATTCAAAAGAAGTTTTAAACAGTGAGGTTCATATTTTCCGCTTAATTTTGACATTTTTTAACAGAATGAAAAAAAATTTGGCAAATTTTTATAATTACTGCAAGTTTATGCACCCAGGTTTATGACTATAATGCACAGCATTTTCGTTGTAACTGATGGTGTATGAGATGTTCTAGGTTCTCCAAGTTGCTTTGAAGTTCAGATTATTTGATCTACTGGCTCAACCATGAACTGCACGATGTCCTCAGCGACAAAACCTACAAAGACATGTTCATAAAGTTTCTGCGGATCGTTTTTGATTTATTTTGATTTATAATCAAGGTTCTCCAAATTGTCTTGAGCTCCGATCAAATGATTTACCTGATCAACCATAACTGATACAAGGTCCTTAGCAACTAAACATCTTCAAACAACATCAATTTAAGGTGTATTAGAAGTTCTAGGTTTTTCAGGTCAGATTATTTGATCTACTGGATCAACTAAAATCTGCACGATGATCTCACCGACAAAACTTTCCGAAACACGTTTATACAGTTTCTGCTCTTCGTTTATAGTTGATTTTGAGGTGTATAAGATACTCACGGTTCTCCAAATTTTCCTTGAGTTCAGATCAAATTCTCATCCAGGTTCACTGATTCAAAGCCCTTTGTATTAAAACATCTCCAAACAGGGTTAAACATATCATGCACATTATTTACGTTTGAATTCGATATGTTTAAGACGTTCTAGGTTCACCAAATTGTCCTCAAAACTTGTTAATTAGGCTACCTTCTCGCATTTTAGTTTAATTACATTTATAGATCAGTGGGCCTCCATAAGCTCGGTCGGTAGAGCCTGCGACAATAAAGCAAACCATGCTGGAGGTGGCTGGGTTTGAATCCCGGTTGGTCTAGGATTTCAGATTGGAAAATTTATCGACTTCCCTGGGCATAGTATATTATTGTACTTGCCACACAATATACACATGTAAAAATCGAACAGGCTTGGAAAACTTTCAATTGACAACTGTGGAAGTGCATCTAGAGCACTAAATTGAGAGCAGGCGTTAAGTTACAGTTGGGACGTAATAGCCAGAGAAGATCATAGATAGCACTAACTAGTGGAAGAATTCCGAATTTTTTTGTCCATCATCCAACAGTCCTTGACCCCCTCATCAACTTTGGTGAAGAAATCATCCGTCTAAATAGTCAGGATCTTGAGATACAGCAGCACAAACATATACACTTCGAATACTCACTAGTGCCGCCTAGCGGAAGAATTCCGAATTTTTCTGTCCCTCATCCAACAGTCCTTGACCTCCTGATCAACTTTGCCGAAGAAATCATCCGTCTATATAATCGGTATCTTGAGATACAGCATTCAAATCATGCAAAATAGGAGATTTTAGGGCAAAACTGTGAAAAACCCCAACTTACCCTATTGTGCCCAAGATGAAACCCACTCCAATCGATTTCTAAGACTTTTTTCTATAAGAATGACTATTTTTTAGTCTGTTGTTCCATCGAGCACCGAAGTTATTGAATTTTAACACATTGTTTCGATTTTGTACCCAGTGTGCATTGGGGCGTTTTTCTGTTTGGGAGCTCGTCTTTTTGACCAATTGCACGAGATTCTTTACTGTCCCGTAGCTGCGTATAAGCGACTTTGCCTATTGATCCACCCAATCCGTTTTTTGCCCTTCAGACAGTGACATGTTGAGGACAATCAGAGGTAATTAAGCTTGATCAAGACAAACAGAGAAAATAGCCATAGTGGTAGACCACTATGATGCATCATCAATAGCGAAATAGACTTCAAACTTTGGTTAAACCTATTTGAATCAAGGCTTTCAACTACAATTTTGTGAAAGATCTCCACCTTGAATCTAGGTACAAATTCTTAACCGAATTTCAAGTTCCGCAAGAGCTCCACGGAGCACCAGCAAAGGCTTGGCGGAGCACTAATTGGAGCACGATTTAAAAACCCCTGACGCAGAGCATGATGTTTTTAAACACGTGCTCACCAGAACATGTTCCGGTAATATCTCCAGGACCGGTTGTCCGAATTTATAGATTGTCCGTGCTAGGAATCGCTGGTTGATACCATCAATGTTGGGTCCGTTTTTGTTGAAGTTAGGATTCCGAAAAGATATCTGTAAATGTGAAAATAAAACAATTGGATGTTCTGTCATTCCAAATCCGAATGTCTTTGCTGAAACCACAAAGCCAGCACTTATTAGCAACGAGAAAGACACAGCAATTATTAGTTAAACCATGATGTGCACTCCATCCAATAAAACCTCTCCACTACGGAGTTTCCACAAATTTGGATTGCACGATCTAATTTCGCCCCTAATGTGAATCCAATAAGGGCAACAATTTCTCTATCATTGTCTCATTCCGTCTCATTGGCCTCTGTCACTCCACATCCACCATCGTCGTCGCATCAGTGTCCCGTCCAATTTGTCTACATTTTCGCTTGATTAACGACGACGTTCATCATGGATTGATAATTTAGCCGTGCAGAGTTTTCATACTCAAATACACTTTGTACCCACAGCCAACAACGGTACACACCTGCCCAAAGTCTAGTCCCCGACGAGCATAAGCAGAGCACACACAATTTCGCCAGTAATTGGAATTTGCCTATAGTGTACTTCCTTTATGGGTTGTGCTCATTCGATTTGGAACCGAACGGGCGGTGATGGTGTGGAAGTCGTGATTCGAGAAGGAAAGAGAGCGGATTCGAAGAGGACAGTTCACGACACAATTGGAACACTTCTTTGGTACAAGTGAAGACGAATGGGTGTATTATTGCGCATATGCTACAGAAAGAACACTATGGGAGCAAAGACGTTTATAGTGCTTTTTGGTATTCCGGAGGGCTCGTCTTTTCCCTAATTGGTTCTTGGATGAAATTTTAATCGAACTTTGTTCGCATTATGGGAAACCTTATACAATGTTCATGACAAACTCGAAAAATGTGCTCCGAATCGATTAGGTTTTACGTCCCACGTAACTACGTTACTGACGTGCGATCAAGGAGAAAGAGTAACAGTGAATTTCAGCACTATAATAATCATCAATTTAAATTGTCGTTCCGGTAATGAGCTTGAACGAACCGAAGGAAGGTGGAAGAAAGCATTTCGCTGAAATCACGACTTTTTGGTCAAATTATCCGGGTATTTTTTTTTTTTGCAAGCCTTAGTTGGGCTCCGAAATTGCGAACAATACGCGTCGGTGCGCTATATTGTTGCACGCAATTGGGTGAAGACGACAGCTTGGTCGGTTTAAATTAAGTGAAGATCGTCGTTCGTGTAGCACCTTGTCGCACGGTGCGACAGCGATTTGGGCAGACCCCTGTCAAGTGTAATTGCATCCTGATCTTGAGTTTTGGAAATTTGGAGAAAGTGAGGGCAATTGGTCAAAGACAGATTTTGTCTATCCTTCCAGAACTGCTCTGCCTCTCTTTCTATAGGGTAAATTTTCCCATTCCACCTACTTTTCACACTGCTAGGAAATCCCACTAATCGCGGGTAAAACCACTTGCTGATGTACTTCCCGTCTGTCGTAAATCACCTGCATAGCCCTAGAATTTGGAAAGTACAAGTGCAGCATCCTCCGGGGAAAACGAATTTGACTTGCTAATACTGGGTAAGCCCATTTGTTGGCGGAAATTCCATTGTCCTGCTACGATAATAACTGTTTACACTGTGAAACCCTGCCCCGAACGTTCTTTACCTCCTTCTTCGGTTCAGGTAATTGCTAGAGGTTTGGTAGGAAATACCTAGTCCCATTTCCCTTCTATGGTGGGGAACTTCTTTTGGGTAAATCCTAAAGTCCGAGCATCTGTGTATATATTTTGGGCATTTCCAATTCTCCTATATTTGTAATTCCAAACAAGCCATGTGTATTCGGGTCGATTACCCAACCAAGGATTCAAATCGAGAGAAAAGCGGCTATCAATCAACCGCGATCAATAAAATCACGTGATTTTCCAGTCACATGTTCTTGCCTGATGAATGATAAATGTTCGATCCAGATCACACGGCAGATATGCTAAAGTATGTCAGCTGAAATAGAAACACAGTTTAGCATTGCTGATAGCTGGCTTTGTTTCATTCGCACCATTCAACAATGCCCGGTGCGGATTGAATGGTGATAAGGACTGATCGAATTCGAGTTTGTCGGTCACGTGACGTGTTGCAGCTGTGAGATGATTTGATGCATTGGAATCGGAATGAATTTCTACTTCTCTCTGCTCTAGTTCTGTCAAGTTACCGATACATCTGTTGGCAACATAGACACTTAGAAAAAGTCATGTAAATTTTGGTGCTCTGAGGCGTATGAGCGTCAATTTTGGCAGAAAATTGAGTCATAATTTTTCTCGGATCACTTAATTTTGCATGAAATATTTGATTGCGTCCGATCCTTTATGTCCCAGACGAATTTCGTCAGTTGTAAAATTAGTTTTTTCTAAGTGTGTAGGCATCATTTTGTTTTTTTTTGTAACTCTTTTTTGATCGAAATTGAAATTAAATTAAATTTCTTTTTAATCAAGGTGCTCCAGCTACTACAGTAATATACCCGCTTTAATTGTTAGTAATTACCATAGGCATCATTGTTTACGTCTATACAGAAAACAAACGCAATACACAGTGTCCGGAAGTCAGACAAAACCTGAAAATCAACTTTAATATATATTTCTTTTAATGTTTTTCTCTTATTACATATACTTTAACTAAGAATTTTTAAACTAACCGAAAACTTAACTCCTTAATAAAGGTATACAAAAAAAAAATTAAAGAAAGTTGATGGATTTTTTTACTCTATGCTTCTTTAGGAGATTTTCAGCCGTAGGCTATTTCATCTCCGTATGATAGTTGATGGAATGAGTTCTTCTTTCCTTTATTTAACATCGGTCTCTGTTCCGCAATCTAGTGCCAATCACCGACGGACATCGATTGCCATCCATTTATGGCAATCGAATATGCAGGAAGGCAGCTTCCACATCTGCGTAGGATATCGCACCCATTCAAACACACATGGGCCGGGTGCAACGGCTTTACTTCCCTTCCGAAGGAAGACATGACCAGAGATTGTTATGCCTCAGAAAAATTCCACTGTCCTCGGCTGGGATTGAACCCAGACACCCATTGGGGAGAGAAAGCAGTCACGCTTACCACTACACCACCGGTGCCGGCTATGATGGAATGAGTTGTAGTTGATCAATTTTTGGATGATTTCAATAGCGTTTTGTTAAACATCCAATGCACCCTGCCCATTGGTTCAGTGAGGGTAGAGCGCGTTCTGCCAGGGTGGTCGAGGCAGATTTCATATGTGAGATATTCCCTTATAAACAAATACCATAAACGAGCTGTATAACGGATAGGAAAACTATCCCACAAATGGTTTGGATGATACCCCGAACACGTCATTAATATCTCTTGTATAATTATTTTTATTAGTGTTGTGAATTATTGTTATGTGAATTCACTTTAAAAAGTGCGTTTCATATTTCACCACATGCAGTTCCAAATAGCCTGAATGAAATGTGGCGCTTGCGAAGGTCACTTGAAGGTACGACATGATGGATCATTGATACTATTTGTTTTAATCACAAGTTAATACTTTTCAGAAATTAATTTAGATAGCATACTGAAAATGTGTTAATAGTTATTTAAAAAATTGAGTGTTCTTATAGCCATTCTGAACGACCATACCGTTGTGGTTATAACATAGCATTGCTAATAATGTATATAGGGAAAATAGATGTAATTTCGGCACAAATTCCCATAATTTGGGCCCATACATAAATTCAACAATCAACCAAATTTTCAATATCGACCAAAGATATCCAATAGTACCGTCCCAATGACGCGATCATCTAGATAAAATTAATAAATAGCAGGTTTTTAGCGATGGGCCCAATCTTAGATCCATAGGCCAACATTAGAGCCATTTCTCCTATCTATATCTTTTTCGGTACCATGGAGTCCGCAAAGTAAAATCGAAAAAAGAGCAGCAAAATGAAGCACATGCAATTTCGACAAGGGAGTGATGCTCGTTAATAAAATATCTGAAGATGGGCCTGCCTATTTTCCGCACTGGTGTTACGTTTTTATAACAGAGTTCAGTTATAACCCCTTCGGATACGGTTGTGTTTTAAGTTTGCTCTCTGTTTTGTGCGTGCGTTCGCTTTTGTAGTTTTCGGCTGCTTTTTGCGCTGGCACTCTGCCTCCCGAACGGGTATAAGTGTGTGATTGGTGGTTTTCTCGCTTTCTGGGAAGTTTTAGAATCGAGAAAGAAAACGTGATTCATCATAAAACAGCAAAAAAGGTTATCTTCCATTTAATTCCACTTAATTAATTTTGGTATCCATGACAGATACGTATTCCAACTACACTCAAGTAACAAATCTAGAGCTACTTGGCTATATTCAAAATTTATGAAGGTTTTATTGCAGCTGCAACCATTAGCTACAGCTTTATGACGGTCATATACAATGCAAGTCATGAAACATTCTTATAGCTATCTACAAAACCCCTATAAAGCTAATGAAAAATCCAACTGATGCTTATGCTATTTTAACTTATGAAAGGTTTTATGACTGCTTTGAAGTATAAAAAAAGTAATATGAATTGCCCTTATAAAACCCAAAAATAAATCCTTTTGTTGCTTTGTAAGTAAGCGCAATAAAACTAGTTGGCCATGAAACAGTTATTTTAAAACAATTCTAAGCATTCAGTTGCATCTTGTCAGAAATGTAAATAGGCGGTTTATTTTTACAACATAGAAAAGAATCAAAACTTTCCGGTTCTTCCAAGCGAAGCGCAAAGAAAATCAACAAAATTGTTAGCATGAGCATGAAAACATTTCGTGTATACGTATACGCGACGTAGTGTGCGTAAGAAAAACGTCAGCAATCTCTATAATTCTTCCGGTCTCGCTCGCATATACATGGGATGACACTGTCGAATCTTGGTCGAAATACATGGAATGGTGACAGTCCTAGGACAAAAAGGTTGAAATCACGCATAACTTTTCATAAAGGTTAATGTACCATTCAAAACTTTTCCAAATGTTTGTAAAATTCATTGGTTGCACCCGTAGAATAGGAATATACATTTGCCCTCAAATAAAAAAAATGAATTCAAGCTGAGCATTGCATTAGGTCCTAAGTAACATTGACAGATTCTCTTCGTCGACTTTCTCTTTGCATCTCCACGGACATGTAAAGACATTCCCAGGTATTTTCAGCACATAAATCGATAAAAGAAGCTTTTATCTAGCATCCAATACGACAAACACATCAAGAAACGGTTCTGTGAATAAGTTATTAACGAAAAAAAAGTCGACGAAGAGAATCGATCAATGTTACTTGGGACCTAATGCAAAGTTCAGCTTGAGTTGCTCTTGTAAAAAGAAAATAGTTCTCGTAATAAAATCATGCATTATGCTTTTCTGTTCTGCTTTCATCCTATGCACACTGGGCCAGGAATGCAACTTAGCGGAGCAAAATTAATAACTCCGAAACAAAGCATTTCCGCGACTTGGTGTCTTGGGCAAAATTTCTCATCATAATAAGCACCATCTAGCGATTTGGAAACTTGATGTCTTCGGCAAAGTTGTTTATCTTGACAAAATGAACAGCTCTTTCACAGACGTAAAATTCCCACAGTCTACTGGTTCCAAGTTATATGGAGTTAAAGAAAAAATATCGAAAATATGGTTTTTTCTTCCTGTTTCGTTTTTTTTGCTTACAACCATATAATGTTATATTTTTCTCTAATGCAAATGCATTAAATATATATTTTTTGTGAAGATGTCCGTGCCCAAAATCGACACACGTATTTTAGGGCAAACGTAAGGGTTGACCTTAATGTGTAATGGCTGTGAAGTTTTAACGTTTTAAGAAGAGTTGTTTATTTTATCAAGATAAACAACTTTGCCAAAGTCATGAAGTCTTCGAAACACAAGTTCAATGCATTAATAAAAGTTGTAGAAATAAAATCATGTTCCGCTAAAATGAAGAAATCAAAAAAAAAAAACACCAAAATATACCTTTGTCAAATTTTGATATTTTGTTTATCGAGTTTTGCTTAATTTTTGCTGAAAATGTCAGGTTGCAATTTTTTGCGCTTTGAGAGATATTAAAGTTCAAAAATTGTTTTTTTTTCTTTTCGTTTTTTCAACAATATCTTTGAAATTTGAAGCTTAATCCAGTATGTTTTTTCACAAAAGCTATTTATTTAATGTATTTGCATAAGAGAAAAATATAACATTATAAAGTTTAAGCAAAAAACCGAAACAGTAAGAAAAAACCATATGTTTGACATTTTTTTCTTTAACTCCATATAACTTGGAACCAATAGACTGTGGAAATTTAACGTCTTTGAAGAGCTGTTCATTTTGTCAAGATAAACAACTTTGCCCAAGACATCAAGTCTACAAAACGTCAGAGAAAGAAGTTAGATTGTGGCACCATCTTTGCGGAAGAGTTTTGAACTGTTTGTTTATGTCAATAGATGGTCCTTATTATGATGAGAAATTTTGCCGAAAACACCAAGTCGCGGAAATGCCTCGTTTCGGAGTTATTAATTTTGCTCTGCTAGGTTGCATTCCTGAACCCAGTGTGCAATGTAAGCATTAGACATTTTAAGAAATTGCGCTTGGTGTTTTTCTTGCCGGCTGTCCTCTGTCGCCATATTATCATTATGAAAATGCCATTAGCCTTGTAATAAAATCCAAGAAATTTCAATAAAATAATGACTAAATAAGAGATCCGAAATGATTTCCAGTGTGCATTGGTATGAATTTATGTATTGAGATCTATTTTCTGTAAAATTAAGGTGATTCCATCAAATTCATTTGATTTTTGGAACAATATTTTTTGTTAACTTGAATTATTTTGGAGGCGCATTTATTTAACGCTCAAATTATCTCAACAAACACGATAACATTTCAAACGCATATGTTTTGGAAGTTCTAAAAAGTCATATATTTTCTTTAAAATTTTCACTAATGTCGCCATGAAACAAAATTGATTGCATGGTGATCTTGACACCAACACTCAAACCTATTTTTACCGCAAAAGATTTCCATTTGGAAAAATCAACTCATGAACCGGGAACCAACGGCTTTACTTCCCTTCCTAAGGAAAGCGTGATCTGAGATGTTATGCCTCAGAAATTCCCGGCAGCGCCGACTGGGATTGAACCCAGGCCTGCTGGGACGCTTACCACTACACTACGGGCGCCGCTGCTCTTCAGAGTTGGAATCTTGTAACCAAACTTGGAAGCAGGGGATACTCTAGGGGAAATGTCGGATTCGGCAATACCTTAACCTATTATCGTCAGGGGGTAAAAACAAAGTTGGAGGGTGGTGTACAAGGCACGACCGCATTGTTGACGATTTTCTGTTGATTTTCTAGTCTGTACTCTGTATTTAACGGTTCGAACATTTTCGAAGATGACGTGCAGCAGGAGAATGCATACGATAAGGGTTTCTCAGTTTATGAAAGTGAAACGGAATAAATTTATCCCACCGTTAAGACTACAAATAGAACACAATTTATTTCCCTAACAAATTATTTGATTTTTGTATCATTTTGATGTATTTAGTGACAAATTGAATGCATGAATCATGGGTTACTCTCTATAAATTCTGTTACACTAAAAGAAACGACAAATGTATTGTTTCAGTGTAGACGGTAATTGTTAGGAGTTGTGGAGAGTTTGACCGTCAAGAGCGGAAACAGAGAGGAGACTAGGAAGAGAAAAATGATAAAAGTAAGAGTACTCGCGCGGTGAAGATGTGTTTTCTTTTCAATAAAAATAAAGATTAAATTACAGTCCATTTGCCTTTCTCCAGTGAGTATCCGAAGAACATTTTGGTCCTTCGAGCCGGATGTCGGATTAGTGGATGAAAAGACTTTATATTTTCGGTTCGTGAGTGAAACGAAAAAGATTTGACGCGAATTTCGGCGGTTGCGACGGCCGAATTGAATCCGATTGCAAGCATTGCGTCGGATAATATTTTACAATAAGTGCGGTTGTTGGAAATTGAATACTGTGCCTGGTTGTTAGTGGCTGAAGAAATAATCCGGCGACTTGCGAGTTCCGGACAAATGCTGCTGCTAACCAAGAGGCAGAATAGAAAAATGGAGGTCTAACCTCAAAAAAGAAGATTTCCAAGTGTGATGTTTTTGCGCTCTGGAAGAGTGAAAAGATCGTTGTTCCCGTCGACGCCATTTCTAACACCATCCCGTGGAGACAGTGTGCTACGTAGTGTGCGTGAGCAGAAAGACGAGCTTGAAAATCGGCAGAAAAAGAAAAAGATGGCGGAAAGTGTAGATGCGCTGAATCAGTGCTGCCAGGCGACACAGACGAAAGTGGAGCGAATTAGATCAGCAATTTTGGCTGCCGGTACAGATCACAACAAGTTCACCCATCATGCCTTGAAGCTGTACATGAAGACGGTTGATTCTGCCTATGAGGAGTACAACAACTTCCAGAACCGTATTTACCTCACGGATCCACTGAGGAGGGCGGAATTCGGCTAGAATTTGAAGAGCTGTACGAGTTTGTTCGAATTTCATTGAGTCAGATGATCCAGCATTTCGAGGACATGGAAAAGGCCGTTGCAGATGTGGCAGCTTTGGAGCGCAAGAGGCAACTTTTCGCCATGAAGTTTGCGAGTAGTGCAGTGGTAGTGGACGGACATGCTGGTACCAGTGGCGCACAGCAACGAATGCCACCATCACTGTTACTGCAACAAACACCGTTGCCAACTTTTGACGGTCGTACCGAACAGTGGCATAAGTTCAAGGCCAGATACTGCGATATTGTTGACCGCTCTACACAAGATTCCCCAGCGACGAAGCTCCATTATTTGGACAAGGCGTTGGTCGGAGAAGCGAAAGGGGCAATCGACGAACAGACTTTAAACGATAACAATTACGAAGGCGCTTGGAGAATTTTGATCGAACGGTATGAGAATCTCCCGATGGTGATTCATGGCCACGTCACGAATTTGCTGAACCTCAAACCGATGGCCAGAGAGTCGTCCCTGGAATTACGGACGTTGATCGACGACTGCACGAAGCGTGTGGAGTCCCTGGAATTCCACAAACTCAAGATGGATAAAATGGCAGAGGCCATTGTAATCACGTTGCTGACGTCGAAATTGGATCCGAGTACCCGTAGAAGCTGGGAGGCATCTTGTGAACACGGTAAGCTACCAATATTCAAGGATACGATCGCATTCCTTCGAAAGCACTCTCACGTTCTCGAGCGATGTGAGCAAAATGTCATAGTCACGAAAAATAAAGTTGCGACGTTCAGAACTCAGACGCCTTCTGTAACTAGTAAGACGCATACTGTGATGGTTGCGAAGGCGAACGATGGATGCCCCGTGTGTGGAACTGCTCATTCAATCGAAGCATGCGGACCATTCAAGAAGCTGAGTGTTAATGAGCGGTACACAAAGGCGAAGCAGCTGGGATTGTGCTTTGGTTGCCTACAACGAGGACATCGAACGACAACCTGTAAGACCAGTAAAGTGTGCCCAACTTGCACGAAGAAGCACCATGTGTTGATGCACCCAGAGGAGAAGTCTGTTGCGCCCGAAACTACACAACCGCCTGCGACAGGACTTGAGAAGAACTCCACTCAACCATTGATTGCAGCGAAGTGCACGATTCCGATCGAGCCAATGCAGACGAAACAGATTTTGTTGGCGACAGCTGTGGTGATGGTGTACGATTCCAGTGGGGAAGCGCACAAGTGTCGTATGCTACTTGATTCCGGAGCGATGGCGAACTTCATGTCAACTAGAATGGTGGAATTGCTGCGACTGCAAAAGGAGAGTGCAAATGTCTCGATAGATGGAGTAAACGGGATGAAGACCCTAGTGAAATACAAAGTGCATGCTAAAATGGAGTCCAGAACAACCAAATTCGAATCGTCGCTAGATTGCCTGGTTGTCCCTAGAGTGACCGGTGCATTGCCAGCATTGAAGATCGACCTACAGAGCTGGCACATTCCCGAGTCGGTGTTGTTAGCTGATCCATACTTTTATGAACCAGGTCGGATTGACATGCTAGTCGGAGCGGAGTTGTTTTTCGAAGTGCTAGAAGAGGGTAAGATTAGGTTGTCCCCAAATTTACCATTGCTGCAGGAGAGTCAACTCGGTTGGCTTGTTTCTGGCCCGGTAGCTGAAACTGCGGTGATAGACACTGTGAAGGTGTGTCATGCTGGGACTTCGGATACAGCCGACGAACAACTGTGTGAAATGATGAAGCAGTTTTGGACCATCGATGAGTTTGGAGGTGATGCGTCACTTTCGTCAGACAATGAATGCGAGTTGAACTTCCTGGAGAGTCATTGCAGAACCAAGGAGGGCCGCTATGTGGTAAAATTTCCATTCCGTGAAACCGTTGGAAAACTCGGGGAGTCCCGGAAACAAGCAATGCAGCGATTTATGGCGTTAGAGCGTCGCTTGGACAGACATCTGGATTTGAAACAGATGTACGTGGAATTTATCAACGAGTATCTGGCGCTGGGTCACTGCCGAGTTGTGCCGAGTGCTGAGTGCGAGAATCCTGAGTTTGCCTACTACCTTCCACACCATTGCGTGATGAAGCCCGCAAGCTCTACCACGAAATTGAGAGTGGTGTTTGATGCTTCAGCGAAAAGTAGTACAGATTTGTCGCTGAACGATGTGATGGAGATAGGGCCAACGGTTCAAGAGTCGCTGTTTAACATTCTACTAAGATTTCGCTGGTACAAGTTCGTTTTCACTGCCGACGTCTTGAAAATGTATCGGCAGGTCATGGTTGACAAGGCTCATCGGAAGTACCAGTGGATTCTGTGGAGAGACAGTAAGGAGCAGCCAATCAAGGAGTTGGAGTTGAACACGGTGACTTACGGAACAGCTGCTGCACCTTTTCTTGCAACCCGAGCGATTCTTCAATTGGCCAGAGACGAGCAAAGCACATTTCCAGCCGCAAGTGAAGTAGTTGAAAAATGTTTCTACGTCGATGACGTTATGACTGGTGCTGATACACTTGACGACGCAAGACAGCTCCAGAAGGATTTGATTGCACTGCTGCATAGAGGAGGATTTCAGCTTCACAAATGGTGTGCGAACGACGAGGCGTTACTGGAAGACATTCCTATATACGCTCAGGAGAAGCAGCTGGACTTCAACGACAGCGAAGTCAACGGAGTAATTAAGACACTTGGAATATTGTGGGATCCCTTTGGAGATGAATTTATGTTTCACGTGAACCCAGTAAGCGACTGCTCTGAAATTCCAACGAAGAAAATGGTGCTATCTGAAATGTCAAAACTGTTTGACCCCCTCGGCCTACTAGCACCAACAATACTCATCGCCAAACTTGTCATGCAGCAGCTATGGCAACACAATGTGGGATGGAATGATCCGATTCCGAAAGAACAGCTTCGAACTTGGAACCGATTCAGATCCGAGCTTTGTTGCTTGAATTCCTTGCGGATCAAACGGCGGATAACTGTTGATGACACAATTACTTTGGAGTTGCACGGGTTCGCTGATGCTTCCAAGGTAGCGTACGGGTGTTGCATTTACATTAGAAGCGTGAAGAGTGATGGGGGACAGCAGAAATTCAGCTGATTTGCGGCAAGTCGAGGGTCGCCCCGATAAAAGAGATACAACGAGACATCAAGGTGGATGCAACGCCTGACGAGATGACGATCCCGAGGCTTGAGCTATGTGCTGCGTTGCTGCTAGCTGAACAAATGGAAAAAGTGCGCGAAACCTTAGCATTAACAACCACAAAGGTTGTGCTTTGGTCGGATTCGAAAATCGTGTTGAGCTGGTTGAAGCAAATGAAGTCAGGTACTCCCGTGTTCGTTAAAAACCACGTAATGAAGATTAGAAAGCTGTTTACATCCACCAAGTGGCATTACATCTCGACGCAACATAACCCTGCGGATTTGGTGTCCCGTGGAGTCTTCCCGGCAGATCTAATGCGTTGTGAACAATGGTGGTCTGGTCCATGTGTGCTTCCTATTGCCGTCGAGGAGGAAGGTGAACTTGAGTTGGTGGAACCGGAAGAGGCTGAGCAGGTGTCTCTCCATCAAATTGCAGCAGTTGCCGTACCGCAGGAACTGATTGCTGGAATTGCACCGGAAAAACAGCGTGACCCGTATGACGTAATCCTGAACCACAGCAGTTATCGCAAGTTGCAGCGTATTTTTGCGTACGTTACCCGTTTCATTCATAACTGCAGCTTGAAGGGTAACAAGACTAAACGTAGAACAGGAGAGCTTTGCAATGAAGATTACAACGAGGCACAGAGAGCGATGGTGATCATTATGCAGCAGGTGGTCTTCAAAGTTGAAATCGGTTGCATTCAGACAAGGCAAGCAGTCAAGGGGAAGCTGCGAAACTTGAATCTGCTGAGAGTTGGCGGTCGCATACGGAACTCTGACTTACCCAAAGATCAGAAGCACCCGATGATTTTGCCTGAAAATAACCACTTTACAGAGATCCTCGTCGAAGCCTTGCATCGAGAGCATCTTCATGTTGGATTAAATGGACTCCTCGCAGTGGTTCGACAAAGGTACTGGCCAGTGAATGCAAAACGAACCATCCATCGGGTTTTGAAGAAATGTGTACGCTGCTTCCGGATGAACCCCAGAGACATACAGCAGTATATGGGAGACCTCCCGAGTTGTCGAGTTACTGCAGCCCAACCTTTTGCAAGAACCGGAATGGACTATGCGGGACCCTTTTTTATTAAGGTCGGACGAATGAGAGCAAAGGTGAAGGTGTACGTATGTCTGTTTGTTTGTATGGCCACCAAATCCATTCACCTCGAACTGGTGAGTTCATTGACAACTGATGGATTCTTGGCGGCGCTCCACCGGTTTGTTGGTCGACGTGGAAATCCAGCGGAATTGTTCTCCGATAACGGAACAAATTTCCGAGGAGCAGATCGAGAGCTTTTGGAGTTATTTAATTTACTGCAGTCGCAGATTTTGAGCGACAAGGTGAACGAGTTCTGCCAGCCGAGAGGAAAAAATTGGAATTTTAATCCCCCCAAGGCACCTCATCACGGAGGGATTTGTGAGGCCAACGTGAAATGTATGAAGTCTCATCTGCACAAGACTTTGAACGAGAGTTACCTGACATACGAAGAGCTGAATACTTTGCTGATACAGATAGAGAGCATATTGAATTCAAGACCACTTGTACAGCTGACACTTCTTAGTTGGACGAGAATTAATAGCAGTAGCAGAACCGCTTTACGAGGACCTGAAGGAAACGAGTCTGTCGCGGTATCAGCTGGTGCAGAAACGGATGCAGCATTTTTGGCAGAGGTGGTCAAATGAGTACGTGACAGGACTACAGAAGCGTAGCAAATGGTACAAGGATCCCACACAACTGCAGAATGGGCTGCTGGTGGTCTTGAAGGAGGATAACATGCCACCTAAAACATGGAAACTGGGTCGCATCATCGAAACGCATCCAGGAAAGGACGGGATTATACGTGTGGTCACAATCCGCACAAGCAACAACACGTACAAGCGACCGACGACACAGATTGCAGTTCTACCAATCGATGACTGCATGGATCAAGTGGAATCCAAGGCGAAGTGAGGCCCTTGCCTCACCGGGGGCAGGATGTTACACTAAAAGAAACGACAAATGTATTGTTTCAGTGTAGACGGTAATTGTTAGGAGTTGTGGAGAGTTTGACCGTCAAGAGCGGAAACAGAGAGGAGACTAGGAAGAGAAAAATGATAAAAGTAAGAGTACTCGCGCGGTGAAGATGTGTTTTATTTTCAATAAAAATAAAGATTAGATTACAGTCCATTTGCCTTTCTCCAGTGAGTATCCGAAGAACAAATTCTATTCTAACTCTTTTCTGAAATGAACTTGGTGGCCCTGAAAAGGGCCGTTTTGTTTCGCTGGTGATAAGTTTTAACCTCCACAATCATATCTTATCGGTAGCATTGGTGCTCAACACGGAAAACAAGATCGACGGAAAACAAACCAAAGGAAAAAATAAATAAATAAATATTAGGAATTTCCTCACTACGCGGCGCATGTTTGCATGTTTACTACAGTGCTTTTCATAGTGATAAGACCACTAATGCATTTCACGTTACTGGAAAGGAGGACAAATTTGAGCTTATTTCTTAGAGATTTGAATAGATTTTTCTCCTTTATTTTCCTTAAATCTTTGATTAATATTAGTTAGGTAGGTTCCGATTCTACACTTTGTAGTTTCATTTGTATACCAGTGATCATGTCATTTTAACCTAGGGGATGAGTACTTAGTGGGGTTAGGTTTTTGATAAGTCTTTAGTGGGAATGACACTGATGAAGACTGCACATTGTAGTCGAAATACGTATCTGTCATGGATATTAAATGGAAGATTACCTTTTTTTGCTGTTTTATTTAAGCATTCCGCTAACAACCTAATTTCATTACTTCAAAATCTTAAGGACCTATGAAATTTAATTAATCTGGATAGTAATATTTTTTTTAATAACGGATTCTAAAAACTAATATAAATATTAGGACTTGATTTTTACAGTTCTCAAACTTGAATACAAAATTGAAGATTGTGGATTACGTTACATTCATGGATATACAAAAATTTAATAGTGTAAAATTTCGATGGAAAAATCTAGTCTACCCAACTGCGCCGAATCGAATTTAATAAACGTGCGCCCTTAATCCACTGTTAATCCATCTCAAACGAACAGCAACAAATTATCCGTCATCATAACATAACCTCGTACACGAAACACATTTCGCCATCTGTAACACTACCTTGCGCAGTGATCTTGATCTCCAAAGGGCTACCGATTCACTTGTGGGTCACGTTCATTGGTCTTTATCTCTGTTTCTACACTTCTGCAGGCAAAACTTCTCAAGTTGCTCCGCCGCCGACTCTAAGCAACATGCATCCTGACGTGTAGTACCACCCGGACCGGACAGGTTGCTGCAACATAGAAGAAATGGGTCCATAACTCATCACCCCTGAAGACACTCAACATCTCCCAGTACTAGGGCAACGCAACGGCAACAGTTAGCAGTCCTCCGACGACGGCGGGCTGAGATGCGATTAATTTTAGTCATATTTTTGAGCCCACCGCGCGTGCAACCTCGGAAACTGACCGGCTGAAAAACGAGACGCATGAGGATGAAACAACGCGCTCATCTCAAAATGAACCGACCTGATGATGCAGAGAGGGTGGAGGGGTGCGCACTTGAGAGCGTTAATGAAATACTACTAGCTAACGAAGGTAGCCGCTACTTTGCTACACACTTACGGCTGCCATAAAGTGCCATAAATTCATAAAGCAGAGCGACCGACCGACCAAACCCACCCCTCCCCGCTAGACCTACCCCACTACCATTCGACTGCCAGTCAGTCTGTTCATGAGCAATAGAAATAAAAGCTTTCTTCTTCAAACACAAGCCCGTCTGCGGATGGCCTGGGAGGATGGAGGATCAGCACCCGTAGCTTGTGGTCCGGGGAGTGTTTGGAAATTTAGCGCTTTGGATCGCACAAAACACATGTTCGAACAATAAGATCTTACGCGTGGTACAACTAATAACAAGCACTCTCCTGGTCGGTTGAAGACGGTACTCGACTGCTCCGAAAAGGAGAGTACTTTGCCAGAGCAAAGGAGGGGACCGACTCTGCTGGGGAAACTGGGTGGCTCAGACACAGGTCGTCGTTTTTCGATGGAGCTACTGTTCAATCAGCGAGCTACAGAGCGATCTCCGCACCGTTTAAGCTCTCCGTATGGGACGGGAAGATTGATGGTGTAATCTCGGTTGCTGTCACAAAGCCGTAGAAGAGCTTGACCACCAGGTGAGTGTTGAAAGGTTAGTGCTCTTTAAATTATGCTAGGTGATTGGAATTACAAAACACGTTTAGGATCTCCGGTGGTGTTGTAACTCGGTGTTGTTCGAAATCAGGTCGACGAGCACCATATGCACCAGAACGACCGGCGGCTCACGACTTGAGCGACTTTTTACAACAAAGAGGTGACCCAGATATTTAAATTTCACTTCACAACTGGAATTCCCTAATCAACTAACCCCAACTGTCCAAAAGCTTGTCATTCTGTTTCGCGTGAAAGTGATCGCCATTATTGGTAATTAGTGCCACCAGAACAAAGAAGCTACAACCATAACGACGAAGGGATACATCACGACTCCTCCGCTTGGGTCTTAATGACATTCTTTCCGTTCCAAATTAATTTGCTCTTCACCAATCAATCCACTCGACTTTCGGAGCATTCACTCACGTGTTGCACTCGACGACGACAATGGCCGCCAGGGGAGCACCTGATTGGTCGCGTGTTGTTGATCGAGAGGGTTCATCCACCAGTTTGTCCTAATTACCCGCGATGGTCCTACAAGCGGATCTAGAGCGCAAAAAAAAAATGTCAAGGAAATATGCTCGGGCGCGTGATTTCTCTAGCGTTTGGACAACTGGTACGATCACTGGATCGAGTTCAGGTTCGCGCGCTGCTTCTAGTAAACAACAACAAGTCGCGAGAAAGTGCACGAACGTAATTTGAATAAACGATGAATTGTTTTTCTCTAAAGGCAGCCTAACCTCCACCCCAGCCAGCAGCAGCAGCGCCATCCCAGCTCAATTGGGTCGTAAAGGGGTTTGTTCTTTGGGGCATCGTCATCGTCGTCGACGACGTCGTGTTCTGCACTCGATGGCGGTCGTATTTTTTTTTTTTTTGATTTATTTTGTTTTCTATGCATGTTCGCGTTCGATGACTTATTTGGACAATCGGTCGATCTTTATGAAAAATAGATGAACTTTTTACTGAGGCTTTGTTGTTTACTGCTACTTCGGCGAAGGCATCCTCTGCAGTGTGGTGGAGAAGGAGGTGGTTTACTGTTTTCGGGGAGGTCCGTTTGGCCGATTTGACCTAACTGTTTTTGGAGTGATGACCGTTTTATTTGTTTACGATACGATTCGGAGCACCCGGGAGAGATGTCATCACGTTGGAAATTTAGTTACCTTAGAGGGATTAGGATTTATTGTTTGCGGAACACGGCTGGTTGCAGCTGTAAGCCTGATGCGGGCAATGGGAATCATTTGATGAAATTAATGTATGTGTATTTCTCGGTTAATATGGTTCGCATCTGATTTAAAATTTATGTCTGTGAACTAAGAAGTTCATTGCTGGCTTCTTATTTCGATCCATATATTGCACACAAAATTAAATAAATAAACTGGATATTCCAATAAGTTCTGAAATACTGAGGAACAATTTTATCATTGGACGATTGCCTATTGGAGGAAGGGACTTGAATGTCTCAAAATATGTCTACTTAATGTATGGATAGTCTCTAAGTGGTTCAGACAATTTTTTATAATTTTGTTGAGAATCTGCACTACGAATATGGACTAAGGGTAAACTTGAGGTAAATTTTTAGAATAGGCAATTCATACGATCTCAAAGATCAAAAATAAAAGATACACAGAGATTAAAGATTATCAAAATACAGGCTCAAAAACCTTATGAAAAGGGTGGAACGAGCAAAAAGTAGTCGTACAAAATTCAAAGTCGTGTAGTAAAATATTGTTGATAAAATAATCTATGTTACGATATTCTGGCAGCTTACTCTCACATTAATCCCTGATATTGTTGAGTTCACTCAATGCTTTTCCAAATACAAATTCACGGATTTTACGGTTGACCCATTCCATTCTGTTTTGCAGAACCTTATTGAAGTGTTTAATTAAGTAATTTGACAGTATTCGCCATTTTGTTTGGATTAATATTCAGACCTTTCTTGAGGTTTCTTGTGATGATTGTTGTATATTTTTTTAATGGGCAAAGTTCCCAAGTAACAATTTTGGTTTTATGAGGGTTCTGTAGACCATGATTTAGACTTGTAGAATGCTTTAAAGCTTGGATAAAACTTGCAATGTTACTTGGGTTTAATGAATTTGGTGGGTTCTGTTACAGCTGCAACATTGTTGATTTTACACAATTTTCACGTAACTTTACCACAATGACAAGGCTAGAATTCAGGCCTATACAGCTAATAGTATCAGTGGTTTCTAATAAAAGGCAATACACATTTGTTCAAACACTCGCTCACGTAAATATTCTGCCAGCTGTCAAAAAAGTATTTGCTCTTCAGCTGCAAATCACCTGCCCGATCAAATAGTTTTCTTGAAAATTTCAACTTATTTTTTTGCTATAGATGTCTTGAACTATTTGTGTTTGGGTTGCAGAAGAACATTCTTGACCAGAAAGCAGTTTAAAATAAGGCTTTACAAAAACAAATTTGAATTTGGCGAATGTGCGTGCAGAATTCTAAAATGCTGTTTCTATTGTTGGAAAACTAAATGCAAAATTCCAAAACCAAAAATAGTTCAAAGCGTCCAACAATCGTAAGAATTTAAAAAAAAAAAATCTCTAAGATCGGAACAAAATTTCAAAGCTACAGTTTTAAGATAATTTTTCTCAAAAGATGTAAAAAGTGGAAAAAATATTATTGTTAAGGATCGAAACAAATTCAGCTGAAAATTATTCAAAAAGAGATTAAAGTTGTCAAAATACTACGTTTCACTGGAACAGTAAGATTTCCTCTTCGGTACCGTAAGATATCGTAACTTTGTCATGTTTAAATAAATAAAATAAGTTAATAACAATGGTCTCTAAATTTATTATAAATACACTAGTTTACAGCATATTTGAACTGATACACGCTAACTTGAAAGTACCCATTAATGGTTGAAAAAGACCCATTTTGAAGAAAAGTGGCTTAACTCATTAAATGAGTAAATTTTTTACAAATTAATGAGTATCTGTTACCCATTAATGAGTAATTGTTAATCATTAATGGGTAACAGATACTCATTAATGGGTAAAATTGTTTAATCATTAATGAGTTAAGCCACTTTTCTTCAAAATGGGTCTTTTTTACTCATTAATGAGTACTTTCAAGTTAGCGTGTAGTCATTTCCTATGTAAAATCGTGCGCTGAACCCAAAAATGTTGTCAGAAAAAATGTCACTCGGATAGTAGCATCCATACTGTCCAAAACCTTGCATTGCATCCTTCAAAAACTACACGTTTATCAAGCACCTACAATGGCGACGAGCGAGTCCAAATTGCACATGCTGAGCGCATTTGCAGCAACCACCCAATTTGAAGCATTATCGTCGATCACATTTCATAAGAGAAGCGTAAAAGAGAAAGCGATATCACAACAAATTCTCTCTATCATACCTGTTTTCTAAGACATGGAGTGTAAGATGTTCCACCAGGGACCCAATGAGACAGCTTATAAAAGTTACATTAAAATTCAACTCCATGTTCATAAGTTTTTCCTTGATTTCCTTGAGCTTCGATGAAATTCTTCAAACTTTCCTGATGTTCTTAGAACTTCTTTGAAGTTCACAGAACGTCTCTGAGTTTAGCATTTTCTGGAATTCTCAGATATTTTTTTAAGTTCACAGTATTTCCTTAATGTTATTAAATTTTCCCTGTGGTTCACAGGCCACCCCAAAGTTTACAAAAATTTCCTGGCGTTTAAAGAACTTTTTGCGGAGTATCATTGAAATTCATATAATGTTGTTATAAATCACAGAACTCTCTTGAAGTGCGTAGAACTTACCAGGAGGACATTGCAACTCCCCTGAAGCTCACAAAACGTAGCTGAAGTTGGCAGAATTTTCCAAAAGTTTATACAACTTCTCTGAAGATCGAAGCACATCTTTATAGTTTAAAGAATTTTCCTGAAGTTTGTAGAACTTCCCTGAAGTTCAATAAACTTCTCTGAAAGTTACTAAAGTTCACTACAGTTCCATATAGTTCGCAACATTTCCTAGAAAGTCGCTGAACCTTCCTGAAAGTTCCCTTAGACAAAATATGCGAACTGAAATGAAGCTCCAGCAGTTCTGTAGTAATTCAAGGTGAGGGCTACCTTAACTCACTGGGAAAGAGTAGCTAACCTCATGTGAGTTTAATTCCTGTATTATCGGTGTTATCGGTTAAACGATTTTCAAACAAATTCGTCATGGTTTCCAGAATTTATTTTCAATCTCGCCGTTGAGTCAAACATGTCTATTTATTAAAAAAAATACAAGCAAATGTTTTGCCGCACAGGATTGTAAATGCCACCTTCGCCACCTGCTGAGTACGGGACACAAAAATGTCGGATACCTACTATCTCCTTTATTGAACTCTGATAAAAATCTTTCAACGATCGTTGCTACTAAAGTGGAGTGAATTTTTTTCTTGAGTCGCTTTTTCGAAGCACAACAAGCAAACGCTCTATTTTCTTCGTGATTTTTTTTTTAATTTTCCAGATTTTCTACACGATACATCTATAAAAACACTCGGAACAGGACGGAAATCAATGCCTACTATGATTACGTGGCTGTCCTAGACTGTCCTGCTCGTTCTTTATATTTTACTCTTATGCGGGAAGAGAAATTAAACAAGATGTTGTTCTAGCAACAAATATTAATTGATTTTGCGTAAACGGATCAATACGAATCTTACTTGAGAGTCAAAGAGAGCTCTTTAAAGCCATTTGGGTTAATTCAATTAACTTTTAAATCTTATTTAACTCCTAAGTTCAATTTGTAATAGTTTTGTATCGTCAATAGGGCCATATACACCTTCATAATCGGCACTTATGAAGAAAACTTTTTCTCAAAAACCCAAGGTGAAATATTTTTAAACTATCACAGATATGATTGTTAGGATCAATTTTAACATCCTGTGAAGAAAAAACTGAATTACATAAAAGTTTCAAAAAAGTGCCTTCAGACATAGCGTGCGATATTTGTATTCGGTATTATTGAGGCGTCTTTGCAGAAGACGATCGCTTATGTCTTCTTTGCGTGCGATCTCTAATCACACCTTACTTTGGAAGGGAAGTAAAGCCGTTGGTCCCCGGTTCATGAGTTGATGGGTCGATAGGTAGGGTCCAGGTGTGGGAGCTGCCTTCCTGGCGTCGGTAGCATTGGTGCTCAGCACGGAAAACAAGATCGACGGAAAACAAATCAAGGGAAAAAAAACATCACATTTAAGATAAGACATAATCAACAATAGTACGCCACAATACTCGCTTTACGGCTGCCGCCTTCTTGTGCCAACCGGATCAGTAGCTAACACCAACTTTGCAGTGTTGTTGTCCGGCATTCTTGCAACATGCCCTGCCAACCGCATCCTTCCGGCTTTGGCCACCTTCTGGATGCTGGGTTCGCCGTAGAGTGCAGCGCGCTCGTGGTTCATTCTCCGCCGCCACTCACCGTTCTCCTGCACACCGCCGAAGATCGTCCTTAGCACACGTCGCTCGAAAACTCCGATTGCATGCAGGTCCTCCTCAAGCATAGTCCATGTCTCGTGTCCAAAGAGGACCACCGGTCTTATTAGCGTTCTGTACATGGTACATTTGGTGCGGGGGTGAATCTTTTTTGACCGTAGTTTCTTCTGGAGCCCGTAGTAGACACGACTTCCACTGATGATGCGCCTTCGTATTTCACGACTCACATTGTTGTCAGCCGTCAGTAAGGATCCAAGGTAAACGAATTCCTCCACTACCTCGAAAATATCCCCGTCTATCGTGACATTACTTCCTAGACAAATCCTGTCATGTTCGGTTCCGCCTACTAGCATGTATTTTGTTTTTGACGCACTCACCACCAGTCCGACCTTTGCTGCTTCGTGTTTCAGGCGGGTGTATAGTTCTGCCACCGTTCCAAATGTTCTTGCAATAATGTCCATGTCGTCCGCAAAGCACACAAATTGACCGGATTTCGTGAATATCGTACCCCGGCTGTTGAGCCCGGCTCGTCGCATTACACCTTCTAGAGCGATGTTGAAGAGTAGGCATGAAAGCCCGTCACCATGTCGCAGTCCCCGGCGAGGTTCGAATGAACTGGATAGTTCACCCGAAACCCTTACGCAGTTTTGCACATCGTCCATCGTTGCCTTGATCAGTCTGATCAGCTTCCCAGGAAAGCCGTTCTCGTCCATGATTTTCCATAGCTCTGTGCGGTCGATACTGTCGTATGCCGCCTTAAAGTCGATGAACAAATGATGCGTTGTGACCTGGTATTCAAAGCATTTCTGGAGGATTTGCCGTACGGTGAAGATCTGGTCCGTTGTCGATCGGCCGTCGATGAAGCCGGCTTGATAACTTTCCACGAACTCGGTCATTTTAGGTGCTAGACGACGGAAGATGATCTAGGATAGCTCTTTGTAGGCGGCATTTAAAATGGTGATCACTCTGAAGTTCTCACATTCCAAATGGTCGCCTTTCTTGTGAATGGGGCAGATTACCCCCTCCTTCCACTCCTCCGGTAGCTGTTCTGTTTCCCAGATCCTGACTATTACCCGGTGCAGGCAGGTGGCCAACTTTTCTGGGCCCATCTTGATGAGTTCGGCTGCGTTACCATCGTTACCAGCTGCTTCTGGTAGAACTTCCGTGTTTCTTGGGAACGGCACAGCAGTTCCATTTCTTCCAGGAGGCGGTTTTTCTCCCGAAAGATGCGGGTCAGCTGTTTCCGCTTCTGTTAATACCGTTCCACGTTCTGTCGGGTTCCATGCTGCAGCATTACCGCCCGGACTGCGTTCTTCTCCTTCAAAATCGCTCTGCACTTCTCGTCGAACCATTCATTCCGTCGACTTCTTTCCACGTACCCGATGGCGCTCTCGGCTACGTCGGTGATGGCTGCTTTTACTGTACTCCAGCAGTCCTCTAGAGGGGGCACATCGAGCTCGCCCTCTTCTGGCAACGCTGCCTCGAGATTCTGTGCGAATGCTAAGGCGACATCCGGTTGCTTCAGTCGCTCTAGGTTGTACCGTGGCGGGCGGCGGTACCGTACATTGTTGATGACGGAAAGTTTTGGGCGCAGTTTGACCATCACCAGGTAGTGGTCAGAGTTGATATTAGCGCCACGATAGGTCATGACGTCGATAATGTCGGAGAAGTGCCGTCCATCAATCAGAACGTGGTCGATTTGCGATTCCGTCTGCTGTGGTGATCTCCAGGTGTAACGATAAGGGAGGCTGTGTTGGAAAAAGGTGCTACGTATGGCCATGTTCTTGGAGGCGGCGAAATTGATGAGTCGTAGGCCGTTCCCGTTCGTCAGCTGGTGGGCGCTGAACTTTCCAATCGGCGGTCTGAATTCCTCCTCCTGGCCTACCTGAGCGTTTAGGTCTTCTATGATGATCTTGACGTTGTGGCTTGGGCAGCGATCGTACTCGCGGTCGAGCAGCATGTAAAATGCGTCCTTGTCATCATCAGTGCTTCCGGAGTGACGGCTGTGCACGTTGATTATGCTAAAGTTGAAGTTTCCAATCGCAAGTCCTATTTCGTCGCTGGGGTCGTTGCCGTTGGTCTCGGTTCGTATTCCTCTGTTGCTGATTTTCCGTTGCAATGCTTTTTTACGGCTGGCTTGCAGGGCCTGACACCAACCCCCTAACTTTCCGGAGGACCAGGGTGCACATTTGTGCTTAGATTCCTTCACTGGCACTCGGACGTAGATCAGCTGCTCCTAACATGGGGAACAGACGCTGTTGTGAGCCGCTCCTCCTGGAGAACAGACGATCAGGCTTGCCGAAGCAAATTCGCCCGCCCCCCCTGCCCCCCCTTCCCTGTCAGCCTATGACCAAAGTAACCACCGGGGTTGGTTACCCGATCTTCCCTAAGGTTGCTCACAGTTACCGGCCGGTACCGCGGGGAGGTAGGGATAGGAGTTGCTGGGAAGAGACTAGTGATCTCAATGGGATCTGTATTGCGCATTACCCAGCATTTACCGACCATTTTAGTCTAGTAGGGAGGCTGTTAATGTAAAGGCAGAACAATAACGCGTTTAGGCACGATCCCTGGGGAGTGCCATCGGTGACTGGTAGATGTGAAGAAATGTCGTTACCTAGATTCACGGCCTGAGAGCGGTAATTGAGGAACGAGGGTATGAGATCGCATGCATTGTACAAGAACTAGAACTCGTTGAGAAGCTTTCGCTTTAGTAGTTGGTGGTTTACGCAGTTAAACCATTATTTAGCCAAATGGGTAGACGCCCGGATTGAAATTATAGACAATGGGCATTTCTTTTTTTAACTATCGGACAAGTTTGGGCCGAAGGCACTCAGAGTACTATGAAATTTTGCCCACAGGTTTAGTTTATGATCATATGAACGAAACAAAAATTCTAACAAATTTGATAGACCATTTTTCCGGGAAAACTTTAGTGAGGTTTTTGGATTTTACTGGACACCTCGTAAAATCATAACCCATGAACCAAGCATCGTAGAGCAAATTACCATAGTAAAATCATAAGGAAATTATCTCAGTAGTCCACATAGAATATAATCTTTTAAAAAAAAACGATTATGTTCAAAATGGAGGAAAATCACAATGAAAAGCAAGAAACATTATTTTCTGAGTGATGATTTTTTTTTTCAAACGGCGTGTTTCAAATTTTTCAATTGATCATAGCATTTTGTGGTACATGAACAACCCTAAATTGTACTAGAGTTAAGATCCGCAAATCGTCCTGAAGTTGCGATCATTCAATCCACTAGACCAACCACGATTGAAGAAATTTTTTATGTTTATCAGATATTGTGGGTTCACCAAATCGTCCTAAAATGCAGATCAAATGATCTACTTGATCCACCAGTACTGGAACATTGTCCTCATATGTTCCAAGATTCTATTCACACTACGATCCATCGATATGTTCTATAAAGCGGTTCTAGGCTCTCTAAATCATCCTCGACTTTATAAAGTTCGATCCGCTAGGCACAACGGCAGACAATGTCCCTAGATGATCTGCTGGATTAACCCTAATAGGAACAATGTCCTTCACAACGACACATGGCCAAATATATTAATGGAATCTACGATCCATTTTCAATAGGCGCTCCATTTGATAACATTTGATACTTTTTGCAAAAACAAAAACAAACAGGAAAGCGGAAAAATGTCACGACATTTCTGAGCTGTTTTCTACCAGCGACAAAACATTTTTGCACAAAGAAGCAGACAAGACCTGCACATTTATGACATGTAGCATTTTACTTATGTTTGACTAATTAGTGCATTTCTTTGATGTTTATTGTATTGAATTAAAAAGTAAGCATGAATACTAACCACTCATAAGCAAAGGTGTTAACATTATGCGTAAATAAGGGAGTTGATCATTTACTGTCTCAAGCACGCTTGCAGCTAAAATTTCATTACAATAGACTGTTTGAAAAAGAATGGACTGCGACATTTTTCCTATTCTCTATCGCCACCATTCGCTTGAAATGTACATATACACGATCGCCCGTGTGATGGAAGTTTTGATTTGCTCTGGACGATGGTTTTGCAAAAAGTGTACATTTGCCACCACTAATCAGTAGTCTCTGTGCAGAAAATCAGCTCATTTTCTCAATACAGGAACTGGCCCAAAGTAAATCACTAACTAACTACCTCAAACATATTTTTTCATAGAGTCTGTAGAATAACTTTTCCGAAGAAATAGCTGCTTAGAATGCACGAAAAAAAAAATAAAGTTTCGCACCTTGCATCAACAATTACGTGCAAGTTTCCACATATTCATCGCCAAAACCATACAAAATCAAAGCTTACAACACAACTCCAGACAATATTTAGACGATATATCAGTGCACAACGATTCAGTTGCTGTGGAATTGCTTGGAGAAGGAACATTTTTGTATTAAGTCATATTTTCCAAATCGTCATGGTAGAAAGAAGGAGTGCGTCATGGCTGAAACCCTGGCCATAATCTTCATCATTAAGCTACAACCATTTGTGACGATGCATATTCACAACAGGTTTGATTTCCTGTTTGGCCAATTTTAAATAATAGAAGACGGTTCCCGATATGTTTTACAGTTTTACATTACCTTCCTTACCTTCACCTGATCTGAAAAATATGTTCTTCAGCTAATCCTTCGAAACAAAGTTCTTTATCTCTTCCGAACCAGCCAAATCTAGGTCAGAATTTGCAAAAATAAAAACCCAAAATCCTGCTACCAGAAAACTAAACAAAAAATCCCAATCACAAGCCGAAATTCAATATCCTCTCTTCCTTCCATCGAAATTCCATTCCCTCAAGAGAACGAGACCCAACACCGTTCAGAGGAAGTAAACCGATCCCTTAAGCAAGAATTAACCTGTGCCCACGCAGCACACCTGAGCCATAAAGTTCCAGCTGATTACCTTCATTAAAAACGCTCTCGATTACAAAGGTCCCTTCCGTTGCGTTTGCGCTGGTGGCAAAGAAGCTCGAAAAAATCCTCAAGAAATCCGAAGCAAAATAAAATTTGAAGGAATTTCTTTGCCTGGCACATCCACCCATCCGCCCAAGACAAGTGCTTCCCGAAAACGAAGGAGAGAAGAAAGGGGAAAAAAAACGAGAATAATGCAAATCACCCACAATGGCGAATCACTTGTTCCGAGCCGATTTGGTGCTGAAAGGAAAGGATATCCTGGACCCGGGAATGAAGAAGACTGCAAAAGCGACCAGACCAAACAAAGCGGAAGGAAGTCAGCGGAGGAGTCAGGGCGAATGACCGCACAAAGCGGAGCGAAAGAACAGGAAATTTAATTTTTCATACACAAATTTGTGCTTTTTTATTTTGTCTTGATTTTGTTTTATCGGTTTCTGCTGCTTTCTTATTGTTGTAAAAATTCTTAAACACTAAACAATAAAAACAAAATATATTAAGATTCTCCTTAGGGGCGAAGGTATCTGCTCTATATGTGGTAGAAAATACGCAGAACTGTACAGTGGTTTACCAAATTAAAAAAAAAATAGTATAGAGAGCGCTTAGTAGGAAAATTGACCTCTGCTTAATTCTAATTTGTCATGATTTCGGTTACACGGCGCGCGCACACAAACATGTGCACGTGGGAGTAATCAATGGCGTTTTGAAATGCATACGTTTCTATCTTTTTTTTTTGTTAAAAAATTGTTGTTGCTCTGATTTGTCTTTTTTTTTTTCTTAAAAGGCACATTTTTCACATGTGAATGGCTCAAAATTCACTCTCTCTCGCTTTCACTCACAATAGGAATTTCATACAACTGAGATCCTTTTTGAAATAGTTCTGATTTGTTTGACTTAGGGTCCTACAAAATGATACTACACGATTTTTTGTTTATAATTAAGGGTGCATTAAGGAGGGGCGAAAATGAAATAGTTTTACGAAGAATTATCCTAACTGACTAGTTTAGAAACTTTCATGAAAGTGATTTGACTTTCCCCCCGTGATCGGTCCCAGTAGAAGACCCAAGGGAAAGCGACCAGCAGTAACTCAAGATTTGCTTGCTCGGATTGATATAAAATAAATAACTTACGACAACTAAAAACAATTTTTGCGACGTTTGAATTTCTACCCGGAAAAAAACACGCTACTTTTTGGTAATTTTGTGAAAATTCGAAAAACTTGATTGGAAATAGATTTCACTTATCTCACGGTGAATAAATAACCTATTTACAAACGTTGTCTCTGTCACTCTTCCCTTTGAAGAAGAACTCACACTCTCGTCTCTTGCTCTCACTATCTTTCTCTGTAGCACACTTGGTAGGCAATAAAAATCTAATCGATCGCGGTGGCAATAGGATTCAGTCTTTTGCGGTGAACTGTTTTTGTGTGTTTGCTTTTGTGACGACCAAAAAGGCACTTTCGTTGAACTTGGTTGGTTCGGATCACTTTTTCTTGTCTTCTAATAGCAAGCGATGTTACTGTGAGGCAGCACCGTTGGAATGTACTTCTCATCCTGGGCCGACTGTGCCGAGGGAGAACCGGGCATCGGTTGGGACCCAAGCTGGATTCCCGGACACCCGCTTTCGGCATGTTTGGTGAGGAGAGGCAACCGCGAGAAGGATTTGGTACAGGATGGGCACTTGAAGCGCTTGACGTCCTCGTGGGTTTGCTGGTGGGCTCGCAGGTTGGACCGATCGGCAAAGGCTCGGTTGCAGAGCTTGCAGATGAAAGGTTTTTCACCGGTGTGGGTTCGGATGTGACCCTGGAGTAGCCACGGCCGCGAGAAGGCCTTATCACAGAGATTGCACTTGCACGGAAGCGTGTGGGTGCGGATGTGCATCTTCAGAGCTCCGAGAGTTTTGTACGGCTTGTCGCACTCCTTGCAAACGAAGATCTTCTGAGCTTGGTTACCTTCGGCTGCTGGGCAATGGAACTGCTGGTGCTTCGATAGACCGGAGTAGGTTGAGTAGGACTTGCCACAGTCAGGGCATTGGTATCGAGGGGCACCACTGGAACCACCACTTGGCTTGTCACTAGATTTCTCACTTTTCACTTTCTGGATGTTGGAGTTGGAAGAGGACTTCTCGGTGAGGATCGATGGCGAAGAGCTGGTGTTGTTGTTGTTCTCCTCGGAAACAGTCAATGGGCTGGAGCGTGCCGGTGAAAGCGAGCGATTCGAAGAAAGGTACGAATTGAACGAGGTGTGGCTGGAGGTTGGCGAAAGCGTGGGATGTTCTACAGGCATCATGAGCTGATGGTGATGGCTGAGACTGTATGGCATGTAGCGGTGCTGCCGGGCAAAGGACTCCGACTTGATGATGTTGTTGTTCTGGTTTATCCTCAGTTCAGAGGCTGGATAGGCCGGAACCATGGTGGGCGGTGAGATCGTTTCCTGGCGGCTGTAGAGCACGGGGTGTGGTGGCGTGACGGAACTTTCACGCTGGCCGTACGGAGATAGCGGCTCCGATCGTGGAGGCGAAATATGATGGTGATACGCCAGGTTGTAGAGATCCGAGGGATATGGCATCGGGTATGGGAAATGAGGATATCCGGAGTACACATTGGGAGCGGATTTGTAAAAGTTGTGCAGAGGTTCTGCGGGTGAGGATGGAGATCGTGATGGTGCGTAGTAGATCGATGGGTGTGATCCGTAGATCGGAGTAGGAACGGAGATGGGGGATTTGATTTCAGTAGGATCGGGAGATGACGAAGGTGGTGGCGTTGGCAAAGTGTCTTCAGCTTTGATCACAACGGGCACCGGTGACTCAGAACGAGCCTTTTTCTTCATCGAGAGATCCTCGGGCTTTGTGCTGAGGTTTTCCGGTTCCATATCAGATTCGGAGTCTGCAAAAAATAGAAAAACAAATACCCGGTAAGTCACCAACTCAGAAATCAACAGAACTTGAACTGCTCTCCGTTTTCAAAAACTCTTCAAAAGTTGTAGGAATCACACAAAACAAGACACTTACCAATTTTGGCTTCCTCCTCCTCGCTGATGAAGACCGGTCGCTTCTTGAGCGGACAATGACTGTAGTTCTTCTGCATGATCGATGTGGGCATAGTTCACTTTCAGTTTAATTTTTTTTTTACAATTTCGCACCTTGCGAATCACACACTGGATTGTCTTCTCTCCACTCAAACACAGCTGTCACTTAATCCTTTGCTTGATATTCCATATGGATCGATTTGTCCTTTTAATTTTTCTGTTAGAAACACTCGGCAAGATCAACTGATCTTGCATCGATTGGTGGTCACTTGAATCACTTCCTTCGTCCCGAACGATGTATGCGCAACGAGCTCAGACGAACGACTGAAATCCTGCACCAGCCGTGGGTAAACAAACGGAACCGAACTGTGATCGCAACGAAAGCACAAAGCGAAAACAGAAACCCGAAACTCAAAAGAAATGAAAAAACGAGTGCAATAAAAATCGTACGTGCAACTGATCGACACGGCAAGTGAGCCTTGAATGGTGTTCGGATCCTGCTCGGGCCCCTATATATAGCCGAGCCGAACCCGAAGCACTTCCCCTCGCAAAGGAACAGGTCGGTGGTAGAGCAGCAGGCGTTCGGGTTTTTCCCCTCGATCAACCGACCGAAATGCGATGGCGAAGGCAAAACAAAACAACAAACGGCCACCAGGCACCAGTGCTGAGCTGAGCCAGGTGTTGCAGCTGCTGCTCTACTACCCGTCCATATGTATGCGTAGGTATATGTGTTGAGCACGTGCCTGCCTTGCTGCACCAATAAGATCGACCGGCCGTAAGGTGATCGCCGCTGTCGGTGTGTAAAGTGGAAGACGGTAAAGATCACGCAAAGAGGGTGGAGCTACACCGCACCGGTGTCTTCGGGTTTGCTTCGGGTCTATAGTGGAAGGGGAAGCACCGCAGGTGTGAAACCTGATTCGGGCAGGGGAAGGCGAACTCGGGCCGACTGCATTGCCGTCGTCGGGTGTTTTTTCACCTTCTTCACTTCTGTCCATTCAAGTTTTCCCGTGGAACGAGGGCCCGGTGCACTATGGCTTGGGGTGTAGTGCAGACCGGTGTTCGATGTTTCATTTATTTTTAGCGCTGCTTGTTTTTCTTGCTTCTTCGGCGGTTTCGCGGCAAGATGCTGTACAATATGGATCTTGGTCTCGCGGGCGCACGCCGCGGTTGTCGCGACAAGTTTTCTTCCGTCCTTTCGCGTTCGTTCGGTTCGCTACCTTCGGCTAACTGACGAAGCCGCGTGTGGCGGCCGGCACGACGATGTTCGCGCCCGGCCGGGAGAGAAAATTTCTCTCAGTTCGAATTGGAACGTTCGCGCGTTCGAACCCCCCACAATAGTCGGCTGCCGAGAAATTTCAACGATGGAGAAGAAACGAACCCCAACCATACCGGGGGGGATTCGACCCGTTCGGTCGAAAAGCATTTAAATCGCAATCAATTTTTTCCGCTTAAATTTTCGTCTGTTTCAAAAAGGTGTCACCAAAGTTAGATTTTTACCTGCACCAGATTTTTTTTTTGCTTGTGTTTCTAAAACTCCCTTTAAATGCAACCTTCAGCACCGGGCCTTTTGTGAAACGGTACAATGGAAATGTTTTGCAGCCGGTCGGTCCGATAGTTTCCCTCTTTTCTCCGGCTGGGCTTCATCTGCTGCTGCTGCCGCTTCGTAAATCAGTTAGAATCCTTGTGCAATATGCGAACATTCTATACGTCGTGTATGTATCGTCATGCGAGACAAAGGACCTACTGGTCCGTATGGAGGAAACTAAACATGGGACAAGAGTTTCGGGATTTTGGGTGGTACCTAAACATGGGACACATTGCCGTTGCACCGGGCATAATCCGAGCAATTAATAATGCTGCTTTCGGGGGTAGTGAAAAGTGTCCCTTTGCCGTGTGCTTCATCTAGTCACTACTGGATAGTGGAAAGTGGTTTTGGGTTTCGTGTTTCGGTTCCGGGTGCGAATGGGGGAAGCGTTCGGTTGATGTAGGAATGTGGCAAAGTTAGGAAGTTCTTCCGGTTTATATTATGACTGATGAAAGCCGAATTGTTTTGCTGTAGGTTCGTTTTATTCTGCAGGAAATTGATTGAAAAATATATTTGTATGTTTTTAAAACATATTTAATTGAATGGAAGGCATTGACTTGCGTTATGGGAACAAGACGGAATTAATCATTTAGATTTGTTTAGTTTAGTTTAGTTTATTTATTTTTAATCAACCGATGTAGACTAGTACAAATACATGTACAAATTTGTTTTTCTTAAGAATATAAAAAATACTGTCTGCTATTCTATTTTTACTTCTTACGAGTTATGATTCCGTATGGAGATAAAATATTGTTTTAGTTTCTGTCGAGACATTGAAAAGTCAATGGTTTCGCAGTATTATGGCCCAAATTTTACATAATTTGTGCGATGATGGGTTTTGGAAAATAACTTTCGATTTCTGAGTCGTCGAGTAGGTGCATAAAAATTTGATTTTGATAAAAGTTCTGCTGAGTTAATGCGCTGCGAAACGATATCGTTTACAAACGAAACCATTGCATATTCACGTCGCACTTTTAATGTTTGTATGTTTATAAGCATGCAGCGTGCTTCATATGATAGAAGAGGAAATGATGTCCAACCTAATTTACGAAGGGCATATAATAGAAATTGCTTTTGTACTGATTCTAATCTTTCTTCGTGCGTGATTGAAAATGGAGATCATACAATGCTGCAATATTCAAGCATTGACCTCACATAGGCAATATTTAGTGTTTTAATTGTATATGGGTCCTGAAAGTTATAGCAAAAGCGTTTGATAAAGCCTAGCATGTTATTTGCCCTGTGAATTATTATGTTGTAATGGTCTATGGAAGTTAGTTTGGAGTCTAAGAAAATCTCTAAGTCCCTAACTCTTTAACATTTTTCTACATTCTGATTTTCTAATGCAATTGAAATGTTTGATGGTGTTCTTTTTCTGCTAAATGATATTGTGTTGCATTTTTTTACGTTCAGTTCAAATAAGCTGTCATTCACATATGGCAGGATAAGAGTGCAGTGTTGACGTGCAAAGGTAGATTTTGAGATTTATTTTAATCGCAATGAGTTTTTTTTTTTTTTATTGAAAGTCCAAGCCATCATTTCCATTTGTTGATTCAAAAATGAAAATTAGGTTCTGATCAACTGCTTATTACGATCTGATGTTGATCAACTGCTTATTACGGTTTAAATTGATTGCATCATGAAAACTTTGTTTCGTCAACTGAGTACCTGAATAAAAGTAACGATACAATTACAGTAAAATAATAATAAAATGAAATATATTTTGATGTCGACGTTTTTTACATAGTCCGTTTTTTGTAAGTCTCAATCGTGTTAGTTTAACGGAGCAGATTATTAACTGTACACTGTTTGTAACAGAGTTCACTTATTTCTTTGTCTAGTAGGAGTTGGGCCCAATACTAGCGTCTTACCCGAGGTTAGATAAAAGGGTGCATTTTCGAAAGATAGGGTCAGGAGAGAAGCTTTGGGATGCGGGTTTGTTGTCTCATCAGAGCGTTGTCACCAGTATGAATATGTTGAAATTCAAATCTATTGTAGTCGTATAATATTTGTCAAATGATCTTACTATCACCACATAGGTTTTTATATTTTCAAAATTCTTAATAATAGAAGAAAAAAAAACAGAAAAACTTATTTTTAAGAGATGATCGGAAAAAATGATTTTTCTTTAGTTAACATATATTACAACCTCATCTATTGTGAACGTCCTATTTACAATAGATTCTTTTACGTTAACAATTAGCTATATTTCATTGTTATTGTTCTTGGCAATTAAATTAAGGGTAGCAAAAATAGTTATTTATGCAATAAGTAAAGAAGATTTTTTCAGCATAAGTCTTACGTTTACCTAACAAGGCTTGCCAGTGCTGAAAAATTCGAGTTTTGCTACACAATTTTTAGCAACATCGAAAAATGTCGCTTGAGATTATTTTTTGCCAGCAGTAACTGCATTTGAACGTCCATGGTGAAGACCAAATTTTCCGATCAAGTGGGTCGTAAAATATGACTGTAATATATGTTCAAGCTTCATTCAAGATCAGTCGATAATAATACAAGATGAGCGATTCTGATTCGGACACCCCAATGGAAAAACAACGAGAATAAAAACATAATTAGTATTTGCCCCCCTCGATTAAGGTGCTGCTTTGGCTGGCCTCTTATCCAATGCGCAGTTCGAACACAAAATTCAACGTAAAATTCAAGGAACACAGAAAAGTTCCGAAAAGTACTACTTTTCGACACTCTTTTCAGTGCCGTGTAAGAAGCTTTCAAGCTTGAAAAACAATCGATTTTTTTCTGATTTTCCTAGCGATTGTTCTCCTTACTGCAAATCGTGGAAACATTTTTTAGTTGATATTTTCTATGGATTATTGAGATAATTTCCTTATCATTTTACAATTCAACGTTCTTTCTACGATGCTTGGTTCATGAGCTATGAATTTTTACCTCGGAAAAACTGCAGAGGCTGCAAGCAGGCAAATTTTTTGAGCCTCTAGAAACGGTTATTGTTCAGGATTCAATCTTCAAAATTACAGTGGTTGATATGTGATCAGTCATGTCGTATACACTTACAGAAACAGCTTAATAGATAGAGTTTACGTTCCCATCATGAACTTTATAATAATGTGCTAAACGTAGGAGTTTTAGACCGATTTTCCTGCACTGGCTTAAAACAGTCACTCCTTGTTTAACCCTTTGTGTGTACCTCTAAAATAAAGCTAAGGTCATCGCAAAAATTCTTCTAAACGGGTTTTAAACAAAATTCAAAATATGTCTCAACTAAGATGCAGGCTCTTGTCTCCTTTCTTGTAGATCGGGAACATGAAGGACGATTTCCAACGCGTAGGGAACTCCCCCTGCTGTAATGAAATATTGAACAGCTTCGAAAGCGGTGTTGTAAGCTCTGAACAGCATCGCTTCAGGATGGTTGAGGGGATCCCGTCAGGGCCAGCAGCATTAGAAAATTTCAGCTTCTTGATGGCGGATTCGACGAGGTCTACTGTAACCAAGGTAATCGAAAAATTGAAAGCATCACTGGGAGTGTCCCTCACCACTTCAGCAACTTGGGACAACGAAGCCGTAGCGTCATTGAAAATGCTTTTGAAATGTTCTGCCAGAAGATTACATTTCTCAAGGGAATTGCTGGCGATTCTATCACCCAGGTGAACTTCGACTGGTAGCCCCTCCTCGTTTCGTTTGGTATTCATGAATGACCAGAACTGCTTTGGATTAAGCCGTAAATTAGCCTGCACACGCCTTGTGTAGCTCTTGTAAAGAATGCGGTTATATGTGCGATATTAGTTGCTCACTGTTGAAAATAATCTTTTGGTGAATGGGTTACGCTCATACGCTTCAAATTCCGTAGTCGAGCATTGGACCATGCAGGTTTGGGCGAGGGTCTCCTCAGTGGGACAGAATCAGTTATTGCCCGGCCAACGACCTCAGCGAAGTAGTTGACGGCTTCATCAATAGATGAACACGTGTCAAGGAACAGCCAATCTGCCTGGGCAAGCGAGTGACTCAGCGCGACGAAATCTGATCTACGAAAGTCGAGCTCATGTACATCAACAGGGGGTTATCGTAGCGAACAGGAACAGATAGGTTGATGGAAACTTCCAACGCAGGATGATTGGTGTCGATGCCAATCAAAGGCTCTGGGGCTTCTAGGATAGAACATTCCAGTCCTGCAGCTTCGTTCGCCAAAACGAGATCAAGCAGCCGAGAGTTGCTATTCAGTATCGAGTTGATTTGCGTTAAGCCATGCAGGTTGAAACCATCAAGGAGAGCACAGCATGATGCGGGCATGTTCGAGCGAAGAACATCAATGCTAGGAAGATCGTTAGCAGGAACGTTCCATGAGAGCCCAGACTGATTGTAGTCACCAAATATCAGAGCTAGGTCGTTTTGTTCTAGTCGAGAGAACACGGTACCAATCAAACTGATGTGGTTTGCAATGCTGCTCGAATCAGATTTCCGGTCTGGAGGTAGATACATAGCGCCAATACTTATTGATCTACGAGGCGTCGTTATTTTGACCCACAGCTGCTCTAGAGAAGTGCAAACTGGAGCAGGATCAATGCAGGAGCTTAGGCGTTTGGATACCGCAATCAAAACGCCTCCCCCACGCGATTTGGTACTATTCTAGTGGTTGCGGTCGTTTCGAAATACCGTGAATAGACTGCCAAATAATTGAGATGAATTAATGCGGTCATCGAGCCAAGTTTCCGTAAGAACTATGACATCGTAGTCAGAGTCAACGGCAGTCAGGAAAAAAACATCAATCTTTGTTCGCAGGCCACGAACGTTCTGGTAATACACCAACAGGCGGTCGAACGAAGTCGGTTGGAGGTCTGCAGAATGATCGATCAGCCGAAACGAGCATGCTGGTACTCTGGAACACAGAGACGGATCAGGAGAAGAACTGTTTTCAACAAACGCATACTTGCCTGATGTAGAAGGTTGGAAGACCCCTTCACCATTCTCAACCACAGGGCCAGAACGACTACGATGACAGGAATCAGCAAGCGCGACTGGGTTGAGTGGCTCAGGGGCTTCCTTGAGGTAGCAGGCAACGCGTTCTGGTCTGGGATGTTCCAAAACGTGGTGAGCAAGATCCGGTGCAGTGCTGTATGTCCCATCGGTGATGTGGGATTTGAAGCCATCGGAGTATGACGTTTCAGTCGAACCAGCCGGTTGTTGCTCTTGAGACGGTGAGGCGCTGGAAGCAACGGAAGAATCAGGAGCGGAACTGGTGATGACACGAACATACTTGCCTTGAGTTGCGGGTTGGAAGACCCCTTATCCAAGCCCACACACAGGTCCAGGACGACTGCAGGACGATGACTGGAATGATTCGAATGTGACGGGAAAAGAAGGGGCTTCCGTAGTGCCAACTTCAATGCGTCCCAGAGTTCTTAGGCGACCGGTAGGTGACGGATGATTGATGACTGATAATGCACTGGAACCAATGAACGAATCAGGAGTGGTACTGGTCGAGAAACAGATGATACTTGCCTGACGTAACAGACTGGAAGACCACCTTTTCAACTCACACACAGGGCCGGGACGACTGTAGAACGCTGGCACGAATGGCTCGACTGTTGTGAGAGAAGTGGTGGCTTCCATGGTGCTAACATCGGTGCGTCCCAGAATGTTTTTTAACTTCACTATGTCTGGTCCATTGTTGGGGTGTCCGTTTTGGGTGTTTGCGTATTTGGATCCAGTTTTGCCAGCTTCGTTGGATGTTGAGATTTTTGCGCACCAAAATTTCGAACTCGCGGAACATGATGCCCTCGGGCCAGGTTGCAGCATCCAGTGCCTTAGTCTTCAATCTTTTGTCGATGCCAACTTTGAAGGATACGAATGACAGCGTGCTGATGTCCTTTCCCTTGGATACAAGTTTTATGACAACAGGGTTGTCATCTGTTTCCAAATTGGCTTTCACCATGGCAGAAACCGCTTCATTGGCAACTTCCGGATGAATATGAGATAAGTACAGCCAGAATTTTAGTTCTCTCTGGTCAGTACTTGTGGGAACAACAACTACATTGTCAGCTGGTTGTTTGCTACCCACCTGACATGCATCAGGAGCACGTGTTTCACCATCAACATCTCGTTGGCGTTTGGATGTCACTATTTAAATGTTTACTCATTGCTAAATTTATCAAAATATAGTTATATCTAAGGAAATATAGATCGAAAATCGAAGATTGTAAAAAAACAAGCAAACTAATTGTAACATGGCGGTGGCATAAAAGTTGATTTTCATGGGTCATTTGTGAAAAAGTTGTTTTGTTTTCAAGAATTCCTTAACAAATTAATAAGGTTTTAAAATGGTTTTTATGAAGAAAACTTGCAGGCTGAACTGCATTTATCTAAAGCCATTTTGCTTGATCCTTATGGCAGCATTCATGGAGGCAAAGTTGCCTGCAAAAAGTTAAACGTCAAAGTTTGTTTATTTTTCGAGCGTTGCGCTGTGGGATCCAGGGTTCTTCCAGGTGGTTTTCTCCCGATAGATTGGGAGATTGGTTACTCAGACAGTTTGCGATACGGTTTTACAATATTTCGCATTTCGAACAGCGCAATCTTTCCCGAAAAAGATCCCCTTCTTCCGGATGATTACAGAAGTGCACCATCCAACGATGCAGGGATGTACGCTTGAATGAAATTTTCGAAGAGTTGATTCTTTCGCCGAATAAAATCGCTGCTATGGATCGGAAACCAGCTAATCTCCGCTAACTAACAGTTTCAGTGGTTTGCTGTCGGTTGTCATCTTTTCGCAAGATCTGGAGAAAGCTGGTATGTTTTTTTTTTTAATTTTCGACAATGTTTTATGAATTCGAGGGCCCCACTCAGTTTGCTCTTCTCCGCCAGATGGTCAGTCATTGATGGTGTGCTGGTTCTTCTAAAGAAGTAAATTTTGCTGAAATTGACTTGAATTTTTCATCCTACTTCGTCTATCCTTCGAGATTTCCTTGTCATAAATTTGGTATTTATTAACTAGGACTAGGAACCATATTTTAAGCTCAATTTGTTAACAGAGTAATTGGGGAGTTAATGATGCACTTTAAAAAGCCTAAAAAGCAACAATAAATGCTTTTTGCACTAATGCAAAACGTAATGGTTTTATGGTTGCTTTTATAATGACAGAACAGGTTTATAAAGTATTTCATCAAGACATTAATAAACAATTGGTAATGACGTTTATGCTTGAATAACAGTACAGTTTTAAGGGGATTTATTTTATAAAACAAGACAGGTTTTGACTTTCTTGCCAGACTATAAAAGGTTTTTAAAACAGCAAAAAGCTGAATTACTAAGCAGGAATGTTTTTCACTTTGTAATGCTATATTTAAACTAAATGGAATGTTCATTGCCGTTATAAAACCATCATGAATCAGAGTGGATGCTTAATCGTTACTGAATTGTTACTTGGGCTATTACACAACTTAATGGTTTTAAATTAAATTTAAATTAAAGTACATGTAAAATTTTATAGGCTATTGGTTGCTATTTAAATTTTACTTTAGCACATACCAAGTTCAAGAGTAGCACCACGTAGAACATTAAAAGGAATGTAGCCTCCGCTAAGCACAGTATATTAACCACTGCCCAAAAAATTGATTTATCTCTCATTTATATGCCTTTAAAATTAATCCACCCCCACAGCGGCCCCGGGTGACTTGGGTTCAATCCCAGTAAAGCCGTTGGTCTCCGGTCCATGAGTTGATGGGTCGATAGGTAGGGTCCAGGTGTGGGAGCTGCCTTCCTGGCGTCGGAAGCATTTGTAGTCAGTACAAAAAACAATATTGACGGAAAAAAAATCAAGGAACAAAACAGCCTCATATTTTTAAAAGGAATTCTCTACAAATGAAATTTCTAGGAATTATTTTACAATTATGTTTATGTTCTCATTTTATTTATTTATTAACCAGCCTGTGGCTGAAAATAAAGATAACCTAACCTTACCCATTTGTCTCTACAAATTTCTCATGGGATATATCTTGGAATTATCTAGGTAAACTCTTAAAAATTTGTATAATTAATTAACTAATATAATTTCTCCTTTTTTTCTTTTGGATAGACTGATAATGGGATGGTGAAGGGAAAGTGATAAAATGAGACCATGAGTGTGTGGATAAGTGAATGATACGCCAGAGCGCGAGTAGTGAATGAATGAGTATTGAGAAGTGAGTTAGCATTTTTATGTATCAAATTTCCCAAAAAACAACTAGTTTTATAACATCTTACAATAATCACATTGCAGAATCTTCATATGCGTTGATGTACAGCCAATTTCGCATATGTTCAATACAAAACTGCATGAAAATTTTACATTTCCCTCCTGTTAGTTAACCTGGACAATTTACAAACGTCACAAAAAACTCCTGCGCGCGCTTTCCCAATTTCCGACAGCTTCATATCACACACATCCCCACTTTCGTGAGCCGGTGCAAATCCTGTTCTTCAGGATCGTGGCACAATACCGTAACTGAAAAAAAAAGAGGATAATAGAAATCCCGAACATCTGCCCCGTGTGTGCAGTCAAAAACCCACCAGCCAGCCTAACTACGACTCGGCCCGAGTCTGCCCCGGTTCTCTTTGCTCAAGAGGGTGCACCTTTTACCGTTTTTAAAAGGATCTACCCTGCGCACCATTCCCTCCTCACCATTAGAACTTGCTAGTGGCACAGTGGCGGAGTAACACAGCAGAGGTCACTTGCCTCTGTCGATTCCACCCGAAGGAGGAAGACCCGCGCCAACACTGCCGTGCAGTGATTTCTTATTCCTTTCCTCCGAGAACGAAACAACATGCAAGCTGCTCGTTCTGGTTCCTTATGACGAGGACGACGACGACGACGACGACGCAAGCAAGCAGTATTCTTCGATCAAAAGAAACCACACTCTCTTATTTTTCCTATTCCTTTCGATCATTTTACAAGGAAAGATCCTTTTCCCTTCCCTTCGACTCTCCGTCTCAGGCCAAAGTGAAACAAAAATCAGTTGACAGTAACGGTCATTTCCTAGAAAAACGCTTTCTATGTGTCACAGCTGATTGGAGTTCTTTTGTGAGCGCGCAGGCATAATAAATGGACATTCAATCAGTGACCGACTGAACCAAGGCGCAGGCTCCGTATCGAATGACGAGTGCAAGTTTTTGGCATCAGGCCGTCCTCCAGCACCTGCCCGAATGATGTTTTCTGCAATCTATTGTCCCTCCTATGTCACACCACAGGAGCATGCGCACTTGGAGCAGCATTTTCGAGCATTTCCCTTGCCTGTGGAAGCATTGGAATCTCCTTTGGCCGCGTTATGCATATGTTGCCTATCAATCAAACACGATAGCAATTTGACAAGGGGGAACATAACTATCGCACACTTGATCTACTGGTCTAGTGAATGCGGTACAATGTATGTAGTAGTATGTTCCGGTGTAGATGTAAAGGTGATATTTAAATCGGTACACTGACTGTGTCAATATTTGCATAGTTTATGAACTTCCTGGTAGGTACGCGCGCGGTACAATCGAACATGTGAAGATTTTAACGAATGTGTTTCCACGCGGAAATTGATGATTATGTTTGTTGATCGTCCACTGTACACGGGAATTTGCGATAGGTAAGTTTAGCGGGAATTGACACTGTACGGACGGTGACGAATTTGGCGCCAATTTGGTTGGCAGCACTCGTAGTAGTAAACAATTTAATTAAAAGAACACTAAAATTACTTTTTCTTCCTCGCATTTCAAGCTTAGTGTTCTAGTTGCACTTCCACAGTTATTAATTGGGAGCTTTCGATGCCTGTATCACCATTTTTTTCATTAGTATTAGTGTATGGCAAGTACAATCAAACTCTATGTCTAGATTCCCTGGCCACTTCCAGCGTGGTCTTGCTTTGTAGCTGCGCCTTTACCGACTGAGCTAAGGGAGGCCCTAGAGTGAGGACTGCTGTTAATACACTTGGGGTCTCAGATAGCCTAGTCAGTAAAGGAGTTTGATTCCCAATTCATTGATTAGCATAGACAACTCTAAATTAATAACTGTGGAAATATGTTTCAAGAACACTAAGTTGAGAGCCGGAAATTTACTCGCAAAAAAATCATAGAAGAAGAAGACGTACGCAATAAAGAAACAACTTAAGAAGAGGAACAAATCAACTCCCCAAACATCCACCGCTGCAGATGCACCGAAAATCGTTACAGACGGCAGTTTCTCCTCATTCCCTTGTCTTCAAAGCTTACCGATTCCACCGCAGATCGTCAAACAGAAGCTGCAAATCTCGAATCCATAGTTCAAACAAAGTCACTATCCATAGCAGCCGTTATGGGAGCAACGTGTAAACATCGACTCCGATCAAGAGGGATAAACGTCATCAACCGCATGATGCGCAAATAACAAGATCCGTAAAACGAAGATCACCCGATTGATTGTTAAAGGTATTTTATTTTAAAAACATATTTACGTTTTTCCGTTCCATTCGCATTTGCTTCCCTTCCCTTCCCAAATCAACGCGATGTGATATGCGCGATGGATTGAATGGTGGTGAGGAGGTGCCGTGCTGCGCCGCGCCACGCTTGTTTCCATTTGCTTTGTTATGGATATTTTTTCCTGTCTCTCGGATCCGAAATTCGGCTTTATGCGGCACGATTCGGAAAAACGGTGCTTTTGTTACAGTTTCGAGCTGCAGCGTTCGTTGTTGTTGTTGATGCTGCTGCTGTATCCTCGTCATCACCGCCGTCGCCGACGATCACGATCGCTTTTATTCTTAACGGTTTTTATGGGCTGTTGCTGTTGGTGTTGCTGTCGTTGCTACTAAGTTTCGTTCTTCTTTTATTTTTTTGCACTGATGGACCCTTTGTTGTTATTGTTGATATCGAAGTGAAGAACGGGTGCACCTTCACCGATCGTGCGTTTTACTTTCGATAACGTGCTACCGATTGGGTTAGGTTAGGACTCTGATTGCTACCGTTACATGATATTGTTTGGGACTTGAGGAAATTTACTGCCAAGATTGATGAATTGGATAAAAATTAGTCTGAACATGGAAGCATGTGTTTCGTTTGCTTTTCAATGTTGCAATACAAGTTTAAAAGAGAGGATTAAGCTATAAACTACTAATTTCTCGGGCAGTATGGTGCTTGATAAATCATTGTTGAGAAAACAACTATCAAAGGGCATTTCACAATAGGAAATCATGATGAATCAAATAAAATTCTACCATTCACTAATATACTGTCTAGCCCCGTAACGTGAGTAGATCAACTTTGCGAGATATGTTACGGGATGTAAGATCTACCACTGACTCCTAGTCCTGACTACTTCAAACTAGGGGAACAGGATTTTTCAGTAATCAAAGGATACATTAGTCCTTGTTACTTTTTGTGCCTTGTTGATAGTGACAATACTCGGCTTTGTCCACCGATAATGATCTAAATAACTCATTGTATCCTTGTTTCAAGCAAGGTTGCAAAGACTCATTTCAGCTAAAACAATGTTTTTCTAAATTATGAAATAATTAGATGCCATGATCAAATTTTGAATTGGTAGGATACAAGAAGAGGTTGCAAAGAATGTGTTTGACATATTAAACCTGTTTATTTCACTTCATGAGAGTCACAATCAGCGATTTTTCACAAACTCACTCACTCACTCACTCACTCACTCAGCGATCAGCAAATCGCTGATTGTGACTCATAGAAAGCAAAATTTACAGGTTTTATGTTTCCAACGCATACTTTGTAACCTCTTCTTGTAAGTTACAAGTAAAACATGCCATCACACCATCTTTTGGTTTTATTATTCCGAAAAACATTATTTTAGCTGAAATGAGTCTTTGCAACCTTGCTTGAAACAAGGATACAATGAGTTATTTAGGCTTCATCTATGTGATTCCTAATCTTCTCTTCGTTGTTCACTAGTTTGAAGTGGTTATATTGTCGATTGGAATCGATAGAATAGCAAGCAGCAGATAAATCTAAACAAACAAACATATCATTTGTGTGCGTGACGCTGAGAAATTGCTAATAGAAGTGCGGACGCTGCTTAGATTGACGAGAATACGTAAATTCCGCTACAAGACATAAAGATCATTTAAAGTCAAAGTCTTCCCAAATAACCAAAAGTTCCGCATTCTACGATAAAACCAACTTTCAAGTTATATATAGTTCCAACAGAACTTTTGGCTACTTTAGAAGCTATAGAAATCACACGAGGAACTTCAGGCTCCAATAAGTTCCGATGCGTACTCTTAGCAACTTGAAGTTCAAAAGCATCCCTAAGCACTTCTTCGGAACTTCAGGGAAGGCTGAACTTCTTAGCAATTTGAAAGTTTTCTGTTTGAAAACCGTCAGACACTCCTCGTCAAACCAATCGTCCCGTTAATTCCGCTCCACAAACCCAATGGCACCTTCAGCAGCGCCGTTAATGGCTGCTCACGTTGTTCCAGCAGTCCTCAAGAGGGGCTTCGGTGAGCTCACCTTCATCCGGCAACGCTGCGTCGAGGCATTACGCATAATCAGATGCGACTTCGGGCAGCTTCAGTCGCTTCAGATTGTACCGTGGTGGGCGTTGGTACCGAATGTTGTTGGCACCCCTCAATCATTAGAAGGCAGTGGTCCGAATTGATGTTTGCGCCGCAAAAGGTCCTGACGACGATAATGTCCGAGAAGTGCCTGCCGTCAATCAAAATGTGGTCGATTTGCGATTTTGTCTGCTGCGGTCATCTCCAGGTGTACCGATAAGCACGTGATGAACTAGCCTAAGGCTAAAATTCACGATAATAAAGAAAGAAAAAGAGGTGTACCTATATGTGAGGCTATGCTAGAAGTAGAAACTACGTATGGCCATTAGACTGATGGAAAATTTGACAGTTTTGCTCCACAGTGCTCAAACGGTCCCAAATCGGGTCCTAATCAGCCTCCAAAAAATTGAAATCATTTGGTAAGAAAATGACTTGACACAAACCATTTGAAGTTTATATGGAACTTACTATGGGAATTCCAAAATTTTTGATCATTGCCTTCTAGCCTTTTTCCATGTTGGACTGTTCAAAAGTTTACAGCTACAACTTTAAAGAATATAGTTTTTAAGCCAAACGTCAATTAAAATAGTTATTAATTTTTTAAGAGATTGACAATTCTTTAGCATGATCAAGCAGCTGTTTTGTGGACAACAGTGTATACTGCAGTGTGACATAGTAGCCATGATTTGTGTGCTCTATTCTACGCGCCAAAAAAAAAACACCAATGTTGCATGCTGAACAGTTGATTGAGAATTAGATTTAAATTTTATCATAAGACATCAGTGACTTGAATAATTAATAACTTTTGTTCCTTGCATTTGATCGAAAAGTGGTCTCAAACAAAATTGTAGCTGAAAAAAAATCAACAAACACAGCTATCATTTTTTATAGTAGATTGATAAGGAGAATTGGTGGATGGATATGAGCAAAAATAAATAGTTTTCCCATTGTTATTTCAAATAGTTTGTGCCAAGTCAGTTTCTTGCCAAATGAGTTCAAATTTGCATGAGTCTAATGGCCACATTCTTAGAAGCGGTCAAATCCATGAGCCTGAGGCCATTGGCGTTCGTGAGCTGGGAGCGCTGAACTTTCCTATAACCAGTCTGAATTCTTCCTCCTGGCCGACCTGAGCGTTAAGATCTGCGATAAAGATCTTGACGTCATGGCTTGGACAGCTTTCGTATTCCCGTTCCAACTGCGCGTAAAAAGCGTCTTTATCGTCATCGGCACATTTAAAATGTGGGCTGTGCACTAGACTGATGCAAAATTTAAAATTTTCGCTCCACAGTGCTTAAACAGTTCCAAATTGGGTCCTGCTTAACCTCCCAAAATTTGAACTTCTTTAGTAAGAAACTGACTTAGCACAAACCATTTCAAGTTTATATGGGAATTACTAAGGGAAAACTTATGTTTTTGTTCATATCTACCTAACAATTCACCACCTCACCATGCTTTTAAAAATGATAGCAGTGATTGTAGAAAATTTTTCCAGCTACAACTTTGTTGAAAACCACTTTTCAATCAAATGTAAGGAACAAAAGTTATTAATGATTCAAGTCCCTGATGTCTTATGATTATGCTCATTCAACTGTTCATCAGGCAACATTGATGTTTCTGGTGCGAAGAATAGAGCACAAATATCATGGCTACTATGTCACACTGCAGAATACAGTGTTGCCTACAGAACAGCTGCTTGATCATGCCATAAGATTATCAATCTCTTAAACAATTAATAACAATTTAATTTGATATTCGGCAAAGTTGTAGCTTAGAAAATTTCCCGTAATATGAGTGATAGAAATATTAGAAAAAGCAATATGGAAAATGGGTAGAAGACAATGAACAAAAAGTTTGGTTTACCATTAGTAATTTACATATAAATTTCGAATAGTTTGTGCCAAGTCAGTTTCTAACCAAATGAGTTTAAATTTTGGGAGGCTAATCAGGACCTGATTTGAAACCGTTTGAGCACTGTGGAGCGAAAATTTCAAATTTTGCATCAGTCTACTGTGCACGTTGATTATGCTGGCATTGAAGAAACGGCCTTTGATTCTCAACTTGCACATTCTGCTATCGATTGGCCACCACCCAATTACGCGCTTCTGCATTTTGCCCATCACGATGAAAGCTGTACCCAGCTCATGTGTATTGCCGCAGCTCTGGCAGATGGTATAACCATCCCTATACGTATGTACCGACAATCTCTTCCAGCGAACCTCCTGCAGCGCTACAATGTCGAACTTGCGGACCCTCAAAAAATCGGGAAGAATGCGGGTACTTCCCAAGAAATTGAGAGACTTGCAGTTCCATGTTCCAAGTTTCCAATCGTAAGTCCGTTTTTATTGCCTGGGTCTATGACGATTGTTCCGCTCCGTATTTACATCGCTAGCTTCCTGTACTTTAGCTTTTTTACGGCGGGGCCTGCCCAACCCCCATTGCACAGTGGTTCCCCTTAGAACAAACGTTGGCCAAAACATCAAAATGTTGCTAATAGGCAAAAAACAGTTGAAATAGATGTTTTTTAGCTGTACGAAGAAAACTTGACAAGCAAGACGTCACAAAAAGGAGTATAGTAGAACCAAAACCAATGCACAATGGTCCCAAGCCGTATTTAGGAAGACAGAAATGTTTGCGCCCAAACCGTCAGTTTTAGGTATATGGTTTCTTAGGGAAAGTTTCTTCATATTTATTGTTCAATCTTTTTATGTTCGTAAAATAGGGTGGTCCATAAAATTGGTGAATAAAAATACAAACTTTTTTATTATTAGAGATAGACCAAAGCAGCGTTCTAAATAGTTATAAAACATTCAATTAAAAGCAACTTTGTAGAAGACACAACGTTTTTATCTCTTATGGTTCATGAGTTATGATTTTTTAAACAAGCAGGTTAGGGTAGCATCAGCAAAATCGGTTTTCTTTGAATATTTTTTCATGCGTTAATTTCTCGAAAAACTATTGTTCTGATTAAATTTAGAACTTTTGATGACGCATATTTTTGCTAAAGGTTGAGGTAACTATTTTTTATTATTAGAAAGTTAAAGGCTATTTGCTTCGGAAAAATGGCTTTTTTCAATTTTTTAGTATCTCAAAATGGAGCAAACCGATGTTCAAACATTTAACTTTTCCAAATTTTACTACGCAAACGTTTTTAAGGGGGTACTAACGTTTGTAGTGCAGTTTCACCCTATAACTTCGTCCACTTGAGAAATAGAAAATTTAAACCTTTAACAAAGTTTCCTAAAAAGACTTCATCTTCAATGTTTCCATAGGTGTTTATCAAATTTAACAAGACATAAAAAAGTTATTTTTTATCTGAGTGTATACCCTCCTTAACCAAAAATTTTTACAGCTTAAATAAAGTACTTAAAAAATAAAGAATCATTCTAGAAGACACCAAAAAGCTACACTCAATAGTTTCATCGCAAATAGCCATGTCCCACTTTTTTTTTTGATTTCGTCCCCCTGTGCGGGGTTGGTTACCCGATCTAGGGAGGTAGGGATAGGAGTAACTAGACAAGTGGTTAAGTGACCACGCCCACAGAGGTGTTGGGATCTATTTTATACCTGCAGATACGCGAAGTATCGATGGTACGCATTGTCCAGCCGTTTACCAGCCAAAGCCAGAGTTTAATTCTTAAGACAAATCTAATTCTACTACTAATACTGATAAAACAAAACACGTTCATACCTGGATTTAAAAAGAACTTTCATAAAGATCTGATTTTCGAATTAACATTCATAAAAGTGCGAAATTAAAAAACGATTTTTATGCTTTTTTTTCTAAAAGTACCGTTTAAGTTCCGCCAGAAGCTACTTAGAATGCACTTCAATTATGGTATCGGTACTTTCAAGTTCTTATAACGTCTTAAACATGAGGCTGCTTTGAATTCAATAGACCACCTTCAACCAAGCTGCTTAAGCCTCAAATAGCCTTTTATAAGAGCTTTTGGTTACTTGGGTTCATACTCTTTATTGTATATCATCATAATAATTATCATGTATCTCGTTAAAATCTTCAACCAATCAAGACATAAAGTTGTCCTTCCGGAAGAACATTTTCAGAACTCGGTCCACTTCAGTGCTACTAGAAATGCTACTCATCGCACTGGTCCAGATCCTACCACTTTTCTCTTTTTGGAGTCCTTTGCTAGCCTGAAACGGAACACATTTTCAAGATACATGTCTTAATTTTCATCATGATTGCACTTCTTATATTTACCTCGTAGCGACCGGTTCCAAATTCCTATGGCAATGATTTTTGCAACGGTTTCGGCGCGTTTTGTCTCCAATGAAACAGACAATATTCGTATTAGCATTTTAAGCATGATATTTCACCGAATTGCACGTCTGCGCTCGCGAAATTCGTAAATGATCGCAACACTCACTTGCTAAAAAAAAAAGTTAAACTGGGTCTTCACATCTTCAGAGATGTGTTGACATTGATTGAAACCATTCACGGCGAAAAAGAACAACCCAAATTTGAGTTTAGTCAACTCATAAATCACATAAAGTGCAGTAACTCAGCGATGAGTAGATTTGCTTCATGTTTTCCCAGGTTTTGCAGGATTTTCCAGGGAAAAATTCCCAAATTTGAGAAAAGTAATGATTGGATTTACTCAGTCTATTGGTACTACTCCGAGACTGAATAAAATTTTCATCAATTTCCTCATTTTCCGGCAGAATTTTCAGGTTTTCCACAGGAAACCATGAGACAAATTTATTCATCGCTGAGTTCCTGCACTTTTGGTGATTATGAGTGTACTAAACTCAAATTTGGGTCGTTCTCATTCGCCGTGTATTTTTGCCCATTTTTGATTGCAGAAGACATTTTCTCAAATTGGGAAATGTACCCACTTTTCGTTATTTAGAAATACCCATTTTTTGACAGGATTGAATAACTTCAAAAAATGAGTACATGAAACTCATGTAATGGGTACTTTTCAGTTAGCATGATGAACATTTATCCACGAATGAACAAAACCAAAATGTTGAGGTCCAAACTCAGGAGAATGTTGATATGCCAAAATTCAAATTCATGCAGGTTGGTTTGCTTCGATTTTCAGCTAATTTGAGTGTGGAAGAAACGATTTATACCAGAATAGATCCTCACCGGAGTATGTGAGCAATTATAATGTGCACCAAATTAAATCAAATTTAGGCACCCCCCAGAATTTTTGGTTGTTTTTTTTTTTTTTTTTTTAATTCGCCGGTTTTTTGTCAAGCTTGTCAAGTTCGATGTTAATATTTAACAGCAATCAATAAAATTGAACCTCAAATAACGATATTTTAAAGTCCTTTCGGGAATCTCTACATAATTTCAGCCGCATTGACTTGGAACAGTTGTTGAAATTACGTACAAATTCAAGAAATTTCGTTCGTGGAACTTCACGAAAAACGTAGAAGTGCAGCAAAAATTGTTCAAGGAATTTTAAAAAGTTCAGGGAATTTTGTAGAAGATCTAAAAATAGTTCAATAATCTTTTAAGAACTTCAGGTACCCTCGCTTCAGCTTAGGGAACTTCGTTGCAGTTTGTCAAAGATCTTGCTTCAAAAAAGCTCCATGAACTTCTGGAGGTTATGGGAACTTAGTTTAATTTCAAGGAACTTTCCAGGTGTTCAAAAATATGTGTAGATGATACATGTCTTTCCAGAAGTGAAAATATGTTCAAAGACCGTCGTAGAATGACGAGAGATGTAAGGAAAATATGGAATTTGGAATAAATTCAGGGAACTTCGTAGTAGTGGAGGAAATTTTGTAAAACTTAAGGGAGTTTCTTCGAGTCATCCTACCTAGACAGCAGGAAATATTCAAAAGATCTCCATACAGACGAAGATATTAGTAAAGTTCTCTGGACATTTTTCCAAGACTTCAGGTTGATCAAGTTATGAGTATCTCCAACTTTTAAACATTCAAATATTCTTTCAAGACAGTAAGTCTCAAAATCTAGATAAGTTTCCCCAGATCTTGAATAACGAATTCAAAGCTTGTCGAAGCCTATGATAGCAAAACCTTTTTTAATACCTAAAATTAATTTTGAATAAAATTCCATCGAGTTGTTATGAAACTTTGGATTAGGTTAAACATATTATAATTATAAAAATTCTCATTTCATTTGTTTTTAATATTCAGAAATTCCCTTATGGATTTAGGTGGTCAGCTTTTATCAGAGAATCGCATGAAGATCGATATATCTGTGTCCAGTTAGTTAAAAACAATCAGTTTTTGGAGATGGTTATTATTAGTAACTACCATGACAGGCTTGTTTTAGACGACAAGAATGACTGCACTGCGGCGCCGGTGGTGTAGTGGTAAACGTGATTGCCTCTCACCGCAGCAGGCCTGGGTTCAATCCCAGTCGGCGCCGCCGGGTTGTTCTGAGGTATAACATCTCTGATCACGCCTTCCTTTGGAAGGGAAGTAAACCCGTTGGTCCCGGTTCATGAGTTGATGAGTCGATAGGTAGGGTCCAGGTGTGGAAGCTGCCTCCCTGGCGCTGGTAGCATTGCACAGTGGTCCAGAATGCAGATTTAGGTGGAATGATATGTTTTGAGCCTGAAATTGAAACTTTAGACTAAAAATCTCTTCTACAAAGTTGCTCCTTATAGTTATGCCCTCATTTTTATGACCATGAATTCTAGGGTGGTTCCTATTATCATTAAAATCAAAAATCTAACTTACTTGTTTGAATAAATTAAGGTATACATTTTTGCGCAAAGTTATAGCTGAGCTAATTTCAAGCAACTTTGTAGTAAACAACTTTTTTGTATCTCTAAAAATTTTCCGATTTAGAGCTATTTTCTTGAATTGAGTTAGGGTGGCTCTAAAAAAAAACAGTTGTTTTGCTCTAGTTTTCTTATTTAGATCTTAAAATTGCGCAAATTTTTGCCTCATAAAGCTTGTCAATATCTTTCGCCGATCAAGAGTTATTGACGTTTTTATACTAAAAATATGCATTTTTCAAATGTTATTATCCCTGGTAGGGGCAAACAAAAAAAAAGTTTTTCTACAGCATTTGAAAGGGCGTATGCTATTCTCAATAATATGAAAAAATTGATGTATTAAATTTTGTAAACTCGTATAAAATCAATTTGAATTTATTCATATATTTTATTATATTCGGTTATATCTTTTTTATTAGAAGAGATACAGACAATAAATTCCGCGATAAAACATTCGTCTTAACGAGTTTTAAAAGTCTCTAGAATATGACTTTCATGAGAAATTTCAAATAAAAAAGTTATTGGCAAAAGTTGGATTCAATAGGACCACTCTAATGACAAATTTAAATTAAATGTGCTAGTACATTTGTTTCAATAGTTGGACATTTAGTGTCTTGGAAGAAGTTTTTGTTCTTAAAAATTCCTTTCTTTTGGTGTTTGCAAACGTCAGGGTTGTCCTCAAATTAAGGAATTTTTAAAACTAACTTTTTTGTTTTACAAAATAAAAACATGTGTTGTTTGAAAAAGTTGTAGCTTAGTTTATTGCAAGCAACTTTGTTGAGAAAACTTTTCTTTTATCTCTTAACGTTCTCATTTTACAGTTATTTTTCGGAGTTGACCTAGGGTGATCCTGGAAAAAATAGTTTTTTAGCACCAACTTTATTATTTGAAATTTCTCATGAAAATCATCTTCTAGAGACTTTTAAAACTCTTTAATACGTATGTTTTATAGCACAATTTGTTGCCTGTATCTCTTCTAATAAAAAAGATATACCCGAATGTAGTAAAAAATATGAATAAATTCAAATTGATTTTATACAAGTTTAAAAAATAACATACCTCCAATTTTTTCATAATCTTGATTATAACATACGCCCTTTCAAATCCTGTAGAAAAACTTTTTTTTTGTTAGCCCCAACCAGAGATATTAACATTTGAAAAGTGCATATTTTTAGTCTAAAAACATCAATAACTCTTGATCGGCGAAAGATATTGACAAGCTTGGTGCGGCAAAAATTTGCGCCTTCTTAAGATCTAAAAGTTATTTGGAGACACCTTTGCTGAGAAATTCGAAATAAGAAAACTAGAGCAAAACAACTGTTTTTTAGAGCCACCCTAACTCAATTCAAGAAAATAGCTCTAAATCGGCCAATTTTAGAGATACAAAAAAGTTGTTTGCTACGAAGTTGCTTGAAATTTGCCGAAGAATGTATACCTTAATCTATTCAAACAAATAAGTTAGATTTTTGATTTTAATGATAATAGGAACCACCCTAGAATTCATTGCCATAAATATGAGGGCATAACTATAAGGAACAACTTTGTAGAAGAGATTTTTAGTCTAAAGTTTCAATTTCAGGCTCAAAACATATCATTCCACCTAAATCTGCATTCTGGACCACTGTGCATTGGTTTTTTTTTTTTTAATTCTTTATTTAAGAGATTTTTAGCCTTAGGCTAGTTCATCTCTAATCTGTGCATTGGTGCTCAGCACGGAAAACAAGATCGACGGAAAACAAATCAAGCACACAAGAATGACTGCATGTTCCGAACAGGTGAGTGAGCAAAGGCCTACGATTATTTACTCCAAATGAACTTTGCCTTAGGTTATTGTCCGTAAAAAAATATCTAGGACAGGTATCGTGTTGAACACGGTTACCACTGGACTACATTATTTTAAAATAAGACATTTACAGCAAATATGTTTGCATGACGGAACACATATTCTTCTTCTTCTTCGAATTTCAGGCTTATTGCTTATCGCATATTAGCTTATTGCGTGCTCTCAACTTAGTGTTCTATCTAGATGCACTTCCACAGTTATTAATTGAGAGCTTTCGATGCCTGTACCATTTTTGCATTAGTATAATTGTGTGACAAGTACAATCATACTCTATGCCCAGGGAAGTCAATACATTTTCCAATGCGAAAAATTTGTAACCCGGACCGGGAATCGAACCCAGCCACCTCCAGAATGTACTTTCTCTGTAGCTGCGCCTTTGCCGACTGAGCTATGGGAGGCCCCAGAAACACATGGAACCTTCTTCGATAGCAATGCAATTACTGATACACTGCCAATAACGACCTTCCAATGACTGCCTTGCTGCATTTTTTCGGCCGAATTTAAATAATGTATTACTGGCTTAAGCGTTGAGAAACTCTACACCAACATCTGGAACAAATATGTTTTAATAAGCAAAATTTCCCACAATTTCAGTATACCTTCTGCTTTCATCTACCCTCGCCCATCAGGAAATCCCATCCCTAGCCCATGCTTTATAATTTATTTAAATTAATCGTGTTTTTCCACAAATAAAATTTTACGGAAATTGTCTCGAAGGATGACGGTAAACGTTATTTCCGTGAGTCAACCATCCAATCCTACCGATTTGTTTGTACGGATGTTTAACGCCCTTCTGGCTTGCTGAATATCGGAAATCCTCGCTGCCCGTCTGTTCTGCGTGGCAGTGTGTGAGTTTACGACCAGAACCATCCGTAGACGACCTGGCGCTTAAGTCCTCCCTGCAGAGCATCCTGCAGCGTTCGGCTGACCAAGAAGATAATCATATTCACGAAAGGAAGACTAAGGATGTTAAGTAATTATCCTCTTTCTGTTTGCTTTCTGTGCTATCTCTTAGTATCGTAATTTACATGGACCGAGAGCGGAGAACCAACGTCGTCAAAGTCACGCTAAATCCTAAAGAAGGTAGGGTATTACGTTCACTTCCTGAAAAATTAGCATAACAGGGTAAACATATGGGAATTTCTCGAAGCGCCCTGGCTTTTCCCAGAGGCGGCCGGGCACAGGCCACAATGCCTCTTTATTGTTAGCCGGCAATGGGCAAATCCAATCAAAGGCATCCTAAGAAATGAGCAATGAAAACAGAAACACGTTGAGACAAAGACCTTCGACGGGCCTAATGAGGAAATGGGCTTAGCCGCAGTTTTGGGTTTTCCTTCCTTCCATCCTCTGCTTTGGAAGGCGCCTCGTCGAGGTGTGAAAAAAATTACAACCATCAGCCAGTAGGAAGCGATGGATCCTGCTCGCTCGCTCGCTCGCACTAGGCTCCTCCTTTTTTGTTACTGTTTTCGTAGCCAATAAAAGATAAATTGTATTCTAAAATATGGAGGAAATTAGAGAATCAGTACTTTCCCGATTTCCTGAGCAAAGTTTCTTCAATTTTTAATGTGGGATTTTTCCCCGAACCGGTAGACTTTGTGTCGACCAGATGCGCACACTGCATTCCGGTATCCATGTAAATTTATTCTATTGGATGGAAGCATAATCAAATTCCGGCATTTACCTACCGCTCGGTGTGGCGTGGGATAAAAGTTCTCCCCGAGCCGAGGACAACGCACGTGGTGTGCAGATTTCGAAGTCCTACCGGGCGAGCAGCAAGCAAAAATGATGGTTCCCATGGATGGCGGTCGTCCCCTAGTGAACCAATATTTTGGTAGCTATACTTCTGCGCCTTATGTGAAAGATTGGCAACGAAGGCGATAATGTAGCGACGGATTCGATACTGCGCACATTTTCCTATAGAAATGGTGCTGGCGAGGGGGAAACCCGGAACAATGAAAGCAATGTTCAACGAGGACCTGTGTCCTAGAGCGGAAGATATCGTGGGAAATTGCGACGAATTGTGAGACATGTTTGGAATGGTGGCTATTTGTTACTGAGTTGCATCGGTGTTCGATTTGGAAACGTTCCAGGTGAAGCAGTTACTTGTGTTGATGAAAGTTGGTATGTTTTCAACAATATTCACAATCTTCTTGAACGTATCGAGCCCACGTTACCGTTAGAATAATATTAACCAAGAATAAATAATACATCCTTCAGTTATCCGCCAAATCGAATGTCGAATTTGAAAATTTTGGAGCACATTTTCTTTTATTGGACTTACACTCGCTCGATCCTTCTGTTTATTCCTTCCCGTCTCAGGTAGTCAACATCAACAGACATCTTGTCGCCAGATGATTCCGCTACCTCATATTAGCAGACCACCCAGCCGGTTCGGATTCGTTGGACTTCTTCCGGCTTTCATGTTTCCAAATCAGATCTCCTGCGCTAGCTAAGGTATCATCAATATCTAATAATCCCGTTAGTGAGGAAGCACGGCGTACGTGACAAATGGCTAACCATACCATCACCGCCCTAAACCCGACGACGCCGATTGTTCGTTTAGTCGCGCAGGTGATTCAGCCAGGCCACCGGCATTGATATCTTCTTTGAACAAAAACGAGTGAAATTTGCGCAAAAGGATTACATCACCAAGCAGCAAGCAGCAGCCATGGGAGATGAATTACGAAACCGCACTGGACCGAAACCGAAACCGAATGCCACCCGTGTCGGTGAAGACGATGAGCAAACAGAAGGTCGGAAGACGGCCAAAGCTAAAGCGATCTCTCCCGGCGTATCATCACACCTTTTACGGGTCGGCAAATTAATTTAATCCCTATGATAAATAATTCTCTGCTTTGCGGTTTCGGGTATCGGCGGATTTGTTTCTGCCTTATGCCTTCCTAAATTTTCTAAAATTTAAAAACTCAATCTAAATTTTTAGCAGTTAATATTTAAATTTAACAAACCTGCCAGCTCGAGTCCCGAGATCCGGTTTGTCTGTTACCAACCCATATTTACAAGTTGATAAATTATCCCCGAACTGGGCCCTCGCTACATTTCCCGACCGGGGCATATCAAATCGCACCAAATTACCATGCCACCGTGGTCCAACTTTTGAGCACATATTTACATAATCCTGGGACGTGTGTCCCACAGGACATCCATTTGTGTAAACCATGACAAGTCGTTTCGATCGCCGCGTCGGACCTGTTTCGACTGGAACGAATCGTTAGTGGCCGGTTTCCCGAGTAAATAGTTTGACAAACTATTAATTTTGTTCCCGTTCAGGTTCTACGTGGGTCCTGGTGCCTGATAGGGAACGCTTCAGGTGCGACTATCAAAAAGTAAATACACGCACATTCGTCGTTTGGATAACCCTACCCTAGGACCATGTCAGGGCCATTAATTTCGAGGATTCCAGTTTCACGTTCTGTGGATTTCTTTTTCTGAGTAAATAAATCTGCACACGCTGTGTCCCTACAAGGTAAAATGAGCGAGCCAGAAGGGTTCCGAATGGTGTCTATAAAAAATTGCAGCAGTTGGTGGTAGATGTTTAGAAAGTGGTGTTATTTATTGATGAAGACAAGGTGCAAAGGCAGCCCTTTTCGGGTTGGGCAAATTTTTTAGAGCCCTGCCGGATGCCAATTGATCGAAGGCAACCTGAACAAACGAAACTGCAATCCGTGTGCGTTAATCTCTCAAAGTAAGGCTGCTGCTGATTGGCAATCTGTGTTTGGCTTTCGAATGATCGGATTTCGTGCAATTTGAGATCGGGACGTTGCATCCTTTACTACTTAGAAAGCGGGGTTTCTGTTGGATTGATTCGTGAAAATTAACACCCAGCCGTAGGTCAACTGGCGGATCGACGCAAAGCTTCTGAATTTTGTGATTTTGATGTTAAAATCAAGCTGAAATCAAACTGACGTTGGAAACATGATAACTGGTGGGCCTATTGAGTACCTAAAGCCCATCGGCCACATCAGAGCATGAGTCTGATGTCCTTGTAAATACGGTCCGTAGCTTTAATTTATACCTAAGCCCGAGCAAAGGATTATAACAAATTGATAACAAGTTCTGATACCCGGTTATCAAGATTTGATAACTGAACATGTTATCTTTGTAGTTGAATAAACAGCCAACATAACAAAAATTATAACAAAATAATACTTCTGGGATATCACAAATATAGCTAATTTTGTTATCATTGAAAACATCTTGATAAAAAATCCTGTGACCTATGCAAATTTTTTCAACAAAATTCCAATTTATTTTATCAATTTGGTACTAAAACCTTACGCTGATAACTGAAATATGATTGGTAGTGTTTTTTTTCTCACATTGTGGATAATATTTGAAATTTTTAACTAACCTTGCATCATTTCATATTTTTTCATGATATCAACTGATAACAAAATTAGTCGAGGTAGATAACTAAACTAGTTATGGGATAACAACTGAAAACAAAATGATATCTGGAATAACAGGACTTGTTTTCAAGATAATATAAGGTTGTTATTTTACTTTGCTTGCCCTCGCATAGCCCAAGCTCCCAAAATCCAAAGATCGACTCTCGCCCGTACCTCGCCAGTCTCTCCGAAAAAAGCCACGCAAATGAAAGAAAAGTGGAAGTAGTACGTTATCCGCTGACTACTTTCAACGGACCCTCGCCCCTCGCTATTCACCTTGACAACTCTAATGGTCACCTCAACACCTCCATCAACTGCCAGCCACCGTCATCTGTGTCTGTGTTTGGCCTCGAGTAGCCGGGGCACCGTTGAACCGGAAGCTATACCCCAACCGGAATCTTCGGACACCCCTCGGCGCCCTAGCTAACCAGTCGAATTAACGAGTGCTTCGGGCACGCAGGGCACCGGCAGTGCGGACGTCATAACCCCACCGGAACTGCCGGATCACCTCTGCGGCCCACCGACGAAGAAACAAAAGAAGAGCCCAGCGATAGCCCCCGGTAGTTGGGGCCCCGTCGGTGCGGACGCCATTTCCACACCGGAACTGACGATAACCCCCCTTCGCCGGGGGATGTCTGGAAGAGGGACGCACAAGGGCGGAAACGCTCATCCCCCTATGGACGACGAGGGAGTCAAGTCTGCTTCAAGTATCGGGACGGACAAGGGCTCATCGACCCATTCCCCGAAGGACTTCGAGGGACTCGAACACGCTGCTATAACAACGACCGAAGCTATCAAACCCAGTACGCCACCATGTAATACCTCTTCTCTCTCAACATCAATCTGTCTGCTGGCTCCGACTATCACGATGGATCGGACACCTACGATATAGATCTACCCGTCAACCAGAGTGGCAGTCACCGTCGCGATGACACTAGTTCCACAATCACAGCGCGCTCGTACCCCACTCCTGCCTTGCCTAAGCCAGTAAACTTCATCCTGCAGTGGAACATTAACGGGTTCCTGAACCACATTGGTGATCTAGAGCTCCTTTGCCACGACGATCCCCCCTGGGTCATTGCACTCCAAAAAACTAACAAAGCGACAACAGACCAAATGAACTGCTCTCTAGGCGGTAAGTATACGTGGACAGCTAAACGGGGAAACAACTTCCGGTACTCCGTGGCCATCGGGGTTTTGAAGACGATACCTTTCCAGGTTGTCGATATGGACTCCGAGCTTCCCATACTTGGTGTCCAGCTGGCGGCACCGGCGAACATCTCCGTCGTATGTACATGCCTGCCATGCGGACGGCTACCAAACCTGCACGATCAACTCAGCGAAGCCATAGCTAAACTACCGGAACCGCGCATCCTGGTTGGGGATATGAACGGGCACCACCCAATCTGGGGCTGCCCCCGCTCTGACCCTCGAGGTGTTACTCTTATTTTCGAGAAGGAAGACATGGTGATTCTGAATGACGGTGTGCCCACGTACTTTAACGGGCGGCATACTTCTGCCATCGACGTCTCTGCTGTCAGCCGCTGCTTTGCCGGAAAAACTCAGTGAAGCGCGAACACGGATCTCTATAGTAGTGACCACTACCATATCAAAGTTCAACTTTCAACCGCCATCTTTCCGATGACAACACGGAGGCCCCGATGGCGCTATGAACAAGCGGACTGGGATTGCTATGGTGAAGCCTTTCAGTCCTTGCTACTACAGCGTAATCCGAACAGCATTGAAGACTTTTCAGAAGTGGTATACGAAGCAGCAACAGCAACCATTCCAAAGACCAGCAGCGTTCCGGGGCGAAAAGCGCTACGCTGGAGGAATGAAGATACGAGGAAAGCCGTTAAAGCCCGGCGTAAAGCACTTCGCCGTGTAAAGCGCCCTCCTATTGGACATCCCGACCGCGAGGCCGCTCTCCGTCACTACCATGAGTCGCACAATCAATCCGTGTCGCCAAACGAACCAGCTGGATGGAATTTCTGGAAGGAATGAATTCGTCACAGTCTTATGGCCGACTTATGGAGGCAAGTCAACGCCCTCAGTGGGAAACGGCGCATGACACCGCTCCACGTACAGATTAACGGTGAAGCTGTTTCTGACCCTGCAATTGTAGCGGACGAACTCGGCTCGTACTTTGCCGATCTTGCAGCCATCGAGAAGTACGAAGACGAATTCAAGCGGAAAGCTAAGCCTTCGACGTCATCCATTGCAAGTTTTTCTGTTTCTTGTGACGCTGGAAACTCGGACATCAACCAGGCATTCTCCTGGCAGGAATTGCAGCATGCCCTCCGCTGCAGCAACGGAAAGTCGGCGGGTCCCGACGAAATTGGGTACCCTCTACTCAAGAGGTTACCAACGCCAGGTCAGCTATGGATGCTGGAGCTTTTCAACAAGCTCTGGCTCACCAACTCGTATCCAGCGTCGTGGAAAGAGAGCTTAGTCATTCCCATCCCAAAAGCAACAACCTGTGAAGTTAGCAAGTTCCGGCCAATAGCCTTGACATGCTGTATGGCCAAGGGTATGGCCAAGGTCCTGGAGCGAATGATCAACAGGAGGCTAAAGCATTTCGTTGAAGCCGAAAACCTGCTAGACCATCGACTGCACGCCTTCCGTCAAGGGTACGGAACGTCAACTTATTTTGCAACATTAGGGGAGGTCCTCAAGAGTGCCAACGATAGCGGTCTCCACACCGAGATCGTCTCGCTGGATATATCGAAGGCCTTCAACAGGACGTGGACGCCCCTCGTCTTAGAGCAGCTTGCATCAAATCAATCATCAATCATCAAAAATTTCCGATCGCTCTTTCAGAGTCGCAGTGGGCAACACGAGGTCCCAGCTTTTCAGAGAAGAGACGGGCGTCCCACAAGGTTCAGTTATTGCCGTTACCCTCTTCCTTGTGGCCATGAACGGAGTTTACGGAGGACTGCCGAAAAATGTTTACATTTTCGTGTATGCAGACGATGTACTTATCGTAACTACCGGCCCAACAGCAGCACGCAACAGGATCAAGGCCCAGGCAGCAGTCTCCGCTGTAGCCAGGTGGGCCAGCGCGGTAGGTTTCCAGCTTTTGGCCACCAAAAGCGTCAGGTGCCACGTGTGTCCATCCCGGCACCGTGTCAGCGGGCCACCTATTAAAGTTCAAAGCCAGCCCATACCACGTATTCTGGGGGTACTTGTTGACCGGTCCCTCAACTTCGAGCAGCACTTTAAGGCGATCAAGAACAACTGCCGCAGTAGGATCAACTTGATCCGCACTATCGGTCGCCCCCACCGGTCTAACAATCGTGACACTCGTTTCCGGGTTGCAAGAGCCGTCATCGATAGTCGCCTACTGTACGGTCTTGAGATGACGTGCATCGCCACCGAAAAGCTCGTGCAGATACTAGCACCAACTTTTAACACCTACGTTCGGATTGTCTCCGGTCTTCTTCCATCAACGCCCGCCGAGGCCGCATGCATCGAAGCGGGTATTCTGCCCTTCCGCCATCGTATAACCACAGCAATTGCAACGAAAGCCGCTGCCTTTACCGCAATGACCTCCGGAAATGACAGGATCTTTCTCCTCAATGAGGGGAACAGACTCCTCCGCATGACTGCCAATTCAGAGCTCTCCCCAGTGGCCAAGGTCCACTGGTACGGAGACAAAAGTTGGCGCAAACCTTCACCAAAAATCGATAGTTGGATAAAGAGCAGGTTCAAGGCTGGAGATAACTCTGCAGCACTGAAGAGAACAATAGCCGAACTGATAGGCTCGGACTACCCAACCCATGCCCACATATACACAGACGAATCGCTTTCCCGAGCTGGGGTCGGAATTGGAGTAGCCGGAATTTCAGCACCGATGAGTAGCAGCCTACCACCACAATGCTTGGTTTTCTCCGCCGAAGTTGTTGCCGTTACAACACCCTCGGACCGGCCCATACTGGTGCTATCCGATTCGTACAGCGTGATACAAGCCCTTACATCGCAGACCATGACTCACCCCTGGATACAGGGTATTGTGGAGGCCACACCTCCGAACACGGTGTTTTCCTGGATCCCTGGGCACTGCGGTATCCCAGGAAACAGCGAAGCCGACAGCCTGGCAGGGTCTGGACCAGCTGGCCCCCGTTACACCGAGGAAGTGCCACTACAGGACATAAAGCGATGGATAGTCAGCTAAATGTGGGAAGCCTGGGAAGCTGAGTGGTGCCAATCCCAATCCCTCTTCATCCGAAGAATCAAAGGAACGACGAGCAAGTGGACGGATATGTTAAAACTACGGGACCAGAAGGTGGTTTCTCGTCTTAGGACAGGCCATACAAGGATCTCACATAGTTTTGGTGGGACGCTGTTCCACAGAATGTGCTACGTTTGCGGAACCACTGCATCGGTGGAACACATCCTATGCCTGTGCCCGCATTACCAACAACTACGGGAGCAGTACGCACTTCCCAACAGTATTAGGGACATACTGGGCGACGAACCTTCCACTTTAGCGACAGTTATTCATTTCCTCAAGAACGCTGGGCTATACAACAACATTTAGGTACTTTTAACTTTCTTTTGGCTAACGGGACATCTCTGCCGGATCCTTCGTCTTAGCACCGATCTCTTTCAAAACCCTACATAACTTTGATGTACCAGATTGTTTTTTTTTTCTCGTTGTCTGTATTGTTAGTCTTTTTACTGGAATCTGTTTTAATTGCTTCTATTTGAGTACATGTGAATTGTAAGCGAACTCCGTAACAAAAGTTTGCTGGCAGAACCCCCCTCTGGGGCCTCCTATTTTATAGAGATGAACTAGCCAACGGCTAAAATCTCTCTAAGAAAGTTTTAAAAAAATGCTTGGGTAAGCTATCATGAGGGAAATCAAACCGATTTTGTTCAGTACTCAGGGCGATGGTGCCACATCCAGGAATGTGAAGTGATCAAAAACAGTCTAGAAGCAACGCCTGTTGCACTTAAGGGCAAATCTCACGACATTAAATGATTCAATAATTTGTGATTACATTGAACTGCATACACATCCAGCATTTTTTGGCGGCATTGGCGCAAATTGACAAAACCTATCATGAACCAGAACCTGTCGTGCGACAAATTAAATTACAAAAATTGACAGTCCTATTTGGTGTTTTCATTCATATTGGCAAAGGGGAAAGGCATCGTCATTAATTTTTGAAAATTCAAAAGTAGATTGTTTGTTTAAAACCGAAATTTTGTCATGTGTAAACTGTGTCTGGTAGACAAATTGATTGCAATGAACACATTTTCACTTACGTAATTTTTGTTTTGAACGTAACAACTGCTTTTGAATTTTTGAAATTTAATAAATTCCCCTTTCACCTTAATATTAATAATTAACGAATTTCCGTGAATGGATTCTTGAACCACTTATATATATATATACAGCCATTCCATAGCAAAATGATAAAGTGGTTCTCAGAATTTCGTAACAATGGGCAGTTTTGTTCCTTATCGAAAAATATTAGACCAGTATTTTTTTATTTTCTCATGAGGGTGACCATTTTCCTGTTAGGGTGGTCCAAAAAATCGATATGTTTCTATTTTTTTTTCCAAAAATTACATATATTTTTTTTAAACCATAACTTTTGAACCATTGAACCATTGAAAGGTTATTAAAAATACTTATTGATTACATAAAAAAATTCGAAAATTGTAGTTTTGTATAGAAGAACTTTGATTGTATTTGTTTTTATGTTTTTCATGGTTTGTAGACAATGGGCGTAACACGTTTTTGTATATATATATTTTTTTTAAGATTTAGGCTTTTCTACACAGCAAATCAAAAAATCAGCGATGTATTTTTCTTCGTTTTTGAGTTAAGATTTTTTGAAATTATCATGTTTAGAAATTTCGCTCATTACTCCCATACGACGAGATTACCCTGCGTCTCCATTGGTACATAGCTGACATAGTCACATAATCCATATCAATTTTGTGCTTCTGCTTTTATAGGCTTGTTTATTCAAAGTGAATACTTCACCAAGTAAATAGCTATCTAGACAGAGCACATGCCAAAATCATACGGAAAACTTGGTAGGTAAGGTGTTCGGTCGTAGGTACAATGCATGGTGGTATATTTAAGGGGAAGCTCACCGGCCCAAAAATAAAAAAAAATATTTTCGGTACGTTTTTATTTTTCTAAAAATATTGGGAAAAATTATCAAAAATCCAAGAAAATCAGTTTCTTCCTTAGATTTTTGTCAAAAATTACATGCAAAAAAATTTTTTCTATCCCATCATGAAAAAAAATTGGACTCTCAGAAAAACCGAAAAGTTGATGTTTTGTGGTTTTTTGAGTCCAACTTTATGCCATAATGACTTATAAAACATGTTTTTGTACGTGAATTTTCTTTAAAAAATTAGAAAAAATTTGATTTTTTTAGATTTTTGATACTTTTTTTTTCAATATTTTTAGAAAAATCAAAACGTAATTTTTTTTTCGGAGCGGTCTGCTTCCCCTTAAGGATGAACGTAGAAGTGAAATAATCAGAAAGGAAACAAAAGCTCTGTTGATCCAAAGATGTTCTGTACAGCCAGTACCGATGAATTTTAAGAGTTCTTGTTGTTGTTTGTGGGTTTCAAATGCTTTAAAGAGGAATCTTACCCAAGCTCTTCAAGTTCATGCGGTGAAGAAAAAAGTGAAATTAGATGGCAGTTCCTTCATATGTAGAAGATGCTACCTCTAACTGTATAAACCTACACCCAAAGAGCTCACCACTGGACCATCTGGAGTTCCTGCTGCAAAGGCCTCAAAATTCAATATCAATCTGAATAAGAAATTAACCAGTAATAGACCCCCATACGGTAGTAGAAAATACACAACTTAACAGCAGCAGTGACAATGTTGCCCATTTCCAGGGTCAGTTGTTTATAAACAGTTGCTACCGCGTCGTCAGCGATGCGCGCTGGCTTAACTAGGTGCTTCGAGAAAGGTCAAAGTAAACATTGGTGAGTAAGCACCCTACATAGCCGTTCCTACCGCGAGGAGCATTAATTCTTGTTAAAAAAACAGACACCGACTTTCCAAGAGAAAAACTATCTGTCTCGCTTTATATGTACATACTGGAGAAAAACTATTGTGTAGAGTTTAAGTAACAAATTCATGTATAAAAGGTTTCGAAGAATAAAGAATCGGGGCAGTTGTTCTGATGAGTTTATTATCCGAGGTTTGCTAGGTGCGGACGAGCACAGTTCCAACCTCAGGATAACTGATTCGTCAAAGAGCTTTTTCCATACAGTAGAAATGGAATTACACTGTCTTTCATTTTACGGAGAAAGAAAGACCACGCGAGTTGTTGCTCTACGTTGGGCACTTCAACACGGGAGTGAAACATGGATGCGCAACGGAGTATGGGCGCTTCACTGCTGTTAACAGCCAAGGTGAATATTGTATTTAAAAATGTATTTACATTGGTAGCCATGAGTCAAACGAGCATGACGTCACATTATAGCATTCTGAAAACTTTGTAACGTCAGGCTCGAATGTACACTACACTACAGTAATGTCAAATATGTTTTTTGACTTCATTTTCAGAGTCACTAGAAGCACCCAGTTTACAATCGATCAGAAGTACTGACAGTGTGCCTACTACAAACGATGATGAAATCAATCAGCAACTCAAGGAAAAGTTTCTAGAAACTCATGATAATAATGAGAAGTATCGCATTCTCGCGACTTTATCTAGAAGCTGGTCAGCATATAAATTAACGAAGGAATTCGGTGTTTCTCAATATATGGCGGATCGGACCAAAACACTACAGGAGGACAAGGGGATAATGACGACACCAGGAAAAAAACTGAACAGGGCGTCTTTAGCAGAAGAAACTTTATCACTCGTGCGTGATTTCTATACCAGTGACGAAATAAGCCGAGCCTGTTAGTAAGGTTTATATACAACGAAGATTAGTATTGTGTTATTTGCAAGAAGTTTATGCCATTTTCAAGGATCATAATCCCGCAACTAGAATAGGGTTTTTAATGTTTACAAGTAACCGCCCTAAGCATTGCATTCTGGTAGGAACCGGTGGCACACATACTGGTTGTGTGTGTGTTTACCACCAAAATGTTAAATTCATTTTTAAAACTCTTCAAGAATGAAAGTCACTTCCAGCTGATGTGAAATCATACCATGACTTGTTTTTTTTTTTAATTCTTTGCACCAACCCCACAGAACAGTGTTGGTTAAAAATGTGTGAACATTGCCCAGGTATACAAAATTTTACTTCAGAAATGGTTACTATCGTGACCGATGGAAATGTGGAATCCTTAAAATTTAAACAATGGCGTCAAGCTAATCGCTGTATCATGGATTTAGTGGAGTTGGAAACTCAAGAGTTTATAGACATGTTTTTGGAAAAGTTATCCAATTTATCACCACATAATTTCATAGCTGAACAACAAGGTAAATACTTGAAATATGTCAAAAGTAACTTGAAAGTAACGGAATGTTTCATAATATGTGATTTTTCTGAACGCTTTTCATTTGATGTACAAGACGCTGTACAAGGATTTCATTGGGCAAACGCACAGTGTGCACTAGACTGATGCAAAATTTGAAATTTTCGCTCCACAGTGCTCAAAGGGTTCCAAATTGGGCCCTGATTAGCCTCCCGAAATTTGAGCTCATTTAGTGAGAAACTGATTCGGCACAAACCATTTGAAGTTTATATGGGAATAACTATGGAGAAACCATAATTTCGGTTCATATCTATCTCAAAATTCACCAGTTCCTCTACTTCAAAAAAGATAGCTGAGCTTGTTGAAAATTTTCTCAGCTACAACTTTGCTAAAGACCACTTTTTGATCAAATGTAAGGAACAAAAATTATTAATGATTCAAGGCACTGATGTCTTATGATTATGCTAAATCAACTGTTCAGCAGGCAACATTGGTGCTTATGGCGCGTAGAATAGAGGACAAAAATCATGGCTACTATGTCACACTGCAGAATACAGTGTTGCCCACAATACAGTTGCTTAATCTTGCCATAAGATTATCAATCTCTTAAACAATTAATAACTATTTAATTTGACGTTTTGCTGAAAAACGATTTTCTGCAAAGTTGTAGCTGATAAAAATTCCCATAAGACTAGTAATAGAACTTGTTAACAGTACAATATGTAAAAAGGCTAGAATACAATGAATAACAAGTTTTGTTTTCCCATAGTAATTTCCATATAAACTTCAAACGGTCAGATCATAGTTTTAGGCCAGAAAATGAAAATTATATTATTGTGAAACGATTCTCGTTCTCAGAAGAAGAACATTCTGTGAAACTTTGAAAGTATTTTTAAGGTTCTCCAAAGGGTCAATAATTGGTTTACTTCTTCTTTTTGAAACATTCTTCGATCATCATTTTCTAAATGTATGGGTAAAATTCATTGGAAGTGCATGTCCCCACGCCAAAACTGCCCATGGAAAATTTAACCATCTCTTTTCTTCCTTCATTTCAATACAACAGCAAATGTGATGTTACACTATCTAGTGTATAAGAATGTAGCAGAAAAAACGTTCACACTGCCAGACTTCGCTGTATGCAAGTTTGCTTACACCCCTGAGCGGGAAAGCGAATACCAGGCTACGTGCACTGCTGCCATCAACCCTGTTAGTGTTGAATTCAATCTTCTGTGGCTTTTTAAATTGGACCGGTAAAATGTCTAGAATGGTCGTTTTGTTTTATTTACTCAGATTCCGATATTTATTCACCATTAAATACATCCACTCATCTATATTAATGAGTCAAACTTCACAATTGCTTGTTTTAATAAACTTAAATCCATTGCTGTATATGTATTGCCTGGCAACGCTTTTTCAATGATACTTTGTCGGCAAAGCAGTAATGTTGAAGTGGTTTTCTTGGTGTTCCATTTTGTTCACCAAGAGTTTTGAGTGGCAGTTGTTTGGGATTTTGTGTATTCGATTGTGTGTTATTGTGCTAAGCTTCAAAGAACACAAGTAAGTAAAATCAGTGAATATGTTTTACCCAGGAAGTTTTCGTTCTAAAATCATAAGATACAAGCGTTAAATTTTTGTATTAATAATATGAGAATGTATTTGTAAACCAATGATGATGATTGAAGAATATTTCAAAAAGAAGACTAACACAAATTTAATAACACTTTGTAGAACCTTAAGCATGCTTTCTGTCTACAAATTAAAAAAATAATAATAATGAATTTTATTTTAAACCAGCCATCTGCATAGTTGGAAACCATAATATTGTTTTATCAAAGCATTGATTCTAGTTCAAATATGGACTAGCTATGGAGTTCCAAAGAGTCTGTGAAAGATGTACTACCCAAATTTTATATAAATATATTCTATTTGAATTCCTATGCTATGAATCACTGTAGTAATTATTATTTACACATAACGCAAAAGCAATCAATAAATTTGATTCAAGTTTCTATGAATGTCATGGTAGTCTAGGATCAGAAATTGAAATAAGTAAGTAATGTAACCATGTAACATTCGATATGTATCAATGGAGACGCAGGGTAATCTAGTCGAATTGGAGTAATGAGCGAAATTTCTAAACATGATAATTTCAAAAAATCGTAACTCAAAAACGAAGAAAAATACATCGCTGATTTTTTGATTTGTTGTGTAGAAAAACCTAAATTTAAAAATATATATATAAAAACGTGTTACGCCCATTTTCTACAAACTATGTGAACGAACCTGGCCGTTTCACCTTCCTTGACCTTCGACAGTAGACGCACTGGAGGCAGTCAGGTCCGACATTGGCCAATGGGTTGGAGGAAATTGGGGTCCTATAGGCGACCAATTACCGGTTAAGGATCTCCTTGGTGGAAGCTCGTGGGTTCTGGGACATTATCCAGTAAATATTGCTTGGAATTTTTCGATTCTTAACACTCGCGAACTATGCACCAGTTAGAATAAAAAGCACATTTATTTGCGGAACACATAAAACTTCATGCAAACCTATACATATATTTCTTCTTAATATTAACAAATTAAAATAGCCTAGGCTCTTGCCGGTGACCCAATTACGACTGTCCTTCGATCTATCGTTTTGTCGCTTCCTAGGGAAGATGATCAGCAGGTTTGGCTCGGCAGTTTAGCCGAGAGATGAAAATTGCTCTCGGCTCCAGAATCCAAGAGAGTGCAGGCGGGCGCTTGTTGCCGTCATCATCCACTATCGACGAGGCACTCACTCTCTTATCGCCGTTATCACTTCGGTTGATCGGGTTGATCGGATGCAACCTTTCATTTGATATTTTGATCATTCAAATCGGTTCAATGGTTCAAAAGTTATGATTTTTAAAAAAATGCCATTTTTGGAAAAAATAGAAAAAAATCGATTTGGTCACCCTAATGAGAAAATAAAAAAAATACTAATATCTAATATTTTTCGATAAGGAACAAAACTGCCAATTGTTACGAAATTCTGAGAACTACTATATCGTTTTGCTATGGAATGGCTGTATATACCTACATTTTTTTTTGCCTATTTGATATTTGGCAGGCCTACTGTGCAGCATTTAAGGGGCAAGATGATTCGGAAAACATCGAAAATCGAAGATTTAAACACGATGCTTCAGAATCCAAAAAATGGATGAAACGTGGACATCTCGTTACGTACGTTCCGATTTTGGTAATTATATGATTGGTTGGTCGTTGGAAGCATCAAAGCTAGAAAGGTTAAGTGATGTTCCATTTTCTTCTGACGGTTGGGGCATGAGCACTAACTCTTATCCTAGCCTTTTATGACTTATGACCAGGGCGTCACAATATCAGCTTCAATCGACCAAACCGATGCGACGAAGAGACTTCTGGCTTTCTTTTTCTGTTAAAGTCGAACAGCTTCGCAGCATTCTAGAACTTCAGTCGGCGTGCACAAACAAATCTCGATGAACATTTCAAATGGTCCTATCTGCTTTGATCGATTCTCTTCATCGACTTTCTCTTTTCATAACCACTGCTATACAAACAGATTTCGTGCTAATTCTACCACATAGTTTGATAAAGGAGGTTCTTATCTAGCGTCCAAAACGTCAAATACAACAGGGAAAGGTTTTGCAGCTGAGTTATTGACGAAAGAGAAAGTCGATGAAAAGAATCGATCAATGCAGATAGGACCTTTTGAAATGTTTATCTAGAAATGTTCAATCGCTTGTCTCTCTTTCTCCCGCCGCTCCATTGGTCTTCCTTTCAAGCTTCGGTGAAACGGATGAGCGAAAGAGCGCTCGACTTTGATAGTTTTCTCTTTCATGAAACACATCAACAGAGGTTTCATGACGTATGTGACGGAAAATGAAATAACACATTTAAAGCATTTCTCACGTGAAAACACGTGAAGATTACACGTAATATTTTTAATTTATCTTCCATCCATATATTTATCTAAAAAAAAAATGATCAAAAACGGGACATAACGCAATATAAACAAATTGAAAGATCGGTGATAGAGTGTTCGTGAAATGGGATTGAAAGCCATAATGAGGTTCGTTTAACTAGAAAATCGACGTTAGTTACATTGAAAGGGATGAGCAAAGCAACGACGAGAAGTTCCACAGCCAGCGTATCCTTCTAAGCGTGCTTCTTTTTCACTATCATTTCTTGCTGATAGTCTAGTTAGGCGTTATAGAAATGAAGCGTCGAACACGTATGTATGAGAGAGAAAAAACACGAGTTCATTTTAGAGCTTCGAAAATGTAGAGCCCTGCTTATGACTATAGCGCCATTACTCGCTTTCTGAAAAGAGAAGAGGGAAAGGAACAAGAGAAGGACAAAGGGAAAAGGATTATGTGAAATTTATGAACATAAACAATATTTTTGATTTGATATATACAATATAGAAATGCATAACGGCGCGGTGGTCACTACCCGAGTCTCATCAATATTATCAAGTCATAACAAGTAACGAGGACTTAAATGTGATCTTTTATTACTGGAGAATCCTGGTTCCCTAGTGTGAAGTTGTCACGACTACGGCTCGGTGGTAGATCCTTTACCAGTAACGCACCACAAAAAGGTGATCGCTCAACGTTACTGGTTTGAAAAGATAAAAATTTACAAAATGGAACGAGCTCACCAAGTTTATCCAATTGAACCTGAAGGCTGCCTGACATGTGTTGATGTAGAAGTCCAAATTGTAGACGAAGCTTGACGAAGATCAACATGAACTAGTCCGGTTTATGGTAGTTGCGCGGAATGTCTTCCTTCGATTTGAGATAAACAAATGTTCGGATATATGTAGTCGATTTTTGATGTGCATTGGCAAGCTTTTTCGTGGCCATTAGTCAGGTTCAACGCTGCGACTCAACGAATGATGGAACTAATGATGGGGCGCTTTGAGGAGGTTCTACTTGGCCTGGTTATGGCCAGATCAGCAACCGATTATAGATATAAAAAAAAACTCCCCTGCAAAAGCTCCAAGTATTTTCGATCTAAAATTTCTTCTACAAACAATCCATTCTGGGGTGCGATTTTGTGCGATTACGTAGTTTTGATGTTTGAAATGTATTGGTTTTTGTTCAATATCTTTAAAAGGAAGCGTCAAAGCAGCTTGATGTCTTCGGTAATGTTTCTAGGTTTGTTGAATTACTTGCAAAAAAATATAAAGAACTACTACTTTTTCATGATAAAAGACGTAGTAATAGCCGATTTTTACACCTGCTAAACTAAAAAAAAATCAATATCATTTTAAAACCAAGGACGTTATACATTTTGTTCTGCTAGATTGTATTCCTGGACCACAGTGCATTCTAATTCACAACGTACTTAGAGATGTTTTGCCTGGTAATTCCCCAACGATTTTGGCTGGGGTTGAGCTCAGACTTACTTCGGTGAAAGACAGTCACGCTTTGCATTAAACCATCGGTGTAGTATAACAGTTTCCTGGTAATTCCTAAAAATGTCTTCTCGATGATCAATGCTCATGCTTGATTATCTAGAAAAATAATCCACCCTCTTTTTAGCTAGATAGAACAAAAAATTCCTCTATCTGATTTTATATTCCGTGCAATTTTGTATGCCTTTTCCAACATAGCAAAACAAAAAAATACTGTCCCATAAATTTAAAATTTTCCCAAGCAATCCAATTGTTAGCAATTCAAGCGAATAACTTTGGACAAATCCAAAATGGCATCGATTAGGCAACCGCAGATTAGAACAATTTGTTATCGTCTTTTTTGTATTCGTTTTCGCAATATCATCTCCGCTTACCGATCTGATCCAATATTTGACAATTTCGGAAAACCTCAAACGATTCCGCCTGGAATGGAGTCGGTGCAAATCCATCAATGGATGATCGCTGCAGGAATGCTGAAAAAACAATACCTTGACGAAATGTTCCACATTGTTGAGCTGTTTGCCGAAGGTATTATTTCGTTTTCTATTTTCTGAAGATGCCGGGGTTTGGCATTGATACGGAGCGGCTAGCTTTTATGAAACGGCATCCATCGGAGGCAGGTTCGGAAAAGTTGAAAGAGTGAGAAATTGAATGATATGCATTTGACGGTCGATGTTGGTTGCATCACCGAAGAAAGAATTTGTTATTTGGGAAGAACGCAAGGAACAAGTGAATGCGAGATGCGACCGAGGTCGCCGGTGCGTCTCAAAGGATGTGGTGTTGATGTCTGAACCACAAAGGAACCGCATTGCTTTGGGATATGATCTTTGGCAAATAGGAGTGCAAGGAAAGATCGTTCGCAACTATTTTTTTTTCACCGAGATAGATTTCCAAACGGAAGAATAAACCCATTCCGGTAACAAAGAGCATGAAATCGATGACAATGTGGAAGGCGCGTTTATTGAAAAGAAATTTGAAATGTATTGGTCGTCGTCTATGCTGTTTAGTGATTCAATGGAAGCCGCCCATGTGTTTATTTTTTTAATCAATGCTATGTAGTAATACATTAAATCTGTCAAAATATTCATGTCGACTGATATCAAAGTTCCTAACGACAACAGTGCGAGCATATTTGGCCAAGATAATACACATCAAATGCCATATCAGCCATTCATTCAAGTGGCAACTTCAGAGTATCTTCCTGGTTAAGTTTGAATGATCAATGAACTATTTTTCCTGGAAATTTTCAAGATGCTTAACTTATGCTTGTACAATTCCGCTGAAAGGATTATGAATTCGATGGAAAATAAACCACAAAGAACGATCCTCCGTAGCATCGTGCTTATTGTGTAACAATTTCAAATCAAACGAAATCGCGTGATGCAATCTTCTAGGTGGAATTCCTTTCAAATCGTTGATTGAAAGTTTTTTCAACCCCATAAAGCAACCTTCTTTTCAAAATCGTCCTCCTCACTTTTCGATTTTAATCCCTCCCGAGATGGTTTCACTTTTTCTCAATCTTGGAATCAAGAAACGACTGCGGGCTTTTGTTTCGGAGCATCTTTGTAGAAACCTCACTCGCTTTTTTTCAAGGACTTCCAACCCATTCAGCCAATTTTTTTCCACTTGCTGCTCGCCTCACTCCGAGATGCACAATGACTTCATCGTTCTTCAGTAGAAAATGATTTTCACCTGCCGTTTTTTTTTTCCTTTCCAGAATCAAAGGCACCCCACAGTCAACCGTCTATGAAGCCAATAACGAACCTCACTTTCAGTTGAATTTCGGCAGCATTCTCTCCTATTAGATTACAAACATTTCGCGTAAGCAGTTCGGTGCGGTATTTGTAGGTCTGGCCTTGACAGAAAGGCACACAACTACGAGGAGGAGAGAAGAAAAAAAAACAGCCCTAACGCAGCCTGTCCGTATCAACGCCGAAAACCCAACAAAAGGGGTTTCAACCCCTTCTGCACAAGAATCAAGCCCGGATACATGTGGAGATGAAATGGGATGGGATGCAAAAAAAAAATCTGTTGGAATTTTTGCAGGTGCTAATTTCAGATGTTGGTACGGAGCCAAAAAGCTGAAATCGAAAAGAGGTTCGGGTCGTGTGCGCGCTCGGCGTGGAAATCAAACATGGATCGAAGAACGTATCCTTTTCGGTTGATGCGTGTAGGTCTGGTAAGGCTAGGTGTGTCATTTGCACAAAAGAGTCTCGTTGTACGGATTGATTTGATTTCTGTTCGGGAAATGATGGGATTTGAGTTTTGTGGATTAAATGTAAATGGTGCTGGCAAATTTGTAGAATTTGCGTACAATGTATTTTTAGATTTTATTTTTACTTAGTCAAACATTCAATTTCATAATTTTATAAATTTGAAACGAGAAGTGAAGTTGCACAGGCTGAGTAATTAGCATTAGAAAATAGAAATTTTTCTATATGATCCTGTCACAAAAAAGATATACTCTGATCGACCGAGAGGTTGGTTTTTTCGGTTTTTTGAGTCCAGATTTTTGCCACGATGACTAAGAAATAAACCTTTTTATGTGTAAAGTTTCATAAGTAATTAGAGACATTTTCATTGTTTTTATTATCGAAAACTTTTTCAATATTTAAAAAAAAATCTTAACCTTTTTCCTGGGAGCTAGATCCTTAGTTACAATTTCGTACAAACGGATTGAAACGTCACACGGATGAAGGCAGAAACAAATGTTTTCGCCAAGAGCGTTTCATTTATTTTAGAAAAATTGGGGTCAGCTCGATAAGACGAAAATAGGCACATATACCGAAAGTAGCTAGAAAAAATAACTTTTTCTTCTTCTTCGCATTTTTAACTTATTGCATATCGCATATTAGCTTATTGCGTGCTCTCAACTTAGTGTTCTAGATGCACTTTCACAGTAATCAATTGAGAGCTTTCGATGCCTGTACCATGTTTGCATTGGTATAATTGTGTGGCAAGTCCAATCATACTTCTATGCCCAGGGAAGTCGAGTAAGTTTCCAACCCGAAAAATTCCTAGACCGGACCGGAAATTGAACCCAGCCACCTCCAGCATGGTCTTGCTTTGTAGCTGCACCTTAACCGACTGAGATAAGGGAGGCCCCACCCGAACTGCAAATCTACCAATACTCATCCGCAATCGACTGAGTTTCCTCAAATCTACAAACGACAGACATCGAAGCGAGGTAGAAAGGTGCGTTACCGAAAGCATAACAGCATAAGTACTCAACTGGCAGCATAGAAACAGCAGAGCACCAGCCGGGTAATAAGAGGGAAAGGCAAATCGCATCTGTCGCGTGCCGATGCTCGAAAAGAGACAGAACACCAGCACACTGCCACCATCTCCCTCTTCCGCATTCTGCCAAGTATCTCGCCCTGGAATATGCTTCCGCATGCACGGAGGGATTTGATGTTTCTGCGTGCTGATGAAAAGAACGTTGACGATGATGACTACCGTGAATGTCGGAAAATGGGAGAAATGCATAGGCATCTCGATGAGAGCGCGTTCAAAGGGGCCACCGCAGATCGATTTATAAAAATCGTCGTCGTTAGTGGATGTTGGTACGTTTATATTTACGCATCCCCGGTGTTATTTTGAACCCGCCAAAGGTTGATCCGATTTAGACAAGCTGATGACAAAGTATTTTCGTACATGGGAGACATTTTTCTCGACACCAACTTGGCGCTCCCTTCGGGGCAGAACCAGGCACTTGAACGACGGCGACGACGACGACGACGAACGGTGAAAAATCCGTGGAAAAATTCGGATTGTCAGCGGCGGTGGCATCCGTGATGTAAAGTGTCGTCTCGCGTAATTTTCCGACAATGGCATTGGCATTGATTGAGTGAGGAAGCGTGAGCGATGGGAAACAAGATTTCGAGTAATTGGAGAAACTCTGCCGGTGGTGTCACTCAAGTTCACAGCGACTTGAAGACGCAACAGTTTTTCAAAGTCGAGGGAAGTGTTGAGTTTCTTCCCACGAAACAACCCCCCTCACAATGATGGAAGAACGGAACAAACTTACCTTTTCGGAGGTCATTTTTCAACTGCCATAGGTGACAATCTGCACCAGGTTCGACACATCTGGGTAGAGGAGACATTGTGTTAAAAATATCCCTCCTCAGTTGAACTGACCTAGGATTTGGTGCATCATTATTCTTCGCTCGTATCAAACAAGGATGACAACATCTTTCCCTGCCGTCAATTTGGGAAATACTTCTACCTCGAACCAGCACCAACCAACAAACGGAGGGGTACGTATTTTCCCACATCTGGCGTCTTAATAATCGGAATTTACGGAAATTTCCGGACGTGCAATAAAATCGTTTCCCACCTCCTAGGAGCCTTTGTTTATTTTTTAGTTTTCCCAGTGGTCCGAAATTTCCGGACCATAAATCCATCACCCTGAGAGGCAGCACACTCACTCACAGACCCTTGGGCAATAATTCACACCTTAGCGCCTCATCGTCCGTAGTCAGCAACTGAAGGAAAACAGATTTCAATTATCATAATGTTTTGGGCAGCGACTTTAGGACGGATGGCTTCGGGTGATAAGAAAAAAAAAATGTGAGCAAAAGGGATTTTGCTTCTCGCTGCTGCCGGCAGAATTTGGTTGAATTTATTAAGGGGCAAGCATGAGCCAAACATCAGGAGGTTTGTTTTCAGAGCCGCCACGCTGTTGTAGCACGAGATCCAGGAATTCTCGGTGTTTAAAATGTAAATTGATTTGTTATTGGTAGAAATGAACGTTACTCGAGGTTAAATGCAAAACAGTAAGCAACATCTGGCAGCTCACTAAATGGCTTTGACGGGTTCGAAAAATATTTGCTGGAATTTCCATTTCAAAACACATTTCTGGAAGCCTTCATGCCTTTTCGATGAAAGCGTTTGCATATTTGTTAATAGGCAAGTTCTGCGGAGAGATGTTGAAGAAATAATTGTAGAGCGCTGTAGAAACAGTATATATTTTTTGGTAATTTGAAAAAGCAATGATCAAATTTATTTTTGAATAACGAATAATTGCGGTGTCGTTGGAGTTAACCGCAAATGATAACTTGGCTCTGTAAAGCTTATTCGATTGAGCCTGTACCAATAAAGTAATACAAAAAAATGAAGTCAAAATTTGTTAGAGAAAATTAAAATGTTTTCATATCAAGTTGGCTACAATGTATTACACACTTAAAAATAAATAAAGAAAATTTAGGTGCACTGAGACTGACACATATGAGCGTCAATTTTGACATAAAATTGAGTCATAATAGACGCGAAATTCAGCTCAATCAAACGTACAACTTTTTGGAATTGTTCAGTCTACAAGCACTTAATTTTACATGACATGTATGTTTAAGTCTCATCATTTACACGCTCGTTCAATTTTTCACAAAAGTGAGTAAAAATCTACTCACTTTCCTTAAAGTTGAACTACTCTTAAGAGAGTAAACCCATAGTTACTCACTTTTGAGTAACGAATGCATTTTTCAAATTTAGAGTAACGGTTACCCAGTAATGTATTTGAAAAAATTATCTTAACTGAGTAAACGTTACTCAGTTCTGATAAAAGTAATATTTTTAAAAATGAGTAACATGGTTTGTCATTTCATACAATATTAGGAACATAAACACATCATACGATTTTGATTCAAAAATAATCACGCAATAATATTTATCATGACAATGCAAAGTTATTTTAATATGTCCTTTTTCTGGATTGAAGAACATCTTGGTAAAACCCACTCGCAGACTGGGAATTAGTACACATGAAATGGAAGGGAATTTGATTTATCTACACGTCCATGGAATCAGTTGAGAGACATATCATTGTGCTTGTTGATTGGCGATGGGATGGAATAGCTCCAAGAAATTAATCGAGGCCTTTGGTAGTATTCCATATAATGACTACCAAATTAGAGAGATAGATCCTCCCTACAGTCATAGGTTAATTAGAGCACACGAAACGGTGCAACGGTTTGAGGCGTATCGGTAATTCAGTGTAGTCGAAAACCATTCGCATCTCCAACCTTCTCCTCTGATGTCGAGGATGCAAATCTCGAGCCACCTTCAACTGTAAATTCCAGGTTATGTCACGGCTCGGGATTGTGTTCGGCTGCCTACTAACTGCAGCTGTAAATTCTAGGTTTCTGGAGTTGTTGTACTGGAGTTTTAGCTTATTTATCAAGTAATTTGATTCACAAGGGCACTTTCAACTAATTATTTCAAAATACAGTGTAAACAGGACGCAAGGGATGAAAGTGAAGATTTTGCAACCCTGCCAAAACATGGTGATTAAAATTTGTGTGGGATTACTCAAAAGTGAGTGAGAATTTATTCAAGACAAACAGAGTAAAAGTTACTCCCTTTTCATATTTAATGTTAGTCAGTTTTTGACATTTAGCATGAAACAACGAAACTGAGTAGAAGTTGCTCTATTTTGAGTGAAATAGAACGAGCGTGTATGGCAAAGATGAATTCAGTCACGTGTAAGATTAGGTATTTCTAAGTGTGTAGAGTGTGTAATGATTTACATTGCTTCGAATTATTTTACTAAATGTGTACTGCAGGCATTTAACTGTATCAGATTCACCAATTCAATATTTTTGGAAAATTTTTGTCAGCAGTGCCATACCATGCACAGCAAAAAAATAAATTTCAATACTATATCCAAGAGAATGCACTTCAATCATGTCGAAAATCTCATGTAATTTTTATGGCCACAAAAATAAACAAATGCAGTGAAAGCAACGTAATGTCAGTTCATGCACTGTATTCATGATAATTTGGTCCTTTTTGGCAAGTAATATTACACCATATTTTTGACACGATTGATGGGATATCAATATTTTTTTTGCTTTGTGATAAAACTAGAATTGTAACTTCATAACGACCAGAATTCCTTTGGATTACACCGTAGGTTGGCCTGCATTCGCCTTGTGAAGCTATTGTTGAGAAAACGGTTATATGACTGACTTTTGAAAATTATCGCATGGGGAATGGGTGACGAGATGATAGTATTTACAAAGGGACTTCGATCTCAAACGCTCATGCTCATGTTCATCAATGATGTTATCGAAAAGAACAGGCAGTGATAGATGGAAACTTTCAATGCACGATGATTGGCATCGAGACTCATCAAGGGCTCTGAGGCTTCAGCTAGCGCCGAATAGTGCGGAACTTCAAAAACATTTCTTTTAAATTTTTTATTAAGGAGATTTTAAGCCTATGGCTAGAAATCTCCGGAGAAAGGAGAAGCCTCAGAGTGAGTAACCTCTACCTTACCTTACCAATCAGGCTAAGGCCTTGTTGTCCTTTGCTGTCCGAAGAAGTCGTCTCCACTCTACTCGATCCATGGCCACACTTCGCCAGCCTCGTAGTCGCCTTCTAGTTGTTACAGATTAACCTATCGCAACCCGGGAAACCGAGCGATTTGCAGTTCCATGTTCCGAGTTTCCAATCGTTGCGATTGTTCCGATCCGTATTTCTTTCTTCAGTATTTGTAAATTTTTTTTTTCCAGGGCGGCTTGTTGGGCCTGCCCCAACCCCCTGTCTAGCCGGAAGACCATCGTGCTCTGTTTAGAGTCCCACGCTGGCACTAGGACGGTGATCAGCCGCTCCTAACATGGAGAACAGACGCCGTTTTGAGCCGCACCTCCATGGTGAACAGACGCTTGATGAAACATTTCCTCTATCACCGTACTATGGTTAGCGCGCCAGTGTTCGCGTCGCACCTCTTCACTTTGCTATTGCCAGACTGGCAACATTGCCCAGACTACGTCACCCAGCTGTGTCCATGTTTCAGCTGGTAGTCTTTTGTTATCATATGAATCGGGGAGGCGTGAAGTAGGGACTTATGAGGACCAGAGCTAAGTATTCCGCGCCTTCCAGGTTGTCAACTCACCATTTTGTAGCCCAAGGTGAGTACCCAGACAACCAGAAGTCGTATAACAATGTACATACAGTATCGTAAATTGCTACAGGTTAAGTCAAAATCACATATAAGAATGGCATACCTCGCATTATGTTTAAGTTAAATCGTATAGAATGAAAATTTCTGACTTATATGCGATGGCTAATTTTACCGTCGTATTGTATCACAAATTGAATCGGATTACATCGTAAGACTTTTAAAAATAAATTTGTTATTACAGATTAAATCGTATATGATGTTAAACCAACTCGTTTAAAATTAAACGAAAATATGCACGTATATGGCCTCCACTTTTGTACGTATAAGCCATTTCTTTGCATTTTATACGACTTGTTTGTTTGTATATATGTTTGTATATCACGAAAACAACTTTGAATATACGTGCATTCTGGTTGTCTGGGTAGCCTCTAACTACATGGTATATTCCCAAGTAACATTGCAAGCTTTATAGAGGTTTTATAGCATTCTACAAGTCTAAATCATGGTCTACAGAACTCTCATAAAACCAAAATTGTTACTTGGGTTAACATTTTGTAAATAACTTTGGTTGCTGGCTCTTCATATATATCAATATAATATAATAGTGAAACAGAGGAACAACAGAAAACAAAATGATTTAAAACAAGCTACAAACGAATAATCCAAACAAAACAGAGCTCAGCTGGGTCCAATGGGGTAAATCCATCCAGCTGAGGTTTCCCGACGGCCGAAAGAAATTTCTGCTATACCAAGTGGTAGATTTGCGCTTCTTTTAAGAAAATTGCTAGTGCTGCCGAGGCCGGAGTATCATTCCCAAGCAGATCCCTGATGTTGGAAGTTAGGCAGAGCGACTCCCGAAGATTTTGGAACTCCGGGCATTTGCACAGGATGTGTTCGACGATGTAAGGTACCGCGCAGATGATGCAGCTTCTGCGGAACGGCAGGCCACCATAGTTATAGTAGAGTTTGGTGTGCCCGGTCCGAAGCCGCGAAATCACGCGTTGATCCCTCAGGTTGTCCAGTTCGCTCCATGCTTCAGTTGACCCTTTGACTTTGCGGATGGAGACAGTTCTGTTGCAGAACCACTCGGCTTCCCATGCCGCTTGAATGGTCCGCATGATCCACCGTCTGACGTCCTGTAGGGGTACCTTGTCGGTGAGTCTGGGACCCGATGTCCCGGCTCCGACAAGGTGATCAGCAGACACGTTACCTGGCACTCCGAAGTGTCCGGGAATCCATGTATACACGGTGTTCGGTGGGGCGTACTTGATAATCGCCTGGATCCATGGGTGTTTTGGTGCTTACGAGGTGATCGCTTGAGCGACGCTGTGTGAGTCGGCTAAGATAAGTATCGCTTTGTTGGCTAGCGTCGTAGCGGCGCGGAAGATCGCTGCAGATTCGGCCGAGAAAACCGAGCACTGTGGAGAAAGACTGCTGCTTTCAGCAATAACGTCTCCGAAAATCCCGATACCTACTCCGCTTATCGATCGGAAGCCGTCGGTGTACCGGTGTACCCAAGTAACTCGGCGATCGATCTGCGCAAAATCACGGATGCATCGCTTGCTTTGAAGCGGTTCTTGATCCGATTGTCCAATTGGATTCTTGAAGAGTGCCAACTTTTCTCTCCATGCCAATGGACTTTGGCCACTGGGGGGAGGTCGATGTCGGCGGCCGTGCGCTGGACTCTGTTCCCCTCGTCGAGGTGAAAGATCCGATTGTTTCCGGAGGTCTTGGCGGAAAAGGTGGCGGCTTTTGTGGCAATACTTGTGTTTAAGCAGAACCGGAAAGGAAGAAGACCCGCTTCGATGCATGCGACGTCTGCTGAAGTGGATGGCAGGAGACCAGATATGATACGGATGTAGCTGTTGTAGACCGGTGCTAGGGTTCTAACCAGCTTCTCGGAGGCGATACAAGTAATTTCCGTCCCGTAAAGCAACCTACTGTCGATGATGGCTCGCGCCACCTGGAACCGAACATCGCGGTTGTTTGAATCGGTGAGGCCGAGAGATGGTTTTAACGAGGTTGAGTCTACTGTGGCAGTCCTTTTTGACCTGTTGGAAATGCTGATCGAAGGAGAGCGTTCGGTCGATCAGTACGCCGAGGACGCGAACTGTTTTCCTGGTTGGAATGGTTTGGTCGTGAATCGTAATTGGGGTGCTATTGACTCGATGATGGTGAGTCGGTCCATTTGACGACGGCAGAGACTGCCGCTTGCGCTTGCCGTAGGGTTTGGATCTGTGTGGGACCGGTGGCCACAATCAGCACATCGTCAGCGTAAACAAATATGTAAATGCGCTCAGGTAGCCTGTCAAATACTCCGTTCAAAGCCACCAGAAACAACGTGACTGCGATAACGGAGCTTTGAGGAACTCCGGTCTCCTCGCTGAAACGTTTCGACTGCGTGTTCCCCACAAATACACGGAATGACCGGTCGGTCAAGAAGTTTCGTATGAATAACATCATATGCCCCTTCAAGCCCCAGTTTTTATGTTTTTCCAGGACGGCTGGCGTCCACGTCCGGTTGAAGGCCTTGGAGATGTCCAATGAGATGATTTCAACGTGGTGTTCCTGGTCGTAAGCTTCCTTGAGGACGTCCCCCAGAGTGGCAAAGTACGTGGACGTACCGAAACCTTGTCGAAAGGCATGTTGTCGGTGGTCGAGTAAGCTGTTGGTCTCAAGGAACATCTTGAGTCGACGGTTCACCATCCGTTGGAATACCTTGGCCATGCAGGATGTGAGAGCGATCGGCCGGAACTTAGATGTGCCCCAGTCTTTTTCGTTTGCCTTCAGGATGTGCACGACGAGACTCTCCTTCCACAGCGTCGGGTAGGTATCCGAGACCCAGAGTTGGTTGAGCATCTCAAGCAAAAGTGGGTACCCGAGATCGTCAGGTCCCGCAGATTTGCCGTTGCTGCGGCTTAGCGCTTAATGTAAAAAATATTCGGCTCCGCAAAGCTAACGCATTTGAGCCTTGAAAAATAAATGGTTTATAAAAAAAAAATAGCTCAATCATAGCGTACTTTTCGTCAAACAACAAAGTTTTCAGTCTCGGGGTACGTAATATTACATGACATGTTTGTTTACGTCTCATCTTTTATGTCAAAGATGGATTTCATCACGTGTAAAATTAGTGATTCCTAAGCGTGCATCAAAAATCGACTACATACATCTGAACATTTTTTATCTCAAATCGAGGGAAGACATTCCGCTCAACTACCATCCACCGGACTAGGTCATGTTGATATCCGTCAAGCTTCGTCTACAATTTGGGCTTCTACATCAACACATGTCAGGCAGCCTTCAGGTTCAATTGGCTAAACGTGAGTTCGTTCCATTTTGTAAATTTTTATCTTTTCAAACCAGTAACGTTGGGAGATCACCTGTTTGTGGTGCGTTACAGGTATAAGATCTACCACCGAACCCTAGTCGTGACAACTTCAAACTAGGGAAGCAGGATTTTCCAGTAATGAAAGGATCACATTTAAGTCCTCGTTACTTTTTATGACTTGATAATATTGATGAGACTCGGGTAGTGACCACCGCGCCGTTATATATTTCTATATTGTATATTTCAAATCAAAAATATTGTTTATGTTCATAGATTTCACATGATCCTCTTCCCTTTGTCCTTCTCCTTTTCCTTTCCCTCTTCTCTTTTCAGAAAGCGAGTAATGCCGCTATAAAAGGCTAGGACAAGAGTTAGTGCTCAAGGCTAGGACAAGAGTTAGTACTCATGCCCCAACCGTCAGAAGAAAATGGAGCATCACTTAGCTTTTCTAGCTTTGATGCTTCCAACGACCAACCAATTATATAATTATCAAAATCGGAACGTACGGTACAAGATGTCCACGTTTCTTCCATTTATTGGATTCTGAAGCATCGTGTTTAAATCTTCGATATATGGTATATCCATCAATTTCCAGGATGCTTTCAAGAACTGACTGTGTTGATGTTAGAGTGGATTGGAGATCGGATTGGATTTTTTGGTGTCTTCGCTCCACAAACGGAGGGCTTTTCATCCAGGTAGACTATTGGTCTTTGGTATGGTAGCGGATGCAGCATCTAACACCAACTTAGAAAAATCCGGGATGATTAAAGGATTGCGTTCGAGGATCAGGGACAGAAATGTCCCCTGATACCCATCCCAGTCAGCCTCGTCGTACCGCCAGCGAGGCCTTTTAGTGACTGCTGGGGCCGTGGCTGACGAAAGCTGCATTTGGATGGGGTAGTGATCACTTCCGTACAAATCCGCATTGGTGCACCACGTGACTTTTCCTGCTATGGAACGGCTGATCGAAGAGACGTCGATAGCCGTGGCGTGACGTCTGTTGAAGAATGTTGGGTTTCCATGGTTGAGCAACGGCATGTCTTCCTGATCGAGTAGGTCCATTAGGATGCTTTCTCTAGGATCCGGACAAGGACAGCCCCAAGTTGGATGATGCCCATTGAGGTCTCCGACAAACATCCTTGGTTCGGAAATTCAAAAATGACCAGCCCAACATCTTATAGATATCCGCAAATCAAATAAAACAAAACGTACCACAACTTACCAGCTGATCACATTGGACATATTTCATCACATTGGACAGTCACTAGAAGGCATTTCACCCTAAGCCCACTAATTACGCATCCCGACACATTTCCAGCAAAGCCCACCTTCCCGAGAGCATCGGAACGAGTTGCCGGGTGCCATCAGATGCAGAAGCTGTTTGTTGTTTACCCTACTCAATAAACACATTGACGTACGAATCATGCAGTAATATATAGTTTAGAACCGTACCCACCTCCCTCCCTCCCACCGTACCAGTCGTAGTCGATTCCGCGTCGCTGTTTTCCAACAAACATATTGCAGCGTGCAGTGGAAGGGCAGGTGCGAGGGAACCACCGCCGACCGACCATATATCCAGTAAACGCACGACACTCTGCCGGCACAGAAACGGTAATGTATGGCTTTTATGGTATATATCATTAGAAATAATAAGGATTTTATGTGCCAGCAAACATCACTCTCATTTCGGTGGCGAACAATATTTGGTGCTGAGAGTTAAACGCGCGCGCACACACGGAAGGGGAGTGGAAGTTTCCACCAGCAGTCAGTAAAGGGCGTCCACGATGAAATTGCCACACTATGAAATTGCTCTAACTTTTTAACCGTTGGGTAGAATTTAATGAAAATTTTGGTGGATTTAGTTCATAGTGCATTATTTACATCCTGCAAGTTTTAAAGTCCTGTGATCAAAACTCGCGGAAATGGAGTCGAAAGAACAGCTCGTGCGTGATAAAATCTTGCGCATTCATCACGAGAACAAGGATCTCTCGCATCGTTCCATCGCTAAAACGTTGGGAATCGCGAATTCCACGGTGTCGTGAGTGATTAAGCGGTTCGAGGAACGGTTGACCACCGATCGGAAGCCCAGAAGTGAAGGAAAAAGTATTCCGTACAACACCAAAAATCACAACCGCGTAGTTGGGGCCTTCAACCGAAATCCGAACGCCTCCGTTAGGGATGTGGCTAAGAAGCTGCACCTAAGCCGAAGTTTTGTCCAGAAGGCCAAAACTAAGGCTGGGCTTCGAACGTTCAAGGTACAAAAGGCCGCTAATCGCGACGAGAAGCAGAACAAGTCCGCCAAAACCCGTGCCAGGAAGTTGTACCTCAACATGCTGACGAAAGTTGAATGCTGCATCATGGACGACGAAACATATGTGAAGGCCGACTTCAAACAGATCCCCGGCAACCTGTTTTTCACGGCCAAGGATAAGTTCAGCGTTCCGGAGCATGTCCGCACTCAGAAGATGTCCAAATTTGCGAAGAAGTTCCTGGTTTGGCAAGCCATCTGCACGTGCGGGAAGCGGAGTGCACCTTTCGTGACCCAGGACACGATGAACGGACAGGTGTACATAAAAGAGTGCCTCCAGAAGTGGCTGCTTCCTCTCCTGAAGGCCCACAACGTCCCAACAAGCTTCTGGCCGGATTTGGCCTCATGCCACTACTCCAAGGACGTGCTGAAGTGGTATGCGGACAATAAGGTCAATTTCGTGCCGAAAATATTCAACCCTCCCAACACTCCGGAGCTCCGCCCCATCGAGAAGTACTGGGCGATTATGAAGCAGCACCTTCTTAAACGACCTAAGGTAGTGAAGACAGTCGAGGAACTGAAGAAAGTATGGGTTTACATGCAAAAAACGGTTGATTCACAGGTTGTGCAGAATCTTATGGCCGGGGTTGAGGCCAAGGTGCGGGCATTTGCGTATGGACTGTAAATAAAATACGAGTAAAATGGTAAAATGAAGTTTAATAGTTATTTCTCAATCCCTGAAAATTTGATGGCAATCGGATGAAAACTCGAATTTTGCGAATCAATTTTGTGTGTGGCAATTTCATCGTGGACACCCTTTACTGCACCGCACCGGTTGGAAATAGGTTCGATTTGACGGGTAATGCCGGTGGTGGTGGTGGTTAGGTTATAGTGGAGGGTTGAATCCTGCAGGCACCACGCCACCGCCGTTTGGCGTAATCGAACCGGTTTATTTTGTAGGACTTATGTTCGGCAGAACATAGGCATGTGCAGCTTTGGGAAAGCCTTTACTCATACAAACAAATCTGGTCCTAAGCATGCCACCGGTCGATTGAACCCGGTACGGGGGCATCAGGCGGAAGGTTCTACCGGCGTCGTCGTTGACGCATCAGCCCATGATGGCAGAGAGACCCTTTGAGAGCGAAGTACGTTATTAGCTTTCGGGCATCAACAGCATCTCACTTCACTTGTGCCGGCTGGTAGTTTCTTCTCACCGCATCACCCTCCGATCGTCCAGCCCAGCTCAGCTCAACGAACGGGAATGGATCGCATTATGCATAACGAGGAAGCGATGCGAAATGAAAAACCTACAAGTCTATTATGATTTCAATTTGTACACTGCTCTCGCGGTACAAACAACTGCTGGTCGGGTAGGACACACATCTCTCCCGTGGTCGGATTCTGCGAGGAGCGCGCGACGTGTGACTGTTGAATTTCGTTCATATGTAGAGCCATGGTTGACTTGGCAGTGCGCGCGGGGATTGGGATATGATTTTTTATGCCAACTCCGACGACGACGACGACGCCGCGACCGAACGACGTAGAGTAAGCGAGTGAATAAAATAATTTGCCTCTGGTTGTCGGCTTAGAAACGGTGATCAAGCGCGATATACAGTAATGCAAAAAACGTTGTGGGACCTGTAGAAAGGGAGAGGCTGTAGAGGGTAATGTATTCGAAACAAGTTGCTCGCGAAAGCGTAAAGTTGCGCTCTGTGCTATGATTGCTGCTGGTGCTGCTGTTTCGGTGCGAGGGATGTTATTAAGTGTTGACGGATAACCGAAATTGCGCTTGATTTATGCTCGATGAGACTCGGTGAGTGCGTCGGCGTGTTATGATACCCGGGATGCAGCGGTAACGGTATTTTTGGCGCGTGCTGCTTTGCGCGGATGTAACTGAGAGTGGTTCATTCTTCAGGAATTGATAACAAGAATATTGATTTGAAACTAGGCTAATTAAATTAAAGTACGACAACACAAAAGCAAACTTGTTTTGCTACAAATGTCAACTCAGCGATCAGGGTAAATACAGAAAGGAGCCAACGATCAAAAATCTTGTAGCATTTTGTTTATGACAAAAATAAGTTGTATTCGCGTTTCTACAACTGATTTGCAACAAACGTGCTACTAGGGATACTAAATCAGAGTGCATTTGGCTCATATGGCTCATATTTGAGTTTCACTAGCGTGCACAGGAATCTTGTTAAGAAGGGGCATTTTTTCTATGGTGCATTTAATCTGGGGATGGTGAGTATTCAAAAGTGCGTGGTGGATGGTGCTGTCCACCCATCACTGTTTCCTTTCTGTTCAAATTAGCTAATTTTATTTATTTTTTGCTCCGGTGGTGTAATATAATATGAAAATATCTTCAATGCAAACTGCTTTCAGACAGCCAATGGAATTGGCTATTTAATCCCATCATTGTCATTTTTACCTGATGACAATCACCAACTGCTCGTGGTGGCCACAATCGCTCGTCTCATCTGCAATTATTGCCACTGGTTTTTCTCGCAATGTTCCGCAACACTACATTCCCAACAAACAATTTTAGCTGCAGCTTAGCTTATACAGGCAAAAATTAGCTGCATAAGGCAAGTTTTGGCTGCATAAGCTAATCTGCAACTAAAATTGTTTGTTGGGTTGTGCAACAACGTAATCATTAGACTGATGCAAAATTTGAAATTTTCGCTCTACAGTGTTCAAACGGTTTCAAATCGAGTCCTGATAAGCCTTCGAAAGTTTAAACTCATTTGATAAGAAACTGACTTGGCACAAACCATTTGAAGTTTATATGGAAATAACTATGGGAAAACAAAAGTTTTTGTTCATTGTCTTCTAGTCTTATTACATATTGTACGGTTAACAAATTATATTGCTATGCTCATAGGAATTTTTAAATTTTTCCTCAATATCCCTTTGGAATTTCATTCAAAATTTGATTCTCTCGGTATTCTTTTCGAAATTATCTTGTAGGTACCTATCTTCAGGATTCACTAGAAATTATTCGCAGAATACACATGGAATCATCTCCAGAAATCTTTTCTTTTGGAACTTACTTACTTACTTAAGGGTCCTGTGCACCACCAGCGGTGCAAAGGGCCAACGTGAAAGACTTCCATCCTGGGCGGCTGCTCGCTTTTGCCTTGACCTGGGCCCAGGTCAGATTTCTATCGACTTGCTTAATTTCCTTATTGAGGCTCCGCCGCCATGAGCCCCTGGGTCTGCCTCTGCTGCGATGTCCTGCTGGATTCCAATCCAGCGCTTGCTTGCAGATTTCGTTTCCGCCCCGTCGAAGTGTGTGGCCGACCCACCTCCACTTTCGCTCTCGAATTTCTGTTGCTATCGGCTTCTGATGACATCGACGATGGAGCTCGGCATTCGAGATCCAGTTGTGAGGCCACCAGGCACGAATTATATACCGCAGGCATCGGTTGATGAAGACCTGCAGCTTTTGAGTGTTCTCCGCTGATACACACCACGTCTCGCTGGCGTATAACAACACAGATTTCACGTTCGAGTTGAAAATTCGGATTTTGGTGCGTTGGCTTATCTGGTTGGATCTTCATACGTTTTGTAAACTCGCAAAGGCAGCCCTAGCCTTCTTGATTCGTGCACCTATGTCGCTCTTGGTCCCGCCGTCCGACGCTATTTGGCTGCCAAGATATTGGAAACTTTCGACCTTCTCCACTGCTTGCCCCGCTACCGTAAAGTTGGAAGGGTTGCCCGTGTTGATATCCAACGATTTGGGTTTTGTTGACGTTGATGGTGAGACCCGCCGCAGAGGAGCGTTCGGCTAGGTCATTGAGTTTACTCTTCATATCAGAGCACCGTTGTGCTAGTAGAGCAACATCATCAGCCAAATCGAAGTCGTTGAGATGCTCCATGGTGATAGGCTGCCAAAGCAGCCCACGGTTCGGTACACGGTCAATTGCACCTACCATGATCTCGTCGATTACGATGAGAAACAGTAGCGGTGATAGTATACATCCTTGTCTCACACCAGCGACTACCCAAATAGGGTCAGACAAGGCTCCGTTATGCAGAACTCTGCACGTGAAAGCCTCATACTGCGCTTCGATGAGGTTGACGATTTTATCCGGGACTCCCTTGCGTCTCAGGGCGCTCCACAGATTCTCGTGATTGAGACAGTAGAAATCTTTTTCGTAGTCAATGAATACCAAATAAAGGGACTCTTGGAATTCATTTACCTGCTCCAGGATGATGCGGAGCGTGACAATATGGTCCACACAAGATCTTCCGGCACGGAATCCTGCCTGCTGCCGTCGGAGAGTCGCGTCGATCTTCTCCTGTATCCGATTCAGGATAACTTTGCACAGAACTTTTAGAACAATACACAGTAATATGATGCCTCGCCAATTGTCGCACACAGTCATATCCCCCTTCTTTGGGACCTTCACTAAGATGCCCTGCATCCAGTCGGCCGGAAAAGTCGCGGTGTCCCAGATATTACAGAATAGTTCAAAGTGTTTTTTTATGTTACTTCATACGCGAAGTTAACGATTTTCAGAGTTGGTTGGAAATGCTAACATGAAGCTTTAGTGTGACGATTTATTAGCTAGAGAATGATCTTTAGAAGAGTGTAGGTGGATAGTTCCGTTAGAGTACGGCAGTATGAAAATTGAATAGAAGTTGAAAATGAGCGAAGGGCCATTAAAGCGACAGTTTACAAGATAGACGCACATTTTTGCCTGTGGACTTGGAGACATACTTCAAGTCCCCGCGTACATCGTACGGGCTAGGCAAAAATGTGCGTCTATCTTGTAAACTGTCGCTTTAATGGCCCTTCGCTCATTTTCAACTTCTATTCAATTTTCATACTGCCGTACTCTAACGGAACTATCCACCTACACTCTTCTAAAGATCATTCTCTAGCTAATAAATCATCACACTAAAGCTTCATGTTAGCATTTCCAACCAACTCTGACAGAATAGTTGATGCAACATTTGTGCGGATAGCATGGGGTCAGCTTTGAGCATCTCTGCTGATATGCGATCGACCCCTGGAGCCTTGTTGGATTTCATGCTTCGGATAGTTGCTTCAATCTCCTGCAGTGATGGGGCCTCGGAATTGACGCGAGTGATGCGCCGCACCCTAGGCGGATCATGCCGAGATGTTGATGGCTGGTTGGCCGTCGAAACTTGAAGAAGTTGTTCGAAGTGCTCAAACCAGCGTTTCAGCTGGTCAGTGGGGTCGGTAAGCAATTGTCCAGTCGTGTCCTTCACTGGCATCTTCGGGTTCATCCTTGCTCCACTCAGGCGTCGTGAGATATCGTAGAGGAGGCGTATATCGCCAGTGTTTGCGGCTTTCTCCCCTTCGTCGGCCAGGGAGTTCACCCACGCTCGCTTGTCCCGTCTGCAAGAGCGCTTGACTTCCTTCTCTAGAGCCGAGTACCGTTGACGGGCTTCGTTCTTGGCTCCTCTGGTTCTCGCCCGCTCTATCGCGGCTTTTGCTTCTCTACGCTCCTCAATCTTCCGCCAGGTTTCATCTGTGATCCACTCTTTCCTCTGGGTGCGCAGCTCACCCAAGTTGTTCTCGCTTGTTTCTATAAAGGCATTCTTGATGGCCGTCCATTGTTTTTCTACGCTGCCACCTTCTGGAACGTCCGCAGCTCGAGTCTCAAGTTCATGAACAAAGACCTTTTTACCGCTGGATCTTCAAGTCGGCGTGTGTTGAACCGCCGCCCGAGTCTCTCCTCCCGTCGCTGAATCCACGCCATGCGTAGGTGGATTTCACCGATTAGAAGGTGATGGTCAGACGCGATGTCGGCGCTGCGTTTATTCCGGACATCAAGAACAGTCCTCAGAATTCAATACCTTTGAGTTTCTTCTCAGAAGTCAAGTTTAAGTTGTCCGTCCATTCACCAAAACGTTGTAGTTTTTCTACCAGAAATGTTCAATAAAGCTTGCCCCTACATTCACCAGAACTGTGCAATTTTTACATCAGGAATTTTCAATTCAGCTTGCCCCTCCATGCAGCAGATTGTTGCAAATCATACACCAGAAATTGTCAACACAAACTTGCTCCCAGGTTATTTTAGACCAGCAAATTCCAATTTACCAGGATGGTGTAAATTTTCCACCGTTAAAGTTCAATAAGAATTGCTTCTCCAATATTCTGATTCGTGCAGATTTCCTTTTTTTCATTTTCTACCAGACATTTTCAACATAGCTGGCTTCTCCTATGATCAGAATCTTGCAGGTTTTCCACCAAATAAAGCTTGCCGCTATTTTCGGATTTTTCATCATAATTTTCAATAAAGCAGCTTCCCTCCAATGATCAGAATGGTGCAAATTTTACACCAGAAATTATTGTTAAAATTTGTTTCTCTATGCAGCAGAAGGATGCAAATTTAAGACCAAAAATTTTCCGAAAAGCTTGCCCAACCGTTCACCAGAACGGTGCAGATTTTCCACCATAAATTTTCAATAATGCCTAATTTTAAATAAAGCTTGTACCTTCAGTTCCACCAGAAATTTTCTGTTCATTTCATATGTCAGTGAAATTTGTTTCACCAAGCACCTTTGTGGTGCAATTTTCAGGCTTTGCCTCTTCATGCACCAGAATAGTGCAGATTTTCCACCAAAAATTTTCAATTAAGCTTGCATTCATCAGAACGCTGCAAATCATGCACCATAAAAATGAATAAAACTTGCTTCTACATTCACCACAGTGTTGCGAACTTTCCACCAGAAATTTTCAGTTAAATGTGCACCTCCAAATTTTTAGCGTGATTCAATTTTTCCACCAATTACTGTTTGAAAAACAGTAGCTGTTCGCTTTGGTTCGTCATGGTTAAGAGATACGGATTTGAGTTGTTTACAAAAGTTGTAGGAATTAGCAACACCTACAAAAAAAATTTACATTATTTTGAGGAATTCTGTTGATGAAAAAAAGTTGGGGGTAATGAATGTAAATGAATGAACAAAATGAATGCAAATGATTTTCCATGCCTGAAACGGGGTTAACAGAAGTAAGTCTGTAAACTTTTGTAACAAATTTTCAGATCTTTGAATTTTTCACAGATTTTTTAAATTTTACCGAACAGTTCCGCAATTCAAAAACTCGGTAAAAATTACTGACTGGATAAATGTGTAAATATACCCTCCATGAACCACTTTGAAAAAAATAACACCCGAAATAGTTTGTATGCACCACTGTGGAGCAATTTTTTGACCAAAAAATGTCATTGAAGTTTATCCCTTCATGCACCTTTGTGGTGCCATTTTCAGGCACCATCTCAAAGGAATTGACGCAAAAAAGGTTTTTAGTGCCCTTATATTATGAAATGAAGATTTTTTACCTTCAAATCAAGTTATCAAGAAATCAGGTTATTTTATATTCTAATTTTGTAAATGTGAAAATAAAAATCTTATTTATAAACCTGGTGCACGCCAGTAGTGAGTTTAAAAGTTCTGATTAATCCGCTTAAAAAATAATCCTGTAGACTTGATAATTCTACAATTTGCAACATTTTAACATCGGCGTCTGTAATATGTCTTCAGTCAAGCTCCAATTCTTCAATAGTCACCCTTTTATAAACATCTAGGAGAAAAGTTGGCTTCGGCAATACCTTAACCTATTATCGTCAGGGGGGGGGGGGGGGGTAAACAAAGTCCTAGAGCACTCAAATTTGGCCAATAGTTGCTCTGAAACACAATGTATCCAAAATTGCCAAAATTGTGCTCTCAAGGACGTTGTTTATTACCCCCCTGACGATAATAGGTTAAGGTATTGCCGAAGCCAACTTTTCCCCTATTTGGCATTTTTCAACTAAGTCGGATTGCACGGTGTTATCAATCATTCGATGCCACATTTCAACGACCAAGATTGATTGTCCTAATTATATCCATTGTTTTCTTCCAAACCGGTAAACGAACGTGATTTTTCCTCCCACAGTCATTGATTAACTTCCTGTCAAATGCAACTACTCCGCCGCTCCCCACCCCCCTTTTTGTATTCAAATGAAAATGAGCTGCAATTTCGGCAGCAAACCCCAGAGCCGTTCACCAACCAAATCTCCATGCAATAACTACAATTATCATGAACCATCTCTAAAGTTAAGAATTAATGGCAAAACAGCTGCACTAACTTTCCTCCTTCCGAGTTCTAAAGAAAAGTGTATCGCCATTCCACATCACCGGAGGACCAGACCAATCCGACAACGACAACGATCGGACGACCTGTGGAATTCCCTGCTCTTCCCGCGCAACTCACATACGACCTCCACCACGGTGCGATGTGTACGTTCAGTTCGGAATTAATGGTGCGTTATGTGCAATAACGAATCAAATAACATCATCATTACCATTAGGAAGGTTTTTCGGCTCTCGAAAGTTTGGAGGACGTGGAATGAATGTGAGGGGAGCGAAAATCTTAACTGCTTCCAGTCAACACACGGACGGAACACGAGAGTTGAAATCGAGACAGAAATCACGTTAAGGATCGTATAAATTTTCCTCGATTCTTTTTTTTTCGAATGAAGAACAGCAAAAAGTATAGTCCATAGTCCCAGAACAACGGCCACTAACGGAAGAAGAAAATTCTCCACACGGCCTCAATATAATGGAACGAGTTTCTTGATGGAAGATTTATATAAAGTTGATTCCAGAAGAGCTCTGTTTGTTCGGAAATTATACCTTTCCAAGAGGAGCAGCAGCGCATAGTACGGAGGCGCAAATGTGTGCCTTTCAATTAAAGCTAGACCGTATTGTTGTCGTTGCATTCTGTCGGGGTCTATGTGGTTGTATGATGGAGAGTGCATTTTGGGATTCGTTGCAATCTGGTTGACGAAACGAGGGAAGGTAAATATGGTCGAAAAGTTTCACCTTGATTTTCAATTATTGCCCGCATTTGCACATGTGGAGGGACCTACCCGCCTCTGATGGCAGACGACAAACAGATTTTTTTTTTATGATTCTGGAGTACCGAAAAGCAGTTGTCTGATTCCTGTGAGGGCTGTTGGGATGTAATATGTGTGTGTGTGTTTGTGCATGTGCAAAGAATGATCCCCTACAGCATGTGCAATCTAATAGTGCAACCTTGTGCAATTTCGAGGACTTTTGAGTGAGTTATTCCGGTACATTATTGCACAGATCGGTGATGGTTGATTAAAATTCAGATATAATTTAGTTTTTTTTTGTATACCTATTTAACAGAACAGCAGGTTCTTAAGTTACGTCTGATAGTCCTCAATGTTGCAAATTTATAGATTTTAGAATTTTTTATAATTTTATTTAATTTTGAAAAAATTGCCATTCAAGCATTTTACACTCATATCGTTTTCGTTTTTGCTACACCACACCCGTGTAGTGTAAGCAACAATAAGCGCGAGTCATTGACAGCTCATCATCATTTGTTTGTAAACAAAGGTGCAATCGATAGCGACATCTTGAATATTTTTTTTCGGTGTTCGGCGGTGTAGCACTGCGCAGTGGTCCAGAATGCAGATTTAGGTGGAAGGATATGATTTGAGTCTGAAATTGAAACTTTAGACTAAAAGTCTCTTCTACAAAGTTGTTCCTTACAGTTTGGCCCTCATTTTTATGACAACGAATTCTAGGGTGGTTCCTATTATCATTAAAATCAAAAATCTAACTTTTTTGTTTGAAGAAATTGAGGTATACAATCTTTATCAAAATTATAGCTGAGCTAATATAAAGCAACTTTGTAGAATTTTTTTTTCAATCTTTTAATTTGACCGATATAGAGCTATTTTCTTGAACTGAGTTACCCAACTAACATTTTCAGCTTTATAAGCCAACTTTTCCAGCATTGTGCTGTAAAGTAGCTGAAACAAAGCTGCATATACAGCTACAAGCAGAAGCTAGCAAAGTAGTTTTGGATAACGTTTTCTCAACTATCTCACAACCATTATTCAATTTGTCAGTCGCACTGAATAACAGCAGCCAATAAACGCTAATGTCACTTCTATACACACACTAATCAACTTTCAACTTGTAGCTGCAAAACAAAACTAAATAAGTGAATATATTACTCATTTGATGGCTTCTACACAACCAACCACTCTTGCTGAATAACATAAACATCAAAAGTGCTTTTTCAACAACTAAACAACCTGTACTCAGCTGATTAACTGTGTTAGTGATACTTTGGAAGCATTTTTACAGTCAACTAGGTTTATTTTTAGATGTGTGCAGTTCTACAGCTTTTACTCTGCTCCTTTACAAAGCTGAAGTAACTAGTCGAGAAAGGTGAGTCATGTGCACTATTATAATGCCTCTACTCAACGGTATTATTGTAGAAAGTCATGTATATTTGTTTACGTCAGTTCAACGTGTTGGCGTAGCGAAGATGGTAGTGTCAAGTTTTGCCAATACGGTCGTCTCGAGTTCGATTCCAGTTTCCGGTGCAGGGTAAATAATTTGGTGGTGTGCTTATAACTAATTTCGAATAATTTGATTCTCGCAGAAAAATAAACTCAATCAATTCCTCCAACAAAAAAAAAGTGTAGATAATATTTAACTCGGCTTCAAGAGAAAACTGTGTAGTGATTATTGCATAATCGGGTAAAGGGTTGAGTAAGCGCTTTTCAAGTTCACACACAACTAAACAGCAGGATAACAGCTGTATAGAAGCGTAAAGAGATATGCAATAAGAGCTTGTTCCAACCGTCACAACAGCTAGAAGTAGCTGACTTAGTTCGCTATATTTGCTTGTATAGAGGTTGAGTAAAGGTTTCCTCATTTCGTATAACATTTGAATACAGCTTGAGGCTGTATAAATGAAATTAGTAAAGCGTATACATTGCAAAAATTGTTGTTTTGCTGTAGTTTCCTTATTTCAAATTTCTTAGCAGAAGTGTTTTTACGTAACTTTTAGATCTTTAGAAGGCGCAAATTTTTGCTACACAAAGCTTTTCAATGTCTTTCGCCGATAAAGAGTTATTGATTTTTTCTACTAAAAATATGCCCTTTTCAAATGTTAATATCTACCTAAAAAAAACTCAATAAGACGAATGTTTTTATGGAAAATTTGTTGTCTGTATCTCTCCTAATAAAAATAGATGTACCCAGTTATAGTAAAAAATATGAATAAATTCAAATTGATTTTAAACAAGTTTAAAAAATAAAGTAGCTCTATTTTTTTCATTTTATTGAGAATAAAATACGCCCTTTCAAATGCCGTAAATTTTTGTTTTACCCCAATCAGAGATATTAACGTTTGAAAAGGGCATATTTTTGGTAGACAAAGGTCAATAACTCTTGATCGGCGAAAGATATTGAAAAGCTTTGTGCAGCAAAATTTGTTCCTTCTAAAGATCTAAAAGTTATTTGAAAACACCTCTGCTAAGAAATTTGAAATAAGAAAACTAGAGCAAAACAACTGTTCTTTTAGAGACACCTTACACACTTAGAACTTTCGCCGACTTTGGTAATTTTTACCAAAATCTGAACAGCTTTTAGGTACGGTAAAATTTACGTAATCCAATTCAATTGCATTTCAGCTACTTTGAAACTAAATCTCCACTAAAATGACAAGATTTGATCATTTAAACAAGGTTGAACATGTTTTGAAATTATTTTCAAATTCAATAGCCTTTAAAATGAAGGTTAAAGCTGCTCTGATTTTGATAAAATTTACCGAACACACATATACAAAATCTTAGTGTGTAACTCAATTCAAGAAAATAGCTCTATATCGGTCAATTTAAGCGATAGAAAAAAAGTAGATGGGTATGTGCCTAGGGGCACGAACGGAAGCTTGACGTAGGACCACAAGTGGACGGAACAAACATGTTGATCGTTAAGTTCTTAACTCTGTCCGTTTTTGAATAGGTGGTCGGTTGGTTTTCAAATGGTGGCCACACCAATGCAAGTCGATGCCAACCGAATGACGGCGGCCTAGTAATGCTTCATATTGTGGGAAGCCATTCCTCCGGTCGATGTGGGTGCTTTCGTCGTCATCCGTCGTCTTCGAATTGGTGCGATACGTGCTGTTCCACTCATACGTCGTGTCCGATGCTTATCCGTTCGTTGCTCAAAAGCAAATGACGAAGAAAACGATTTGGCAAGTGTTTTTACTATCGCTGCTTTTCTCCTCCTTTCCTTTCATTGGTTGAAAGGTGAGTGGTCAACCGAACGTTGAGCTCGCTCATGTGAACATGCGCAATGTGTCGTTTGTTCGATTTGCGCTCTATCGTTGCGTCCGTGTTTGGGATTTGTCGTTACATGTCTGAATTTTGATTTTTTTTAATGTGGCCAGTATAGAAAATAAACACGTAGTCCTACGTCAAAAAGTTTTTTTTCTACAATGTAGCTTGGTATTAGCTCAGCTATAATTTTGCCAAAGATTGTGTTGTATATAAGTTAAACTTTTTTGATTTTAATGATAATAAGAACCACCCTAGAATTCATTGTCATAAAAATGAGGGCCAAACTATAAGGAACAACTTTGTTGAAGAGACGTTTAGTCTAAAGTTTCAATTTCGAGTTAAAAACATATCCTTCCACCTAAATCTGCATTCTGGACCTCTGTGCACTGGTGTAGCTACACCGTAAAAACTAAAACGACATCAGTTTTGATTAAAGGCGTGTGGCAGCTACTGATGTTTTTGCATGGAATAAAGATTGAAATTTATAGGAAACTATCTTCGTAGTTTATCGATATAAGGTTAGGTCAACTTTACAATCCCATGTTCTCCACTTCTCTTTCAATGCGTATTGAGGTTCCCAACAACTTGTGGGAGAATTTTAAATATTGTATGGCAAATGAAACGATCCTATTCATTTGCTTTCCAAAAATCCAAATACTGTTCAAATTTCAACAAATCTCGAACTTAGATAGAGAATACTATGCAAAATTGATCTTTGAACAAAACGTTAAAAATCTTTCACATTAGACCAAGTGTTAAATATAATAGCAGCGTATGCCGATTTACATACAAAATGGTAAACTTTGACAAGTTGTAACTTTGTTCTCTTAAGATAAATTGAGCTGAAACGTTTGCCACAGAACTACAAATATGTTCAAATTTCCGATTACAAAATAACAAATTTTTGGAAGCACCTGTTGGAAAGTGAGACACTGGGTAAAATAATTCAAAATAATAGCAGTACTAATAATTTGCATTTCAGCTCAATTTTGATATTTTAAATTTTACATTTGTTAAAATTCTAACAATCCCCACCCAATTAATAAATGTATATAATAGTTAAAAATGTTTAAAATATTTGCAGTACATAAAAATTAAATTAAAAAACTACTTTTATTGTGCACAATTTTTTTTTAAATTTTATTAAGGAAATGTTGAAATTATGGTTGAAATCAGAAAAAAATGTCGATTGAACCGTTGTACAAAATTTATGGGTGAAACTCAAAATAAAGCTATGGCATTTAGATTTGATGAAGAAATAGAGTGAAATAAATATGCGTAAATCAAGCTTATATATAGTATTACATTCCCTGAACTTTTCATGACGATCGGTTGAGAGACTTATTTTTGGCGAGTATTTCTAAGTGATGCAATTTAACTGGGGACACCCTTTATTGGCCTTGAAACTAGCGCCATCTATTTAACTATGATTACGAGACCTTTTTTTCTCCTACTACTGTGGAACAAACGATCGATTCAACAATAAGACAACAGTTCGCAAACTTCAATTGTTATAAAGTTTTGCCATTACAAATCTTCGCGAACATATACACTTCAATTAATTTTTTCAAATTATCCCTAAAGCGTCAATGAAATCGATTTTTTTATTTTCAATCATTAAATGGGGTTAACATTGATTATGATGATGATGATGATGGTCCCACCTCTGACCCCTACAAAGGTTTTAGCTGGACGATTTATCTTTAAGATAATTAAGTATGACAATTTAACCAGGTTAGCAAACAAAATCGGACTGGTTTCAGTTACAGATATAAATTCCCTCTAGAGTTTACAGTTGCTTCACAGCGATATAAATGTGGAAAAGCTCAGGCGTCCACCTCTTAGCTCGCCTTTTTGTCCACCTAGAATATTCATAAGTATTACAAGCAATCAAGAGTTACTGAACAATCAACAAAGCATCCTATTACACTAGCAAACCCGTAATCTGATGCTATCATAATTTTCAGCAATGTCAGGAATGCTCACGAACCCCCAACATTTGCCAGAAAACTTACTACTGCCACAAGGTATTTTCCAAATAAGCTTCAAATTTGCATAATTTTTCAAATTTTAATATCAGTCCTCTATATCCGTAATAGGCGCGCGCGCCTCAAACCTTTGTAGACTACTTTTTTTTTAATTGATCTACTATGAAATCAAATATTAAAAATCCATCATCACCCTCTTCTTCTTCTTCCTCGCATTTCAAGCTTATTGCGTATGGCATATTAGCTTATTGCGTGCTCTCAACTTAGTGTTCTTGATGCACTTCCACAGTTATTAATTGAGAGCTTTCGATGCCTGTACCATTTTTGCATTAGTATAATTGTGTGGCAAGTACAATCATACTTCTATGCCCAGGGAAGTCGAGAAATTTTCCAACCCGAAAAATTCCTCGACCGGACCGGGAATCGAACCCAGCCACCTCCAGCATGGTCTTGCTTTGTAGCTGCGCCTTTACCGACTGAGCGAACAGAAATAGTTTTTGCAGTTTTCAATAATTATTAAAAACTCATTATGACAGCTTACCATACAAAATAATCCGTTATAGATAACTTCGTCAAGATGCATAATTTTTAAATTCATATATACAATTTTCTTGATGACATTGCCAATGTGAGAGTTGAACTTAAGTTTGTCATTAATAATCACGCCAAGATATTTAATCTCTCGAACGCGATCAACAGTCTCATCATCAATAACAACAGAGACGTTTTCATTTAATCGATTCCGTGAAATAACCATAAATTTAGTTTCACTTGTATTCAATTTCAACTGCTTATACTTCAACCATCTACTAAGAGAACGCAAATCTTCATTCAAGTGTAAAATGACATCATCTAAATCTTTAGCTGCAATGAATAACACAGTATCATCTGCTAAAAGATTAATGTCGCAAAATCGTAGAACCCGTCGCAAGTCATTTATATACATAATAAATAACAGAGGCCCTAATACCAACCGGAGGAAGCTTAGGATCTAAAATTGGCTCACAACTTGACTAGCCTATTGGTCCCAAGCAAACCGATTAACATACCCCATTCTAGTCGAAATTCTAGTACTACACTATGTTTGTTTTGATTCGACAGATAAAATGAGGGGTTCTTGGATTTTCCTATGTTTTGAGGAGTACATCGATAAGCTTGGGACAGAAGATAGTACTAGGGCTGAGCCAAAAAGTTGAGCACGTTTCTTCGGGACCTTCTGGTCTTATAGTTACCTCTATGCTAATACACTTGTCTGGGGCACTCCAAGGTTATTCCCCACGGGACTGGAAACAGAATCTTTAAAAACAGTCCGTTGATTTATGTCAGACAAATAGCTTTCAAACCATATGCAGTACTCGTAATTCCTAAGTGCTTGATTGATCATAACAACAAAGGGCCTAGAAATTGTTTTAAAAGCGCGTTTAAGATAAAAAAAAACAGCAACAATCGTATATTTACACTCCAACCCAAACAACCAGAATGCACGTATATTCAAAGTTGTTTTCATGATATACAAACATATATACAACCAAACAATTCGTATACGATTTAATCTGTAATAACAAATTCATTTTGAAAAGTCTTACGTGGTAATCCGATTTAATTTGTGATACAGTACGACGAAAACATGAGTCATCGCATATAAGTCGGAAATTTGCATTCTATACGATATAACTTAAACATAATGCGAGGTATGCCACTCTTATATGCGATTTTGACATAAGCTGTAGCAATTTACGATACTATCTGTACATTGTTATACAACTTCTGGTTGTCTGGGAAGTTATTTTCCACTTCGCTTATACCAATAGCATGCCGGCGAAGGAAAAAAAAAACAAAAAAAGGAAGAAGAACCAGCTGCAGCAGCAACCGTTCTCCTACTTATCCACTAAATGATCACTACGGAGCACGCGTAGGATCAATTCTACCGCGGCAAAAGCACAATTTCACGCTTAATTAATCGAATATTTATCACAGCACTGTGAAATAAACTATAACGTTCGCCATAACAAAAAATAAATTTCGAAATAAATTTTCTTATTTTTTAATTTTCCACAGATTTTTAAACTTTTATCGAACCGTTCCTTAATTCAATTGGCTTAGAGCAAGCCTGCCGAACGGGTGGTATGTTTGTGCGCCTACAACGAGCTTAGAAAAAGTCTTCGCATCCGGCCTGTTGTTTTTTGTCACACGAATATATGGATTTTGGTAACTGTTCCTGAGATCAATATGTAACGAGTGTTGGAGAGCAGCCACGAATTTGAAGGTTCTCGTTAAATCACTAAGCTGCTTATCTCAAGCAGTAGCTGGTAGATCAATTTTTCGAGGTGCGTTACTGGTATAAGATCTACCACCCAACTCTTGTCCTGAGGAATCGGAGTTTTTAGTAATTGAAGGAAAATACACATTAGAGTCCTAGTTGCTTTTTTTCCTGATTTATGTTCCGTCGATCTTGTTTTCCGTACTGAGTACCAATGCTACCGACGCCAGGGCGGCAGCATCCACACTTGGACCCTACCTATCGACCTATCAACGAAGAAAGGCGTGATCAGAGATTCGTTGCATCAGAAAATCCCGATGGCACCGCCTAAGATTGAACCTTGCCCTTTGGAGTGAGAGGCAGTCACGCTTACCACTAAGCTACCGGTGCCACTAATGGTATGAAAATGATAGGGGCGAAATATGTTTTACCCATAGATTTGAGTCGTGATATTGTTGTTGTCAAAATGTTTCCTCCTATGCATTTCAGAATTACACTTAATTATTTAACTACATATAAATTATTGTTTGGGCACTTGAAATTCAGATCCACAAACGACGGTAATAGAATAACGTTTTTTTTTTTGGTATACTTATTTTTTTCCTTGGATTTGTTTTCCGTCGATCTGGTTTTCCGTGCTGAGCACCAATGCTACCGACGTCAGGAAGGCAGCTCCCATACCTGGACCCTACCTATCGACCCATCAACTCATTAACCGGGGACCAACGGATTTACTTCCCTAGGCGTGATCAGAGATGTTATGCCTCAGAACATCCCGGCGGCGCCGACTGGGATTGAACCCAGGCCTGCTAGGGTGAGATGTAATCACGCATACCACTGCACCACCAGCGCCCGCTTGTTTTTTGGCATACCTGGAAATAAGGTACTGAGTTTAGATGATTTAGCATTCGTTTATTTCGCGATTTGGGAAATAATTCATCTTTCAGACTAACGGAACATTTCAAAAGATCTTAGGAAAACTTCCTAAATCCTGGATAGTATAAGATATGACATCATGGGCTTGAAAAATGACACCTTGTATTTCAAAAAGATGAATTGCGGATAACCATTAAAATATCAGTCAAATGATCCACTTGGCCAAAATACACGTGCTGCCTAATATTTTAAAGGATACAGGCCTCGCAAACAGTGTTCGGAAAATCATTCTCAAATCTCATTCATTGAGTCTCCTTCCGAGGATTCAATATCGTTGCATTCGATTCGCGCTAGGTTGTATGGAATCGACGCATACCATGAGTCTTGAAGTTCTTGCGGGCGTCCTCCCCTTAACAAATCGTTTTGCGGATTTATCGTTCCGGTTCCTCATCCGCTGTGAAGTCATGAACCCGTTGGTGATCGAAAACTTTGAGAAGCTGCTAGAGCGGAATCCTCAAACACGATTCATGGGCTTGTACTACGAGTACATGACTCTGGACATCGGCCCCTCCTCGTTCAACCCCAATCGCGCTGTCTCCCATCATTTTAGTTGTTCTTCCGTGAGATTCGATCTCACAATGAGATTCAAGGAATTTTAGAGACTCACCGTTCCCTGATTGTACCAACTATTTTTGCGAACAAATACCACCACGTCCCCACCAAGAAGAGATTTTTCACAGATGGGTCGGTGATAAATGCGTCCACTGGTTTTGGAGTATTCCACGATCTTCATAGCGCCGCATACAAGCATCAAAAGCCGTGTTCGGTATACGTTGCTGAACTAGCAGCTATATCGTACACGTTAGAGCGTATTGCCTCACTTCCACCTGACCATTATTTCATTTTTACGGATAGCCTAAGCTCCCTGGAGGCTATGCGTTCAATGAGGCCGATAAAGCACTCGGCGTATTTCCTCCAGGAAATACGATCATCATTGAGTGCTGTATCAAACAGCTCGCATGTCATCACCTTGGTATGGGTCCCTTCTCATTGCTCTATCCCGGGCAATGGAAAGCGGACTCGCTGGCCAAGGTGGGCGCTATGGAAGGCGATATTTACGAGCGACAAATCGCCTACCACGAATTTTTCACGATTTATCGTCAGCAAGTCCTCGCCAACTGGCAACAAAAGTGGAATGATGGTGATCTGGGAGGATGGCTACATTCTATTGTCCCACAGGTGTCGATCAAACCCTGATTCAAAGGGTTGGATATGAGTCGTGATTTTATTCGTGTAATGTCCAGGCTCATGTCCAATCACTGTTCGTTAAAGCCCACCTCTTCCGTATTACGATTGCCGACAGCAACTTGTGCACCTGTGGAAACGGTTATCACGACATCGAGCATGTTGTTTGGTCCTGCTCCTTGCATCATGAGGCGAGATCCGTTCTGTGTGATTCCCTTAGGGTCCGAGGAAAACAACCCTTTAAGCCAATTAGAGACGTCTTGGCTTGCCTCGATATCGACTTTATGAAGCTTATTTACGACTTTCTTAAAGCTGTTGATGTATGTGTTTAATGTTTTGTGTTTTAGTCATCCTTTACGTTTAAGTTTTAAATTAGTTCAAAATGATCTATAAATGTAAACCCTAATCTCGAGTAAACCGCGAGTAATCGGCCCCCGTTCTACTAACATTAGTTGAATGAAAATGATATTCACACACAATAATGTAAAAAATATTCGGCTCCGCAAAGCTAACGCATTTGAGCCTTGACAAATAAATGGATTATTAAAAAAAAAAACGTCGAAAAATCATTCCAACTTTTAACTCATAAAAACCACTCAAACGTCAATTGATACCATGGTTATGCATGTTTTGTTAGTTCTCCAACCCCTAATATACAAAAATAGTAATAACAATAAATAGCGCCAAAATATAAATAAATGAATTTTTGAACCTGAAAACTCATCGGTGATATTTGCGACGTTGAATTTTGCAAGGCAAAACTCATAGGTGCATAAACTCATGCATGAGTTTTGAGTTTTTGAGTTTTACCGAACACTGCTCGCAGAGCACTCCTGATACGCTAATGATAGAACATAATCCCCTTTACTTACTAGGCTGCCGGTTCGCTCCAAAGGCAGATAAGAATCAAGGTTTAAAATTTTGGTATTTTCATGCTGTTTCAGATCCACATGTTCAAAATGAACTCGAAAGTCAAACAGCGAGCACAAGGATTCCTACAAACTGACCATAGATCACCTGCACATCGGGTAGATCTGGAAAGAACAAACAAAAGGTGCTAACAATCTATTGTATTGCCGAAAAACCATTCTTTATGATCCTCTCGTTATCCGTAGCAGGTCCAAAGCAGGTTTTATTCATAAATTTCTTTACACCACTGGACCAATCTTTTGTATGATTCCAGTTTGTCCAATTGGCTCCATTCCTTTCGTTTTTTTTTGCTGGACCTTCCAATGAAAACATAAAAAAATCACAGTTGAAATGCAAAGAATTTCGCAAAGGCATGTGTGAAAAATGGACAAAGGATCCGGGACGCAAACAGGTTAAATCTTTTTTTTTTTTCAATAGATTAAAAAACACAATAATGACTTAGCATTGGAAGAAAATTCCACGAACGACAGCAAAACCAACCGACTCGAGTGCATTCTCCGATCTTCTTGAGGCACGTTTCTACCGAGGAATGATCCGGGGACTGTCGGACAGTTCATTCAGCAGTTCACTTACGGTAGTATTTATTTATCTCTCATGTAAATAAACATCATTAATTTGGTTGATTCCCGGGAAGGGGAAGTTGTTTGGTCAGTGCGTTGGACGTGTTGTTCTATGCCATTTGTGCATTAGAAGTGTGAAGTGTGGTCGGATGCAGCTTCCGATTCACTTCAAGTGCTTATTTAGGTTCTACTTTTGGTACATGACGACAGTAGCGAGATGGACTTCCGAGTTTCTGGCGAAAGACACTTGAAGCTTTGCTGTTGACTCTTTTGAGATTCATTTTAAGATGGCGGGGCTGCTGGAAAATTTTAAACGCGTATATTTTGAGCCTAACATGCTGTAGGCTATACACCATTGACATTTGCAAGCTACAAATGCGTACTAATTACAAAGCATTCCAATTGAGAAAAAAATAATCGCAACCATCAATTATACTAACAAAACGTCCACGCACAATCATTGAAAAATAAACTCATTACAATGAAGATACCTTCAAGGCGATCCTCTTGCGTGCTATTAGAGAACCAATTTCATCTTAGATCTGGACCACCAACGATTCAAAATTCCCATCGATACTTTCGGCAAACCCCCATTGAATCCATCGAGCACTTTACCGAACAATTAGTCTTTGGCAAAATAATCCTCAAAGCACTTAATTCGACATTTTCCACGGCAATCATTGCTCATCATCGAGTCCGATTGTGTTCGAACGGCGGTAACCTTGGCTTGAAAAGATCAAAGAAATCCATCCCACACAAACATATGGGTGGGTTGGTGGTCCCTCGTAGGTTCTCAGGCTTCCTAAACAAACAGCGAGGAACGACGCAATTTTTGCGAGCTCGGCGAACCAATATGTTTTCACGCTTGATTTAGCATCACATTCATATGGAAAAGAGCCAAGGTAACGTCTCAATTTCGATTTGATTCCCTCAGGTCATTTTCAAAGTTTTGGAAAACATTGGAAAGCGTACGCATTTTGCAGCAAGGTGCAACAACACATACCTAACTCCAGTTTTGCTTAAAGAATTCTAGCTCGAAGGAGAGAACAGTAGAAGGATGCAAGAGGGAAGAATGCAATGAAAATTTGAACTATGCCATGATGATGAATCTAATCCCTGCGCTCTGGTCGGGACCGTCCGGAGCGTGTGGACAATGGCAATCTTTAATTTTTGCACAATTGAACACTTCTCGGAACTCCATTCAGGTTCCAAATAGTTGGTCGTCTCGGAATGAATGGAAGGAATTTTTATCCGAGCAGTCCGTTTTGGTTCTCGATTCTTGGTTGTGGAAGGTGTTTTTCAGATGAAGTACAGCGTTAGGGATGATCAAATTTTAGAAAAAGACCATTTTGGAGTAATGGATCGAGAGCAAGAAAAGTACTGACTATACATATTCGGACATATCTCGCCAACACGATATTCTGTAACTCGAAGGATTTCATAATGTTTAAAATCAAATTTCTTAAATTGACAGTTCTATTGTGTTTTTTTTTTTCTTATTGGCTTAAGGGGAGGTTTACTTAGATTTTTTCAAAAAAAATTGATTTTTTTTTTGCATAAAATGAAAGCTACAAGTGTGTAGAATATGTGGCGAAAAGGATTTTACGATCCGAAACATATTTAGCGAGTTATGGCGCTTTGAGTGAACCTTTGTAATGCGCGCTGAGGGACGCAACAAAAATTTTAAACGCGTTTTTCTCGAAACCATATTTTTTATAACAACTTAGAGCATAGGGCTTGAACAAATGATCCGATTTACAATCGGAAAATTGCGCTTTGAAGGATACTATTTTTTGTATGGCTTATATCTAAAATGAAAAAAAAATTGTTAGTTACTATTTTTTAAGCAAGGTCAAAGTGAGAAAAAAGGGGTAAAAAAAGCACCAAATTTTCAAATGTCCATAATTGGGTCAATTTTTGTCGGATTTCGTTCTAGTTAGGTATAAGCCATAGGGAATATTATCAACTTTAACCACAATAAAAAATTTTCATTTCAGTTCACCACCAGAGGGTGTGCACTCGAAGTTCTGCAGCAAAACCTGACTGACACTCCTCCACGCGAGCCGCCATTTTGAGCCGCCATTTTGTTTTTTTACCTTCAAAAAATTTCCAAGTATTCAGGAATAGTGGACAAATATAATTATCGAAACCGGAAGTTCGTATGTCTTTTCATTCTCCTGAAAAAAAATTCCAAAGTTCAACTGTTTTTCAGCCAAATCCAAGTAAACCTCCCCTTAATATTATTATTATTATTATTTAAATTTATTAGGGAGGCTTTCAGCCTTCCCCTTAATATCATAAAGTATCAATAACTGAATTCTTTAACAATTGTTCGAATGCATATGGGTAAAGAAATTCAGATATAACAATTAAGAATCGGTACGCTTCATTTTGTCCGGTACAGCGCTCTTAGTGATCGGTTCTGGAATCTTTTAACAGAAATTGTTAATAATGCGTTGCCACTACAGTGAAAATGCGCAACAGTGGTATTGCGGTAATGAAATAGATGTCATTGAGAAAGGGGTATCATCAAAACTAAACTGAAGAAGAGTGGGAAAATGGCAAAGGATGCTATTTCAATGGCAAGATACTGGAAAAAGCAACCGGTGAGGTTGACCAGCAGCTTGTGCAGAAGTTGATGGAACGTTTCAAGCCCAAAGTTCGAATTTTCATTCTAGAGGAATGAAAATTACCAATTATTATATCTTAAAACTACAATAAATACATTAAATTTTCTTCTAATTCCATTTTATTCTAAATCAAACAGATTCTGAAATACATTCGATTGAAAGTGAACCAATTCAAAATTGGCAGGACTTAAAGAGGAATTAGGGATCGTTCTTAAAATAATGTTCAAACAAACCAAATGTTTAATCCATAAGACGATAATTCGAATTTTAGAAAGTTGAATTTTAGAAAGTTGAGTGGATTTTTATAATTATTGTAAGAATACGAATTATTATCCTTTCGAGGCCGATCGTGATTCAGGAAAGTCAACTTGAATAGAATGCTCAGTAAATCAATTTTCAACGTCCAAGAGCTTCAAAGTTTACCAATCGATAGATATTTAACTTTCCTGACTTGCAATTTAAAAAAAAAATCCGCATTCAAAATTTTGGAGCGGCGCCGGTGGTGTAGTAGTAAGCATGATTGCCTCTCACCCCAGCAGGCCTGAGTTCAATCCCAGTCGGCGCCGCGGGATGTTCTGAGGCATAACATCTCTGATTACGGGATGGGAAGTAAAGCCGTTGGTCCCCGGTTCATGAGTTGATGGGTCAATAGGTAGGGTCCAGGTGTGGGAGCTGCCTTCCTGGCGTCGGTGGCATTGGTGCTCAGCACGGAAAACAAGATCGACGGAAAACAAATCAAGAAAAAAAAAAAATCTCAATATTTTGTAATGTTTTCAATGTCCGTTGAATTGCTACAAAGAAAGCCCTGAGTTCAATCTTTCACATTTAAAAATGTGACCTAGTTACCTATTTGGCCTAACGTGCTATTAGACCTAAAGCCACTAGGCCAAACGCCATTTAGCTGAACACCATTTGGCTAAATAGGTAATTATTTCGAATCGGTCATTGAACCGTAATTTAAATAGTTGTGCTCATTTCTTCATACGGTATTTGCATTTATCCGGTTTAAGAAAAGATTGAGCAATTGTTGAATGGATTGTTAAAATATGGTTCAAAAAAACTGCTTTGAAATATGAGCAGTTCTTTTGAGGTACAATGGAAAATGTGAAATGTGAAACTAGAAATGTCTTGAGATATAAATTCTGATCTTCGAAAGAACTGCTCATGTGTCAAGGAGGAATCTGATATTAATAATCATAAGTTAAAAATTCCTTAGCTTATAATGTTCACTCAATGCGAGATACTGAAACTTTGTCGAAGTCTTATTTCATAAATAATGTTATGCATCCAAGTGCTGCACTGCCGGTAACCGCATGTCAGTCCCATCTGTATTTTTATCAATTTTGAGTTAGCATCATTATTCAGTTTATCTTTCTATATTTTTTGAGCAGTGCTATTGAAAAAGGTGGTTTGTTCCAGAAAAAAGAAAAACAATACCAAGTCAAATTGTCCCTCTGCGAAAAGTGACCGCAAGTCAGTCCCATTAGAAAAAAATATAAGATTTCATTAAATAAACTATAAAACATCATCGCAGCTATCTGTTTATGTTTGTTTCTATAGAATTAAGAATGTTAGACAACATATCGCATCATGAGGTTAGACTCAAGTCATATTCTGTCCAAATCCCCTAGAGTATCCGGAACATGTCTGGATGTGGCCAATAAAGTTCTTACGACCCTCAATATGACCGCCAATGGATATGGCTTTGAAATCTGATGTGATTGGATGTATCGCATGATGGATTTTGATTTAAAAAGATTATACCACTTCCCTGATGATACCGGGAACATGTCCGGGGTGGCCAACATGGTGCTGGTTACTCATCATTACCCTTATTGATCTTATTTTTGAATTATCATGTGTATTTATTTATTGCATGGTGGGTTTGGCTCGTTTTTGAAAAATTCTGGTCTGAATACCCATACTCGCCGGAATATGTTCCGGCTATTGCTCTGAAACCAGCGGAATGAATCCTGAAACATTTATAACATTGTAAGGGACCAGGGTATCTTTCTACTTTTCAATACTGCGCTGAACTAATACATCATCGTCATGGCATTGTGACTGACTTGCGGTTATTTTCCTCATTGACTTTAAATGTAATCGCAAGTCAGTCCCACTCAAATTTTCGTTATAAAATAAAAATTTCACGATATTTTTTCCAATGATTTTTAGTAAACATATATGCATTCTAAAACATTACACGAGTATTGATTAAATTATCCCTCCAAAATAAGTGTAAAATCAGAAGACTTGTAAAATCTTTGAACGCCGTTTTCACATTTCCAGTTTTTTACAGATGAGACTGACTTGCGATTATGGGCAATATAGTCTTATTTCAATCTCAGAGTCTTGAATAGTTTTTCAAGTTAACGGTATTTTTATCTTCGAATTGTAGAATTTTATCTTGAATTTGTTTGCCTTGAGAATTTTTTCAAGTCTTAAAACTTTTAATGATTTGCTCTAAATGCGCGATTTTGATATTTTTTCAAAGATACAGAATTATGCAAATTTTCCTAAGTTCAAGATCTTGAAAAAAATTAATGTCCCAGAGTGTAGAAAGTTGTTTCAAGGAAAACCCTAAGTTCAACCTCTCAATTAAAAATAAATATATATCCCCATGACCCATTCGGCCTAATGGCATTTGGTGTAATGGCCCTACATCAAGGTTGCAAATACTCATTTCAGCTAAAATAATGTTTTTCGGAATAATAAAACCAAAAGATGGTATGATGACATGTTTTACTTGTAACTTACAAAAAGAGGTTACAAAGTATGCTTTTGAAACATAAAACCTGTAAATTTTGCTTTCTATGAGTCACAATCAGCGATTTACTGATCGCTGAGTGAGTGAGTGAGTGTATGAAAAATCGATGATTGTGACTCTCATGAAGTGAAATAAACAGGTTTAATATGACAAACACATTCTTTGCAACCTCTTCTTGTATCTTACCTATTCAAAATATGATCTAAGCATCTAATTATTTCACAATAAAAAAAAACATGAGTATTTGCTACCTTGCCCTACGGGGGCGACCCCGGCGTAGTGGTTAACATCCATACCTCTCACGCCAAAGTCACGAGTTCAAATCTCATCCTCGGACAAGTCACGAATAACCCAAGAGTGTTAAAGTGACTATAATAAAAAAAAAAAAAAACCTTGCCCTACACCGCTTCTCAAACATCATCCAGGATTTGCAGCAAGGAAAAAACGCTGTGGAAAATTGCATAGTTGACCGATCCTTTTCAAACTTTCATACAATAAATTATAACCCATTATTCAGCTTTTGGAATATTTGTTGCAATCAACTTCAAAACCATAACCGTACGCTCGCACCTTACGGTTAACTCCTCTCATTAGGTTCCTTTACAACCTGTTCAACATCTGACTCCAGTTTCTTCTGTACGGAAACCCACTTTTTATTCATGTCTTCCTCAGATTTGACCTTCTTGGGATGCTTCCGTAGTACCTGATTCATAATAGCACAGTATTTTTTGATGGGCCTTAGTTCCGGTGCGCTAAAAAAGTTCATGTCCTTGGGTACAAAATTGACCCCGTTGGCTTTGTACCACTCCAGGACAACATTTCAATAGTGGCACGAAGCTAGATCCCGCCAGAAGATCGAAGGGCCCTCGTGTTGCTTCAACAGAGGAAGCAGACACTTATGTAGACACTCCTTGAGATAGATCTCCCCGTTTACAGTCCCGGTAGTCACAAACGGTGCTTGGCTCTCTGAACGAAAGACTTGGACAGATTTAACTTTTTGGCCACATCCCTGACCGAAGCATTGGGATTCCGCTTAAACGCTTTCACGACACTCGATGCTCAGAGTTTCGTAGTAACGATTAATCACACGACTCATCGTTGACTTCACGATTCCAAGTTGTTTTCCGATGTCCCGATGAGAGAGTTGAGGATTTTCCATGTTCTTCCGCAAAATCAATTCGCGACGCTGCTTTTCGGTTGACGCCATTTTTTCCAACTTTCGAAAAACTGACAGCGATAAAAATACAGTGTAAACAATACACTCTAAACTGCTTCTACCCAAATTTTGAAGAGAAAATACTCAATGGGTAATTTTATACAGTGTTTTTTTCGTGATGCAATTTGATGTGGGACACCCTTTACTCCTAGACTGAGTAAAATTTTCGTCAATTTTCCACATTTTCCGGCAGATTTTTGAGGTTTTCCACATAAAAACATGAGGAAAGTTTACTCATCGCTGAGTTCCTGCACTTTTGGAGATTAAGAGTGAACTAAACTGAAATTTGGGTCGTTAGCATTCACCGTATAGGAAAATTCTTCTGACATCCCCGGAAGCTTCTTCTATTTTTTCCTGGAACTCATTGGATTTTTTTCCAAACCTAAGCCGTAAAACTTCATTTGGCTTCAACATAGTTTTTTATATAATTGGATTCTGACTTCTCAAGCAGTTTTTTAGACCCCTGTCGCAATTGAGCAGTTCCATACAAAATAACAAAAAAAAAAGTGATGTTTGACTCGACCAGCTCCGATCTACTTAAGGGGGTATTCCCAATCTTTTTTTTTTCAAAAAATCAAATTTTTTTTTTCACGTTTTTTTGTACTTTAGACTATATACTTTCATCCCCCCAAGCCGTTTTCCGATCAGCGAATTCGGTGTCCAGGCATAGCTGACTAATGGTAAGAACCCCCAAATGGTTTTAACTAAAGTCAAAACATTAAACGCGTTTTTCTCGAAACCACATTTTTTTATCGGGCGAAGATTTTTCTCAGAAACTATAAGAGATATTGACTTGAATCTTTGCGCATTTTGTTCCTTATTAAATTCTTTGGAGCTTCTTCCACTTTCAGCCAAAAATATTAACATTTAACATTGTTTGAAGCACCTTAAAGCTGCAAAAAAGCGGGCTAAAAATCGCCTGTTTTTTCATATGGCCGCCATTTTGTTAATTTGCAAGATTTATTGCTGCCAACGGGAGAAGCTCCAGAGAATCTTATGCAGATTATTAACTTCATCACGAAATCTGTTTCAGATGAAGCCGTTCCAGAGAAAAGTCTTCGCCCGTCAAGGCGTTTGTGGCGAACAGGGGTCTGTTTGCCGCCATTTTGTGACGTCAATAATGTCTTTTTTATGTCGAAAAAAATTTATTTGTAAACTTTAATGTTCAATAAACAAGAATCCCAAAGAGTTAGGCGCATTACTATTCATTTTCCTTGAAAAAAAAATTAATTGAAAAACAGGCCGAAAAAAGGCAAAAGATTGGGAATACCCCCTTAAAGCCTTGTATAATTTTTCAGTCATTTTGGATCGTGTATTTTATTGTTCGAAATTCCGTCTTTAACATTTTTCAATAAATTGTAGCACGAAAACGTCACTTCTGATCGAAATGGCGTCCAAGACAAAGTTGTTGAAAAAATGAAGTCAAACCAGTGAAAATATACACGGTAATCTTTAAATTATCGAATATGCCCAAGTTTTTGCAAAAATGTGAATGATTGCCCATAACAAACAATTATGTAAAGTTTCATGCATTTGGCGTGGAATTGCTCAACTTCTCTCGGTGGATTCTTCCGACTTCTATCAGATTATTTTTTCAACACGCTCGGATGTTTCTTTCGGCATTGCTTGAACTTTCTCCTATTTTTTTGGACTTCTAGCTTCCTTTGTTTTTTTTTAATATCCAGCGGAAAGTGCTTTAAAACATTCCCCAGAAACTATTTCCGGATTTCCTCTAGAAGATTATTTTTAGATCTTCTGGAAGAATCTTCCGACATCGAAATTCCATGAAGATGCTGCCCACTTCTCCCAGAGGTCAGATGATCTGTCCGTTTCCAGAAATCCTTTTGGCTTGTCCCAGAAGTGTCTTTCAACTCCGTTCTAGCAGATTGTTCCAACAATTTCTAAATTTTCACGATTCGGAAGGTTGTGCAGGACTGCCGCGAATACAACGTGCGCACACACCATTTGTTCATCGATTTCAAATCCGCATACGACACAATCGATCGAGATCAGCTGTGGCAGATTATGCACGAGTACGGATTTCCAGATAAACTGACGCGATTAGTCAAGGGGACGATGGATCGAGTGATGTGCGTTGTTCGAGTATCGGGGACACTGTCGAGTCCCTTTGAATTTCGAAGGGGGTTACGGCAAGGTGATGGACTTTCGTGTCTGCTATTCAACATCGCGTTAGAAGGTGTGATCAGGAAGTCTATCCAGCTTTTTGGCTTCGCCGATGACATCGACATCATGGCACGGATGAGACGATGGCAGAAACGTACATCATACTGAAGACTGAAACTTGGCAGATTGGGCTTGCCATCAACGCATCGAAGACGAAATTGACAGTGACGGAATCGTGGATGTCGACCAATTCGTGTTTTTGGGCTCACTGGAGACCGCTGAAAATTATACCAGCAGAGAAATTCAAAGACGCATTATGACAGGGCATGGTGCCTACTTTGAACTCAGGAAGACGCTCTGGACGAATAAAATGTACGAAGTTGACTATCTACAAGACGCTTATTAGACCGGTGGCCCTCTACGGCCACGAGACCTGGACTATACTCGTGGAGGACCAACGCGCCCTTGATGTTTTCTTTCGGAAGGTGTTGCGTACCATCTACGGTGGAGTGCAGATGGATGACGAAACGTGGAGGAGGCGAATGAATCACGAATTGCACCAGCTGCTGGGAGAACCATCCATCGTCCACATTGTAAAAATTGGGCGACTACGGTGGGCTGGGCCCGTCGAAAGATTGATCCAGTGAAAATGGTTCTCGAAAGCGACCCAACAGGTGGATCAACCAAGTAGAAGGCGACCTGCGGACCCTTCGCAGACTACGAGGCTGGCGAAGTGTGGCCATGGATCGAGTTGAGTGGGGACGACTTCTTTGGAACAGCAGAGGACAACAAGGGCTTCGCCTGATTGTTAAGGATAGTAATACTGCAATGGAAGTATAATCAATATATGTTTGAATTTGTCCATCTAAAGGGCGATACGGTCAAAATTTGGTCAAGAGAAAACGCGTGTAAATCGGTGAAATCGTTTATTTAAAAAATCAAATTAAATTTCTTTTTCAAGTTCAATTAGTATAAAATTCAGGAAAAATATTCAGTTAGGCTTCCGCATTTCCAAATCCGAATTGCCGGGCCTTACGCTTGACCCCTGCCATCAGATTTTGTACAGCCACCTTGTCCACCTTCTTCGCCGCAGAAAGCCAGTTTGCCTTGAACTGCTGCTCGCCCTTAGCAGTTTTTTTGGTCTTCTTTAGGTTCCGCTTGACAATAGCCCAGTATTTCTCAATTGGGCGGAGCTCTGGCGTGTTGGGAGGGTTCTTGTCCTTGGGAACCACCTGCACGTTGTTGGCGGCGTACCACTCCATGGCCTTTTTACCGTAATGGCAAGATGCCAAATCCGGCCAAAACAGTACGGAACAACCGTGTTTCTTCAGGAAAGGCAGCAGACGTTTATTCAAACACTCTTTCACGTAAATTTCTTGGTTGACAGTCCCGGAAGCTATGAAAATGCTGCTTTTCAAGCCACAGGTACAGATGGCTTGCCAAACCAGATATTTATTTGCGAACTTTGACAGTTTCATGTGCTTGAAAACATCTGCTACCTTTCCCCTTCCTTTTGCCGTATAAAACTCCTGTCCCGGAAGCTGCTTGTAGTCGGCTTTGACGTAGGTTTCGTCGTCCATTACCACGCAGTCAAACTTCGTCAGCATCGTCGTGTACAGCCTCCGGGATCGCGCTTTGGCCGTCGTATTTTGTTTATCATCGCGATTTGGAGTCACTACCTTCTTGTAAGTCGATAGTCCGGCTCGTTTTTTGGCTCGATGCACGGTTGTAGACGATACACCCAGCTTATTTGCGGCATCTCGGAGAGAGGTTAGGGTTTCGCTTGAAACTACCGGCAACTCTCTTTGTCGTCTCAGCGGCTTCCGGTTTTCGATTTCCCCCCGATCCAGACTTCCTGGCTGTCGACAAACGTTCCCCAAACACTTTAATTACATTTGTAACGGTTGATTTGGCAACTTTTAGCGATTTTGCCAACTTTGCGTGCGAGTAGCTCGGATTTTCGCGATGCGCGAGCAAAATTTTGATACGCTGCTCTTCTTGCTTGGACGGCATTTTGACAACTGAAGAGTGAATTCCAAAATCAAAATAGGAGCAACATTCTACACACACACCTTCAAAATGAGGGGTGTTCAGGTTTTTTAAATGCAAAATTGAAAGAAATACGTAAAGTTGATATTGACCAAATTTTGACCGTATCACCCTTTACGCTGCTTTTCCCCACTGTCATAGAGATAACCTGAGCATCCCTATCAACGTGCACTGTTTAGACATTCCAGAATCACCAGCAAGTGTAAGCCACACTGCATCCGCAGCAGCATGAGAGTCCTCCTCTTCGGTAGGTAGGTAGGTAGGTAGGTAGGTAGAAAGGCATAGCTAGGTGCACGGCATTCCAATCCATTCGTTGTCAGGGCCATCAGCTGCGATTGTGTGTAGGTGAACTCTATTATTCTCCAGGAGCCAAGCTGAAAGGAACAGATTGATCTGGATTGCCCAACCAGTAGTGCAGCACTGCACCAGTTATTTGTTTTCGAAACTTGCGAGAATTTCTATCGGTGCGCGATCTGTTCGGTAGAAGGTCTAGGTGATGCAGAAGCATTATTTACTGACGATTTATGGAGAAATTTTGCAATTGAGAGGTATCGAATATTCGCAGAAAGTATAATTTGGGCCAGTATGCATTCCAATGGAAAAACCAAGTGTCCATGTGCAAGCGTACACCTGGGAATTGCTCAGACAAGCTGCCGCTTGATATTTGATCACAACATTAGTCATAACTAGCTGTGAGACTGCTAGTAAATACTGTTATGTGTGCGATAAGAGATTTGCATTCGTCATTTTTTGCCGATGAAGATATCCAATGTAATCTTTCCTAAGGTAGTATCGAATGAGTCATAATAATGCTTCAAATGTGTTTACATTCTACACCAGGATTGTCAATATCTCATATCTGCAATGACTCATGAGGATCCTATAACTTTTACGCGTAGATACACATCAGTAAATCGAAGCGATGAAACATGAGTTCATTGGTCGGTTGGACCACATTCGAGTGATGTTTAAAAAAATAGAATTACAGTAAAATAGGAATAATTTTTTTTTGAACAGGTGGAGAAAATTAAGACGATAAGAAATCTTCCTTTCAACAAAATAATTAATGAGTTCTTTTCATCGTTTCGAATCGCTTCTAACTCTAACAAGGATATCTATTTCTTGTATTCAATTTCTTCTCGAGGAATCTCTTCAAAAGAAAGAAGATCATTACCCAACGGAATTGAATTTTGCATAGTGCAAATCGATCTTAATCCTTACTTCTCATTTTCTGCCGCTCACCCGATTCCCTATCGTCTTGGGTGGCTGCCCGGTGCTGTGGTACTGTTACACTTGCTCAAATTCTACTTTTCTACATTTCTACACTTCTTCTTACCGAGTCGTAAAAAAAATGAACCGGAGATCTTGTTTACAGCAGACACAAAACACGGCAAGGAGAAAACGAGGAATTTGCCACGGTTACTGGCAATGGTACACTATAGGCTAGGGCTGAGATTCGTTCGTTGCTGTCGTTCGTTCCCGGGGACGTCCCCTGCCGAGAAACTAGCAAACTAGGTCCCATTGTCTACACACACACTCACACACGAACAGTCAACAAGAAGCTGCCTCGGGGTAACAAATCTAAACGGGACACGAGACAAATCTACTCCGGTTCGAACTACGACGCAACTCTTGCTTGCCTCACTTGCTCTCGAACCTTATGAATTTTAATGACTTTTGGCAAACGAGGTGAGCGATAATTTCATGCAGAATTGAACAAATGTGTTACGCATCCTTCCGGCGTCGCGCGGAACGAACCCCACGAACACGAACAAAGGCGTTTGTTCGCAATTCAAGGTCTCTAAAATAAAAAAAAATAAAAAATCCATCCCAACACCTCACCTGTTCGATCGAACGCAAAGTGTGAAATTCAATCGCCCCCACACATATGGGGCCGAGTTTAGGAATCTTCTCCGGATCTCCCACGCGTGGGTGTGGTGACCCCCATCCGAGTGCCATGGTACGTCAATCAAAATAAGCACCCAAATTGGACGTATCTTCATCTAGTGGCAGGAAGGCCAACACTACCACCTCTGAAAAGAGCAGTGTAGAACGCAGAAATCCATTACATAATCATTAGTCACCCACACTAGACAGCGACGGCGCGAAGAGCCTGCAGCAGGCCAATCGACCATTGCTCGTCTAAGGAACAGCGAGGAAGACCGAACTCATCGTCGTCGTTCATAATTAATTGCTCTATCATAGAAGTTATCCAACCACGATCTCTAGGAGATTGCTCCGGAGTTGCGAGCCGGTTTTGGAATTTACCTTCACTTGCTTTGCTCTCCGACACCGTCATCGTGATCGTCGTTGGTCGTGGTCGCGTGGTTCGGTATTTCCGGGCTGCGTGGGCTCGTTGCGATTGATTGTCTTTTGATGTGCTGATTTGGTTGATTTTCATTGGATCATTCTGCTGATTCGAATGCGTTTTTTTGATTCCATGTTCTGAAAGTTATGATTTGAAAAAAAAGTTTTTTGTTTTGTAAAAAGCAAGTTACCAGTGTCATCGATGGAATAGATCAATAAATTTGGAAGGGGTATTGCCACAATGACACGATGAAATAGAAGCTCTTTAGTAACGTTCTTAGTAAGAAAACTGTATATGTGCCCTCAACACAGTTGCATAGTGCTGTTCATTCTATTTTGTATGGGTGTACAAAATTTACGCAGTCTGTCCCAATGATACCAAAGTCTCTGTAGGACAGTTTCTTAGAATTGTCTCATATGGGTCATTCCAGCTCAAGTGAGTACAGAATTTAAAAAAGTTGTGGTCGATGTCACCGATTTGAGCCAAATTTGGCCAAAACGCTTACTTTGGAATTCTGAACAAACGCCTTTTTTGATTTTGCTCTAAAGTGCCCAGATCCTTGCAGCTTTCATCCGCAACCGTAATTATATATACCTGCTAATCTATCTGATTTCATCGTACTTCACAATTTGGCTGTATTCCATACACAGTTCGAAAAATTAGTATACATTTCTGTCACTATGATGTACATAAATGGAGCGTCACATACCATACAAATTCACATTACAGATCGTGTAAATTTATCAGTCATTTCATGAAATATTCTAAATATTGTATGCAACCATCCATCTTTGTAAGCAATATTTTTCCAAGTTGCTTATTTACGTAAAAAGGAAGTATACATGCTTCAATTTTAGCATGCATGAATATTTACATCACCATTAAAATTCATAATTTTTTGGTGTGTGGGAACGTATTTTTCACTTTTAGAACCACAATTAAATTATGAACACAAGTAAATAAATGAGGTAGTTATGATTTCATAGAATGAAAATCCAGCCAAGAACATGTGAAAATAACATAAAAATATTATTGTGTCATCAGCGTGAAGGAATTCAAGAAAAAATAAAAATATATTAAATACACACTTAGAAATAACTAATTTTAAACGTGACGGAATCCATCTTTGACCTAAAAGATGAGACGTAAACAAACATGTCATGTAATGTTAAGTGCTCCGAGACTGAAAAGTTCGTTGCTCGACGAAAAATACGTTTGATTAAGCTTTATTTCGCGTCTGTTATGACTCAACTTTATGTCAAAAATGACGCTCGTATATGCCACTCTCAGAGCACCTAAATTTACATGAATTTTTCTAAGTGTGTAGCATTGATTTTTCACCAGAAAAGCTCAAAACTACCTCTCACTCATCTGGCCATATCTTAAAAAACTATTTGCCCAAATCGTTTGCCCTTAGAAACACATAAAGTAGAAGATTTTTCCAAAGTTTGGTGAAATTTTGAGCCCAAAATATTAAGAAACAAAAAATCCCGCCCATTGTGAAAATAGGCCATTTTTTGACAATTTTGATACCTGCCGGTAATCAGTCTGTTTACTGTAGTTACTGTAACAAAAACAAAATGTTTGTACACATATAAGAATCTACATTAAAAAACCTTCAAGTGAGCGTTCTAAGATCACGAATAGCTTATTTAGTTATGGAGTAATCTCTTCTGAAAGTTGAAATTTTTAAAAATCTCGAAAATCCAGGGTTGTAGCCCTGAAGGATCTAGGCACTTTAGAGCAAAATCAAAAAAGGCGTTTGTTCAGAATTCCAAAATAAGCGTTTTGGCCAAGTTTGGCTCAAATCGGTGACATCGGCCACAGGTGGTGTACCCACTTGAGCTGGAATGACCCATATATTATTTAAAATTAGCCAGACAAATCTTAACATTTGCATTCTTCTTATTGTTTATCTTATTATTGGTTTTTGAAGCGTTTTACCTACCCTCAGCTTGGCGTTCTACAGCTATTAGTGAGGAGTTCCCATTTTTCACTGATATTACTTTTTTCTTAGAGTTGCCAGCACGCTCGTTTTATTTTACTCAAAATAGAGTAACTTCTACTCAGTTTCGTATTTTCATGTTGCTAATTGTCAAAAACTGAGGAACATTAGTCAATAAAATTGAGTAACTTCTACTCTGTTTATCTTAAATTAATGCTTACTCTCTTTGGAGCATCCACACAATTTTTTCTCACCGTGTATTGTTTCGTTCATTGCGTCTCGTGTACATCGTATTTTCAAAACTCGAATATCTCCAAAATATTTAGTGAACTTGTGAAATAAATTACTACACACTTAAAAAAAAATCATGTAAATCTAGGCGCTCTTAGACTGACATATACGAGCGTCAATTTTGACACAATTTTGAGTCATAACAGACGCAAGATTCAACTCAATCAATCGTACTTTTCGTCGAGCAACGAAAATTTCAGTCTCGGAGCACTTAATTTTACATGAAATATTTTTACGTCTGATCTTTTGTGTCAAAGATGGATTCCATTACGTGTTAAATAAGGTATTTCTAAGTGTGTAGAAAAATATGCTGCACCTCCAATACACAATCTCCAGAAACCGGTGATTAACAGCTGCAGTTCGATGGTGACCGAAGCAATGACATAACCTGGAATTGCTGTTTGGTTTGGGATTTGCCACTTTCAAGGAGATAGTTGGAGTCATATGGATGAAGATTAAGGTTCAATTTGGAAGATGGCTTTGGAATAAACCAATCTTCCGATCCCCATCAAACCTTTTCACCGTTTCGTATGCTCTAAGAAGATCAACAAGGATAATGGTATGCCTCTCAACTGATTCCGTGGACTTGTACATAGAACAAATTCCCTTCAATTTCAGGTGTACCAATTTCCTGTCGACGTGGGGGCTGAACCAAGATGTCCTTCAACCCTGAAATTGGACAAATGGAACAACTTTGCTTTGTCATTATATTATTGCGTGACTATACAAAGAGATACAGTTGTATGCGGATAAAGTTTTTGCCAGTATTTTTTTTCTGGATTCTTTACCCCTGGTTTATAATAATAAAGACACCATTTGTGGTCAGTATTCCTGCTACTATAGATCAGGCAGCTAGGAATACCAACTTCAACTGCATCCGTACAGAATGATACCTCTCTGTGCATCTGAAAAACAAGACCATGCTGGACGGTCTAAGAATATATAGGGGAAATGGATGTAATATCGGCCTAAATACCCCTAATTTGGGCCCATACTTAAATTCAGTTATCGACTAAATTGTCAATAGCACCCAAAAATATCCATAAGTACCATCCCAATGACGCGTTCATCTAGATAAAATTGATAAAAAGCAGATTTTTAGCGATGGGCCCAATCTTAGGCCAATATTATTGCCATTTCCTCTACAAACCAACGAGCAATTTAAGCTGATTAAATGCTGAATAGACCATTGTTTAGCTCAAGAAGCATATTTTTGCCTGAATAAGCTCTTATTCAGCATTCAATGTTAATTCATAAATGGGATAGGCTAGAACATTGATTCTCAAACTTGCGTTGGTTGTGACCCACTTTGAAAAATTCATCGCGGGTTCTAGCATCACCACAATGACTCTTAAAATGCCAAAAATGATCAAGAATTTGTTGATTAGTGCTAAAACTTTAATACTTCAAAAAGTAATAAATGCACCAAAATGACCCTAAAAAATGCCAATAATGGCTTGAAAACTCTAAAAATAGGATAATTGATTTGGGTTGGACCGATCCAAAAACTGAAGATGGTTTGACCTATTTTTTCGATCGCTAGTTTAGTCAATTTTTTTTTTCAAAGATCGCTTTACTAGGGGAAATGGATGTAATGTCGGCCTAAATGCTCCTAATTTTGGCCGATACATAAATTCAGCAATCGACAAAATTTTCAAAAGTGACCAAAAATATCCATTAGTACTGTCCCAATGACGCGTTTATCTAGATAAAATTGAAAAATAGCAGATTTTTAGCGATTGGCCCAATCTTACATCCATAGGCCAACATTAGAGCCATTTCCTCTATAATACTGTTTCAAGATGTAAACAACACGTTAGTACACCATTTATCCTTTGGTTTTACTAAAATGTTCAAATAATTGACGAAGTTCGAATAGATAAATATGGTCATGGTTGGACCTACGCATGATGATGGTTGAAACTATGTGTTTCCTAAGACGGCCGCTAGGTGCGCTTCGGTTTGTTTACATCGTTCATGCACAGCAGGGATGCCAGATATACAGACATGTCTGTATTTATACAGACATTTGATGATGCATACAGACTTCATACATTATACAGATATTGGTAAAAAGCTGTAGATTTATACAGACATTAATATCCATCAGCATCAAAATCAGGGTTGCTTCCACTCACTTGCTATAAAAAATATTTTTCGGAATTATGCAATCATTAGATGTTATAATGATATGTTGTACTAGTAAGTAACAAGAAGAGGGTGTAAAGTATGTGTTTGACTCATAAACCTGTCAATTTCGCTTTCAGAGCGTCACAATCAGCGACACTCAGAGTGAGCGCTCACGAGTCGTAAAATCGCTGATTGTGACGCACTGAAAGCAATATTGACCTATTTTATGTGTCAAACATATACGTCATGACCTCTTCTTGTAACTTACAAGTACTAATTAGCATTATACTATTTCATGATTTCATAATTCCGAAAAACATTTTTTTATAGCAAGTGAGTTCAGGGTTACTTCCACTCACTTGCTATAAAAAAAGGTTTTTCAGAATTATGAAATCATGAGATGGTATTGTGACAATTAGTGCTTGTAAGTTACAAGATGAGGACGTAAAGTATGTGTTTGACACATAAAATCTGTCAATATTGCTTTCAGTGCGTCACAATCAGCAATTTTACGACTCGTGAGTGCTCACTCTGAGTGAACGCTCACGAATCATAAGATCGCTTATTGTTACGCTCTGAAAGCAAAATTGACAGTATTTATGAGTCAAACACATACTTTAAACCCTCTTCTCGTTACTTACAAGTAGAGCATATCATTATATCGTCTAATGATTGCATAATTCTGAAAAATATGTTTTTATAGCAAGTGAGTGGAAGCAACCCTGAGTGAGTTGAAGTAACCCTGATCAAAATAGGGTTTCAGTAAAGAATTTACTTGCATAAAACATGATTTTTTTTTCCAGCAGATGGTTGCCAAAATGCAGCGCTGCTACGACTACCCGGGTGTCACGAGTGAGACTTCGCAGATTGCACTTGAATTTATATTTCCTATTTGAGCATTTGTAGCCCTTCATAACTCTGAAATCTCTAAGACTTCTCAGAACTTCCACGACCTTATCAGTTCCCTGAATACTTTCCGACGATCTCTGAGACTCTCCGAAGTTCACTGAACCTATCAGTAGTTCTCCAAATGTATCAGAAGTTCTTTAAGTTTCGCTGCTTCTTCTTCTTTTCATTATTCCTGATTATTTGGGACTGTACCTGAGAAGTTCAGAGAATTTCATGAATTTGAAAGATTTTCAGTGAACTTCAAAGAAACTCAGTGAAATTTAGAGAGGCAGACATCTAAAAAAGGCTCAGAGATCACTTTTAAGTTATTTGGATGAATTTCTGAGGAGTTTAGTGAACTCTAGTGAAGCCTGGCAAATAATGAAGAAACTTCTTGAATTGAAATAAGGTCAATGGACTCAAAAGAAATTCAGAGAAATTTGAACGCATACTCACTGAAATAAAGAAAATATTAAAAATATACAGGAAACACATCAGACAAGTTTAAAAGCACTTCAGAGAAGCTTAGGAACCGTATAACGGTTACTTGAAGACGTTCAAAGTAACCTTAGTTCAAGATGTGGAGGGGTTTCAAATAAGTTTAGGGAATTTCCACAAAATTAAGGAAATCTTGTATTCGCTTGGGAAACCTCTATTAGAAATTAAGAAATTTAGGGGACTACAGAAATTTTACGACGTCCAGAAAAAGGAACTTACGATAATGCTTTAAAACATAAAAGAAGCATAGGAAACTTTTCACAAATTAAGGGAATCTGATTGAAGTATATTATAGATCACTTAATGCAAGTTCAGAAAATTTTGGAAATGTTCAAGATAGGATCAGAGAGGTTCACAGAACATCCAATACCCATTGAGATATTTTAGGTCGAAAATTTCTTATATTAAAATTTACTTTAAACCTTTGAATTATGGTTTAAGTGGATTTGGAATAGATTATGTTTAAAATCTCTCGTAATTCCGCAATTAACCAACGGAGGTTTCAGATTGGTAGGTGCTTCTCTAATTGAATGTGACTGTAATGTAATTATCACGAAATAACGGAAAAAAATGTTTCAAGAATATGCATTTGTAACCTTGCTCAGAAATGACTTTCACATCTGCCACACAACTCTACTACTTATCCCTACTCTCAGTATTCAAAAGGTATGGTCCAATTAATTAATTAATTTATCTTTATTAGGGAGGCTTTCAGCCTTGGGCTGGTTCGCCTCCATATGTATGGTCGAGACAAATGCAGACATTTTATTGGAATTCATACAGACAATTTGCAAAACCATCTGGCATCCCTGAGACAAAGCTGATTTGAAATTTGATTTTGCGTTGGCCCAGTGTTCAGTTTTTTCGATTGAAAAAAAAATGGCTAAAGAAAAGAGTTATACGGCCGAAAATCTTCAAGAGGCTGTTCTTTTCGTGAGAAATAAATCACTTACCGCGTATCAGGCGCAGAAAAGGTACAATATTCCGAAAACGACACTTCACGCAAAAATTAAGGGAAGCCATGCCTAGAAATATGGAAGTGAAATAGTGTTGAGTGTTGATTTGAAGAACCAGCTAGGGAATTATGGGTTTGTATGTGCGCTGCTTCCAGCAGTTCCAAGATGACCAAAGAGATCTTGGAAGCTGCTAAGAACCTTGCGTCACTAGTTGGGCGTAAATTTAAAGGAGGGAATCCATCGTCAGGTTGACTCAAAGGGTAAGCATTAAAAATCATCAAAATTGCTGCTACAATATGGAATTCATTATTTTCTTGAAGTTTCCCATGTTTCAATTTGATGCTTAAAAAGTGTTGTTTAATCGATTTTAATTCAGCCTAAGTTTGAAAAATTGTTGTACATAGATCACGTTAACCTTTGATCAGCTTTTAAACATCTTAATCTGGTAATTTTAACCAGCCGAAAGCTGAATAGTTATATAAATAATAAGCTTTTTAAGGCATTAAATAGCAGTCTTTTCCAACCCTTTTTCAGCCTTCTAGTTTTATTTATATAAAAAAAAAACTAAAATAATGGAACACCATTGGATTTACATATGTAAATTGTTATTATAAGTCTTAAAATTACCTTTGCATTTCGGGATTCAAATCGGCAGTCGCTCATTCATAGGCATCAATCAAACCTACTGGACCACTTAAGCATATGTGTGGCAAAAGGTATGATCATTAACTTGAAACACGTCAATTTTAAGTTAAATAACAGCAAACGGAAGCGAATTATACAGCAATGCTAAATTGTAAGCAACAACTGGTGACAGTAAAACATTCCTCTCATTTTCAAGTGTAGTTAACAAAATGTGAACACAAGTGCGCGATTTATTTCGATGGTCATGTGGAAGCTATTTTTGATTTATATATTTGCAATGCTGTCTGAAAATTCAGTGTAATATAGCAGTCAAAACACAGAAATACAAATGTTATTGCTTTCAACGTCATAGCAGCCCACTTTCTACCTGGAGCTATTCCTAAAAAGCTCCTCTATCTTGTCTCTACTGCTGCCGCTGCTTGGGATTAGAAAGGTAGGCAGTGAATTTAGAAGAACTAAAATGCCGAAAATGCAACTGGGTACCTTTAACAAATCAGGATATCAAAATATTTGTCACTACTTGCTGATTTGTGTAGTAGTGATAAGCTAAAATAAGGCTTGTTAAATCTTTAGATCAGCTAACTTATTGAGGTTGAATTATGAGGATACAATTAGCTTCATGCACTACTAATCAATTATATATTCAGCCTGGTGTTAATAAGCTTTGTACACCTTAAATCAACCAATAATCAACTCCTGTTCTTACTGTTCAACTTGAATTGTTACTTGGGCGTGATTCAATTATCTAATTTTGTATTTTCAAGTCTGAGATAAGATTCAAATCGCATTAAAATGTTCCTTTGTTATAAAATGTACCTTCCGGCATTCAAAAATCTCAAAACGTACTCCTGAGGCACTCAATCATCTGCTGAGCTTACTATAAATTTACATTAAGCCTTTCTCATACTCCTTCTGTGCGTGATTTTTTTATATTTAATAAAATTGTGAATTTTTAATATTTAATAAACTGAAACTTATTTCCGAAAAAAAGACTCCTAGGAAAAAAAATATAAACCCAGAATTAATTCACCTGTGGTATGATCTGACCAAGTTTTGATATTCTGTCATTTTAAGCCTCTAAATTCCCCAGGGGTACCCAGATCTGCCCAGAAGTTGCCAATGTGGCCCAACCCTAATAAAAATGTTATGGTTAATTTGCTTAACGACGTGTTCGGGGTATCATCCAAACCATTTGTGGAATTGTTCAATCATTTGGGCTACCGTTCGTTTACGGTTATTTTTTATTAAGGAAGGCACTCAATATTGTTATTGATCTTGGTATCGCATTTGGAAGTAATGTGAAGAGTCGCATAATAGGTTTTATTCCTTCCATGTCAAATTTAGCTCCATGGTCCATATATCCTGGAGCTTGTTCCGGCCATATCTACAGAACCAGTTGACCGATTCCAAAACTATTAAACAGCTTTCAATGGGACCATAATGCCTATAGTTTGACGTTAATTTTTTTTCCAAATCCGAGAAAATGAGCCAGCCGTTGAGCGTCTTCAATGAATACCCAACCTCCTTTCGGAAACTTCAGGAACCTTGTTCCGTTTATGTTACTGAGCGAGGAGCAATCAACTTCGCATTGGGGATAATTTCCGACATGCCCATAGGCCATTATTTCATCTTCTCGTATAGTATCAGCTCGATTGAGGCTATTCGGTCGATGAAACAAGTTAGGCACTCATCTTATTTCCTTTCGAAGGTAAGGGAGCAGATGAGTTTGCTAGTCGAAAGATCATATATGATTACCTTTGTATGGGTCCAATCGCATTGCTCAATCCCAGGCAAAGAGTAGGCAGACTCTCTCGCAAAGGTGGGTGCACAACAAGGCGAGATTTATGATAGAAGAATTTCACATCATGAACTTTTCCCATTAGTACGTCAGAGTTCCCTTTTAAGTTGGCAAAACTATTGGACAAGTAATTCTCTTGGGCGTTGGTTACATTCCATTATTCCAAATGTTTCTTCGAGAGCGTAGTTCAAAGGTCTGGATGTAAGTCGGGGCTTCATTCGCGTGCTGCCAAGACTTATGTCCAACCACTACTCGCTAGACGCACATCTCTACAGAATAAACCTAGTTGACAGCAATATATGTAGGTATAGAACCGGTTATGATGACATCGATCACGCAGTTTGGTATTGCCCGGGTAATGACGCCTCCAGAGCACGACTGTTGGATACCCTAGTGGCCCGAGGTAGACAACCGAGCCATGAAGTAAGAGATGTATTGGGAACCCGTGATCTTCCCTACATGCAGGCGATCTACGAATTCCTTTGTTTGTCTGATGTTAGAGTTTGATGTGACCATCCCCTCCTTTCCAAACAACTTCCAGCCATTGTGTCCCAGTCTTATAATCCTCCTGTTTATGTGCTACTTGCCCCTGCCCAGCCAGGATTTGGTCAACCGTCCGAGAGTAGTATCTGCAGGAGGCTTCAGAAACCAGTTTCCTACCTAGCTCCTTCCAATCGAAATTGTTACCCATTAACCTTGAGCCCGCCACGAGTAATTGGTACCCAATATTAACCTAGAACTACTGCTGTTTAAAATGTAAATACAATCACTGATTTTTGGCTCCACAAAGTGTCGCACACGACTGAGCCTAGTAAATAAGCGAACTAGTTAAAAACGGTAAGTGATAATTGCAGGAGAAGAGAATTATTGCGGATGTCAAATACAAACAGCCGTTGCAACATCGGCCGTATTGCTGAGAGCAGTTTCAGATTAATTAGTCGACATCGTTCACGTTAGTCGGGGATATGAACAGGATCATCCAATGCTCAGGGGGCAGGAATAAATGAATAACACACTAGGCCTGCATCCAATTAACTTCAGGTAAAGTTTCTTGGCTTACTTAGGCCTATAATTTGGAGGAAAAAATAGTTTAAAATAATGCAACTATCGCATGATGTGATTGTTAAAGTTGTAGATACAGTAAACTCTCCATATATCGATGTTCTATATCTCAATATGTGACCACTTTTTTCGTTGTCTTTAAATATCTCGGTCCCTTAAAATGTTCTAGTAGGATTTTCATGTTCTTTATCTCGATTTCTCCATATCTCGATGGTCCTTTCAATATCTAGATATAGAAATTTGACTATAGTACAATTTTATTAAAAGTAGCTGAACATATCAAAGTTTTGCATATTCAAATACCTAACTGAAAATAAGTTTTGTAAAATTTATTTGAAATGTACGTTTTCTGTACTATTTTCAATAAATTCGATTAAATTAACGCTTTTTTATCATTGAATTGATTTCACAACATCGATCAATGCTTGGACAACTATACTCTGACGATCTGCCATGGCAAATAATCTTTTTATTCCAATGACTATAAACACAAACACTCAAAGAACTCGCTCCATCCATCTGTTAACTTACCTCCAATCAGCTGACAATGATCTGCATATCGTTTTTTAAGTCCGTCGGTCACCGATCATCATTGAAATCTTCCCCACCGGATTGACACCTTGTAGTTCTCGCTCCTACCAGCTGAAGGTCCGAACCGACTCAATCTCAACTGAAAGCGACCGTGCAAGGTAACACGTGCAGGTCACCACCGGGGGCAAAATCGATCTTAATCCGGACTGCCCAACTCTACTTGATACACATGAAGAAGCCCACCGTTCCGTCGGTCGATCTCAGAGGGCTCAATTGCGTAGATCGGATGTCTTTGCAAACAGCAGCAACGATGAGACGAAGATGAAGGCGGGCCATCAGTTGTTAGTCGGTAGCAGGCCAATCGCAAAGGGACACAAGCCACAAGACGCCCATGCCCATCATCACGTCCGGATCGAAGTGCCATCCGCTTGACGAACGCGATCCGATTCATTCAGTGGTAATGATTATGGATTAGAGTCAAGCTAAGGGTGTGTACGCCATGGCACGTATATTGCCTATAACGGATTTCATTTCCGTTTTGAACTAGGTTACTCAGTGGTTAAATCAGTGCATCAGTGGATGCCTGCTGGAGATTCTCAAATTCATCGTCTTCTAATGCTGCTGGGATGTGTCGAAAAGGACGCATAAATCACACCTGAGCAGAAATCGGAGGGACAGCTGCGACGTAGGATCGATTTCAATCATTCGCAAACGGGGTGATGCCCTATTCCAAATTTTGTTTCCATTGTGCCCGTCATCGACCAGAGTTTGCAATGTGGAATGAAAAACGTTGCCTGCCTCGTGACATGTTGACCGGACAGGATCGTAAAACCAAACGAAAGCCATCAAAACACACACCTTCCAGATGCATTGGACACGGTCGCTTGGGTCCAGGTCCAGGGTAGCAGGTGTGTTTTTTGCTTTGGACTCGTGATATACTTGACGAGCTGAGTGGGTGGATGTGTTTTGTTACGACTTTCCATCATCGCTTCGGGTTGGTATGTTTGCCCATTGGTTTCGGTCACGTGTTTAAAAAGTGTGTTAATATTATGATTTATCACTGCATCTAACCGGGAAATGTAAGATTCTACTACACATTTGCATGAAAAGTGCGCAGAATTTGCAATGTTTAGTGACATGAACAGATTCTGTAATGTGGTTGCCCGAAGATTTTTTAAATAATTTTGTAATTTTTATGTTAGCTATGTTTATTCCAAATACATTGGAATCCAAATGCATTTCATCTGGAAAATCATCTCGTGAAGGTGCTATATGCTTTCAGGAAAAACTTGCTTGTTAGCTGCAGTCAATTTCAAGAACTACCATTACATTTGTTGTATGAAATAAATACAGAGGATGTAATAAATCCAACCTTACATTGGATGTACGACAATTTAGTTTTGAGTGTGATCAACTATTTGGTATAAAATATATACAGTGTATCTCAAAATTGACTAGAGGACAATTTTTTGAAACATGGTGAATGGAAATATTTGTTTAAATCGTGGCAGATGTTTATTGATTTATTACTATAGTTTTGGTCTTTATTGGAAGCGCCTGTATGAAGATAGATTTATTTTGTAAAACGCTCGATTTGCAACTTTTTTCCTAGTGGACAAATTTCAGCAAAAATTGTGCCAAATGAATGATTCTTACTTAGACTAAAAATGAGCAAAATTTGAAGAAGTTATGATCAATTTATTTCAATAAAATAAGGTTTTTCAACAAAAAGGCGTTTTCCATAAATTGTTCTAACTTTTTGTAAAATCAACCAAATATGCCTTATACTGAGACAATAATTGATAAGCTGCCAAAATTTCAGAGACGTATCTTCTAAAGTTTAAATACAGCTGTACGATGAATTTTGAGATACACTGTATATAAATGAGAGGAACACAAGGAATAAAAAATATCTCCAAATGACAAAATGACAAGCGATCCCGCATAATCGTAAACAATAAAGGGATGATTCACAGTATCATTATGTACCATAAATAAGTATATATATACGATTCTAGTCAGCGTGTATAAAAATGATAAGCATACAATACCATAAATTGTCCTTAGGATACCATATATTGTATTATGCAAAACAACTATATGGGATAAAGGCGGTTAAGTATAATTACCATTCAATAAGGTCGATATTTCAGAACAAAATTTCAGGTGTAATACAAGACATATAGCTTTTGTATAATCAATTTTAAAATCATAAAACTATATGTCATAACATTCTGGAATATTTGGATTATTAAATTTGGTTTTAAAAAGGAAAGTAAACGTTATACTGTGTTAATAGTTCATTTAGGTAATTTAACATTTTGGTGTATTTTCGTGTATTCAAACGATTAAATTCGATAAGCACTTACTATATTCCATATAGTTCGTATTTATTCCTTTTTCTTGGATCAGGGATTATGACTGACCTTAGTCTTACAACTACTGACAGCATGATACCATTATTTAAGTGAACTGCTAGTATAGTGGTACTATGTAGACAGTAGATGTGAGATCGAATTCAGCCTTAGGCTAACGATTCAGTTTTGTGTAAAAACTAATTTATTCTTAAGAAAAATCCACCTTCAATAAAACAAAACAAAAGTAAAAAAAACTACTGCTTTACATTAAACGTAACAAACAATAGCAATTCATTTTCATATAACATATCAAATTGCACTATTGTGCACAGAACACGCTGTATAAAACATAACATAAGATAAGTATACTCGATCCGTGCCGATCTTAACGGACCATCGCTATTGGTTTCACACCGGTATTACCGGGTCACGGCCGCAACTGCGTAATCCACCACATAATGCCACTCTTCAATCAGCTGCAAGCACTTCCAGTACTATTTACTCAACTTGAAACGGCTACCACAAAAAAAAAACGAGCAAGGTCCCAAGAAGTCACCGAACAGCGCCAAACGGGTGCCGAATATCTCACGGTTGCCATCCAGCAGCAGTAGCTGCCACCGATGAGGTCTTCCGGTAAAGAAATTCACAGTAACTGCAAAGGATCAATTCTGCGTAAGAAAAATGTAAGCTAATGATAGAATAGCTTTTTACCTTGTACATTTATTCACCAGCCTTGGTTGATCTTCCCGGGAGTCACTTCATACTGAAGACAACATAATTTATTGAAGATAACAATTTGTATATAATTGAATTAAGTAAAACACTGTGTAAAACAACACTCTAGATTTTCAAATCAACATGGCGTGAAGCAACTGGAGCAAAACTAAAATAGGGTAAACTTGTTCACTAATACAAGTACATAAATTATTCCACTTATCATTTTATCATCATATTAGGATTCAGTAGATCCCAGTGTGCGTGTAATTTCGATCTATTGTGATTAATGGAGGATGATTAATGATAGTATTTGGATTATATACCGTATCATAACCATGCCTGTGACAGTTCAGTTAGAATATTATAGCATTTTTTGAATGAGGGTTTTCTCAAAGGGAAAATAAATACTTATCATTGGATGGTATACCATATTTTAAGAATATGTAGTATTGACAACATAAAATGTTTTACCATACGTTACAGATAAGAGTGTACAGTAAAAGTATAAATGAATGATAACTCAAGAAGTAACGGCATGACTTAAATCATTTCTATAGTATGAACCACTTCATAAATAGTTTTTGATTATGCGGGATCAACGAGCCGATTGATAACGCTATGTCAGCAATATAATATTCTTCCTTTTTTCGTGACAAACGGCCTTTACCAATATAGTTCGCTCGGGTCGGTAGAAGTAAACGACCAAATTGTTGGCAAGCTGCTTCACGAAGTAAGGCCGAAGATGATATACGTGTGATAATGGGAATTTTTTTGATATGTATTTTCTTGATTCCGATCAAGCTATGTCCTATACCATGTACATTGGAACAAAGCACGGCAAGCAATATATCATTATTTATCCTTCTACAAATCCGAGCAAACTATTTTACAGAGATAGTTTATCGTGGTAGTAGTAGCAAGCGTTTCGTCTTTATCATTGGTTGCTTTCTGTGTTTGGATTCGCTGGAGGAGCATATATGAATACAATGCGTGTACTGCAGATAATGATAGGGTAAATGGCTCTAATGTTGGCCTATGGATCTAAAATTGGGTTCATCGCTAAACAAAATGCTATTTATCAATTTTATTTCGATGAACGCGTCATTGAGACGGTACTGATGGATATTTTTGGTCGCGTTTGAAAATTTAGTCCATTGCTGAATTTATGTATGGGTCCAAATAAGGGCCATTTAGGCCGACATTACATCCATTTCTCCTATGTAGGAAATGTCGTTTATGAACAAAAAATAAGAAGTGGGCCCAAATGAGAACCATGGGGTACCCCAGAAGTGACTGACATTGGTGCTGAAAGTTTATTTTGAAAGCGGACTATTTGTTTACGATGTGTTAGGTTCGATTGAAGCGAATTCAAAAGTCCAGGTCTATTTTTGCAATTTGAGGATTAATAATGGTACGTCGATGTGGTAGAATGCTTAACTGAAGTCGGTGTAGAGCGTTTAATTGTGCTAGCCACTGTCCATCGCGAATGAAAGATTTATATTCTAGAAGATTAGAGTCAGTTGAGCGACCTCTTAAAAGGCGAGCTGTTTACTTGTAATACGATTTTTTACCTGATAAAATTGTTTGTCATTTAGTTTTGGAATGCAAGAAATAATACCAATTCCAGGAATGTCGGATTTCACGCCTGATTGGAAAAAAATGGTACAAAATAAGAAGATATAAAATTTCAGGGAATTCTCCATTTTTCAGAGACATGTTGAAAAGCCGCTCTAGAGAAAATACGAGTCCTTCAGAAAGGATTTTCAAAAATATGGGTGCAATGCCGTCAAGTCCGGATCCTTTCGACGAGTTTAAGTTTTTTAGTGCTTTTAAGACTTCATGTTGAGATATTTGGTTGACAGAAATGTTGTTAGAAATTTCAGGAATGAATTCAAAGAAATCACGGTCATGATCTTCTGAAGAAAATGTGCACAGCAAAAAATAAATTTTAATATTACATTCAAGAGGATGCACTTCAATCATGTCGAAAGTCTCATGTTATTTTTATGGCCGCAAAACAGTCGACTGTTTCCGATTCATATACATTTAAACAATATATTTTAAAATAAAACATACGCACTAAAAAAATCTGAATTTTACTGGTGATGTAAACATCCATGCATGCAAACATTCATGCATGTAAACTTCCTTTTCACGTAAACTAGCAGCTTGCAAGAAATGTTGCAAACAAAGGTGGAAAGTTGCATACAATATATGGAGTATTGCATGACATGTCTCATAAATTTACACGATTTATAATGTAAATCATCATAGTAACGGAAATTTACACTGCTTTTTTTTAGCTGTGTATGTTTTCACATTTTTTTTTCTGTAATTCCATATAACTCGAACACAGTAGGCTGTGGAGTTTTGACGTCTTGAGAAGAGTTGTTTATTTTATCAAGATAAACAACTTTGCCTAAGTCGGCAAGTCTTCGAAATAAAAATAAAAATAAAAAAGGCGCCTGTGGTGTAGTGGTAAGCGTGATCACCTCTCACCCCAGCAGGCCTGGGTTCAATCCCAGTCGGCGCCGCCGGGATGTTCTGAGGCATAACATCTCTGATCACGCCTTCCTTCGGATGGGAAGTAAAGACGTTGGTCCCCGGTTCATGAGTTGATGGGTCGATAGGTAGGGTCCAGGTGTGGGAGCTGCCTTCCTGGCACGTCGGTAGCATTGGTGCTCAGCATGGAAAACAAGATCGACGGAAAAAACAAACCAAAGGAAAAAAAAAAGTCTTCAAAACGCCACTTCAATGCATTAATGCAATGCAAAGCAATGCAAAAATATAGAAAAACAAACATGTTCCACTAAAATGAAAAATCTCAAAAATACCAAAATATACTTATAAATATATTTTGATATTTTGTTTATCGAACATTGCTTAATTCTTACTGAAAATGTCAGGTTGCGATTTTTTGCGCTTTAAGAGATAATCAAGTTCAAAAATTGCTTTTATTTCGATTTTTCAAAAATATCTTTAAAATTTGAAGCTTAAGCCAGAATGTTTCTTCACAAAAAATATTTATTTAATGCATTTGCATAAGAGAAAAATATAACATTATATTGTAAGCAAAAAAGTGGAAACAGAAAGAAAAATAATATTTTCGACATTTTTTCTTTAACTCGATATAACTCGGAACCAGTAGGCTATGGAAATTTTACCTCTTCTGAACAGTTGTTTATTTTGTCATGATAAACAACTTTTCTCAAGACATCAAGTCTCCAAAACGTCAGAGAAAGAAGTTAGATTGTGGTGCCATCTTTGCGGAAGAGTTTTGAGCTACTTGCTTATGTCAATAGATGGTCCTTATTTTGATGAGAAACTTTGCCCAATACATCAAGTCGTGCAAATGCTTTGTTTCGTAGTAATTAATTTTGCTTCGCTAGATTGCATTCTTGGCCCAGTGTGCATTGTGTGGTCCTCCCAAGGTCCTCCTCATTGTTCTTCATCAGCAGTTTTTTCGGTCAATGCGTCGTCGAGTTTGGAAAGCAACTGTTTCGTGATGAGTGTGTGAGTGCTGACCAAGTGTTGCGTCCATTGCTGCAATGGAAGCGCTCTGTCTCCCGTTGACGATACTGCCATACAATGAAACCACTGGAAGCGGCTCCCGTTCTGATGGAGGCGGCTTCAGGCATGGACAATCGTTAACATTCATCCAGTACATTCATTTGCATTCATTGGCCTCTAACTTTTTTTTTTCATCAACAGAATTACGTAAAATGATGTATACAATTGATGTAGGTTTTGATATTAGCTACATTTTTGTCAATAACTCAAATCTGTATTTCTTATGCATGATGAACTAGGGCGGGTAGAACTTGTTATTGTTTTTCAGTGAATATAATTTCATCTTTTTTTTTCAGTGTGCCGCAAGTGTGCCGCAAGTGGGCCGATTGTACCGGTCATAGAGCAAGCTGCGATTGTTTGAAAAATACCCATCCCAGCAACCTGGTATTACTGACACCTTGAATGTTTTACTTTGAAATCGCAAGGATAAATCGAATTGAAGATGACGCGGAAAGCGGCGGGTGTGCGAAATTATTATTGTCATAGGCAGTGCTGTGAAAATATCAAAAGATCAAATCTCACCAATGTGCATAATCTCATTTGAGTATCGTAAACCAAAAATTCAACACGCAAACAATAGCGAATGATATTACAAGCTGTGATACGGTTTCTCTGATATCATGTTAAAAATATTCAGCTACAATTCTCACCAAACTGTGGTGCTCTACATCCGAACACGAAATAAAACTTCCATCACTGCTGACAGCAGTAGCTTCGTGTCTGCCATTTGTGAATCGTAGAGAAAGATAGCAAACTATGCTTTCTCATTTTGAGAAAACGATGTGCAACGGAATCATTTTTGTGGTAAGTCAACGCGTAGCTGCAATTTTACATGTTCTGAATAGTCTCGCAATATCAAAGGAGCTTGTAAAATCAATATAATGCTTGATATTTTATTTCAATATCATGCGTGATATTGGGAGCCCTTGAGAGTGAAACAAAATCAATTGAGTGAGGATTATGCCATCACTGGTCATTGGATAATAAATGTCCTGTGATTTAGGGTTTTACAATGCCCTCAAAGGCGGACCAGAAACCTAGCCTTTCGTGATGTGAAAAACAACGGTCTATCAGCACCCAAAAAAGGTTGCAACCGGTGGGGAACATTGTTGGAGACCGACTATAGAGGATGATGAATATGACTTCTGTAGTTTGTTTTCTGTGAGTTGCAGCATTATTTGAATTAAGGGTACTAATACTGATTAACTGCCTCTTTTTCTTGAGCCCACTCTAGAACCTACGTTTCGTATTTAGATCCATTAGTGAACCGAGAAGTGAACTGCTGCTCTGAGTTCCCGTGGTATATTCGAGTTCCTCTGGTATATTCAATTAGGCTGTTCCTGAATATACAGTCAATCAGCACGTGAACAACTTTAATGACAGTTTTCCAGCAGTGCTCCTATTTTATTTACATGGATTACCGATGGTTGTCCCCAAGCTGTGCCGAATCTAATTTCGGCACAATGTGCTGAGTGACTTACCTCTTGGGTGGGTCTTGTTCGCTTTGGTTCGTCATGTATAAGAGATACAGATTTGAGTTGTTGACAAAAGTTTTACCTAATATCAAAAACTACAATAATTTCGTACATCATTTTACGGAATTCTGTTGATGAAAAAAGTTAGAGGTAAATGAATGTAAATGAATGTAAATGAATGTAAATGAATGTATAAAATGAATGTAAATGATTTCCATGCCTGAGAGGCTTTTTAGATAGCGGAAGATAAAATGATTATTGTGTTGTAACTTTTGACTATAGTTTTAAGATGTATTGTTCAGTGAAGAATCCTCGGCTTTGTAAAGTTAATTTGATTGAGCCTTATCTAATCTATATGTATAAGCATGAATTTCTTTCTGTCTGTCTAACCCTTATAGACTCGGAAACTACTGAACCGATCGGTGTGAAAATTTGTATGCAGGGGTTTTTTGGGGCCGGGACAGGTTCTTATGATGGTTCGAGACCTCCCCCTCCCTCTGCAAGGGGGGGGGGGGCTCCCATACAAATGAAACAGACATTTCTGCATAACTCGAGAACTAATCAAGCAACTGGTATGGTTAGGTATAAGAAGATGGTCATAGAGAGTAGCCCCTTAGATAAGAGGGGGAGGGGGGTACAATATAGCATGCTTTTTTATTTGGCGCATAAACTTAAGTTAACATTGAATCTCGAGTAAGGCGGGGCACACTCAGCTAGTAAATTAATAAACAGCAACTTCTGGTTCCATATTTGACATTATAGTTTCCACTACTTGAAAAAAAATTGTTCGATAGACTGCTTGTGGGCATGTTCAGGTGGTAAATATACCGAAGAAAAAAAATGTGTTTCACCTGCAATAAGTGCTTTGACCAGTGATGGCATGATCATTAGAAAATTGATATTTTCCGCTGTCATACGTTCTCATTATCACGCGATATATTGGAGCAAAATATAATGCTTGATATTGATTTTACAAACTCCTTTGATATTGCAAGGCTATTCACAACGTGTAAAGTGTAAGCTGAGAGTTGAATCGATGCAAAAATGATTCCGTTGCACCTCGTTTTCTTAGAAAGAGAAGGTACAATAATACTATCTCATTTTTCTCTTCACCGATGGCAGACACGAAACGACTGATACCAGCCGCTAGGGAAGTTTCGGTTGCGTTCGGGTGTAAAGCAAAAATCATGAAATTCAATCTCACCATAGTTTGGAAAGATTTGCAGCTGGTGAGTTTTGTTAGCTTGATATTCCGAGCTGCGATATCACAGCTTGCAAAATCAACCGCAGTTGTTTGCTTGTTGATTTTTGTCTACGAAAATCAAGCGTGATCTGAGGCTTTGGTTAGATTTGATTTTTTTAATATATTTCCAACACTGACTTTGACCCAGACATTTTCTAATTCTTTGTGCTTATTTGTTATGATTTCTTCAAAAGTAAAGTCAGCATTGATGACAATGAGCTCTCCACCAACAGAGTTTTTCTTACAGAGTTGAAAATTCCTGTCGTGCCGAAATACATTAAAATTGTTTCCAAATTATTTTTCGCTTCTGACGCTTTCGTCCCAGGTTGTTTCAGTTCCAAGAATTATTTGGAGAGGAAGATATAAGTTTCTGATGGATTTCTTTGTAGCTGGGCTACAGCTGGCAATACACAAAAATTTCAGATAATTTGTAGGGTTGGTAATACTTACATTAGTAGGGTCTACCTCAGTAGTAGAGAATGGGAATAGTTGTCGTTACTTCCTTCAGTAGAGCGCGTCAGTGCCGTTGAAAATTTGGAGGACTGTAAAATTTGCATGTGGCCTCACTAGTTTGCTGCAGTCGTTGTGTGCGTTCACTAAGTAGTAACGCACGGTGTGACTTCAAGGGATCTGTCCTTTGGTAGTTCTTCTGCTGCCAGCATTAAACTTGTACTAGTTTTTGTGATACCGCGGATGCATACTGATAGTGGCATAGGAGTTTCATATGATTTTCAGATAAACGTTTGTTTTGAAACATTCTCTCGAAAATGTAACAATATGATTTGACCATCTTTAAAAATTCGTGTGTCCCTTTGAAAAAGTGTACCTCTCGTGAATTGTTTATCGTTTGCACCCTCAACGGCTGATTTGAATGTTTATTTGATGACAAAGACTTAAACTTAGTAAAGACATTCAATTGACAAGATGAACAGCTTATGGGATCCTCAAACCACAGCACAGTGGTTCCCATCAGAACAAAAGTTGGCCAAAACCTCCAAACTGTTGCAAATAGGCAAAAAACAGTTGAAATAAATGTTTTTTTAGCTGTACGAAGAAAACTTGACAATCAAGACGTCACAAAAAGGAGTATAGTAGAACCAAAACCAATGCACAATGGTCCCAAAGCCGTATATAGGAAGACAAAAATGTTTGCGCCCAAACCGTCAGTTTTAGGTTTATGGTTTCTTAGGGAAAGTTGCTTCATATTTTTTGTTCAATCTTTTTATGTTCGTAAAATTAGGGTGGTCCATAAAATTCGTGAATTTAAAATACAAACTTTTTTATTATTTGAGATGGACAAAAGCAGTGTTCTTAACAGTTGTAGAACATTCAATTCAAAGCAACTTTGTTCAAGACACAACATTTTTATCTCTTATGGTTAATAAGTTATGATTTTTTTAAACAAACAGCTTAGGGTGGCCACTAAAATCGGTTTTCTTTGACTATCTTTTCATGCGCTAATTTCTCGTAAAACATTGTTCTGATTAATTTAGAACTTTTGATGTCGCATATTTTTGCTCAAGCAACTAGGTTGCTATCTTTTTTGATAAGAAAGTTAAAGGCTATTTTCTTCGAAAAATGGCTCTTTTCAATTGTCAATATCTCAATATGGGGCAAACCGATTTTCAAACATTAAACTACATTGAAAACATTGTTTTTTCTTAATTTTTGGTAAAAAAATTGCAAGAGCTTTTTGTGTTTAAATCATTTAATTTAATTTTTAAAAAAGTAATATTTTTCAACAAAAACTAGACATAACTTTTCAAATAAAAGAGATAACACCTTAGCAAAAATATGCGTCATAAAAGGTTCCTATGTCTAGAATAAAATTTCACGAGAAATGAACGTTTATAAACGTAAGATATTTAAAGAATGCCGATTGTCTAGTTGCTGCTTCTGATTCCACTGGTGCACAATTTAGGACATGTGCCACCTGCGGATGATTATGAAAAATTCCAAAAAAAGTAATGACAGGTTTATCTTCTATAAAACAATCTCACAACTGATTAGAGTCGCTCGGTGAAGCAAATATTGAAATTACGCAAAAATATCCATCAAGTACCTTGTACAATTTTCTTTTTCAAATAGACCCAATAACCGTTTGAATGTTATGCCACATTCTAATCAAGCAAGCAGTGGCTCGAGTAAATCCCGATAAACGGAGATAAAGGTGTCAATTAATAGCTCATAAGAATTGCTCCATTCACACAGTAATCACAAAACCCAGTGACATTAACACTCACAGCATGCTGCACAATGAGATTTAATCCTCGTGAGGCAGTCACGAACAAACAACATACCTCAATTGGTAGGCAGTTCCAAACTGGACCGGTCTGCATACGCTACAACAACTGGAAAATTACTCCCTGGAAGCATAGCTGGCACTCGCACTACTATTGCGAGCAGCTAAATCAGATTTACGACGCGCAAACTACTAATGTGGCTGCAAAATAATCACCATTATCACTAAATCCAATATTTACGACCTTTCCTCAACGACTCCCGGTCCAGTCTTTTCCTCCTCTGCAGTGCGCCTTCCAGCATTGATCCAACGTGAAGCAAGTGGTCCTTGCCTCACCGCGGCTTGCTCGATCCAAATCAACATAAATTACTTCTGCTGGTCGTCGGGTAGCCAGTTTACAGCTTCCTCTTGCATTGGCGCACTTGCATTGATGCAGATATGTAGGCATATCTACGTACCAACATGTGGTTGGCAGCCAAGGAAAATCCAGAAGTTAAGGGGTGAAAATTGACCAACTGCTCTCACCCCGTCTATGGATTTAAATAGTACATAATTTTACACTTAACACGATAAGTGTTTATAAATATGACTAATTCATTAGAGCTGCGCCGGCCGGTGAGAGCCAACGAGTGCGTGCCAGATAGATAGCCGTGAAGTCGAAATCAACTCCGACCAATGAATGCGATACATTCAGTGAGTGAGCTTAAGCCAGCCAAGTCCACACAAAGCTCGCCAAGTGTGAAAGGGGATAAAAATATTAACTTCAAGAGGGGACAGACAACTTCATCGATCGGTTGGTGTTTTTGCTCCCAGAGCAACCAGAACCGGCGGGTGATAATTCATAGATTTTTGTAATAAATTGAAAATTACATAAAATCAAAAGCCAATCGACGAATAAATCACGACATCAGACTGGCCCTTGCGGCTGGTTGGTAGAAGGGTGTTCGAAAGTAAATCAGGCAAACACGATCTATTCTGATGGAAAACTAGCAATTTATTTCAAATTCACACGTTGAGTGGATTTTCGTCCAAAGTGCACTGAGGTGATTGAAAATTTATGTTATGCTGCTAAAATCAATAAAAGTCAGTGGTTTTCGGGTTGCTGGTAGACCTACTTGTTTGGTGATCCAACATATCGGGGCCCTGCAAATCAGTGGCCAATGAGTGCAAGTGTCAGTTTGGGAAAGAGCCGAGTGGCGTTTTGCATGCAAAAATTCAGCACGTATGAACCTGTTTCGTTGTTTGGACATGCAATCATGGAAAGGTGCGAATGGCAAAAAAAAAGTGTTGGTGAAATTGGAGCACGCGATGAAATGCATTGACCCGATGATAATCGATCGATCAGGTGCAGTTGATTTACGATTTGGGAATTTCGTCCTCCAAGCGGGACAGATGAATGTTACGATCGGTTTGTGTAGGTTTCCCACCAAATTCTCCGGTGTTGAGCCGTGCACGAAGGTCCAGCGAGCGGATATCCGTCATGAGAGAATGTTGCTTGTTTTCCAGATCTTGATCGACCTTTTTGGCCAGCTCGTGCAAACTGTTGTACAACGTTTTGGCTGCGTTGATCTTCTCGCGAAGAATCTTGGTGGTATCACGGAGTTTGTGGACCTCGTCACACAGCCCGTGATAGGACTCATCGATGCAGAGCTCCATTCCGGAACGCTGGGCACGGTTCTCCAGGCGTGTTTCGACCACTTTCAACGCTTCAATTTTATCGTTGTAGGCTCGCTCCAATGTCTCGATCTCCGAAGCACATTTTTCCATCTCTTCCTTCATCTGGAAGAAAGTATCGGAATCGATTAATGCAAATAAGTTAAATTCATACCAAAAAAATGTACCTTTCCCTGTTGGTACTCCAGTTCATTGCGAGCACGCTGAGTTTCAAAAATTCGCTTTCTCAACGTATGAGCAGTACGATCCTGTTGGCTCTTCAAAATATTTCTAGCTTTTTCACGAGTCGCAAAAAGCGATTCCCGGACGGCAGCCGAGTCGGATAGCGTTTTCTCGGTCAACGAGACCAGTTCCTCGCAGTACTCCAACCAGTTGCTGTAAGTGCATGAGCTGAAATTCAACATAGATTTCAATTAATTACCTTCCCAAATTTCGGACCAGCATCCTACTTCTTCGGAACCCTCGTCGAATCCGTCTTAAACGTCACATTAGCGCAATGCTTATCCACTTCCAGCTGATGCTGGTCAATTTCCTGTGCCTCATCCTTGTCCGTCAAGTCCAGTTCCAACTTGAACTTGACCTCCTGCAGTCGATTCAATTGTTCCCAAGCGCCCTGGTTCTGATCTCTCAACAAGCGCTGATTATTCTCCACGATGCACAGCTCATTTTTCAACTCCGTATCCCCTTCGTCATAGGTCAACTCCGATCCCAGCCGGCAATCCCTCATGCTAATACTCTCCGTCACCACCGTCAGCGGCATCATCAGAGCATCCAGATCCCTCTCGGTGCAAGCCTTCTCCTCCTTAAGCGAGCCAATCTCATCGTTGACCCGTTTCAGCAGAATCCGCATCGTCTCCCTCCATCGATCCAGTTCCGCTACCCGATCCGAAAGCTTATCATTGTTATGATACGTATCCCAGTAGGTTTGGATCCTGGTTTCGTTCCGCAAATTTCTCGCCAAGTGCCGCAGCTCGAACGCATCCGAGCGCTTGCCGTAGGCGACATTTTTCAGCTGATTCAACCGGGAATGCCAATCCGGAAGGCTCAGATGTTGCAGTGGTTTTTCAAACGTGGCTACCGCGCGGTTCGACATAATGGTGCGTCTTCAGTACGGAACGAGTGGATTGAAACTGAAAACCTAGTCAGCAAGCACCGGGGACGTCGAAGCGAAACGACTTTGTTTAGTTGATGGCAGGTTGGAAACGCTGTCCGTTGCCAGGACAAAGGGAACGCTCGCCTGGATACGGTTTGCTTCGGGGGTTTACAATTGACTGGGGGATTTGGGCATTGCGAAATACTCATACTCGAAGGAAGTTATAGCGTAAAACTTCAAAAGCACAACATTTTAATGTCAGCTTCCGTAAAACATAAAATTATGAAATTGATACTCTCTGTTTTCAATAGTGCAGCAAGCAAGGAGTACACGCAAACCAAAAATTTATTACAATGAATGTTAGTTCCATTTCCTATCATCCTCTGTTCATGAACATCGCAGCGAATGTTAGAAGTTGACCTTGCAGGCGATGTAATGGTTTTTTGCCTTTTTTATTTCGTGTTCTGTCTGTGCTTTCACCTACACAAGCAAGCATTTCCTTGATTTTTATGTACAACATGGTAGAACGACGCACACACTTGCCTCGAATCTCTCCAGCAGAAAAAGCATATGAAGTCAAGTGTGAGAGGAAATGAGCGCTTCTTGTTTGCTTTTAGGCTACCCATATTCAGAAGCATGGAGAGAGCAGTGGAGAAAGCACAGGTCTGATAATCGCAACGTTCGTGGTTGGAGTCCAGTCGGCAATCTGTTTCCTATTTTTTTTTCGACATAACGAATTTACCTCACTAATACACAGACATTTTTCGGTCTCCAATTTTCTTGCATTGGACCGCAGCTAGGTATATCGCATCCTCGGTTCATGCGGTCTCCACTAACATCCTCTGATGATGAATCCCACATAATTGTAAGCAAATCTTACATCCCCCGGTTGGGTGTAGCAATTTCATATTTGTATGGTTTGTGGAAGTTGACATTTCAACAGTGAGCATGCATAAGGGCCTATACGCGATGATCGATTCTCTTCATCGATTTTCTCTTTTGTTAATAACTCGCTAGATTAAACATTTCTCGGTGCGTTAGCTGTTGCTTTTGATAACCAATACAACCTGTTACTACTCTGCGTTGAACAAATTCTAGAAAATTGTTTCACTTAGCTGTACCAATGCAAAGAGAAAATCGATGAAGAGAATCGATCATCGCGTATTCGCCCTTATGCATGCTCACTGTCGATTTGTGCTTTTGAAGCTTCGCACTAAGGCTTCCTTAGAGTATTTTTTCACGCAAACATCGAATAAATTGATTTAACATTTTCGAAATGATGTCATGAAATTTGTTTTTCAATAAATTAATGATTCAATAAAATGTTGATACCAACTTTATCATATTCAGGCCATCCGTGACATACTGCAGATAAGCTACAAATAAGTAATAGGTGAAAAACTGGTACAGCAGCAGACTGATGAAGTTAAATTTACTATATTAGCCACGTTTTAGACATGTTTACTAAAATGACATTAGGGAAGGTGTTCCCGTAAAAAACTTGGTCCTGCAGGAGAAGCTGCATACTTGGGTTAAAGCAAATATATTATATTAACAATATGATCCACTCATTCGCTTAGCTGACGAACCAAATTTTTAGCGATGAAAGCACCTCTGTGGCCAAAAAGGCTACCAATGTATTTGTTTATCGTCACGAGGGGCAAACCAAATGAAAATTTGATTAATATTTAAAATGGATGTAATTCAGCATATTATTTTATTTGATAACAACAGTGACATGTCAGACAAATTTTAAAGTAATATACACAATGTAATTAATGAAAATAATGTGACTCTTACTTTTGTAATAAGTGCTATATTCGCACCCCTCGATTGTAATTGAATGATTGTTGCTGACCTTTTTCAACGCTAGATGGTGCGTGAAGCAATATTTTGCGGGTCGCCATTGCAATATTTGGAAAAGGCATGAATGGATCATATTGTTAATATGATATATTTGGTTAAAGGGTAACGACCGGATAAATTACTCTCCCTCCATATTTCGCCAATTAGTGTAAGGATCCACAAGATTACAACGAAAACTGATTTTATATCTCAATAAACATGCAGTGATCTATCTACAACTCGATATTGAAGGGACCATCGAGTTATAGAATTATCGAGAAATAGAATAACAATCCCATACAAAATTGCTATCACATGAAATTAATTCTAACTATGGTTTTATATAGAGCTTCCAATTCCCGGTAAATATTTATTTGATATCCCGGGATCCCGGGAAGTAAATAAAGATAGTAAATTGTTTTAATATTCATATATTTCTAATTTATTTTCACGATGTTCTGAAATGTATGTTTCATCGCCTTCGAAGAATGATTAAAAAAGGTGATTTCATCAATACTAGGGACACCAGATTTAATGACATATCTTCATTTTGAAGACATTTAAAATTCTGTGAAGGTTTTTTTTTCATGCAGACATTTTGAAGACATTTAATGATATGTGAAGTTGTTTCAAGACATGCGGAAGTTGAAGCAGACTTCCGATGGATTTTTTTTTTAATTTTAAGCTGGCATATGAAGATTTTTGTTAAATAAATGAAGTTTTTGATTTCATATTTTAAGCTTCTTCCTGAATATGTTGAATATGAATAATGTAACCAAAATCGGATATTTCAGAATAAAAATTGATCCAGTTAAGTATTCACAGGACTTCACTGAAATATTCAATAAGCTGTAGATCTTTTGAAAACTTCCTGATCAACGTTCAGTTTTGGGAGAATATCTTCACAATAATACTTGATCAACCTGAAGCCTTGAAAAATATCCAGAGGACTTTATTGAAATCTTCGATCAGCTGAAGATCTTTTAAGTACTTCCTAACCGATCTGCCATCTTGAGAGAACCAAATGAGATTTCCTGATCAACCTGAATTTACTAATATCTGACCAACCAGTAATCTTGAGAGACTATCTAGAGACGTTATTTGAATTTTACGAACAGTTAAATATTTTAAGAATAGATCGACCTGAAGTCTTGAAAAATATCCATAGGTCTTTAAATCTCCGACCAGCTGTACATCCTTTAAATACTCTCTCATCAAACTTCCGTCTTGGAAGGATGTCTATAAGACGTTGTTTGATTTTTTGAACAGTTGCAGATCTTCAAAACATTGCTCGATTAAGTTGGAAAGTCTTGAATAATATCCAGAGATATCATCGCAACGGCGCCGGTGGTGTAGTGGTAAGCGTGACTACCTCTCACCCCAGCAGGCCTGGGTTCAATTCCAGTCGGTGCCGCCGGGATGTTCTGAGGCATAACATCTCTGATCACGCCTTCCTTCGGATGGGAAGTAAAGCCGTTGGTCCCCGGTTCATGAGTTAATGGGTCGATAGGTAGGGTTCCGGTGTGGGAGCTGCCTTCCATTGGCATTGGTGCTCAGCACGGAAAACAAGATCGACGGAAAAAACAAACCAAAGGAAAAAAAAGAGATATCATCGCAAATCCGTGAATATCAGTTATACGCAGATTTCTGTACTTTCAAGAAATTTCTTGAACTTAAACTCAGTTCCAAGAACCCAAAGCCTATTTAAAGTTCCCTGAATATGTAGAATATTTGACGAAAACCTTGGATTTTCCGTCAATTTCCTCGAAGTTCCCAGTACTTCAAATAATTTGCTTTAGCTTACATCTTTTAATTTTTCGATAGGTACAACTGAATTTCTGCCCAGCTTGCTGAACTTGTTCGAATTTCAAATAATTCATGCGGTGTCCCGTAATCATCGTCCACGAAGTTGTTTAACATTCTACGAAGTATCCTGAAGATCTATGATGGTCCCTAAACTCTTAGGAAGTTTCACGAACTTCTAAGAAGTTCCAAGAACTTCTATAAAGTTCCAAGAACTTCTATGAAGTTCTCTGAAATCAAATGAATGTCTCTTGCCATCTAAGATGTTCCCTAATGTGACGTGATGTTATGTTTGTCAGCCAAATTTCACAATAGTCCGTGCAGATCATGATGATCAAGGTGGATGATTTCTCTCATGAATGTATTTGTAAAAACTATAGATGGAAAACGGTGACATATAGAAGTTTCTCCAGAAGGAGTAAGCATTTTACAAGATTCCGCTCGCTAATCTAAGGAAGGACTCTAAAAACTGCAAATACTGAGTTTTTTCATCAGTTGAGACTAGTACTACGTACTTCCAACCATCTTAACAATACATTTCAATGGTTTTTCGATCAACTATGAATGATGGACATCTCACAACGCTCAACCTGATGTTCGTCAAAATGTTCACGGTTTGTTTCACTGCTAGATCGTGTTTCCGGAGTGATTTGAGATTTGGGCGTAATTACATTTGTAAACAAACACGTCAATCACTGATTTCTCGCGAATTAATCTCAATCTTGAAAACTAATAACGCTATGAGGTTAATCTCTTACTTCTCGTGAATTGAAGGGATTATTATCGCACACATTTTTTTCAGGAATTCCATAAATGCTAAAAACTCGTCTAAACACATCACATTCTGTCCGTGCTGACTTCCCTCTTGTTTCTACAACGTGAATCCATTTTGAGAAATAATCGGCTATCAACAAGAAACTTTTTCCTCCAAAATCGAAAAAATCACTGCTCACTTTTTGAAAACTGCGTAGCGGAACATCGTGGGGAAGTAACGGTTCTTTCACATTTGAATTCTGAAACTTTTCACAGACAGCACACTTCGAAACACATTGTTCAATATCCTGATTCATCCGTGGCCAGTAGAATATTGTTGCAGCACGCTTTTTGGTTTTGGTTATTCCTCCGTGAGTTTCATGCAGCAAATCTAGCATCTGAGACCTCAAACTATAAGGCACAAAAATCCTTTCCTCATTGAATATGATTCCGTTGTCTTCGTAAAGCTGGTCTTTAAACCTCCAATAGTATCGTAGCTCCTCAGGTAATTTGGACCGATCATTAGGCCAACCTTCCAAATATAGCTGCTTTAGCCTAGGCAGAATTGGATCCTTGCTGGTTTCATTTTGAAATTCTGCGATCCTGTCCTCGGAAACGTTAATGGTATGAACGACGTAGTCCAAACTGGAGGATTTCGGTTCTTCCGAGCTCACGAATGCTCTGGAAAGAAAATCTGCCAAATACATGTACATTCCTGGGACATAACATAACTTAAGATTGTACATGGATAACTTCATTTTGATTCGTTGAAGTCTCGATGCATGAATAAAGCAACCAACGGTTTATGATCCGTCTGCACGTTAACATCTCGACCATAGATGTATTGATGATACTTCTTACATGCAAACAATATCGCCAGGAAATCTTTCTCCACCTGCCCATAGTTCTGCTCACTCGGTGAGAAGCTTCTCGAACTGTATGCTACCGGTTTTCCTTCCTGCGTTAAACACGCACCCAATCCACATTTGGATGCATCAGCCTGGATAGTCACTTCCTTCTCAGCATCGAAAATGCTCAGAACTGGTGCCTTGGTTATCAAATCTTTTATTCGGTTAACCGCTTCTGTATGGATAGGCAGTAGAGTGATGCAAAATTTGAAATTTTTGCTCCACAATACTTAAACGATTCCAAATCGGATCCTGACTAACCTCTCAAAATTTGAACCCATTTGGTGAGAAACTGAGATGGCACAAACCATTTGAAGTTTGTATGGGAATTACTATGGTAAAACCAAGATTTTTGGTCATGCCTATCTAATAATTCACCATATCGGTCTGCTTCAAAAACTTTCAACTGTACTTATAGGAAATTTTCCCAGCTACAACTTTTTCCAAAACCACTTTTTGATTAAATGCAAGGATCGATAGTTATTAATGGTTCCATGCACTGATGTCTTATGATCATGCTCAATCAACTGCTCAGCAGGCAACATTGGTGTTTCTGGGGCGTTGAACAGGACACAAAAATCATGGCTACTATGTCACACTGCAAAATACAGTGTTGCCTGCAGAGCAGCTGCTTGATCATGTCATAAGTTTACCAATCTCTTAAATAATTAATAAGTTTTTCCTGTCTCATTTTACATAGAAACAATCTTGAGCAAAGTTGTAGCTGAGAAAATTTTCTATACGAATGGCTATCGAACTGTTTCGCATCTCAATATGGGAAAAGACTAGAAGGCAATGAACAAAAAGTTGAGATTTCCCATAGTAATTTACATGTAAACTTCAAATGGCTTGTGCGAAGTCTGTTTCTAACCAAATGAGTTGTAACTTTGGAGGCTAATCAGGACCCGATTTGAAACCATTTAAGCACTGTGGAGCTAAAAAGTCAAATTTTGCATCAGTCTAATAGGCAGCCACTGGAAAACTGTATCCTTCTTAAGTAATTCTCTCAATGGTGTCGTGACTTCAGACAAACGTCGAAGAAAATTTCGAAGGTAATTTATTGAGCCGAGAAAACGTTGAGGCGCCTTCACATTCCTAGGTGTTTCAATCTCCGCAATTGCCTTTGTGCGTTCTGGATCGGGCTCCATTCCGTTCTTCGAAAAAATATGCCCCACGTATTTCACCTTCTGTACTCTCAGCTGAATTTTCGCAGCATTAAATTTGGCGTTCACCTCAGCAGCCCTCCGTAACACTGCGCGAAGACGTCGATCATGCTCCTCGCGTGTCCTCCCCGTGATCAAAATATCGTCGATATAAATAATCACTCCGTCGATATCACCGAAAAAATATTCATTCCACTTTTGGAACATTTCTGCTGAAACACTCAATCCAAACTGCAGCCTCAAGAATTTGAAAATTCCAAACGGGAACAAATATCACTAGATGCGTCATCCAGCTCAAGATGATAAAATCCGTCCTTGAGATCCAGCACAGTGTAAAACTCAGCACCACACAACGTCGACGCAAGACCCTCCAAAGTTGGAATTTGGTAGAAATCCCTTCTAAGAGCTGCATTCAATTCCGAGGGATCAAGGCACACTCTTATCGATCCATTTGGTTTCTCCACAATGGTCATGTGGTGGACCCACCCCGTCGGATTTTCCACTTTACGAATGATTCGTTCCTGCTGCATATCCTGTTGTTTCATCTTTAGCTTCCCTTTCAGTGCTAATGCTATTCGCCGAGGTGGGTGCTGAACCGGAACTGCATTGGGTTTAACTGATAGGTGACATTGGCGAGTAAATTTTCCAACTCCTTCAAATACGGTTCCATACTTCAGAACAAGATCATTGGTGGTTTCATATTCTATCGTGTCAATGCTTGGTGTGCATCGTTTTATTAATCCAAGCTGCACACATGTTGTGAGGCCCAGAATCGGCTGTTTACTTACATCTGTAATCCAGAATTCATCAATTAGTGTTTGACCATTATAAACAAATTTCAAATCTACTATAGCTTTTGGTCTATACAATTGGCCTCCATAGGTACGAAACGACAACAAAGGTTTTGTCTGAACATTTACTCGCATCTTTTCAAAAATATCACAAGGAATAAAATTAACATCTGACCCACAATCAAGCTTAAAATCTAACATCATATTTTCAACCTGTAATTTAGTAAACCAACGTTCTTTCTTGATATTTACCAAGTTTACAGGTGGTAATTCTCTAACCACTGAGCTGACTACGACGTCATCTGATTTTCCGGGTTCATCGGCCCAGCCTCGTGATGTGGAATTTGACGAGCCTCCGGGATTCATCATGCATATTTCTTGATTCTGCATCGCACTACTCCTACAAGCCCGTTCAAAATGATGCATCCTACTGCATCTCGTACATTGCTGACCAAATGCTGAATCAAACAATAGGTGCATTGTACCAGGTTTCTACCACTTTGGGTTCCTCCAAACGATCCCCGATTATTTCGTAATGAGCCCCGTGTTGACACTATTCTGTTGACAGCTTCTACAGCAACATTGTTTGCCGCTCCGAAGTTTATGTTCTTTAACTGTTTACTTTTCGTTTCATCCAATCTTGCGGCTTCAATAGTGTCCTGCAAAGACACATCCTTTGAACAATCCTTCGTGATCAGCTTATCCCGCAATTCCTTTCTTTGGCATCCAAAAATGATACGATCTCTTATCATTTTATCTGGTTCGAGAGAGTTACAATCTTTCACCAGCGTTCGCAAATCTGTCAAAAAGTGCTCGAATGGTTCATCTTCTCTTTGTGAGCGTATACGTGATCATATACAACAGTATTGATTCAGGTCCATATCGCAAATCATCCAAAACGCTAATGTAAATAATTCTATCGAACATCATTTGCAGATCTCAGCTGACAAACGAGGTGGAAACATATTGCCTACAATTCCATATCAGTTCCATATGGAAAAAGTAGGCATTGAGAAAATGGCAGTTTAAGTTAAGAAGTGAAAGTTTCATGTAAATGTTTAAAAAATCATAATAGGCTAATCGATCAAACCATGACTGCTACCGAGTAAACAGACGATCGCGTGACACACATCGAGAGTAACCTGCTTCTGTTGACAGCCGATTGAACACGCTGATTGCCAGAACTTTACTGAAGTTGCCTAACCGTCAGTTGTGTTACGTATCATCGGCAGTTCTGAGACTTATTATCACTGATTATCAGGGTGACGCCATTAACCGCACGACCACGAAGCCCAGATGTTTAAAAAATTAAGGAAAGTCTGGAAAACATAATGGAAGTTTAGGGAGTTCAAGAGAAATGTCACGGAACTGCACAAAAAGTCAGGAAGCTTAGAGATCCTCAGGACAATTTTATTAATTTCATGATAATGCCAGGAACATAATCAGCAGGGTAGCGAGTAATCCAGAAAATATATGAGAGCTTCTACGTGGTCCACTAAAAATGTAGAATCATCAAAGAAATACCGATGATTGCGGAGAAGTTTCATAAAAGGATATAATAAGGAAGCTTTTGTTATTTTTCGGGCACTCAGAGGAATTTTAAGAAATTCAAGACGGCTCCATCAGCATCATGGAAACTACATGAACTTTTGAGAAGTTGTGGGAACTTCTGGAATATAAAAAAGAAACATTATGGAATTCCAAAGAGAAAAATTATGAAAACTTTAAAGGTGTTCCAACAACTCCAGCGAATATCTTAAGGTACGTCACAATAACTATAGGATCGCTCAGTCTTTCGGGTAAGTTTAACGATCTGTGAAGGTTAGTTACGACAAATTCAGGGCAGCACCATAAATATCAGCAAAATTTTGAAATTTTTTGAGAAATTTCAAGAATTTCAGGAATTTTACGAAAAAGAATACCTAGAAATTTTCGAACATTTTAGACATACTTTGGGAAATTCGGAAGATCGGTGATTTTAAGGGAAACTTTAATATGTTTAAGACATTTTTATTAATTTGAGGACAGTCCTAGTTTCTAAAAAAATATAATAACTTCAGGGTAGCTTCGATAACATCGTGAATATCAAAAACAAGGAAAATAGACTTCAATAAAATTGTAGGAATATTACAGCATTTCGAAAAAAAACGTAGGGAATTTTCGAAAACTCTAGCAAAGTTCCAGGAGATTCCGTATCGAGCGCTGAGCCAGTTAACAGCGTCCTGGTCTCTTCATACGACACTCGTTTTTTTACCGCGTTTCCATCGCTCTCGTGTTAAAAAAAGTGTTCAGGTGAATCGCGCACGGTTTTCGGAAGCAGCTATCGTAAGCTGAGTCTTACGTATAGACTGTCCATCTTTAACCCAGTGATTGATCATCATAAAATCATCACCATCATCATCGCACCATCTCCGTCAATAGCAGCAATAGTAGCAGCAGCAAACGGAATACCTAGCTGCACCGGCTGATAGGTTGTTTACACAACCGGCACAAGTATAGTACAATACATTTTGCAAGTCCATTGCCTCCCTATTGTAGTTTTGTTTTGCCTCGTGGCGCGTGGCTCTGTCTCTCACCCCTGGTAAGGGAGTATGGTTCATAGTGAGACAACTTGTTGCAACTAGATATAAGTTTTTTTTTTGTTTCGATTTTTTTTTTTTTTCTTTTTGATTTGTTCGTACGTCGGGCAAAAAATTTAATTACTAGTAATTAAAATTAATTAATTAGTGAAGGTTTTTATTTTTTTCCTTCTTAAGCGGTTGCGCACCGCTTTTGCGCAACACTTATGGCATCTTCCGATGCCAACGTTGCGCGAACCAGGTATTACCAACCACTTTCGAAAGGACCATGGGTTGTCTTTTTTCGGCCTAAAAATAAACCCTTGAAAACTCTCGATATTTCGAGAGACTTGCTGCGTAAGTATCCGGGAATCTTGGTACATAAGGAGAGATTCAACAAACTGCGTGTAGAAGCACCGAATTATGATGTAGCAAATAAAATTGCTGATCACGAGTTGTTTAGTGTTGAGTACAACATCTACATCCCTTCTCGAGATGTGGAGATAGAAGGCGTGGTATCCGACGCGAGTCTGTCTGTCGAGGACTTGAAATGTGCCTCGGGTTGTTTTAAAAACAGAAAAGTCACAAGCGAGCTTGTAAAGATACTGGATGTTAGGCAACTGCATTCAGTGTCTTTACAAGATGGCAAGAAAGTTTATCAGCATTCAGACTCGTTTCGGGTGACTTTTGCTGGTTCAGTTCTCCCAAACTTTGTCAAAGTTGATGGTGCTTTTTTTCCGGTGCGGTTGTTTGTACAGAGGGTTTATAATTGTACCAACTGCAAAAGGCTGGGACACTCGGCCAGCCATGGCGGCAACAACACTCGTTGTGGCAAATGTGGTGAAAACCACAAAGAGGATTCTTGCCACAAAGAATCAGTAAAATGCGCTTACTGTGGCGAGAATCCTCACCCCTTGCAGGAGTGCCCGATGTACAAACAGCACTCCGATAAAGTGCAGCGTTCAATCTCTGGACGCTCCAAGCAGACATATGCTCAAATGTTGAAGGCTGCATCAGCCGTCCAAGATGCAAACCAATTTTCGGTTTTGTCAGCTGAAGAATCGGACTCTGACTCATCCGATGAAGGTGATTCTACGGTGGTACACGCACCTTCAAAAATAGACGGTTCCTCAAAAAGAAAATGCCCCTCCCCGAAAGTGCGCCGTAAGAAAACTAAAATCACCACCAGAAGATTGCCAAATTCCCAGGGTAATGGGGATGAAAAAACAAAACCGAAGGCTCCTGCTGATCCAATCCCTGGATGCAGCAAGAATTTTCCGACATTGCCCAACAAAGATAAAAGAAATAAAAAAGCTGCTCCTCAAACTTCTCAAAAGAAATCCAAGTCCGAACGAGGTTTGCTAGCTTTTTCGGACATTGTGGAATTCATATTAAACATGTTCAACATACAAGACCCTCTAAGAAGCTTAGTTTCTGCCTTGCTTCCAACGTTAGAATCATATCTTAAGCAATTGACTGTTTCATGGCCCCCCCTTGCATCAATCATATCTTTCGATGGATAATTCGTCGAACGAGGTTGAAGATATGATCACTGTGCTACAATGGAACTGCCGTAGTCTAGTGCCTAAACTAGACTCGTTCAAATTTTTACTTCACAATTCTGATTGTGATATATTCGCTCTCTGTGAAACATGGCTTTCTTCCGATAAAGAACTCAACTTCCACGATTTTAACATTATTCGCCTGGATAGAGACGATTCTTATGGAGGAGTACTTTTAGGGATCAAAAAGTGCTACCCTTTCTACAAAATTTCCCTTCCTGCTCTATCAGGCGTCGAAATCGTCGCTTGCCAAATAAATGTGAATAACAAAGACCTTTGCATAGCTTCAGTTTATGTTCCACCAAGAACCTCCATTAGCCGTAGTCAACTCTGGAATCTAGTTTCGATTCTTCCATCCCCAGTATTAATTCTAGGTGATATGAATTCCCATGGTACTGGGTGGGGCGATCTATACGATGACAATAGAGCGGCTATTTTTTACGATTTATGCGACGATTTCAACTTGACTATTTTGAACACTGGTGAAGCGACACGTATAGCAAAACCTCCAGCTCGAGAAAGCCGACTCGACCTATCTTTGTGTTCAAGATCGCTATCATTGGATTGTCAGTGGAAGGTTATCAATGATCCCCATGGTAGCGATCATTTGCCAATCATCATTTCAATTAAGTGTGCCCCTCACTCTGCAGAACCATCTCGTGTTCCATTTGATCTTACAAGGAACATAGATTGGCAGAAATATGCAACGGCGGTGACAATCGGTGCCGAATCAATAGATACACTTCCACCATTGGAAGAATATCGATTCCTCGCCGATTTGATATACAAAAGCTCACTGGAAGCACAAAAAAGAAAAGTTCCAAGTGCGCCCTTCAAAAGGAGACCAGCCACACCTGGATGGGACGAAGAATGCACAAAATTGTATTTAGAAAAATCTGATGCTTTCAAAGCTTTTCGTAGACACAAAACCTCCACATACTTCGAGGAATATTCAAAGCTTGAAACAAAGCTGAAACAAATAATCAAAGCAAAAAAACGCGGTTATTGGCGCAATTTCGTCGAGGGACTCTCACGAGAAACCTCAATGAACACCTTGTGGAGGGTGGCTCGCAACATGCGTAACCGCTCATCTTCTAATGAGAGTGAAGAATACTCCAACCGATGGATATTCGATTTCGCTAAAAAGGTCTGTCCGGACTCAGTTCCAGCACAACACATTCTTCGAGAAGCGTCTCCGAGCGGCAGCTCTCTGGATAGACCATTCACAATGCTGGAATTCTCTATGGCTCTTCTTTCATCAAACAACTCCTCACCGGGAAGCGATATGATTAAATTCAATCTTCTGAAAAATCTCCCAGACATCGCTAAAAGACGCTTGCTAGACTTATTCAATTCCTTACTAGAAAATAACATTGTACCGCCTGAATGGAGACAGGTCAAAGTAATAGCCATTCGAAAACCTGGCAAACCAGCGTCTGACCATAACTCATACCGTCCGATTGCAATGCTTTCGTGCATTAGGAAATTGTTGGAGAAAATGATCCTTCGGAGACTCGATCAGTGGGTCGAAGCAAATAACTTGCTATCAAATACACAGTTTGGGTTCCGCAAGAGCAAAGGAACAAACGATTGTCTAGCGCTGCTTTCCACAGATATTCAACTGGCCTTTGCACACAAGGAGCAATTGGCTTCAGTATTCTTGGACATTAAGGGGGCTTTTGATTCAGTTTCCATTGAAATTCTGTCAGACAATCTGCACAGATGTGGACTTTCTGGAATTTTAAATAATTTCTTGTACAATTTGTTGTCAGAAAAGCAAATGAACTTTTCCCTTGGACAACTGACAACTTCCAGAATTAGCTACATGGGCCTGCCCCAAGGCTCATGTCTCAGCCCTCTTCTTTATAACTTTTATGTCAAAGATATCGACAACTGTTTGGCAGAACAATGCACGCTTAGACAACTTGCAGATGACGGTGTGGTTTCCGTAAGAGGTCCACATGCCGTGGACTTGCAAGGACCATTGCAAAGTTCCTTAGATAACTTGTCGTCTTGGGCTAGGAATCTAGGGATCGATTTCTCGCCGCAGAAAACTGAACTGGTAGTGTTTACTCGAAAGCGGTACCCAGCCCAAATGCAGCTTAATCTTTTGGGCAGAAACATTACCCAATCATTGTCTTTCAAGTACCTTGGGGTCTGGTTTGATTCAAAGTGCACTTGGAATGCCCATATTACGTATTTGAAGCAAAAATGTCAGCAGAGGATCAACTTTCTCCGTTCAATTTGCGGCACATGGTGGGGTTCTCATCCGGGAGACCTCATAACGCTTTATAAAACAACTATTCTCTCTGTTCTAGAGTACGGCTCTTTCTGCTTTCTCTCGGCAAGAAAATGTCACCTAATAAAATTGGAACGAATTCAATATCGTTGTCTGCGTATTGCTCTAGGCTGTATGCACTCAACGCATAACATGAGTCTCGAGGTTCTGGCAGGAGTAACACCCCTCCAGAACCGTTTCTGGGAGCTCTCTCTCAGAATACTAATCAAATGCGGAGTGACGAACACACTTATAATTGCTAATTTTGAAGAAATTCTTGGGCTGAACACACAATCTCGATTTATGAGAATCTACCACCACTACATATCATCAGATATGTGTCTTCTTTGTTATACTCCAGACCGTGTTCACTTCACCAATCGCAGTTCCTCAATTGAATATGATCTGACCATGAAACAAGCAACTCATGGGATTCCCGATCAACTTCGACCTATTATTATTCCGCGTATTTTTACTGAAAAGTACCAACAAGTCAATTGCATGAAAAGATATTTTACAGACGGGTCTCGTCTCAGTGGATCCACTGGCTTCGGTGTCTTCAATGAAAACTCTAGCGCCTTCCGCAAACTCCAGGAACCTTGTTCCGTTTTTGTTGCTGAGCTGGCAGCAATCAACTTCGCATTGGGGATGATTTCCAACATGCCCGCAGACCATTACTTCATCTTCACGGATAGTCTCAGTTCGATTGAGGCTATTCGGTCGATGAAACAAGGTAGGCACTCATCTTATTTCCTTTCAAAGGTAAGGGAGCAGATGTGTGTGCTGGTCGAAAGATCATATATGATTACCTTTGTATGGGTCCCCTCACATTGCTCAATCCCAGGCAATGAGAAGGCGGACTCTCTCGCAAAGGTGGGCGCGCAGGAAGGCGAATTTTATGACAGGCAAATTTCACACGATGAATTTTACCATTTAGTGCGTCAGAGTACCCTTTCGAGTTGGCAAACCGATTGGGACAATGGAAATCTTGGACGGTGGTTACATTCAATTATTCCTAATGTTTCTTCGAGAGCGTGGTTTAAAGGCTTGGGCTTAAGTCGTGACTTCATTCGCGTGATGAGTAGACTTATGTCCAACCACTACTCGCTAGATGCTCATCTCAATAGAATAAACCTCGTGGACAGCAACATCTGTCGGTGTGGAAACGGTTACGATGACATCGATCATGCAGTTTGGCAATGTACGGATAATTACGCCGCCAGAGAGCGACTTTTGAATACCCTTGAGGCCCAAGGAAGACAACCCTATGTTCCTATCAGAGACGTGTTGGGAACTCGCGATATCTGCTATATGCAGTCGGTTTATGTATTTCTTCAAATGTCTAGTATAAGAATTTAATTCCTTTGTCTGTTGTCTCTCTTTATTAGTTTTTGTTTGTCTTGTCCCCCCGTCTCGATGAGTCTCATCGTCGCCCACTGGTCACCCACCATAGCCGGTCGAACTCCAGACGAAACTAGAACCGCACTACCATTCATACTGGCGACAACGCTCTGATGAGACAACGAAACCTTACCCCCAAGCTCCTCCCCTGATCCTATCCTTCGACAATGTACCTCTCTAACCTCGAGTAAGCCGCGAGTATTCGGCCCAACTCCTACTAGACATAGAATTAAGTGAATTTTGTTACAAACAAAGAACAATGAACTATCGGCTCCGTAAAGCTAACGCGATTGAGCCTTCCAAATAAACATACTGGTTAAAAAAAAAAAAAAAGTTCCAGGAAAGGTAAATGTATGACTTGTTTATGCTCATGTAAGATATTTCTGAGAACCCCTCCCTCCAATGTAAGAATATTTTTAACACCAGTTCTCCACCTGCTCTTATGCTTATGTTATTATTAGTTGGCCTATATGATATGATAACCCGAAATTTGCAAAATTTTAGTCTCATGCCTTTAAAAACTATCTCAATTAGATTGTTTTAAAATTATTGTAAACGTGTGCCCTGGGCACTGGTAAAACCTTGAGTTTGTTGGATTATTTAGGCTACCAGGTCCCAAGGATGGTCTAGATCTTTACCTCATTGGAAATATGCACACTAGTATTACCAGATCAGTGGTAATGTGGACCAAAAGTGTATTTAAAATAAGCGGGATTTGCTTTTTGTTCTGAACTGATTATTGATGATTAATTACAGCATTTGTAAAAAGTTAGAATGTTGCGTTTATTTTTTTTTTTTTGCTTTATTAGAGAGATTTTCAGCCTTGGTCTGGTTCATCTCTTAGAGCATTTAATTTTAAAGATTCAGGCTTTATGAATAATTGTTTCATTGTGGTTTTTTTTCTCTTACTGGCCACTGGTTTTGGAATTTATGGCTTGGTGGCAATTTTGCTTATATAAATTTCTAGAACAACCTACTTTCAAAAATGGTGTCGAAAATTGATCGAAAGTTGCCGAAGAAGCGATAGAGACCATCGAAGAACCAAGTATGCTGGTGGAACGAAAGCACCAACAGCTTCAAAGTTATGAGACGATATTTAGAAGTCGGTGTACCCTCAAGAATACCAACAATAACATTGTAATGTACATAATCACAAATGTACAATGTACACAGGTAGTTTCTTACCAAGTCCTCGGCAACGTGGCAGATAATCTTAGTTTCACGCACCCACTTGCAAATAGTAGATGTCGTCACACAACGTAAACAAAAAGATTGTCCTTCACTACTGTAATGGTATTTCTCCATGGGAAACCAACTTATTGTTTCACCATTTGTGGATGACAAACAACAGGCAAGAATGTTATATGAAAAGAGCGAATTTATGAGTTTCGTGGTGAAATGAAATAAATCCAAACGAATTGAAACCGATTGATGGAGGTTAATTTTTTATATAATCAAATGGAAATAAAAATACATTGCAGTCTTTTATTTTATTTTGTTCTTTAATATAATCAGGCTTCAGATTATTATTTTTTTTTATTAAAGTTGTGCGATGAAGGCTTGCCATGAGCCGTATAAATAAAAAGAGTATACTTTCCCGTATTTCTATGTTCTTGTGCTCTTGTCTGTGTTAATCACCAAAAAAATCAACGTTGGGATATTTTTCGAACGACTTGAAATAGCATCCTATAAGCATCTGCAGCATTCATCAACATGTTTTTTTTTGTCACTATCAGGACATACTTTGGAGCAGAATTTAGTAAACAATCATCGAAATATATTGATAAAATTGTGCATCGATTTCATTTAAAATTCCGGCTTGAGGAATATGCCAAAAACTTAGGAAGCAATAAGAATTCCATCCGCAAAAAAATACAAAATTGGTTTTATTTTGTGGTGAGCACAAACATTCTGTGAATCCATCTAAAATTGAAGAAATAAATAAAATTATATTATCTAAATTATTTAAGGGTCACACAAAAAATATTCATAATGAACTTCTAAAACGAATAAATTGTCTTCTTGAACTTCTAAAACGAATGATTGTCTTTTGTTACACACTTCCGTATCATTAATGTTATTCCTCACCAAACTTAAAGCCTCAAGAAACAGATGAGTCCACAAGTTCGTATGTTCTATTATTTAGTTTCACAGTTATGGGCACAGTGACAATGACTACTCAAATACCATGAAGAACATTGGAAAATTTAGTGATCATATAAGTGAAGTGGTTGTTAATCAGAATTTTAAAAATTGAAAATTTAGTCAAATTGAACAATATATCACATATTTAGCATAAATGCATTTAAGGCCTTAAGAGGTAGCTCTAAGGCCAGAAGGTCCCGAAGAAATGTGCTCAGCTTTTTGGCTCAACTATGGTACTTTCTTTGGTCCCAAGCTAATCGATGCACCCCTCGAAAGATAGGAAAATCCACGAACCCCTCATTTTATCTATCAAACTTTCATAGCAAATCAATACATATATAGTGTAGTCCTAGAATGGGGTACGTTACCAATTTAAAATCGTTAGTTTCCACCGGTTGCTAGTACGCTCTTACTTGCTGCAAAACCTTTCTTCTTTTTTCATCATCGACGATAATAGTAATATCATCGAAAACACCGAAAGTATTCTTGATAAATTCTCATTTGTTCCTATACATTCGATGACCATCATATAATTTCGTTTCACAAATCATATGTTTATAGCTTTTGGATCTGTACTGCTCAAATACATATGCTACACCAAATATTAAAAAAAAGTTTCATGAACCGATTATGTAGTGTGCATACTACTGAGAATCAAATTGACATTTATTGCCGGCATCACTCGAGTTCGTATGTCGCTAATGTTAAGTTTTATGTCGGACGTCGCGTATCCGTTTTGGTTGGCACGCGACAATAAGATGAATTTTATTTACTGTACATCATTTCCAGATTCGCCCTATTCAGATAACATTTCTGAAATTTGTGAGTTTGACAGAACCACGAGCACCAAATTTTCGGGGTCCACTTCTTACAAACTTTATTAATTTTATTGTATATATTTATATAATGTATTCGAACTAACCAATTTAAGTTTCATCCCCACCCACTTTTCCCCTGCGGCAGCTAATTCAGCTAAGATTTGTCGAAATGTTGCCCTAGCGGTGGCGTTCCTACACGTCGCCCTGTTGCACATTCGTGAATTACACAGAACTTGTTTAACCTGCTGCTAAAAATGCTGTGATGCCAACCCCCTGTCTACTGGTATAGCATTGATGTTGTCTAAACACACCAGAGACCTGGCCCTTGACCCCCTTCTTTACTACAAAATGAAAATTAAAATTTAATGAATTTTAAACGTGTGCATCTGTTGGACCCTATGAATTCAAATTGTCACCAAATTTACTTCAGAATTGTCCTTAATCATATATTTAGTTCTCACCAATTTCGTCTAAACGAAACGAAACGATACGAAATTTTCAATTTCCGGTAATAACAATTAGATTTTGCAAAACCATTTTAAGCATGTTCAGCTTGTTGCTTATTACAACCAGAACATAAATGTTTCGTGAAATTCCGTCTTATTGTACATACCCTTGCCATCTTCATTTGTAAGTATGGTAAAATGTATAAAAATTCACACATTGCTCAATATTACCCGCTGGGAAAACTATGCATAACAACTTTGTCAAAGACTGCAAATCGATTCAACTTCTGTGCAAAAAGTTAGTTACCATTCAGCAAACAGCATTTAGCGGAGCAACCCAAGCACAACCTCGCTGACCTCATGAATACCTGCTGGTAAATACGTGGAGCATTACTATACTTGACCAAATTTAAATTTAAATCCATAGGCCAACATTAGAGCCATTTCCCCTAATTAGGAATAGTAAGCTTTGTAAAATGTGCTCAAATCCACAATGTAGGTAGGTAGGTAGTAGGTAGAGAATAGCAGAACATATTTGATAACAACATAATTTATTTTCAGCTCTAAGTCAAAACTTCAACAGATCTACATTATCATAACTAACTGTTCTTAAATTATCTTCATGCATATGATATTTAATCCATTTATTTTACTTTACTGCAGCATAATCCTAACACTATTCTTTTTTGGTATCAGGCAGCAGCAAAAGATAAACCTGTTCTTAGCTTTATTACTGACTTATTTAAAAACATAATGATTGCCAGGAACGCCGACTGAGTGTATCCTATAGCCTAACTTTCAACTAAAAAAATCCTAAATTTCTGTGACATTTATGTTGAGTCGTAGAGTTCTCTGCATCTGTCTTAAGTAAATGTTGGCCTAACATTCCTTCCCCATCCCCACCATTTGGAAGAACGTGGCCAGGACAGCTCTAAGCTGCTGGAAGGAGAAACATCCTTTATCTAAGAGTTAGTGATTAATCCCAAATCTAAATCCTAAAACAGTGCCGGATAGAGGTGAGTCTTCTTCTTAACAGTAGTTTGGAGCTCGTACCATTTAAGAATTTGTGCAGCCTGTTCTAAGCTATGCTAAATTCACAATGAACACTAAGTTGAGGAGGTTACCAAATAATTTCACGAAGAAGATTTGAAATGTTGTAAGTAGTTAATAACAATATCTCCAAAACATTACAAATGAACCTGAAGCAAAACTTCAGAAGTTGTAAATGTGTCCATTGAACATAGGAAATACCGTTCTGAAAGATGAAAGTCGCAGCTTATCAATAATGGTGTACTGAGACCCACTGACTACCCTTTTCTCCAAGCAGTTTGCACCTTCCTGGGGCACACGTGTTCGAAACTGTCTCACGTTGATTCAGCAATGAAGAAGTCTCACAACTCAACAGTCGTCACCATCAGCACCATCATTCCGGCATCGACCGGCTGTTTCATATGATCCGACACTTGGTTGCGATTTACACCTCAAAACGTCGCTCCACCAACACCACAGTCACACCCTGGCCGCAGTTGACAAATTACATATGCGAAGTTACAAACGGATCCCGGCTGACGGTATGAAAGGCGATCGCTATTTAGCATTAAAATGGGGTGCCCTGTATGCCTTGTCTATAAACGGAGCGGACGGAAGGTAGGTCCGCTGATGACAAAAGAAGTTTCCAAACGACGACAGCGTGTAACTGGGGAAGCTACTTTACAATGGAGCGTATTCTTTTCTTATGTGACGGCCGTGCAAGTGTTGACTGCGTTTGAAGAATACTATTTATCGGCATGGCTGACCCCGTCTAGGAATAGGTTATTTCTCGTAGGAAAATTATTTACCTTCAAACATTGGGAAGGATTTAGATTGCTGTGAAACGAGGGAACCAACAAGGTATTGATAGAATTTTACTTGGAATATATAAATTTCACATTCATTTGGTTAAAAGGGTACCATATTGGCTTTGCTGGAATTTTACCGAAGGTTAGGGTGGACCCGATATATTAAGATTTGTGTCAACATTAATAGTTACCTTGTGGAGCGTCTTACAATCATAAAGCACCTTCATCGTTTCCTTTGCTTCCAGTTATATGGAAAGAAGTGCGATATGTATAATAAACAGTATTTTATTCATATCAACTGACTGCCTACAACGACGACTGGATTGATGAATCGCGCGGGCTTTCTTGAAAGGGGAGCGAGTTGTGGTGTAAGCACAGCTGGCCGGAAGGATTGATGGAAGACATGGGTGGTGAGAATGAGATGGATATCCAAGTGACCCCTTTCCAATTCACTATTGGTAGGAGTGAACGAGTTTAGGGATTGCGCAATTTGGTAGGGTACGGCAAGATTTCGTCATCAACTTAATTTGTGTTTCGATTCTTAAATCAGTTTAACGTCAATTTCTCTCATGTCAGTCAGTAATTATTTAAAACTTAATAGGGTAAAAGACAGCTTCGTCAAAATCTTTACTTTTTATCGTCAGGGAGGAGTGATTAACCCATTGTCTATATCTTGAGGTCAATATGACCCCAGGCAAATTTTGCAATCTTGATTATTCATCAAAACGATTTTTACTCTGACATTTTTGCATGTTAAAGTCTTCTAGATATGCTTGCCTCTTAATTGAGACATATCTCGAATTTTCGGGTTTCTTCCGTTCTGGAGGATTTTTGCAATGAACTTAGCTTTTGTTTAGATGTACCAAAAATAAAGTAAATTAATTAATTAATTAATTATGAATGTTTATAGATATTTATTTGTTTGTTTGAATATTTATTAATTCATTGTTTTATTAAATTATTATTTTTTTTATTTATTTATTTTATCATTTTTTTATTTATTTATTCATTCATTTATTGAAATAATAAATATACATGAAAAAAAATCAATAAATAAATAAATCAATCATTCAATTGATACAAAATAAGATAATTAATAAATAAATAAATAAATAAATCTATAAATCAATAAAAAATAAAAAAAAATAAGTATATCAATAAATAAATAAATAAATAAATTAGTAAATAAATCAATAAATAAATTTATCAATTAATTAAAGAACACACAAATAAACAAATTCATAAATTAAATACAAAGAAATAAATTAATTAATTAAAATATTAATTAGCTGATTAATTGGTTAAAAAACAAATAAATAAGAAAGTAAATAAATAAAATATCATGCTTAACATAGCAGAGCAGAGCACTAGTAAGTACTTTGAGAAGCACTAGAAGATCTTCTTTGAGTAGGTCTCCTGCCGCATGGCATCCGAATATGACCCAAAACATCTTTCAAATTATGAGGCCTCAGGAGTTGGCTCAAACTATGAGTCCCTAAGCGAATACCCATACCTGTGAAAGATGCCCATAACACTAATAGACGTATTTTTATGCTGTCTGGAATATCCAAGCAACCATGGGCACTATATTTCGCCTTTTTCGCTATATACAGCTGAGCAACGGCTTTACCAATGTCTGTAAGTTCTGGTGAGGCCCATGTAAGACAGAAAGGGACACTTATTTGGCTTATTGGTAACATGGGCAGTAGACTGATACAAAATTTTAAATTTCCGCTCCACAGTGCTCAAACGGTTCCAAATTGGGCCTTTAGCCTCCCCAAATTTGAACTCATTTAGTAAGAAACTGACTTGGCACAAACCATTTGAAGTTTATATGGGAATTACTATGAATTACTCAAAATTAACCCGTTCACTCTACTTTGGAAAATGAAAGCTGCACTTGTTGAAATTTTTTTCAGCTACAACTTTGTTCAAGACCAATTTTCGATCAAATGTAGGGAACAAAAATTATTCAAGTCACTGATGTCTTATGATTATGCTCAATCAACTGTTCAGCAGGCAACATTGGTGTTTATGGCGCGTAGAATTGATGATAAAAATTATGGCTACTATGTCACACTGACGAATACAGTGTTGCCCACAATACAGTTGCATAATCTTGCCATGAGATTGTTAACCTCTTAAACAATTCATAATTATTTAATTTGACTTTTGGCTGAAAAACAATTCTCTTCAAAGTTGTAGCTGATAAAAATTCCCATAAGAATAGCAGTAGAATTTGTTAACAGTACAATATGTAAAAAGACTAGAGTTCAATGAACAACAATTTGTGTTTTCCCATAGTAATTTCCATATAAACTTCAAAAGGTTTGTGCCAAGTCAGTTTCGTATCAAAAGAGTTTAAACTTTCGGAGGCTCATCAGGACCCGATTTGAAACCATTTGAACACAGTGGAGCGAAAATTTCAAATTTTATATCAGTCTAATGGGCAGACTCATGTTAGTTCTGGATTTTACTATTTCTAGGCAGCTTTATCCCGCATTATTCCAGAAATTGATCGATAAAAATGTCTTTATTGGACCCATAAAGTCTCCAGACAAAACCTATTATGCCTCCTAATAATTTGTCCATTAGGGACCTATGTCTTTAGACCTCCGGAGTTCCTGTGAGGTATTTTAAATTGTGCCTCCACATCGGTAAAGTTAAATAAGTTAACTAACATAATGCTTTTGACAGCTTCTTCCGACAAACAACCCTCCTTGGCAAGCCCTCTTCAACTTCATCCTTACCAACGTTACTTCGTCCTATGCGTCAAACCATTTTCTTGCTGTTCCTGTCAACCTCGAGTGCGCGTAGGGTAAACAACATCGCGGTTACCACACTGGGAAAAAAATTTCGATCATCTGACCACCCCCCAAACGCGATTAGAGGCATATTTACGGAGATAAATCTATTTAAAGGTTTGGGAAATCCACCAGCCGTCAAGTTAAGAATTCTGAAATATTTCATACTGGGAAATCCGGATATAAAAATTTCGCGATAAGAGGCATATATACGGAGATAAATCGATTTAAAGGTTTGGGAAATCCATCAGCCGCCAAGTAAAGAATTTTAAAATATTTTACACAATTCTGACCATCTGAACACCCCCCAAATCACGATTAGAGGCATATTTACGGAGATAAATCGATTTAAAGGTTTGGGAAATCCACCAGCCGACAAGTGAAGAATTTTAAAATATTTTGTACTGGGAAATGCGGGTATAAAAATTTTGACCATCTGAACACCCCCCAAATCGCGATTAGAGGCATATTTAAGGAGATAAATCGATTTAAAGGTTTGGGAAATCCACCTACCGACAAGTAAAGAATTTTGAAATATTTTATACTGAGAAATACGGGTACAAACATCGATTTAAAGGTTTGGGAAATCCACCAGCCGATAAGTAAACAATTTTGAAATATTTTATACTGGGAAATCCGGGTATGATAATTTCGACCATCTGAACACCCCCCAAATCGCGATTATAAGCATATTTCGGAGATAAAACGATTTAAAGGTTTGGGAAATCCACCAGCTGACAAGTAAATAATTTTGAAATATTTTTTTCTGGGAAATCCGGGTATAAAATTTCGACCATCTGAACACCCCCCAAATCGCGATTAGAGGCATATTTACGGAGATAAATCGATTTAAAGGTTTGGGAAATTCACCAGCCGACAAGTAAATAATTTTGAATTATTTTTTTCTGGGAAATACGGGTATAAAAATTTCGACCATCTGAACACCCCCCAAATTGCGATTAGAGGCATATTTACAGAGATAAATCGATTTAAAGGTTTGGGAAATCCACTAGCCGACAAGTAAAGAATTTTGAAATATTTCATACTGGGAAATCCAGGTTTAAAATTTCGACCATCTGAACACCCCCCAAATAGCGATTAGAGGCATATTTACAGAGATAAATCGATTTAAAGGTTTGGGAAATCCACCAGCCGACAAGTAAATAATTTTGAAATATTTTTTTTCTGGGAAATCCGGGTATAAAAAATTCGACCACCTGAACAACCCCCAAATCGCGATTAGAGGCATATTTACGGAGATAAATCGATTTAAAGGTTTGGGAAATCCACCAGCCGACAAGTAAATAGTTTTGAATTATTTTTTTCTGGGAAATACGGGTATAAAAATTTCGACCATCTGAACACCCCCCAAATTGCGATTAGAGGCATATTTACAGAGATAAATCGATTTAAAGGTTTGGGAAATCCACTAGCCGACAAGTAAAGAATTTTGAAATATTTCATACTGGGAAATCCAGGTTTAAAATTTCGACCATCTGAACACCCCCCAAATAGCGATTAGAGGCATATTTACAGAGATAAATCGATTTAAAGGTTTGGGAAATCCACCAGCCGACAAGTAAAGAATTTTGAAATATTTTATACTGGGAAATCCGGGTGTTGTTGCAGCAGTGGATTCTGTTTTCGGACCTCTTCAAGTCAAACTCGTTAGTGTTGTTGTGAGTTAGCTTTAAGCTGAAATTCAATTTTATGTTTTACTTTTTTATCAATACAATTTTACATTATTAGGTTAACCTACAATTATTGTCCTCTACTTTAGGGAATCCACCGTACTTAAACAGGTTTTTGTTCCGATTTGTTTATCTGTTGTATATTTTAATATTTAGATGTTAGGTATGTTATGGAATCATATACAGTGTACTTACAGTAGGTTCTATTTATTAGCTTAGCACAAGTTCATGAAATTTAAATACATTTTTTATCCAACATGTTGTGATTATTTCTTGTCATTGTTTATTTTTTAATACAATAGAGCGGCCCTATCGGAATCAAATAACCTTTCTCTGCCCTATCGGAGTAAACGCTTCGCAAGTCACCCATCTACGTCTTTTTGGTAACTTTTCGCAGGTGGTGCTGAACGTGCTGATCCATGGTGCCAACATGCCCCCGACCGTATTGCTTCAAATGCCCTTAAGCTGTAAGTGGTTCCGATTCCACTTTAATGGAGCGGTCTTTGGCAGAGCAGTTGGGTGTACAAGGTCCGACTTCTCCTCTGTGTATGCAGTGGACTAACGGGGTCAAACGTGTGGAAGAAGAATCCTAGCAAATTCAGTTGAATATTTCTGGAGTAACCACAGGCAAGCAGTTCACCCTAAAAAAAAGTGCAAACCATCGATGGGCTAGAACTACGCTGTTCCAGGTATCCTGCTAGGTTTGGACAACACACGAGCCAGTAGTCGCCAAAACTAGGCTAGGCTGGGTTCTATATGGTCACTCTGGAAATGACGTCAGAAGTTTATCGCAGCAAGTTCTTCATATTCGTACCAAGTCCCAAGACAATGAATTGCACGAGCTAGTGAAGAGTTTCTTCTCTATCGAGAGCGTTGGGGTTACGGTGACGCAGGCGAAGGAATCAGCGGTCGACAAGCGAGCTAAAGAGATTCTTCAAGCAACCACTACCAGGAACGAAACCGACAGACTCGAAACCGGACTGCTGTGGAAATTCGACAACGTTGAGTTTCCCAACAGCAGGTCCATGGCCGAGTAGAGGCTGAAGTGTTTAGAACGTCGTCTTCATAAATCACCAACCTTGTACGACAACGTTAGACAGCAAATCGCGGACTACGTATCCAAGGGCTACGCACACAAGGCAACTCCACGTAAACTGGGTGAGATGGATCCGAAGCGGACGTGGTTTTTACCTCTGGGTGTCGTAGTGAATCCCAAAAAGCCCGATAAAGTTAGGGTCGTCTGGGATGCCGCTGCATCGGTGGAAAGCGTTTCCTTGAACTCCGTTCTTATAAAAGGACCTGACCTGCTGACATCGTTGCAAGAAGTCTTATGTCGTTATTGATAGAAAGAGACCGCCATCAGCGGAGACATAATGGAAATGTTCCATCAAGTACTCATCATACTCCAAGATCCAAGGTTCCTGTGGCGGGACAATCCATCCGATCCGTTTCAAGTATACGTCATGGACGTCACTATTTTCGGATCAACGTGTTCTCCTAGTTCAACGCAATTTGTGAAGAACCTGAGTATGCTGCGGAATTCCCGGAGGCGTCTGAGGCGATAAAGAAAAAACACTTTGTGGACGATTACCTTGACAGCGTTGAAACGAAGTACTCTTCGATCTTGTTTGTCCAACGACTGCAACTTCCATCCTTACTGTTGAATGACGGAATCAAGCGTTCGACTTTGACGGGATGAAGAAAAGTTTCACGAGGCAATTGACGCAATGGGGAGCTGCTATGGTCGCTAGATTCGGTTACGACGGATCCACGAGAACGCACACTGACGTTTGCCTCACTTTCCTCGTCAGTTTCTTCCTCGTTCAGGTCGTACACTTTAACGTTCGAGAACGCATCCTATTTCCGCTTTGACATGAACTTGGGTAACTATACCATTGGCATTGTCGACGCAGACAGTTGTTGTTTTCCTCTTTTCTGTTTTTTATGATAGTGCCTTCTTCCTATGACGACTGCGATGGCGACTGAACACGTTTCGTCTTGTCGAATCGGCGATTTCAAGAAATTGCTACTTTCCGCGAAAATCGATTAATACGGTCCTGCACGGATATTCCTGGATATTTCCTGGTCGAACCCCACTTCTGAGCTGTGGGCGAGGTTACGGATCTAGGAGGTACAGTGAACGTATTTATTGACCGTTCTCTTTGACTGTTCCCAACAAACATTGAATGTTGAATAAGAGCTTATTCAGGCAAAAACAAGCTTCTTCAGCTAAAATATAGCTTATTCAGCTGTTGATCAACTCAAATTGTTTGTTTGGTTTTTAATACAATGGTGATGAGTTCACTGCTGATCGAACTGTGAGCAGGGACGACGGTTGATGACAGCGCGCAAACATATCTAAACAGCACGAGTAGGGTTGGAGTGCTACCCAAGTAACAACTTGGATTTCATGGGGGTTCTGTAGACCATGATTTAGACTTGTAGAGTACTTTAAAACCTCAACAAAACTTGCAATGTTACTTGGATAGCGATATCTCGAGCAAAAATTTTCGTCTGCTACAGGTCCATTTCTAAGAATAGGTTTTATAATATATTTGTCTTTTTATGCTTTACTTATAATTTGGGATTCTGAGTTAGTTCATATAATTGATAAAGTCCAAACAGCGTTGTACATCCAATGTCTGACAAACTGTCTACAGCTCCTTAGTGATCAGAAAATTTTTCAATATACAGGCCGGACTCGATTATCCGGATGCTCGATTAACCGGTGGCTCGATTATCCGGGGCTCGATTATCTGGAGAAAATGGCTCGATTATCCGGAGTCATATTTTTTTTACCTATCTTGCAAATTATTTTGCATAAACCGCTTGGAAAACCGACTTTCGATCCGAGGACGAGTAACGTACATCGTTCGACTCAGTCTGACAAGATCGGGAAATGACTATATTTAAGTGTTTGTTTGCCTTTGTTACAAAATCCGGCGTTAAGGGGTTTTGGATTAACTTTGACCTGAAAGGAATCAAACATATCATGTGCCACAACAACATACAAAAACTGAATCCCATGATGGTCCGTTCCCTAATTATGTCAAATTTCAGAGGGATGGGCGGGGAATGGCAACTGAACAAAATTTTTGAAGATTCGTAAAAAAAAATGTACCAAGGGGCCTTTAACCCTCCGTTGCTCGCGCTGTTGTACTTTGTACAACACACATGAGTTTTTCATTGCGATTTTGTTGCTGAGTTACCAATCGATCTGAAACCAACGAGTATTCCCCAAAAAACTTGTTTTGATCTAAACAAGCTAAACTTTGATTACAGTAAACACCTACAAAATGCGGATAATAGGGAAAATGTAAATGGAAACCGCGAAAACTGTGACCATACTACGTAGGATTTGACTTAATTGATTACAACATGGAATATATCAAGATTCTGACAAGATAGAAAGTTACTGTCTCTGACAAAGTTGTTCAGGAGATCATAGCCTTGTCACTGGCGGACAGTAGTTCAGAATTTTCTCACTACGTAGCGCTAGTATACATGTGAAATTCTCGCATGTGATATATCTTGAGATCCTCGCATTTTTGTGGGTTAACTGTGATAAAATTTTAGCTTGCTTAGTTAAAAACAAGTTTTTAATGAATACCCGTTGGTTTCATATCGATTGGTAGCTCGGCTGCAAAATGGCAATGGTAAACTAACACTGTTGTACAAAGTACAACGCGCGAGTACTCGTGTTATAAAAGTTGGCGCGAGTAACGGAGGGTTAAAGGGGGGTTTCGTGAGAATTGGTCTTTTGGTGGCTTCATACCTGATAATTTATATCAATTTTCTTATCTTATTTTGTAGTTCAATTCATTTATTCATCATTTCAGTAAAAACAGTAGTTCATCAATAAAGTGATTCAGTAAAAACAAAGAGAATTGCAAATTTGATCATAAATCAATCCTTATTGACTATTTTATCAAGAATATTTCCCCTGATTTCACGAAGTAAAAACTGCCGTTCTAACGGCAATTGGTTTTCCTCAGCCCATGTGATGATAGTGTCAATACTGTTCAGCGCTGATTGATCTGGAACTGGTTCGTACTCTTCATCTTGGTTGTCATCTGCTGTAGAAATGTTTGCAGTTTCATCCAGAGTGGTGTTCGTCACGCTTTCTCCTTCATAAAAATGTGAATCATGGTTAAGAACAGCATTGACTATGTCAACATCGAATTCCGCATTCTCGTCTTTATTTTCGCCTGCAGCCGCTTTATCAGCAACCATCATTTGAATTGTTACACTATCATCCCTAGAGCACCGGAACTCATATTTGCAATGTTAATATTTCAAAAATATTAATGGAAAATGGTCGAAATTGATCGAGTACGTCAAGTTAGGAACCTCGTCAAATATGGTGCCTTCACGGTAGCCGTGATTTTTAGTCAAGCTTAACTTTGTCTCTACACACTCGTGAGAGTCGCGAGACTACGATTTTTCTCAAGTTGAGGGGTCCCATGGCGTGGTTGGCTACACGTTCGCTTCTCAAGCGGATGGTCCATGGGTTCAATTCCATTGATCTTCTTATCGAATTTTGATGTATTTTAATGTGCCTCATGATAGGTTATTATCCAAGATCGATTCTGGTCACTTTTCCGGGGCACTTGGAACTTGTCCGGAAGTGACAAATGGTCCAAGGTACTTATTTTTTTCCACCATTGATCTGGTTATCGAATTTTGATATAATCTTATGTGTCGCATGATAGGTTATAATTCAAGTCTGGTTCTGGCCACTTTTCCGGAGGCATCCGGAACTTGCCCGGAAGTGGCCAATATGGTCCAAGGTACTTAATTTTTTCCACCATTGATCTGGTTATCGAATTTTGATATAATCTGATGTGTCGCATGATAGGTTATTATTCAGGTCTGGTTCTGGCCACTTTGCCGGAGGCACCCGGAACTTGCCCGGAAGTGGCCAATGTGGTCCAAGGTACTTAATTTTTGCCACCATTGATCTTGATATCAAATTTTGATTTAATTTGATGTGTCGCTTAATGGGTTTTGTTCCTGGTCAAATTTAGCCTCATGGCCCATAAACGCCGGAACTTGTTCCGGCCATATCTACAAAACCAGAGGTCCGATTCCATAATCCTTCCATAGCGTTCAATGGGACCACTAAAAACATTAAATGAGACCACATAAGACAAAAAATTTTTTTTTTTTGATGGCTCGATTATCCGGAGTGAAATTTTTTTCAAGACTCCGGATAATCGAGTCCGCCCTGTACAATATATAAAAAATTCTGGATCGGAGATTTGAAATTATTTCGAATTTAATCCTTTTATCTGCATTAAACTGCCATTGCAAAAATTGAATTCTAGAGTAGCATTTGAGATGGGCCTATGTCCAAAACGTAAACAAACCAGAAAATTAATTTTAAATTTTGACCGCCACTATTCAATTCATATTTAAGAAAATTGAAGTATTATAGGCATTTATATTGTTCACAATAACAAAAGTAACTGTATCTCAGTATACAACATCCAAAATATGCGAAAATCTTTCGAAAATATATGAAAATCTATAACAATATAATTTCATAAATTAATAAGCCTTTTTTGTGAATCTTTCAATGGATAGGCCCTTTTTGTTAAGTTGTTTTGCTTGTCATTAGAAATGGTAGGCCCTTTTCTAAGCCTTTTCGCAACGTCAAATAAATTCAAAACAATTCATCGCCCCCGCCTCAAGCAGTAGGGCCTAGCTTTGGTTTGAAATTTTTCAATCATCGGCCCTTCCACGTCACTAGGCTTATCAATGAAATGAAATAAATGAATGGTTGGCCGTTTTAGCGTGCGGGCCTATTAATGAATCGAAAAATGATTTTTCTCGATTATGCGGGAGTTTCCTACACGATTAGTAGCTATCAAGCGGTGCTAAAGAATGGTATCAAAACCCGATTTGTTTACGTTTTGGACTTAGGCCCATTTCAAATGTTACTCGAGAATTTCGAAAATGGTTAAATTTCAGAGACCAAGATTAATAATGTATCATCAATCTGTAATCAGAAAATGTTGTGTTTCAATTTTCAAGAAAATATATTAAACAATTCGTCTTAACAAAACTAAAAAGAATCATTAAAACGATCGTATTTCGTACTAAAATGATTATCTTCGAGAAAAATGTCCCAAAGATGCGTTGAAGAATAGTAGATTCTTTTTCAACTTAACTGGAATTAATGCATACTTAGAGCGTTGAGAATACAAAATATTTTTGAGACTCGTCAATCCACTACATATGATCAAAAGTCAAACTCCAAGCCAGCACATTCTGCGTTCTAAGCTAAAATTTTTAAGAAATATCAAATTGAAGGTTTCGATTCTACACACTTAGAAAAAATCATGAAAATTTACGTGCTCTGAGACTGATGACATATACGAGCGTCAATTTTGACATTTGTTTACGTCTGATCCTTTATGTCAAAGCTGGATTCCGTCACGTGTAAAATTAGTTATTTCTAAGTGTGTAGTCCTTACGTTTTTTGCGAACCTGTTCATTTTAATCTGAATCTGCCAAAACTCATTTTGTTCCAGATCCAGACATGCCTCAATTAAAGCAAAAGAAATAAACCATGGGATACGTCACATGCTGTCCAACATCGCACCTTCCACACACCTATTTGCAATCAGTGATGTCCCCAACCAAGCAAAGGGTCCCATTTTGCGCCTCACCGACGACGCTGAATGAGATTCATTCATATTCAAATCAACCTCTCAAATTGTACGATGGCGATGGTGCGCATCAGCTCATCGATTCACTTGTGCGACTTGTGCCACCTAGAGAACAACGTGCTTCACGCACTCGACACCACCGGATGTGCGGTACTACGAGGTGATCGCTTTGTCCGCCTCAAATGAAGGTCAGCCTGTGACGATGAAATACAATCTTGTTGATTTAACTATAGAATCCATCGATCGATCGCAGTTGATGAAGTTGTTGATATCGATAAATATGCTAGCGATTCGGATCATCGGATGGGAACTTGTTTTGTTTGCGTGGGATGTTTCAACCAGTGCTGCAAAATCTCGACAGTACACGGTGATATTGACAATTCTGCTTTGGTCACTCATTGGAGCCAGCAGTCATAGTCAAGGCAAACCATGTCAATTGTCAATGACAATGCTGTCAGTGACGAACATGTGCAGATTTATTTATTAGCTAAATTTGTAACGAAATTAAATGACTTGAGCAAAACAATTACATGGATCGATTTTAGTGAATAAGTATCTGCGTCCTGAGCTACTTGGATAACAATAATGTGACACAGAATGTACTAAATTACACTTTTTGTTACCAGGTGACTTTTTGTCATTGACGAAAAAATGAATGAGATTTTGACAAAGGTTTTTTTGAGGATCAAGTCTGTCAGTGACTATGTGACGAACAATTTAGTCAATATCGCGCGAAAGTCTGTCAGTGACAATGACAAATCTCAGCACTGGTTTCAACAAAACCAGCCCCAAAAAGTCTCTCCTTGCTAACGACTCATACACTCACAATTTAGGGGGAATGCGGTCGGTTGCCGTCTGGCGGAACGATAAATCTGATTTAATGTGTTATTTATAGTGAATTATTAACTTTTAATATCTTAAATTACATTGTCGTTAAATTCGTTGAGATTCGGTCATATTCGAATTTCGAGGAGATCCTCATTCGTCTGAAACTCCCACGATCGGTCACATACACACATACAGACAGGGGCATTCTCTTTTTGTTCGGGGTGAAGAACTGGGTGTGAGATTTTGGTCACCGCACTGCTCTTGTAGGACTCCGTTCGGATGGCTTATTACGGAGAGGTGGACATAAAATTTAATACTATTTTGTTTGCTTAGCTGCCTTTTATCGATTTTTAAATATAGCGTTCAGGCGCTCAATACGGAGCCGAGCGAGCCCGTTTCGGGCTTATTTTATTGTCATCGTTTCGATAGCCAATTTGTCGTTCCGATGACGATGAGAGATGCAGCGAGGACAGTGATCGGAGATCTGGGTATGTGAATAAATCTGAAGGCAGGAGTGGCTCCGAGTGGTCAAGTGTCTGCGATGGCATTTTTTGAGGGTCGTCAAATTTAAGAAGTTGATCGACCCGTAGAAAATCTCGAAGAGATTTGAAGTGTGATCTTCGAATGTTTGCAGAAAACCCCCGGCTTATTAAGCACGATTTATATGTCTCCTAAAATGAAATAGGATTATGCCAGGAGGAGTCACATGGTGTTAAACTCAACGCAGCAGCAGTCTATTTCGATGGGTCGGACACACAAGTGACACAGGATCTTGTAAATGGGATTGAGTGATTCATTCGCAGCCAACAACGGTAGCCAACCGGATCGTCACCGTAGTAGTCTTGGTGGCTCCAGTGCCGAGGACGAGCCAGGCGATAAAACGGCCAAAGCTTTTCCACCTGGCGATAAGCCAACCAATAAATATACTCAGCTCAAGTTCATTACCATCGTAATTCATGATCGTAAATATTGAACGCTCTCTCCCACACGCGGCATCGGGAATTCCTCCCGCCTGACACGGTGCGGAAATCTCTTCTCCAACCGCCAACCGGCAACCGAGAGAAAAAGCATAAAATTCCTGGAATAAGGCAAAACGGAGCATGTACCAGAGGGTCTCGAAATGGCATGCTTTATTGGTTTCTTTTAACACCTCGAAAAATTCTTACTCTCTGGTGCAGTATCGGAACACCTTCCCCAACAACTGCACTGCATGGCGACAGTTGCAAGATTTAGATCGTGCCGTTCTGGATATCTGCGGTTCGGGGCCAGAGTGGAACTTCACCGATCGTCAAGCTACCGTAGGCCACGGTGTTACAATCCACCCCTGCCGCATCGTCAGCCTCGCCAGCAAAGGTAGCTAGCTGCACCGAGGAGCAATGAAATTAAGGAATTTTTGTATTAAACTTGTCGCACAATAAAATATGATTCATGGTCGGTGCAAACGGCAGCAGCAGCAACCAACCGATGTGCCTTACGGGTTCCTGTATTCTCCATTTTCCCATTTCCAGCTACACGATCCCGAAGGAATGCAATTCTGGCAAACACACATTGCTCGAACTCATTGAATTCATAAAATTTCCCTTCGGTACGATTTTCGAGAAATGGCCTGCACTTGTGCCCTGGAACAAAACCACACGATCGGATCAGCAGCAGCAGCAGGTCGAGGTGATCGATGTATATAAACTCCTAGCGGGTGTGGTGTGTTTGCTACATACATTCGATTGTTTTCAAGGACCTATAAAATCGATACATCGCGCTGGCGTTTTTACGAGCGCTTCGGTGATCTTTGAGTTTATGGCTTGTTGTGAACTCTCACTTGATGCGCTGCACTCCGTGACGGTGGTGGGAGATCAAGATTGATAGCTGGTCGAGTTTGGATCTGTGGAGTGATTGCACTCGTTGACGAGAGTTTGTTGGAGCTTCTACATCGCAGTAGATCAATGCCTTAACACCCTTATTTTTCGTGTTTCTTTAGACCTGTATATCTTTTATAAACCTGTAATTTGACCACCGCTTAAAAAGCATTCAAACACCACTCTCCGAATTGCGACACCTTCAGAAAATAGTTCAGATCTTACATCCCGATAAGGGCGCCATATGTTCCACATTCCAATCGACGTAGTAATCAAAATGCCACGTCTTGATCGCTCAATTTTCGGGTGACCACCGTTTTCGAGACCACGAAGAAACGGCAGCCGGTGAACTATTAGCAAACGAAAATGACGTACAATATCAGCCGGACGCCCCACGGAGATCTGATCGATCTGATCTGTCTTTCATTCGGTCTGTACACCCTAGTCGTCTGAGCGGAACGTTTGGAGGTCCTTCAATGTCGCCCGTTACCCGTTACTCGGTCACGGTGTGTTTACTATCTCTCTAGTAGACGGTGTATTTAATTTCAGCAGCAAATGTTTTGACTGATTGAGCCGTTACACTCTCCGAGGCTTTACGGACCGTAGTAGATGACGCGCTCAAACGTTCGAAAGGCGTCGCACAGGAATGCTCTATTGAGCTATGCTTGTACACACGTTGACGTCCGTTTGGGGGGGGACCTGCCAGTGCGCGAACATAATAAATTAGCCGAATTTGTTTCTGACAGACGCAGTCTCCCATCCCATCAAGCAGCAACAGCAGCAACAGTAGACAGCAAAACACGCAAATTGGTTTGAAAGAGCTGCGGTTGAGTGGATTTGGTGGAGGGCTTGGATTTAGGATAAAGATACAACACGATTCGGTGAGTTTAACCAGTTGGTTCGCGGTGGTCCACAGCTCAGCGAGCTCCGTATCGGGAATGATTGATGACGTTCGATGGGTGTTTTGACTTTTTGGAGCTACATGTGCAGTTTCGGTGGCACATGTACGGTGGGCTTCGAGTTGAAGAACTACATATGTGAAAGTTTAGTTTATTTTCATAATCGCATTATATTTTGGATTACATAGGGTAGGTAAACCAGCTATGTCAAGTGCACCAGTTATGACGCTATCAACATTTCATCGATTCGATGTTTAAACAATATTTTTCCATTTATCAATATGTTTGAAGCCATGCTAAAGGTAAAAAAAAAGTAATCCTCCCTAATTTAGTAAATGTTAAAGATTGTACACCTACAGTATCCAGCATAGGGTACGCGTACTCTTCCCTAATCTTTCGTAATTTGAAATTGTTGAATCATAATTTTCATATATTTTCAATTCAGCCATAAACCACAATTATTACAAAATTCTCAAGCAAAATTGCACCCCCTCACCATCCCTCTCCAAAGGGGGAGTTTGGTAAAGCAAGATGAAAAAACCGATTTGTACCTTCCTTAAAAGTTGTCCTAGCTCTCTATTCTAATATCTATATGCAATCTTCACACTGCCGTACTCTAACAGAACTATCAACTCTATGCTTTCATCTACTCCATCTATCGTATAAAAATTACTACTACAGTCTGTTATTTGAAATAAGCATCTTCAACTATGTTTATTTTGTTTGTTAAATTGTACAATTGATTTATTTTTGTAAATACATTGAAAAAGATACAGCATCGAATGTCCCTTCCTCTTCATTAATTAAAAAAATTAAATAATCCTTGTTCAAGACTTAAGGTATTTTTATAGTTCGAGATTTCGAATGTTTTATCGTTTATTTTGAGTAACAAAATCTTACATATTTTAAGATATATTAATGCTGAAGGTTATTCAGCTGAGTTCCGATTAGTAGAATATTGATCTAAGCAATTATGTAAGAAATATGGAACATGAAGTAATAACTGATCATACCTACAGGATGTTGAATCATGGAATTGGACAAAATGGTGAGTTGACAACCTGAAAGCAGCAGAATATCTAACTCTGGTCCTCACAAGTTCCTACTTCACGCCTCCCCAAGTCATATGATAACAAAAGACTACCAGCTGAAACATGGACACAGCTGGGTGGTGTAGTCTGGGCAATGTTGCCAGTCCAGCAATAGCAAAGTGAAGAAGTGCGACGAGAACACTGGCGCGTTAACCATAGTACGGTGATAGAGCGTCTGTTCACCATGGAGGTGCGGCTCAAAACGGCGTCTATTTTCCATGTTAGGAGCGGCTGATCACTGTCCTAGTACCAGGACTCTAAACAGAGCTGTGCACGGTGGTCCCCCAGCGAGACAGGTGGTTGGGGCAGGCCCAACAAGCCGCCCTGGAAAACAAACATATAGTTGCAAATACTGAAGAAAAAAATACGGATCGGAACAATCGGCACAGACGTACGCGACGAAATAAGGACTACGATTAGAAACTCGGAACATGGAAATGCGGACGATTTCATCCGAGGAGAGAATAGCGTCGAGTCGGTGTTCCAATTCCCAAGCGGTCCTAGAAGGAGTTCCGGAGGATGACCTAGCCACTCAATCCAGTCGATTGTTTGATTCCGAAGAGACAATTAAAACGTTGGGAATCAGCTGGGAACCATCGACCGACCAGTTTCGATTCAGCATCAACGTGAGCATGAAGGAAGGACCGATAACCAAACGTAAAATTTTGTCGGGGATCGCACGCCTGTATGATCCGCTTGGTTTCATTGCACCGATTGTCGTTCGGGCCAAGATATTGATGCAACAGTTGTGGATGCTGTCTTTGGAATGGGACGAGGAGGTACCCACCGAGATCCAAGCCAAATGGATGACTTTTATCAACGAGCTGCCCTACCTAGTCAGTTTTCGTATTGATCGGTATGCTTTTGAGGAGGGGTATGTGCAACTACATTGTTTCGCTGATGCATCCGATGTTGCTTGCCGTGTCTGTATGTGCGTACAATTGGAATCAACGGAGAAGTGAAGGTTGAACTACTAACTTCGAAATCGAGGGTGGCCCCGCTAAAAAGCGTAGTACTCCACGGTTGGAATTATGTGCTGCTCAAATCGCTGCTCATCTAGCTACGAAAGTCCGCAATGCGCTGGAAATTGAACCTGGATCCATCTGGTTTTGGTCAGATTCGACGGTGGTCTTGCACTGGCTCCGCGCCCCACCGCAAACATGGAAAACGTTTGTTTCAAATCGTGTGGCTGACATCCAAATCCTAACTCACGGCTCCAGGTGGTGGCATGTATCCGAAATGGAGAATCCCGCAGATTTGGTATCGCGGGGTATGGAAGTTCGACAGTTCACGACGAGCGAGCTTTGGAGAAAAGGACCCGATTGGCTGCGGGAGGGAGAGGATCTCTGGCCAGAACAAGTACCCATTCTGGCTGCTCCATTCGACGATTTACTTGAGCGCAAGACAACGTGCTTGGCAATTCAAACCCCACCACCACCGAATCCCTTGATTACCCGATTTTCGTCGTACAGTCAGGAATCCTTATTGCCGGGGTAACGGGGGCGTGAATAAGGAACCGCGAATAAGGATACCCACAGCTTATGGGATTTTCACTAATGGGGGCTGTAGTGGATTATCTCATTTGTTTCAATACATAAAGCTATACTGTCTTCGACAAAGTTGCTGTACTGGGTTAGACCAACAAGCCTGTGCCATTGGATTCAGGTTAAATTGGGAACTACGCCGCTAGAGGCGCTTCCCTTTTATGTTACTTATGACGGGCGCTATAATATATGGATCATATTTCCAACATAGAATATTACGTGATCCTGACCATATAGAAAGTTACTGTCTTGAGCAAAGTTGTTCAGGTGACCAAGTCCTTTTGGATGGTGGCCATATTAGTTCAGAACTCTCTCACTACGCAGCGCTAGTGTGCATGTGCAATTCCTATATAAACTGTATCTCGAGAGCCTGGCCATTAGACTGATGCAAATTTGACATTTTCGCTCCACAGTGCTCAAACGGTTACAAATCGGGTCCTGATTAGTCTCCCAAAATTTGAACTCATTTGAAAAGAAACTGACTTGGCACAAACCATTTGAAGTTTATATGGAAATTACTATGGGAAATCCAAATTTTTTGTTCATTGTCTTCTTAGATTTTTCCATATGGCACTGTTCAAAAATTCAAAAACTATACTTATGGAAAATTTTCTCAGCTTCAACTTAGCAGAATATAGTTGTTGAGCCAAACGTCAAATAAAATAGTTATTAATTGTTTAAGAGATTGATAATCTTATAGCATGATCAAGCAGCTGTTTTGTGAGCAACACTGTATCTTGCAGTGTGACATAGTAGCCATGATTTTTGTGCTCTATTCCAAGCGCCAGAAACACCAATGTTGCCTGCTGAACAGTTGATTGAGCATAATCGTAAGACATTAGTGGCTTGAATTATTGATAACTTTTGATGCTTACATTATATTGAAAAGTGGTTCAGGACAAAATTGTAGCTGAGAAAATTTTCTACGAGCTCAGTTATCATTTTTTAAATTAGAGCTTTATGGTAAATTGTTAGATGGATATGAACAAAACATTTGGTTTTCCAATAGTAATTTCCATATAAACTACAAATGGTTTGTGCCAAGTCAGTTTCTTTTCAAATGAGTTCAAATTTTGGGAGACTAATCTGGACCCGATTTGGAACCGTTTGAGCACTGTGGAGCGAAAATGTCAAAATTTGCATCAGTCTACTGGCCATATAGAAAGTTGCTGTTTTCAGCAAAGTTGTGCAGGTGATCAAGTCCTTTTGGATGGTGGCCATATTAGTTCAGAACTCTCTCACTACGCAGCGCTAGTAATGCATGTGCAATTCTTATATAAACTGTATCTCGAGAGCCTGGCCATATAGAAAGTTGCTGTTTTCAACAAAGTTGTGCAGGTGAGCAAGTCCTTTTGGATGATGTTCATATTAGTTCAGAACACGCTCACTACGCGGCGCTAGTGTGCAAGTGAATTTCCTGTATAAGCTGTATCTCGAGAACCTGGCCACATAGAAGGTTACTGTCTTGAGAAAAGTTGTTCAGGTCACTAAGTCCTTTCAGATGATAGTCATATTATTTCAGAACCCTCAAACTACGCGGCGCTAGTGTGCACATGAACTTCCTTAATATGTTATGACTCCAAAGCTTGTCCATATAAGATGTTGCTGTGCAAGGTGAGATCTTGCATCCCAAAATGTCGTCTGGCATCTATTTCCGGCCTCTACACGTCGTCTCCTTCCAAAAATATTCATATTGTAGGGTATTTGACAGTTTTTCTTGAACCTATGATCGCCATCTTAGATTACAAAATGGCATCTGACATCGATTTCCGGTCTCTAGACGTCATCTCCTATCCGAAAATACCCATGTTCTTGGGTATTTGACAGTTTTTCTTGAAACGATGGTCGCCATCTTGGATTCCAAAATGGCGTCTGGCATTGATTTCCGGCCTCTACACGTCGTCCATTTTCGGAAATTCCCACATTGCAGTGTATTTGACAGTTTTTCTTAAACTGATTGCCGCCATTTTGGATTCCAAAATGGCATCTTGCGTCGATTTCCGGCCTCTACACGTCGTTCCCTCTCTGGAAATACCCGTATTATAGGGTATTTGACAGTTTTTCTTGACCCTATGGTCGCCATCTTGGATTCCAAAATGACGTCTGGCATCGATTTCCGGCCTCTACACGTCGTCCCCTTTCCAAAAATATCCATATTGTAGGGTATTTGAAAGTTTTTCTTGAACCGATGGCCGCCATCTTGGATTCCAAAATGGCATCTGACATCGATTTCCGGCCTCTACACGTCATTCCTTTTCCGGTTCCTGTTCTCACATTGCACAGCAACATCTTATATGGACAAGCTTTGGAGGCATAACATATTAAGGAAGTTCATGTGTACACTAGCGCCGCGTAGTGTGAGGGTTCTGAAATAATATGACGATCATCCGAAAGGATTTAGTCATCTGAACAACTTTACTGAAGACAGTAACCTTCTATATGGCCAGGTTCTCGAGATACAGCTTATACGGGAAATTTACTTGCTCACTAGCGCCGCGTAGTGAGCGTGTTCTGAACTAATATGACCATCATCCGAAAGGACTTGATCACCTGCACAACTTTGCTGAAAACAGTAAATTTCTATATGGCCAGGCTCTCGAGATACAGTTTATATAAGAATTGGACATGCACACTAGCGCTGCGTAGTGAGAGAGTTCTGAACTAATATGGCCACCATCCAAAAGGACTTGATCACCTGCACAACTTTGCTGAAAACAGCAACTTTCTATATGGCCAGGCTCTCGAGATACAGTTTATATAGGAATTGCACATGCACACTAGCGCTGCGTAGTGAGAGAGTTCTGAACTAATATGGCCACCATCCAAAAGGACTTGGTCACCTGAACAACTTTGCTCAAGACAGTAACTTTCTATATGGTCAGGATCACGTAATATTCTATGTTGGAAATATGATCCATATATTATAGCGCCCGTCATAAGTAACATAAAAGGGAAGCGCCTCTAGCGGCGTAGTTCCCAATTTAACCTGAATCCAATGGCACAGGCTTGTTGGTCTAACCCAGTACAGCAACTTTGTCGAAGACAGTATAGCTTTATGTTTTGAAACAAATGAGATAATCCACTACAGCCCCCATTAGTGAAAATCCCATAAGCTGTGGGTATCCTTATTCGCGGATAGCCCGGCAATAAGGATCCGGCAATAAGAGATACCGACAATAAGGAATCCGGCAATAAGGATTCCTGACTGTACCACCGCATGGTACGGACGATAGCCTATTGTCTGCGATTTATTAAAAATGCTCGTAAGGGAGAACGAGAAAACACAATGTTTCTTTCCGTCGACGAAGTAAAACATTCACAAGCCACTCTGCTGAAAATGGTTCAAGCTGAGTGCTACCAAAAAGAGCTGCGTGCTCTCAAGAAAGGTCAACCGGTTACTAACCAGTCCACGTTGAAGCTGCTGAACCCGTTCGTGGACACTTCTGGAATTATACGCGTTGGTGGCCGGCTTAGACTCTCTGAAGAATCCTATGGTACCAAACACCCAATTCTTCTACCTGGGTTCCATCACTTCACACGAATGCTCTTGGTGTCGTACTATCGTAAATTATTACACGGGGGCATTTCACTCACTCTTGCCGTGGTTCGCGACGATTTCTGGCCAACCAACGGCAGAAGAGCCGTTCGTAGCATAATTTGGAACTGCTACCGCTGTACTCGTACAAATCCCCGTCCGATCCAGCAACCTGTTGGACAAATTCCTACTGCGCGAATCACTCCCAGCCGGCCATTTGCTTCAACCGGCATAGATTACTGTGGTCCAGTGTACGTAAAGGCTAAACTCCGCAAAGGTGCCCCTACCAAGGCCTATATCGCACTGTTCGTATGTTTCAGCACCAAAGCTGTTCATATTGAACTGGTTGGAGATTTGTCTACATCATCCTTTATCTCTGCATTGCGGAGATTTATTGCTCGTCGTGGCTTACCCGAACACATCTATTCGGATAATGCCATGAACTTCGCCGGAGCAAAACACGAGTTCTATAATCTCTACCAAATGCTCAACAACCAAACCGAAAATGCTCGTATCGCTACCTGTCTCGCAACGTATGGAATCAAGTGGCACATGATCCCACCTCGTGCTCCTAACTTCGGTGGGCTCTGGGAGGCTGTTATAAAAGTAGCAAAAAAGCACCTACTTCGTCAAGTTGGAACCACTTCGTTGCTGCAAGAGGACCTCGAAACAGTGTTGGTGCAAATCGAGGGCTGCATGAACTCTCGCCATCTGGTCGTGTTATCTGATGACCCTAATGACCTTCAAGCGCTAACACCCGGACACTTTTTGGTGGGCTCTTCCCTGCAAACTCTCAAGGAACCGGATTTGAGAGAGATTCCGATCAACCGATTGGACCGTTACCAGCTAGCTCAGCAGAAAGTGCAGCATTTTTGGTACCGATGGAGGACCGAGTACTTGAAGGAGCTGCAACGTCAAACGGCGATAAACCCACGAAAAGTCGACTTCCAAGCTGGCCAAGTAGTCATCCTGCAAGATCATCAGCTTCCACCGGTACGCTGGCCTTTGGCCCGCATTATGGAACTTCACCCAGGACAAGACGACGTAGTACGTGTTGCAACCGTACGTACTGAAGCTGGAGTCTTCAAGCGACCTACTTCAAAGCTATGCCTGCTGCCCTCGACGATGGAGGACGACATCGAAAGAGACGTCACGGAGAAAGCAGATCAGTAGCTTGACTCAAACTTGATGTAATTGAATTTGTATTATGCATTACCAGTAATTCTCAGCGAAATATTCATTTCGGTGGCCGGTCTATGTAAGGTTTAGATCACTTTGAAGCTAAACAATTTAAATTCAAATTCGAATCCATCTCCAATGCACCCTTTGGCGTCAGAAACGCAGTGCATTGATTAGAATGAAAACGCACTCCAACAGTTGTCATTCTCTCGCTATTGTGTAGGGCGTCTCATTTGTTCCGTTATCACCCTATCAGTTTTTTCTTTCTTCCAAAATTGCCACATGAGCGGACCGTCACCATCACCCATAGCTAGAAAAATTATTCGACAGTGAAATAAAGTTATTAGTTTTAAAAGTGAATAAATCGGTTTTTTTGGTAAAGTAACCGCGCCGTATCAGTTAAGTGCAAACCCGAAAATTACGCCCGTGATTCATCCCCATAAAAAAACAATTGTTCCACGGCAGAGTTAGAATAGTAGGAACCGTATTTTTGAACTGCCTAAATAATTTTATCCATTCCAAAAAGTGTATCCAGGAATCTAACTCTGCATACAGTTCTAATGGAATTCTCTGGAAAATTCTAAGAAGAATTCTCAGGGAATTTTCAGTTTGTATCTAAGTTTGTGCTGAACCAAATTCTAGGATAATGTGGCAGGGTATACCGCTTGGCAAGTTTTTTAGCTTCTCATTTATTAAAAATCTGAACGATTCTTCTAATCTAATCTAATCTAACCTAATCTAATCTAATCTAATACCAACACTGCCAGTTCTTGAAAGCACCCTGGAAAATGAAAAATATACCTACAGATTTTCCTTGTCTATTTGATATATGTTTCACATTAAAGATGCGTCACACATACCAGGACGGCCAGGCCTACTGTGCAACATTTAAGGGGCGAGATGATTCAGAAAACTTCGGGCCTGTTTAAATCGATAATTTAAACACTTTTCTTTATGTTATTATGTCGGAATTAAATAAATGGATAAAACGTGGACATCTCATACCGTACGTTCCGTTTTTGGTAATTATATGATTGGTTGGTCGTTGAAAGCGTCTAAGCTAGAAAGGTGAATTGATGCTCCATTATCCTCAGACGGTTGGGACATCAGCACTAGCTCTTGTCCTAGTCTTTTATGGCTTATGGCTATAGCGCCATTACTCGCTTTCTGAAAAGAGAAGAGGGAATGGAAAAGGAAAGGAAAGAAAAGGAAAAGGAAAGGATAAGGAGAAGGACAATGAACGCATTTCGTGCCAAATCGTATTCGGAACTGTCAGCACCCTCTCAGCACAAAGACAATATCTGGCACATAGAAATTCCACATTTTTTTTAACTCTTTATTTGTTCCAAATTCAAAATAAATTACATTTCATTTTAACCTAGGTGCTCCAGTTACTGCAGTAACGTACCAGCCTTAATTGTTATGATATATATCTAAGTATTTTTACATTGTTCATGTCTTGGCAATTCAGTATTTTAAACAGGTTTTTTAACCTGCATGTCAGTATATTAATTGATATCTTAAAACTAAAAACTAAAACTAAATCTTATCTAAGTATAAAGGGAATTAATCGTTGCAATTGAGGATTGCAACGATTTTTGCCTGAAATTATTAATTATTTTGTTAGACATTTGTTCTAAAGTCTCAACATTCGAAATTCTATGTACCTCAGTAGTACTGTACCAGGGAGGCAACTTCAAAATCATTTTCAGAACTTTGTTCTGAATCCTTTGAAGTGCTTTTTTCCTGGTAGTGCAACAACAAGACCATATTGGCACAGCGTAAAGCATGGCCGGTCTAAAAACTTGTTTAAATATTAGAAGTTTATTCGTCAGGCAAAGTTTGGATTTCCTGTTTATAAGAGGATACAAACATTTTATATATTTGTTACATTTGGCTTGAATGCCCTCAATGTGATCTTTAAAAGTTAATTTTTGGTCAAGTATTAATCCAAGATATTTCACTTGGTTTGACCAGGAAATTGGAACTCCGTTCATAGTGACTATGTGACTACTACTAGGTTTCAAAAAGGAAGCTCTAGGCTTATGTGGAAATATTATAAGTTGAGTTTTGGAAGCGTTGGGAGAAATCTTCCATTTTTGTAAATAAGAAGAGAAAATATCTAAACTGTTCTGCAGTCTGCTGCAAATAATACGAAGACTTCTTCCTTTAGCGGAAATGCCTGTGTCATCAGCGAACAAAGATTTGTGGCAACCCTGAGGCAAATCAGGGAGGTCCGAAATGAAAATGTTATACAATATAGGCCCAAGAATGCTACCTAGAGGAACTCCTGCTCTAACAGGTAGTCGATTAGATTTGGAATTTTGATAATTTACCTGCAGAGTTCTGTCAGTTAAATAATTTTGAACTTATTTCATAATATAAAGTGGAAAATTAAACTTTTTCAATTTAGCCATCAAACCTTCATGCCAAACACTGTCGAATGCTTTTTCTATGTCTAGGCCACTATGTCTCCAGTTGAGTGGCCTTCCGATTTGTTTGGACGAATTAAATTGGTAACTCTTAAGAGTTGATGAGTAGTTGAATGCCCATGGCGAAATCCAAACTGCTCATCTGCAAAAATTGAGTTCGTATTGATGTGAAGCATCATTCTATTCAAAATTATCTTTTCAAAAAGTTTACTTATTGAAGAAAGCAAACTTATTGGGCGGTAGCTAGAAGCTTCAGCTGGATTTTTATCCGGCTTCAAAATTCGAACAACTTTTGCATTTTTCCATTTATCAGGAAAGTATGCCAAATGGAAACATCTGTTAAATAATTTTACCAAGAAAAACAAGGCACTCTCTGGCAGTTTTTTGATGAGGATATAGAAAATTCCATCATCACCTGGAGCTTTCATATTATAAAACTTTTTAGTTATAGACCTTACTTCGTCCAAATCAGTCCCCCAGGAATCATCAAAAATATTTTCCCGAGAGAAAATATTCAGAAAATCTCCAGCAACCTGATTCTCAATAGGACTAGTAAGACCCAAACTGAAATTATGGGAACTCTCGAATTGCTTAGCAAGTTTCTGAGCTTTTTCCAAATTTGTGATCAAAATTTGACCACCTTCTTTAAGCGCTGGAATAGGCTTTTGAGGTTTTTTCAAAATTTTTGTGAGTTTCCAAAAGGGTTTGGAACTCGGGTCTAATTTAGAAACAATATTTTCAAAAGTTTTGTTCCTCAGGGCAGAGAATCGCTTTTTAATTTGTTTTTGCAAATTCCGCCAGATAACCTTCATGGCAGGATCGCGTGTTCTTTGATATTGTCTCCTACGGACATTTTTAAGACGGATCAAGAACTGAAGATCGTCGTCTATTATAATTGAATCGAATTTAACCTCGCATTTTGGTACTGAGGCAGCTCTTGCTGCAACTATAGAAGTAGTCAGAGATTCAAGAGCATAATTAATTTCATCTTTGGTTTGCAAAGGAATGTTTGGATCGAAGTTATATTCCATAAATGTTCGATACTGCTCCCAATCAGCTCTATGGTAATTGAAAGTAGAGCTGTTGGGATTACAAATTATTTCTTGGGATATTTCAAAAGTTACTGGAAGGTGATCAGAACCGAAGTCAGCATGGGTAACCAATTGGCTACAAAGATGACATGAATCAGTTAAGACCAAATCAATAGATGAGGGATTTCTTGCAGAAGAAAAGCATGTTGGGCTGTTTGGATATTGAATAGTGTAATAACCTGCAGAACAATCATCAAACAGAATATTACCATTGGAATTGCTTTGAGCATTATTCCATGAGCGGTGTTTTGCATTAAAATCACCAATAATGAAGAATTTAGACCTATGACGGGTAAGTTTCTGGAGGTCACCCTTGAAAAAAATCTTTTGCTGGCCTACGCATTGGAATGGCAAATAGGCAGCTATAAACGTAAGTTGTCCAAATTTTGTTTCAACAGAAACTCCCAAAGTTTCAAAAACTTTGGTTTCAAATGAAGAAAGAATTTTATGTTTGATTCGTCTATGAATAATGATGGCAACGCCACCACAGGGTCCATCAAGACGATCATTTCTATAAATCAAGTAATTTGCGTCTTTCTTAACCTTATGGTCAGGTTTAAGGAACGTTTCAGTTATAACGGCAATATGCACGTTATGAACTCTCAAAAAGTTAAATAGCTCGTCTTCATTATCTTTAAGAGATCGAGCATTCCAATTTACAATATTTAATGCTTTAAAATCCATTACTGAATTTTAAAGTCATGACAATATTATTTGCAAATTTTACTCCAGTTTGAATAGCATCAAACATGGAGTTAGATTTAAGCATATCAGAAATCATGTCAATTAATGATTTCTGTAAAAATTCCATTTTAGGGGCAGTAATGCTTCCTAAGTCAAAATTGTCAAAATTTCCGTTAGAATTACTTTGGTTAGTATTTTGATTTCTACCCGCTGCAATAGCAGCATAGGTAGCTCCATTAACTCGCTGAACATTGTTAGCAGCGAGGGGAGTAGGTACAGATGAAACATTTGAAGCAGGGGTGATATTTGTACCTACGGGTACGAATGTAGAATTTGTTCCTCGCTGACCGTTGTTAACAGCAGAGGAATTTGTACCTGGTCGGAAACGTGGAGCGTTTCCTACCTGTCGGTTAGAACGAGATTGTAGGATCGCTTTGCGAGTCTTACATTCCCAAAAACTGGATTTGTGGTTTTCACCACAATTTGAACATTTAAATTTCTTAGGATCTTCCTTCACAGGACAGTCGTCCTTTGCGTGAGAGGAATCACCACAATTCATGCATTTAGCTGGCATGTAGCAATTTTTAGTTCCGTGACCCCATCCCTGGCACTTACGGCACTGAGTGAGGTTTTGGAAATTTCCTCCAGTCTTCCTGAAGTGTTCCCACTTCACTCGGACATGAAGCATAAGGCTAGCTTTTTCTAAGGCCTTAAGGTTGTTTAGTTCACTAGACTTGAAGTGAACTAAATAAAAATCATTAGAAATCCCGTTGCGCGAATCGCCAGGACGGGATTTCATTTTCATTTTGATTACTTGGAGTGGCACAACTCAAAGTAATTTTGCCAGTTCATCTTTGATCTGATTCAGGGATTCACCACTAGGCAGTCCTTTCATGTCAACCTTGAACACACGTTCAGTTTTGGTGTGGTAAGTAAAAAAATTGTGCTTCTTCTCAGTAAGATACTTGAGAAGACATTTAAATCCGTCCAAGGTTTCAGCCAGTACACGGCATTCACCCCAACGTCCAATTTGTAGTGAAGACTTAACTTTCACGAGATTCAAAAGTTCCATGCGAAGAGCATGGAAATCGGAAGTGGTTATCACAATAGGGGGAATCTTTTCCTTCTTGACATTAGGCCGGGAAAGTATACTAGAATTTTTCTTGGATGATGGATCATTCTCATCATCCGTGAGCAAATCAAATTGATTACTCAAATTAATTTCATCAGAAGGGGGGTCAAGAGTTTGCCCCTTTCTTTTGCGTTTAGGCGCCATGGCGGCAGTAAATTTTATCCAAATCGACTTCCAAGCAGATTACTATAAGAATCTGAAGGATCGAAGAGGAATTTTCCAAATCGATATCCAAGAAGGATTACCTCGGGTAGGGTCCAAACAAGGATCGAAGAGGAATAAAGTTGAACAAGGTAGAAATTTTACAGGTTGAGCACTGAAAAGTGGTGTTTAAATTTGTTGTAGCTTTAGGTAGTAGTAACACTTCCTTCAGCAAAAAGCAAATAGATCCGCACGGCAAGATCTATAACTGGTGACAAATTAGTGGCAAAAAGGTATTTGATTGGAAAAAATAGCATTTATGAAAATAGGTTTAAAACATTGAAAATATATTTATAAATGATATATGAAAAATCTTGTCGTTTTTCTCTCATATATTATCAGATTTTGCCTCAGTAGTAGACAACAGAATAAGGGAATGATATTTATTGACAAGGTTTACATGTCCAGAAAGTATTATTGAACTCTGAGAGGGTGCTGCCAATTAGGAATACGATTTGGCGAGAAATGCATCATGAGCCCTTTTCATATGAAATTCTCGATTAATCAAAGTGAACTTAAATGCTTACTAGACAAACTTGAATCACAAACTGAGCTTCATTGGGTTTTGAGATAATTTTGAGCTTCACAGGTTTAGTTTTGTGTGAAAATGGTAAATTAAAAAAAATCAGTTCAGACATGAAAAAGTTTTGAACGAAAAACTTTTTTTCTTAAAAGTGCCTATCTCGCGATGTATGAACGGATGGTTGCAAACATAATTACCTATCTTGAGGCAGAATTTCATCCAAATCAATCATGGCCATTTTTTTATCAACTTTAAATTAAAAACAAAAACGATTTTTTTCAGTGTAGGTCTCAAATGATTTTTTTTTTAGAAAACTTGGAAAATTTCATAAAAGTCATCCCAAGTCAACACATTTTTGTAGGAGTTGTCATTTTTCCATAGTATTTTTTGAAAAAAATCGGCAGAAAAAGTTTTGCCCTTCTTAAATGTTGGTCTAAATTTTTTTGGAAAAACTGAGTATGCAAAAGTGCTTATTTAGTCAAGGTCTACACATCCAGAAAATTACATTGAAATCTAAGAGGGTGTTGCCAGCTTCGATTCGATTTGGCGCGAAATGCGTCATCTATTACCTTTATAAAAACAATACATTAATGTTAGACTTATCGGTTACACCGATAATTGTACTCAATATTCAATTCAGACTCCAATAAGAGGTTTTCCAGAAACTACCTAGACAGTGAGGGATACTACACCTCCTTTACCATATGGACAAGTAATTAAAACAAATTTATAAAAATGTGTATAGACCGTGGACATTCGCCAACTCCGTAAACTGTCCAACTTTTATCCGAACAATCCTAAAAATGTTTTGTAATTGCTGATTTTTCATGAATTTGTCTCAGAACATAAGGAATCTTGCTTGTAAATGGTTTGTAAAAGTCAGTGATCATATAAATTAAAATTATTTAATAACTTATTTTTCAAAGGAAAACACTTCTTCTATATGATTGATCTGAAACTGTAAATCGACCCAAAATGCCCTATTTCCCCCATAAGTCTTTTGGGCAAGGAATTTTCTTCACAAATGTTTTGAGGTTCATTATTAACAATTTTGGGGAGTAAACCATCAACAGCAGATCGTAAAACAGGAAAGATATTTGTGCTAAATATGACGCCTAAAAAGCTAAACAAATCAATTGTCACCAATTAATTGCCCCAGTGGAGCAATACCCTAATTTACGATCCTTTTAGAGCGTGACTTTCGTAGTTCTGATTGCATTCTGGGCCAAGTCAACCACTAACGGTAACTTTTAACCCGATCAAGGGACCGCTTTTTATTACGCTACGACAGCTACCGCACCACGCCGCAGTTTGTTAACAGGCTATTTGGAGGTTTGCAAAAAAAAAAAACATATCCATACGAAAAAAAAAAAACACTAACAAGTAGGTACCTACCTAGGAACAGCCACGAGGCAGCAGTCGCGTTTTCGCAATGATTCGGGGTACCGAGTTGTCAAAGTGATACCGTACTTTATTGGCACCATTAGCTCGCACCTCAAGTATGGTGAACTACTCTCGGGTTGTAACAAGCGCCTATTTTTTGGTCCACCCATTCCGTTGACGCAACACCGGCTTCTGCACGGTGGTGGTTTGCAGAAGGAAATAATTAAAGGTCATAAACTAGGGGGTACGTTTGAAACAAAAGCAAGACGGACAACGTGCCTACCCCCAAACGGTCAACCGGAATCTGAGTTATTGATTTGCATTCCAAAGGGTTGTTGAATGGTGGCATAACTAGCGACAGGGTTGAAGTTGTTCTGCAATTGTTCACCGATGAAGGGCTTTATGACGTTCTAGGAACTTCGACCCTTTGGTTGTTATTCAGTCTCCCCCAACGCAAGAATGCTGTTGTAATCGGGGTATCGGCCTACACGCGAAAGCTACTTGTTGGAATCTGTGTTAATTTGAGCTCTCGGGTGATAAGACCGGCTGGTCTTCAAGCTACTGGAGTGACTCATAGTCACAAACTGGCAGGGTGCTGGCGCTAATGTCGCTAAAATCGCGCACGTGATACATGCCAGCCGTAAATTTGTGCTACTGCCAACACCGCTGAGCTTTTTCGTTTCAAACAACCCAATCAGAGCATGTGCCGCAACTTGTGTGTGGACTTGGAAGCGTAAGCAACCCAATAAATCAATAAATTAAAACACCCCTTACCCCCCTCAACATTGCTCGAACCATGGTTGTAATCGATACCAAAGTAAGGACTGGCCACCATCCTTCCAAATCAACCTGCATGGCTTGTCTACCCCTGCTACGCCGCTGCTTGTTGAGTACCAGAATCACTAGATTTGTTGGCCCGAGCGGCCAACAATGTTGAACCACAAAGGTGCCAATTACACAGACAAAAAAACTGTCCTAATAAAAATAAATAGTTCCACACAGTTCGGCCGCACGAGTCTGCGATTAGAGAAAGACCCGTTGTTGAGCCCCCTCGATATAACTAGAATGCTATTAACGCGATATGGACCGGGGGGCTATCTGTAGTACTTCGCGCTTAGTCGTCGCGCATAAGTATACGTTTATGTCCCTTTCGCGAACGCGTGGCCAGGTCGCACCGAGCCAACCTCTCATTTGGCACTTTCCCGCTGTGGGTGGAGGCAGTGGTCGCGGCCGGCTGCACAATCGGATATATTTTACGCTGCTTAAGTATTTAGGGACAGGTTTCGCGGTCTGTCTTTTTTATTAGCTTATTATGTTATCTGGCTGTGGCTGCTGCTGCAACGCATTGCCGAGGAAGCCAATGGTGTGATTTGGTCACTAGAAGGTATCTATTAGGAGCTCTTCGGCCAGGGCAATGCAGTGGGGACAGAGCTGGCGGAGATTGTGTGATTAGCGGTGAAGGTGCGCTCAACGGTGCCCGCTGGCCGCCGCCGCCGCTTTTATAGGATTGAACAAACAAGCCGTTAACATGAGCCTGGTCTGGACCTATGCCACGGTCGGTCGGGAAAGTGCCATTCTGGCGGACGGCACTACTGTCGGGTGTCGGTAATTGGGAACGGATCGAACAAATTAGGTACCGAAAGTGGCAATGATAAATTGAGTTCGAGGGGCCTAATGGGTTACTTTCGCGGTGAGCTAAATGTGGCACAAAGTGTCCGGTTCAGTGCACCGACTGTAATGTTTGACTTCACAGGAACTGGTTAATTGGGGATTGCTTTCACTATCTGCAATCGAAAGGAGCTGGGATTGCTTAAACGATAGGAAAGATTGTAGTATTTCAATTTTCGTAGGAGCCTAGGGTTAATTACTAAGTTATGGATTAATTTTTGCTGCCGTTGAGTCGGCAAGTTAAAACTGATTGATTTCGATTTGCATATTTTTCCCTGAAAGCTAATAACAATATCTAGTAGAATGCTACAAAGTCAAATATTGCATTGCATTAGAGCATTTTCTGGTAAAATCTGCCAGGAAAAAAAAAACAAAATCTGGCACGAATATTTCCGATCTGAATTAAACTATGAACACGTTTTCAGCATGGGAGATAATGATTTTTCCACATATCACGAGACCCTTTTTATTCAAGACTAAATAATTTCACATATGAATTTTTCAAAAACTTCTAACGCTTAAACCGTTAATTGTATCAACAATTAGTGTGAGAAGAGGTTGAACGCGTCATTGAGACGGCCCTAATGGATATTTTTGGTCGCTATTAAAAATTTAGTCGATTGGCGATTGCGATGGCCTTATCTCATAAGACAATTTATAAAGGTTAATCCAAGATGGAACAATTTCAAATGAAAAATATCATGGAAGGAAAACTTTTCATGAAATGAGGATTGCAACGATTTTTGCCTAAAATTATTAATTATTTTGATGGAGATTTGTTCTAAAGTCTCAACATTCGAAAATCTTTGTACCTCGGTAGTACTGTACCAGGGAGGCAACTTCAAATTCATCTACCTTTGGAGTGCTTTTTCCTGGTAGTACAACAACTAGACTATATTGGCACAGCGTAAAGCATGGCTGGTCTAAAAACTTGTTTAAATATTAGAAGTTTATTGTTTAGGCAAGTTTGGATTTTCTGTTTATAAGAGGATACAAACATGTAGCTTGAATGCCCTCAATGTGATCTTTAAAAGTCAATTTTTGGTCAAGTACTAACCCAAGATATTTCACTTGACTTGACCAGTAAATTGGTACTCCGTTCATAGTGACTATAATACTGCTACTAGTTTTCAAAAAGGAAGCTCTAGGATTACGTGGAAATATTATAAGTTGAGTTTTGGAAGCGTCGGGAGAAATCTTCCATTTTTGTATATAAGAGGAAAAAATATCTAAACATTTCTGCAGTCTGCTGCAAATAACACGAAAACTTCTTCCTTTAGCGGAAATGCCTGTGTCATCGGCCAACAAAGATTTGTGGCAACCCTGAGGCAAATCAGGGAGGTCCGAAGTGAAAATGTTATACAATATAGGCCCAAGAATGCTACCCTGAGGAACACCTGCTCTAACAGGTAGTCGATTAGATTTGGAATTTTGATATTTTACCTCTAGAGTTCTGTCAGTTAAATAATTTTGAACTAATTTCATAATGTAAAGTGGGAAATTCAACTTTTTCAATTTAGCAATCAAACCTTCACGCCAAACACTGTCGAATGCTTTTTCTATGTCTCGAAGAGCAACTCCAGTTGAGTGGCCTTCAGATTTGTTTGAACGAATTAAATTGGTAACTCTTAAGAGTTGATGAGTAGTTGAATGCCCATGGCGAAATCCAAATTGCTCATCTGCAAAAATTGAGTTCGTATTGATGTAAAGCATTATTCTATTTAAAATTATCTTTTCAAAAAGTTTACTTTTTGAAGAAAGTAAATTATTGGACGGTAGCTAGAAGCTTCAAAATTGGAACAACTTTTGCATTTTTCCATTTATCAGGAAAGTATGCCAAATGGAAACATCTGTTTAATAATTTTACCAAGAAAGACAAGGTACTCTCTGAGAGTTTTTTGATGAGGATATAGAAAATTCCATTATCACTTGGAGCTTTCATATTATGAAACTTTTTAGTTATAGATTTTATTTCGTCCAAACCAGTCCCCCAGGAATGTATGTATGTATGTAAGGTAGCCACCATCCCTTCAAAGATCTTGTCTTGTATGCAGCTCCACTTAATAGCAAGATCAATTTGAGCTACCGATCTGAATTCACAATATCGCTGTATGAAGGGCCAAAAACGGAGGTGCGGACCCGTAAGCAGAGACACTTACACGAAATCCACGGGAATTTAAGAATCTCCTTCCAACGATACGATCCAACATATCGAATAACACAATTCGCAATACTTATTAAGCTTCCTACAGGATGGTTTGTTAAGAAGGGCGCGTCAATCTCACTGAAACTATTGAAGTAGAATTCACACCACCACAATCGAATCGGTAGGATAAAGAAAATGATAGTGTTTATTCCCTCCTAGACTCCGGTTGTCATACCACTCCATCGTCCAGTCCCAGGTCAAATGATACCCTGATGCTCTCTCCCAACCCAGTATTTATTTATATAATGAAAATATATGTAGTGGAGAAATGAAATATATCAAAACATTAAATATGAAATAATGAATATAACTTTATATAGATAAAATAGTTGATATTCTGCAATGAAAATAATAATCATTTAACATATAACAAGATGCAGCTCTATGTTTCCTCAGCTCACAATATCAAGTGGATGTTACACTGAAATTTCAAGGTTATATTAAGCAAATATATATATATATATTTTGCTCTAATTACTAATAATTTAAGGATGTAAATGAGTGATGTATAACTAACGTAACTACCAATAAAATGGGATTACGAGAAAAATAAAGGAAAGATCTCACCCGATATGTTGCATGACATCACGATGATTTCTAAAAGCTTCAATAGATACTTATTTAAATATAATATAATATAGAAAAATGCGTTATAATGCAATATAACGGGATACAATAAACACAAGATTATTACAAAACAGGTAAAGAAAAATTCAGATTTATTTTCAAGCTGGCCTTTTGCTTCCTTTTAGCAACTCAGAATAACTAACATTAAGAATGTAGTGCCACACAATATGCAACATTATAATATAACATAAGATAACCAATATGATAAAAATATAATATGAAAAATAAGTTAGAGGCAAACCAGCCTTTAGGCTGGAACCCTCTTGAATAAAGTCCTAAAAAACTATGATAAATCGTGACACAATAAAATATAACACTGTAAAGTAGTGCAACATATAATTATAAACGTATGAAAATATGTAATATGCAGTTTAATGCTTCTTCTGCTACTCCTGCGATAGTAGGCAAAGTACTTGAAATAATATATGAATTGAGTCAATATACGGCAAAGATGTCTCATCTAACTGCACTCGTCTTGCACTGTTTGTGTGAAATAATAAAGTTACAATATTTTCTATAAAGCAGAAAAATAAGGAATGACATATATGAAATAATTTGAAATAATGCAAAATAATATAACAACAATGCAATACAATATAATATAATATAATATACTATATTATGTATTGTAGGAAATAAAGTGAAGTGAAACAGACGTGTAATCTAAAAAATGCAAACAATATACATATAAACATGTTTAAATTAACCTTGATTTTGTGGATGTGTTAGTTGCTGCACAGTTCCATATGGGGCGATGAATATATTATGTCAAGCTCTAATGGGGTGGGAGGAGTTTGTCAGGTTTTGTGACAAACAATGACTTGCAAAAAAGCAAACGTCATGAAAAGTGGAAGGAAGGTAAATTTAACCACACTTCAAATTAAAATACTGTATAGTTTGAAATGTATGAATAATATAACCTGATATATCAATATAAATGCAGGAATACAATTTATTAAATGAAATATATAATAATGGAATTTATACATTAATATTGATGAAATCATCCAGTTAGGGAGCGATAGAGTAAGGGAGAGTTAAATGTAGCAGAGCCACCGAAGGAAGTTTAATATAATAATATGGAGGCAAGATCCTGCTTCCCAACAATGATTGTTGTCCCATTAAAAGAAAGAAACTCCTGAAACTGAAAATGAATTATTTTGCGTACTGTTAAGCTAATAAAATAATATAATATATTAAAATGTAATATTTTAAAGAGGCCAGACGTAGGCTGAAAAATAGTAAATTATTCAATTCTGCTAAATTGGCAACACACTAACTAACACAACACGTAATACGAAAAAAAAGGGCCTATTATCGCTGACCGACTCTTCTCATCAGCCCTCACCTTCGCAAACAACGTGACTGCAATTGCATTTTCCATCGAGTGTGTTGTTTCAGGCATAAGCTTACATCATCTTCTGTCGAACTGCAAGCATAGCGGGAAATACGTTTATTTTGCCGTGATAAACCAAAAGAAAGTCGATGAAAAGATTGTTGCGTGAGAAGTCATCCAAGCATGAATCATCCACTCAACCTTGCTACCAACATCCATGACATCTCTACACTCACACTACCATTATTTGTTTTCCAATTCAAGCTGAACAATGCATCAGGCCCCCAGCAACATTGACCGATTTTGCCCTTTCTTGCCGTGTTTGTCGAATAAAATGTTAGATAATATCTTGTTTCATTGTTCTGTGTACTGAAATTAGCTGAGAATGTCTTAACTTGGCCGTGAGGATGCAAAGAGAAAGTCGACGAAGAGAAGCCGTAAATGCCATCTAGGACCCAATGCAATGTTCAGCTTGAATTTTTGGACAAGTTCAATGACCGTCCGCGGATCACAAGTTCGGATAGCATTTCGATGATTGTGTTTGTGACGTTGTTTCTAGAAGTGCTAAAATCTCAATAATTAATATTTTAATTAAATAATAGTATGCGATATTTAATTTTTTTTAATTAATTCCTGACCGACAAGAATCATCAAACAATTGATCGAATTGGCATTAATCAATAAGTTCAGTTAGTTAGTTGTGAAAATACTTATCTTTTCGATCGACGATGAACGAAAAACTGGCAGCACCGGCCCAATAACAGCAATCGGTTGTTTTTCTACTCTTTCTCGTAGACGAAGATCCTCCGGCAGCAGTTCAGCCCCACACCAATAGAGTTCTCCAGATGCACAAAAGTGTGCGTGAGACCGCGCGCTACCTTTTTAAGTAGTTGTGATATCGCGATACCTTTTTGTTTCTTCTTCTTCTTTATTTTTATGTATGGATGTTGGATTTTAGTGTTCGTGAGATTGCGCTTGGAGATCTCTATACATTTTACTCCACTTCTTTTTATTCCTTCTCTTGGCAGCACTAAACCTTTAACCACACATGAACCGTGAACACTTCCGCATAATTTTCTTCGAAACTCGCACACCACAATAATAATTATTTGTTTCATTTATATTTTTCAACACAGCACGTTTTTAAACACACACAAAATCCATACCATTCTCAATGATTTTCCAGTATCCTCACACAAGTGAAAAACAAACACTATTAACATTAGGCAAAATCAATTTCATTGCTGCGCAGGGACCATACACAACGGCTTTATTCGAGCAAAACTGCTGCAATTGCAATTAACTATCCACCATTCCTCCATCTTCGCTTGAGCACACGAAAATAATATTGAATTGGGTCTCACAAAAGCCATTTGATACACGAAAAGCGTTTATTATTCAGTTCCAACCTGGATCGGGTATCAGGATTGGGTATGCTTGTTTTCTGACAAACGTCAGTTTGCTCGTTTGTTTTTAAAACCTAGCTCAGGTTGAGGTTCGCACTGACAAAAAGTTCGGTTTCGCACTGAAATCAGTCCCTCAGGAATCATCAAAAAAAGTTAAAATATTTAGATAATTCCGAGCAATCTGATTCTCAATAGGAGAAGTAAGACCCAAACTTAAATTATGGGAACTTTCGAATTTCTAAGCAAGTTTTAGAGCTTTTTCCAAATTTGTGATCAAAATTTTACTACCTTCTTTAAGCGCTGGAATAGGCTTTTGAGGTTTTTTCAAAAATTTTGTGAGTTTCCAAAAGGGATTTGAACTCGGGTCTAATTTAGAAACATTATTTTCAAAAGTTTTGTTCCTCAGGGCAGATAATCGCTTTTTAATTTCTTTATGCAAATCCCACCAGATATCTTTAATGACAGGATCGCGTGTTCTTTGATATTGTCTCCTACGGACATTTTTAAGACGGATCAAGAGCTGAAGATCGTCGTCTATTATAATTAAATCGAATTTAGCCTCGCATTTTGGTACTGAGGCAGCTCTTGCTTCAACTATGGAAGTAGTCAGAGATTCAAGAGCATAATTAATTTAATATTTGGTTTTCAGGAATGTTTGGATCGAAGTTATATTCCATAAATGTTCGATATTGCTCCCAATCAGCTCTATGGTAATTGAAAATAGAGCTGATGGAATTACAAATTATTTCTTGGGATATTTCAAAAGTTACTGGAAAGTGATCAGAACCGAAGTCAGCATGAGTAACCAATTGACTACAAAGTCGACATGAATCAGTTAAGACCAAATCAATAGTTGAGGGATTTCGTGCAGAAGAAAAGCATGTTGGGCTGTTTGGATATTGAATAGTGTAATAACCTGCCAAACAATCATCAAACAGAATGTTACCATTGGAATTGCTTTGAGCATTATTCCATGAGCGGTGTTTTGCATTAAAATCACCAATAATGAAGAATTTAGACCTATGACGGGTAAGTTTCTGAAGGTCACCCTTGAGAAAATTCTTTTGCTGGCCTACGCATTGGAATGGCAAATAGGCTATAAACGTAAGTTGTCCAAATTTTGTTTCAACAGAAACTCCCAAAGTTTCAAAAACTTTGGTTTCAAATGAAGAAAGAATTTTATGTTTTATTCGTCTATGAACAATGATGGCAACGCCACCACAGGGTCTATCAAGATGATCATTTCCATAAATGAAATAATTTGCGTCCGTCTTAACCTTATGGTCAGGTTGAAGGAACGTTTCAGTTATAACGGCAATATGCACGTTATGAACTCTCAAAAAGTTAAATAGCTCGTCTTCATTATCTTTAAGAGATCGAGCATTTCAATTTAAAATATTTAATGATTTAAAATCCATTACTGAATTTCAAAGTCATGACAATATTATTTGCAAATATTACTTCAGTTTGAAAAGCATCAAACATGGAGTTAGATTTAAGTTTATCAGAAATCATGTCAATTTATGATTTCTGTAAAAATTCCATTTTAGGTGCAGTAATGCTTCCTAAGTCAAAATTGTCAAAATTTCCGTTAGAATTACGTTGGTTAGTATTTTGATTTCAACCCGCTGCAATAGCAGCAAAAGGTAGCTCCATTAACTCGCTGAACATTGTTAGCAGTTAGGGGAGTAGGTATAGATAAAAAATTTGAAGCAGGGGTGATATTTGTACCTACAGGTACAGTACCTGTCCCTTAGAACAAGACTATAGGATCGTTTTGCGAGTCTTACATTCCCAAAAATTGGATTTGTGATTTTCACCACAATTTGAACATTTAAATTTCTTAGGATATTCCTTCATAGGACGGTCGTCTTTTGTGTGAGAGGAATCTCCACAATTCATACATTTAGCGGGTATGCATCAGTTTTTAGTTTCGTGACCCCATCCTTGGCACTTACGGCACTGGGTAAGGTTTTGAACAGTTCCTCCAGTCTTTCTGAAATGTTTCCACGTCACTCGGACGTGGAGCGTAAGGGTAACTTTTTCTAAGGCCTTAAGGTTGTTTAGTTCACTAGACTTAAAGTGAACTAAATGAAAATCATTTCATTTTGATTACTTAGACTAGCTAAACTCCAAGGAATTTAGTCAATTCATCTTTGATCTGATCCAAGGATTCACCATTGGGAAGAGCTTTCAAGACAACCCTGAACAGTTTTGGTGTTGTAAATGTATGTTGCTTCTCAGTAGGATACGTTTGAATCCGTCCAAGGTTTCAGCCAATACACGACATTCAACCCTGTGAAAACTTGAATTCAACGATGTTCAAAAGTTCCGTGCGAAGAGCATGGAAATCGGAAGTGGTTGTAACATTAGGAGGGACCTTTTTCTTCTTGACATTAAGCCGGGAATATTTAATGAAGTTTTGCCTGGATGATGGATCATTCTCATCATATGTGAGGATAGCAATTGATCAAACTAATTTCATCAGAAGAGGGTTCAATAGATTGTCCTTTTCTATTGTGGCTCGGTGCCATGGTGGAAGTATAGCGTTTCTCTAAGAGGAATTTTATAATTCGATATCCAAGCAGGATTGGATTGGGGTCCAATCATGCATCGAAGAGGAATAAGAGTCAAACAAGGTAGAACATTTGTAGGTAATATTGAGCACTGAAAAGTGATGTTTAAATTTGCTGTAGCTTTAGGTAGCAGTAAAACTTCCTTCAACAAAAAGCAAATAGATTCACACTATAGATACTACCCAACAAACAATTTGAGCTGATTAAAAACTGAACAAGCTATTTTTTAGCTGAAGAAGCATATTTTTGCCTGAATAGGCTCTTATTCAGCTTGCAATGTTTGTTGGGTATAGATTCCATAGATAAGCGGAGGCACAAAAAGTTGTTTTGGCAACCATGAAAAATAAATAATCTTACTGACATCGGTGAAAAAAGTTCATGCTATCATAAAGCTCTTCTTTGTGCAGTTTTGTTTTGCTTCGTGCCTAAAAGTTCAAAATGAAGTACAAAGCAAATCTTTGCAACAATGAGTCGAGGAATGGTTAGCTTTATCTTTCCTTCTTCCGTTTTCCGCGAAATAAATCAGAATGTGGAGTGTAGAAAGCGTTTTGTGCTCATAATATTACAATACTTCTCCCTCAAACAACACCATGATGACGTCATGCTCGTTTGGCTACACTAACTGACAGTTCGTTTGGCTACATTATACTTTGCCTCCGCTTATCTATGGAATCTATAGTATCTATAATTCACACACCCAGAGAGCATGATGCGGACTGAACACTCAAGATAGATGTGATCTATATTGCAAGGATTATGCTAGATAGTCACTCTCCCATCATAGTGATATTTCATTGTCAGAACTAGCACTGTTCCACATTTAGAGCATCTCCACTGATTGTTGCTATCTAGTAGCACTGTAGTAAAGATCGCCGGATTCTCCTTGGCTCAGTTTTGCCATAAGTGTTTTAAAATGGATAGTACCATCTGTGCAAAGGTTTCAAGCAACGGGGAACACATTCTGGATTTGTTATGCTTGCAGTTCAACTATATGTCGAACATTGTGACCATCTCAATTTGAAACAGACTAGCGCAATGTTTCACAAAGTTGACGAACAAGTCATTTGAAGTAACTTTACCGAAGGAAGCAATTTTCCTTATGGTTTGCGATTTGTACTTGTATTTAATTAGTAATACAGGGGAACTTCTGAAATATCGGTATTTCGACAGTAATTTTATATGAAACGATTTATCACATTTTCAATTTTTTATGCCGCACATTTTTGCTGAAGCATATGACTTATTATTTAGCAAAAAAAAAAATATGATTCCTGCCAATAGTGCAAACCCCAGCCAAAGTGATTCATCTACATGGAAACTGTGAAAGGCTGTCTATTATGTGTGTTCATCGTTCAATTTCAACAGCTGCCTCTAATAGAACCTACCCGAGACTGCGGGGGGTCAGTTTCATCATCATTCAACCTCTGGTGTACCCAATATGCAATCGCAATTCGTAACGATCCTAATCAAATGCTACCAACTACCAATCGCAATGACATACACTGTCGTGTACCATTTACCAACAGCGCTCGCAAGGAGGGCAAGAAAGTTGCGCCACTTCTAGGTCCTCTCGGATTCACGTTTGGTAAGTACATACGCACTCCTTTCCGTTCGCGAACGGCCGGGTGCGCGACACAACTGTACGACAGGGCGCAGGGAAGGGCCGCCTGGAAGGTGGTCAATATTCGGTTTACGGGGACTATGATTAAGCTGACTGAATGACTGACTGACTGACTGACTGGCTTGGTTAGTAAGACTGACCGGGCAGTTGTTGGTTCTTTCACTAGGCGCGCGTGCTGACTTGGCTGGTCAATATTTGACCAGCTGCCGACGGCCTCCGTGGAGACTCAACTACTATGCTACTACTCTACTAACAACTGTTATGTGCGCTATGGACCTGATGGCGCGACTTCTTATTCTGGTTTCGGTTTCGATTACCCTCTTATGATATCATTCCGGACGATCATGCAAACATTAAATCGACATGTACCGCTAATGATATATGGTGTCCGCACAAATGGTTTGCCTGTGTGTGGCTTTTTTACGGTGCTCCAACCAGGAGCTGAGCAGAACCAACGGAGACCCCTCGTAAAAGCGGTCAACAAGGCCCTCCGGTGGTGAGTTTGATTGGAAAACAAGTTGCTAATCAACTTTCAAAATTTGGTTGATCAAATTTACACTGATTTCACAATGGCTGTAAGTCACCGTGAGCTACTGCTGCGAAGGAAAATTTATCTCTTTACTGGGAACAAATATTTAATAACTTAATATAGTTGATATATTTTCCTGCTACTTGCCGGGGCGTATGTGAGAGAGTGTGTGGTGGGTTTTCCCGCTTGCCACCATGAAAAACCAATAAATCTATGCTTATGATTTCTGACAGCCCTGTTTGCTTGACTGCTTCTTCATATGGCTTAGCTCGTGAGAGTGTGCCAAAAGGGACCAATCGCGCTCGAGTTCCATTTTATACCTAAACCACGGGACGGGTGGCGCTGGCTGGTGCGGCCCGAGTCTTAGGCAGTGTCTCCAGAGCACGCGCGATCCGAGTTAGCTGGTCTGATTTATGGGTCTATGAATTTTTAATAGCTCTGAAGTAGTTAACAACTTTGGTTTACCATCAGTACATTTATAGGTTCACAATATAGGAAAATTCTCAGGGGGTTTGCATCAAGAAATATTGTTGGGGCTGTGACTTTCTACATCTTATTTCCCTGGAAATTAACGGTAAAATACATTCAGTACAAGTAGGTACAGGTTCAAAAGTACGTCCTGTAAAATTTCGATTATTTTCAAAGCACACCATCAACTTATGATGTGAACCAACTTTTAAAGTGATGCTTAGCTGTGGAACATAAAATGGTCAAAAACAAGTATTACCTTTTGATTTATGAGATTTCCAGCCGCAAATCGGTTGGTCCCTAAAGGAGGGTATCAAAGGAAGTATTCTTGGTCTAGTATTATCTTTGTATAAAAGGATGTTTTCCGATTAATTACAAGACAAATACGATCATTAGCTATAAATATAATAATTTACAGGAATCAAATAAACCGCAAGGGTATGAACACCAACTTGACAGTTGCCTACCGACCAGCTGAAACGTTGGTTTGAGCAATTCGAACAACTTCTTCAATTTTCAATGACCAACCAGCCATCAACCTTGGCTCCACAAGTTGTACGGAGGGTACATCACTCGCGTCAGTTCCGTGGGTCCAACATTGCAGGAGACAGAAGCAGTTATCGGAAACATGAAATCCAACCAGACTCCCAATCACTGTAGAGAGTCTCCATACAAGGACATCTTTACACTATTTTCTTGCTTGTTCTGAATTGTTTGACTTAAAAAGTTATTAGTTTGAGCCTAAATTAATCATTAAACAGCTTTTTTCAGGCACTGCAAATTTCTAAATTCTCCAAATTTACCTGAAGTTAAGTGTTCTTTAGACTCAATGTGATTTGATGCACAATTTTTCGACACATGCATCATAAAAAAAAAAAAAAAAAAAAAAAAAAAAAAAAAAAAAAAAAAAAAAAAAAAAAGTTTTCAGAAGACGAGAGAGATTCAATTCCTAGGGTATCTCTAAACCACTTGCCTATTGATAGACAAAAGCCAAGCATCCAGACTGGAAGTATTTAAGGATGGAGATCATCGCGTAGCAGCCGGCCTTCAGTTTCATACCTATTTGGTGATATTTTAACACCATTGCTGACCTTTCTCCAAATAGGGTGTTCAACATTACCGTAAATGCTATCAAGGAACAATTCCAAAGATGCCCTTCGGTTTTGTTTGGAAAGAAGGATCTCAGATTTTCATTTTCATTAGTCATAAAGTCAATATCCATGCTTGATTGTTCAATATAGCAGTAAATTTTATTAAACCTTCCCCATCGTTCGCACTGATTCCATTATTCCTTATAATGCGTCATTCACTACCCCGAATTGCAATAGTTTGCATTGAAAAATCCGCTATCCTGTTTCTTCAGCATGCCCTGGAAGGCCTTATTAGCCCTTCGATCCATCAGCAAGCACCGAAAGTAATTCCAAGCATTTATCTTATTCCTGAGCTCAGTTTTACAGGAGTTAACCACGGAATTTATTTCCTTCTGCTTATTGTAGCCGTTAGCTACCACGTCACTAACCAGTTTGTCCACAAGTAATTGTTTGCTGCCTTTGTCCATCCAATTTGATCTTATAAAGCTACACTCGAAGAATTTGTCAGCGTTTGCTGGTTTTCGTAGTTCAGTGTTAAATTTAGATATCTGGCAAGCATAATCCCGATTGTTTGGTAGATGTTTGTTAGCGCAATCACTGAAATGGGACACGTTGGCCCACTATGGAAGGCAAATATTTACATAAGATTATAAAATCGAATCAGTTCAATAATTAACAAACTACCGTTGACAATGTGTTGATTGCAATGAGACATATCAGAAGCACGAACTTCATTTTTCGTTGTTATAGCCAAACGAATTTAATTCAAGCGATAAAGACTTCCATAAGATATAAAATGAATACTGAATCGTGACGCGTCAGTTGTTCACTTTATATATGTGTTAATCTTGGTTAGTATTTAATATAATAAATGATGTGGTTTATCACTTAGGGACCATGGATAAATGACGCTGCATATTTTGACCACTTTTAGACCCCTCAATCCCTCGTAGAGTATGTTGTTATACCTAATACATGGACGGTTACAATTTATGAACTCCTCTCTCCATCAAATGCTGCGTCATTTATGGATGGCCCTTTATCAAGCTAAACCAATAATTATTAGAAAATATTTGCACAGGTAACACGATATGAGATCTGATAATTGAAAACTCACGCCACATCGTTGATACTTACCTTATAAATCAGGCTAAGGCCTTGTTGTCCTCTGCTGTCCGAAGAAGTCGTCTCCACTCAACTCGATCCATGGCCACACTTCGCCAGCCTCGTAGTCTGCGAAGGGTCCGAAGGTCGCCTTCTACTTGGTCGATCCACCTTGCCCGCTGCGCGCCTCTTCTTCTTGTTCCTGTTGGGTCGCTTTCTAGAACCAATTTCACTGGGTCGTCGTGCGGCATTCTTACGGCGTGTCCAGCCCACCGTAGTCGCCCAATTTTTGCAATGTGGACGATGGATGGTTCTCCCAGCAGCTGGTGCAATTCGTGGTTTATTCGCCTCCTCCACGTTCTGTCATCCATCTGCACTTCACTGTAGATGGTACGCAAAACCTTCCGTTCGAAAACACCAAGGGCGCGTTGGTCCTCCACGAGCATAGTCCAGGTCTCGTGGTTGTAGAGGAGCACCGGTCTAATCAGCGGCGAATTTTATTCGACCGGAGCGTCATTGGGAGTCCAAAGTAGGCACGATTCTCTGCCATAATGCGTGTTTGAATTTCTCTGCTGGTATCATTTTCGGCGGTCACCAGTGAGCCCAGATACACAAACTCATTGACCACCTCGATTTCGTCACCGTCAATCTGAACTCGGGGTGGGCGGCTAACATTGACTTCCCTAGAACCTCTTCCTTTCATGTATTTTGTCTTTGATGCGTTGATGGCAAGTCCAGTCCGCCTAGTTTCGGCTTTCAGTCTGATGTACGTTTCCGCCGTCGTCTCAAAGTTCCGTGCCATGATGTCAATGTCATCGGCGAAGCCAAGAAGCCACTCGTGTCTATCCCAGCTCTTTTGATCACACCTTCTAACGCGATGTTGAACAGCAGACACGAAAGTCCATCACCTTGCCGTAACCCCCTTCGAGATTCAAAGGGACTCGAGAGTGTCCTCGATACTCGAAAAACGCACATCACTCGATCCATCGTCGTCTTGATCAATCGCGTCAGTTTATCCGAAAATCCGTACTCGTGCATAATCTGCCGTAGCTGATCACGATCGATTGTGTCGTATGCGTATTTGAAATCGATGAACAAATGATGTGTGGGAACGTTGTATTCGCGGCATTTCTGCAGAACCTGCCGAATCGCGAATATGAACCCATGAATCTCGGCTGGTATTTCTCCACGAACTCTCTTGCAAATGGTGACAGGTGGTGGCATAGAATTTGGGAGAGTACCTTGTAGGCGGCGCTCAGCAATGTGCTCGCGCGGTAGTTGCAGCAATCCAACTTGTCGCCCTTTTTGTAGATTGGGCATACGACACCTTCCATCCACTTCTCCGGTAATATCTCCTCCTCCCAAATCTTGGCAATTACCCAGTGCAGCGTTTTAGCCAGTGCTTCACCGCCGTATTTTAATAGCTCACTTGGTAGTTGATCTACACCAGTTACTTTGATGTTCTTCAGCCGACCGATCTCCTCCTCAACTTCTTGAAGATCATGGGCCGGTAGCCTGTCGTCTTCTTTGCGTGCTCCAAGGTCTGTTGCCATGCCACCTTCGTTTTCTGCTGCTTCACCGTTGAGAAGCTCGCCATAGTACTGCTTCCACCTCTAAATCACCTTACACTCGTTCGTGAGAAGGTTACCGTCCAAGTCCTTGTACATATCGGCTTGCGGCACGTAGCCTTTGCGCGAAGTATTTAGTGTGTCGTTTACGCGATACAGATTTTCCATCGCCTCGCGATCTCGGTCTTCCTGCTGACGCTTCTGTCTTGGGAAACCTCTACTAACAGCTTGCATTCACCGTCCAACCAGTCACTTCTTTGGTCCGGGATTGCAGTTCCTAGTGCCGCTGCAGCAGTACTACCTATGGCGGAACGGATGTCCCTCCAGCCATCTTCAAGAGAAGCTCTGCCAAGCTGCTTTTCTGCTGTTCGACTTCGACGGGTGTTATGCACCGTCGTGAGTTTGGAGCGCATGTATACTGCAACTAGGTATTGGTTCGAATCTATGTTCACACTGCGGTACGTGCGGACGTTGATAATGTCGGAGAAGAATTTCCTGTCGATTAGAACGTGATCGATTTGGTTTTCTGTGTGTTGTTCAGCTGATCTCCTGGTGGCTTTGTGGATATCCTTGCGGGGAAAGGTACTTCGAACTACCATACCCCGAGAGGTTGCAAAATTCACGCAACGGGCCGTTGTCGTTCGATATGGCATACAGGCTGTTTTGCCCAAATGCCGGTCTATACATTGCCTCCCGTCCTACCTGAGCGTTCATGTCGCCGATGACGATTTTGACGTCCCGTTGCGAAAAGCCGTAGTACACCTGCTCCAGCTGCGCATAGAACGCTTCTTTCTCGTCGTCGGGTCTCCCTTCGTGTAGGCAGTGCACGTTGATGATACTGTAGTTGAAGAAACGGCCCTTAATCCTCAACTTGCGCATCACGCGTTGGCGCATCTTACCCAGCACTACAAAGCCGGTTTCCAGCTCGTTGGTGGTGCCACAGTTCTGGTAGAAAGTAGCCGCTCGATGCCCGCTTTTCCATACCTTTTGTCCCGTCCAGCAAAGTTCCTGCAGTGCTACGATTTCGAAGTTGCGTGGTTGAAGTTCGTCATAGATTAACCTATCGCAGCCCGGGAAGCCGAGCGATTTGCAGTTCCATGTTCCGAGTTTCCAATCGTAGTCCTTATCTCGTAGGTCTGTGCCGATTGTTCCGATCCGTATTTCTTTCTTCAGTATTTGCAACTTTATGTTTTTTCCAGGGCGGCTTGTTGGGCCTGTCCCAACCCCCTGTCTTGCCGGGGGACCATCTTGCACAGCTCTGTTTAGAGTCCCACACTGGCACTAGGACGGTGATCAGCCGCTCCTAACATGGAGAACAGACGCCGTTTTGAGCCGCACCTCCATGGTGAACAGACGCTCGGGTTTGGTGAAGCATTTCCTCTAACACCGTACTAAAGGGTGATACGGTCAAAATTTGGTCAAGGGAAAACGCGTGTAAATCGGTGAAATCGTTTATTTAAAAAATCAAATTAAATTTCTTTTTCAAGTTCAATTAGTATAAAATTCAGGAAAAATATTCAGTTAGGCTTCCGCTTTTCCAAATCCGAATTGCCGGGCCTTACGCTTGACCCCTGCCATCAGATTTTGTACAGCCACCTTGTCCACCTTCTTCGCCGCAGAAAGCCAGTTTGCCTTGAACTGCTGCTCGCCCTTAGCAGTTTTTTTTTTTGGTCTTCTTTAGGTTCCGCTTGACAATAGCCCAGTATTTCTCAATTGGGCGGAGCTCTGGCGTGTTGGGAGGGTTCTTGTCCTTGGGAACCACCTGCACGTTGTTGGCGGCGTACCACTCCATGGCCTTTTTACCGTAATGGCAAGATGCCAAATCCGGCCAAAACAGTACGGAACAACCGTGTTTCTTCAGGAAAGGCAGCAGACGTTTATTCAAACACTCTTTCACGTAAATTTCTTGGTTGACAGTCCCGGAAGCTATGAAAATGCTGCTTTTCAAGCCACAGGTACAGATGGCTTGCCAAACCAGATATTTATTTGCGAACTTTGACAGTTTCATGTGCTTGAAAACATCTGCTACCTTTCCCCTTCCTTTTGCCGTATAAAACTCCTGTCCCGGAAGCTGCTTGTAGTCGGCTTTGACGTAGGTTTCGTCGTCCATTACCACGCAGTCAAACTTCGTCAGCATCGTCGTGTACAGCCTCCGGGATCGCGCTTTGGCCGTCGTATTTTGTTTATCATCGCGATTTGGAGTCACTACCTTCTTGTAAGTCGATAGTCCGGCTCGTTTTTTGGCTCGATGCACGGTTGTAGACGATACACCCAGCTTATTTGCGGCATCTCGGAGAGAGAGGTTAGGGTTTCGCTTGAAACTACCGGCAACTCTCTTTGTCGTCTCAGCGGCTTCCGGTTTTCGATTTCCCCCCGATCCAGACTTCCTGGCTGTCGACAAACGTTCCCCAAACACTTTAATTACATTTGTAACGGTTGATTTGGCAACTTTTAGCGATTTTGCCAACTTTGCGTGCGAGTAGCTCGGATTTTCGCGATGCGCGAGCAAAATTTTGATACGCTGCTCTTCTTGCTTGGACGGCATTTTGACAACTGAAGAGTGAATTCCAAAATCAAAATAGGAGCAACATTCTACACACACACACCTTCAAAATGAGGGGTGTTCAGGTTTTTTAAATGCAAAATTGAAAGAAATACGTCAAGTTGATATTGACCAAATTTTGACCGTATCACCCTTTATGGTTACCGCGCCAGTGTTCGCGTCGCACCTTTTCACTTTGCTATTGCCGGACTGGCAACATTGCCCAGGCTACGCCACCCAGCTGTGTCCATGTTTCAGCTGGTAGTCTTTTGATATCACATGACTCGGGCAGGCGTGAAGTATGAACTTGTGAGGACCAGAGCTAGGTATTCCGCTCCTTCACCGTTGATGGTGAATCATTTAAAACAAAAATATAACAGGTAGCAAGTTCATCAATGTAAATAATTGAACAGATACTCACCTATGCCATTAGTGGATTGCTTCCTGAGCCGTATCAAACAATTTAACGGCCATTCTATCGGCCTACGTTAGATCCGGTGATGGAATGCTTCAATAGTACAGTTAAAGTCAAAAAAAATGTGTTGAATTCGTTGAATTTCAATGTCTTGAACCGTTTTGCACGGGGTTCGAGATGTTGGAAATTTCTATTCCGAAGAACTCGCTCAGGAGCGTAGATTTCTAATTCGGCCGAGTCGGTTTCGCCTAGTAACACTTTTTGCCGTAAATACTGCCTGGCTAACTGTTCGCCTGTGTTCCAATGTTTCAAGATCCAGAAATAAACAACGATCCTCATAGGGTAGAAGATTCACTGGAGCATTCCAAGCAATGTGACGAAGGGCATAACGATCGAATTTCCTTTGAACAGATTCAATCCTCGTTATCAAAACTGCTTGATACGGGCACCAGATCACTGCGCCAACAGTACAGAGCTTTTAGACAAACTGGATCACGAAACTCGTTGGAGATCTTAAAGTTGAACCCGAGTCGTCTATTAGCTTTGGAAAGTATGTCCGAGTAATGTGGCTTAAATGTTGAAGCAGTGTCAAGCGTAAATCCAAGGTCACGAACTGTTTCTACGTGCTGCAGAGGTTGGTTATCGATCAATCAAATGCAATTGGTTTCGACTTGCGATGGAATGTGATAATGTAGGATTTGTGAGAAAATTCGTAAAGCACCACTCCTCAAAGCTATCGATCAGGTGCTGCAGTCGCAAGCAGTCAGCGAAGCATCGCACGACCACGTGAATCTTGATATCGTCTGCATAAAACGACCGGCAACCAATTGGTAGGATAAATTTCAATCTAGTTTATTAAAATCGAAATTAGTAACGGTCCCAAGTTGCTACCTTGAGGAACGCCTGACATGCCTGTGAAATAATCCAAATGATCCGACCAAATTTTCACACAGAGTTGCCAAATGTCTGCCAATTGTATGGCGTGGTCAACCCGGTCAAAAGCAGCCTTTTCCCAACAAACAATTTTAGCTGCAGACTAGCTTATACAGGCAAAAATTAGGTGTATAAGCCAATTTTTGGCTGTATAAGCTTATCTGCAGCTAAAATTGTTAGTTGGGTAGATCTTTATACACAGCGTCCACATGTGATCCTGCTTCCATATTCCGTAGGCACGAGGAAATGAAAGGTGCAAGGTTTGTTGAGACCGATCTCTTTGGTTAAAAACCATGTTGGTTCAGAGTAATATAGTTTCTGCTGATAGAGAATAAAGCGTCGTTAACGAAGACCCCTCGGTAATTTTCAGCCTTTCGTTTGTTTCCTCTCTTGAAAATCGGGAACATGAGCGGAGATTTCCAGCCGGTTGGAAGCCTTGCTGCAGCGAAATGTTGAACAACTTTGATAAAGGAATAATGATAGCGAAACGAAGAACCGAAGAAAACTAGCTAAATCTAATGTAATCTTCGCAAATTCGCGGGAAATTTGCGATTCCCGGGAGATGAAAATTATGTTTGGGAGTCCCGGGAAATCTCATAACCTGGAAATCGTTCCCGGGTATGCAAACACTACTCAGAATTAGCAGTTACGTTATTTCTATTAACTGTGAATACACGGTCTGATTTTTTATTTTATATAAAAGTCATTCCGAAAAATGTTCGTAACTTACGTGGATACGCGAAAAACGTAAAAATGTCTACATCGGCTTCCAAATTATGCCTTCTACATGTTTGCCAAAGATCGAGGAAAAGTTGGTCAAATTCAAGAATAGTAATAGGGTAAATTATGGCTTCGGCACCCATTGACTGTTTTCGGCAACCGAAATTGAAACGTTAATTTCGCAGTATTTTCCCATGAAAACTCTTCGCTGAATGTATTAAGCCGATTCCTTAACTTTTCAGCTTCAATCAGATTACATTTTTACGACTGTGCAATCCTGTTATGCCATATTTTTCTTTAAATTAAATATACACACTACAAAATACGGCTGATTTCGAGTTGCCGATAATAGAACAGCTGGTTAACACGCAGTTCAAATGGAAAGGGTGCCGAAGAAAAAGAGACTGCCGACAATAGTCACACTCACCTGAGAAGTTTGCAGCGTTGTAAAAACATGTTCAACCCGTTTTGATCAATTATGTCGATTGAAATGGGTAGAACAGCAAGCAGCAGATAAATGTCAACAAACAAACCTGTCATGTATGTGTGTGACGCTGAGAAATCGCTAATAGAAGTTCGGACGCTGCTTAGACTGACGAGAATACGTAAATTCCCCTAGTTACATCTCAGAAGCCAATGTTGCTTGGTTTTTGAGGGTATGGCAAATCGAAGAGGTCAGTTTACTATCCACGGCGCAAAAACAAAATAAGCTTCCGAGCAAAGTCGGATACCAAAATACTATCAAAACGATATAAAATTATGATTTTGAAATCACGTTGATAACATGCATGTTTTTTTTTGTATTTCGGTAGAATTCATATTTTGATATTTTTATTATATTTCTAAAAAAATATAAATTAAATCAAAATTTATTTTTTTATAAAATGAGCATTCAGATTAATTACTGAAATTTTTTATTTATTTTTTACATACGAGTCAATTAGTCCGTTTTCTTCATGAACATCACTTAGACAATTGTGATTTTTACAGTTATATTTTACAACATTTATTGATATTAATCCACCTGGTATTTGAATTTTTTTTTAAATCGATATAACTTTTTGATATTTATAGAGCTGATAGTAATATAGGCTTGTTTTTATTTTGAATGGATGAAAACTCATTCATAACATTGTTTTATTTTGAATCTTGATACCAAACAAAAGATTTCAAAACATTCAGATTACTAAATATGATATCACGATATCAAAATAATAACTACTTTTTTTGTTGTTTTCCTACCATAGTTATAAGAACATATTGATTACTTTTTTTGTGTATTATTAATGAAACTACTAATAACAAAACGCATACATGGATTTTCTATCAAGAAAACATGATATGTTATCTTTTTAATATCCTTCATATACCATTTAGATCTCATTTTTGTTATGATTACTGTTAACTCGACCACACGGTAGGCAAAATAATGTTATCACGAACGATTATATTAAAATTTCAAATTTAGTTTTCATTTTGTTCTCATTCTCTGCTCGGGTTCACAATCGTATCAACTTTATTAAGGCTCAAGCACCGCAGGTAAGCAGGTCCTCTATGTGGCAAATTGCTAATGCTGTCTGTATGTCAAAGCTTACGTACGGTATAGAACTGTTTGGAACTGGGATTAGGGTAACCAACTGATTTTGGACCCCTAGAGGAAGTGAGATCACGTTTATGTCAAAATAATATTATTTGTTTATTATTATTATGCAATTTACATGCGGTTGTGTTCGAAAGCTACTCATCTTGGATGTTAAATGTCACTAGATGTTTTATTTATTGATATATACTCGAAAAATAATTCTTTTCACATCATGATATTCACATATTTTGGACCCTTCCACTTGATTTTGGACAGTGTCCATAATATATTTTGGACACACTGAATGGGAACGAATATATTTTGGACATGCTGAAGTTCTTTCAACCTATGAGCCAAAAATTAATTACGACGGTCACTTCTTCCTATCTCGCATTTGTTAGGTCGGTCTAGGTGGGAAAATTTTCAATGAAGGTGCCGTAAAACGGGGTGAAATTGAGCAGCGGGGTGAATTTGATCGCTGAGTATACCCAATATTGTACTTATGCATAATATTTTTACAATGTATACAAAGATACATTCGTACACTTAGTAACGAAAAACATGTTACACATGAAAAAATATCACGAGAAATTTCAGCGATCAATTTTGCCCCGCTGATCATTTACACCCCGTTTTACGGTATGCATAAAAGTTAACCCCCCGTTACTCGCGCTGTTGTACTTTGTACAACACATATGAGTTTTCCATTGCCATTTTGTTGCTGCCAATCGATCTGAAACCAACTTGTATTCCTCAAAAAACTTGTTTTGAACTAAAAAAGCTAAACTTTGATTACAATTAACCCCCAAAATGCGGATAATAGAGAAAATGTAAATGGAAACCGCGTAAACGGTGTCCATACTACGTGGGATTGACTTAATTGGTTACAGCATGGAATATCTCTAGATCCTGACCAGAGAGAAAGTAAATGCCTTCAGCAAAGTTGTTCAGGAAGTCAAGCTCTTTTCGTTGGTGGAGTAGTTCAGAAATTTCACACTACGAGACGCTAGTATATACGTGTAATTCTCGCATATACAATAGCTCGAGTTCTTGACCAGCTAGAAAGCTACTGTATTGGGCAAACTTGTTCAGGGGGTCAAGACTTTTCGACTGGTAGACAGTAGTTCAGAATTTTCTCACCACGTGGCGCTTGTATACATATACACTTCTCGCATATGATATATCTCGAGATCCTGACCAAATAGAAAGTTACTGTCTTTGAAAAAGTGGTTCAGGAGGTTAAAGCCTATTGCTTGGTGTAGAATAGTTCAGAATTTTCTCACTATGTAGTTCTAGTATACACGTTAAATTCTCTCATATAAAATATCTAGAGAGCATGACAAGATAGAATGTTACTGTTTTGGGCAAAGTTTTTCAGGGGATCAAGGCCTTTTGGCTAGTGGACGGTAGTTCAGAATATTTCACTTCATGGTACTAGTATATACGTGCAATTCTCGCATATGATATATCTCAAGACCTGCTAAAAATGTACTGTAATCGGCAAAGTTGTCCAGGAGATCAAACCCTATCGTTGGTGGAAAGTACATAATTTTCTCACTAGGTGACAATGAAAGACACGTGAAATCCTTGCATATAAAATATCTCTGAATGACCCGCATACTAGTGCCACGTAAAGGGAAAATTCTGAATTACTGTACACCAACGAAAAGATCCTAACATCCTGAACAACTTTGCCGAAGACAGTAACTTTCTGTCTGGTCAGGACCTAGATATATTTTATATGCGAGAATTCCTCGTGTATACTAGCGTTGCAAAGTGAGAAAACTCTGAACTTAAGTCCACCAGCAAAAAGGCCTTGACTTCCTGAACAACTTTGCCGAAGACAGTAACTTTTTATATGATCAGGATTTCGAGATATTTTATATGAGAATTTCACGTATATACTAGCACCATATAGTGAAAAAATTCTGAACTATAGGCTTTGAACTCCTGAACAACTTTTTCGAAGACAGTAACTTTCTATCTGGTCAGGATTTCGAGATATATCACATGCGAGAACTTCACATGTATACTAGCGCTATGTAGTGAGTAAATTTTGAACTACTGTCCACCAGCAAAAAGGTTATGATCTCTAGAACTACTTTGGCAAAGACAGTAACTTTCTATCTGGTCAGGATCTCGAGATATTCCATGTTGTAACCAATTAAGTCAGAACCCTCGTAGCATGGACACCATTTACGCGGTTTCCATTTACATTTTCTCTATTATCCGCATATTTTGGGGGTTAACTGTAATAAAAATTTAGCTTGTTTAGTTAAAAGCAAGTTTTTTGAGGAATACTCGTTGATTTCAGATCGATTGGTAGCTCGGCTGCAAAATGGAAATGGAAAACTCACACTATTGTACAAAGTACAACGCGTGAGTACTCGTGTTACAAAAGTTGGCGCGAGTAACGGAGGAAATATAATACACTGGAGTCGCTTTTTACGCGGGTGATACGTCCCGCGAAAAAAAACCGCGTAAAAAAAACCGCGTAAATTCCGGAATCCGCGTAAAAAAAACCGCGTAAATTCCGAAATCCGCGTAAAAAAAAACCGCGTAAAAAAAGACCGTGTAAGAAAAAACCGCGTAAAAAGCGATATACCGCGTCAATTCTGAAATCCGCGTAAAAAAAACCAAAATCCGCGTAAAAAAAACCGCGTAAATTCCGGAATCCGCGTAAAAAAAACCGCGTACATTCCGAAATCCGCGTAAAAAAAAACCGCGTAAAAAAAAACCGTGTAAAAAAAAACCGCGTAAAAAGCGACTCCAGTGTATAACATAAGGAAACAACTGATCATACCATAAAAAAAAATATTCAGAAGTAAATCTTAATACGGAGACCTGACTCTATGCTTGCAGTCCATATTATTTTTTGTATGGGCTGTTCATAAACTACGTAGACGGTTTTTGAGAGATTTCAACCCCCCCCCCCCCCACCTTCCGTAGAAGACAGTCTCAAACACAAAATTTAAAAAATTGTATGGACCGTAGACATCTGTCTACGTAGTTTATGAACAGCCCCTTAGCTAAATGCGTTTGGGAGATAGGAAAACTTTTGTGGAAAACTAGGAAAACTCAGAGTGGACCACTCTACGTGTTTTGCCGTTTTTCCCATTTTGAATCGCTTGATAAACAAGAAATATGTTTAAAAACAATAAATTCATATAATTTTGATTGATTTACTTACCAATTTAATCAGAAATCTGAGATAATAGCACAATCGACCAACCGATTTTTTTTGTCGCTCTTTTGATGATTCTCATTTGATAAGTGTCCAAAATAAGTTGGTAACATTTTTTTACGATCTTTTTTGGACACTTTTTAAGTAAAATCTTAAGGTGAAATCTTTATAAACTCGTGAAATACATCTTCCAAAGTCAGATAAACTGATTTGATAAAAAAAATCATTGAATTGTATATTTTAGACCAAATTTAAAACAAGTACACTAACGCCGATTCCTCTTGACAAACGTCGAAACATGAAACTTTTTCGATAACATTTTCTAAAACTGCATAAATTGAGCATTTGTAAGCAATTTGAGGTGAACTAATGATCTTGAGACATAGCAAGTAATTGAAAGAATGTAATTACAACATCAACCCAGATGAATTTGAAGAAACTAGACAGTAGGCGAGGAAAATATATGAAAAGGGTCCAAAATATGTAGGGGTCTAATTCAAGTTGGTTACCCTACTAGTCTGTTACAACCCACTTTTATCAGTTGATAAGAATTACATCAGGAGCTTTTCGATCCTCTCCAACCCTGAGCTTGACCGGAGAAGACGGTGAACTTCGACTAGAGCTACGACTAGCTGAGATGTTAATACCTAAATACTGTCCCTGGAACCATCCACGCACTAATCCAAGCTAATAATGCTAGGATTATCGTTCAAGAGCGTCTAAATACCAAGATTTTCACCGATGGATCAAAAACTCCGAATGATGTCTTGGTTGAATGAAACCTGCAAGCTCAGTGTGACATCTATACGACGGAAGTTGTAGCCCTTTGAGGAGTCACACGATATGCACCTAGAACACCCACGGTAATCCTAACTGATTCAGCATTTCAGCAAGCTGTTTCGCTGCCATTTGTAGGTACAAGCTTTCGAAAAAGTAACTGTCCAGCAAGACATTGTGGTTTGCTGGGACCTGGTCACTCTGAAATACCGGGAAACGAAGAGGCAGATCAAGCTACTGCACGAGGCTGACGTACCCTAGCAGCACACTTGTCCTTCAACAGTTGTGGTTACTTGTATGCACCTTATTTCAGTCACAATCAAGTTGCAGCAACCTATTTTGATGGATGTGTGTTGCCTGGGTAGTAACCTTACATCGGTTCCCGCTTCTGATATTTCACGTTGGGTTAAAGGAGTATTCCGTGATCGCTATCTAGAGTTATGGGAAACTCATCGCACCACTTTCCTTCAGAACTGCAAACCATCGGTCGTAAAATGGACGGACACGAACAACGAATTTTAACTTGACTTTGGATAGGTCATACACGGTTGACGAAGAAATATTTTTTGGACCGAAATAGTTCTCCTGATTGCGAAGTATGTACAGTCATCCCAGTATTATGGGTATTATCGCCAGCAAGTCATTATTATGGGTCAGTCAGTTTGATACTGGAGAACACATCTAGTGGCACCACACAGTCCGCTCAGTGTTTGACGTCGTGCAGTTAGGTCACTAACACTCGAAAAAGCCCGTTGGAGAACTCGTTTAATACAACTAAAAAAACGAAAATCCACGCTTGTGGTAGCTGCAAAAGCGTGTACTCCACAGGGCTTATTCCGTAGGGTAAGACCGACGGCGGACGACGATCAACGAGGCTACTCTTACAGTAAAAGAGAGGGAGATACCACCCGACCAACCGACCAAGGTCATCCTGCCGAGATCAACTCGATGATCATGGTCATAAGTTTTCGGACCAAGTTTCACCTCGGACGTGTTTTTTGAAGAGAGTTTCGATCGAGCTAGAAGTTAAACGTAGTGAGATTTGAAGTGAACAATATTTGATGTCCTTGACCGCTAAAACGACTGTTGTTGTACTGTGAAACGTGAGCATCGCATCGTTATTGGTGACGCGGGGAACAATCGTATTGGGTCTTGTGAGTGATCTGAATGCAATCACTCTCTCATACTCGAAATGTGTCACGACCAAATTGGCACAACGACGCCTTATACGTTCTCTGACCGAAGCGCAGCCCTAAGCCTTCTTTTTCTTCTTCTTCTTCGCATTTCAAGCTTATTGCATATCGCATATTAGCTTATTGCGTGCTCTCAACTTGGTGTTCTAGATGCACTTCCACAGTTATTAATTGAGAGCTTTCGATGCCTGTACCATTTTTGCATTGGTATAATTGTGTGGCAAGTCCAATCATACTTCTATGCCCAGGGAAGTCGAGAAATTTTCCAACCCGAAAAATTCCTAGACTGGACCGGGAAATTGAACCCAGCCAGCCCTAAGCCTTAGTATACAATTATTTTTTTATTAAGTATTTTTAACACACCTTGTTACAAAATAACCCATTAGGGTAAAAACTAAAGAGGGTATGAACTGGACTTTTTAACACGGTTTTTGAGTAACATGTTTTTTGAGTGTTTTATATTTTTAGATTGGTTTTAAAATATTTAAAAAATCATCCCCCCCCCCCCCCCAACACAGCACCCCTCTCTCTCTCTTTCCTTTTTCCTGCTTTACAAACACAAAAAGCGTCTATATAGCTGCCACAGGGACTCGAACCCAGGCGTTAAACAATCTTGGCTAGTGGAAAATCTGGTGCCATTACCATCTAGTCTAAATCAACTGTTGATGAAGGAGTAGATGCAAGCTAACCTTTTAAGAATGCCTGTCAGAGCCTTCTTAGTTCGCTGGCACCGGCAACTGAGTTAAAGTAAATCGCGTGTTCCCAACACCTCTCACTCTCTGCACTCTTACGTAAACGGCTAAATATATTTGTAACAAAGTTTATTATAATTATCAAATATTGCCGTTTACATTGCAAATTTAATTTTTTATGATTATAAAGTAGCATAAGCATTAAACTTAGCTATATGAAAGTAATTAATTTAAGTCTATATAACAAAACAAAAATAGCATGAAAGCGATTCATTGATTGCATATGCACTATTTGAATTCTAATACAGTGTTAACTGCACATTTTGTTTGGTTATGCGTTGAGATCTGTCTCCCACACCATTTCAAATTAAAGATATATTCGAGGTTAGTTTTGATTGCTAATGTTCGACGGTTAGTGTTGCAATTTTCCATTGATCATTTTAATTTGTATATCATCAAAAACATATTGTTTTTCACAAATTGCAAAATATTTATTTGAAAAGGTGCACGCCAAAATTCAAAGAACGCAACTGAACTGATAATTTATGTTTTTGGATTCCGTTCATGAGCGAATATATCATTGGTTCACACTATTATTGCGCAATCGTTCCCAGGGATGGAAAATCATTTATATTCATTTCGTGCATTCATTTACATTCATTTGCCTCTAACTTTTTTCATCAGCAGAATACCGTTAAATAATGTATGAAGCTTTTGTAGCTTTTGATATTAACTACAACTTCTGTTAATAATTAAAATATGAATCTCTTGTGCATGATGAAATAGAGCTGGCAGAACATGTTATTGTTTTTCAGTGAATGCAATTTACATTCACTGAAAAACAAAGGTGGATTCTAATCGCTCTGATTCATCATGCATAAGAAATACAGATTTTAATTGTTTACAAAATATGTAGCTAACATAAAAGCCTACAAAAACTTCAAATAATATTTAACGGAATTTGGTGATGAAAAAAGTTAGAGGCAAATGAATGTAAATGAATGCAGGAAATGAATGTAAATGATTTTCCATCCCTGATCGTTCCTAGATAGTTAAAATCTAGGTAAGCCTTTTGATCAGAAGTGTCTTGCAGTGACAATTTCAATTTTATAATGCTAGTTGTGCATTCTTAATCACCAACGTAACATTTTCAGGTATTACGGAATCAATATATAGTAGCCTAGTCACTTTGGGCTAGGTAGTTTGATTCGACTTGCGAAATGAGGCCCCTGAATTTCCATCGAGTTAGGGAGAATCAAGTTAAGGAGAGATCGAGTAAGGGAGAGTTGACTGTAATAATTTATTTATTTCTTAGCATCCCAATCAGAAGAGAATGTTGTAAAAAAATAGGAGGAAAAGCACTAACTTAGGCCTATGGATCTAATAAAAATCTCCCGTTCTTAAATTTTTCGTAGAACAATGCATCATCTGAACAATACAAACAAATATGTTTGATTTTAAGTTTATCATTAAAAAAAATGCTTGCCTTCGAAATGTATTTATGGGCCCAATATTAAAGACACTTGGTTGACATTAGGGGCATTAACCCTATTAGCCAAATTCCTTGTAAAAACTTTTCCGTAGCCCTTAAATAAATTTAAATTCCACTACCGGCTTAAGACTAAAACAAAACAAAAATTAAAATAAAACAAACCGTTTCATTTTTCGTGCTACTAATGCTAACAAACTTAGTTAGAATGTTGTTTTATATTTTACTCAAATACCATATATGTCAAATACCATGATGATTTTTTATTCCTCATTTCACCACAGAGCTCTTAAAACAAGATTATATCAACGGTTATTATGTATAACAGAAGTTGATATAATCATGATATAATATTGTTATAACGTTCTGGTCGGGTAGGGAATCATCCGGTAACAAGTTCTGCATGTAAATCAAATGGTAGTGGCCCATATTTTTGGAGGACCCATAATACTGGGGTGACTGTAACTGTGAACTTAGTGTTGAGCATATACTACTCAACTTTATTAAATCCTAGATTATTCTTAATATTTCAAATGAAAGTGAGACTAAATTGTTAAAGTTTCTTAAACAATGTAAACTATTTTTTTTCCTTTGGTTTGTTTTTTCCGTCGATCTTGTTTTCCGTGCTGAGCACCAATGCTACCGACGTGCCAGGAAGGCAGCTCCCACACCTGGACCCTACCTATCGACCCATCAACTCATGAACCGGGGACCAACGCCTTTACTTCCCATCCGAAGGAAGGCGTGATCAGAGATGTTATGCCTCAGGACATCCCGGCGGCGCTGACTGGTATTGAACCCAGGCCTGCTGGTCATGTACACCATTTAATCTATGTAGTACTGTGATCAACATTAAAGCATCAATCAGAGTGAAATGAAGGTTTGGAACCTCTATAATAAACAAACATACAAAAAATAGCAGAAGCATGAACATCATGTTTCGTTCTAGCAGCCAAACAAAATTCATTCAACTGACGATGTTCTTTATTTAAAAAGACAGTTCAACACTTTATATAACTCTTGATGTTGGTAAATGTGCAATTGAGCAAATAATGTGGTTTATCAAGCAAGTAGCGGGTTTTTTTTTTATTTATTTTTATTTTTTTTATTTATTTTTTTTATTGAAGACAATGATTAAATATTACAATAAACGGTTTTACAGCTTTCCCTTTTTGTTCTTCTTCATTTATCTTTTTTCCTTGTGTCTGTCAATTTAACTTTCCTTAAATTAACTTAAAACCTACGTTAACTTGGGAAACCGATTACCCGCGGCGTACTCGGGGTTAATATACATTTGTTCATGTAACTCATTCATATCCACTCATTATTTATCACCCATACATCCATACATCCATATTTACAAACACCCACACACAGGGAAGGGACACCTAGCCTAAATTAACCTATCTTAACTTAACATTTTGTTCATTGTTCTTTTAGCTTTCCATTAGTAGCACAACTAGAATTTAACAAATATTCAAACTATTTCCAAACTAACTCGATCGTTCCATCTTATCTCTCTTAGTTCCTTTTTAAAGACAAACAAAGATGGTTCAGTCACTCTCAAATTGAAAGCGACCACCCTCATCGTTAGCCAAAGCGCTGCTTTACTTTTTTGCGAACGCTCATTTATTTCAAATAGTAGAATGTCTTCAATGTCGTTTACTACAAAATTAAAACGCGATCTTATAATCTGACTACACCACTCCCAGATTTTTTTAGAAGCAAGGCATTCTTTTATTCTATGTCTGTTGTTATCTAATTCTCTGCATCTCTTGCATAGTTCATCACTTCTAATATTGTGGGCCACGAGTTTCATTTGATTGGGTATCAAATCATTTACAAAACTATAAACCATTGCACGATCTTGCATAGAAATGAAATTTTTGTTTATGTTTTCCCATACTATAGACCAATCAATATCAATTTTACCTTCTATTTTCGGAATAACCTTTCTTGAATCAACAAAATAGTCATATAGCAATTTCGTAGTTTCCAAACAGAATTTTTCTTTTAGTTCTTTTGCCTCAACAATCCATTCTCTTGCATTTTTGGTAATTTTCATCGGTGTTTTGAGTTCGAGTAAATATTGTTCTTGTCTAAAGTTTCCTTCGTTATCTAAAGTATACATTATATTTTTAATGAAGAGCGCCTTAAGTTTTGATTCTGGATCAACTAAACCTAGACCTCCTTTCGAAAAATCCAAGTACAGTTGGTTACGCTCTACTTTAAAAATGTATCCATGCTAAATAAATTTACCACAAGCGGATTTTATCTGTGCTATATGACGGTTCAATGGAGGAAAAACTTGACCAAGATACCAGAGCTTTGATAGAATGAATGTATTCAGCACTCTGCATCTTTCATATATATTTAAATTTCTAACTGAATGCATTTGAAGAGTGCGTTTAATATCATCAATAATTGCATTGTAATTGGTATTTACTGTAATGTACCAACTTCTATGTATTTGGACACCCAATATTTTCAAATAATCAACCTTTTTAATCAGCTGTGGTCCAAGTTTTACATTGTTTAACCTCATGTATCCTGATTTAACCAAATTAATTTTGATTTTTGCATACTTTGAGAAGTTTTCAAAAATGGTAAGCATTAAGTCAAACTCCTGATCCGTACGGATAACAATATTAAAATCATCGGCGTAAACAATCACTTTTATAAATCTATCATCACACCACTGCGTCCTAGCAAGAAGTACGGTCGACTTGTTTCGCGCTCCGTTGTTTTGGAAGTTTTCTCGGTATTCGCTTGATATAAATTATCAGTTTTTTCTCACTAAGTGACTCCTGGCATAGTTCCCGGTAAATTGATCGAAAAGTGAGTTTTTTTTAAGTAGAAAGTGTCATTTTCGGAACGATTAATCCGTGCTATTGGTAATTCGCAAACCAATTTGGGCATCATCGTTGCGTGGTCACGCATACGCGCTCACGCATACGCGCTCACGCATACCCGCTTACGTATCATCATCATCGAGTGTGAGCACCCGTTTCTACATCTACATCGTTCATCAATCATCGTGCGCCTGTGTGCGCTGAGTACCGAGCCTCGATCAAGTGCACCACAACGAAGGTCATCCACGCAGCGCGTCTCTTCCAGCCATCTGTGTAAACGCCTACACATATAACGCTCGGTGGTAGTAGTATAGGATTATCAGATAAGTTTTTGTTTTTTTCTTGTTTCTTTTCCTCCCCCATTAGTTAAATTTTCATTTTGTATTTCTGTGTTTGTAGTGTTTTCTGTGTATTGTGTCTGTGCGTTCAGTGGGAGAGCGTTTTGCGCTCCCACTAGTTGAACAAAATGGATGTTTTGTCAGAAGACGACATGGATGACCATTCATCTCAGAAAAATGATGATGTCATCCATGGTTCGTCGTCTCAGTCTGACAATGGGCAGGCTGAGAAAAACTCCAGATTGCGGGCCTACCCGAATGACTCGACTGGCCCATGGGTTGTCTATTTTCAGCCCAAAAACAAACCCTTGAATGTTGTTCAGATATCTGATGATCTGACAAAGCGATTCTCTGCCGTGACCGAAATAACGAAGGTTAGGCACAACAAACTTCGTGTGACCGTCGCTAACCTGAAACAGGCTAATGAAATTGCTGTTTCCCAGTTTTTCACACTGGAATATAGGGTGTACATTCCAGCCTCTGATGTGGAGATCGAAGGCGTGGTCACTGAGACGAGCCTGAACCCCGAGATACTGGAGAAGCAAGCGGTTGGCCGATTCAAGAACCCCTTGCTTCCTCCGGTAAAGATACTGGCCGTTCATAGAATGAAGTCAGTATCGCTCAGCGAGGGTAAAAAGAGTTTTACCCCCACAGACTCGTTTCGGGTGACCTTTTCTGGATCTGCCCTTCCTCAATACATCGACCTGGGAAAACTTCGTCTTCCTGTGCGGTTGTTTGTACCTCGGGTCATGAACTGCCAGAATTGTAAGCGGTTGGGACATACGGCCTCCCACTGCGGCAACAAGGCACGCTGCTCCACATGCGGGGAGAAGCATGAGGATGGCGCCTGCGCAGCTACTGCACCAAAATGCGTGTACTGCAATGAAACTCCTCCTCATGCTCTCTCGTCGTGCCCGGCGTACAAACAGCTCGGGGACAAAATGAAACGCTCCCTTAAGGAACGTTCCAGGCGGTCTTTTGCAGAAATGCTTAAGACAGCCAAGCCATCGACCAACGAAACAAATCCCTTCGCTCTTTTGTCAGATGACGAGTCTGGCTCTGACTTGGCTGAGGAGGGAGTTTCTTTCAGTTTTCCGGAAGGTTCTGCCCGGAAACGAAAACGCATCCGTTCGCGGAAAGTTGCAGATCAAGAACCCCAAATCAGCTTGCCCAAATCAAGGAGTGGTGGAAAAAAGGAGACTTCTACTCCTCCTGGATTCCGCAGAACTGATTATACCCAGGATTTTCCACCTCTTCCGGGGACATCCAAAACCCCTGATGCCCCAATTTTAAGAACAGAAACCCCTTCTTCATCTGGGCTGTTCTCATTTGATGACATTGTGGACGGTATTCTCAAATACCTCAACATTTCTGATCCTCTTAAAAGCATTGTCCTCACATTGCTTCCCACTGTGAAATCCTTCTTGAAGCAATTGACTTCAAAATGGCCCCTTCTTGCAGCTATCATCTCCTTCGATGAATAATTTTCCAAACGAGGTCGGGGATTTGATCACTGTTCTACAGTGGAATTGTCGAAGTCTTATTCCGAAATTAGATTCGTTCAAGTATTTAGTCCATAACAATAATTGCGATGCATTTGCCCTCTGTGAAACATGGCTCTCTTCAGAAACTGATCTCCCTTTTTTTGATTTTAACATTATTCGATTGGATCGTGAGGATTCACGTGGAGGAGGGGTACTTTTGGGGATCAAAAAGTGCCATTCCTTCTATAAAGTGAATCTTCCCGAATTCCCCGGTATTGAAGTTGTCGCATGTCAGGCTACCATTAAAGGTAAGAGCCTTTGTATTGCTTCTGTATATATTGCCCCTAGAGTCTCTGTTAATCGCAAACAACTTTTCGACATATGTGCGGTACTTCCCGCTCCATGGTTGACCATGGGAGATTTTAACTCCCACGGTACAGGCTGGGGGGAGCTGTACGATGATAACCGTTCTACTTTGATTTATGATCTCTGCGACAACTTCAACATGACAATACTTAACAATGGAGAAGTAACACGTTTGGCTGGTCCATCCTCGAATGGTAGCAGATTAGACCTCACCTTTTGCTCTAATTCACTATCGTTGGATTGCACTTGGCATGTAATCCAGGATCCGCACGGTAGTGATCATCTGCCGATCAAAATTTCGATTGCCAGTGGGTTCAACTCGTCAGAATCCGTTAACGTCGCGTATGATCTAACCCGTAACATTGATTGGACTAAGTTCCAATCCGCGATAGACGATACAGTATCGTCAGTGGAAGAGCTTCCGCCGTTGGAGGAATATAATTTCCTCTCTAATCTCATCGTCGACAGCGCACTTCAAGCTCAAACACGACCGGTGCCGCGATCGTCTATTCGTAAGAAAACACCATCGCTCTGGTGGGATCAACAATGCACGGAGGTTTACCGTAAAAAGTCCGACGCGTTTAAACTTTTTCGGAAACGAGCATTTTCGCGAGCATTTCGACGCATACACATCTCTTGAACGCGAACTCAAGAGCCTCATCAAGGCCAAAAAACGGGGTTACTGGCGGCAGTTTGTAGACGGATTGTCGCGCGAAACGTCTATGAATACGCTTTGGAGTACGGCGCGAAGAATGCGTAACCGGTCTACTAACAACGAAAGCGAGGAATGCTCGGATCAATGGATTCTTAAATTCGCGCGAAAAGTGTGTCCGGATTCCGTGCCGTCGCAGTTGATTCCTCGCGAAACCGCGAATTCGGTAGACGAAATCAGTCACCCTTTTTCAATGGTCGAACTTTCACTCGCTCTCCTTTCGTGTGGCAATTCTGCCCCGGGATCTGATAGAATCAAGTTCAACTTGCTGAAAAACCTCCCAGACGTCGCTAAGAGGCGCATGTTGAACTTGTACAATCAGTTCTTGGAGCTCAATATTGTTCCCGACGATTGGAGACGAGTAAGGGTGATAGCCATTAAAAAGCCTGATAAACCCGCGTCGGATCACAATTCGTATCGGCCCATCGCGATGCTGTCGTGTATTCGGAAATTGATGGAGAAAATGATCCTTTTTCGCCTCGACAAATGGGTTGAGACGAACCACCTTCTTTCAGATACTCAATTTGGTTTCCGTAGGGGTAAGGGAACGAACGACTGTCTCGCGTTGCTATCCTCGGAAATTCAGTTAGCTTTTGCTAAGAAAGAGCAAATGGCTTCTGTGTTCTTGGATATCAAGGGGGCTTTTGATTCAGTATCCGTTGAAGTTCTTTCAGAGAAACTCCACGCTTGTGGATTGTCTCCATTAATGAATAATTTTTTGTACAATTTGCTGTCAGAAAAACATATGAGCTCTTCTCATGGAAACTCTACAGCTTTTCGATTTAGCTACATGGGTCTCCCCCAAGGCTCATGTTTAAGCCCCCTTTTGTACAATTTCTACGTTAGAGAAATTGACAATTGTCTTAATGACAATTGCACGTTGAGACAACTTGCAGATGACGGCGTAGTGTCTATCACAGGGCCAAAAGAGGTTAACCTGCAAGGACCCTTACAGGATACCTTGGACAATTTGTCTACTTGGGCTATTCAGCTAGGTATCGAATTCTCCACGGAGAAAACTGAGTTGGTCGTTTTTTCTAGGAAGCATAGCCCAGCACAACCGAAGCTTCAACTTATGGGTAAACCGATCACTCATTCCATGTCTTTTAAATATCTCGGGGTCTGGTTCGATTCCAAATGCACCTGGAGATCCCACATTGAGTATCTGAGACGAAAATGCCAACTAAGGATCAATTTCCTTCGATCAATTACCGGAACGTGGTGGGGAGCCCATCCACAAGATCTTCTGACGTTGTACCGGACAACGATTTTATCGGTTTTAGAGTACGGCAGCTTTTGCTTCCAGTCGGCAGCTAAAACGCACATCATCAAGCTGGAACGGATCCAGTATCGTTGTCTTCGTATCGCGTTAGGATGCATGCACTCGACTCATACTATGAGTCTCGAAGTGCTGGCGGGCATGTTGCCACTATCCGTCCGTTTTTCAGAGTTATCTCTGAGGCTCCTCACCCGTTGCGAAGTAATGAACCCACTGGTGATCGAAAATTTTGAGAAGCTTCTGGAGCTAAATCCTCAAACATGTTTTATGACTTTATACTACCTATATTTAACACAGGATGTCAGCCCTTCAAGAAATATTCCCAATCGTGTAATCTTCTCCGATTTCGGCAATTCAGTGAATTTTGATTTATCTATGACACAGGAAATCCGCGGAATTCCAGAGCATCATCGTCCTATGATTGCTCCGTCATTATACGCTGCAAAGTTTGGCCATATTGATTCTGCAAGAACGTTTTTCACAGATGGATCTCTAATAGAGGAGTCCGCTGGTTTTTGGTGTATTTAATGAATTTCATAGCGCCTCTCGAAAACTTGAAGCTCCTTGTTCTGTGTATGTGGCTGAACTGGCAGCAATTCACTACACTTTGGAAACTATTGCTTCACTTCTTCCAGCCCACTACTTTATTTTTACGGATAGTCTCAGTTCTGTCGAGGCTATCCGTTCCATTAGGCCGGTAAAGCACTTCTCGTATTTTCTCTTGAAAATACGAGAACTGCTTAGTACTTTATCCGTGCGCTCTTTCATCATCCCCTTCGCGTGGGTCCCTTCGCATTGCTCAATTTTGGGCAATGAGAAGGCGGATTCACTTGCGAAGGTGGGCGCTATGGAAGGCGACATTTATGATCGACAGATCGCCTATAGTGAATTTTTCTCTATTTATCTTCAGCAGTCGCTCGTTAGCTGGCAACATCAATGGAGTGAAGGGAGCTTGGGACGATGGCTACATTCAATTATCCCTAAGGTGTCGAAGTTTGCATGGTTCAAAGGGTTGGACTTGAGTCGAGACTTCATACGCGTGATGTCTCGTCTCATGTCCAATCACTATTGTCTAAACGCTCACTTGTTCCGTGTGGGGTTGGGAGACAGCAATCTCTGTGAATGTGGACAAGGTTACCAGGACGCTGATCACATCCTTTGGTCTTGTGATCACATTTTTATGATTCCCTTCGGGCTCGAGGTAGACAACCTAATGTTCCAGTTCGGGATATTTTGGCTAGACGCGATCTGGAGTTTATGAAACTCATATATGTTTACTTTAAGGATATTAACCTTAGATTGTAAGTTTGATTAACCTTGTGTTAAGTTTGTATTTTGTACGTGTGGGTTTTTTTTTTCAATGTTTGTTTTCAAGATGAATAGAAATAATTTCATGCTTTAGGATTAATTAAATAGTTGTATCGTAAACCACATTTCAAACCTCCTTCTTCCCTTTTCCCATCCAAAAAATTGTGAATCTCCACTAACCTCGAGACAACCGCGAGTACTCGGTCCAGTTCCTTTAACTTTAAATTTAAGACAGTAATAATGTATAACGCAAAGGATAAATCGGCTCTGTAAAGTTTATTCGATTGAGCCTGTACAAATAAAGTAATCATAAAAAAAAAAAAAAAATCTATCATAAATAAAAAATCCTGAAATATTTTCATTTAGTTCTCTAATCAATGGTTCAATATAAAGTACAAACAGTGCCATACTTAGAGGGCAATCCTGTCGTACAGATTTATTTATCTTAATTTCATCTGTAAGAAAACCGTTTACTAAGACTCGAGAGTAAGCTATTTCATATAAATTTCTTTTACAATCAATTAACTGCTGAGGAAAATTGAAACTTCTCAGAACTTTCCACAAATATGCATGATTAACACGATCAAACGCTTTATTGAGATCAATGCTTACCAAACAAGCTTTAAATCTTATGGTCTCGCATGCTCTCGTTAGAATTTTTCTTAAATCTTTCAAATTATTAACGCAAGATGCATTAGCTAAACAGGCTGTTTGGCCGCTCCCTAATAAACTACTAAGGCAATTCATGATCCTATTGGCAATGATTTTCGTAAATATTATATAATCACAATTTAACTGCGAAATTGGTCGAAAATCATCCAAAGAAGTTGAAGAAGTTCCTTTTTTGGAAACTAATGTAATTATCCCATCCGCAAAACCTTTGCTTGGCCTAAAGGCACCGGAAAGATATGAATTATACAATTTCAGCAAGTCATCTTTTATCACTTCAAAATGTTTCATATAAAATTCATATGTTAATCCATCCAGACCTGGAGACTTCTTTTTGGAACATTCTTCCAGGACTGTTTTGAACTCTTCAATAGTATTGGGCTGTACTAGTTTGGCACCTTCATCATGACTTAATTTTTTTGACAAATATTTAATTGAATCCTTTTCTTTGTTAGCATTATTAATTTGATCTATAGGACTGAAACAGGCTGAGAAATAATTATGTACTTTCGATTTAAGTTGATTGGGATCAGTAAGATCTGAACCTTCATGATGAAGTTTGAGAATGTTTGTTTTAGACTGTTTTTTACCTGTGCGGCTATTTGATACATATTCATCAATTCACCTGTTAAAATAGAGCTTGAACAATATTTGTTAGAAAATAATTGCGCAGATTACACGAAATGGGAATCTTCGACTCAAAGCATCTGCACAGGAAAGTATGTTTTCCAAACGAGCTTTTCTCGATCGATCACACCCCCGACAGACTAACTAGGTGCCAATCAATGAGCGCGTGTGGACGAGCCGCCTCACCCCTATTAGTATGATAACTTACTCAGTGCAGTGGATCGATTCCCCTCGGTACATTCAAAATGCAAAAACATGACCGATCAAAGCTGGCAAATAATAATATTAGTATAATGAAATGGAGAAGCCAAAACCACTTAGAGAGAAGCCCAGCATCGCGCAGTGGATTAAGGCATTCACCGAAGGCGCACTGGGATCGTCATAATGGAGTCGGTGCAAGGAAAAAAAAACAGCCGGGAATCATGTCTAGACACAAACCTGGCACACAGTACCGACCTACTAGCATCTGTAACGTCTAGTGTAGAGTGCGAAGAGCTTGCACCATACCTGGCACGTGATTGCGTCAGGTTTAACTCGCGGAATCGCCGCGTAAAAGCTGCTGTTTTTGTTAGGTTCCCGCTCTTCCCCGTTTGCACTTTCCACCGAAGCACGAAAGGGAGTCGTCGAACAGCTGCCAATAGGGGTTCATTCAGCGCAACGTGTACGCCTAAAAGGGAAAAAGGAAAAGTTCAAATGCCCGATCTGCCCGCAAAGCACCAAAACGGTAGCTTTGATCTTGTGGCCTTTTGTGCGAAGCTGAATTCATACATTTGTGCCGATATGTGCTCGCATAAATGTATGAGAAGCCGGCATTTATGACGATTTCATACTTCGAGTGCTGCCGTTGTTCCAGCGTTTATGCAGCTGATTAAAAATTAAATCAGATAATTTCGTCTATAATTCGCTCGCAGTGACAAGGCACTAATAAGGTGCACACCGCGATCGTTGGTTCCAGCGGCACTGGGGGAACGTGCGTGACTCATAAAGTGGATCGAATTGGGCAATAACATGGATAATGCCGCATTGAAAGGTGGGAAACAAGTGCGCATTATTTTTCAATTTCTCATAACCGTTATGGATCTGTACAGTGCTTAGATTTTCTTATCCCAGTTTTCACAGTACTTGTTCGAGGCAATCGCTCCTCGTTAACATTTACCAACTTCCAACCAACCGAGCTACTTGCTACTGATACGCATTATGCTGTGAGTCCATTTCCATTAGCCAAACCTACCTTTAGCGAACTTTGATCAGCCACCAGCAAGCAGATATTAGTATTCAACACGTTTTTCAAAGCGTCCAGAACACCCCCAGGGCGGTTGCGAACAAACCGAATTTCGGTGTCGAATCGAACACCTATCAACATGACGCAGCGCGCGATCGCGTCGTACTAGCGGCTCCAGGTGCTACCCCCTAAGCCAGGTGATTGTGTGCGATACGGTAAGGAAACTGGTTCACTCAACGGTGGTGAGAAAATGGACACTACCGTACGAATTAAAAAAAAAATACGGTTTTTATCGGTTCACTACTACTTACCTTATGGGATCTGGCATGGATTGGCCAAACGACCAAGCGAACGGTTTGTAATGAAACCGCCCAAGGGTTCAAAGCGTAAGTGGCGTTTGATAGCGACAAAAACAAATCTTGCGTTCTCTCGTCGTCCCTGGCCACCCGCCGAGCTTATTGAATTGGCTACTGATTTGTGCTTAATAAGCATTTGCAGGATGAATAAATTATGTTCGGTTGTTTGCTTAAATCTGTAACTGTACGTTTCTAAGAATGATTTAAAAAATACTTTGAATTCATATACAGTCAACCAAACGAAGATCACCTGGGGTATCCAAAATAAGTTACATCATAACAGCTAATTTTGATATCCATTTTATCTCGAGCTTTGCTCGGGTACGCCGCCCATACTTTGAGTAAAATTACATTCGCCACTATTGCCAACGCATATTCTGTGCTTCTTAAGGTTTAGAACAAATCTTCGATAGAAATTTTAAAAACGATTTTTTTAACCAAGATTTGTTGATGTAGTCAAACAGTTTTCAAACCAGTTTGTGAAAGATTGGATCCATGATTGATTTTTTTTTGTAATACTTTATTTGTACAGGCTCAATCGAATGAACTTTACAGAGCCAAGTTATCATTTGTGTTTTACATAGTTTATGTCTTAAATCTAGAGTTAAAGAAAATGAACCGATTACTCGCGGTCGTCTCGAGGTTAGTAGAAATTTACAGTTTTATGGATGAGGAGAGGGAAGATCCATGATTAAATTCATGATTGAATCCATGGAGTTAATAAAGTATGGGGACTTGTAACCCGACAGCCTTACGAGTTTCCCGTGTTTAGTAAAAAAAAATGCTTAAGCGCCACTCCCGAGGGAGACCATCTACCGAGACTAGGGTTGCCCGACCGTATGAGACCTTTCAGGGAAGGTTCTGTTTTTCCCAAATGAATGGGCGGGAAGCAAGTTGGCTGTCGATCGATTACGGTAATGACGGGAATGCCCACGACCTATTGTCGGGAAAGAATCAATAAAAAGAATGAAGCATTCACGAAAACGTTTTCTGCCACCGATGAATTGCTCTCGCAGATTTTATCATCACGGGCAGAGAGATATCCTGGTTGGTTTCGGGGCCAACTTCCCCAGTAAAACTCTGCAAAAACTTCAAAAGAAAACGACCGGAAACGTGAAAAAGCCTTACATTCTCTTTTCTAGATCACTTTGAGAAATGATGAACAAAAACTTTTTATCTGTAGTGTGTTGGTTTATTGAAAAAGCATTCTATTCAGATTCAAACTACCTCTTGTTCATCATGGTTTATTTTCGTACTCCTACTTTATCGACAATTTATTATTCTAGGCCTATCTCAAATTCATTCTCTCTAGCTAGCTATCCTTTTCTTCTTTCTTCTTCTGGCGGTATTTATTTAGTGTGCTGTGTGATTCGTCACACAGCACACAAAATAAATACCGCCAGAAGAAGAAAGAAGAAAAGGATAGCTAGCTAGAGGGAATGGTGTTCATTTTCTGTGTGCTACAAAAAGATGTTTGGCGTTACCGACGCTTGCGCGGATCGGAATGGGTAACGGCTGAACGAACAGTGGCCACGCTAGCGGTTATGCTATGCTGGGGCTTTAACTCACCATGCGCATGGGAATTTTGTTAACATGCGTGTTACTCACGTTTTGACTCGCTACTTGCGTGGAGGAATTGGCGGTTGCTCGATGATGCCTGATGGACCCACGTGTACCACACGCGGGTACTCCTACGGACTCCGAAACGATGTTACTGTGGCCAACGACGCCTCACAGGCTGAGTTATGGTCTTCTACCTAGACGGGGTACGGCCGTCGCACCGATGGTCGTCACCGTCGACGGGAAACTGCGGAAAGTGGTTGCCGCTGAAGAGGGAGGTCACCGGTTCGAAACCAGTGGGTTGCTGCTCGCTGTGCCTAGGGCGCGGAAAAACCTTTTTGCTGCCCTTTTCCGGCCTCGGCCTCGGCCAACGAAGTTGATTTTCACGAAGTTCAAAAAATCGCCTTCATGCATACTAGTTTAAAAAAAAACGAAGGAAAGCATTCTCCTTCTATCAAGTTAACGCATATGCCAATTCGCTTCCCACCCGAAGTGCATGAAAGGATGGGACGGGTCAACAAATCCTGAAAGCAGAATTGTGCAGGTCGATGTCCGTGCGTTTACGCTTGGTTTGCTTAGACTCTTCGTTTGGCTATCGAATTACGCTTTGGCGCCCGAAATGGTACAGAGAACTCATTTACCATCTAATGAACATTTCGGTGAGTGAACTATTTGCGAACGCTTCATGCGTCAAGGGGTTATTCGATGGTGTTTGAAAAATTTCAATTCATGTACAACTTTTTACATTTTGATTTTTATAATATGGCACCTGCCACAGACTGGGATTGGGAAAATGCATGTATTTGAACAAATCATGATTTACAAAATCCATTCAAAACTTGTTTTATTGAATCTAATAGTAAACGGATGCTCTATGAAGACTGGTTGACATTTGCAGATATTTTTTTGAAAAATAGTCTTAATGGTTGTTAGCGCCAACTTTTGAGAATCACTTTTAAGAAGTGTTAGTGCCAACTCGAATTATTTCCGAACATCGATTTATAAAGCCCTTGGCTTCTTGTATTGAAAATGAGCCATATGGACTATTGACACCAAATTGAGTTATTTTTTTGATAGCAGTTGGCGTACATTTTTTAAAATCACACAAATAGATTGTTGGTGCCATCATGAATTATTTAAGATCCCTGAAAAGTCGGTATCATTAAAAATTTGCACAACTTTTTGGGAAATAGTTTAATGAGAGAGAGGGCCCAAGTAACCAAAAGCCCCACATTCATCTATAAAACCCACTTTCAAGTTCCATAAAATTCCGTTGCGTTCTCCTAGCAACTTGAAGTTCCAAAAAAGTCCCAAAAAGCATCCCTGAGCACTTCTTAGGATTTCTGGTCAGGCAAGGCTGAAAACATGGCCACAACAAAGTTCCGAACAAGTTAAAGTATCTTAAAAGTTCCCTGCTGAACCTCTTAGCAACTTGAAAGTTTCTAAAAAGGTCCATTACAGTCCACATCTAGCAATCCAAACAAGTCTTTATTAGTAACAAAATTTAATGTACGTTAATATGAAATGGTCAGTGACTCATCAAATAAATCATAATTCTTATGTTTATGTAGTGCATCAATATTATGTCAATATTATTCAATATCAAACTAAAGAGCAATTTCCTGGAATACCAGGCGGGCAAACATCAATTTAAAGTTTGTGTTTCGTATTCAAGTCAGTCAGCTGGCACTGAGAAGTCTAACAGTAGGCGGGACAACAGCTCACTTTAATATATTTCAAATGACGTAGCGGTTCGTGCTGGGGCTGGGTTAAGTTCTTCAAACAGCTCCAATACTACTACTAATGCTGATAAATCAATACACGTTCATACCTGCCTTTAGAAATAACTTTCATAAAGACTTAAGTTTAGAATTAACTTTCATAAAAGTGCGAACAATATAAAATTGGTGTAGAGGACAAAAACCTTTTTTTTTAAATTATTTTCTTAAAGTTCCATTCAAGTTCCACCAGAAGCTGCTTAGAATGCTCTTCAATTTTTTTTTTTTTTTTTTTTTTTTTTTCTTTTGGTTTGTTTTTTCCGTCGATCTTGTTTTCCGTGCTGAGCACCAATGCTACCGACGTGCCAGGAAGGCAGCTCCCACACCTGGACCCTACCTATCACCCATCAACTCATGAACCGGGGACCAACGGCTTTACTTCCGATCCGAAGGAAGGCGTGATCAGAGATGTTATGCCTCAGAACATCCCGACGGCGCCGACTGGGATTGAACCCAGGCCTGCTGGGGTGAGAGGTAATCACGCTTACCACTACACCACCGGCGCCGTTACTCTTCAATTATGGTACCGGAACTTTCAAGTTCTTAAAACGACTTAAAAAAGAGGCTGATTAGAATTCTATAGACCACCTTCAACCAAGCTGCTTAAGCCACAAATAGCCTTTTATCAGACTTATTTTACCTACGACCCTTCATCGGACTTACCCACATGTTTGCTTCGTAACATATCTTGTTTACCAAACATTTGTTTAACTTTCTCAGAACAGAAATGATTTCGTTCAAATAGGAAGTCAATTTGATCCATCACTCAAGGCGGATAGCTTCATATATTACCATAACAACCAGAATAATATCCAAACAAATTGCATTCGTCTAGGCTTCCATCCCAACTCACCGCATCGGGCATGGATGAATTAATCGATATTCACTTTCCATATGCTCTTGTTGTTGTTGTTGATGTTGTTTGCTGGTAGATATTTACGTTCTCCACACGCCTGGGTCGATGGTTGATCGTGTGCACTTTTACCCAGTTCTCTTCATAAGGAGTATTTTTTCTCTTCAAGCGCCTCCACCCTCTGCGTGGAATGATGTGTCAGTTTTTTTCCTCGCCATCATAGGTTTTTTTTTCTCTATTCACCGGGCGCACTCCATTCATTCTGCCTTGTTTGTATCCATATTGTTAGTAGGATAGTAGGTACGGGCACTCACCCAGTTCGATTCAGCGATCCACCGACAAGCTGTGAAGCGCCGTCCTACGTGGATTTTCACATGTTGAAGCTAATTCTGGTACGCGCCTTTTCAAGCCTGGAAAACAGCTAGGGGCTTGAGGGTGGCTGAAATGGGAGGCAGGCAATCGATTCGAAATAATAAAATATTTCAAACTACGCTTCCATACGTTCAGGTCCTACTCTACTCTCCTGCCTGCCACAGCACATATGTGAGTGGGAACTAGCGATCGATTACCTATTTATTTCATCGCCAAAAGGGAGGTGGTAGTGAGGCAGGAAAATGGTTTCACTCTCTTCACCATTGTAGACCCTTATAGCGTAACAATATTGAAATGGCCTAGCCACTTGCGCTTTCCTTGGTCCAAGGGTTGGAGGAATGCCTGCCTTTTCAGACCTTTCATAATTGTCTGATCCGCAACGATGATGATGTTCTGCAGAAATGCGGTGGGTGGCTAGGGAGGTGGGGGAATAAATCGTTTTGCTTTTTCAAATAAACATGACGACGAACAATTTCTCTTACATAATTTGTTCCAGGATTGCATCGATGAAAACATTGTGGGTTTTCCCGTGATCGCGCGTCTCTGTCCGCTAAGTGACTGCGAAGGAAGGAGAGTTTACTTGGTACAGATTTATTGATTTATGATCTGTTGAGTGATTGAATAATTGAACTGGAAGACTCAGCATTTTCGCTGTGGATTAGGGCAGGATTGTTGGTACGAGGTTGTGGTAACAGCATCTCGATTCTGGAGCAACGAAAGCTTGTTACTATTTTCCTTCCAACTGCTAGACAGCTTCACCCAACGCGGGACCAGAAATCGCTGAGCAATGCAAACAACCCTTCATTGACAAGCGGACGTCACTTTACCTGAAGCTGGTCAGATTTATTGATGTCGGACACTTTCAACGAAGGAACCTCCCCCGGTCCCTCTGAAGCCGACAGCGAAAACGCGTGATAAATTATGTGTCAAACAGCGAACTGGTTCGATTAATTTTTTTATCGGAATCAAATACACCACCGCTAGCAGGTACGGAATGACGCACCGACACACTGTTTGCTCTAGTCAATTATGCAAATTGCTAAATTGTAGCATGCACTTTGAAGCGAGATAACCGTGTTTTACCGTTTGAGTGAAAATCCCTCACAGCTAAATATCGGCTCCGTTAAACAGGTTGAAGACAGACCACTCACTTCAAACTGCAGAATGACCACGGGCAAATCAAGAACCGAGCCCCAATCGCCACAACAAGTGCTATCGAGAAGTAATCTAATTTTAATTACATTTACAATATAATTAAAATCTTTATCTCTATTAGATCCAATGAATTTCTTGCCGGTGGTTTTGTCTGAATCCAACGAGGGGGGAGATTAAGCCCACCCATAGCCACCACCTTGCCTCCCGCACAGCCAAGCAACCGACTGTGGAACTAGGAGATGGATTGCAATGGACTCTGCTATATCTATCTGTCGAGTTGGTTTGGTTGGTTTGGTCTATTTCGCTGCTGGTAACAATTTTAATGAGTGTCGAACGGCGAAACGAGCGGTGTTTTATGATCTTGTTTGCAGCCTATATTGGGTGCAAGTGCAACTATCCGCACGGTTGGATTAAAAGTGAAAGAAAACAAGATGGAGATAAGCCCCGGGTTTTTAGTAAATTAACTTGGGAAATTAATTAAACGGTCTATTTCCATACTGGGAGCGCTCTGGGGAGCTATGTGATCGGAGTAAACATTTCATAAATTGTGCTCAGTATTGCTATCTAATAAGTTTGCCTTGGTGTTTGTCGAGCTAATGGAAGTGCTTGAAGCGACTAGGAAGGGAAGAGGACATCAAATGATCGTCAAAGACTGACAATTTACCTTACTGCACAGCCTTACATTGCAGTAAGGTGAATAGCTTGTTTAAAGAATAAGTTAAGTTAAGTTTTCTTTATTAGGTACGCTTTCAGCCTGAGGCTGGTTCGCCTCCTTGTATAAAAAATATGCGTTTGACATAATTTCAATGCAGTTGACGTACACTCCGACGTTTTGTGTTGTTGGCTGCACCTAGAGCATCTCTCACTCTTGTGCCTAATTTCTCCACATTTGAAGTATCTCAACACAATAATCGCGGGAGCTATCGAGCACTGATCAAATCCTGCATTTACTTTTTTCGCACATAACAAACATTTATACGTATCGAAATCAATTTCAATCACAACACTAAACTTGTTATAAGTGAAGCGTTGATTTTCAAACATGTTAACTACCTTTACATCATTTATAGCGATGTTCTCATTATGAGTTTTTAAGTAGTCAAGTAGTCAATGAAGACATAGGAGGAATACTGATCTCTTATGCCCACTATTTTCAATCTTGGCACCAAAGTGGGAACAACAGCACTATAGTGACTATAGCGACTCGCATGCCAGTGACCGAGTCCGAGAAGTAGAAATACCTTCTTCATCTCTTTCTCTATACTTTTAAAGCGCGAGATCAGGTCATTTCGCTTGTCACAACTCTGATCTCATTGACAATGTTCACACTTGAGCAGAACATTTGCATTGTCCGTAATAAACTTTGCCTGAGTTCTCGTAAGTGTAGTGCATTTGCAATGAAATACACGGGCACACTTACACACACAGAGAAACTGTAAATCACTTAGCACAACCGTGATATCACAACCACCGCACACTCCCATCTCTGCTTACCCAATACATAAAAACGGAGATGGTATTTTAAACTACACACTGACACTGACACTGAAGAAGTGCCTGTTAAGGATAAGCGAAAAAGGTAGTAAAATTAAATGGAAATTACTAATCCTTCTCGCTCTCTCTTAATAAAAAGCTCGATTTTTTACAACTAATAGTTTTGAAAATACCTTAATATTTTCGATAATATTTAGAAATATTTGATAATATTTACAGATATATCTAAGTTGTCTGGCAGATGTAGCATAAGCCCGGCTCAGAGAGGAAGAGGATTAAAGATTTCCCATGAAAATACATAGTTTATGAATTTATGGACAAGATGGATAGAATTGAATACAAGTAAAACTAAATGTATGGTAATTTTGCGGAATCGATTAAACGAGAACGTCTCTGTTGTAATTGATGATGACACTGACAAACTAAAGTTCAACTCTCACATTGACAATGTCATCAAGATAATTGCCAAGAAGTATGGAATTCTATGTCGACTGAAAAACAATTTAACTATTTCTGTAAAATACAGCTATACAAATCAATCATCTCTCCTCATCTAGACTTTTGTCCTTCCATTTTATTTTTGGCCAATGAAACACAAATATCGATATTACAGCGCTTGCGTTTGATATTGAAATGTAATAGATTCACTTCCTCAACATTGATGCTAGACGCCTTACAATTGTTGGCGATGAAGCAAAGAATTGTATATTTGACTATGGTGTTCATTTTAAAGTAGTTAACGGTTTGCTGTCTCGATATTTTATAGATATAACTATAATACTAGAAATATGATTGAAATAAGAGCACCACATTTCTTGACTTGTGCTTCACAAAATTCATTATATTTTAAAGGAATAAATGTTTTCAATTTGATGCCTAGACTTATCAAACGTTCAGCAACACTTACATAATTTAAAAGACACTGCATTTCACACGTCAAATCTGTCGTTTTCATACTGAATTTTTAATAATTATTTAATTTAATTGAATTTACTTTAATTTAATTTATTAATATTAGACTCGTATTTTTTTATTCTGCCATTAGGGTGACCATTTCTGTGTTAGGGAGGTCCAAATTTTCTTTAATTCCTTTTTCAAAACTTTTGCAGTGCTTAACGGATTTTTACGGTTGACCACTCTAATGAAAGAATGTTTAATGTTGTTTTAATAAAAATTACGAAACACTTAGAAATATTTAATTTTGTATGAAAAAATACATAACAAATGCTTTTTCTTGATATAAACTGCGAGGGTCTTCAACAACTTTGCTTTAATATTTTCAGTTAAGAGATCATTTAATTTTACTTAACATAAAGAAACATTAGCGTGTGGGGGGGGGGGGTCGATTCGGTGTCATTTTTGTTTTAAATAAAAAATCGTGCATGGAAACGATGAAGACGCAAGGTAGTTTACAATGTATCTCCATCGAGTCACAGCAGCTGTTACTAACAAAATTTATGAGTAACTTGCAAGCAGGGTGCAACATTCTGTTCAGCTTGGAGGCTGCCCATAAACCATATACACCAATTTTTAGATATTACAGATCATACCTCGTATACTTTCTAAAGCTTATCTCGTATACTTTTCTAAAATTTTAAAATAGTTTTACTTAGCGTAAGCTTTGGCTGGTCTCCCCACCCCGATTTAAATTTATGTGGCTTTAAAACAGGCCCCAGTTTGACGTTATTTATTTTGGTATCAAGATTCTGGGAGAAGAACTTAAATGACATTCATGATATTTAAGGAACTTCTCTTAAGACTTCGAAGTAATCCTGAGTTTTATGGATTTCTTCTAAATTTCTTGGTAATTCTGGAAAATTCCATAAATTAACTATTGGAGCTGCTCTGAAGCTTTCTATTTTCCTTGAAGTTTTCAAAAAGTTCCTAAAAACAATTAAATTGCCCAAGAATTTCATATTTGAAAGATCTCTGGCTTCCCTGAATGATTCTGAGATTCGTCAGATATTCCCTGATTTTCTGGGAACTTGTGCAGAACTCCTTCATGTTATTTTTAATTAACCGAAGTGCCGTGATATTCTCTGATCTTCCGTTATGTTCTAGAAGCTACGCTAAAGTTTTCGCCTGTGGCCTGTGGTTCCAATTGAATAGAGTGGTTAGTAAACAAAGATTGATCATCGTAGCCAAGCAATGCTTACTCCTTGGTGGGCATGCTTGGCATACACAGTTGTACACACCAACTGCTCATTTGTTAATAACTTTTCACTCAGTTGTTGAAATTTGTTTTTCTTTAAATTAATTGAAAGATTAGGATCATTTTTTTTCCTCTGTTCGGGACCAAACACTACTGCGACCAGTAAATTGATCTATTGTAGTATATCCCGTGTCCTTAGTTTAGTGCAAGTCGTATTACTCCATCACTATTGAGAAATGATGAAGTATTCGATTTTTTTACAGTTGCCACTCTTGCATTTATCGGAACGATTCGACTCTAATTGAAAGGTCCCGCTATTAATACCCTTCGGAGTGTTGAAACACCCTCCAAAGGCGCGCCTCTTTGTCAGTCAAAATTGGATTCCTTAACAACAAAATTAAGGTGTGACACCGATAATGACCATGCATCAGAACCCTAGTCTTCACCACTTCAAACTAGGGAACAACGAATAGAAGATTAGGATTCACATAGATGAAGACAACTAACTCATTTTTTTTCTTGTTTCAAGATCATCCTCGGTAGACAAAGCCGAGTCTTGTCACTATCAACAAGGCATAAAAAAGTAACAAGGACTAAGATGTGTTCCTTGGATTACTGAAAAATCCTGTTCCCCTAGTTTGAAGTAGTCAGGACTAGGAATCGGTGGTAGATCATACATCCCGTAACGTACCACGAAAAGGTGATCTACCCACGTTAAGGGGCGATTTGGATCATAGTTTACTATAGATATGCAAAGAGTAGCTTAATCTTAACGTTTTAATCAACACTAATGAATTTTTACACTTAAAGTCCAAGATGTGCAGCGAGGATTTCTCACTTTATTTTATAACGCAAAAACAAATAAGTTTATTACTAGAATTAAAATCTACTTTCTTTTTACGTATCTATAACAAGCTTAAACTCTGTTCTATCTACTGATTAAAATAACTATGTTTCGTCAACTGTGTGCAAAGTTATTAGTAAATGAACAGTTCATGACCAAAACTGTGTATGCCAAGCATGCTGGTGGGCTTTGGTAATAGTCACGAGTGCCCGAGCAAAAGTGGTAGTGTTGCTGTGACACTCTAAAAGAAATAGATCAATAACTTGGTAAGGAATGATGTTTCCGCCTACCTTTCCATACTATTTTTGATGAAAATATTTTTTTTCCAGAAATCAATTGGCTACCCGGGGTATGACTGCTGAAAAATGACTGGTTTGACGGTGAATGCAAACAGTCAGTGGATTAGAAGATCGTAGCACAAGCTAGGAACGTAACAGACCTTCAGGAAGTCAAGGAGAAATTCGACGAGGCCCACACATCATGTGTTCATCGAATTCAGATTATCGGATATTCGTCATTCGTCAAGGCGACGATGGATCTAGTGATCTACATTGTCCGAGTATCATGGACACTCTTGAGTCAATTTGATTCCCAAAGTGGGCTACGGTAAGGCTTTTGTTTCTACTGTTTAACGTAGCTTTTGATGGTGTGATCAGAAAAGCGGAGATTGACACGAGTAGTAGAGTCTTCAGGAAATCCGGCCAGCTTCTTGGTTTCGCCGATGACATTGGAATCACGACACTTTGAGACGATAGCAGAAACATACTTTATTTATTTAATTTGTTTTTCTTCATCGGACTTAACGTGTCTAAATGAAGCCTGATGGGGAAAAGCCTAGAAAAGGCGTAAAAACCCCATATCTTTTCGAAATACATGAATCACAATAATTCAATACAATTACAACGAACATTAATCAAGTCTATAGCATAAAAAAAGTTATCCTTCTATGGCATAGAGTTGTCCGTGGATCAGGTAGAAGTCCTCGTCATGCAGTTGAACCGGAAACAAAAAATAAACAGGTAGCACAATCCTTCACGTGTACATTAAATGGACAGCTACTCACCTTCTCAGGAGTCTGCGTTGAATACGGTGACGAAAGGTTTCCACTGCACAGTTAGAGTCGAAAAACTCGTAAAACTCGTTGAAACGCCCAGACATGAACCGTATTGGGTCATGCAAGCTGTAGTTTGCAGCACGAGGTCCAAGATGCAGGAAACTCCTCGACCGAAGAACTCGTTCGGGTGCGTAGATTTCTAATTCAGCCAAGATTCATGGAGAGTCGATATCACCAATAAGTACTTTCGCTGCGAACACGGCCTGACTAATCGTCCGCCTATGTTCTAGTGTTTCAAGACCCAGGAGTCGACAAAGATCTTCGTACGGCGGAAGGTTCACAGGGTCATTCCAAGGAAGGTGACGAAAGGCATATCGAACAAATTTCCTTTGAACATATTCAATCCTCGCTATCCAAACTGCTTGATACGGGCATCATAATACCGAGCTGAATTCCAAGATCGATCGCACTAGAGAGCAGTATAGAGCTTTTAGACAGGCAGGATCGCGAAACTCGTCAGCGATCTTGAAAATGAGCCCGAGTTGCCTGTTAGCTTTCGCAACGATGCCCGAGTTGCCTGTTAGCTTTCGCAACGATGCCCGAGTAATGAAGCTTGAATGTTAAGGTGCAGTCCAGCGTGATTCCTAGGTCACGAACATTGTCCACACGTTGCAGAAGTTGGTGATTTATCGTATAGTTTAATGCCACTGGTTTCAGCTTGCGATGAAATGAGATAATATTACATTTTTGTACATTCAACGTGGGATAGTTTCTTGAGCACCACTCTTCGAAAGTATCGATTAGGTGCTGAAGCCGCAAGCAATCGGCGAAGCTACGAACAATCACATAGATCTTCACATCATCCACGTAGAACGATCGGCAACCAGTTGGGCGGATCAGTCCGGCCTCATTCACAAAAATCGAGAATAGCAATGGTCCCAAGTTGCTACCTTGAGTAACACCGGAGCTGTTTGTAAAATAGTCCGATTGCTCTGATCCGATTCTAACACAAAGTTCCCGATTGGTCAGATAGGACTTGAACCAACGAGTTTTTGAAGTTTAGCTAGCAGTATGGAGTGGTGAACTGCAGCCTTAAGATCTGTATATACAACGTCCACCTGTGCTCCAGCTTCCATACTCCGAAGACATAAAGAAATGAACGGAGCTAGATTTGTTGAAACTGATCTCTTGGGATAAAAACCGTGTTGGTCAGGAGAAATGTAATTTCTGCAGCTAGAGAATAATGCGTCGTTGATTATGATTTCGAAAACTTTAGAGCAGCCACTGAGTGATGTGGTCCCTCGGTAATTTTCGACGTTTCTCTTGTCTCCTTTCTTGTAGATCGGGAACATGAATGACGATTTCCAACGCGTAGGGAACTCTTCCTGCTGTAATGAAATATTGAACAGCTTCGAAAACGGTGTTGTAAGCTCTGAACAGCATCGCTTCAGAATGCTTGAGGGGATCCCGTCAGGGCCAGCAGCATTAGAAAATTTCAGCTTCTTGGTGGCGGATTCGACGAGGTCTACTGTAACCGAGGTAATCGAAAAATTGAAAGCATCACTGGGAGTGTCCCTCACCGCTTCAGCAACTTGAGACAACGAAGCCGTAGTGTCATTGAAAATGCTTTTGAAATGTTATGCCAGAAGATTACATTTCTCAAGGGAATTGCTGGCGATTCTATCACCCAGGTGAATTTCGACTGGTAACCCCTCCTTGTTTTGTTTGGTATTCACGAATGACCAGAACTGCTTTGGATTAAGCCGTAAATTAGCCTGCACACGCCTTGTAGCTCTTGTAAAGAATGCGGTTACATGTGCGATATTCGTTGCTCGCTGTTGAAAATAATCTTTTGGTGAATGTGTTACGAGTACGACAGTATTTACGGAGGGACTTCGATCTCAGACGCTTCCTCAGTGGGACAGAATCAGTTATTGCCCGGCCAACGACCTCAGCGAAGTAGTTGACGGCTTCATCAATAGATGAACACGTGTCAAGGAACTGCCAATCTGCCTGGGCAAGCGAGTGACTCAGCGCGACGAAATCTGATCTACGAAAGTCGAGCTCATGTACATCAACAGGGGGTTATCGTAGCGAACAGGAACAGATAGGTTGATGGAAACTTCCAACGCAGGATGATTGGTGTCGATGCCAATCAAAGGCTCTGGGGCTTCTAGGATAGAACATTCCAGTCCTGCAGCTTCGTTCGCCAAAACGAGATCAAGCAGCCGAGAGTTGCTATTCAGTATCGAGTTGATTTGCGTTAAGCCATGCAGGTTGAAACCATCAAGGAGAGCACAGCAGGATGCGGGCATGTTCGAGCGAAGAACATCAATGCTAGGAAGATCGTTTGCAGGAACGTTCCATGAGAGCCCAGACTGATACTACAATACCAGAGCTAGGTCGTTTTGTTCTAGTCGAGAGCACATTAGACTGAGGGCAGGTTATTAACAGATCCAAGACGAAATTCATGAGCGGAATAGGTTCAAGAGATGAGAATGTTAACCTACAACCATGGAAGCCCTTAATCCCCTCGTCTGATTACGTTTTCTTCCGTTGCATTGACCAGTTACCATTTGCGGGGTGGTGGTGGAGTGATGATTGCGGTTAAGAACACACTGGAGTGTGAATCTGTTTCAATGGCTAACTGTAATGAACTAGAACAAATCGCAGTTTGCACAATGTCGCAACTTCGTTCGCTTTACGTAGTTGCTATCTATCTCCCACCTAATTCGAGTACCGAGTTATATACTGCTCATGCAAGTGCAGTACAACTTGTTGCAAATTGTCTATCTGATATAATCTTGTCGGTTGGCGATTTCAATCTTCCTAATTTGCGATGGCATCTTGACCAGGATATTAATGGATTCATTCATTCGAATGTCTCTACTGATACTGAGCTGATCTTTACAGAAGTTATGTTTCCCGCATAAATGCGAACCAGACCTTGACCTTACCAAAAATGGTTAAAAATTTCTTTATTATGCTAAACTTTAATTGTAATGGTTATGGAAGTTTTAACCTTATGTATTATGGTTTTTTGGAGGTGAGTTCAAATAATGGGTTGTTAAGAACCATTACATTCCAAATTATTGTTTTCTCCATACATTTTTGGGAAAGGAATTATATTGGAACCATTTTATTTATGATTTGAGAACTTTCATGGTAATGCTTATGGTAGTCGGTAAGGTTCATAGATGGTTTTGTAACATCCATCAACTCTATGTGGGATATATTGCGAATTTGGTTGCCTGTTAATTACTGATTACCAATTCGCGATATATTCCACGTAAAGTTGACCGATAATACAAAACCATTAATGGACCTTACTGGCTACCATAACCATTACCATTAAAATTCTTAAACCATAAGTAAAAACGTTCTATTATAGTCCTCTCTCCGTAAGGTTCACTTCCAAAGAACCATCATACATAAGGTTAAAACATATCACACAAACGTTCATGTAAAGTTCTGTAACCTTTCCAGTTAAAGTTTGGCAGGGATTATAAACAATTTTTAACCATTTTCGGTAAGGTCATTTTATGGTTCACGTTTATGTGGGTTGCCAACGGCTTGCAGCAGATTAATAGTTTCGTCAACACAAATGACATACTGCAGGACCAATCTACCGGAATATCTTGACCTGATCACACCATCTTCTCCACTCTGTTGCCTGGCATTTTACTACTTGACGAGAGTGACGCACCAACACTCCTTGGCGATCATGATTTGACTAGCGACTTTGACTTGTTGAACTCTATTTTTGTAGATATTTAGTGGGAACGATTAACGAATAATGGTATGTGAGCTTGATGTGGAGTACAGAGTCATTCTTTCTGCAACACATGAAAACTATTTGCTCAGTATTCAATCAACCGTCAAGCAAAATATTTCGGGCTTCTGGGACTTTATCAAGAAACGAAAAACTGGTAACGGCATCCCTGGCTCAGTAAACTTCGATGGAACTACTTCTCAGTCAACAAGTTTCAAGCATCGCGACGAAACTGCCTTCGGGTAGATTGGTCGCAGTTCCAACACTGCGTTGACACCAGTATCGACTATGACGTCCACGCGGAAACGACCGACGACATCGGCAGATGTCTGCGCTCCATCGATGAAGCGATCGGGCCAGGGAGCAACATGTTCCAGTATCCAACCAGGTGAGTAATACTCTGAACCTTGACAAACCCATTAATGACCTCATTAGACTCCATAACACGATTCGTAGGCAGTACCAGCGTACTGGGCTGCCTAACCTGAAGACCAATTGCAACCATCATCCAAGCCGGAGTGGATCTCAGAAATACCGATTTTGCAAACAAGATTCGCTCTCTCTCAGATTGTGCTCGTCCATTCTGGAAAATGGCAAAGATTTAAAAAAAAATAAGCCGAGGCCCATCCCTCCCCTTTCCTCTCCTCATCAGAATTCGGATCCATCCTTACTTGCTCTTGGTCAACACTTTGTGAATTCACATAACCTTGACAAAGCCACGGTGAGTTCTCACGAGCCTGCAGTATCATAGGCAATGTCCAGGATCGCTGCCATCCCCGCAGTTGTTCCTGAAGAAAGTAGAATATCAACTGATGAGGTGATAGCAGCGATTAAATCAACCAAGAACATGAAGGCCGCTGGTTTCGATGGAGTGGTCAACCTCGAGTTGAAAAACTTGAGTGTTGACTTCTTCGAGCACCTTGCAGCGGTCTTCAATAAGTGTTTGGAGCTGGGCTACTTCCCTGCATGCTGGAATTAGCCAAAGTCATTCCAATCCGCAAACCTGGCAAAGAACCCTACCAGTGCCAAAAGCTATCCCCCCATCAGTCTCTTGTCCTCCATCTCGAAGCTATTCGAAAAGTTGATACTCAGCCGTCTGCTGGAGTTTTCAAATGAAAATAACATCTTTCTCAAAGAGCAATTCGGGTTTAGGAAAGGCCACTCTACCATCCACCAACTCGCACGGGTTACTAACATCATCAAGCGGAACAAGTCCATTTCCAATACATCTTCCATGGCATTGTTGGACGTCGAGAAGGCGTTCGACAATGTCTGGCATGATGGCCTAGTGTACAAGTTGCATCGATACAACTTCCCGATCTGTCTTGTCAAGCATCTCCTTGATCCTATCCTATTCAACATTTTCACGTCAGATGTACCTCCCCTTCCGGGTGGTGGTATATTGTCAATGTTTGCGGATGACACTGCCATCATCTATAAGGGTCGAGTGATCCGTGCTCTGACGAGAAAACTACAATCAGGCCTGGATGTTCTCTCCGACTATTTCAAAAGCTGGAAGATTTGTATCCATGCAGTTAAAACACAGACCATACTATTTCCGCACTCCAATTCACCTCGGCTTGTCCCACCTGGTAACTTAAAAGTCCACCTTGATAATACTCCCATAGAGTGGTCAAATGAAGTCATCTACCTTGGTCTCACCCTTGATAGAAAGTTGCTGTTCCGATCCCATGTGAACAAATCATCCAACAAGTGTAACATTTTGATTAGGTCGCTCTATCCACTTATCAACAGAAAGACCACCCTTTCCTGTCCCAAAGCCCTGGAACTGATTCCGTGGTATACTCCTCCTTGACGATTCCGCAATTGCCCGTTACTGGCAATTACATTCCACAGAACGAACTTTGGATTCAATAATTGTTTATATTCTTGTTTGCGTTCTTTTAACAAACATATAACGAAATAAACTTTTTTTTAATTTTTCCTTGATTTGTTTTTCCGTCGATCTTGTTTTTCGTGCCAGAGCCAGAGCGGCAACTCCCACACCTGGACCCTACTTATCGATTCATCAACTCATGAACCGGGGACCAACGGCTTTACTTCCCTTCCGAAGGAAGACGTGATCAGAGATGTTATGCCTTAGAACATCCGGCAGCGCCGACTGGGATTGAACCCATTTCTGCTGGGGTGAGAGGTAATCACGCTTACACTACACCACCGGCGTCGCTGAATTAAACTTAAAATGAACATTTTATACAAAAAAGCGCATAGAACAAGAGATTTAGATCACATTAGGTTTTAAGTAATCAGTCTGTACGACGTAGTCTAAGATGGTTAACAAATAATTAAATAAACAAATAAATAAATAAATCTATTGGGCTAGATAGAATAACTTGTCCTGGTGTTGATATTTCAATGTCGATAGGTGCATTTTTTCTCCAATGAAAACTCATTACTCGCTATTGACAAACCAACTGCTCTACTGAAACGCAGATAAAACCTTCTTGAATTAGAACATCATTAAATTTCAGTTCAAATCCAACATGATCACCATTTGAAACCCCTCGTGAAGTTCCAGTCAGCAAATCTTGCTTTCAATTTCCCAGTTAACAACATACTTATGGATTTATTAAAACCCTTTATTATGTACTTTTTCAATTGAACATGATTGCATCTCTCCGCAAGGGTCCACAAGCTTCACCGTACAAATTGCGTCTACTTCATGTGCCCAAAGCACGTACTCACCTAGCATGCATGTGTACTCGAACTAGCAGTGTGGTCAGTGTCTCCCTTTCGGATCCCCATCGACATCGTCCGCAGCCCAATAATTGAACTGGCTGATTGTCAGTTTTGTTAAACCACCCTCCGCAGCCGTCCCAGTATGGTAGTTTTTGCATAAGATACTCCACCGTCTCCAGCGAAGCGAGAGTGAGAGCACAAATAATAAAAACGAGGTGATACACATCTGCTCCTCCGACCGACCACTGCTCCTCCCATGGGGATGTCGATATGACTACATTTATGATTATTTCATTCTATTATTGTTCAATTTTTTCGCTCAATTCAATCTGAATGTTTCTATTTATGCATACATGATGGCCGGTCCGGGGTCCGTGGATGCGAGTGAGGTAGGCTTTTTTGTCAGCTTCTTACGTGGGCCTTCCTCGCGAAAGAAACTAACGACGGCTTAGGCTGACTGGAGCCAACCATTATTGAAGTGTGTTATTGTTTCTGGTATTTTACATTTACCGATTTCAATAAACTTTAACACACATGTTCCGATCGTTTTTTTTTGTCGACGGACAACGACCACGGTGAGTGTATATAGTGTGCATTAATTTATGTTTTCAGTATCGCCTCGTAGACAGACTACCACCGAGCAACCAGCAATCCTTCACCAAACGGTGGTGGCGGTGGCTCAGCCGGAGCATATCGTAGTTATTAAATCAGTTTTACTTTTCAATTAAATCTCACTGGTGTGTGAAAATGGTCAGTTTCCTAGAGGATTTAATTGACTTTTATGCGCAAACCGAGGGGTGATTTATGGCGGAAAACAGATTCCGACCATTGGCATTAGAAATGCTCGATCCCACCTGTATCAGCCAGCGCTGGACTGGGAAGGTAGGGACTAATGCAGAGGCCTTAAATTTTCTCTTGGCCGCCCATATTTTAGACCCCGATTGAAAAACCAATTTTGCGAGCACGATTCGCCCGAAAGCGGACCATTCAACTTCAGCAGTGGAGAGCATGGCGTTTAATCAAATTAAAAAGATCAAAAGTCAAACACTTGAATGGGACAGTAAAGTATGGTTCGATTTGAGTCGCGCTGACTCTATCAAAAGTCAATCAAAAGGCGCTTCGTGGTACCTATAGGTTAGGCACTGAAAACTGGTTGAACCACTGCAATAGCTCAGCAAGTTCATTTTGCGTCGGGATCAAAAAGACCGACAAGGCGGGGAAAAACCATCCGGAGGTGGTCAGTTAGTGGTCATGTTTCGATGCGTATGAGAGCCAAAGGTGACTTACCTGGCTCGGTAGGATATTGCATCTGGTGTACAGTTGTTTGCTAAAGACCAATATGCCATATAATGCTTTTGGAATCCTACTTTTAAATGTGACTTGTTTTCCGTATGGCCTATTTATTATACTATTCATGAAACTAAAATCAGCTTGTTTTAACGGTATGTCGTCTTCGATGAAGTTTTAAGCTATTGTTAAACAATTCTTAAATAAAATGTGCTCTGTTTTTTGTGTTCGAAACATTTTCCGCTATACGTTCGTTTTTCGTACTCGCAAAGTGTACCCCCATATTGAAAACAAAGACGTTCAACAAATAGAAAAATATCTTTATTATTAAAGATATAAATTTCCAGAAATAAATCATGATCATACTGAGTGCCGTTTCTGACTATGACCAAAAAACGTTATGCGGCACATCAAATCACTTGATAAAACAAAACCAAGATCAGTGGTAGTGCTTTAGAGTACCTACGACCACATTTGTGAAATAGGGGTACGTTCCGAATGCCACCAGTGAAAAGACCAGCTACTGACCAGAGCCAAAAGATGAGAATTCTTAAACAATATCAACTGTTCGTGTGCGAATATACTAGCGCTACCTTGTTGTCGATTCGGTGCATCACCCTTCGGAAAGATCCCTTGTTCGTCGATCAACGAGCTGTCAACCTAACGCAGTCGTCCTAACGGTTACATGGTATGTACAAAGATGGAGTTGACGTTTGTTTACTTCCTTCTTCCGTCACCGAAGGGAACCCTCCACTGTATAAAAGGGACGATACCACATGGATATAACTCTCTTGTTTTTCGGCTGCTAACACGGAAAGAATAGTTTGCGAAGACTTTCGAAGAGTGAACCGCTAGTGAAGAAAAGTTAATTGAATGTTGTAGTTAAGCTAGAATAAAGTTAAGTAGTAGTTAAGCTGAAAATAAAGTGAATTAATTAAATTATGAACCTGTAAATAAAGTGAAATTAATAGCATGAACTGTAAATAAAGTGGACTTAATGAACTAGTGATCTGTGGAAGAAAGTACTGCGAAAGTGATTAAACTGCTGCTGCTTTCCGCTGACATCGACATATGGTCCTTCGAGCCGGATGCTCCGTCGAACTCCGGTCATCTGATATACGCTTCGTCCATGAACCCGCCATCTTGGTGCCACAGCCTGGCCACTGCCACTGTCCCGAGAGGATCCGCCATCGATTTGCTGATTTGCAATTAATAAAAGGCATAACAATTGCCTAAAGAAGGTAATTATATTTCCAACATTCTACTATCTGTCCCGTTTGTGCTCCGCGGTGCTTTCGATTTCGCAGATCCACCTTTATACTTTTTCCCGCCGTGATGTCCACCGAACGGCGAGTGAAGACGCTGAAAAATCGCATGAAGAGTCTGCAGGCGTCCTTCACGCTCATCAAAACGTTCGTCGACAACTACGTGGACGAAGAACACGCAATTGAGGTTCCCGTACGTTTGGAGAGCCTAACGAAGCTGTGGGCTGACTTCTGTGCAGTCCAGTCGGAGCTAGAAACCGTAGACGAAGCCGACATCGACAAGTACCTGAAAGAGCGGGCCAGCTACGAATCAGCGTACTACAAGGTGAAGGGTTTCCTCCTGTCCGTCAATAAACCGACAATTCTGTCCCCTACATCCACCGCTTCGACCTTTAATTCAAGCTCGCATAATCCCACGTCATCCCATGTGCGTCTACCAGACATAAAGCTTCCAGTTTTCAGTGGCAATTTGGATTACTGGTTGAATTTTCATGACCTGTTCATATCTTTGGTTCATTCTTCGGCGGAACTTTCGAATATACAAAAATTTTATTATCTCCGCTCTTCCCTCGCTGGTGATGCTCTCAAACTAGTGCAAACGATCCCTATTACAGCGGCAAACTACGTCGTGGCCTGGAATCTGCTTGAGGAGCATTTCCAGAACAGGCCCCGGTTGAAACAGTCGTATCTGAATGCTTTGTTCGAGTTTTCAACCCTAAAACGCGAGTCAGCAGCAGACTTGCATGCTCTGGTGGAAAGGTTTGAGTCTAATGTAAAGGTGCTTCAGCAGTTAGGGGAGAAAACTGAGTTTTGGGATCTAATTCTCATTCGGATGCTCAGCGTTCATCTAGACGCTACAACTCGCCGCGATTGGGAAGAATTTTCGGCGACGAAAGAGGATGCCTCGTTCAAAGATCTCACCAGTTTCATCCAGCGTAGAGTCTCCGTCCTCCAAACACTTCACGGTAAAAGCGTAGAAACTCCGCAGCCGTCATCTTCGTCTAGTCCACCCAAGAAGTTCTCCCAACGTCCTACTGCATGCCACAGTGCCAGCCACATCAGCACCGACCGAAAATGCTTCATTTGCTCCGAGCATCATCCACTCTATATGTGCCCCACGTTCTCGAAATTGGCCATCGAGGACAAAGAAAAGGAAATCCGTCGACTACAGATCTGTAGAAACTGTCTACGCAAGGGTCACTTTGTACGAGAATGCCCGTCGTCCAGTTCCTGCCGAAAATGTAAGAACCGTCACCACACTCAGCTTTGCCATGGAGAAACTGCAACAAATCATCAGCCTACAACCTCACCGAAACCCTCAACGACCTATTCTACGGATGAACAGCCTCGCACGTCAACCTCAATGACCGTCACCGAGCTACCCAGCTACGCGGCAACCGAACGTAACCAAACCACCGTCCTTCTCGCTACCGCTGTCGTCCTCTTCGTCGATGAAATTGGAGTTGAGCATGCTGTGAGAGCTCTTCTAGACTCTGGAAGCGAATGTTGTTTCGTTTCGGAAAGATTTCTCCAAACTGTCACAGTCCAACGGAAGAAAGTTTCCGTCCCTATCTCTGGCATCGGGCAAGCGACGGTCAACGCTAAGCACGTGATTCTCTCCAACATCCGCTCAAGGGTCTGCAACTATACCACCACTGTTGAATGTTTGGTTCTGCCACGGTTAACTATGGACTTGCCATCTACTTCCATCGACGCTTCCACCTGGTGTATTCCACCCGGTATCCAACTGGCGGACCCAACTTTCTACAATCGCAAGTCTATCGATTTGGTCCTAGGAGCGGAGGTCTTCTATGACATCTTCAACGTTTCGGGTCGAATTCACATTGGAGATGCACTTCCGCCACTCATCAATTCCACGCTCGGTTGGGTGGTTTCTGGAAAGGCCTCCAGTCCACAATCGAAAAGACCACTCGTCGCAAACGTTGCTTCTATTGCCGATTTGTCCCAGATGATGGAACGATTCTGGACAATCGAGGAGGAAGCCTCACCACAATGTTATTCCGTGGAGGAAGCAGCTTGTGAAACGCACTTCAAGCAAACCGTATCTCGCAACCAACAAGGTCGATACATTGTTCGCCTACCGGTGAAATCGGACGTTTTAGCTTCGCTGAGTGACAACCGCCGCTCTGCTGTACGCAGATTTCGAATGATGGAGCAACGAATGGCTCGAGATCCACATCTTCGTCTACAATACATCGACTTTATGAAGGAGTACTTCACCTTGGGACACATGCAGAAAGTCAACGACTACGAAGCACCGCCGAAACCTTGCTACCATCTGCCGCACCATGCCGTTATCTGAGACGAAAGCACGACCACTAAAGTGCGCGTCGTTTTTGATGCTTCATGTAAGGATAGTCAAGGACATTCGCTAAACGATGCACTTATGGTGGGGCCCATTGTCCAAGAGGAAATGAGGTCCATCATTATGCGAGGAAGAACCCATCGCATCATGCTAGTAGCTGATGCAAAACAAATGTTCCGTCAGATTCTAGTGGATGAACGTGACACCCCTCTGCTGCGAATCGTATGGCGTACTTCTCCAGACTTACCATTGGACACGTACGAGCTGAAAACAGTTACCTATGGGACAGCATGCGCACCTTTTTTGGCCACACGAGTTCTACAACAGCTGGCCGATGACGAACAGCATGACTTTCCACGAGCTGCTGATGTACTTCGGAAGGATGTCTATGTGGATGATATTTTCTCTGGAGCAGACAGCATAGAAGAAGCCATCGAACTTCGAGAACAGCTCGATACTCTACTTTCCGAGGGAGGATTTGTACTACGCAAATGGGCCTCCAACATCCCTGCAGTTCTTCACGATGTCTCCCCCGATAAGCGAGCACTCCAACCATCGGTGGATCTGTGTCCAGACCAATGTATAAAGACGCTGGGATTGCATTGGGAACCATCTACCGATTATCTTCGCTATCGAATCTCCCTCTCTTCCGAACATGCACCTACCACTAAGCGAACAGTTCTTTCCAAAATTGCACGACTTTTCGATCCGATTGGATTAGTTGGACCTGTTATTACCTCAGCCAAGTTGTTCATGCAAGAGCTGTGGACACTAAAAACCGATAATGGCGAGCCCTGGGGCTGGGACGAGGAATTACCTGCAGCAATCAAAGAGCGTTGGCTGGCATACTGTCAACAACTGCCTCGTCTCAATGACCTACGAATCGAGCGATGGGTTATCTGTCCAACACCGTCTTCGATCCAACTGCACTTTTTCTCGGATGCTTCAAGCCTAGCATATGGCACTTGCTGTTATGTCCGTTCTTCCAACTCCTCCGGCAACATCAAAGTCGCATTGCTAACAGCACGATCGAGAGTTGCCCCTCTCAAGCAACAGAGCATTCCCCGCTTAGAGTTGTGCGGAGCCCTCCTCGCAACTGAACTCTTTCAGAAGGTTACAGCATCACTGAATCACTCCGGCGAAGTCTACTTTTGGGTGGACTCAACAATTGTACTCAGCTGGCTGAAAGCTCCACCTACAACTTGGGCCACATTCGTCGCCAACCGCGTATCAAAAATACAGCAAGCAACTCAACACTGTTCTTGGCACCATGTTGCTGGTCAACTCAACCCAGCAGACTGCATTTCCCGAGGAACAGTAGCGGATACCATCCTTCACGACGACCTATGGTGGCGCGGACCACCATGGCTACACCTTGAACCTTCTTCGTGGCCCAATCATCTGGCAACCACTGACAACATTTCGGACCAAACTGCCCTCACAGAAGCACGCAAACATCCACTAACCGCAATTGCAGCGACCACCGAACCATCTTTCGTCGATTTGCTGGTGAGCAAATTTTCGAACTACAGCAGGCTTCTACGTGTCGTCGCATACTGTCGCCGATTTCTATGGAACCGTAAACCATCGTCTTCAACATTACACTCTTTCCTTAGCTCGAAGGAACTCGAAGAAGCCGAAGCCGCCGTCATTCGATTGGTCCAACAAGAATCCTACAAAGAAGAATGGGAAGCTCTAGAAAAATTGCAACCAGTTTCATCAAAATCCAAGCTCCGATGGTTCAACCCTTTCATCTCTACCGATAAGCTAATGAGAATTGGCGGCCGTCTGAATCAAGCTTCACAACCGTTCGATAGCAAGCACCAAATTATCTTGCCAGCCAAACATGCATTGTCTACTCTTTTGCTTCGTTCCCTACACCAAAAACATCTGCATGCCGCACCTCAGCTTCTCGTGAATATTCTCCGCCTGCGATACTGGATCACAGGGGCCAGGAACCTGGCCAAAATCATCGTGCACAACTGTGTCACCTGCGTGAGAGCTCGTCCAAAACTGCTGCAACAGTTTATGTCGGAACTACCAGCATCGCGAGTAACAGCAAGCAGACCATTCTCAACATCGGGAGTCGACTACTGGGGTCCAATTTTACTACAGCCACCACACCGTCGCGCCGCTCCCAGAAAGGCCTACGTGGCGGTCTTCGTTTGCTTTTCGACTCGCGCGGTACATCTGGAATTGGTCGCCGATTTGACTACTGCCAAGTTCCTACAGGCACTGAGACGCTTTGTAGCACGACGAGGGCTTTGCCACGAAATCTACTCTGACAACGGACGGAATTTCATCGGTGCAGCTAACGAGCTGCGCAAGTTGATTCGGAACAAGGAACACCACAAAGCGATCGCAGACGAATGCGCAACCAACGGCATCCGATGGCACTTCAACCCTCCCAAGGCATCTAACTTTGGTGGCCTGTGGGAGGCTGCAATTCAATCCGCACAGAAGCATTTCGTGCGGGTTCTCGGAACAAGCACACTCGCCTACGACGATATGGAGACACTGTTATCGCAGATTGAGTGTTGTCTCAATTCACGCCCACTTACTCCTCTGAACGACGATCCGACCGACTACCAGGTTCTCACTCCCGGCCACTTTCTGATTGGGTCCGCACTCAAGGCCGTTCCCGATACCGAGGTCTCCGATATCCCGTGCAACAGACTAACGAAGTGGCAGCAAGTCCAAAAAAAGTTCCAAATCATCTGGAAGAGGTGGCATTTGGAATATTTAGCCACTTTGCAGCCAAGAACGAAGTGGTGCAATCCGCCCATCAAACTCGAGGAAGGTCAACTGGTTCTCCTAATGGATGAACGGTCTCCACCTATGGTCTGGCCAACAGCAAGGATAGAGGAACTGCATCCTGGACCTGACGGAAATACACGGGTGGTCACTCTGCGTACCGCTCATGGCAGCTATACTCGTCCCGTCAACAAACTTTGCCTGCTGCCGATCCCAACGTCGAACGAGAAAACAACAAACCACTAGTCCTGAAGCCAAATTTCAATAACTCTGAGTCATCGTATCGACCAATTTCGTCACCGATGCTTCACTGCTTGCCATCCAGAATTAGCTGAAACGATAAAAAATACAAGGCCCTAATTAATTAGGGACAAGGTAAGCCTCTGTCCAACAATTTAGTTTTGAAAAAACCCTCTACCGGGTCTTTTATTTTCCATGTTGATGCTGTCCTATATGCTGCCGAGTCATCGTTCTGACGAGAGTAAACATCGAGGAAGGGAAAACGTCATCCGTCAACGTCGAGCAATCACACCACCACAGTAGCAACAACCAAACGTCATCAGAAATGGTGATTTCTGAAGGGGCCAGGATGTTCGTGTGCGAATATACTAGCGCTACCTTGTTGTCGATTCGGTGCATCACCCTTCGGAAAGATCCCTTGTTCGTCGATCAACGAGCTGTCAACCTAACGCAGTCGTCCTAACGGTTACATGGTATGTACAAAGATGGAGTTGACGTTTGTTTACTTCCTTCTTCCGTCACCGAAGGGAACCCTCCACTGTATAAAAGGGACGATACCACATGGATATAACTCTCTTGTTTTTCGGCTGCTAACACGGAAAGAATAGTTTGCGAAGACTTTCGAAGAGTGAACCGCTAGTGAAGAAAAGTTAATTGAATGTTGTAGTTAAGCTAGAATAAAGTTAAGTAGTAGTTAAGCTGAAAATAAAGTGAATTAATTAAATTATGAACCTGTAAATAAAGTGAAATTAATAGCATGAACTGTAAATAAAGTGGACTTAATGAACTAGTGATCTGTGGAAGAAAGTACTGCGAAAGTGATTAAACTGCTGCTGCTTTCCGCTGACATCGACATCAACACTGGAACTAATTTGCCACATTCAGATATGTTTCAGGTGACCCCAGGAAAATAACCAGTTTCTGACTTGGGCCAAACCGTATCATGCGGTAGATTAAATAATATGAGAATTCTCGGATATGTTCCTGGTGCTCCTGAAACGTGACTAATGTTTGACTTGGACCAAAATCGATCGTGAGATGCCCTAAATTACATGAGAATTTTAAGAAAAAAAGTTCAATGGTAGACATATTGAGAGCACAGAACGATATAGGATTCATGCAAAAATGCAGGTACACCCTGAGCAGTGGGCAGCTTTTGACGTATTTAAAAATCTTTCATATAACACATTAAATCTCATGAACATGAAATTTACAGATAATTAGTTTATTGAATTCTCTGACACACACTGATAATACCTGAATATGCTCCAACTATCCTCGTAGATGTAGCCATAATCTCACAAACTCACAACAAATCACATGAGAATTTGAAATAATAAGATAGGTAACTGGTGATTATATTTTGCACCAGGAACAACATTGGTTATATTCGGCCATGCCTTATTTAAAAAAAAAGTTATAGGTCAGCTAAGAATTTGATCTATAACCTTAAAATATTTTGATAAGAATTGTGTTTTTTTTTTCGGTCGCTGTTTTTTCGTTGATTTCTGTCACTTTTTTCAAATATTTTTGCATTTTTTGTATAAATATCTAAAGCTATACAGTAGGAAATTAGTGCCGCTGCGCTTGAGTGAAGGTGGAAGCAACGCATAGAAAAATGAGCAAATACACAAACCCTTCTTCTGAGGGTTTAATCTTTGCTATCAAATATGTTCAAAGCATTTACCTTTGAGCGGCAGATGACGGGATTGTACCTGTCTCATGGCGTTCGTATGAGAAAATGGAAGAGTTGCCAGTCTCTTCGTAATGCGCCGTGGTATGAAAGGTCCCTTTTGTTCCCCCGTTGCTTGGATGGAAGATGGACTTTGACGTCAAACTCCGTCATCCGTTTGATCGGTCTTTGTCATGAAGCAGGATCTACTTCTACATCAACACATGTCAAGCAGCTAAACTTGGTGAGTTCGTTTTATTTGGTAAATTTTAATCTTTTCAAACCAGTAATGTTGGGAGATCACCTTTTTGTGATGCGTTACTGGTATAAGATCTACCACCGAACCCTAGCCGTGACAAATTCAAACTAGGGAATCAGGATTTTTCAATTGTCAAAGGAAAACATTTTATTCCTTGTTACTTTTTATGACTTGATAATAGTGACAAGACTTGGGTAGTAACCACCACCGTTATGCATTTCTATATTGAATATTTCAAATCAAAAATATTGTTTATGTTCATAGATTTCACATAATCCTTTTCCTTTTGTCCTTCTCCTTTTCGTTTCCCTCTTCTCTTTTCAGAAAGCGAGTAATGGCGTTATAGCCATAAGTTATAAAAGGCTAAGACAAGAGTTAGTGCTCATGTCCAACCGTCAGAAGAAAATAGAGCATCACTTAACCTTTCTAGCTTTGATGTTTCCAACGATGCCCCTTAAATGCTGCACAGTAGGCCCGGCCGTTTTTTTTTCTTCAGAACACATTTTGGAGCCTTTTAGACTTTTGTTGAAGTTCCAAAAATTTCAAAGGTGATTGAAAACTTCAGTAAATTGCCAAAAATTTCAGGAAAATTCAATTAAGTGAGGATCAAAGCGCTTGAGTTCAATTCCATTAACTTCAGAAAAACTGCAAGATTTTCTCAGTGAGCTTCATGGCATATTTCAGGAAAATAGCGGGAACCTTCAAGAAGTGATTATTTAAAGATTAGCCCGAAGAACTTCAGGGAATCTTAGAGAACTTAAGAAAAAAATTATAGCTTCACAGAAGATACAAGATATTCACGGAAGTCCGGAGAACTTCAGAAAAGTTTATAGATCTTATGGGCAGTGCCATTGATTTTTGGGCAATTCCAAGAACATGATCAGGAGGCAGGGCTGGAAAACACCTCAGAGCGTTAGCAAAGCAATTTTGTGCATGCATCTCACAACACACGACAAAGAGTGTGTGGTTCTCCCATTTGCTTCGCACACTCTTTTCCAACTAATCTGTGAGAAAGTGATCCGCACAATGAGCGGTACACTCCGTGCGGCACAGGGAGCGAATATAATACAATAAGCGCTAATGTCTTCTTTGAATTATTTGCAGACTTTGCTTACCACGATATCATGCATAGGGGATGAAGAAGAGCATAACGTGGAAGAATTTTGTCTTTTTGTTGGGTTTCCCATTTGCAGCCCTACACTGAGTGGCGCTCTTTGCGTCGGAGCCGTCGGAGCGATGGCTACACATTGAGCTTTCGTAATTTCTGAGAGTGTGTCGGTCTTCTCTTCTCCGCTGCTTTACACTTAAGCAGGGTGAAAGACAAGCAAACTTTGTGTTTGCTTGATTCTCACTTTATTTATTTCAGAAAATCGGTACATTGCTCACATTGAGTGATCAAGTGACAGCCCTGTCAGGAGGATTGCGGGAACTTCAGGAAGATTAAAAATCTTCACGGCAGTCTGATTATCTTCACAAAAATTATAGGAACCTTAAAAATAATCTAAGGACTGATAGGAAATGCTAAGAAATTAACGGAAGTTTCATAAACAAAACTACAAGAACATGTTCCGACAAGTTTTGGAAAAAGCGTGATTACCTCTCACCCCAGCAGGCCTGGGTTCAATCCCAATCGACTCCAGTTCTGAGGGATGTAAAGCCGTTGGTCCCCGGTTCATGAGTTGATGGGTCGATAGGTAGGGTCCAGGTGTGGGAGCTGCCGCCCTGGCGTCGGTAGCATTGAGCACCAAAACAAGATCGACGGAAAACAAACCAAAGAAAAAAAAAAGTTTTGACAATTTTTGGAAACTTTAGTGGTTTCATTAGATTCACCAAAACTGCACGATCTTTTAAGAAGTTGTGAGAATTTCAGAGATATACAGAGAAGAGCTCAGGGAAATCGAGAGAACTTCAGAGAGAATCGAGAATAGGAGGGATACTGATGAAACTTTCAAGAAATTCTAAGTACCTCAGAGAACTAGGTCTTGAGATAGTTAGGGATAACAATCTCAGGGGTATTCCAGGAACATCAGGAATGTTCAAACTTTCTGGTAGGTTCGATGATCTGTAAAGGAAAGTTCTGACAAATTCAAGACAGTTCCGATAGTTTCTGTAAAATTTCAAAAATCCTAAATGTTTAGAAATTTCAGAAACTCCCAAACGTGGGTAGATCACCTTTTTGTGGTACCTTGCGGGATGTAAGATCTACCACCGATTCCCAGTCTTGACTACTTCAAACTAGGGGAACAGGATTTTTCAGTAATCAAAGGAACGCATCTTAGTCCTTGTTACTTGTTATGCCCTCTTGACAGTGACAAGACTCGGCTTTGTCTACCGAGGATGAGCTTGAAGCATGGAAAAAAATAGTTAGTTAGTCTTCATCTATGTGATTCCTAATCTTTTATTCGTTCTTTTCTATTTTGAAATGGTTAAGACTAGGGTTCCGATGCATGGTCATTATCGATGTCATAGCTTAATTTTGTAAAATGAAGGCTAGAATGACAACTGTATCAAAACGGAATACTTTATCATTTCTCAATTGTGATGGAGTAATACGATATGCACTAAACTAAGGACACGGTATAAGTATACTACAATAGATCAAACAAATGGGTATAAAGTCATTTATGTCAAAAATTCAAGAGATTTGAGATAACTTCAGGGAAGCCTCAAAACACATCGACAGATCGGAGAACCTAAGGACAGTTATATTAATTTCAAAAAAATGCTGGAACTTTGAAGGAATCCTTTAGCAAAGTTCCGAGTGATTCATTAAAATTTTGGGTGCGATAGGGAAGGTACATGACCATTAGGAACATGTGAGGACTTCAGAGAAGATCAGCTCACCATGATCAAGGCAGCTCCATTAATTTCAATCAAGTTGCTAGAATGTTTAAGAAGTTCTCAATTTTCCTATAGAAAGTCTAAAATATTTCGAGAATTACCAGATGTTGATATTTTCATAATATTCAGGGAAGATCCGAAAACTTCAAGGATGGTCCAAGAAATTTAGAGCAGTTCCATTAACTTCAAAGAAATTGGAAAAACTTACGAGGAGATCTGAGGAATCATGGGATATTGCAACATTCCGGGATTTTCAAGGAGTTATACGAATATCATAATAGTTTTCGGAACATTATAAAATTTAGGGAACTTCATGTAAGCTACGTAAGCTTCAGGAAAGTCTGAAGAAGCTCGAGAAAGATTAGGTTAATGTTAAGCGAGCTGTAAAGAAGAATTAAACGGAAACTTCAAGGAAGATCTGGGAATTGCATGGCATTACAATTAGCTACAGAAAAATATTGAAAACTTTTAAAAAATACAGGGAAGAACTTTAAAGATGTTTGACTGGTATAAAGGAAGATTTCTTTTTTATGGCTTTCTCAGCTTCATGTGTAATCCAAATGGTCAGTTATTCATTACCATAACTTCATCACTGACTGTTTGGATTACCCTAAACTGATAAAACCATAAAAAAGAAAACTTTAAAGAAGATAAGACCTCTTTCATGTAATTAGAATAACATCAGGAAAACACGTAAAACATAAGGAATGTCTAGACTTTTGAGTAAGTTTTAAGATGTTGAAGAATTAGTTTCGATGAATTATGAACGCTTCCGTGAATCTATAATAAAGGAATCAATCAATCAAGCTTCCTTGAATTTCTGGTCAATTCAGGGAACATCATTGAACCACGTAAATTAATTAGTTCTCATTTCAGGAAAATTTAAGAAGTACCGTAACGTTCCGGGATGCTCAAAGAACTTCAGAAATGTTCAGGAAATCTTCGGATACTTATCTAGTCTAGAAATGTTAACTAGAGATCCGAGAATTTCAGCGAAACTTGTAAATCTTCAAGAGAGTTTCATTACAAATCGGAAAACTCGACCTTCTCCGATTTGCATGGAACTTTGCATAATTGTTTGACATGGGCAAAAATTCACATTTTTTTGCAATCATTTAGCTTTTTTGGATCCAGTCAAATTTTCAAATTGGCACCTTGAAAATTTTCAAAAAAATGTAGCGCAAAACCGGAACTTCTTCAAATAAAATTATAAAAAAAAACTATAATATCTCAAGATGTCATTGTTCGATTTTTTAAATTAAAAAAAAACTACTGAAAAATGATTTGGAATGTTTAAAATTATAAACTATTAAAAAAATTCAAAAAAAAAATCATATTGTTGAACTTTTTAAAACGATTTTCGTGTAATTTACACACTGACAAAAAAATTAAAACATTTTCATGCTTGATTATTTTCATAAAAGTTGAGGACGCTATTTAAAATTTTAAAAAATAGTAACATTGTATATAAATTAAAATTAAATGTTTAAAAATAAAATATCTCTAAATTTCCTTGTTCGATCTTTGATTAAAAAAAAAATCTCATTAAAAATGCGAACTTTCGGATTGTTAATAATTATGAACAACTAAAAATTGACTGCCTTTGTAGAACAAGAACTTTCGGTCAAATGTTTGCATTTTTAAAAACTTATTCGTGTAAAATGTATTTTCAATGTTTAAGACACTTCAAAACACTTTCTGTGAATAAATACACAAGAAAGCTTTCCGGCAATTTTCAATTGTCCTAAATCTACGAACAGTGAAATGAATTATGTCGAAAAAAATTGGAAAAAGGTTGCCAACTGGGACTCGAACCACGAACGTTGTGATTTTCAGACCTGTGCTTTCTCCACTGATCTCTCCATGCTTCTGAATATGGATAGCCTAAAAGCAAACAAGAAGCGCTCATTTCCTCTCACACTTGAATTCGTATGCTTTTTCTGCTGGAGAGATTCGAGGCAAGTGTGTGCGTCGTTCTGTCATGTTATACATAAAAATCAAGGCAAATGCTTGCTTGTGTAGATGAAAGCACAGACAGCACACGAAATAAATAAGGCAAAAAACCATTACATCGCCTGCAAGGTCAACTTCTAACATTCGCTGCGATGTTCATGAACAGAGGATGATAGGAAATGGAACTAACATTTATTGTAATAAATTTTTGGTTTGCGTGTAAAAAAAAAATCATGGTGAGATAAAACAGTGATAAAGGGATTGTCTTATCACAGTGGCGTCTCGAGCCTATTTTTTCTTACTGCGCACCAAACTGTATTCGTTTTTTTTATTTGCCACCACATATTGGTTTTTGATTTATTTTTCAATGCTTCATGAATTCGAGGAATATATTCTCCTTTACTTTACTGTCATCTTTCGTAAACAAATCTTGTTAGGTCCTTTTTGAGCGAACCGAAGTACACCCACGAAATCCAAGAACACTATCAGGAACGAGAGAATTTCAAAACTTTACTTAAATTTATTCTCGTTTTTATCACAAGGCTAACTCTTTCGACTGAAGTGTAATAAAGAATATCCGTCAAACACTTCCGAAAAAAATTGATGATACAATACAGTGTCAAAATCTAGAGAATATTCATGAAATTTCCTGTGTAGCAAAATTGAATTAATCAACACTTTATTCAATAGAACAACAATATCTGAATAAACAACAGAAAGCTCTTAAGTGTTGACAGTCGCAACCGGCAAGCATCGGCAATTGAAATATTTGCAACTGGCAAGAGAATAAGAGTGACGAACCAACATGCCACCGTCCATTTTTTGTCCGCAATTCCATTTGTCAAAAATAGTTCTGTTATTTGATTATAGTTCGGGAATGGTATTTTTATTATCCATCCGGTATTTATTATTATCCATAGACCATCCGAACTGAACTTTATCCTTCTTCAAGCTTGCAATGGTCATACATTTAATTTAGCCACGCTTTGAAATAGTGTATACATGGTCACTTGTGGTCTGAAGTATAGACGTGTGACCATAAAATCTATAAAAATCTAAACGCATGTTTTTATATTATTTGCACTTGTGTCGTGCACAACTGGCTTATCAAGATTAGAGTCTGGGTTCAATACTCGTTGGCGAAAGTATTTCAAGACTCAGATATAGATAGCTAACAAAGCGAACTGATGGAACTTTATGAATGGCGCTGTTCCTCTTCCATATTAGTATTTTTAAATTTGATGTTAAGCTGGTTGCATGAAAGTTTTACTCATACTCCAGTATCAATGAGAGGGAACTAAATTGCATGTATATACGGTTATACATTCCTCTATTACAATTATGGGCACTCTTAAAGAGGGCATATGAATTTGAGGAGGGCGCTAGCGCTGACATCTGAAATCACTGAGTAACTAGATCTAAATTTACCACGGCAGCATAGGTGGATTAATTTAAGTTTTTTTAAGAAATTATCAGTAGTCCTTTTAAGGGTCTTTGTTTCTTCCATCGCAAAATTGCAGCCATTAAAACCATGTTTGATGATGTTTTTAAATTACATTCCTACACTCACATGTTTCAAATAGATTCCCCCACGCATGTTGATTCGGTTTTAGTTTGACAAGTTACAACTCTGCATCACTTCCATTAATTTATCGTGCGAGACAATTAATGTCAACACCTTCTTTGGTCCCCATCCGACGTGCTTACACGTACACGCTCATATTTGGGAAGTACATCATAATTGCTTCCGTCGCATCAAAAGGGCAAACCTGTTCATATTCCATCATCAAGACCGACCAAAACAGAACAGCAGCCCATCAGCTAAAAGCTTACCCAAGAATGATTTAAATGCCCCCTTAAACTGGTGGAAAATGTCATCCACTACTTCGGGCCCGGTGCAGACAAATTAGTAAATCATAAACAACAGAAACTGTCAGCAAACCCATTAAAACTTCTTGTCACCTTTGTTCGCTCTCCAGCCAGACGTAAACATCGAATTTGAGCAACAACAGTGTACAGAACAAGTTCACTTTTCTACGCTTGGAGCGCCGCGGTCGCTTTGCCACCCCCTAAGAAGTTCCAACCCGACATCGTCGACAACATTATTGACTCATTTGGCCTCTTTATAAGTGTACGCGACTTTTCCGACGACGTTGCAAACGCAGAGAGCAGAACCAACGACGAATGGTTTGCAAACAAATTCTTCGCTGTCAACTTCAATCATCATCTTCCAGTCCTGGCGGCAATCGACAAGGCATTGCAATGCGCATCTAGCCCGGACTGGGCCCACCGCCGAAGTTGTTTTGTGTCAGCATCGGTCAAGTCACCCTCAACTTATTAGATCGACATGAGATTTGATGGATCGATCGGGTCCGGCGACATAGACACTGATTTTGAACACCTACCTCTCTTTCAACCATCGCGGTGGCAAGCGCAAGCGGTTAAAGGTTGCGTAACTTCTCTTGATGCCCACGTTCTGCAAGCCGTTGTAGAGCTGTTTGGAGACGAAACCTGACAAGAATCGTTAAAGGGCAAATCCTTTTGGTTTGGCGGTGCTGCCGTTGCCGTTGCTCTCGGTGCTGACAGCTTCGTTGTAGGTCATGATAACTTGAAATTTCCGATCGGTTTCGCTCGAACGGAATTGCAGCGATGCAAGTGGAATCTAATTTTCGATCGATGATTGACGGGTTCGATTGCCCAAAAAAATGGGACGAATTTTTTTTCAAATATGCATCACTGAAACTAGGTCGACCAGCAACAACTCTAGACTTAGAAGCCACCTGTACCCAACCGAACGCTGTCCATAAAAACAATCAGATTAACCCCCAGCACAAGCAGCGAATGAGTCAGAATCCATCGGCCAATTGGTCGATCGTCATATCCTGAGGGCTTCTGGTGTTGCATTGCATCGTAGTTTCTATTCCTTCGTACCAGCTGATCGCAAAGGTGCGATCGATTCGTTTGTTAAAACATTCCTATGTAAACAACACACAGCTTCGAAGCGAATGGAGTCATAAATTAGATAACACGCATCTCGGCATAACCTCAATTTTTCCCAACCAAAGTTGAATTTTGCGATCCAACTTCTTCTAGAAGGGATCGATTAGTAGTTAGCTCGGGCAGCATAATTGAAAAGCCATTCGCTCTTGTTAGTTACCGGCTCCGATGGCGGTTCAAAGGTAAATCACCACCACAGCGCATTGCACTGTTGTTAGACGGTTGGCCTGCAGGTAATTACATAGTTTGGTTGGAAGTTACTTCACCAAGAACCTCCAAGCTCCCTTTCGACGAAACGTCTTAATAACATACTGCATGGCCCTCTGGAATGAGCTCGCTTAAAAATCCGAATCATGATTTACCGTTCGTGATGGACTTTCGTCGACATCATCTATCTCTAGCGGGTGGTGGACAAATTGATCGGATGTGACTTCGAGTGCCACAGTCGTCCGATTCAAACTCCGCGATTGGTGGCGAGGCGAACGAAGCGTAAGGGAGTCGCATCCATTCATCACCCAGGGAGTGTTTGTTTTAGTTGATGAGGTTCGGCGGATTGGGTGGTTTCAGCAGGAAGTCCAATTAATGTGAAGCTAGCAGCGCGCATGGATGGACAGAGAATGATGATTCGGCAAAGGTGCCTACCGTTACGATTTGCTTAGCATACATTTCCCTACCAAAACGATCGCCTTGGAGGGATGATACTCGGGGAAAGCGTATTGAGGAACCTGCAAAATAAATTTATAGAAATCGGCGTTGAGAGCACGTGCCACGTCTCTCTTCCTTTGTGAACCTATTAAAGGCAGAAGAAAATGTTAATTATACACCTGAAGCGGCCGCAGATTCATCTCTTCGTCTCGGAGATGCTATGTGTTGGAATTGTCGATTCACGACTCCTTATCTTCTTTTTTTAAATTTTATTTGATGTGGATTGTGTGTATACATATTTATTGTTTAAAAGTATTGTGAGCGAACATTTGCAGTTTTATTTTTTTTTATAGATGTGAGGTTTTCTCTAGAAGACAGTAAGTAGGTATACTATGTAAACTTGAAATGTACGGTAAGTGCGCAAGTTTTGGCATTTGTGCTCCATTTTAGGCCCTAAGGCAGCAATCAAATTTGCATGGTTTTATTTGCGTAGATATATGGCATATAAAGTGGATGCTCTTAAATCGTGTCAAAAATATGGTGTAGTATTTCTTGCCAAATATGTAGAACAAAATTATCAACAATACAGTGCATGAACTGACATTACGCTGCTTTCACTGCATTTGTTAATTTTTGTGTAGATAAAAATTACATTAGATTTTTGACATGATTGAAGTGCATTCTTCTTCTTCTTCTTCTTCTTATTCTTCTTCTTCACATTTCAAGCTTATTGCATATCGCATATTAGCTTATTGCATGCTCTCAACTTAGTGTTCTAGATGCACTTCCACAGTTATTAATTGAGAGCTTTAGATGCCTGTACCATTTTTGCATTGGTATGATTGTGTGGCATTCCAATCATACTTCTATGCCCAGGGAAGTCGAGAAATTTTCCAAACCGAAAAATTCCTAGACCGAACCGGGAATCGAACCCAGCCACCTCCAGCATGGTCTTGCTTTGTAGCTGCGCCTTTACCGACTGGGCTAATGGAGTGCATCCTATTGGATGTAATATTATTTTTTTTTTGCTGTGTTATGCATCATATCATTCGGCCTGTAAGCATTGACATTTCCGACCATTCAAAGCATGATGCAAAGTATTGTACATAATAATGAGAATTTTTCTTCTCGGACGTCGAGATAAGATATATTTATGCTGGACCTATTAAACCTGAAATATATTATCTCATTATCTTAAACACTCTGGTAGAAGGATGCTCCAAATCTGCTTCACTCTGCAATTCCTAGGTAGCAATAACATGCTGCACAAGAGTTCTTTCGTCAATTTTAATTCAGCGTTAGTTTGAATAATTGATGTATATAGACTATGTAAAGCTTTATTCAGCTATTGAACATCTTAATCTGGTTACCCAAGTAACAATTCAAGCTGATCAGTAAGAATAGAAGCTGATTATTGGGTGATTTAAGGTGAACAAAGCTGATTAACAGCAGGCTGAATATATAGTTGATTAGTAGTGCATGAAGCTAATTGTATCCCCATTATTCAACCTCAATAAGTTAGCTGATCTAAATATTGAACAAGCCTTATTTTAGCTTAACACTACTCCACAAATCAGCAATGCACTATAAATATTTTGATAGCCTGATTTGTTAAATGTAGTCCGTGTCACTCGTTGCATTTCCCACATTTTAGTACTTCTAAATTCAGTGCCTACTTTTCTAATCCCAAGCAGTGGCAGGCAGCAGTAGAGATAAGGTAGAGGAGCTTTTTAGGAAAAGCTCCAGGTAGAAGTGGGCTGCGACGACTTCGGAAGTATTAACATTTGTGTTTCTGTGTTTTGAGTGCTATATTGCATTGAAGTTTCATACAGCATTCCAAAAATAGAGCTCAATTATGGCACTGAAATAGCTTCTACATGACCATCGAAATAAATCAAGCACTTGTGTCCACAATGTGTTAACTACACTCGAAAATTAGAGGAATGTTTTACTGTCACCAGTTGTTGCTTACAATTCTGCATTGTTGTATAATACTCTTCCGGGTGCTGTTATTCAACTTAAATTTGACGTGCTTCAAGTTAATGATCATACCTTTTACCACACATATACCTAAATGGTCCAGTAGGTATGGTTGACGCCTATGAATCAGCGACTGCTGGTTCGAATCCCGAAATGCAAAGGTAATTTTTAGACTTATATTAACAATATAAATATGTTAATTCAATTAGTCAGCAATAAGTTGAAGCAGTTCCATATAAATGCGTAAGATATGAAGCGGCCTCACATTATTATTTTTGAAATAAAACAAGAAGGCTGAACAAAGGTTGGAAAAGACTGTTATTTAATGCCTTAAAAAGCTTATAATGTATATTACTGTTAAGCTTTTGGCTGACTAAAATCACCAGATTTAGATTTTTAAAAGCTGGACATAGGTTAACGTGGTCTATGTACAGCAATTATTCAATCTAAGGCTAAATTGAAATCGAATAATCAACACTTGTTAAGCATCAAATTGTTACCTGGGTAACTACATCATGGTTAATAAAATCCCACAACAAATATAAGATATGATGTGGTCTTCCATGAAATTTTCCAACTAAAATTAGAAATCTGAACAAAGGTTGATAAAGACTGTTATTTAATGCCTTAAAAAGCTTAACAATGAAAGTACTATTAATATTTCAGCTGCATTTAATCATCTGATTTAGATGTTTAATAGCTAAACAAAGGGTAATGTAGTCTATGTACAACAATTATTCAAACTAAGGCTGAATTAAAATTGTTGAAAGTACACTTGTTAAACATGAAATTGTTATCTGGGAAGCTCAAAAGTAATTTAATTTTTAAGCTTTTTAAGGCACTAAATAACACTTTTTTTCGACCCTTGTTCAACCTTCTAGTTTAAGTTTAAAAAAATTCATGGAAGATCACTTCGTACCTTATATTTATTGTGCTACTGCTTTAACCCTGATGCTGACTAATTGGATTTCAATATTTATATTGGAATTATCAGTTTTAACATAACCTTTGGATTTAGTGATTCGAACCGATAATCGTTGATTTACAGGCTTCAACCATACTTACTGGACCTCAAGCATTCTTGTGGCTAAAGGTATGATCATTAACTTTACGTTCCATAAAACGAGGTATTTTTGATAATGATAGTAGAATAAATTGATTAAATTTACACTCTGTACTAATTCTGAATTGGAAACATTGGTTCCATCTTGTAGCTCAAGGTATTACCTTTTATATCGTATAGATTTTTTCCAATATCTGAAAAAATCAATTTTCTTATTTTTTGCCTGATTGAAAAGGCAGCTAAGCCGTCACTTTTTAAATTTATTTCCGCTAAAGTCATCACAAATTCAATATTCTTTTCTTATTGCTTATGATGTTTCTTATTATATACTCGTTCATGCTGACGACATTAAACTTTTTTGGAAATAAAAGATGCCAAAGAAATCATCACATTCAAAGAGGAAATACAGATATTCCATACTTGGTGTCAAAAAAGCCTGGCACAATTAAATATAAAAAAATATTACTCAATTACCATTAGTAGAAAACGAATACTACCCGATATAACAATCACTTTAGGAAACCAGATCGTAGAAAAGTGTGATAGAGTCAGGGATCTAGGTGTTATTTTGGACTCAAAACTTACTTTCACCGATCATTATAACACAATTATTAAAACGCTGTCCAGACTGGAGAGTTATAACATGTTATAACGGTTGTCAACTAATTGCAAGACAGAAATCACCATCAATATAGCGCTATAACATGTTATAACTCTGTAGTCTGAACGTACTATAACAGAGCCAACAACATGCTTGGTTTCATAAAACGTTTTTGCTATAACTTTCACGATCCGTATACGTTAAAAACATTGTACATTGCTTATGTAAAGTCGATATTAGAATATTTCAGGATAGTTTGGTCTCCTTTTTCAATCACACACGAAGAAAGAATAGAGTCCGTTCAAAAGCAGTTTCTATTGTATGCACTCCACAAGTTAGGTTGGACTGTATTTCCTCTGCCATCTTACACAGCTCGGTGTATGCTCATAAATATCCAAACATTAAAAGAGCGTCGTGAATTTGCTATGATTTCATTCGTAAACGATATCGTATCACATCGCATTGATTCAATAGAACTATTGTCACCCTTAAATTTATATACACCATCCAGGCATTAACGAAATAGAAATATATTTGCTACAAATCGTCATCGTACGAATTATGCCATATTTGGACCATCTTGAACCAAATGATGGATATATGTGAGCACTGACAAAAACCAAATTAAAGCAATATTTTAATTCCTCGCATAACGTCAACTAGAAGTAATGTTTTAACTTGTTCTTAAGACATATTATAAAAAATATAAACAAAGACAAAATTGTAAAAATAGCACTTAATACAAAAATCGTAAAACGGTTTACACTGATTTACGACAAATAAATAAATAAATAAATAAAATGTCTTAATTATTGACCTAAATTGTTTGAGATTCACGCATGGTTTTCTACATACATCGAGTATTATCAAAGTAACCCCAAAGCAAAAAACTGATGTTCAAAGTAACCCTGTTTTACTGTACGTCATATTTAATTTGAATAATAGCAACCGGGAGAGTATAATACAGCAATTCAAAATTGTTAACAACAAATGGTGACAGTAAAACATTCCTCTCAATTTCATTTGCAGTAAACACAATGTGGATACAAGTGCGCGATTTATTTTAGTACCATAATTGGACTATATTTTCGGAATGTGGTCGGAAAATTCAGAGCAGTGAGTGTATATGAATCAAAACACAGGAATACAAATGTTAATACTTCCGACGTCGTCGCAGTCCACTTCTACCTGTAAATATTATTAAAAAGCTCCTCTTCCTTGTCTCTACTGTTGGCGCTGCTTGGGATTAGAAAGGTAGGCAATGATTTTATGAAGAACTAAAATGCCGGAAGTGCAACGCGTGACACTGCACAGTGGTCCAGAATGCAAATTTAGGTGGAATGATATGTTTTGAGCCTGAAATTAAAACTTTAGACTTAAAGTCTCTTGTACAAAGTTGTTGCTTATAGCTACGCCCTCATTTTTATGACAATGAATTTAAGGGTGGTTCCTAATATCATTCTTCAAAATTTCTCATGAAAGTTATCTTCTAGAGAATTTTAAAACTCTCTAAGACGAATGTTTTATAGCTGAATTTGTTGCCTGTATCTCTTCTAATAAAAAAGATATACCCAAATATAGTAAAAAATATGAATAAATTCAAATAAATTTTATACGACTTAAAAAAATAACATACCTCCTATTTTTTCATATTATTGAGAATAATATACGCCCTTTAAAATGCCGCAAATTTTTTTTTGTTTGCCCCAACCAGAGATATTAACATTTGAAAAGTGCATATTTTAAGTATAAAAACGTCAATAACTCTTGATCGGCGAAATATATTGACAAGCTTTGTGCAGCAAAAATTTGCGCCTTTTTAAGATCTAAAAGTTATCTCCAGACACCTTTGCTGAGAAATTCAAAATAAGAAAACTAGAGTAAAAAAACTGTTTTTAAGAGCCACCCTAACTCAATTCAAGAAAATAGCTCTAAATCGGCCAATTTAAGAGATACAAAAAAGTTATTTTGAACATTGAAATTAGCTCAGCTATAACTTTGCCGAAGAACATATACCTTAATTTATTCAAGCAAAAAAGTAAGATTTTTGATTTTAATGATAATAGAAACCACCCTAGAATTCATTGTCATAAAAATGAGGGCGTAACTTTAAGGAACAACTTTATATAAGAGACTTTTAGTCTAAAGTTTCAATTTCAGGCTCAAAACAAATCATTCCACCTAAATATGCATTCTGGACCACTGTGCACTGACAACATTTAACAATATTGTGCAGTAGATTCCTATTCTTCTATCAGGCTATCAACATATTTGTAGCGCATTGCTGATTTGTGGAGTAGTGCTAAGCTTAAATAAGCATGATTGACCGCTCGAGGATGAAACTCTGTTATTGCCAGATCAGCTTGAATTACACAGAGAACCAAAAGACGTTGCTTGGGACTAGCATTCATCCTCAATGTGTAAATTCTGGTGAAATTAGGCAATACCAGCGCCAGAAACGTCTGATGCTGGTCAAGAAAGGAATGGATAGGAATATGTTGACGTAATACTCGCTTTAGTGAAAACCGAGAACACCTCTCGCACTACAACGAGAAATCACTACACAATGGTCCCAAAGCCGTATTTAGGAAGACAACAATATTTGCGCCTAAATCATCACATTTAGACAAGGTTGCAAATACTCATTTCAGCTAAAATAATGATTTTTCGGAATAATAAAATCAAAAGATGGTATGATGACATGTTTAACTTGTTACTTACAAGAAGAGGTTACAAAGCATGCGTTTGAAACATAAAACCTGTAAATTTTGCTTTCTATGAGTCACAATCAGCGATTTGCTGATCGCTGAGTGGGTGAGTGAGTGTATGAAAAATCGCTGATTGTGACTCCCATGAAGTGAAATAAACAGGTTTAATATGACAAACACATTCTTTGCAACCTCTTCTTGTATCTTACCTATTCAAAATATGAACATAGCATCTAATTATTTCATAATTAAAAAATACATTGTTTTAGCTGAAATGAGTATTTGCAACCTTACATTTAGGTATACGGTGTCATCGGGAGAATTTCTTCAATCTTTTTATGTAAGTAAAATAAGGGTGGTCCATAAGATTGGTGAACTGAAAATAAAAACTTTTTTTTTTATTTGAGATCGACCAATTCATAGTTCTTAAAAGTTGTAGAACAATCAGTTCGAAGCAACTTTGCTAAAGACATCAAATATCTATAGACCAATGAAATGTTCTAAAAAGTTGTAGAATAATCAATTTGAAGCAACTTTGCCGAAGACATAAAATTTGGAGAAATAATATTTATTTATATATATTTGTATATTCGTCCGACCATAGAACTGATTCAGCAAACACGGTTAAGCTTAGAATTTTAGCACACGTTGCTTAAACTATAAGGAACAGCATCACGATTCAAGTTAGTATTATGGAGATATAAATTAATTAGGTACATTCTGCTCGCATATTGCAACAAAATTCAGCCAGTTTATGCGACGTATCAACTAGATTACCACCAAAAATAAAAGTTCATATTTTCCACAGGTTAACATCCAGGCTTGTGTCTTTTGGTGCGATAACCACTTTCTGAATGTTTCAGCCATTTTTTGACGTTACACGGGCTTGTGCTTGTGGTTTAATGTTCATATAGGAGATTTGGTTGAAATTTTCATGCACAAAACGCTCATATACATTCAACGCGAATATCTCAATAAAACTAACTGGATTCATGATGCAATCTTCAGCAAAGTTGTTGCTCATTAATTGAACTAAAAGTTTCGGAAATCTGAATCAAATCGAGAATAAGGGAACTTTGTTATGACCGATAGAGTGTAGAAGTGTCATTTTTTCATGTATTTTACCCAATTCTCCATACAAACTTAAAGCGCCAACTCATCTTAGAACCAAATGAGTAGAAAATTTCAGATAATGGTTTTCTCACCTAAAGGCACAAATCTAGCGGTTGGCTCGTGAAAAAATAGAACTTTCAAGTTTGTGGGCCAGTTTACTATGTACCTAAAGCAGACGGTTTGGGCGCAAACATTTTTGTATTCCTAAAAACGGGTTTGCGATCATTGTGCACTGGGATGTAGGATAAAAGGGTTGGGATTGCAGCAAGATTTGTTTTGGCAAACGATATGCTGAATTTATGTCCTAACGATTAAGAAAAATCGGTTGCCACTAGGTCACCGAGCTCCGTATATCACAATACAATTACGATCAAGTATCCGTTCAATTTGTTGTTAAAGCTCGATTCAAAGTAAATCTGGACGCACGGTTTAATACACCACCGAGTCCCTGGTGGTTGGAACAAAAAACGTTTGAAAGGCATTTGTTGATGTTTCATTGACAAAGAAATTGGTGAAAAGCTTTTCTCGATTGATCGACGGATCCCGAAATTACGGATCATGGAACTTGAGAAAAGAAAATTAATTGTGCACAAACATCTAGAGAATCCTTCGTGGTCTGCCTCAAAAATAACAAAAGTGTTAAAATTCCCAAATTCAACGGTGAGTCTTGTAATCAAACGTTACAAGGATACTCTGAGTGTGGATAGAGCACAGCTCATCTATCATAAAAGTGACACTAGGGACACAGAGCTGAGGAGAAAGGTGTTGAGATACGTGAAAAGCAACCCAGGTGTCTCCATACGTGATTTGGCAAAGAAACACGATTCTAACCTTTCCACCGTGCGTAACATCCTTTCAAGAGAAGGATATAAGTCTTTTTGTGCCAGTAAACATCCGAATTGCTCCCTGAAACAAAATTTAGTGGCCAACAAGCGAGCACGATTACTAAACGAAAGAGTTTTGACAAAATTTGATTGCTGTATTTTAATGGATGACGAAACATATGTCAAAATGGATTATAAACAAATCCCCGGACGAAAATTTAACCTGGAAAATTTGTCGGAAACTAATGATTTGGCAAGGAATCTGCAGTTGTGGCCTTAAAACCAAGATTTTCATCACATCTCACACAATGACGTCGAAGGTTTACATTAAAGAGTGTCTAAAAAAAGTGGATTTTACCCTTCATTCGGCAACACAAGACCAACGTTATGTTTAGGTTGGAACTAGCCAGCTGCCACTACTGTAAGGAGGTAGTAGAATGGTATGCTGCAAATAATGTTAATTTCGTCGTCAAAGGGATTAATCCTCCGAATTGCCCTGAGTTCAGACCGATCGAAAAATATTGGGCAATTGTCAAGCGAAAACTTCGAGGATGCGTTAAAGAAGTGACAAATGCACAATAAATGCGTTTAAAGTGGAATAAGTTCGCCGGTACAGTGGCACCAGTGACTGCGCAGATCATGATGGCATCGATCACAAGTAAAGTGTGACAGTTCGTCCGAAACGGTGAAATGTAATAACTTTTTATATATCGTTTGAATGCTGACGTTTTGATCAACTGTGTATGTTGTTTTAATTCTTGAGTTGTGATCACTTGAATGCATCCAAATTTACTTTGAATCGGGCTTTACTATGTTTTGATCCCGGCGATGACCTAACCGACGACGACAACAACTGCTCTTAAGAAGAATTTGATATTGATATCCAATCCAATCATAAAACTCAAATATTACTTCTTTTTTTCGCGTTTTTAATCGAATCTCATTACGCTCAGTAGTGTAAGGGGACTGGGTTCTAACCCTGTGCCTTTTGCATCACAACGACCGACCAACGAATGTTCATAATCGGTTACAATACGTTGAAATGGAATCTCTGAAAGAAGTTAACATTGTCTCCCGAACCGGATCAGGCGTACGTCACAGTTGTATAAACAAAATCTGACTAAAAGTAAATTAGTACGCACAAAAAGACCTGTAATTCGTGATTCAATAAGTTTGAAAAGTCCATTAATGGTTGCTTTGCAGTACTTTCATTGAAACTTCAAAGTTACAGCATTAGATAGTTACGTTTCTCCAGTTCGAACAAAATCTCGAATTTTCCTCTTGATGGAGCCCATCAGCGCCCGCACAGTGGAAAAGGAAGTGGAATCAGCGCATTTCTTCCATTTTGCCCGCATTTGCTTCATGTCCTTGACTGCTCTGCTGCTTCGTCGAAGTCGCTACTTTGAAATTGCCCAGTATTTTTCGATTGGTCGAAATTCCGGGCAATTCGGAGGATTCATTAGCTTGCGGACAAAATCGATTTTGTTGGCAGCATACCACTCTAGAACCACCTTCGAGTAGTGGCAGCTGACCAAATCGGGTTAAAAGATAATTTTACCCCTATGCTTGTGGATGAACGGCAATACACGCTTTTTCAGACATTCTTCGATGTAAACTTGGGATGTCATCGTTAAGGATGTGACGAATGGTTCCGTTTTCAGGCCACAACTGCAAATCGCTTGCCAAATCATGGCCTTCTTCGCGAGCTTTTCGGCAAACATGAATTTGAATCTTCCCGGCACATCCCCACGTCCAGTCACGATGTTAAAGTTTTGACCGGAAAGCTGCTTAAAATAGATTTTGACTTATGTTTCGTCATCGATTAAAGTGCAGCCCTTGTGTTTCGTCAAAACACGGTCTTACAAGGGCCTTGCACGCTTTTTGGCCACAGAATTATGCTTCATGTGCCGGTTCGGATGTTTACTGGCTTTGTACGATTTGTATCCCTCTCTGACTAGGATGTTCCGCACCGTTTGAAAGTTGGCGTTGTATCTTCTGGCCACACCTCGGATTGAAAGACCGGGTTGGCTTTAACGCACCTCAACACCTTTCTGCGCAGCTGACGATCCCTGGTTCCAGTTTTTTCGTAGGTCCGCTGATTCCTTTCCACACTCAGGGTTTCCTTGTAGGTTTTGAGCACTCGACAAACTGTTGCTTTCGGCATATTCAGCACTTTAGCCAGCTTGGAACCGGACCACTCCGGATTTTCCAGGTATTTGTGCACAATATTTTTTTTTTCTTTTTTCGAGTTCCATTTGACTTTATTTCTGAACGCGATCGATTTCCAATTCGCAACACTAGAGGCGTGCTAGCGGCTCGCGAGGGGCGCACCAATTTACTTTTAGTCAGCCGTATGTATTAATTTTCTGATTCGTTCCACCGATTTCTATTATTGACGATTTTTTACAATCTTACCACTTAGCATGGACTAGGTTCAATGCACTTTCACACGAATGATTTTTACGCTACCGTGATTTTTCTGAAAACAGAAGTTTATTTTCTGAAACATACTTCAAATGCTGTTCTTTTACTACAAATTCCAGTACTTTTTAGTACAGTGGTAGCATGTTCACAGGTCGGTACTCTCCACACACTTAGAAATACCTAATCTTACACGTGACGGAATCCATCTTTGACATAAAGGATGAGACGTAAACAAACATGTTATGTAAAATTAAGTGCTCCGAGACTGAAAAATTCAAAAGTACGTTTGATTGAGCAGAATTTCATGTCTATTATGACTCAATTTTATGTCAAAATTGCCGCTCGTATATGTCAGTCTAAGAGCACCTAAATTTACATCAATTATTCTAAGTGTGCAGCTTTGTTAGTTTCTGAACCTTTTCAATAGGAACGACTACTGATTCCTTCCAGGAGTTAGGAGAAACAAAAGTCCTTAAAGAAGTACCCCCTGTGCCTCCAGGTAAATGATATAGAACTCCATAATGACCAGGATTTATACCATTACTGGCGTTTATTGCAAGAACTCAATTTTAATTTGTTTGTTCATTTTCCAACACGATATTTGAGACTACAGTAAGCGAACATCGTGATTCACCCTGTATGTCTCGAATCAGAACAACAACTAATTGTATTATAGTTTGCTATATGAAAATGAGCATCACCCAAAAGTTCCGTCTCATGTGTCTCTGTAATCAACTCCAACTTCAGTTTATATTCTTCAATCATTAAACAAATTCCAGAAAATGTTGTTGAAAGACCTCCGCAGTACAAGCACATCACTGGATAAAACGCTTTTGAGCAACAAGTCATTTGTAAACCGCACTCTCATCTCTATAATCTATTTTCAAACCTAGCTTTTTCGATTTGTTAACACCATCACAGTTCACCATTTCAAAACACCAATTGAGAGTTACATTAGTTTACACTGTGAAGTCCTGCACATTTGGAGTAAACTTGTTCGTTCTTACAATTGGTACTCCTATGGTCATAGCTGCAGCATTTGTAGAAGCGTATTATTCCGTAGCATTACACTACCCCACATCCTCCACAATCAACGTTCACGATTCCTTATCTACTTCCACGACGAAATTGAACGTTGTGTACTCTGAATGCCCTTGCTTGAAACGTTGTTCCAAACAAACATTCTGATCTCTCAGTGATTGTATAAGTTCATTCTCACTCAATTATTCTCCAACACCGGTAATTTGGCTTTGAAACTAAAAATTTGTTATCATTTCCACATTTATTTCTCACCGAAGCGTTGACCGAATCAATAGAACCCGTATCCTTTCCTCCAAGAATTACTGAACCACATATGCTGAAATTTAATGCATTTCGTATTATCCTTCATTTTCACAACTTAATCAAAGCCTGTTCCCACTGAGCTTTAAGCTTCTTTTCTATGGTTAATACGTTCAAACTCTGAGCTAGCGTCTGCCCATAGTATATCATCTCTTGAGCATTTATATAAGCCTTTACCATATTTGTATATTGAATGGAAAGCACAATGAAATACTTGGACTGGAGCGATCCGAAACATTCCCATCATCCAAAATAAATGCATTGACAAAATTGTCAGCACCGTGTCTTCATTTCAGATCACGTGACATTTAAAAAAATTGGCAAAAAATGCAAGATTTGCTAGACAAACGAAAGATCCATACGCTCAAGGCAACACGAATGAAGCAAAAACTAGACTCATTTCCAAGCCGCCATCCTTTTTCCACTTCTGTGCAACCTTATCCACAGGAAGACCACTTTGCCCCACTGCACGTTGCGTTGGTACGTGCCGATGATGGTTCATGCCGTTAGCATCCAGCAATTTTGGCTTGATGCCATCCGCCCCAACTCCGACACACCGACTATGGAACTGATTTCGATTTGATTTGCTTATTATGCTAGCAGCAGCAGCATCAGCAGTAGCACCGCGAAAGCGACAAGTGAGGAAGTGAGATCGGGAATTATTGACCGCCACTTTCTCGATGCGGCGGTTACCTAAAAGTGGGTGGGAGAGAGCTGTTGTCTAACACATCCTGCCATCGCATCATCGATTCGCCCAACGGGTGTGCATTCAGAAGCCGGTGGAGTTCACAACTGTCGGTGGATTTGAGGCTTCAAATTGGGAAAGTGGTGAGTCGTTTCGATCAAGTCCCAGCAGGAAACGCACTCGTCACCGTCTAGGCTGAATTAGAGCAGCAGAAGTAAAAGTGGTCTTTTCCTCAAAGCTTCGCGACAGCAACGACGACGATGCCGACGACGTAGTTTTGTAATAATCACAAACTACGAGTTGAATGTCGTTTCAAAAATTGTTCAATGTGCTCAATTCCCACGAGCTCGGTTCGAATCCGGAAAATAAATAACCGTTACATCACGGAATTTTATTAATATTCCGTAAAATTATCATAAATCTAGTCCCATTTTTTATTGCATCACCTTTCATTCGGCAGGCAAGTCGGGATGAGTAATGCGCTGCATCATTACGCTCGAATAAATCCATCCAAGTGCTTCGCCGAAAATAAAAACAGTTTGCCTACCTGACCGATTTCCTTGCAGTTGAGCGTGCATAAATTAGGCTCAGTCGGAGCATAATGAGTCTCATCTTCTTGTTCCCCGGCACACTAACAGAGTTATCTCCTAGGGGTCAAAAGGATTACGGTTTTCATGGAGGGATACATTCCGGAGCATTTCCTACATGTGAAGAATCTGTCTCGTCATCGAACCTCCCGGCGAAGAGGTGCGTGTGGAAATTAATTAGTCGTCATCGTGGAACCGGATTGCTGCTCTCGGCTCGGATTGTGAACCCAAATGGGTAAATATTTTTAACCTTCCTCGTTGTTGGAGAGTTTGTCACACGGGGAGATTTTTTTTATTGTGTGTGTCATGTGTATTCATCTTTTTATGAATTTGTAATGAGCCTCCGGTCGGTTGGTTGGTCGGTCGGTCGGTCGTGATGGTTGCTCTTCAAATTGTAATAATATTGTGCACACGGTTTGGTGTGTACGGTGCAGGATTAGGTTCGTCGGTTGGGTTTGAGAACAAGTTTTTCCGGGTTTCGGATGTGCGGTGGTTCGGTACAACATGTTGCGTTCAAATTCTATCCGGTTACCAGTGGCGTAGAAAGGAAATGAACAAATACCCCACAAAATAAATCTCTATTACAAGGTAAATCAACTTAATTTAGAACATTGGGATTTTGTGGAGCATCAACGGAATATGCAAAATACTATTGCTGTGCGATATGTCACCCAATACCCTTTGTGGGAAAGGTTGCGGTCTGTGAGTACGAAAAGAATAAGAAGAGCTCGGTTGGGTGAGACTAGTTGAAACATTGGCGTTATTTTTAATTCATAGGGACGCTCATCGATCCTGATTGGAAATCTCAATGTAAACATTTTGAGGTTGATGACTTTGTAGTTCTAGGTTGTTCAATTATGTTTGCGTGTCATAATAGTCACTGAATTTGAATAAAGGCTGACTAAAAGTAAATTGGCACGCCCCTCGTGCACCACTTGCACACCTCTAGTGTTGGGAATCGAAAATCTTTGAAAGTTGTTTGTTTACACTTCTATAGAGAACAACTGGTGCAAGTTTGATCAAAGTAGTCGATCGCGTTCAGAAATAACGACAAATGGAACTTGAAAAAAGAAAAAAATGTGCTGAAGATGCCGAAAACAACAGTTTGTCGAGTGCTCTAAACCTACAAGGAAACCCTGAGTGTGGGAAGGAATCAGCGGGCCTACGATAACACTGAAACCAGGGATCGTAAGTTGCACAGCAAGGCGTTGAGGTGCGTTAAAGCCAGCCCGGTATTTCGATCCGAGATGTGGCCAGAAGGTACAAAGCCAACTTTCAAACTGTGCGAAACACCCTTGCCAGGGAAGGATACAAGTCCTACAAAGCCAGTAAACATCCGAACCGGCACATGAAGCAGAACTGGGGGTAAGACAGCTTTCGATCATGAGTAAAATCGGTATAAATTTTGAGTAACTCTGAGTAACTTGCGTTGCTCAATATCTTATACACATAGCAACCTAATTGTTATATGTATTGAAAACAAATAGGCTAGTCAAGTAGTGAGTCAATTTTAAATCGTTAGTTTCCACCGGTTGATATAACTTTCGACTGTATGGGTGTTGTATGCGAGCCAGCTGGTGGAAGCAGAATGTGCGTAACAGTTGATATGGAAAAAGGGCTATATCCTGGGTGGTAGAATCTTAAAAAGTGGCAACAAACTCCTAATCCAGGAGAAGAGGAATGGCGTAGATGACCTGAAAACCCTAGATAAGCCGCCATTGCCTCATACTATATGAAACTAATGTTCTGCCCGACAGCGACTCAGTAGCACAAAACTCTACGAACTGTGTCTCGGAGTCGGCGCACTACCGGGAAAACTGGAGGGACTTCGACTAGTACTCAAGCTTTCTAATTAATTGAAACCTGGAGTGGATCAACTTAACCACTATATTGTCCAAACATTCCTCAATATACTTAGGAGTGAGCAGTGTGGTGTTGTTAGGTACATTACACAAATCCTTAGATAGTTTCATTTTGAACGCCCCCCGTGTAGCATAAATTCTCTGGTGTAGGTTATCTCTCTCGTATATCTACACGGGGAACCTAGCGATAGTGGTGATAGTACACTACAGTACTCCTCTCTTCGATCCACACATATTGTAGCAGGTCTGTTTTGATCACGTTTGCCTATCAGTACGAAATAAATCATCAAGTCGGTCGGTCACCGTCGTCACTCTTCGCAGAATATAGTTTTCCTTATTTTACGTAATAAAATCGTTTTCTTTTCTGCACGGAATCGCGAGTTTTCTTCGTTAACCTTCACGACAAAATCACGGTCATAAGTGGAATTTGGAACGGGGTCCGAAACGGAAGTGTGGCGCAAAACCGGTGTCCAAATTGCAGTTTTAAGGGTCCGAACAGGTGTATTGAATATTCTGGCACGTACTTTTACGACAACTTTGACATATGTAGTCCAGCGAGCGCTCGCTGAAATTTCAGAACGATTCTGGCGATGGTGGACGATCAAAGGCTGACTGGTCTACCGGCGAATACGGCGATGGCGGTCTGACTAGCGCGTCTACCGTTCGTTGGCTGTCGTGCGATAGTGTTTTGGTGATGGGCTCGTATGACGAGTTGTGGAGCTGGTCCCGATGCACAGGCGCTTCCTTCAGACAACGCCGGTCGACGACGGCAAGGCCACACTCTGTCAAACCGGGAAGGGAACCTCTCCTTAGCGATTAGGGCCGTCTGCTCGAGAGCGGTGTCCTCCTTCACGAGGAACAATGATCCTTTACAATTAGATATCCGTGACTAGAAAGTCACTTCTACCGTAGCGTGCAATGGAGGTCCGAGACTCGCCAACCAGTAAACGTACGGAAAAGGTTCTGAATCGGTGAAATCTGTGTTAAACAGGTCACTACGATTCACTACTCCAACTAGATTCCCTGGTCTACATGCTCGCCTGTTTAAAAGTGAACGATGGCCTACGCTGAGCATCGCAGGACCCTTCATCCCGTGACGTGACTCCGTGTCACCATTTTGTTGTGGCCATGCACACCTTATTCAACAATCGACCGTTAAGCATGGCCGTGTCGTCTTTCCAGTGGGTTTCATCGCTATAGTTTAAATTTACCTGAAGGATCGATCACATGGTGCAATTAAGAAAACATCCAATTGAGGGTTTGTAACAGAACGGTTACATGTATCAGGCGTTCGTATGTTATTTACCTTCCTCCTCAATCAGACCACACGGTTCGGCATAGTGGATCAAGTTTCACTTCGCCTAACAATCAAGGACTAATTCCAACCTCTGGTTCGACTGATCACGAAGGAGATTTGAAACTCGGTGACGTTACCCCTAACCGAAAAGGAGAATTCCCCTTTTGGCACGGTTACTCCGATATCGAGGGAAGACGCTTGAAAGGCTTCCAAGCCACACATGAATGACAAGCCCCACCAAACAGGCGTGCAGTTAAACCACCATTCCCCACCGGTTCGAAAAACACCAGTCACCGTTCGTCGACAGTAGTAGCAGCGAGTACTTGCAGTGCCTCGCCAGATCGTCGGCATCAGCAGCATGGTAGCAGTGGTACGTATCGAAGAAAACCCCAACTAAAACAAACAGTAGATTACGTAATAACCTTTAAATCAGAAATACACAGTCTTTTCACAATAAAAACCATAGTTTCCCCGCCAATCCATATCCTTTCAGTTCATACTCCGCAATAATTTCTAGTCAGGGAACCGTACACTGCACATCTTGTTCACGAAGTCCCTTGGACTACCAAGTAAAAAGCCGACCCTGAGACCCAGCTCGAGGAGTTTCTTGCTACTGCACTTGCCGGCCCAAACGAATAGCTACACGTTATTGAAACTTTAGAACCTAGTTGTACTTGTCACGATATACCTCAATATTTATGTTGGATTTCCTCATGTCTTTAGAGAGGTATCTTTTACAGACTGTGCGAGATAAGCTATTTATGTTCACAGGGCAGAAACTTCTCAAATCTCTGGTCTAGTACCAACATGTATAGTCCTGAAATAACACAACCACATCATCACAAATCTTCAATGAAAACTGCCTTGGATCTTTTAATGCTTGAAAACTGTGTTTATATTGAAACTCAAATATGCTGGGCTCCATCAAGAGGAAGGTTCGAGATTTCGTTCGAACTGGAGAAATGTATCCATCTTATTCTGTAACTTTGATGTTTTAATAAATGTACTGTAAAGTAACCATCAATGGACTTTTTAAACTTTATGAATCACGAATTACAGGTCTTTTTGAGCGTACCAATTTACTTATAGTCAGCCTTTAGTTATACCAACACACGATCAATTTTTTTATGTCGGTCGTAGTGAGCTGTAGTTATATAAGGGTTGCCTAGTGGCGTAGTGGTGAGGCCTACTGGCGACCGTTATTTCTTACTGAGCAGAATATTTATTAATTTTCACTATTCAACTGACTTTTATTAAGTCTTATTGGATATTTTATTTCTAATAACATTACAGTTCATTCAACAAACCAAAATAGATTCAACAACAAACATTAACTTTGACATATCATAGGTACTCAAAACAGTAATCGATTATCAGTGACAATTAAGAAATCAGAACACATGCGTTTGTATAAACAATACTTTTTAAATACAAACTTCCAAGTGTGGTTGCGTCTTTTAATAAACTACCTAAACTGAACACCTAAAGGCCATGTCGAGGGATTCAGCGCATTAGATTTCCTACGATCTTCAAAACCAACTTTGAACGAGATATATTGCATTGCTTTACGACTTTTCCAATGTGTGATACTTATTGATGTAATACTAATGTCATAACGGATGAGCTGCTGCCGAGTTTAGACAAGGGTTTGCATTCCCGGTATTCCCGAAATTTATGTATTGCTTTTATTTATTTATTTTTATCGATTCATCTGAACTTCATTTTCTCTGTCGAAATTGAGGTGTTGAGGTGTTGCTTGTGATTGATGTTGACGATGACAGGGAAAATGCGTCAACTACCAGATCGAAGGTATTTTAAGTTTAATTTACTTGAATGTATAATGGTGGTATGTTTTTAGACGTACTTAAATTCAATTGCCAGCCCTGTATAGAAGATATGACAAATGTTGGCTGAAATTGGACAGATTTAATCATTTGTCTGTACATTGGGGTCAGGGCACTTTGATAGGGTAAATCTTTTATATATTATAGACTGTTCCAAAAGTATAAGCACACTTTCAAAATAACAAAACCGTCATGATTTTTTTTATGTTTTAATAATTTTATTTGGCAAATCTTATTTGTATTTGTATTTCAAATGATATTTTACTCTCGTTTAATTAACATATATAATCATAGCCAAGACTCCTAATTTTTCCTCGAACATGACCCATTAGCTTCTGCACAGTGGTGCTTCCCACCATTTTGACCACTTTTGGCTAATCTTTTTTGAATTTTTGGATGTCGTCCGCTGGTTTTGTTAATTTTCGAAGCTTTGCTTTGGTTAAAGCCCAAAAAGTCTCGATTGGCCGTGCCTCCGGGCAGTTCGGCGGATTCATGTCTTTCGGCACGAAACATACATTTTGACTTTTGTACCATTCTAAAGTGTCCTTTGCGTAATGACCTGACGCCAAATCAGGCCAAAATGCTACTTGACCTTCGTGCTGCCTGATCATCGGCAACAATAACTTCTGGAGACATTCCTTAACGTATTTCTGAGTGTTCATCGTCTCCGTTGTGATGTACGGACTAGATGTTTTACCACACTCGCATATTGCTTGCCAAACCATAACCTTCTTACCGAATTTTTCGGTAAAAATTGCCATCTCCGTTTCGGGGATGTCCTTGCCTTCACTTACAGTATAGAATTGTGGTCCGGGAAGCGTTTTGTAATCTAGTTTCACGTACGTTTCGTCGTCCATTATTATACACCCAGAATTTCGACACAATAACGAATCGTAGAGTTTGCGGGCCCGTGGTTTCACGGATGCGGCCTGTTTTGGGTTCCTTTTGGGTTTTTTCTGCTTCCGGTATGTTTTTAGCCCAAGTCTTTCTTTGGCACGCATGACGTTACTCGACGAGGTCCCTAGTTTTTTCGCAACATCCCGAACGGAAGTCGCTGGTTTTCGTTTGTAGGCATCCCTGATCTTTTTATCGATATCCGGACTTACAGTACCGGACTTCCGGCCACTCTTCGGCGCATATTAAAACGTTCACTGTTCTCTATATTTTTTAATCGCAGTTCGTACCGCTCCGACGCTTACACCCTCTTCCTTGGCCAATTTTCTCAAGGAGAGTCCCCTCACAGTGCACCATTTGTGCACGATACTTTTTCGTTGTTCCGGAGTAAGACCACGCATTTTGACAGGAAACACAAAACTGAGCACTTTTTTGATGCTATGTCATTCAAAAATGAGCAAACAAAAGGACGCAGCCAAAACATGTTGAAATATTTCATTATATTCAAAGTGACCGTTAAAATAAGGTGTGGTTATACTTTCTGGAACAGTAGATACAATGAATTTGTCTAATTCTTTCGTGATTTGGTGAGTTCTCTTTGAATTTGGAATAATAGATACAATCTTCTCCTCATAGGAGAAATTACGGATTTGGCTCTTCTTTACCTATTACTGTCAGGGGTTATAAAAAAGTCCTTGAGTACTGATTTTTTTTTTCCCATGAAGGTGCATCATATTTCCGAGAAATGAATAACTGTAATTTGTTGCAAGAAAGCTGAAAGAGTATTTCCGTCCAAAAACAATGTTATTTGTTAAGTGAAATCGCATTTCTATCAGATTGATGAAATAATGTGAGCACAGTATTTTCTTTAATTTTGATAAAAAAAAAGATTTCTTTTACTCCTTATGGTTATTTTCAAGCATTTCTTTCGTTTCCCGATTCCCGGGATAATTGAAAACCCTAATTAAAACGATCATCGTTCGTAATGATTGGTAATAGCGACCATTTGTGCTTACTGAGTAGTAGATCTTGAAGAAAATTTCAGGAGCTCTCCTATTTTATTTTATTTTTTAATGGACGCGAGCCTGGAAAAACTTTAGTAAAAGAGCACGTAATTTTACGAAAAGGTGGTATAAACGGTCAAATGTAACGTATGCTCGATCCTAAATCAACATCATGGTTCACTTTTTTCGGGCACGTTATTTTATTTTAATGCTCTATTTTACTGGGCTCATACTATCGGATTAAATCGGTTTTCTGTTATGGACGGGGTTCGGTGGACTGATGATGACCGGGTTTGCTTATTGAGCAGAAGATCGTAGATTCAATCCGAGGATCCTTTACATTACTCAGTTTTCTTTTTTCTCTTTATTAGCAAGGCTCTCAGCCATCGGTTCCCACATTACTCAGTTGAAAGGGCGACATTATTTTCTTATCACTCTTCAAATAAAAAATAATGCAATTTTGAAGCTAATTTGGAAGATATCTTGAGTTAATAGTAAGTTTTCTGGCAAATGTTGGGGGTTCGTGAGCATTAACTTTTGCACCCTTATGTTACTACTGCGACTACCAAGCGCAAATTTGACAATGACACCACTTATTCAATATTAAATATTTATATTTATACTTATAGTAACAGCTTTTAATCATTTTTTAACTTTTCATTTGTTGAATATAAATTTGATATAGAAAACTATTTAAAAGACAGGTCATAAATACCCGAGGAAAACAATCCACGATACCCGTTAGAGATGTCTTGGCTAGCCGAGATTTCGACTATTTGAATTTAATAAATGTGTTTTTAAAACGGATAGATCTGAGGATTTAGTAGCTAGTGTCATCTTGTGTTCTCCCAAGTTGTTAGCTGCCCATCGGTGTACTCCCATGTTTGTCTTTTTCATCAGTATGTCGCTTAGTTCGAGATGAAGAGCACATTGCTCTCCACACTTTGTGTTCTCAATCCCTACCCTGCCATCCATTTGTTACAATTTGTTACCCCTAACCTCGAGATAGCCGCGAGTTATTGGCCCCCGCTTTACTTACGTTAGTTTTAAGTAATTTTGCTATCTAAACAATGAATATCGGCTCCACAAAGCTACAGTAAATGAGCCTGGAAAAAATAAACGCATTTTTAAAAAAAGGTCAAAAATATTGTTTTCAAAAAGCTCGAAAATTTTATCAAAAGTTGTTGTTCTTCGATTTTTGTCAACTTTTTAATATTTCAATATTTCAATACCTAAGGAAAAATTCAAAGGGGTTAAGTTGTTTTTTCGACCAAGGTAGAGGAAGATCCTGACAATTATGGCAAACCGTCCGAACCCACCTCACTTTTCATGATCACATCCCGAGAGTACGTCTCTTCTCTTCTATCATCGCAGCGAATGATTGGGTCTACGAGGCAGTCGACCTGACGAGCTCGCTTCAGTGCGCGGAAAGCCACGACAGAGTACAGGAGGACTGGTGCATTTTATCTGTTTCATTTTAATTTATTAATTGTCTTTGTATGCATGAATAGTTGTAATGTACTTTGTAATTAAAATAATATTGTGAATTGTGAATATATGGAAGTTGATCACGTATAAGGATGGAAATTCGATCACTACACCCGAAAACCCCGAACCCAAATCATGGCAGGAATGGCACTAATTCAACGTCACCAATCAATCAAAGACACCCATGAATCTCATTGGTAGTCCTCTGCGATGTTGGGACTTCACATACAATCCACAGTCCACCTTCCACCAAAAACTAAGAATAGCTCAAGGTCCCCGACATAAGTGGTTGTCAATAAAATTCTACAAGCCTGTATTTTTGTTTATTAATTTATTTGATAAGGCTCAAACGAATTAACTTTACAGAGCCGAGGATTCTTGGTCACTATATAATACATTTTAAGACTACACATAAAAAAATTCTGAATTTTACTGGCGATGTAAACATCCATGCATGCAAACATTCATGCATGTAAGCTTCCTTTTCACGTAAACTAGCAGCTTGCAAGAAATGTTGCAAACAAAAGCGGACAGTTGCATACAATATATGGAATATTGCATGACATGTATCATAAATTTACACGATCTTTAATCTAAACTTGTAAGATATATGACGCTCCATTTATGTGCATCATAGTAACGGAAATTTACACTACTTTTTTAGGCGTGTATAGTCAAAATATACAACACAATAAACACTTTATCTTCCGCTATCCAAAAAGCCTCCTTCATTAGAACTGGAGCCGCTTCCAGTAGTTTCATTGTATGGCGGTATCGCCAACGAGGATCAGAGCGCGTCCATTGCAGCAATGGACGCAAAACGTGGTCAGCACTCACACACTCATCATGAAACGGTTGCTTTCCAAAGTCGACGACGCATCGACCGAAAGAACTGCTGATGAAGAACAATGAGGAGGACCACACAATGGTTGCTGTCGAGAAAACAGACGATCGCGTGGCACACATCGAGAGTGGCCTGCTTTTGTCGACAGCCGAGTGAACACTGCTACAGGCCTGTAGATTTGAAGAAATACTTCAAGCTTTATGCTATGTTAGAAAGCATTTCCAACAAACTCTAAAAAAATTTGTTTTCGGAATTGTGAAATAATTAGAAGCTATGAACATATTTTTTATTTGTTAGACAGGGTAGAACACTATTTCAGCCTAACCGCCCATTTTGGGCCTATCGAGCAGAAACATAAAATAAATTAATAAGTCACTATGCGTTTGTTACGATACTTTAGCTCAATAGCTACCAAACGAAGTCAATGAGATCGCGTGATATGAATGCTTACACTGATTTTTCTCAAAAACAGAAGAAGCGCTCCGACCGAATCAATTTTGATCTTCATCCGATAGGCCGAAGTGAATTCGATGGCGTTTGAATGGCGTTTCAATGCGCTATGTCAAATTTAGAATTCGTAGGCCGAGTTTGAGGTCAGGAAACAGTGTTAGATTCTTAACAATATCTCAACAATTTGTTTATCTTTATCAAATTTTACGGTACGTACGGAACGGTAAATAAATTTAGAAGTCATATGCAGTGAAAACATTCCATTTTGTGAAGAAAAAAAAATCCACTCGAAAAATACAGGCAAAGGGCGGATTGTGATTAGTAGGCCCAAAATTAGATCTAAGCCCTGCAAAAAGAGGCTACAAAGTATATGTTTGACACATCAAAGCTGATGATTTCATTTCCTGATAGTCATAGTCAGCGATTACTCACTTACTCAGCGATCAGCAAATTTACAGGTTTTATGTGTCACATATACTTCATAGCAACTAATTATTTAAAAATCCAAAAAAATATTTTTTGACGTCGGACTACGTCTGTGATTTCTATACTTTGTGAAAACCGAAAATAGAACATGTAACGAAATTATGAAAGATTTGGAACGTTAATAACTCAGCTGCCACTGGAAAAATTTCTTTAATTTTATCACCAATCGATCAGAAATATTTCGACTCATCTGTTGAATTTAAGACTTTTCGCGTAACATTTGAAAAGGGCCTATCCTCGTAGATCGATTCTCTTCACCATTGGTTTTCCACGGCTACAAAACAAATTACTCGTTAAGCTCGCAGCACAGTTTGACAGAAGATCATGTTAGCTTGTGCCTGAAACAACGCACTCAATGGAAAATTCATTAGCAGTCAGGTTATTCGCAAAAGAGAAAATCGATGAAGAGAATCGATCAAAAAAATAGGCCCTTTTCTTGTGTTGCGCGAAACTTTATCATTTTCAAAATTTCACTGTTGAAAATTGCACGAAAGTGTAACTGTTGCTGTGATAATTATAATTATGTCCGATTGCCTGCGAAAATTGATTTCCCTGACACAGATTTCAAAGTTGAAATCCATCCGGTCTCACCAAACAGTCAATCATCTTGTGGTGAGTGGTGGTGTTCTCCAGTACACAACTCTCACAGCTCTCCGCAAGCAGCTAGCTATCAAGGCTACCCACAACCGCCGATGGGATTCAGTTCCAATCACCGTGTGTGGTGGTGTCCGGTCGTTGGCATCAGCAGCACCAGCAGCAGAGCTTTCGGCGCGTGGCGTTGAACATTGTTCTCCAGTACACAACAAAAGGCTGCCTGCAAGCAGCGAGCTGCAGCCGACATAAGAATCCATAGAAGGAGGAAGAAGCCGCACCGCTATTGATCGGAATCAGTAGCTCTTTGTGAGAAGCTATGGGCCATCTATGTCAAGCGCGTCATACATATGAGTATAAACAGAGAGAACCCCGCTCAAATTCCTATTCCTACACAAAACACAAGCTTCTGCTGCAGTTAACAAATAAGATTTATTATATAAGACCACGTAGTCCTACGTCACCATTGCGTACAACCCCATAGGGCTGTCCCTTGAAGTTTTTTAGCTTTGGATGACATGCTTTGGATACTACTTGAGAAATGACATTGTTTGTTTAACATTGGCAACGATCAATAAAGCTTCCGGTACCCAGAATATGAAATGAAGCATATTAATATTGCACGAGGAAGGCACTTGTATCTGGTAGATGGATTAATCAGGGGCTTATTGCAAAATTTCAAGGTTTTATTGAAACTTTTTTCGACCATATCTCCAAATGTCTGATTGGGATGAAATTCAACAGGGTTCTATAGGAAACAGATTATCGTATGATTGTAAAATTTATTTTCTTTTGTCTCATATCTGTGAAAGCAAATGTGCTACCGGAATGAAATAGGGTTCTATTGGATTAACTCAAATCGGTCAGTATCACTGTTTGAAATTTCATATTCAGGCTATATATCCGGAACCAAATGTCTGATCGGGATGAAATTCCATAAGGTTTCATAGGAGACAGGTATAAACAAAATAGCATCGGCCACACCCAAATAGACGCAGATCCAGAACCATTAAATCGCGGTGAAATAAAATAGAGTTCTATATAAGACTGAAACAAACTAAATGTAACCAGTTACTTACAAATCAGCTCAGCTATCGCCGAGAAGAATGAATGAGTATTTAGAAGAGTTTTATTGCCAAACTTCACATTTTTGGCCAAACTAAATGCCCGGTTGGGATGAAATTCAATAAAGTTCTATAAGAGACAGATAATACCAAAATGAAATCGGTTGCACTCAAATCGTTTCAACCATTACTAAGAAAAATGAGTGAATATTACTATATTTTTTTTTCGCAAAATTTCACTTGGTTATATCTCACGAAGCGAATTTTCGATCAAGATGAAATTCAATAAGGTTCTATAGGAGTCATAAACAAACAAAATGGAAACAGATCATCTCAAATCGGCGACGAGAAAAGCATGTGCGTAGCCTTATAGGGACGAGGGGGGCAGTCCGCCCGGGTTTCACCTTCGAAGGGATGACACACACGAGGAAAAAAAATTAAGCTCTAGAAAACTTGAATATATTATCAAGATATCCTTTAAAATTTGTTGAACCTCTTAACGGAATTCCTTTATGAAGAGCTTTGACTGTGTTGGTTTATTTCCTTTAAATTCCGTTAGAGTTGCTTATCTTTTGACAGATACGCGTATTTCATCTACTACTTGCAGACTTCATCAGTGCCAAGTGGTGTTGAGTACTTGACACTGATGAATTCTGCAAGTAGTAGTCGAAATACGCATATCTGTCCAAATATAAGCAATTATAACGGAATTTAAAGGAAATAAACCAACACACTCAAAGCTCTTCATCAAGATATTATTTTTTTACATTCAGAGCTTGAGCTTCAGCTTGATTGACCGCCCAAGGTTGCTACTCTGTTACTGCCAGATCAGCTGTAATTACACAGAGAACCAATAGACGATGCTTGGGACTAGCAATCATCCTCAATGTGTAAAAACTGGTGATCTTAAATTAGGCAATACCAGCGCCGGCCGCGCCCGAACACAGGTCAAGAAAGGAATGGGAAGGATTGTGTTGACATGACAGTCGCTTTGATGGAAGCCGAGAACACCTCTGCACTTCCACGAGAAATCACTGGGATGTTGGATAAGTGGGTTGGGTTTGCAGCAGGGTTCGTTTTGGTAAACGATAAGCTGAATTGATGCCCTAACGATCATATAACGCGAAGGAGCTTGGGACTAAACCCAAGGTCTTCTGCTCAGTAAGCAAAAACGTTTGCCCCTAGGCCGACGAGCACCTTTTTAATCACCGAGTTGCTGTTATTACCATGTAGTAATATTAACAAATAAAACGATTGACGAATCTTGAATGTGGATGGGCCTGAGATTAGACTCATGATGTTCTGCTCAGTAAGCAAAAACGGTTGCTCTAAGGCCACCGAGCCCCTCATATCACATAATACCGTTGTTCAAATTTGTGTATCCATTCAAACCCGGAACCAACGACAACAACGAGTTTCGCAAAATACACGATACACAAGCGATTTTACCATAAATCTCTTTGATATGTAAGGACCTGGGACCGCATTTTTCTGCTCAGTAAGCTGGTCACTGTAACCGACGATCTTTCAAATCCGAAAACTAAAAACTACGAAAAAGTACTTAGGCCTTCATTAAGTTCCACTTTCACGCGACGTTCAATGAAACGGTCCTATCCAGGATTACATCTGAAAAATCCAAATCTGGTCAACGCCCACCTAAACCTGTTCTAATCCACCTGAAATGACTAACGAATGGAAGACTTTGACTACCCAGCCATGCAATAGTCTCATTCCGTGCCTTATGGCAACTTGATGATTCTATTGCGCTCATCTTTTGGCACCACTCAGGGGAGACTTGGTCCTGTACCCAATGCTTAACTTATCTCCATTCCACTCAGCTACTCGCAATTTCTTGTGATATAGTGGGCGGAATATTATTATATGAGACAATTCAATGCAGACGTCTTTCCAAATTTGGCAGATCGACAGGTAATCGGTGAGTTACCACGATAGTTGCTATTCAACAACTCGACAACGTCCCATCGTCAACGCCTGCTATGAGAATTTCCCATTGCAGACGCCAACGAAATGACGTCATCGAGCTATCGATCAACTACCGTGGTTATCGCCTGGTACCTTATAGCACGGTGCTAGGAGGCGAACCGGAAGAATCGATGAGCTACCTCTCCCCCTGATATTATTTTTTTACATTCAGAATATCGAATAAGTCTAAATCTCTGACTCGTTCAGTTTTTTAGTAAAAAAATCCTAGCATGAGAAAATGGAGTTCTTTACAAATTGGTTCATCATACAATCTTTGTTCACGGAATCTTGACAATTGTTGTTCTCTAAAATACAAGGTTTCTTTAAAACATTTTCAAGGATTTTCATAAAATCATTCCAAAATTTAGCTCATTATATTGAGGATTGTCTTAGAATTCGGTTCAGCATAATCTTGGTTATTGCTCATTGCACATAACAAACAATTATACAAAGTTTCATGTCGATCGGAGAAGATCGTGTCTGATTGATTCGTCATTTGGCGTGGAACTGATCCATATAGTCAACTGTAGCTGTCTTCTCACCAAATACTACGTCCAGTTGGAACATTGAAAACATCTTTCTTTGCCTAAACACTATTTTCACATTCTTATATTGTCCAGCGATGTTGCAAAATGTTCCTTATAACTCGCACCTGTACTTGCTATCGTAAAGGACAGCCCAAGACCATCGCTACGCCACTGTCGCTTCGTTTGTTCAAGGTTGTCCTTATCCGTGAACTATCGGATAAACCCGTCCACTAAACACAATGCGATTCAGGTTAGTCATAACATTCAAGGTGCAAAACAACGTTGAACGCCGAAAAGTACAGAGCTTCGGAATGAATTGAAAACCACTCTCAATATGTTTAATAGTAATGAGGGGTAGAGTTCGTTAAAAATTTACAACCAGAAATAGGGGTTGCCGGTGGTTATTGTTGCTTCCTTCCTAAGGGGGGAGAAACTGTTCCGAAAAGCAACAACAACCTGAAATCGGAGATTGGCGAAACAGTAGAATAATAAAGCACAGTAGGGAGATGAGGCAAGCGCACGACTGAGGCGTCTCGCAACGGTGTATCTAAATGAGAGGGCTGAGCGCTGCATGTGTGTGGACAGGATCAGAACCCGGTCATAAAATGTGTATCACAGTGAACAAATCTCGTTTTGGTTCCTGTTTTCTCTAGATTTTTTTTTTGTTTGCTTCATTCAGTTCCGGTGGGATGCTGGATTCCCTCGCTTTTACAGATTGCACACCTTTTCAGCAATCCTGCCAGGACCTGCTTGCCATCTCGTCGTCAACCGGAGAGGGAAACACCAACAGGAAAAGGTGTTTGCTCGACCAGGTTGATCATCCCCATCGATTTTTTTTTTGCTTTTGTGTCTACTCGCAAAAGCAGCGCGCTATTGTTCTCACACCAGCAGATTAGAGGTCTGTCAGGAACGACGACGGTTACAAATTTGAAGAGCGCTCCATCTGTCACAAAATTAATCATCCTTCAACCCATAACCCGGGTGGTGCGAAAAGGAATCCCTACTGGTTTCGGTCTGTGGCATCAACACCACCGAGAGATGATATCACACTCCATAAATAATACACCACTGCATTGCCAGCACCAACACCACCGGGAGAATTCATGAAATTGAATTTCGAAACCTGCAATTTTGCAATAAGACCTTAACATTAATCTTCGCTGGCGTGGGTACTGGCGATGGCCACCGAGCAACAGTAGTGCACCCAGTAGTGTGCGGGTGCTCGCTCTCTCACTTATGCTCGGTATTGCACTGCAATAAATAGCGGTGCACAGAAGCCCCACAGCTAAACAGTCGCCGTTATCAGAATTTTATTAAATATAATCAAACACCCTCTCGTGTTACCAAATCAAAGCTCGAGCGCGCGAGCACGTTTTGCCTCAGTCCCAGGGAGTAACACAAACAAACGAGGTCTGCAAGACTCGCCGGGAGCCATTTCGGTCCACCCTTCGTTCGCACTCCTTGGTGCGGTGCTGGTTCACCTGTGCGAGCTGAGATCTTAGATTTTCCTAAATGCAACGTCGATTTATAAGATCTGGTTAAGAAAAATAACAAGTTGGACTTGTAGCAGCCTTGATGAATTGTTTGTTTGAATCCAAGAATATTCCTTTCCACGATTGGTACGAATTGATTGGACCCTAACGGTCTTCAGTCATCATGTTCTGTCAATAATCGAAAAACCGTTGATCCAGATCCGAAAGGCCCATAATTACGATGCTCAACATCCCGATCCACCGTCTAATCGCAACTTATCACTCACCAGCTAAGCACCACGCATCGATCTCTGTTCCACAGCTGCCCAACCGGATGAGATGTGCCTGCGCTAGGTGCTCTAGATCACTTTTACGATCCATCCAACCGAACGCATTTTGCGCCTCGTCACCATCCTCCCAGCAAAACGAAACTTGTTTGAACAATTCGATCATGTTCCTGCTCCGACAGTAACAGCAGCAGCAAGGTGGGCGCCAAAAAAGTATCAAATTCATGACCTTTTAGCCCCGTTTCATAAATTACTAGCCATTCGGCAGCGGTGGTGGTGGTGTGGTCGGTGTTTGTGTGCTCTCTTCGACGAAGCTCAGGTCAGGCAGGAAGGTGTGCCCGCATCTCGTATCGATATTGAAAGTATCCTGTCCGATCCGGCAAAGGGGTTATAGCGGTGTTTAATGATATGATTACATACTTAGCTTTTTTATTTTGAATAGCGATTCTAATGCGCCTAATGTGTTCCACCTACCTGGTTTCGTCGAGCGCGTAGAAATCCAAAACGGACAAGCTGCTTATCCATATTCCACCTTTTAAACTCATAATCACCTGCCCCTGCGTTAAATGGTGGTCCTCTCCCTTTGCCCTCCTACACCCAAGACACCGCAATCACATTCCACATAGTCATTCGCTTGACTGAGAGAACTCATATCGCCCAAAAACCGAGGAAAATTTATTATGATTCGATGATTTGTTTAAATTAGATATGATGAGCCCATGTTTCACGCTATGCTCTAGCTCTGCGGAGCAAATGAGGAGCACTCTGTGGGATATCTGCCAGGTTGATTTGTTAGCGTCTTGCTTTCTCCTCCGACTGCCGGCGACCTGGCCCGGGCAACCAGGATGATGATTTACGATCGATAAACCTGTAATCAAACAAAGGTGTAAAATTGACATTTCAGTTCGTACGGTTTGTGTTGGCGTTGGGTTGTTTGTTCACAAAATGTGGACGGAAATAAGGAAGATAGAGAACGAGCTCAGAGTTCCATCAAACTGTTGATCTAGGGAATAGGTAAGAACTGGGAACTTGATCAGTTTTTTTACGATTGTTTGATGAGGTATATTGTGGGAAGAGACCTACTTTAGGGAGCTATCAACGTTTAAATATTTGACTGTGTTTCACCTAATTTGTGAAACCTTAAGGTTATCTAGGCTGTGTGAGAATTTCAAGGTTCTCGTTCCAATGAAGATAGGCTTTGGATTGTACCTAGTGGCAAAATTTTGAAAATAAAAATGCAGTGATTTTTGGATTCAGCAGCACGTTATTTTCGTTTATCTACTTTCATGCCATTATTCATCGCACGGAAAATCTAATGTTTGATTTTACTAGTGGATTTTGCATGGATCATAGATTCTACAACCATGTAATCAGTAGCTTTATGTCCAGAACAGAGTAAAAGCACTTGCTCGATGATTGAGTCTTCGCCATTTCGTATGTACGAGCTCAGTTTTCCAGTTGTATAGTAAGAGGCTACCAAGCACAAATTATTCATCAAAGGCATCGATTAATTGGGACCTATGCTATCCTGTGCGGCATAACAGTCCCATTAGCGTTTTTGACGAAAGTTTATTATAAATTAGAATCGATTGTCAAGTACTATCATCTTATAATATCCAAGAAAAGTTTCTGACTTAAGTCAGGAAATGTCGCGAAAAATACCAAAACTATGTTATCCTTTCCATAGCCCATACTGCTTTTAATTGCATATCAGTCCCATATGGATTCTCGTAATTTTTTTTTTTTTCAACGTTATCCACTATCAATTGGCATCTACTACTACTATTATGTGATCAAACTATGGACTTTGATCATGAAAAATGTGAAAACAACATCAGGTCAGTTTGTCCCATCAAGCAAAATAATCGCATATCAGTCCCATCTTGCAATTCAACCGCCCATAGTTCAAGTTAAAGGTCATCTTTTTGAATTGCCATATTTTTCGCTAATATAACAAAAAATGCAAGCCCCTGCGCTTCGGTCAGAGAGCGTATAGGGCGTCGTTGTGCCAATTTGGTCGTGGCACATTTCGAGTATGAGAGAGTAATTGCAGTTAGATCAAAAGTGCTTGAGAAAAATGCAAGTACTTTCGCAGATTACCCGAAGTTGCGATAGTGAAGGTATGATCAAAGAAAAGCAGACATAACACTCTTAAAACGTTCATCAAAATCGTTTTTAACGGTCAATTTAAATCTTTCTTAGTTGGTAGTACTGCCATTTGTGGTGCACATAATCAATTCCCTAGCGTTTGACATTTACAGACTACAACCATCTGTTGAGTGTATTGCCTATCAAAGTATATACGACAGATGGCGGTAGAGTTTACATTTATAAATTTTCAATGTGTTGTGTCTGCTTGTCTGTGAAATAACATTGAGGTAACGTTAGGATAAATTCAAAACGTTGAGAAATATTACGCATCATTTTCAGAAATACTTCACTTCGCAACCGATGAACCATTCTGACGACCATATGAGTACTCGAGTAACCATATAGTCGCAATATAGCTTGTATATTCTTACTTTGCTCATACCATACCATACTCAAGGTTAGTTGGGGAATCTGATGAAACTGTAACTTCTTGAAACTGATCCCTTTCGTATTTCTTTCATTCTCCTTTCGCAACCGGAGCGCTCGATGGACCAGTGACCTTGGACGTGAGCCTCGTCCCAGATCACCATGGCAATTCAATAACATATGGTGGACATCAAACCGACCAAAAAAGGCGGAATCATATTAGAACCAACCAACCAAGGACGGTCTACGGAAGGAAATTGTCGGTGAAGCACTTAATGAAATACGAAGCGCTAGAGAAAAAGTCCAAGGGATTCCAAAAGAAGCAAATAACGACGGCGGAAGAGCAGAATATGGTGAGAGCTTTCCATTCATAAAAAAAAATATCAAAATTACACTAAATACATGCCAGGGTTGAAAAGAATATTTTCGAACCTGGAAGTGTGTATGTATGTATCACCAATATCCATTTGATAACGGTGATGCATACATGCAGGGCTTATTGTGAGTGAAAGTAACCTCGGAATGGGCGTGACTCTCCAGACATTCTGAAATGGGTTGCTGGATCTGCAATAGAGCTATCACCTTCTAACTCCCGGACTAAAGCTGTCTACAATGACCATAAATGCGACATTATAGAGAGAGTTCTTCCATAATAACACTGCCGGCCAGTGGGGGCTAGAGGGAATACACACAAACACACATATGACAAAAAATGCAAACCTCATTGCAACAGATCTTAACTTGCAAAAATTAAAAATTTATTTGCTACTATTTATCAAATATTTACATGGGAATTGCACTTCGTAACTTCGACTGCCATTTTTTCAATTCCTACTTTTTCCATATGGGACTGATATGAGATTAAAGATAGCATAGAGAAATCAACCTTCAACAGCGTTTTACTCAGCTAGCTGTTTTAACGAATGTTGGAAAGAGCAGTATGTTTATATGGAAATTCTATAGAAATGGTTTTTCGTTCACCGACAGTGCAGTTTTCGAGCGTTCTCAATTCTCAAACTTTTAAAGAATGTCCACGTAGTTTGATTTTATTTTTTTAATTATTAATTTATTCATCTGACTTTTTGTCGTCTTAATGAATGTGATGGGGAGAAGCCAATTTAACTGGCAGAAAAACCCAATATCTTTTCGCAATACAGTACAAACATTTCAAAACCAGCACATCCCTGCACATAATATAGAGTAAACAGTAAACATGGCTTCAAATATCCACTGTAGTCAAAACATATAAACTTATAATTTAATCAGCTCCATTGAACATCCATCATCCAAAGAAATCCTCGTTGGCAGTGGTAAATTGAGAAAAAAGATACAGGTTACAATTACAGGAGCAATGGAATATGACTCACTAGACTGATGCACAATTTGAAATTTTCTCTCCACAGTGCTTAAACGGTCCCACATTGGGTCCTTCTTAGCCTCCCAAAATTTGATCTAGTTTAGTAAGAAACTGACTTGGCACAAACCATTTCAAGTTTATATGGGAATTACTATGGGAAAACTTATGTTTTTGTTCATATCTATCTAAAAATTTACCACATCACTATGCGTTTAAAAATGATAACATTGATTGTAGCAAATTTTCTCAGCTGCAACTTTGTTCAAGACTACTTTTCAATTAAATGTAAGGAACAAAAGTTATTAATGATTCAAGTCACTGATGTCTTATGATTATGCTCATTAAACTGTTCAGCAGGCAACATTGGTGTTTCTGGTGCGAAGAATGGAGCACAAAATCATGGCTACTATTTCACACTGCAGAATACAGTGTTGCCCACAGAACAGCTGCTTGATCGTGCCATAAGATTATCAATCTCTTAAACAATAAATAACAATTTAGTTTGACATTTGGCTGAAAAACGAATTTGCTCAAAGTTGTAGCTTAGAAAATTTCCCGTAAGAATAGTTACATAAATTTTCGAAAAAGCAATATGAAAAATTGATAGAAGACAATGAACAACAATTTTGGTTTTCCCATAGTAATTTCCATATAAACTTCGAATAGTTTGTGCCAAGTCAGTTTCTTACCAAATGAGTTTAAATTACACAGAGAACCAACAGATGATGTTTGGGACTAACATTCATCCTCAATGTGTAAGAACTGGAGATCTAATATTTTTGGCAATACCAGCGCCGAGAAATCCTCTGCGCTTCCACGAGAAATCACTGGGATGTTGGATGTGGGGAAAGGTTGCACGCACACGCAGAGATCGTTTTTTGGTAGAGCGATTATAATACACAAACACACACACACACACACACACACACACACACACACACACACACACACGCGCGCGCACTCATCCAATTTCTATTTTTTTTTTTTTAAATCAGGACCCACACTGTGGTAAGTGTGATGCGATCGGTGTTAAAGAAGAATTTGTTTTCATTAAAATCTAGTGGGTATAGAAGAATAAGGCAAAGTGAAAAATTGCAAGGAAGGGGACGGGCCTGGGATTGAACTCCCGACCTTCTGCTCAGTAAGCAGAAACGGTAACCACTGAGCTACCGAGCCTCGTCAAGTAGATTTCGTTGAACCTAGCCGACATGAAGTGGACAGGATCATGAATGCCGTACAAAGAATTCCGGGGCACAAGCAGCAAAAAGTTTCGTTGGGGCGAAGCAATCGTTCAGGAACGTAAAGGTTAAGTTGACCTAGTATCTCTGGTGCGTCAGTTTCTCTTGTAAAAATTTTAGCAACAAACACCGCTTGGGCATCATTCCGTCTCTGCTCAAGCGTTTGCAGTCCCAGTGGTAAGTTCAACGGATCTAGCCACGGAAGGCGTCGTAGGGCATATCTCACAAATTTTCTCTGAATTGCTTCGATCCTACCAGTCCAGGTTGACTGGTACGGGCTCCATACTACAGAGTTGGATTCCAGAATCGATCACACCAGAGCGCAGTACAGAGATCGGAGGCAGAGAGAATCGGTAAATTCGCAGGATATTTTGAGCATAAATCCCAGCTGTCGTTTGGCTCTATAGATAATATCGTTGTAGTGCGCTTGGAATGTCAGCGCTGAATCTAGGATGATGGCCAGATCACGAACTTGAAGAACACGCTCAAGGGACTGACCATTAATTTTATAAACGTACGTAATCGGGTTAAGCTTGCGATGAAACGATATAATGTTACATTTGTGGATGCTCAACGTCAGCATATTCCGGGTGCACCAATCAGCAAAACAATTCAGCAGCAGTTGTAGAGCATAGCAGTCCTCGATACCTTTAACTTCATCAGAGTAAAACACACGGTGCCAGATGGTAGTACGAGGGAAAGCTCGTTGATGAAGAGTGAGAATAACAAAGGTCCCAGATTGCTGCCTTGTGGTACGGTAAGGTTCCGATTCGTAAGCTATGATCTAAACCAGCTTACAAGATCCGCAGAGACTCCAATACGTCCTAGAAGGTTCAGTAATATTCCGTAGTCAACTCTATCGAAAGCTGATTTCAAATCAGTGTATGCGTACATCATTTAAGCTATTCCTCTGTAATTCTCGATGTTCTGCCGATCCCCCTTTTTAAACACGGGGGATTGACGTTTTCCAACTTGTTCCAACTACGCTTCCCTAATGCAACATATCATTTACGAAGCGTAGTTTTCCCACAAGTTGGAAAACGTTGGAAAAATGTCATAAGAGGAAAAATCAATTCTTCATCGCATTTTTTCAGGATGCATGACGGTATGCCATCTGGACTGGATACAGAGTATTATTCGTTTATTGTGGAGTCCACCTGATTCGACGTGATCGTAGATCTTCTCAGAGAACAGACACCATAAGGTGTATCTCTACAAGCTTCTGTGGTTTGACGTGCAGATGACGTAGAATCAACAATCAAACAAACAAATTGCATTTTTCCGAAGCGGAAGTGGCGACTTCATTGTCCAGAAATATCTCAACGGGTAACCCATTCTCCTTCCGTTTAGGGTTGACAAATTTCCAAAAATGTCGTGGATGTCTGCGTAGATTTTTCTAAGTTCGTTTGCAGTAGCGTTTGTACAGATATCAGTTATACGTGCGATAATTGTTACTAGCACGTGCGAAATATTGCTTGGCATTAAGACAGCGATACTGTCAATAGGTTCAGAGTGCTTTGGATCTTAGACGTTTGAGTCGTCGTAAATGTGTATTTCTCCAAGGTGGTTTCGAAGATGGCCTGGGCAGTAGAACAAAATCAACCAAGTAACTCTTCAACACACTGGTGAAGTACTCTACAGCAATGTCAATATCTTCAGTGGATTCAACTGACTGGCATGTGGCGAAGCGCTTCAAGTAATCCTTCAAAATCAGCGTGGTGAAAACCAAGTCCTGGTTCTTCCAGGAAACTCTCAAATTCAGTAGGCTACGAGAGACTAATAGTTACTTCAAAAGCGGGATGATTGGCATCAAGAATAGATAGCAGTTCTACAGCTTCTTCAATATGGCATCGAGAGAGCGTTGCTTCATTCACCAAAGCGAAATCCAAGATTCGCATGTTATGATTAGTAATATAGTTAACTTGAGACAGACCATGCAGATTGAAGCCATCGAGTAATTAGGCGCAAGCAACAGAGATGTGAGACTGCAATGCATCTACGGAAGGGCGATCGTTTCTTGGTGTGTTCTAGACAAGTCCCGATTGATTATAATCGCCAAGCAGAATAGCATGATCGTTATTCCCCAGGTGTGAATGAATCGCTTCTATAGACTCGGTATGGTTATTTACGCTAAGTAAATCATTATTGCGATCAAGTGGAAGGTAAATTACACCAATACTAACTGAACAGTGTTGCAGTTTCAACTTAACCCAGAGCTGTTCTAGAAATACATTTACCGGAGTGGGATCAATGTACCCATTGAAATTAGTTGAAATAGCGATCAGCACTCCACCGCCACGTGATTTATGACTGTTAACATTGCTGAGATCTGTTTTGTAAACGGTGTAGGAATCTCCGAAAAGCTGTGGCGAAAATATGTTGTCATCAAGCCATGTTTCCGTAAGTACTATAACGCTATAATGACAAGACGAAACAGCCAAGTCGTCAATTTTCGTGCGCACTCCGTTGCAAGCAAGCGTACCGGGAGTTGACACAGAATAATCGTTCAGGAAATTTGATCTAAGGGAAATGGCTCTAATGTTGGCCTATGGATCTTAGATTGAGCCCATCGCTAAAAATCTGCTGTTTATCAATTTTATAGAGATGATCGCGTCATTGGGACGGTACTAATGGATATTTTTGATCGCTATTGAAAATTGCGACCCAAAATATCCATTAGTACCGTCCCAATGACGCGTTCATCTAGATAAAACTGATAAATAGCAGATATTTAGCTATGTTAGATCCATAGGCCAACAGTAGAGCCATTTCCCCTGCTTATTTTAGTCTAAATTTGCTCTGTGACGATTCCTGGAAATTTCGATTGTTCTACCTGCTTGAAGTAACTCATGGATATTTTTGGACGCTATTGAAAATATAGTCGATTGCAGAATTTATGTATGGGCCCAAATTAGGGGCATTTAGGCTGACATAACATCCGTTTTCCCTACAAGTTTGAAGAAATTTTCAAAACTCTGGAGCGAAGATACAAATGGATCTTGATTTAAATATAAGATTCGAGATTTGAAAACAAATATCAATAAAATTGATATTTGAAAATTTGCAAGGTTCATGAGCTTGAATTCAATATTCATGATTCTGGAATGTTATTGCATTATCTTGAGAATTTTTTCAGGTGAACTAAATAGGAATTTAAAAGAGTATTCTAAGAGAGTTCTGACTGGAATTCCATTTTTATTTTGAGGAGAATTTTAAACGAAATCTACGGAATGCTTCCAACGTAATCCTGATGATCCTTTGATATTTGGTAAATGCTCAGGAGAGTTAAAAGGGAGCTCTGAGAAGAATTCCTATGTAGAGAATTCAAACGAGAAGAGCTTCAATTTCTAAGTAGAATTCCAAGGAAACGAAAATTTAAAACATTTTATACGCATTTACAAAGATTATATGCCGAATAAGAGCTAGTGCTGATAAAAATATGCTCCTCAGGTAAAATATGGCTCTTAATTAGCAAAAATTATTTGCTAGGAAATACTAAGAAAATGTGAGATTAATTCTAATTCTAAAAGCATTCCATCCCAAGTAACATTGCTAGTTTTATCGTGGTTTTAAAGTATTCCACAAATCTAAATCACAATCAACAAAATCAACAACCACAATTGCTACTTGGGATGTAAATTCAAAGGAAAAATTCAACAGCAGATCAAAGTACCAGATTCCACCAGAGAAGATAGGAAAACTTAATAAATTTCACGGAATATTGACTAGAAATTGCGAGAAAAGCTGCAGATTAATTTTCAGGGGAATTTAAAAGAATTCTGAAGGAAATTTCAGTGGAGATCTGGCAATAATTTCAGAAGAATTATGTTGCGAATTCAATGGGAATTCTGAGGATTCTTAGAAGAGCCTGAAAAAAATTCCATGGAGAATTCCAATACAATTACTATGATAATTTCATGGAAACTAGAAGTAGAATTCTGCTGCATATTTTGAGGAATTCCTGGTTTCAATAGTAATTTAAGGAATAACTCCATCGAAGTTTTGTAGGAATGAGTACTCGGTTCGCCTTGTCGAGAAGAACGATCCTGTTGTTTCCCGACGTTTTAGCGAGAAAGGCAGCGGCTTTGATAGCATTAGCTGCGGTGAAAACGGGACAGTAGAGTACAGGAGACCGGAGACTGTTCGAACGTAGCCGTTGTACACCGGTTCCAGGATCTGGACGGCTTTCTCGGTGGCAAGGCATGCAATCTCTACACCGTACAGTAGGCGACTGTCGATGATGGCTCGAGCTACGCGGAAGCGGATATCTCGATTGTTGGATCGGTGGGCGCGGGAGGTGGTCTTAATCAGGTTGGACCGACTGCGACAGTCCTTCTTTACTTGTTGGAAGTGCGACTCAAAGGATACATTCCGATCGAGGAGAACTCCCAGGACCCTCATGGTGTTTTTGGTCGGTATTACTTGTTGGGCTGTCCGTTGTTGCGATGCATGGTGGTACATATATGGCAGCGCACGCTATTGCCGGCGGAAAGCTGGAAACCAATAGAGTCAGCCCATCTGACCACTGAGAAGACTGCCGTTTGCGCTCTCAGTTTCGTCCTCTGCAGGGTGCACGGTGCGTTACAATGAGGACGTCATCCGCGTAGACGAAGATGTAAACGTTCTTGGGTAGTTGGTCAAAGACCCCATTTATGGCCACCAGGAAGAGGGTGACCGCGATCACCGAACCCTGTGGCACTCCGGTTTCCTCACTGAAACTTCCGGATTGCACGTTTCCGACCGAAACCCGAAAAGATCGGTCGGTCAGAAAGTTCCGGACGAAGTGAAGGATGTGTCCTTTCAGGCCCCAATCAGCAAGCTTCTTCAATACAGCTGGTGTCCATGTTCGGTTGAAAGCTTCAACCTTCAAGCTTCATCTCCCAGCGAGACGATCTCCACGTGATGACCTTGGTCCTGTGCCTCCTTCAGGACTTCCCCAAGAGTGGCGAAGTAGGTGGAGGTGTCATACCCTTGCCTGAAGGCGTGCTGCCGATGGTCAAGCAGCCCCTTGGCTTCAAGATATTGCTTCAACCTCCTGTTGACCATCTGTTCCAGGACTTTGGCCATGCAGCAGGTAAGTGTAATGGGAAGCTGACATTGGTTTTCGGTAACGGTATAACAAGGCTTTCTCTCCAGTTTTCCGGGTATTCTTCAGCGGTCCAGAGTTGGTTGTAAAGGTCGAAAAGTTTCGTTTTGCCTTCGGGTGGAAGGTGCTTTAGCAGCTGGTAGCCGATTTCACCCGGTCCGGCCGAGTTCCCGTTGCTCCGACTGAGAGCGAACACGAGTTCTTCCCAGGAGAGTGGGCTGTTGATCGGTAGGTCGTCGTTGTCTGGAGGAATTCCGAAGGCAGACACAGAGAGGGGCCAACTTGCTGTCGGAAGCTTTCGCTGTACTCCGAGATGCCGGATAGTTTGGCGAAGTATTTGCCCAGTTCGTCTGCTACGATGGTTTAGATCAGTGATGGTGACGGTGTCTGTTCGAATCTGGAGCGGAGATGACCGCTCCCCAGACGATTGTTCGGCGTTTATACTCTCCAGGAAGTCCGATCAGCAATTTTGCTTCACCGTCCGGATCTCCTGTCGGCATTTGTTGTGCTGGTGGCAATAGTTCGCTAGGACCTCTTCTCTTACTGGATCGTTTGGGGAGGCGCGTTTGAGCCTCCGGAGTGCTTTTCGCCTGGCTTTTACTGCCCTTTTGGTTTCGTCGTTCCACCAGCGGAGTGCCTTCCACCCGGGGACACAGCCAGCATTGGGTATACTGGGTATATCTAGAGTTTTCGGTAGACAATTTCAAGAGTGTGGTTATAACCATAGAGTGTTGGAGCCTCACACGGGAAGAAATCAAATATCCGAAATGGAAAAATTACTCATTATATCACGAACATCACCTAAGATTCCCGAAATCATTAATCATCCTAGTTAAAATCATGAACTAAATTCATGAGTTTACCTTTTATTTTTTAAACAAAATCATAAAAAAGCAGCAGGATTTGAACAAAAAACCTTACGATCATTAAATACATACTTTAACCAGTAGTCTATCAGTACTTGTATAAAATGGAAAGCAAAAGGCGTATAAGAGAAACCTATGAAGTACGGTGAACACAGTTTCCAGGTATTTTTGTTATTATTTCATGGGATGGCAAGTTTTTGATTTCATGACTTTTTCCCGTGCAAGAGAGATTTCTAAATTTATTTTAAAGAAATTATTGGCCAAACCCCTGTGAAATAAAGAAATCCTTTGAAAGGTTCTATGATATATAGTACAGTACTTTCCCAATTTTGTCAGCCCCTTGCTAAATTTTAGGCTGACAAAAATGGAAAACTGACAAAATCGGGGGAAAAAATACCATTATTGTTTTGATAAAAACTATTACAGAATAATGAAATCTTTATAGGGTACGGGGCTTTATGGGATAATATGACCAACAGTGCTTATTTACGTGTTTTTCAAAAGAAATTTAATGGAGTTTCACCCAATATCACTAGAAAAGCTACAGAACAGTCATCTGGTAAATTGTTTATATCAATTAGTCTTTTAATAGTAAGAGAAAAAATGCTGTTTGTCATATAACTGTTGGGTGCGTTTTACCCCACCTTGTCCTACGTATGACTTTAACTTGTAAAAACTCTTCTAAACCATCAAATAATTAGAATTATTGTATCAATTTTCTTTTAAAGATAATGATATACCTATAAACTTTCAAAGCAGAGAAAATTGGGGGGAGAGGGGTGTCTAAAAACCAGACCTGTATTGAAGTTGACACGGGATGGTATCCACTATTTCCTAGTGCAGCTCTACTAATGCCCATTTCTTACTCTCTTCTCTGCTAGGATTCCCCCGGGACCACGCTGAAGCGACTATTTCGAGGGGGCAAGCACTTCTCATACTCTCAGTGATAGCTGGCGTTGCTAGAGCGCTGCTCCTCTCTTCATTCCAAGTGCCTTCCGCTGGACACATTTCATCGACGACATTCGTTACGGACAGGCATCTCCCTCGCACTGTCTCGCGCCTTGCACAGTCGAAGACCACATGCTCCGGCGTTTCATCCACGTTGCCACACTCCGGACAGAGGGGTTACGCTGCGTGTCCGAACCGATGCATGTATTTCCTGAGGCAGCCATGGCCAGACAGGAACTGCGTCAAGTGGTGGTTGACTCCGCTTTCACCACTTTCCGTACTCTACCGGCTTCTCTCCGACTGTAGTACTCGCTGCCGATAAGGATCATTCCGGTGATAGCGCATACTGTTTCCGATGAGATGGTTCTGTACGCACTCACGACTCGCATGGTCATGAGGCGGAACGTACTGCTCAGTTTTCTTTGGTTCTGCTGCGTTTCTAGTGCTGCAAATCAGGCTGGACCACCATACCCAGTATCTAGCCAGAAGAAGCCTCTTGATATTGCTGGGAATAGAGTTGTTCAGCATGATTCTAGCTATTGTGTTGATGGCCTTCGAAGCATTCTCACAGACATATCGACGTGGCTGTTGAAGTTTATCCGGTCATCGATCATCACTCCCAGGTATTTCAACACGCGCTTCGAGGCAAAGGCGTGCGTTGGACCAAAGATGGAGCCTTGTGGAACTCCCGCTGGGATCCTAATCGATCTATGTCCCATGTCCGTCTCGTAGACCAGAACCAGGTTCTGGAAGTAGCTCCTCAGAATCCTGTACAGGTAGTCAGGAACCCTCATTCTATGCAGTGCTTTGGCAATGGCTTTCCAGTTGCGCTGTTGAACGCATTCTTGACGTCGATCGTTATCACGGTGCAATATCGATCTCCTCTTCACTTCTGTGACACTTCACTTGACGCCTTCTCGGCTCTCTCAACCATTGTCCGAAGTGCATCCACCGTTGATCTCCTTTTCCGGAATACAAACTGCCTCTCCGACAATCCAAAACAAAAGCTGATAGGGGTGATTAGGTTGAAGCATTGTGCCTTTCAATTGACGATTTTATTAATCTCCGTTGAATTCGAGAATTTGCGATGACGAAACCTCTTGAAAATTGTAAGTCAATCAAAACTTTTATGTACAATTCAATGAAGTATGTAATGCTCTTTTTTTTTCCAAGAATAAATGTTGCTGACAATGAAGCAATGTTTACATTACAATTGCAAAAAAAACAGGTTTTCCGTGGTAAAAATGATTTTTCTTAACAATACCTTACCGAAATATCCATGAACATGTTTGAAAGACACCTTACTTCACATTGCTCAGCTTTCCCACCAAAAATTTCACACACAGTGCTTGACACTTGTTTTCCACATCGCGAACAATGGCTATATCGCACCAGGGAATAAAAAAAAAAACAAATTGAAAATTCACACTTGACAGTACCGTTTCCTAAGAAAAAAAAGCCAGTGCAACTCGTACAAAATTTCCCGCGCACTCTCACTAGCAGTAAGCCCTCGGAAGCAAAGAAACGGACTTTCTTCCCCATCTATTAACCCTTCTCAGGCAGCAAAATCCTGCCAGGTCGATCCTCACGCATATTATAACAATAAATTTAACCCCATTTATTGCCGTAATAAAAGCAATGAAATAAATATATATATATATAACGATCCCATTTCCCACCGATACGACCGACGAAGACGACGACGACATATTTGCTTGAGAAAAACGAGAAAGCCCTTTTCTATTCCTCAAAATTTGATAAGAAGTTAGCTGCGAGGGGACCATGGCATATAGCAAGCAAGTGACGGAACGGAATGCAATTCTTCCTCGGTCGTCGTCGCTCGATCCGATTTCGATATAGTCATTACCGAAGTGGTGCAAATTTGTGAGAACCTTTCCAAGTAATGCGAGACCGTTGCGCAATCGATCAAAAAAAAATCCGAAATAATCCTGTTATTAAGTGAAGGAAAGCGAATCAAGAGCCCATAAATGCAATGCGAAACCTTCAATTAATGACGTGCCTTCAGCTAAATGCCAAATTTTCCAATCTAAACTGTAGCAAGTGATATTAATAATGCATAAGGTCGATTTACATACCGCGCTGTGGGTCTTACCGAAATCTCGACTGGCAGACAACAGCCAGGGAAAAGGGTTGCGTTGCTTTTGACGAAATAAAGCAATGAAAGGATTTTCTAAAGTGCAACTAAAGTGATTTAGCACCGCAGTCAGGCAGTGTTCTTGTGCGAGCTTGGAGTGTCGCGCAGCGCATTATTATAATGAAATGTATGCTAATAGGCTTTTAAGTATGCAGAATGATTCGCTGGTTAGGTTCGTTACTGCCACGGCAAACACTACGTTTGAAATAATGTGAATAAATATTAACACAAGTGTGATCTACAGCAACGCGGGAACATTGCAAACTGAAAACGGCTTTAATTGTGATTGTTAAACTGAGTTGTGATTCCAGTTTCGTCTTGCCGTTACCAATCGGTTACTTAGAACTATTTTGGCGACTGTGCTCACGTTGCTGCCACTTTTAGTGATAGCTGATTCCCAAAATAGCAGCTGGAAACCATTAAACAGACAACAGTTGAAAAAAGTTTTCCTAGAATGTAGGAAACAAGAAGAGCCATTCGCTTCAAAGTGGAGCAAATGGGACCTAGACAATGAAGATGACAAAACTAAATGTTTTACAAAGTGCATTTTGGAATCGCTGGGATTGTACGATAAGCAATCAAATTCGTTTAAGGTAATTACCAGTTTAAAATTTCATAGAAACAGAAAAACTGCTACATCAATAAATAATTGCAGGGTTCACGTTTGAAGGAGCAGTTTCAAAAATATGGTTCTAAGAAAGGAATAGACAATAAGAAAATTGACGAGTATTCAGCAAAAATCGATGCTCTTGGCGGAGGAGATGATGGTAGCTGCAATGCTGTCTACAATGCGTTCACTTCGAATTATGAATCGTTCAAGGATGTTTTGCAAAACCTTTACAAGTTTGAGTGAATAAATTGTGTTTGATTTATGAACGGGTTTTAATTTGCCTACAGGAATCCTCCACAGAGCGAATGGAAAATAATATAAATTCTTTAATTATTTGACATACACGAATCCTACGAAGAGCGCAGTGGGTGGTACAGTCCACCAATCACATTTTATCGGCTTTTCTTCAACCAATTGATCTGATTTTCTTAAGGTGACTAGTTTAATTGGTTGACACGGAAAAAATTCTGCTCACTTACCATGAAAACAATCGCCTTTTGACAAATTCAGGATCAAAAATGTTACCTTGCCAAATGTAAGGCGGATATTCCGGGTAAGTTCAAATTTGTCTTTACAGATAAATTCACTTACAAGGGATCTGCATCACTGGAGCTACCATGGATGGAAAACTATACAACGAGGAATGAGAAAAGAGAATTTCACCGTCTATTCAATCACACGAAGGTCCCGTAAAGTTCTGGCCCTACTTAGCTAGCTGCCATAACAGGTATGATGAGTATGATGAGTGGTATTAGCAGAATAATGTGACCACCAAATTGTTCAAATTTTCATCCCATCGACAAATGTTGGGCAATTATCAAGCGTAGATTGAAGAATTGTGGCAAAACAATCAAAACAGCATCTGATTTGGAGAAGTGGAGAAGGTGGAAAGCTATGGCAAAAAAAGGTTGACATTAGTTGCACCGGTGGTGTAGTGGTAAGCGTGATTGCCTTTCACCCCCAAAGAGCCTAGGTTCCATTCCAATCGGCCCCGCCGGGATTTTCTAAGGCATAAAATCTATAATCACGCCTTCCTTCGGAAGGGAAGTAAAGCCGTTGGTCCCAGTTCATGAGTTTGATGGGTCGTTAGGTAGGGTCCAGGTGTTGGAGCTACTTCCCTGGCGGTCGGTAGCATCGGTACTCAGTACGGAAAACAAGATCAACTTAAAACAATTTAAGAAAAAAACAAAAAAAGAAAATAAAAAAATTTGCGAAAATGATCTGGAAACAATACACTTTGGAACAATTCCATTCATTTCAGCAGAAAAATTCCAGAAACCTTCAATATATTCCAACACGTTAAGGATAATTCAAAGAACTCCAGGAGAATTAACTAAACTTAAGAAAACATTCGGAAACTTCATAAAAATACCCCAGATATTCACGGAAGCCTAGAGATCCCCAGGGTACCCGAAGGTCTATAAATTTCAGGACAACTCCTGGAACGTGATCAAGAGAACAGCGAGAACTTTTATGAATATCAGGAAAAGTAAGAGATCTTAAGGATATCCCCTTTAGCTTCACATACATTTTAGGAACGATAAAGAGGTTCTGAGGAATGCAAGAAAATGCTGAGATTTTTTCGGATGTTTCAAAACAAAACGGCGGGAACATAAGGGAAATTCCAAAAACATTTGGAACCTTCTGAGAAGTTCAGACAAGCTTCATGAACTTCAAGGCAGTTCCAGTAGCTTCAGGAAATCTGCAGGAACTTTGAAGAAGAATGGATATCCAAATAATTTTAGGGAAGACAAGAGAAATTCAATTGTTGACTCTTCAAGAAGTTCCAATCAGTTCAGAAAACCTAGGTCTAGAGATCTTACGGGATTATTGTAGTAAATCCCGCGTCCTTAGTTTAGTGCATGTCGTATTACTTCATCACTATTGAGAAATGATGAAATATTCGATTTTTTTACAGTTGTAATTCTTGCATTTATCGCAAGGATCCGATTCTAATTGAAAGGTCCCGATATTTATAACTTTCGGAGTGTTGAAAAACCCTCCAAAGGCGCGCCCCTTTGTCAGTCAAAATTGGATTCGTTAGCAACAAAATTAAACAATGACACCGATAATGACCATTAGACTGATGCAAAATTTAAAATTTTCGCTCCACTAGAACTTTGTAGCTGTTTCAGAATTTTTGAAAACTTCCGCAAAGTTCCGAGGGCTTAGGATAATGTGCGAACACGGGAAGTCCCGTGATTTTCATGGCAGTTTCAATAACATAAGAAAAATACAGGAAGTTCAGCGAATATCAGCGAATTTCAAGCTAGGGATAGAACTACTCCAAGTATCATCATCAATACCGATGGCGGAAATATTAAATATTTTAATTTGTGTGATATTGAATTGAAGTGTACATTTGACATTCGGTTAATCAAAATTGGATTCCGTGGGAATATAAGCGATAAAATTACAGGAATGTTTTGTAAAACTTTAGGAGCATTGTAGGGTCTTCAGGATAGTTTCATATTGGCAACTTCAAAGAAGTATAAAAAAACTTCAATAGAGTTCAGAAAAGTTCAGGTAAAATAAGAGATTTTAAGGAATCAAACCCAAGACATACAGGAAATTCTATAGAACTTAGCGAAGGTCAGTAAACTATCTTGCAGTTCTAATAAAATAAGGAAAGTACGTTAAACATCAAGAAAGTCTGGAATTTTGGAGAAGTTTAATTTGTCAGAATTATAAGAACTGGTTTCGATAACTCCATTAACTTCACAAAAATTTCGATAACTTAATTTAAAATCTAAAAACTGCATTAATTATTTTGGTTTTCATTTCAGGAAAATAGGGAGAGCCTTGGGAAAGTTTAAAAAATTTATATATTACTCCATGAAAATTATGAATTTTCACAAAAACTTGAAAACTTCACAGAAGTCCAGAGAACTTTAAGAAAATATTGTTAATTCAATGGAAGTTGAGAAAACTTTACTGAATATTCTAGAACTTCAGGGAAACTACGAGAACTTCCAGAAAGACTCATAAACTTTAAGAAAATGCAGGAGCATTTAAAATGAAGAGCCGGTAGCTTCAGGGCAGTCTCAAGATCTAGGGCAACCTCAGATCATTGTAGTTCCATTAATTTCAGGAGACTTCCGAAACATTTAGTTCTAATAAATTCGGGGCAGTACCAAGAACTGGAGGAGAGTTTATTTTTTTAGAAAAGCTCCCAGTACTTCAGAGAAGACCATAAAACCCCAGGGCAGTTCCATTAGCTTCAAGAAAATTACAAAAATGTTGAAGAAGTGCCACGAACTTCTGGGAATTTGTTAAAGTGTCAGGAACTTCCTAGAATTCAAAAAAAGAATTCTGGGACTTCAGAGAAGATTCATGATTATTAAGAAAATGGAGGGTTAGACTGGCCCCCATTTATATGGGGGAATTTTTTTATATTTTTTTTCAACGAGCCATAAGGTGAGAAAACCACTCTCTGGAAATTTCAGCTCATTCGGTTGTAACACGAGCTGACGCTTTTGATTTAAAATTTAAATGGGGATATTGGTTTAAATGTATGGAGAAGCAATATTCCTTCACTCTTTCGGGTATAGAACTAGTTCAGCAAATCCGATTAAGCTCAGAATTTCAGCACACGTAGCTTAAACTATAAGAAACAACTTTGCTGAAAACAGCATCACGATTCAAGTTAGTATTATTGAGATATGAATTGATTATGTGCATTTTTCTCATGTATGTATGTATGTAAGATAGCCACCATCCCTTCAAAGATCTTGTCTTGTATGCAGCTCCACTTAATAGCAAGATCAATATGAGCTACCGATCTGAATTCACAATATCGCTGTATGAAGGGCCAAAAACGGAGGTGATTATGTGCATTTTTCTCATTGCAACAAAATACAGGCAGCTTATGAAAGGTATCAACTAGATTACCACTTAAAATAAAAGTTCATATTTTCCATAGGCCAACATCTACGATCGTGTCTTTTGGTGCAATAACCACTTTCTGAATTTCAGCTCTTTTTGACGTAACACGGGCTGGTGGTTTAATGTTCATATAGGATATTTGGTTGACACAGAGGCGTCGCGTGCCTCATTTGTTTACCTGTGCACCAAGCTTTGTTCGTTATAGTTTACCCACCACATGTTAGTTTTTGTTTTATTTTTCAATGCTCCATGAATTCGAGGGACATCAGTATATTAATCACAACCTAACGCAACATTTGAAGAACCTATCATTTTGTATAAACAAAACTTGTATAGCTCTTTTCGCACTAACCGAAGTAGGAGGAATTGCAAAACTTAACTAATTCCAGCTGAACATTGCAGGTTCTAAGTAATATTGATCGATTCTCTTCGTCGACTTTCTATTTCGTTAATAACTTGAGTTTGTCATTTTAGATGCTAGATAAAAGCTTATTTTATCGATCTGTGTGCTGAAAATACTTGAGAATGTATTTACATATCCGTGGAGATACAAATAGAATGTCGACGAAGAAAATCTGTCAATCTTACTTAGGACCTAATGCAATGTTCAGCTTGAATTCTCGTTTTTATCAAAAGGCTAACTCTTTCAACTGAAGTTTAATAAAGAATATCCGTCAAACACTTCCCAAAACAATTTTGATACAAAACAAAATGCATAGTCCCCTGGGTAGCGAACTTGAATTAATCAACTCCTTATTCATCAGAACATCACTATCAGAATGAACCAAGGGAAGCTCATAAGTTTTGACAGGCGCACCAGCGCAACTATCGGTAATTGAGAGATTCACAACTCTGACAAGAGAGTAAGAGCCGGCTTTTGCGCTCTCTTTCTCCATTGCTCTCTTTGTATGCAATCAGATATCCGAGTGCACAGCGAGAAATGCACACTTTGGGCACCCATACATCACAAATGTTCTTCTAATTTAAACTCACACATTCAAACCGGTCTGCAAGTATGTACCAGACTGCTGTTTCCGTGTTGCTCCCGTTTGACGCGTGACTGCTGAAAGCTTGAATTACAACCAGTGGTGCAAACCGCCATGTATTGTGGAAAATTTGTGGTATGTTTCAAGAGGTGGTAGAAGGTCTGCTTGGCTTACATCAGGCCTTTGCCCAGTCACAAACTTGCCACCCGCCACCCAAAAGAGCTCGCTTTTAGGTGCACTAGGGATTAGGCAGACCATCCCAACTGAATTTAACCCTTTTTGTGGTCTGGAGTAAAGAAGTACATCTTTAATGTGACCATAAAATCTATAAAAATCTAAACGCATTTTTTTTAATTGTTTGCACCTATGTCGTGCACAGGTTGCACATGTGGACGCAACGCCACTGGGTTGACATTTTCATAAACAAAATGCTCATATACATTCAAAAGTGAATATCTCAATAAAACTAGCTTGATTAATGATGAAATCTTCAGCAAAGTTGTTACTCATTAATTAAACTACAAGTTTTGAAAATCTGAATCAAATCGAGAATAAGAAATCTTTTTTATGATCGATAGAGTGTAGGAGGTTCATTTTTCATCTATTATATATCCAAATTTTAAACTAAAATCGCCAGCAAACTACAACCAAATGAGCTAAGACTTACAGAGAATAGTTTTCTCACCTAAAGGCACAAATCTAGAGGTTGACCCGTGGAAAATTAGAACTTTTATTATTGTGGGCCAGTCTGTTGATGGTACTTTAGAAAAGTTCAGGAAAGTAGAAATGTTCCATGAGCCTCAGGGTAGTTTTAGAAATTTGAAAGAACTTCAAGGCAGTTCTATTAATTTCAAGAAAATTGTGAGAACTTTGAGAAGAGTAGAAAAAATGCCTTTTCATCCTGAGATATTAATATTTGAAGACAGCATGTTTTATGGGTTAAAAATACCCATATTTTGACTGACAGTATATAAGCAAGTCAAATGCGTACTGTTTTGCCTATGGATTTGAAGAAATACTTAAAGTCTCCTTATCAATTGATATATGAGTAAGGTAAAAGAGTGTGTGTTTGACTAGTACTGTCGCATTAATGGCCCTTCACTCATGTTCAACTTCTATTCAATTTGCACACTGCCGTACTCTAAGGGAACTATCAATCTACCATCTTCAGAATTTTCTCTAGCTAATAAATTATCACACTAAAGCTTCATGTTGATATTAGATAGCATTTCCAGCCAATTCTATATTATAACGTATTGCACGCAGGAGCTGCCAAATAAACAAAAGATCCAAATTAGGGCCCGTAATTTGAATATTTCCTTTATTGGCCCTTTTGTTTTAAGGGATAATTTAACACAAAAAAAAATCGGATTTAATGAAATGTAATTCATTCCCAAATATTGATTCTACCTTGTTTATAAGATGAATTTGTATGTTAAATACATATGTGTTTTTTTTTTTCTAGACGATGAAAACAATCCTACAATGGGCTCCGGTTGCAGCCCATTGAAAAACATTGCTCAAACAACAATTAAAAGGCTAAATGGCTAAACAGCATCTAAGGGGTCTAAAATAGACTAGTTTACTCTATATGCACTCCTGCAATTCATTTGGAAAATATTACCTCTGTAACTTTTGCAATCATCTAATGACAGCTTGTGACAAAGCCGGTACCAGTTTGACCGGTACTATCGGGAGATTTTTAATGCTAAATATTAAAAAAAATGTTCAATAGCATTTTTAGTAGTACTGGCGGGTGAATGTTTTATAAAACATCTCGAATTACTAAACTTGAAATATTAAAAAAAAAAAGAACGTCGTGAACCAACAAACTGATCAGAACAAACGTGAAACTGCAAAAGAATCTGTGCTTTCCATGCTTTCCATAAGCACTTCGATCAACTGCCGGTCACGCCGTTAACAAACCATCGTCAAACATGCCTGAAGGAGATGGTGATGTTTTCGATAATCTTATAATAAGCAAATAAAATAATGCGTTATCATATGAGAAAAGATACGTTGAATTTACTTCGCACATTTTGATCAGGAATAATCATAAAGTTAGGCTAGACACGAGATTTAATAGATAAATAATTTCTGTTTGGTCGCTTCAAAACTTTTGGATTGTTCGTGACTTCTATGGGAAACAAATATTAAAAGAAGTGACCTTAACCGTTAGAAGAGTAGATGCGAAGCAAACTCCTTTAAATAATTTATTTTTCCTAATTGTTTCCATCGATATCTATTTATTTTCTTAAAATCCTTTGGTACCGGTAAATTACCGGAATTGCCGGTACTCAGCCTCTCAGAATCAAAATACCAGTACTCGCAAAATAGGTTTGGTACTGGTAGCCCTACATGTGACCGAACATAAATTGAGCTCGTTATTCTGAGCTAAAACATGGTAAAATTTTATTTTACAGGGTTGATTTTGCCCCTATTTCCTCGGCATGGAAAAGTGTCCGGTCAATTGTACAATCACCGATCGATTAAACAGACTTTTTTCTTTGAGAAATGAAGTAACATGTCCGTTGACGCTGGTACCCAGCCGATATTCAATGTAGTCACAGTTTGGCTATTTTTTCCCATTGTGCGCTAGTTGGCAAATGATGGTTGATCTTATTGATTGATTTAGTTATGTTATTTATCCAAGTGTGAATCCCTGCTCTGGCTACAGTATTTAATCGATTTGCATCAACACTTGTCTTTGATATCAAATAAACGTAAGTACAACTACAGTTGCAATGAAGCTTACCCATTCGTTGATGGTTTTTGCCACAGCACTTACATTTTGTTTGGTAAGATACACAAACTATTGAAATAAATTACAGCCAGACTTGAAATCGTTTTTTTTGCAGTGCAAAGGTGAATCACATTTCAAAAAATGTGCCGAATCTATTAAAGACGAAAAAACTCTTCTGTGCAACATTAGAAAACTGGAAGTTGACGGAAACATGCCTAAGGCGAAGGAATACATGAATTGTGCATTCGAATCGTCCGGCTGGACTGACACGGATGGTAAAAACTTTAAGGTTTCTAAACTGGCTGACGACATGAAACCATATGGATTCAATAAACAGACGGAACTTGAGGAAGTGATCAAAGAGTGTGAAATTGAATTCGGTGCTATTGACTATTTAGCTTGCCTGCTTACTAATGATAAGACGAAAATGGAATTTAAAATGACACTGATGTTCAAGGAGGCTGATTTTTTCAAGCAAAATCTCTGCAATTGATTCTGAAACGAAAAAGGCTGTAATTGAAGCAAAGAGAATGTAGTTAATATAGGTTTGTCTGAAAATCATTTGAAATAAAAATAGTATGATGCGAACTCAATATTGAAGATAGAGTGAATGAAAATGTATCAATCGGTTTCCTTTTATCAACTAGAAATGTCCCCACAGTCCCGCAGATCTGCCTTATAGTCAAAAATATTATGGGACTTTTCAAACCCCTGCTTATATCTACAATATTTTCTTCCCATAAATAATACAATCTCTTTTTAGAAATTCTGTGGATAACAACAAGCTTATTCTATCATTGATATAGAGTCACAAACACTGGTATTTACTCAAGTGTGATCTCGCACTCGACTGTTTGTATTTAAATGCACTGCATCAACAAATATCGATGATATGTTACAAAGCGAAGCTCAGCTACAGTCGCAATGAAGCTCATTCATTCGTTGTTAGGTTTTACCTTAGCACTTGCGTTTTGTTTGGTAAGGTACAGCTACTTTAAAAAAAATCACAGCTAAGCCGATTTATTTTTTCTTCCACAGTGCAAAGGTGAATCACATTTCCAAAAATGTGCCGAATCGATCAAAGATGACAAACTCCTTCTGTGCAAGATCGGAAAATTTGAAGTGGACGGTAACATGCCAAAAGCGAAGGAATTCATGAATTGTGCATTTAAAGCGACCGGTTGGACTGACGGGAATGGTAAAAACTTTAATGTTCCCAAATTAGTTGAAGACATGAGCACCCGCGGATACAATAAGCAGAAGGAAGTTGAGGAAGTGACGAAAGAGTGCAAAACTGAGTTCGGAGCTGACATCAGTGCAATTGACTATCTGGCGTGTTTGCTTATTGACGAAAAGACGAAAACGGAATTCAATAAGACACTGATGGTAAAGGAGGCTGACTTTTTCAATCAAAACTTTTGCAAGTAATGTTTAAATAATATTGATTCTGAATATAACATTAAAGTTTTAATAAACCTGGATATCTGAAAAAAAAATCATAAAGTATTTATTTATTTGTCTGCATCAACAGGCTGATTATAGTCCCAATGATGAGTTAAGTAACTTCTATAGGTAGTTAAAAGAATAAAAATAAAAAATTAAATACATAAATACAACACACCATCGTTCCCGGTTAACTGTGCCACGATGAGAAGCATCTTCGTAGCAGCCCGATTGGACATCCGATTGCCACAGTTTGTGCGCTGAGGTGGCAATCTCAGCATAATGTTGTTACGTAGCGCACGGGGTTTGACGTTAATGTTGACTTGCACCAAGATTTCACTGCAATCAATTCTGCCTTGAAAAGTGACCGCGATAAACAAGACCCTAGCAGTATCTCTTGTAGTTCGGAGAGGCTCCACATCAATCAGCTGACAACGACTTTCATAACTGGGCAGATGAAATGGGTCTCTCCAAGGCAGCTTCCACAGAGCGAATCGAAGAAAACGGCGTTGAACGAACTCAACTCTCTCAGCACCATTGATGTAGTTTGGACTTCAGACCACAGAACACTATTCCAGAATGGATCGCACTTCAGACAGTAGATGTCGAAGAAATTCTTTACTGTCCTGAAGATAAAGCCCAATGTTTCAGAAGCCTTGTCGGCAATGTACGAGATGTGCTGCTTGTACGTAAGTTGAGAATCCAGAATAACAGTGCCCATAAGTGCGTAGTCAAATGTGAATGGTTCTTTCTACCGAGTAAAAGTAATCACTGAACACTTAGTGGCGTTTACAACCATTTTGTTCAAATTACACTAGCTGGCAAAGGCTTCGAACTTACGATGAAGTAAGTGACAGTCATCAATCTAGTGAATTCGAAGGTAAATTTTAATATCATCTGCATTCGATATTCGTGGCCTTTCGATGATCAAGTTCCCGTCATTGCAGTAGAGTAAGGTCCCAGGTGACTTCCTTGAGGTATTCCTGACGTAGCTAGATAGATATCGGACCGGTTTTCACGAATAGCAACCATCAGTTGTCGATCAGTAAGATATGAACGAAACCATCGCGTAAACGGTTGCCGCTGACGCCAAGTGTATGCAACTTGGCAAGCGCGATGACATGGTTTAGCTTATCGAAGGCAGCTGACAAGTCAAGCTCTCTGCAATGCTTTCCGTAAGATACGATCTCAAACACAGCATATTTGTGTAAGTAGTACGACCGGAAGCCGTGAAGCCGTGTTGATCAGCACTTAGATACTGCTTACAATGAGAGAGCATAGGCTCCATTATAACTAACTCGAATAATTTCGAAACTCCCCTCCACGATGTAATTCCACATCCCGTTTGATGCCCTTTTTGTGGACAGAAAACATATGTGCAAATTTCCAGCAAGATAGAAATGTACCACTTAAGATGGACAATTGGAATAGGTGATGCAACGCCATCGGGTCCTGGATTGACGGACGACTTGAGTTGTGATGCGGCAGTGAAAGCCATCTCGACGATGACATCAATTGCACCCAGCGTTTGACCGTAGAGTGGAACATTAATAACTGCTAGGGTAACTTGTTCGTCGGCTAATCTCTCATTCGAGAAAACACTGGCGAACTTATCACAAAACAAGCGACAGATCTGCTAAAGAGTGGAAGCAACTGCTCCATTCAAGACCATTGAAGAAGGTAGACCGGATTCCTTGCTCTGCTCATTTACATTATTCCAGAATGACTTCAGGTGCGACTTGAGTTTCCTCTGAATCTCAATAGCATCGCGAATATCATCGATGGCTAACTCGCTTGAACTCACAATTGAACCTGACGTAGTGACGTTTCAGCCAAAGCGTATGTAGTAGTAAAATTACATCTATTGAATGTAAACTTCAAAATACACTGAAACCTCCATTTACGAACCAAACCGGGGGTTCGTAAATCGAATTAGTTCGTAAAAAAAAAAACTCGTTATTTGGGATTCACTTCGTAAAAAGAAAACTCGTTATTTGGGATTTACTTCGTAAAAAGAGGTTTTTGAATATATTGTCAAATACCCCACAATATTGCCCTCCCCTTGGCTAGTTTTCAACCTGGACGTTGGTGGGGGGCCTAATCTTATGCTTCATAGTGGAACATTGGTGACGGATGGTTTAGGTTCGGCATCGTTGGCTCATGCCGTGGCAGAATAGCGTCATGAGCATTCGATGAGGATTACTGAGCTTCCCCTCTCTTATGAAACATTGCATGAGAAAACCAAAGTTCTAGCCCGAAGTGATAGTATCACACTTGTTACTCCTTTGTTTGAGAGCCGCGTTGAAGTACGCTTACGTATAGGCACTGACGTTGGGTGCGATACTGGCGGGTTTTGCCGCAAATCACTCTTAATTTTTTTACGTATTTAGATTTATTTGGGTTTGCAAGGAAATTATACTATAGAAATATTTCAGAAAATGCCCAACAGTGCTCTTTCTACTTGCGTGACTAGCTTTCATTGTTGTTTTCATTGAGGTATTACTCAGGGAACAATGTTGAACACCATTTTTGTACATGGTATTGTAACTAATCTTATATGTGCTTCATTTTGATTTGGGATCAGTGTTTGAACTATGGCTCGGGATTTCCACTGTGGCGTGCTTCTATTGTGATATATCCATACGTAATTTTGTGGGACGGCATAGTGGAAACGTGTGAGTGTAGTTGGAGCACATTTCCTTCTTTCCTTTATTTAACGTTGGTCTCTGTTCCGCAATCTACCCTAGTAGCACGCTTGTCACAAATCAATTGTAGAAACTTATATACGACTTATTTCAGTCATAAACAAGTTGCTGTAACTGTAATGAAGGTGTGCTACTCGGGTAGTGCCAATCACTGACGGACATCGATTGCCATCCATTGACGGCAATCGAATGTGCAGGAAGGCAGCTTCCACACCTGCGTAGGATATCGCACCCATTCAAACACATGGGCCGGGACCAACGGCTTTACTTCCCTTCCGAAGGAAGATAGTTGGAGCATATACCCTATATAATTTAAAAATCAACTAGGAAACTATCTTCAAAGTCAAGCATTTTAGTCACTTGAAGGTGTCACCTGGGTCGAACTAAGATATAATAAATATAGTTCAAAGGCAAAAACAACTTGATACACGTTAAATTTTAGATTACATACACAAGTGCAGGTACTCAATAAAGCATGGGTTATAATTGATTAGGTAGATTAATTTCAATTATTTATTAAATTAGGCCATGAGATATCCTAATTATCAAACGAACTTAAATAAGAAAATATAGACAGCCTAATAACATTAAGTAGATTTACAAAAGAGTTAGGATGCGGGGGGTCCGCTTAGGGAGGCAACTAGCCTTCAAAGCAACTGGCAACTAGCCTTTTCATATATTGTCTGTTTATTTTGATAATTGCATTAAAATATCAATTTGGTATATATGTGAGAGGGAGTCGAGTTTTGAACGCCTTTGGATGCGGTTGTATCTAAATTTGCTTTCTGTTTTGTGCGTGCATTCTCTTTCATAGTTTTCGGCTGCATTTGCCGGATTAGTGCTGGCAGGGAGTCGAGTTTCGAACGCCTTTGGATACGGTTGTGTTTTAAGTTTGTTCTCTGTTTTGTGCGTGCATTCATTTTCATAGTTTTCGGCTGCATTTGCCGGATTAGCGCTGGCACTCTGCCTCCCGGACGGTTATACGTGTGTGAGTGGTGGTTTTCTCGCTTTCCGAGAAGTTTTAGAATCGAGAAAGAAAACATGATTCATCATGTTTGCAAAATTCCAAGCATCAGAAGATTTGGCGCTATCTGCATGGTTTGATTTTTTCTCCCGGACTAGAAATTTGTGGCGTTGCGAGTGAAAATCTTAATTTCAGTTTATTTACGCGGTGATGAGAACGGCGCTGATCTATTGTTAGGGTTTTGCAATGTGCATTGCTTTTGTGCACGGAGTGACTTGAAAAAGAAAAGCGAAGAAAAGTGATATTTGGTTCTTGTGTGGTTGGAATTGCTGGAGGAGGAATTGTTTAGGGATGACTAGGTAGAGAAAAATATACGTGGAAGCATCGGGAATGCGCTCCCGGGTGTAGTAATTTGGTGAGTACGTTCCAGTTGAAGATTGTTGAAAAGTGTATTTGTGATGATGCAAATTATGGTTTAGATGACGCATGGCTTCAAACGTTTTGTTTATCCAAATAAAACATATTACGTACTAAATACGCACATGACATCGTCTGCTGACCATTGCCGCGGGTATATCGTGGGAGTCCCAGGTACCCGGTTCAAGCTTTAGTTGGCGGCGGTGGCTCTTCTTGACCTTCTTTCCCCTGAGTACTTAGTGTGAATAAGGGCGTCTATGTGATGTTTTGCTGTACCTGTTGTGGACATCTAGTTCATCCTGTTCCCTTAACTTGTTGAGGACACTCTGTCTTGCCTCAAAAGTTACCCTTTTTGAAGTACTACTCTTCACAACATAAAGGGCACCATTACGGAGCATGAGATTCGATCAAATTATTCGCAGTTCTACTTGTCCAACGCCCCCGGCTGGGTGAGGGATAGAGGATGACACACACACACACAAAAATTTGGTATATATGTAAAAGGATGATTGGGTGGGAGATAGATTTTCGATTTCTTTACAACACAAATCTAGTACTATGTGTCATTTCCTCAAACCCCCCCCCCCCCCCCTTTAGCCGACCTCTCCAATCCCTTCCCATGGCGTTCAAGTGGTCCGCATATACTATTCAGCCATTACCCTTCCTTTACCCTCGGCTTTCGATTGACTTGCGCTCCCATTGCCCCACCAAACGCTGCAAAATGAAAATGAAATACCCCACAAGATTGGTATTTTTGGAATCGGGGAGACGTGAAGGGACCGGAAATCGATGTTTGACGCCATTTTGAAATCCAAGATGGCGGTATCCGGTTCATGAAAAACTGGAAAATAATGTCAAATAACCCACAATATGGGTATTTCTGGAATCAGGATTACGTGTACGAACCGGAAATCCATGTCTGATGCAATTTTGAAATCCAATATGGCAGTATTCGGTACATGAAAAACTGGACATACCATCATTACCCCACAATATGGGTATTTTTGGTTTTCCGTACCCGGATGCCGCCAACTTGGCTTTAAAAATGGGTTCAGACAAAGATTTCCAGTTCCTACATGTCACCCTGATTCCACAAATACCCATATTGTGGGGTATTGACAGTATTTTCCAGTTTTTCATGGACCGAATACCGCCATCTCGGATTTTAAAATGGCGTCAGGCATGGATTTCCGGTTCATACATGTCACTCCGATTCCAAAAATACCCATATTGTGGGGTATTGACAGTATTTTTCAGTTTTCATCAACCGGATACCGCCATCTTGGATTTCAAAATGGCGTCAAACATCAATTTCCGGTCCCTACACGTCACTCAAATTCCAAAAATACCCATATTGTGGGGTATTTGACATTATTTCCCAGGTTTCCTGAAACCGGATGCCGCCATCTTGGATTTCAAAATGGAGTCAGAAAAAGATTTCCAGTTCCTACACGTCACTTTGTTTCCAAAGATACCCATATTGTGGGGTATTTCACAGTTTTCCCCAAATTCCCAAATTAGCAAAAAAAAACTCTTTATTTGGAATTTACTTCGTAAAAAATAAAACTCGTTATTTGGGATTTACTTCGTAAAAATAACCTCGTTATTTGGGATTTACTTCGTAAAAAGAGGGACGTAAATTGAATACTGCGTAAAAAAAAGACTTCGTAAACGGAGGTTTCAGTGTAATAGGAACTCATATTTGCATGAAATCTACCAGTAACTCACAAAGCTCCCCAGACACGTCCTTAAAGCTCCCGAAATCTGTCCCGAAAATTGAAAAGATCCAGTTCAGTAAATTGTCAGTCAAATGATGATTTACCCTATTGTGACAAGGCTGCGGATTGCACTTACAAAACTCGTGGACTTGCTCCCCATTAGGGTACTTAACTCAGTTTTTTTTGCGCATTCATAGTTGATAATCAAGAGCATCCTTAATGATTTCTGAATTTTTTAACCCACCGCTTCACAAAGGGTCGAAAAAATGTGAGGCATGGCCATTTGCAACGAAGCTGTTGATTGTAGCATTTTGATGTCTTCTAAAATGTTTCTTCATTTTTTGAGTACTTTATTTTAACGGTGAAAACGTTTGCTTTTTCATGTCTTGTTAAAATCGATAAACATCTATGAAAACATTGTATATGAAGTAAGTTTAAGAAACTTTGTGCAAGACGACAGTTTCCTATCTCTTAAGTGCACGAAGTTATATGGTAAAAAAGGAATACAAACCATAGCACCCCCTTAAAAACCCTTTTTATGTCATAACTTTCTTGTTTTAATTTTACAATTTTTTCAATGTTGCACAAAGTTGGAAGTGTTCTTTAAATTCAAATTATTACTAAGGGGAACAAATTGCTATTTCCTTTTTATAAGGGTTTACATCCGTTTTTTGTATTTTTAAGGGGGTGTATCTTGCAGATTAGCAGGTATTAGCAGCTAATATCAACGATTTTTGTTCAACAACTTATACTCTACTGTAACATATACATCTCATAAGTGTATCTACGGGGATGCCTAATATATTTTCTAATAAAGTACCTCAAAGTTTGGTTACGTTTTGCAGTTTTCATGATCATTTTTCCAAGTATTCACGATAGGGTGCGTTCCTCACTGTTCTTTCAATGCTTACAACAACTGGGCAAAATTAGAACGAATTGGTTTATAATCTCGATTTGCGGGAGAATTTTAAATTTTGTATGGAAAAATGTATGGGAAGAGAATGAGCCTAATTTGCATACCAAAAATCTAAATATTGCTCAAATGTCTCCAAAACTCCAACTAAGATTTGAAAAATTGTCATGAAAACTGCAAAACGTATCAAAACATTGAGGTACTTTATTGAATAACTCATTAAGTATCCCATTGGATCCCCCTATGTATTGTATATGTAACAGTAGGGTATAAGTTGTTGAACGAAATTACGTTAAATTTAACTGCTAATACCTGCTAACCTGCAAGATACACCCCCTTAAGGTTAAATTTACTTTGATGCTTTTTGGAAAATTTCAAAAGCAGTTTTTTCTGACGCATTATTTCAGATTGCAAAAAGATCGCACTATTTGATTCCTTTTGATATTTTACACAAAATGACGCGAGCTTTTTGCAATCTAAAATAAAGCGTTGAAAAAAACTGCTTTTGAATTTTTAAAAAAATGCATCAAAGTAAATTGAACCTTAAATATAGTGATAGTCAAAAAAATTTAAATACCGATGTAAATCCTTTTCAGGAATAGATACCAATTTGTTTTATTTAGCAAAAAATGTGCATTTTTAGAGTACTTGCAACTTTGTAGAACAATGAAAAAATAGGAATATTCAAACAAAAAAGTTATTGTAAAACACGGTTTTTATGGGGTACTACCGTTTGTATTCCATTTTTACCCAATAACTTCATCCACTTGGGAGATAGAAAATTGTCGTTTTAGATAAAGTTCCTTAAAATAACTTCAGTGACAATATTTTCATAAATAATTATGGATTTTAACACGGCATTAAAAAAAAAAAATTTTTACTCAAGTGTATACTCCTCTTAAGAAAAAAAGTTCATCACTCAAATCAAAAACTAAAGAAATGAAGAAACATTCTAGAATACATCAAAATGCTACACACAATAGTTTCGTTGTAAATGGCCATGTCCCACTTTTTTTTTTGATTTCGTCTCACTGTGTGCCTTCCTGATCACCTCTTATAGTTAAAAGTAATTTCAATATTGGCCTACGAACCCTGCAATGCAAATCTTGTATTTCAACTGTTTCCCTTCGATACATATGTCATTCCATGAGTGATTTAAATGAAAGTGATTAAATGGAATAGATATTTGAGATATATTCCACGACCATGTATGACTTTTTATTGTTCCAGACTCACATGCAGGTAAGCTTGGCTGCTTTGATATTGGTGTCGTTGTTAATCAATACGATTATAAGCAAACATTTGCAAGAACTGCCAAGAAAGGCCAGTTACGCTTGACAGGACAATTGACGTCATGGATGACAGAACAGTTGTCAGGACAGACAAGGAGAGTTATAAGAGAACAGATAGCAAATATATCAAAAGGACATTACCGAAGACAGATTAAATCCTATTACTAATTTTCTTTCGCATATGAAAAGTGTTTGCTAATGCTAAAATACATTGAATTCTTAATCATAGCACAACACATTAAAAAACAGTTTGATGACACAGTGAACTTCAACATGTGAAGCGGGTTATAATTTGCAGAGCTTAAAATTATTGACTGCCTACACAGCAAAAAAATAATTTTGATATCACGTCAAAGTGGATGCACTACAATAATGTCGAAAATATGGTGTAATATTACTTGCTAAAAATGACAAAATTATCATTAATACAATGCATGAACTGACATTACGCTGCTTTTACTGCATTTGTTTATTTATGTGGTCATAAAAATTACATGAAATTTTCGACATGATTGTAGTGCATCCACTTTGATGTGATATCAAAATTATTTTTTTGCTGTGTAGGCTGAGTGTGAAAGCGGTGAAAGCACTGCACTATTCAATCAATTGCTCTGTGCAGACCGTTTGTACCAAACGGTAAAGGACGAGGCAATGAAAGAGCCAACAAAAACATTCAGTCACTCATGAGCAGGCGACGCACACCGCTTGCCATCGCTCACACAGCATGAAATTGAGTCATTTTTCCATAGAAAATGCAAGCTCAATCATTCAAAACAAATATTGGGTACAATCACGGCAGAATAAACGTGTTGACTGAGCTACTGACTGAGTGCTCGGCTGTCAGTGACTCGTTTACCTCTGAATCATTCAGACTCTCACGAGGTAGTGAATGGTGAGGCAGATGGCAGTTCATATTCATATCAAAATTACTCAATGAACCTGACTGTTTTGCGCACTGATAATTTGTAAGTTTATACACTTAAGTTTGTTAAAATTAATCTAATCACTAAATAAAACTTACAGCTAAAAGCATTCTCACACAAAACTTGAATTTTATAACGGAAGATCTTAAAATTAACCGAGGTTTTCATTGTCGTCCGCAACAGCCAGTTTTAAAAGTTAATCCGAGTTATAGCTTACCACTATCAGACTGCTTGATTGACTGTTTGATTTGTGGTATTTATCCAATTGCGAACCGACACTCGGCTTCCAGTATTTAAGCCAGTAATCATCTTCAGACGTCTATGATATCTAAGAAAGTGAAGATCAGCTACAGGTAAGATGCACCTCGTCTGTTCGTTGCTTGTTTATGCGGCAGCACTTTCATTTTGTTTGGTAAGATACACTAACTTATAACTTCGGGCCTCGGGCCTAGTCAGTAAAGACACTATGTTGAGAGCCAGCTAAACGTTAAAACTATTGCTTTAAATTTATTTGCAGTGTCAACAAATAACTGAAGCACATTTCCAAGAATGTGCCGAAAAATTGATAAAAGACAACAAAGAGCTTAAGTGCGCGATAAGCAAACTGCGAGTTAATGGCTAAGGAATTCATGAACTGTGCATTCAAAGCGTCCGGCTGGACTGACGAGGATGGTAAAAACTTCAATGTTTCCAAACTAACTGCCGACTTAAGCAGCAGAGGGTTCAACGATAATGGGGTTGTGAACAAAGTGATCTCAGAGTGCACATCTAAAATCGGAGCCGAGACCAGTGCAGTTGACTATCTGAATTGTTTAATTGATGATAAAAATACCAGAAGAAGTTTCATAACAACACTCCGGCAGAGGGAGTTAATTTTCTATCATCAAGATCATTGCAAAATAAAATGAAACCCTTTTCCAATGGAAGACATAAAAAGCTACCTATCCAGTTGATAAAATATATGTTCAACTGAAGTGGGTTTGTTTTGATTTATCATTTAACCTGATAGTTTTTCTTATAGTTTTGACCCTTGGTGATCTGCAAAACATATGAAAGGGTGAGATTTCACTGAAATTTGAAACTAAAAACATTTATTGGATAATAGCTATGAAAAATGAACTTTTATCAAAAATCTCGTCGGAGCGACCTCTAAACAACATTTCCCAGAGTTGCTGCCATACAAAAGTTTGTTTGTAACACCCTTAGCTATCATTTGGAAGGTGAGCCCCCAGATTTCCAGACATAGTGCAATTTCGGGACACCCTACTTGGTTGCCATCATAATGAAGTTATGAAATTGGGTTGTAAGCGCCACTTAAAGTTTCGAAGTGGTTACGAGAATAAGGATGTCACAGCGATTCACCTAATCTAAACGTACATGGATCAGTTCCAGTCTGCTCCGTTTTATTATTTTTTGTCGACATTATTTTTCATAAGGCAAATCAATGATATTCATACTGATTTCTTGTGGCTAATATTCATAAGTAGTACTTATGTAAATCTTATGTTCATTTACCTCAGTGATATCTACACGTCGTACAATGCTACTCTGAGAAGCAAAAGAGAAAGAGAAAGAGACTTAAAACAGGTGACATCTCTCTACACTGCGGCAAATAAAATGAGCTATATCCCCTATATGAATTTCATAAGCGTAACTTATGAGTGATTTTCGTCTAACATGTGGTAGCCCAAGTAATATTGCAAGTTTTATCACGGTTTTAGAGCATGCTACAAGCCTAAATCATAGTCTTCAGAACCCTCATAAAACCCCAATTGCTACTTGGGAGCTCTTATACACCTTAAACTGTTTCATTATACCAAGCGTAGAAAGTCGAGTGGTCAGCACACGGGTCTCGTGATCTCATCGTCCATGGTTCAGTTCCAGTCAGCTCCGTATTATGATTTGTTTGTTAACATTATATTTCATATGTCATGAAATTCTTACGGTCTTTTACTTCAGTGTAGCAGACGAGCCAGAGATGAACCACCGTCTGGCTGAAAATCTCCTTAATAAAGACAACCAACCAACTTTCAGTGTAGCACAAGAAGAATGAAATGTGCTGCACAATATGAAAATGCTCTTTCATGTCTTTTTAAAAATGAAAATGTTGTCTCCCAATAGCATATGCTTTACTCGCAGAAAATTGGGTAGCATCCGATCCCTGGTTACCAGACACCTCTTACAAGCATTACCTAAGGGTAATTTTCGTAGAAACAAAACTTGTATCCAAATCAGGGCTTGAAGAGGGAACGCATTCTGCCTGTGACTGCATGAACTTGTACATTTTCCGCATTCATCATTCGCAGTGATCGGCATTCACTGAACCTGATGAAAAAACAGTCGCACTGAATGGGATCTAAAAACAGTCAGATTTCCTTTCTACGCTGCATTGTGCTTTGTGCAGTTGCTTTGCAGATGCCGATTTTTAAATTCATTCCTTCTGCTTTGGTCAAGTTGATCGCCAACTGCGGGAGCTGTAAATTCAGACGGATTACCTATCGGCTACCGCAAGGAAGCATTTCGCACACACATTATTTTCCTTTCCAGTGTGAAATAGCAGCGCTTGGAATATATACGTATGATACGATTCATCTCGATGATATCTTTTTTTATATATCAGCAGTCATATTAAGCGGGTTAAGCGTTGGAAAACAGCGATCCGCGACGCGGATTTCGCGTAAATGAAGGACTCCCGCACGATTAGGCAAACAATTAAACTTGTCAAATACCACACAATATGAGTATTTTTGGAACCGGTGTGACATGTAGATGCAGGAAATGGAAGTTTGACGCCATTTTGGAATCCAAGATGGCGACCTATGTTTGCTATAAAACTGTGAACACTCGTCAAACATTATGCAATATGGGTATTTCCGGAACTGGTGCGGAATGTAGATGCCAGAAATGTATGTTCGACGCCATTTTGGAATTCAAGATGGTGACTTCCGATATTCTAGAATACTATGAATACTGGATAAAAACCTTACAATATGGATATTTCCGGAACCGGTGTGGAATGTAGATGCCATAAATGGATGTTCGATGCCATTTTGAAATCCAAGATGGTGACCTCCGATATGCTAGAACACTATGAATACTTACTCGTCAAATACCATACAATATGGATATTTTTGGAACCGGTGCAGAATGTAGATGCCAGAAATGGATCTTCGACGCCATTTTGGAATACAATATAACGACTTCCGATGTACTAGAACACTATGAATCTGCAAATACCATACAACATGGATATTTCCGGAAACAGCGTAACTTGTAGAAGTCGGAAATGGATGTTTGATACCATTTTAGAACTCAAGAAATCTATTAAAATATTAATATTTACGGAGCTAACGTGACTAAACTCGTCAAATGTCATACGATGATGATATATAAGAACTCGGCATGACATTAATAAGTCAAAAAATATACAAACATCTACTCTTCTTCTTCTTCGCATTTCAAGCTTATTGCTTATCGCATATTAGCTTATTTCGTGCTCTCAACTTAGTGTTCTAGATGCACTTCCACAGTTATTAATTGAGCGCTTCCGATGCCTGTACCATTTTTGCAGTAGTATAATTGTGTGGCAAGTCCAATCATACTCTATGCCCAAGAAAGTCGAGAAATTTTCCAACCCGAATATTTCCTAGACCAGACCGGGAATCGAACCCAGCCACCTCCAGCATGATCTTGCTTTGTAGCTGCTCCTTATCGACTGAGCTAAGGGAGGTCCCAAACATCTACTCTACTACTTGTTGAACTCAAATAATAGAAGTAATGGAAGGGTGATGATTTAATGAACTTCAAGGCAACGTGCAATCATTTTTAACAAGCATAGAAATAAAAAACCTAAGTAGAGTAGACTTAGGTTTTTATGTCTCTGCTTGTTAAAAAATGATTGCACGTTGCCTTGAAGTTCATTAAATCATCACCATTCCATTACTTCTATTATTTGATTTGGTTGGTTTATTTTGATAGTGAGCAAATCTTCTAGGGTGTTTTCACCCAAGGATGTGCGCTGATCTAAAATCGTTAACGCCAGAGCACTGAAAGCACGTTCCACTGATACTTGCATCGATGGAACGGCCTAAATTACAGCAGCTGCTTCAAAGAGATCCTTTTGCATGATTTTCTTCTGTACCCAGTACTCCCAAACGTTGACATGGTGTGGTTGTCGCAATCCAACATCCAACACACTTAACTGTTCTGGAAGCATTTTGTTTGGGATACATTTCGGGTCTCCGCTTGAACCTGCTAGACAGCCTCCAAACATGTCCGCTAAAAAACTGTCCAGTTCATCCTGTTGAACAGCTGGCTCAGTAAACGTGGCAAGGTCTGAAATCCGTGCGAATGTATTTATGATGAATTTCTTAAAGGTAGAAGTTAATAGGTTGACAATTTAATAAAAATAAAATTTATTAAACAATCCTATATGAAAAGGCACTATAGATTCATTCAAATACTCTCATTCTGATAAACAAAAATCATATTGATTCTTGATTGTTGTTATTCAAAAACCAAACATTGTTCTTTCAAACCAACATATTATTTTTTAGCATCTAACACACCAACCACTTTGCTCGATGAATGCCGTTCATTGACTGTTTTTTTCGGACATTCCCAACCCAAAACGAAAAAAGGAACCCGAATGAAATCAAAATGGGAATGAAACCAGAGCGAAAGGGAGCGACTGTACGGGAGAGGATTTTGAAGAAGAGAAAGTGGGAATGCTTTTTGGTATCTATTCGCTTTACTGTGCATCGATATGTATGAATGCAAAGCGTAGTGTGGGGGTATTGAATGGTATACAAAGTACCGCACATAAGGGAGTGGTGAAATTGAATTCATACTGCTGCTGCCGTTCGCTAGAAAAAAGGAACGATCAGATGCCCTGATCCAAATCATTGGAAATATCAGTCGAAATGTTTCTTATTACATTCTTCTTCTTCTTCTTCTTCTTCTTCTTCTTCTTCTTCTTCTTCTTCATCTTCTTCTTCATCATCATCTTCTTCTTCATCATCTTCTTCTTTTTCTTCTGGAATATTGCATATCGCATATTAGCTTATTGCGTGCTCTCAACTTAGTGTTCTAGTTCTAGATGCACTTCCACAGTTATTAATTGAGCGCTTCCGATGCCTGTACCATTTATGCATTAGTATAATTACAATCATACTCTATGCCCAGGGAATTCGAGAAATTTTCCAACCCGAGAATTCCTAGACCGGACCGGGAATCGAACCCAGCCACCTCCAGCAAGGTCTTGCTTTTTTCCTTTGGTTTGTTTTTCCGTCGATCTTGTTTTCCGTGCTGAGCACCAATGCTACCGACGTGCCAGGAAGGCAGCTCCTACACCTGGACCCTACCTATCGACCCATCAACTCATGAACCGGGGATCGACGGCTTTACTTCCCATCCGAAGGAAGGCGTGATCAGAGATGTTATGCCTCAGAAAATCCCGGCGGCGCCGACTGGTATTGAACCCAGGCCTGCTGGGGTGAGAGGTAATCACGCTTACCACTACACCACCGGCGCCGTTGATGGTCTTGCTTTGTAGCTGCTCCTTTACCGACTGAGCTAAGGGAGGCCTTATTGCTTATTTCCCCATCTTTCGATAGCTTTTTTACGTTTTGATAATATCCATGCGTTTTGGTTACTCTTTTATTGTTAACAGATTATTTTTGGACATTAATAGCCATTATGGACTTTTTTAGCGTCGGAAATGAAGTAGCTTACGGCTAAAAATCTACTAAATAAAATATTAAAAAAAAAACTTAGGCATTTTAGTGCACTTTTGTCATTTTAGTCATCTTAACTTTTAAAGCTCTATTGGTATTTTTAAGACGCTTAAGTTCCACTCGGAATTTGAGTTTCAAGCAATCATACAGCTACTTAAGCGTTCTAGCCAGTATCCAGTATCGATTTTACGCTTCAATATTGGTGAGTCACGAGCTTACAGAATGTCTCAAAGTGGGTCGCAATCGACAAAAGGTTGAGAACTACTGCGAGCATTTCCAGACCTATTTAGCAAAGCAAAATAAAATTTAAGTTTGATCTTTCCAATATACATGAAGTTTTGCGTCATTGTTTGTTATGGCCAATCGTGGACTTTTTTGCTAAAAATTTTCCAAATTTTCAAATTGGTGAATTCGAGATTTTTTTTTACAGATTATAACATAAAATCGCCACTTCCAATCGAAATGAGGTCTGAAACAAAGTTGTAGGAAAAATTATTTATTTTCAGAGTAAAACAATTACGATAGAAAAATTATGAAACTTAGGGTGTACGAAACAAAAAATTTCACTATTCAAAATTTTTTTCTTTTTATAATTTTTTGAATTTAAAAGTTTACGACACATGCAAACTTCTGCGAAAATTTCATGTTGAACACTTAAGGGAAGGGGGGATGTCATTTATTTTTGGAAAGTCCAAGGCGTCTTTTCAATCATATCCAAAATTTTGCCATTTAAAATGTGTTCACTGCAATGAACATATTTTCATAAACTGAATTTTGATTTTGAACAAAAAACTAATTTTGAATTTGTTAAAATTAACTACGTCCATTTTTACCTTAATGATCAACTAAAATACTTAAGCAATAATTATTTGTTAAAATGTTATTCTGAGAAATTTCGAACAGAAAATAAGCATACGAAATGAAATCTTATTAAAAGTTTCACAAGAAAAGTTCAGAGTTCAAAAATATGTCCAAACGTTGATTGAACAACAACGTTTAGACATATTTTTTAACTCTGAAATTTTTAGTTTTTGGTTGATCTTTAAGCGTCAAACTAATCTAAGCGTCACAAAAGGTATAATTTTGCATAAGTTTTAAAATTAAAAATATTCAAAAGTATTCAAACATAGAAATTTTTAGTTGTTTAAAATATAAACACTTTAATGAATTGAATTATTTAACCGTGTTTATTTTTTTTCTGAAAAAGGATTGGTTTTTCTTTTAAACTTTGTCTTGAAAGCGACATTTTGGAGTTATGATTTGTTGAAACATCTTGAATATATCACTTTGACTATTGTTTTACGAAATGCAAAATGGCCGCATTTTAGCACAAAAGTGAATGAATAGATGGTCGTATCAAACCGATTCGTCATATGGCGTGGAACTACTTTGCTATAAACTGTTTGACTTCTGGTATTTATACAAATGTGAACCGATACACAGCTTTCAGTATTAAAGCCAGTATCATCATCAGAAGTCTATGATATCTAAGAAAGTGAAGATTTGCTGCAGACAAGATGAACCTCGTCTTTTTGTTGCTAGTGTTTGCCACAGTATTTTCATTGTGTTTGGTAAGATGCACTAACTTGTGTAGGTCACTGCACGGAAAATCATTGTTTTATTTTATTTGCAGTGTCAACCAAAAAATAAAACACATTTCCAAGAATGTGCCGAAAAGTTGATAAAAGACGACAAACCCCTTCTGTGCAAGATTACTAAACTGCAAGTTGACGGATCAATGCCAAAGGCGAAGGAATTCATGAACTGTGCATTCGAAGCGTTCGGTTGGACTGACAAGGATGGTAAAAAATTCAATGCTTCGAAACTAATTGACGATTTAAGCAGTGGAGGGTTCAACGATCAGAAGAAAGAAGTAGATGAAGTTATTTCAGGGTGCGAATACAAACACAGAACCGAGATCAGTGCAATTGACTATCTGAATTGTTTGATGGATAGAAGAACGAGAAGAAGTTTTACAATGACACTAAGGCAACAGGAAAAAAAATTCTACGAAGAAGGTCATTGTAATTGAATTGAAACCCCTTTTGTTAGAGGTATGAACAATGGAATTGTTTACTTTAACTACAAGAAACTGATACAAAATATGCTGAAATAAAGCGAACTTGTATTGATTTCTTCATTTAGCGTGATTTCACTTGAGAAACGAACTAGTTTTTCCATGTTCCAGTTATATTTGGTTATCAGAGAATCAGTTATCAGCTGATGGCTGTTCCTGGCAATTGCCAGAAATCAGGGAATGCTTTAAATCAGTGATCAGATAGAGGTTTATGAGAACGATTAGTTTAAAAAGTTTGATGTATAAAACTTCACCATACGATTCTACAAAACACCATCAGTAGTTTATTAGTTAGTTTGTTTAGAAAGATTAAATATTCCTACTTCTCCCGAAAGTATCCATCACATTTAAAAAAAAAACCTTCCAGCTCTTTCTAGAAGTTCCTTCTGACTAATAGAATGGTAAATTATTTTCGAACCTTTTTCAGAACTTCATTTTGATTTCTACCAGAAAGTTTTTTGAACTCGAGTATTTCATATCGTTCCGAAATTCTTCAGAAGTGCTTCTAGCAATTCCTGAAATTGGCTTCTAATTTTCATCTGACTTCCGTCTAGAAGATTATTCAAGTCTACCATATAAGTTCTTCTGATTGCCTCCGGAAACCTTTCTGGCTTGTATCGGAAAAGTTTTCCAACTTTCTCCAGAAGTATACTCTGAACTTCTTCAGGAAGCCAGAGTTGCGACCTATCACAATCACGATCATCAAACAGCTGATGGTAGTAACGCTTTGTACATTCCTATCAATGTGCTCGTCGAAGCTCTCTCCATGATCATCCATCAAGTTGACGAAAGAAGTAAACAGCAACTGGTGAATGTCGTCTTCAGTTGTGATCCATCACCGATCTGGACATTCTCGACAATCACGACACTGTTCTCTGCTCGCTTTGAAGCAGTTGCTGCTTTGCTTACTTATGTGAGTGTGTTGGTGAGTGAGCCCAACAGCTTCCGTTTAATGTAGCCTGCTTTGTTTGTAACTCTGTAATCGAGACTGTACACGCTAACCCCGAAGTACCCATTAATGAGTAAAAAAGTACCCATTTCAAAGAAAAGTGGCTTCACTCATGAAATGAGTAAAACCAACTATACTCATTAATGAGTATTTCACGAGTACTTCATAAAATGAGTATTTTTTAATCATCGTGTTGTTCGGTAATGGGGAAAAAGTACCCATTGTTTAGAAAAAAAACAAGCCTTTAGGACTCATTACCATCAATAATAAATACGTCAAAGTTCATCTTAAAATCATCACACAAAGCTCAAATTGAAATAATCAAACAAATCACTTTTTTTTTAGTACAAATCAAACAAAAATTAATTAAATATTTGATTTATAGATTATAGATAGCTGCCGATGCAAGTTCCATGAGGTCTGCTTTTGTCGGTTTGCTGCGGTAATAGAAGGGATTTTTTATGCGATACTTGTCCATCCTATCCTCCTCCTGCACTTGCTTTACTTCCATCGGCTTTAAATCCAACAAATGGTCATTAACTTATCCAGCTTTCTGGGGGTGATACTACGGGATGTGGGCCTTCAAAGCTTTTAATAAAAGCTGTATTGAGCCACACCAGCACCGTAATGAAACAGGATTCAGATAACCTGAAACTAACGCAGTGCATCCGGAAACAAAACTGAATACTGAATGAATTACAGAAAAATCAAAATAAACGAAAAATGTTCTACCTTTCAGTTTTCCGTACTCTTCTGGGTTCAGTTGGTCTTTTAGGGCTTCCATTTTCCCTCTACTCCCGTCATATATAACTGATTTGCACTTGCAAAATGCCGTCACTTTTGCACTGAATCAATAATGAATCTCTTTTAGTCATTTTTATTCCAAAACAGGTTTTCAAAGAAGGGGAAAAAGTACCCATTTTTCAATATTACGAAAATACTAATTTTTTGACATGTTAGAACCAGTTCTGAAAATGTGTACAAGATACTCACTTAATGGATACTCTAGAGCTAGCGCGCGTAGGCATTGTTTTCATTATCTTCTGTCGTTTCGCTTTTTCTCAACCTAGTACTGCAGAAGTCTTCACTATTTTCGTTGTGCTTGTGAGCAGCGACCATTACTGGTGATTGTTTTTTGCCTTGGCTCTACCTCTCACTGCGTGACAAAACGTTCTGTAAGCGATAGTCAGTTGATGCGTAGACGAGTGTCACGTGAGTGTCATGATATTTTGCATCTGGTATCAACAATCGACTTCCTCTGGAACTTTCTCCAAAATTACATCAAAGGTTTTTTTTTTTTCTTTTGTATAGACTTCAACTGAATGTTTCTTCCAAGGCCCTGTTGGCTTCCCCAGGAAATGTCATCTGACTTCCTTAGAAGTTACTCTGACCTCTCTTGGAAGTTTCTACTGCCTTGCATCAGAAGATTTATTTAATATCGTCTGGGGCCTTAGCGGTGCCAGTGGAGTGGTAAGCGTGATTGCCTCTCATCCCCAAAGGGTCTGGTTTCAGCCTGGGGGTAGTAAAGCCATTGGTCCCCGGTCCATGAGTTGATGGGTCGATAGGTAGGGTCCAGGTGTGGGAGCTGCCTTCCTGGCGTCGGTAGCATTGGTATTCAGTACGGAAAACAATGTTGACGGAAAACAAATCAAGGAAAAACAATCTCCTGCGGCTTTGTTCTGGATTCACCACGATTCTTTTCTGGCTTCCCTAGCACATATCAACATAATTTTTTAAGAAGTTTGTCTGGATTTTCCGATGAATATTTTTCGAGCAACTTTTCCTGGAGCCTTTTTTTTAACTTCTTACGGAAGTTCTTTCAAACTATCTGATATGTTTTACCAATTTAGTCCAAATATTTCATCCGGTTTCCCTCTGGTTGTTGCTTCTAACTTTAACGTAAAAATTGTTAATGAGGTTTTACAGTGTTCAACTGGCTTTAATTGCCTACAAGACAATGATTGAACCAAGAATGTTCATTGGCATTTTACATCGGTGGCTTGATTACAGACCCAAGCGCAATGACAGTGGAAGCTGAAAAGCCTGATCTGAGTAATCCTACTTGTCGGAATGGAAACTAGTTAGAACCAAATCGACTTCGGTTAGGCATCTTGAAGTCATTTGTGATAATTATCAAACTTTCCCTTCCGTTCCGCTTCTGCTCACATTACGTTCGGGCCTTAAGACTTTAATTAAAAATTTAAATAAAAAAGTGGATCATAGTTTTGCAAAGCAAACGTTGCTTTCCCCACGAGCTTTCTATGTAAACTCACACCATCAACAGCCATTCCATAGCAAAACGATAAAGTGGCTCTGATAATTTCGTGAAAATTTGTGGTTTTGTACCTTATCACTAAATATTTCACCCGTTTGTTTTTATTTTGTCATTAGAGAGACAATTTTCATGTTAGGGCAGTCAAAAAAAAAATTTTTTCAAGGCTGACTTTTTTCAAAAATTTATAATTTTTGAATATAAGGGCCAATTTCAAAGATCAAAATATCAAATGTATACAGCTTTTATAAAAAAATATCGTAAAACCCAACATCAACTTTGAAGCGTAGACCGGGTCTTCCCAAAAAGCTCTATGGTACCAGATTCGCTCACCATCCGGAATGAACGCTCGGTGCATCATAGATTTAATATGGTTAGTAATATCAAATGTGCCCCGTAACGTGGGTAGATCACCTTTTCGTGGTACGTTACGGGATGTAAGATCTACCACCGATTCCTAGTCCTGACTACTTCAAACTAGGGTAACAGGATTTTTCAGTAATCCAAGGAACACATTGTCGTGTCCGGGCCGTCCAGGCTGACCAGGCCTGGAGCCGGACCTCGGGCCAATTTTACCCTTGAGAACGCTCCTCTTCGACATTTCAACCGCTCGTGTATAGATTCGTCGGAAAACTGACTGGAAACTGCAGTGTACTTCATATACCCTCCTTTTTCTTGTTGTTCTTCAGTTGATCAATTCATACACTGGACAAAACCGAGATTTGTTTTATATTTATTTATCAACAGCTTATTTGCTCTTACTTCCTACATTTCATCTAACCCCTACTCTTTATTCAAAGATTCTGTACAGCACCATATCCTTAAATTTACTGGGCTTACCAACTGACCGCTTCGGTCGAATCGCTGGTTGTGCGCTGTTGTCTGGTACATCCCGCGTCGTGATTGCTGGCTTAACATCGGAATCTTGTGATTCGTGAGCAGATGCTCGTTCACTGCAGATTCATCTAGCAGCTTGAAATCGTCACAGATTGTTGAGGCAAGCTTTACGTCCTGAACATTCCTGGAGTACTGGACACCACGACCACTTCTGACTACAATTTTTGCTCCATCCCTTGCCATTACGGTGTATCTCTCAGCCGAAAAAGTTGGATCAGATTTCAATCGTTTCTGTTGGGTAATCAGCACTTTGTCTCCCACTGATATATCCGACTCTTTAGCACCTCGACGTGAGTCAGCATATTTTTTGCTATTTAGTAAACCAAAAACTCAACGTTAACGCAAGTCACTACTTCCGTGTACTTCCGTGTATCGTACAGTGGTTGTGTGAGTGATTGCTTCACCTCGGTAATCTAGCTCATTGCCACAAGCCAAGCAGAGTGCATTTTTCTTATTCTTTTCAGCAGCGCTTCGCCTCGACTATCGAAGGCTGTGCTCACCAATACATATATGCATGTTTTCTTCCTCTCTTTTACTGCATGTAGCTCTACGCCTCGACTATCGTAGGCTTTTATATATATGTAATAATTGCACTTCGCCTCGGCTATCGAAGGCTATTCACATATATTTTTTTTTTGTCAGCTCTTCGCCTCGACAATCGAAGGTCGCTTATGTATGTATAATCCAACTGCTAGGCAGTTTTTTTCTCTTTCTTGCATCATTCGACCATTTTTGCCTCTCACCAATCCAAAGCTACGCCATTAAATGCCGCCATCCCGTCCGATGTGAAAAAAAAATCATAATATCGAACGCGAGTTCAACGAAAAATCACTCTGTCATCGCAGTCCAAACGTCCTCGAATCACAACATACCCTTTGGGAGGCACTGCGCCATTGTCGTGTCCGGGCCGTCCAGGCTGACCAGGCCTGGAGCCGGACCTCAGCCCAATTTTACCCTTGAGAACGCTCCTCTTCGACATCTCAACCGCTCGTGTATAGATTCGTCGGAAAACTGACTGGAAACTGCAGTGTACTTCATATACCCTCCTTTTTCTTATTGTTCTTCAGTTGATCAATTCATACACTGGACAAAACCGAGATTTGTTTTATATTTATTTATCAACAGCTTACTTGCTCTTATTTCCTACACACATCTTAGTCCTTGTTACTTTTTATGCCTTGTTGATAGTGACAAGACTCGGCTTTGCCCACCGAAGATGATCTTGAAACAAGGAAAAAATGAGTTAGTTAGTCTTCATCTATTTGATTCCTAATCTTCTCTTCGTTGTTCCCTAGTTTGAAGTGGTTAAGACTAGGGTTCTGATGCATGGTCATTATCGGTGTCATTCCTTAATTTTGTTGCTAAGGAATCCAATTTTGACTGACAAAGGGGCGCGCCTTTGGAGGGTGCTTCAACACTCCGAAGGGTATAAATAGCGGGACCTTTCAATTAGAGTCAGATCCTTGAGATAAATGCAAGAATGACAACTGTAAAAAAAAATCGAATACTTTATCATTTCTCAATAGTGATGGAGTAATACGACATGCACTAAACTAAGGACACGGGATATAGATCAAATTACTGGTCGCAGTGGTGTTAGGTCCCGAACAGAGGAAAAAAAATATCAAATAGTGTTACATGCAAACGAAAAAGAGATACAATCAGGATTAGTTTTTTAATGTAATAGATTCATCTGAATACCCAACTAACCACATCGTGTCTCAGTGACATTGTCTGTTTTAAAGGGGAAAGACGAGCAAAGCAAAGAATAGCACATGGAACTGAAAACTAAGTGAAATTTTTTGGAATTTTACTTTTCTCTTTTTCTGCTCAGAGTTGAATCCATCCCTGAGGTATGGTCTCTGTTTATAGAAGGTGACTAGGTAGGTACTCTAGTAATAGTTGCGGTATGGGCTTTATACCAGAATAATGGTGTAAAACCAGATAAACAGACATGAACTGGGGACATGTTTTCACAATTCAATAATTATTTCAAAATTAGCTAAAAATGACGGAAAATACTTCATTGTCCTTAAGATTATGACTCCTTTGCACCGCATTTATTGAAGCGTTCCTGAAATAGTGGAATTCACTAGAGTTCAATAGTTCCACTATTTTAGGAACCAAAGTTATCAATTACCACAACCACTTGGACCGCGTTCCTATTAATGGAGAACAAGTTTTCAAAAAAAATGTGGCACAAATGTAATATTTGTCTACCAAGACAGGGATTGAAAGCTATAGATTGACGTATACAAGTTTATGCACATCGCTTATTTATTTATTAATAAAAAAAACTGTCTACAATCCTCCACTACTTTTTCGCTCTCCCTGCTAGCGACCATCTTCTGGTTGATCGATAATATTTACTCAAATGATAAATTTCTTAACATATACTCAGAGCAAATGTGGAACTGCATAAAAGCATTGTCATTTAATGAAAACTCACGTATTACCTTACACGTTTGCATTAGTTGTTGAAGTAATTATGAACCGCATATTTTCCCTCCTTGTGCTGTTCTCAATAACAGCATCGGCATTGGTAAGTAAAAAGTAGTAAACCAATCATAGTTATCATCGAGAAATTAAAATTTCCTCAATGATTACAGGCTGAAAGATCGTTCTTCAGGCTTTGTGCCCATGACCATTACAATCGGGATAAGCCCAATGAGTGCAAGTTGAAAAACTATGAATTCAATCGCAATATACCGAGGATAAAGAGCTTTATAAATTGTGTGTTCATGGGCTACGGCTGGGTACCCAACGATCGTTCTTATAAGGTCAAAACCGATATAATGATAAGCGACTTGAAAGCAAATGGATTGAAAAATGAAAAGGATGTCCAAAAAGTGGTGACCGACTGTGAGAAGAAGCCCGGAAAGCTGAGCGCCTTGGATTACTTCCTGTGTTTGTATGAAAATCCGAAATCAAAGGAGGGGATCATGAACTGGTTGAAAGTGAAGGATGCAATGTTTTTCAAAAAGTGTTAAGTGGCTTTAAACTATGACTTTTTCTTTTGGAAGTTCGGTGAAAACAATTAAAGTAGTAATGCAGTGTCCGTTGGACTCCTTTGCAATGTATTAAATTAGTTTGTGCTCTATGCAGTTTAAAGTCGTAAGCATTGTGTAATATTATTGTTAGACTGTTCGGATAAATGTGGAAATGTTGAAGAATTAGATGTGTCCAGATAATCAGGTTTATAATATTCAATGTTTGTGGAAAGCTAAGAATTAAATAATCGCCTGTTGCCTAAACTGAACGGGTGCCGCGTAAGCAATAATATCAGTTTGTATTTCAATGTTGACCATTTAAAAGCTACAAAAATGAAATAATTTAAATAAATTAAACTATTTGATGAAATACAACATAATCTGGATGACAGAAATCCCTGACAAATTTACCAAACATAGAATGTGAGCAACTAAACCATGGAATATTTGAAAACAATTAAATTTATCATAAATTCAATCAAACCACAACAGTGCATTCAAATAAAACCAATATTCATTTCCACCATCTCAGTTCACCTGAAACCCACAATAGATGTGCCATCTGGTGTTTATTCGTTCACTTGTACTTTTCTTTCTAAATTTGTTTTCCTGGTGAGCAATCCCTTAGCAGTGTTACATTTGCTTTCTTTTTTATTTTCATTGGCCCCATTTGGTCTTTATTGCAAATGTTTAATCCATCATTTCTCAATACAGAGGAAATTGCTCTAATGTTTGCCTATGGAGCTAAGATTGGACCCATCGCTAAATATCTGCTAAATATTTATCAATTTTATCTAGATGGACGCGTCATTGGGACGGTACTAATGTCTAATGTTCTAATGTACTAATGAAAAATTTGTCGATTGCTGTATTTATGTATGGGCCCAAATTAGGAGTATTTAGGCAGACATTACATCCAACTCCCCTATGTGTCGCCACCCACCGGTGGATCGTGGGCTGCACTCCGGTGGATCGCCAAAGTTTAGAAAACTTGCTCAAAATTTCAAACAAAATTTATCTGAATTTATAATTATGTTAGGATATTCACAATTGATTTTTTGTTTTGCCAGAGTAAACGTTTTGAAGTTCATGTTATTAAATATACGAAAATTAAAATAAATGTTCAACCAAATTGATTCAAACGTTCTCAAACTAATTCAAACATTTAAGCAGAATATAATTCTCTTTAATATTTTGTTATTTTAAAATCGTTTGAAAAGTTCATTTTGGTATTTTTAGGGTTATATAAAACAGCAAAAAAAGGTTATCTTCCATTTAATTCCACTTAATTAATGTTGGTATCCATGACAGATACGTATTTCGACTACAATGTGCAGTCTTCATCAGTGTCATTCCCACTAAAGAACTATTCAAAATCTAACCCCCTTAAGTACTCATCCCCTAGGTATAAAACTGAAGATCACAGGTATAAAAATAAAACCAAAGATTTAAGTAAACTAAAGGAGAAAAATCTATTCAACTCTCTAATAAGTAAAATTCCAAAGGCTTGGTTGCCATCAGCGTTGCCAGTATTCCAGATTTATCTGGATTTGCCAGATTTTCGGTCATCCGGCCAGATACACATACAGATCACGTATATTTCCAGATTTTTAAAATATGTTCCAGATTTTCCCAGATTTTTCAAACATGTTGCTTTAAAAATTTAATTGCAATTGTTTTACAATCTTATCAAAGAATAAAAACTACTACTTTAATTATTAAAGTCTTCAAATTTTTAGAAATATTGGGCCTGAATGTTTGTTTAGTTGGAATTTTAATTTAGACTGTTGAGGATTGAAAACAATAAATTGAGCCTTGGAAAATTTTTCTTTGGATCTAGACAACCATCAAGACGTTGAAGTATATTTGTTAGATTTTTAAAGAAAATTTTAAAGGCATCTGATAATTTTTAGCATTTTTCTGTACCTGTGAATATTGAGTTACAGTAGTCTAAATAACTTTGGAATTTTAAATTACCCTAGAATTTCAGAATTTTAAAGTAATTTCTAAAATAGTTTACAGTGAAAAGTGAGGCGAATCCTTTGCGAAACCAAAGGAGAATTTCAAGTTAATTCTGAGTAGAGTTCCATCCATCTTTGTTAGCTTCGTGGTCGTGCGGTGTCACCCGTCCTTCAGGCGTATTGTAAGTGCCACAAAGTGAGAGTTCGATTCCCGCTCCAGCCAGTGGAACTTTTTGCAACCTGAAAATTTTCCTACTGGTCTTCTGGGTGTTGTGTGTTGTCTGTTTTCTAGTGTTAAGTTTTCAGTCTGTGCAACCTCTAGTTGAAGACAGTGTCAGTTGTCTTTTAAAAACTCTGATGACAATTGCATGGAGATTTTGTGAAGAATGGAAATAGAATTCGGAATAGAAATCAAAGAAAGTTCTTAAGATGAAACTTAAGCATACGAATCGTGAGAATAATTTCAATGGAATTCTGTTTAATGTTTCTATGAAGATTCATTTTTATAAAATTTTAAGAAATTTAATCGGAATTATGCCAAAAGAACATCTGGCAATTTCTGGGAGACTTTCAATGCCATTTTAGCAAAGTATTTGAGTACTCAGCAAATACTGAAGAGGATTTCAAAACAATTCTGACCTTACCTACAAAGCAGCTCAAAGAGAATTATCGGATAAGTCTGAGAATAGTGTGACGGTCATTCTGAAGAGTGTGCCATGGAAATTATTAAGAATATTCTAAAGGAATTCTTTAGAGAAAGATGAAAACAAAATTTTGCAAATTCTTGGAAATTGAGTTTGGATATTATCAAGATTATTTCAGGGGAATCAATAAAAAAAGGATGATGCGATTCTAATGGAACTCTGAAAAAAAGGACGAAGATATTCTGTATAGAGTTCCAGGTAAATTCAGACTAAAAAAATCTGGGACACAGGAAATATATAAATTTCGCTTCCAGACTTTCATTTTAGTTATATCATAAAAATTTTCGTAATGGTAATGCAAACTGTTGAGTTACCTGTAGTTTAGGTAAACTGTGTGTGAGTACCACGATGTTAGGCTTAGATTCCCACTTCAGCCTGGTGAATTTTACTTTAAAATAAAATTGCCTACTGCCTTCTATGATGTCAAGAATTACATTGAAAGTCTGATCAACCTCAGAGTAATAATAGAATTTTTAGAACTATTAAAATCTTTAAGACATATTATGGTACTGCATCAAAAAGTAAGGATTACATCAACTATTAGTTAAAAAAATCCATCTTATGAAAGTTGCATGATTCTTTGCTTCGCATGCTTCTTAAAAAAGTTACAGTTTAAAAAGCAATTCCATAAATATTTTCTGCAGTATTTCACCAATGATTTAACTCAATTTTTGAAATGTTGTGTAATGGATATTTAAACTTTTTTGGCACACTGCTGGCTCATGGAAGCTAAAATCAAGAAGAAAGTAATGGCTTTTGGTTCATTACCATGTTTTCTACGAAGATCGAGTGATTTAGAACTACAAAAGGATGATTTTCCATGACTTTCAAGGTATTTTATAAATTGCTTCCAAAATGATAGCGGGGCAAAACGCCTGATTCATGATGCAATATGCACCACAACATTGGGGCAAGACGCACGACAACAATGGTCAAAACGCAACACAACATTGGGATAAAATGCACCCCATGGTAGACAAACCATAACCCCTGCAAGTAGATAATGCAAAGGGATGCGGTATTTCAAATGATTATTTCATTATGTTACATCAGAAATAAGGTCTCAAAATCTCAATAGAATGTTAAACTGTGATTCATCAAGTAAAATATCTAAAAAATATACGAAAAGTAAATTTGTTAAATTTTTTTGTGATATATGATGTTAAAAGCTTAATTTTCAGTCGATGATTTTAACAACTGCGTCCTGTTTTGCACAAAATGCTATTTTTTTAAAGGAATCAATAGAATCAATATATGATTTTATGATCAAGAATTATTTGTGAAACCTCCAGTTGAAAACAATCACAAACCGTTACCCGGAAAACGCATCTGAGGAAAAGTTATCAATAAGTGGGCATTTTACCCCAGGGGTGCATTATGGGCTGTTCTCCCTTACTAACTCTTGTCCGAGCGTTTATGGCTTATGGTTACAGCGCCATTAGTCGCCATCTGAAAAGAGAAGAGTGAAAGGATAAGGAGAAGGATAAAGGAAACATGATTATGTAAGATACCAACATCACTCTCACGGGCAGCATTCCGGCCAACCATCCGATCATCACATCAGTCAGCAGAGTCAACATTCTAGGCAACACCTCAATCAGTCCACCAGTCATCGCAGTCAGCATTCTGGCCATCAACCCAGTCGATATCACCCGATCGATATCACACCCAGTCAGCACATGTAAGCCACCAGTGTAAGCAGTCACGGAACCGAAGTCCATGATAAACCGCCAGCCTAAGCAACCTCAGGCATAGGCACACAGCTCCGAGTAAACAGCTACAGGAAATGCATCATAAGTAGTTGAACAGGTAGAAACCTTTTCATAATGCTCAAGCTGAATAAAGCTCACTTGATGTTTAGCGTAAGTTGTGAACAGTTCTTTTTAAAAACCTTAATCCGAAGCTCCCGGTCGTTATTTGAATACTCAAGGACCATGAAAAATATTTGTGATTAAGAATATATAATATAATAGGGGAAATGGCTCGAATGTTGGCCTATGGATCTACGATTGGGCCCATCGCTAAAAATCGGCTTTTTATCAATTGTATCTAGATTAACGCGTCATTGGGAAGGTAGTTATGGATATTTTTGGTTGCTATTGAAAATTTAGTTGATTGTTGAATTTATGTATGGGCCCAAATTAAGGACATTTAGGCCGACATTACATACATTTCAAAACGAGGGTAGTCACTACCCGAGTCTTGGCCTATTAACAAGGCATAAAAATGAACAAGGGCTAAAATAAGTTCCTTCGATTACTGAAAAATCCTGTTCTGTTGGTTTGAAGCTGTCAAACGGAACTAACTAAGTTTTGCCAATTGAACCTAAAGGCAGCTTGACATGTGTTGATGCAGAAGTCCAAATTGTAGACGGTCCGCTTGACGAAGGCCAACATGTACTAGTCCGGTTTGGGGTAGAGCTTGCACGGAATGTCTTCCCAGACAACCAGAAGTCGTATACCAGCGTACACATAGAATCGTAAATTGCTGCTGATAAAGTCAACATTGCATACAAGAATGAGATGCGCCGTATAATGTTTAGGTTAAGTTGCAAAAAATGCCAATTTGCAACCTATTGTCGATGATTTATTTTAGTATCGTACCGTATCACAAATAAGCTCGGATGAAATTGTAAGGTTTTTGAAACTGAAATTGTTGTTACAGACTAGATCGTAAATTATGTTTAATCAAATTATTGAAAATCAAGAGTCAATTAACTCGCATATCACTTTCCCAGATAATCAAAGATTGAATAAGAATTTGCACACTAGATTGCATTTGAGTTTTCTTCAAGATAAGACCAATAAGACTGTAAGAGCATTCCATATTGTTGCAATTCAAGTTGAAATTTGCTCTTTGAAAGATCATAAATGGTTTCACCTCTATATTGCGTGTCATCAACATATGTGGCTATTTATATAATAATAGATATAATTGTCATAGGATGTGAGAGAAAGGTGCCGTGGAATCTAAACCAACTCAAGATCCAATCGTGGACATAATCTGATGCTTTTCATCAACATCTTAATCTTTCCAAGTCCAAGTGGGCTTTTTGAAGCATATAATTTATCATTGATATAATCCTCTGTACTTACAAGTGTATGGTGTAGTGGATTCAGTTCTGGTTTCTGGATACAAAGCTGCAGGAATAGATATTTTTGTTTTATTGATATGGATGATCGTATTTCTGTTACATTGAAATCGGCAAAATCTTCTCTACTTTGGAACGTATATAGCAAATCTGCGCATCTTATACGATTTTTTTGGTTAGTATATCACTGTGATATACTAACTACTATACGGACCAAAATGCATTGTATGCATTGACAAGCCTTTTCCTGGTCAATCAGGTTCAGCGCTGCGATTTCTTATTTATGTTCAAGACTAAATTGGAAAATTTATTCTACAACTTTAAAAGTTAGTTGCCTCCCTAAGCATCCTTATTCTTTTTTTAATCTACATAATGTTATAAGACTTCCTGAATTTTCTTATTTAAGGTAACTTGATGATTATAATATAGCAAAGCATGTGTAAAAGGTTATTAATAGTATGTGGAATCGTAGATTAGAATGAAGATTCGCCCTTGGCCTAACTCCAACTGTCTGGCAGTGGCATTATGGATAAAATCATTTCTTATGAATGCAAGAAGCTTGAACCTGGGAGTTAGAAGGTGACAGCTCCACCGCAGCTACAATAGCCCATTTCAAGAACGCAAGCATTCCAAAGCTATTTTCCCGCTCCAATACATTATCAATGCAAATATGTACTGAAACTTTCAATCAAGCAGTAGTGCAATACTTGATTAACGCGTATTTAGTAAGTTTTGAAATGATCGTTTTTAATTAGATGGATATTTCCTATCGAGGACATAGGAACGAGAAGGTAAATCAACTTAGCTGAGCGTAACTACGCGTAGATTAGAACAGTCGGCACCACATGCAACGGATAAGAATTTGAAAATTTTCACTTAATGCACATCACTTCTGTACTTTCAAATTATCAATTTTAAAAAATGAAATTGTAAATTTATAACATTTTCACTAGAACGAAAACGACGCAGCAAAATAAAAACACGTCATTTTCGCAGCGCGGCCAACTGCGATCCACTATTTATTCTCTCCTCATTCTATCTACAAATCTTGCTTCTACTGCTGCTGATGTTCGTTGGTGCTTGGTCGGAAAAGAACTCTTCGTTAATTTGATGATTATGATATCCAGAGGCGTCACGTGCCTCATTTGTTTACCTGTGCACCTAACTTTGTTCGCTATAGTTTACCACCAGTGGTCCACCACCATGAATTCGAGGAACATATTCTCAATTAAGCATAATCACTACCTAACGTAACATTTGAAGGGCCTATCATCTTGTGTAAACAAAACTTGTACGGCCCTTTTCGCGTTAACCGAAGCAGGAGGAATTGCAAAACCTAACTAATTCTCGTTTTTATCACAAGGCTAACTCTTTCGACTGAAGTGTAATGAAGAATATCCGTCAAACACTTCCGAAAACATTATTTGATACAAAACAGTGTCAAAATCTAGAGAAAATTGATGTAGTCGCCTGGGTAGCAAACTTGAATTAATCAACTCTTAAGTCATCAAAACAACACTATCAGAATGAGCCAGGGGAAGCTCATAAGTTTTGACAGGCGCACCGGCGCAACCATCGGTAATTGAGAGATTTACAACTGTAAAGAGAGTGAAAGCGAGCTTTTGCGCTCTATTTCTCCATTACTCTCTTTGCCTGCAAGCAGATATCCAAGTGCACTGCGAGAAATGCACACTGTAGGCACCCATACATCACAAATTTTCTTCTAATTTAAACTCACACATTCAAACCGGTCTGCAAGTATGATAAACGTCCAAAGCGTACCAGACTACTGTTTCCGTGTTGCTCCCGTTTGACGCGTGACTGCTGAAAATTACAATTACAACTAGTGGTGCAAACCGCCATGTATCGTGGAAAATTTGTGGTATGTTTCAAGAGGTGATAGAAGGTCTGTTTGGCTTACATCAGGCATTTGACCATTCACAAACTTGCCACCCGCCACCCAAAAAAGATCGCATTTAGGTGCAATATTTGACGAGTTTTGTCATGGTAGTAATATCGACGTGCTTAGAAATCAATGCATTAGGGATTAGGCAGACCATCCGAACTGAATTTAATCATTTTTGAAGCAATCCATGGTCGAAAATTTAATTGAACCCCGCTATAAAATTGTGTATTGATGGTCACATGTGGTCTGGAGTAAAGAAGTACATACAGCTATAATGTAACCATCAAATCTATAAAAATCTGAACGCATTTTTTTTTTTTTAATTATTTAAACCTGTGTCGTGCACAGGTTGCACATGTGGACGCAACGCCACTGATGATATCTTACTAAATAATGGAAATCTCTAATCCACCTCATCAATCATAACCCATGCTTTATTAAGTTCCTGCACTTGTGATTGTAATCTAAAATTAAACGTTTTTCAATTACTTTTGACTTTAACCTCTATTCATTATGTCTTAGCTCGACCCAGGTGACACCTGCTCAGTTACTTCCTCTATGTCGCACCACAAAAATATGCATGGGTATGTCCCAATAGAAGCACGCCACAGTGGAAATCCCGAGCCATAGTTCAAACACTTATCCCAAATAAAAATGAAGCACATATAAGATTAGTTACAATACCATGATCAAAAATGGTGATTAACATTGTTCCCTGAGTAATACTTCAATGAAAACAACAATGAAAGCTTGTCACGCAAATAGAAGGAGCACTGTTGGGCACTTTCGGAAATATTTCAATAGTATAATTCCCTTGCAAACCCAAATAAATCTATCTGCGTAAACATAAATAAAATCAGAGTGATTTGCGAAAAACCCGCCAGTATCGCACCCAACTTCAGTGGCTATACGTAAGCGTACTACAACGCACTCAAACAAAGGAGTAACAAGTGTGATACTATCACTGCAAGACTAGATCTTTGGTTCTCTCATGCAGTGGTTCGTCAGAAAGGGGAAGCTTAGTAATCCCCATCGCCTGCCCATGGCGCCATTCTATCGCGGCATGAGCCAGCAACGCCAGTCATAAACCTACCGTCTCCAACACTCCACTATAAAGCATGAAATTAAGCAACAAGGTGCAAAAACTAGTCAAGGGGAGGGACGTCGTGCTTACTGATCTTATTCAATCAATTTCTGGATAGAAACAATGTTCCATGCATTATTTTTCAAAGCGTCGACATAAGTTTTATTGTGGCACTGGAAGAGTTCAGTTATTTTTTTTTTTATTTTCTATTAATCGGCCTCCGGTTCTATCACAGCAATGCAGCCCTAAATTATGTGTATCTCTTAAAATTCTGAATAGATAATTCTGAAACTCCCTGGTCAGCGGAGCCAGAATCAATAATAACAAAAAACATATCTCCAGATGTTTATTTAACAAATGAGACTACAAGTACCATCTTCTATAATATTTACTCAAATGATAAAGTTCTTAACATGGGCTCAGAGCAAATGTGGAACTGTTCAAATGCAACGTAATTCAATTAAAACTCACGTATTATCTCTGAAGAGTGTCATTAGCTGAAGAAATTATGGTCCGCATATTTCCCCTTCTTGTGCTACTTTCAATAATAGCATTAGCATTGGTAAGTAAAACCATAGTCATAGCTGCCATTAACGAATTAATATTCGCACAATTTTTACAGGCTCAAAAATCGTTCTTCGAGCTTTGCGCCCATGACTTCTACAATCGGGATAAGCCCAATGAGTGCAAGTTGAAAAACTATGAATTCAATCACAAAATACCGAGAATAAAGCCCTTTATTGATTGTGTGTTCATGGGCTACAAGTGGGTACCGATTCATGGACCAAGTAAGGTCCAAACCGATAAAATGATAAGTGACCTGAAAGCAAATGGATTAAAAAATGAAAACGATGCCCAAAAAGTGGTGGCCAATTGTGAGAAGAAGTCCGGAAAGAATATTAGCGCCGTGGATTATTTGCTGTGTTTGTACAAGAATCCGAAAACAAAGGCTGGGATCATGAACTGGTTGAAAGCAAAGGATGGGAAATTTTTCAAAAAGTGTTAAATGTTATCAAACTATGATTTTTTTTTGGGAGTTCATTTCAATCAATATTGATTAATTTGATATAGGTAATAACATTAATAGCCAACTAATTAAAATTACTGAAATAAATTAAACTGTGGAATTAAATGCAATGACTGGAATCTCTGAAATAAAATTCTAAGTTCCATAAAGAATCTTATGACGGAATTGTTAGCGGGTGCTATTTAACCCACTAATTACATTGCCACCTTCTCAGTTGACCTAAGCCCCACCATAGATATGCCACCTGGTGTTAATTCGCTCGTTGTAATTCTTCTTTTTACCTTGAAAATAGTGATAGTACTTCGAAAGGGTACTAAAGCCGTTGGTTCCAGCCCATGTGTGTTGAATGGGTGCGATATCTACACATGTGTGGAAGTTGGCTCCCTGCCATTCGATTGCCGTCACTGGATAGGAATCAATATCCATCGGTGAATTGCGGAACAGAGACCAACGAATAAAGAAATCAAGAAGAAAAAGAAGAAGAAGAAGAAGAAGAAGAAGAAGAAGAAGAAGAAGAAGAAGAATAGTGATATTTTCAAGCTGGAAAGCGCTAGATTCAGTGCTTGGTGTTGTTTGAATTTTCTCGCTGTTGTAAAGATTTTAGGCTAAACACATCCAAAATTAGGCCGTGTGGAAGCTGGAACGGTTGAAACTGTTCGATCCGACTACAAATAAGTTTGTGGTGTAGCTCTGTTGATGTGATTGCTCGCTAACGATCCATTTATGCTTATCGATTTTTAAACGTTCAGCAGCCTGGCCCAGTTGGTGTTCAATATAACGTTTATAAAAAGTGCAACGGATTGAATCATATCGCAGGGAAAGACTTCAAAAATACGTTGGAAGAACTTCCTCAATTGGAAGCCGTTTTACAGAGTTAGTTACAAAGCTAGAAGGACATGTATCAACCATAGTAAACTGTACCATTTGAGTTTTTTTTTCTCGCTTTGACACCTTGAGTCATTCGTGACTTTCCAGGGGATGTGCTTTGACCCGATGCCTTTAATAAGAGAGGTCAATTAGCACTGTGGATGTGCTCAAATAACACAAAGTTGAGAGCTGGCGTATAGTCCAAATAGGGACGTAATAAAACCATTAGAAGAAGAACATACACACTAAGTATTCGCTTATAAATTTACTAAGATAACAAGACGAAACAATCTCTAGGATAATGGGCGCACTCTCAATAGGATAAAACTCAGGATGAACTCTGGAGGAACTGAGGAATAACTCAATAGAATCTTTGCTGATTTCTTGGGAACTAATAAAAAGTTTTTTAATGTAACTACTAAAGCAGCGATGGACAAGTTTTTAAATACTCACTTTGATTCGCTAACCATTGCCTTAGTGAATTTCGTGAAATATCGCTGACTGGAATAGTCAAACCAAGAGTATTGAAATAACTATAAAACATTATTTGGTATCGCTCTTCTTACGTACTAACTACACCGACCTCACCCATCAAATATACGACATACTGCAACAGCACTTGGATACATTTAACTAAAAAATAATGACAATCACATCAACAGCAAACTTCAAACTGTACATGAAATCGATACCATTGTTCTACACCAGACTGTGTCAAACCTATACAACTCGCAGCCTGGCGCCAGTTTCCACAGATTAGCTTCCGTTTTCCCAGCTTTACCACATCGAACGACGCCAATCTAGCCGACCCTCTCTGGCAGCAGCCTCCAACTCCGCAGCACTGTAACCTTAAACCCGAAAAAGCGCCATCCAAGAACGGCTGCAAGACACGCGCCAGCTCCAACCAGCTGGAATCGGAAAAGCTGCTAAACCACAAACGCTAAATCAAATTAAACTCATACGCTGCTTCTCTGCTCTGGGTTGTGAACATGCACGGCTTTGGAACCTACTAGTTAGAAGCAAATGTACACATAGAGTGCAGAGGGGACCAAAACAAACCATTTGTACCGTAAGCCACCTAGAACGGCACTTTGACAGTGCACCGTATATCACCCGCACGGGATTTGACTTTTCACCTCGCCTCTCGTCGCAGCCAGAACAACGCCCAAACAACAACGGTTCGACGTGCGTCGTAAAGATTGGTTTTATGTTCACGCATCTCGTACGCTTAAATCTCCCTTGCATTCAGTAACTACATGATTGGTGCACAGAAAGTCAAATTTTGCTAGACGGGGAGCCACGATACCTATGCACCAACTACATTTCCCACACCTTCTTCAGAAGATCCATACTGACACTGAGACCCAATCGGAGATTCGATCTTGTTATGTGGACTCCCTACTCGAGCGATTGAGAACACATTAGAAGGGGCAGCCCGTCACAGTCGACAACCAGCGGAATCTTGTAGGCTATAAAATTCACAAATGTTTTATATATGTGACCCACCTTCCCCTTCCGAGACGCAATATGAATCCTGGACCAAGTGTCTCGAGTCTCGACCTCCGTCCGTCGAGTCGGATTTCGCTCACCCGCACCAAGGTGTACGTACATAATCTCGGAATTTATTCCCGTCGTAATGTAACTTGTCACTTCGAACGCATTGAGTCATATAGGTATAAAATACGACACCTCTGCCCAAAACCGGGACGCTGGCTGAAACCGGCTCGTAAATAATTTCTCGTTATCCTCCCAAGCTGGAGTGCACGATCTCCCAGAGAAACCACGCCGAACAATCAATCCCACAAAATTCCAGCTCAAATCCGAAGATATTTCAAATTGGCAGATTCCCCTTTCTCACCGTATCGACCAACGATGCACTTGAAAGGGGTTCAACATGCCACCCAGTCGTCGGAAATAAAAATCATTTTTTATTTCTATTTTCCCAGAAATAAATAACCCATCCCGGTGATGTTCGACAAGGGAATTATCCGTGTCTTCCCTCCGGGTACTGAGTAGCAAGATCGATTCCATTTTTCCAGCCAATTGACGGTTGCTTTCGGCGCTCGCTCAATTGGCCTATCATAATTCAACTCACCCAACGCGGAAGAGTTGAACGCGGCTTCATTTTTGGTTTGGATTTTTCTTCCTTCGAGGTTCGGAGATGTAGGAATACAGAAATATACATTTGGGAATTACCAGCGACAATTACCTTTGTAGGCAACCATGCACGACGCAACGGTGACGGGGGGGGGGGAGAGATGCAGCAGTGTTATTAATGATCTGTCGTAAATCGTCATCTTTATGATGTTTCGTCACTGTTTAAGATGTTGTCATGTTGTTTTTCCTACTTCTTTGGAAGATTGATGACTGGCTGCCACTGGCACTGCCACTTTTGGGTATATTGATCAATTGAGGGAGATGATTTCCACGAAATTAGTAAGATTGAAACATTACGATTTGGGAGAGCAATATTTACAGGAAGCAAGATGTTCACTCATTTAAACAATTATATATCCTGAGTGGTGCATGGAGCCAACGTGAAAAATGGCATCCTTTGGATTAAAACAAGTAGAAGGCGACCTGCGGACCCTTCGCAGACTACGAGGCTGGCGAAGTGTGGCCATGGATCGAGTAGAGTGGAGACGACTTCTTCGGACATCAGAGGAAATCAAGGCCTTAGCCTGATTGGTACGATTCACCTTGACCTGGACTCATTTCAAATTTTGGTCGATCTCTTTTACTTCTTTATACATAGTGTTGTCTTAGAGGTCGACCCACCTCCACTTACGTTCTAAAACTTCTGATGATACCGACTTCTGATAGCATCCAGTTGTGAGGCCACCAAGCAGGAACTATATACCGCAGACATTACATCAGTTGATGACTTGTAGGATTTGAATGTTCTCAAATGACGAGCACATGAATACAACATCAATGAGCTTCGTAGGCTAGTTTATTTGGCCACAAGTTCAGGTGATCTTGACGATATTCCTAATATTCCTTTCATGCCAATTTATAGAAACCGTATAAGATGTGGGACATTTAGACGCGTAGCAACACAAAATATACCCTGAGGCTGTGCTCGAAACTTACTTAGGTTTTCTAAACATTTGTTCAAAATATTCTTAACTGACACCAATTGTATGATTAATTTGCCTCATGAAGGAAAAGTTCGTGAGTGATTGTGTAAGAGTGCTTGCAGCCACTTTTTCGTCTTTCGTTGGCGTTGGAATAAATATATTTACTACGTCTTCAGCTATGCTGCACAGACTGTGAATCGCTTTCATAACTATTTTAGCTGTCTTATTCTAGTTTTAAAACTATTTCTACTCATATTGAAGTTGGAAAGTTCGGCATCATTCAATAAAAACATGGTTTTGACGGCACACGGTGTGACGTCTAGAAGACCAGAATAACTAACGTTGGTATGAGCGTCGCGCTGGACCGTAGAAATTTGCTATTGCAGAAGATTAGGGCAGACAATCCGGTTACTTAGAATATCGAATGCAAGATATGCATATTTTCGTGCGCTTAATTAATAACTCCTTTATCATGAAATTAAGAGATATGGTGTCTTCAAAGAAGTGTTTCAATATGTTACTGCGCTTCTTTTGATGTTTTAGTTAAAAGATTAATCCCCCTAAAAGTGAGATCGATAATTTATTTTTTCAACTATTCAAGATATAGGGTTGGTGTCTTCGACAAAGTTGTATAAAATTTCTTCACAAAGAACTTTGCTGAAGACGTTTAATTAGTATCTTTTTAACTTTTCAAGATATGTGACGTTTATTTCCGACGGTCCCTCAAAAATGTTTTTCTCATCATAACTTTTTGGTCTACATTTTTACGGCTTTGCCATGTTGTAGTAAGTTGTAGATAATAACAAAATACACAATATTGTATCACACCGCATTGCAGTATATTCTGTAGAAAAAAAAGTTGTTGGAGTTTTTGTAGATTTTTAGACCATAATTTGAAAAATTGTAACTTAGCAGGAGGCACACCCAGACAACCAGAATGCACGTATATTCAGAGTTGTTTTCACGATATAAAAACATATATACAAACCAACAAATCGTATAGAATGCAAAGAAATGGCTTATACGTACAAAAGTGGAGGCCATATACGTGCAAATTTTAATTTAATTTTAAGCGAGTAGATTTAACATCATATGCGATTTAATCTGTAATAACAAATTCACTTTGAAAAGTCTTACGATGTTATCCGATTTGATTTGTGATACAATACGACGGAAAAATGAATCTTCGCATATAGGTCGGAAATTTGTATTCTATACGATCTAACTTAAACATAATGCGAAGCATGCCATTCTTATATGCGATTTTGACTTAAACTGTAGCAATTTACGACAGTGTCTGCACATTAACATTAACATTGTAATAATCATTGTATGTAGTCTACGCTGGCTTGACGAAATGGAAATAAATTGTTATACGACTTCTGGTTGTCTGGGCAATACCAATGGTGCATCTGAAACTTTAAGAAATTTACTTCAAAATGATAGCAAACATCTGTGAATGTAAGCTTTTGGAAGGTATTTTTCGTGTTAAAACTTCTTCTTCGTTAAAGTAAAAAAAAAAAACGGCACGCTAATTGGGCTCAATTTAATTAAATTTAACTGATAATAAAAGTATTTCAATATGTCTATTTCATGAATTGCTGTCGTCCTCGCCTTTGGTTTCGTTGTCGTTCTCGTCGTCATTCTCACTATCGTAAGAAAAACTTTTCTAAAGACTTTTCGCGTCCTCCGATAGTGATTTTTTGATTTTCTTCGGCCATCCTCGAATACTTGTGATCAATGGATCAGAAGACACTAGTAGCATGTTCAGAAGATCACGATTGGTAGCTTGTCTTGAATGCTTTCGGATGTTAAGTTCTCGGTATCTGTTGGATGGTTAAAAATATTTCAATAAAAAAATTACATCATGAAGCTTATTTATCTTTATTTCTTGCCTCTTGCGCTTCTTCTGAGAGTTGTCCGATTGGTACCATAAAATGGTCAATTATGGAAGACCCATGTATAAGAATCTTATGGACACTTGCTGGGAGATATTAGTTTAGTAATGTCCGCTACTTGTTCAGCGTTCGCAAAAAAAAATTCGAGCTAAATTTCCATTATTCGATGTTCCAGATCCACCAGATCGTGGTTGATCCACATTCATACCCAATTCTACCTTCAAACGCTGTTGGATTTTATTTTTCTGTTCTAGCATTTTCTGTGTATCTTCTCCGCGGGACTGCCATTTCCTCGTTTCAATTCAATATGCAACATTCATAAAATACTCGAAATATCTAATCCATGTCCGCGGCGAAAACACATATCTTGAAGCTGCAACGAGTTCAATACCGTTGCCTCCGAATCGCGCTTGGCTGTATGCACTCGACGCATACGATGAGCCTCGAAGTACTCGCAGGTGTTCTACCACTGACAGATCGTTTCGCGGAACCGTCCTCTCGGTTTCTTATCCGTTGTGAAGTAATGAACCCATTGGTAATAGAAAACTTTGAGAAGCTGCTCGACAGAAATCATCAAACAAGATTCATGAGTCTCTATTACGAGTACATGACGCTGGAGATTGGCCCTTCTTCATTCAATTCCTCTCGTGTTTGCCTCCAAGACTTTTATAGTTCCTCTGTAAATTTTGATCTGACCATGTTGCAAGAAATCCATGGAATACCAGATCACCATCGGTCGATGGTTGTTCCCTTAATTTTTGCAAACAAGTACCACCATGTTAGTAACAATAAGAGTTTTTTCACAGATGGGTCAACTATAAACGCTTCCACTGGATTTGGAGTATTCAACGAATTTCATAGCGCCTCTTATAAACTGCAGAAACCATGCTCAGTATACGTTGCGGAACTCGCAGCTATATTTTACGCAGTAGAGCGAATTGCCTCACTACCTTCTGACCATTATTTCATTTTTACGGATAGTCTTAGCTCATTGGAGGCTATTCGTTCAATGAGGCCGATGAAGCACTCCTCGTATTTCCTGACCGAAATCCGAGCTAAATTGAGTACTTTATCTAGCTGCTCCTATAATATCACCTTAGTTTGGGTCCCATCTCATTGCTCAATTCCGGGTAATGAGAAAGCGCACTCGCTAGCTAAGGTGGGCGCTATGGAAGGCGATATTTTTGATCGACAAATCGCCTTTGCGGAATTTTTTCAACTACCCGTCAGCACGTCCTCACCAACTGGCAACAAAAATAGAATGAGAGTGATCTGGGAAGATGGTTACATTCTATTCTCCCACAGGTGTCGAACAAGCCATGGTTCAAAGGATTGAACATGAGCCGTGACTTTATACGTGTCATGTCAAGGCTCATGTCTAATCACTGCTCGTTAGACTCGCATTTCTTCCGAATCGGGCTCGCAGGCAGCAATTTGTGCGCTTGTGATAGTGGCTATCATGATATTGACCACGTACTTTGGTCATGCACCCTCCATTGTGTTGCTAGATCCGAGTTATCCGCATCCCTCAGGGCCCGAGGAAAACAACCTATGCGGCCCGTTAGAGATATCTTGACGAGCCGAGATCTCGAATATTTTAATTTAATTTATGTGTTTTTAAAACGGATCGATCTAAGGATTAAGTAGTTAGTGTCATCTTGTGTTCTCTCAAGTTGCTAGGTCTCCATCGGTGTTTGTTTTTTTCTCCAGTATGTCGCTTAGTTCAAGATCAAGAGCACATTGCTCTAAAAAACCTTGTGTTCTCAATCCCTACCCTGCAACCCGTTTGTTACAATTTGTTACCCCTAACCTCGAGAAAGCCGCGAGTAATCAGCCCCCGCTTTACTAACGTTAGTTTTAAGTAATTTTGTACCCAAACGATGAATATCGGCTCCGCAAAGCTACGGCAAATGAGCCTGGAAAAATAAACGCATTAAAAAAAATCTAATCCATGCGTGCAGAGGACATAATCAATACTGAAATGCAGTCTCATTCTCTTTACGATGTTGAACTTTGTCTATATCAATCATTTCTGTAGGCAATGCTAGGCAGACAAAATATCTTTGGGACGATTTTGTCCCAGTGAGTGCAGAACAAATCTTCCCGTCCACCATAGTTATCAACATACTGTACCGAACCCGTATGTCCCGTCCATATTTCGTAAACTCCGTTGGCAACAGTTTCTCAATTTGCTCTTCAATATATTCTTTCTCTCGAATGGCAAGCTCAGCAGTTTCGGCCATTATCTGTATCCTTATCGGCCGGCACAGCCGAGTTGATGATGCCCGAGGATTTGGAAAGTATGTCTTCCCATTCGTTTCGGCAACTATGGGAACTAGTGACTCATCTGGGAAGTTATCCAAAGTTTCTTCGTTAGCATCGACGATTCGCTCCAACGTGTGGTCAAGAAGCTGTTGTAGTTTTACATTCACACATGTGTCACTGACTATAACACAGAAAAAAAAACTTAATTTTAAGCTATATTTAGTATAAATATAACTAACTTTTAAACATCTGCGTATTGTTTTCAAACAAATTTCCATGTTTTCATTCAAATTGCAGATGCTTGCAAGTTACAGAAATATTTACATGATTTTTTTTATACCGTGTCTATAGTTTTCATCCTTTTACCCCCACAGACTCGTTTCGCGTGACCTTTTCTGGTTCAGCCCTTCCTCAGTATATCGAGCTGGGAAAACTTCGACTACCTGTGCGCTTGTTCGTTCCCCGGGTCATGAACTGCCAAAACTGTAAGCAGTTGGGACATACGGCGTCCCACTGTGGCAGCAAGGCACGCTGTTCCAAAGCACGAGGATGGCGCCTGCACAGTCACTGCACCAAAATGCGTGTACTGTAAGGGAACTCCTCATGGTCTCTCGTCATGCCCGGTGTACAAACAACGCGGGGAGAAATTACAACGCTCACTCAAGGAACGTTCCCGGCAGTCTTTTACGGAAATGCTTAAGACGGCCACGCCATCGACCAACGACAAAAATCCATTCTCTCTTTTGTCAGATGACGAGACTGACTCTGACTTAGCTGAGGAGGGAACTTCTTTCCGTTTTTCTGCACGGAAACGAAAATGCATCCGTTCGCGGAAAGTTGCAGATCAAGAACCCCAAATCAGCTTGCCCAAATCAAGGAGTGGTGGAAAAAAAAGAGACTTCTACTCCTCCTGGGTTCCAAAGAACTGACTATACCCACGATTTTCCACCTCTCCCGAGGACATCCAAAACCCCTGATGTCCCATTTTTAAGAACAGAAGCCCCTTCTTCATCTGGGTTGTTCTCATTTGATAAAATTGTGGACGATATCCTCAAGTACCTCAATATTTCTGATCCTCTCAAAAGCATTGTTCTGGCAATGCTTCGTTCTGTGAAGACCCTCTTGAAGCAATTGACATTGAAGTGGCCCCTCCTTGCAGCAATCATTTCCTTCGATGGATAATTTTCCAAACGAGGTGGGGGATTTGATCACTGTTCTACAGTGGAATTGTCGAAGTCTTATTCCTAAATTAGACGCATTTAAGTTTTTAGTTCACAATAATGATTGTGATGCATTTGCTCTTTGTGAAACTTGGCTCTCTTCAGATATTGATCTTCCTTTTTATGATTTTAACATTATTCGACTGGATCGTGAGGATTCGCGTGGAGGAGGGGTACTTTTGGGGATCAAAAAGTACCATTCCTTCTATAGAGTGAATCTTCCACAATTTCCAGGTATTGAAGTTGTCGCATGTCAGGCTATTATTAAAGGTAAGAGCCTTTGTATTGCTTCTGTTTATATTCCTCCTAGAGCCGTTGTTAATCGAAAACAACTTTCAGATATATGTTCAGTACTTCCTGCTCCACGGTTGATTATGGGAGATTTTAATTCCCACGGTACAGGCTGGGGGGAACTGTATGATGACAACCGTTCTACTATGATATATGACCTCTGTGATAACTTCAATATGACAATTCTTAATAATGGAGAAGTAACACGTTTGGCTGGTCCATCCTCAAATGGAAGTAAATTAGACCTCACACTTTGCTCTAACTCATTATCGTTGGATTGCACGTGGAATGTGATCCAAGATCCCCACGGTAGTGTTCACTTGTCGATCAAAATTTCGATTGCCAGTGGGTTCAATCCGTCGGAATCCGTTAACGTCGCGTACGACCTCACCCGTAATATCGATTGGACAACGTTCAAGACCGCGATAGAGGGAGCCGTGTCGTCGGTAGAAGGGCTTCCACCGTTCGAGGAATATAACTTCCTCTCCAATCTGATCTTGGACAGCGCGCTTCAAGCTCAAACTCGGCCGGTTCCTGGAACGTCTTTCCGTAGGAAACCTCCTTCCCCTTGGTGGGACCAGCAATGCACTGAGGTTTATCGAAAAATGTCCGACGCGTTTAAGCTTTTCCGGAAACGTGGAACACCCGTGAATTTCGAAGCGTACTCTTCTCTTGAACGCGAACTCAAGAACCTCATCAAAGCCAAGAAACGCGGATACTGGCGGCAATTCGTGGACGGATTATCGCGCGAAACGTCGATGAATACGCTTTGGAACGCGGCGCGAAGGATGCGTAACCGGTCTTCGAACAACGAGAGCGAGGAGTACTCAGATCTTTGGATTCTCAAGTTCGCGTGAAAAGTATGTCCTGATTCCGTGCCGGCACAGATGATTCCTCGCGAAACGACGAATTCGGTAGACGAGATCAGCCAGCCTTTTTCAATGCTGGAACTCTCACTCGCGCTCCTTTCGTGTGGCAATTCGGCTCCGGGGGCTGATAGAATCAAGTTCAACTTGTTGAAGAACCTCCCAGACGTCGCTAAGAGGCGCATGTTGAACTTGTTTTGTCAGTTCCTGGAGTTCAATATTGTTCCAGATGATTGGAGGCGAGTGAGAGTTATAGCCATTAAAAAGCCTGGAAAACCCGCGTCAGATCATAACTCGTATCGTCCCATCGCGATGTTATCGTGCATTCGAAAATTGTTGGAGAAAATGATCCTTTTTCGCCTCGACAAATGGGTTGAGACGAACCACCTACTCTCAGATACTCAATTTGGTTTCCGTAGGGGTAAGGGAACGAACGACTGTCTCGCGTTGCTTTCCACAGAAATCCAGTTGGCTTTTGCTAAAAAAGAGCAAATGGCTTCTGTGTTCTTGGATATTAAGGGGGCTTTTGATTCAGTATCGGTTGAAGTCCTTTCAGACAAACTCCACGCTTGTGGATTGTCTCCATTAATTAATAACTTTTTGTACAATTTGCTGTCAGAGAAACATATGAGCTTTTCTCATGGAAACTCTACAGCTTCTCGATTTAGTTACATGGGTCTCCCCCAGGGCTCATGTTTAAGCCCCCTTTTGTACAATTTCTATGTCAGAGAAATTGACAATTGTCTAAGTGACAACTGCACGTTGAGACAACTTGCAGATGATGGCGTAGTTTCTATGACAGGGCTCACAGGGGTCAACCTGCAAGGACCCTTACAGGATACCTTAGACAATTTGTCTACTTGGGCTATCCAGCTAGGTATCGAATTCTCCACGGAGAAAACTGAGTTGGTCGTTTTTTCTAGGAAGCATAGCCCAGCATAACCGAAGCTTCAACTTTTGGGTAAGCCGATCACTCATTCCATGTCTTTCAAATATCTTGGGGTCTGGTTCGATTCCAAATGCACCTGGAGATCCCACATTGAGTATCTGAGACGAAAATGCCAACAAAGGATCAATTTTCTCCGAACAATTACCGGAACGTGGTGGGGAGCTCATCCGCAAGATCTTCTAACGTTGTACCGGACAACGATTTTATCGGTTTTGGAGTACGGTAGTTTTTGCTTCCAGTCGGCGGCTAAAACTCACATCATCAAACTGGAACGTATCCAGTATCGTTGTCTTCGTATCGCGTTAGGATGCATGCACTCGACTCATACGATGAGTCTCGAAGTGTTGGCGGGCATATTGCCACTATCGGATCGGTTTTCGGAATTGTCCCTCAGGCTCCTCACCCGTTGTGAAGTTATGAACCCACTGGTAATCGAAAACTTTGAGAAGCTTCTTGAGCTAAACCCTCAAACTCGTTTTATGTCATTGTACTACGTGTACATAACTCAGGATGTCAGCCCTTCACAGCATAATCCCCATCGTGTATGCTTCTCCGACTTCGGCAATTCAGTTAGTTTTGATTTATCTATGACGCGGGAGATTCGTGGAATCCCAGAACATCATCGTTCCATGATTGTTCCGTCAATTTACGCTGCAAAGTTTGGCCAAGTTGATTCTGCAAGATCGTTCTTCACAGATGGATCACTAATAGAGTCGTCCGCTGGTTTTGGTATTTTTAACGAATTTCATAGCGCCTCTCGAATGCTTCAAGCTCCTTGTTCCGTATATGTTGCTGAACTGGCGGCAATATACTATACGCTAGAAACGATCGCCTCACTTGCACCAGATCACTATTTTATTTTTACGGATAGTCTCAGTTCTGTCGAGGCTATTCGATCCATGAGGCCGGTAAAGCACTCCTCGTATTTTCTCATGAAAATACGAGAGCTTCTGAGTGCTTTATCTTTAAGATCTTTTGTCATCACCTTTGCATGGGTCCCATCTCATTGCTCGATTCCGGGCAATGAGAAGGCGGACTCACTTGCTAAGGTGGGCGCTATGCAAGGCGATATTTACGATCGACAAATCGCCTACAATGAATTTTTCTTCATTTATCGTCAACAGTCGCTCGCCAGCTGGCAAAATAAATGGAGTGAAGGGAGTTTGGGACGATGGCTATTCTCGATCATCCCTAAGGTGTCGAAGAATCCTTGGTTCAAGGGGTTGGATGTGGGTCGAGACTTCATTCGTCTGATGTCTCGCCTCATGTCCAATCACTATTCGTTAAACGCTCACTTGTTTCGTGTTGGGCTGGGAGACAGCAATCTCTGTGAATGTGGACAAGGTTACCAAGACGCCGATCACATCCTTTGGTCTTGTGCTGAGCATCGTGGAGTCAGATCTGAGCTGTGCGATTCCCTTCGGGCTCGAGGTAAACAACCTAATGTTCCAGTTCGGGATATTTTGGCTAGACGTGATCTGGAGTTTATGAAACTCATATATGTTTACTTTAAGAATACTAACCTTAGATTGTAAGTTTGATTAACCTTGTGTTTAGTTTGTGTATTGTGCGTGTAGTTTTTTTTTTTATGTTTGTTTTCAAGATGAATAGAAATAAGTTCATGTTTTAGGATTAATTAAATATTTACATAATAAATCATATTTCAAACCTCCTTCTCCCTTTCCCCATCCAAAAAATTGTAAATCTCCACTAACCTCGAGACGACCGCGAGTAATCGGTTCAATTCCTTTAACTCTAGATTTAAGACATCATTCATGTATAATGCAAATGATAACTCGGCTCTGTAAAGTTTATTCGATTGAGCCTGTACAAATAAATTAATAAAAAAAAAAAAAAAAAATTTATAGAAACCGTATAAGATGTGGGACATTTAGACGCGTAGCAGCACAAAATATACCCTCACGCTGTGCTCAAAACTTACTTAGGTTTTCTAAGCATGTGTTCAAAATATTCTTAACTGACACCAATTGTATGATTAATTTGCCTCATGAAGGAAAAGCTCGTGAGTGATTGTGTAAGAGTGCTTGCAGCCATATATTCGTCTTTCGTTGGCGTTGGAATAAATATATTTATTACGTCTTCAGCTATGCTGCACGTCCTAAGGCTATACAAGTGTGACCAGTAGACTGATGCAAATTTTGACATTTTCGCTCCACAGTGCTCATACGGTTCCAAATCGGGTCCTGATTAGTCTCCCAAAATTTGAACTCATTTGCAAAGAAACTGACTTGGCACAAACCATTTGAAGTTTGCATGGAAATTACTATGGGAAATCAAAACTTTTTGTTCATTGTCTTCTTACCTTTTTCCATATTGCACTGTTCAAAAATTCAAAAGCTTTACTTAAGGAAAATTTTCTCAGCTTCAACTTAGCAGAATAGAGTTGTTGAGCCAAACGTCTAATAAAATAGTTATTAATTGTTAAAGAGATTGATAATCTTATGGCATGATCAAGCAGCTGTTTTGTGAGCAACACTGTCCCCCTTATTCTGCGAGTCACGTGACTCTCTCTCACCGGTGAGGTGACAATTGTCACCTCGTGTGAGGTGACTCTCCATGCAAATCAAATGGAGAGTCACCTCACACGAGGTGACTATTGTCACCTCACCGGTGAGAGAGAGTCACGTGACTCGCAGAATAGGGGGGTGTATCTTGCAGTGTGACATAGTAGCCATGATTTTTGTGCTCTATTCCAAGCGCCAGAAACACCAATGTTGCCTGCTGAACAGTTGATTGAGCATAATCGTAAGACATTAGTGGCTTGAATTATTGATAACTTTTGATGCTTACATTATTTTGAAAAGTGGTCAAGGACAAAGTTGTAGCTGAGAAAATTTTCTACGAGCTCAGTCATCATTTTTTAAAGCAGAGCGATATGGTAAATTGTTAGATGGATATGAACAAAAAATTTGGTTTTCCTATAGTAATTTCCATATAAACTTCAAATGGTTTGTGCCAAGTCAGTTTCTTATCGAATGAGTTCAAATTTTGGGAGACTAATCAGGACCAGGCTTCCGGAAATCTCACGCGTACACAAATGCGACAGCGAGCTGTGAGACGGAGCGTCGCATGACTCTCAAATCCATGGTGTGCTACATTATTGTACAAAAGAGAGACCAGAACGATGCGCGCGACAAGCTACACGCTCTCAACAAATTCGAGCGTTTCAATTTTTGTTTGTCTCATCGCATTGCTCTCTCAATGCGACGCATGTATTCAATCACATGCGACTGTTTCATTGAAACATCTCAATGCGCTCTCTCAGGGCGCCATCGCCGTGCGCTGTTTCGCATGCTTTGACTCTCGCGGTCCCATCATAAGTGATGTTGTCGGGTGACGAAATAAGGGACTGCAAGGGTTTGTTCACAGAAGACTTGTGGCCCTTTGCACATGTGAATTTTGAAATGGGGTAAAGTTTTTAGATGGTTCCAGAAATATCTTCTAGTATAGATTCAAGCAGACTCAACTCATGGTTCCAGAGATATACTGGAATCACCGTAAGATCACCACTAATGATCCTAGGAAGACGCAATTGCTTGTCGAAAGGATGCTAAAGGAAGGTAAAGGAAGGCTACGTGAGCGGTGGATGGCAACCTTACGGTAGTTGGGATACCGTTATCATGTTAGCACCCAAATAATACCGGAATATCTGTGGAACTATGTGTCCTTCAACAAGTCCTTATGCGGAAATCTTCTAAAATACATTTTTTGGAAGCCTCTGAAGCTGCCCATTTGGTGGAAAAATAAACAAGTTATTGCGCATTTGCACCAAATTAAACTCAGAATCCCTCAGAATACTTTTACTCAGACCAGTAAAAATATAAATGGACGATTTTGAATGTAAAACAGCACTATACTATACAAGATCATATGGTCGGCCTTAAGTCAGAAGGGACGAAGTAGCAAAATAAAAACAAAAAATGAGTTAATGATATCATAAGATCAAGAATTCCATCAGCTACATTTCAATTTTTCAGCCAGATTTGAAAAATTAGAGTAGCACGAGAAAACGGTCAAATGATTTTTCCCATTACATAAGACACAATATTGAACAGCAAACTTTAAATTCGTTTTTCTCAAATTCAAATAAAAAATTCACATTTCGGTCTGACTTGACCGATCATATCAACACGCTAGTAATGATAGAACTCTGAAGATTACTATTTTTATTTGTCTGGCTTGAGTGAACACTATTCTAAGGGATTATTTTCAACGCAGAAGTGTAGTTTGCTGCAAAAACGTTGGTGGTGACTGCTCATTGTTTACAACAAGTCTTAAAAATTAACCAAGTTTAACATGTTGTAAATGTGTTCTGTCAGATCAATTGAGTTGAAATTTTTGACACAAAACTTGCTTTTCCATTGATCTTTGTCCGATCAGCTATGTACAAATTTTATTTTTATTGTCACCTTCCAGCAGGTGCTTCAAAAAATTTGGTATTTCTTACACGTGAAATTCAACATATTTGTAGTTTTGCGTCAAAATTTCAGCCCAATTGATCATAACAGAACACATTTATAACATGTTAAACTTGGCCAGTTTGTATGAAAACGACCTTTGTCCGATCAACTTTGCACCACAGTGTACGTAGGTACGAAATGCTGGATTAAGGTTAAAGTAATAAATTTAGGAACAATTTGTGTCATATCTGTATTACGGATTGTTGCTAAGCTTCTTGCTTCAGGAATTGTATTGAATACCTGTTAATCAACAAAACTTACTACGGCAGCAACTGAATTCTTCAGATGTGTTAGCGCTCACAGGATAGTGCATATCAGCCACCATGATGCTGAATTTAAACAATCAATTTGCGACGACAGATTTCTAAATAGTCCTAGTGTTAGTACCGTGGACCCTCGGTGACATTAAAAAAAAAGCATATTAACGAGCAAATAAACCACAACTTGATTGTACATTTCGCTTACCAAAGTCACATCTCTTACTTCGTTCGTTATGAATGGGCTATTTTCCAAGTTAATCCTTTAATCAACGAAAATTGCCGCTAGGAAAACTTTGTTGGTCATAACCATCCGACACCTCTTCTCCATGTTCGATAAGAGTGTAGTAGCTAGGTCGCTTTCCATCGTTTCCAAAACAAAACAACACTTTCCCCACATCAAGAACACGAGTTGGTCTTCCAGTTGAGTTTGTTATTTCGATGTCGCATTGAAACGTCGCTTAGCGACGTCTCATTGCGAAAAGCGCATGAGCTTCGGCTCACGCGACGTCGCATGATACTCGTTCTCATGAAACGCATACATCCGGAAATGTGCTGTGCTTACAAAACAGTGCGACACATAGACATTATGAGAATGTGAGATGCGACAAAACTGAAGAGAGAGAAACAGAGTGCTACAAATCTCTTGCGCATGAGACTGCTATGATTATGAGACTATTCGTATTGCGTCTCGCATACGGTAGCGCGCGCACTGGAAGCCTGATTCAGGACCCGATTTGGAACCGTTTGAGCACTGTGGAGCGAAAATTTCAAAATTTGCATCAGTCTAGTGACCAGGGATGTGAACGTAATCCTTTTTTTCTCTGCTGAGATCCCCCTAGTTTCATCAGCTAGAGTGTGTTTCGTGGTTGATGGGGGTTTACGCTGCTGTGACAGGAAAGAAAGGCGAAACTGCTGTTTTAAACCCCGGTTTAAGAAATAGTGGCAGCATATCTATGGGAGCACTTCGAAATCATCGTGATGTCATGTATTCTTTTGGAACATATCGGGTGAGATCTTTCCTTTACTTTTCTCTTAATTTTCATTCCATTATTATATGACACATTATATGCTGGGGGAGACGAACCCAGCCCAGGGCTGAAAGTCTCCTTAATAAAGATAAAAAAAAATTAAAGGGTTGTGTCCTAGACACGACCGCAGTATGACGTAGAACCACACAAAATTGATGTTTTTCATGCATTTTTGACTAGTATACTTTATGTTAAATTTTCAAGTATTTCAATGTTTCGGTTATGGTTGACTCAAAACAATTTACACATTTGATGGTGAGGGGGTAGGAGATGTTGATGGTGGGGGGGAGAGGTTGTTGAGGGGGGAGGGGTGAGAGATTGTTGAGGGAGGGGCGAGAGGTTGTTGAGGGGGGGGGGCGAGTGATTGTTATGAAGGGAGGAGGGGGTACATGTATTGCTTTTCCTCATTGTGGTCACGTCGTGATCCACCTTAAGCCACTGATTTAGATCTCCTTACTGCTGCTAGGACCAAGTGTAACGCCGTCCGAAGCGACAATGAGCAAAGGCATTTTTTTTTTTTTTTTTGCCATTTAAATGATCTTTATTTCTTGTGATTGTGTGGTTTACATGTATGAATTTGTTAAGTGACACAGATGCGTCTTTTCAACTTTAGTACATTTGAGATTTTAATTATTATTTACAGTTCCTAGTCCTATCAGGCTTATTTTAAAGTATGACCACCTTGGTGGGATTGGTTTGATTTGAATTGGAAAAATGAGACTACTTATAACTACTATTTACAACTACAACTAACCTACAACTACTATGTACACCTAACCTACTATATACAAATTGCTTATCAAAGCATGTTCTGATAAATTACATTTTTGTGCAAATTTAGTCTTAATTTCGTTAATTTTGGAATCTATTTTGGCAATGCCTGCCTCTTCATGTAAATTTGTTATTCTAGTGTCGAAAGGACGATCAAGAACCATCCTCAGCACTCTATTCTGAGCGACCTGAATTTTTTTCCTGTGAGTCTGTGCACATGATTCCCACACCGGAGCTGCGTAGAGGATCGCAGGTGCTATGATTTGTTTGTAGACGGCCAGTTTGTTCACCCTTGAGAGGCGGGATCTGCGGCAAATCAGCGGATACAGACACCTAACCAAGGTAGAACACTTGACTACAGTTTTCTCTACATGCGAACGGAAGAGGAGTTTTTCATCGATCAACATCCCGAGATAGGTTACTTCGGCGGACCACTCAACCCTTGTGCCATCCATGATTACAGTACAAGATGGAGCCGGTTTCAGTTTGGGCGATTGCCGATGTAGGAACATGATCGCTTGTGTTTTGGAGGGATTGATTTTAATTTTCCACGTGGTGGCATAATCAGCAAAGGCGTTAAGGCATCGTTGAAGTTTGTTCGTTATTTCGCGAGGCATCCTTCCTTTGACGGCTATTGCGGTATTATCTGCGAACAGGAAGAACACGCAACCGTCTCCAAGGGGAGGAATGTCGGAAGTATAAATGCTGTAAAGCAAGGGGCCCAGCAGACTGCCTTGCGGCACTCCTGCTGGGATGGAAAACGTGTCGGAAAGACAACCATTCAACGATACCTTAAACGACCTTTGCTGAAGGTAGTTACGGGTGATTTTAACCAGATGTAATGGGAAGTTAAAGTTACAAAGCTTGTACACAAGTCCGTCATGCCAAACATTGTCAAACGCCTTTTCAACGTCTAACAAGGCCATGGCTGTGGACTTGGATACAGCTTTGTTACTTCGGATGTTATTCATCACCCGTACTAGCTGATGATTGGTGGAGTGCCCCTTTCTGAATCCAAACTGTTCCGGAAGGAGAATGTTATTTTCCTCGACAAACTTGAGCAAACGATTGAGAATGAGTTTCTCGAACAATTTGCTCAGCGCTGAAAGGAGGCTGATTGGTCTGTAGCTTGAAGGCAATGTTGGATCCTTACCGGGTTTGCGGATTGGTATGATTTTTGCTACTTTCCAGATACTTGGAAAGTAGTGCAATTCCAAACATCTGTTGAAGATAGCGGTTAGAAGAGACTGCACTTTCATGCTGAGTCTCTTCAAGATCAAGTTGAATATACCGTCAAACCCGGGAACCTTCATGTTCTTGGTGCATTTCAGCGCTGAGCAAATTTGTTGTACTGTAATCATATCCGCCGGAGGCACGACACAAGGGGAGGCATCTAGGTTTTGAACGCATTGCGCAACCTGATCTTCGAGCGGACTTTGGATATTCGAGCCAAGCAAATGCGATGAAGCGACATGCTCGCCGATCGCATTTGCTTTCTCCTGTGGGGTGATTAAAAGCCGATCGTCATCATTTTCGACTCTGAGAGGTGGAATGGGTTTGGGATGAGTTTTCAGGACCTTGGCTACCTTCCAGAATGGTCTGGAGCGGTCGTCCAGATTCTGGACAACACGCCCGAAACTTTCATTTCGGAGTGAGTCCATTCTGGAAGCAATCTGTCTGTTCAGATCAGCCATTTCACGTTTTTTGTCCAGATCTCCAGTCCTCTGAAACTGGCGTCTACGAACATTTCTCAGGCGAATCAAAAGTTGGGTGTGGGAATCAATGGCAATAAACTTACCCCTCACAGGAATTCGTCGGACGCACGCCTCGTCAGCCACGGTTATGGCTTGGTGGAGTCCCTCCAACGCTCGGTCGATGTCCTCCACGGTGTCAAGCGGCGGGTTGTCGATGATGTGCCTGTCTACCACGCGTCCAAACTGGGCCCAGTTAACGCGATGGTAGTCCTTGCGCAGGCTTGAAGCAGGAGCCACGTTGCAGCCCAGTTCAGCCACCACCGGTTGGTGGTCGGAGCTGAGTTCGTTCAAGGCTACCGGCTTGGACAAGCCGATATTTGTCAGGAACAGGTCTAGCGTCGATGGGTTGCCCGCCGGTGAGATGAATGTTGGTTCATCCGAAAACCAAACGGAATACAGCCCATGCTGTGAGTGGTCGAACAGGAGACGACCGTTCTGGTTCTGCTGGTAGTTCCGCCAGGCCTCATGGCGAGCATTCAGATCTCCTCCAACTACGAAGCGGGAACCGGTACGGGTGATGGTGGACAGGTCCTTCTTGAATTTAGCCGCTAGTCCACTGCTGGCGGCACACTGTCGAGGGCAGTAGACGGCGATGAACTGGACGTATCCAGTCGACGACTCCACCTCCACACCAAGGGCCTCGATGATAGAGGTGCGGATATGGGACAGAGTGTGGTATTTTATTCCTTTCTTGACGACGACCGCAACACCACCCCCCCTGGAGCTGGTGCGATCAAGCCGGATAGTGTTGTGGTCAGGCAACCAGAAGCTGTCGCCGGACTTTAGATGGGTCTCGGTTAGAAGGCCCACGTCGATGCTGTGCTTGCGGAGGAAGTCGGCAAGCTCAATCTTTTTTGCTCTTACAGAGCAAGCATTCCAGGTGACGATAGTTAGCGGTTTAGACGCCATACTGGATGATGAACTTACCGAGCACTTGGATCTGTTCGGGCTTATTGCGGCACTTACGAAGAGCACCGGACATGTTGACGAAAATTTCCATCAGTTCATCCGCTGAGAACAGATCGGGGTTGTTGTTTTGCGCTGTTGGTTGTCTCCAGAATCCAGGGGGGGATGGAGAGCTTTGACCAGCAGAATCACCGGAAGCTTCTTGAGGGGGGGCGGGTTGCACCCGCGAATTCGCTTGCCTTTGCTGGGGAGCACGAAGAGGCGGAAAATCCTCCGTCCTGAATGATGGGGTTTTGTCCTTCTTGCGTCCTGGTTGATTGTTGCTTGACGCCAGCTTTCGGATGCGTTTGAAGTCCTCGCGTTTGGAGCACTGTCTGTCAGAGCCTTGATGTGCACCACCACAGTTAGCTCATTTTATCGCCACGGCTCCATCCGCAGGACAGTTGGAAGTGGCGTGTTCTTGAGCGCAGTTGCTGCAGCGTGGCTTGATGTTGCAGTTGCGGGTACCGTGTCCAAAATTGAGGCACCTCTGACACTGCGTTACGTCACGATGACCGCCACGGTATGGCTCCCACCGTACGATGATGGAGTAGATCGATCGGATGGCTTGTAGCGCATTGAGCGTCACCGTCCCTTTCTGGAAGTGCACCAGGAAAAGACAATCCGGGTACGTCTTCACGTTTTCATCTCTCCTTGTCATTCGGAAGACAGCGATTGGGGCTAGCTTGTACCGGTTGATTTCGGCTTCGACCATCTTGGGGTCGAAGTTTGGTAGACCCCTGATGACTACCTTGAAGGGCTTCTCACCGGGGATGTCGTGCGTGAAGAATTCCGCCTTGGTATCCTTCAGATATTTCACAGCCACTTCGTACTCCGCTTTGGTTCGGAGCATCACCTTGGTGCCGATCCTGCCGAGCTTAAACTCAGCTGCAACGCCCAGCGATGAAAGATCGCCAATCAGCGTGTTGAGTGGGACTTGCTTCACCACCAGTGGAGGAAGCTTCATTTTTGCTGCACTCGGGCTGGCAGCAGTTTCGTTGTCGACGGCGTCGCCGAAATCACCAATGACGCTGACGTTCGTCGCGGTGGCATCGTCTTAACGCATCTTCGTATAACCTTAGGGGAAAGAGCTTGGAAAAAAAAAGTGTTCATGGAGCATGAACGAAGTTCGAGGAACTTCGTACAAGTTGACGGAACTTCCCATAAGTTCAGCGAACTTCATTGAGTATCAGGGAACTTTGGATAGGCTGAATGTATTGGATAGTTCATCAAACTAAGCTCAAGAAACTTTGTAGGATTTCAGAAATTTTCATCACTGCTTACAGGGGTTTTGTTGAAACTAAAGTTTAACGGTCTTGAAAAAGTTCAGGAAACTCTGTAGATAGTTTGGTAACTTTGTAGAACTTACGAGAAATTCACAACAAATCTTCAAAATCCTCAAAAGTTCTGTGTACTTCGTATTTCGTAATTCGAGGAAATTCATAAAATGTCAAAAGTACGAGATATTTTGGAAAAAAAATTCAGGGAACTTCATAAAAGTTTGATAAGCTTTGTAGAAGCTCGAAAAACATCGTAGAAGATGGTAATTTAATTTAGCCTTCTTAGAACTTTAGGGAAATTCGTATTAGTTGAAGAAGCTTTGTGGCTTAATTCCTGGAGGTTTTGGGAATTTAGTTTCACACAGGTGTTCGAAAAAATCTGTAGAAAAGGTTCAGGGTTGTAACGGGAATTTGGAGATTCTCATGGATGTTCTAAGATCTTTACATAATTAATAGAACTTGGAAAAAGTAATCATGGAGCATCGATGAAGTTCGGAGAACTTCGTAGAAGTAGTCCTCACAAATTCAGGCAACTTCATAGAGTATCAGGGAACTTTGGTAAGCTGAATGGATTGGAAAGAAGTTCATCAAACTGAGTTTAAGTTCAGGAATTTTAGAAAAAAAAATCATCCCTTTATATGGATTGTAACCAGTTGGTTACAATCCGTGGATTTTCGTCTGTATGAGTTGTTGTTGTTTGGAAAATTCACGTATTTTAATATCAAAGACAGAAGGCAACACACAGCAGCGAGAAGGTTAGTACCGCTGCAAAAACACTCGAACGATACTAAAGGGAGAAAAATCATAGCTTAAATGGAGAATAATCGGCAACAGGCATGCGAGTGCCAGCTTCTAAATCAAAAACCTTCTAATGAGCAGAAGTTATCAGGCGTCCGTGTAGACCGGTATCGTAAAATGCAGTGCCATTGTGGGGTTTCTGGTATGTTGGACTGCCTTCGTTCAGGTAATTTACTTTTTATTATCCTGACGGAAATTTCCCTGAAAAATTCTCAGGACCTCGTACTGTAAATAGAACGGACTCACACGGCTCGGCTCGGAAGTCAAGATGGCTTCCGAGCCTAATCAAAAGTTATCTCCGATCGTCCGTCAGGGATGATTCCCTCAGACCGGTGGCCTTAATTGCCAAGGAGGGTCCCGTCTCTGCTCGACCAAGGTGGCCATGCCACGGTCAGCCGATGCCGTCAACGACGGAAGACGCCTGCCAGCCAAACGAGCCAGCAACGCCTACTGAGCCGCATGTGGCTTATGAACGCCGCCAGATCCGCCATTCTCCCAAAGCTGCAACAACACTGTCTGCAGACCGCGCCGCAAGTTTCCGGCCACACGGTAGTGCAGGAGCAGCCGTGTGGTTCAACGCTAGAGTCGCGACGCCGTATGAGATCCTGCTGCAGCAGTGAGTACAGTACTAAATTTTCTAAACCCCCGCATACACGCCACATATTTGTGAAAACCCACACCCACACGCCACATAAAGGGTGATACGGTCAAAATTTGGTCAATATCAACTTGACGTATTTCTTTCAATTTTGCATTTAAAAAACCTGAACACCCCTTATTTTGAAGGTGTGTGTGTGTAGAATGTTGCTCCTATTTTGATTTTGGAATTCACTCTTCAGTTGTCAAAATGCCGTCCAAGCAAGAAGAGCAGCGTATCAAAATTTTGCTCGCGCATCGCGAAAATCCGAGCTACTCGCACGCAAAGTTGGCAAAATCGCTAAAAGTTGCCAAATCAACCGTTACAAATGTAATTAAAGTGTTTGGGGAACGTTTGTCGACAGCCAGGAAGTCTGGATCGGGGGGAAATCGAAAACCGGAAGCCGCTGAGACGACAAAGAGAGTTGCCGGTAGTTTCAAGCGAAACCCTAACCTCTCTCTCCGAGATGCCGCAAATAAGCTGGGTGTATCGTCTACAACCGTGCATCGAGCCAAAAAACGAGCCGGACTATCGACTTACAAGAAGGTAGTGACTCCAAATCGCGATGATAAACAAAATACGACGGCCAAAGCGCGATCCCGGAGGCTGTACACGACGATGCTGACGAAGTTTGACTGCGTGGTAATGGACGACGAAACCTACGTCAAAGCCGACTACAAGCAGCTTCCGGGACAGGAGTTTTATACGGCAAAAAGAAGGGGAAAGGTCAAAGTTCGCAAAGAAATATCTGGTTTGGCAAGCCATCTGTACCTGTGGCTTGAAAAGCAGCATTTTCATAGCTTCCGGGACTGTCAACCAAGAAATTTACGTGAAAGAGTGTTTGAATAAACGTCTGCTGCCTTTCCTGAAGAAACACGGTTGTTCCGTACTGTTTTGGCCGGATTTGGCATCTTGCCATTACGGTAAAAAGGCCATGGAGTGGTACGCCGCCAACAACGTGCAGGTGGTTCCCAAGGACAAGAACCCTCCCAACACGCCAGAGCTCCGCCCAATTGAGAAATACTGGGCTATTGTCAAGCGGAACCTAAAGAAGACCAAAAAAACTGCTGAGCAGCAGTTCAAGGCAAACTGGCTTTCTGCGGCGAAGAAGGTGGACAAGGTGGCTGTACAAAATCTGATGGCAAGGGTCAAGCGTAAGGCCCGGCAATTCGGATTTGGAAAAGCGGAAGCCTAACTGAATATTTTTCCTGAATTTTATACTAATTGAACTTGAAAAAGAAATTTAATTTGATTTTTTAAATAAACGATTTCACCGATTTACACGCGTTTTCCCTTGACCAAATTTTGACCGTATCACTCTTTAATAGGGCAATAAATGTTATAGAAAATGTGAATATTCTTGTTTTCATACTTTGTCCGCGTAGCCCCTCCGAATACCCAGTAATATGCCGGCCCTGCGACATAGTTCGGGGGTTTCATGCTACTGAGCTAGTAACCCGGGAGTGTTTGGTCACAGGATTTTATTAGGATTTCAATAAATTACTAGTGTGGTTAAATGTATCTGAGAAGCCTTCCAATCCTACCAGTGACCAATCTAAGGACAGCCCGTAACCTACCGGTGAGTTGCAACCCATTGGTTGAGACTGCATAAAGGAGAATTGTAAAACTGAAAAAATATTTGCTCATTGCTATTTGTTGATTTGACTATAACAACTGAACCTATATTTAATAATAAACAATCCCTTGAATGAAATGAAGCTATATTAAATCAAATGGAAATCGCTAGCTTTAGTTCGCAACATGACTTCAATCCGATTCCTTCTGTTGTCAATATTCGCTGTAGCAGTGAGTCTGGTGAACAATTAATTCAAGATATATGTAATTCATATATGCAACAAACGAGTGTTTGAAATTCTAGGCCACCCCATTGTGGGATGCAGTAGATCCGGAGCAGGTCCTCTTCATCGCCTCACGCTGTATGGAGGACTGGTCACCAAAAGCTAAGGATCCCAAAAAGGCATTGGAAAATTGGATGAACTGGAAATTGCAACCATCGGACGACCAAGCCACCCACTGCTACACCAAGTGTATGTTGGAGAAGATTGGATTTTACGACTTTGGCGAGAAGAAATTCAAGGTATGATAAATTTGGTACTTGAAAAATCATTCAATCCAAGCAATGATGTGGATCTATCCTAAAGGGCGTCAGAGTGGTTCAACAATGGGAGACATACCATCAATACCAATCCGCTGACCGAGAAAAGGTGTTAGCTCTCGCAGATGAGTTCAATCTAATAAAACTTCAAAAATCGTTCAACTGTACGGCTGTGTTCAACGCATACAAAGATGTCCACGCTAAGTACCTGGATACAATCAAAGCCATTCTATTTGGCGATAGATCGTCCGCGGAAAAGTTCTACAAAGCTAAGGTTTTACTGTGCTTCTGATTAGACTAGGAAATTTTACTCGAACAATTGTCATTCCAGGGTGATACAATCAAACAGAAAGGTCAATCACTATTTGTGTTCTGTGAGAATATAAACTATCCGGCTGGTAGTGCCAAACGAAAGCAAGAATTATGCAAAATCAGGAAGTATGAACTAAGCAGTGGTAAGGAGTTCAGTAACCACATGGCGTGCATTTTTAAAGGACTGCGATATTTGAACAAGAAGAATGAGCTGAATGTAAGTGAAATCCGATTGGTGCATGTCGCTTTGATTGATTTGATACTTTCTTTTCAATTAGGCTGAAGAAATCGTCAGAGATTTACAGCTGGTGGGTAAGAAACCAAATGCCATGAAAGCTACCCTGCAAAAGTGCAAAGGAAACTTGAAGGAAACCGATCCGGGGGCCATTGCAATTCATTACTACAAATGTTTGCTGGATGATCCGAAAGTGGTGGATGATTTCAAAGAAGCATTTGACTACCGGGAAATTAGATCCCAAGACTATATGTCACTGCTAAGAAGTAGTATGAAGCCTTATGAGAAAAGCGAGGTAAGAAAAATGGTGGACAAAATTGATGACAAGCAATGTTCATAGACATTAGATTTACAAGGAATTTTCTGGATGCCAGTTTGGAAAAAATGTTCCAAATCTAGTAAATAAAAGAAGAGCCATCTGATATTCAAATTTACCGCTGAAACTTTCATGAAGAAATCAGTTAATCTTCGACTAATCGGTCTGCCATCTATTGGGTACATTCACTTTTTCGATTCAAGTGATCTACTACTGTATGTGAGACCATCAATTCGAAAGGATTAGATTTAAAAAAAGATAACTACCAGTTCGCTCGATCCAAGAACAGAATTCACTCAACAATCAATCATCATAGCACGTCCGTTACCAAAGCCCACAACTTTTTCGCACATTAAACGCTATTTGGAAATCGTTCATAACTCACCAAACACGACCCAGCCTTCGTCAGTGGGTTTCCTTAACCTCTCCACCAGATCTACTAGTTGAGAGCGGAAAAAAAATGGTAGCACATTAAACAGCGCACGATTTAATAATTAAACTTTTCCCTCTTCGCCTGCTGGCTTGGTGGGGGCCTACAACCAAGCAGAGGCACAATCAGCGTGTGGTGATCTAAGGGAAGCGCCTGCAATCGTTGCTACCGTCAAGAACTACCGAGTTCCGACCTCATGTTCGGTGTGATCGATGGTGCCGTGTGGTTGACTGACGATTGTTTTTCAATCGTCTGTCGTCGTTCGGATTTCGATTAAACCAGAACAAGCAGAAGGTGGCGATGGAGGGCGTCAACGGTACATTTAGCTCTCGCCATAGTCTAGTCTAAATACTAGGGCAGGTGGTGCTGTGAGGTGGGTGTGTGAGCTGTATTTAGTGTTAAGCAATAGAGTTGAAGTCGGGCTTCTGGAGTTTCGTCAGACTCTGTTGGTCGGCCAGTCGGTAGCAAGGTGATATGATCCGTGCTTTAGTAATTAAGTTTGGAGGTTACGGTGGTGTGAGAAACGTATTCCTTAGATATGATTGAATAGTGGTTTGATTTTTCTTGACAAGATCTGGCCGCTGCATCGAACACGATATTCGTTTGAAAATAAAAACCGATCCCTACTGGGGTTGTTGATTTTATATATCACCCACCGACAATAGACCCGTACAATAGCGCCAATCCCGTGAAAAGCAAATCATCCCTCTAGAAGGCAGATGTGCGCTGTTGAAGATCGACTTTATTGATCTCGGATGTCCTCTTGCCCTTCATAACTATTTCCAATGCTTGCGAGCACGTGCATTTCAAGAAATGTTCCTTACCGGCGCTGAATGGTTTTCCTTTTTGTGTGTCTTTCTTCGATGTTCGATTTATGAAAATAGATACCTTCTTCGAACGGTCCTACCTCGGGAGTAAAGAACCAGTCACCAGCATCGAAGACGGACAGATGTTACTGCAGAAAGGCAAAAGATTCTCTTCTATTCATGTCCCTCAACTCGGGGTCGTGATTTTTCAGCTTTTAATAAATAAATGAGTTTATAAACGCATGTTCATCTTTGTTCAGGGTCTCACAATGCCAGAATCAATAAATGTTTCAGCATCAATGTGGCAAAGAAATACCTACCAACAGAGAAGATCAATCCGAGAATGTGCGTGTGACGTAATGTGTGTGTCTCCGGGGAAGGTGCCAAAGCCGTAGATATCCAGACTAGGGATTCAGGTAGATCCTGTCTTGTGTGTGTCGTTCGTTATGCTTTTTTTATGACGACGACTAGGACGGTGCAGGGGGTGGGTGTACGTTACGCTTCGCCGGTCGGTAGTTTTGTTGGCTTTTGTGTGCACAATTATCGACACATTTCAAGGCACGCTTGTCGTCATCTGATCGGCTTTGGCTGCCTGAAAAACGGGAAATCCCTGCACACTAAAGACCGTGACGTATTGGCTGCGATGATGAGTGGCGGCGGGGGAGGATGAGGGTGATCGAGGATGACATTTGGGATCTTCGTGTGGCGAACGGCTGCTGGTAAGATGATCCTGCACGTGCTGTATTTGTTTTCTTTAGCGAATGTTTTCACTTGGTCGGTTCTAGGGGGAGGGGATCATAATTTTGAGTATACTTCATCAGGCATGTTGAAAATAAATCCACAAAGTTCAAAGAAATACTGTTTAGAAACATCAAATGTCATAGTTATTGCATAAAATAAGCGAAAAGAATGAACCAAAACAAAGCAAACAATTCGCAACATAGAAGCGATTTTCAACAGAACGCCTACGTTTCATTATATGGTTTAATGATGCACTAGCTAGGATCACAGGAAATCAACTCCGAAGCAGATCAAGTTGCACACTAAGGAGTATTTTTTCTAATCAAGCTGGCCAAAAGTAAATTTCCAAAATTAAACAAAATTTATTTTTAATTGTTACATTGTATAACCAAAAGATAGGAGAACAATTCTCTGTGGGTCATTTCGCGCACTGAAAAAAAAGTAAGAGGTTGTATCTAAGACACGGCCGTAGATTTGACGAAAGATTACGTGCTCGGTATCTATATTTGGCGACTGTGTTAGGGAAACACACTTTTTCCCCATCACGGAAACGCGTCGTTTTCTGATGACAAAATTAAGCATTTTCGTGCACAAAACGCACGGAAGTTTTGGTTTATTCAAAAGATAATAAAAAAACCAAAATTTATTGGAGGAATTTCGAACCAAAATTTTCCAATCTCGAGATAATTGCGATCAAACATATGTATTCGTGATTATTATTATTTTTTTTTTTCTAGCGTCCTGGAGAAAACTTTACTTTAATTCGAAGTGCTTCTGGTTAATTGACAAGGTCATGTGGTATGCGGTCATTGTATGTACCACTTAAATACTGTTACGCATTTGTTCACAAACGTTTGGCTGATGGGTACATTATAAAACAGCTTTGGGGGCGATGTGACTGGCAGCAAGGCGAGCGAACATTCAAAGAAAATTAACTCTTAAACAACAATAATTTATGAAAAGAACCATTAGTCGTGATGGTTGAGTAATGCTGCACAACAATAAAGAATATCCTTCCAGCAACTTGATCAGCCAATTGGTCAAAAAGACAAGCCCCTGAACAGGAAGATGCCCCAATGAGTGGGGAGAAGAGCCCGCCCTTTATCCACGAAATGTTATCAACAGGGAGTTGGCATTCCCACTCTCCCCGTCCAAATCGCTTTAATCGGTTGCCCTGTTGGACCGTCCCTTCCCTTCTATATATGTGTTTCAATGTATATACGAGTTGATTGTTATGATTATTGTCAAAAATACTTACATTTCGATGAAGATCGTGATATTTATCATTACAGAAACCAGTCTTGAATCGTAGACCAGGTCCATCAACAATACACTCGTTCCGAGAAGGGGTTCATGGTTATCTTCTTCTTCTTCAGGCTCGCTCATCACCCGGAATGAAGGCTCGGTACGGTTACTTACCTTACCAATCAGACTAAGGCCTTGTTGTCCTCTGCTGTCCGAAGAAGTCGTCTCCACTCTACTCGATCCATGGCCACACTTCGCCAGCCTCGTAGTCTGCGAAGGATCCGCAGGTCACCTTGTACTTGGTCGATCCACCTTGCCCGCTGCGCGTCTCTTCTTCTTGTTCCTGTTGGGTCGCTTTCTAGAACCATTTTCACTGGGTCGTCGTGCGGCATTCTTACGACGTGCCCAGCCCACCGTAGTCGCCCACTTTTTGCAATGTGGACGATGGATGGTTCTCCCAGCAGCTGGTGCAATTCGTGGTTCATTCGCCTCCTCCACGTTCCGTCATCCATCTGCACTCCACCGTAGATGGTACGCAACACCTTCCGTTCGAAAACACCAAGGGCGCGTTGGTCCTCCACGAGCATAGTCCAGGTTTCGTGGCCGTAGAGCACCACCGGTCTAATCAGTCTCTTGTAGACAGTCAACTTCGTGCGGCGGCGAATTTTATTCGACCGGAGCGTCCTCCGGAGTCCAAAGTAGGCACGATTCCCTGCCATAATGCGTCTTTGAATTTCTCTGCTGGTATCATTTTCGGCGGTCACCAGTGAGCCTTAATACACGAACTCATCGACCACATCGATTTCGTCACCGTCAATCTGAACTCGAGGTGGGAGGCTAACATTGTCTTCCCTAGAACCTCTTCCTTTCATGTATTTTTTGGCTTTGATGCGTTGATGGCAAGTCCAATCCGCCTAGCTTCAGCCTTCAGTCTGATGTACGTTTCCGCCATCGTCTCAAAGTTCCGTGCCATGATGTCAATGTCCTCGGCGAAGCCAAGAAGCTGGATGGACTTCCTGAAGATCGTGCCACTCGTGTATATCTCAGCTCTTCTGATCACACCTTCTAACGCGATGTTGAATAGCAGACACGAAAGTCCATCACCTTGCCGTAACCCCCTTCGAGATTCAAAGAGACTCGAGAGTGTCCCCGATACTTGAACAACGCACATCACTCGATCCATCGTTGCCTTGACCAATCGCGTCAGTTTGTCCGGTTGCTCGGTACGGTTAGTAATAACAAATAGTGTTACATTCAAACGAAAAAGAGATACAACCAGGATTAGTTTTTTAAAGTAATAGTCATCTGAATACCCAACTAATCATATCTCAGTGACATTTTCTCACTCTGAACCTCAATTAAAAGTTATTTTGTGATTATATGGTTACTTTGGTACTCACGCGTACGTCAGAATGGTTCATCGGTTGCGAATTGAAGTGCTTCTCCAATTGAAGCGATACATTTCTCAATTTTTCAACGTTATCCTAACGTAAACTTAATATTATCACCCATATGCCCGTCGACGCCCGAAAACCATCCACCATACAAAATCAAATAAAAATGTTTCTGTATGACAAACACGTCCAGACAAAAACGAGAACATGGGTGTATATCTTCACTGTAACAACTACGGGTAATCATCGAAATACGTGCATTTTACTCAGACACGTTTGAGCAAACTGCAATCACTCTCTCATACTCGAAATGTGCCACGACCAAATTGGCTCAACAACGCCCTATACGCTATCTGACCAAAGCGCAGGGCCTCAAAAATACATGGTAGGAGAAATGGCTCTAATGTTGGCCTATAAATCTAAGATTGGCCAAAAATCTTATCTAGATGAACGCGTCATTAGGACGGTACTAATGGATATTTTTTATCGCTATTGAAAATTTAGTCGATTGCTGAATTTATGTATGGGTCCAAATAATGGCATTTAGGCCGACATTACATCCATTTCCCCTATGTAATATTTAAACTTATGGGAACTGACATTTAACCTTGACAAATGTCCAGGAAATACACACTAACAAATTCATGGTGAAAAGAACCGTTTTGTCGTGACGTGATGGTTGAGTAATGTTGAGCTATTAAGATGTTCAACACAGATGAGGCTGGTGAGCTGTATGTTGTTTGGAACGAGGGTGACGCGCTTGGCATAGTGACCCACAGTGGCTCACGAAGAGCTACTGAATCCGATCAGTAGCAGTGCAGCTTTTTCCTCCTTCGTCGGTGAATGGATGCTCTTGTGGGCTGCAGCTTGCAGATTGCTGGCAGCCTTTCGTTGTGTACTGCAGAACAATGTTCAATGCCATGCGCTGAAATCACTGCTGCTGCTGATGACGACCAATTGGACACCTCCACATACGCTGATTGAATAAGCACCGTTTGGCGAGACCGGATGGAATTCGATTTTGAAATCTGTATTAGGGAAAGCGCTTTTCGCATCGTTGATAATATTGATTACCAATGCAACAGTTGGACATTGGTGTATTTTTCAATAGATATTGAAAATTGATAAAGTGTCCATTTAAGCAGATTTGTAGAAAAAATTCTAATCGATTGGCTTTTTTAGAATTAAAATCCATCTGCTATTGACAGAGTTATAGGTGGTCAAACTTGGCCACTTTTCGTAACGTTACCGTTATGTTACCGAAAGATGTTATCCTACGTCAAAATACAATAGTATAATTAACCTCTTTCGATTTGGTCCAAATTTGGAGGAGGTGTTTATAACATCGACTGCGAGGTCAACTTATGTCATTTGCTGCGGGATTGGCTGTGGAGGATAATAGAAAATGCAACTAATATTGAATGTAATAGATTTTTAGTTTGCGTGCAACTAATTCTAATCTTCATGAATTTGTAACCATCATTCTTAACACAATGGACAATGGAAACTTTTCATACTGACTTCAGTAAAGCATTTGATCGAATCGACATCAACATCGACTATAACCAGCCTTTGCTCCAGTGGAGTAAGTCGTACGATGGGTCTACGATGGCCGCTAGTTCAACGCTTATCGACGGTTTCGTTTTACATGGCCTCACGCAGATCAATGGTGACCATAAGACTCAGCTGGATGTGTTGACGATGCCGTGGAATATTTCAATCAAATGAGTTGGGATAGCATGGCTGAATTTGTACCTATTGTCCGTCCTGCACCAAAACCACCATAGTCTAACAATCACTTGCGTCGACAGAAACGGTATAGGGTTAAATCGCTAAGAAGATACTGCCAGAATATTTCGTACATTACGAAGCAGAAGTTCAACCGCACAAGTAACGATTATAAGAAATACAACACATTTCTGTAACGACGATATGGCTTCCATACGCCATCATCTCTTCGCAGAAATCCAAAGCGTTTCTGGTCGTGTGTAAACTCTAAAGAAAACGAAGTTGGTTTGCCATTGTCAGTTTATCTCGGCGAGCAAACCGCTAAATCTGAACCGGAGAAATGCCATTTCATGAGCTCGTTCAGTGAATCTTCGGCGTAACCAAATCAAGTCACAATTGCTATGAGCGATTCTCCAAGAGATGCATTTGAGCTCCGTCCATTTCACATCAGTGAACATACTGTTAATCTAGCTCTTCAAAGGTTGAAACTCTCTGAAGCTGTGTTTGGAGTCGTTGCTCACTCCCTTGGTGAAGCTATTTAATCTGTCACTACAGGAGAGTAAATTTATTTAGACGTTGTAATTTTCCTGTATGTTCCCCGTCCACAAGAAAGGCGATAAAATGAATGTACAGAATTACAGAGGCATCACATCTTTATGTTGCTACTCCAAAGTATTCGAGATCATCGTCAATGAGGCGCTCTTAAGCTCTTGTAAAAATTACAACTCCACGGATCAGCATGGATTCTACCCAAAACGGTCAGTTTCAACTAATTTGACCGAATTCGTGTCGCAAACCAGTGTTATGAAATGTGTGTGGTATGTCACACATTATAATTGTTAAATATTTAAATAGTTAACAATGAAGAAAAATGGAAATATTCAAATTTCCCATAAACTTTCTTCGACCGCAAGGTGCTCACCCCTAACACAGCCATCAGAAAGTTGATCCCTATGACACAAGCCGAAGCCGCACAAGCATTTAACGTTGCGGTCGATCTGATCAGAGCTCGGTGAAAACTGATAACGTAAGAATAGTGGAAGAGGTAGAGCAGCCAAAATTTTCTTCTACAAAAGGGTCTGCCAAATCGCTTCCACTATCATTCTCTGCTTGAACGTCAAGCAGTACAGTTCGGTCTTTGCTCGCTCTGTCGAGTTGTTCTAAAGTTTCTAGTTTGTTCCAAACATACGCAGTTTAATCGCGTCGTCAGTAGTGTCGGTCGCTTCGTGTGATGGGAAGACAGCGCTCCCGGAGCAGGCTCCGAGAGAAAACGGAGAAGAAGAACAGCAGTGAGGGTAGCTTGAGTGTACCTATTTCGAATAGGTACGCTACTCTTCCCACCGATGTAGGGAATCCCACCTCAGCCACGGTGAAGCGGTCTAAGAAGAGGAAGAAAAATCAAGGCCAGTCCGATGGTGCGAGTGGACGGGACGATGCCACCGCGACGAACGTCAGCGTCATTGGTGATTTTGCCGACGCCGTCGACAACGAAACTGCTGCCACCCCGAGTGCAGCAAAAATGAAGCTTCCTCCACTGGTGGTGAAGCAAGTCCCACTCAACACGCTGATTGGCGATCTATCATCGCTGGGCGTTGCAGCTGAGTTTGAGCTCGGCAGGATCGGCACCAAGGTGATGCTCCGAACAAAAGCGGAGTACGAAGTGGCCGTGAAACATCTGAAGGATACCAAGGCGTCTTCACGCACGACATCCCCGGTGAGAAGCCCTTCAAGGTAGTCATCAGGGGTCTACCAAACTTCGACCCCAAGATGGTCGAAGCTGAAATCAACCGGTACAAGCTTGCCCCAATCGCTGTCTTCCGAATGACAAGGAGAGACGAAAACGTGAAGACGTACCCGGATTGTCTTTTCCTGGTGCACTTCCAGAAAGGGACAGTGACGCTCAATGCGCTACAAGCCATCCGATCAATCTGCTCCATCATCGTACGGTGGGAGCCATACCGTGGCGGCCATCGTGACGTAACGCAGTGTATGAGGTGCCTCAATTTTGGACACGGTACCCGCAACTGCAACATCAAGCCACGCTGCAGCAACTGCGCTCAAGAACACGCCACTTCCAACTGCCCTGCGGATGGAGCCGTGGCGATAAAATGCGCTAACTGTGGTGGTGCACATCAAGGTTCCGACAGACAGTGCTCCAAACGCGAGGACTTCAAACGCATCCGAAAGCAGGCGTCAAGCAACAATCAACCAGGACGCAAGAAGGACAAAACCCCATCATTCAGGACGGAGGATTTTCCGCCTCTTCGTGCTCCCCAGCAAAGGCAAGCGAATTCGCGGGTGCAACCCGCCCCCCCTCAAGAAGCTTCCGGTGATTTTGCTGGCCAAAGCTCTCCACCCCCCCTGGATTCTGGAGACAACCAACAGCGCAAAACTACAACCCCGATCTGTTCTCAGCGGATGAACTGATGGAAATTTTCGTCAACATGTCCGGTGCTCTTCGTAAGTGCCGCAATAAGCCCGAACAGATCCAGGTGCTCGGTAAGTTCATCATCCAGTATGGCGTATAAACCGCTAACTATCGTCACCTGGAATGCTTGCTCTGTAAGAGCAAAAGAGATTGAGCTTGCCGACTTCCTCCGCAAGCACAGCATCGACGTGGGCCTTCTAACCGAGACCCATCTAAAGTCCGGCGACAGCTTCTGGTTGCCTGACCACAACATTATCCGGCTTGATCGCACCAGCTCCAGGGGGGGTGATGTTGCGATCGTCGTCAAGAAAGGAATAAAATACCACACTCTGTCCCATATTCGCACCTCTATCATCGAGGCCCTTGGTGTGGAGGTGGAGTCGTCGACTGGATACGTCCAGTTCATCGCCGTCTACTGCCCTCGACAGTGTGCCGCCAGCAGTGGACTAGCGGCTAAATTTAAGAAGGACCTGTCCACCATCACCCGTACCGGTTCCCGCTTCGTTGTTGGAGAAGATCTGAATGCTCGTCATGAGGCATGGCGGAACTACCAGCAGAACCAGAACGGTCGTCTGCTGTTCGACCATTCGCAGCATGGGCTGTACTCCGTTTGGTTCTCGGACGAGCCAACATTCATCTCACCGGCAGGCAACCCATCGACGCTAGACCTGTTTCTTTCAAATACCGGCTTGTCCAAGCCGGTAGCCTTAAACGAACTCAGCTCCGACCATCAACCGGTAGTGGCTGAACTGGGATACAACGTAGCTGCTGCTCCAAGCCTGCGCAAGGACTACCATCGCGTAAACTGGGCCCAGTTTGGACGCGTGGTAGACAGGCACATCATCGACAACCCGCCGCTTGACTCCGTGGAGGACATCGACCGAGCGTTGGAAGTACTCCACCAAGCCATAACCGTGGCTGACGAGGCGTGCGTCCGACGAGTTCCTGTGAGGGGTAAGTTTATTGCTATTGATTCCCACACCCAACTCTTAATTCGCCTGAGAAATGTTCGTAGACGCCAGTTTCAGAGGACTGGAGATCTAGCGAGGAAACGTGAAATGGCCAATCTGAACAAGGAGATTGCTTCCAGAATGGTCTCAATAAAAAGCAAAACTTGCTACTTTAATTATTAAAGGCCATCAACGTTGGACATTACTGGAATTTCAAGGTAATTCTGAAAATAGTTCACAATTAAGTGTGAGTGAATTCTTTGTAAAATCAAACGAGATTTTCAAGCTACTTCTGAGTAGAATTACATCCATCATTGTGGGCTTCGGGGTCGTGCGGCGTCACCCATCATTTAGGCGTATTGTGAGTGCCACGAAGTGAGGGTTCGATTCCAGCTCCAGACGGTGCAAATTTTAGCAACCTGAAATTTCCCTACTGTTCTAATGGGTTGTCTAGTGTTAAATATTCAGTATGTGCAACCTCTGGTTGAAGACGGTGTCAATTGTCTTGTCAATTCTTATGACAATTGCAAGGACATTTTGTCAATAAAGGAAATACAATCTGGAAGAGAAATTACAGAAAATTCTTATGATGGAGTATGCTGATACGAATCGTGAGAATAATTGCAATGGAATTCTGTCCAATGTTTCTATGGAGATTAATTTTAATAAAATTTTAAGCGTAATTTCTGGGAGACTTTCAAAACCGTTTTGGTAATACTGAAAAGGATTTCAAAATAATTCTAATCTTACCTACAAAGTATAAGTCTGAGAAAAGTGTGACGGTCATTCTGAAGAGTGTACCAAGGAAATAGTTAATAATATTTTAAGAATTTCATAGAGAAAAATGGACACCATTGAGCCAATTCTTGGGAATTATTACCAATTTGAGGAAGTTGTGCAATTGGAGAGTGATTTATAAGAGATTTCAAGAGGTAATTCTAAGAACTCTTAGAATGCTACCGGAAAAGTTTAGATGTTTTCAAGATAATTTTAGGGGAATAAAGAAAATAAATATGATGGAATTCTAGGATGATTCAAATTCAACTAAAAAAAAGGCGAAGATATCCTGTGGAGAGTTCCAAGTAAATTCAGACAAACAAACAAATTCATGATCTGGGACACAGGGAAAATATAAATTCCGGAATTTAGAATCATTGCAAAATCCTGAGTTGAAGTCTAAGTAATATAATAACATTATTCTTATGCAAAATGTTGATGGTTCCCACTTCAGCCCGGTGAATTTTGCTTTAAAATAAAATTGCCTACTGGTCTGCTGGGTGTTGTGTGTTGTATGATGTCAAGAATTAAACTGTAAATCTGATCAACCTCAGAGTAATATTAGAATTATTTAGAACAAATAAAATCTTTAAATTCTGATACTGCATCAAATAGTAAAGACTACATCGACTATTAGTTCCAAAAATCCATACCATCAAATTTCCTGGATTCTTTGCTTCTCATTTTTAAAAAAAAAGTTACAGTTTAAAAAACAATTCTAACCATATTTTCTGCTGTTTTTTTACCCCCATTTTACTCAATTTTTGAAATGCTGTGTAATGGATTTTTGAACCTTTTGGGCACACCCTGTCAATACTCTTCAACTTTTGGATGATTTTAGCAATGCTAACAAGTTATTTGCTTCATATAATTTATTTAAACATGTAATTTATAGCCATTTTAGTACTTTAAATAAATTCCAGATGATCATACTGACTTATTTTTATGGGAGATTGGCAAATCAGTTTGATTTCAATAGCATTATGTTAAAAAGAAGATTTTTTGGAGCATTCCAGATTTTACCAGATTTTATATTTTACTGGTCCAGATTTTTTTCTGAAAACGATGCATGGAAACGCTGGAGGGAAAGGAAGAACAGCGGAAAAGGATGTCGTTTCCAAAATGCTTCTGTCAAATCGCATCCACCGCTACCATCAGTCCCAGTCTGACAGTGGAGCAAGTCGGAGCTCGGTCATAACATTTTACAGAGGGAAGAGAGAGAAGAAGAGTAACGGAAATCTTCATCACGTCTGTCAAATCGCTTCCACTTATTCAGTCAGACAGTCGAGCTGGACAATGCTATGAGGCATCACTCAGGGTTTAGGCGCCTTATGTACAGGAGCCATAGAAGGAAGAATTCTTGATTACTTTTTTCGAAGGTGTCAGGTTTTATAAACAATGCATTTGATCGACAATTTGGCGTAGCTCACTCACGCATTCTTACACTACCCTACCCTACCGTAGGTTACTCATGAACTCCACAAACTAGAAAATCGAACAAAAATTCCGTAGTCCTACGTCAACAATGCGGTCGTGCCTTGTATACCACCCTCCAACTTTTTTTTTTTTCTTGATTTGTATTCTGTCGATCTTGTTTTCCGTGCTGAGCACCAATGCTACCAACGCCAGGGAGGCAGCTCCCACACTTGAACCCTTCCTAACCGGGGACCAACGGCTTTACTTCATTTCCGAAGGAAGGCGTGATCAGAGATACTATGCCTCAGAACATACCGACGGCGCCGGCTCTTCACAGGATATTGAACCCAGGGCTGCTGTGGTGGGAGGTTATCACGTCACCGGTGCCACTAACGCGTTTCGTCATCTACCCTGGCGTTTGACTTGAATGTGCCTTTAACTGATTTTATCAGAAGACTGTCCTGAACTAGAACATGCCCTGCTTTTTGTTTTAATTATACCTTTTTAATTACTTAAGACAACCATATGTCATAGCACTATCAACTATCACTTTTAAAAATGGTCATATCGATAGAACGCTTGCATGAATTTTTGATATTGAAGATATACTACATAGGGGAAATGGCTCTAATGTTGGCCTATAAATCTAAGATTGAGCCCATCGCTAAAAATCTGCTATTTATCAGTTTTATCTAGATGAACGCGTCATTGAGACGGTACTAATGGATATTTTTGGATGCTATTAAAACTTTAGTCGATTGCTGAATTTAGGTATGGGCCCAAATTAGGGGCATTGAGGCTAACAGTACATCCATTTCCCCTATACAATCTTCCACTTAACATACTTAAATTCAAATCTCTCTCTCTCTCTTTACCTTAATTACCAGCCACATTTATCACGAAAATTAAACGCAGCTGGCACGCACGCTTTATCTTAAGCTCTTTTTGAGTCCTGGCAATGCATCTAAGCTCTGATATTGAATGGAGTTTCAAGCATGGTTCCTTTGTACCTCTATAATGATGCGAAAAATAAATGAAATTTCAGTTTCTAAAAGATAACACACGATTTTATACAAATTTATGCCATGCTCCATTTTATCGTCCATGGCTGCTTGAAATCGAAAATGAAATTTCAAATCATACACGCTTAGAAATAACTAATTTTACACGTGACGGAATCTTGCCTTTGACATAAAAGATGAGACGTAAACAAACTTGTCATGTAATATTAAGTGCTCCGAGACTGAACATTTCGTTGCTTGACGAAAAGTACGTTTGATTGAGCTATGTTTCGCGTCTGTTATGACTCAAATTTATGTCAAAATTGACGCTCGTATATGTCACTTTCAGAGCACCTAAATTTACATGATTTTTTCGAAGTGTGTACTATCGATACAAGCTGATATTTATACACACCTTAAAACAAAAATACTTGCACAAATACCCATTTTGCCCATTGAGAATTGCATATTTATCAAGATGGTGACAGTTATTCTGAATCACCCTCTAACCATTGTAGTCTACTTTTGCTTGACGAAATAAATAAACAGTCATCATAAAAATAGAAATACGAACGCATCGCAAGGACTTTCCCACCAACTTCAACTGACTCACTTGAGTTATTTTAGCATCGCCATTTGCCATCATAACCGCATCGATTGCATCAGGTTACCAAACACATTAGCTCATCCGCCACAAAGCTCCCTCACCCTACTTGATTTGAATACATTTATCACCACACAAACAGATATTCCATTGGCTGACGAGTTTCTGGAACGGTAATGTTTACACAATTGTGTTTACCTATCGCCGGTGAAGAATATAAATCGTTTTAAAGGGGGAAACGGAGATCCTTTAGCTCTACCACTAGACGTCACCAACACAAGACATTCTTGTTATCAAACAGCTCAATTCTTCCCAGCATAAAAACGCTTCTATTTAACCACCTTGCGTCTTTTGCGCATTGGCTCGAAGGGTTCCATGCAGCATAAACTACCAGATGCGTGTGGTTTCGAATCATTACACAAGGGAAACCCACAGGTCGTTTCGAATACGTGGAAGGAAGCGACTTTGTTATCACCTTACCATGTTTGATTAAGATTCCTGGTATTCCTTGGGAGACCAACGATTTTTTTTTGCACGTCGTCATCATAAGATACAATCAAAGCACGTGCAATTCTTGCCACAAAGATCACAGTTTAGTGATAATGACATTCTAATCTGAAATCAAAATATCCTGTCCCGACAGGGCAGACTCCTGCGCAGCGGTGATCCACACCTTGCAGTGCTAACATTGCAGTCTCATCTCGAACGTTGTGCCCTAAGACAAGACAGGGCATTTAGCTTCTTTTTATTCTTCTTTGCAGGTGCTTCATTCGCTTCTATACTCTCCTGTTTGTAACAGAGTGCTTCAAAATCTCGACAATACACGGCGATATTCAAAATTCTGCTTTCGTCACTCATTTGAGCTAACAGTCATTGTCAAAGCAAACGATGCCAATTGTCAGTGACAATGGTGTCAGTGAAGAATATGTGCAGATTTTTTATTAGCTTAATTTGTAACGAAATTAAATGACTTGAGCAGAACAATTATTCTAGATAGAGCTAGAATTAGGGCGTAACAGGTTTTGTAAACAATGACTTCTCTCAGTGATTTCTAGAAAGTTAAGGCTCGCCCACGCAAATTAACTTCATCATGGGATAGAAGAAGACTTCCCCTACCCGATGCTTATGCTGATTTGCGTGGACGTGCCTTGAATTCCTAGAAAACATCGAGAGAAGTCATTGTTTACAAAAGCGGTTTCGCCCTAATTCCAGCTCTATTTAGACATGTTGCCATTAAAGTGAACACTTATTTTGATCCTGACCTGCTCGGATAACAATAATGTGTCACAGAGTGCACAAAATTACACTTTTTGTTACGAGATGAATCTTTGTCATTGACTAAAAAAAATAATGAGATTTTGACGAAGGCTGTTTTGAGGATCAAGTATATTAGTGACTATGTGAAAAACAATTTTGTCAATATCACGCGAAAGTCTGTCAATGACAATGACAAATCTCAGCACTGGTTCTGATAGTAGTTTTGTACATATTTAAAAAAAAAACAATCATAAACTCGAAATTCAACCAATTAGCGACTGGATAAAAAGATTGATCAAAGTCTATACCCCAGTTGTCTCCTCCTAGGTTGTGCCTACCTGCGAGCAAGCCAAATTCCACTTACACCAGCACGAATCTCTTACCGAAAAGAAAGGATCGAAATAATTAATAAGGTGCTAAGGTGGAACAAACAAAGAAACGAACAGAAACTTATCTCATCTAATCTCACCTCCATTTAAGGCTCTGTTTACCTCAAATTAGGATTTGTTTTACAAAACTGTTAGGAGTTTTTCCCTAACTCCCTCCTTCTGCACATTTGCTGCCCACGGAGTAATATTCTGGGACGTCCCGCAGATAAATTGGCGCCACTTGAAACCACCGGAGCAGAGCTTCCTTGTCTGCACCATTGCCGGGGACGCACCTCCGAGTAGTAACATTATAATTTGCCACACGTCGAGGATGACTTTCCGAAATATTACTGCTGCTTCAGCAGTCTGTTGCTGACATATTGCATCACTTGGGCGTTGTTTTCAGACATCCAATATAATATGCAAGTTGGCAATAGGTGTTTCCGATATTTTACGCGATGCAAGAACGCCGAATATTGTCGAGTCATGAGGAAGATTGATTGGTTACTGGGTGGAATGCCGATCGGAATATTAATTCGATTAATGAGTTTCGATATCACAATACAAAATCATTGTTTTTTTTTTGTATGTTATAAAAATAGAGTTCACATTCATCTTTTCAATGATTTTAAACCTGCACTGATTCCCAACCATAATACTGAGTGGCAGGTATCCAGTGTTCGACCTATGAACACTGCTTCTCATCAATTTTGTCCACCATCTTTCTAACGACACCTTTCTCATAGGTTTTCTTACTGCTGCTATGTCGGTACATGTAGTTCTGGAAGCTAATTTCGCGATAATCAAATGCTTCATTGTAATCACCCACCACTTTTGGATCATCCAGCAGACATTTGCAGTAGTGTTTTGCCATGGCCACGTATCGGTTTGCATCAGGCTACCTTTGTACTTTGTAGAGTGGCGTTCATGGCATCCGGTTTCTTACCCACCAGCAGGAAATCTCTAACGGTGTCGTTAACCTGAGAGATGGGTAGATTTCAGATTAACCTGATGAAAGGAAGTTTATCACCTATATCTAGCTCATTCTTCTTGGTCAAATATCGCAGTCCTTTGAAAATACATGCCATGTGATTACTAAACTCTTCACCATTTCCCAGTTCGTACTTCCTGGTATTGCATAGTTTTTGGTTTCGTTTGGCACTACCAGCCGGATAGTTTACATTCTCACAGAACACAAACTGTTTGATTTGGTTACCCTGAGATGTTCACATTAAAGCGACATTAAAGCGAAAGCTTCAATCGAACCTTATCTTTGTAGAACTTCTCAGTGGACGGTCCATCGTCAAAAAGGGTGGCTTTGAGTGTATCGAGGTACCCCGTGTGGACATCTTTGTACGCATTAAACACTTTGAGCACCTTCCCCCGGTCAGCGGATAAGTATTCATGGTTTGTCTTCCATTGTTGAACCACTCTAACACCATTTAGATTAAATCGATATCATCGCTTTGATCAGAAGGTCATTTGAGGTACAATTATACCTTGAATCTATTATCCCCCGGGCTCGAGGAAGCCAATCTTCTCCAGCATGCATTTGATGTAACAGTGGGTAGCTGGGATATCAGACGGTTGTAATTTCAGCATGCAATTGGATTCTTGGTAGAATTTTCTTGGAATACCTGTCCAAATTATTTTAACTTATTCATTCTTTCATTTTTTTTGGGACAGCAATGTGCTTCATCTCTTTAAATAGTCGTTGTTGTTGTTTCTTTATTAAGGAGGCTTTCAGGCTAACCTCTATAAATAAAAATGAAATGAGGATCGTATGTCATAGTATAACTCGAGAACGAATTGACGAATTTGCTAGAATCTTTTTTGTGTTGGTCGTTTGGGCCCCGATGTGTTTATTTCAATCAACTAGACAGAACGTCGTTTTCCGAGTCAGCTAGTTTTTCTGCCACCAGTAGCCCCTTTAGAATATTTACAAAATTTCCCAAAATGAGATGATAAGTTTCCCATTGTGCACCCATTGGATATGCCAATTGCATGGCAAGAAACTGCCTCGCAGCTGTACTGTACTGAATAATCAAATAGAGATCAAATAATTGCATGGATATCACAACCAACACTTGTACTAAGTTTGTACATTATGATTGGCACCATCAACAATCAGTTTAAATATCAAGAATCAAGGGAGTACGTAGTTAGGTTCATCGTAAGAACAAAACATGATTATTGCAAAGTGTCTTGAAGTAGTTGCTATTTTCAGCTGGTTAAGTGTGGTAATTTGAAATAGATTCGCCCTTATTACATGCCATCCGATAAAAAAATTTGCTTGATGAATAGGTTGTCTCGTTGGAGGCATTGGACCCAGAAGAAGCATTATTCATAAACACTCGATGCCTGGAGGACTATGCTGGAAAAAAGGATTGTTTAATCAAGTGTATACTTGAAAAATTGGGTTTGTACAATCCGGGGACCAAAAAGTTTGAGGTATTTCTGCTGTTAAAATTTGTCATTATCAAAATACACCTTGAGTCGTTTTTTACAAGGGGGATATATGGGGGGGGGGGGGTGTTGACTCCAGCGGAGTGTTTAACTTCCATGAACTCGTGACTTTGGCGTGAGAGTATTGCTAACCCGGACAAGTATTAAAGCGACCATAGTAATAAAAAATGTGGGATATGAGCCGCGTATAAAGCGAACATCTAAGATTGATGAATTCACAGGCTTATTTTTTTTTTAAATGTTTGGAAAGCATATATGAAATCTCAGTATGCTATTTTAAATTAATTTTAAATTCTGGATTTCCACCCAAGACTAAAAATGTGATTTTAATTACGTCTTAAGTTGTACAAATTTTGACATATCGTTAAAAATGAAACGCACCTAATGCAACTTTAGGGGAAAACCCACTTTAAAAAACAGCCTAAAACGTGGTTAACCCGAATTGCTTCTCAACTTGACAGGCTGAATTGATCACGAAGCAACAGGAAAAGTACCCTGATTTGGTGCCAAAGGAGGAAGCGGATGCCTACGCAGATGCAGTGAACAAATTGCCGACAGCGGAGAACACTTGTAAGGCAGTTTATGGAGTTTTCTCAACGATACTTAAACAGTACAAAATAACTTCTCTAAACTTGTTCCATGAAAATTTAGAAAAATCAAAAAAGATTTACGATGAACTGGCAAGCACCATACCGTTACTATCTTGAGATCATATCAATAAGAATTATTTTTCGATAGGGTGCTGAAATCAAACAACCAGGCCAATCAATTTTCCACTTCTGTGAAAACAAATTCTATCCACCTGGTTCCCCCAACCGGAAGGAGATATGTGAAATGCGTCAGTTCAAGGTGTTGGACAACGAAATCTACAAGAAGCGCGTTCAATGCGTCTACAAAGGATTGCGTTACATCACCAAGGATGATAAGTTTGATGTACTTATTTTGTTGACAGCGACAAAGGAAGATTTTTAATATAGTCGCTTTTTTTTTCAAGCCGTCGGAACTCAAACGGGACTTTAAGTTAGCCGGGAAAGATACAGGACGATTGGACAAGGTGTTGGCGAAGTGTAAATCTTCGGAGCCAAAGGATCCGTTGCCACTGGCTCGTCATTACTATAAATGTTTGATGGACTCCGAGGTTGTCGAAGACTACAAGGAAGCCGTGGACTACAGGGAAGTCCGATCCATGGATTATAGATACAACATTCCAAAGGTTCGCAAGTACGACAAAACTGCGGTTGCTGCCCAAGTGAAGAAACTTGATGCCATGCAGTGTCCCAAGGCGTAACATCAAATGATGAATGTATGGATAATTCACTGATTTAAACATAGATTCATTATATTTTCATGACGAAAATTTAATTTGACGTGGCATTTGTTAACTTTTATTCATTGAATATCAATTTTTAGACAATAATTTAACTTTTTACACTTACATTCATCAGGATTCATGTGCATTTTCAGCTATTATTATTGGCTTTCTATACATCAAAAAGGCTGAAATCTAAGAAGATTTTACAAATAACCCACCACGTTCAATCAATTTTAAAAGCAGAGCAGCCCAGATAGCAAAAAAATAAACAAATATTAGATTTGATTTCTCACAGTTCTAAAAATTTCGGTTATTTTTTTCAAAATGGAATATTAGATATGTTTTAATAAATCATAGTACGAAAAAAGCTCTTCTAAACAAAAGGACGTTAGAGACAAAGTGGAAGGAAACTGGATTGCCTTTTCAGAAAAAAATATACACACTGTTTTTAAAATCACGTATTTTCGGGCACTTCAGCATGGATCAAAATCGTAGCACAACTTAGAATAAAAGTTTTGGTCGTTTTTTTCTAATTTTTAGAACAACTTTTTAACAAGATTTCCACAAACATATTTTGTAAGTTAAAAAACTTGTTTTTATAAAAATTTTAACGAGCTATTTCTTGAAATAAAATGTTATCCTAAAATAAGAATAACTTCTTCCGGTGCAAAATGGCACAGGCTTCTGAAACTATAATTGTGTTGCTGCCCAAAAATTATATAAACTTTTGTCTATATGAGATTTAACTTTTTCTAAAGCAATAGCATGTTGCAGCGTTCAGCAAATGTATGTATTTTTGTATCACAAATACATATATTGAAGGTGCGAATAATATCAAAAATCTAGCTTGACTTTAACAATCAACCCAAGTTACAATTTAGGTTTTATAAGAGACTTGTATAATGCTTTAAAACCTCTATAAAATCTTTAAAACCTCTATAACGCTATACATCTCGTAAAGTATATGAGCTAGGAATTTGGTGTTTTCAGCAAAGTTGCTTGAAATATTTTTTATAGGTACCTTGATTTGATTTCCTTCGATCTTGTTTTCCGTACTGAGTACCAATGCTACCGACGCCAGGAAGGCAGCACCCACATCTAGACAAACGGCTTTACTTCCCTTCCGAAGGTAATTGAACCAGGTCCTTTGGAGTAAGAGGCAGTTACACTTACCACTACACCACCAGCGCCACTGCTTCAAATATCATTTGCTATACATTTTTCGATAACACTAATGGTGGTAGGCTCCACCCGGTCCTCGGTCCTCGGATTAAATCCCGATCAAGAATGTCCGGCGGCTTTGATATCGACATCAGAGTTAATCAATGCGACTTAAAGCAAATATTTTTGCAGATCATCCAAACAGGAACACCATTACTCCACCAATCCTAAATATCAATCAAGCCATACCTATCCTTGTTTAATGTGACAGTCCAAGTAACACAAATTTATAGGATTATGTTGAATAAGCTGCTATACGACCAAAACCAGTCAAACAAAGATCATAAAAACTGTTATACAACATGTGTGTTGCATGGGAAGGTTCAAATAGTTTCTAGAATCTAGATCTTTTTATAAATGTTAAGTGTAAAGCGAAGCCGAGTGTGTTAAAAATGATTCCATTTAGCGTCCATTTTCGCATTAGGGGACGACGGGGTAAGACGGCTATACTGTTGAATTTAACCAAACCTGTATAAAATTTCTGCGGTAAATTTAGTTTATTGATCTTTAGAGTGCTTTCCCTAATTACATCCGCCTAAATAAGGCTAAAAATCTCTTTAATAAAGCTTTAAAAAAAATCTAATTACATCGATTTTTGGAATATTTCCCTTTCATTTGATGATGTTTTATCACGAATCAAAAGCAGATTAAATAATGAAAGAAAAATCATGCGGGGTAAGGTTGACATGGAATATATCATGATCCTGACCATATAAAAGACTACTGTCGTCGGCAAAATTGCACAAAATCGGTCAAGGTGGATAGACAATTGTAGTGCAGAATTTTCTCACTATGCGACACTAATATGCAAGTCATTTTCCTGTTTAAATATATCTGGAGATCTTTACCATTTAGAATGTTTCCGTCGTGGGAAAAGTTGTTCAGGTGATTAATGTCTTCAAATTTGTGGGTTAGTTGGTTCAGAATTCTTTCACTACGTGGCACTAGTCTACGTGTGAACTTCACGTTGATGTCATGACTTCGTAGATGGTGAGAATTTTAAGATATAGCTTATAGCTTGTTAGCGTCTTAAAGGGTGATACGGTCAAAATTTGGTCAAGGGAAAACGCGTGTAAATCGGTGAAATCGTTTATTTAAAAAATCAAATTAAATTTCTTTTTCAAGTTCAATTAGTATAAAATTCAGGAAAAATATTCAGTTAGGCTTCCGCTTTTCCAAATCCGAATTGCCGGGCCTTACGCTTGACCCCTGCCAACAGATTTTGTACAGCCACCTTGTCCACCTTCTTCGCCGCAGAAAGCCAGTTTGCCTTGAACTGCTGCTCGCCCTTAGCAGTTTTTTTGGTCTTCTTTAGGTTCCGCTTGACAATAGCCCAGTATTTCTCAATTGGGCGGAGCTCTGGCGTGTTGGGAGGGTTCTTGTCCTTGGGAACCACCTGCACGTTGTTGGCGGCGTACCACTCCATGGCCTTTTTACCGTAATGGCAAGATGCCAAATCCGGCCAAAACAGTACGGAACAACCGTGTTTCTTCAGGAAAGGCAGCAGACGTTTATTCAAACACTCTTTCACGTAAATTTCTTGGTTGACAGTCCCGGAAGCTATAAAAATGCTGCTTTTCAAGCCACAGGTACAGATGGCTTGCCAAACCAGATATTTCTTTGCGAACTTTGACAGTTTCATGTGCTTGAAAACATCTGCTACCTTTCCCCTGCCTTTTGCCGTATAAAACTCCTGTCCCGGAAGCTGCTTGTAGTCGGCTTTGACGTAGGTTTCGTCGTCCATTACCACGCAGTCAAACTTCGTCAGCATCGTCGTGTACAGCCTCCGGGATTGCGCTTTGGCCGTCGTATTTTGTTTATCATTGCGATTTGGAGTCACTACCTTCTTGTAAGTCGATAGTCCGGCTCGTTTTTTGGCTCGATGCACGGTTGTAGACGATACACCCAGCTTATTTGCGGCATCTCGGAGAGAGAGGTTAGGGTTTCGCTTGAAACTACCGGCAACTCTCTTTGTCGTCTCAGCGGCTTCCGGTTTTCGATTTCCCCCCGATCCAGACTTCCTGGCTGTCGACAAACGTTCCCCAAACACTTTAATTACATTTGTAACGGTTGATTTGGCAACTTTTAGCGATTTTGCCAACTTTGCGTGCGAGTAGCTCGGATTTTCGCGATGCGCGAGCAAAATTTTGATACGCTGCTCTTCTTGCTTGGACGGCATTTTGACAACTGAAGAGTGAATTCCAAAATCAAAATAGGAGCAACATTCTACACACACACACCTTCAAAATGAGGGGTTTTCAGGTTTTTTAAATGCAAAATTGAAAGAAATACGTCAAGTTGATATTGACCAAATTTTGACCGTATCACCCTTTATGTAGCGTTAGCGTTGTTATGACTTCGTAGATTGGATAATGGCGAAACTCACGATTCTTTTGAAATTCTCAGTCAAACTACTTTCAAGAATAATGCTGGGGAGTAAACATTGATTCCAATCTAAACAAGAATTCCAGATTCACTGTCACTATTCCTGGTCACGCCCATCTTCAGCATAACTAGGGATAGGGAAGGAAATTTAAGCTCTCGATAGCCGACTATCGAAAGTGCCGACAGTGATTATACATTTTAAGAGTCATAACGGAGAGCTTGAGATAAAACCCATGATTTTCTGCTCAGTAAGAAAAAACGATTCCTCCAGGGTCATCTCAGAACCATAACGCTTCGCGACATGACTACGTTTTCGCTTGGTATGTAACGAACGACTGAAATACACGATAATGCAAATAGTTTCCGAGTTTGGTAAAACTTTGGATGTGTGCTCTTGAAATTGCGAAATGTTATTAGAAAACCTGAATTAACCCTCCTATGCTTATATATTATAATTATACTTGAACCTTCTAACAAAAAATAAATTCCGACAAAAGTCGTCATATGATGTGGGGTAATGGATGAATTATCATGCGATTTGAAGTATCGCATGATGAATTTGACCCTAGCCATAATCTAGCCATTTCCTCGGAGGTACCCAAAACAAGGCTGGATGTTACCAAGCATGTACCCATACTTGGCCACTTAAAATGAATACCATTGAACTGGTTTTTGAATCCTCATGTCATTTGATCTGTCACACCACAGCGTTCATGGTAAGTATTCTTGAACCGTTTTTATGAAAGTCCGGTCGAGTGGTTGAAGCTTGTGACCCATTCTCAAAAATGTTCCCTGCAAAAGTTAATCACTTCTAACGTCTTATGGCTGCTGTGACCACCAAGGATTAGTAGAACAGGTGTTTGTTTTGAAGTATGCGAAAAATTTACAAATTGTTCCAACCATTGCAAAAACAAATTCCCATTCATCCAACCTTTTAGCTGACCAACTCCTTTGCTTTCTGCGGGGGCGTTAATCATAAGCCTAGCATTCATATTATGCCTTTGAAAGGTAGTAATATAGTATTTCTTCCACATTCCGCAGATGCCAATTTACCAACTTGAGGAACGGCTTTGCGAGCTAAAACCTTCTCATGCTACGGCACACATTCGTCGCAATTGAAGATTCTGGACATAAGATTTTCAAGATTTGAGTAAAATAACTGGACCTGAGGACGGTTGAACCCAACAGCTCTTATTAGGCTTTTTCGGTGTTAAAGCGATTAGGGACCTTCAGCTCTTCCGCGAGATAAGAGATGAACTAGCCAATGGCTAAAAATCTCTATAATAAAGGAAAATAAAATCTTCCGCGGGATCAAAGGCCAGTTTCAAAAACTCCTTCTTGGTAAGCGGCATACATCTATTCGGCAAATTCGTGACGTGATCCGCAAGCTGCTCTTCGTATTCAATTGAAAACGTCTTCTTAAATCCACCGGCTTTATGATCCAGAACAATATCCTTACCGGCTCTGAGGCAGCTTTTAGGTATGCCATATTTTACGGCGGCCTCTCGTTTACTCATTTGCTTTGAAGTTATTCTGTTGAGAGAAGATCTTAAGTCTTCCAGAGACCACGAATTTTGTTTTTTTTTTGCGTTTCATTTCAACTACTCGACGTCATTAGTTTTTTTTTTCAGAATACTACATTTTCATACATTTGCATTACAGTCAAAAGAAAATTTACCAAAGCTGACATACAGAAAAAGTACATCTTTGAATTTAGGATATATTTGCGAGTACACTTCCGTGAAATTGTCTCGTTTCTTTTTTTCTTTACAAGCTATTACTTTTGACAGCTCTCATTTTTTTTTACCTTTGCTGACGGTGACCTCATAATTTGTACACAGTAAAAACTAACAAATCACTATTGTTCCATGTCTAAATCTTATTATCACTCTTTGTTTATGATAAAATCACTAGTGACGGACATGGAGGTCGTCCGATTATAGAGGACTTCCCCCTATACTAGAGTGGTTCAATGGTTTGTTAGCCAATAAAAATCTGTAACAGCCAGAACCAAGTACGCAGTACGCATTGGGTTCCCATTGTCAGCATGCACATAAGAAAGGCTTCTTATAAAGGGGTGGCCAAAAATTTCCAAAATGCAATGTACAATTTTAATATGCTTTTGAATGTGTTTAAATAGTCCATTGTCTACATATCCATGATCCTCCATGAATAAAAAAGTTACAGAAAGTAGTATCATAATTAAATAATTCTTCAAAATTGACCATTTCAGGAGTGCAAATTAGAAGCTGATTAAAAAAGTTAATATATGAAACGACGAAAAATTGTGTTTTTGTGATTATTATATACTATTTTTAAGTTCACGTATCAAGCTGTCTGAAACTACAGGAATGATAAATTTGAACTCAAAGTCCGAAATAGACAAAATATAGTATAACGGTAATCTTCATTACTGTCGGTTATTTTTTTTATTTTTTCCATGATTTGTTTTCCGTGCTGAGCACCGATGCCACCAACGCCAGGGAGGCAGCTCCCACACCTGGAACCTACCTATCGACCCATCAATGCATGAACCGGAGACCAACGGCTTTACTTCTGTGGGTTATAAAAACAACTTTTGTTGCCTATTATCTTACAAAATATGTGTCAAAAATTTGCAATAAGTTGCATCGTCTCGAAAATAATCTAATAGAAAATCGATATTTTAATAACAAACTTTCAATGATATGAGAATAATTTCAAACAAAATGCTAGTTATTTCACTCAATACATTTGAGAAAAGCCTAATTGATTCAATCCTACCAATATGATAAATCATTGCACCGTTTAATAAACTAATGTTTTTCAAAAAAAAATCATCAACAATCAGGTGTAAATTTGTTCCAGTGTATATGAAAAATAAAAGCTGCTTTACTCAAATTCTTGTTCTTTTGATCATTCACTTCAGCTGCGTGGTGGATTCTAGCCATGCCACAATGGTCTAAATAATGCGAATCACGGCCAAGATTTTCTATAGATCCAGGTGAATTGTTTACTATTAATGAGTACCAAAGAACAAGAATTTGAGTGAAGCAGTACATGTCAAATAATTGCATAGAAATCACAACCATCCAACACCTGTACTAAGAATGTACATACTGACTGGTGCCATTAACAATCAGAATAAATAGCAGGAATCGTGAGAGTACAAAGTTAAGTTCATCATAAGAATCAAACATGATTATTGCAAAGTACCTTGAAGTAGTTGCTCTTTTGAGCTGGTTAAGTGTGGTAATTTCAAACAGATTCTGATCGCCCTTATTACTTGCATTCCGATTAATATTTGCTTGTTGAACAGGTGTTATCGTTGGAGGCATTGGACCCGGAAGAAGCATCATTCATAATTACTCGATGTATGGAGAACAATCCTGGACATAAAGAATGTCTATATAAGTGTCTTCTTATTAAGTCGGGATTGTACAATCCGAGGTCCAAGAAGTTTACGGTATTTTCCCAGTTAAAATTATGAATTAACAAAATATATCTGTCTCCAACTTGCTAGGGTGAATTGATCAGGAAGCAACAGGAGAAGTACCCCGATTTGGCATCAAAGGAGCAAGCGGCTGCCTATGCAGATGCAGTGAGCAAATTGCCGAAAGCGGAGAATACTTGCAAGGCTGTGACTGCGGTTTACCTAACAATAAAGATGCAGTACAGGGAAACTGCCAACAATTTGTTCCATGAAAATCCTGAAACCGCAAAGAAGATTTACGATGAACTGGCAAGTACCGTACCGTTATCAGCTCGAGATCACACTAATAAGTATTATTTTTCGATAGGGCGACAAAATCAAACAACCAGGCCAATCAGTTTTCCACTTCTGTGAAAACAAATTCTATCCACCTGGTTCCCCCAACCGGAAAGAGATTTGTGAAATGCGTCAGTTCAAGGTGTTGGACAACGAAAACTACCAGAAGCGCGTTCAATGCGTCTACAAAGGATTGCGTTACATCACCAAGGATGATAAGTTTGATGTATTTATAATTTTGACACCGAAATGACCAACATTAATATTTTCACCATTTTTTGTTCAAGCCATCGGAACTCAAACGGGACTTCCTGTTCGCCGGGAAAGATACAGGACGATTGGACAAAGTGTTGACAAAGTGTAAATCTTCGGAGCCAAAGGATCCGTTGCCACTGGCTCGTCATTACTATAAATGTTTGATGGACTCCGAGGTTGTCGAAGACTACAAGGAAGCCGTGGACTACAGGGAAGTCCGATCCATGGATTATAACTACAACATTCCAACGGTTCGCAATTACGACAAAGCTGCGGTTGCTGCCCAAGTGAAGAAACTTGATGCCATGCAGTGTCCCTAAGCGTAGCAACATTGGATGGATATAAGGATAATTTACCGCTTTAAAACCAATACAATAGATAATATTAAAAAGTTACATAGGGGAAATGGTTCTAATGTTGGCCTATGGACCTAAGATTAGGCCCATCGCTAAAAATCTGCTTTTTATCAATTTGATCTAGATGAACGCGTCATTTGATCGCTGTTGAAAATTTAGTCGATTGCTGAATTTATGTATGGGCCCAAATTAGGAGCACTTAGGCCGACATTACATCTAAAACCAATTTTTTTTTTTCGATAAAGGTTCTAATTTTGTGAAATTCATCATTTTCCGATTTTTAGCATACAAAATAATTCACAGTATTTTTTTTAACTAGTAGCATCTTTTGCGAAAATCATCCTGCTGGTAAACGATTGTTAACAGTTGTTTTCAAAAATGCAAATTTATCCTATGTTTTCAAATTGGTTACTTCAAAAATTGTCACAAATAAAATGTTAGGAGACTAAACAGAGGATGTTACTGAATCAGTAAGCTATGAAAACAAATTTAACGTGACTTTTAAATGATACGCCATGAAAAGTCGATTTAACTATAATTACAAATATGCAGGAAGATCCAAAGAAGAAAGATAACGGCGCCGGTGGTGTAGTGGTAAGCGTGATTACCTCTCACCCCAGCAGGCCTGGGTTCTCAATCCCAGTCGGCGCCGCCGGGATGTTCTGAGGCATAACATCTCTGATCACGCCTTCCTTCGGATGGGAAGTAAAGCCGTTGGTCCCCGGTTCATGAGTTGATGGGTCGATAGGTAGGGTCCAGGTGTGGGAGCTGCCTTCCTGGCACGTCGGTAGCATTGGTGCTCAGCACGGAAAACAAGATCGACGGAAAAAACAAACCAAAGGAAAAAAAAAAAAAGATCCAAAGACATCATATACACGGATAGAATGCCTCTTATACATACTTAAAAATTACTATTTTGACAAGTGACGTATTTTACACTTTACATAAATCATGGAACGTAAACAAACTTGTCTTACAAAATTAAATGCACTGAAACCGAAACATACGCAACTCGACGAAAAGTACGTTTGATTGAATTGATTTTCTCATTTCTTCAACTTATTCTTATGTCATAAAGGCCGCTTGCATGTGTCAGTCTCAGAGCACCAAAATTTACATGATTTTTCCGGTAAATTTCTATTGCTGATTATTCATCAAATGTATAAATCAACTAATAAGCAGACGCCTTGAAAAAAAGTTAAGGAAGATCATGTATTAAATGAAATGTGCACTACCTATGTGGTTTGTCGTATGAAAAACTGGGTGGTTTGGCAGTTAGGACCAAGAGACAACGTTATCATCCTAGGCGATTTCAACTTGAGCTCGATCTCTTGGCAGCGTAGTCCACATGGTTCCCTGTACCCGATTACATCACGAGCCTCGATTAGCTTGGCATCACGGAAGCTGCTTGATGCGTATAGCACCGCTGGACTCAGACAAATGAGTGGAATTGCAAATGAAAACAATCGTACGCTTGATCTATGCTTCGTCAGTGAGGAACTTTGCGAGCACAGCACAGTTATGCAAGCTCCATCACCGTTCGTTAAAATCTGCAGGCATCATCCTCCTGTACTGATGGAATTCAAGATAAGTCCACAGCAACGCTTCCAAGATACCTCTGAAAGCATCGCCTATGATTTCAGAAAGGCTGACTTCAACAGCATGAACGAGTTCCTCGCACATGTCGATTGGGACGAGGTGCTTCAAAATTGTGATGCCAACCTCGCTGCGTCGACCATGTCTGATATCCTGTGGTATGCCATCGATCAGTTCGTTCCCGTGAAGTCTAGACACGAACCGGCTAAGCCAGCCTGGTCAAATGCTGACCTCAAGCATCTTAGGACTGTGAAGCGGGCAGCTCTCAGACGACATAGCAAGTATCACACGGACTCCACGAGAATGAGATATATGGCGGCGAGCACTGAATACAACCAAACTTAATAATCGTTTGTACAACGCATATCAGGACCATTTGCAAAGGCGCTTCAAGACAAATCCCAGAAGTTTTTGGCGTTACGTCCATGACCAACGGATGGAATCCGGACTGCCCTCTACGATGACCAACGGATTGTTCGAAGCTGATTCCACCACTGACATCGCCGGAAAGGATTTAAAATCCTCCACGGGATATGGTCCGGATGGGATTCCATCGCTTGTCCTCAAATGCTGCGCGGATACACTTGCAACACCACTAGCAAGAGTATTCAACCTATCTTTGGCTACTGGTGTATTCCCAAACTGCTGGAAGCAGTCGTATGTTTTCCCAGTTTTCAAGAAAGGCTGCAAGCGGATTGTTTCGAACTATCGGGGCATAGCTGCGTTGAGCGCCACTTCTAAGCTGTTTGAGGTGATCGTTCTGCATAAGCTGGTTCAGAACTACGCACACTACATTTCGATTGATCAGCACGGATTTATGCCTAACCGTTCGACGACAACTAATTTGACTTGTTTCACTTCGTTCGTGATCCGCCAAATAGAAAATGGTCAACAAGTAGACGCTATTTACACAGACTTATCCACGGCGTTTGATAAAATGAATCATCAAATCGCAGTTGCTAAATTCGACAAGCTGGGAATGAACAGTAACTTGCTTTCCTGGCTTCGATCCTACCTAACCGGTCGAAGTATGTCCGTCAAAATTGGAGACCACGTTTCGCCCTCCTTTCCGGTTTGGTCCGGTGTTCCCCAAGGAAGTCACTTGGGGCCGTTTCTATTCTTGCTGTATATGAACGATGTCAATTTCATCTTGAAATGCCTAAAACTCTTGTATGCCGATGACCTGAAGCTTTACTACACGATTAAGCAACCACAAGACGCGTTTTTTCTGCAACAACAATTGGAAGCCTTCGCTGAATGGTGTCATATTAATCGAATGTCGCTGAACGTGTCCAAATGTTCGGTTATTTCATTTGGCCGCAAGCAACCACTCTTCCATTTTAGCTATGCTTTGGGAGGCGTGAATCTACAACGTGATTCGACAGTCAAGGACCTGGGGATTCTGGTTGATACAAAATTAACCTTCAAGGATCACGTCGCGTACGTTGTGTCTAAAGCCTCATCGCAACTAGGATTTTTATTTCGCTTTGCAAAAAAGTTCAAGGACGTTTACTGCCTAAAAGCTTTATATTGCTCAATTATGCGCCCTATCTTGGAGTATTCGTCTATCGTCTGGTCTCCTTATTACCAGAATGAAACTCAACGCATCGAAGCTGTTCAGCGAAAATTCGTCCGGTTCGCTCTACGTCATCTTAGGTGGAGAGATCCATTCAACCTGCCCAGTTATGAAAGCCGTTGTCTACTTATAAATCTGGAATTACTAGAAGCAAGACGCAACGTGGCAAAAGCGTGCTTTGTTTGGGATCTTCTCCAAGGCAACATTGACAGTCCTACGCTTCTTAGTTTCTTGGACATCAACACACGTCGTCGCAATCTTCGGTCGCACTCGTTTATCACCATCCCTCCGGCAAGAACTAATTATGGCTTTCACGAACCTTTGCGAAGCATGTCCCGTGTATTCAACCGGTGTTATTATGTGTACGATTTCAACGTGTCACGAGAAACAAACAAGCGTAGTTTTAAACAAGTTTTATGTTAATTTATGTTATTCGTTAGTTTTGTATTTAGTTGTAGAACAGGTGTCATTGGGGTAAACATTTTACCTGTTGACTGATAAACAATAAACAATAAACAGAAAAAAAAAATCAAACTGAAACCCCCGTTCCTGTGGATTTTAGAAATTTCTCCAAACCTCTGAGTAGAACTGACTCTCCCTCTGATTTATTCTCATTGGCCATGTGAGTTTCGCAACCTTACTGAACTTCCACAGGCGCAACCGAACGAGCCAATTTGTGCCGAGTGCTGTGCAGCCAAAGTTTAATGAGCTTTTTTAGTCCCATAAATGACGTGCTAAATAGCACTAAAATCGGACGTGTCGGACGAGAGCAAATGGGTCACTGTGCTGCTGCTGCTGCTGCTGCTGCTGCTGCTGTTGGTGTTGCCAACCGGCTTCGAAAGGAGCACAGAGATTTGTTTTCGTGATCCAAATCGAATCGATCAAGGCTATCAAAAGTTCATTACTACCGAATGGCTGACTGACTGACTTACTGACTGGCGAACGATGCTTAGCTGCGATGCGGGTGGAGATTTGTATCTGCTCACCCCCTCGCGCCCACGCTCGTTTACAAGATATTGTTTGTTTTTCGCTTACAGGTACAAACTAACGATCTTATCTCGCTCTCTCGGTAGGTCGGATGGTGAAAAATCAGCCTTCTTGAACTCGCGATCTTGCACTCGGCTTCCATGTACCTAGTAGCTCCTGGCACTGTTCCAAATTTTCCTTTCGTTCACGATTGCTCATTTGAATATGTCTATGTACGTAGAATCGTGTGTTTCTGATTTGTTGTTATAAACTTACAGCTTCTGAATCGATGACTAATTTTGTTTTTTTGCAACGTTCTTCATTCTGGTAGAAGAAATTATCATAAATTACGATTCCATGCACTTCAGTTCAGTTCTGGCGCATGCATCCAGTGGATGCATATTGAAAAGGCCCCCATGCTGGGGGATTGGCGTTAGAATTTTCCGATTCTATGGTTGTAAAACCGCTCCAGTGTGGTGTTGAACAAAAGACCTTCCTTGTACAACCAACCGATCGATGAACTTCAGATCTTTCGAAGCTAGAAAACAATTGATTTTGACAAGTATATCGTGATCTTCGGTCGGTAACGATCGGGAGCATTAGTCATGGCTCTAGTTTCGGGGCAGAATCACATAAATCAATATTTGTTGCACCTGCCGTAGCTCCTACAGCACTTAATTGCATATTCAGTGCCTCGCTTTGAATTCCTAAATCAAAATATGCACGGTTTTGATCGATTCATGCTTGCAGGAATACATTAAGTGGATTAAAACTGGAGCCCGCTGTTAGTCACCCAAGAATTGCTGTACAAGTACCACATTGTGGATTAGCATTGTAAGTTAGTAACGCCTTTCGTGGCAGTAAACACATGGAGCTACGGCAGGCGATAGACAAGTCAATCATCGTTGGACGCGTACGCGAGATGTTGTTCAGGCTTGTGTGTTGGTGGCTCATTGTGGAGACAGCTGGGCTCAGTTTTTACTTTGGAGAGGTTTATGGCATATGCCTGTCGTATTTGTATGCAAACGCAATAAAAATTAAAAACAACTAGTGAGAGATATGCATTTTGTTTGGGAAAATTGGCTGGAACTAATCATGAATGTCATTTTGTTTAAGTCATATGAATATTTTAATGTTGATATATGGAAAGCATACACTGGTATGTTTCCGTGAATCTATCAAAAAGAACTGAGACATTGTGCATTGGTGGTTTTGGCACATGCAATTAGAACTAACGGTAACGCAGCAGATAACTCCAGCCGAGGTGTGGATTGCTTCTTCTTCTTGTGTTGAGATTTTTTATTGTGAATGTTAGCTATTACTAATGAATTTTTGTAATTGAAGTTGCTAACAATTGCAATTTTGTAAAGGCCCGAAAGTAACTAATGACATCACCGAATAAACATTTGAGTATTTTCAGTAAAAATGAGTGTGCTTGTTAGAGCAAGGGAAAATCGATGTTGCTGCTTTCAGGATGTATTGTTTTTCGAAACAAAGATCTCTCCGCAGAATCGCTTCATTTCGAGCAATATCATGACTTACACCAACATCGTGTTTCTTGTTATCGAGTCACGATTAACATTCCTCTTTTCAAACATGACTGGACTATCATTTGTTTCGTTCGTCAAGTGCTTCAGTTCATTTCATTTGAAGCAAAGACTTATTTCAATTGACGCAATGAATGACTCGAAAACTGCTTCCTTCGTTTTTCCACTTTCACTTGAATTCAGGGCTCATTCGACTTGTTACGACCTGACGACGCAGGCATCAAAATATAGTATCCGGATAGTATCCGCACAATATCGGTTGCCGATAGGGATGGCTTCAAGGTTATGTGTAGTAATAATATATTATTTTATATTAAACAAAAATTAAATTAACTAGGCCATTCTGGAGTCCAAGATGGCAGGCATCGAGGTCAGGGAAAGTCTCAAAAACCCTACAATATGGGTATTTTCGGAACGGGGACGACGCAAAGGTGCCGAAAATCAATATTAGACGTTATTTTGGAATCCAAAATGGTGGCCATCGGGTTTCAGAAAAGTGTCAAATACCCTACAATAGGGTATTTTCGGAATGGAGATGCCGCGTGGATGCTAAAAATCGATACCCGACGCCATTTTGGGATTCAAGATAGTGGCCATTGGTTTCATGAAGTGTCAAATACCATAAGATATGGATATTTTCGGAACGGAAACAACGCGTAGATGCCAAAAATCGATATCCGACGCTATGTTGAAATGCAATATGGCGGTCATCAGGATTGAGAGAGTGTCAACTATCCTACAATCGAGGGGGACGACTGCGCGCATACTGAGTATATAAAAAGAAGATTGATGACGATTCTGAAGATTTCCTGCAAAAAGATGTTGAGCGATGCAAGTAGATGCGAGAAATGAAAGAAGATTTTTCGAAGATTGATTCACTAGTGTAAGATTAGTTGAGCATCTAGACTTGAGATTTAGATGTGTCACCCCCTCGGCTACAATAGGGTATTTTCGGAACGGGGACGACGCATAGATGCCGAAAATCTATGTTCTACGCCATAAAACGTTTCAAATACCCTAAGATATGGGTATTTTTCGGAACGAAGACAACGCGTGGCTGTGGAAAATCGATACCCGATGCTATGTTGGACTCCAATATGGCGGCCATCGGTTTTCACAAAAAGTATCAAATACCCTACAATATGGTTATTTTCGGAATTGAGACAACGTGTGGATGCCGAAAATCGATATCCAAAGCTATGTTGGAACCGTTATGGCGGCCATCAGGGTTCAGAAAGTGTCAAATACCCTATAATATGGGTATTTTCGGAACGAGGACGACGCGTAGATGCTGAAAATCGATATTCGATGCCATTTGTAGGTTTTTTTTTTAATAATTCGTTTATTTTTCCAGGTTCATTTGCTGTAGCTTTGCGGAGCCGATATTCATTGTTTAGATAACAAAATTACTTAAAACTAACGTTAGTAAAGCGGGGGCCGATTACTCGCGGCTATCTCGAGGTTAGGGGTAACAAATTGTAACAAATGGATGGCAGGGTAGGGATTGTGAACACAAGGTTTGGAGAGCAATGTGCTCTTGATCTCGAACTAGGCGACACTCTGATGAAAAAGACAAACATGGGGGTCGCGGCTCATGTCCAACCCTTTGAACCATGGTTTGTTCGACACCTGTGGGAGAATAGAATGTAACCATCTTCCCAATTCACCATCATTCCATTTTTGTTGCCAACTGATGAGGACTTGCTGGCGAGCAATGGAGAAAAGTTCGTTGAAGGCGATTTGTCGCTCAAAAATATCGCCTTCCATAGCGCCCACCTAAGCCAATGAGTCCGCTTTCTCATTACCCGGAATTGAGCAATGAGATGGGACCCAAGCTAAGGTGATAGTATAGGAGCAGTTAGATAAAGCACTCAGTTTAGATCGTATTTCAGGCAGGAAATACGAGGAGTGCTTCATCGGCCTCATTGAACGAATAGCCTCCAATGAGCTAAGACTATCCGTAAAAATTAAATAATGGTCAGAAGGTAGTGAGGCAATTCGCTCTACTGCGTAAACTATAGCTGCGAGTTCCGCAACGTATACGGAGCATGGTTTCTGCAGTTTATAGGAGGCGCTATGAAATTGATTAAATACACCAAATCCAGTGGAAGCATTTACGGTTGACCCATCTGTGAAAAATCTTTTATCGTTACCTACATGGTGGTACTTGATTGCAAAAATTGAGGGAACAACCATCGACCGATGGTGATCTGGTATTCCATGGATTTCTTGCATCATGGTCAGATCAAAATTTACAGAGGAACTATAGAAGGCTTGAAAGCAATCACGATTGGAGAGTTTGTAGGTTATTTGACACATTTTCTGAAATCGGAAGCCTCCATCTTGAATTTCAAGATGGCGTCGGACATCGATTTCTGGCTTCTAGATGTCAGCCCGATTAAAAAAAAACCCACATTGATCGATATTTGACAGTATTTCACAATCCTGATGAATGTGGGCGTCTTAGTGGAATACCTGTATAATGAGAGAGAGAAGGATTAGTAATTTCCATTTAATTCCACTACCTTATTTACTTATCCTTGACAGATACGCGTATTTCGTCTACAATGTGCAGACTTCTTCGGTGTCTTGTACTAATACAGTTTTTCTGAACCAAAGCCGCAATCTTGGATTTCGGCGTGACATCAATTTTCGGCATCTACGTCTTATCCCCATTCTGAAAATAACCATATTTTAGGATATTTGACACTTTTCCGCAAATTCGAAGCCGCCGGCTTGGATTTCAAAATGGCGTCAGATATCGATTTCCGGCTTCTAGACGTTACGTCGATTCTAAAAAAAAACCGATTGTATGGGTATTTGATGGAATTTAAAACTTTTTTTCAAGCCGGAAGATGCCATCATGGATTTTAAAATGACGTCGGATATTGGTTTCCAATATCCAGACGTCACGCCAATTCCAAAAATACCCATATTGATGGGATGGCATCAGCATTTCCCATTTTCATCTGATATAGCAAGCCGCCATATTGGATTTCAAAATGGCGTCGGATATCGATTTTCGATCTGTAGACTTCATATCGATTACAAAAATACCAATATTGATGTGTATTTCACTGTATTTTCACATTTTTCGTAAATTGGAAGCTGCCATCTTCGATTTCAAAATGGCGTCGGATATCGATTTTCATCCTCTAGACATCATCCCGATTCCAAAAATACCTGTATTGATAAGTATTTGACCGCATTTCCCACTTTTTCTTAAACTGGAAGCCACCATCTTGGATTTAAAAATGGATTCGCATATCAATTTTCAATCTATAGAAAAAAAATACCCATATTGATGGGTAAACAAACCACCCGACAATGATAAATTTGACATCTACGTGCACAGATCTATGCGCATACGCTTAAATGAACCGAGTGAACAATCAACAAAAGTCATAAAAACTGCGCGAATAGTAAGTTCATTTGACATTGAAAGAAGAAATGAACCCGAGTCTAGTCTAGTCTAGTCTACACATACACAGCCAGTACTTGAAAGAATCCTGGAAAATGATACATCTATCATTTTTCTTGTCATTATTAATGCCTGCTGCACATCAAGGATGTGAAACAACCAATAAAGCGGCCAGGCCTACTGTGTAGCGTTTAGTTAATTTTTGTGGAAGTGAATGTTTACCATGTCTACTTAATAAGTATAGACAGTGGTTAACATTTAATCCACAGGTAATCAAAGAGCGGGGACATACCGTACCAACCGCTCCGTATGCAGGATTTGAAAATAGGCTATATAAATCGTTGGGAGTGACAGAGCTAAGAAAGTTAATGTACACTCCTTGGTTGTCCGATCTCCTGGGATGGAACACAGGTATTTACCCCTTGTGTTCGAGCGTACAGTCCTCCCTCCGTACAAGCGTGGAAGGCACCGCCAACCCACTGCCATCCCTCAATCGATCCAGCCGACCTCAGTCGAAGGACAACAGAGAGCGGTGTGCGGACGTAACCTATACGGAGGGAATGCTGTATTCGCCTAGGTTATAGCGCCCTTGCTCGCTACCATTTTCTTCTAGCGGTTGGGACCTGAGCACTAACTCTTGTCCTAGCCCTATATGGCATATGGTTATAGCGCCATTACTCGCTTTCTGAAAAGAGAAGAAGGGAAGGGAAGGAGAGGAAAAGGACTTGGGAAAAGGAAATGCGGAATTCCTTTCCTCATTAGTATTTGTATCGTCAACTTTTATGAAAACTGTATAAATCATTTTTCCTTGGATGTGACCGCGATTTATCATTATCAGGTAAAAAACAGGTAGTGTTGTACTTATTGCTATGAATGCTACACTTCAAGCTGAACAAATCGCTAGTGAAAGACCAAAAGAATTGGAAGATATGTGGGTTGAAATTTTAATAAACGGTGAAGATATTTTCGCTTCTGTCTACTTTCCTTCACACTTTTCCAAAAAACCAGCTTATGAAAAGTTTTTCACTACTGCAGAACTGAAAATTCAAAGAGAAGATTCAAAAATCCAAATTCATATTTATGGAGATTTTAACCAGAATACTGTTAATTTTATAGAGGATAGTAATATAGTAATGATTCTCTGCTGTTACCAATAGTAGGTGAAAACGATACTTTGCAATTCATCTTTGATGAAAGCAGCCACTTAGGACTTCATCAAATTAACCATGTTCGTAACCAGCTCAATTCCTATCTGGATTTTATGTTTACTACTTGTTCAGAAAATTTTTGTATTGTAGAAGCAGCAGTTCCATTATGGAAGAATTAAAAATTTCATACGGCTATTGAATACTCAGTGTTCACAGACTCGCATCGGTCACGCTCAAGCGTTGTTGATTTTAAATTAGTTTGTGATTTAAAAAATGCAATTTCTCCTGAATTTCACAGCAGACTGAATCTAATCTAATCTAATCTAATCTAACACCAACATAGCCAGTTCATCAAAGCATCCTGGAAAATGATAGATATTCCTTCATCACTTTTTTTTCCTATTTGGTATATGTTGCACATCATAGATGCGCAAAATATATCAAAACGGACAGGCCTACTGTGCAGCATTTGAGGGGCAAGATGATTTAGAAACATCGGGCCTGTTTAAATCCAAGATTTAAGCACGATGCTTCAGAATCCAATAAATGGATGAAACGTGGACATCTCGTACCATACGTTCCATTGTATTGTTATTTATAAATCATTTGTCGTTGGGAGCATCTAGTCTAAAAAGGGTAAGTGATGCTCCAGTTTCTTCTAGCGGTTGGGACATGAGCACTAACTCTTGTCCTAGCCCTATATGGCATATGGTTATAGCGCCATTACTCGCTTTCTGAAAAGAGAAGAAGTGAAGGGAAGGAGAGGAAAAGGACTTGGGAAAAGGAAATGTGGAATTCCTTTCCTTATTAGTATTGGTATCGTCAAGTTTAATAAAAACCATAGTAATAATTTTGCCTTGGTCAGAGGTATTATTACGAAATTTGAATAAGATTGTCTTATCATTTGTTCAGTCTATCATAACAAGCTATGACCGACGTGACGATTGTTAAGCCCTGGTTAAACAAGTCAAATCACGTTCCCGAAAGCAGTCATCAATGTATCCCAAACTGGATCAAGCGGGCGCCCTATTTTTCTAAACCTTCCAACGCGTTCCGCCCAATATCTATTAATTACGATTTTCTACAATAGTACACACTAAGATTTTGTTTCCGTGTTCGGTAAATTTTACCGAAATCAGAACAGCTGAACGTTCGGTAAAACTCTGACCTTCATTTTAAAGGCTATTGAATTTGAAAATAATATCAAAACATGTTCAACCTTGTTTAAAAGATTAAATCTTGTTATTTTAGTGGAGATTTACAGGTCGGACTCGATTATCCGGAGTATCATTTTTTTTACACTCCGGATAATCAAATCTTCCGGATAATCTCTTAACGATTGTTAAAATTATCATATTGCATATTATAATACAAAATTATTTCAAATGTCTGCATTTTATTATATTATTATTATTATTTTATAAGTTTTTAACTAAAAAAAAAAAAAAAAATACTCCGGATAATCGAGTCTAAAATTTCGGATAATCGAATCCCGGATAATCGAGTCTCCGCATAATCGAGTCTCCGGATAATCGAGTCCGACCTGTAGTTCCAAAGTAGCTGAAAAGCAATTGAATTGAATTGCATAAATTTTACCGAAAAGTTCAGTTGTTCAGATTTCGGTAAAAATTACCGAAGTCGGCGATAATTTCTAAGTGTGTAGCCTGGGATAAATCCTAATGTCTCCCCCCCAGACCCAACTATGTTCTTGCACTCGCAAAATAGATCATGCGCGATTGAGGTTATCCCGGCAGGAAACAAACGGGTTGTTTTTAACTGTAACAAGCTCACCAAATACAATCACCATGGCAGCACCAACAACTACATACTCGAGTCTTGTCACTATTAACAAGCCATTAAAAATAACAAGGTCTAAAGTGCGTTCCCCTTCTCACTGAAAACTCCTGTTCCCCTCCTGTTCAGTACTAGAGTTCGGTGAAAATTTTGTTCCAGTAACACAACAGGAAAAGGTGTGGTAGATTATGATCGTTACTGGATTGAAAAGATATAATGAACAAAAAGGAACGAACTCACCAAGTTTAGCCGATTGAACCTAAAGGCAGCTTGAGATATGTTGATGGTGTTCACATTGCACACAGATACATCAACACACTACAAACACTATTTGCTTCGTTTCCTTGGCCGTGGGTAAAAGACTTCCACTCTTCCTGCTTGATCCGGATCTATTCGCCGTTCAAGGGAGTTCCACTGCGCCGACGGGAAGCTGGAAAAATCCTCGTGCTCCTCCAGCGCTAGTCCTCTGATTCCGGCTGCAGTTTTTCACCCGGTGGTGCTACTGCTGCGAGTGCTTCCTTCCTGCTGCCGGCTAACCAGCGGAACGCGTTTTGTACCCTTCGTTCGCGTTCGGCCCAAATTCGGAATTTCACCATTTCAACACTCGGTAAACCGCGCATCCGACCCGTTGCCACTGCAAGTCCGTAGTTGAAAATCATTCGAGTCAAAATGTAGAAACGAAAGAAGAAATGAACCCGAGTCAAGCCAAAACAAACAGCATGAAAACTGATCGAAAGTGATTATGTTGATGTTGACGGGGATCTGCTCGAAGAGAAGACAGAATGACTTTCAATTGAAAGTGATGGTTGACAGCTTCATCGTTGCTTGACGATTTTCGATTGAAAGTGACTTTGTGGGACCCTGGTTATAATGCTACCAAATGTTATGTATATATCGGTAACTGGTATTGCATGCCACTGCTAACATTGTTAAACAAAACTAAATTGGAAAAATAATAAAAATAGCAAAACAAAATAAAAACATAACGAAAACGACCGAGTACATTAGTACTTCATATCATGATTAATCAAACAACGTTAATTTTAGCTGCCGGACACTGCCATTTTCAGAGAAATTTAAACTGCAAAATTGAAAAAAAAAATGCTTTAAAATCACTTGACAAAGCAATTGATGTGGGTAGCCCTACTTTTGCTCAATGAAACAGATGAGATTATCCTTAATAAGTTAAAAAATCTCCTTGAAATAGATCGGGTTGCTCCTTAAATGATTGATCAAAAAAAGGAAAAAAATTTAAAATGCTTAGTAAATATTTAAAGTACGCTCCCTAAAATGGAGAAAACTGTACATTAAGCATTTGAAAATGCTCCTTAGTATGCACCGCTTTGCACCATTTTGAAGTGTAATTGTACCATATAGGGGAAATGTTTCTAATGTTGGCCTATGGATCTAAGCTTGGGCCAACGCTAAAAATCTGCTATTTATCAATTTTATCTAGATGAACGCGTTATTGGGACGTTACTTATGGATATTTTTGGTTGCTATTGAAAATTTAGTCCATTGCTGAATTTATGTATGGGTCCAAATTAGGGACATTTAGGCCGATATTACCTGCATTTCCCCTATCATCGTAAAAGCTGCTGTAGAAAGGTTAATAAGTACCATGAAATCAGCTGAAATGTTCAGTAAAAATGCACAAATGCACACAATGATTTACTGAATATTTCAGCTGTTTTCATGGTTGTACTTATTAACCTTTCTACAGCAGCTTTTCCGATGAAATATGGTACAATTACACTTCAAAATGGTGCAAAGCGGTGCATACTAAGGAGCATTTTCAAATGCTGAATGTACAGTTTTCTCTATTTTAGGGAGCGTACTTTAAATATTTACTGAGCATTTTACGATTTTTAACGTATTTTGATCAATCATTTAAGGAGCAACCCGATCTATTTTAAGGAGATTTTTTTTACTTATTAAGGAACATGGTCATTGTTTAATGATTCATTTACCTTTTAACCACAGACAAACAGACATAACACTAGCAAGTTGTTAATCGAACAAGCATTTAACGGTCAATTTAAAAGTATCGTAGTTGGTAGTACCGCCACCTGTGGCGCGCATAGTCAGTTCCCTTGCGTTTGACGTTTATACACTATCGCCATCTGTTCAGCGTACTACCCACCACAGTGTACTCAACAGATGGCGGTAATGTTTTAGCGACGATGTTTTACAGTGAGAAATATTCAATGTGTTATGTCTGTTTGTCTGTGTTTTAACCATTGATGTGATTTACAATAATGTGTATTTTTGTGCATGTTAAAAAATTCAAATTACTGATTTAACGGTAAATCAAATTATATCTCGCTAGACTTATGACGCAGAAGCTTAGTGTTTTCAGCAAAGATTCATGAAATCTATAGATCTACAAAGTTGCCGAAGACATAAACATATCTTGGGATGTCTAAAAGTTATTTTTTCTATGTGTACTGTTTTTTTTTTTATATCTTTATTAAGGAGACTTTCAGCCCTGGGCTGGTTCGTCTCCTATGTGTACTACTATTGTGTGTACTATTTATGGATATTTCAGAAGATGCAGATTCACATTTCAAGAAACTTTTTCCAAGACACCTAAACGCTAAAACACCGAGAACAGCGAAAAAATGGTTTAGACCACCTTTTTCCAGAATGTGCATTGTTTTGAATTTTAGTTGCTCTTTATTTGGTAGTGAATCCTAGTTTCTCCTTTTGCAATCCTTTTTCTCACACAGAAGTTGAAAGAGTGTGCAAAGTAAGCAACTGATACATACTTGTTTGTCCAAACTAATTCAAATTAATATCACCCCGTTCTGCAAGGGGTTCAGCAAAACCATATCGTTACCAGCAGCAACCCAAGATCGGACCGTTCCCTTCCCTCTCGATAACTGCCTACAGCTACCCTTGGCACCGTGATATTCGTTACAAAACTAACTTCGAACTTCCAAGTTCGAACGGCAGCGTTGGGAAATCAAGCTCATACAGCACCACACTAAGACCAACTACCTACCACTGCTGTGCACGGGGGTTTCGTTTAGGCTAGCAATTTAGCGCATACTTATCTCATTATGGCCATTAAAAATAATAAAAGAAAATCACCTGTTCTAGGCAACCATTCACACTAGCTCTACAGCAGCAGCAGCAGCAAGGCGTGCTGGACCCTTTCCTGTGCAGCCCTAGACCCACCACCATCGCACGCTATCAATCTGGGAATTGTTCTGTTGGGACACGGCAGCCCGCACAGAGGGGAAAATTTTCACATTTGCACCGTGTGATTATGTCTTATTTCTATTTTCTTTGGTAATAATTTGATTGGCTCGGAAGGCGCAATAATCGCGCGCGCTCCGCCAGTAAGTCAGTGGGCTGACTGACCACGACCCACGAGCCCCGGTGCCACGGGGGTCCAATCATGAGTTCCTATGCTATGCTCATATCTTAGTCAGCGAATCTCTGGCAGGTTCTATGTACGGTCTGATACGAACGGTTGTTCAGGTTGTGCGAGGCCATCCGAACCGTGAATTGTTTTCTCTGTGGGTTCTCGCAGTGCAAATTGGTTGTAAGTAACTGGAATTACAGAAAATCCATAAGTGGATGATCGCGCCCGAACCCAGCATCTAGGCGGAGGAAGTGGAACATTATCGCAGAGCAGAGTTAGAATTGTGGCCAACGATTGATTCTAACTGATTTCCATAAAGACCTGTGCCCGATAGTGCTCGGCTGGTTGAGGCATAGTTCTTCCTTCGCCCAAGCATCGAAGAAGCGGATGGAACTATCTGGGTCAAATGCCGTAGAAGGCGTGATTACATAAATACTGCGCTCCAACCGATCATTATAACCCTACACCACCCGCAAAGCCAGCCAGTGATCTCTCGGCTTTCGAAACAGTACCCGATTGATACACAAATAAACAGTTTTGTTTGATCACCGGATCAGATCGAGCGTTATTTTTTTCCTTCTCGTAAATTTTGGAATAGGAGGTCTGATTTTTTTCAGGCCACAGAGATCATAGGGTTGCATCATCATATTGGCAGCAGCCCTTCCTCATCCACGTCCAAGAATCGAAACAATCGTAAACGACACCGAAATGGCTCCCCAAAAACCAATCCTCGAGAGAAGGCGTACAAAGCATTGGTTATGACATTGCCAGTCAAAATCAATCCGTACCATTGAATGCTGAACAACTTCACATCGCTGCACAGTGATCGAGACAGGATTAAATTGACCAAAACGTGCATCTACTACACCAGAGCATCATGCTCCACGCCAAAGGACCACTGTGGGATCCATACTAATGACGAAGTGTACACAGTTGTACTCCATTGCCCAATTCGTACATATTTTTGCCCAGAAAGCAACCTCTCCAACATCAATCGTGGTTGGTCGGGATGGGCCGCCGCCGCTTGTCAAACCAAATTATGCACGGTTGTTCAGCGAGAAGCAATCCCGCCGGTCTACGCGTAGTAGAATTCGGTTCGGATCTTTCTCCCTTTCAATCACCCACACGGATGCATGCCCGGCAGCAGCAGCCACGGCACCCGCCTAACCAGATCGTAATTATGCCTCTAAACAATCAATTTTATTCAATTAACTTGACGGCACACACCGCAGCAAACGCTTCTGCCGTTCGTGGGTCGTCGTTTGGGGCATTGATTGGGGATTCGTGGAGTTCAAAAGTTGAATAGATCACATACCACGCCGATGCCGACGCCGCTGTCGCGATCCGGTGCGTCTGTGCTGCATTCTGTTCACCGCACCACACACCGCACAGGTAACCCTATAATTAAGCTGAACCGAAAAGGCTCGATTCGAACATCGGTGCTTTGGTGGATGGTGATGTTGTTGTTGTTGTTATTAGGGGGTGAAGCAATCCATAAAGTGTCGAAGAAGAAACTAGAAGGAACTCGCTGCGCTCAGCTCGAATGAATGGCCACGAAGGTGATTGTTTTGGTTTAGGTTGCAATTTTTGAACACGACGCTGGATCAAAACATTGATTGATACGAGGGTGGCCGATGATGAAATTGAAACTGACAGGGGGTAATCTTTCGGGTATGATTATCGCTCGGTTTGACATCTCATGCTCCATCGGTGAAAAGCGATAGGCTCGGATAGTAAGTGGGTCACAGCAAGCTTGAGCACATGTGCTTTGAACGTTAGACAAAGTGTTACATGTGCCAATTATTGGGTAAACCGATCCTCACCGAACCCTCCGGCTTGGATTGAAATAATACAATTAAATTTGTTGGTATTAAAAAATCGTTTACAACCCCCGTACATGATGTGCCTCATGAATATGATACGTACCACTATATGCCTACACTTAATACTTGGTTACTAATTGAGAACTTTCTAGGACTGTATCATTTTTGAACTAGTTTATTGTTTGATAAACACAGTGATGGTCTATAACAAATTATTTTATATTCCGAAGAACAGTAATCAAGTTTTTAATCCGTGGCGTTTGTTCCACTGAGACTGACACCGACTACATAATAGGAAGGTTGATTTTCGTAAACCAAAGTTAAACATTGTTTACATCTGTCAGGTTTGTAAAAAATTAAATGTTGTTTGTTGTTGCTTGCACAAAATAATGACTAACTACTATTGTTTGTATTCATATTCTTTTCAGATGATATTCCATCCTAAGCAGCTGTAGGACACTGCTTTCCATCGATTTCCATCACTTGGGATTGAACGGATGGTTTACTGTATGCTTGCTTCTTTTTCAAATTATAGCCATACTGTTGCGATCTTATTTCACGGTAGTCAAATGCCTCCTTGAAATCATCAGCGACCGGAGATTCTACCAAACACTTGTAGTACTCCCAAGCTATATCTTTCGATGGTACCTTGCAGTTATCCAATGCTTGCTCGAGGCTCGCTGTATCCTTACCTACCTGTTTAAAGTCCCGTTTGATCTCCTCACGCTTAAAACGAAAATGATAAGATGAAGATCAATATTTTCAACCGAATCGATACTGTCTCCTTACATCGAGTTGATTGTTCTTGGTGATGTAACGCAGTCCTTTCATTATGCACTCGGTGTGTCTTTTGAAAACATCATCATCCAAAACTTTATACTGCCTGATCTCGCAAAGCTTTTGACGATCGTTAGAACCTTCCGGGTAAAATTTATCCTCGCAAAACACAAAATAGGACTGGCCCTTCTGTCTGATCTGACCATTCTGTTGAAAATTAAAATTAAAAATCTATGTACAACTTTGGCTCCAACAAACTTTACCAACTTCTCGTAGATCTTTGTAGTCAGTTCCTTATTTCCATGGAACAAGTTTTTACTTGTCGTCTTATGATCGTTGTGCACCTTGACATAGGCATTGAAAACAGCCGTACACTCATTATCGGTGTTTGGTAGCTGTTGAACTGCTTTTATGAATTCATCCACTTTGCTCTTAGCTGCCGAATTCGGATACTCTTCCGACTGTTTCTTGATCACATCCGCCTAAATCAAATATCAAGTATCGAAACCTACGCAATACCGTTAAATACAAAACAGGAAACGCACATCAAATTTCCCAGTAGAAGGATTGTACAACCCCGTCTTGTCCAGAATGCACTTCGCAAAGCAATGTGTGGCTTTATCGCCTGCCGGTTCTTCTTCCCATTCCTTCCATTGTGCCAAAGTCGGTAGTCTACTGGCATCGTCTTTCAAGTTGTCTTCCATGCAGCGGGTAAAAATGAACAGCATCTCTTCCGGGTCAAAAGGAGCCTGCGATGCAACCTGCACAGATGAAATAATTTTCATTATAAATTTTACACGCAGTGACTTCGATATCCTACCGTGGAAAGAAAGGCAGCAATTACGACGAACGTTGTAAACCCCATGTTTGCTTCTGTATTCAACTGACATGTAGAAGCGAGCATTCCCTTGCTTTTATGTTACTCTGATGGCTACAAAACAGATGTATTGTTCAAATAAATAAAAAAAAACAGTACTGTGATAAGACATTGAATAGTTACATATTACTATAAGGTTGATTTATAAGCAAAATGATGGATGCAGGCTGTGCAAATTTTGTGGCAGATGTGATCATCTGGCATGCTTGGCCTTTGAAAATATTAATGTTCATCCAACTTGTGAGCTATCTTACTATTTCCTAAGCTGAGCTAATAAAATTATCAGATTATGAAGAATATTAGAATAGAAGGATTAGGCTGAATAGTTACCAATTAATATTAAGTAACAGAAATGTGTTCATCTGTAGTGTAGTAAATTATTTATTAGTTCGTTATTCGTAGAACATTTTTGAAGTATTATTTTTGGTATTTTACCTTTATTGTCAGGCTCATTTGTTGTTCAATAAGTTGAGAAGTTGTGTTCAATAACAGAAGTTGTGTTCAATAACAGATTAATAGCTTATTATGCTATCAAAGCATAATTTCTATTGTTATGATATTTTGGTATCATGAGTTCAAGAGCTAATTTTGATTTGATAGCAGAATAAGCTATTAATATATCATTAAATTCATTCATTTAAACACCATACCAAACGCTTGATGAGATATAATTGCCAAATGGGATTTAAATTTGCCATAATTTTCGCTATTCTTTAGATATGGCAACAACTGACTTTGCTATTGCTCAGCTATAGTCCCGATGATTATTTGATATTATTTTTGATATTTTACCTATATATCGATCGAACAAAATAATAGCACTTTTTTATGATCTCTTCCCCAATGTTAACAGTAACACTTGATTTGATATTCTTGCCAAATCGAGTCTAAATGAAATTGCCTCCCGAGCAAATTCTGGGAACAAGTTTAAAACTAAAATGGATGTTTTGATGTCGCTGGAAATCGATTAAAATATCAAAATTTATCGATTAAAATATCAAAATTGAGAGCATAAAAATCTTCTTGTGACATTACATTGAAAACTAATTCTGTTATCAGTGCGAGCAAACTGAAAACTCAATATGATTTACATTTTTCCTGTCGATAGCAAATCAAGAATTCAATTTGATCCTCTGCTAAGGCAATGAAAACAAAACTGCAACAACATATTTTTGAAGAGCAAAATTTGTTATCAAATCTATCACTTGCGTAAACTGAAATCAAATTATGATTTCAGTTTGATGTTGATATCAAAATTTGAATTAGAACTGCTGGAATTTACTCGGGTTATGAGACTAATTTCTTTGAAACTAGATTCCATTTTCAGAAATAAAAACAAAACAAAAATACAAGCTGAAAAAAATATCACAAATTGTTGTCACCAAATTAAAATAAAATATGTACAATAACAAAATAGTACATTATTAATATTAATAAACTTATTTTTGATAAGCTTTTAATTATCAAAAATGCAAACTTTCCTGAAATTGACACAACGGGCACTTCAAAATTGGCTAAAATCGTAGAAAATAAACTTTTTTTTGACACCGAGGGATGGCAACCAAAGGGCGACTACGATCGTTTACTAACGTATGCGTGATAATGTTTGCACCATTGAACAATGTCAAAATTAGAAAAATTCTCAAAAATTTCGTTTTCGAGTTTTTTTTTTATTTATTCAAAGGGGGTGTTTCTCAGAGTCTTAAACTATGTTTATCATCGATCGAGTTTCCACTTGCTGCAATTACGGTCCTCCACATGCTTCCGAAATGCACGGCAGGTTCTAATAATGTAGTCTGGATCCATTTATTTCCAGGTACGGGTCAATGTTTGTCTGAAGCTTGCTGTACTCAGGTGGATCGAAAACAGCGAACAAAATGAAGAGAGGTGAGAAATCCGACAGGGTGGCGTTTAGAACAGGCCTTCATGACGCGCCATATTGAGTAATCCAGCGGATTAAGATCGAGGCTGGATGGCGGCCACATATTCTTCGCCCAGAACGGAAGATGTTCCTGCAACCACTTCTTAGTGCCGCTCGAGGTGTGGCACGGAGCCCCATCTTATTGAAAAACAACATTTGGCTTACTGTTCTTTGATCCACGGAAGAACATACTTACTTAAAATCCCGATGTAGACCTCCGTGTTGACCTTGTCGCCTCCTGGAATGAACACCGGGTTCATTGTTTTGCCATCGGAAGCCACCAATCCAAACACCATAACGCTAGCAGGATGCTTGGTCAGATACACGTTCTTGTGCTCGTCGGCCACGTCTTTTACCGGAAGAGAACTAATATACCGGTTGGTTCTGGAATTTGATACGTGATCGACGGTAAGCATGCTCTCGTCGGTGAACAGGATTACCGGATTTTTTCGCTTAAGGAAGTTCAAGATTTTCTTGCAGCGTTCGACTCGTAGCTCCCGGATGCGGTTGCCGTAAAGTCACTAATCCCGTGTTCCATTGCCATTTTCCTTATTGAACGCACTGGATTCACCCGAATCTTCTTTTTGACAGCAGCGATAACCCTCGGAACCCGAGCTGACTTCGGATGACCTGTGGCCACCTTCGCGGATATTTGTCCTTTCTTATCTCGGTCTAAAACCCTTTTGACGGTCTACCGGGACACTACCACGGCGATTGAAATGTCTTTTTTGCGACATTTGCGCGTGGGACAAATCACGAATACGCTGCCACTTCGTCATGGTGCAACTGTCAAACTAAGTAAATCATTTTCTTTTATACACAGCCTACTACGGTATGAGCTATTGGCGTTGACGGCACCGTTGAAAAATCGTCTCTTCTAGCAAACATTGACAGTATCTTCCGGGAATTTTCGGTGGAGTAAAGAAATAGTACAAAAGTCGCCATGTTTCACGCACAGTCTGATGTTTGCTTACGTGATTTTCCATATGAGTAAAGAGCTACAGAGTCACCATCAACGCCAATAGGTTACGTGCATGCAAAGAAAACCAAGGCATTGTATGCACAGAGAACTTTATTTGTATGATGGTGCAAACATTATCACGCATACGGTCCAGAGCTAGGATAGAAGGGTACTTATTTTGGCAAAGATATTCAGATTGTATAGTTGACAGTTTAATAGAGAATTTCTTTACCAGTACATAACATATGTGGAATTTCATGCAAAAAGCTGACTCAAATCTGACCTCTTTTTTGTTTTGCCTCAGTGGTATAACTTTAGAAGAAGAGGTGACAATTGGCTTCTTCCTCTTTTATTTCTATCTCTATCTCTATCTTTATATATCTCTATCTATATCTTACGCACATGAAATCGGCCAATCAGGAGCTGGTTCACTTCCCAAGTAACATTGAAGGTTTTATCGAGGTTCTATAGCATTCTACAAGTCTAAATCATGGTCTACAGAACCCTCATAAACATTCGAAAACCCGGTAAACCCGCGTCGGATTATAACTCGTACCGTCCCATCGCGATGCTGTCCTGTATACGGAAATTGTTGGAGAAAATGATTCTTTTTCGTCTAGACAAATGGGTCGAGTCGAATGGTTTACTTTCAGATACGCAATTTGGATTTCGGAGAGGCAAAGGAACGAGCGACTGTCTTGCGTTGCTTTCAACTGAAATTCAACTGGCCTATGCGCAAAAACAGCAAATGGGTTCAGTTTTCTTGCACATTAAGGGGGCTTTTGATTCTGTTTGTATCGATGTCCTTTCAGATAAACTCCACGATAGTGGGCATTCACCAATTATGAACAACTATTTGAGCAACTTGTTGTCTGAGAAATATATGAGCTTTTCTCATGGAAACTCGACAACTTCACGAATTAGTTACATGGGTCTCCCCCAGGGCTCATGTTTAAGCCCCCTTCTTTATAATTTTTATGTAAAAGACATTGACGGTTGTCTTGATGAAAATTGCTCGCTAAGGCAGCTTGCAGATGACGGCGTTGTGTCCGTTATAGGGCCAAGTGCACCGGACCTGCAAGGACCATTGCAAGATACCTTAGACAATTTGTCTACTTGGGCTATGAAGCTGGGTATCGAATTCTCTCCGGAGAAAACTGAGTTGGTTGTTTTTTCTAGGAAGCATCATTCTGCACAGTTACAGCTTCAACTAAAGGGTAGAACAATCACTCAAAGTATATCTTTCAAGTATTTAGGTGTCTGGTGGTTCGATTCCAAATGCACATGGGGAAAACATATTGCGTATCTGAAACAAAAATGCCAACAAAGAATCAATTTTCTTCGTATAATTACCGGAACATGGTGGGGAGCACACCCGGAAGATCTGATCAGGTTGTACCGAACAACCATCCTTCCGGTTTTAGAGTACGGCAGCTTTTACAGCCTAGCGCAGCAAAAACACACATTCTTAAGCTGCAACGGATTCAATACCGTTGCCTTCGTATTGCGCTAGGCTGCATGCACTCGACTCATACGATGAGCCTCGAAGTACTCGCGGGTGTTCTCCCACTGACAGATCGTTTCGCTGAGCTGTCTTTCCGGTTTCTCATCCGTTGTGAAGTATTGAATCCTTTGGTAATAGAACACTTTGAGAAGCTGCTCGACCAAAATCCTCAAACAAGATTCATGAGTTTGTACTATGAGTACATGACGCTGGAGGTTGGTCCTTCTTCATTAATCTCCAATCGTGATTGCTTTCAAGCCTTCTATAGTTCCTCTGTAAATTTTGATCTGACCATGATGCAAGAAATCCATGGAATAGCAGATCACCATCGGTCGATGGTTGTTCCCTCAATTTTTGCAATCAAGTACCACCATGTAAGTAACGATAAAAGATTTTTCACAGATGTGTCAACCAAAAATGCTTCCACTGGATTTGGTGTATTTAATCAATTTCATAGCGCCTCCTATAAACTACAGAAACCATGCTCCGTATACGTTGCGGAACTCGCAGCTATATTTTACGCAGTAGAGTGAATTGCCTCACTACCTTCTGACCATTATTTCATTTTTACGGATAGTCTTAGCCGATGAAGCACTCCTCGTATTTCCTGCCTGAAATACGAACTAAACTGAGTGCTTTATCTAACTGCTCCTATACTATCACCTTAGCTTGGGTCCCATCTCATTGCTCAATTCCGGGTAATAAGAAAGCGGACTCATTGGCTAAGGTGGGCGCTATGGAAGGCGATATTTTTGAGCGACAAATCGCCTTCAACGAATTTTTCTCCATTGCTCGCCAGCAAGTCCTCATCAGTTGGCAACAAAAATGGAATGATGGTGAATTGGGAAGAGGGTTACATTCTATTCTCCCACAGGTGTCGAACAAACCATGGTTCAAAGGGTTGGACATGAGCCGCGACTTTATACGCGTTATATCAAGGCTTATGTCCAATCACTGCTCGTTAGACTCGCACTTCTATCGAATTGGGCTCTCAGGCAGCAATTTATGTGCGTGTGGCAGTGGTTATCACGATATCGAGCATGTTGTTTGGTCGTGTACCTTACACCGTGTTGCCAGATCTGAGTTATCCACATCCCTCAGGGCCCGAGGAAAACAACCCGCGACCTTGACTATTTGAATTTAATTTATGTGTTTTTAAAGCGGATAGATTTGAGGATTTAGAAGTAAGTGTCATCTTGTGTTCTCCCAAGTTGTTAGCTACCCATCGGTGTACCCCCATGTTTGTCTTTTTCATCAAAGTGTCGCCTAGTTCGAGATCAAGAGCACATTGCTCTCCAAACCTTCTGTTCACAATCCCTACCCTGCCATCCATTTGTTACAATTTGTTACCCCTAACCTCGAGATAGCCAGAGAGTAATCGGCCCCCGCTTTACTAACGTTAGTTTTAAGTAATTTTGTTATCTAAACAATGAATATCGGCTCCGCAAAGGTACAGCAAATGAGCCTGGAAAAATAAACGAACTATTAAAAAAAAAACCCTCATAAAACCAAAATTGTTACTTAGAAAAGTGGTTCATTTTCGCCCCCGTATTGTCATCTCTTCTCTTAGGGTATAACTGGCATAGTTGGACATCGATCTGTCAAAATAAAATTTTCGTGATATCGACACTGAGCGTTCATAAAGACCAATGTCGAAAACATAAATAATGGCTTCTTTCGTAAGTGTCTCGTAGGTCAAAGTCAATCCATGGAAGCTACTAATGTTATCGGATAGGAGGACTCTTCCTCTACCCAATCATGGTGTTGGTTTTCTTGAAAGAGCTTTCATTTTCGAGAAATTCACACAAAAAGTAATTGTTTACATTGACATAGCATTAACGTTGACGGCGACTCTGCAACTCTTTACTCCTGGTAAAATCCCATAAGCATCTGACAATCTGTGCATGAAATCTAGCGGACTTTGTCTTATCTCTCCATTCCTCCAGCCGTTTCTTAATGCAAGGATTGACAGAATCATATGGAATGTTCATAGGAGTGAAAGGGTAAGGAAATGTTCACCAAGACTCACGCACAGACTGATGTTTGCTTATGGGATTTTACCATGAGAGAGAAGAGTTACAGAGTGACCGAAGAGGCGAATTGTCAATAGTCACGGTAATGCGTAATGAGATGTAAATAGGTGAGGCACAGATAATTTGTCGTCTCTTTTGTTCGTCCGCTGTTGAAATGCTTGATGGAGTTTTTTTTTCCTTGTCGGGTATTTTCATCACTGCGACCATTTTTCTGATCTATTGTGATATATTCCCCATTTTTTATTTAGCTATATCAAGATGCCGTATAACTATTATTAGGAGTGAACGCCATCGTTTGACTAATAGCATTATCCCAGCACGGCATTGTACTTCGAATAAAGTGCACTGCCGTACTGGGAGTTGTTCTCCAAATGTCAAAGGGTTCTATCAGCCCCTTGTCGAAGAACTTACGCCTTTTATTGAAAATTGCCGGACAGTGGCATAGCAAATGTTCCGAGTCTTCCTTTTCTATGCCACAGAAGCGACATACATCATCTTGAAGTTTTCCAATCAGCTTCAAGTGATAACGGCTCGGACAATGACCTGTTATAAGACCTGCATATATACTAAGATCTTTCTTAGAAAGTTCCACGATTGTGTGGGTCACAGAAATGTTTGGATTAATAAATCGCTTCGACTGCCTAGCAATGGAAGTGTTCTTCCAGTTTTCCTCCACTTTTGAAGATTCCCACGCTTTTAGCTCCATTCTAAGAGATGCAGCCGATAAGCCACAAAAGGGCTCTGGCCCGATGAACTTATGAGAAGATCCGAGTCTTGCTAGTGCATCAGCTCTTTCATTTCCCTCAATCCCGCAATGACCAGGAACCCAATATAAGTTGACTTGATTATGACAAGACAATTTTTGAAGTGATTGAACACACTCCCAGACAAGTTTTGATGAACATGTCGCCGACTTTAAAGCATTTAGAGCAGCTTGACTGTCGGACATGACGCATATATTTGAACTCTTATAGTTTCTACGCAAACATATAACAGAACACTTTAAAATTGCTTGGATTTCAGCTTGGAACACAGTTGGCCATCTGCCCATAGGAACCGATATTTCTATACCTGGGCCAGTTACTCCTGCTCCCACTTGATTGTTCAATCTTGAACCATCTGTATAAAAAACAATCGATCCTGGACGAAGAACCGGGCCACCAAATTGCCATGAATTACACCCAGGGTCAACTACTCGAAAAAGTCGATTGAAATTGTATATTTTCTCCATCCAGTCTTCGTTGTTCCTTACTATAGAGTTGATACTAACAGTTTTTAGAATCGTAAGATGTCCTCTAAGGTCTCCTTCAAAGAGTTTCACTGACATTGTAATCCTTAGAGCACACTTTTCGGCTTCTAATTGTACAAATTGATGCAATTGTAGCATATAAAGCAAAGCATCCAATGCCTTCGATGGTGTACTTCTCATTGCACCTGTTATTGAGAGAGTTGCTAACCTTTGGAGTTTTTCTAACTTTCTCTGAACAACACTCTCTTTTGTTTTTGGCCACCAGACCAATGCACCATAAGTAATCCTGGGTTTCACAATTACCGAGTAAATGCAATGGATCATTTTCGGTTTCAGTCTCCACTGTTTACCGAATGTTCTTTTGCATATCCATAGAGCATTAGTAGCTTTGTTTATTGCCTGCTATAGGTGCATATTCCAATTAAGTTTACTATCGAGGATTACTCCAAGATATTTGACAGCATTAGAAAGTTACAAAAGTGTGCCTTTCAATCTTATGTTGTCTAATGAAAATTTCTTCCTTCGGGTAAATGGCACGATAGTAGTTTTAGAAGGATTTATGTTTAATCCTTCCCTATCACACCACGATGAGACAAAATTTAAAGCAATTTGCATTCTGTTAGCGATAAAACAATCATATTTGCCACGTACAATTATTACTATATCATCTGCGAAGCCAATTATTTCGAAGCCATGGGCTATTAAATTTTTGAGAAAATCATCAACTATTAAAGACCACAATAGAAGTGATAACACGCCTTCTTGCGGGCATCCTTTGGTTCACTTAAACTGATGTGTGAGCTTCCAAGGTTTGCTGATATTTCTCTTTTTGATAACATTTCATTGATCCAATTTACAATGCTTTGATCGAAACCACGTTTCATCATAGCTGTAGTCATTGAATCGTGAGATGAATTATCGAATGCACCTTCAATGTCAAGGAATGCAGCAAGTGAAATTTCTTTTGCTTCAAAAGATCTTTCTAGTTTTGTAACAACCGTATGGAGTGCTGTTACTGATGACTTACCTTCCTGGTATGCAAATTGATATTTTCTCAGAGGATTTGTAACTAAATATGATGACTTTATGTGTTCATCTATTATTTTTTCCATTATTTTTGGCAAAATAGACGATGGAGTTTGACGTGTGGGCAATCTTTTTTCGACTAGCTCGACAGGGGGCTTTTCAAAGATTTTTTAACTAGTATTTTCAAGTCGGTCAGAAGCCAATCAAGAGCGTTGTTATTCAGTAATATTGCCTATTTACAGATGCATTATTTCTTCGTCTCTTCGATCTTTGAATTGGATTCATGACGGAAATTATGTAAAATGAATATAACTTAATGCAAACCAATTCAAAGATTTGAGGATTACGTTGAATAGGTGTAAAACTTTTATTTTGTCCGTGGTGTGGGGTATAAATGTGTCACCCTATCAATAGAGATGTTAGCCGATAGTGTTCGTGCAACACGGCAGTGTGGTACGATTACGAACGATCATTGGAAACACGAACGCTCAACCGAGTCAGACGACGAGCGCAATCGACACTGCCACTCGTCCTCTTTCGCATTCCATCTGTCGCCGTGAACGGACGTCTATACAGCCGGTGAGTAGCCTCAAGAGGAAGCGATCTCGTCGGAGTAACGGGATTTTCACATTGGCGATCCTGCCAGGTTTGCTGCTTAAACTTTTAAGCAGCAAATAAAGGTGACCTGAAAAAAAAAAACATAGTTTCTTTGCAAGTTATCTCCGCAGCGCCCACCATTCGGTAATAATTCGAAAAGGAGAATCAAAAAAAAAAAAACGTCAAGAGGTCATGTTTGATGCCCAGTTTTAGGGCTTCCGCTTTGGTAGCGTGGTTTTGATAAGATCACAAATACATTAGTATATGTGGTGAAAGTGAATCGGTATTCCCAGGTATGAGTTGAGACAACCATAGGAAGAAAATTACATTGAAGGAGCATTAAAGATGCATAGAGAGAAAAAAATTTCTTCGCTTGTGTCGGGACAACCAACGAAGAATTACTTTTTTTCTCACATGTTTGTATTGGTGGAGACATGAAAGCTTTTTGGAGACGGTAAATCTACACACAGGGTTGTGTGAAGTTTCGCACGTGTTGTGGCAACCGTCGAAAGTTTTCGAAACGAACGTTTGTACTAGCGAGTACATTAAAGCCACACATGGACTTGCGTGTGATATTTTGCACGTGTTGTGGAAACCGTAGAAAGATGCTTACATAGAAGGTCCTTTGAGAAAACTAATCCACACACAGTTTGAAAAAAAAGTGTTTTCCGAAACGTTATAAATCTACACATGGACTTGTGTAAGAATTTTTGTACGTGTTGTGACAACCGTCGAATGTTCTCGGAAGGAATGTTTGTATTAGTGAGTACATTAAAGTACATGCACACATGGATTTGTGTGTGAAATTTTGCACGTTTTGTGGACACCGTCGAAAAAAAACGGAAGAATTATATATATGTATGTATATATATATAGAAGCTCGTCAGAGAAAACAAATTCGCACACGTGTCGTGAAAATCATTGAAAATGGCTGAAGAGAATTTATTTTGCTGAAACAAAATAAACCCACACATGGACTTGTGTGTGAATTTTCACCCGTGTTGTGGAAACCTTGGATCGTTCTGATGTAGTAAATCCACACATGGACTTGTGTGTGAAATTTAGTACGTGTTGTGGAAACCGTCATAAATAACCGAAATTTGTAGTATCAATACCGACACACAAGGCACCTTAACAGGCGAAATCCATTCATGGGGATGCGTGTAGTTTCAAACGAGTTGTGACAATCGTCAAAAGTTATCGAAGAGCGTTTATATTAACTTTTACTGGACGATAAACCCACACATAGACCATCGAAGGCGGTAGAAGGCAGACAAGGAATGTGCTTGGATGAGAAACTGAATTTACATACGGGGTAGTGCGTCGTCTTGCATGTGTGAATGAGAAAGCATATGAGATGACATATTTTCGCATAAATACTCAAATATCCTGTAGTTTTTTTTATGGAAAGGTGTTTACGAGAATAGCATCTAGTGCTTACATGCTCCATGCATTAAATGACCATGAATGATCTGAGATTCATTTGTATTTTCTGTCTCCGGATCTTTCAGAAATGTCAAGCAAGGGAAAGTATGTTCGAGCTCCAATCGACGATGTCGATTCAGAGACAGAATTGGTCAGAGACCCACTTGAAACCTACCGTGACGAATTGGAGTCAATGGAGTTAGGTGCGAACGAAATCGCTACGACAGGTAGCGCAAGTGATGTGGACTCAATCGACATAGTGCCAGAGGAAAATGAAGAAGGAGAGCCAAGTTCAGAGGTTGCGGAAGATAGAGGAGGGTTTTACGAGCGCATGGACAACATGGAAAAAATGTTGGCCGAAATGATACGTGCAATGGATAGAAGTACACCGAATGCTAACACGGTTAGCATCCCCCAGAAATCTGCCCTCGACTTAGTCGATGTAGTCGAACATGGCTGGGGATATCCAAGTGGAGGTGGATCCCACAAATTGCTCGAGGGTCAGCCGGGAATTCGTTGGGAAACTCCCTCTTTTCCCAAGAACGTGCCGGCAAACAAGCTCTGGGAAGCATGGAATCGCTTCCTAGAAAATTTCGAAATCGCCGCATCACTATCGAACGCCAACGATCCCGCTCGGCGTTCTCAAATGCTGTTCTTATCTATGGGAGAGGACCTCCAAGGAATAGTAAGAGCAGCGAAACTTCGACCGGATCTCCGAAGCCCCCAATGCTACTCGATTATGGTGAAGAATATCGATGCCCATCTCAAGTCGATGACCGACACGGCAGCTGAGCATGAAGCATTCATGAACATGCGTCAAAGCAAGGATGAGTCAGCCGTAGCATTTCACGCCCGGTTGCAGGAAAAAGTTAGACTTTGCGGGTACAGCCAGATTGACCAAGAACGATTCGTTCGCGCGCAACTCCTGAAAGGGCTGTCAAACAGAGAGTTGGCAAAAACCGCTCGTACATTTGGGCACGAGACAATCTATATTGTGCAATCTGCGACTAGGGAGGAAGCGTATACCGCTGAAAGTGCAGCATCAAGTGGCCTGAGCGCCCTTGCAGTCTCCCAACGGTTCAACGTACCTGGCGGAAAGCAAACGTTCCGTAAACATGGGTATCCGGACACAGGAATGCGCCAACGGCGAGCACCTTACACTAACAAACCTGGCCAAGGACGACGTTTTCGTTGCTCGAAATGCAACCGTGTGGAGCACAAATACGGATCATGCCCTGCACTTAATAAAAAATGCAACACATGCGGTATGCTTGGTCACTTTGCCGTGACCTGTCGAAAGAAGCGAGTCAGTGCAATTCAGGAGAAGCAGGAAAAGAAGGATCCCGCAGGTTGGACCGACGAAGAAAATAGCAATGATCAGGTATAAATGTTTGTACTTTTTGAAAGACTAGAGAAATAAAGTGTCCCGTAATTGAACTGCAAAAAAAAATAGTATGAACAATTATTATTTTTTATACCACGCCATGCTTTTTTCCCTTCTTCCAGCAAATAAATACTCTTTCTCTCAACGATGTATTGGTGGATTGCCGCTTGGGCTCATCGAGTCCTATTTCTTTTCTTATTGACTCGGGAGCGGACGTAAATGTCATCGGGGGTGATGACTGGAAGGTCTTGAAAAAAGAGTACCACTTGAAAGTGGCTCATCTGGATCCGATAAATTGCTCGAAAAATAAAGAGGTGCGTGCTTACGCATCGAACAACCCAATGAAAATCCGCTGTGTTTTTCGGACGCAAGTTGAGACGGTTGGAATCACCAAGCCAATCGTAACTGCAGAGTTTGTCGTCGTGGATCAGGGTCGGAGATCATTACTTGGTAGATCAACGGCAAGTGAGATGAGACTGCTTGAAGTAGGATCGGCGGTCAACAGCTGTGAGAGTTCGGGTACAATAGAAGCCTTCCCAAAGATGCCCGGGGTTAAAGTGAAGTTCAGCATCGATGAGACTGTACCTTGTGAGAGAAACGCATATTTCAACGTACCAGCTGCGTACCGGGAAGCTGCTAGATCCCGCCTTGCGGAAATGGAAGCTCGTGGAATAATAGAAAGAGTCGAGATGGCCCCGAATTGGATAAGCGGTATGTCCGCTGTGGCGAAAGGAAAAAACAACTTTCGCTTGGTCGTCAACATGCGTGCTCCAAATAAGGCGATAAAACGTGAGTATTTCCGACTTCCGCTGATAGATGAGATGAAGTTAAAGCTACACGGTTCGAAATATTACTCCAAGTTGGACTTGAGTAATGCTTTTTATCATCTCGAGCTCCATAAGCAATCACGGGATCTCACAACATTCTTGACCGAGAGCGGAATGTATAGATTTACGAGGCTGATGTTCGGTGTGAATTGTGCTCCCGAAATCTTCCAACGGGAAATGTGTCGGCTGCTGGAAGGAATTGAGAATGTAATTGTCTACATTGACGACATCCTCATTTTTGCCAAATGCTTAGAGGAACTACGAATCACTACTGCTCGGGTTCTTCATATTCTCCGAAGTAACAACCTTACACTGAACATGGATAAATGTGAGCTAGATAGAACCCGTCTAAAGTTCCTTGGCCACGAATTAGACGGAGATGGGTTCCACGTAGACGAAGCCAAAGTGAACAGCATCCGTAAATTCAGGCATCCGACCACTACTTCAGAGCTACGGAGCTTCCTTGGCTTAGCTTCCTATATTAGTCCGTACATAAAAAACTTCGCCGACATCTCGAGCCAGCTTTGGTCGGTAGCTACAAGTAAAACATGGACGTGGGGTACGGATCAAGAGCAGGCATTCGAGGAGGTGAAAAGACGAATCGTTCATTGCACTAGCACCCTAGGCTTCTTCTCCGAGAGCGACAAAACGGTATTGTATACCGATGCCTCCCCAAATGCACTCGGTGCAGTCCTCGTCCAAGAGAGTGAAGATCGTAACCCACGAATCATCAGCTTTGCGTCAAAAGCCCTTACATCTACTGGGAAAAAGTACGCGCAAAACCAGCGGGAAGCATTGGGAGCTGTTTGGGCAGTCGAACATTTCTCGTTCTTCTTGCTCGGCAGACACTTCACTCTTCGGACAGATGCACAAGGAGTGCATTTCATTTTGAATAGGTCCCGTGAGAACTCGAAAAGAGCTTTGACTAGAGCTGACGGATGGGCCCTTAGGCTTAGTCCTTATAGCTATGACGCAGAGTACGTGCGTGGGCGCGACAATATCGCGGACTCATCGTCCCGCCTATGGGAAATAGCTACTCTCGAAGCGAATGCTGTTGGTTTCTTAACAGAACAGGACATCCGGGAAGCAACTACTCAGGACTTGGAACTCCAAAAGGTGGCCGACGCTTTGGAGACTGACAAATGGACGAAGGAACTGAGGAGATTCCAATCTGTTGAGAGCGACCTTTCCATTCAAGACGGAATTCTAGTAAAGAACGGGTGCGCGGTTATCCCGACCAAACTTCGACAAAAAGCACTCGAACTAGCACATGATGGCCACCCATTGACGGCCAAGATGAAGAGCATCCTACGACAGCGAGTGTGGTGGCCGGGGATTGCAAGCGATGCAGAAACATGGGTTAAGACCTGCCAAGTTTGTGCTACGAATGGTAGACCGGAAAAGCCCACCCCAATGCGTCGGGTATTTGCTCCTCAGGTTGCTTGGGAGACTATCGCAATGGACTTAAACGGCCCTTATATCAGATTCGGCAGCATCTTGATCCTAGTCATCGTCGATTATCGTTCACGATACTTGATCGCACGCTCAGTAAAATCGACGAATTTTGAGTGTACAAAACGAATCCTAGAGGAAATCTTCGAGAGGGAAGGGTTCCCACGATGCATCCGATCTGACAATGGGCCACCTTTCAATGGCACCGAATACAAGCAGTTTTGCTCAGAGAGAGGAATTCAGACTGTTTATTCTACACCACTATTCCCGCAGCAAAACGGGTCGGTGGAGAACAGCATGAAAGTGATCAACAAGGCAATGTCAACAGCAGTTTCTAATAAGACTTCCTATGAAGAGGAATTGAAGGCCGCTGTTAGTGCTCACAATGCTGCTGCACATGCAGTAACCGGAGTCCCCCCGGAGGAGGTTATGTTGGGTCGCAAGATAAAGCGCCGACTACCACTTTTACGTCATACGAAAGCGAACCACGACGACGATCTGCTAGATGCGAAGGACCGGGAAGCTAAACTCAAAGCTAAGGACCGCGAAGATACACGCAGAGGTGCACGGAAGTCCTGTGTAAAGCCTGGTGACACCGTCATAGTCGAGCGTCAATGTAGAGCAAAAGGAGAGACAAGATTCGATCCACAGCGGTACACAGTAATGGAGGAGGATAATGGGAACCTTGTCCTTAGTGACGAGCATGGCCGGATTCTTAAACGACATGTGTGTCAAACCAAAAAAGTGCACGAATGGCGAGACATGGATCAAAGACCGGCCGATTGCGTTGTCGACAACCGTCCGATCGAAGAAACCCAGCGACGTTCAACGAGAGAAAAGCGTGCTCCAGCTTACCTAGATAACTACGTACAGGAACTTGAAAGTAAAGGGGCATTCTACTGATTCGTGAAAGTAAGGAACATACTATTGGCATTGTTTATTATTATAACTTTAAACACTTTTTAGGACATTCGTGATCCTCATCAGCACGAGAAGGCACAAGGCCAGGCGACGCAACACCCGTTCCTCCAATTAACGGTACCATACGCTGAAATTATCTGTAAGTTCTTAGTCTGCGTTTCCGGCAAAACAAACGTGCTTTCCTCGATTGCGTAAAAAAAAAAAACAAAAAAAATATATATATATATAGGGGAATTTACGTATTCTCGTCAATCTAAGCAGCGTCTGCACTTCTACTAGCATTTTCTCAGCGTCACGCACATATATGATGTGTCTGTTTGTTTACATTCATCTGCTGCTTGCTTCTCTATCCATTCCAATCGACAGAATTTTTCAAAACGTTTTGAAAGCGTTTTTACAACGCTCCAAACTTCTCAGGTGAGTGTGACTATTGTCGGCAGCCTCTTTTTCTTCGGCAACCTTCCCATTAGAACTGCGTGTTAACCAGCTGTTCTATTATCGGCAACTCGAAATCAACCCCATTTTGTAGTGCGTATGCTTTATTTGAAGAAAAATGTAGCATTACTGGATTGCTCGATCGTTCAAATATAATCAGATTGAAGCTGAAAGGCTAAACAATCGTTTGGACACATTCAGGGAAGTGCGTTGATGGGAAAACATAGTGAAATCAACGTTTACATTTTGGTTGCCGAAAACAGTCAATGGGTGCCGAAGCCAACATTTACCCTATATAAAAAAATACATAAAAGCATATCAATCTCTACTTTTCTACTTTCGTTTTTCATCAAAAGAAAAAAAAAAAAAACTGAAAACAGGGAAGTTGGTAACCTTTTTTATTTTTTTTTTTGTCGAGTGGAGAAGGGAGATGTGGGGTATAAATGTGTCACCCTATCAATAGAGATGTTAGCCGATAGTGTTCGTGCAACACGGCAGTGTGGTACGATTACGAACGATCATTGGAAACACGAACGCTCAACCGAGTCAGACGACGAGCGCAATCGACACTGCCACTCGTCCTCTTTCGCATTCCATCTGTCGCCGTGAACGGACGTCTATACAGCCGGTGAGTAGCCTCAAGAGGAAGCGATCTCGTCGGAGTAACGGGATTTTCACACGTGGTATGTTGGAATATTGTTAACTGTGCTTTTAGTGAGTCAACTTATGATAACTATACATCACGAAATATCCAGTTGATGCGTATTAACGATTATTTTCGTTAGTAAATAGTGCTCAATTTGATACAGTGGTCGAAAAAAAAGTTTGTTATGATTGTGTATTTTGCCTTTCAAGCAGCAAGGATCCACCTAACCATGTTTGTTGTTACAAAATAATTGGAGTAGTTCTTTCTATTGGGATTTTCGAATAAATTTTCAATTGACGGCAATTGAGAAACATAGGGAGTGTTGAGATCTTGGATATTGCAGGTATCGATAAACGCTCGATTTCATTTATCGTCCTGCTTGCAAAATTCTTGCGAATGGAACGATGCAAAGTTAGCTCAAAACACTGCATATTTTTCAAATGGTACTTCTGACTTTTGTTCCAAATTCTGGACTACAAAATGTAAGCACCTAATTCCAAATTTACGCGGTCATGTTTTTCCTCCCACGAAACCTAATGAAATCGAAGTCTGATGCAGTTGGTTCCAAAAAATTAGAAAATGACCAAAGAAGGACATGTTATATACATGTTTCATCTAAGTTTACCACAGGCTTTGCTGTGTGAATCAAGGTGATGAATTTGTAAAAGTAAGCCATATAATTATAAATAAAGCACATAAATGGTAAAAGAAATAGGAAGACATGAGTTCAGAAAGGCTAGGAAAACATACAATTATAAACCACGGTAGAATCATTTAAAAGAATTGACAAGCCCCTTGATCCCCTTTCTCATTTTACAGCTGGTATAATCAATTTGATAGATCGATGTCCTTCTATACCACTTGAAATCACTGAAATGAGGTCGATTTTTGATGATCGAGTTCCATATATGTTATGTGTTACCAGGCAGGGCAAGTGTACCAACTGACTTGCTGCCTTTGGCAAAGTTGTTCTGATGGGAAAATCTTATTGGATAGTATACCGTTTAGCTCAGTATGATGTCACCAAAGATGTAAATCGTATTATTCAACATATCTATTACATATTGTTTGGCAATCTACGATATGCAACATTCATAGCAAACATAACCGAAAGAAAAGCGGGCAGAGAAAAATAATAGCTATCAAAATGGTAATATAATGATGGCTAATTTTAACATAGCCCTATGCCCTGTGTAAACGGAGATAGATCAGTTCTGTTGTGAGTATAAAATGGGTTACTATGAAACAATAAAATTTATATTCAATTTATTGCATTACATCGCTTTTCGATCGATTTTACTTTTGAAAAAGATAAAATACAAACTCAAATGAGATTCAGTTTATCTGTCCTAATTCCACAACATCAAAATGTAATATGGGGTCAGAGCACATTTATTATAAAAAAAAAAACACTTCAATTAAACCGATTTTTATCGGACATTTAAATTGCTGCGTCCATTGAATAGGACTTTTGATAATAACAAACACGAACTTATTTAAATAACAAATTATTTTTGTTTTTTATTCAGAAAATACATTTTTTAGTTCAGAAAATCTGTTTTCGAAAATTACATAAATATTGCATTAAAAAAAGATCAAAATAAAAAAATACAATATTGATGTTTTACTATTTTGGTAAATTTTGAAGCAACCTAGTATAGGTTTTAGCAAAGTTAAATCATTTTATATAAGCTTTCTTATGAACATAAGTTTAAGAATCATAAAAAAAATTGGCTACAAATGTTTTTATTAGATTTTGTGTTATTTGTTTTTTCAAGGCAATCTAGTTTCCTAAAACGTTGTTTCAGAAATCATTTTGTTTAGATGAGCCGTTTTCTATCTATGATTTATTTAAAAATATCCAATACGTCATTTTGAATAATTAGGTGAAAGACAAAATAATCGACCCCCTTGACCCCCTGGTTTATTTTGGTACCATACGGTTCTGTAACAAATTTCTTAACTCAAAAAAATGGTTCCAAAGATTAACTATTTTTTGAGCTTACAAACTTGTTATAGATCCTTACCTTAAAAATCGGATAGTGTGGCATCGCTGGCCCCTAGGGATGTGATGTGTCATAAAATTCGGAAAGGGAAAAATAAAATAACTTCGTCAGTTGGTGGGGAACTGCTCCCACGAAAGATATGGTGGTATTACAAATGTTGGGCCCATCCTGCATAAGGGCAAATCGAAAAACTGAACATCGCACGAAAACAGAATTGCGTGTACACTAATAATCGTTTCAAAATTACTTGTTTCAAAGTGTACGGAAAATTATTCTCAATTCACATTCATTGAGCCTCCATGCGAGAATAATCTCGCGTGTGAATGCGACAAACAAAATTCACGCGTGAGATTCTCATGCATATTCACACGCTCACACTCACAAAGCCGAAAAATTCCAGCTTTAATCTCATAAAAAACCACTCAAACGCATTGATAGCATGCTTGTGCATGTATTGTTAATTTTCGAACTACCGATGCACAGACAATGAATAACACCAAAATAAAAAGAAATGAATTGTTGAACCTAGCTGGCGCCGGTGGTGTAGTGGTAAGCGTGACTGCTTTCTCACCCCAATGGGTCTGGTTCAATCCCAGCCGAGGTCGGTGGGATTTTTCTGAGGCATAAAAACCTCTGGTCACGTCTTCCTTCGGAAGGAAAGTAAACCCGTTGGTCCCGGCCCATGTGTGTTTGAATGGGTGCGATATCCTACGCAGGTGTGGAGATTGCGGAACAGAGACCGACGTTAAATAAAGGAAAGAAGAATTGTTGAACCTGAAAAATCATCGGTGATTTTTGCGACGTTAAATTTTGAAAGGCAAAACTCATAGCCCCATAAAATTATGCATGAGATTTGAGTTTTTGAGTTTTTCCTAACACTGGTTACAAGTAATACAAAAAATACATACTTCACGAAGAGGGCCATCAGCTTCAAAAGGGGTGTTTTCACCCAATAACAAGTATTGTTTTCCACTCTATCACTCTAACGGTGCACTTGAATCATTCGAAGGCAGCAAACAGACCTGCAAGGCCCTGCACCTTTGCTCGTTCCTATTTCTGGCCCGCGCGCACTCTCGCTATCTAGGACCCCGAAAAGAGCTCCATTCTCTCGAAAGGCCGTTCGGTGGTCAATCGAAACAGTCGAGTCTAACTGGTGCCATTGTGGGTTGTTGCTCCAAGTTGCAAAGGGGGCAGATTATCTTGCCACCGCACGCCAGTTCAAGTGCATTATGGCTAATTTTCCAGAATTGCTAAAACGTGCCCTCCGATCGCGCAGATTGCACCGGAGCCATACTCTGTGCTGGATTGTGTTCTTTTGCATGCGGGGTGCGCTCATGGGGTTCATGTTTGAGAGGTTATGTTTGCCAAGTGACCACGTGCGTTGTTTTGTGCTACTTTGTTTCCTCATCATCATTATCATCGGGAGTTTTTCTTGAACCACCAGCATGCCAGTTGGTATCAATCATAACTACGCGAAAAATTACCAACTTTTCGCCGTTTGCCAGCAATGATGGCGGAGTGGACGATCCGGCGAGGGAGACGGGAAATCTCAGTCAATTTTGTATTGTATAAATTCACCTCATATTTCATTCTCCCCAATGCTTCGGACGGACACCGGAGGGCAATAAATCATTCGATTTATGGAAACACGTATGTAATGGTTACTTTACACACAAGTTGTACTACGAATGGAGTAATGAACTGCGTTGCTCAGGCTGGGGGCTACATTGGGGATCAAAGTCTACTACACACCAGGCAGGGCTAGCTGGAAAGCGCGTTTGAAATATGACGAAAAACAAATTCTACTTCGTCTAGCCATTGCAACATGCTACAGTTTGAGGAAACAGACAGGAGATTGGTGCATGATGTAGTGCGTGCGGGATTAGCTGCTTGTGACTCATTCGGTTGGATTCGTTCTGCAAGTGTGAAACCCAGTTAGCATCAATTCGAAATGCATGGTTGAAGTTAGAAGATTGACTATATTGAACGATCATTAAACCATGTGCCGTAGGTCTTTGGATGGAAAAGTGATAAAAGGTAGTTCAACAAATCTCTCGTTACGCCACTGCAGGCACCCTGTTGACTGCGTGGAGCAGCTGGTGACGTGTAATTACAAATTAGACTCACAAACTGATTAATCACAGCTGCCCCTTCCAGGAATGATTAGGTCTCTAAGCAGGCTTTCGTGATAAATACCTTCACACCATTCAGATAGGACACGTCCCTGTCACAGGCCACGGAAACCCTGCTCCAGCGAAACGAAAACAAGATTATGCAAGTTTCTCACCGATTTAAATGGCCAACCACCGGACAAACGCCGCCGCTCTTCAGGAAGATCGATTGCTCCACTGTGCTGCCTGCAGGGTAGTCTTAATTCAATAAAAATCAACCGTTAATTTGTTGAAAAATTGTTGATTGCTGCCAAGTGTCGTTGATTAGATCGGCACCAACCGGCTTGCCCGCACCAACCAGCCAATTTAGCATCATAAAGTCGAAGGAAATGTTATCATTAGTCGCCATGTCATGTTCCCCGTACCTCCCCTCCTCTCTCAGATAGGACCAAAACACCTGAAATCAAAGCTCGCGCACGCAAAAACCGATTGACCGCCACGCAACTCGATATCACTTGTAACAGCCTAGACTTGTCGTACAAATTTATCGACAAAATACGTTCTGCCTGCGGACCCCAACAGGAGGGTGGCACGACAACGACGCACCTTTCACTCTCCCGGGCAAACCTATGTGTAGTAAAAGCGCCTGGGATCTCCAGCGCAGCCTCCGAGAAGGCTTGGGTGAGTATCTGCGTCACAATATTTTATGTTATCATTAGATTTGTGCGCTGTGTTTCTCCTTCTCTGTGAAGTTTTGCGCAATCATTCCCAAAGTCCCATTCCGGCGTGGTCCGGTTAGGCCGCTGGCACTGGGTAACCATTCCGACGACCGGCTAATGTTGGGTTGTGCTGTGCTGTGTTTGTGTGCAAATGTAATTAAAAAACAGTTACACATTTTCCGGAGAATGAAGTGATAAATTTTGTTTCAAAACATGAGCTGTACATACATACATACATGGGGACATACATGTGTCCCCTCGTTCGTCGTCGTTGGTCGTCACGGAGAACAAAACGGCGCTGTCCTGCTTGGGAACGGGGTTTGATGTTTTGGATTTATGTCATCGTGGGTTGGGGTCTCCAAGTGGTGCTAGGAAATGAACTAATTGCTGAATTTGTTGCAATTTAATGGGTTCAAACCGAGTGAGACACAGTCCTCGAGGATATTTGTGAGAGGGAAATGAACAAGTAATTTTTTTCCGGCTAGAAAAATGTTGGAAATTTGCTAAGCTCAGAAATTGTTAATATTGTTGGGATTTGTAATCGTATTTTTCCATTGAAATTTAAAAAATTATTTATTGTTGTAAGCAATGGTCAATTTTTTCTTATCCTCCGTATTTAATGTCCTTCTGATACATATTTGACATACGCTACCAATGTTTCAAGTTTTCGGTTATTTTTGAAACGATTATTATACAGCTCTTATTTTTATTTTAAATTACTTACATTTCACAGGAACGTACAACAATTAAAAGTATTACCGGTAGCTGAGCTTAAACAGCACTTCATGTAAAAAAGTCACACAATGTTTAACTCATAAAAAAACTAAAACACGTGGCTCTCTTCTATTTTCAGAAGGGGCTTTTAATTTATAAAACCAAAATCCTTAACTGAAATTTTCAGAACTTTTTGCAACGATCCACTATTTTTCTTAAATTAGTATTTGATGGGAGCAAAACCTTTTTCATTTGCAGTTGAAATGTTTCCACTCAGTGTTCTCAAAACAAAAGAAGCACTCCAAGCAATTAATAATTCCAAGCAAATTAATATCAATATCAATACCTACAACATGCTGATTTTCACTAGCTACCTGATTTCAGTATAAGCTCACATAGTTCCAATATTAATGCAACTCGCCTCAATGTCAATGTGCAACTGACATTGACATCGTTGTGGGACCTACTAATATCCAAAGTACTGTATTAAATATTTTACATTTACGCCAGCTAATCGAGCCTGATCTTAAGAAAAATCATCGTTACTATTAAAACAATTAAATGATTTTACAAAATAGTTCAAAAGTAAGATTTTCAACTCTTTCTCAGTGATATTCATACGCAGTGTTGGAAAAGTTCGCGATATTTAACGAAGTTCACCAAGGGATTAATATGTCAAATCTGTGCCGCCCAATATCATGCTAAATACGAATATCAGTGTCGGAAGTAATATTCACTGCTGGAGGAATATCTAATATCAATTGACAATGTTGACAGCTTGCAGCACTGGCAACAACTACTGTCAGAGGAGTCAAAGCGAACGGACCACCATGAAGATTTTGTGGAATCTAAACCAGCAGCGTTTGGAGGACACAAACAGCAGAAGTTGACCGGAAATTGCCAAACAGTAAACGGAGACACCTCAAGAAGGATTCACGTATGCAAAGCAAAGGCGAAGCGAATTTCGTGAAGAAGAACTCGGTGAGTCTTATGGCAGATTCTGGACGATGCGGACAGAAGAAGGCTGGAAACATTATTTTTTTGGCTGAATTCAGGCTGTAGTGATCACTTGGTAAGTGACAAGTCTGTATTCTCAATACTACGCAAGCTGACTGATCCCGTTGAAATCAAATTGGCGAAGGAGGGCCAGGCTATGACAGCTGATAAGATTGGAGAAATCAACGCTGTTAGTAACAAAGGTGTGCAATGTTAAAAACGTGTTGTTTGTACCGGAACTGCAGGAGAATCTCATTTCAGTCAAGAAAATCACGAAAACCGGCATCGAAGTTATATTCTCTGGAGACACAGCAGTTTTGAAGAAAGAAGGAAGGTTGCTGGCAACTGGTCATTTAAAAGAAAACCTTTTCGAAGTCTCGATAGTTTTGTCAGCTTTATCGATAACTACAGTCACTTCGGCGTGATTTATCTGCTGAAGAGGAAGTCGAAGGTTTTCGAACGGTTCAAGGAGTATGAAGCTGCGGTGACAGCACTAATCGGTAAGCCTATTTCCCGAATGACTGTGGATCAAGGACGGGAGTACTTTTCGACCAATCAGAAAAACTACTACTAGATGAAAAGCATCCATGTGGAACCCACGGTGGCTTATTATTCGCCGTAAAAAAATTGCTTGGTAGAGAAGATCCATTCAGTACTCATCGACTCAATGGTGCCAAAGAATATATGGTCTAAAGTGGCACTGGTGTGTAAAGTCTGGAACGCGCAAAAATTGGTCAGTTTCAACTTGGTGTATTTCTGTTAGAAATGCATAACCTGTAATGCTGCATTTGAAAGATGAGTGTATATACAATGGTTGTTATGATGAGTTTTCACCGTTTGCTCTCCAGTTTTCAAAATGACGTCCAAGCAAGAGGTGCAACGTGTCAAAATTTTTGCTCGTGCAGCAAGAGAATCCGTCGTTCTCACACGCCAAGTTGGCAAAATTGCTGGATGTGGCCAAATCGACCGTGACAAACGTTTTAAAAGAGTTCGGGGAGCGTCTGCCGACCACCAGGAAGCCTGGAAGCGACGGAAATCGTAATCCGGACGTGGCAGCGACGACAAAGAAGGTGGCGTTGAAATATAAGCGGAACCCTAGCTCGTCATCCGGGACGTCGCTGGCAAGCTCAATGTCTCCCATACTAATGTGCAGCGGGCCAAGAAACGAGCCGGGTGCTCGACGTTTAAGAAGGTGAAGGTGGCGAACCGAGATTCCAAAAAAACACGTCGGCAAAGCAGCGGTCCCGAAAGCTGTATACGAATCTGTTCACAAAGTTCGACTGTGTCGTCATGGACGACGAAACTTATGTGAAGCGGATTTCAAGCAGCTTCCGGGACAGGAGTTTTATACCGCATCAGGAAAAGGGAAGGTGGCTGAAATTTTCCAAACCAACAAACTTTCGAAGATCCCGAAAAAATATCTCGTCGGGAACCATCAATTAAGAGATCTACCAGGAGTGCCTTAAAAAGCGGCTGCTACCATTCCTAAAGCAACATAATAGACCTGTGCTGTTCTGTCCGGACTTGGCGAACTTCCACTATGGGAGAAAAAGGCAATCGAGTGGTACGAAGCGATCAACGTGGTTGTGGTACCCAAAGACCACAACCCTCCCAACAGCCCAGAACTCCGCCCTATCGAACGGTATTGGGTCTTGGTCAACCGGAATCTCAAAAAACTAATAAATCCATGAAAAACGAGCAGCAGACCATTGTGCAAAATTTAATGGAAGGGTTTAAGCGGAAGGCACGGCAGTTCGGATTTGGCAAACCAAAAGAATAAACGAACATTTTTTCCTTTAAATAGGGTTTTGGATCTAATTTCCGTCCTATTAAGTACAACCCGCGCTTTACCTCTCTTTTTGTACGGGTTTGAACAGAAAATGGAATATCTCTGTCAAAGATTACTTCTAAATGTATTCACCTTTCCATACGTACTGTTGGATTTGATAAAGAGTCACACATTGTTGAGATATTGTTTAAAATCTAATACTGCTTCTTGATTCTAAATTCATCCTACGAGTTTCAATTCCGTCCTAACGCATTGAAATGCAATTAGATTTTCTTCGTCCTACGGATAAACGTAGAAAAAGGGATTTCGCTTGGAGCGCATCTTTTTTTTTTTTTTTTGAGAACGATGAGCGTAAATATTCATACATCGCGCTCTAATAGGATTTATGTTGTAGCTAATGAACTAACGCATCGGAAAAAACCTATTTTTGATTTGTGCATGGTGAAGTCATTGATATTATTGATCTTTTCTGATCGTTAGAACGGAAATGGACGATTACGACAAAGTAGCGCTGTATCCTATATGAATTCAACTACCAAAGAAACATAAGAAGATTTTTGTGATATGAATTTTGACTGAAAGAAACGATTTTTTTGTCTACCAATTTTTGCGCGTTCCAGTCTTTATCTCCTGAATCGCAGCCCTACATGAACCTTGCCAAGCAGTGTCTCTCCAGCAGGAGTGTGATTCTACTCAAAGCCAAATATGGACATGCTACGGATATTCGGGTGCAAATGTTTTGCGTGGAAACCGCAAGAAGCTGAATCCGAAAAGTCGTGAAATGGTAATGATTTGCCATGCTCCAAACAGTTACCGGCTCTGGGTCAGAAATGCGAGGAAGATGTTATGTCATGGCATGTTGTGTACCAGACCCGACTTGTGCTTTCCTGTAGGCCTTCTGGGACGATTCCAACAAAATACATTTTCATCTCAATGGCCTTGGTGAGTTCTTGCAGTTGAAAAATATTCAAAATGATTTACTTCTGCTGGGATCACATGCGATCTATTGTTCGGTAGTTAAGTTTTCGTTCATGTTGGCCCTTATAACGCGTGTCACTTCACCGTGAAAACGAAGTTAAGTGACCATTTGTCACTCACTGTGAAGTGATTGCCGTGTAAGTCAAATGGGAATCACTTCACCGTGAGTGCCAAGTTGTCACTTCACCGTGAAGTGACATCGGTAATAAGGGCCTTGGTCACTTCGGCTCTTATTACGGGTGTCACTTATGGGTGAAAACGAAGTGAAGTAATCAGTTATCATTCACGGTGAAGTGATTGTCGTGTAAATCAAATGGGAATCACTTCACCGTGAGTGACAAGTTGTCATTTCACCGTGAAGTGACATTGGTAATAAGGGCCCTGGTCAATTCGGCTCTTATTACGGGTGTCACTTCACGGTGAAAACGAAGTGAAGTGATCAATTATCACTCACGGTGAAATGATTGCCGTGTAAATTAAATGCGAATCACTTCACCGTGAGTGATAAGTTTTCACTTCCCCGTGAATTATTATTATTATTTAATTTTATTAAGGAGGCTTTCAGCCTTGGGCTGGTTCGCCTCCACCACTTCACCGTGAAGTGACATCGGTAATAAGGGCCCTGGTCACTTCGGCTCTTATTACGGGTGTCACTTCACGGTGAAAACGAAGTGAAGTAATCAATTATCACTCACGGTGAAATGATAGCCGTGTAAATTAAATGCGAATCCCTTCACCGTGAGTGATAAGTTGTCACTTCCCCGTGAATCGGTAATAAAGGCCTTCACTTCGTTTCCACCGTGAAGTGACATTCTTAATAAGAGCCGTTGAAACATGGTTCGTTTTAAGGAAAAAAAAGGTGATGCGATCTCAGTCAACTATGCAAGTTTGGCACATGGCCAATAGTACTTAGATGGGCCTTATTACGGGTGTCGCTTCACGGTGACGAAGTGAAGTGACAACTTTTCACTCACGGTGAAGTGATTCCCATTTGATTTGCCCAGGAATCACTTCACCGTGAATGACAACTTGTCGGCCCTTATTACGGGTGCGAAGTGGAGTGACCAGGGCCCTTATTATGGGTGTCACTTCACGGTAAAAACGAAGTGAAGTAACCAGTTGTCACTCACGGTGAAGTGATTGCCGTGTAAATCAAATGGGAATCACTTCACCTTGAGTGACAAGTTGTCACTTCACCGTGAAATGACATCGGTAATAAGGGCCCAAGGTGAAGTGATTGCCATGTTGGGCTTTATTACGGGTGTCACTAGACGCTGATAAAGAAATGATACTCAGAATAAGAGCCATGATTGCCGTACAAATCAAATGGGAATCACTTCACCGTGACGACAAGTGACAAGTTTTCACCGTGAAGTGATATCCGTAATAATCCCCGTTAATCAAATGGGAATCACTTCAGCGTGAGTGATAAGTTGTGCATTCACCGTGAAGTGACATCGGTAATAAGGGCCGTACCTTCACTTCGTATTCACTGTGAAGTGACATCCGTAATAAGGGCCGATGTGTTTGGTTCTTTTTCGAATATTCGTGTCTCCACTGAAAATAATATTTGATTTGTACATCGAAAACGTTCGTTTGTCCCACGAATATATTCGATTTTTTCTGCTACGAAATAGATTCGTACTTTCTATGAAGCTAATGTCGTTCAAATTATCAAAAAGTTTCACTTCGTAACGTTATTGTATTTTACGAAAGTTTCATAAAATTAATACGAATTATGCAAGTGAAAAAAGACAGACTGAAAATAGTACGAAACATTCGTATACCAATAAAATAATATGCGTCCATTGTAGGAAAAATAATACCATGAAAAATAAAAAAATATTGTTATATGTACGAAAACATTTCGTACGATCGCTCTTGTATGCACATGGTGCTGGATATTTTTAATATAAGTACAATATTTATTATTTTCATTGTAGAATATCTACTCATGTATGCAAATAAATGTATTTTCTATATTTAACATTTTAATGCTTTGATATATTTATTATCTCCATAACATAGAGGAAATGGAAGTAATGTCGGCCTAAATGCCCCTAATTTGGGCCCATACATAAATTCAGCTATCGACTAAATTTTCAATTGCGATCAAATATATCCATTAGTACTGTCCCAATGACACGTTCATCTAAATAAAATTGATAAATAGCAGATTATTAGTGATGGGCCCAATCTTAGTTTCGTAGACCAACATTAGAGCCATTTCCCCTATATTTACTTTATATAATTAAATACTGGGATTGGAGGGAGCATCAGGGTATAATTTGACCTGGAACTGAACGATGGAGTGGTATGACAACTGGAGTCTAGGAGGAATTAAGCACTATTATTTTCTTTATCCTTCCGATTCGATTATGGTGGTGTGAATTCTACTCCAACAGTTTCACTTAGATTAACGCGCCCATCTAAACAAACCATCCTGTAGGAAGCTTAATAAGTATTGCGAATTGCGTTATTCGATTTGTTGGATCGTATCGTTGGAAGGAGATTATTAAATTCCCAAAGATTTCATGTAAGTGCTTCTGCTTGTCCTTTCGTTTTTGGATACAGCGATATTGTGAATTCATATCGGTAGCTCAAATTGATGCTGCTATTCAGTGGATCTGCATACAAGCCAAGATCTTCGAAGGGATGGTGACTACCTTACATACATACATACACATTGAATGTTCAATGGGTTTAACATTCAACGACTCTATGGCAGATAAAGATGAGGGCAGATACTGAAGGAAATTTGCCATACGACCACCCCCCGAGCAGAAAATGATAACAAAGTCATAACTTATTTTGATATTCTGATATATTCGTTCATGACCACATTATTTGACAACCCTGTGGTCGAGTTAACAGTCGTCAGATCAAAAATGAGATCTACATGGTATACAGCGAACTCTCTACAACTCGATATTGAAGGGACCATCAAGTTTTAGAACATCAATCCCATAGGAAATCGCCATCCTCAATTTTAGGAAAATAATATTAAAAAAATACTATCAATATGCTTTTAAAAACATAATTTGGTATATTTTTTGCAAGATACGGAATTCCCAAACGAGCATTCCACAGTTGACCAAACTTCTGCATGCTAGATTGTCATCCTTTATCCGCTCTTTTTTCTATTATGTCGGGTAAGACTATTGTTGTCCCTATCTACCTACCAACACGATAGACAAACCTCCACCACAATCAGCTACTATATGGAATGCATTCTTCCGCATTCCAGCGCGTGCTCCCCAAGTCCTCGCCAAATCAATAGAATCAATAAATTTGCCTCTGCCACCGTGTCCAGGATCAACGCGAGATGCCAACGAAATCTGTTGCGTTCCAACAGATCAATTACAACCTAATCCACTGCACTGCACTACGCTGACTGCCTTCTCGTCGGGACTCCACTTGTCTGCCTAGCCAACAGGACAAACAGAACGACCGACCGACCGGGGGGAAAGCTCATAATTAATATCACCCAATGAAACCGAGCCCCCGATGATAAATCGCCGCCGCAAACCGATCCTGGCGTGATGTATGGAAATTTATCTATACCCAATATCGCACTGACCACTTTTGTCATTCCCGCGCCCAGCCCCTGGTGGCGGAACCTGATCCACTGAGGTAGGAGCACGGGAGTCGTGGCGGGTCAGTGCGTTATGCATTTATATTTCCCGGTTCGAGGTAAACGGATTAAATTAAACGATTTATGGTAAAACACCTGAAATCACGACCCCCTGCCACGTGCGCGGTAGCGGTCTGCAAATGAAAGGATTGGGGGGTGGGGGAGGCTACGGAACTTCACCATATCACGCCCTCTCGCGTTGTGTAGAGAGTGGGATCGAGAGGGATCACCTCGGGAATCGAGACGGTTTTCAGTCGGCTTTCAATCCAACCGGAGCGCGGTGCATTTTATTTGTTTTAATTTATCGCAAAGGGAGGAATAAACACCGTTTGTAATTAATCAATTCACGAGCACGACTTCGACCGCTTTTAACTAAGCCAGGCTTGGCTATAGGCATACCGACGACGACGATCCGGTAAGTGATTTTTGCGGGGAAGACCTCCATAACTGGGGAGGTGTCGGCTGGCTCAAATCGGGTAGTTTAAGTAAGTCGTTGAATTAGTGCAACCACAGTTACATATATAGGCGAGAACGGGCACTAGCGCGGGAAATGGGACAGTTTAGAATGGCAAACAGTGACACAAATGGGTGTCTCGTTACGGCGAGAATGATTTATTGAACCGAGTCAGGTGAGAAGTTTTTGCTTGGCATTTTGTTAGCATTAATTGCTCTTGCGATCTTGAAGTTGGATTTGCGAATGATGAATATCAAATTCGGAATTCAGATTCTATCGTTTTTCGATGCATTAATAAAATTGACGAATATTTATATCAGAATCACCGCTTGCACCATCAGCCACCCCCACACTAGAAGACCAAATTGACCGAAACAAGTTTCCGCCAGAAGTCAACAACTCTTCAACTGCAAAGTGCCTTACCGTGTACTGGTCTCACCTTTAAGAACTTTGTCGAAAGCTTACATGCTGCCGTTTTAAGCTGTTAGGATGGTTGTCGTACAAGAGATAACCTGGCGCCACCGTTCAATGTAACCATTAAAACGCCCCTCATTCGCAAAGCTAGCTAAACACATTTACTACTACTGGTTGCTAGTCGGACAACAACAGCAACAACGTGGGGACTGCAGATTTCCAAGCCGATCCTCAACTAATATGCGCCATGTAGCAGGCAGCAGCGGTTGTGTACATTGTTAAACAGGTCGTCTTCCTTGCGAAACGATTCCCGTTAAGATTTCCCATGTGTCCAACGAAAACAGCAACAGCCAAAGTAACACGCTTAACCAGACAAATTAGCCTCACGAGATATCGATTAGGGCCGCTATGGTTCGATCGTGATTACAATGCCTTCGACAAGTTCACGACGATTGCGAATAGATGAGAGGTACAAAACACTAGAGAAGAAGATGCACCACAGATGCAGCAGCAGCAGTTGCAAATCTTTGTGGAGCGACAGCGACCAAGTCTTTCCCATTCTAGGATCTAAACCGATTTTGATAATTTATTATTGGGGAGGGAGTTTTGCTTGCTTTCTCATCTAGCTACTTACAGGTTGAGATCTGGAATTGACTAATTTATATCCAATAATGGCAATATAAAATGTCTCTATTTGAAATCAGCACAGCAGCAGCAGCAATGGAACGTGAGACTGGATTCGGTACGCTTTGGTGATCAGTCGTGATGAGAGATCTTGGCTAGAAAATGGGTTATTTTACCCAGGGTGGTAGTGCTTCATCCTTAAAGCGGTGGTTCTAAAGTTTTTTTTTATTACAGCGACCCACTTTGAGACATTCCATAAGCTAGTGACCCAACGATATTGAAGAAATATTTTGATAAGAAGGGGCAAAAGACCTAACTTAGTTGAAAAAATTCAAATATCTCAAAACTCCAACATTTTCAAATCATACTAATTGGGATTTTGTTTATCATCGGACAGGTTTACGCCAAATGATCTCAGAATGTAATGAAATTTTGCCCACAGGTAGAGTTTATGATTACATGATCGAAACAAAATTCTAAAAAATATTGGGTGGTCTAAAGTTTTCGGATTTTCTCGGACATCACGTACATTGAAAATCCATATCTCATGCAACAACCTTTGATTTGACATGACTAAAAATATTGTTCACCCAATAATATAACTCACTCATAAAAAAAATGTAATGCAATAAAAGTTACATAAGCCATACGTTTTGAAGGAACTATGAACATTTTTCTGCAGGTTCGCCTGCCAAACTTCAACCCTGCCTTCAGACAGTTCCCATCCCCGAAGGCAATAAAACCGATAATGATTGTACAATGGCTACATCCAAACATATCTAAACAACATGTTCTCTCACCGTGCCACCGCCGTAATAAGCGATAATAATTTCCATAATTCGCCAAACAGTTGTACAGCAACCGATTGCCGAGGAGACAACTCGTGCAAATGGAGAAGGATCTTCCCCTCTGATGGTACCTAACTACTTACCGTCCATGTAGACACTCTTACCATCATGGGCCACCTCACAGTAACCGATTGTCGACCGAGACGGAGACGACATGTTGAAACCATCTCGTGAACACCAAATTCGTTGGCAATAAATTTCCAGCCTCTTCTAAACAAATGAGCCCGTTTGACTCTTCATGTGGAGAGGAATCAGTTCCAGGCCGACAAACGACAGCAACGGGCAACAACAGAAAAACGAATTTCACAATTAATTCCTACCAGATTCAAACAAGCTTCATGACCAAGTCATTGACAGCTACCTCACCTCCTCCTGGCTCCATGATGCTACGAACTCGGGGCGGGGGAGTGTCAGTGAGCGACGTGTTACGAAATTGCTTAATTACCACAATTTTTCAGCTTGTCCAACATTCAATACGAACTTGTCCAAATATTTCCCTGGACACGACGACGACGACCAGCTGGACGTAGTAGGCTTTTAGCTCTGAATCACCCGCACTGAGCTGCAATGCCGATTCGATAGAACCTGACTCGGTCAAACTGTTGTTCGGCCAAATGCACCAAATGAATCAGAACAAAGGGCGGCTACTCCAGCGGCGATTGAACTATTATGTATGGAGAGGTTAGGAACTCCCGCAACCCGTCGTTGTCGTCGTTGTCGTCGTCGTTTGGTTAATCCTTGGGCGAAGAGGGTGGGAGCAAAAACACGGCATTTATTGACCGATTAACGTTAATATAGATCTTACCGGGTACGATTGTAACTGCTTGCTTGTTCTCTCTTCAGTTAGGGTTTGTTTGATTCTTTTCATTTCTACAGCAACAGACCTATAGCTGTATGGCTTCTGCTGTGCCCCCGTCCCGGTTCAGCTGGTTGGCTCTCGACATCTCGGAAAGATACAAATTGATTTAGCGATATTGTATTCGATATAAATTTGCGATTTTATCTAAACAAGTTTACAATTAGAAGCGATTACCTTTTATTTCGAAGCCGCCGCCACCACCGCTGTTGTTGCTGTTTCTTTTGCTAGTGCTTGAGACTGGGCTCAGTTTCTCGGTTTAATCGATCTCAGTTTTTTCGCTCCAGATCCGTTTACAATGAATAATAATTTAATCAGCTAATCACTTGAGTAGCTTTTGCTTGCACGGTACTTGCTTTCAGAGCTAATTATTAATTGAATATTATTAGAAAAAAAGAGATGGTGAGTTTGGATTATGAGACAAAATATGCTCGGGAAGATGTATTATGTCATTGAAATAAATATTCTGAGGATTATTTCCAAATTTGGGAAAACCAATTTCTCAAATAGAAATTTTGGTTTTATCACAGCCTTGTTGTCCATGATTTGGACTAACAAAATGCTTTAAAACCTTTATAAAACTACTACTTGGGTTCAGTTTATATGTCAATAGCTAGTTTGTCCAAATCATCTCCTTCTGATTTCAATCATAGTGCATTGTAAAAAAAAACGCACACACACTTATTTATAAAGTTCTTCGACATAATAGAAAACAGTTCAATGCTGATCAAAATCTTCACCAACGAGAGTGGTTCGTGATTCAAGAGCTGCAAGAAACGGATTACCAATATATTATTGCGTAGGTTCATATCCCAACCCTAAGGTATCGCAATTCTAGACTCTCATCATGTAAAAATTGTGAAGACGCCTTTAATGCGGAATTTTTTTTATGTAGGCCTACTTTTTGTTAATCATAGGTCTTTGATGTTTTGGGCAGCATCAATATTATGAAATGCGCTACTTAATTTTATTAAAAAAAAATATAAAATCAAGTAAATTCTAAGCGACGCCGGTGGTGTAGTAGTAAGCGTGATTGCCTCTCACCCCAGTAGGCCTGCCCAAGCAACACACATGTTCTATAACAGTTTATTTAACCTGTGTATGACTGGTTTTGGTTGTAAAGAAGTTTACTCAACATAATTCTATTTTTTTTTTTTAACTCTTTATTTGTTCCAAATTCAAAATAAATTACATTTCATTTTTAACCTAGGTGCTCCAGTTACTACAGTAACTTACCAGCCTTAATTGTTATGATATATATCTAAGTGTTTTTACATTGTTCCTGTCTTGGCAATTCAGTATTTTAAACAGGTTTTTTAAACCTACATGTCAGTATAACAATTGATAGCTTAAAACTAAATAACTAAAACTAAATCTTATCTAAGTATAAAGGGAATTAATCGTTGCAATTGAGGATTGTAACGATTTTTGCCTGAAATTATTAATTATTTTGTTGGACATTTGTGCTAAAGTCTCAACATTCGAAATTCTATGTACTTCGGTTGTACTGTACCAGGGAGGCAACTTCAAAATCATCTTCAGAATTTTGTTCTGAATCCTTTGAAGTGCTTTTTTCCTGGTGGTGCAACAACTAGACCATATTGGCACAGCGTAAAGCATGGCCGGTCTAAAAACTTGTTTAAATATTAGAAGTTTATTCGTCAGGCAAAGTTTGGATTTCCTGTTAATAAGAGGATACAAACATTTTATATATTTGTTACATTTGGCTTGAATGCCCTCAATGTGATCTTTAAAAGTTAATTTATGGTCAAGTATTAATCCAAGATATTTCACTTGGTTTGACCAGGAAATTGGAACTCCGTTCATAGTGACTATGTGACTACTACTAGGTTTCAAAAAGGAAGCCCTGGGCTTATGTGGAAATATTATAAGTTGAGTTTTGGAAGCGTTGGGAGAAATCTTCCATTTTTGTAAATAAGAAGAGAAAATATCTAAATTTTTCTGAAGTCTGCTGCAAATAACACGAAGACTTCTTCCTTTAGCGGAAATGCCTGTGTCATCAGCGAACAAAGATTTGTGGCAACCCTGAGGCAAATCAGGGAGGTCCGAAGTGAAAATGTTATACAATATAGGCCCAAGAATGCTACCCTGAGGAACACCTGCTCTAACAGGTAGTCGATTAGATTTGGAATTTTGATAATTTACCTGCAGAGTTCTGTCAGTTAAATAATTTTGAACTAATTTCATAATATAAAGTGGAAAATTAAACTTTTTCAATTTAGCAATCAAACCTTCATGCCAAACACTGTCGAATGCTTTTTCTATGTCTAGAAGAGCAACTCCAGTTGAGTGGCCTTCAGATTTGTTTGAACGAATTAAATTGGTAACTCTCAAGAGTTGATGAGTAGTTGAATGCCCATGGCGAAATCCAAACTGCTCATCTGCAAAAATTGAGTTCGTATTGATCAGAATAGAATGATCGTATCATTCTATTCAAAATTATTTTTTCAAAAAGTTTACTTATTGAAGAAAGCAAACTTATTGGACGGTAGCTAGAAGCTTCAGCTGGATTTTTATCCGGCTTCAAAATTGGAACAAGTTTTGCATTTTTCCATTTATCAGGAAAGTATGCCAAATGGAAACATCTGTTAAATAATTTTACCAGGAAAGACAAGGTACTCTCTGGGAGTTTTTTGATGAGGATATAGAAAATTCCATCATCACCTGGAGCTTTCATATTTTGAAATTTTTTTAGTTATAGACCTTACTTCGTCCAAATCAGTCCCCCAGGAATCATCAAAAATATTTTCCCGAGAGAAAATATTCAGAAAATCCCGAGCAACCTGATTCTCAATAGGACTAGTAAGACCCAAACTGAAATTATGGGAACTCTCGAATTGCTTAGCAAGTTTCTGAGCTTTTTCCAAATTTGTGATCAAAATTTTACCACCTTCTTTAAGCGCTGGAATTGGCTTTTGAGGTTTTTTCAAAATTTTTGTGAGTTTCCAAAAGGGTTTGGAACTCGGGTCTAATTTAGAAACATTATTTTCAAAAGTTTTGTTCCTCAGGGCAGAGAATCGCTTTTTAATTTGTTTTTGCAAATCCCGCCAGATAACTTTCATGGCAGGATCGCATGTTCTTTGAAATTGTCTCCTACGGACATTTTTAAGACGGATCAAGAGCTGAAGATCATCGTCTATTATAATTGAATCGAATTTAACCTCGCATTTTGGTACTGAGGCAGCTCTTGCTTCAACTATAGAAGTAGTCAGAGATTCAAGAGCATAATTAATTTCATCTTTGGTTTGCAAAGGAATGTTTGGATCGAAGTTATATTCCATAAATGTTCGATATTGCTCCCAATCAGCCCTATGGTAATTGAAAGTAGAGCTGTTGGGATTAGAAATTATTTCTTGAGATATTTCAAAAGTTACTGGAAGGAGATCAGAACCGAAGTCAGCATGGGTAACCAATTGGCTACAAAGTTGACATGAATCAGTTAAGACCAAATCAATAGTTGAGGGATTTCTTGCAGAAGAAAAGCATGTTGGACTGTTTGGATATTGAATAGTGTAATAACCTGCAGAACAATCATCAAACAGAATATTACCATTGGAATTGCTTTGAGCATTATTCCATGAGCGGTGTTTTGCATTAAAATCACCAATAATGAAGAATTTAGACCTATGACGGGTAAGTTTCTGGAGGTCACCCTTGAGAAAATTCTTTTGCTGGCCTACGCATTGGAATGGCAAATAGGCAGCTATAAACGTAAGTTGTCCAAATTTTGTTTCAACAGAAACTCCCAAAGTTTCAAAAACTTTGGTTTCAAATGAAGAAAGAATTTTATGAATGATGGCAACGCCACCACAGGGTCCATCAAGACGATCATTTCTATAAATCAAGTAATTTGCGTCCTTCTTAACCTTATGGTCAGGTTTAAGGAACGTTTCAGTTATAACGGCAATATGCACGTTATGAACTCTCAAAAAATTAAATAACTCGTCTTCATTATCTTTAAGAGATCGAGCATTCCAATTTAAAATGTTTAATGCTTTAAAATCCATTACTGAATTTTAAAGTCGTGACAATATTATTAGCAAATTTTACTCCAGTTTGAATAGCATCAAACATGGAGTTAGATTTAAGCATATCAGAAATCATGTCAATTAATGAATTCTGTAAAAAATCCATTTTAGGGGCAGTAATGCTTCCTAAGTCAAAATTGTCAAAATTTCCGTTAGAACGTTGGTTAGTATTTTGATTTCTACCCGCTGCAATAGCAGCATAGGTAGCTCCATTAACTCGCTGAACATTGTTAGCAGCGAAGGGAGTAGGTACAGATGAAACATTTGAAGCAGGGAAGATATTTGTACCTACGGGTACGAATGTAGAATTTGTTCCTCGCTGACAGTTGTTAACAGCAGAGGAATTTGTACCTGGTCGGAAACGTGGAGCGTTTCCTACCTGTCGGTTAGAACGAGATTGTAGGATCGCTTTGCGAGTCTTACATTCCCAAAAATTGGATTTGTGGTTTTCACCACAATTTGAACATTTAAATTTTTTAGGATCTTCCTTCACAGGACAGTCGTCCTTTGCGTGAGAGGAATCACCACAATTCATGCATTTAGCTGGCATGTAGCAATTTTTAGTTCCGTGACCCCATCCCTGGCACTTACGGCACTGAGTGAGGTTTTGGAAATTTCCTCCAGTCTTCCTGAAGTGTTCCCACTTCACTCGGACATGGAGCATAAGGCTAGCTTTTTCTAAGGCCTTAAGGTTGTTTAGTTCACTAGACTTGAAGTGAACTAAATAAAAATCATTAGAAATCCCGTTGCGTGAATCGCCAGGACGGGATTTCATTTTCATTTTGATTACTTGGAGTGGCACAACTCCAAGTAATTTTGCCAGTTCATCTTTGATCTTATCCAGGGATTCACCACTGGGCAGTCCTTTCATGACAACCTTGAACACACGTTCAGTTTTGGTGTCGTAAGTAAAAAATTTGTGCTTCTTCTCAGTAAGATACTTGAGAAGACATTTAAATCCGTCCAAGGTTTCAGCCAATACACGGCATTCACCCCGACGTCCAATTTGTAGTGAAAACTTAACTTTCACGAAATTCAAAAGTTCCATGCGAAGAGCATGGAAATCGGTAGTGGTTATCACAATAGGGGGAATCTTTTCCTTCTTGGCATTAAGCCGGGAAAGTTTACTAGAATTTTTCTTGGATGATGGATCATTCTCATCATCCGTGAGCAAATCAAATTGATTACTCAAATTAATTTCTTCAGAAGGGGGGTCAAGAGTTTGCCCCTTTCTTTTGCGTTTAGGTGCCATGGCGGCAGTAAATTTTTTATCCAAATCGACTTCCAAGCAGATTACTATAAGAATCTGAAGGATCGAAGAGGAATTTTCCAAATCGATATCCAAGAAGGATTACCTTGGGTAGGGTCCAAACAAGGATCGAAGAGGAATAAGAGGAGTTGAACAAGGTAGAAATTTTTTACAGGTTGAGCACTGAAAAGTGCTGTTTAAATTTGTTGTAGCTTTAGGTAGTAGTAACACTTCCTTAAGCAAAAAGCAAATAGATCCGCACGGCAAGAGAGCACGATGCGGACTGAACATAATTCTATGAATGAATGTTACTTGGGTGAGTTCAATCCCAGTTAGCACCCTCGGGATTTTCTGAGGCAAAACATCTCTGATCACGCAGGGAAGTAAAGCCGTTGGTCCCCGGTTCATGAGTTGATGGGTCGATAGGTAGGGTACAGGTGTGGGAGCTGGCTCCCTGGCGCCAGTAGCATTGGTGCTCAGCACGGAAAACAAGTTCGACGGAAAATAAACCAAGGAAAAATAAAGTGCATTCTAGGCCAGTGGTACACAGCTGAAGGCATATGACGGGCCATATTGCAAGTTTCTACGTAAAGTGCTGGCCACACTCAGCACCGTAGTAAAGGGATGGCGAAAACAGCCAAGGGAGAAAAGCTAAACCAGCTTGCGATGTGTCTTGAACTTGGATGAATTTACAGGAAAAAAAGTAAAACTGAATTTCGATGAGAATTGGCATAATTCATAGGTTATTCCAAAGAGAACTTATAGGAAGTATTCTTTAGTAATTCTAAGGAGCTTGAGCTTGAGCTTGAGCTTGATTGACCGCCCACGGTTGCTACTCTGTTATTGCCAAATCAGCTGTAATTACACAGAGAACCAATAGACGATGCTTGGGACTAGCAATCATCCTCAATGTGTAAAAACTGGTGATCTTAAATTAGGCAATACCAGCGCCGGCCGCGCCCGAACACAGGTCAAGAAAGGAATGGGAAGGATTGTGTTGACATGACACTCGCTTTGATGGAAGCCGAGAACACCTCTGCACTTCCACGAGGAATCACTGGGATGTTGGATAAGAGGGTTGGGTTTGCAGCAGGGTTCGTTTTGATAAACGATTAGCTGAATTGATGTCCTAACGATCATATAACGCGAAGGTGCTTGGGACTATACCCACGGTCTTCTGCTCAGTAAGCAAAAACGTTTGCCACTAGGCGAACGAGCTCCTTTTTAATCATCGAGTTGCTATTATTACCATGTAATTGTATTAACAAATAAAACGATTGACGAATCTTGAATGTGGATGGGCCTGAGATAAGACTCATGATGTTCTGCTCAGTAAGCAAAAACGGTTGCTCTAAGGCCACCGAGCCCCTCATATCACATAATACCGTTACCGTAACGTTAGTAATTCTAAGGAGACTAGAAAGTAATCCTGAAAAGGAATTGAAAGACTTTGTGAGGAATGCTTTAGGAAAATACTTGGGCAATTTGAAGGTATATATAGAACAACATGGCAATTCTGATTAGAATACCAAGGACATTGAGACGAAATATCTAGGCAAATTTCAAAGAATCTATGAGAAAAACTCAAAAAAAAAAATTCAGAAGATAGTTCCAAAAAATATCCAAAAATCAACGATTAATTTCTTGAAACATATTATTGATAAGCAGATTGATGTCTCTGAGCCGGGGGCCCTTTCCATACTGAGGGCCCTGGCTTCAGCCCACCATCGCCCTAACGTTAATACGGCACTGTATTCTAGAACTACTGCTAAATTCCCACCATGGACCACTGTGCCATGGGACCAGGGCCCAACAAAGTCACTTTCAATCGAAAATCGTCAAGCGACGACGAAGCTGTCAACCGTCACTTTCAATTGAAAGTCATTCTTCTCTGCGAGCGGACCCCCTTCAACATCAACAGAACCATTTTCGATCAGTTTTCATACTGTTTGTTTTGGCTTGACTCGTGTTCATTTCGTCTTTCATTGTCAAATGAACTTACTTTTGCATTGATGCGAAGCTGTTCGATCCAAATTCGCACAGTTGTTCACTCGGTTTATGCGCATAGATCTGTGCACGTGGGTGTCGGGGAGACGGGGACGGGGATGTATTTTTGGAGTCGGGGAGACATCTAGAGGCCAGAAATTATGACCGATGCCATTTTGAAATCCAGGATGGCTGCCATCCGATTTCAGAAAAAGTTGGAAATACTGACACCAACCAATCAATATGGGTATTTTTTGAATCGGAGTGACGTCTAAAGATCGAAACTGATATGCGACGCCATTTTGAAATCCAGGATGGCGGCTTTCAGTTTAAGAAAAAGTGAGAAGTGCTGTCAAATACCCATTAATAAGTTTTTTTTTTATCTGGATGACGTCTAGAGGCTGTAAATCGATATCCGACGCCATTTTGAAATTCAGGACGGTGGCTTCCGATTTGAGTAAAAGTGTGAAATACCCTTAAATATAGGTTTTTTGGTATCCAAGATGGGGGCTGCCGGTTCTAGAAAATCTGGGGAATACTGTCAAATACCCAACAATATGGGTATTTTTGGAGTCGGTATGACGCCTAGAGAATGAAAAGCGATATCTGACGCCATTTTGAAATCAAAGACGGCAGCTTCCGATTTGAGGAAAAGTTTCAAATACCCTAAAATTTGGGTATTTTAAGAACGGAATTATACGTAGATGCCGAAAATCGTTGTCAGACGCCATCTTGAAATTCAATATGGCGACTTTTGGGTTCAGGAAAAGTTGGAAATACTGTCAAATGAACATCAATGTGGGTATTTTCTAAATCCCAGTAACGTTTAGAGGTCTCAAACCGATGTTTGACACAATTTTAAAATCTACGATGGTGGCTTTGGATCAGAAAAAGAATGAAATACTGTTAAATACCGATGAATGTGGATATTTTTGGAATCGGGGTGACATCTAGAAGCCAGAAATCGATGACAGACACCATCTTGAAATTAAATATGTTAAATAGCGTACAAATGGCGTTGGGTATCGATTTTCTAAATGTACGTGTCGTCCCGTTCTGAAAATACTCATATGGGTAGGGTATTTGACACATTTTCTGAAACCAGATGGGCACCATCTTGGATTCCAACATGACGACGGATATCGATTTTCAGCATCTACGCGTTGTCCCCGTTCCGAAAATACCTATATCTTAGGGTATTTAACACTTTTGACGTAGAACTACGTCTTTGTCGACTATACTGGGGTGCAAATCAAAAAATATGTGTAGTGAAGGAGTGTTAGGTTTTGAACGCTTGTAACTTTGTCATTTATAGATGAAATTTAAATCCAAATACGCCAATCGACAGGATATTACATTACAAAGCTGCTGAAATAAATATTTTTCCAATTTTTCTGTAATTAAACTTTTAAAAATGTACAAATGATAATTTTATCACTGTTTTCATGAAATAAGCCTTTTTCCCAAACCCAGTCATCATAAACGAATACCACTTGGTTGCACATCATTCTGCTTGAACCTGAAAAAATATAAATCAGCGCTGCTCTCCTGCCTCTGCTCATTACCGCTTCGGACGGCGTGGTACTAGGTCCTGCAGCAAGCAGGACCAAGTCAGCTGCCAAAGGTGGATCACGGCGTGTCCACCAGAATGAGGAATGAGACTTGAAAAAACGTGCATGTAAAATCCCCTCCCCCTAAACAACCTCTCCCCCTCCCCCTTAACATAACCCGAAAAAGACATAGACTTTGACGATCATTTTTTTCCGGGAAATAAATTTTAAGCAAACCACAATTATGTATAAGCAATTAATTTTTTGCATGCAGAGAAAACATTTTCAAAAAAAATTGCTTAACAGGAGACATACACTCGATGAATTACCAACAACTGACGTTAAAACATATCTGGTACTCCTATATATGCAATTATATTAACATCCAAAGTCCATCCTATTTTACATATTCTGCACAAAAGAAACTTTCTGCTCCACCCCATTCATAAAAAAAACTGCGGGAAATCCTGTCAGGTGCGGTTGCACATCGTTCTGCTTGAACCTGAAAAGATATAAAAGAGCGCTGCTGTCGTGCTTTTGCTCATTGTCGCCTCGGACGGCGTGGCACTTGGTCCTGCAGCAAGCAGGACCAAGTCAGTGGCTAAAGGCTGACCACAATGAAGAATGCGACACAATGAGGAATAAGGAAAAGCAATGTATGTAAACCCCCTCCCCCCTTCACAACAACCTCTCCCCCCCCTCAACAATAACCCGAAAAAGACATGGACTTTGACGATCACTTTTTTCCGGGAAATAAATATTAAACAAACCACAATTATTAGTAAAAACAGAAGTTTTTCCCTTAATTTCTTCCCGCACCAAAACTTTCAAATTTGAGAAAAAAAATTGCTTGAAAGACATATTCGATGATATTATGTTGGTGAATTACACACAACTGACTGTAAAACATATCTGGTATCTCTATACATGAAATTATATTAATTATTATATCCAAAGTCCATCCTTTTTTCCATATTCTGCACAAAAGAAACGTTGTGCCCCGCCCCCATTCATAATAAAATGGCGGGAAATCATGTCAGTTGCGGGGCTTAGAAAGTATGTTTTGTGCCGAATATGTAAAAAAGGAGGGATGTCGGATGTTAACCTAAATGCATATATCATCCATCATAGATAGTGATATATAGATAGGTTCTACGTCATACTGCGGTCGTGTCTAGGACACAACCCTTTAATTTTTTTTTTCTGAAAACCGATGGCCGCTATCTTGGACTCCAGAATGCCCTCGTTAATTTAATTTTCGTTTCATAACGGGTGTTCAATAAAAAAATGAGAATGATTTCAGTGCCGTCCAGCGCTCTTGTGAGAGCATCGCGACCAAGTTGCGTCGTACGGCTGACCAGGGCCCCTCCTCCAATATTCATTGACTTTTTTTGAAGAATAAACATTGTGTTTTTAATAGTATAAATACTGAATTCGTTGAAAAAAAAAATACTAGCATTATGACTGAAAAAATTCTCATTTTTTATTTCAAATAAAATAATATTTTATTACTGCATATAATCCGGATGCCATCCCTATTGGCAACCGATATTGTGCGGATACTATCCGGATACTATATTTTGATGCCTGACGACGTGACGCGTGACAAGTCGAATGAACCCCGAATCGAAGGGAAAGTGGATAAAACGAAGGAAGCAGTTTTCGAGTAATTCATTGCGTCAATTAAAACTAGTCTGAAGTTAACTGATGTACTTGACGAACGAAATAAGCGATAGTCAAGTCATGTTTGACAACAGGAATACAATGACTAACACGAAACTGATATTGCTCGAAATGAAGCGATTCTGCGGAGAGATACGGCTTTTTCCCGTAAACTTCAACTCATTTTGTTGTAGGTGATACATTCTACAGGCCTGATGGAGTAAACGTTCGTAGATTCCATAAAAAAAACGTCGCATCTCCGATAATGCTTAGTCCTCTTATATCATCCCAATAAATTCTGTGGAGCGAATCAAAACAACAACTGTCTCTTCACCGCAACAGTTAGCTTCTCTGGTACGCAACGATGTTCTCACTATGGAAGTCACTGATCCTCTCGCCACAGTCATGCCATTCATGTCTTAGTTCAACAGTCATCCCGGCCCTGTGTGTGAGTCTGGAGAAGTGATGTTCCAACCCGATGCTATAGACAAGTACCATTCATTTCCGACCAGATTAACTCCTGATTCACTCCACGGTTTCAGAACTTCGGCGTTCAGCCCACTTTTTCCGAGGATATCAACTCAACGTGTTTCAACTCTAGAACGCAACGATGTTGGCATCATGGACGGCCCCTAATCCTCCCACCACAGTCGAGTTTTTCCCATCGCCGTACATCAGCTCTGTGTGTGGGGTGCGAGAAGGGTCCTTCCAACTCGCTATTCATGGCTAGTACAATCCAGGTTCTAGCGCTGTATCCAATCATCACGCGGTCAATAGCAAAAACGACACAGCTTAACCAGGACACCGTCTACTATCAATCTATTACCGGAATGTCAGGGGCCTTCGATTACGATACTGTAGTGTTTACAGAAACGTGGCTCTGGTCCGATATAAGTAGCGTGGAACTGACCTCGGACTATTCTATATTCCGATGTGATTGTAGTGAAACTTCCAGTAACAACACGAGAGGTCGTGGCGTCCTTGTAGCAGTGAAAACTGGGATGCAATTTACTGAGGTTTCTTTGGTTGATTGTAGGCAACTCGAACAAATTGCTGTTCGTGTGATATTTTCCGAACGGTCGCTGAACATCTTTGCCCAAATTCTGATTCAGGTTTATACTCGGGTCACGCTTCATTTATTTAATTAAATCTTCAACATAATGTTGTACAGATATTTTCTAGGCTAGTTGTGAAATTCTATGTCTGTAAGTAGACTTACTAATGTTAAAATCATATACATCAAACGTTTCATTAAACACACGACAGCACAAAGTCCACGGTTCGTTGAATCCATAGTTGGTCCGATGGGTAGGTTGCCACAGAAGCGTGTAACTACGTAGAACTCTTTGAGGAGCATTGATGTAGATTTGGCTCACAAGAGAGTTGCAATCCACGTCACCGTTAAGCAATCCAAACACGAAGAGTCGCTGAAGTAGTTTCCTTTTTGCTGCCAACGTGTCTAGGTCAATCAGCCTGCACCGTTCTTCGTAAGGCGGCAAATTTACCGAATCGTTCCAGGGCAGAACACGTAAAGCGTATCTTACGAAGTTTCGCTGAATGGCTTCGATTCTGTTAGCTTGAATAGCGTGAAAGGGTGCCCACAAAACAACAGCATATTCTAGAAGACTGCGGACGAGAGCACAGTATAGTGATTTCAGCGCGTAGATGTCCTGGAATGCGTTTGTGTTTCGTTTCAAGAAACCTAATGTGGCGAATGCTTTAGCAGTTATCATGGAGATGTGCTCATTGAATCTGACTTGAGAGTCGATGATAACACCCAAATCCTTAACTGAAGAAACAAAGAGCAAACTACTGAGTCCTATCCTATAGTCATGTCGTAAGGGCTCGCGTGAACGACTAAACTTTCCAAAATGTGTCTGATTGCTCATCGGATAATTACGTCATTCTTCTTGTCGGTGACTACAACCTCCCTCAACTTCAGTGGTGATTCGACGAATAAGTAAATGGATATCTAACATCGAATGCTTCTAGTGAACAGGAACTCAATCTCACCGACTCTATCTCTGCGTGCGGCCTAGTGCAAATGAATTCCTATGCAAACCCGAACGGCAAACTACTCGATCTAGCATTTACAAATGTTCCAGATGAAATTGAAAAATCGCAGCCACTGGCCCCGATCATGCCCATCGATGATCATCATCCACCGTTTATATTGCTAGTCGATCTGCTCAGTCACGCCTTCCATCAAGTAGAACCTCATCCGGATGCTATCGATTTGGATTTCCTGGCGCTGCAACTTTGCTGCACTTGGTGACGCTTTTTCATCTATCGATTGGGAGTCAATCTTGAGCGAACACTCTGTTGATGCAAATGTTTTCCTGTTCTATGGCAAGCTTAACGAAACGCAAATGTTCCTCGTCGTCGTCGGGTCTCAAGCATTGTTAACAGGAAACCCTGCGCACAGCGTGCCCTGCGCAACAAACTGAGGAAAGGTTTTTCGCTGACAAATATAACGAGATTCGAGACTCGCTTTGCATCATCCAATTGGTCAACAACGAGCAACATACTTCAAGCTACCAACTATACTTGCACAGACTGGAATCAAATATTGGTAAAGAATTGCGCTGTGTCGCTGGCTGTGCCTTTGACACTTTTGTTCAATCGTTCGCTTCAGGAGAAAACGTTTCCAAATTTGTGGAAAACAGTTTCAATGGTCCCCATTCACAAATCTGGCAGTTCGAACAACGTAGAAAATTATCGTGGAATCTCAATTCTCTTCTGTTTGTTAAAATTTCTGGAATTGCTTGAACAAAGTGCCGTACTGCATGCTGCAAGACCGATAATCTCCGATTAGCAGCATGGATTCATGTTTCGCCGGTCCACGACAACCAACTTGATGTGCTTCACCAACGTGCTGTTGGACTCTATATACATTGACTTTTAACGGCGCCGGTGGTGTAGTGGTAAGCGTGATTACCTCTCACCCCAGCAGGCCTGGGTTCAATCCCAGTCGGCGCCGCCGGGATGTTCTGAGGCATAACATCTTTGATCACGCCTTCCTTCGGATGGGAAGTAAAGCCGTTGGTCCCCGGTTCATGAGTTGATGGGTCGATAGGTAAATAGGGTCCAGGTGTGGGAGCTGCCTTCCTGGCACGTCGGTAGCATTGGTGCTCAGCACGGAAAACAAGATCGACGGAAAAAACAAACCAAAGAAAAAAAATACATTGACTTTTCTAAGGCGTTCGACACTGTCCCACATGCTTATGCGATGACGAAGCTAAAGAATACGGGTTTCCCAGATTGGCTAACGGACTGGTTAATGTCTTGCATTACGGACTGGAAAGCGTTTGTACAGGTGAATTCTTCACGCTCTAGAACCTTTAGCACATCATCTGGTGTCCCACAAGGCAGTGTGCTAGGACCTCTGATATTTGTCATATTCATCAACGACTTGTGCCTTCGAATAACTTCTAACTGTTAAATTACTCCATGCTGATGACTTAAAAATATACAGAATTATTGCATCTATACTGCAATGATGTAACGATAATGGTATGAACATCAACATTTGAAAATGTAAAGTTATCACGTTACCGACGCTATTGCGATTTATCGGTATTTATACCGATTTCCAAACTAGATACAGATATACAGATAAGGTTCCTCAGAATACCGATTTTTAAGATTTTATACCGATTTATATCGTTTTTTTTAATAATCAAAATTATTATTGCCTGTCTGCGCTTGGAGAAATTTTTTGTGAGAGACTTGTATCTTTTTGAACACCTCATATTTTTTGAGCCTTCAAAATTCTAAACAATCATCTCTAAAGATGCCTTATGCTTGAAACTTTTTCGACTAATGTTTGCATTTCCTCACTGTTTTTGGCTACCCATCAATCGAGAAATAGTCAATGGCTCTTTCCGGTAATTCCTAGGGAATCCAGAAATATTTTTTAAACATTAACTTCCTGAAGTTTCATCCAATTTTCCCAGGAGTTTTCTTCCACCTTACCCTGGAAGCTTCTTCACCCTTCGCTCGTATCATTCTTTCATCTTCTCCCGCTAGTTTTTTTCAACTTTCCCGGAACTTCAAGAATGCCATCATATTTTTATTGCGGATCCAAACTAGCTGTAGGCACATTTAAGAAGTTCTGAAACTTCAGAAAAGTCCAAACTTATGTGTAAGTTTCGATAAATTAAAGACAGTTTCACTTCTGTTAAAATTCGAAAACCCGGGAATTTCAGAAAAGTCCAGCGAGCTCCAGTGAACTTAAGGAAACATCATAAATATTTTGGAAATTTCACAAGTCCAAAGAACTTCAGGGAAAATCAATGGTTTTTACGAACTTTAGTGAAGCTCAGACAACATCAGGACAGATCAATTAATTAATTAATTAAATTGCTGAAATTATAAAGGAGTTCCGAGCAATGTCCTGAGGGGCTCATGCAAATTTAGTAAACGTAATGGAAGTTACATGAAAATTAGAACATCGTGAGAACATTTTATGGGAAGTTCTATGGTTTTGATGGCAGTGTCGATAACTTTAAAAAAAAAATCGGGAGGATCAGAGAACTTCAATGCTGATGTTACAATAAATTCAAGAAAATTGTGAGAGCACTTAAAAAAATTTGTGAACTTCAAGAAAGTCCAGAGACTTTCAAAGATGATTAAAGATATTCCGGTAGTCTTATTATAATCAGAGAAATTCCGAGTGCTTCGAGCATGACCAGGGAACTCCAAAACAGCCCCTAATTTCAAGAAAATTAAAAGAACTTTTAAGGATTTTCGAGGAATTATGGAATATTCCCAAGTGCATTTCGGGAATGTTCCGAAAACTTCAGAAGTCTTCGGGGATGTTTTATGAATATCAGGAAAATTTTCTGGATCATTAGAACATCCCCCAGAAATCTATCTCTTCCGAAATTATGTCCTTGTTTCTTTCGACTGTTCCGTAAGCGCTCTGGCTTCCGACTTTCTTCAGATTTTTCTTCAAATCTACCTTAGGAAGTTTCTGACAGCGTCTCCAGGAAGTTTCTTTCGTCTTCTTCAGGAAGTTTGACCATAAGTTTGTTCGACTTCTACTGGAAGATTTTTCCAAGCTTCTTCTGTCTTTCCCTGGAAATGGCTACCTCTGAAAATTTACTTCTGGTTTCCGAAACTTTTCTAGCTTCCTTTAGATGTTACATGCGATTTTTCCGATAGTTTGTTTAATTTTTTGCCACAAGTTTCTTAATTCGTGTCTTGACAGTTTCCCGGATGTTTTTCCAACTCTTCTTAGAACTTTCATCGTTTCTTTCGTTTTTCTTTGGATATTTTTTCGGCTCCGTTCAAAAGCTAATTCAAACATTCCCGGAGTTTTCTTCCGGAATTTTCCGATCATTGTACAAAAGCTAAAAATTTTCTTTGATTAACGGCTTTCTTAGTCTTAAAAACTGCAACAACTACGATGTAATATGCTGGACATTTAGGCCATGGGTTTTGGTCTTTTTCAAGTGAAAATACTTTTTTTTTCCTTTGGTTTGTTTTTTCCGTCGATCTTGTTTTCCGTACTGAGCACCAATGCTAGCGACGTGCCAGGAAGACAGCTTCCACACCTGGACCCTACCTATCGACCCATCAACTCATGAACCGGGGACCAACGGCTTTACTTCCCATCCGAAGGAAGGCGTAATCAGAGATGTTATGCCTCAGAACATCCCGGCGGCGCCGACAAATGAAGTGAAAATACTGTTTGTCGTAATTGTCAATAGTTTAGTCGTTGTTGTGGCTGATTTTCCATATTTTGGTTTCATTTAATGATATTTTATTGAAAAAACTATTTTCTCACAATTAAGGACAACGATAATTTTAAAAATAAAATTAAAAAAACAAAGACTGTTTTAATACTGAGAAAGCCGTTAAACATAGCAGTTCCCCTCAAGTTACAGTCGTCACCGTCGTTAAAATTTTCGCTTTCAAAAACGGCAAAAATATATAATTAATTAAATAGTAAATACCGATAAATACCGATTTTTAATACCTTTGATACCAATAAACTTTAAAACAATCTGGCAACGCTGGCTGTTACGTTCGAGTGAAATGAACAAATGAGTTCATTATACATCAACGAGTTAGCGTTTGTTGATATTCTCCAGTGCTTGATTATCCAACCCAAAATTGTCAAAATCAGAAATGATCCTCTAAAGCAAAATAATCAAATTCATTTTGGGTAAAATGATTATTTTGAATATTGTCGACTCCAGAGTCTAAAACCGGGATTTTATCATCAGTTCAGCTTGAGGCAATAATTTGCCATCGGTTTGTTTGTAAAAACTAACACGACGCGTCCAACAGCGCTATATTTGATTAAAATGAAAATAATCATTTTGCATTTGATCCTCAGAATCATCCCAACCAAGATGCAGACGAATATTAATATTGACAACAACGGAGACGATAATGAACATCCAGCCACAAATGAAGCGAAACACTTGTTGACTACGATACTCAGAGGTTGCCTTGATCAAGAGAATGTTGTTATGTCAAAATTCAGATTCATGCAGGTAGTTGGTTTATCTGTTAAGGTTGTCTTCATTTTCAGCTATGTTGAGTGTAGAAGGAATGATTTTTATCAGCACTGACCTTGACAATTAACAAATTGTCTTTTCGGCCACTCTGTAACTCTTTACTCTTTTGGTGATTTCTTCTCAGCAAACGTCAGTCTGTGCGTGAAACATGGTGGCCATTTCCTTACCCTTTCACTCTTATGAAAATCCCATAAGATACTGTCAAGCTTTGCGTGAAGAGACCTAACTAAGACCAGAAGGTCCCGAAGAAACGTGCCCAACTTTTTGGCTAAGCTCTGGTACTCTCTTCGGTCCCAAGCAAATCGATGCACTCCTCGAAACATAGGAAAATCCACGAACCCTTCTTTTTATCTGTCAAACTTTCATAGCGAATCATAACAAACATAGTGTAGTACTGGAATTTATACTATAATGGGGTACGTTAAACGATTTGCTTGGGACCAATAGGCTAGTCAAGTAGTGAGCCAATTTAAAATCGTTAGTTTCCACCGGTTGCTGTTACCATGGTGGAGTGAAAAGATAGACAAATTCCGCTAGATTTCATGCACAGATTGTCAGATGCTTATGGGATTTCGCCATAGGAGTGAAGGGTACAAATACTCAGAGGGAGAGATGGTTGAGAGTATACAATTCCGCAGCAGGGATTTGTACCTAAATTATCTTGCAACCCTTGCTAGAAGCTAGCATTTCACATGACTTTTACTTTTGATTCGATTTACGTGCAAAATAATAATTGAGTGCACCGCAATATTTTGCGCATTTCTTGGTGCTATTAGTTAACCAACTAAGGTCAATTAATCAATAGAGCTAGAATATTTAGAAACAAACGAAATATAAAGATGATTGAATTTCTGTTCGATTGCAATACTCTCAAATTTAATCTAGTAAGAATAAGAAATCCTCGGACAAATTCTAATGGGAATGTTCGATTGGCTCAGATTTTGACAGTTCATTTGGCTCAAAACATTCTCTCCGCCTATCTCTCCCTTTGAGTATTTCTAGTGAAGAGTTACAAAGTTGTCGTCAACGTCAATGCTTACTGAGCATGCAACCATAGATCTGCTTCTCTTTCATAAGAGGCAATGTCACCAACGTAAACAATGACTTTTTCCACGAATTTGCTAGACAATGAAAAACCACTCAAATAAACCACCACGACGATTGTGTAGAGGGAGAGTCCTCCTATTTGATAGAATTGTTGGCTAACATGGATTGAAGTTGAACTACGAGAAATTTACGAAAGAAGCCATTGTTTACGTTTTCGACAATGGTCCTTGTGAACGATCAGTGTCGATATCATAAAAAAAAAATATTTTGACAGATCGATGACCAACTCTACCGGTTATACCACTGAGGCAGCACAAAAAAGGTTCATCTTTTAGTCAGTTATTTTGCATCGAGTTTCACATATGTTACGTGCTACCAGGCATGATGCCAACTGGTCAATTTAGATCTATTGGAATTGCAACAGCTGGTTATATTAGACATCTTGATGAACAACATTGACTGTCCAGATCTGCTGCAAGAATTTACGCTCAGCATGCCTCATCGTCAACTACGGTATCCCACTCTCATCGTCATTCCCGGACACAGAACAGTTATGGGTTCAATAGTCCGTTAAGTTTCTGCCTTAGAGCTTTTAGTTCTGTCTATGAATAATTTGATTTTAATATTACTAAAGACTGTTTTGAAACTAGCATAAGATTACATAGGAAGAGCAAATAATTGTCTGTACGTGCCTGCGAAGACAGTAATCAATAAATAAATAAATTTTCCGGGCAAAAGCCGTGGAAAACCAGGAAAAACTTCTCGAATATGAGAAAAATCCATGAAAATTTTACTCAATATAGGTGTATACTAATACACAGAGCGTTGCTACAGAAAAAAAAACAGGAAAATACAAGTCACTGTTGAGTAAATCCACGTTTGACGAAATTGAATCGTCTCGACTTAATTTTGAGTTGGTCTGATCGATCGTGTAGCAACACCAGCTAGCTGAGCTAAAGAGAGGTGAATTTGCACAGCCAGTGATACTCAGCACCTGCACCATCGTCCGAAACTTCCTTGGGCATGATGGCGCCAATCCTGTCCCGAAAGTGTGAAGGAGTAGTGTTTGAGTACGCCTGTTATGTGCCTAGTAATGTTTGTTCTATTAATCCTTTAAATCCACTCCTAAAGTTTCACTCCTTAAAAACACTCTACCCAAATATATGACCCACATCCCAAAAGGTAATAATCATATTAGTACAATGCGTTCCAATCCGCGAAACGGTAAGCATCGACAATCAGTCGGTAATAACAATTGCGCATTTATAGATGCAAAACAGTCTTACTGAACCTCCCGCCGCACACCACACCTCGTACAGGCGAGGACTGTCTAAATGTGTGCCCGAGTACCCACTTCTCGGGACTCCAAATCACATAATAACAATGTAAATTTTTAATGATATGTTCAATAATAATAGTAATTATAATTGCACTTTGAACGATTTACTTATGCAAATCCATCCAGCACCTGGGCTGGGACGGACTCCGAAAGCATTCGTAGGCAATTCCGTGCTCTCTTACATGGTGCAGCTCTTAATGTTGCAACACTGCCGCTTCCAGCCACCCCCATCAGAGCTGCTTTTCGCCGTCGCGTCGGGTTGGTTGGATCATGTCCGTCCACTGCACTGCCGCTCGAACAGTGCCTACCACTCGGCGAACTTTTAATTAATACATAAACGATCGCTTCGACTTCTATTATTTTTCCATATTTTTTCCACCTTTCTGTTTGGTTGTTTAAGTCCCAGTCCCGGAGTGCGCTTTCCATTCACCCTCGTGAATTGCAACAAGTTGGTGTAAATGAAATCACCAAACGGTACCCGAAGCGATCCGCTTACCAAGTGTGAAAAACTGGCCATACGTTTCGAGTATGGCATCGCGTCCGTGTCCATTTCGTAGATCCTAATGCACAACTAAATGCTTCAGGTGAATTTCATGGGCGTACCATATTGGATCACTTTCCGTCTCGTTGCGGCCAGCAACATGTTGTTTGATTTCTGGTGTAACCTCCTGCACCGCCTTGCCTGCACAAAGTATCCGAATCGGTGATCCCATTGACGACGTCGCTCGATCGCCTAAGGTCCCCGTGTACCTGTAAAGCAAAAATCCAAACAAAGTCAGGTGTATTTCTCCGGCTTCGTCGCACCTCCCTAACGGGCGGCAGCGTTCGAGCCAGTCAGTCAGTGCGCTTGGCCTAGTCTGTAATGATCTTTAATGTCGGGCTCATTAAATTCCACGTTTGATTGTTGTTGCTCGCACCAGTCAGTTTCAGGCGCATAGTGCACTCTTACACCATATTCCTCCAGTGGAGGTGGGGCGATGGCAGTGGTGCGGACCTGTGAATACTTAATACGGCTCGTGGTACGTGATTTTCCTCTCCTTTTGGGCTTTGCTTGATTATTGTTATTATTTCTATTACTTCTGCACCTTCTCTCGGGTGAGGTGGTGGACGCCTTTTGGAAGTGAACCTAACAGGTAGTATGCTGCTAAGGGCCGCCGCCGGGCTGTGTACCGCGACCGCGTGCTCACTGCATTGCAATTGATCTTGAGAAATGGTTGTTGATTAGCCTGAAAAACTGCTACATATATGCACCGATTAATAATAGAATTGTAAGCGACGCGGTTTTGTATGCCACACCACTGCACTGCATTGGCAGAGAGGAAATACTATTGGTTTTTCTGTGCGGTCTGAAGTGCCGCGATTTTTCGTAATGCACGATTTTTGAATTCACCTTGATATTAGTTTTAATTTTGCAATTCTTGCCAGAACAGCCCCACCAGCGCACCGGTCAGAAAGGTGGATAAATGAGCGTGTGATTGCACGCTGGCATGAAGTTTTCCGGCAGTTTCCAATCAAGTGAAACGCCCTCCTGTCTATTGAACGTTGTATCCGGAGAAAGATTACATTGCTGGAAAATCCGTCACAGACTAGATTCTCGATTTTCTATTAAGTTGTGCTCACTAATCCATCCCTCTGCTGTTCGATAAAAGTTTGAAAACTGTCCAAAATTGAAATATTGGAAATTTATTCCAAAATTGTACAGACTTTGTTCAGTTAACCCTATTTAATGATGAAAAAATAAAATTAGTACATTTTATTGATTTCAGCGAGTGTGAAGGGAGGTAGTCTTCAGTATCAACTTCAAACAGAAATGAAGACCCCTTTAGAAGACTTGAAGATTCAATTCAATATTCGAGCATTACAATTCATACCATCCACTGTTAAGAACTAAATCCATATGCTATATTCGAAACAGTAGTCTATTTGGCCTCTAAATCAAATACTTCGCATCACCATACACTGCTTTCTCGCTACTCCAATCTGCAAATGTTCCATCATGTACTGCCTCGGGAACAAACGAGGAATTAATAATCATAAATTTGCACTCAGTTTTCCTTCCTCTCTCTCAGCTTCCGAACCATCTCCAATGGAAGAGCGAACGAAACGAAGCAATCAAACTCTGCAGTTCCAGTGAAGTCCCCCCGGTAGTGGGGAAGCCAACCCGTGTAATCGGTCATGTTTTGACAAATTTATTGTTAATTAATGCTAACGAAGTCCGGTCCAACCCCCAATGGCACCGTCCAACACGCCAGACGGAATCACCTGTTACGTGCACATTCCCGGTAAAAATGCAAGCAATTTTGTTTACTCTCCTGTTGAATGTTTCTCGGTTTTCGAAATGGCAAGCCCGTCACCTACCATTTTGCAATGATAAACTGCGCCAAAATTGGCTGCTCTACAGCGATAAATAATTGCTTTCGATTTCGTCCGGCAATGCACCAGGGAATTGATCCGGCGAATGTTGTTCGATGAAAATTTCTGACTGCGTTTAATTGAGAGGAAAACGAAGGAATGTGACTCAAATTGACTTATTTGCACCAAACAAGGTCTCACCGAGGAGGAACAATTACCAAGAGTTCGTCATCACCCGACTGACTTTCTCACGTTTCACCCCGAAGGGATCGATGCTGCTCGTTGGCTGTTGCTGCAATGTCACCCACAGACGGAAAAATATGCTACAAGTCATCATCAAAAGTGAACCCCTTTCAGGCTCGTGATGTGAGAGCGCGGGACCATAAATGGATATTTGCACTGTAACGAGGTACCTACATTATTTGGTGAACGGCGACCGGTCCCTTGATTAAAAGGGTCGAGTGCGACCAAATTAAATTAGCTCAATTTATGAACGACGTCATTTTCACCCCTATGGATGATGCTACGACGGAGGAGAACAGTGCCAGAATTTGAGAACAGTGGGAAATGGTCGGATCGATTGGGTGCTGGCGAGGCAGGAATAAATGTAAGAGGTTCTTAAAAGTATACGGCTATATTCAAAACTTTTAATAAATAGCTATGGGCCTGTCCATAAACTACGCAAACAGTTTTTGAGATTTCTATGAATATGGTGCTAATTAAACAGTTTCAAAAACTATTCAGCGCTATGCAATACTTCAAAAATAAAGGCATTTGAAAAAAACAAAGTGCTGGTTTTGAACTAGTAACCTAGTATACAATTTAAAATTAGACTAAACCTTCATCCAATTTCTAATAGAACTTCCTGTTTTACGTTCTAGGTTTGTGTGAATTTTCAAGTGTCCTTAATTTGAAATATTCCAAAAGTTTGTATTTCAAATGTATTTTTAATTATAAAATTTGAGATAAGGCAAGTGAACCAGTTTTTGGCTCTAGTGGCCCTCTAATTGGCTTAAATTTCAATTTTAACATTCATTTTAAAATGTATGTCGATACAAGTTAAGAATAAATATGCGATACATCTACGCAAATAAAACAATGAAAATTTATTTCTAATTTTATTTGAGCTCTATGGCAAATAACATAAGCCATAGCTGGCACATTTACCCTATACTTTTTGGAATATTTTAATTTTACTCAAAATTTCAAAAAAAAAGGTAAATATTTTTACCAGAAAGACTTTATTTCTCTCTACAACTTTGTCTCAGACGTCATTTCGATCAGAAGTTTTATGCAAATCGGAAAAGGTCGAGTTCTGTCGATTTTTCTTTTGACGTTGAACTTCTCCATGGAAAACGTAAAATTGAAACATCGAAGTTCCATCATTGAGACCAAAAAAAAACATAAGAATTCCCCTTTGGAAAGTTTCCCCTAACTGAAGTTTCCCCAATGTTTCTATTGTTCATGGATCTTTCCGCCATTTTATTAGAATTCTCGGATATTCAGAACATCCCTGAACTTCTCGATGATTTTGAAAATTATTTGCAATTTTCCTGAAATAAATGGAATTGGCCTGAGTTCTTTCATCTTTCCTGACTTTCTTTTCCAGAAAAAGAATTATTTGACGCAGAACTACGCCTGTGATTTTTATATAGGGGTACACTTAGAGAAAACCTAAAATGAAACATGTAACAAAATAATGAAAGATTTTGAACATTAATAACTCAGCTGCCCCTGAACCAATTTCAATAACGTTATCACCAATCGATCAGAAACATTCTCAGAAATGCTTCCGACTGATGATTTTTAACAATAAGCTATTGAAAAAATGGTACTGTCAAGCATTGTCCAATGTACAAATAAAAAATGATAATTTTTTCACTGTTTTCATGAAATAAACGTTCTTTCCAAACCCAGTCGTCATAATCAAGTACCACTTGGTTGTCCTTCATTTTGCTTTGAACTGAAAAAAAATAAAAGAGCACTGCTGTCGAGCCTCAACTCATTTTCGCTTCGGCAGGCAGCAGAAGCAGCAAAAGCAGCAGTAGGAAGCTAGTGGCAAGTAAAGTAGTTCACGCTTCTACCCAACAAGCAACAATGACTGGTCGTGGCAAAGGAGGAAAATGTCTTGATAAAGAGGCGACAAACGTCATCATAAGGTTCTTCGTGATAACCGCCATTCGTCGTCTTGCTCGCCATGGCGGTGTCTAACGTATCTCCGGTTTGATCTACGAGAAAACACGAGATGTGCTAAAGGTGTTCCTTGAAAATGATGCTGTCACCTACTCTGAACACACCAAGCGTAAGCGGCCATCGGTGCCGTCTACGCTTTGAAGCTACAGACGCACTCTGTACAGTTTCGGAGGTTAAATCATCACCAACTTTGGCAACAAAATGACCCTTTTCAGGGCCAACAAGCTTATTACAATAAAGAATTGGAATAGAATGTATATGTGCCTGTTTGTCCATATTCAGAACCACACGCCCCCAACGACCACAAAAAATGCTCTCCAGAGTTGTAATCTTGTAACCAAACCTGGAAAGAGGTGTGCAAGTGATTTTCATCGATTCTCTTCATCAACTTTCTCTTTGAAAAAAAAATGCTACAAATTTGGTACGCCTACAATTCAAAAACAGAAAGAGTTAAGATAATAGATAATCGATCAATTAAAAGAACTAAATGCTCTTCACATTTTTCCGTCCACTAGTGGGTTTACGTCAAGCTCCCGTTCATGCCCCTAGGCACAGACCCTTCTACTTTTTCCAATAGCTTTGTCTCACACCTGATTGGAAGAGTTTCGAGTTTTGATTTGTTGAAAAATATCCAATACGCCATTTGAACTTTTTTTTTTGCGGAATTCAATATGGCCGATTTTTTTATCAACTCGTCATTTGGCGTGGTGCGATGCTTCTAATTTTATTGGAACTGATCTTCCTAGGTGTTTTCTGAACATCAGTGCTGTTCCTGAAATTTTTCTGTAGTTTCTAAACATCTCTGAAACTAGGAACTTCTCTAAATTTATTTCAATGTGTTTTGCTGAAAAAAAATGAAATTATTGATTTTCCTTGAAAGTTTTAGTTTACGGAACGTCAATTGAAATGTTTTCCCATCATATTGATGATCAATGAACTTCTCTGGAGATTTTAAAAAATTGCAATCGTTCTCGGAACTTTTCTGAAGTTTTCAATGTTTTCAAAGGATTCCTAAAATTTCATAAACTTCACTGCAATTTTAAACACGTCTGTGAGATGGCCGAAGATTCTTTTCCAAAAAAAAATGGAGTTCTATGAAATTTCCTAAATTTCCTGAAGTTAAAATGAAATTCATGCAATTTTGAGATTTCCACTGTGATTTCCGAATTGTTTACTAAGTTCAAGAAACTGCACTCTATTTCACGCAACTAATTCTTCGCAATCTTTAAACTTCCCCAAAAGTCTAGACTTTCTTGACGTTTCCGATGGACCCTAACGTTATCTAGGCTTTCTAGAATTTGTCAGAACTTATTAATATATCCCGCCTATTTATGGAAGTTAACTGAATTACCTTGAAGTTCTTTGATCTTCTCTGAAGTTTCCGAAATTTTCCTGAAGCTTTCGAAACTTCCTTGCAGCACATGGAACATCTTTTGTAATCTCTGAACTTTCTAACAAACAATTCAGCAGATCTACAACAAAATCGTTTTCTTTTTGGTTCTTAAGAGCCACCTTGGATCCGGTGTTTAAAACAATATATTTTTTTTAATTAATTATTGAGACTTTCAGCTTCAGGCTGGTTCACCTCTCGATTCGACTAAATGACAGCTAAATATATTATCTACCTGTCAAGTTGATGTCATTCATTCCTTTATTTAACGCCGATATTTGTTCCGCAATCTAGTGCCAATCACCGACGGACATTGACGGCAATCGAATGTGCAGGAAGGCAGCTTCCACACCTGCGTAGGATATCGCACCCATTCATCAACACACATGGACCAACGGCTTTACTTCCCTTCCGAAGGAAGACGTGACCAGAGATTTTTATGCCTCAGAAAAATCCCACCGACCTTGACTGGGATTGAACCCAGACCCATTGGGGTGAGAAAGCAGTTCCGCTTACCACTACCGGCGCTGGATTTCAAATTTATGTCAACGCAACGAATACGGATCTAATATGGGTGGCCCTTAACACCTCCCTTGAAGTTTTAAGTGCATCTCTAAAATTTCCTAAATTATCAAGAAGTTCGCAAAACTTTCTTAAAGTATCGGCAATTTTCCTGATAGTGGAATTGGCTCTAATATCAATCTATGGATCTACGATTGGGCCCATCTCTAAAAATCAGCTGATTATCAATTTGATCTAGCTGAACGCGTCATTGGGACGGTACTTATGGATATTTTTCGTCGCTATTGAAAATTTAGTCGATTGCTGAATTTATGTATGGGCCCAAATTAGGAGCATTTCGGCCGGCATTACATCCATTTCCCCTTTTAACCGTAATGTGCGTGACAGAGTTCCCATTTGATTAACACGATGTAGAAAAAAAAATCCAAAACATTCCTGAAATATACGGAATTTTCCATAATTCTTTGAAAATTCTTGATAGTTTTGGAATTTTCATGCAGTTAATGAAAGTACTCTAAAGTTCTTGGATCTTGCTCGAAGTATTCTGATATTTCCCGAAAATAAAGAAACTTCTTAAAAGTCTGTATACTTTCCTGAACTTCATTGGAATTCCCTGAAGATCTTGGAACTGTTCGAAAGTTCTTGGACTACATTGACGTTCTCTGATCTTCGTTGAAGTTATGCAATTATTCAAAATTCTCGAAACTGCCATGAAATTGTACGAAGTTTATCAGAAATTCTTTCCTGAAATGTTCACAACTGTGCTGAACCTCTGATTTAAAAGAAAATAAACGAAACGTCTTTAAGCATCCCTGAAGTCAAGGTTGCAAAGACTCATTTCAGCTAAAATAATGTTTTTCGGAATAATAAAACCAAAAGATGGTATGATGGCATGTTTAACTTGTAACTTACAAGAAGAGGTTACAAAGTATCCGTTGGAAACATAAAACCTGTAAATTTTGCTTTCTATGAGTCACAATCAGCGATTTGCTGATCGCTGAGTGAGTGAGTGAGTTTGTGAAAAATCGCTGATTGTGACTCTCATGAAGTGAAATAAACAGGTTTAATATGTCAAACACATTCTTTGCAACCTCTTCTTGTATCCTACCAATTCAAAATTTGATCATGGCATCTAATTATTTCATAATTTAGAAAAACATTGTTTTAGCTGAAATGAGTCTTTGCAACCTTGCCTGAAGTTATGCGGGCGTTTAAGAATTTCATAAAATATTGCTAACGTTTTCAAAACTTCTCCAGTATTTTTTTAATCTATAATATAATCTAATATAATCTAATCTAACACCAACACAGCCATTTCTTGAAAGTATCTTGGAAAATGATAGATATACCTACATAATTTTTCTTGTCTATTTGATATATGTTCTACATCAAAGATGCGTCACACATATCAAAACGGCCTACTGTGCAGCATTTAAGGGGCAAGATGATTTAGAAAACATCGGTCCTGTTTAAATCGAAAATTTAAACACGATGCTTCAGAATCCAATAAAAGGATGAAACGTAGACATCTCGTTCCGTACGTTCCGATTTTGGTAATTATATGATTGGTTGGTCGTTAGAAGCATCAAAGCTAGAAAGGTTAAGTGATGCTCCATTTTCTTCTGACGGTTGGGGCATGAGCACTAACTCTTGTCCTAGCCTTTTATGACTTATGGCTATAGCGCCATTTACTCGCGACTAGGGTTCGGTGGTAGATCTTATACCAGTGCCTGACATGTGTTGATGTAGAAGTCCAAATTGTAGGCGAAGCTTGATGAAGATCAACATGAACTAGTCCGGTTTATGGGAGTTGCGCGGAATGTCTTCCTTCGATTTGAGATAAACAAATGTTCGGATGTATGTAGTCGATTTTTGATGTGCATTGGCAATCCTTTTCGTGGCCAATAGTCTGGTTCAACGCTGCGACTCAACGAATGATGGAACTAATGATGGGACGCCTCGTGGAGGTTCTACTTGGCTTTGGAACAGCTTCTCAGTGGCAAATAATAGGGACCTAGAATGAGGAATTTGAAATTGGCTTGGTTATGGCCAGATCAGCAACCGATTATAGATAAAAAAAAATCCACGGAAAACAAAAACAAACGTCAGGTTGCTCCTCCCGACTTTTTTGGACATCCCAGAAATTTTTGGAGCTTCAAAAAGGTTATTGGATATTTTTTAATGCATGAAATTTTAGCTGAAAACTAGCTTATACAGGCAAACATTAGCTGCAAAAGTCAATTTTTTGCTGTATAAGCTAATCTACAGCTAAAATTGTTAGTTGGAGTGCTTCCTTGAAATTCTTGGAACTTTCATAGAAAACTCAAAACTTCTTAAAGGTAAACATCAAAAAAGGTTATCTTCCATTTAATTCCACTTAATTAATTTGGCCATCCATTTTTTTTTTTTTTTTTCCTTTGATTTGCTTTCCGTCGATCTTGTTTTCCGTGCTGAGCACCAATGCTACCGACGCCAGGAAGGCAGCTCCCACACTTAGACCCTACCTATCGACCCATCAACTCATGAACCGGGGACCAACGGCTTTACTTCCCATCCGAAGGAAGGCGTGATCAGAGATGTTATGCCTCAGAACATCCCGGCGGCGCCGACTGGGATTGAACCCAGGCCTGCTGGGGTGAGAGGTAATCATGCTTACCACTACACCACCGGCGCCGTTTATTTGGCCATCCATGACAGATACGCATTTCAACTACAATGTGCAGTCTTCATCAGTGTCATTCCCACTAAAGACTTATCAAAATCTGACCCCCTCATCCCCTAGGCAAAAATTTCAGGATCACAGGTGTAAAAATTAAATTACAACCTATAGAATCGGAACCTACCTAATTAATAATAACCAAAGATATAAGTAAAGGAGAAAAATGTAAATCACTCTCTAATTAGAAAAAAAAACCCAAGGCTTGGTAGCCATCATAACGAAGTAATGAAATTGGGTTGTTAGAGGAATGCTTAAATAAAACAGCGAAAAAAGGGTTATCTTCCATTTAATTCCACTTAAATATTGTTGGTATCCATGACAGATATGTATTACATATGAGGGCAACACCAAACGCTTTATGGGTCAACTCCGAAGATTTTAGTGGACAAACATAAATGAAGTACACCCAACCGGGGAATGTAAGATAATATTACATATTTGCGTGAAAAGTATGTGCTTTAGCTTGGCCAGTAACGTAGGTAGATCACATTTTCGTGGTACGTTACGCGATGTAAGATCTACCACCGAATACTAGTCCTGACTACTCAAACTAGGGAAACAAGAATTTTCAGTAATCAAAGGAACACATCTTAGTCCTTGTTACTTTTTATGCCTTGTTGATAGTGAAAAGACTCGGCTTTGTCCACCGAGAATGATCTTGAAACAAGGAAAAAAATAATTAGTTAGTCTTCATCTCTGTGATTCCTAATCTTCTATTCGTTGTTCCTTAGTTTGAAGTGGTTAAGACTAGGGTTCTGATGCATGGTCATTATCGGTGTCATTATTTAATTTTGTTGCTAAGGAATTTAATTTTGACTGACAAAGAGGCGTGCCTATGGAATGTGTTTCAACACTCCGAAGGGTATAAATAGCGGGACTTTTCAATTAGAATCGATTCCTTGCGATAAATGCAAGAATGGCAACTGTAAACAAATCGAATACTTCATCATTTCTCAATTGTGATTGAGTAATACGACATGCACTTAACTAAGGACACGGGATATACTACAATAGATCAATTTACTGGTGGCAGTAGTGTTAGAACAGAGGAGAAAGAATGTGCTTTAGCTTTGGATTTAACCGGCCGAGTTCTCAGTTGCGGTTTAGGGAAAAGTGTTTGCGTTTGTTGGGAAAGATGGTGAAAAGTTTAGGCGGTATTTCTTGTCCAGTTTCTTTCAGTTTCGGCAATGGGAAAGGCTAGTTAGAAAACGATCGATGTACAAATATTCAAAGTACCCCGCGACAAGTAGTGAGTGATGAAATGTTGGTAGGGTTACCTGACTAGTTTGTTAATGAAAATCGGGAACACCTTTGCACTTCCTCGAGAAATCACTGGGATGTTGGATGAAAGGGCTATTGCAGCAGGATTAGATGTGGTAAACGATATTTTGAGTTGACGTCCTAACGATTCAATAGCGTGAAGAAGCTAAGGTTCGAACCCACGGTCTTCTGCTCAGTAAGCAAAATCGGTCGTCACTAAGCCACAGAGCTCCTTATATTACAAAACAATTACGATCAAGTTTCCGTTCAATTTGCTGTTACTATGTTCCGATCCTGGCTACGACCTCACCGACGACGACAACAATTGCTCTTGAGAAGAATTTGATATGAATTTCCAATCAACACGTATATCCTAAAACTCAAATATTTCTTCTTTTACGTACCCGCCTTTTCAACCGAAATTCATTACGGTCAATAGTGTAAGGTGCTTGGGTTCTAACCCACGATCTTCTGCTCAGTAAGCAAAAACGGTCGCTCTAAAGCCACCGTTCCCCTTACATCACAACAAGCTACGACCGACAATCGTTCATTATCGGTTACAAGAAGCTATTACAATGAAATGAAACCCCCGAAAAAGTTAACAATGTCTTCCGAACCGGATCAGGCTTACGTCACATTTGTCTAAATATACGTATTACTTTTCCGAATTTCTATTATTAACGATTTTCTACAATACAGACCTGGATAGATCAACTCAGTAATGTAACGAGCCTTGGGTTTTAGCCCATGATATTCAATTCAATAATCAAAAAAGGTTGCTCTATAGCCACCGTGCCCCATACATAACACAATCTACGACTGACTTAACAAAAAGCTATTCCAGCGACTACAATGTGCAGTCTTCATCAGTGTCTTTCCCACTAAAGACTCATCAAAATCTGACCCCCTCATTCCCTAGATAAAAATTTCAAAATCACAGGTATAAAAATGAAATTACAACGTATAGAATCCGAACCTACCGAACTAATAATAACCAAAGATTAAAGTAAAGGAGAAAAATTTATATCACTCTCTAACAAGAAAAAATCCCAAAGGCTTGGTAGCCATCATAACGAAATAATGAAATTGGGTTGTTAGCGGAATGCTTAAATTAAACATCGAAAAAAGGTTATCTTCCATTTATTTCCTCTTAAATAATTTTAGTATCCATGGTAGCGACGTTCCCTGAAAGCAGCTAAACTGAATCACGCATACACCCGTTCAACTTTTGGTTATAAACTGCGGTTTATGAACCCAACGATGGTGGTTTATTCTATTGTGGGAAAACATGGGATTAAACCACAGAACAGAACGGGAGGTGCAAACAAATCGATGAATAAATAAGTTGTTCATTTTTCTGATCAACAAGCGATGCGTTGTGGTAGCGTTGCACAAGGGGCTTGCTGTCTATCTTAATTGCAGGCAGAAGATGCCTTCTACCGTTAGGTGCGCTAGTGTTCGCCAGTGAAAAGTGGAGCCACTTTCTGATCCGAAGTTCCACTTCTGTTCTGTGATTAAACTCATGATAATCTGCTCACAAAGCAAGGGTCATCGAGCATCTAAAAACCACAACACTTCACGACAAAGTATGATTAAGTTTTCCCTTGATGTGTAATGAACAACAGAAATACGCGATAATCCAGATAGTTTCAGCGATTGATGGTTAATTTGAAATATACGAATGGTACTGCCTACGACGACGACAGCAGCGAATTTGGATCTTACCATTTGACTAGGATATAACACCTTTGCCCGGCGCCTCCTGGATCTTCATGTCCGCTATCTGTAACTGTTTATAAAAATATAATCTCAAGCTCCTTCACATTTTAAAGTTAAACTTTGAATCGGCATTCTTTCATAATATGGTATAAAGCGTACTGAGATTCGGTTGGAGGGACGGGTACGTAGAGGACGTAATATTTGAGTTTTAGGAAAGACGTGTTGAGCGGAAATCCATCTCAAGGGAAGTTGTTGTCATCGTCGGTGAGATCACCGCCAGGATCGAAACCTAGTAACAACAAGTAGAACGGAAAATTGATCGCAATTTTTTGTGATATAAGGAGCTCAGTGACCTAGTGGCGACCGATTTTGCTTACTAAGCAGATGACCGTGGGTTCAAACCCAAGCTCCTTTGCGCTATTGAATCGTTAGGATATCAATTCAGCATATCGTATACCAAAACGAACCTGCAGCAATCCCAACCCTTTTATCCAACAGTGAGTTCTCGCAGTTAACGTTAACTTATTCCTACCCATTCCTTTCTTGACCAGCATTTGGACGTGGCCGGCACTGGTATTGTCTAATTTTAGATCACCAGTATTTACACTTTGAGGATGATTGCTAGTCTCAAGTAGTGTATATTGGTTCTCTGAGTGGTTACAGCTGATCTGGCAATAACGGACTTGCATCCTCCAGTGGTCAATCATGCTGATGCCCATGCTCAGATTTGCATGAAAAGTATGCAAAATTGGCAATGTATCGGGGCATGAGCAGATTTTATTTTCGGAATCACTTCTCCAACCGGGTCCCTAAATAACACTTTGGGTACAAGTGTCCTATGCAGTCTCATTGTTTGTCATCACAAAAAATAACATTTACTTACCGGGCACAAGTAGAAGCATACGTTACCCGCCACTTGTACACGCACATTCATCAATATAGAGAGAGAGGAGCGTGTTCCATTAGTTTATAAGGAAAATGCATGCTCTGGTAAGCCTACACAGCACCACCAGCACCATCATCGAAACCGGAAGAAACCGTGTGCCGGGCGCATCCCATTTTGAAAACAGTAGTATCACGAGTTTTTTTTTCCCTATATGGTGAGGGTTGTTGCCAATCTCAATTGTTCTCCCTCATATCGTCCTATTGTCCCCGGCCTCGGAATACTTGCCGAACCCACGCGACCTGTTTGATTTATGGTGGTTTGCCTCCGGGCAGAGATCTAGGGTTGACGTTAGATCCCTATCTCGCGTGCACTGTACCACGCACTTTTCCCATAGATTGCATAGAATTTCACTTGGCAGTCAGCCAACCAGCCAGCGTGTCGATTCTCCACGGATAATTGATAATTCCTCATCGCACCAGACAAGGATGATGTGTTTTGCTTGCTGGCGGTGACGCAGCAGCGTGAGAATCGTTGGCCGGTTCCGGAAATCAGCTGCAATTAAAGTGGAAGTGGATTTAGATGGATTACGGTGCGTTTTCCCATGGTTTTCGGGGTGGTTGTGTGTCGGTAGGATGATAATATAAGGGATGCTGCTGGTGTGGTGTGGTGGTGCTTGCAACCATTGGTTGCCAGAAGAGCGGGTGGTTTTTCATGAGAAAGTGAAACCAATTTTCTCGCTTCGGTATCACGAGTAAACGCACAACATCATTAGCACCTGAATCACGATTTCTTGTGCCTTTCCCGGTGCAGGGTAACCATCCGTGAGATTTAGTTAATGCTGGAACTTTTTTAACAGTCTTATGAAGCTTTCAGCAAACATGATTTAATGGAGTAAAATGTTCATATTAGCATCTAATGACTTACTTTCATTCGAGAATCGTATGATATTCAGATTGCCAGCAATTTTTAATTTAAGCTTGTAAACAATTTCATTGTTTATGACAACTATAGCTTAAAATTAAATAAATGGAGATCTACACGCGATAATTGAAAGTCAGGATTGTTTACAGTGGAAGTTTAAAAATAGCTTCGAAAAATGATTAATAACTGTTGGAACATTCATTCTATAGATAAGCATGCAAACATAAGTGAAATTTATTTTTAAATCCAGTTAAAATGCAAGGTGAGTTGATCAAGCTTAAACAAAGTTATCCAAGGTCACCATAATTTACCAAGGAGGATCCAAACATGTTTAAACATGTATGGAAAATTCTAATCTACCCCCGATAACCCTATTTCAGTCTCGAGCAGCTGCCCGCCATGTGTGCACTCGAAACAGGCCGCTGCCCACAATCCATGAGTGACACTAATGTGAGTGCTTTAGTCGAAGTCTCAATTAATCATCCCGTTGAATTACGCCGAACATGTAATTTAAGCTTGCTCATAAAACAGTCATGCTCGCAAATACGACACAAGCCCCCGTCGAAAGAAATGGTGGTAGCAACATAAAGCGGTTCAACCTTCCCTGCGGGGGAGACTCTGAAAAAAGGGCCCTCCAGCTCGTTCAGCATATACAACATAGAACTCGAACCAGTAGATCACCAGCACCACCGGCAGGCGTGACGACGGGCTTTTCAAAACATCGACCAATTCGTTGCTCTCTCGTGAAAAGAATATGCTAAAAACTCTAACTAGACAGGTGATAAATTGGAGAAACATGCGAACTCGCAAAGGTTCATTTATTACCTCCTTGGCGAAACCGCAGAGCTCGTGTGTGTGTGGCTGTGTTTGCGCGGTCGAGCAAAAATATATGTAATGTGCGTTAACAGGAAGGAATTAGTCGGCTCGAAATGGTAGTCTGGAGAGGTGCGATTAATTTACACCTTGTTGGGGTTGGACCTGGTGGGTCTTAATTTGACGCAGGTGAGACAGAGCATAATCACATCGTGTCGGATTAGAGAGAATCGAATCTCGTTTCATAATGAGCATGAACATGAGCAATATGAGCATAAGGCAGTCAAGTCGATTCTTTCGACGCATGTAGCTAACGCGATCCTGGTCCGTTATATCACCTTTTGGAATCTACCTTTACGGTATCACTATGTGCGCAACTTGTTACACAAAGTAGTTCGTTCACCCAACCGATGACGACGACGACGACGACGACGCCCATAGACGGTCGCAATAAATAGTTGTAATGACAGTTCGTAATTATATTGCACTCTATTTCAGTCTGCTACCAGCCAGCAGCGATCCAATGACCATCGCCCAGAAATCCTGCGATATGGGATTTATGTGCGCATCGTTGCACACTGCAGCAAAGCAATTGCACTGGCGTTCCTGGTGGGCTTCGTCTCCTCTTGGAGCAGTACAGGCACTGGAAACTGGAAGAACCGCTTTTGGGTCATAATTCACCGACACACATACACACGATTGTACGCATCGGGCAAGTTACCGAGTGTTGTACGATGCATTCCAATTCGCAGTTGATCTCAGGTTGTGAGGATTGTTCCTTGGACCGATATTACGTTACAAGACGACGACGACGACGACAACGGCGGCAGTCAGTGTGCGATTCGCTTCATTTGATTTACCCTACGGGATTACTTCCGTAGCAAGTGGCAATGGGCAGTAGTGGATCTGGAGCCATGGCGCTAGAAATTAGCTGTTCAAAGTGACAGATACAGGACACAAGGGACAATTTATTGACCTGATTACAGGAAGAGGTGGGAATTTATTATTAGGAATTGTGTTTGACCTAATTCAAGGGATTTCAGGTCGTATTCGGTGAAGCTTTTGTTGATGTTTCGTAAAACTTGTACACTCAACCGGGAAATGTTAGATCCAATTACAGATTTGCATTAAACGTATACAGAATTTGAAATGATTCACTGCATGAACAGATATTGTAGTTGTAAAGTCCAAGAGGGAGTTGATTTCGGATCATTGGATGTTTTAAATAAACTTGTTTTCAACTTGAAGCTCGATAATCGAATGCGAGCTCTCAGTGTTGTTTATTTGCTTTTGTAACTTTGATAGCATTACAAGTTGTACTGATTCGTTTTCCAGTGGGTAATATCTTTTCAGATCTAACGTTTCATTTGTTATCTTCGTCATTAAACGAGTACACTTCAGCTCTTTTTTCTTCAAGAAAATGTAATCTAACATAAAGTACAATCATTTTTTCAAAGATTTCGATTTGACATTAATCAAACTTCGTGCTAAATATTTCGAGTACACCGTTATAATTACAGTTAAGAAAAGAATTTTTACAATTCACCTCGAATGAACTTTCGTTCAATTATTTCATTCAGAATGTTTAACTATAAACAAAATCCTTATCATGTTTTTCCTTACGCGCTCTTTTTGATCTTCTTCGCTTTATCCATAAACGTTAGCTTGCGCTTTCGCATCGGTTTCACTGGAGGATCAGGACTACTCCCGCTTCCATAATGATCGTAAGTATTTCCATCATCGCAATCCGAATCGTCGTCTCTCATCCGGTTCATCAAATCGCTGATATCACCATCCACACTGGGTCCGGAATTAAATGTGTTTACAAGTTAATCGTATCTCTCCACATTTTTTTAGCTTAAAACATTTTCGTTTAAGATGCCCTTTGACACCACAAAAGTCGAATACGATGTCACTATAATTGGGGCGTTGCCTATCTTCCTCCTGTTTCCATTCGCGTGGCCGAAATTTATCATTTTTATAGGCATTAAACCTTCTATCGCTGAATTTTTCGCGAGACCGTTCTCCAAAATTCTCTCCATAATCCGAGCTATAACCTAGCCTGCTCTTCATTGGCTCTCTGAATGAGGGGTTTTGACCACCCGAGCGCCCTTTTTCACCATTTGCTAATTGAAAAGTGTTTGCTAACTTATTGAGAGCGTAACACCTGTTCCTGATCCTTGATTCCTCAAAAAAGCAACCTGATCCAAACTATTAGCTACAGGTCGTGCGAGGCCCCTGTTGTTTGCTTCTGCCATCTCCCATGTTGCTATCAATCGTTCTGCCGACTCAAGGGTTAAGTTTTCCTTCACACTTAAAAATAACTATTTTTACATGAGACGTAATCCATCTTTGACGTAAATTATGGAACGTAAACAAAAACGTAAACTGAAACGTACGCAACTTGACGAAAAGTACGATTGATTGAATTTATTTTCTCGTTTCTTTCAACTGATTCTTATGTCATTTGGGCAGCTTGCATGTGTCGGTCTCAGGGCACGGAAATTTACATGACTTTTTGGTAGTGTGTCGCTCAATAGCCTTTGAAGAAGAGCATTATCTCTTAATCCAGCTAAAATTGTATCCCGAATTGCCAAATTTTTGAAATTCTCATAGGTGCAAAATTCTGCCTGCAATTTCACAGACAAAAAAAAATCCTCTACGGATTCATCCTGTTGTTGGACCCTATTACTGAACTTCAACCGTTGGATCAAGTCACGCTCTTTTTTATCCAATCTATTTTGACGCTTTTTTATCATTTCTGCATAAGTAAGTGAAGCTACAGTGCTCGTTGGAAAAAGTACCTTGATTTCCAAAAAAAATACTGGCCCTCCTAGCGTCACAAAATAGCCTTTTTCATAACATCTTCAACCTTGTTAATGGCGAAAAACAGTTCTATGCGCTCAAACCAATCCGAGAAAGACGTTCCCTTACGATAGGGTTCGATCGTTGTAGTTATGCTTGATTGTGGGTTTGGTTGGGCCATTTTGTACCGATGTAACTACTTGTACCAACACCAAATGCCAGCTTCTCCCAACCGCGTAATCCTTGCTGTAATCTGTTGCTCCACAGGTACGAAGAACGACCAATATTTAAATCTATCGCTCCCCGAGAAGAATGGCGAAAAGCTATCTTCGTACCGATAACAATTGGTCTCAGAACCACGGCGGGAATTTGCATCCGGAACACCACAGGAAGTCGCGCCCAAGCTTGATCCGTCGCTTCACTAAAGAGGTTTTAAGCGTGGAGGAAGATTTACCCAAAATACCGTCTTATGAGCTAGATCCGCATCAAACGACGACAAAGAATACTCCAACGGAATGCGCAGCTCGTATTTTTTTTTTCGGACTTGCGGACGGCTCGGGAGAAAGCAAAAGTTACAGCAACTAATAACTTGATTTACGCCACTCGTCTTAGATCTCCTAGTTCCACTTTTCCACGTAACTTCCCGTATACTACTTCGCACACTACCGATTTTACTCGTCGCCAAATTGTAAAGTCCAAGAGGGGGTTGATTTCGGATCCCTATATGGTTTTAAATAAACTTGTTTTCAACTTGAAGCTCGATAATCGAATGCGAGCTCTCAGTGTTGTTTATTTGCTTTTGTAACTTTGATAACATTACAAGTATTACTGATTCGTTTTCCAGTAGGTAATATCTTTTCAGGTCTAACGTTTCATTTGTTATCTTCGTCATAAGACGAGTACACTTCAGTAGTGTGTTTTTTTCCTACCTGAGATGTCCCAGGAAACAATTCTGCAGAAATAATTTATAATTCTCTACAACAATCTCTCAGACGTCATTTCGATCAGAAATGCCGTTTCCGTGCTAAAATTTTTAGAAAAAATTAAGGCCGACATTTTGAAAATCTTACAAAATTTGAAATGGCTGAATAGCAGCAATGTGAATCATCGCCCATAACAAACAAATTTGCAAAGTTTCATACAAATCGGAGGAACTGCTCAATGGTTATATGCAGGCCTGTCATGGTAGGGGTATGAGTATGAGTAACCAGCTACGAAAACTATTTTTATCAAATCAAAACTAAGTGAGCGAAGAATTATCGATCTACATCTGGCACATGGTGATAAAGGTATTTTTGGACGCCATTACAGATTAATGTGTGCTTATATGAGCAAAATTATACTGCATAAAAACATCATGAGGAACCTGCTCAAACAACACCATTTGTTTCTCAGCGAGTAACAACAACCTTAGTGTGACTAATAGACGGTTGATTTGTTGCTCAAGTGTTTCATAAAATATCACGTAGCATATAACATCATACCAATTTGAGTGTAACATGTTTGCTCCTCCCATATGAGGCATGATTTGACAGGTCATGCAAGCAGTACATTAAAACAGTTGAGTTTCATTATTGTGACCTAAAGTAAATGAAGCAACAAAGTTGAAACTTTGTATATATATTTCCTGAACCATTTAAGGAATTTCTAGGCATCTTAAATAAAAAATAAAAGAATTGAGAAGTTTTCAGTGTTGCTTGGGTGCGCCCTTAAATGTGGATTGAAAATACTACAAATTCAGAAAATATGCGCTGGAAATCAAAGTTTCCGCCTACAAACGTGAAAAAAGAAATGTGTAGGTTAGGACCGTCAGGGCATTAAGTTTGAGAAAGTTGCAGGAAATTTATAGAAGTTTCTGGGTAATTCTGAGAACATCAGTACAGTTCCATGAATTTCAAAAAAGTTTCGGGAACTACCTAAAACTGCAAATTAGATAAGAGAACTTCAGGGCAGTTCTTTAAACGAAAATTTAAAGAACATGAATGAAGTCCCGAGAATTTCAGGGAAGTTAGACCTTAGTTATGAAGTATTCTATGAAGCTTTAAAAACTTCAATGTGATTTCATTAGCTTCTGAAAAACTGCAGCAAATTGATAAAGTTCTGAATTCCGGAATATGCGGAGAACTTCCAGGAAGTCAAGAAAACTTCAATGATGTCCAAAGAACATTAGGAAAATCGTAAAAACTTGAATGAAGTTCCAAGAACCCCAGGGACGCTAAGTTTAGAGATCTTCAGGGAAGCTCAGAGATTTTAAGGGCTGTTCCAATAATTTGAATCAAAGGCAGTTCCAAATACTCGGGAAGTTTAATAATTTTTCTTAATAACATAACCATTTGTAAATAAACTTTTAAAAAATCTGTTCCGGCAATTTGAGCGGAGTCCAGCTTTAAGATTTTTCAGTCATTTTCATTTATTTCCGAGCTTGAGAGAAGCACTTCAGGAGATTTGCGAAAACTTTAGGAAATCTCCGAGAAGAACAGAGAACATTAGAGAACCTAAGGGCAGATAAATTAACATCAATGGAATTACAGGATTTCCAAAGAAGTAACTCAATTGCATGAAAGATGGGTCCCGTCTGGCTAGGATGTCTTCAATGAAAACTCTAGCGCCTTCCGCAAACTTCAAGAACCTTGTTCCGTTTTTGTTGCTAAGCTGGCACCAGATCCCCTTCACTGTTTGGAATTTATAGAGACAGATAACAGCGCCAAACGGTTTGTGACGAGACCAAGTTGAACTGCTGCGTTGAAAGAAAACACGCACACCAATATCTATACATGTACGAACCTGTAGTGTATGTGATATGGTTGATATGAAAAAAAAATTAATTTACTTTAATTTCGTGTGAAGTCGGCAAAGTGCATTTGGAAACACTGGAAGTCGACACACATGTCATAGCTAGACGATTCCTACGCGCCGAGAGCAGTTGAGTATGAGCTTCGCAAAGCTCAGAATACACAAATGTGATTCGTGTCATGGAAAACGAAGGTCGGCTTCGAGACGACATCAGACATCAGACGAGGGAGATAGAACAAATGATTGTTATGATGCTCTGGGATAGAAGAATGCAAAAGGATGGATAACTGGTTCATCGAGCTGATTAAGGCTGACTAGTTGCTCGTCTCGCATTCTTGTGTCTAATTTTAAAGTGGATAGAAATAGCTGATCAACGCGGGATGGTTTGGCTGGCGTCGTTCCAGTGACAAAAGATCAAGGCTTGCAACCTCGATCTGAGTTCACGACATGACGCAGTTGGTAAGTTTTTGAACAAAATAAACGATACGGAGTGGAATTCTCCATGTGAAAAAAAGAATGACAGGAGCGAGCAGATCTCCACGCCAGAAAAAAAAGGCAAGAGCGAGTAGGTCTCTTTGCTCAAATAAAAAGATTGGATGGAGCGAGCAGGTCCCCAAGCAAAAAAAAATAAGATTGCTAAGAGCGAGTAGGTATCTTAGCCAGCAGCAAAATCATGTAGGTCTTTCACACCAAATAGGAAAAAAATGGTTTGAGCGAACAGGTCTCCAAGCTTTATTTGAAAACAAATGAGATATTGGCGGGAGCAAGAAGGAATCCTAACAACAAAAAGGATTTCTTGGCCAGTTCAAAAAAAATCGACTGGAGTGAGTATGTACTATTGAGCGAATAAAAAACTACAAGGGACAGCCCTATGGGGTTGTACGCTATGCTGACGTAGGACTACGTGGTCTTATATAATAAATGTTATTTGTTAACTGCAACAGGAGCTTGTGTTTTGTGTAGGAATAGGAATTTGAGTGGGATTCTCTCTGTTTATACTCTTTAGTATGACGCGCTTGACATAGATGGCCCACAGCAACTCACGGAAAGCTACTGATTCTGGAGAACACCACCACTCACCACGCGGTGGTTGAATAAACACCGTTTGGTGAGACAACATTGAAATCTGTGTTAGGGAAATCGCTTTTCGCAGGCAATCGGTGAAAATTTTAACTATCTGTAATACCTTATCTGTAATCACATCTGTGTAATTTTCAATAGTGACATTTTGAAAATTGATAAAGTCTTAATTAAAACGGATTCGTAGAAAAATTCCTTTCGATTTGTGTATTAAGAATTAAAATCCATCATCTCTGGATCAAAATCAGACCACTTTCATGCCACGACCGACTTTGGTTTTTGAAATCGCACCGCACTGTTACCTTAAAGTACATGGTATCTTATATTTAAACATATCAAGATAGAGCAAGAATTAGGCGTAACAGCTTTTGTAAACAATGACTTCCCTCGATGATTTTTAGGAATTCAAGACACGCCCATGCAAACCAACAATACCGTTGGTAAGAGGAAGTCTTACCCTACCCGATGGTGATGTTGATTTGCATGGGCGATTCTTGACTTTCAAAACATCGTCGCAAGAAGTCATTGTTTACATAATTTGATACGCCCAAATTCCAGCTCTATCTTGATATGGAAACTGAAATCCTTGTAAAGGTCAAATGTCCAAAAAATACTCTTTTACAAATTTATGGTGGTCCTGAAAAGGACCGTTTTGTCGTGATGAATGAGTAATGCTGAGCTATTAGAGTGTTAAACAAAGATAAGGCTGGTGAGCAGTATGATGTTTGGGATGAGGGTGACGCGCTTGACATAGATGGCCCACAGCGACACACGAAGAGCTACTGATTCCGATCAACAGCGATGCGGCTTCTTCCTCCTTCTATGGGTGTTCATGTGGGCTGCAGCTCGCTGCTTGCAGGCAGCCTTTCGTTGTGTACTGGGGAACAATGTTCAACGCCACGCGCCGAAAGCATTGCTGCTGCTGAGGCTGATGCCGACGACCGGACACCACCACACACGGTGATTGGAACTGAATCCGATCAGCGGTTGAGGCCAGCCTTGGTAGCTAGCTGCTTGCGGAAAGCCTTTCGTTGTGTACTGGAGAACACCACCACTCACCACGCGGTGATTGAATAAACATGGAATGGAATTCATCTTTGAAATCTGTGTTAGGGAAGTCACTTTTCACAGGCAATCGGTGATAATTTTAATTCTCATAGCAACAGTTGCACATTCGTGCAATTTTCAATAGTGACATTTTGAATAATGATAAAGTCTTAAATTTAAGAGGTGCGTAGAAATATATCTGATCGATTGGTGATACAATTATTGAAATTGGTCCAGGGGCAGCTGAGTTATTAATGTTCAAAATCTTTCATAATGTTGTTACATGTTGCATTTCTGGTTTTCACCAAATGTACCCCCATATAGAAATCACAGACGTAGTCCTACGTCAAAAAAAGAGAACTACCTGAAGTAAGTGAAAAGAAATGTTTACTGATAACGGAAATATACTATGTGAGAAATTGTGCGTTGAATAATTTAAAATGTTGAGAATGATTATGAATACTTTAAATTAATTTAACAAAGTTGACTGTAGACATGAGAGTGAATGTGAAAGTGAATGGTCGGATCAAATCATGGAAATTGGCCCATCCAACTGCGCCATGTCGTGAACTCAGATCGAGGTTGCAAGCCTCGATCTTTTGTCACTGGAACGACGCCAGCCAAACCATCCCGCGTTGATCAGCTACTTCTATCCACTTTAAAATTAGACACAAGAATGCGAGACGAGCAACAAGTCAGCCTGAATCAGCTCGATGAACCAGTTATCCATCCTTTTGCACTCTTTTATCCCAGAGCATCATAACAATCATTTGTTCTATCTCCCTCGTCTGATGTCTGATGTCGTCTCGAAGCCGATGTTCATTTTCCATGACACGAATCACATTTGTGTATTCTGAGCTTTCCGAAGTTCATACTCAACTGCTCTCAGCGCGTATGAATCGTCTAGCTATGTCATGTATGTCGACTTCCATTGTTGCCAAATGCACTTTGCCGACTTCACACGAAATTAAAGTAAATTAATTTTTATTTTATATCAACCATATCACATACACTACAGAACCCACACGAGCGGATGATACAGCGCAAATCAAAACACGAAGCGGTGTCATCATTCAGCTTCGGCTACTTCCGTTTGCGTTTGTTTTCACCGGCGTTGCCAAATACTTCCTACGTTATAAAATAGGAAAGTAATGTTTATCCAACGTAATTTTTGAATGGAATGCGTGCTGCGTTGGCCAAAGAAGACGGCATATTTTATTACGTTTAGCAATGATTTCGATACGTTTCATTTCCAGTGGCCGGGGTGTTGAAATAATTCTTTAGAGAGAGAGGGTTTCCTATGTTTACTTCTATGCTTATTACAATTATGTTGAACAACAGCTCCGTAAATCATCAATTACTATTAGAAATTTGCATCTTACTGATACCGATGGTATATTGGAAACTCTTTCGCTCGAAAGCAAAACATATAACTAACACATCATAATAGCTTGGATGTGTGATTGTCTTCTCAATCTTTCAGTTGCGTTTAAAGTGGTAATGATTGGAAATCGAAGCAAGCACAAACAAGTAAGAATCTTGCTATCGCAATATAATGATGATGACATCGAGGATGATATCGTCCTCTCCCCTCGGCTGATCATCAACGTCCACGTTGACATATGTCATGCTGACACCTGCCAGTTATTCAGCCCTGTTGGTAAAGTTGGCGAAGAACTCCCAACAGTTTCAATGTGCCTTGATCAGATAGCACTGCAATCACAAAAGGGTGGTAACTATATGCCTTGTATGAGGAATTGATTAGTGGGATATCTTGTTAATTAGATATCTTTGCTGGCACTAATCAACTTCGCATTGGGGATGATTTCCAACATGCCCGCAGACCATTACTTTATCTTCTCAGATAGTCTTAGTTCGGTCGATGAAACCAGGTAGACACTCATCTTATTTCCCTTCAAAGGTAAGAGAGCAGATGAGTGTGCTAGTCGAAAGATCATATATGATTACCTTTGTATGGGTCCCCTCACATTGCTCAATCCCAGGCAATGAGAAAGTGAACTCTCTTGTAAAGGTGGGCGCTCAGGAAGGCGAACTGTATGACAGGCAAATTTCACACGATGAATTTTACCATTTTGTGCGTCAGAGTACTCTCTCGAGTAGGCAAACAGATTGAGACAATGGAAATCTTGGACGGTGGTTACATTCAATTATCCTTAATTTTTCTTACAGACCGTGGCTTAAAGGCTTGGGCTTAAGTCGTGACTTGATTCGCATGATGAGTTGACTTTTGTCCAACCACTACTCGCAAGATGCGCATCTCAATAGAATGAACCTCGTGGAGAGCAACATCTATCGGTGTGGAAGCGGTTACGATGACATCGGTCACGAAGTTGGGCAATGTACGGATAATAGCGCCACCAGAGAGCGTCTTTTGAAAACCCTCGAGGCCCAAGGAAGACAACCCTAAGTTCCTATCAGAGACGTGTTGGGAACCCACGATCTCTGCTTTATGCAGTCGATTTATGTGTTTCTGCAAATGTCTAGTATACGAATTTAATTCCTTTGTCTTTTGTCTCTCTTTATTAGTTTTTGTTTGATGAGTCCCATCGTCGCCCACCGGTCACCATAGCCGGTCGAACTCCAGACGAATCAAGAACCGCACACCGTTCACACCGGCAACAACGCTCTGATAAGACAAAGAAACCCCACCCCCAAGCTACTCCCCTGATCCTATCCTTCGACAAAGTACCTCTATAACCTCGGGTAAGCCGCCAGTATTCAGCCCAACTGCTGCTAGACATAGAAATCAGTGAATCTTGTTAAAAACAATGAACAATGAATTATCGGCTCCGTAAAGCTAACGCGATTGAGCCTTCCAAATAAACGAACTAGATAAAAAATAACTCAGGAGATTTACGAAAACTTTAGTAAAGTTCCGAAAGTTTTAAGAAAATTGTGAAATCTTCAAGAAAGTTGCATAAAATCTGAAAAATGCGTGAACATTTCAAGGGAAGTTCCGATAACTTAATGGCAGTTTCGAGGACTTGAGATAAATTTAAGGTACTTCAGCGTAATCTTCAGTAAATTTTTCAGTAAACTTTAGGGCAGTCCCATTAATTTCAGAGAATAAAAATCAAGAAAAACTTTTAAGAAGTTTCGAGATCTTTAGGGAAGTCCGAAGTGCGTTAAAGAAGATTAGAGATTTTCAGGCAGTCTCATCATCTTCTGTAATGTTCCGAGTACTTCGCCATAGGATCAAAGAGCTTCAAAGGGCTTCCATTAACTTCAAGAAAATTTCAAAAATTAGCAATAAAATTTCAAAAATTCAAGAATTTTCCGCAAATTTCAGGATAATGGCGGGGCATTAGGGATTTTCCATTAATATCATGAAAATTTTCGGAACATGAAGGAAGTTCCGAGATCTTAATGGCAACTAAGGAAACTTCAGGAAAGCACCAGGGTAGGTCTTAGAACCCAACAAATAATTCATACTGCAAATCTACCTTATGCAACTAAAATCAGGCTTATTCATCTTTAAGCCTGCTCAATTGTATGTTAGAAAGTTTAGCAAAGATTAAAGATTTTTAAAGATGACACGTATGCATCAGGGCAGTTTTGAAAACTTTAAGAAAAATTCCGGGAGCTTCAGAGAAGATCAACGATCTTCTAGGCAGTTCAATCAACTTCAGGAAAACGCGGGAACTTTTAACAAGTTTTGAAAAATTTAGGGAAGTACAGATAACTTTTGGAAAGTTTAGATCGAAAACATTAGGGAAAAAGTCTATCAGTGAAACTTAAAGTTTTGATAAATTAAGTGCAGATTGATGAACTTTGAAAATAAAATCATGAACTTCAATGGATATCCTAAAGCTGCATTAACTATTTTGTTTTACCTGGATAATAATGGGAACTTTAGAGTAGTTACAGTAATCTTAGTGGAGTCCAGAAAACTCTAGTGAAATTCAGATAATTTTAAGAAAACTTGTGGACCTTAAATGAAGTCCATAAGCTAGGACAGATCTTGATATCTTCATGAAAGTTTCAAAAACTTTAAGAAAATTTCAGAGAAGTTCAATGATCATCAGGATGGCGAAGAAATGTGCTAATTTAAGTTCCGTAAAATTCAGAGCAGTATCAAGTATGGTACTTCATCGCAGTCATCCATTTTTATGAATCTCTTTTAATTATAACCTGAAGGGATCACACCCTGAAGGAAATATGTCGTTAAGCTAAATACTCTGATTACACATTTAGTTCTGTTAACGTCTACCAAACAATGCACCTAATTGAGACGTTGCTCCATTCGGAAGAATTACAATATCAAACCTCCAACAAGACCACATACCCAATATCCAGCAAAGCTTTAGCAGCATATTTGTCACTGCCGAGAAAAGTGACAGCAATCTCCGTCTCGCCATCGATTCAGTAGATTAATCATGAAAGAAAATTCTAAAGCGCCACGGCGACAACGAACGCGTCACAAACCCGGAATTGCCGCATTGCCCAAGCGTACCCTTTCCAATGCCATTTACCGGGTGGCAATATCCTTCTGCTCGCCATACCGCCGCTTCATCCGTAAAGCACGTGACAATAGCTCATTTAAATTTTTCGTGGGTGTTTTCAGCTGGATTAGAACACAAAACCACTCCATCAATGCGCCGCGGAAATTGCCCGGACCGGCTATAAATCCAATTCCTAGCCAGAAAGCCAGATTGATCCGATCAATAATCCCATAGTTCAACGCTGTGTAAGCATATTTACCGTTCCAGATCACTCAATTTCAATTGCTTGGCGCGCGCGATGGAATAATTAAAACGCAAACTATGGCACACCGCCGCGAACGCCACCATTGCCCGTCAGAATCCTTGGTTCGACAACGAGATCTCCATTGTCGTATCTCCGATCGTTCTCCAGGCCAGGGCTTTTGCACACTTGATTCCCGTGGAAGCAGACACTTGAATGAATTCAGACTAAATTAGTCATCGCAGGATCCGCTTGGGCTCGTAGTAAGTAGCCATATACTCTCGGTTGTTGCCATAATAATGGAGGAACGGGCGGGAGATCGCGGTTGCAAGATACCTCCGAGACGCCATCGATCGTCGTGAGGCCCCCCGAAACCTGCTTCTACGCTTGGTGCGCTTTTTTTCACGAACCATTAGCACCTACAACTCCAGTACTCGAACTTCTCTGGCTGCTGCGGCAGCACTTTGGGTAGCCAAGTAAAACCTACCAGCTTAAGCAAAGCCGATTGCGAGAGTGAGAGACGAGAACTGGAAGTTATGCTGATAATTTTATTTTGTATACATTTTGTTCCAGACACTTGCGTGGGTTTCTTTATATCTAATAGCTATAATTTCTAGTTTCTCTTTCCTTGCTGCGCTTGGACAACGCGAGTGCGAGTGCACGGATAGAGAGATACAATTGTAAGAAGCCGTTGGTATCTGACTGTTCTGGTGCAGACGTTTCACCCTGCCGGCGTCTCCTACTCGTTGTGGCTTAATTGTTTGCGGTGATCCCAACGGTTTGCACTGCTGCGATTGTCAATGCGCAAAAAATACGATCTTTGAACATGCGGATCAGCGTCGTAGTAAGATTTTGCCGGAAGTGGACACCAGAATAGCGTTCAAATAACATCGTGGAAATTTCTTCGATATTGAGCTAACAATTGATAGTGATTAATTTAACGTAAATTTGCGGGAGAATCATATAAATGTACATCAAAAATCTTGGAAAACTTACCATGTTGCCTGCAACTTTCTTATATTCAGCCAAATATAGCATAAAATAACACAAGAGATGAACCACCCATTGATCAATTTTTAAGATGGCGGTTTCGTAAATACTATTACACCCAACAGGAAAATGCAAGATTCTATTACAGATTGGCATGAAAATTTGCAATATTTCGCGATACGAACAGTAATTTTAATGCTATCTTAATTTTCAAACAAATTTTGATTCCCATTGCGTCTAGAAAACTTTCTTGTACACAGTCCATTGCAAGAACAGCCATTTGTTATTATAAACATCTGCAGAGGATGGGGCCTCCCTCAGCTCAGTCGGTAAAGGCGCAGCTACAAAGCAAGACCATGATGGAGGTGGCTGGGTTCAATTCCCGGTCCGGTCAAGGAATTTTTCGGGTTGGAAAATTTCTCGACTTCCCTGGGCATAGAAGTATGATTGGACTTGCCACACAATTATACCAATGCAAAAATGGTACAGGCATCGAAAGCTCTCAATTAATAACTGTGGAAGTCAGTCCGCATCGTGCTCTCTTGCCGTGCGGATCTATTTGCTTTTTGCTGAAGGAAGTGTTACTACTACCTAAAGCTACAACAAATTTAAACAGCACTTTTCAGTACTCAACCTGTAAAAAATTTTCTACCTTGTTCAACTCTTATTCCTCTTCGATCCTTGTTTGGACCCTACCCGAGGTAATCCTTCTTGGATATCGATTTGGAAAATTCCTCTTCGATCCTTCAGATTCTTATAGTAATCTGCTTGGAAGTCGATTTGGATAAAAATTTACTGCCGCCATGGCGCCTAAACGCAAAAGAAAGGGGCAAACTCTTGACCCCCCTTCTGATGAAATTAATTTGAGTAATCAATTTGATTTGCTCACGGATGATGAGAATGATCCATCATCCAAGAAAAATTCTAGTAAACTTTCCCGGCTTAATGCCAAGAAGGAAAAGATTCCCCCTATTGTGATAACCACTACCGATTTCCATGCTCTTCGCATGGAACTTTTGAATTTCGTGAAAGTTAAGTTTTCACTACAAATTGGACGTCGGGGTGAATGCCGTGTATTGGCTGAAACCTTGGACGGATTTAAATGTCTTCTCAAGTATCTTACTGAGAAGAAGCACAAATTTTTTACTTACGACACCAAAACTGAACGTGTGTTCAAGGTTGTCATGAAAGGACTGCCCAGTGGTGAATCCCTGGATCAGATCAAGGATGAATTGGCAAAATTACTTGGAGTTGTGCCACTCCAAGTAATCAAAATGAAAATGAAATCCCGTCCTGGCGATTCACGCAACGGGATTTCTAATGATTTTTATTTAGTTCACTTCAAGTCTAGTGAACTAAACAACCTTAAGGCCTTAGAAAAAGCTAGCCTTATGCTCCATGTCCGAGTGAAGTGGGAACACTTCAGGAAGACTGGAGGAAATTTCCAAAACCTCACCCAGTGCCGTAAGTGCCAGGGATGGGGTCACGAAACTAAAAATTGCTACATGCCAGCTAAATGCATGAATTGTGGTGATTCCTCTCACGCAAAGGACGACTGTCCTGTGAAGGAAGATCCTAAGAAATTTAAATGTTCAAATTGTGGTGAAAACCACAAATCCAATTTTTGGGAATGTAAGACTCGCAAAGCGATCCTACAATCTCGTTCTAACCGTCAGGTAGGAAACGCTCCACGTTTCCGACCAGGTACAAATTCCTCTGCTGTTAACAACGGTCAGCGAGGAACAAATTCTACATTCGTACCCGTAGGTACAAATATCTCCCCTGCTTCAAATGTTTCATCTGTACCTACTCCCCTCGCTGCTAACAATGTTCAGCGAGTTAATGGAGCTACCTATGCTGCTATTGCAGCGGGTAGAAATCAAAATACTAACCAACGTTCTAACGGAAATTTTGACAATTTTGACTTAGGAAGCATTACTGCCCCCAAAATGGAATTTTTACAGAATTCATTAATTGACATGATTTCTGATATGCTTAAATCTAACTCCATGTTTGATGCTATTCAAACTGGAGTAAAATTTGCAAATAATATTGTCATGACTTTAAAATTCAGTAATGGATTTTAAAGCATTAAAAATTGTAAATTGGAATGCTCGATCTCTTAAAGATAATGAAGACGAGCTATTTAATTTTTTGAGAGTACATAACGTGCATATTGCCGTTATAACTGAAACGTTCCTTAAACCTGGCCATAAGGTTAAGAAGGACGCAAATTACTTGATTTATAGAAATGATCGTCTTGATGGACCCTGTGGTGGCGTTGCCATCATTATTCATAGACGAATCAAACACAAAATACTTTCTTCATTTGAAACCAAAGTTTTTGAAACTGTTGAAACAAAATTTGGACAACTTACGTTTATAGCTGCCTATTTGCCATTCCAATGCGTAGGCCAGCAAAAGAATTTTCTCAAGGGTGACCTCCAGAAACTTACCCTTCATAGGTCTAAATTCTTCATTATTGGTGATTTTAATGCAAAACACCGCTCATGGAATAATGCTCAAAGCAATTCCAATGGTAATATTCTGTTTGATGATTGTTCTGCAGGTTATTACACTATTCAATATCCAAACAGCCCAACATGCTTTTCTTCTGCAAGAAATCCCTCCACTATTGATTTGGTCTTAACTGATTCATGTCAACTTTGTAGCCAATTGGTTACCCATGCTGACTTCGGTTCTGATCACCTTCCAGTAACTTTTGAAATATCCCAAGAAATAATTTCTAATCCCAACAGCTCTACTTTCAATTACCATAGAGCTAATTGGGAGCGGTATCGAACATTTATGGAATATAACTTCGATCCAAACATTCCTTTGCAAACCAAAGATGAAATTAATTATGCTCTTGAATCTCTGACTACTTCTATAGTTGAAGCAAGAGCTGCCTCAGTACCAAAATGCGAGGTTAAATTCGATTCAATTATAATAGACGATGATCTTCAGCTCTTGATCCGTCTTAAAAATGTCCGTAGGAGACAATATCAAAGAACACGCGATCCTGCCATGAAAGTTATCTGGCGGGATTTGCAAAAACAAATTAAAAAGCGACTCTCTGCCCTGAGGAACAAAACTTTTGAAAATAATATTTCTAAATTAGACCCGAGTTCCAAACCCTTTTGGAAATTTTGAAAAAACCTCAAAAGCCTATTCCAGCGCTTAAAGAAGGTGGTAAAATTTTGATCACAAATTTGGAAAAAGCTCAGAAACTTGCTAAGCAATTCGAGAGTTCCCATAATTTCAGTTTGGGTCTTACTAGTCCTATTGAGAATCAGGTTGCTCGGGATTTTCTGAATATTTTCTCTCGGGAAAATATTTTTGATGATTCCTGGGGGACTGATTTGGACGAAGTAAGGTCTATAACTAAAAAATTTCAAAATATGAAAGCTCCAGGTGATGATGGAATTTTCTATATCCTCATCAAAAAACTCCCAGAGAGTACCTTGTCTTTCTTGGTAAAATTATTTAACAGATGTTTCCATTTGGCATACTTTCCTGATAAATGGAAAAATGCAAAAGTTGTTCCAATTTTGAAGCCGGATAAAAATCCAGCTGAAGCTTCTAGCTACCGTCCAATAAGTTTGCTTTCTTCAATAAGTAAACTTTTTGAAAAGATAATTTTGAATAGAATGATGCTTCACATCAATACGAACTCAATTTTTGCAGATGAGCAGTTTGGATTTCGCCATGGGCATTCAACTACTCATCAACTCTTAAGAGTTAACAATTTAATTCGTTCAAACAAATCTGAAGGCCACTCAACTGGAGTTGCTCTTCTAGACATAGAAAAAGCATTCGACAGTGTTTGGCATGAAGGTTTGATTGCTAAATTGAAAAAGTTTAATTTTCCACTTTATATTATGAAATTAGTTCAAAATTATTTAACTGACAGAACTCTTCAAGTAAATTATCAAAATTCCAGATCTAATCGACTACCTGTTAGGGCAGGAGTTCCTCAGGGTAGTATTCTTGGGCCTATATTGTATAACATTTTCACTTCGGACTTCCCTGATTTGCCTCAGGGTTGCCACAAATCTTTGTTCGCTGATGACACAGGCATTTCCGCTAAAGGAAGAAGTCTTCGTGTTATTTGCAGCAGACTGCAGAAAAGTTTAGATATTTTCTCTTCTTATTTACAAAAATGGAAGATTTCTCCCAACGCTTCCAAAACTCAACTTATAATATTTCCACATAAGCCTAGAGCTTCCTTTTTGAAACCTAGTAGTAGTCACATAGTCACGTTGAACGGAGTTCAAATTTCCTGGTCAAACCAAGTGAAATATATTGGATTATTACTTGACCAAAAATTAACTTTTAAATATCACATTGAGGGCATTCAAGCCATATGTAACAAATATATAAAATGTTTGTATCCTCTTATAAACAGGAAATCCAAACTTTGCCTGACGAATAAACTTCTAATATTTAAACAAGTTTTTAGACCGGCCATGCTTTACGCTGTGCCAATATGGTCTAGTTGCTGCACTACCAGGAAAAAAGCACTTCAAAGGATTCAGAACAAAATTCTGAAAATGATTTTGAAGTTGCCTCCCTGGTACAGTACAACCGAAGTACATAGAATTTCGAATGTTGAGACTTTAGCACAAATGTCCAACAAAATAATTAATAATTTCAGGCAAAAATCGTTGCAATCCTCAATTGCAACGATTAATTCCCTTTATACTTAGATAAGATTTAGTTTAAGTTTTTAGTTTTAAGATATCAATTGTTATACTGACATGCAGGTTAAAAAACCTGTTTAAAATACTGAATTGCCAAGACATGAACAATGTAAAAACACTTAGATATATATCATAACTGGTACGTTACTGCAGTAACTGGAGCACCTAGGTTAAAATGAAATGTAATTTATTTTGAATTTGGAACAAATAAAGAGTTAAAAAAAAAAAAAAAAAAAAAAAAAAAAAAAAAAAAAAAAAAAAGAAAAAAAAACTGTGGAAGTGCATCTAGAACACTAAGTTGAGAGCACGCTATAAGCTAATATGCGATATGCAATAAGCTTGAAATGCGAAGAAGAAGAAGAAGAAGAAGAAGAAGAAGAAGAAGAAGAAGAAGAAGAAGAAGAAGAAGAAGAAGAGTATGTAATACATCCAAACTTCCATTTAATGTAAGAGAAATTTGTTTTGCGTATATAGTATTTACAGTGAACTCTCTACAACTCGATATTGAAGGGACCAGTGAGTTATAGAATAATCGAGGTATAGAATAACATTCCCATACAACATCGCTATCATAGTAGCCATGACATTAATTTTTAGTACGGTTTTATAACTCGATAACGATTTAGTGGACATCGAGTTGTGGAGAGTTGACTGTATTATCGTCAGGGAGGTAAATAAAATCCATGAACACTAAATTTGGGCCAAACGACGTACTCAAACATGCATCCTCATGTTAAAACTGAGCGCTCATGGAGTTCATTTACCCCTAACGATATATTTGAATATCTAGATCAAATTTGCCGTTTTTCAAAACATGATGTTTAATTAAAAGCGTTTCATCAATGAAAAATGTCAAGGAAATTAATTTAACAATTTTATAAATATAATATTGTAGACTCACTGAACATCGGTCAATACCGCCGAGTTATCACAAGAATTTAACTCTTGCTATAAACACGTCTGGTCCTGAGAAGGACCGATTGTTCGGTCCCAGTCCGAAGGCTCCAGCTCCTACCGTTGGAGATACTGCTGCTGCTAGCTCCTCAGGCACTCTGTCCACTACGTTGTCCGATGCGAAAATGAGCTTCGGTATGCCATCGTTCTAAGCTTAAAGCTCATCCCTCACCTGACCGATATCATCCGATCCACTCTCCACGAATGAGTGAGCAAGAAAATCACCGTCGGATCGGATGATATCGGGTAGGTGCGAATTGAGCTTAATGCAAAAACAGCTCTTTGAAGAGGTACGTATCCTTCCACCCAGAGATGCCAGATCTACGGAAATCTCCATAGATCTACGGATTTTGCACATTTTTGCGGAAATACGGATCCGTAGGCAAAATCTACGGAATTTGGTACAGTTTCTACGGATTTTTTTCTTCAGTGAACGTCTCCCTTCAGAATCTCAGTCGACACATTTTCTGTGATAATCGACTGCCGTTGCTTCCGACATTTGCAAAACAATTACAGTACCAAACTAAAATGTCATACGACAGGCTCTGTCATACGACACTGTCGCCGTAGGCCGTCACAAATGTATGTCTTTTAGTTTTTATTATACTAAGAGCTGCTGATGTTGTGCTTGTGTAAATTCTGAAAATAGCAAGCAACGATGTCCTAGTTATAACATTTCTGATCAAAAATGGTTTAATTTACACCAAATTGAGGAATTAGAACGAAATCACATATGTCATATGATAGTTATTTGATAATTTTCTTATTGCTCGAATGTTGTTCTACCGTTTGTGTTGTATAAGAGAGACGAAGCTCTCTTCCCCGTCAGCTCGATAATGATCAGGCCGTCATCAAAAATCACGCAATCCATAAGTATTCGTACTGGTCCGACTTTATAAAGGAAACTACGGTTAAAGCGTGGCTTTCTTATTAGATTACGACACCACTGTACCGCCGCTACGGGATCACAATTGATCAGATCGCCATAGATGGTCTTGAAACCCCAGCAGTGGATCCTCAAATTGAGCTGGAAACCTTTGCCGTGGATAATGAGACAGAATGGCTGCTTGGACAACAGGAAACGCTCCTATGGAATGATATGCCTGGAGATCGCTCCCGCGCAAAACAGGGTTCCTCTGTCATTAATATATGTTGAACACGGCAAAGAGATAGCTTTTCCTGCCATATGTTTCAGCCATCTACGGAAATTCAAGCCAGGGGTTCAGGTGTTATATTTCATGATGGCATCCAGTGAAACTTGTCGTCAAGACAGCCGTTTGGCCAAACCACAACATTTGTTGTATATGACAATAAAAGTTCTTCGCCTTAGAGTTTCCGAAGGCTTGCAATGCACTTTTAAGTGCACGGGGACTGCAAACATTACACGTGTCAACTTTAAAGACCGCCTTATTCATGGAGCAGTGCATTGAGCGAAATCTATCCTTCCTCAATACCGAATTCAGTACAGTATTGGCAACAAAGGAAGAGAAATTTGTTCACCATGATGTGACAATTGGGAAAGCCTACGATGTTCCTCACAATCAGTGCAAATGAGATGAAGTAGACCCATTTGTTGAACCTCCTACATCGATTGTCAGAAGGACACAATGGCAATGACTTAACAAATCCTATCAAGGAATTAACTGCACTACAAAGAGCAACTCTGGTCAAAGATGATCCAGTCACGGGCTGTGTGTACTTCAACAAGCTGGTTGACACGATTGAATTTCAGCACCGTGGAAGTCCTCACGCGCACATCTTGCTATGGCTGAACAAGGATCCCCGGGAAGCAATCAGTGAAAGTATGTCAAAAACTTCAGGTGCAACAGTATCATGGTATTCATGCCTGTACTACCATCGGCCCGGTGGTGTAGTGGTAAGCGTGATTACCTCTCACCCTAGCGGGCCTGGGTTCAATCCCAGTCGGCGCCGAGGGGATGTTCTGAGGCATAACATCTCTGATCACGGGAAGTAAAGCCGTTGGTCCCCGGTTCATGAGTTGATGGGTCGATAGGTAGAGTCCAGGTGTGGAAGCTGTCTTCCTGGCGCGTCGGTAGCATTGGTGCTCAGCACGGAAAACAAGATCGACGGAAAACAAACCAAAGGCAAAAAAAAAACCATCGGCCCTTTTCAGGGCCACCAAGATTTTCCAAAAGCGATAAATTTCTGAACATGTCTACTAAACTAAACTAAAGAGTATAAACAGAGAGAACCCCGATCAAATTCCTATTTCGACACAAAACACAAGTCCTGCTGCAGTTAAAAAATAACATTTATTATATACGACCACGTAATCCAACGTCACCATTGCGTACAACCCCAAAGGGCTGTCGCTAGTAGTTTTTTCAAAAGATCTTTCAATTTATCATTTAACGTAAAATATCACTTTAGAACTAAAAAAAATGGGGCCTTCGGCTAAAAAAATCCGTAGAGATCCGTAGATTTGAATAAGTCTACGGAATTGCATAGAAACAAATCTGGCATCTCTGCTTCCACCCCAATGCTGGTCCACTGTGAGGAAGTTTTTCTGCTCGACGGCAGAGAAAGAGAGAGAGCTGAATTCCACCTTTTACCGCTGACTTCCTACTGCTGCTGCTAGTACCTACTCACCAAGCCGTACTGTGCGAAAATGAGCTGAGGATTAGTAGTTGTAAAATTATGTTTATTCCTGTTGACTATGATAATCCATTGATTTAACATTTTGATTGATTAGCCTACCTGGCTAATCAATGAATCTTTGTTTAATTTGATATTCTAATTTAATATTTGCGTTTTTCAACTAGTTTACAGAATACCCCTGTAAAAAAGTGAAAACCTACCTAACTACGAGTATAACTCAACCTAATGTGCTAGATCACGTATGATCTGATGATTTGATCTCAAACAGGTGTCTCTGAACCTTTCCAGGATGAATACTCTCAGTTCTTCTAGTGTCTGAATTCCAGGTGGATATCAGAATTTCAAGTCCGCGGAGGACTTTTTAGGACCATTCTAAGGATCTTGTTCTGGATCCTTTGGAGTTTAAGGTGATGACATTTGCCGCAACTCTCCCAGATTGGCATCCCGTATTCCCGTACATCTATTATGATTTGTTTGTAGACAGCAAGCTTATTTTTCAGGGATCGGGTAGACCTCCTGTTGATAAGTAGATACAGTGACCACTGTGGCGTTCAGGCAGATCTGATTATTCTCCGACGGAACAAGTCTGGGAGATTTAGAGTCTGGAAATATGATGACCTGGGTCTTTGCCGCGTTGATACGGATCTTCCAGCTGTTGAAATATTCAGACAGGACGTCCAGGCCTCTCTGAAGTTTGACAGTCAGAGCTCCGATGACCCTACCCTTGTAGACGATGGATGTGTCATCTGCGAACAGAGACAACGACCCAAGGATGCGGCCCAAGGATGCTTCCTTGTGCAACCCCAGCACCGATGTTGAAAGCATCCGATGTGATGCTATTAAGAGAGACTCGGAACGTCCTGTTCTATAGGTAGTTGTTAATTATCCTCACTAGAAAAATTGGAAGACCGTAGTGCTGCAATTTGAACACCAAGCCATCATGCCAGACATTGCCGAACGCTTTTTCAACGTCCAACAACGCCATGGCAGATGTTTTCGAAACAGACTTGTTCCGTCTGAGAATGTTTGTTACTCGAGTCAGCTGGTGGACGGTCGAACGACCTTTCCGAAAACCAAACTGTTCCTCGAGTAACAAGTTGTTTTCTTGAGCAGATGTTAGAAGCCGGTGGTAAACTGCTCTTTCGAACAGTTTTGATAACCCTGAGAGAAGGGTGATTGGTAGATAACTTGAAGGAGAGGACGGATCATTCCCAGGTTTCCGATTGGGTATGACTTTAGCTGACTTCCAGCACGAGGGGAAGTAGCCAAGCCGGAGGCACAGATTAAAAATTAGTGCCCGATGGTTGTACAATCTGGAACTGTTTGAGTTCTAGATTCAGGATGCTGTCGAAACATGGAGCCTTCATGTTTTTAGATTATTTGATGTAGGCCTACAGTTCGTCAGCCGTAATCTCGGATTCCTCACAAAAAATATTGGGAATCTGATGGAGGTTGTTTGCGTTTTCAGCAACCTCAGCTTCATGAGGGCTTACGATGTTTTGTCCGAGATTATGAGAGCTGACGAAGTGTTGACCTATCGTGGCAGCCTTCTCTTCAGGAGTTATCAGATGAATCACTGGGTCGCCGGGACTATCCAGTTGGGTCAGTGGTGGAATGGGTCTTGGCTTAATTTTGGTTAGTTTCCAAAAGGGCTTTGCACAATCTGGGAGAGAGCGGATCCTGTTAGCAAAGTCCTGATTTCTGAGGTCCACCATCCTGGCTTGGATGGTTTTTGTTAGGCGATTACAGTGGGTCTTAAGGACTGATAGACCAGAGCGTTGGTACTGTCTTCGGATGGTGTTACGGAGTCTTATAAGGTCTTTGGTAGATCTGTCAAGGTTCAGAGTATTGCTCACCTCTCTGGATACTGGCACGTGTTGTTCCCTGGCCCGGGATATCGCCTCCTCGATGGAATGCAGACACCGGTCAACGTCTTCGGGCGTCTCCGGAAGCACAGCGCATTCGACAGTGGAGTCGACACAGTGTTGGAACTGATCCCAGCTGACGCGATGGTAGTTGCGTCGGGAAGCTTGGAATCGGTTGACGGATGAGCCCACATCGGCCACCACCGGATAGTGGTCCGAACTCAGCTCCTGGTGGGTCACAGGTTGCGAGATGTTGTCTTCCATGTTACTAACGAAGATGTCGATGGTGGAGTGAACGCCAGACCGGCTCAAGCGGGTGGGAGAGTCCGGCGCTATTATAGTGTAGTGAGCCTCTTGCAGGTCGTCGTTCAGGATTGTGCCGTTTTGGTTGCGTCGACTGTTGCCCCAAGCCTGGTGTTTGGCGTTCCGGTCGCCAGCGATGATGTACTTCTCACGGCGTCGAGTTAGTTTGATGATGTCTCTCCGCAGGTCTGCTGCCGACCCGTCCCTGATGGTGACTTGTTTGGGACAGTAGGCCGCAATGATGGTAATAGGGCCGAAAGGAGTGGAGACTTCCACACCCACCGCTTCGATCATCTTCAGCTGGAAACTCGGTAGCATTCGACAGCCAATATTTCTCCTTAATGCGATAGCCACTCCTCCTCCGCTGGAGCTGGCCTTACGAGCCGAAGGTGAACATTTATCTCCGGCTTCAGGAGTGTTTCGGTGATGACAGCGATGTCTATGCTATGTGCATTGAAAAATGCGAAAAATGCGAAAAATGCGAAAATTCGCTAAGAAACGACAGCAGCGCTCTTTTAACAAGCCCGCCCGCGAGAATGTTCTACACGACGACGGAGAGAGGGAGGGAAAAATTCCTCCTTTTACTGCTGATTCGCTCCTGGTAGCACTCAACACGCCGTCCGAAGCAAAAATGAGCGGAGGCACTACAGCAGTTCTGTTTTATAACTTTTCAAGTTCAAGCGGTTTGCGGAGAACGTTTATTTCATGTACACAGTGAAAAAATTATCACTTTTTAATTGTACATTTTCAAAAGTTTTTAAGGATAATTTGAAAAGTATTTTTGTTAGAAGATTCGTAGAGTTATTTCCTATCGATTGGTGTATTTGGATTAAGTTTCATGTATAAATGAGAAAATTATAAGAATTCAAAACCTAACACCTTTTCGTGACGATTGCTATTTTATATTTTCAATTTACCCTCTGTACCTTCTCGTAAGACGTAGTCTATGTCAAAAATATCAGGAGAATCGAGTACCACAGGCAGGCTTGATGGAGTTTTTACATTTACAGTTTTTAGTCTGAAATGAGCCGAGCATTTCTGAGAAGAAGAATTCCTACACAAATCATTCCACCGAGCCTCACAGCTTTTGAGCGAAGTGGGAAGAAACGGAAGTGATGTTTGCTGCCATTCATATGCATGTGTTCATTCACATGCTCTTACTTTCACCATGGGTGAACTCTGAGCTACTTTCCTCCAACTAAAAAGGCATCCGGAGCCTCGAAAAGCGCAGCTCACATCAAATATAGACAAACATTTAAAACATATCTGCTTTGATTGAATCTCTTCATCGACATCTAATTCGTTAATAACTCTGGAGTACTTTTTTAATAGGTCGTATGTAGTAACCATTAAAAAAATACATTCTGCTAACTTTTCCTGAAGAGTGGCGTCGGTGGTGTAGTGGTAAGCATGATTGCCTCTCACCACAGCAGGCCTGGGTTCAATCCCAGTTGGCGTCGCCGGGATTTTCTGAGGCATAACATCTCTGATCATGCCTTCCTTGGGAAGGAAAGTAAAGCCGTTGGTCCCCGGTTCATGAGTTGATGAGTCGGTATGTAGAGTCTAGGTGTGGGAGGTACCTCCCTGGCGTCGGTAGCATTGGCACTCAGCACGGAAAACAAGACCGACGGAAAACAAACCAAGGAATATAAAAACTCTTCCTGAAGAGAATATTGGAGCCCGCTACCTAATTTCTGATTAATTTTCTCATCAAACTATTTGTCGTAGAGTTAATGTCTCTAATATCGGCCTAATTGTTCCTAATATTGGGCCCATACATATATTTCGGACGAAAGCTTTTTAGACAAATTTTCACTAGCATCCAAAAATATCCATTTGCATTGTCCAAATGACGAATTGCATAAGAGATACGGATTTGAGTTATTAACAAAAGTTGTAGCTAATAACAAAGCCTACAAAAACTCTGCACATCATTTTGCGGAATTCTGTTGATGAAAAAAGTTAGGGACAAATGAATGTAAATGAATGCACCAAATGAATGCAAATGATTTTCCATGCCTAGTCATGAGTTTAAATTTCGGAAGGGCAATCAGAACCCGATTTGAAACCGTTTGGGCACTGTGGAGAAAAAAGTCCAAAGATTTCATGACTCTCTAAAGTATCACCAACACCAACAGAGCAAAAATGTCCTCACTACACAACTGTTCGCGGAGGGCTAGGGAAAACAATTGTCTCTTACGGCTCCCCAAGATTCAACCGGTACCAGTCAGTGGGGTAGAACACCGCAGAAAGGAAACATATATTCACATCTCCTTCTACCAGTGTTCACTCAACTAACGACTACCAGTCACCGTGTCAGCTCGGTGGGGCTGTCATGTGCAAGCAGCAAATAAATTTCGAAAACCTTCTCATAAGCCCTTGGTACGCTACGAACACATTTTGCGAAAAGTGTGCAAACAAACACGCTCACGGAGGGTGGTGTAAAATCAATCAATAAATCAATAGCTTTTCGTGTACCGGTCGGGTCATTGTTGGCAATTATCGCGTAGTCCTCTACTGAGCTGCCGCCGTCCCAACTTTGGTCAAAATCAATGTGGAAATGCAATTCCCTATTCTTTCTTTCGGGCCCTGTAACGACATGTGTTTGTTTTGTAGGGCTATTCCGTTCTGCGCACTGATTGAGTTATGTTCTATTCAACAGCCGACGGTTTCTCGTTGGACTGTTGAATAGTGAAATTAAAACTAATGGTCAGTTGAAAATGGCACGGGTTGTCTTGTTTTCAGCTTATCAAGTGACTGAACATGGTGTCACACTGATTGCTGGTCAGCCCATTTCAACTAGTTGGGCAGTGGTTGTTTAGTTTTGTTGTGACCATAATCACTGTTTGAAGAAAAGCCGAAAAGAAATCTTTGAACTTATCATTTATATTCATCTAAACAATAATGACGCAACAAAACATACGTTTCGAACCACACCGAAATTTAAACACCCTGTTAGTTCTTCACATTTTACCATCTCATAACGTGTCCCACGGGAGTCATTCAATACTCAGAGGTGCGTCAGCTACCAGGGACTGGTGTGAATTTTATTTCCCACCCAAATGATGAGAATTAAATAAATATAAAAATTAAGAGATTCGGAACAATATGCTTGCCCTGGCCCGGCTTCTGCTACTATTTCCAAGTGAAGCTAGGGGACTTCCCTCCCGTTTTCCTGACATTGAAGCAAACATGACTAAAATAGAAACCTGATTCCTTTGTTCCCATCATCTCCTCCAAGCTGCGACCACCACCTATTCATAATCTGCCCTCATCTCGGTGCGCGGTGGTTTACACTCGGTGGTAACTTGCTTGCCCAACATTGAAAGCATTGTTGTTGTTGGTAGCAACGACCATAGAGAGTCGTCGTAGGCAGAGCAGCTTTTACCCATCTTCATCATTGTTATCCATCCATTTCAATTTCAAGTATCACTTGTTTTCCCATTGAGCTGAAACATATTTTATTAGCCACCATAGGCTAGGCTGCGTATGACGATGCGACGCGAGCACGCGTTTGGTTATGATGATGATGATGATGATGACGAAGGGTGATGGTGGTTGTTTTACAGGATATGCTCCCACAGCATTGAACATGTAGCAGGATGACTGCTGGAACACCTTTTGCCTATATTGGAAAAAATGGAAGCTAGTTTCAAACAAGGATTAAGTTTCACGGTCTGTTCAAGGAACAGCAGGAAATGGTCACTGAGCTGCAGCAGCTGCTTCCGAGAATGGTTGATTAACGGATATTTGGGGAAAATATTATTCCTCCATTTGTTTGATTAACTGCATTCAATTCTTTCACAGTGCCATATAAAGAGCAAGCGATGTTTTGATAATAGTTGCATTTCTCCAATATCATTAATATTTTTGTCAATATTCCCAATCCGTTTTAATTATATTTATGGGGGGCAGCCCTACTTTTGCTCAATAAAACAGATGAACTTATCCTTAATAAGTAAAAAAAATCTCCTTAAAATAGATCGGGTTGCTCCTTAAATGATTGATCAAAATGCGTTAAAAATCTTAAAATGCTCAGTAAATATTTAAAGTACGCTCCCTAAAATAGAGAAAACTGTACATTAAGCATTTGAAAATGCTCCTTAGTATGCACCGCTTTGCACCATTTTGAAGTGTAATTGTACCATATATCATCGGAAAAGCTGCTGTAGAAAGGTTAATAAGTACCATGAAATCAGCTAAAATGTTCAGTAAAAATGCACAAATGCACACAATGATTTACTGAACATTTCAGCTGATTTCATGGTACTTATTAACCTTTCTACATCAGCTTTTCCGATGATATATGGTACAATTACACTTCAAAATGGTGCAAAGCGGTGCATACTAAGGAGCATTTTCAAATGCTTAATGTACAGTTTTCTCTATTTTAGGGAGCGTACTTTAAATATTTACTGAGCATTTTAAGATTTTTACCGTATTTTGATCAACCATTTAAGGAGCAACCCGATCTATTTTAAGGAGATTTTTTTTTACTTATTAAGGAACATCGTCATTGTTTAACGATGCATTTACCATTTTACCATTTATGGGGTATAATCCAGCATGGTTTTACCAAGCCTGGCTGGATTCGAATTATCGCTTCGTTCGTCTTCGATTTTATCGGGTTCCATAATATACAAATTCATACATAGAAAGCTCTCAAGTAATAGCTGGGGAAGTGCAATAAGAACATTAAGATGAGAGCCAGAAAAACGCATCCAAATGAAGTGTAGAAAGCCCATGATGATAAGATGTATACCCTATTTGGCATATATTAATTTGGCATTCGGAGGATAGACATAATGGACGTTAAGTACATGGCTATCAAATGAATTTCTAAGGAAGTAGGATTAAATTTTATGGTTCATGAGTTATCATTTAAAATCAGGGCTATTTTTTTCAGTACAATCAAACGTATTTGTGCAAACGTCAAAAATGTGTGTACCTACCCTACTAGCTGTACTGTCGTACACAACAACGCACAGGTGCCGCTAGTAGTGAAATCTGTGATACAGTACTGTATACTGTATTCATATACAAACGGTGCAGTTTGAAAGAAATAAATTGAATTTGATTTTATTTTCCTTGATTCGTTTTCCGTCGATCTTGTTTTCCGTGCTGAGCACCAATGCTACCGACGCCAGGGAGGCAGCTCCCACACCTGGACCCTGCCTATCGACCCATCAACTCATGAACCGGGGACCAACGGCTTTACTTCCCTTTCGAAGGAGATCAGAGATGTTATGCCTCAGAACATCCCGGCGGCGCCAACTGGGATTGAACCCAGGCTTGCTGGAGTGAGAGGTAATCACGCTTACCACTACACCACCGGCACAGCTGAAATTGAATTTTAATCGTTGCGTAAAATCTCCCTCGTTCAATTTTGAGCAAAACGAGGCAGAATCAATGAACTAGTTATCATGTTTGTATACTATCGATATTTGTTCGAAATTTACATGAATTTTATTATAAATTTTAACCTAGTTCTAGTTCTGTGAGAGCTATAAATCTCAGAAATTTACTTATTCTTCGAACGTTGTTATCGTAACTGGACAGAATGGTAAAATTCTCCTCGACTCTGATTCAGAACTTGAACAACAAAATCAAGAGGCTTGCATTTTTTAATAAATCTACTATCTTTACAAAATATTAAATGCAAGATCTTCATTTTTTTTTGCTTTGTAACGGATTTTTTTTATTTTTATTTTCCAGGATCATACAATTATGCCAAAGTTCATTAGGTCAAACTCCATTCAGCCAATTGCGTCAATTCATCGAAAACTATAGTAACCTAAACAACACACATGTTCAATAAAAGTTTATATAATTTTTATATGACTGGGTTTGGTTGTAAAGTAGTTAACTGAACATATTTCTATGAATTTGTGTTACTTGTGAAGTTAAATACGTCATTATACCAAAAGTGTCAAGCATTAATGGAGATTTCGGAAGCAAAAAGGATTATAATTGGCTGCCGCTGAAATCACAAAATGAGATATTTTTTTCATATAGGTAAAAAGATCAAGGAATGAAAGATCTTCTGAAAATTATCGAATGAAGCGATATTCATAGCTCAAATCCTGCACGCTTTTTTTTTAATGGTCATTAAACCAGTGTGAACTATAACTAATCATGTTTGTATTACTTCATGCGTGAAGTTAACGTTTTACATAGTTGATGATGCTTAACGTCAAATATCAGGATAAACGTGGTAATTTTATACGATAGATGAAGAGATGAAAGTATAGAGTTGATAGTCCCTCTAACGGAACATTCAACTATATACTTTCATCTCCTCATATTTCGTAAAAAAAAGGACCACTTTTAGTCTGATATTTGACGTTAAGCATCTCCAGCAGTTTAAACAACTTTCTGAATATTCTATACACCTTTTTTTCAAAACGCAGATCCACTTTTGTACATATTTGACATACAGGGCTTATTTGACCCCATATTCTCCTACAAATTTCCCCATAGTTTCCCATCGTTCATCAATTGACTAGGAACAACAAAATTGGTAACTTCTACTAAAACTTAATGACGAAGTAGATTATGAAACGCGTTTAAATAAAAAAATCTTCAATATAAGTGAGAATGGAGCAAAATGCGTGCTAAAACATATACCGAAGCGTACGCAAGCGGAATCGTTTTTTAGACTCTTCCCATTAAAAAAAACATATAGGGGAAATGGCTGGGTTTTACACATAAAAAAGCTGCTATTTATCAATTTTATCTAGATGAACGCGTCATTGGGACGGTACTAATGGATATTTTTGGTCGCTACTGAAAATTTAGTCGATTGCTGGCCGACATTACATCCATTTCCCCTATTTCATCTATAACATATTTGAGATTTCAGCGGCAGCCAATGTTAATCCTTTTTGTTCCTTAAATCCCCACTGTGCAATGGCGCGAAAGTTTCAACTAAGTAATTTTTCCACAAAATTCATTTGCCTAACCGGGATATACAAGATTTTACTACAGCTTTGCAGCTTTGGTGATTTCAATCTTGCTTCAGTCAACTGGTCATCGAATGAAACAGGGTTCTTTCATCCTCACTCTAATGGCTCGTACATTACACCTCTAGTAGCATCTCTCTTTTGCTACAATACTGCTGATCTTCTGCAACGGAACGGGATCTCCAATAAAAATCATAGACTCCTTGATCTATGTTTCCTTAGCCGTGAACTCGCCTCTAATTGCTCGGTTCAAGAGGCACGCGAACCACTAGTTAAACGTTGTAGATACCATTCACCTCTGCAGTTATCATTACACTTATATCAGAGTTGCACTTTTCGGGTTACCGTGGACAAGCGTATCGTATGACTACCGTAGGACTGACTTCGAGGGAATGTCAACCTTTTTCGAAAACATCAGCTGGGACGATGAACTCCGAGATCGTGAGCTGTCTTGAAGAAATTTTGTAAACTTCGAACGAATGCATCGAAGAGGAAGTACAACCTCGTTAACAAACAGTACAAGCGGCTCAACCAACAGCTTTATCAAGCCCATCAGCGCCATCTACAAACGAAACTCAAAGCAAATCCCAATAGCTTCTGGAATCATGTGAACGATCATCGGAAGGAATCGGGCTTACCTTCTACCATGTACAATACGGATCGAGAAGAGTCAGATACGGAGGGAATCGCTGACCTGTTCATCTATGATCTATGGATCTATGCCAAAGAGGCCGACTGCTACAAATCTCGTTCAATACACATCACCACTCATACGCGAGTTAGAAAGAGGTCATCAAGTGGATGCTATCTACACCGATCTTTCTGCTGCTTTTGATAAAATCAATCATGATTACAGTGACCAAACTAGACTTGGCTTTCACGGTTCCCTTCTAGATTGGCTTCGCTCATACCTCACCGGTCGGCATATGTCAATGAAGATTGAAAACCATTTTTCTCAACCGTTGTTTCTTCTGGTGTTCGCTAGTCTGCTCCACATTAGAGTACTGTTCCGTAGTATGGGCTCCTTTTTACAGCAACGGGGTGAATTGTTTTGAGGCTATTCAGCGAAGATTTGTACGTTTCTCTCTTCGTTGGCTACCCTGGAGGGATCCTTTCAATCTCCCTTGTTATGAAAGTCGCTGTAATTAGATGTCCCTACAATTACTTAGTGTTAGCCGAGGCATCTCTAAGGCTACCTTCATCGCTGATCTCCTACGATCGGACATTAATTGCGGTTCACTTCTGCAGCAGTTGACTGTCAATGTCAGACGCGTAAATTTACGTTCTTATTATTTTTTCAACGTCCCGTCCCGGCTTCTCGCACAAACTAAGGCGCTAATGAGCCGTTAACTAGCATGTGCAAGATTTTCAACAAATGTTATAACTGCTTTAATTTTAATATCTCCCGCGTTAGGCTTAAGAATCTGTTTTATAATGTACTTTTAACTTTCTGACGGTTTCTGTTTTCTGTATTTAAATTAAGTTAATTATGTTATCATTAATATCTTTTTATATGTTTAGGACTTAGTTCAAGCAAATGTATCTGTAGGATTCCATGTTATCCGTTGGACTGAAATGATGAAGTTTTGCACTCACTAGTTTAGGCTTTTCCATCCAAATAAATAAATAAATAAATAACAAGTATGCATATTTTGCAATGCTTCACCACATGAACAGATTTTGTGATGTGCTTGTCGGACGTTTTTTTATATAAGTTTGTTATTTTTATGTTAGGCCATTGTATCAACTGACATTACATTTGATTTTAGAAAACATGCAGAGGATGGAAGAAATCCTCATTTACATTTGATGATGATGAATGATGCCAACACATCCCACTGCGACCTAGCAAGAAGTACAGTCGACTTGTTTCGCGCTCCGGTATTTCGGAAGTTTTCTCGGTATTCGGTTGGTTTAAATTATCAGTTTTTTCTCGCTTAGTGATTACTGGCATAGTTACCGGCTAAACAATTATCTGAAAGTGAGTTTTTCTGAGAAGAAAGTGGTTTTCGGCGTCATCGGAAAGAAAATTGTTCACTTGCAATTGGATATTCGCAAACCAATTTGCGCTTCATCGGTGCGTGATCACGCATACCTGCACACAGATCATCGTCATCGAGTGTCAGCATCTGCCTCCGCATTTATACCGGTCATCCATCATCGTGTGTCCAGCTGAGTGCCGAGCCTCATACAAGCAAACCACTGCAAAGATCGCCCGCACACGCGCATCGAAGGTCACCCACGCTGCGCGTCGCTCCGCTGCTGCTGTGTAATCACTCGGTGGTAGTAGTATAGCAGATAAGTTTTTTTTCCTGTTTCTTTCTCTCGCCCATCAGTTAAATTTAATTTTGTGTTTCTGTGTTTGTAGTTTTTTCTGTTTATTGTGTCTGTGTGGTTTTAAGCATCGTTTCAGTGGTAGAGCGTTTACCGCTCCCACTAGTACGGCAAAATGGACGTCTCGTCAGAAGACGATATGGACATTTTGTCGGAAGATGACAGCAGTTTGCCACTCGATGGCAAGAAAAGACGAAAACGTCCTGTCATTCATGGTTCGTCTCAGAAAAGCCCCCGATCGCGAGCCTATCCAGATGACTCGACTGGGCCATGGGTTGTCTACTTTCAGCCCAAAAACAAACCTTTGAACTTGATGCAAATTTCCACTGATCTGACGAAGCGATACTCGGCCGTGACCGAAATCACGAAGGTTAGGCATAATAAACTTCGTGTTGTCGTTTCTAACCTGAAGCAGGCTAACGAGATTGCTGCCTCCCAGCTCTTTACGATTGAGTACAGGGTTTACATACCAGCTCGTGATGTGGAGATCGAAGGTGTGGTCACCGAAGCGAGTCTGACCCCCGAGATCTTGGAGAAGCAGGCGGTTGGCCGTTTCAAGAACCCCTTGCTCCCCCCGGTGAAGATACTGGATGTCCAAAAACTGGGCTCATTATCTGTCAGCGAGGGTAAAAAGAGTTTTACCCCCACAGACTCGTTTCGCGTGACCTTTTCTGGTTCAGCCCTTCCTCAGTACATCGAGTTGGGAAAACTTCGGCTACCTGTGCGCTTGTTTGTTCCTCGGGTCATGATCTGCCAAAACTGCAAACAGTTGGGACATACGGCCTCTCACTGTGGCAGCAAGGCACGCTGTTCCAAATGCGGGGAGAAGCACGAGGATGGCGCCTGCACAGTCACGGCCCCAAAATGCGTGTACTGCAAAGGATCTCCTCCTCATGGTCTCTCGTCGTGTCCGGTGTATAAACAACGCGGGGAAAAACTAGAGCGCTCTCTTAAAGAACGTTCCAGGCGGTCTTTTGCAGAAATGCTTAAGACAGCCAAGCCATCGACCAACGAAACAAATCCCTTCGCTCTTTTGTCAGATGACGAGTCTGGCTCTGACTTGGCTGAGGAGGGAGTTTCTTTCAGTTTTCCGGAAGGTTCTGCCCGGAAACGAAAACGCATCCGTTCGCGGAAAGTTGCAGATCAAGAACCCCAAATCAGCTTGCCCAAATCAAGGAGTGGTGGAAAAAAGGAGACTTCTACTCCTCCTGGATTCCGCAGAACTGATTATACCCAGGATTTTCCACCTCTCCCGGGGACATCCAAAACCCCCGATGCCCCAATTTTCAGAACACAAGCCCCTTCTTCATCTGGGTTGTTCTCATTTGATAACATTGTGGACAGTATCCTCAATTACCTCGATATTTCTGATCCTCTGAAAAGCATTGTTCTAGCAATGCTTCCTACTGTGAAAACCCTCTTGAAGCAGTTGACATTGAAGTGGCCCCTCCTTGCAGCAATCATCTCCTTCGATGGATAATTTTCTCGGCCGGTTCCAGGAACGTCTTTTCGTAGGAAACCTCCTACCCCTTGGTGGGACCAGCAATGCACTGAGGTTTATCGTAAAAAGTCCGACGCGTTTAAGCTTTTCCGGAAACGCGGAACACCCGAGTATTTCGTGGACGGTTTATCGCGCGAAACGTCGATGAATACGCTTTGGAACACGGCGCGAAGGATGCGTAACCGGTCTTCAAACAACGAGAGCGAGGAGTACTCGGATCGGTGGATTCTCAAGTTCGCGCGAAAAGTATGTCCTGATTCCGTGCCGGCACAGATGATTCCTCGCGAAACGACGAATTCGGTAGACGAGATCAGCCAGCCTTTTTCAATGCTGGAGCTCTCACTCGCGCTCCTTTCGTGTCGCAATTCGGCTCCGGGGGCTGATAGGATCAAGTTCGACTTGTTGAAGAACCTCCCAGACGTCGCTAAGAGGCGCATGTTGAACTTGTTTTGTCAGTTCCTGGAGTTCAATATTGTTCCAGATGATTGGAGGCGAGTGAGAGTTATAGCCATTAAAAAGCCTGGAAAACCCGCGTCAGATCATAACTCGTATCGTCCCATCGCGATGTTATCGTGCATTCGAAAATTGTTGGAGAAAATGATCCTTTTTCGCCTCGACAAATGGGTTGAGACGAACCACCTACTCTCAGATACTCAATTTGGTTTCCGTAGGGGTAAGGGTACGAACGACTGTCTCGCGTTGCTTTCCACAGAAATCCAGTTGGCTTTTGCTAAAAAAGAGCAAATGGCTTCTGTGTTCTTGGATATTAAGGGGGCTTTTGATTCAGTATCGGTTGAAGTCCTTTCAGACAAACTCCACGCTTGTGGCCTTTCCCCATTAATTAATAACTTTTTGTACAATTTGCTGTCAGAGAAACATATGAGCTTTTCTCATGGAAACTCTACAGCTTCTCGATTTAGTTACATGGGTCTCCCCCAGGGCTCATGCTTAAGCCCCCTTTTGTACAATTTCTATGTCAGAGAAATTGACAATTGTTTAAGTGACAACTGCACGTTGAGACAACTTGCAGATGATGGCGTAGTGTCTATGACAGGGCCCAAAGGGGTCAACCTGCAAGGACCCTTACAGGATACCTTAGCCAATTTGTCTACTTGGGCTATCCAGTTAGGTATCGAATTCTCCACGGAGAAAACTGAGTTGGTCGTTTTTTCTAGAAAGCATAGTCCAGCACAACCGAAACTTCAACTTTTGGGTAAGCTGATCACTCATTCCATGTCTTTCAAATATCTTGGGGTCTGGTTCGATTCCAAATGCACCTGGAGATCCCACATTGAGTATCTGAAGCGGAAATGCCAACAAAGGATCAATTTTCTCCGAACAATTACCGGAACGTGGTGGGGAGCCCATCCGCAAGATCTTCTAACGTTGTACCGGACAACGATTTTATCGGTTTTAGAGTACGGTAGTTTTTGCTTCCAGTCGGCGGCTAAAACGCACATCATCAAACTGGAACGGATCCAGTATCGTTGTCTTCGTATCGCGTTAGGATGCATGCACTCGACTCATACGATGAGTCTCGAAGTGTTGGCGGGCATGTTGCCACTATCGGATCGGTTTTCGGAATTGTCCCTCAGGCTCCTCACCCGTTGTGAAGTTATGAACCCACTGGTAATCGAAAACTTTGAGAAGCTTCTTGAGCTAAACCCTCAAACTCGTTTTATGTCATTGTACTACGTGTACATAACTCAGGATGTCAGCCCTTCACAGCATAATCCCCGTCGTGTATGCTTCTCCGACTTCGGCAATTCAGTTAGTTTTGATTTATCTATGACGCGGGAGATTCGTGGAATCCCAGAACATTATCGTTCCATGATTGTTCCGTCAATTTACGCTGCAAAGTTTGGCCAAGTTGATTCCGCAAGATCGTTCTTCACAGATGGATCACTAATAGAGTCGTCCGCTGGTTTTGGTATTTTTAACGAATTTCATAGCGCCTCTCGAATGCTTCAAGCTCCTTGTTCCGTATATGTTGCTGAACTGGCGGCAATACATTATACGCTAGAAACGATCGCCTCACTTGCACCAGATCATTATTTTATTTTTACGGATAGTCTCAGTTCTGTCGAGGCTATTCGCTCTATGAGGCCGGTAAAGCACTCCTCGTATTTTCTCATGAAAATACGAGAGCTTTTAAGTGCTTTATCTTTAAGATCTTTTGTCATCACCTTTGCATGGGTCCCATCTCATTGCTCGATTCCGGGCAATGAGATGGCTGACTCACTTGCTAAGGTGGGCGCTATGCAAGGCGATATTTACGATCGACAAATCGCCTACAATGAATTTTTCTTCATTTATCGTCAACAGTCGCTCACCAGCTGGCAAAATAAATGGAGTGAAGGAAGTTTGGGACGATGGCTATTCTCGATCATCCCTAAGGTGTCGAAGAGTCCTTGGTTCAAGGGGTTGGATGTGGGTCGTGACTTCATTCGTCTGATGTCTCGCCTCATGTCCAATCACTATTCGTTAAACGCTCACTTGTTTCGTGTTGGGCTGGGAGACAGCAATCTCTGTGAATGTGGACAAGGTTACCAAGACGCCGATCACATCCTTTGGTCTTGTGCTGAGCATCGCGGAGTCAGATCTGAACTGTACGATTCCCTTCGGGCTCGAGGTAGACAACCTAATGTTCCAGTTCGGGATATTTTGGCTAGACGTGATCTGGAGTTTATGAAACTCATATATGTTTACTTTAAGAATACTAACCTTAGATTGTAAGTTTGATTAACCTTGTGTTTAGTTTGTGTATTGTGCGTGTAGTTTTTTTTTTATGTTTGTCTTCAAGATGAATAGAAATAAGTTCATGTTTTAGGATTAATTAAATATTTGTATAATAAATCATATTTCAAACCTCCTTCTCCCTTTCCCCACCCAAAAAATTGTAAATCTCCACTAACCTCGAGACGACCGCGAGTAATCGGTTCAATTCCTTTAACTCTAGATTTAAGACATTAATCATGTATAATGAAAATGATAACTCGGCTCTGTAAAGTTTATTCGATTGAGCCTGTACAAATAAATTAATATATAAAAAAAAAAAAGAATGATGCCAACACTAACTTTAATTGTTTCTTTTTACTCCTTGCAAATTTGGTGATGATCGGATAAAAAATCGAATTTGAGGAATGAATTTTGTGTGTGCGGATTTTAAACGGTACACCCTTTATATTCAAAGTTGTTCCTGTAACGGTCACTATTATAAATGACAGACGCCAGGTATGGTTCAGCGGAACTGTGAGTTTAGAAAAGGGTCATGACCATACTGAGTACTGCCCATTTAGTTGGATTTCCTTGCGGTTCCAACGAAACTTCTGCACTCGACGGGACGGTGAATGACAAGACGTCTTGATGGGGGTTCCAGATAACACCCCCTCGTTTGTTTTCGATGTTTTTATCTAGGTGGAAGTGCACCGATTCGGTTGATTTTTCTTCCCCCAGACCTCGAAGCACTATCGGCGAATTCGACGACCAGTTTCTGACCTCAACGACCTTGACGAATCGCACCTCCTTGGCCCTACGTAATGCTTCATCTTCGGTGTCGAGACTGTCAAAATAATCGTCTACATATTTACGTCCGGTCGACAATTGCCTTAGCGGTACCAGAAAACTGTGCAGCGTGCTCCATGGCGTTACAGTTCTTGGTAAATTACGCTAAGCACGGCGAACACGTGGTTCCAAAATTGACCACGCCCATAATATAAACATATGGAGGGGTCATTGGGTCAAAGCGAAATAAGAACCGTTGCACCTGCTTGTCAGCTACCATTATGAGCAATTGGTGGTACAGTTCACGTTTGTCGCCACCAATTGCTACCGGTCGTTCCCGGAATTTGCTGATAACCGGCTGAAGTGACGTAAGGCTGCAGCATCCCATACCAGGCGCACCTTGTTAGGTTTCTTAGAATTAAGTGCCACGCTCAGCGGTAGGTAGGTCTTCTAACAGCTGTTCATTAGAGAGTATTAGTTCTAGTGCCATCATCCGCTTCAGGGTCATTGAATAGCTATCCGGAAAGGTGATGTCATCGTTTTTCCAGATCAAGTTTCGATGCGATCCCCTCCACGTCATAGACTAGTCGTCTGTTCGAGGATGCTTCGGGCTCGCACAATGGCTTCGATATCTGGAAGGATTTCGTTTCATCAAAAAGTCGTGCAGTCAGAGTTGCGACCTATCACAATCACGATCGTCAAACAGCTGATGGTAGTAATGCTTGGTACATTCCTATCAATGTACTTGTCGAATCACTCTTCAAGATCATCCATCCAGTTGACGAAAGAAGTCAAAAGCAACCTGGTGAATGTCGTCTTCGGTGGTGATCTATCACCGATCTGGTCATTTCCGACAATCACGACACGCAACTGTGCTCTTTTTGAAGCAGTTGCTGTTTTGCTTGCTTATGTGAGTGTGTTGGTGAGTGAGCCCAACAGCTTCTGTTTAATTTTGCCAGTTTTGTTTGTAACTCACACAGTCGCACCTGTCGAGACGAACTAGGAATGCTCATCATCGTACTGCAGAAGTCTTCACTGTTTTCGTTGTGCTTTACATCATCAGCAGCAAGTGTTACGTTTTGCCTGTGAGCAGCGACCATTACTGGTGATTGTTGTTTGCCATGTTTGACGAGTGTCGAGTGAGTGTCATTATATTTTGCATCACTGTATAAAACATGAAATGATGTTCGAAAATTATTCACGGCCCAATTGTTGCACACTTTACATTGTTTATGCTGCATTTATCCATGACTATAATTTTTACTAATGTTGGTTTAATGATAAAACCTGTTATTTTGATATTCAATTTTAGAAATATTGTGATACAATATGTTCCAATTATTTTTTACTTTGTACACATTTTGAATTCTTAATCTTTATTCTCATAATAATAGATCTTTTAAAATATAAAATTTTGTTTACATTAACTAAGAGTCGGAAACGGAGCCGGTAGACACATTTTTAAGAAGCCGGAGTCGGAGTCAGAGTTGGCAAATTTATCACCGACACCACAGCCCTGGCATTAACAACGGGAGAGACATATTTCAAAATATCGACAAAAAAATTAAAAACTGAATTTGTCAAGATAATAAGTACATCACAAAATATGTTTATATATTCAGTGGTCCAGGATGGGAAATTAACAAGACCAAAGTCCTAGTGCTTTAGTATTAAGCAAATGAGCCTGTAAAAATAAACGCATTATAAAAAAAATAGTATTAAGTTTCAGAGTTTTAGTGTCTTCCGTGAAATTTTTCAGTTAAAAAAGCTCCATCTTTTCGAGCTTCTTTTGGTCGTTTTTGAAATGAGGGTGTTTCTTAAATTATTAATATAAGATAAATTAACTTCTTCAATTTTGAAAATAAAAATGCGTGTTGTCGAACAAAGTTGTAGCTGAGATGATTTCAAGCAAAAAAAAATCTATCTCTTAACGATATAATTTCTCAAATTGGACTAAAATTATGAAAACACCTAACGTATATACAGAAAAATTGCTTCAAAACGATAATGGTAAATATATGTAGAATCAATGTTAATTGAGCAATGTGGCTTGAAATTATTCCAGCTACAACTTTGCTGAAAAACATTCGATTTTGCTTCAAAAATAAAAAAAAAGTTTATTTTCCTTTAACAAAAATTTTAAAAATGGCCATAGTAAGAAGTTTTTTAAACAGAAAAGTTTACAGAAGACAATACACCTCTAAAACTTAAAATAAATGCACTAGGACTTTTGTGGTCCCGTACTAGACCACTGTGTAATGTGACCCATCACAGTTAATGAAACGTTGGATGATTTTAAATGTTCTATTCTGCATAGGTAAAAACTGCATTCAAAGGAAAAATGAAAAAGAAAATTTCTTAGTCGTATAAAAAACAAAAAAACAAACTAAATTAATCCACCTATGACGAGATCCGACCCATCTTTTTGATATAAAATCCAACAACATTGAGGTGATACATTCATCTATCTCCTGTGATTTGAGGTATCGCTAGATGGATTTTTACCCTAGTCAGAAACTTGGCCACTTCCCTGGGGGTATCCGGAAGATGTTCAAATGTTTTCTCTATAATTGTACGGCCCACAAAAGTCAAGGAACTTTCCAACCCAAACATTTCTTCAACCGAACCGGGAATCGTCTATAAAGGGAACTGGGTTAATCCTACCTGTACCTTTGAAGATTCCCACCAATTTTCAGCTCCTTCTCGACTCAATCCCACCAAATCCAAACGGGGAAATCAGTTCAGCAAACAAGTGCCAGTTAAAGCACGTACTCTCCGGTAGTTTCATTGGCGAGATTACCTTAATTTCTTAAACACGATTTTCCAAACCCTTCTTGCTTCCCATTTCAGGAGAAGGAAAACGCAACGGCTAAGAAGATTAACCTGAAGAAACCAACGGAACGGTTGGTGACACGTGAGAACCGCGCTTACACTCCGCTCCCGACGGCAATCGCTCCTGGAACAGGATTAAATGCCGCATAATTACACATATTCGAATAATTTTTAATCAGTGGACAAGTAAAGTGCAAAACTTGATTTATAAATTGCGCGCGCGCAAAGAAGACGCAAGGGACACAAGGTGCACCCTTTTTTCCCCATTAAGACTTGCCAGCCTCTTCTCATAAGCGAGCGGAGCGTAGCGACAATCCTTAATGGCCTGACCGCGTTTTGTCGTCGCACTGTTGTACCGGTAGGTACCGACCGTCTCGTGATCAGACGAATGCTGCTGCACTGATGATGACGATGGTGTCCTCTTTTATCAAAAGGCTCTTGCTCCGTGGACATTGGAGTGGTTTGTGCGAACATGGGTTGTGTTTTGTATTTACGTGATTTGCTGCTGCTGGTGGTGGTAGTGTCGATGCAGTTGGTTGCCTTCATTTTAAATTTTTGCTCATTTGCGCTTCTATAATGTGGGTCCTTTGAGAAAACTCGATGGTGCTCGGTGCATTCTTCGGAGTCTGTGGTCGAACGATATGAGAAAGCGCGGAATTACGCGCGGATAACGCGCACACCTTGCGGTACCAGTTGGGCGGGACGTATGCAGCATGTAGGATTTTAACATGTTTTATATAATATGTACATTTTTTGTTTGCATTCTCTTAAAAACTCAAGATTTTAATATTTCATAAATTCAGGTTATGAAAATAATTATGGATTTTTAGAAACCCATTGCGAAAGCTAACACATTCACCCCTATTCTGCATTTCGTTTCGAACGAAATTCTCATACAAAAAAATATTTTTTTGTATGAGAATTTCGTTCGAAACGAAATACAGAATAGGGGGGATTAACCCAAACTGAAGCACACGTCCCAACCGCGATCAGCTTCTCGCACTCTGGTCCATTTGTTCCCTATTTGCAGTTATTACCTTGCACTCCCGAAAGATTTATACATTGCACCGATACATGCCCACGACGACCGATATAGGTGGGTACCTACAGAACAGAAGGCATAAAGAAAACGCCCGTCGCAATATGCAGAGCCCGCTCGATACCTGCAATGCAAAAGCGCGACAACATTCAGGCATTCAAGAGCAAATAAACTAATAAATTGAAACCGTATCTCGCCCGGGCCGGGTCGTCTTTCAATCGTCCTCCCTTGGGCGCTTTACTTCACCGGTAACCGCTGCTGGCCGGCTGCTGCGGTCTCTGCCGTCGTGTTATCCGTGCCTTTTCTCGCGCATTCGCTTCATTAATCAGCTCACTTTTGATAATTTTGTTTACACATTTTCCGCATATATCCACAGATTCACACTACTCCTCTCACTCCCCCTCCTCACCCCGTGGGGCTGCATGACGTCCAAGAAAGACGATGTGTGCAATCAAGTTTCCTGAAAACCTGAACCTGCCTGCGCACAGGAGTGCTGCACATGAAAGAGCAAAGCGTGCGCGAGCGTCATCCGAGTCCTGTCCTGGCCGGGTGGTTCTGACCGAAGTCGGGTGACGGGTGAAAATAAAATCACTTGACATCAAAATGCTTTTAATTAATTAGCGTTTAAAGGGGAAGGCCTGGGACCAGCAGCGGACCAGACCCAAAAGCGACCGCGCGTATCACGTTCCAGCAGCTGGGACCATTTGCTTGGACCTATGTAGCGAGGGAGCGAGAGAGAGAGAGAGAAGCTCTATGATAGTGGAAGCTCGAAGGCAGCTCCAGTAATCCATTTATCACGGTTGTTATTCTATGCGCCAAAGTCCCGCTGCTCGCTACTTTACGCCTTTCGAAATAAGGGAATTGATAGCTTGAACTGCGGTGTTGTCTACGGAGAGACCACTCGGTTCGTTCTTTCTCCTACTAAGCTCTATCAGCTCGGTGGACTGGGGCTATCAGAACCTGTTTTCCATATTTTTCTCGGATTTCAAACCCGGTGGACCATATACAATTGGCTATTCAAAGCCATGGCACAGCCGGCGTCAGCCTGGGGCATTCCTTCTAAGGTGCGAACCGTATTGCTCTGACACACACCCGACCGTACGGACGGTGAGACAAGTGATAAAGATTTTTTTTCCGCTGCTTTGCTCCACCGAGCTTCTCCACAATTTGCAAGAAGAGAGGTCAAACGAGCTGAACAGGTTTCTCCCAAAACAGAAGCTGAGGAAATCCGATTTCGGACGTTTCTCACGGCTAATTATCCAATTAGGCTTATATTTATTTCGGCTGCCATGTTCAAATCTTGCCGATAACATCTCCTGACAGTGATCTAATCATCGACGGAGACCACGGAGGAAAAAAAAAGTTGTCGAACAACGGCGACGGCGACGGTGAGAAATTGCATGACAACGCCATGACACTTGTTTCTTGGTTCAAGTCGTCACTAGGTGGTTTTTGAGGAATACATACTTTTTAAACTAGCGTTTGATTAACAATGAATGAAAACAAATCTCGATATTCATATCGACAAAAGTACTTTTGTAAACAATGGCGTGAATTTGTCAAAACTAAGTCTGGAATGCGCAAAAATTGGTCAACTTAAAACTGGTGCATTTCTGTTAAAAATGCATAAAAAAAATGCTGCATTTGGAAGTTGAGTGTATATACAATGGTTGCTATGATGAGTTTTCACCGCTTGCTCTCCAGTTTTCAAAATGACGTCCAAGCAAGAGGAGCAACGTGTTAAAATTTTGCTCGCGCAGCAAGAGAATCCGGCATTCTCACCGGCAAATTGCTGGATGTGGCCAAATCGACCGTGACAAACATTTTAAAAGTGTTCGGGGAGCGTCTGTCGACCGCCAGGAATCCTGGAAGCGGCGGCAATCGTAATTCGGACGTGGCAGCGACGACGAAGAAGGTGGCGGTGAAATAAAAGCGGAATCCTAACCTCTCCATCCGGGACATCGCTGGCAAGCTCAATGTCTCCCATACTACTGTGCAGCGGGCCAAGAAACGAGCCGGGTTGGCGACGTTTAAGAAGGTGAAGGTGGCGAACCGATATTACAAACAAAACATGTCACAAAACTGCTCACAAAGTTCGACTGTGTCGTCATGGACGACGAAACTTTTGTGAAGGCGGATTTCAAGCAGCTTCCGGGACAGGAGTTTTATACCGCATCAGGAAAAGGGAATATGGGTGAAATTTTCATAACCATTAAACTATCGAAGTTCCCGAAAAAATATCTTGTCTGGCAGGCCATATGCACGTGTGGTCTAAAAAGCGGCATTTTCATTACTACGGTAACCATCAATCAAGAGATCTACGACCACGAGTACCTGGAAAAGCAGCTGCTACCATTCCTAAAGCAACATAATAGACCTGTGCTGTTTTGGCCGGACTTGGCGAGCTGCCACTATGGGGAAAAGGCAATCGAGTGGTTCGATGCGAACAACGCGGTTGTGGTACCCAAGGACCTCAACCCTCCCGACAGCCCAGAACTCCGCCCTATCGAACGGTATTGGGCCTTGATCAAACGGAATCTAAAAAAAACTAATAAATCCATGGAAAACGAGCAACAGTTTAAATCTAACTGGCGTTCGGCGGCGAATAAGGTCGATGAGACCACTGTGCAAAACTTAATGGAAGGGGTTAAGCGGAAGGCACGGCAGTTCGGATTTGGCAAACCAAAAGAATAAACGAACAGTTTTTCCTTTAAATATATGAATTGAACTACCAAAATATAAATAAGAAGTTTTTTGTAATATGAATTTTGACTGAAAGAAACGATTTTTTGTCGACCAATTTTTGCTCGTTCCAGTCTTTGATAGCTTGCCCTTGCAAACTAACAACATCATCAAGAAGGTGAAATAGTCTCCTACCTGTGGAAGCTATCACTTTCGATAAATTTACATTTGAAGCCATTGTCACCACGCAAGTGAATGAAATTTCCCATGCTCGCATCCAAATGCGTAGTAAGGTTTTGTTTCACCGCATTACATTTAATAGCAGTATATTTAATGCCATTTGACCAAATGTGGTTAGACCGTACGGGTTTCTAGGCTAAATACAACCTCCATGCAAGGTTGCAAAGACTCATTTCAGCTAAAATAATGTTTTTCGGAATAATAAAACCAAAAGATGGTATGATGGCATGTTTTACTTGTAACTTACAAGAAGAGGTTACAAAGTATGCGTTGGAAACATAATACCTGTAAATTTTGCTTTCTATGAGTCACAATCAGCGATTTGCTGATAGCTGAGTGAGTGAGTGAGTGAGTGAGTGAGTTTGTGAAAAATCGCTGATTGTGACTCTCATGAAGTGAAATAAACAGGTTTAATATGTCAAACACATTCTTCTTGTATCCTACCAATTCAAAATTTGATCATGGCATCTAATTATTTCATAATTTAGAAAAAACATTGTTTTAGCTGAAATGAGTCTTTGCAACCTTGCCTCCATGATGCAAATAATCTTTGCTGAAGTACATATCGAAAGCACTCCTCTTATTTCAAAGAAGGAGGAACATGATTAGAACATTCATTTCAAAGTTCTAACTTTGACATTCAGATGTATTAGATATTTTTAACAGAATCTTAAGGAAATCTGCGAGACTTGGATTTTTGTTTTACCATTTTTATTATAGAACATGAGATTTTTTCATAGTAACAAAAATCTAAAAACTTTAGAAGTCTCAGATACTTAGCAAATTTGAAGAAAAAAATTAGTTAACGAAAATTGGAAATGCGGTTCTTGATTACATTTTTTCTGTTTCCTATGTATTTAAAATTTATTAGTTTTTTATTAAACCGGGATCAGAAAAATTTTTCTAAGCTTGAGATACAGATATATTTCCAGATCTAAAATCTTTAAATCATTACCTGAGGTATATTTTTTTTCTGTGTGTTTCTGTGTTTTCTGTGTCATACCTTTTTATTAAAAAATGTCGAATACGACAATTTGAAAAAAAAAATGCAATATTCAAAATAGCCGAATTTAAGCAGAAATGTGAATGATTGCCCATAACAAACAATTATGAAAGGTTTAATGCAAATCGGAGAAGGTCGAGTCTGGTCTAATCGTCATATGGCGTGGAACTGCTCTTACAAAGGTTTTGTAAATTCTTATTATTTTTATTTTTTTTTTTTTTATGCATAAAGCAATTACCCCACAGATGCTCCTATCGATGCCAATAAACCCAAGATATATCAATTCTTGAACTTAGAGAAGGCTCTAATAATCACAATAATATTTTCTGCACACCCCTAGTGGTGCATACCCAAGCAACATTGTTTTATTGAGGTTTCAAAACATTCCACAAGTCTAAATAATTGTCTAAAGAACCATTAAAATTGTTACTTGTAATAATGCAAGTTGCAAGTTCTGTTAGCTGTTCTATAATTTCATTAAAATCGTCGGTTTTGTTATCATCTAAGTTTGCTTCTGCATTAAGCGCAAATATGTGCTTTCTAATTCTTTGATTAATTTCATGATATTTCTTCACTGCAAAATTTACACAACACATTTTTTTCCTATCAATTGGTGATGTCAAAATACTAGATATAGATTTGTTGAAAAGTTCAATATTAACGCTTTGCGAATATTCGCCAACATAAGAGTCGATTGTTTCTACCGATGTATTGATGGATGGTTACTAAAGATTCATGACTTGAAACATTCATGTTGATATCTTATTCATCGCAGTTCGATAGCTTGTCGGTACCTGATAGTTTGGTACGTTTAGAAAGCTGTATACGATAAGAATCACAAATTTTTAAATTCACAGTTAAGTTGGTTCTGTTCCGTAAAACCCAGATCAACCAATTTCTGTATATTAGGCAATTTTGGCAATTTTTCGAGCAACTTTTTTTTAAACACGTTAATGTACTTATAATAAATTTACCTGAGTGCTTTCCTATTGTAAATTTGGTGTACTTTCATTACATAAAGTCAAAACAGTAATTGGACCAAGTTTTGGATACTTTTTCCAAAAACTTGAGTTTTTTTTTGTTAAATCATAACTTTTTTGTCCATCATTTATCCATCTTGACTTATAGTACAATAGATGACATTTTTTGTCCCCTAAAACATATCAACAAATAAAAAACAAAATACAAAAAATCCTTTTTTGAGAAAAATTGTTTTTAAGATTTTATTTGAAATTTTAAAAAAAATGGGTAATTTTATTAAAGTGCATATGTTTTTTTCAAAAAGTCTCATCTATTATCTGCAATATTGCCCAAGACATCAAACCAATCGGGCAAACAGTTTTCGAGTCAAAATTTCTGAAGATAAGCATGCAAATTTTCTGCAAATCAAAAAATACAAAATTAAACCAATTTGCGAATTCGTAGCGAATTGCTCTAAAAAGACTTTCATCCTCTAGAGATCTAAGTTTGATGTTATAAAACGTACAGTGTTGGCAAAATCAGAAATCAATTGATATTTTTCCGCTTTCATGCGCTCGCATTATCACGCGTGATATTGGAACAAAATATCATGCTTGATATTGATTTTACAAGCTCCTTTGATATTGCGAGTCTATTCACAACGTGCAAAAATCAAGCTGAGAGTTGACTCGACACAAAAATGATTCCATTGCACATCGTTTTCTTAGAAAGAGAAAGCATAGTTTGCTATCTCTTTTTAATCATCACCGATGGCAGACGCGAAGGGACTGCTGCAAGCCGTTATGGAAGTTTCGGTTATATTCGGGTGTAAAGCAAAAATCATTTAACTCAATCTCACCACAGTTTGGTGAGATTTGCAGTAGGTGAGTTTTGTTAGCTTGATATTCCGAGTTGTGATATCACCAGTGATGGCATAATCCTCACTCAAATGATTTTGTTTCGCTCTCAAGGGCTCCCAATATCACGCATGATATTGGAATAAAATATCAAGCATGATATTGTTTTTACAAGCTCCTTTGATATTGCGAGACTATTCAGAACATGTAAAATTGCAGCCACGAGTTGACTAACCCCAAAAATGATTCCTTTGCACATCGTTTTCTTAGAAAGAGAAAGCATAGTTTGCTATCTTTCTTTAAGCTTCACAGATGACAGACACGAAGCTACTGCTGGCAGCAGTGATGGAAGTTTCGTGTTCGGATGTACAACAAAAATCTTGAAGCTCAAACTCAACACAGTTTGGTGAGAATTGTAGCCGGGGAGTTTTGTTAGCATGATATCATAGCAACCGTATTGTAACGATCAGGAATTTTGCATGAATTTGTATATAATTTAATAGGTTTAAATTATTGAATTAAATTCCTTAGGGTAGGCAGTAGGAAGACACAAGCATTTTTGCTGAAATCTTTCCTAAGGCGGGTCCATTTAATTGATAGATAAGGTAGGAAAGAGACAACGGCACTTCTATCGGCCAAGTTATCTTTCGTGTTTTTGGACTCACGAAAGTACACGATGGGTTTCGGGAAAAGATGGACTTCCGGTCCGTCCGAGTCTTACATTTCCTTAATCTGAAGATTCACAGGCTCGACCATTTCGTCCGTGACTTTCCACCAATCTAGAAGTGTGCGCGTTTGTTCGTGTCCGTTAGTGTAGCGAAAAGTAGGCTATGTTAAAGTGATGTCGGATACTTAATTTAATTAAAGTTTTTCTGTTCGTTCTTTAGTTTAGTTAGAACCTAAAGTGTGCGTGAATTAGAGTTGTGCGGTAGGAGATAGTTGCTAAGAAAAAAGGTAATTTGGTGTGCTCTAAATGTGCTGTTTTGTCCACGCTCGTGCTTGTGTTCAACTTTCTGTGGTAGTGTTGTACCTACATTCCGCAGCAACCAATTGCGCACCCAAGCGCGATTCTTCTCCCCGTCGGACGGAATTTCCCGGCATTTGCCAACCGGCCGGAAGCGGACAGGTCCGTCAACACATCGGTCCGAGGAGGCTCGAGGGACCTCCACGTGGACAGGATTCACGCGCCGGCTCGTCATCAAAACCGGCACGGCATAGTAACCGCCATCGCATCGGCGTGTGAAACGCCGAACCGCCATTTGCCACCGTCATCAAAGGGGTGACGCTTTCTCTACGGTCATCGAACGCGACACCGAGTGCATCGAACCCGCCATCCGGTCATCGACTGTGACCGTTGGTCGAAACCCACGTAAGCTACAACAAGCCATCATCTGGTGAGTCAACCAATCTTTTGATTTTTGTGGAGTGTGGCGTCCGGTGAGGGCGCCACGGAGTTTTTTTTGCCAGTCCTAAGGCTGATGTAATTTGGGTCGAGTTCCGTGACGATTTGCCGAAACTCGTGACTCGTCAATTCGCCAAAAGCATGCGCGCGTAATTCGACGCGGCAAATCTTGTCACCAGGAGCACATGCCTTGGAAGAGCTGAGCTACCGATTTGTGACGACACTCAACAACACATAACACTGAGCACATGAGCACATGAGAGACAAAACGAGGAGGAGAGTATGCTAGGGAGAGAGAAAAACCGCACACAGTAGGAGAGCGAATAGGAACGAACACACAGAAACAGAAATAAAACGAACTTGGTACAAATGTAAATAAACAGTAAGAGGCACTCCATATATCGTTATTCATGTTAGTAATAAATGTTGTTTTCCCATTCCAAATCTCCCTAGCTTAATTATTTGAATGTGTTTGACATCACTCCGCGTTCGTGTTAGTTTTCGTAACCCGTCCTCTTGTTGAGTTTGAATGGTGGGAAGTACATTCCACTACCAGATTGGGGAGACGTCTAGTGGCAGGTGACGGGACTGGCCAATGATGAGAAGTTCTCTCTCGTAGAGTTTTAGGGTATGCGTGAGCTCTACCGTTTCTCTGAGTGACTTTCTTGAGTGAGAATCCATGGGGATAATAGGAAATTCCCGTTTGGCCGTTTAGTTGGAAGCTGGCTTGCCTGATCCGTAAATCCTTTCTAGGAAACTTAATGGACTCGCCCTTAGGAGAGTCTCAACCGGGCAAATTCACATTGGGCGTGTGGTCTCCCTTGTGGAGTGGCGCTTAAGCCACACGTTTTAGAGACGGATCGTCCGGGCTAGCTACAGTATCACAGCTTGTAATATCATCTGCTGTTGTTTGCGTGTTGAGTTTTTGGTCTACGATACTCAAATGAGATTATGCACATTCGTGAGATTAGATCTTTCGATATTTTCACAACACTGGATATCACAGCTTGCAAAATCAACCACAGTTGTTTGCTTGTTGATTTTTCTCTACGAAAATCAAGCGTGATCTTGGGCGTTGGTGAGATTTGATTTTTTGATGTTTTCCCAACACTGAAAACATATATGTAAAACATACTAAACAGGTCTTGTGACTCACGTCCATTATACCTATCGTATCCAACTTGCACAAATTCATAGAATTATGTTGAGTAAACTTCTTTACATACAAAGGTTATATAAGCTATTATAGGACATGTGTGTTGCTTGGAGTACATTATATCTAACATCCATTATACCTTATATATTTATGCCAAACGTCCATTATGGCTAACGTAGGTATACCTAACGTCCGTATGTCAAACGTATGTACAACTTATACGATACACTCCAGGTGGTGCCCCCTAGTTATCCTTCCTTGCAAACTGCATAGTCATCAAAGTCGGTATTTCACCGGCTGTACTCAGCGTGTGACGATCCAAACGATTAGTTTTTAATAAAAAGTGGGTCTTTCCTTTTTGAACAAATTGAGCGAGCAACTAATAGAAGCAAATAATGAACTAGTGAGACATGTGCTAGAATTCTTAACTGAATTGTCCATCTGAACAACTTTGCCAAAGACAGCTAACTTCTTCCTAGTTGAGCTGCCAAGTTAAATCAAGCAATAAGAAGTCACTAACGCCGCCTGGAGAATTCATAACTATACACATTCAATCAAATCAGCTGCCCAACAAACAACAGCTGCTTACTAGCTTAAACAGGCAAAAATGAGCTGTATAATCCAAAGTTTGCCTGTTTAAGCTATTCTTCAGCTAAATTTGTAAGTTGGGTGATAAGCTCCGCATTTGCTTTTGCTTGTACATACATATCTGCAAAATATATATCTGTTAACTGAGATGTCAGTAACATTCGAGTTTGTTAGCTAGGACTTGGCAATTTTGTTTTACTGCCGAATTGTTCACCTACTGGGCTCAAAATAATCCTTCATTCGTATACAGGCTGGTAGAGCATGGTATTAAATTTCTGTGTCGATATTCTCTTCTTGGACCTTGAAAATCGAAAACTGGGGCACACAAACTCTCAACAGCTTGTACCGAATCCGCAGCAGGTCTCCAAGGTTTAGAGTCTCTAGTCGAAAGGAAGGGAAAATTAGGGAAGTCGGCAAATTAGATCCGTCACTTCGGCTCCCGTGTGTGGGTGTGTGTCCTGCGGGCTCTGCAGTCATCACCAAACTGTCAATTCAGAACTGCCACGGCTGAGGGAATCCGACTGTCTAATTAAATCAAAGCATTATGATGGCCTCAACAGGTGTTACCACAATGTGATTTCTGCCCAGTGCTCTGAATGTCAACGTGAAGAAATTCAAGCAAGCGCGGGTAAACGGTGGGGAAAACTATGACTCTCTTAAGGTAGCCAAATGCCTCGTCATCTAATTAGTGACGAGCATGAATGGATTAACGAGATTCCCTCTGTCCCTATTTACTATTTAGCGAAACCACAGCCAAGGGAACGGGCTTGGAAACACTAGCAGAGAAAGAAGATCCTGAGCTTGACTCTAGTCTGGCATTGTAAGGCAATATAAGAGGTGCAGAATAGATGGGAGCCGGGGTAACATATTATCTCCTCGGAGATACCACCACTCTTACTGTTGCCTTACTTACATGATCAGGTTAAACAAGTGCTAAGGTTATTGAGGTTGGTTACGAGACGAACCAGCCCTAGGCTGAAAGTCTCGTTAATAAAGAAAACTAAATGTAACTAAACTAATACTTCATTAAATTGTAAACCTCGGGCTATTAAAAATTATGATTTACCATTCTGAATGTAATAAAGTGCAACATTTAACATTACATTACCGTTCAAACTCGTGACAGCGTTCTGAAAAGACAACAAAAACCCCACCCCCAAACTCCTCCCTAGTCCTATCTTTCATCAATGTATCCCTCTAACCTCGGGTAAGTCGTTGGTGTTCGGCCCAACTTCTACTATCTGTGGCTTAAGTGATTTTCGTTAAAAATTAACTCTCGGCTCCATAAAGCTAACCTGATTGAGCCCTGCAAATATACGAACTAGATAAAAACATTAACCATTACGATATCATATCTACGGCGGGTCAACTCAACAACCTCATGTTCCCCACATCTCTTTCAATTCGTATTGACGTTCCCAACAACTGTGCCCAATTTGAGCGAATTTGGTTGCGATCTGGATTTTCGGGAGAACTTTATGATTCGTATGGTATAAGGTCCGAAACTGTTCAAATATTATATTTTATTTATGGTCATGTGCTCCACGCATACCTACTGGGGTGCATATAAGCTCGTAGGTATTCGCGGAGCACCAAGGCGACAGTAAATCACAGAAATGAAATCGATTTGCGGTCTTTGAGGAAGTTGTCCTGTGTATTTCATTTAAACTTGACACTATACGAATCGAAAAAAAAACTGTGTGGAGCCAGGGGTTCTGACGCACCATATAAAATTGACCCAACTTAATGTACATACTAGCGGTAATAGAACTTTGTAATTTTTGTAGTTTTTGCCTGATGAAATTTTGTGTGGAATTATTTTTAGCTTAGGAGTTTTGGTGCAAAATGTGCAGTAGAATTTTAGCAATTAAAATAAGCCTCAAATTTAGTCAATGTGAAAAATGTTCACAACCGCAATCGGAAATTTTTCAGAATTGTTAAAAACTATATAATTTAGGAATTCTGACGCTGGTTTCATGTCTTGACTGTTTTCGTTGCACTGAATTTTTTTAAAATTTGAGATGTGGATAATAATGGAAGTCTGTGATTGAGTTAGATCTTGAGGAAAAAAAAATTGGGTTGAGTAGTTGGAAATTATAAAATCACATTTAAAACAAAACAAAAAAACAATCTTAAACTTCAAAATCAACTTGTACTGGATTAAAAACTGGATCCCCAGTTGTCTCCTTCTAGTGGCAAGCTATCATATTATGTAAAATGGTATGACGATAACTTCACATATATCATTCTAAACTTACGAAAATAGCCCCAAAGTGAATATTTAGCAACTCATATAAACGAATCTATGACAAAAGCTTGAAAGACAGAACGTCGAAAGGACAAAAGATCAAAAGCGCACAATGTCGCAAGGGCAAAAGATCAAAAGCGGACAATGTCGAAAGGGCAAAAGGTCGAAAGGGAAAAAATGTCGAAAGAAAGAGGGAAGATCCAAGAGTGTCAAAGTGACTGTAGTAAAATTAAAATAATAAAATGTCGAAAGGACAAAAGGTTGAAAAGATAATAGGTGAAAATCCCAAAACAGATTTTTTTGAAACAAACACAGTTTGAAAAAGTAGTGTAAATTTCTGTTCAATATGATGCACATAAATGGAGCGTCACATATCATATACGTTTACATTATATATCATGTAATGTTCTGACACATGTCATGCAATGTAGCAAATATTGTATAGAAAAGCCAATCTTTGTAAACAACATTGTTTGCTAGTTGCTCGGTATGAAATACAAGTTTACGTGAATAAATGTTTACATCACAATTAAAATTGAGAATTTTTATCTGTGCATATATTTTTTTAATTAGAGCATTTTAAAGAAATGTTAAATATGTATATGTAAAAATGTATAGATATTGTTCATTAAAGCAATACTCACTTATAAAAGAAGGAAAAATCATTGAAAAACATTATCATTTCTTATCTTAGTTCCTCAAAACTTCTCAAAAAAGAAAAAAAATTGTAAAATATTAGATTCTGATTTCTCAAAAAAAAAACAAACTCTAGAATTCACAAGTTTTACAAAGTTTGTAGTGTAAATTCTCAACGTCTTAAATGCAAATTTCAATCACAGTACATATCTAAAACAATTCTTATGATTCAAAGAAGAAAAAATACCTAATAAATAATGTATTTCCCATCCATTAAACATGAGCTGCTCATGCAGATAATTTGGTATGATAGTGTAAATATGAAAGAACAGTTCATGTTATAAATTATTTGTAAGAATGAACGTTTTTATAATGAATTATATTGAACAGATAGTAATTCTTATGTATATCATTCAACGTTACAATAAAACCAATAATCTACATCGACACATTCATTTGAATAATATAAAACTTTACAATAAAGTATAAAATAAAACCTTACTTTTGAGAATTTGTTTGAAGTCATGACAAATCAGTTTAAGAATGTTTACATCAGCTTTTGGATTTTAGACCTTTTTCCATTCGACCTCTTGTCCCTTGGGGCCACCCTTAGCTCAGTCGGTACAGGCGCAGCTACAAAGCAAGACCATGCTGGAGGTGGCTGGGTTCGATTCCCGATCTGTTCTGGGAATTTTTTAGGTTGGAAAATTTCTCGACTTCCTGTCGAAAGCTCTTAATTAATAACTGTGTAAGTGCATCTAGAACACTAAGTGAAGAGCACGCAATAAGCTAAAATGCGATATGCAATAAGCTTGAATTGTGAAGAAGAAGAAGAAGTCTTGTCCTTTCAACCTTTAGTCTTTCTCGACATTTAGTCCTTTCGGCCTTCGGTATGTCGACCTTTTGTACATAACCACCATTATTGAATCTCCTCAAAATCCCTAGGCTTAAATCTTTCAATAGAATCATAAATTCAAGCTGAAGTCGGATCGGAATTCAATATTCATCTAGGTGTGGCCTTACACCCAAAGCCCAGAAATAGATCACTCCCACAAGCAAACTTCTGTTCCCCTTCCTCACCCATGGACAACATCCACTGTCGAGTGACACGGATCAAATTCATCAGATCGAATTATAATTGCCTGTGATGGATCACAAGAAGTCTCTGCGCGCTCCAAGTTAAACGCGTGACAAACCGAAAGGTCACGGTGCCCTATGGGACCTCTGAGCAAATTAATCGACTGCACTCTGGCTGTTGCAGCACCAGCAGCAACACCACCAAGCCAAATAGTCAAATAGATGCATTGTGCGCAGTGACTGGAAAATAATGGCATTCAACACATTTCCGAAGGCAAATCGTGGAAAAGTAAATATTCGTTTATTTTTCACGTCGTCTTTGGATCTACAAATGGATGGGAAATGGTTTCGCTTCGTGGTGTGGAAAATTATGATCACCGGAAACGTTTTACGGCTCCCGTGAGTCGTCGATAGAATAATTTACACTTCTGAGGTCCATCTTAGTTTTCCGTCACGTGCCTGAACGGCGCTCACATTTAATTCCACGCGACTTGTTGGTGAAGTTGCATAAATGTTTTACCGTTCTTTCTCCTAATTTGGTGACGCCGGGCTTACACACCCCAATTACCTATCAGGTTACAGTTTTATCGCCCAGATCGATCGGTGCCGTTTTTGTGTAGATACAGAGTGCGGAAAAGTCTCACCCACTATGGTGGTGAGGTTTCTAGGCTACTTAATCGTACGGTAATGATTAACATACTGATAGCGCTCGAGGCGAAGCATGGTGGTTGGGAGAGATAATTGCGTGTAAGGAAATGATAAATATAAAGCCGCTCAATTCACCAGGGCAAATACTGTCAATGATTAATCGAGATTTTCTTCGAATTAGATATTTAATTAGCGAAGAAATATATTGGTGGCCTACAGAAATGGAACGGTGAGCACGCGAGTACTGTTTATTGGCCAAAGGCACCGAGCAGTGATTTATGGCCGATAAGGTGGTCCCTTTTAATTGATTCCGCCGAGAGATTAGCGCGATCAAATAGCGTTTTAGGGCACACTTCGTTGGTGATCGTTTGAATCGATAAGTCACGCAGATGATTTTTTCTTGAGTGAATATGCAACATGTAATTTATTTTTGTTCAATTAATGCTACTGCAAAGTGAAACACAACAAATATTGTCCAAAAATGCTTGTTTTCCAACCATTCAGTGATTCTCACGCAATGGCAATTAGAGAATACGTTACAACTCTCATCCTTTTAGCTAAACCTACCGTGAAGTTTACATCAATCAACCCAGCTCTGGGAAAACATCGTAAATCAGCAGATTTAATCGCATTTCACCCAAGAAAACGAACGATTACCATCCTTTCAATAATTCACCTTTCTCCCTCGCTGCTGTCTGCGTTGCACTTTCGAACCAACACGCACCATCCGAAACAAATGAGTCAACACGGAACCACTTTGTTTGCACCCCATTTATATCAATTCGATCCCATCAACCGGCACCCATCACCGATGGCAAAGAGCACACCGTACAATAGTAAAATACGACGCGTCCTCACCCTTTTCACCGTAACGCGGGTGCTTTCCTACTTACTATTATACTGCAGGTCGGCAGATCCCGAAGCCGGGGCAGACCTAAATTAACAGTTATTGCTCTATTTGGAAATGTGCGGCATCGTTTTTCTCTGGAAAGCAATCGACACACACTCATTTCCCCTTTTCTTCCTGCATGGTGGAACGGAAGAGATATGGGCCCGTTCTGCAAGCGATCGTGTGGTACCTTTGATGCTGTTGATGGTGATGACGAGGATGATTGGAGTGGGTTTTAACGGTTTTTCCTACTTAACCTAAAAATAGCACCGTCCAATTTGGTGTTGTTTCTATTATATATGATACATGGTCCTAAAGGTGCAATATGCTGCGTTGGACCAATCCTTACCGTGCATTCAATTGCAGTTGGAAAAAATAACTGAAATTCCATAAATGATTTGCTGGGCAAATCAACTGACGCATGGTCCTAAATATGCTCAAGGCTATAATAGAATATTCATAACTTTGATCAATTTGGCTAACTTTTGGAGACAACACTAAGAAGTTAAACAAAATAAGGACTATGATTAACAAGCATTTTTAGAGGTGAATTATTTTGATAGTTTTGACAGGGCACCCCTACTTTTGCTCAATAAAACAGATGAAATTATCCTTAATAAGTGAAAAAATCTCCTTAAAATAGATCGGGTTGCTCCTTAAATGATTGATCAAAATACGTTAAAAATCTTAAAATGCTGAGTAAATATTTAAAGTACGCTCCCTAAAATAGATTAAACTGTACATTAAGCATTTGAAAATGCTCCTTAGTATGCACCGCTTTGCACCATTTTGAAGTGTAATTGTACCATATATCATCGGAAAAGCTGCTGTAGAAATGTTAATAAGTACCATGAAATCAGCTGAAATGTCAGTAAATCATTGTGTGCAATTGTGCATTTATTTTTAATTCAACTTAATTAATTTTGGTATCAATGACAGATACGTATTTCGGCTAAAATGTGCAGTCTTCATCAGTGCCATTCCCACTAAACGATTATCAAAATTTAACCCCCTTAAGTAGGTACTCATCCCCTAGGTAAGAATGTCAAGATCACAGGTATAAAAATAAAACTACAATGTTTTTTTTACGTAGGACTACGTCTGTGATTTTTTTATGGTGGTACACTGTGTGAAAACCGAAAATGGAGCTTGTAACAAAATTATGAAAGATTTTGAATATTAATAACTCAGCTGCCCCTGGACCAATTTCAATAATTTTATCACAAATCAATCAGAAATATTTCTACGCATCAATAACAATGCTTCCGACTGATGATTTTCAACAAGAAACTATTGAAAAAGTGGTAATGTCAAGCATTGTCCAATGTACAAATAAAAAGTGATAATTTTTATCACTGTTTTAATGGAATAAACGTTCTTCCCAAACCCAGTCGTCATAATCAGCAATAGAAACAGTAGGAAGGTGGTACCAGGATAGATACCCCACTCTTCTACCTAACAAGCAACAATGACGGATCGTGGCAAAGGAGGAGAAGGTCTTGGTAAAGAAGGTGCCAAGCGTCATTGCAAGGTTCTTCGTGATAACAGCCACCCGTCGTCTGGTGCGCCGTGGCGGTGTCTAACGTATCTCCAGTCTGATCTACGAGGTGTGCTAAAGGTGTTCCTGTAAAATGAGATCCGCGATGCTGTCATCTACACTGAATACGCCAAGCGTAAGCGGCCATGGATGTCATCTACGCGAAGAGGCATAAACGCACTCTGTACAGTTTCGGAGGTTAAATCATCACCAACTTTGGCAACAAAACGGTCCTTTTCAGGGCCAACAAGCTTATTACAGTAAAGAGTTGGAATAGAATTTAGCTGTGCCTGTTTGTCCATATTCAGAACCATACACAAAATGCTCTCCAGAGTTGTAATCTTGTATCCAAACTTGAAGGAAGCAGGGGTGTAAGTGATTTTGATCGATTTTCTTTATCAACTTTCTCTTTGAAAAATAAAAAAATTCTACAAATTTGGTACGCCTCTGAAAAACGCAAAGAGTTAAGATAAGAGATGATCGATCAATTAAAAGAACTAAATGCTCTTCACATTTCTCGCGCAACATTTGAAAAGGGCCTATCCTCGTTGATCTATTCTCTTCGTCGACATTCTCTTTGGTTTACCACGGCTACATAAACGAATTTCTCGCTAAGCTCGCAGCACAGTTCTTACTTACTTACTTAACGATCCTGCGCACCTCCAAGGGGGCAAAGGGCCTTTGTGAAAGATTTCCATCCTGGGCGATTACTAGCTTTTGTCTTGACCTGTGCCCAAGTCATATGTCGGTCAACGTTATTAATTTCACTGTTTAGGCTCCGCTGCCACGAGCCTCTGGGTCTGCCTCTGCTGCGATGTTCTGCTGGATTCCAGTCCAGTGCTTGCTTGCAGATTTCGTTTCCACTCCGTCGTAGTGTGTGGCCGACCCAACTCCACTTCCGTTCACGAATTTCTGTCTCTATCGGCTTCTGATGGCACAAACGATGAAGCTCGGAATTTGAGATCCAATTGTGGGGCCACCAGGCACGAATTATGTACCGCAGGCATCGGTTGACTTGCAGCTTCTGAGTGTTCTCCGCTGATACACACCATGTTTCACTGGCATATAACAGCACAGACTTCACGTTCCAGTTAAAAATTTGGATTTTGGTGCGTCGACTAATCTGATTCGCTCTCCATACATATCGCAACCTGGCAAAAGCAGCCCTTGCCTTCGTAATCCGTGCACCTATGTCGCTCTTGGTGCCGCCGTCCGACGCTATCTGGCTGCCAAGATATTGGAAGCTTTCGACTTTCTCCACTGCCTGCCCAGCTACCGTGAAATTAGAACGGTTTTCCATGTTGACATCCAACGATTTGGTCTTGTTGACGTTGATGGTTAGACCTGTTCCAAAAGGTCGTCGAGCTTACTCTGCATGTCAGAGCGCCGTTGTGCTAATAACGCAACATCATCTGCCAAATCGAAGTCGTTGAGATGCTCCATAGTAATAGGCTACCACAGCAACCGACGGTTCGGTACACGGTCAACGGCTCCAACCATGATCTCGTCGATTACGATGAGGAATAGTAGCGGTGATAATATACACCCTTGCCGCACACCCGCGATTACCCGAATCGGGTCAGACAAAGCGCCGTTGTGCAACACTCTGCATGAGAAATCCTCGCACTGCGTTTCGATGAGGTTGACGATCTTATCAGGGACTCCCTTGCGTCTCAGAGCGCCCCACAAGTTTACGTGGTTTAGTCGGTCGAAAGCTTTTTCGTAGTCAATGAATACCAAGTACACTTGGCACTTATTGACCTGCTCCAAGATGCTGCGGAGCGTGACAATATGGTCCACACAGGATCTTCCAGCACGGAATCCTGCCTGCTGTCGTCGGAGAGTCGCGTCGATCTTCTCCTGTATCCGATTGAAGATAACTTTACACAGAACTTTGAGAACAATACACAGTAACATGATGCCTCGCCAGTTGTCGCATTCAGTTGGATCCCCCTTCTTGGGGACTTTAACCAAGACGCCCTGCATCCAGTTGCCCGGAAAAGTTGCGGTGTCCCAGATATTGACGAATAGTTTATGCAACATTTGTGAGGATAGCATGGGGTCAGCTTTGAGCATCTTTGTTGGACTTCATACTTCAGATGGCTGCTTCTAAAGGGTGATACGGTCAAAATTTGGTCAATATCAACTTGACGTATTTCTTTCAATTTTGCATTTAAAAAACTTGAACACCCCTCATTTTGAAGGTGTGTGTGTGTAGAATGTTGCTCCTATTTTGATTTTGGAATTCACTCTTCAGTTGTCAAAATGCCGTCCAAGCAAGAAGAGCAGCGTATCAAAATTTTGCTCGCGCATCGCGAAAATCCGAGCTACTCGCACGCAAAGTTGGCAAAATCGCTAAAAGTTGCCAAATCAACCGTTACAAATGTAATTAAAGTGTTTGGGGAACGTTTGTCGACAGCCAGGAAGTCTGGATCGGGGGGAAATCGAAAACCGGAAGCCGCTGAGACGACAAAGAGAGTTGCCGGTAGTTTCAAGCGAAACCCTAACCTCTCTCTCCGAGATGCCGCAAATAAGCTGGGTGTATCGTCTACAACCGTGCATCGAGCCAAAAAACGAGCCGGACTATCGACTTACAAGAAGGTAGTGACTCCAAATCGCGATGATAAACAAAATACGACGGCCAAAGCGCGATCCCGGAGGCTGTACACGACGATGCTGACGAAGTTTGACTGCGTGGTAATGGACGACGAAACCTACGTCAAAGCCGACTACAAGCAGCTTCCGGGACAGGAGTTTTATACGGCAAAAGGAAGGGGAAAGGTAGCAGATGTTTTCAAGCACATGAAACTGTCAAAGTTCGCAAAGAAATATCTGGTTTGGCAAGCCATCTGTACCTGTGGCTTGAAAAGCAGCATTTTCATAGCTTCCGGGACTGTCAACCAAGAAATTTACGTGAAAGAGTGTTTGAATAAACGTCTGCTGCCTTTCCTGAAGAAACACGGTTGTTCCGTACTGTTTTGGCCGGATTTGGCATCTTGCCATTACGGTAAAAAGGCCATGGAGTGGTACGCCGCCAACAACGTGCAGGTGGTTCCCAAGGACAAGAACCCTCCCAACACGCCAGAGCTCCGCCCAATTGAGAAATACTGGGCTATTGTCAAGCGGAACCTAAAGAAGACCAAAAAAACTGCTAAGAGCGAGCAGCAGCTCAAGGCAAACTGGCTTTCTGCGGCGAAGAAGGTGGACAAGGTGGCTGTACAAAATCTGATGGCAGGGGTCAAGCGTAAGGCCCGGCAATTCGGATTTTGAAAAGTGGAAGCCTAACTGAATATTTTTCCTGAATTTTATACTAATTGAACTTGAAAAAGAAATTTAATTTGATTTTTTAAATAAACGATTTCACCGATTTACACGCGTTTTCCCTTGACCAAATTTTGACCGTATCACCCTTTATCTCCTGCAATGATGGAGCTTCAGTGTTGACGCGAGTAACGCGCCTCACCCTTGGCGGATCATGCCGAGATGTTGATGGTTGGTTGACCGTTGAAACTTCGAGAAGTTGTTCAAAGTGCTCAAACCAACGTTTCAACTGGTCAGTGGGGTCGGTGAGCAACTGTCCAGTCGCGTCTTTCACAGGCATCCTTGGGTTCATCCTTGCCCCGCTCAGATGCCGTGAAACATCATAGAGGAGGCGGATATCGCCAGTTGCTGCGGTTTTCTCCCCTCCATCAGCCAGGGAGCTCGCTTGTCCCGTATACAGGAACGCTTAACTTCCCTCTCTAGAGTCGAATACCGCTGACGGGCCTCGTTCTTGGCTCCTCGGGTTCTTGCTCGCTCTATCACGGCTTTTGCTTCTCTCCGCTCCTCGATCTTCCTCCAGGTTTTAATCGGTGATCCACTCCTGCCTCTGAGTGCGCAGCTCACCCAGGTTGTTCTCGCTTGTATCAATAAAGGCATTCTTGATGCTCGTCCACTGTTCTTCTACGCTGCCACCTTCCGGAATATTAGCTGCGCGAGCTTCGAGTTCTTCGACGAACGATCTCTTCACTGCTGGGTCTTCCAGTCGGCGTGTGTGGAATCGCCGCCCGAGTCTCTCCTCCCGCCGTTGAACCCGCGCAATGCGTAGGCGGATCTCACCGACCAGGAGATGATGGTCAGACGCGATGTCAGCGCTGCGTTTATTCCGAACATCAAGAAGGCTCCGTCTCCATTTTCGGCTGATGCAAATGTTGTCGATTTGGTTCTCTGTATATCCATCACGGTAGACCCATGTGACTTTATGCACTGGGCGATGGGGGAAGTTCACCATGTCATTGTTACCACAAAACTCTACAAGCAGCTCACCGTTCTCGCTCATATCTCCGAGACCATGGCGTCCCATAATGCACTCATAGTCCGAGTTGTCGGAGCCGATCATCGCGTTGAAGTCGCCTGGCAGCACAGTTCGACAAAAGATAATGTTAGCTTGCGCCTGAAACAACACACTCAATGGAAAATTGCAGTCGGGTTATTCGCCAAAGAGAAAATCGATGAAAAGAATCGATCAACAATGATAGGTCCTTTTCTCGTGTTGCGCGAGATTTGTTCCGTCCACTAGCGGTCCTACGTCAAGCTTCCGTTCGTGCCCGTAAGCACAGACCCTTCTCCTTTTTTTCTTTCCTTTATTTAACGTCGGGCTCTGTTCTGCAATCTAGTGGCAATCACTGAGAGACATCGATTGCCATTCATTGACGGCAATTGAATGTGCAGGAAGGTAGCTTCCACACCTGCGTAGGATATCGCACCCATTCAAACACACATGGGCCGGGACCAACGGTTTTACTCCCATTCCAAAGGAAAACGTGACCAGAGATGTTTATGCCTCAGAGAAAATACCACCGACCTCGGCTAGGATTGAACCCAGACCCATTGAGGTGAAAAAGCAGTCACGCTTAGAGATTTGTGCCTAAATTATCTTGCAACCCTTGCTAGCATTTCCACATTTCTTGATGCCATTAATTAACCAACTAAGGTCAATTAATCAATAGAGTAAGAATATTGCTTTTGATTCCAAAAACTAATTTAATTTGAGAAGCACACGAAACAGAATGGTGATTGAATTTCCGTTCGATTGCAATACTCTCAAATTGAATCTAGAGAATATGAAATCCTCGGAAAAATTCGAATGGAAATGTTCGATTAGGTCAGATTTTGACAGTTCATATGACTCAAAACTTTCTCTCCGCCCATCTTTCCCTCTGAGTATTTCTATTTTTATTATAGGGATTGTGTCTGAGATCATCTTATTTACTTATATCATAAACATCATTTTCATTTCAAGTCTTTACGCAGTTTCACTTATTTACATCGTACTCTACAAGGCCTAGGACAAGAGTTAGTGCTCATGTTTCAACCTCTAGAGAAAAATGGAGCATCACTTAACCTTTTTAGACAAGATGCTCTCAATGACCAATCATTTAGAAATAACAATACAACGGAACGTACGGTACGAAATATCCACATTTCATCAATTTATTGGATTCTGAAGCATCGTGTTTAAATCTTTGAATTAAGCAGGCCCGATGTTCCTGAATCATCTTGCTCCATTTTCTCAAAAACAAAAGAAGTTCTTCTTCTTCTTGTACGCATTTCAAGTTTATTGCTTAGCGCATATTAGCTTATTGCGTGCTCTCAACTTAGTGCTCTAAATGCACTTCCACAGTTATTAATTGAGAGCTTTCGATCAGTCCGCATCGTGCTCTCTTGCCGTGCGGATCTATTTGCTTTTTGCTTAAGGAAGTGTTACTACTACCTAAAGCTACAACAAATTTAAACAGCACTTTTCAGTGCTCAACCTGTAAAAATTTTCTACCTTGTTCAACTCCTCTTATTCCTCTTCGATCCTTGTTTGGACCCTACCCGAGGTAATCCTTCTTGGATATCGATTTGGAAAATTCCTCTTCGATCCTTCAGATTCTTATAGTAATCTGCTTGGAAGTCGATTTGGATAAAAAAAAATACTGCCGCCATGGCGCCTAAACGCAAAAGAAAGGGGCAAACTCTTGACCCCCCTTCTGAAGAAATTAATTTGAGTAATCAATTTGATTTGCTCACGGATGATGAGAATGATCCATCATCCGAAAAAAAATTCTAGTAAACTTTCCCGGCTTAATGCCAAGAAGGAAAAGATTCCCCCTATTGTGATAACCACTACCGATTTCCATGCTCTTCGCATGGAACTTTTGAATTTCGTGAAAGTTAAGTTTTCACTACAAATTGGACGTCGGGGTGAATGCCGTGTATTGCCGTGTATTGCCTTGGACGGATTTAAATGTCTTCTCAAGTATCTTACTGAGAAGAAGCACAAATTTTTTACTTACGACACCAAAACTGAACGTGTGTTCAAGGTTGTCATGAAAGGACTGCCCAGTGGTGAATCCCTGGATCAGATCAAAGATGAACTGGCAAAATTACTTGGAGTTGTGCCACTCCAAGTAATCAAAATGAAAATGAAATCCCGTCCTGGCGATTCGCGCAACGGGATTTCTAATGATTTTTATTTAGTTCACTTCAAGTCTAGTGAACTAAACAACCTTAAGGCCTTAGAAAAAGCTAGCCTTATGCTCCATGTCCGAGTGAAGTGGGAACACTTCAGGAAGACTGGAGGAAATTTCCAAAACCTCACTAAGTGCCGTAAGTGGTCACGGAACTAAAAATTGCTACATGCCAGCTAAATGCATGAATTGTGGTGATTCCTCTCACGCAAAGGACGACTGTCCTGTGAAGGAAGATCCTAAGAAATTTAAATGTTCAAATTGTTGTGAAAACCACAAATCCAATTTTTGGGAATGTAAGACTCGCAAAGCGATCCTACAATCTCGTTCTAACCGACAGGTAGGAAACGCTCCACGTTTCCGACCAGGTACAAATTCCTCTGCTGTTAACAACGGTCAGCGAGGAACAAATTCTACATTCGTACCCGTAGGTACAAATATCACCCCTGCTTCAAATGTTTCATCTGTACCTACTCCCCTCGCTGCTAACAATGTTCAGCGAGTTAATGGAGCTACCTATGCTGCTATTGCACCGGGTAGAAATCAAAATACTAACCAACGTTCTAACGGAAATTTTGACAATTTTGACTTAGGAAGCATTACTGCTCCTAAAATGGAATTTTTACAGAATTCATTAATTGACATGATTTCTGATATGCTTAAATCTAACTCCATGTTTGATGCTATTCAAACTGGAGTAAAATTTGCTAATAATATTGTCATGACTTTAAAATTCAGTAATGGATTTTAAAGCATTAAACATTTTAAATTGGAATGCTCGATCTCTTAAAGATAATGAAGACGAGCTATTTAATTTTTTGAGAGTTCATAACGTGCATATTGCCGTTATAACTGAAACGTTCCTTAAACCTGACCATAAGGTTAAGAAGGACGCAAATTACTTGATTTATAGAAATGATCGTCTTGATGGACCCTGTGGTGGCGTTGCCATCATTATTCATAGACGAATCAAGCATAAAATTCTTTCTTCATTTGAAACCAAAGTTTTTGAAACTTTGGGAGTTTCTGTTGAAACAAAATTTGGACAACTTACGTTTATAGCTGCCTATTTGCCATTCCAATGCGTAGGCCAGCAAAAGAATTTTCTCAAGGGTGACCTCCAGAAACTTACCCGTCATAGGTCTAAATTCTTCATTATTGGTGATTTTAATGCAAAACATCGCTCATGGAATAATGCTCAAAGCAATTCCAATGGTAATATTCTGTTTGATGATTGTTCTGCAGGTTATTACACTATTCAATATCCAAACAGCCCAACATGCTTTTCTTCTGCAAGAAATCCCTCAACTATTGATTTGGTCTTAACTGATTCATGTCATCTTTGTAGCCAATTGGTTACCCATGCTGACTTCGGTTCTGATCACCTTCCAGTAACTTTTGAAATATCCCAAGAAATAATTTCTAATCCCAACAGCTTTACTTTCAATTACCATAGGGCTGATTGGGAGCAATATCGAACATTTATGGAATATAACTTCGATCCAAACATTCCTTTGCAAACCAAAGATGAAATTAATTATGCTCTTGAATCTCTGACTACTTCTATAGTTGAAGCAAGAGCTGCCTCAGTACCAAAATGCGAGGTTAAATTCGATTCAATTATAATAGACGATGATCTTCAGCTCTTGATCCGTCTTAAAAATGTCCGTAGGAGACAATTTCAAAGAACACGCGATCCTGCCATGAATGTTATCTGGCGGGATTTGCAAAAACAAATTAAAAAGCGATTCTCTGCCCTGAGGAACAAAACTTTTGAAAATAATGTTTCTAAATTAGACCCGAGTTCCAAACCCTTTTGGAAACTCACAAAAATTTTGAAAAAACCTCAAAAGCCAATTCCAGCGCTTAAAGAAGGTGGTAAAATTTTGATCACAAATTTGGAAAAAGCTCAGAAACTTGCTAAGCAATTCGAGAGTTCCCATAATTTCAGTTTGGGTCTTACTAGTCCTATTGAGAATCAGGTTGCTCGGGATTTTCTGAATATTTTCTCTCGGGAAAATATTTTTGATGATTCCTGGGGGACTGATTTGGACGAAGTAAGGTCTATAACTAAAAAATTTCAAAATATGAAAGCTCCAGGTGATGATGGAGTTTTCTATATCGTCATCAAAAAACTCCCAGAGAGTACCTTGTCTTTCTTGGTAAAATTATTTAACAGATGTTTCCATTTGGCATACTTTCCTGATAAATGGAAAAATGCAAAAGTTGTTCGAATTTTGAAGCCGGATAAAAATCCAGCTGAAGCTTCTAGCTACCGTCCAATAAGTTTGCTTTCTTCAATAAGTAAACTTTTTGAAAAAATAATTTTGAATAGAATGATGCTTCACATCAATACGAACTCAATTTTTGCAGATGAGCAGTTTGGATTTCGCCATGGGCATTCAACTACTCATCAACTCTTGAGAGTTACCAATTTAATTCGTTCAAACAAATCTGAAGGCCACTCAACTGGAGTTGCTCTTCTAGACATAGAAAAAGCATTCGACAGTGTTTGGCATGAAGGTTTGATTGCTAAATTGAAAAAGTTTAATTTTCCACTTTACATTATGAAATTAGTTCAAAATTATTTAACTGACAGAACTCTGCAGGTAAATTATCGAAATTCCAAATCTAATCGACTACCTGTTAGAGCAGGAGTTCCTCAGGGTAGCATTCTTGGGCCTATATTGTATAACATTTTCACTTCGGACCTCCCTGATTTGCCTCAGGGTTGCCACAAATCTTTGTTCGCTGATGACACAGGCATTTCCGCTAAAGGAAGAAGTCTTCGTGTTATTTGCAGCAGACTGCAGAAAAGTTTAGATATTTTCTCTTCTTATTTACAAAAATGGAAGATTTCTCCCAACGCTTCCAAAACTCAACTTATAATATTTCCACATAAGCCCAGGGCTTCCTTTTTGAAACCTAGTAGTAGTCACATAGTCACTATGAACGGAGTTCCAATTTCCTGGTCAAACCAAGTGAAATATCTTGGATTAATACTTGACCATAAATTAACTTTTAAAGATCACATTGAGGGCATTCAAGCCAAATGTAACAAATATATAAAATGTTTGTATCCTCTTATTAACAGGAAATCCAAGCTTTGCCTGACGAATAAACTTCTAATATTTAAACAAGTTTTTAGACCGGCCATGCTTTACGCTGTGCCAATATGGTCTAGTTGTTGCACTACCAGGAAAAAAGCACTTCAAAGGATTCAGAACAAAGTTCTGAAGATGATTTTGAAGTTGCCTCCCTGGTACAGTACTACCGAATTACATAGAATTTCGAATGTTGAGACTTTAGCACAAATGTCCAACAAAATAATTAATAATTTCCGGCAAAAATCGTTACAATCCTCAATTGCAACGATTAATTCCCTTTATACTTAGATAAGATTTAGTTTTAGTTATTTAGTTTTAAGCTATCAATTGTTATACTGACATGCAGGTTTAAAAAAACCTGTTTAAAATACTGAATTGCCAAGACAGGAACAATGTAAAAACACTTAGATATATATCATAACAATTAAGGCTGGTAAGTTACTGTAGTAACTGGAGCACCTAGGTTAAAAATGAAATGTAATTTATTTTGAATTTGGAACAAATAAAGAGTTAAAAAAAAAGAGAGCTTTCGATGCCAAAACCAATGCATGAATTTGTATATTGTGTGGCAAGCACAATGATACTCTATGCCCAGGGAAGTCGAGCAAATTACCAACCCGAAAGATTCCCTCGATCGGACCGGGAATCGAACCCGCTGCCTCCGGCTTGGTAATACCGTGCCTTTACTGACTAGGCTATGAGACCCCTTCTAGAAGTGCTCCGACCGAATCAATTTTTATCTTCATCCGATAGGCTGAAGTGATTTCAATGGCGTTTCAATGCATTAGGCCTAATTTAGAATCTGTAGGCCGAGTTTGGGGTCAAGCAGCAGTGTTAGATTTTTAACAATATATCAACAATTTGTTCTCTTTAGCAAATCTTATGGTACGTACGGAAAGGTAAATAAATTTAGAATGCATTTGCGTTAAACACGCACCAAGTTAAGGTCGGCTTGTGCTTGGTTGTTCCAACATTAGATCTAAGACCTATATCTATCATTTTCCGGGATGCTTTCATGGACTGACTGTGTTGGTGTTAGATTAGATTAGATTATATATAACGGAAATAAGCACTTATGCCGAAATAGTGCTGTACCCTACTTAAGAAAACCATAAAAATCAACCGTTCGCTTTTTGTAGAAATCATTTTTTTGTTTCATGATAAGATAGAAAACAAATGTAATTTTTTTAAGAATCTGGGGGAAAAACATATTTTCTAAGATTTCAATACCTTTTTCGAGCTGTTTGCATACACAGCCTTATGAATAAGTTCAAACAAACTAAAAGCGGTCTTTATTTATTTAGACATTTATTTTCCCAAATTCAGGTGTAGACAAGCTAATCAGGAAGTCTAATAAGTCAATTTCAGATTACAGGATTGAATTTTAAGTCCTTTTAGATTGAAAACTGGTGGATAAAATTGGGCATAGAGTATCATTAAGCTTGCCACACAATATACAAATGAAAAAAGCAGTGTAATTAAGATAACCAACCCTTTAACAACTGTAATAGTGTTTAGAGCAGGTGGATCGATGATGTTCGCTTGAAATAGTCACGGAGAAAAATAATTACAAGAAATCTCTCTGGATTTTTTTTTTGATTCCCGGTAGAAAAGCTCAACAGCATCAAATTATCAAATGCGAATTTGAGGATCATGCAGATGATTTTTAATCATTATTTAATTTTACCAAAATACAAATAGCCAAAATGCATCTGCTCAATCTTAGTGCCACTTAGCCACAACCAAGGCATCTAGTTCATTGCCACAAGCAGCATCACGCCGTAAGCTGTAAAAGGTCAATCTTTTAATAAAGTTGCTCAACAGCACGTGCTTCTTGTAACAACAAGAAAATCTTACTAAACATGTCCCCTTATGTACCATTTTCTACAACTTTTTTTTTCTCCCTTCAAAGCCCTCCTGCTCAAACTCATCGACGATCGGTCGTCGCTTGGCGTAGTCCACGATTTTGTCACTAACCAGACAAAACTGGAAGCTAGCTAATTAAGAAAAATCGGATCACAAAAAATATATCAAGCACTTTGTCACTTGCCGTTGCTGCTTTTCGACGACGAAAGGTCGGCCGGGCATGAAATTGATGTACCTAACCGTAACCGATCGGTAGTGTAGGTACCCGGTTTGAAGCTCGTGCTGGTCTTACCGTGTTACAAGTGCAACAACTCAAAATTGATCTAAAACTGAATCGGGCGCGATTCAGAAGCGCACGCGAATAAATCGTGATGATCCGAAACTTAGAGAAAAAAAAAGTATGGATGAAAAACAACCAAAGGGAAAGAGCTTTCCAGCACAAAACAAGCAATTACCTTGGGTTTTGAATTACATAAGTTGCCGTACTGGATCGTATGGCTACGGGTTTTTCATGATTGTCTAAATCGTTTTTAATTTGATTAATAACGAACTTGATGAATGGGCTTCGTCGCATTTGAGCTTTTTCAATGCTCGTTGCAGTCGTTGTCTATGCTCTACTCGGCGTGGAATTTTTTTTATGTAATGATTGAAAGTTTATTACACGGATCAGGCCCTCAGATAAGCATGGGTTAAACAACAGGTGAAGCAATCAATATTGTTTATTTTTGCCTGCTTCCCTTTTTAGGCTAGTCGGCACTACTTCGGAAGGGGCATTTTGACATCATGGTTCGATTGTTGGCTGTACTTTTAGTAGATCTTACAAAACTCCCGCGCTTTAATCATTGTTTCTTTTGTACTCCTTTAGTAAGGGCCTAATCCCGTTTAATTGCAGCACTCAACTGGTTCAATTAACGGTTTTTGAAACATTGTTTCAAGATGGTGCAGAGCTACGTTACTTTGTAGAAGCAATCGCCATAAACGCAGTTAGACACTTGATGGGTCTGCACTTGAAGGGAACCATCATGCACGCTTTGATTGAAAGAGGAAGTTGTAAAAGATTTGAGCACGTTCCATGTTGGATGCTGCACGCGACTACTTCGACGACCCGCACGTGACTAAGGATTATCTGAGCTGTGAGCAGTTTTGATTTCCGCAGCAACAACGGTCCAGAACAAGTGCACTTCGTTAAGAAGGCTAATCTTGGTGAGCCATCTATTCTAGCTGAAGTGGGTTCATCAGAGGCGTAGCTAGTTCAAACTGCTTCGACAGAGATCACTTTCAGCAGCTCCTCGCTACGGTGACGCTGCACTGCGCAGAATTTTTAATTGATTTTGCCATACATTTCAACGAGGGGAACGTTATGTTAATCATCACATATTTTCATATGTCCCGAAAGGGCGGAGTGTGACTGTCGACTACTGGGCGAGTGAGATGGAAAGCAAACAATCATTTATCATACTCAAGCCTCTGAGGGTGAAGGAAAAGCCCTGGCAGAATTGAGGCCGTCCTTCTCCGCTGAGGACTTGAGGAGACACAGCCGCAGCCGAACGAGTTGTTTACAATCTTAAATGCTATAGATTACCCGCCTGTCAGACGCTTATCCCGTAATTATTTTGCACTCTCGAACCATGGATGGGTCGCGTCGCGTAGGGAAAGAGAAATTGAATCCTTTTGTAGTCGATTTGTACGACCTTCTCCATCTCGCGCGGAATCGAACATCGACGCATCGTGTCATGTTTGACTTTTGCAAGCAAAATCAACAAAGGTGCAAAGGGCGCTATCAATTCTCGTTCCGCGAACGCGTCCTCATCCCGACGGTGATCCGTGTGTGTGTCCTCTATGGATTCAGTCCTCAACGCGTGAAATACGTTGATGAAGAGTTTCAATTTCATGATGGTGAAATTCGAATAAATTTGGATAATGTGTTTCAGGGAGATATGCACCACTACTGCTTGAAGTCAACCCTTACCATAAAAATGCATACAAGCTCTTTTGCATACCATCCTCCGTAACATCCAAGTCTACTTTGTGCTGAACTGCCCTCGAAAACGACTTGCAAAATTCAACACCACACTGCGAGAGGAGAAAATCGAAAAGGATCTCCCAAAACAACCACAACCCAACATAATGCATATGAATATCGCGCATACCTTCCGCCCCATGCCTGCCGTTGCGCTTGCTGCTATCCACCCGACACAATCGACAACATATTGATTACAGGTTACAGGTGATTATTCAATAACTGATTTATACCGAAGATAACGACGATGAAATCTCCAGTGCACCGGGAGAATTGCATACGACGGCAATGGGAGAAAACAGCGCTTGGTCGAATACTGGGTGAAAAGCGAACCCAATCGAATGATAAATGCGCTGCGAGTGAAAATGTACACATAAACGCACAGGACTAGGGCTCGTTTTTTTTAATTTTTGGGGGATATTTTTCGCTTCTCTTTTTTATGCATACCTGTTCACATCTGGGGTAGTGTATTTCCCAACCCATTCAATGAACACTGTGGGAAAAATCGAATTTGTATCAGCAAATGAGCAAAAGATTAATATTATACCTTGCTAAATAATCGAGAAAATGAAAACCAGGTAGAAAAATTGCATAAGACCACAGCATAAATCTAGATTTATTTTTGGTTAACTTTAAATTCGGGAGACATCATGAATTAGGACGAGTCAATTTGAGAAATCTTACAATCTAAGTTTGAAGACGATATGGTAAAAACTCCAAATATCTTTCAGTACAACTCCAGATGCCAAATGCTGCTATTTTTTTGTATGGGAATTTCGTTTCGAACGAAATACAGAATAGGGGCAGGCATGGAAAATCATTTACATTCATTTGCCTCTAACTTTTTTCATCAACAGCATTCCACAAAATAATGTATAGAGCTTTTGTGGGTTTTGTTATTAACTACAACTTTTGTCTGTAATTAAAATCTGTATCTCTTATGCATCACGAACTAGAGCGAGCAGAACTTGCTACTGTTTTTCAGTGAATGTAAAATAAATTCACTGAAAAACAGTAGCAAGTTCTGCTCACTCTATTTCGTGGTGCATAAGAGCTACGGATTTGAGTTATGGTCAAAAGTTGTAGCTAATAACAAAGCCTACAAAAACTCCATACATCATTTTGCGGAATTCTGTTGATGAAAAAAGTTAGGGACAAAATGAATGCACGAAATGAATGCAAATGATTTTCCATGCCTGAATAGGGGTGAATCGAAGTTTTGGAATCTACTAGAAAACTCATACGGGTGGGTCTGGAAATCTTAAAGAACTTCAGCTCAGTGTTGCTAAATCTCATAATATTTCAAGCAAGCTGCTTGACTCCGGACTTTGAACGCCATACAGAGGATATATTCCAGGATTTATTGATAAAATGTATTCTGTGGTCAAATATGTAATTTTCAAAATGGCCATGTTTCGGTACAAATTCAAATCGCTCCGTACTAAGTACCAATGCAACCTGTACCCTGCCTATCGACCCATCAACTCATGAACCGGTGACCAACGACTTTACTACCCTTTCGAAGCAAGAAGTGATAAGAGATTCTATGCCTCAGAAAATCCCGGCGACGCCGACTGGGATTGAACCCAGGCCCATTGGAAATTCGAATCTTTGTCTATAGTGATCAAATATAAAGAGTTTCATAAAAATCGGAGAATGCCACGGCTGATCAAATCGTCAGTTGGTGTGGAAGTGCGCTTTCCTTTTCTACTCTTCATACATATCGCTTGAAAAACAAACATTCGATCCGCCTAGTATCATCTCGGTTTTTACCCATCATTTTCTTGTACTGTAATCATGGATGGCACAAGGGTTGAGTGGTCTGCCGAAGTAACCTATCTCGGGATGGTGTTCGATGAAAAGCTCCTCTTCCGTTCGCATGTAGAGAAAACTGTAGTCAAGTGTTCTGCCTTGGTTAGGTGTCTGTATCCGCTGATTTGCCACAGATCCCGCCTCTCCAGGGTGAACAAACTGGCTGTCTGCAAACAAATCATAGCACCTGCGATCCTCTACGCAGCTCCGATGTGGAAATCATGTGCACAGACTCACAGAAACAAAATCCAGGTCGCTAAGAATAGAGTGCTGATAATGGTACTTGATCGTCCTTTCGAAACAAGAATTTCCGATCTCAATCTAGAGGCGAACGTTCCTAAACTAGATTTCAAAATTTCTGACATTAAGACTAGGTTTGTGCAACAATGCAATACATCATAACATGCTTTGATAAGCAATTTGTATACAGTAGGTTAAGTGTATATAGTAGTTGTAGGTTAGTTAAAGTTGTAAATAGTATAAATAAAACAGCAAAAAGGTTATCTTCCATTTAATTCCACTTAATTAATTTTGGTATCCATGACAGATACGTATTTCGACTACAATGTGCAGTCTTCATCAGTGTCATTCCCACTAAAGAACTATTCAAAATCTAACCCCCTTAAGTACTCATCCCCTAGGTATAAAAGTCAAGATCACAGGTATAAAAATGAAACTACAATGTGTTGAATCGGAACCTACCTAACTAATTAAAACCAAAGATTTAAGTAAACTAAAGGAGTAAAATCTATTCAACTCTCTAATAAGGAAAATCCCAAAGGCTTGGTAGCCATCATAATGAAGTAATGAAATTGGGTTGTTAGAGGAATGCTTCAATAAAACAGCAAAAAGGTTATCTTCCATTTAATTCCACTTAATTAATTTTGGTATCCATGACAGATACGTTATAAGTATAGACTTTTATACCTAGGGGATGAGTACTTAAGGGGGTTAGATTTTGAATAGTTCTTTAGTGGGAATGACACTGATGAAGACTGCACATTGTAGTCGAAATACGTATCTGTCATGGATACTAAAATTAATTAAGTGGAATTAAATGGAAGATAACCTTTTTGCTGTTTTATTGAAGCATTCCTCTAACAACCCAATTTCATTACTTCAATGTAAATAGTAGTTTTAAGTAGCCTCCTTTTCAAATTTATATCAAACCAATCCCACAAAGGTGGTCATTTAACAAGCCTGATAAGACTAGGAACTGTAACTAATAATAATTGAAATTTCAAAAGAACTAAAGTTGAAAAGACGCATCTGTGTCACTTAATAAGTAAACCACACAAATTCAAGAAATATAGATCATTTAAAGTATCATTCATTTTAAAGAGCTTTAAGCTTCAACATAGACTTTCATAGACTTAACATAGATTTTTTTAATCAAGATTTAAAGCATAATAATAATTTCACTTTTGACACTAAACTAACAAAGTGACAGCTCCCTATCACACATAATAATTCGCACCAAAGGTTGCTAAGATAATCAAAAAATTCAAATTTGAGAGAGGAAATTCACTCTGACGAACTCAATCTCTCAACATGCCCTGTATTTTGATGACACTCTATTTGTGATTTCCCTCTCACGGACTACAAAATAGAATACCTAACACTGCAAAACATGTCTGGTACCTCTATATATGCATTTAAACTAACATCCGAGGTCCTTTTTTTTAAATATTCTGCACAAACTATACTTTCTGCCTATACTTAGAAAGCAATGTATGTGTCCAGAATATGTATAAAAGAGGGACTTCGGATATTAATCTAACTGCATATATAGAGGTACTATACATGATTTGACCACACTGCCCTCTGTTAACAATTAACGGAACTATGCGTATGCGTAATTTCTAATCGATGTTGCAATTAAGACCAGCTTACTGCTAAAGAAAAATTAACGCAGAAGTATGGTAACATGTTTATTTGTTTGTTATGGGCAATGATTCACATTTTTGTAAAAAGTCGGCCAGTTTAGATCTTGATAAATTTGCAAAATTAATCTTTGAAACTTTCAAAAACATATAGCACGAAAACGGAATTTCTGATCGAGATGACTTCTGAGACAAAATTGTCTCAAAGTCTTTCTGGGAAAAAGAATTTTTTTTTTTTAATTATGTATGGTGTGGTGCCCTCGTTTTTACCTAGATACTATTTGAATTTCTTTCTACAACAGCTTGTTGGGTTATATTAATTTTTTATTTGAAATGGAGCTAGTTTTGGGTTGTTGGGTACAATTTTATTAACTCGTAAGAGCTTTTTGGTGTTGTTTTTTTTTATAAAAAAAATTCTCACATGAAAGAACGGAAATTTGATATAATGTTCTAAACCATCCAAACTATCCTGGAGTGCTTATTTTTGACAAAATAGCTTAATCGTCAGGGTACGGGTATTACCTATAGAAAATGTACCAACATATTCTTAAATTCTAGATTTATTATTCAAGATTCCATCAGATTCGATTAGCTGGAGTACTTTTGAATACTTCCTGATCAGCGTCTCTGCAGTCTTGGAAGAATATGTGATTGACGTAATTTGTACTTTCTATCAGTTGGAGATCTTCAGAGCATGATTGTAAAAATATCCAAGGAACTTTACTAATATCATCGTCTATCTGGAGAATTTTTGAATATTTCCGGCTGTCTAGGAAGGATGTATGAAAGAATATCCTGTAACTTATGTAACGTTTCCTGAACATCTACAAAACCAGGGATCGGGTGCTACTCAAATTTCTGTGAGTAAAACACACGGTGTTAGAAGACAGCACATTCATTTCGAAAGAGACGTGAAAGTGAATTTTGAAACGTGCAGTTTCATTCTGTTTCGATGGAAAGCGGCCGCTCCAACGGTGTAAGTATCTGTTTCTCTCTCTCTCTATCCCTCTTTTGCTTTTTCTGATAGTGTTCTTTTTCTATAGCTGTAGCCGAGGGGGGTGACACATCTAAATCGCAAGTTTAGATGCTCAACAAATCTCAGACTAGCGAATCAATCTTCGAAAAATCTTTTTTCATTTGTCGCATCTACTTGCATCGCGCATCATTTGTTTGCAGGAGATCTTCAGAATCGTCATCAATCTTCTTTCTATCTACTCAGCGTGCGCGCAACTAGCCACAGCAAAACACGATCTTTTCTGCATCGTAGATAGAGTCGTCCCCCTCGGCTGTAGCGCTGTAATACAGGTAGATAGGGTAGGTACCTACTGGTACTCTCTCGTGCAAGATTTTTTTTATCTAGTGCGTTTATTTGGAAGGCTCAATCGCGTTTGCTTTACGGAGCCAAAAATTAATTGTTTATTATTTGTAATAAATTTCACTTATGCCTGGTAGGAGTAGGGCCGAATACTCACGGCTTACCGCAGGTTAGAGGGGTACATTGTCGAAGGATAGGATCAGGAGATGAGCTTGGGTGAGCTTTCGTTGTCTCATCAGAGCGCTGTCATCAGTATGGACGGTAGTGCGGTTCTAGATTCGTCTGGAATTCGACCGGCGACGTGGGTGACGATGAGACAAGACAAACAAAAATTATTAAAAAAAAAGACAAAAGACAAAGGACTTGAAAAAAAAACAAGATTGTTCTGCATTACTTTTTTATTACCTTAGGACCGATTTCTTTACCTGTGTTGATACTTTAAACCAGTGATCGCATAATCATTAACAACTTGATCTTTTGACGCAGGACTACGTCTTTGATTTCTATATGGGGGTACACTTTGTGAAAACCGAAAATGGAACATGTAACAAATTAAGAAAGATTTTGAACGTTAATAACTCAGCTACCCCTGGTCCAATTTCAATAATTTTATCACCAATCGATCAGAAATATGGCTACGCATTGATAACAATGCTTCCGAATGTTGATTTTCAACAAGAAACTATTGAAAAACTGGTAAATGTTCAGCATTGTCCAAAAGCGTCGAATTAACCAACAAATCCACCAATTACCTACATGCATATGCTGCTTCCCCAGTACAGTCGTCAGAGAGTAGTAAGTAGACGAAACAAGTCGAAGTGGCATTCGCCTCCGATCCTCGGGCGCGTGTGAATAGGGAGGATGGAATTGCGTAATATTTTACACACTCATCACCATGTTCAGAACCAAACGCAAATTCTTCGAGATAACCACCATCCGTCGTCTGGCTCGCCGTGGCGGTGTCTGACGTATCTCCGGTTTGATTTACGAGGTGTGCTGAAGGTGTTCCTGAAAAATGAGATCTGTGATGCTGTCACCTACACTAAACACGCCAAGCGTAAGCGGCCATGGATGTCATCTACGTTTTTGAAGTGACAGAGACGCACTCTGTTTGGTTTCAGAGGTTAAATCATCACCAACATTGGAAACAAAACGGCTCTTTTCAGGACCACCAAGCTTATTACAGTAAAGAGTAGGAATAGAATTCATCTGCCTGTTTGTCCATATTCAGAACCACCGACCACACAAAATGCTCATGTGATCAAACTGGAAGCAGGGATACAAATTGTTTTGATCAACCTTGATCAACTTTGAATCGCCACGGCCGGATATTTTCGTTGGAAGAAGCAACAATCTAGCATCTAATTCGACGAAGACGGCAGGAAACATTTCTGGATCAACAATAGAATAGGGCCCATCAGCATTTGTAAACAAACCGTTCCAAAGCCTCACAAATCGAAGGCCGCTCACACAAACCAACACCAAGTAGAAGTTTCCCCTATCCGATGATGGTGTTGGTTTGTGTGGGTGGCCTTCGCTTTGTGAGTAAAGGGCTTTGGAACGGTTTGTTTACAAATGCTGATGGGCTCTTTTCTATTGTTGATCCAGATTTGTGAAGCCGAGTTATTTACGAAAGAGAGTCGATCAATGTAGATAGGACCTATTGAAAAGTGACGCGAGATTTGTTTTCCGTACTGAGCTCCAATGCTACCGACGCCAGGGAGGCAGCTCCCAGAGATGTTATGCCTTAGAACATGCCGGTGGCGCCGACTGAGATTGGACCCAGGCCTGCTGGGGTGAGAGGTAATTACGCTAACCACCGGCGCCGATATCTATCACGGCGAATGAGAACGACCCAAATTTGAGTTTAGTTCACTCATAATCGCCAAAAGTGTAGGAACTCAACGACACAAACCAAACTTGGAAGCAGGGGTGCAAGTGATTTTGATTGATTCATGGTGGCCAGCAAACCGGGAAATCCGGGAATACCGGGAAATATCCGGGAATTTGGAAAGTAACCGGGAAAACCGGGAAAAACCCGTGAATTCTGCAAGAAAACCGGGAAAATAAATTAACCATATCATAGGAACAAATTTTTACATCAGAATTTCAGAATAAACCATTAACACAGAGTGATCCTTTAGCAAATGAATGTCTTGCTCTATTTGTTGCATAATTTTCTTCAGTATACCGTCTTATTGTTTTTAGAATTTAATCACTCAGCAATATTGCAAATTGATTTTTGTCGTTTCAATTTCAGATGTAAAGTGCATGGTCCTCTAAAGAAAATATTGAAGATGCTGGAGTTTGGAAACAAATATTTGTAAAAACCAAAACTGAATTATTCTTTTCCGGGGTTTTAATTTTTCGTTGTTCGAAATTCTCATGATGAATTCCAGAATTAACTTGGAATTCTGCTCTGAATTATCTTGAAATTGTTCTGAAATAAACCAGAAAACACTCCGCGTAATAATTACCGTTGAATTCTTTTAGGAATTTTCTTCCAACCCCTTCTAAGAATTTATTGGAATCCTTCATATAATTCCCGTTCCCGCCTATCCGGAGACTTTGATTCCTTCAAAAATCTTTTCAAACATTTCTTTTAACTCTATTCAAAACAAAGAAATCTTTCGAAAATTAATTTATAAACCCCTTGGAGTATTTTAAAGAATTTCTTTCTAATTATCAGCAAATTTTTTGGAATCAATTTTGTTTGGGTTATGTGATGAATCATTCGCACTAGAACTCTGTTTCTTGTTGAATTCCGATCATAATTCTCTTGGAATTCTTCTTAAAATTCATCTGTCATGTTCCTCACAATGCCCATACAAATCTCATCAGAACCACGTAGGAACTTTCTGCAATGTTTTATTTTTATTTTCACAATTCTTTTTTAAATCTACTAAAATTACCTAACAGTTTAATTTAGAACTTGCATTCTTCTCCAAAGAAATCCTTCCAAATTCATCTAACAATTTCTATGGATTTCATAAATAATTCTAAGAATAATTCTGGAAATCTGCTCTTCTCCTTCGAAAACTGTGTGGGAATCCTTCTCAATATTTGTTTTTAATCAACACTTTTAATTCTTTTAAATTTTACTAAAAATTCCAGGGTTTGTCCGCCAGATTCTACACATTGCTATGTAATTTGTTATTACCCTTAAAATGCTTCCAAGTCTCAGAGCGTGACAATTATGACTCCACGACTCATAAGTATGATGTTTTTTTATAAATCTGTGATCTTGAAAAAAAATTCAAAATTTCACGTTTTAATTATTGTTTCTCCAAATCTTGCATCACGAAGCATGTTATTAATCACAAATTTTGAAGAAAAGTTCTAGTTACAGACTCAACACAAATTTCAAAGCTCCAGAATCTTGGGAATCTTCTTAAATCACATTTTTTTTATCCTATCAGTAAATTTTGTTTTTTTGTTGCATATTAACAACCGGGAATTTTTAAGATTTGAACCGGAAAAACCGGGAAAAAACCGAGATTTTCAAAATGAAAATTCACTGGCCACCCTGATTGATTCTCGTAATCAACTTTCTTTTTGAAAAAGATTACTACAAATTTGGATCGCCTACAATTCAAAACCGGAAAAAGTTGAGATAATAGATATTTCAGGCATAACATTTGATAATGGCACAAAAACATTTGTAAACAAACCTTCTTAGGCCCTTTACACGCGAACCAAAGTACGCCGCATGGATTGACCAACTTTCATGTACCTCGGGGGTTTCTTTACTTAAAGACAGTTTGGGTGCCTACATTCCTTAAGGCTTCCATTTTAAAATGTTTTATCGGGAAAAAATTAAATCACTTTTTACATAGTGAGCCTTTTTGTAGTATTTGGATGGAAAAATATGATAAAACCAAATAATTAATGTTTTCCTCATTAGAATATTTTCAAACCAATCAATTATGGAATGTTAGCACCCATACTAACTTTTTGTGATGAAAAAACGGGATGCATGAAAGTTGCTGAGTCCGCCACTTCAGATATGTGTGCAGGTGAAGTAAACAGCAGGACCTCAGATAGCCTATTCGTTTTAGGTGAAATTGTGTCAACCTACTTTAATTTAATTTCTGATGTAGTTCTGTATGCAAAACCACAGTTTGACAGCTTTAAAACCGTCCCAACTTTCGAATGGCATTTGGTAGATGGATTGATTTATCTGCTATTTTAATAACTGCACTCGCAAAAAAATCCGCTCCCCTATTCGTGAACGTCCACAAAGTACATTCGTGTAGTCCACAAAGTACATTTCCTTCTACGCGCGGACCGTGAACTATAGTTCATGGCTGCCGTTCACGAATATGGAAACGGTTTTTTTTTTCGAGCAATGGCATAAACAATAGACATAACAAGAATTAAATGAGCATGTTATGCGCGAGTAACACCCTGTGCAGTCCAACTGCTCTCACCCAAGTATGAAATCTCTCTCTCTCCTTTGTCTCTTTCTCCTGAAAAAGATAAGAGACACGGTCTCGTATTTGAGAGCAGTACAAGTAGGGGAGAACGGTACATGACGCAGCCCCGGGGTAGGACGCACTTTTTCAGTTTATTTTGAGTTTTTCTTGGAATTTTCAATCCAATTCTAGGATTTATCATGCAGGATTTTGAGTTCAGATGCTATGCTAGAAGTGCTGCTTGATAAGACAAGAAAACAGTTACGTAAAAGCCATGAAAACACAAATGAAAGTCAGCTGGAGCGTTCTACCCAGGGGGTGAGTTGTGAACCATTGTCCCCTATGTTTTGCCCCACTCTGAGTTTCTAGCCCATCCCTGTACAAAACCCCCTAAAAGCTTACAAAATTTACTTAGCTTCTACGAAGTTCCCTGAATTTATTCCAAATCCCATATTTTTTTTTCCATCGATCTTAATTCTTCGAAGATCTCTGAACATCTTTGAACTTCTGAAAAGGCCCCCTAACAAATAGTCTTGAGCATCTGGAAAGTTCATTGAAATTTAACGAAGTTCTGAAAAAAAATCAAGAAGTTCATTGAGCTTTCACTTCTGACCAACTGAAACGAAGTTCCCTAAACTGAAGCGAAGATCCCTGAAGTTCATAGAAGTTTTCTGAACCATTTTTATATCTTCTACCAAATTCCATGCACTTATATGAAGTTTAATGCAGCTCCCCAAAATGCCACGAAATTCCCAAAACTTATACAAAGTTTGCTGCACTTCTACGTTTCTCGTTGATTTTCAGAGAAGTTCTGCGTATGGAATTTCTCGAACGCAATTCCCTGAAAAATTCCAGGCTCATGGCTTCAAGAAAGTGTCCTGAAATTTAATGGAGATGCCCGAACAATAATTAGGTTCCCTAAAATTAAATAATGATTAACTTCTACGAAGATCCCCAAACTTAAATAGAGTTCACACTTCTACGCAGTTTTTCAGATTTTTTTTCCAAAACTCCTTGAGTTTCTACAATTTTTTCAGAAGCTCTATGAAATTCCGAGAATTTCTACTAAGTTTCGTTAATTTCTACGATGATCTCTGAACTTCTTAGATGTCCTTCAAGTTATACGTAGGTCCTTGTGGTAAATCCCTGATGATGCCAATTTATACGTTATGCACGCATAGGTTGACGACGTGTTCGGGGTATGATCCAAACCATTTGTGGAATAGTTATACCATTTGGGTGATCTACCATTTATTATATTTGTTAATTAGGGTTCACACTTCTACGCAGTTTTCCGGACTTTTCCAAAGCTCCCTGAGATTCTATGAATTTTTCTGAACCTCTTTAATTAATTTTTACGACGTTCCCTAAACTTCTTAGAAGTCCTTGAAGATTTACGAAGTTCCCTGAGATTGAAGAAAAACCCCAGAACTCTTGGCCAATTGGTAGACCCTGAAGACGTCTTAGTATGCTTTCGAATAAATAGCGATTTAATATTATTTCCCGGCACCCTAACTCAATTCAAGAAAATAGCTCTAAATCAGCCAATTTAAGAGATACAAAAAAGTTATTTTCAACAAAGTTGCTTTAAATAAGCTCAGCTATAACTTTGCCGAAGAAGGTATACCTTAATTTATTCAAACAAAAAAGTTAGATTTTTTATTTTAATGATAATAGGAACCACCCTAGAATTAATTGTCATAAAAATGAGGGACTAACTATAAGGAACAACTTTGTAGAAGAGACTTTTAGTCTAAAGTTTCAGATTCAGGCTCAAAACATATCATTCCACCTAAATCTGCATTCTGGACCACTGGCTGACAGCAATGGCTTTAGAAGTCGATTTATCGCAAATAAAAGCCCACCCCTCCAAATTACCAATGCTAGCTGGGACAGGAAACATTCCTCTACCTGCTGGTGTCATTCATTTTCATGAGTGAGCTTTCATTCGCGAGAAATCGTAGACGAAAGTCATTGTTTACAAATGCAATTACGCCCCTTTGCAATGTTGGTACTGCATTCTTTTACTCCGGACTAATGATCCAGTTCGATTCAATGTTTCTACTTCTAGAAATAATACATAATGACTTTTCTACTTTTTCCATAATAAAGGGTGATACGGTCAAAATTTGGTCAAGGGAAAACGCGTGTAAATCGGTGAAATCGTTTATTTAAAAAATCAAATTAAATTTCTTTTTCAAGTTCAATTAGTATAAAATTCAGGAAAAATATTCAGTTAGGCTTCCGCTTTTCCAAATCCGAATTGCCGGGCCTTACGCTTGACCTCTGCCATCAGATTTTGTACAGCCACCTTGTCCACCTTCTTCGCCGCAGAAAGCCAGTTTGCCTTGAACTGCTGCTCGCCCTTAGCAGTTTTTTTGGTCTTCTTTAGGTTCCGCTTGACAATAGCCCAGTATTTCTCAATTGGGCGGAGCTCTGGCGTGTTGGGAGGGTTCTTGTCCTTGGGAACCACCTGCACGTTGTTGGCGGCGTACCACTCCATGGCCTTTTTACCGTAATGGCAAGATGCCAAATCCGGCCAAAACAGTACGGAACAACCGTGTTTCTTCAGGAAAGGCAGCAGACGTTTATTCAAACACTCTTTCACGTAAATTTCTTGGTTGACAGTTCCGGAAGCTATGAAAATGCTGCTTTTCAAGCCACAGGTACAGATGGCTTGCCAAACCAGATATTTCTTTGCGAACTTTGACAGTTTCATGTGCTTGAAAACATCTGCTACCTTTCCCCTTCCTTTTGCCGTATAAAACTCCTGTCCCGGAAGCTGCTTGTAGTCAGCATCGTCGTGTACAGCCTTCGGGATCGCGCTTTGGCCGTCGTATTTTGTTTATCATCGCGATTTGGAGTCACTACCTTCTTGTAAGTCGATAGTCCGGCTCGTTTTTTGGCTCGATGCACGGTTGTAGACGATACACCCAGATTATTTGCGGCATCTCGGAGAGAGAGGTTAGGGTTTCGCTTGAAACTACCGGCAACTCTCTTTGTCGTCTCAGCGGCTTCCGGTTTTCGATTTCCCCCCGATCCAGACTTCCTGGCTGTCGACAAACGTTCCCCAAACACTTTAATTACATTTGTAACGGTTGATTTGGCAACTTTTAGCGATTTTGCCAACTTTGCGTGCGAGTAGCTCGGATTTTCGCGATGCGCGAGCAAAATTTTGATACGCTGCTCTTCTTGCTTGAACGGCATTTTGACAACTCAAGAGTGAATTCCAAAATCAAAATAGGAGCAACATTCTACACACACACACCTTCAAAATGAGGGGTGTTCAGGTTTTTTAAATGCAAAATTGAAAGAAATACGTCAAGTTGATATTGACCAAATTTTGACCGTATCACCCTTTATGTTGTATTAGGGATCGTCCATTAATTATGTCACACTTTTAGGGGGAAGGGGGTTTTGGAAACTGTGACAAGCCAAACAAAAAAAATAAGGTCTATACAAAAAATGTGACAATGTGCCATCATTAATGGACCTTCCCTTAGGAGTCATCTAATGATTTATAAAAATGCTGAATGAATGAAAAAAACATGTTTCCAGAGGCTTAGAGATTAGAGCAGTACAGTACATTTCACATGGTAAAATGACATAATTTTAGTAAGCCTAAAGGTATAGCATTTAAGATAAGAATTCCCTAAGCCATTAACATTATTTATGCTAAATAATTAGATAGACTGCAAAGCATCAACTTGCAAGCCAATAAACTTTCACAACTCAGTGCCCGAAAAAGATGACAAGTTCCTACATTAAAAGATTTACGAAACAACACGCGAATTTTCTTATACCACACACATTAAATCATGGAGGAATCCAAAAAGAAACATTTTTATTTCACAGTGCCCACATCCGCGCAGGATTTATATTTTCAAGACAGTACTTGACCGTTACGTGTGCAAATTTATTATGTTTACGCTTGGTTCGAGCCACAGCGAGACCGCCACCAGTTCACCGATACCTACCAATAAAGCAGCGCGAGACGAGGAGGGACGAAAAAATGTACCGCTCTCATCACCATCCACCGCGCTTCGATCATGCGGTTTGTCCCTGCACTGCTCATAACCGTATCATTTTGTAGCCGTTTTGGAAATTGCAATTTATTAATATTTAAAACCAATTTATCATTGAAGAAATTTCTTAATTTTTATCTTGATGTCATAATTAATGTATCGTTTCGGATAATAAAATATTTCCCTTTGAGGGCTCGAACTGTACTTCGGTGTTGCGTCCTTCTTGTATCCGTGTGCGCCGACCGATTTCCCGGGGATATTGGGGAGAAATTTTTCAACATCTTCGATCGGATCTGACATTTCGGAACTGATTTAATTAAAAACGGATTTTTCTGAATTAAACCCGACGACGCCGCGTTCGGCGGTGCGGCCCAAGGGAAAAGACAACACTGGGAGCCTCCCACCAGAAAGCGTGGAACAAAAGGAACGATCGAACATATGTTGGGCTGGTCGGCTGGCTGCAAGTGGGAAAGCCCGAAAAGTGGGCTAAACGCAAGTTACGTTTTCGATTTTTCAAAATCTTATCTCGGCGGGGTTTGTTTGCAAAGAAGGATAGTCGTGAGATCTGCATCTAGGTGGGAAGGGGGGGTTGGAAGGCTTTCGCTTTCCTTGCCCTCCTGCTTTTTCTCGTCCACGCGGGACAATAATTGTGGTGCAATAAATTGTTGCAAGTATGACGAGATGCAACGAGATTTCAGTGCAGTTGTTATTGCTGCTTTGAAGTCGAAATTGCAGGGTAATATATGGGGCAATTATAGGTTTCTGATTTTTTTTGTTTTGTTAAATTGGAGCAATGATATGCGTGCGTGCGATCGGCTGCAAAAAAAAACTTCATGGGACCAAAGTTCAACATACGTGCTTGTCTAACATTGTTTCAACCAGCACTTCGCAGCGTATGACTCATTCAACTTCTTTCAGGGCACGAGAACAAACAATCTGTCAGCGGTCATCATCTAAATTGTGACTGACAAGTGGCTCTCAAGAACACTCGCGCGAGTTGATGGCTCTATGATCGAACCTCACGGGCAAGCGCACACTAAACTCATACACACACATTCGCTCACTTAGTCTTATGCTCGGTCGAAGTGGGAGTTCCCGTAGATCACCCTTCGCGTACAAATGAGTAGACTTGAGTATCCCCCAGGGGCACACAGGTTGGCGCATAAGTAACCCAATTACGGTGGTACAACCATCTTTGGATTCATATGCGCCCGCCGTGGATGTCTTTCTCCTAATGCTCTACTCAGGATGATGTAAGGCTCTCCGACACGGTTCTAATTTTGCTCCAGTTTCATGTTTTTTTTCCGTCAGCTCGTTTCTACTGCTTTGTATTGGAGATAAATTAGCCTCCGGATAGAATAATGTACCTTTATTGTTGTTTAATATGTTTTTCATTAAATAAAGTTTTATTATTACATGGCGCTGCTGACGGTTGGTTGGCCGTGGCGCAGGGCTCCTAACAACCCTCAAGTGAGTAATTATGATTCGCTCTGCTTTTCCATTCCGGTGGGTCGCCGCACCATGCTGTCATATTAACATCTACATCAGATCATTGGCCCAGCCGCAGTTCCAGCAGCGTTTACGGGAATTGAAAAACTCCCGTGTTTTCTATTTTGACAACTTGTTTCAACGATTTGCCTCCAATTGCTCCAACAATTGAACCGGCTGCTGCCGACCGACATGTTTGTTGCTGGTGGGGCTGTCAAAAATTTATTTGAATATGAAAATTATTGGGGGAAACTAGTCCTGAGTCGCGTAATTCAGCCGCTGGGCACGAGAGACCCCGCGTAGAATTGTGGCAATCGCAGCCACAATACCATTTGCTAGCGTTTATTTATTTTTATCTTCGGAATCAAATTAAGATAAAATTGCCCATAAAGTACCACACGACGGCGGCTGTGGCAGTGGCTGTGGAGCTGCAGCGCAAGCCAGGTGGTTCAGTTGTCGTTCATGTTGTTCGCAAACTGGTGTATGAACATGGAAACATGAGCCAGCAAGCGATAATATTTGTCGGCAAAATCCATTTGAGGCGGTATCGGAGTGTTTTTTTTTTCTTTCTATAGGTGGGTCATTCTCTATGAAGCTGCTGAACGGATAATAAATTCTCTTGATAATATACTAGCTCCAGGCTTGAAGAAACGATGTGATCTGATTGATTCTAATGAAACTCAAATCAACGAAAAGAATTTATAAAATACTAGCTGAGCGTGCCGGGCCTTGCTCAGGATTCAATATAAGCTTGAGTTTATGCACCGATTAAAAAAAAAACATACTATGTTGTACGTATCCCCCCCCCCCCCCCCCTCTCTTATCTAAGAGGCTACCCCTATGACACTCTCCTTATACCTCCACTTACCAAATTTGATTCCATTTGCTAGATTAGTTCTCGAGTTATGCAGAAATTTCTGTTTCATTTGTATTTGAGCCCCCCCCCCCCCCCTCCAGGGGGAGAGGAGAACCTTCCCCGGCCCCAAAAACCACTGTATACAAATTTTCACGCCGATCGGTCCAGTAGTTTCCGAGTCTATAAGCGTCAGACAGACAGACAAAAATTCATTTTGAAATAGGGTTATGGGATGTTTCGGCCTATCAAGGAAATAACTAATTTATTCAGCAATAATACAAAATAATAATGAAAAACTAATATCACATCTGCTGTGAAATTGTAATCCGTAATTGAATTGCCTATTTTTAGGACAAATTTAGTACGTTTATTGCTCTTTTTCAAAGAAAAAGTTTAGTGGAATTTTCTTAATTTTCGATTTCTAGGCGCCATGATCCTCGCCATGATCTTGCCGTATTATTGCACTAATGAAAATCAACACTGCGGTGGTCATCAAAAAACCTGATACTTTCATGAATTGAAAGGGCTCACCTTTTAGTAACATGGTAGCCTTTTAAATCAATATGACAGTTTTCACTTGTATAGTAGAGCTAACTTTAAGACCAGAAGGTCCCGAAGAAAAGTGCTCAACATTTTGGCTCAGTTCTGGTACTGTCTTCGGCCTCAAGCTAATCGATGCACCCCTCGAAACATAGGAAAATCAATGAACCCCTCATTTTATCTGTCAAACTTTCATATAGAATCAAAACAAATAGAGTGTAGTTCTAGAATTTCGACTAGAATGGGGTACGCTTAAAGATGTACTTGGGTTTGGGAGAATGGTTTCTTTACCTTTTCACCGAAGGCAAAACGGGTCGAAACGGTTTGTCAACTCGCGTCTACAAAGCTTTTGTAGCTCTTTACTCCTATGTGGAAATCCAATAAGCAAACGTCACTGGATGCCTGAAACATGGCGACTTTTTTCTTAATCGCTCGCTCTATCGAAAAATCCCATAGCCAAGTGTCAATCTTTGCGTGAAAATTCCATGTGCGTAAGCGAACAAGTACATGAAAAAAACGAAACTACACAACAGTTGAGTTATTTTATATTAATATTTAAAAATGCCTCTCATGTTAAGAAATCTCGTAAGAAATACAAAATAGCCTGTGAGTAAAAAATTCTACCATTTATAGGTAATAGGAATGTTTACATTCTTGATGCATGCAGCTGATCGAATCTTCTACACCCAACCGGGGGATGTAAGATTCGCTTACAATTATGTGGGATTCATCATCAGAGGATGTAAGTGGAGACCGCATGAACCGAGGATGCGATATACCTAGCTGCCGTCCAATGTAAGAAAATTGGAGACCGAAAAATGTTTAGTGTATTAGTGAGTGAAATGAATTATGTCGAAAAAAATTGGAAAAAGGTTGCCAACTGGACTCGAACCACGAACGGTGCGACTATCAGACCTGAGCTTTCTCCACTGCTCTCTCCATGCTTCTGAATATAGATATCCTAAAAGCAAACAAGAAGCGCTCATTTCCTCTCATACTCGGTTTCGTATGCTTTTTCTGCTGGAGAGATTCGAGGCAAGTGTGTGCGTCGTTCTACAATGTTATACATAAAAAGTATACTGGTATAGTCGAAAGCGTATAGAGAGAACACGAAATCAAAAAGACAAAAAGCCATTACATCGCCTGCAAGGTCAACTTCTAACATGCGCTGCGATGTTCATGAACAGAGGATGATAGGAAGTGGAACTAACATTCATTGTAATAAATTTTTGGTTTGCGTGTACACTTTTGCGATTATTAGTGAATTTTGAGTCGATCTCATCGGCCGTGCATTAAAATTCCGATTTAGGCCCTTCGGACTATTACTTCTAGAGCAACATATGAACCGAATGTAAATAATTACTTAACACGATTGTTCATGACGTCCACCCAACCCAAGTAACATTCCCAAAGCTTATTTGATTTCTTCTTGTTTTAAAGTTGATTTCGAAAAGAATTGGAAATATAACATGCACTTAAGGCGGTTTTGATTGAGTAATATTGGTTTTATGTAAGTTTCGGTTTTATAATATCTTAGAGAATCGCTTGGAGAACACAAATAAAACTTTGTTTTACTGCAGGGTAGCAGGGTTCCTTCCATTCATTTTGCCTAAAAAAATGTTTTATTAAATTACAGAATAATAAGATATTATAGTTATATTTTTTATGTGTAAGTAACAAGAAAAGATTGTAATGTTTGTGTTTGACGCATAAAACCTGTAATTTTAGCTTTGGCAGAGTCACAATGAGCGATTTTCTAATCGCCGCTTCGCGAAGAGTGAAGAGCGAAGAGTGGGTGAGATAAATGACAAAATCGCTTTTTGCGATGCTCGTGTAGCAAAATTGGCAGGTATTATGTGTCAAACACGTCTTTTCTTGTTGCTTACACAAACAAAATACTACTATAATATCTTATTATTCCATAATTTAATAAAACATTTTTTTTATCCAAAATGAATGGAAGGCACCCTGCTTGAGAGTATTCATGTTTATTACAACTCTTATGATGCACTTGAGGATGTTGTCTGACGATATGATTTATAATGGCAATAAATCTACTTCATAAGTGCTGTAAAAAACTCCTTGAAGAATACATTGATTTACGCAAGTTTAAAGGATCTTATTTAAGATCCCGACAGAACAACACATTTTCCATCGAAATGGAAGCAAACAAATAAAAAAAAAGATTAAATCAAGTGGATCTTTTAAAAGAAAAGTTAGTACAAATTATAAAAAAACATTGAACTCCTCCGGAAACAAAAACGGAACTGAGCATATACCCAACATGAAATTTGGTCACATTCCTGACTTTCTTCGCAGGTGGCGGCAACGCTCGGAGGTCTTCCACTTCGTAGTCTGATTTGCTTTCCATCCGATCAACTTCCAAATCAGCTTCATAACGTGTATTGAACTCACGTTTGTTCACACAATTCATGCGTTCCCAATTTTCTCCACGCACGGATGTTTCCACCTGCGACAGCTATCCAACAAGGTGCTTTTTGGGCCAGCGTAAAATCCCTTTTGATTCCCATCCACTGGGAACAACACTCAGGTTTATCCGTCCTGAACAAAGAAACATAGTGTTCGCTTGAACTTATTAAAAACTGAATTATTACCTGGTTGAATGAAGAAAACTGATGACGCGTAGGTCCAAACGTAAATAAACAGCTGTCCAACTGCTGCTCACACAGCACGGTGACTCAAGATTTCTATAAAACCTCGAATAAAACCAATTATTTTTAAAATTGGTTTAATGGAGAGTGAATAGTTTTGTATAGCGCAAAATAATTTTATATGAGAATAATTGAGCTTATTTGATACTAAGTTCACTTATTATTATTTTAACCAAGTCAATAAATAATTAATGGCGATTTGTTGATGCTTTTGCATGCAAAAGATCCTCGCCATACTTACACGATTGAATATCCAATGGAAATATTGCATAACATATCGATCAAAGCTTGATTTTTTTAAATAAAATACTGCAAAATTAATAATTACCTAGCTAACTGTAACTCCGTCGGTAGCTTTTTATCAAAATTATTTATGATATTTTTATTTAATCATTTCTAAATCTTTCTATTTCGCATTATTTTTATGGCGATATGCTTTTATCTTCGATTTTAAAGTTGATATTAACAGTAAATTTTACAGGGCAGTAAAATTACATGTTCAATAAGTACAAAAACTAATGATTTTCATTCACTTGAAGCTATCGTATATTCATCACACAAAATTGTTCATACAATATCTGAAATGGCCATCAAAAATTACAACGATCCATGATAATTTTAGCTGCATTCAGTTTTATTTGAGATTTGTTTCATGAATCACACAGTGGTCCATTTTCACGAAGTAAATTTAAATTCTTCAAGTGTTCTTGAAGAAGCAATGAATAAATCTATATATTCTTGATGTACTCTTATGCTTGCTTTGAAGTTGTCTTGATAATCATAAAAATACACGTTGAATAAAACCTACCAGTTTAAAGAAAGTTTTAATATAAATTTTGACAACATCTTGTAGGGTGGGCCAAATTGAATTTGTAAGTGTTGTAAGAAGGTTTTATCACGGTTTATGGGATGGTTTAGCTTTAAACTTGGTTTTAATGGATTGAACTATAAGCTTTCTTCAAGAAGATAGTAAATTTAATATTGTTACTTGGGAAGCTAACTACACCATTTGATAGAGCAAACTTACTCAGCCAAATGCTGCTGTTGGTTTGCCTGAATGAGTCTAATTCCGCGAGAAATTGACGTTTGAAGCCATTGTTTACATTTGGATCATAGGCCCAGGCCCATTTCACACGTTGATCTAGAATTGACTTGACAGTTCGTTATATGTGTGGTCGTGAGATGATCGATTTGACTTTAATGTGGATTCTAAAATAATCGTGGTTTATGTTATCTGGATCAATCGGAAAGAAAACACTGTCTCTTTCTTCCTCATCAGTTCTGACGCGAGAAGTGTAAGTGACGTCTACAATGTGGTTGCGTATGAATGACAAGGAGTGAAATAGAAGCGCGATTTCACCGGACTATAATGAAGCAAGAACGCCGGAAGCATCCTAAAGTTGTCACTACGGAGCAGGAAATGTGGAAATCATGGTTGAAATCAGAAAACAATATGGAATTAAGAAGAAAGTTTGGGCATTTGGATGTGGTGAAGAAAGATATATATTATTTATTATTATTATAGTCACTTTAACAGTGTTGGGTCATTCATGACTTTTCCGGTGGTGAGATTTGAACTCGTGACTTTGGCATGAGAGTTATGGATACATCACCCCCTAGGTGAAGAAATAGAATTAAATTAAATAAATAAAAAAAAAAGCTTGTATAATCGCTTAATGTTTTCAGTAAGTTCATGGTCCGTTTCTTTTAACCTCGATTTACTCCATGATATAAGAAAAGGCCTGTGTTTGGTCGACGACACCAGCGCTATCCCGACAACACGTAACGATAGCAATACTCTCGCAGAACAACTTTCTTCTAACCCTAACGAGCCTAGGGATGATGTGTTCACCGTTTATTATCAGAACGTTGGTGGTTTAAATTCGTGTTGTGACGATTACTTGACCGCCAGTTCAGATTGCTGTTATGATATTCTTGCACTAACTGAAACGTGGCTCAATCAGAACACTATTTCGAGTCAAGTATTAGCCCGTCAATATGAAGTATTCCGTTGCGATCGTGGTCCGCTTAATAGTAATAAAGTTCGAGGTTGTGGTGTCCTCCTAGCTGTTCGTCGAGGCATAAAGGTACACTTAATTGAGGACGATGCATGGACTGCGGTGGAACAATTGTGGTTAGCGATTGAACTCGTAGATCGTACTCTGTACTTGTGTGTTGTCTACTTTCCTCCTGACAGAACGTGTGACGAATCATTGATTGAAGCCCACACGAACTCAGTTTCATCCATTGTTGACAGAGCTTCAATAACGGACGACATCGGACAATCTAATTATCGGTGATTTCAACTTGCCAGGAATTTGTTGGCAGTCATCAAGCAACGGACTCCTCTACCCCGATGCTACACACTAGGATGCACGACTAGGATCCTCGACAGCTACAGCACTGCTACACTCCAGAAGATTCATCATGCTGTAAACGAGAACAAAAGAAGCCTTGATTTATGTTTTGTTAGCTCCTGTAAGAATGCCCCATCCATAACGTTGGCCACAGTGCCGCTAGTGAAGTTCGTACCTCATCATCCACCGTTGCATCTCAATATCGAGAGAAGAAATTTAAAGGAAGACACTGTCAATCCATCTCCTGTCATTTACGATTTCAGGAATGCAGACTATCACAGCATCATTCTTCTTCTTGAAACGCTAGACTGAGTGAACATTCTTGACGGAACAAATGTGAACATAGTTGCACAGACATTCTGTCATATTCTTTCATATGCGATCGACCGACATGTTCCCAAGAAGACGGTAGCCGGTGCTCATACGCCATGGCTCACTCCCGAACTCCGAAGACTGAAAAGACAAAAGAGAGCCGCCCTAAGAAGATTTTCGAAAAACAAGAGTGTATGGCTGCGTGACCACTACGTGAAGCTGGACATAATCTATAAACGCGTTATATGATATATTCGATAGCAGACGGGCTTACAACGAGCACCCACAATCTTTCTGGAATTATGTCAAACAGCAACGTAACGAGTGTGACCTGCCTTCTTCAATGAAGTGGAATGGGACCGTAGCCTCTGAACCACAAGCCATATGTGACATGTTTGCCTCGAAGTTTTCTAGGATTTTCTCCAACGAATTGCTATCCGATAGATAAATATCATCAACATCTAGTAACTTACAGCCGTCAGGGCTAGCTATGCCTGAAGTCACTGTCAACAATGATGTGATTATGGCAGTTGAACGTAAACTAAAAGTGTCAACGGGCTTAGGTCCCAATGGAATTCCGTCGGTGTTTTGAAAGAACTGCATTGACAGCTTGCTCGAGCCACTTCAAGTGATCTTCAGCTTGTCGCTTTCATCCGTAGTGTTTCCGTCCTGCTGAAAACGTGCATACATGTTCCCTGTACACAAAAACGGCAATAGAAAGAATGTTGATAATTATCGCGGAATATCCTCGTTATGCTCTGTTTCCAAACTCTTTGAGCTTTTTGTGATGGACCAATTATTCTTTCATTGCAAGCAATTTTTAAGCCCAGACCAGCATGGTTTTATTCGCGGTCGTTCAACCGCGTCAAACCTTTTATGCCTCACCTCTTACGTAGCCGACAGTATGCTTGAACGAGCACAAACGGATGTACTATATTTGGACTTATCCGCAGCATTCGAAAAGGTCAACCATCAAATTGCTGTAGCAAAGCTTGAAAAGCTTGGAATTCATTGAACTCTTTTGGATTGGTTCCAGTCCTACTTGAACGGTCGTCCCTCGCAAGTAGTCATCGGCGAATCCACTTCAGCTTCATTTCCAATCACGCCATGGATTCCGCAGGGAAGTCATCTTGGACCACTCATCTTCCTTTTATACTTCAACGATGTCAATGCAGTGCTGGATGGACCAAGGCTTTCGTTTGCTGATGAATTCAAGCTATATTTCAAGATTCGTTCTGAGGCTGACGCTCAGTTTCTACAACAGCAACTTGATGCATTCGCTCATTGGTGCCAGATGAATCGTATGACCGTAAATCCTGCAAAATGCTCAGTTATTACGTTTTCTCGACTGAAAGATCCAAAACTCCACGATTATTCATTTTCTGGAGTACCACTGGTAAGAGTGAACGAAATCAGTACTTGAGAATCATCCTCGACTCCCAGTTGACCTTCAAGCAGCACGTGTCGTTCGCAGTGAATAAAGCTTCAAAATCTCTAGGCTTTATCTTCCGGTTAACAAAAGAGTTCACGGCATTTACTGTCTTAAAGCGTTCTACTGAGCATTAGTTCGGTCGACATTGGAGTACTGTTCGACTGTTTGGAGCCTTCACTACCAAAATGGAATTGAGAGATTAGAATCAGTGCAACGGCGGTTTGTTCAATTGTTCGCACTTCGTCGACTACCATGGCGGGATCCATTTCGTCTCCCAAACTACGAGTACCGATTCCAGCTAATTCGTCTGGATACACTTAGTACACGAAGAGCCGTTGCTAAGGCTATGCTTGTTCCTGATGTCTTGATGGGTCGAGTTTATTGTCCTGAAATCGTACAACGAATCAACTTGTATGTGCGACCAAGATCTCTACGGAACAATACGATGCTACGACCTCAACCTCACCGCACCAATTACGGAATGAACAGTGCCATTACTGGGATACAGAGAATTTTCAACCGAGTTGCCAGTCAATTTGATTTTAACGTTTTGCGTGACTTGCTACGTGCTAGATTTCTCAATGTTTTTAGATAATTTGAAACATACGTGTAGTTTTAATGTACATTAATTTAGTTTGGGGCCAAGAAGCCTGTTGATGAAGAAATAAATAAATAATAAAAGGCATGGAAATATTCTCACCCTTAGAAGTTCTTTTCTGACTGTTTCCGAACTCAACGCTAGGGGCAAAAAGTCACCCAGTCCTCTTACATCTTACAAATGAAACACTTGTCTTGAATCCCATTATATTTTTTTCCCTTGATCATAGTTTGAAACCTAGCTCCGCTAGAAAAATATTCCGGATGTTTAGTACGCACAACCAAACGCTAATTCGTTATTAATTTGCCGTTATTCGTTAAATTATGTGTGTTGATTCCATCTCAATTACAATATCAGCAGCATCACAATACTAAAACTTCACTGAGATGCTATTTTTCCGACCTAACCAGTTTTACAATGAAAACCTAGAATACTCAATAAAGCCATTATATGCTGTCAAGGCAATGCATGTCTACGTATTTGATTCCATTTGATAAACACGGCGAATCACTTCACCGTGAGTGATTTGTTATCACTTCACTGCGTTTTGGCCGATGAGGGCTGAGCCAGTGTAAAGTCCCAGTGAAGCCGTAACAAATTCATAGACAAAGAAGAATATGTTCATCTAAATTCATATAATTATTTAAAAACATAATCAAAGCTGCGGCTTGGTTGCTCAGAAATTTAGCGTTATGGTTATGCGATACGATAAGTTAAAATCACGATTTATTCTATCTGATAATACTGCTAATAACTATGCTAGATAAATTGTTGACCGCTTCAAATCTGAAGAAAAAAAAAATAATATAATTACCGTCCCGCATCTTTCGTATGGCAACCCACCCCTCAAGGGCATCCCATCCATCAGAAACATCATCATAATCATCCCTCAACAAAGTTGTATCCATCGAGATGTCTATTTAAAGGAGCAATCCATTTATCACTTGCGATCATGAGCAATTACTACAACGCTCATGGCGGCGGCCAAATGCCCGTTAGCAACTAATCACAAATGCACTTGGGGTGCAGGATGTACCTATCTTAATTTTTCAAAAATTCCTTCCCTCCGTTGTTGCCATCTGCACGAGGAAGAGAAAAAGATGATCCGTCCACACTGCCTGACCTAATTCACACACATGCCATGCGCGGTTCGATGATATGAGCCTTCGAGCGTGAGCACGCGTTGAAAGAAAGCGATTAGAGGACCGATTGCTCTGATCTGCATCGCACGAAATTTCTGCTCCGAGCAAATGGGAACTCATCCAGCCTCCTGCCAGCGAGCCAGCAGCAACAACTTCGGTAACCACCAGCAACGTGGCGGGAAAAGAAGGTGAAATGTTTTAATTATTACTGCACGCGGTTGTTCTCTCACGTGGTCATCGGCAGTGGTGGTGGATACAGCAGGTATAAGCTACCGCGAGGTTCCCACGGATCCTGCACCCTGACTGAGTTCGAAGCACAACCCATATCGTGGGACATGATTCGCTACTTTGATGTATCGGACTCGATTTCCGAGTGGGTATCGAAATGGGTTTGTTTTCATTCCGCTTGTATTTTGTTTATCTTCAGGCGTGACTCTGTTAACTAGCTGCCGTTGCGATAAAACCGCACCAGGGATGGTTCAATGACTTAAACATAGTGTTTCGACAGATTGAGGAAACGAAACTAATTTGCAGCTTTGCTACGCTATTGGAAACCACTAATATAAATAAATCGGATTTGAATAGTTCAATCAAACAGTCAATTGGGCTTCACCGTTTGTTCATGATCTCATAATTGATTGCTACATGCACCTTAATCACGCACCACCGATTAAGATAATTGATTAATCAACAAACGGCGCTCGCGTGTTTGGTGACACTGGTGGGTCCAGTTCACGAGGGTGACATTCACCGTCTGCATATGGTGCCGACGGACATGGCGGTTTTGTTCTTGCCGCCCACAGGCAGGCAGTCATAGAAAATTAATAGATGTTTTAGCTGAAAGTATTCGCCATTTGCTATTGCTGCACCCTCCTAGGGGTATTTTGTTGATTTCTTCCGCCTTATCAGAGCTTAGTCTAGTCGGTCTGTCTACCGGTGGTGCATGGTAAAGTTTGCATTTAATTCCATCTAAGGCTTATAATAGTTCGCCTCTCAGTTGGCTGTTCAATAAGACCCTCCTCGTTGGGACAATCATAAATCTCCCCATGGGAAAATATGGGTTATAAAATACGATACGATATAAATCTGATATCATGAACCTCTTCAGGTTCATTTTTCTCAACGGCAGTCGTATAGCCAAATAAATAAGAGCAGATCAATATGATTAAGATCGTGACCTGTCATCGAACGATATTATAATCAAAACCGAAACGGAGAAATGAAACAAAAGACAAGAAAACGATTGCGACTGGGTGTCGTGCTTTCTAGCCGCGTACAGTGCAGGATTTTTGTTTCCTTTTCAACTTTCAGCCAGGGGCTGGTTCGTCATTGAAAAAGGGAAGCTTGCCACCCCATAATAAATGTTACGGTTCGATTATTCTTAAAATATTGGAAATATCTAGAATCTAAAAAAAATCTGCTTTTTCCTTTTTTCCCACTATGCCATCATGTCAAAGTTTTGTGTTTTTTCTTTTTAGGCACAGAAATTGTTTTTTTTTTCTTTAGAGGCCAGTTCCACGCCAAATAGCAAATAAAATGACAATCTACATCTACAATTATTTTTTTTTAACGGCACCGGTGGTGTAGTGGTAAGCGTGATTACCTCTCACCCCAGCAGGCCTGGGTTCAATCCCAGTCGGCGCCGCCGGGATGTTCTGAGGCATAACATCTCTGATCACGCCTTCCTTCGGATGGGAAGTAAAGCCGTTGGTCCCCGGTTCATGAGTTGATGGGTCGATAAGTAGGGTCCAGGTGTGGGAGCTGCCTTCCTGGCACGTCGGTAGCATTGGTGCTCAGCACGGAAAACAAGATCGACAGAAAAAACAAACCAAAGGAAAAAAAAATCTACAATTTTCATGAAACTTTGCATAATTGTTTGTTAATTATGTGCAATTATCCACATTTTTGCAAAAATTCAGCCAGTTTGAATCTCGAATTTGACATTTTTCAATAAATTGTAGCACGAAAACGTCACTTTGATCGAAATATCGTCTGAGAGTTGTTGAGAAGTAAAGTATTTCTGGAAAAAATACACGGCATTTTTTTTTTTTTTCTTTTTTTGATTAAACATTCCAAACAAATTATAATTCTCAAATATCTCAAACCGTATATCTTCAAACTTTTTATTTATTTATAATAGATTTCATGAAAAATGCAAACTTTTGAAATATTTAAAACTATTGTCACTTTAAAATTGACAAAAATTGTACAACATCAACTTTTGGTCACATTTTTAAACTTCTTGTTAGCAAGCCTTTTTATGAAAACTTTTCACCTAAAACGATTTGGTATGACACAAATATTGTTTCCGGTGTAGAATTTTCATCAAAAGGCGTACAAGGAAATTTTTTAAAAAACAATTAGTGCCCATGGTCAACAACGTAGGTGGTGTAGTGATAAGCGTGATTACCTCTCAACCCCGCAGGCCTGGGTTCAATCCCAGTCGGCGCCGCCGGGATGTTCTGAAGCATAAAACCGTCGGTCCCCGGTTCATGAGCTGATGGGTCGATAAGTAGGGTCCAGCTGTGGGAGCAGCCTCCCTGGCGTCGGTAGTATTGGTGCTCAGAACGGAAAACAAGATCGACCAAAAACAAATCAAGGAAAAAAAAGTGTCCATGGTTTCAAATATTAATAAAATCATTTTTCATAAGGTTTTTTTATAACAAAAATACAAAAGTTGAAGATATACATAATTTTGTACTACAATATAATGAAAAATTACAAAGACATAAAACAGCCAAAAAGGTTATGTTCTATTTAATTCCACTTAATTAATTCTGGTATCTTTAACATATACGTATTTTGACTACAATGTTCATTTTTCATCAGGTAATTTAAAAAAAAAACAAAGATTTAACTAAAGTAAAGGAGACTAATCTTAATTTTATTTTAGTACGGTAGGTTCTGATTCTACACATTGTAGTTTCATTTTAATACCGGTGATCCTGACATTTTTACCAATGGGATGAATACTTAAGGGGGTTCGATTTTAATAAGTCTTTTGTGGGAATGACACTGATGAAGACTGCACATTGTAGTCGATATACGTATGTGTCGTAGATACCAGAATTGATAAAGTGGAATTAAATGGAAGATAACCGTTTTTGCTGTTTTCAGTGCTGCAAAATTTCGACAATACACTGTGATATTGACAATTCTGCTTTTGTCACTCATTTGAGCTAACAGTCATTGTCAAGACAAACCATGTCAATTGTCAATGACAATGCTGTCAGTGACGAATATGTGGAGATTTTTTTATTAACTAAATTTGTAACGAAATTAAATTACTTGAGCAACACAAATACATGGAGCCGTTAAAGTGAACAAGCATATATGTCCGAGCATGTCCTGAGCTGCTTGGCTAACAATAATGTGACACAGAATGCTCTGCAGAATTAATTTTTATTGTGACTAGGTGAATCTTTGTCATTGACGAAAAAGTGAATGAGATTTTGACGAAGAGTTTTTTGATGATCAAGTCTGTCAGTGACTATGTGACAAACAATTTTGTCAATATCAACGACAATGACAAATGTCAGCACTGGCTTTTTTTTATCTAGTTCGTTTATTTTAAGGCTCAATCACGTTAGCTTTACGGAGCCGATAATTCATTGTTCTTTGTTTGTAACAAAATTCACTTAATTCTATGTCTAGTAGGAGTTGGGCCGAATACTCGCGGCTTACTTGATGTTAGAGAGGTACATTGTCGAAGGATAGGAAAAAAAGGGAGGAGCTTGGGGGTAGGGTTTCGTTGTCTCGACCGACTATGGTGACCAGTGGGCGACGATGAGACTCATCGAGACGGGGGGACAAGACAAACAAAAACTAATAAATAGATACCAAAGACAAACGAATTAAATTCTTATACTAGACATTTACAGAAACACATAAATTGACTGCATATAGCAGAGATCGCGGGTACCCAACACGTCTCTGATAGGGATATAGGGTTGTCTTCCTTAGGCCTCGAGGGTATTCAAAAGTCGCTCTCTGGCGGTGTCATTATCCGTACATTGCCAAACTGCGTGATCGATGTCATCGTAGCCGTTTCCACACCGACAGATGTTGCTGTTCACGAGGTTTATTCTATTGAGATGAGCATCTAGCGAGTAGTGGTTGGATATAAGTCTATTCATCACGCGACTTAAGCCCAAGCCTTTAAACCACGCTTACGAAGAAACATTAGGAATAACTGAATGTAACCACCGTCCAAAATTTCCAGTGTCCCAATCGGTTTTCCAACTCGAAAGGGTACTCTGACGCACTAAATGGTAAAATTCATCGTGTGAAATTTGCCTGTCATACAATTCGCCTTCCTGCGCGCCCACCTTTGCGAGAGAATCCGCCTTCTCATTGCCTGGGATTGAGCAATGTGAGGGGACCCATACAAAGGTAATCATATATGATCTTTCGACCAGTACACTCATCTGCTCCCTTACCTTTGAAAGGAAATAAGATGAGTGCCTACTTGGTGTCATCGACCGAATAGCCTCAATCGAACTGAGACTATCCGAGAAGATGTAGTAATGGTCTGCGGGCTTGTTGGAAATCATCCCCAATGCGAAGTTGATTGCTGCCAGCTCAGCAACATAAACAGAACAAGGTTCCACTGGATCCATTAAGACGTGACCCGTGTGTAGAATATATATTCACGCAATTGACGTGTTGGTACTTTTCAGTAAAAATACGCGGGATAATAATAGTTCGAAGTTGATCTGAAATCCCATGAATTACTTGTTTCATGTACAGATCATATTCAATTGAGGAACTGCGATTGGTGAAGTGAGCACGGTCTGGAGTATAACAAGGAAGACACATATCCGACGATATGTAGTGGTGGTAGATTCTCATAAATCGAGATTGTGTGTTCAGCCCAAGAATTTCTTCAAAATTTTCAATTATTAGTGTGTTCGTCACTCCGCATTTGATTAGTATTCTGAGAGAGAGCTCCCAGAAACGGTTCTGGAGGGGTTTTACTCCTGCCAGAACCTCGAGACTCATGTTATGCGTTGAGTGCATACAGCCAAAAGCAATACGCAGACAACGATATTGAATTCGTTCCAATTTTATTAGGTGACATTTTCTTGCCGAGAGAAAGCAGAAAGAGCCGTACTCTAGAACAGAGAGAATTGTTGTTTTATAAAGCGTTATGAGGTCTCCCGGATGAGCACCCCACCATGTGCCGCAAATTGAACCCATGGTACTTGAAAGACAATGATTGAGTAATGTTTCTGCCCAAAAGATTAAGCTGCATTTGGGCTGGATACCGCTTTCGAGTAAACACTACCAGTTCAGTTTTCTGCGGCGAGAATTCGATCCCTAGATTCCTAGCCCAAGAAGACAAGTTATCTAAGGAACTTTGCAATGGTCCTTGCAAGTCCACGACATGTGGACCTCTTACGGAAACCACACCGTCATCTGCAAGTTGTCTAAGCGTGCATTGTTCTGCCAAACAGTTGTCGATATCTTTGACATAAAAGTTATAAAGAAGAGGGCTGAAACATGAGCCTTGGAGCAGGCCCATGTAACTAATACTGGAAGTTGTCAGTTGTCCAAGGGAAAAGTTCATTTGCTTTTCTGACAACAAATTGTACAAGAAATTATTTGAAATTCCAGAAAGTCCACATCTGTGCAAATTGTCTGACAGAATTTCAATGGAAACTGAATCAAAAGCCCCCTTAATGTCCAACAATACTGAAACCAAGTGCTCCTTGTACCCAAAGGCCAGTTGAATATCTGTGGAAAGCAGCGCTAGACAATCGTTTGTTCCTTTGCTCTTGCGGAACCCAAACTGTGTATTTGATAGCAATTTATTTGATTCGACCCAGTGATCGAGTCTCCGAAGGATCATTTTCTCCAACAATTTCCTAATGCACGAAAGCATAGCAATCGGACGGTATGAGTTATGGTCAGACGCTGGTTTGCCAGGTTTTTTTTAATGGCTATTACTTTGACCTGTCTCCATTCAGACGGTACAATGTTGTTTTCTAGTAAGGAATTGAATAAGTCTAGCAAGCGTATTTTAGCTATATCTGGGAGATTTTTCAGAAGATTGAATTTAATCATATCGCTTCCCGGTGAGGAGTTGTTCGATGAAAGAAGAGCCATAGAGAATTCCAGCATTGTGAATGGTCTATCCAGAGAGCTGCCGCTCGGAGACGCTTCTCGCAGAATGTGTTGTGCTGGAACTGAGTCCGGACAGACCTTTTTAGCGAAATCGAATATCTATCGCTTGGAGTATTCTTAACTCTCATTAGAAGATGAGCGCATGTTCCGAGCCACCCTCCACTAGGTGTTCATGGAGGTTTCTCGTGAGAGTCCCTCGACGAAATTGCGTCAATAACCGCGTTTTTTTGCTTTGATTAATTGTTTCAGCTTTGCCTCAAGCTTTGAATATTCCTCGAAGTATGTGGAGGTTTTATGTCTACGAAAAGCTTTGAAAGCATCAGATTTTTCTACATAAAATTTTGTGCGTTCTTCGTCCCATCCAGGTGTGGCTGGTCTCCTTTTGAAGGATGCACTTGGAACTTTTCTTTTTTGTGCTTCCAGAGAGCTTTTGTATATCAAATCGGCGAGGAATCGATATTCTTCCAATGGTGGGAGCGTATCTATTGATTCGATACCGATTGTCACCGCCGTTGCATATTTCTGCCAGTCGATGTTCCTTGTAAGATCAAATGGAACTCGAGATGGTTCTGCAGATTGAGGGCCACACTTAATTGAAATGATGATTGGCAAATGATCGCTACCATGGGGATCATTGATAACCTTCCACAGACAATCCAATGATAGTGATCATGAACACAAAGATAGGTCGAGTCGGCTTTCTTGAGCCGGAGGTTTAGCTAAACGTGTCACTTCACCAGTGTTCAAAATAGTCAAGTTGAAATCGTCACATAAATCGTAAAAAAAATGCCGCTTTATTGTCATCGTATAGATCGCCCCACCCAGTACCATGGGAGTTCATATCACCTAGAAATAATACTGGGGATGGAAGAATCGATACTAGATTGCAGAGTTGACTACGGCTAATGGAGGTTCTTGGTGGAACATATACTGAAGCTATGCAAAGATTTTTGTTCTTCACATTTATTTGGCAAGCGACGATCTCGACGCCTGATAGAGCAGGAAGGGAAATTTTGTAGAAAGGGTAGCACTTTTTGATCCCTAAAAGTACTCCTCCATAAGAATCGTCTCTATCCAGGTGAATAATTTTAAAATCGTGGAAGTTGAGTTCTTTATCGGAAGAAAGCCATGTTTCACAGAGAGCAAATATATCACAATCAGAATTGTGAAGTAAAAATTTGAACGAGTCTAGTTTAGGCACTAGACTACGGCAGTTCCACTATAGCACAGTGATCATATCTTCAACCTCGTTCGACGAATTATCCATCGAAAGATATGATTGATGCAAGGAGGGGCCATGAAACAGCCAATTGCTTAAGATATGATTCTAATGTTGGAAGCAAGGCAGAAACTAAGCTTCTTAGAGGGTCTTGTATGTTGAACATATTTAATATGAATTCCACAATGTCCGAAAAAGCTAGCAAACCTCGTTCGGACTTGGATTTCTTTTGAGAAGTTTGAGGAGCAGCTTTTTTGTTTTTCTTTCCTTTGTTGGGTAATGGCGGAAAATCCTTACTGCAGCCAGGAAGTGGAGCAGTAGGAGCCTTCGATTTAATTTTTTCATCCCCATTACTGCCACCCTTCGCATGTCGGTCCCATAGTCGTTTTTGTCAAAACTGAGTTTTTCAGTGCAAATGGTAGCAAGCTATATATATATATATATATATATATATATATATATATATATAACATATTTTCATAATACTGGATAAACTCATCTATTTTGTTAGGAAAAAGTTTGGAAAGACCGTCACATTGGTTGTCCCATGACATAAGAAGCAATGGTACGAAGCAAACTTAAAACGCGATTTTCTCGGCTTGCCGATTTTCTCTATGGGACGGACATGCGAAGAGCGGCAGATTACCCTGGGAATTTTGCAATCCTCTGGGAGTGACTTTAGTTTTCTTACGGTGCACTTTCGGGGAGGAGCATTTTCGTTTTGAGGATCCGTTCGTTTTCAAAGGTGCGTGTACCACCGTAGAGTCACCCTCATCGGATGAGTCAGAGTCCGATTCTTCAGCTGACAAAATCGAAAATTGATTTTCATCTTGGACTGCTGATGCAGCCTTCACCATTTGTGCATATGACTGCTTGGAGCATCCAGAGATTGAACGCTGCACTTTATCGGAGTGCTGCTTGTACATCGGGCACTCCTGCAAGGGGTGGTCAGCACTGGCTGTTTTATTTAAACATTCCGCTAAAAACCCAATTTCATTACTTCATGACAAAAACACCATTTTGAAAAAATATACAAGATCCAAAATTGGGGAATTTTGGCAAAAGTGTGAACGATTGCTCATAAACCAACAATTAGGCAACTTTTTTCCATGATTGGTAGTCATATTGACCTACCAACATACATTGGCCACTCTCGGGCAGTGACCAGAAGCTTAATGCTTTAGCCAGTATGAGGAAAAGAATGTACGCTAATAAATAGAAAGCAGAATAATGATGATGCAGCATAACTTCACAGCCCTAAACATCGTAACCTAGGTCTGGCGAAGACCCATCGTAGTCACGCCTCGGTGTCAAATTGGTAAACAAAGCCAATCAGTGCATGCGCTGTGCATGACGCTCTTGTAACGACAGTACCTCGTTTTATCGTTTCTGGTAAGCAGTTGAACTGCGATGTTACACGAAGTTTTACAGCTTTACTGCACTATAGGGTGGGTTTATTTTAAAGCATCGTTCGGGACATGTTTTCTCATGTTGAAAATAGTTATTGGTACTAATTATGTAACATATCTGCCGGCGCCGGTGGTGTGACTGCTTTTTAACACCCCGATGGGTCTGGGTTCAATCCCAGCCTAGGTCGGTGGGATTTGTCTGAGGCATAAAAATCTCTGGTCACGGGGGAAGTAAAGCCGTTGGTCCCGACCCATGTGTGTTGAATGGGTGCGATATCCTACGCAGGTGTGGAAGCTGCCTTCCTGCATATTCGATTGCCGTCAATGGATGGCAATCGATGTCCGTCGGTGATTGGCACTAGATTGCGGAACAGAGACCGACGTTAAATAAAGGAAAAAAAAATGTAGCATATCAAAAATTGACCTTCTTTCGTTGACATTTAGAGGTGACGCAAAGGGTATAAGACTAAAATGTCGAACTATGTTCTTGATATAGGGTAGGATGGTGCAAAATGCACCGTTTAAGCAAAATCGTCAATTTCTGGCGTATGGAAGCTAAAATCAAGAAGAAAGTAATGGCGTATTGTTCATTACCATGTTTTCTACAAAGATCGAGTGATTTAGAACTACAAAAGGATGATGTTTCATGACATTCAAGGTATTTTATAAATTGGTTCCAAAATGATAGCGGCGCAAAACGCCTGATTCATGGTGCAATATGCACCACAATATTGGGGCTAGACGCACGACAACAATGGGTTAAAATGAACCCTATGATAGACAAACCATGCAAGTAGATAATGAAAAGGGATGCGACATTTCAAATGATTATTCCTTTATGTTGCATCAGATATAAGGTCTCAAAATCTCAAAAGAATGTTAAACTGTGATTCATCAAGTAAAATATAAAAAAATATACGAAAAGTGAATTCGTTAATTTTTTTGCGATATATGCTGTTAAAAGCTTAATTTGCAGTCGACGAGTTCAACAACTGTGTCATATTTTGCACAAAATGCTATTGTTTAAGGGAATCAGTAGGTCAATATATGATTTTATGATCAAGAATTATTTGTGAAACCTCCAGTTGAAAACAAACACAAACCGTTACTCGGAAAATGCATCTGAGGAAAAGTTATCGATGTTTTTCTGTTTCTTACATGGCATAGCGATGTTCCCTCATATGGACTTACGCTTACATATTGATATATCGAAATCAGTATCCTAACGGTGATATATGCAGCTTGAGTAAATATGAGATTGATGGAGAATAAGAGAATAAGAAAGAATGAGAGAGAAAGAGAAAGAAAGAGACAGAGAGAGGGGGAAGAAAACGAGATAGCGAAATAAAGGTAAACTTATTACAGGAAACTCGTTCTAAATAGATATTTTGTTTGTTTCGATTAGATAATAATCGATAAGAACTAATTATTAACAAAAAAATATAAACAGAAAATGCGTCTCACAATGCGTTACCTACGAAAAAAAAACTTTTGATTTTTCACTCAGATTTCAATATTTTTCCTTCTTAAAAAACAGTAAAAACGGGTTTGATTTTGACAGTTCAAATTGATTGATAAATTATAACGTCTTCACCAGACCATATTACAATATTGCGTAAAAAAATGAATGTTTACTAAAAGTTGATGTTCTGCGATTTTGTTAAATTTTAAAGTGTCCATTGTGTCCATTTTAGAAAAGTTGGCAAGTTTAAAAATCGTAAAAATGTTCTAATTTCGTTATTGAAGTTTTTAACAGTTTTTTTTTTTTTGACGAAAATTTATGTTGTGTATTTTTTTTTTCTGAAAAGGCAATCTAGTTTCCCATAACTTTGCCTCAGGCGTCATTTCGATTAGATGAGCCGTTTTCGTGGCATGAATTGTTGGAAAAGACTGAATACGCCATTTTGAAAAATAAGGCTAGTGTCAAAACTAGGTTCATTACCCCTACTGAACAATTATGCGATGTTTCATGGAATCCAGCCAGTTCGAGTATAAAAAAGGATTCGTCAGTTGGCGTGGAACTGCTCCTGAGCGAAAACAAATCTGAGAGATTATTGTCAGCGCAGAAATCTACTCTGATGCAGAATTCGCAATATAATAAATATGAAGAGTTTTAATAAAATCGTAAACACGGAAAATATGTTCTTGGAAAAAAAATAAAAGAAATTATAGCAAATGTTTAATGTGACTGCGGTATTTTCCAAAAAAAAATGGTTTTCTTTTGGGGAACATTCATAAATGACGTACAAATATTACTCAGCACCCGTACTTAATATTTTGTTTGATAAAATCAACATTTTCCGGTTTTCTGCATACCAAATAAATCTTCGAAACTTTTATTCACTTGCTCCACAATAGGTATTTAATTGCTGTTCGCTGCAAAGTTTCATTTTAGTTGCTTATCGAAGTTTGCGATATCATTGTTTCTATCTGATACATCTGATTGACCCTGTAAAAATAAATTGATGCAATAACGCCCTCTATTATTAACTCGCATTATTTTGCAATTTGTCGTTTCTGGTGTTAATTTTCATTATACGATGGGACGAACCATTGACATTAATTTCCTTCGCTTAATTACAGCCAGGTATCGCCTTAAAGCGGAATCTCGTCGTTCATTCGAGATGTCTCTCTGCCAGCCTTAACAGGTTGACCCATCCACCAGAACATAACTATTTATTTTAATTGAAAATTGAATTTTATAGTTTATTTATACTGTTACTCACCGTGTTGCGTTGCGCCGAACGAGCACTTGTATTAATTTATGTTAGCCACCAGCGGCGGACGCCGTTTAGCGACGTAGCCATAAATATTTTTAACGCTCTCTGCGGCATTCGATGATGGTGGTACGTGAATGAGTATTGTGTGCGATTTGCACGAACGGTCGAGTTCTTACTCATACCCAAGGTGTCTAGGAATGTAATTGAGTTGAACCGCGCCTACCTTCTATGATCGCCCCATGCATTTCCGCCGGACGATGGTGCAGTACAAGTGACCGGGACGAAGCAACCAGAGTCAAGGTCTGCAGTCAGTCTGCTTAGAATAATCAATAAAGGTATGAGGTCCCTGTAACTTGTTCCGCAGAATGGAGGTTGCTCATTTTTGTGTGGGGTGTTAAGTGAGATGAAGTGAGATGTCAATGTTTTTATTCTAGCACAGGTGCATGGTTTTGAATCCAATGGGAGTTTGCACTGCGAAGACTTATGATCACCTAATAGATCGTTTGTTTATAAACCTGCTGAATCCAACTGTTATGTTCCTTCCAAAACTCAACTCGTCATAATGATGACATAAATTAAAATGCGACTATATACCTACCCACCCTCTATAGCGCAATTTGTGACCGGATTGGACCAGGTTGTTACGATTACCATTTAAATGAATACAAGAGCCTCCGCTCGGATAACCGGTGTCAAAGAGGTGCGCGTTAAAATACACGTGTTTGTACAAATTTATCGCATCGGTTGACAAGTGACTCAATCAGTCCCGGGATGTCCGCTGTCCCTGGGGACATAAATTATTTTCAACAAACAAGCCAACGCGACAACGAACTGGCTGACTGGTGATGGGTGGACGGATACACATACCAAACACAAACTTCCTTGCCATTTTTGAGCAAGTCGCTCATTTGCATAACTATGTGTAGCTGTTGATCACCGAAGCGGCCGAAACCTGTCACCACGTACGAGGGACGTATCGTATGGACCAACCAAGCGGCATATAGTTTTCTTTTTGAAATGGAACATTGCCGATCAAATGCCAATAACTCATCATGCGTCTGCTCATCGTGTGAACTGGAGATGGCAACGCATGGTGTTAGAGATGTGACATTCGAGATTCTTTTTCAATCTGTGGTAACTCTAACCAAATTTTCGCTCATTTGGTTCGCTGTAAAAAGTCTTTTGCTTTTCGTAATATAAAATAACAACTTGTTCATCCCTAGACAGCGAGAAATCAAGTCAAAGACGTTCTTCAACAAATCTCGATTCCAAATCATCACCGTGCCAGAGAACTACGGCGAAAACAGAGAAGCGAGCCAATCAAACGCGCTCGTAAAAATCATTAATTTATCGTCAACGAATAAGTAATGAGTGTAAATTTGAAATTAAATAATATTTTACTTTGCATTAATTGATACTATAAATAAATTTACGACCCAAACGGTGAGAATAAATTAGGTGCATCTCCATTCATGGAGGGTCGTCCGAGAAGAACGCAGCTCTCCATTCCTCAAATCATGACCAAACTCTTCACACTTACATTCTGATTCTTCCGTCCATTTATCGGTGTTTTATTCGCATTTCACGCCTGCTGTTTTTGGAGTAGTACCGGTTTTTTTTTCGTCCGTGGTTCAACAACAAATTTTATAGCTTCCAACCTCCACAACACTGCAACACCCTGGGCTGAGCTGGGCTGGGAGATGCTGCACTCTCAGATCGACAAATGAGTTGTTTCAACAGCCCGTCATCAAATCACATCACAGCCTAATGGAGCTGATAACGATAGTTAAACTCTGTAGGTGAGCTTTAATGTAACGGAAGAACCTATCACGCCATAAATCATTCCACAATTGAGGGGCATTTTGATCATGAGAGATGTTCATGTGGTGGTTTTATGTGTGATGCATTAGCATAAACCAAGCGCAGTGTGGTTGATTATGAGTGGGAGTGAGAATTTTAGAGCATCATTCGCCGTAGCAGCATGATGTGAAACAAATTGAATGCCATCAAATTAACATTCATCAATTGGGTGCCTAGTTTGGAATGCTTGTCAACATAATTCGAATTCCAAGCTGCTCGGTAGGGTAGGGTTGATTGGAAATTCACTCGATAAAAGAATTTGAAGTTTATTTTTTTATTTTAAATAACAACAGTAGTTAAAGGGTTGTGTCCTAGACACGACCCCACTATGACGTAGAACCACGCAAAATTGATGTTTGTCGTGCATTTTTGACTATTATACTTATTATTATGAATGGGGCGGGGCAGAACGTATCTTTTGTGCAGAATATGTAAAAAAGGATGAACTTTGGATGTTAATCCAATTGCATATATAGAGGTACCAGATATGCTTTACAGTCAGTTGTTGGTAATTTACCAACATAATATCATTGAATATACCTTTCAAGCAATTTTATTTTCTCAAATTTGAAAGGTTTGGTGCGGGAAGAAATTAACAGATTTTTTTTTGTTTTAGTAATATTGTGGTTTTGCTTAAAATTTATTTCCCCGAAAAAATGATCATGTCTTTTTCGGTTTGTTGTTAAGGGGGGGGGGTTAACATACATAATTTTCCAAGTCTCATTCCTCATTGGGGTGGACACGCCGTGATCCACCTTTAGCCGCTGACTTGGTCCAGCTTGCTGCAGGACCTAGTGCCACGCCGTCCGAAGCGGTAATTAGCAGAGGCAGGAAAGCAGTGCTGTTTTATATCTTTTCAGGTTCAAGTAGAATGATGTGCAACCAAGTGGTATTCGTTTATGATGACTGGGTTTGGGGAAAACATTTAGTTCATGAAAACAGTAATAAAATGATCATTTGCGCATTTTTCAAAAGGTTTTTTGATTAAAAATTGGAAAAGTATTTATTTAGGAAATTCGTTGAGTAATTTCATCTATAAATGACAAAGTTACTAGCGTTCAAAACCTAACACTATTTCACCACACATATTTTTTGATTTTTACCCCAGTATAGTCGACAAAGACGTAGTTCTACGTCAAAAAATGCTAACAAATTAAGCAAGATGGTTTGAAGACCATCTTGGCTGCTTTGAGAACAGTTAATCGGTTCGAACGTCTTTTCCATTTATTCCATGTCCCGCGTTTAGCCCATTAACGCCCAGGGATCTGTTTATAGATAAGCATTTTTTTCTCTTATCATATCTTAAGAGAATTTGGAAACGTAAATTATGTTTTCAATGTCACTAGAATGATCCTTGGAATATCCTTAACATTTTGTTTTCAAATAATTTGACAATAATCCTTAGGTTACTCCTGGGAAAATCGCGCATTGCCCTGAGGTCAAAAACGCCTTGGGCATTAACAGATTAACCCATCACTGGGCGTTCTATTTATAGATCAGTTACATTTTTGATTACTATCGACAAACTTGAGCTCAAAAATTGTCTACATATGTCTTCACCAATATTGTTCTATGGACCAATCTCTTGAAAATGGTGAACAGTTTAGTTCAGAATTAATTCACTAGGTGGTGTTAGTGTTTGCAGAAAACTTTGTTTCATCAACATTTATAGAATAAATTACTCATGATGTGTGTTGGATAGAAGGATGCGGTCTTCTGCAATGTTGTTAAGATTACGAAGGCCAGCACTACAGTGTATTTTTCAGATCAAAATTCTCTCACAAGGTGGCTTTAGTGTGCATGTGAAATTTGTGTACCTGCAATATCTCATGATCCAGTTGCTGTTTTCTGCAATGTTGTTCAGGAGGCCAAGACCTTTTGAATCGTGGACCTCTGAAGATCTTTGCAGCATACAAAGTTGCTGTTTTCTGCACTCTTGTTTAGAAGGCTAAGACCTTTTGAATTGTGATTATGTTAGCAAAAAATGTGAATCATTGCCAATGAAAAAACAATTGAGTAAAGTTTCATACATATCAAAAAGAGTCGATTCTAGAATTATTTTTTTTTTTTTTTTTTGCCTGGAAGTGCTCAACTGTTAAATTCAAAGAATTTTGTAGTTTTACTGATACGTATCCATTTCAAGCAATGTTTTGAGATTTAATAGGAATTGGACAGGGTGGCAACTGTTTCCCTGTTTCCCTGGTCCATAATTCGAAAATTGACAGGTTTATAAATCACGTTAAGCCAATAATTGATAATTTGATATATAAATACTTCAATATCAATTCATTTGGATTTTTTTTTGAAATTTGCAGCATATTTTTTCATAATTGGAAATTCATATCGTTTTACAGATTTTAAATCAATGCTAGTCTAATAAGCTTTTTATACCACTTGAATTTATTGAGCCCCGTTACAGTTTGAATTTTATGTTTAAATATATAAAGGGTGTCCACGATGAAATTGCCACACACAAAATTGATTCGCAAAATTCGAGTTTTCATCCGATTGCCATCAAATTTTCAGGGATTGAGAAATAACTATTAAACTTCATTTTACCATTTTACTCGTATTTTATTAACAGTCCATACGCAAATGCCCGCACCTTGGCCTTAACCCTGGCCATAAGATTCTGCACAACCTGTGAATCAACCGTTTTTTGCATGTAAACCCATACTTTCTTCAGTTCCTCGACTGTCTTCACTACCTTAGGTCGTTTAAGAAGGTGCTGCTTCATAATCGCCCAGTACTTCTCGATGGGGCGGAGCTCCGGAGTGTTGGGAGGGTTGAACATTTTCGGCACGAAATTGACCTTATTGTCCGCATACCACTTCAGCACGTCCTTGGTGTAGTGGCATGAGGCCAAATCCGGCCAGAAGATTGTTGGGACGTTGTGGGCCTTCAGGAGAGGAAGCAGCCGCTTCTGGAGGCACTCTTTTATGTACACCTGTCCGTTCATCGTGTCCTGGGTCACGAAAGGTGCACTCCGCTTCCCGCACGTGCAGATGGCTTGCCAAACCAGGAATTTCTTCGCAAATTTGGACATCTTCTGAGTGCGGACATGCTCCGGAACGCTGAACTTATCCTTGGCCGTGAAAAACAGGTTGCCGGGGATCTGTTTGAAGTCGGCCTTCACATATGTTTCGTCGTCCATGATGCAGCATTCAACTTTCGTCAGCATGTTGAGGTACAACTTCCTGGCACGGGTTTTGGTGGACTTGTTCTGCTTCTCGTCACGATTAGGGGCCTTTTGTAAGTTGAACGTTCGAAGCCCAGCCTTAGTTTTGGCCTTCTGGACAAAACTTCGGCTTAGGTGCAGCTTCTTAGCCACATCCCTAACGGAGGCGTTCGGATTTCGGTTGAAGGCCCCAACTACGCGGTTGTGATTTTTGGTGTTGTACGGAATACTTTTTCCTTCACTTCTGGGCTTCCGATCGGTGGTCAACCGTTCCTCGAACCGCTTAATCACTCGCGACACCGTGGAATTCGCGATTCCCAACGTTTTAGCGATGGAACGATGCGAGAGATCCTTGTTCTCGTGATGAATGCGCAAGATTTTATCACGCACGAGCTGTTCTTTCGACTCCATTTCCGCGAGTTTTGATCACAGGACTTTAAAACTTGCAGGATGTAAATAATGCACTATGAACTAAATCCACCCAAATTTTCATTAAATTCTACCCAACGGTTAAAAAGTTAGAGCAATTTCATAGTGTGGCAATTTCATCGTGGACACCCTTTATTGAAAAAGATTTCTGTATACATAATTCCAAGTTTCCTAATATCCACACAGAAATTAAAATCTAAATTTAAACCGTAAATTTGCGTAATATCTCCCTCGTTTAATTTTAAGTTATGCAGGGTGCGTGGCGAATTTTTGCAGTAAATGACATATTTGAGAAAAATTATACGAGTTAGTTATTCTAGCAATGAATGTTATTTGATTTATTTTCTTTCGCAACATATGGAAGTTGTAAGTAATTTAATTCAAAAAAATTGCCTTCCCTTTCGATGACTATATAGTTAGACGCTTCCGGAAACTGCCGTATGCACGTTTTACAATGTTTCGATCCATAGATGTCATCACTGCCTTGATTTTAGCTTTTAGCGACTTAAGTGTGGTGTGAGGGGTTCTATCGGTATCCCGTTCGACGAAGCCCCATACAAAATAATCCAACGGATTGATATCGGGACTGCTTGGGGGCCTAATTTCTTCCTCCCAAATTTACGAAATATTTTCCGTAAGCCATTTTTGTGCTTTATTAGCAGTATGAGCAGGTGCTCCGTCTTATCACTTTCCCAAGCCTTTTTCTTTATATTATACACTTTTCTTTCAGACACATTTACCGACCGAATTATTTCTTTTATGCATACTCCGGCGCGCAACAAAGCGACAACGGCTGACAGATTGCTCTCTAACAGTATAAGCTATCCAGTGCTGCCAAATATATCTAAATCATGTTGCACAAGCATGAAAAATTACTATTTGAAATTTACTGCAAAAATTTGTCACGCACCTGTATTTGGCAAAAACAAAGAAATTATTTGTGAGTTTGTATGCAACACTGCTGTTTTATGCGAAAAATTATATGAAATATCGTGTTAATTTACGATAAATCTAGCGTTAATAACCTTGGGCGCTAAATATAGCAGATATTTATATAAATTTTTCAAACGGTGTAGTTCATGCAAATCAATTTCAAATTTTATAAATTGATCATTATGAATGCGCTACATTTCACAATAGAATATCAAATAGACATGATAACGGAGATAGAACTTTGAAAATGATTAATTTTTAATTTCCTCTGTCCTTATGAAAAAAGCTTGCGAGATTATTTTTAGTGCAGGAATCTACTTCGATCTACTGTAGAATCAAGCAGCATTGTGACTATCACTTTACTTTAAAGTAATATTTTTACTGTTTCTATAAAAGTTACAGAAGCAATTGCAAAACTTTGTTTTGACAAAAGAAGCATTTTAACCGATTTTGAGTGAGTAAGAGTGAATGCTATCATGGTCAAATTAATTCACTCGTGCGAGCAGCAGAATAGTCCTGCTTGGATTCCAATATATAGCTGAACAAGTGTTGATTTGCTTAGTAAAATCACTACACATAGACTCGAAGCTAACAGCATTAGACAGAAACAGGCGAAAAACTTTGAACGTGCCGTTTTTGGCACAGATATAGATTAAGATTTATTTATTGCGTCAACAACACCGACTGGAATTGAACCCAGTCCTTTTGTGGTGAGAGGCAATCACGCGTACCACTACACCAATGCGCCGCTCTTGATCCAGTTACTTATCATATAAATTTGCATTTCATCTAGTTATGATTATTGTCAATAATAGGGTAGAGAACTACTTCGGCCTAATCGCCCATTTTGGGCCTATGGAACAGAAAACTTCAAATAAATCCATGATTTCAGAGTTAACAAGTCAATTATGCGTTTCGTACGATATTTAAGTTAATAAGCTACCGAACGAAGTCAATGAGAACGCGTGATATCAAGGTTTGCACCCATTATTCCCAAAAACAAAAGAAGCGCTCCGACCGAATCAAATTTTATCTTCATCCGATAGGCCGAAGTGAAATCATTGACGTTTCAATGGCGTTTCAATACGTTAGGCCGAGTTTAGAATCCGTAGGCCGAGTTTGGCGTCAAGAAGCAGTGTTAGACTTTTGACAATATCTCATCGATTGGTTTCTCTTTATCAATTCTTACGATACGTACGGAAAGGTAAATAAATTTGGAAGCTATCAGTAATAATAACATTGCGTTTGGTACTAAACTGCGCTAGATTAAGAAAGACTAAATGTGGGTTATGCTTAATAGGCCGGAAATGGGGTAGTTAACCCTACTTACATTTCGATGAAGATGGTGCTACCAATTTTACCTTTTATGTGATACCAAACATCACAGAAGCCAACTTTGAAGCGTAGACCAGGTCCATTAACAATACACTCGTTCCGAGAAGAGGCTCTATGGTGCCAGTCACACTGTATAGTCATCATCTTCTTCTTCAGGTTCGCTCACCACCCGGAAAGAACGCTCGGTGCATCATGATATTGTTGGTAATAACAAATAGTGTTACATGCAAACGAAAAAGAGATACAACCAGGATTAGTTTTTTAGAGTAATAGTTTCATCTGAATACCTAACTAACCATATCGTATCTCAGAGACATTGTCTTACTTTGAACCTACATTTAAAGGTTTTTTTTTTTGTTATTATATGGTTACTTGGATGCTCACATATAATGTTGTGCAAGTATCACAAGTTCAAGAACGCCCAACTATGGACAGGTCAATGTTTATCCGCCAACACCAGAACCCATCCCCCACACAAAATCAAATAATGGTTTCTATATGGCAAACACGCCCAGACATAAACGAGAATATGGGTATAGCACTACAGCAACTACGGGTAATCATTGAAAGTATGTACTTGCATTTTACTCAGGCACTTTTGAGCATTTTGAAATCTCCCACACTCGAATCAATACGCAATACATTTACTAAACCTTTACTTGAGGTAAATTTTGTTTCAACTTGCTGCAAATTATTAGTTGCGTAGATGTTTTAGTTTGAATAAAATGATAAGTTTTGAAATATGTGCCATTATGACTTGTATTTTTCCTTAATTTTTTTCCGTCGATCTTGTTTTGTTGAGTACCAATGCTACCGACGCCAGGGAGGCAGCTCCCACACCTGGACCCTGCCTATCGACCAATCAACTCATGAATCCGGGACCAACGGCTTTACTTCACTTCCGAAGGAAGGCGTGATTAGAGATGTGATGCCTCAAAACATCCCGGCGACGCCGACTGGGATTGAACCCAGGCCTGCTGGGGTGAGAGGTAATCACGCTTACCAATGTTATTATGACTTTTGTTAAATTCAGAAATTATTGAAATCATTGAAACAATATTATGGTATCCTGGTGAATTATTCAAATTCTCGATTTTCCCCCGGTTTTTCCTGGTGACAATACAATCCCGACATTTTCCAGGTTTTCTTGCTTAACTTGCCACCCTGATTTGAGAGTTGTAGCTCAAGAATATCAGGATTAGAACAACGTCACTGATGTGGAGATAAAGTTGAACTTAATTTAAAATATGTTCATTGATTGGATCTTGCTTAATTCAAGAGGCAGAAGATTATTATTTAAATTAAAAAAATCAATTAGTTTTATAAATATACTTTTGATTATGAAAATGAACTGTCTTATCAGATTCCAAACCGATGTAACTGTTGAAAATTGAGAAAAGTTCGCCATCATACACATGCGGCCCGGACTGATAACGGGATCTCAATAGGTTGTAGACCACTGATGTAAGCGTTGTTTGAGCACTTCCTACGAATACAGTGGCAAGCATAATGACCGAACCGAGAATCAGACCCTGCTTCTTCTCTTACGCATTTTAAGCGTATTGCTTATCTCATATTAGCTTATTACGTGCTCTCAACTTAGTGGTCTAGATGAACTTCCGCAGTTATTAATAGAGAGCTCTGGATGCCAGTACCATTTTTGCATTAGTAGAATTGACCACTTTGTCAAGCAGTTTTGGCGTGACTTTCTACCAGCGATTCCACAAAGCTGGACTGACTAATTTCTATTTTTAATGAAACGCACCAATGATGGCTACTTTTCTCGTGGTACTAGAAAAAAAATCTCAAAATAATGTTTTAGTTCAAAGTTCGAGTGGTAGTAAACGTCATTTCAACTGCTCGAATGAAGTGGTTAATTGTGTGGCTCTGTTCCCAGGGCACTCGAGAAAGTTCCCAACCCGAAAAATTCCCAGACCGGACCGGGAGTCGAACATACCCACCTCCAGCATGTTCTTTGAAGCTGTGCCTTTTCCGACTGAGCTAAGGGAGGCTTGTTGCCGCCAATATTAACTACCTACAGTGGATCACATCATTCGAGCAGTTTGAAATGACGTTTCCTATCACTTGAACTTTGCCGTGGAACAATATTTTGAAGAAAAATAGTTCTAGAACCTCGAAAAAGTACTCTTATATAAGCTTAAAAAATCTGGAATATTTTGCTTCACTTTCTTAAAATCGCTGGTAGAAGGTCGTCTCGAAACTGCTTGACAATATGATTAAAGGGTGCCCTACATCAAATTGCATCACGAAAAAAAAACGCTGAAGAAAATTACCCCATTGGGTATTTTTTCTTGAAAATTTGGGTAGAAGTAGTTTAGAGTGTATTGTTTACACTGTATACTTTTCGCTGTCAGTTTTTTTTGAAGTTGAAACAAATGGCGTCACCCGAAAAGCAACGTCTCGAATTGATTTTGCGCAAGCACCTGGAAAATCCTCAACTCTCTCATCGGGACATCGGAAAACAACTCGAAATCGTGCAGTCAACGGTGAGTCGTGTTATTAAACGTTACTACGAAACTCTGAGCATCGAACGGAAGGAGAAATGCGGTCAGAATGGATGTTGCATTAGTGATCAGGATCACAAGCGTGTCGTGAAAGCGGAATCCCAATGCTTCGGTCAGGGATGTGGCCAAAAAGTTGAATCTGTCCAAGTCTTTCGTTCAGAGAGCCAAGGACCGGAAGGGACTGCATACGTACAAAGTGCAGAAGGCTCCAAATCGTGACGAACGGCACAGTGGGAAAGTCACGGGCCCGGAAACTTTACACCCAGATGCTGACGAAGTCTCATTGTCTTATCATGTATGATGAGACTTACCTCAAGGCGGACTTCCGGCAGCTTCCGGGGCTACTATTTTTCACCGCCCAGCACAAGTTTGATGTTCCGGAGGAAGTAAGGAAGCAGAAACTTACAAAGTTTGCCAAAAAACACGAGAGCCCTACGATCTTCTGGCCGGATCTAGCTTCGTGACACTATTCAAATGTTGTTCTGGAGTGGCACGAATCCAACGGGGTCACTTTCGTACCCAAGGACATGGACCCGAACAACGCACCGGAACTAAGGCCAATCTAAAAATACTGGGCTATTGTGAAGCAGGCACTACGGAAGCATCCCAAGGAGGTCAAATCTGAGGAAGACATGAATACAAAGTGGGTTTCCGTACAGAAGCTGCAGTCAGATGTTGTACAGATCCTAATGAGTGGAGTTAAGCGTAAGGTGCGAGCGTACGGTTATGGTATTGAAGTCGAATGAAATAAATATGCCAAAATCTTACTAATGTCTTGTCTGTAAGTTTGAAAAGGATCGGTCAACTAGGTAATTTTCTACAGCGTTTTTTCCGTGATGTGGGTTACCCTTTAATTCAATCGGGTCTGTCTACTAAAAGCTCCCAACAATCTATCATTAAATAATCTCATCTTATGGCGCGATCATGTCAGCCATCGGAACAGGTGCTTAGCAATTTGGATTGTAAATTAAATTCAAACGGAATTTCAGAATATGGTAACTCACTGCCACATTCAAAACTGGGATGAATGTAGCAGTTATGACTACATGTCCGTATTCCATAGCTGGTACACAAGTCTATCATTTACCCTACTATCTTCGCGAATTCAGAAACACCAACTCAATTCCTCTCATCTATGTTTCGATCAACAATTTCTCATGGTCAAACACTCCTGCACCAGCCGAATTCTCCCACAGTGAAAGCAGCATCAATAACACGCCACGAGCATCCCGACAATGTCCGACCGGCACTCTAATCTCGGTGTGAAGAAATTAAAACTTTGCTCTTAAAATATGATGCCCCTACGAAAGCTACCTGGTTGGTCCCGGGCTGCAGCATATCAAAAAAACTCAATCCGCCGCAAAACACCAAAACATGAAAGCCCAATCATCGATGATATTCCGCGCGCGCAAAGCAAAACGATCGAAGAAGCAAACCACGAACTAGGGGTCTCGGCGCACCAACTCTCCAACACACAGCGGCAGGTCTCGCAGGCAGCTTAAAACCAATTATGCAAAACTGATATAGGTCCTCTCGTCGTCGAGTCGTAGGTACACCCAATGGTCATGATTAACGGTCAAGCTTCACGGAAAAGGGGTACGGTTGAGTTTTTTGTTTTGTTTTGTTTTTTTTTTTTTGTCGATCAAACCCCTTCGGCTTAGGAAAAATGCACCATTTCGAGATTAGTCGGTGAGTGTAAATATTGATACAGTTCTCACACAGAGCGCGGTATCAATTTCAAATCGCTGGAAGCTGTTTAGGAGAGGCTTATGTCGTGTTTGGTTCTGCTCCGATTTGGAAAGTGAGCAGAAGGAGAGCGTGAGAAATTTCCACGGGTTATAAACTATATTATTCCCCGCCAAATTGGATCAATTTGGTTCGATTTGGATGGGTGGCAATTTAGCTGTGGTAAGTTCAATGATAGGTGCATCCATATAAGTGCAAAGCAAGTTGCGCAACCATCTGGAACTAGCGAATGCAACTCACTTATCGTTTGTTGATCGATATTATCTAAATCACATGTCTCACCTTAAAATTCCCCGCTAGCCTGTCAGATTTATGCCTGTTCGTACACCTGGATGGTTCTGGGGATCGGAAAACAAGAATTCCCATTCATGCAAATGCATCGCAATTCCATTCGTATTGGCCGTTGCACATCACACCCTTGGGTACAGTTATTGATGTGAATAGACCTGTCTGTATCGCGAGACATCCCGTCGTCGTCTTGGTGGACCATCGACGATATGAAGCAGGTATGAATGACCTCTCGTTGTTCAACTGCGCATATTCCAACATCGGACGGGAACAGGCTAGAAACGAAGGAAGGGAAACCGTACACGATTAGCACTGGTAAATAGTATGCAAAGCTCCGTTCAAATTTATGTTTGTAGGTTCCTCCGCCGGTGCATCACGACCACGATGCGGCGACGAGTGGTTGGCATTTTGGGGACTATTTGAGCAAGCAGTGTATGTACATGCACCATATGTATTGAACTTACCAATGCGCTTGTGTACATTCTAGAAGTCAGCCAGCCAGTGTAGAATCTAGAGTAAATTTAAAGGGCTTTGATAAAACTGCAACGGTTGGCTTTGCTGAGAGGATAGTTATTTGCACGACCGGTTTGCATGGTGCTTCTAGTGTGATTTGATTTAAAGTCGCCGTTTCAATATTTGCTCCTTAAGACCTTCATAAATCACGTAGAAAATATTTTTGTATAGAGGAAAACAAAAAATTCGTGAATTTCGCATGCTAATACTAACATTTAACATATTTCGTCCCATGCTGTGCACACAACGTTGGCATAAACTTTTAAAATCAAGCGATCTCATCTTCCACCCGACTTACTTACACACTGAACCACATTCATGAAATCGATCCAAACCTCCTGAATGAGGCATGAATAATCTATAATCATTCAATTTCCATCGATCCCAACCTGATAGTTCGGGGTGACAAACACCAGCTCTGCTCGGCCATACACTCCCAGTTGGCGCTCCGAAATGTCAAACTAAATTAATTTAGCTATTAGACCTTTGTGCACTAATGGGCAATTCCATTTTTTTTCGCATCGTTCCCACAACACATTCTGATCGTATCCGATTTGAATTTCATTAACATCAAACAACAACAACAACAACAACAACAACAATGACAGCAACGACACCAATCATCAACCGATTGTGTGTTAAAATCGATCGTTGGATCGATCGATCTGTCGAAGGCCTGCGCGTCTCTGCTCCGGTGCCATAACAATAAAGTCCCATAGTCGACGACGTCGACGACGCCACTCAAAGCCATTGTAAGCGAAATTTTGTTCTCAAACTCTGCTGGTGCGTGGGTGTTGAGCAGTTTTGCATAATTTTTCCGTTTAATAAATTTTACCGTTTCAACACAGCGGCTGTGGAAGAAATGTAAGGAGTGCATAAAATCAGAGATGTATTTTTTTTATTTGAGGTGTAGATATTTTCCGTAGGATTGATGTTCATTATCTTTAATTAATTGCAGATTAAAAATGCAAGCAGTCTGTGATTGAAGGGGTTATGATGGATTGATAAAATTACAGTACAGTAGATTTTCTAACGAAAACTCACACGGACAACCCCATTTATTTGGATTGGAATCTTTCACACCAGAAAGACAAGATCATGTGCCAACACTAGAATGGCAAGGCGTCGGAGGCGCTCATTGCTCCCAGAAGGCGAAATCAATTCTCGTGCTCACCTGTCGATCGTTGTCGTTCTATAGCTATTGTTACACAGGTATTCTGTTTCTCGGCGTAGAATCGCTCCAGCTATCGATCGAAAACTGTGTACCCGTTTGAATGCATAGGTTCCACCAGCGACGGCGGCAGGGAAGTGCGAAATTCGATACCAAGATTCCTTCGGCTCGGCAGGAGGTTCCAGAGGTAAGGCAGCGAGTGCATAAACAATTCATTGACAACCAGAACCGGCGGGCGATCTGGATGCAGGATCTTGAAACATTGTTTTACATTTGCTACAAAACCAACAAACAAGCTTGGTCGGGGCGAGATTCTACGCCTAATGAGTCACTGCGCTGATGCAGTGCAGCCGCGTGCACCACACTAGATCGCGATGGAGCCGCCGGATTCTTCACCGATTCATGTGGGTTGAGGTGGCGCTCGGTAATGATCGATCGACGCGGAGCCATAGGTAGAACGACAACGCAGCGATTGAAGGAAGTCTGTGATATTATGGATGGAGCTGTAAAACGGCCACGATGGATTGCGGGAGGTTGAGAACTCCAATTTGCCGGTTAATTGAAAAGTAATTGTTGTGTCACTGAATGTTGGTGGTTCGCGATGACGAAAATGGCAAGTGAAACGGAGCCGGCCAATCGAGGCTACGGCGGCAAATGGGGTGGAAATTTAATTAATTGGTTCATGGTTCAGATTGACGGAATATGAAGCCGAGCCGCGTCCCAATATAGATCGGTAAAGCATTATGCGACGCAGAAATAATTGAAGCTCACACTGAATGGTGATTCATACTTCTATATAATTCTCACAAGATTGAGACATTTTGTTACAAAGACATGAATTTTCCTAGGAAAAATAGTCAACTACATATCCAGTTCTTCACACTGCAATTTAGGCGAACCCTAGGTATCGTTTGACGACCTACCTTAAATTTTCACAGCAAGTCATCGTAACAACATCAAATCAAAACATCCATTCATTCACAAATTCTACACATTCATTCATTTCGGTTCGGATTTCAAGTGATCGTGAACACACAGCCGCAGAAGAGACAGACGGAGCCTCTTCAATGTGCGCTCAGACTACCCCCTTTGGACGCAATTTGGCGAATCTCTTCCATTCCGAGACTTGGTTGGTGGTCCCTCATCAATTATTCACTTGCTTCAACATGAGGCTGATCTCTCGCGGGCTGTTGGGTTGTGTAGTGTTGCGACGATAGAAGACGTAGATACCTATAACAGTGTGCGCGAAGGCGTGTGCTGGATTGTGTTGTCGAGCATAAAAATCTCATAATGGGGATGAGATGGGGAGTCGAGTTTCACTTGATCCATAATACGCGCGCGGGTTAGTGCTTTTATACGGTTGATTTTGTTTTATGGGCTATGATGTATGCATAATTTCTGTTGCTCCTCGAGCGAGTTCCATTCATATCCGCACGCCCGGGCTAGATGCTGTGCCCATTTATCTTTTATTCATAATATTTGACAAAGATTAATACAATAAAATCAATCGGTTGTATAACGACCCCTCTCCTGGTGGAACAATGTTGCATACCTTTGATGCTGTGTGAGAAGTAGCAGTAGGAGCTTGACATTTGATGCATTTCAGTGCAATTCAGATAAATTATGAAAAATGTTCTAATATTGGAAAATGGAAAATTACAAAAGAACGATGCAAAGGTATAACAGGGTATCTTTAAAAAAAATTAAAATTAATTAGATTTTAACATCGCAACAAAAATTGTCCAACTTTTGCAACATAATCCAATTATTGACGTCCGAAATTTTAAATGTGTTCAACAGGTCCAGAATTTTAATAATTCTCTAAGATGCCTGTTAATTATAAAAAGGGCACTGGGTCGAATTGGTAGATTGACAACAAACTTCATTGAGAAATCATTGAGATCAACGTTATAACATTTGAGTTCTCGGATTACGAAACTTTTTGAAGATAACATAAGAAAATTTCAAGATTTTGAGGTGAAGCTTAATTGTAACCCAGGCACCCTTCCATTCATTTTGGCTAAAAAAAAAATGTTTTATGAATTTATGGAATAATAAGATATCATGATAATATTTTGTTTGTGTAAGCAACAAGAAAAGACTGTGAAGTTTATGTTTGACACATAATACCTGCTACATGAAAGTCCCAATAAGCGATTTTGTCATTTATCTCACCCACTCTTTGCTCTTCACTCTTCGAGAAGAGGCGATCATAAAGTCACTCATTGTGATTCTGTCAAAGCTAAATTTGCATATCAATCTCAATTATAAAATTCCCGCATTTTTCCCGATGATTCCCACAGAATTCCCGATTCACCGGTAATAAAATATAAAATGATCGGATTCATCAATTTTCAACCTATTATCGTCAAGGGGTAAATGAAGTCTTAGAGTGCTAATTTTTTGTATAACGATGCTCTGGAACGTGATGCGCCATCATGAAATAAATCAGCGCTCTAAGACTTTATTCACCCCTGACGATAAAAGGTTAAAAATTGACGAATGCTGCATGTTTCCTTTTCAAATTTTTTTATGTCATAATTATTATAGAAAATAACACCATGTTAAACACATGGGGATAATAATCAAAGGCAAAGGCTTTCTAGGTTATCGTCACGAATGAATATGCAAATTACAAATTACCATGCAAGTGTTGAGATCTTGTCCTGTAACGCAGGTACCATCATCCATCCGTGGAATATTACTGGTGTAAGATCTACCACATTGAACTCTGTCCTTGGACGACGACGGTCATGTTCAGATCAGAGTTCTGATGCATGATAAAATATAATAATCATCGCATACTTTTGTCACTAAGGATAGGTACCTATTTTGATTGATGGTGAGGTGCGTGTTCGAAGAGGTCATAGAACTTTTTGAACGATATGGAACATCACAATTCAATGAAGATTCTTGTAGAACCCAACTTAATTGGTATGAGATCTTTAGAAAAAAACGCTTTGAATGATGAGGAACATCATTATTGAATGAGACATCTTGTGGGAAGAGCAAGTATGTAATAAGGTACATGTACTAAACAAACGAAACGGTCATATAACAAAATATATTGGTATTATTGGTATATTGGTGATTATAAAACAAAGAAAAATTGGGATTTTGATGTTTTTTTTCATTTATTTTGATCATTGAAACCATATAAGAGAATACATGAACAGAAAAATTAAAGGTAAGTAATTAATCGTGTCAGTTTAAAATCAAATCACTCTTTTAGCATTTTAATTTGCTCCTCAATCAACGCTGCATCTCTCTGAGCATCAGCTAACAGCTTCAATTTCTTCGCCTCAAGCTCCTTCGCTGGTCGATCGGCTTCCCGCTTCCGTTGAACTTCTTTTTCTTTCTCGTCTGCTTCATTTTTCTTCGCCTTCAGGGACTCCACGTATTTCGAATGTGCATTACGTGCGTACTGAATAAGTGTATTTGTTATATTGACATCCTTCACTTCTCCAGCGTTCGTGATTGCATCATACACGATTCTCTGGGCCATGAGACTTTCTTCGGTTTGGTTTACTACCAAGCACTTTTCGTTAATAGAAAATCCTCTCTCCAGTGTCGCATTACCATGTGAAAGAATGAGTACTTTCTTGGCAAACATGGTCAAATTTGGAAGTTCCTTCTTAGACTGGGCAATCATCTCAAACCAAAAACTGTCCAATCTTTGAATCCAGATAACAATGTTTTAGTTGAGAGCATTGAACACAATTGAACATTCTCATCCTTCACTTTATCTGCGCAAGCACCGGTCAAATGTTGTTTATCGACGAAAGCTTCCAAACATAACTCCAACCGTTTCTTTGCGATGGCCGGAATCACTTCAGGATTCATGCACGTTAGGTAACGAGTAGTGGGGTAAATCAACGGAGATCGATTGAGCAGTTTCTTCAAAAATCCACAGTAGAAATCCCGACAGTTACTACGAAATATTAGGACATCTTTATCTGAAACTTTACCGGACTCCTTCGCTGCTTTAATAGTGGATTTGGTAGCGAATCCAATCTCAATATTTGCGGCCTGCACTAAATTGGTTTCCGTCAGCTCAATGTCAACAAGCGATTTAGCTTTAAACCTTCAGTCGCTCAGGCTTAATGATTTTTTCCATAGCAGCCCTCACAAGCCCTGTAAAGTCGTCAAAAAGGAAAGGGACGTTAGTTAATAACAGTACCTACAAAAGCTATATACATCATTTTGTGGAATGCTGTTGATGACAAAAGTTAGAGGCAAATGAATGTAAATGAATGTATGAAATGAATGCAAATGATTTCCCATGCCTGGGTGTGGTAACATTTGAATAGCTCGTCCAGCAACTCGTTCGTTTTCCACCCAATGAACGTCACAAAATTTCAGCGGAAAAACACTTGAACCTGTGACAGCAGTGTAATCCGCTCGTCTCAAAGGTACATTTTTGAATAGACTATACAATGCCTGTAAAAAGTCATCCAAATGCCACTCCGTTTGCCTCAGCCTCTCTTTGAATGAATTGTGCACGGTGTGAAGTCCACAGCTACCGATATTCAATACTTCAAACGCTGGATTGGATCGAACCTCCTGAATTTCACCAGTCAATTCCTTGAACATCTTCCAGTTAACCGCAGGGACATCCATGGAGCATTGAATAACTTTTTTCAGTAACTCAGGTTTTTCAGAAAAGCAGGATTTCACACTGTTGACCAGATCATTGGAGCGTGTGGACGATAGAAATGCTGAGCCAATATACCTTGCTTCCACTTGGTTGGTAGCTGGGTTCCAGAATCGAACTCCAATGTCCATTTGCTGACGCTGGACAATTTTATTGAGAGTTTCATCAAATCCAACGACGAACTCACTGCAACCTTGCAATGTTTTGAAGACGTCGTTGGTGAAATACGGAGCTTTTTCTATATGCGATTAAATAGCCGGTTTTCATCCTTCCCATTTCCATTCGTGCTGCAATCTCGCTGTCAGGAAACATCTTTTTGAAAATGGAAACATCGGCACCGGAACTACGATAAGAGCTGTGAGTATACACAGTTTCTAGAGCCCACACAATTTCAGCTGTGATGACTTGCTCCTTCAGAACGAATTTTTTCAACACACTCGATGGTCTAATGTTTTGTTCCTGTTTGGTCGGTTCCAGACTTGATGAAACGACACACGGAATTTCAATAGTTGGAGTTTCGTTGTCAGTTGGCTTAACGGTTGAATCAATTAGATGACCTAAAAGCAATTGCGATTACATTAAACTTAAAAAATGATAATTGATCGAAGTGGCTTGCTTACCTCCATTCACAGGTGTTTTTGAGATGGAAAAGTTGTTGATTTGCAGGTTAGTCCGGCGAACTAGAACTTTGCCCATGGAATTTATCTTGAAGCTTCGATTACACCACTTGCAACGAGCTGAACCGGGATCCTTTGGATCAACAGAACTCCACGGAAACTGTTCTTCATATCGAGAGGAATAACTTGTAGATCTAGTACTTGACATGGTGCGAAATTGATTGATAACTTAATTCCCGAACTGAATCGATGATGATGCAAAACTTAAGAATGATAGTTTTCCCCATTGAATCTCATCCTCACCCTCAGAACAAGCGGTTATTGTGAATGTATGCGTGTAAACACGGCAAAAATCAGAGCGAAAATATTGTCTTCTCTTTCTCTCTATACTACACAACGTGAGTGTTGGAATCGTTGTTGGAAGCTTCGACCGTGCTGATCGAAAAAGCGAAACGAAAAAACATACACATACATGTTCATTTTGTACACAGTTAGAAAAAAGTACCCAAAATTAAGTTCTTTTCACTCATCTCGGCACTATAGCATAGAGGTAACTCTAAGACTAGAAGGTCCCGAAATAACGTGCTCAACTTTTTGGCTCAGCTCTGGTACTCTATTCGGTCCCAAGCTAATCGATTCACCCCTCGAAACATAGGGAAAACCAATAACCCCTCATTTTATCTGTCAAACTTTCATAGCGAATCAAAACAAACATTTCGTAGTACTAGAATTTCGACTAGAATGGGGTACGTTAATCGTTTGCTTGGGACCAATAGGCTAGTCAAGTAGTGAGCCAAATTAAAATCGTTAGTTTCGTATTGATTGTTGGTTGTACCCAACAGTAGGTAAATATGATTATACTCAACGTTGGGTTCCCACACTTTACTACCCCTATTGGGTGGTTTTGTTCCTCCGTTTTTGACAACATTAGAAGGAGACTAGTCAAAAGTAAGTAAAAGTGAACTGGCCGTTGGGTACTTTTTTCTTACCGTGTAGAGCTTTTTGACGTTTAATAGTCTTTCTCTATTCAGCATACGATTTGCCTCTTGCTTGCACTTATTCGATGTGGAAAGTGCAGTAGCGCGATGTGCGGTATAAGAGGTGAGGAGAAAGGAAACTAGTGGACTCTTTCATTCTGACGGTGTTCTTATGCAACAGCAGACGTGACGCCACGTCTGTTGCTGCATAAGAAGACGCAAGAACGAAAGAGTCCACTAGTTTCCTTTCTCCTCACCTCTTTTACCGCACATCGGCAGTAGCGTACCCCCTAAACACTGAAAAAACTACACCGAGTGAAAACGTATGCACGGAAGGAAAAAATTCCCGACTAAATAATGCGTTTCCCGACTTTTTCCCGCATTTTTCCCGATGGATTTCAATTCCCGACTTTTTCCCGCATTTCTCGTTTTTCCCGAATGGGTGGCCACCCTGCATATTTTATGTGTCAAATACTTTACAATCTTTCCTTGTTACTTAAACATACAAATTATTATTAATCATATTATTCCATAATTTCATAAAACATTTTGTTTAGCCAAAATGAATGGACAACGGCGCCGGTGGTGTAGTGGTAAGCGTGATTACCTCTCACCCCAGCAGGCCTGGGTTCAATCCCAGTCGGCGCCGCCGGGATGTTCTGAGGCATAACATCTCTGATCACGCCTTCCTTCGGATGGGAAGTAAAGCCGTTGGTCCCCGGTTCATGAGTTGATGGGTCGATAGGTAGGGTCCAGGTGTGGGAGCTGCCTTCCTGGCACGTCGGTAGCATTGGTGCTCAGCACGGAAAACAAGATCGACGGAAAAAACAAACCAAAGGGGAAAAAAAAATGAATGGAACATTCTTGAACTTTTCGAGATTTTTTACTTAAAATATGGCGTATTTAAAAAAAAAATCATGGCTATTTTACATGGGTAAAGTTTTAGGATTCGGACACTTGGAGCATTGAATTAAGACAAGAAAGCTAAATAAATCGAGGAGCATTGTAGAGGAGTTCTAGGGATAATTCTAAAGGAGTTCTGGGGAGAATTGCAGTGGAATTTGAGGAGAAACTTCAGGTAAGTAATTTAAGAAAAAATGTAAGGAGAACTAATCTGCCGCTATTTGCATAACAGTCCCATGGCGAAAAACAGCACGTTGAGCAAAAGACAATTAACCACTTCATTCGAGCACTTAAAATGACGTTTACTACCACTCGAACTTTTAAATAAAACATTATTTTTAAATTTTTTCTTCTAGAACCTCGAGAAAAGTAGCCAACATTTGTGCGTTTCATAAAAAAATAGAAATTAGTTGGTCCAGTTTTGTTCTATCGCTGGTAGAAAGTCACGCCAAAACTGCTTGACAAAGTGGTCAATTGAAATATTTAGTCAGTTTTCCTTTATTTCGCTTCCGTATGTTACTTTTAATCGTATGTTCGCTATATATCTGTTAAAATAAACAAGTTCTATCGACTTCTAATAAAAAAAATCCTGGATGATCGATGTATCTGAACAAAATATCAATGGGACTGACATGCAAATAATTTTTGATTTGATCAGCAGAATATTCGCATACCAGTCTCGCTGTAAACAGTGTGATATGCAGACCTAAAATAAATAGCTTGGCGGATGCAAACAAAATGAAAGAGAATACAATCGTGCTCTATCTCTTGTGTAATGTTTACATCAGAGGGAACGTCCATTAATTATGTCACGATTTTTTTTTTTTGTAATTACACAAAGAACCAATAGACGATGCTTGGGACTAGCAATCATCCCCAATGTGTAGAAACTGGTGATCTCAAACTAGGCAATAACAGCGCCGGCCGCGCCCGAATGCAGGTCAAGAAAGGAATGGGTAGGAATGTGTTGACGTGACACTAGCTTTGATGAAAGCCGAGAAATCCTCTGCACTTCCACGAGGAATCACTGGGATGTTGGGTAAAAGAGTAGGATTTGCAGCAGGGTTCGTTTTGGTAAACGATAAGCTGAATTGATGTCTTAACGATGTGAATTATGATGATATACTACTATCCTACGCCTAATGATCACCTACGACTGAAAGTTTCTTAAATTTTGATCATCAAAGAGAAATTCTGAGAAGAGCTGCAAGGAAATATGGATAATAATTCCAAGAGATAATTCTTCATATCGGGTGAATGTCAGCTACGACACCCATTGACTGTTTTAGGCAACATAAATGTAAAAGTTAGTTCACTATATTTTCCCATCAAAACAGTTTGCTGAATGTATTAGTCTTAGTATTTTAGCTTCAATCTGATAACATGTATACGACTGAGTAATCCTGTTATGCTAGATTTGTCTTAAAATGAAATACATATACGCTTTAAAAATGCGGCTGATTTCGTGCCGCTGATAATAGAACACGTAGTACAAATGAAAAGTTTGCCGAAGAAAAAGGGGCTGCCGATAATAGTCACACTGACCTGAGAAGTTTGGAGCGTTGTTAAAATGCTTTCAAACAGTTTTGAATAGTTCTGTCGATTAGAATGGATAGAGCAAGTAGCATATAAATGGAAACAAACAAACACGTCATATGTGTGTGTGACACTAAGAAAATGCTAATAGAAGCGTGGACGCTGCGGACGATTGATGAGAATACGTAAATTACCCTACGTGGTGATCATCAAATCCCGATTCACAATTTCCTGGTCCTTTGATATAACGTAACTGTGATTCGCTCTGGGAACCATTTATGAAAAAATCTACCAGCCCAGAAATCTTCTGCTGAACTCTCCAAAAATCATGAAATGCGTCCTTAGATTCTTATCCAATCTCTTTTTTTATCCGGTTTTTTTTTTACTCGTTTTTTCACACGGTTGGTGCAGCTGAGCCGCAATTTACACGATACGTTTGTAAAGATTTCTCGATAAAGATACAGACTATCGACTTGATTCGAATCACATTATCCGTTTCAAGCCATAGGTAATCGTATGGTATACTTAACAAAAATATTTTTTGTGTAAATATAGATATATTTTTAATATGTCTATACGGACCATAGCATGCTTTAAATACGCATGGCTTTTTTTTTTTTTTAGTATGGGATTAAACGTATTCTCGTCAGTCTAAGCAGCCTCCGTGCTTCTATTAGCATTTTCTCAGCGTCACGCACACATTTGACGTTTATGTTTGTTTACATTTATTTGCTGCTTGCTGCTCTATCCATTCCAATCGACAGAGTTGTCCAAAACTGTTTTAATACATTTTTAAAATGTTCTAAACTTCTCAGGTGAGTGTGACTATTGTCGGCAACCTCGTTTTCTTCGGCATCCATTCCATTTGAACTGTTTGCTCACCTGCTGTTCTATTATCGGCAACTAAAAATCAGCCGCGTTTTGTAGTGCGAATGTTTCATTTCTCCCTTAGCTCAGTCAGTAAAGGCACAGCTACAAACCAAGACCATGCTGGAGGTGGCTGGGTTCAATTTCCGGTCCAGTCTAGGAATTTTTCGGGTTGGAAAATTTCTCGACTTCCCTGGGCATAGAAGTATGATTGGACTTGCCACACAATTATACCAATGCAAAAATGGTACAGGCATCGAAAGTTCTCAATTAATAACTGTGGAAGTGCATCTAGAACACTAAGTTGAGAGCACGCAATAAGCTAATATGCGATATGCAATAAGCTTGAAATGCGAAGAAGAAGAAGATGTTTCATTTCAAGAAAAACCTGGCAAAATTCCATTGCTCGGTCGTAAAAATCTAATCACATTGAAGCTGAAAGACTAAGAAATCGTTTGAATACATTGAGTGGAGTGTTGTGGTGAAAAATTCAGTGAAATAACCGTTTCAAGTTTGGTTGCCAGATGGGTGATGAAAACGTATTTTCGTTGTTTTGAAGAGAGATATTTTCGGATTATGTATGAGAGAGGATAATGAATTATCGGTGAAAAAGGAGAGATGAAAATGCGAACGGTTTACAACTCACCGAAAAGTAGCTGAGTGAGGAAATGCTTATATTAAAGCTGAGTGAGAATTTCTATCTATGATTGTAAGTTTTGTCGGGGTTTTAAAGCATTCTACAAGTCCAAATCATGATCTACATAACGCTCACAAAACCAACATTGTTACTTTGGTTGGGTACGATGCCTGACCATAATCAGTAAAGAAGTGTTGAAGCCGTCATTTCCCTTCTTTGGTGATATAACCCTAGGATTCATTCAATAATCTCCTAGAAATAGCTGAAATTTATGTTAATAGCTGTTCAAGATCCAAAATCTTATCTGTTTTCAAAGAGAGGATGAAGTATATTTTTTTCCCAATTTGTCATACAAATTCCCTGGTTTCTCCCAAAAAAATTTGCCGATTACTTCGAATGTTCAGCTTTTTTCCGGCTTTTCCCAGGTTTTTCCGATTTCTCGCTCAATTATATAGCTCAAAAAATTATGTGCAGAATTTCAAGCTAGTTTGAAGATATAGGTTCAAGAGAATTCCTAAGAGAAATTCTTAAGGAAGAGGAATTTGAAGGAGTTTCCGGGAAGGTTTGACAGGACATTATGAACATATTTCCAAAGAAAATCTGAGTAGCGTTCCAGTAGATTCTGAAGAAATTTGTAACCGTTTGTTACAAAACATGTTAGATTTTTAATTTGTGCATAGTTGTTAAATGTACCGTCACGTCTCTTAAAGTTATTTGGTGTTGGATTAGTAGGGTTAGTAGTCGTTGTAAAAAAATGTTAATTTGTTAGTAGGATTAATTGTTTTTAAATTTGAAAATTATATAAAACCGTACAACAGTACAGTGGGTATGAGTATTCTACCAGTGGGTACAACAACATTCGGGCGAAACTATGAATTCAAAATGGGTGGAAAATAACGTCTCACGAGAAGCGCAATGGGATGGGAAAAGCGCGGAGGAAAACCGCCATTCCTCAATCAGTATCTGGCGTTCGTGTGCTTCGGACCGTTAAAACCAAGTGTCCTCAAAGTAATAAAAGTGAGTGGTGAATCGCGGGAATACCTATCTGTTCAATCGGGACCTTTTTGTGGTACCATTCGGTACAGCGCCATTTTGTGAACCAACCGACTAAGTCGGTCAGGAAGCACACGAGTCGGATTATTGGTCCTTAGTGACTATTAATCCTAACAGTAAAGGACATCATTTCGATTTGGCATTGCAAGGTCAAAATCGCCGCATTCCTCGGGTCAAGGCGGCTCTAAACGCAAAAGAGGACCCCTCTCAGCAGAGTCACTCCGGCCTTGCCTGGACTCTGGTGATTCTCGTCAACGAGGGTAGACGCCAGGAGACCGCAGATCGCCATCGAGTTAAGTCGATCTGTTGTTCCAACATCACCACCCTGTCAGGCTTGATTCGCCCGACGTCAAGCTCGTCGTACGTAGGATCATCGGCGAGCGCTCGCACATCGGCAGAGCAGAATCAACGGCAGCAGTTCAGTACCGGTACGTCAAATCCCCAAAAACCCACTGTACATCCATAAAATTCAATAGAACTACTATTAGAAATCCAATCCACACCTGCTATAGCTTTTATTAATAAATAATTAGTATACACCCTTTGATTACTGTGTCACTTAAACTTTCCATAGCTTTTAGTCAGGTGACAGTACTGCACGTTAGGATCGCGAAGCCCCTCCAGATTACCCAGTAGTAAGCCGACCTTGAGACACAGCTCGAGAGGTTTCTTGCTACTGAGCGTTTTTACCGGGATACAGACAGTAGAGTTACAAATTTCCAATGGAATTCTAATGCGTTGTTCAAGAAAATTCCTAGAGATGCTTTCAAGAGTATTTTGAACAGAATGTCAAAGAAATTCTGAGGAAAACTCCCATGGAATACTGAGGTTAAATACATGGAAATTTTGAGAGAATCCTTTTCAATTTTTTAAGAATGCCAGATTTCCGAAGATTATTCCAAATTTAATTGTATTGAAAATTAAATCAAATTGTCGTCCGATTTATAACGAAGATAAATGTACAGTGAATTTCAATAATTTTTTAGTGCATTTCATTGTTGACCTGGAAATACTTTTTAATTTTTTCCTAATGCATTAGGAAGGTTAAAGTGTTATGCACAGAATTCCGAGACTGTCATAAAAAATATCTTTTGAATACCGGACATAATCATATTTATTTTCAAGATTATTGAAGGAAATCCATACAGTAAAAGTAAATTTAAAGACATTTCGGAATAATCCTAAGAAAATCCAGGTAAAATTTCTAGTACAATCTGCAATACTTTTCATGCCCAAAAATCTAGAAAAATTTTCCATTTCAGGGGGATGTTGAATGCAGTTCCATAGAGGATTATTCCTAAGGGGCAGTTCATAAACTATGTAGCCAGATTCCAGAGGCCTTCAGATCAATTGCAGTTCCACCCTTTTTCTTCAGTGTGTGCTTCACAATTTACCAGTATTCCTCAATTGGCCTTAGTTCCAGAGTATTGGCCGGATTCATCTATTTGGGAACCACTCTGACGCCATTTGTCAGGACCTTTTTGGGGAGTTTAGACTTCTTTTTGATTCTACATTTATCCGGGGCACTCGGTTGACCGTAAAACGAGGTATAACATTCCTGTCCGGGAAATTGATCGAAAACTGCCAGGAGCGGATAGACCGGGATTTTCGTTTCGATTGTGCAGGATCGTATCGCGACATGCTTGCGACCACGATCGTATTTTGATGAAACACAAGGGCTGCAGTTTGATCGATGACAAAACATACGTCAAACTCGATTTTAAGCAGCTTCCCGGTCAAAAGTTTTACATCGCGACTGGACGTGAGAATGTGCCGGGAAGATTTAAATTCGTGCTTTCTGACACGTTCGCGAAGAAGGCCATGATTTGGCAAGCGATTTGCAGTTGTGGCCTGAAAACGGAACCATTCGTCACATCCTCGACGATGACATCCCAAGTTTACATCGAAGAATGCCTGAAAAAGCGTGTATTGCCATTCATCCGCAAGCATAGGGGCAAAGGTATCTTTTAGCCCGACTTGGCCAGCTGCCACTACTCCAAGGTGGTATGCTTCCAACAAGTTCAATTTTGTCCCCAAGCTAATGAATCCTCCGAATACTGAGCAATTTCAAAGCAGCGACTTCGACGAAGCGGCGGGCAGTCAAGGACATACAGCAAATGCGGGAAAAATGGAAGAAATGCGCTGATTCCGTGTCCGTTTCCACTGTGCGGGCGCTGATCAAGAGGAAGGTTCGAGATTTCGTTCGAACTGGAGAAATGTAACCATCTTATGCTGTAACTTTGAAGTTTTAATAAAAGTACTATAAAGCAATCACTAATGAACTTTTTAAATTTATTGACTCACGAATTTTTTTTTTATTTCGTCAACCAACGTAGACTAGTACAATTAATACAGTTTTGTTTTCTTAAATATATATTTATATAAAAAAGTAGTGTCAGCTTTCTTGTCTTTTCTTTTATGAGTTGTTATTTCTTATGGAATAAAAATATTGCTTTAGTTTATGCCGAGACATTGTAAAGTCAATGGTTTCGCAGTGTTTATTGTAAGAGGCCATCATGCGGTTTAATGGCCCATATTTTGCATAATTTGTGCGATGATGTTTTATGGCAAATAAATTTCGATTTCGGTGTTGCCGAGTGGGTGCATGGAAGTTTAATTTTGATAAAAGTTCTGTTGAGTCAATTCGCTGCGAAACGATATCATTTACAAATGAAACCATTGCATATTCACGACGCTCTTTTAATGTTTGTATGTTTATAAGCATGCAGCGTGCTTCATATGATGGAAGAGGAAATGAAGTCCAACCTAATTTACGAAGAGCGTATAATAGAAATTGTTTTTGTACTGATTCTAATCTTTCTTCGTGCGTGATTGAAAATGGATACCATACAATGCTGCAATATTCCAGTATTGACCTCACATAGGCAATATATAGTGTTTTAATTTTGTAAGGGTCCTGAAAGTTATAGCAAAAGCGCTTGATAAAGCCTAACATGTTATTTGCCCTGTGAATAATTGTATTGTAATGGTCTATGAAAGTTAGCTTAGAGTCTAAGATAATTCCTAAATCCCTAACTCTTTCACATTTGTCTACAGTTTGATTTCCTAATGCAATTGAAATATTTGAAGTTGTTCTTTTTCTACTAAATGATATTAAGTTACATTTTTTTACATTCAATTCTAGTAGACTTTTTTTGCACCATATGTAGAATATGTGTATTTCATTCCGGAATATATTGATGTCTTCTTCATTTCTTATTTCCAAAAAGAGCTTCATGTCGTCGGCATAAATAAGCAATTTAAGTTTTTTGAGAATGCAAGATATGTCGTTTACGTATAGAATAAAAAGGAGAGGTCCCAAATGAGAGCCTTGGGGGACGCCTGAAGTGACTTGAATTGGGCTCGATTTCTTTCCGTTGAATTTAATTATTTGTTGGCGGTTAGTTAAATATGATTCAAGCCATTTCAGGAACCCTGACTTAATTCCAATTTTTTGCAGTTTAAAGAGTAACATTGGTATGTCAATGCGGTCAAATGCCTTGCTAAAGTCTGTATAGAGAGCTTCTACGTGGTTTCCATTATCCATTGCATTCAATGAATAGTCTATAAATTCAAGTAAGTTGGTCGAGGTCGAACGACCCTTGAAAAAGCCGTGTTGCATGTCAGTAATTCTATTTTTGATTTGGAGAAATAATTTTTCGTTGACAATTGCCTCGAAAAGTTTAGGAATGCAAGAGATAATGGCTATACCACGATAATTACGTACGTCAGATTTTCGACCAGATTTAAAGATAGGTACTAGAAATGAGCTTTTCCAAATTTTAGGGAAGGTTCCGGATTCCAGGGACATATTAAAAAGCCAAAACAATGGAGCAGTGAGTTCCATTGCTAGACATTTAATAAATACTGGAGGAATTCCGTCAGGTCCAGGACCTTTTGAGGCATCTAAATGTTTTAAAGCCTGCAAAATGTCCTGCACTTGAAGTTGATTGAGGCCAATGTCCCTTGAAAATTCTGGATAAAATGCAAAATAATCGCGGTCACGATCTTCTTCAGAAAATGTCGTATAAATTTCTTGAAAAAATTTTGCGAATAGATTACAGTTTTTTTCCGAACTATCACCGACATTTTCGTCTAGATGCATTATTGAAGGAAAATTGTCAGATTTTAATTTCGTTTTTACGTAATTAAAGAAGTTCTTCGGACAGGACTTTATTTCACATTCAGTTTTTGCATTATATTCTTCAAATGCAGTACTGATAGCTAAATTCAGTTGATCGCATAGATCCAAATAAATTAATAAATTATTACTACTATTGTGTTTTTTATAAATTTTATGTGCTTTTTGCTTCCGATTTTTCACGTTTTTTATTTGTCTGTTAAACCAGACTGGATTTTGTGTGTTTCTGTTACGTCTTTTTTTCTTCAAAGGTATTTCTTCTGAAATTATTTCTGTTAAAATTTTGTAGAACACGTCTATACCAATTTCGACATTTCCACATTCCTTAAAATTAATTGCCAATTGACACTGTTTAATTTAAATTTTATTTTTTCGTAGTCTGCTAATTTGTATTCAAAGACTTCTTCGTATTCGCAGTCGTTGGGTCTTTGGTTTTCATGCTCAAATAAAGAATATTCAATTGCTGTGTGAAACGCTTCATTTTTCTACAGTGGATTTAGTGATTCGGTCACACAGAAATCTTCATAAATATTCGTTAGTAAAAAGTCCAAATAGCAATTTTGTTGGTTTTTGATGTGGTTAATTTGGTTCAGTCCTAAATTAGCAGTTTTGTCAAAAATGAACTGCAATGTTTCATTATCCCCAACGACTGGAAGTAAGATACATTCATTTTCAGAGTCCAGAATGAAGTCAGCATGGCGTTGATTAAAGTCTCCACAGGTCTTTTTGTGCGTACCAATTTACTTTTAGTCAGCCTTTAGCTTGATTCAGTGAAATTTTGAAAAAAAAAATACGAAAACGATGCCTTAATGGCAGCGTTGTTAATATGTCCAGATTTGTTCGTGTTCAATCTTTATTTCCACGATTTTCACGAAAGTTAAAATCCGCAAAAATCGCGAAGTTCACGAAATTTGCAAAATTCGCGCCGGTTGTCTCAACCCTGAAATTGAAAGACCAAATGTTATATCCAAGCAACGACAAAATATAAAGATCAAATACCAATATGAAAATTCGTAAGTTTAGTTTAGGTCTTCTTTATTAGGGAAGTTTTCAGCCTGGGGCTGGTTCGCCTCCGGGGCACTTCTTAAGCTTTTTCATGCAGCCACGAAGGACCTTAAAAGTATTAAAGTGAATATAATAAAATTAAAAAAGGCGAAAAATCAACACCTAGCGCTAAAACGTTAACCCGCCGATAGCAAAGATGTCAACCTAAAAAGATTGATTAGATTACTTTGTTAAAGAGATTTTCAGCCTCGGGTTGGTTCGTCTCAACAACCTCAAAAGATAGGTTTCCCAATTTTCATTTTGTTTAACTCATTGGTTGAACCTTAGATCAAGCGTAGTGCTAGTTAACTTTTATCTATGTTTAAAAGTATGTTTTCGATTTATGAAAAAAAAATACCGTGAGAAAATTATTTCAGAAATAAATAAACTACCTGATTTAAAATCAAATTCGACCACTGAATTGTCCTTTGAACATATTTAAAATGACAGTTACTTCAATGTTAAATTCAATGGGTTTCAAATATATCACGTATCAAATAAATCACGCAAAAAAAATGACTATGATAAAATCGAAACTTTACAGTATATGTTATTTAACCATTAGTTATAGGAGATTTTTTCTTAATGGTCATAAAATATTTTTTCCCGCCCGTAGGGTGCCAGCTAGGTACAGGAAAACTTCTTGATGACTCATGCCAAACAAACTTGTCGTTGATCATCGTTATGGCAGTTCAAGTTCATGATTTATAACCTAATTATTAAACATTTCTCTCTCTCTCTATCTCTGTTTCTACTGACGTTGAATCAAAGTACCCTCTCTCCCCGTCACTCTGCCCATTCTCCTCCATTCAATCCAATTAATATTTTGCAACAGAAACTTATTTACACGCACCTTGATCCAAGGAGCTCTCATGCCGAGGCCTTACTCTTAAGTAATGCTCCAAGACAACTTCCCATGATTCGGCACAAAAGCGCTCCAAGTTGTATTTTCTTTTTTGAATAAATGGTGTGCTACGGGTGAGAATTGAATAAATGAATAGAAATTAAGAGTCTGCGACGATGAACGCGCGTTTGTGGGCAACGTAAGCTCGTTCGTATAGCCATATTTTGTTGGGCACATTTCCATTCGAGAACCGTAGCCCCCCTCGGGCTAATGGGTTTGCGATGAGGGCGATCAGGATGACGAGGGCGAGATGCGCCCTGCGGGGAAATCAGAAAACTTTATGGCAAACAAGAAGTGGACTCCTTTTTTGACGTCTAACCCCACCGCAACGAGGCAATCCCAGGGGTAGACCGTTTAAATAGAAATAAAATTCAATAAAGCCCAGAAAAGAAGGCATACAGACAAGTATCGATCCCAATTAACATAATAAAAATAATATAACATCGTTATTTTGAAATGGAAGGAACCAAACGGGGGTAAAAAGATGCAAGATTTGATCTTTTGCCGTCGAAATCGAATGAAATCGGTGGTAGTTGTATAACGATGTCTCGTCGTCGTCGTCGTCGCCAAAGTTTGGCTGGCGCTGGCGCGCAAATCAATGGAAATCCTCGTTTTTCTGTAAGCTAGGAAATGAACCCCCTTAAATCTTGAGCAACCTGTTGCCGTCGCCGGTGGTGGCGCCATTCGTAAATTTGCAGAACCACGACGACAATGGGGGGAAACCTTAAAATTTATTTTTAATGGCGCGCAGACAAACGGAGAGCAACAATCGTAAAAATGTTACGCCTTTATGCTAAAGTCTATACTTCCAGCCAAATGCTGCGGGGGCGATTTGAGCCCCCCGTGCAAAAGCCGAGAGCGTTGGGAATCAATCAAGATAAATATTGACGTTTCATTGGTGAATGAGGCGATTAGACTATGATTTGCTGTATGGATTATGAAGTCGTTTTGCATATTGTATGACCGCTCTTTGCGTTTTAATATGGTAAATGAGGGAGGTTCGAGCTACGATGATTAATAGTGCTAGGGACTGTTTCTGAATCGGTTGTGACTTAACTAGTACAAGCGAATGCTTTTTGAATCACTCGACCAAATCTAATCCCAACTAGAAAAAACATAAAAATTTGCTTTTCAGCCAATTAATTTGCACCAGGCTGGGCACGGTGGAAGTACTTGTACTACAAATCGGCAACCAGCACTACGCAATATAGATGTTAACAAGCCATTCCTTAGCTGGTAGCCATTGAGTACCAATCGATCGAACAATAGTTACTAGTGAAAGTACACCGATCGGCTTGTGTGTATGTATGTACGTGTCGCAACGATACCATACCCAGCCGCAGACCAACAGCAGATAAAGCTGCGAATAAATATGACAATAACCATAACAATAAAGTATACAACAACAATAACACGGCAAATAACATTAACATTAAAATCAATATCTCTGGCAGCAGTCGGCAGCAGAGAGCCTGGTGCCTATCGGGACGTACCTCGAGATGTAAACAAGCCTCTATGGGACCAACCACAGTTTCCAAAGGACTGACTTGCCGGTGATCTCAGCTTGTGACCCATTGTTGTCTGAGGCTCTATTTCCCCCCCCCCCCCTTGCCCCATGAGGCGATGGGGTTAAGCAGCATCCTGGCGCTCCGAACAGGACTTGACGCCACATCTTACGCGTGTGCATATTTATGAGTGAAATGAGCCACCACAATGAGGACCAGACATAGAAATACTGAGCTGAACCTCGATGTCCAGACCGGACCAGACTAGCCGCGTGGGTGTTTCGGAATAGCTTCAATGCTACATATCTCTCCTGTCTGGCTCTGGCAGTGTTGTGCAGTGCAGTGCCAGTGCCAACGGTGCTCTACTGTAACGGCATCAGGGACTGGTTTGATCCGGGCGAGGCTCTCGGGAGACTCTGGTGTGCTAATTTAGATAGTAGCATTTCAGAGTAACAGCTGGATCAAAATTTATGCCGTTTGCGCATATCTGTGTCGCAGATGCTGGAAGGGCAGGAAAATTATGGAATCCGTGAAGAATGCTATTAAATTAGGATCACTACCGTAATGAATCACGTCACAAATTTAGTCAGTTTGTTCGATGTTGTGATCAAAATATAATGTCAAATTGGGAACCACAACAATAGTATAAAGGAATGATAATCAGGGTTTCCTACCCCAAGACCAATCGAAAATATGATTAGGAACTTCATCGAAGAAAAAAAAACATACGTTGGAATTGAAGTAAAATTCACATTTTATAGTTTTAATTTTATTTATTTTTTTCAAAAATACAACAATTTTGTTCAGTGTATATTTTTGTCCAATAAAGTCCAATCATTTCTCTACAACTTGATACACAACACAATGTTGATACAATAAACGGTTTTAGGGTTAGATTTTTTTTTTTTTGAAAAATTCATATGTGAAATCACATAAGCCCTTTTTAAAAATTAGTCTTGAGTCAAAATGGTCTCGTGATCTGTGGAAGAATCGTTATCTCCAAGACTGAAAACATGTTGAAAGTTTCATTCAGATCGGAGAGAGTCGTGTCAGATTTTGACTTTTTATGGCAGATTTCACCTGGAAATCCTTTTGAAAAATCAATGTGCTTTTTGTTTTCGATTTTTCAAGTTTTTTTTTTCATTTGCCTGTTATACTAGACTGTGTTTTGAGTGTTTCTGTGAAGTCTTTTTTCTTCAAAGGTCTACAGTAATTTTGACAATTACTACACTCCTAAAAATAATTTTTTAAGGCCGGAACAAATCGCAAGTTTTTATTTTGTCACGCCCCCCCCTTCGAATCATCAACATTTTTCTATAAGAGTCTAAACTTTTCTGTTATAGTTGAAGATGCTAATTTCAAATAACAGACTAAAGTGGTAATTTTATACGATAGATGGAGGAGATGAAAGCATAGAGTTGATAGTTCCGTTAGAGTACGGCAGTGTGACAATTGCATATAGATAGTAGATAGCGAGCTAGGACAACTTTTAAGGAAGGTACAAATCGGTTTTTTCATCTATCTTTACCAAACTCTCCCTTTGGAGAGGGATGGTGAGGGGTGTCCCCCCCCCCCCCCCCGCACCACTGGCAAAAAGAGATGAACGCCGACCCGCTCAAGTACCAACGATGTGCAGTTTTACCGATTTTTACCGCACTTCAGTTGTTATTTGAAGGAAGGCATCCAGTCGTAGGTTTGGAAATTGCAGCTATTGTTTACCCCTACCACGGTATGTGCTCCTGTCATCGTCGACTTGACGATCTCGAGGGGATACGGGTGGGGAAGGTGCTGCTACTGTACCTTTCGACCAATGACAGTAATTAATGGTATGCTCCCATCCAGAGTTATGTACTTTGACTATATGTTCGTTACTATGTAAATCGTTGAATTCACGCAGAAGTAATACTAAACATATAGTCAAAGTTTTCTGTTATGTTATTTATTCCTTTTTAAGTTTTCAAAGCTTTCCTGACGAGATCAAACATATCCACCCATGCTTTAAAGAATTGGTTTCGCATTTTCTTGAGTAAGACCACATTAGCTAATTTAATCCCTTTCCTAAATGAATCCTTCCTGCATTGATTCAACTTTTTCCGAACTAAAACCAAACTTGTCAGAACGGATTTGACATTTTCCTAAGTGAGCCCCAGATTTTTGTTAACTAGCTTTTCAAAAAGTGTAGAAAGTTTTCCGAAGTGAACCGACATTTTTTTGAGCTGAAATTTTCCAAACAGAGTCCAACCATTTCTGTTGAGTGATTGAATTATATTTAATGTTAGTCTGAGCTTTCCTGAAGTAATTTAACTAACTTTTAATTTAGCGCTCCCCTAGACCCCTTTCTCATTTTTGTGAGATTCACATCCTTTGAAAATTAGGCTGAGATATTTAAGAATGGACCTTCGTGTGTTCATACCTGATGGTAGAGTTTTTTAAGCAAGCACAATTGTTGAGAAAACTGAGGTTTACATCCACAAAAGTACGTATTTTTATGGAAATTTGGGTTTCTTGATCAGCCAAGTCTACGAATAGGTACCAATCGCTGTTGCATTTTGGCGCTCCTTTTATTTTCGCGCTGTTTGTTGATATTACCGTTGTATTTGCTTCAGTGGGTGGAGAACTAACACGAAATGCATAAACGTGCTACCAATTGACGTCTGCGGGAAGGTTTAGAGCTGGATGATTTACGCAAGTTTATTCTCTCACGGAGACTCATTGACCCAAAGCTGATAGTGATTTCCAAACACTGCTATTGGCACTGATTGATGATTCTTTGTTGTTATTTCTCTCCATGGTTCAAACATATTTCAATTTTGTGAACCTGTTTTACCCACCATCTAGAGATCCTAAAAGAAATTCTATAGCGTAGAAATACAATGGCCCTGAAAAAGGCCATTTGGGATCCAAGAGATTTACATACTGGTACTTTTGGGATGGCGTGTTTACACCATTGCACAGCGGTTAAAATATTGCAGGTGATCGATGTTATAGTCAGCCTAACGGAACGACTGCAGTCGAACGTCCGAAAGATGGTCAAGCTACTCAGAGAGCCTCCGATGTCCACGTTCTTCAGGGTCCTACCAAATTTTTGGTGATAATCATAATAGCTAATTAGGCCCCTCCCTTTTGGAGTATTTTTCGTCAGAGCGTTCCTAGTTTCAACTATATGGCAGCATACACACCAGACCAATACGTGCTCCGGCCTGCATTCAATTGGATTGTTGTGAAAGAACAACTAACGCTTCTTGGCTCTTTCACACCAGTGCAAGTTGATACCAACCGGATGACGGCGGCCCAGTCATACTGTCTATTGCGGGAAACCTTTCCTCCGGTCGATGTGGATCCATTCGTCGTCGTCTTCGTATTGGTGCGATACGTGCTGTTCTTTTATCATACGTCGTGTCCGACGCTTATCCGTCCGTTGCTCGAAAGCAAATGACGAAGAAAACGATTTGGCAAGCATTTTTATTATCGCTGCTTTTTTCCTCCCTTCCTTTCATTGGTGAAATGGTGAGCGGTCAACCGAGCATTAAGCTCGCTCATGTGAGCATGCGCAAGGTGTGGTGTGTTCGATTTGCGCTCTATCGTTACGTCCGTGTTTGGGAATTTTCTTTACATGTCTGAATTTTGATTTTTTTTTTATGTGACCCCCAGTATAGAAATTAAAGCCGTAGTCCTACGTCAAAAGTACATATTTTCATAGAAACTTTGATTCACAACAGAACAGAAACTGAAAAGTTAAATTTCGGATCCGAAAATTAGACTTGGATTTTATAGAATGGACGTTGCTTAATCCATACATGATGATTATTTGTTTAAGCATACACAAAGCCAGGTTTAAATTGACAAAGTACGTATTTTTATTAAAATTTGATTTTTATGTTCAGAGAAGATTGATTTTGGCTCCTTACTTTGAATATTAGGCTTGAATTTTGTTGAATAAACCTTCCTGAGTCCATACGTCTAGTTAGATTTTTTGAAGCCGCACAATAGTTGAGAAAACTTGGCTTACAAAGTAGGTATTTTCATATCAATTTGGGTTTCCTGTTATGGCAATGTTATATTTGAATAATGAGGAACTATTGAAAACAGAACGATTTTTTATAAGAACTATTACGTTTGTGGTATTTCGCTTGATGGTTTATCCGGAATTTATCAAAAACAAAAAATCAGTTGTTTTGATCTACATTATTACCAATGCTCTTCCTTGAAAGGATACAAAAACTTATGCGCGAATTGTCTTGTTTATAACCCGAGTGTTATACATAATTAAGCCAACATTGGTGGCTCCTGTTATGCATTAGTGTCAATAATCATGCCTTCAAAAAATTATAAGGCTAAAGCGAAGGCTAAGAAAAAATGTAAACGTTTGAAATATATGGTTTACATGTGATGACAAGCAAATTTTGAATGTTTTATTTACTTTTTTTTTTTTTTTTTTTTACACTGTTTTATATCTTTAATCAAATTACACGTGCGATGCATTTTACAATACGCATTAGAAATTCGTGCGTTTTCAAATCCACCACACGAACGAGCTGTCACTGTTATAGACGGTCATGTCAATGTGCTACGATGTTGCATCCAAATCGAACATTCTACGATTTGACGGTTTGTTTGCCTACGTCAACTCACGTTGGGCGGTTTATAACTTGACTGTCTATAGTCACTGTCACTGTAAAACCCAAATGTGCGGAACCCAATGTGCGATCAGGATAAAATTTAAAAGCGTCATATGGGAAAACAGTTTAAACAAAATGGAAGTGGTTTCACTTATATCGGTTTAGCCAACGTCGAGAAAAGTGAAATAATTTAAGTTTTTAACTGAGTTTAGCTGAAATAATTCAAAATTTCACTTTTTTGGCCATATATCCGCAACCCAAGCTATCGGGATTAAATTCATTGGCGTCCTATGGGAGAACCAAACAAACAAAATAAAAGTGATTCCTCTCAAATCGATTCAGATATGTTTGAGAAAAGTGAGTGAGAAATTTTGTTTATACATTTCAAAATTTCGCTTTTTCGATCATGGATACGCACTTTTTCTCTTGCATAAATAAATTTCAATGAAGTATTATGGAAAATCAATATAAATACTTTACTAATCATTACGTTGAATGATTTGAGGTATCGCACGATGCAATTCGGCGCATGTCAGAATCTGTCCACTTCCCGGGGGTACCCGGTACATCTGAAAGAGGCCATTGTGATCATTGGGTCTGAATATGTTCACCATTGATCTTAAAGTAAAATTCTAATGTGATTTGAGATGTCACATGATGAGTTTTTGATACATCAATCTTTTGCGAATTCCCCAGTGGAATCTGGAATTCACATTTTTGTTCATATCTTCGGAACCATAATTCCGATCGGGAAAAAAAAATCAATAGCGATCTATGGGGATCTGAAACACATCTTCTTGAACTCGTTCCACTAGAATTGGTTCAGCCATCTCGGCGAAAATTGAGTGAGTTACAGTCATACGAACTTACATACATATATACACACATACACAGCAAAAAAATAATTTTAATATCACATCAACGTGGATGCACTTGAATCGTGTCGAAAATATGGTGTAATATTACTTGCCAAAAAGGACAAAATTATCATTAATACAGTGCATGAACTGACATTACGCTTCTTTTACTGCATTTGTTTATTGTTGTGGCCATAAAAATTACATGACATTTTCGACATGATTGAAGTGCATCCTCTTAGATGTAATATTGAAAATCCCGGTGAGATCAGTCTATTGGTTTATGCAATTCGTCTCTCCGGGTCTTGAATTGAAATTGTGTTTTTCAAGTGATATCATAGTCTTTCGGTACACCTTGGTGTACGAGAAAGGCATAACGGTTGGTATCAGCAAATTGTGTTATATTTAGCCAAGTTTTTCTCCTCCAGGTGTGTAATTATTTTGCAAAATGAAATGGATAGGGGAAATGCAGGTAATGTCGGCCTAAGTGTCCCTAATTTGGGCCCATACATAAATTCAGCAATCGACTAAATTTTCAATAGCAACCAAAAATATCCATTAGTAACGTCCCAATAACGCGTTGATCTAGATAAAATTGATCAATAGCAGATTTTTAGCGATGGGCCCAATATTAGATCCATAGGCCAACATTACAGACATTTCCCCTATATTGCTTAATATATCTTATTTTATAACTGTATTTGTAAAATCGTTAGAACAGTGTTAGTGTTTAGCGCAAATTCATTGTACTTGGCTTCATTGTTTAGTACTCTCCATTTCTCGATGATCTTTATTTCGATATTCCTTCCTATTTGAATCGTTTCAATAACCCCAATAACTTTTTGAGCACGAAGTGTATTAATAAGCTTATAAATTGCTCTTTTGAAAGCTAAATCTCTCACTAAGATGTATTCGTTCCCAACTGCTGGCGTGCAAAAGGATCAGTATTAAGGAACTAACGGATTTCTACACTACATGGCATAGAGATCGACTCAAATTTAAGTTTAAATTACTCAAACTCTAGAAAACGTAGTTTACTTGTAGACTGAGTTAATTTTTTTGAGCCTTTATAAATATTTTTGAATATGTGAAAAATTGACAAAAAATTTACTCATTCTAGACCTATACAATCAAAGAATAAATCAGATATTCAATGGAAAATATTCTTCAGAATTTCACATAACTTTCATGTGATATCATAATTGGGAATTGCACCACGAAATCACATGAACCTTATGTGTAAAATTAAATTCAAGCGTATAAACTTCATTAAATTCAAGCGATTTATCATATAGAACTCATCATGATATTGGTTTTGTTAATGGTAAAATATTATGTGCATTCCCAATGGAAACTACATTAAAACTTTTTCCGTGTACGTAATTTAATATGTACATCGAGATGTTTTCTCATATTAGAAAAAAAAATCCTGTAAAAGCTCGGAAAGTTTTACTCATTCTATGAATTAACTACGATTTCAAGAATATGAGTGAACTAATTTCAACTTAACAATTCCCAATTCCAATTAGGCTCAATTCGTTAAAAACAGAGTTAATGTACACGTGCATCCATCCCGCGTGATAGAGACACGCTTTCTGTAAGATCGTAGGTGCCTGGTACATTTCGAGACGCATTATTTCGCGTTTCTTTTTTGTTCCTACGTGCCTCATTCGAGTCACATGTGCTGTGTCTCATGAGCTAAGCTCGGCGAGCTTCAAGGAGATCGGCAGCGTACCTACGTCCTGCGTGCATGCTAAAAGTGGCTGGTTGGTGCGAAAGAAAACAACAGAGAACTGTTGATCGAGTAGCCCTGGCACATTCTCGTGTTGCTGGTACAATTGATTGATTTCAATCAGTTGGTATTCAGTTTTTGAGGGTTGAGAGATTTTGGTTTTATAGAAGTATTTCAAGCGGAAGATGAGTTAAACGATTACGTACCAATTACCGGCGGGGTTATTTGTTACCGATCCATGCGCATGGAATTTTCATGGTTCAAAATATTGATTAAGCTCCACCAAGTTCAAACGATTTCAAATCAGCTCCTGATCATTCTCAAAAAATGTGTTCTCATTAGGATGCGAACTCATACTGCACTTGGCCCTTTGAAGTTTTTGTGGGAATTGAAAAATTGAACGTTAGGATACTTAGTTATTAATTGATTAGGAAGATGATGTTCTTCTGACATGGTTCATTTACTACTCAGCAGACAACATTGGAATAATAGGATAAAAAATCGAGGCTATTATGTCATAAGGGCAAGATGCAGTGTTGCCCTGAAAACAGCCGATTAATCCTATCAGCAAGTTATCAACTTGGAAATTAATTAATAACAAATTTTCTTGACATTCAAGAAAGTTGTAGCCGGGAAATTTTTACGTCAGAGGGGGGGGGGGGGCTCTGATGGACAACTTTTCCATGAATCATTATGGTGCAGGGCTAGAACGATGAGGACAAAAATACACTTTTCTTATAGTAATTCCCATATAAACTTCAAAAAGCCAGTGCAGAATCAGTTCGCCACCAAATTAGCTCAAATTTTGGGATATTGATCAGCCTGATTTGGATCCGATTGATCTTGGTGGATCAAATTGATAGGTATTTTGCAGCTGGCAGAGAACCAATAGTTCGGAGGGCCCTTTAAAAAAACTTCGTAGAAGTGGGAACTTTATACAAGTTTAGGTATCTTCGTAGAAGTTTATTGTTTAATGGCAGGGAACCTCTTTATTATTCAGGGACCTTTTTTATAACTTCAGAGCTTTGATGAAACCTCATGGACTTGACATAGTTCAGAGAACTCCGCACAAATTCAGGAAATTTCGTGCTTCGAACTTTGCGGAAAATCAACCAGAAACGTAGACGTGAAGCAAGCTTTGATGAAGTTTTGGGGACTGCAGTTTAGGGAACTACATAACAGTTTGTCAGAGATCTTAAAAATCTCAATGAACTTCCTGAAGATGAAGATTTTGGACCATCGTTTAATTTCAAGGTACTTTGAAATTTGTGTAAATTTTCTAAAACTTAAGGAAGTTTTGTAGATGTTCAGGAAGCGTTGCATAAGTAACAGGATATTCTTTCAGATATGCTCCCAAGACAGCCAGGAAGTTTTAAAAGATCAGCATTTGCTGATGTTTTTCTGATCTGAATTAGCGAGTTGCTAAAAAAAAAGGATGACTGAAGAATTTGCTTAAGTTTTTGAATATCATAATTTTTCAAATGGATAGATCAACTTTCAACACGGTATTTTCCAAATTTAAACCATACACTCGCCATGGTGGCGCTTGGTGGTCACTTTGTAGAATTGGTGCCGATACTCAGGCGCTTCCTTCTGACACTGTTGGTATACAAAGGCAAGTTCGCCCATTATCAAACCGAAAAGGTTATTTCTTCTAAGCGATTACGGACATCGACGCGAAAACGATGCCATCGAAACCCGTAGAGCAATGGTCAGCAGAAGCCACCTAGATTGTACCGTGTCAACCAGAAAGCGATTTGAAGGAACGGAACAGAAGGTCGGTAGACTTGGTGATATTAATAATTGGAATGGTAAATATATCACTACACTGGTCTACACGCTCATCTGAGTTAAAGCCAACGATGCCCGCTCATGTCATTATTTTGCTGCAGCTATTTCTAGATAAACATTTCAAAAGGTCCTATTTTCATTGAACGATTCTCTTCATCGACTTTCTCTTCCATTAATAATTCAACTTCAAAAGCATTCCCTGCTGTGTTTAACGTTCTAAGCACAAGATATGAACTGCTGCTATCAAACTGTGTGGCAAAATTAGCACCAAATGCATTTGCGAAGGCGTGGTTATCAAAAGAGAAAGTCGATGAAGAGAATCGATCAATGCAGATAGGATCATTTGAAATGTTCATCGAAATTTAGCATAGATCGCGCCATCACCCAGTGGGTCACCGCTTCTGTTATAAAATTTATCTGAATGCTAGATCACATGAGGCACATTAAAAAAAAAATCTGAACATTTTTAAAGTAATGGTAACAAAGTACAAGTGAAAGCGTATTGGTAATACGCCAAGAAAAAAATGTTCTGCAAAAAAATATTCCAGCCATTGAATTATCATAACATTGCTTCATTCGTAGCATTACGATATAATCTATTCAAAATACGTAACATCCCATCTAACAATGCATACCAGTTGTGTTGCCGATGAATGGTTAAATTACGTTGACAATGTGTGAACGTCTTGCAACGGTCAAATCCCCGTGCTAAACAATACCGATACACTTTTTTGTAGAATTTTTGTCCATTCGATATTTTGAAAATAACGTGTCAAAAGATGTTAGTCATGCAGGTGCAGTTAAGTGTTGAACCGGAAAAATAAACAAAGAATATTCTAATTGACCGGCAAATTAATGGCTTTTGCTATTAGAGGATTTCAAGAATTTAAGCAGGGTGCCTTCCATTCATTTTGACTAAAAAAATGTTTTAAGAAAATATGGAATAATAAGATATTATGAAAATATTTTGATTATGTTAACAGCAAGAAAAGATTGTTAAGTTTGTGTTTGACACATAATACCTGCCAATTTTGCTACATGAGAGTCGCAATAAGCGATTTTGTAATTTATCTCACCCACTCTTCGCTCTTCACTCTTCGCGAAGAGGCGATCAGCAAAATGCTCATTGTGACTCTGTCAAAGCTAAATGTGCAGGTTTGATGTGTAAAACACAAACTTTACAATCTTTTCTTAATACTTACACATACAAAATATCGTCATAATATCCTATTATTCCATAATTTCATAAAACATGTTTTAGTCAAAATGAATGGAAGGCACCCTGAATTTAAGCACTGCAAATATATGCTACCTTTCCTCTAAAATAGGAATGGTTTGTGCAAACGCAAATGAAATGTCGGTCAAAGCAACCAAGTTTCAACAGCCTGTATTTCGCTTATAGTACGTTCAGACTACAGAGTTATAACATGTTATAGCGCTATCTTGATGGTGGTTTCTGTGTTGCAATTATTTGACAACCGTTATAACATGTTATAACTCTCCAGTCTGTACAGCGTTTTACCTACACCTTCCAGAACTTCGAGCTCTGCAGTTCTAGCATTAATCGTAGCACATGAGATGAGGCACATGAGATCAGGGCGAGCCTCGCGCACGCCAGGTATTTTGGGTGTCGCATTTGTATCTCGCTCGTATCTTATTCTCGCGTGTCTCTTTCTCGCTCGTCACATGTTGTTTTCGTTGCGACGGGAGACGGTTTGTTGAGAGTCTCGGCAGCACATTTTTGCACACACGAGGAAAATGTAACTCTGGTTAAAAACTGTTTTTTTTTTACACGAACATGACATTTCAAATATCGCATCTATTTCACAATCCGAGGGGGGGCTCCTCCCCACGAAAAACTTCTACTTATTTTATGCAACCCAATTACAGACATTTCTGAAATTCACAGATATTTTTCGCAGACTTCTGAAAAAAAAATATGGCATCTCTGTGTTGAACTAACGATTTTTGTTTAACACATTTTAGGTCATTCGTGACTTGTCCGAGAGAGATTTTAACTCAAGTCTTTCAGCGTGAGAAACATCGATGCTAACCATTTACGCCAGGCCTATATTCAGTTGAATATTATGAATGCAAAATCAGTAATCAAATTGACTTAATTGAAAGCAGGATTAGTTTTCCGTTAGATTAAACAGTGTATTATTGTGCTTTCATTTTTGCTGTGTTAACCGTTAAGTCCAAAATTAGATCAACTGGAGTATTCTAAATAAGTTACACAATAACAGCACATTTTGAACTCAATTTGATCTCCAGCTTTGCTCGGGTATGGTGGTGCTGAGAACTACTCTAATTACCGATTTATTAGATATCCGTTAAAAATCTGAAAATATGCGTAGGTAAATATCACAGAACAGAAGGAGAAGTGCAAACAAATCGGTGAATCAAAAAGTGTTCGTTTTTCTGCTCAACAAGCGATGTGTTGTGGTAGCGTTCCACACGGGCTTTCTATGTGCACTAACACTATCATAGCATACTGCCTATCTTAACTGCAGGCAGAAGATGCCTTCTACCGCTAGGTGCGCTAGTGTTCGCAAATGACAAGTGGAGCCACTTTCTGATCCAAAGTTCCACTCCTGTGTAAATATTCCATCCAAAGATAAAATATTTAAATTCCCTACTGGCAAATACTTCACCATCTTCAGAAGAAAACGTAAGCAAACTCGAGGAGAAGCGCAAACAAAAATCACCACCGTTACATAATCGTACACACAAAACCACGATTAGCGTTTAGTCTGCTAAACACTTAGCACACACACACACATACACCAAAAAGTAAAAACAGAACGCGGAAAATATGTGGCGTGAAATAGCTCGATGTAGTAATTAACTTTTATTAATCGTTTTCTAGTTGGCACACTGATTTATGGCCTTGGCTTTGAAGTGCGGTACGAGCTTCCACCTCACGCGGGCTACGACTACGGCGCGACGCGACTGGAGTGGACCAAACGAAAGGGTAAGCTCTTTCCTCGAAGCCGAACAGAACAAAAAGTGGGTGAGCCGCAAGCGATACTTTTCACACCTCAAGTCCTGTTTAGCCATCAACATCGGCAGAGGGATATGGCTTGGCTATGCACAGCACATACATATATGCGATCATTAGGTGCTATGACTGATGACTGCTGATTTCATTATCGTCGTAGAATCTTTAGCAGAATAATACCTTGTACAGACATACAAAGTTCACTGTTGTACTACCGTTGTACTGCTTTAAGCTAGTACCACAAATTGTACATTTTGAGGTACTAGATTAAAGGAGTACAACGGTACTAATTTGTATGTCTGTCTGTGGTATAATCTGCAATTTTGTTGCATACAGAATTTGAATACTCGAACAGGTCACGATGCTCTCTAAAGTGTCATAGCGATGGCTGACGTACTTTTCAGGATCGTAAAGAACGGCAGCTCGAGTCAACTCAAACTTAAAGTGGTATTTATGGCGATTGGATCTATTGTTGATTGATACCACTATATCTGTCCTGATCGCAAATGGTTGACATAAATGTGGCAAATTTATTGACAAAAGGCATGACAAACAGTCGGATTACCTCGGTCATTCAGCAGATCGAAATCTACGTTAGCGGGTTTGTCCATATTCACCGACCGCAGCAGAGACCTATCGGGATTGGTATCTCGCGTGCAAGTGCAGTTGTAGTTGTTGTTGAATTGTTAGTAACCAGACAAATCTATCAATTTTTGACACTGATCGCATGGTGAACTAGAAATAGGGCATTTACACGGGCAGTAAGAACGCAGACAATTACATCAATAAGAATTGACCTGATTTCAATGGATCAGTGAAAATGCTGAGGTTTTGGCAGAACCATACTGTGGCTACCACAGTATTTTACATTTGATCGTCCATATACAGTAGCGCCAAAAGTATGCTGTGGTGAGTTCAAAACATGACCATCTAAATAGATCAATTGCTCAATTTAGATGGTCAAGATTTAAACCGACCACAGTAAGATTTTGGCGCTACTGTATATGGACGATCATATGTAAAATACTGTGGTAGCCACAGCATTGTCCTGTCAAAACCTCAGTATTTTGATTGATCCATTTATTCGGATTCTTTTGATTACATACAGAGCGAAAAAATAAATGATTTCGACCTTCTCCGATTTGCGTTAAGTTTTGCATAACTGTATGCTATAGCATTTGAGCTGAAATCCAGCCACTTTAAATTCATCAAAAAAGTCAAAACGGTGGATTTAATTATTTTTCAAAACATCATAGGACGGAAACGTGACTTTTTGCAAGACTACGACCAACTAAGATCAATTAACAACGGCGCCGGTGGTGTAGTGGTAAGCGTGATTACCTCTCACCCCAGCAGGCCTGGGTTCAATCCCAGTCGGCGCCGCCGAGATGTTCTGAGGCATAACATCTCTGATCACGCCTTCCTTCGGATGGGAAGTAAAGCCGTTGGTCCCCGGTTCATGAGTTGATGGGTCGATAGGTAGGGTCCAGGTGTGGGAGCTGCCTTCCTGGCACGTCGGTAGTATTGGTGCTCAGCACGGAAAACAAGATCGACGGAAAAAACAAACCAAAGGTAAGATCAATCCATAGAGTTAGAATATTGTTTTTGATTCCAAAAACTAGTTGAATTTGAGAAGCACACGAAACATAAAGGTGATTGAATTTCTGTTCGATTGCAATACTCTTAAATTTAATCTAATAAGAATAAGAAATCATCGGACAAAATCTAATGGGAATGTTCGATTGGCTCAGATTTTGGCAGTTCATTTGGCTCAAAACATTCTCTCCGCCCATCTCTCCCTCTGAGTATTTCTATACACAGCCAATGGATTGACCTGGTTGCAGCAGTTTGGATGTAATATTCAACAACTTTTTTTTTTCTGTGTACCTCTCACGTCAAAGTTCTAACGAGTTCAAATCTCATCCCCAAAAAAATCACGAATGGCCCAACGAGTTAAAAAAATGATGTCCAGGGTACATAAGCGATTTATTGTTTGAGATCGCCATATATATTTAAAGTTGGAATAGATGTACAGACTCGAGCATATTTTGCATCTGCTACTAGAATTATTGCTGTACCTTAAAGTTCTTCTTTACTTTGATCATTAGGATTTGTATTTTTTATTTGCAGTTGAAGGATTCACAGGAGTAGTTCTTGCTAATTCATCAATTGATATTGTATTACATGATACATATTATGTTGTTGCTCATTTCCATTATGTCTTATCAATAGGAGCAGTATTTGCTATTATGGCTGCACACTTAGAAATAACTAATTTTACACGTGACGGAATCCATCTTTGACATAAAAAATGAGACGTAAACAAACATGTAATGTAATATTAAGTGCTCCGAGGCTTGAAAGTTCGTTGCTAGATGAAAAGTACGTCTGATTAAGCTATATTTCGCGTCTATTATGAATCAAATTTATGACAAAATTGACGCTCTGATATGTTACTCTCAGAGCACCTTAATTTACATGAATTTTTCTAATTGTGTGAATTTATTCATTGATTCTGATTGATTTAACATGTGTTCCTTAACATTTCTTAGGATTAACTAGCATACCTCGTCGATATTCTGATTTTTCAGATAGTTATTTTTCATGAAACTTTATTTCCTCATTAGCAAGAACTATTTCTTTATTAGGTATTTGTTTGCCATAGGGTAACTGACGGCTGCGGCAAACCTTATTCTATTATCGTCAGGGGGTAAATAACATCCTTGAGAGCTCAATTTTGGCATGTGAATACATTGTGTTTCAGAGCATCTATTGGCCAAATTTGAGTGCTCTAGGACTTTGTTTACCCCCCTGACGATAATAGGTTAAGGTATTGCCGAGGCCGACATTTTCCCTGCTTATTATTTGAGAATGTATAATTTCACAACGTACTCCTTCTTTTCATATACAATTATCTTAACTAATTGAATGATATCATACTCTTCCTCCTGCTGAACATACTTTTTTTTTTAATTCAATCCAGAAGTTTCTTCTAACTTCGCTTACAACTTGTTCAAGATGTCTCATCCAACTACTCCAGGAATAGCGGCGCCGGTGGTGTAGTGGTAAGCGTGATTACCTCTCTCCCCAGCAGGCCTGGGTTCAATCCCAGTCGACGCCGCCGGGATGTTCTGAGGCATAACATCTCTGATCACGCCTTCCTTCGGAAGGGAAGTAAAGCCGTTTGTCCTCGGTTCATGAGTTGATGGGTCGATAGGTAGGGTCCAAGTGTGGGAGCTGCCTTCCTGGCGTCGGTAGCATTGGTGCTCAGCGCGGAAAACAAGATCGACGGAAAACAAATCAAGGAAAAAAAATCTACTCCAGGAAGTGTCATCCGACATCCCCAGAATTTGTTTTCAAAAAATTTCCCCGATTTCTTCTGTCTTTCTTTAGAAGTTTCTTCCGATTTCCTTTGAAAAATTCTACATACTTCCCCCAGAAGTACTATTTTAACTTCCACCGGAAGATTCTTTAAACATATCCAGAAAATATTTTTTGTATTGATATAAAATTATATGGAACTACCACTCACTGTAGCAAGACTACTGTCTGTAGACTGTGGACTATCCTCGTTGTTCGACTTGATCAAGTTTAATAACCTCTAATTGTACTCAACCTGCCCTTGTATGAACGACCGAAAACGGTTCGGGTGAATCCGTGGGCAACATCGCCCACGTGCATCCATGGGATAGTAGAAAAGCTCCTTCCAACAACAGGATCACATCGCGACACAACGGCTTCAGTTCGCCAGTACGCTGTCGGAGCCGGTGAGGAGGGCCGAATCAACTCGCGACCAGCGTCGAAATCGGAACCAACAACTCCAGCGACTGAATATAAATGCGTCTAATAGCGGCCACGGCACACTTCGATTGCATTTCTTCCGGGAGAAGGAACGCAAGCACGCAGCAAGCAAGGGGAGCGAAAAAAAAGCACACACATAGCATGTCACGAGGTGGACTGCTAACGTTGTCCCCGGAGATGAACCAGCCTGCGGCTGAAAATCTCCTAAATAGAGATAATAATAATAATAATGCTAACGTTGAAAGCCAAACGCGAACTATGCTGAAAGCATTTTCTTTATTTCCCTGAAAGTGTCTCAAAACTACTCCCAGAATTAAATCCAGACTTTTTTGGCATTTTCCCCGCAACTTCCTTTCATCTTTTCGTAGAAGCTTATTCCAGTATTATTGGGTTGTTTTACAACCTCCTCTGGAAGGTTATTCTGACTTCATCTGGTTTCTTCTGACTACCACCGGAAGATTCCTGCTGCTTCTCCTAGAAGTTTATTCAGGATTCGCTCAGAAGTGCTTCTGGCTTCATCATGTAGTTTCTCCAGAAAGCTCTTTCCAAAATTTTGAAGTTTCTCTAAAACTTCTTCTTTGTCCCAGAAATTTCTCCCGACAGAGTCAGTCAGCATCCCCTGGAAGGTTTATCCAACTTTCTCCGGAAATTGTTTTTCGACTTTTCTGTATGTTCTTTCCAACCTTTCCAAAAAGTTGCCGTCAGCATCCACTTGAAATTTCTCTTATTTTATTGATACATCCACACATTTACAGGGAGCGGTTTCCTGGTTGGAGTGGGCCATTTTTAGTGAAAATTTATATTTAGCAGGTCTTTTCTACTCCCCCGGGGGACACCCCTCACCATCCCTCTCCAAAGGGGGTGTTTGGTAAAGAGAGATGAAAAAACCGATTTGTACCTTCCTTAAAAGTTGTCCTAGCTCGCTTCTCTAATATCTATATACAATCTTCACACTGCCGTACTCTAACGAAACTATCAACTCTATGCTTTCATCTACTCCATCTATCGTATAAAAATTACCACTACAGTCTGTTATTTGAAATTAGCATCTTCAACTAGGTCTTTTGTGTTTCCTTCTTTTTCTTCGTCGCATTTCAAGCTTATTTCTTATCACATATTAGCTTATTGCGTGCTCTCAATTTAGTGTTCTAGATGCACTTCCACAGTTATTAATTGAAAGCTTTCGATGCATGTACCATTTTTTCATCAGTACAATTGTGTTGCAAGTACAATCATACTCTATGCCCAGGGAAGTCGAAAATTTTCCAACCCTAAACACTGTCACTAGTATTTCAATAAAAATAGATTGGTTTTAATCAAGGCATTTTTACAAATATGCCATACAGTCTGATCGAATCCATGAAAAAAGATTTTATTTTAAATCATACTTACCTTACTTACCAATCAGGCTAAGGCCTTGTTGTCCTCTGCTGTCCGAAGAAGTCGTCTCCACTCTACTCGATCCATGGCCACAGTTCGCCAGCCTCGTAGTCTGCGAAGGGTCCGCAGGTCACCTTCTACTTGGTCGATCCACCTTGCCCGCTGCGCGCCTCTTCTTCTTGTTCCTGTTGGGTCGCTTTCTAGAACCATTTTCACTGGGTCGTCGTGCGGCATTCTTACGACGTGCCCAGCCCACCTAGTCGCCCAATTTTTGCAATGTGGACGATGGATGGTTCTCCCAGCAGCTGGTGCAATTCATGGTTCATTCATCTCCTCCACGTTCCGTCATCCATCTGCACTCCACCGTAGATGGTACGCAACACCTTCCGTTCGAAAACACCAAGGGCGCGTTGGTCCTCCACGAGCATAGTCCAGGTCTCGTGGCCGTAAAGGACCACCGGTCTAATCAGCGTCTTGTAGACAGTCAACTTCGTGCAGCGGCGAATTTTATTCGACCGGAGCGTCCTCCGGAGTCCAAAGTAGGCACGATTCCCTGCCATAATGCGTCTTTGAATTTCTCTGCTGGTATCATTTTCGGCGGTCACCAGTGAGCCCAAATACACGAACTCATCGACCACCTCGATTTCGTCACCGTCAATCTGAACTCGGGGTGGGAGGCTAACATTGTCTTCCCTAGAACCTCTTGCTTTCATGTATTTTGTCTTTGATGCGTTGATGGCAAGTCCAATCCGTCTAGCTTCAGCCTTCAGTCTGATGTACGTTTCCGCCATCATCTCAAAGTTCCGTGCCATAATGTCAATGTCATCGGCGAAACCAAGGAGCTGGATGGACTTCCTGAATATCGTGCCACTCGTGTCTATCCCAGCTCTTCTGATCACACCTTCTAACGCGATGTTGAACAGCAGACAAGAAAGTCCATCACCCTGCCGTAACCCCCTTCGAGATTCAAAGGGACTCGAGAGTGTCCCCGATACTCGAACAACGCACATCACTCGATCCATCGTCGCCTCGACCCTATATGACCTTATTTTAAATCAATAGTATTTAAATTGTTGTTCGATAGTTGCTCAGTCAAAATAGAATACATATGGACGTGGGAATAATGACCAGCTTCTCCTTAAATAAGTACTAAGTTTTTTTTTTATTAAAAAAAAGACCGTGGATATCGTAGTTGCTAATCCGTTTCTGATCAGAACAAGTGGAATTGCATGGAGAACCACATAGATGGCGCTTCGGATTAGCTTATTCCATATTCAACGTGCAAGTTCACTATTTCATGCTATTTATAGAAAAGCACCGGCGCCGGCCGATGCAAAAGGTGAAGGATGATTAGTATGAAAACCGTTGTAAAGAGACCGTGTGACCTCTGCGTCTCTACGATTGCCATTGGAAAGAAAGTTGTGTTAGTGTGGGTAAAGTTTTTTTCCTTGCTTTGTTTTCCGTCGATCTTGTTTTTCGTACTGAGCGCCAATGCCACCGACGCCAGGGAGGCAGCTCCCACAGCTAGACCTACTTATCGACCCATCAACTCATGGACCGGGGACCAACGGCTTTACTTCCGGTCCGAAGAAAAGCATGATCTGAGTTTTTATGCCTTTAGAAAATTCCGACGGCGCCGACTGGGATTGAACCCAGGTCCTTTGGAGTTAAAGGCAATCACGCTTACCACTACACCATATGCCACGTAATTTATGGATGATCCCTAGCCAAATCAAGAATTATGAAAAGATTGTACGAGTTGCACACTAACATAGCTTCTAAAATGAACAATCTTCAAAACGAATGAAGATATTCAACCTTTATATAAGACGTTTACGTGAAGCAAAAACGAGAATAAAAGATGAAGGCCAATCAGGCAATTAATTAAGAAATCCAAAGACGTGGCTTGAATAAAATATCACGAATCTTCCATGCAGTGCAAAAATGGTTTGCTCCGGTATTTAGTTCCAAAATTCTCTGGAGTGGTCCTGCTCTAGGTCTGAAGATGTAACCCCCCCCCCCCCCCCCTCTCATGCCAACCTTAATATACATAAACATGACGCCACAATTTGTATTCTAATGTTTTATCTGTATTTTATACTAATTGATCTTAAAAACAGAAAAATTCTAGATAAACATTTCAAAAGGTCCTATCTGCATTGATCGATTCTCTTCATCGACTTTCTCTTTCGTCAATAACCCAGCTGCAAAACCTTTCCCTGTTGTATTTGACGTTTTAGACGCTAGATAAGAACCTCCTTTATCAAACTATGTGGTAGAATAAGCACGAAATTTGTTTGCATAGCAGTGGTTATGAAAAGAGAAAGTCGATGAAGAGAATCGATCAAAGCAGATAGGAGCATTTGAAATGTTCATCGAGAATTGTTTGATTTTTTTAATAGAACCAAAAACCGAAATTCTATCAAAATATGCTACACCGATTTAAATTAATTAACCAAAAGTTGAATATTCTCGTATCAACGTGTACTTTCAGTTCAAATAAACGCCACAAGAGGTCACTTCCGATACTCCTTCACATCATCCTTCATATAGATTTTAATGGTTCATGCCATGTATGAACACGGACGATGAGACCAACTTAAAATTCAGTTGGATTCGACTCAATTTAGCAACAAGTGGATTTACTCACAAAGTTAGTTGAATTACTCGAGATTTTCCTCAAGAGGAATTCGACGAACATTTTACTAAATGCTAGAAACCTTTCTCGATTTTCCTCATATTTTTCATGGAAAATCGAGGAAAATTTTACTCACTTTGTGAGTAAATCCACTTTTTGCCTAATTGAGTTGGTCTCATCGTCTGAATAGCGACATCTCACTGCCCTCACGGCGAATGAGAACGACCCGAATTTGAGTTTATTTCACTCATAATCGCCAAAAATGCAGGAACTCAGCGATGAGTAAATTTGCCTCATATTTTCCCAGGTTTTTCCAGGATTTTCCAGGGAAAAATTCCCGAATTTGAGAAAAGTCAAGATTGGATTCACTCAGTCTATTGGTACTACTCCGAGACTGAATAAAATTTACGTCAATTTCCTCATTTTCCGGCAGATTTTTTAGGTTTTCTCCACAGCAAACCATGAGACAAATTTTACTCATCGCTGAGTTCCTGCACTTTTGGCGATTATGAGTGAACTAAACTCAAATTTGGGTCGTTCTCATTCGCCGTGCTCAGACAGCAAGAGCGTTGCATCTACAATATCGACAGTGAGCATGCATAAGGGCGAATACGCGATGATCGATTCTCTTTATCGAATTTCTCTTTGCATTGCTACAGCTAAGCGTAACAATTTTCTAGAATTTGTTCAATGCAGAGTAGTAAGTTGTATTGGCTATCAAAAGCAACAGCAAACGCACCGAGAAACGTTAAATCTAGCGAGTTATTAACAAAAGAGAAAATCGACGAAGAGAATCGATCATCGCGTATAGGCCCTTATGCATGCTCTCTGTCGATATGAAATCGAGCTTTTTGTCAGTAAGAACCTCAATCTGAGGTAGGTTTTAAAAACAAACGATCAAACTGACGTTTGTCAGAAAACAAGCAGAACCGATCTTGATACCCGAACCAGGTTGGAACTGAATAATAAACAAATTCGCTATAACTCACATGGCCGTTACTCAATTAGAGTAAAATTGTATTGCTATCTCTTTTTCTCTCATGCCAATTTTACTCAGCAAACAAAAAAGTGGGGTCCCATACAACTGAGTAAATGTGGCTCAGTCAATGAGTTAGTCTCAGCGGCCGTGAAACAACTGAGCTGATACACGGTCCCTTAGCGTAACTCAGTGAAAGAGTAATTTTTACTCAGTTATTATGACATTTTTTTTTTAAATCACACGTATACTCCTAGACTGAGTCAAATTTTCGTCGATTTTCCTTTAGTGACTACTAAAGTTTAGATGAATCCAACTGAATTTTAAATCGATACATTGTCCGTGCAGGTCAGTCAGAGCGACCCACAGAGCTGAGTGACCTGGTGCGATTTTAGAAATTTCTCATACAAATGAGCAAAGTTTACTCTCTCACTGTGTTAACACAACGATAGGAAAACTAACGTCAATTGCACCCCATCATGAATAAAACAACCGCAGCAATTAATATCGGATATTTTTATTTATTCACTTCATAAACGCTCTGCGGATCGTTCATTATTTTGTTCTATCAATTTATAATATCATTTATTTATTGCCCCACATAACGAGACCTATAAGTTACAAAAAAAAAAGTGTACGTTTAAACCCTTCGTCCTTTGTTCGTCCACATTTTTTTTTTTTTTTTTGTTATTCATCCATATTAAGTGAAATTCTAATGCTCAAGTCGTCAACTGGAGAGTAGCAAGTGCCGATTGCTGCTGCAGCAGTAATTAACATTGTTATCAAAGTTTTAAAGTTTGGGTTTGCCTTGTATCTTTGCTTGTATGTGTTAAAAGTATTGTTCTCATTAAGTGAGTTCCTAGTGTTAGAGTTAGAGAAAACAGTTGAAGCACTCCTTTTTTTCTAGTTTGTGTGTTTATGTTTATGACAAAGTTTAATGCTTTCATAAAGCGCAGGAAAGAGCTTAAATCTTGATTAGTTAGTTTCATTTTTATTTTGTTGTTTTCTGTTAGTTCTCTTTTAATTGCAAATTTGAAAATCCTACTTACGTTCTAGTTTTAGTTCGAAATTCAATAAATTAACTGCTAATCGATAACTTATACATTAGAACAAGTTAATGGTTCGATCCAACGACCATGTCCTATCAGTATTATATTAATGTTGTCCTATCTTTATCAGAGTCTAAAGCTTATAGTATTACACTATTTTTGTATTCAATCAAACGACACAGCATTTTCCTTCCAGCTGTTTCGCTAATTCGCTTTAGCCGCTTAAGGCAATGAATGTTCATAGATTTGTTTAACATTTTGTTCTTGCTTAAAATCACATTTTTAAAATGTTTGTTCCTCGTATGTCATAGACGGTTTTTAAAATCGCTCTCCAAGTGGCGCTCGGGTGCTTGTTAGCTTAGATTGACAACCAAAATTCGTCACTTAATTAGCAAACACACGATACCGTTATCGCTAGATCGCAGCCTTCATAGCCTGCTTATCAATGGTTTGCCGCTTAGCTAACAGAGATATCTGTACATTTTCCTTATCAAACGAAATCAATCAACCTTAACAATCTGGATAATGCTGTTGGTGGTTTCAAAAGTGACATTTTAATAAGTGGCCATAAATTATCAGCCGAACTGAGGCGTCTATCGTTGCTGGTGTTATCTACAGGTTTCAACATTCTACTTTGCTCAGGAACCTCTCGAAAGATAGCTGCGTTATCGTGTTTCTTCGGAGCTATCGCAGTAATAGAGGGCTTACACAAATCGAAATAGAAATCCACGTTGAAATCACCGATCGGTAGTTCCCATCCCATGTGCCTTGCTAAGGTTAATGAGATTGCTTACTAAAAGAAAAACGTTACAATACTAAAAACCTTTTTACAGTCAATAAACGTTTTTATAAACTGTTCAGCAATTTGAGATGTCGACTGTTTTACTCTGAACAGCATTCGTATTGTTCTGAGCATAGTTGATATTATCAGGAGGATCACATTTTCTCTCTGATAGACCATGGGTATGCGACACATCAATGTGTGCTAGAGATCTCTCCAAGTTGTAATCTGGCCTCAATGGTCAGTATCCGGATCTTCAGGAGACTGCTTCTGAGGACCTTTTTTTGTCTGATGGAATATGGGCATTCAGCATAGGCCAAATAACTACGAAGGAGTATCAGAGATCGTTCTATTTCCAGTCACGGCACGGTGATTAGTATGCGGATCTTTCGGACACCGGATCCGATGACCACTTTTCCATCTAATAGAACCTGGGCATGTGACGCAATACATGAAGTTGCAGATGGAGTATAAGAGATCATTTTAAGTTTTTTCACTCTTTGGAATTCATAGAGACAGATAACAGCGCCAAACGGTTTGTGACGAGACAACGTTGAACTGCAGCGGTTGGAAGAAAACACGCACACCACATCTATGCATGTAGGAACCCACACCACTGCGCGGACGGTACAGCATAAATCAAAACACGAAGCGGTGTCATCACTCAGCTTCGGCAGCTTCTGATTGCGTTTACATTGGCCTGTGTTGACAAATACCTTCCTACGTTATGAAATAGGAAAGTAGCCAACTAGCACGAATTTCAGTTGCTCCTGAAATCTCATGCTGGACGACGCTGATGCCCAGTTTACATTATGTTAGTGACCTTTTTTGCTAGCAGCTGGCTTATTAGCGCTAGTGAAATAGCATAAGTGTACACACCCCATTAGGGAGAGGGAATGTATACTGCTATGCGTATAAAGGTTATTTTGAGCAACAGTTTCGCAAATCATCAATTACTATAAGAGATTTGCATCTTACTGATACCGGTGGTGATATTGTAAACTCTTTCACTCGAAAGCAAAACATATTACAAGCCCATCATGATGCGATCTTGGATGTGTGATTGTTTTCTCAGTAAGTTTTCGTTGTAATGATTGAAGATCTAAAAAAAGTGAGAATCTTGCTATCGCAATTAAATGATGATCATCGAGGATGATATCGTCCTCTTCCCTCAGCTGAACATTAACATCCACGCTGACATCTGTAATGCTGACACATGTCAGTTATTGAGCCCTGGTGGTAAACTTGGGGTGGGGGGGACTCCCAACAGTTTCAATGTGCACTGACCAGATGGCATAAGGGTGGTGTATCCATTGCCTTGTTTGAGGAATTGATTAGTGGGATATCTAGATAATAAGATATCTTTGGTTTTAGTCTAGCCAAAGTGGTCAGTATCCGGATCTTCCGGAAACCAGTTCCGGGGGCCTACTCTGAATGGAACATGCATCAATTCAGGCTAATTTCAAAGGAAAATATTAGTATATAAATTTTAGTCTGGTGTCAGTCGTCAGTCTTGCCTGCTTTGTTGCAATATACACGGTTGAGGATATAGCTTGATCGCAATCGAGATAATATATAACAAAAAACTACAAGGGACAGCCCTATGGGGTTGTACGCAACGGTGACGTAGGACTACGTGGTCTTATATAATAAATCTTATTTGTGACCTGCAGCAGGAGCTTGTATTTTGTGTAGGAATAGGAATTTAAGCGAGAATAGCAGGGTTAATCGATAACTTTTCATCGGTCAAATTTTAACCAAAAGTTAAAATAATCCACCAAATGGTTCAGAGCCTTAGTATGACGGGCTTGACATAGATGGCCGACAGTGACTCACGAAGAGCTATAATAATCTGGTAGGGGAAGTCTTACCCTACCTGATGGTGGTGATCATCGAAAGAAGTCATTGTTTACAAAAGCTGTTACACCCTAATTCCAGCTCTATCTTGGGAACTGACATCCGATTGATGACCTTAACAAATATCCAAAAAATACTCTTTTACAAATTTATGGCGATCCTGAAAAGGACCATTTTTTCGTGATGGTTGAGTAATGCTGAGCTTTTAGGGTGTTGAACACAGATGAGGCTGGTGAGCTGTATGTTGTTTGGAATGAGGGAGACGCGCTTGGCATAGATGGCCCACAGCGACTCACGAAGAGCTACTCCCCCCTATTCTGCGAGTCACGTGACTCTCTCTCACCGGTGAGGTGACAATAGTCACCTCGTGTGAGGTGACTCTCCATTTGATTTACATGGAGAGTCACCTCACACGAGGTGACAATTGTCACCTCACCAGTGACAGAGAGTCACGTGACTCGCAGAATAAGGGGGACTGATTCCGATCAATAGCGGTGTGGTTTATTCCTCCTTCTATGTATGCTCATGTGGGCTGCAGCTCGCTGCTTGCAGGCAGCCTTTCGTTGTGTACTGGAGAACAGTGTTCAATGCCACGCGCCGAAAGCACTGCTGCTGCCAACGACCGGAAACCATCACACACGGTGATTGGAACTGAATCCGATTAGCCTTGATAACTAGCTGCTTGCGGGGAGCCTTTCGTTGTGTACTGGAGAACACCACCACTCACCACGTGGTGATTGAATAAACACCGACCGTTTAGTGAAACCGGATGGAATTCAACTTTGAAATTTGTGTTAGGGAAATCGCTTTTCGCAGGCAATCGGTAATAATTTTAATTATCATAGCAACAGTTGCACATTCGGGCAATTTTCAATAGTGGCATTTTGAAAAATGATAAAGTCTTAAATTTAGCAGATGCGTAGAAATATTGCTGATCGATTGATGATAAAATTATTGAAATTGGTCCAGGGACAGCTGAGTTATTAACGTACAATATCTTTCATAATTTTGTTACATGTTCCATTTTCGGTTTTCACAAAGTGCATCCCCAAATAGAAATCACAGACGTAGTCCTGCATCAAACAAATTCTCTCGTGTATCATCTTCGGCGTTACACCGTTTTTTTTTTTTTTTTTGCTTACCATATAATATGGCTGGAACAACCAAATTTTGGTATTTTTTACGATGAGTTCAGAACAAAATAGTTCCTTTTATGTGCACGTATTAAAATACATAACCGATGCTAGAAGATAACTAATGTTTGCCTAAAAGTCACATGGTACTGTTATGCATTTATGGGCAGGGGACAAAATGTCAAGATTTCATCAGTTGCAAAAATCCTGCACTTTGATAAAATTTCAAGACACCGGACTTGAAATTTTCTTCGACATAAAGTCCTTAGAAGCTTTTCCGGAATTTTGGAGATAGATGGATATGGAATTGGATTTTTTTTTTTTCAAGGATTTTATAGTTTTGACTTTTCCTAGTGGAGTATTCCTTCTTTGAACTATGAGCAGTTCTGCTCATATTGCTGCTAGTTCCTTTCCTTTGGAACATGAAGATACGTTTAAAGTACATAGAACCTTCCCACGATATCTGCTTGACTGTTCACCACAATCCATCCTAAAAAATATCAGACTTCTCCATGAAGTACTCTGAACCTACCCCTCAAGCTCATCGTATGCACATCCGATGACTTAAGAATTTGTGAACTTTAGAATCTATTCTTTGAATTCATGAGATCGTATTACCTTTTCAATACGTCAGAACTACTTTTGAAAATACATCACTCACATTTTGTATATCAGGCTTCCAGAAATAATCAGAACCATTTATTGAGGAGGGAATAACAAATCAGCTGATCTGCCCATAAATGAAGAAATGGCTAATACACCACCTATACTGCCTGTAGAAGCATAATTGTGCATCCATATGTATATGGAACTCAATAGAACATGAGATAATTATGCGTCCACCTGCAGTAGAGCTGCCAAAACACCAAATTACCACATGGTAAGAATGATCTCTACCCATGATCCTGTAGTATTTTTTTTTCCTTTGGTTTGTTTTTTCCGTCGATCTTGTTTTCCGTGCTGAGCACCAATGCTACCGACGTGCCAGGAAGGCAGCTCCCACACCTGGACCCTACCTATCGACCCATCAACTCATGAACCGGGGACCAACGGCTTTACTTCCCATCCGAAGGAAGGCGTGATCAGAGATGTTATGCCTCAGAACATCCCGGCGGCGCCGACTGGTATTGAACCCAGGCCTGCTGGGGTGAGAGGTAATCACGCTTACCACTACACCACCGGCGCCGTTGATGATCCTGTAGTAGAATATTATTGAAAAGTTGATTTTTTAGGGGTGCAGATCGTAAAAACCTATGCCATATAAATGAAAACTTGTCCACTTTTATCATTTTCGAGATTTCATTGATTAATCGCTTAGCACATTTAAACCCTAGTTTACTCAGAATTTGGTGTCCGGCACATTAGCCATATCTACATTTATGGGCAGTGATTTAACGTCAAGCCTATGTATCGGCTTTATGAGCTACTTTTTGGCATTCAATGTTTATGGTTGAAGAAATCTGGAAGATAGGGGGATTCAATTTCAATAAGTATAAGAAAAACCTCACAATCACCTCACGCTCAGTAGGTACATACGAATTAACTTACGATAAAATATCAAATCCTTATCTGCAATTTTACAAGAAGCTGCAACTTATGTCGTTTTCGTTTTTGTGGTGTAGCACTGGTGTAGTGTAAGCAGGAATAAGCACGAGTCTTTGATAGCTCAACATCATTTGTTTGTAAACAAAGGTGCATCCTATATCTACACCCTAAAATATTTCGGTGTACGGCAGTGTAGCACCGGTGTAGCTACACCGCAAAAACGAAAACGACATTAGACAGGCAGAACCATTTTGTTTCTAAGATTGTAAAATGTGTTCCCCTAATACTCATACGTTAGATTCCACAAAATTGTACGTGGAAAACGAAACACCATCAAACCGCTTGTGAAAATTAACACAAGATTGTTGTGCTAGTAGCATTTGGTGTTGAGAATCATATTTCTATTTCACTGCGATTTTGCAAACTGAACCAAAGATTCCTACTTTTCTAAAATATAATTACTGGCAGACTGGATCATGAAATTGAATATCATGGTAAGCTTAATAATAATGGGACCATTCATTACTCGTCGTAGTTAACCATCAAAAAGTATCTTCATAAATAAGTATAATACAAATTTGCACTTAACAAATGACTACGCGCGTGCTATCTACAATTCTACCTGAAACACTACCCCAGCTGGGACCTCAATGGACCTCAATATCTTCTTCGCAATCGCAAACCTCCCGCCCCCGCTTACGTCTCCACCAGAACGTGAGTGAACAAATTGTGCAGCTTAAAGCCCACCTCTTTGTACACCAGCGAGTTCAACCCGTCCGAATGGTACCGCAAGTGTCCGTTCCTCAGAAACGCAATCCGGTCCTTGTTCGGTTCCTCCTTACGATGCTTCAGCATCGTATATCGACTGTACTCCGGACTGAATCGGCAAATGTCGATTTCCTTGTTCTTCAGCCTCGCGAAGAAATCGTCGTCCTCTCCGCCCCATCCGCTGAACATGTTGGACATCCCATTTACCTTCATAAACTGATGCGATTGAATCCCAACCACACCGCCAAACAGTCCCCGATACGGGAGATTGTACCGGAATGCATCCAAGCTGGAACACATGTGCCTCGGCTGTTGGGAACACGCATACAGATGGCCCAACTGCATTGGCATCAGATCTACATCGTGCAGCACCAGACACGGATAGTCCAGCTTCATCGCTATCAACGCACCGATGTTGAACAGCTTGGCCCTGTTGAAGGGCTTCGGATCGTACTGGTCGATCACGAATATCCTATAGTGAATCCTCTGCCGTCGCAAATAATTGTGCATGTAGATCAGGAACTGGTTGAGCTGGCTCTCGCGTTGCCGGTACGGGATAATTATTGCCGTACTGAAACTGGGAAGACAATCCTCCGGGTACCATTCGCCACCCAGCCTAACGTTATTGTTGATAATCTCTTCGGTGAAAGGCCTCCGGTAAAGGTACACATTTTCTTCAAGCACATCACTGTAATCACACCGGATCCCATTCCGCATCAGACTCACATTCTTTGTCGTCTTCCGTACCAGGTGCTCGTAGATCTCGTCGCCTTCTATGTACTCATACCGGCTGGCAAACCGACCCGGCCACAGGAGGTACACCAGCAGTACGAAATAGGCCGTGAGCGCGTACACCTGCCGCAACGAGATGCGGAACTTAATCATGCTCTCTTACTCACTCGCTCTTCCACACTACACTCGATATCACAAATTGATGTTGTAAGTACTGCACCAGGGCGCCTGAAATGAATGAAATTTTGCTCATAATCGACAATTACCACCTTATCACCGACTAGCTACTTACGTTTTACAACTATAGATGGGACGGAAATGCTCTGCCACTTACGCACTGATAGACGATGTTCCAGTGATCGAAAAGATACGGCAGACACCACGTAGATCCAGCACCAACAATAACAAAAAAAAAAAAAGGACACACAGGAAAAGAGATTCCTATATCCGATTGCGATGCAGGAAGGTAGGTAGCCGAGAGGACAGCTTGAAGAGAAACTGAAGCCGATCAGGTTGAGTCTGCCAGGTGGCCGGTTGTCCGAAAATTCATCGTCCTACATTTGGGAACTGACGAGTGCGGTGATTGATTTTTTTTTCTTCTTTCGTTTCGGAGAACCACGGCACGCAAGGACTCGACGTGACGGCCGCTTGTGCTCTAGATTTTTTCTTCAGCAGCTTCTGACAGTTTTATATGTGTCTAACCTATAGTATGGAGGCTTGTATATATATATAGCCAACCATAGGCAGCATACTGCCTACTTCAGTGCCAACATTTCAAAGGGGCGTAATTGCATTTGTAAACAATGGCTTTAGCCATAGATTTCTCGCAAATAAAAGCTCACTCATGAAAAATAATAACACCACCAGGTAGAGGAATGTTTCCTCTACCAGCTAGCATTGTAATTTTGGAGAGGTAAGATATCATTCACGAGAAATTGACGGCTAAAGTCATTGTTTACAAAAGCAATTACGCCCCTTTGAAATGTTGGCACTGACTTTCATACTGATGTAGAATGCATGCATCAACCAAAACATTGCACGCATACATACGGGCTTTGGGATGATATTGTTTTAAACATATCTAAAATAATGAGTAAAACAGCTACACAGCAAAAAAATAATTTTGATATCACATCAAAGTGGATGCACTACAATCATGTCGAAAATTTCATGTAATTTTTATGACCACATAAATAAACAAATGCAGTAAAAGCAGCGTAATGTCAGTTCATGCATTGTATTAATTATAATTTTGTCCTTTTTAGCAAGTAATATTACACCATATTTTCGACATGATTGTAGTGCATCCACTTTGACGTGATATCAAAATTATTTTTTTGCTGTGTAGAGTACACAGCAAAAAAAATTTAATATCGATCAACGTAATTCAAGCTGATGTATAAAATAATGATGTATAATAGCAAAGAGCAGATACAATATTACATCCAAAGATGTAATTTTGTTCGTAAAATCGATGTACATCGTACAACGTAACATTACACAACCGGCGGAATGACCTATAGGTGTTCCAGTATAATAGTGGTATACCTATAGTTGCGGTATAGGGTTTATTCCAGAATAATGATGGAAAACCAGATAAATTTATTGTTTATAGTTACCTCTCCAAAAATAAAGTAGATTTTGCACCTATAGTTGCGGTAGTGTTCTTACAATAGTGGAATCCAATATTAGCATTAGCATTAGCATCGAACAAGTTGCACAATATCGTAGGTGGTACAAATTCAAAACTATTAAGAGCAAGACGAATATCTATTACTGGACAGATAGTAAGTAGGAAGTAATTACTCCCCCTTATTCTGCGCCGCGAGTGAGATGAGGTGACTCGCTGTCACTAGTGAGGTGACACAAGTCACCGCGAGTGAGGTGACTCTCCATTTGATTTGTACGGAGAGTCACCTCACTCGCGGTGACTTGTGTCACCTCACTAGTGACAGCGAGTCACCTCACCTCACTCGCGGCGCAGAATAAAGGGGACTATCTCCCAGATAAAGACATATCCCGCTCCAACAGTTAAGGGTTGTCCAGGCCACGTCCTTACAACTGGTAGGGATAGGAAAGGTATGTTAGTCCAACATTTACCTAAGAGAGATGCAGAGAACTCTACGACCCCTCATAAATGTCTCGGGAATTTAGGAATTATGTTAGTAGGGAAGGTAAGCCATAGGATAAACCCAGTCAGTGTTGCTGGCATATGTAGTTTTTTTTATAAATGTCGAAATTGCTGTCCGAATCATAAAGTTGCTGAAATAAAATGAAAATATAACATAGTGAACTCGCCATCGTTGTCACACCCGTAGCTAATTAAAAGGAAGGAAATATGTTGTGTTCTATCTTTTTTCTATTGATTGAGAAGAAAACTCGCGGGAGTGAAAATAATTTTACTACCTCTTCTCCCGTAGGCCCAAAACCTCTATGTCTTTTCAATTTGAATCATAATCAATTAAAGTAAACTTAAGTTCATGTGATGCAGTCAAATTATACGAAATTTATTTCGTTTTCGTTTTTGCGGTGCTACACTGCCGTACACCGAAATAATTTAGGGTGTTGATATAGGATGCACCTTTGATTAAAAACTAATGATGTTAAGCTGTCAAAGACTCGCGCTTATTCCTGTTTACACTACACCGGTGCTACACCGCAATAACGAAAGCGACATAACTGGAACAAGCCCATCAAATACAATAACCATGGAAGAACCAACACAACCTTAATCAGTTTTTTTTCATACACAACCACAAACGAACAAATTTAATCTTATCTCTCGCGTCACTTTTCAAATAGACCAATGTAACATATCCACCATTTTGAGAAAATCGAAGTTGAAGTTCGACAGATTATTAATTTAACTGTTTAAAAACAATACATTTTGCAATACTATTTTTAATTTAGCCAGTGTATAATAAAGTTGAAAATTCAGAAGAAACGGTAAAATCACAATTTTACTTTGAATTTCATGCTACAACATAGAAAAAACCACATAGGACGTTTTGACAAGTAGAGTTGTACATCGGACATGTTACATTGGAGGATTTTTCTCAATGACATAATCAATGAGTGTTACATTGGACGTTTTGTCTGCATGATACTAGATTCCCTTTCACAGATTTCAGAGTATAGTACCTAACTTTAGATTGGCCCCGCCTTTGAAAAATGAGCACCAATCATGTTAGGCAGTCCGAATGAACGAAGTAACAATCTCGGTAACAATCATGTACCCATCATTTCAAACTGTACATTGGACAATTTTTTACCTATGATTATCATAAATAAATGAAAGTGAATTTGGATGGATGTTTTTGTATGACATACAATGATAGAAGAGCAACAGTTTGTATCGCTTAACTTGGTTTGTTTACCTTTGTTACATTGGTCGATTTGAAAAGTGACGCGAGATCTCATTAATTTTCATTGTTTTTGGCAACATAAGAAGGAGAAAAGGAGGCAAACTATCAAAAGTAAGGAAAAGTGAACTGCAATATAAAAGATTATTATTTGTTTTTCTTTTGACTACTTTTAATATTTGGTTAAATTATTTACGGAAGGAAGCCCATAAAATAATTTTGTTGATAAAATGGGTATTTTTTATTCATCTCCAGTAAGAACATGAAAGCCAAAAAGTACCCATTTTTTGAAGTATGTATCAAATACTCATTAATGAGTAATATTGGGTTTACTCATTTAATGAGTTAAGCCACTTTTCTTAGAAATGGGTCTTTTTTTTACCCATTAATGGGTACTTTCAAGTTAGCGTGTGGTCGCTTGGAACCATTTTCTAGTCGTGTACTATCATTACATCTATGAATTTAAAAAAATTGACGCTAGATGGCATTACAACAAACGCTTCAATTGGTTGTTGTCTCGCCTATCTCTAACATTCTATACTCGGACAAAAAATGCTACACTAATACAATTCCACACATTTTTATTGACGAATTTCCATGTGAAATTCCACATGATTTTTTTATGTGACCACACATAAACAGAATCCACCCAGAAGCACACATAAAATTTATTAGTCAAAAGAATTGTATGTTTGGTTACACATGACTTTTATGTGTACACATATTAAGTATGCGTCCGACAAATAGATATAATTCGTTGATCACATTTCAAAAATTCATGTATGGGACACATAAAAATAATCTTTGAAATTTTATCAGTGTGCTCATATCAGTTCACTCAAAAAGCGCAAAAAGTGTATCCACATACAAATGAGCAAAATTCCACCCAAATTCGAGGAAACGTCACCCACATTGCTGCAGCTTTTCCGGAAAATCTGCATCCCATTCCCGAGTAAACCCGCACCCTCTACATTTAACGCAACACAAAACTATTGTACTTAGCTTTTTTTGAAGGCCAAACCACCCATTCCTTCTTTTTCGTCAAATAGTTTTGATAATATAGTTGCGCATTCCCGTTTGTTATGTTAAAAGTAGTAATATCTATGATAGGATAATATGGTTATTTTTATTAATTTATGAATTCTTGACAATTACCTCTTATGATCCTTGGCTCCACTATTATTTCAACTTACCGCTTATTGATTACCCTAATAAAAAATAACCATAAACAAACGATAACCCAAATCATTGAACTATTCCACAAATGGTTTGGATGATACCCAGAACACGTCGTTAAGCAAATTAACCATACAATTTTTATTAGGGTATTTATCAAATACCTCTCCGAGTATATAACGCCTAGATGCCTTTTTGGTTTCTGGTCTCTTTTGATTGGTCCTGAATTTGTTTCATATCCTGTTCGAAGTTTTTATATCCCTTATCCTTAGTTCATTGAAATCAGGTTATTTCAAGACCAACAAGTGAAATGGCCTCAACTTCATTTTGTAAACAAACCTTGTAAGGCCATTTTCTCGCGAACCAAAGTCCGCAAAGGCAAACCAACATAATGAACAGGTAGGGGAAATTCTCCTTCTACCCGATTGTGGTTTAGGTTTGCGAATGAAGGTTTCGGTTCGCGAGAAAATGGCCTTACAAGGTTTGTTTACAAAATGGAGTTAAGGCCATTTCAATTGTTGGTCTTGATTTCTTTGAGTTCCAGCTTGTACGTGTGTCATGTCATACGATTCGCCATGCATAAAGATAATCCCACATACAGCGGGCTAGTCGCCCACGGCTCGCCCCCGGACCGCTCGGCGGACGGGGCGGACTTGGGCGACTCGAACCTCACGGCGCCGCTTGGTCCAATTTTGGTCGCCGGCGCGCCGGGGGCGACCATATTTGCAACATTTGGGCGCCTGAGGCGAAAACGATACCTGTCAAAAAACTGATCGTTTCGGCCATTTTGTTCGCCCCCAGGCGCCCCGGCGCGCTCCCGAATGTTCACCACCATTTTCTTTTTCAATGGGTTTTAAATTAATGAAAATGAAAACAGTTGAAGCATAAACATGACTTCATCAATAAATTTTATTTTTCATTTTCTTGTAACTAACATATGTTTTTTTTATTAAATAGATCTTAACCTAACAATAATATCTTACAAGCTAAGTCAACCGCATCATGCAACACATCAAATTACATGAGAATTCAATTTATGGTTCAATGGAACTCAAATTTAGTTCCAAGAACCACTTTACCCTCATCCGGACACATTCCGGGTATCCCGGGGGAAGAGGCCAACATTTGATTAGGGTCAAACCCATCATGCGACACATCAAATTACATGAGAATTCAACGACTGGTTCAGTGGAACTCAAATTTAGTTTCTAGAACCACTTTGGCCACATCCGGACATATTCCGGGTGTCCCGGGGGAAGAGGCCAACATCTGATTAGGTTCAAACCCATCATGCGACACATCAAAATATATGAGAATTCAATTTCTGGTTCAATGAAACTCAAATCTAGTTCCTAGAACCAAAGTGGCCATATCCGGACATATTCCGGGTGTCCCGGTGGTAGAGGCCAACCTCTGAGTAGGGTCAAACCCATCATGCGACACATCAAATTACATGAGAATTCAACGACTGGTTCAATGGAACTCAAATCTAGTTCTAAGAACCACTTTGGCCACATCCGGACATATTCCGGGTATCCCGGGGGAAGAGGCCAACATCTGATCTAATCAAACCCATCATGCGACACATCAAAATACATCAGAATTCAATTTCTGGTTCAATGGAACTCAAATCTAGTTCTAAGAACCACTTTGGCCACATCCGGACATATTCCGGGTATCCCGGGGGAAGAGGCCAACATCTGATCTAATCAAACCCATCATGCGACACATCAAAATACATCAGAATTCAATTTCTGGTTCAATGGAACTCAAATCTAGTTCCAAGAACCATTTTGGCCACATCCGGACATATTCCGGGTATCCCGGGGGACGAGGCCAACATCTGATTAGGATCAAACCAATCATGCGACACATCAAAATACATGAAAATTTAATTTCTGGTTCAATGGAACTCAAATCTAGTTCTTAGAACCACTTTGGGCACATCCGTACATATTCCGGGTGTCCCGGGGGAAGAGCCTAACATATGATTAGGGTCAAACCCATAATGCAACACATCGAATTACATAAGAATTCAACAACTGGTTCAATGGAACTCAAATAAAGTTCCAAGAACAACTTTGGCCACATCCGGAAATATTCCGGGTGTCCCGGGGGAAGAGGCCAACATCTGATTAGGGTCCAACCCATCATGCGACACATCAAATTACATGAGAATTCAATTTCTGGTTCAATATAACTCAAATTTAGTTCCTAGAACCAAAGTGGCCACACCCGGACATATTCCGGGTATCCCGGGGGGAGACACCAACATCTGATTAGGATCAAACTCATCATGCGACACATCAAAATACATGAGAATTCAATTTCTGGTTCAATGGAACTCAAATCTAGTTCCAAGAACCACTTTGGCCACATCCAGACATATTCCGGGTGTCCCGGTGGAACCCGAATACAAATTTACATTAGCCTAACGTTTGATGTCTACATCAGCATAGAAATAAAATATATTTCTGGCATTAAACATTGAAAAACATTGCGATTTAGATGTATTTAAACAAGGTAACGTGAAATAAAATTTTGCTATTCAAATGTTGTTCTGGCGTGGAGAATTTTAAACGTTTGTCATCAGAACCAAACGTTTTTGAGATAATTTTAGATATACAAAACGTTAAAATTTAACGTTCTTCATGTGTTTTCAAATGTAGATGCTTCCTGATGTTGTCAAATGTACAAGACATTAAAAGAAAACGATTTTCGGGTGTTTTCAATTGTACTAAGAACTTATTGTTATTTTCGGATGTTTTCTAATGTGCAAAAAATTTGAATCTAAATTTTTCAAATGTTTTCAACCATACCACACATAAGAATTACAAACATGATTTTGTAAACAGTATACACCATTGTTGTTAGATAACGTTTTAGAAATGCATACATAATAGTCATTGCTAAAGCTCCCGTTCCCCACCAGTCAGTTAACTGACCTTAGCTAACCTAATATCATTGTAGCAACTCTCTATGCGGCATTGGAACCATGCCATCAGCGCGCTAAGAGTTATTAGACTACTGATATAGGCGCCAATTCGTGGATGACGAGGCACTAGGTGACGTTACAGCGAGCTTGACGATTGTTGTATCATTTTTTAACGAACTACCAGACAATGATGCGTAGTGTTTACATGATCAAGTTTCCAACTCTACTACAATCTACAATCTATAATCAACTGGAAATCGATATCCGACGCCATTTTTAAATCAAATATGCCCTCTTCCGGTTTCAGAAAAAAATGGGATATATTGTCATATACTCATCGATATAAGTATTTTTGGAATGGGGTGACGTGTAGAGATAGGAAATCGATATCCGACGCTATTTTGAAATCCAAGGTGGAAGATTCCTGTTTCAGAAAAAAGTGGGAAATACTGTCAAATATCCATATATATGGGTATTTTTAGAATTGGGTTAATGACTAGAGGCCGCTAATCAATATCCGATGAGATTTTGAAATCAAAGATGGCGGCTTCTGGTTTAAGAAAAATTGGGATTACTGTCAATTATCTATAAAATGGATATTTTTGGGATCGGGTGACGTCTAGAGATTAGAAATAGGTATCCGACGCCATTTTGAATTCCGAGAGCCAAAAAAAGGTGGCTTGAGGTTTCAGAAAAAGTGGGAATTACTATCAAATATCAATCAATATGGGAATTTTGGAATCAGGTTGTCGTCTAGAGAAAATCGATATTCGATGCCATTTTGAAATCAAATGTGGCGGCTTCCAGTTTCAGAAAAATAATTTCAAAAGTCCATAAATATGGGTACTTTTGGAATTTGGGTCACGAATAGAGGTCAAAAATCAAAATCAAAGATGGCGGCTTCTGTTTTAAAAAAAGTGGAAAATACTGCCGAAATCCCATCAATATGGATATTTTTGGAATCAGGGTGACGTTTTGAGGCCGTAAATCGATGTCCGACTCCATTTTGAAATAAAAATGGCGGCTTCCAGTTTCAGAAAAAAAATAAAATACTGTCCCATCACTATGAATATTTTTGTCACCCCGAATAGAAGGCACAAATTGATATCTGACACCATTTTGAAATCCAATATGATGGCTTTCAGTTTCAGAAAATTTGGGAAAACTTTCAAACACCCATGAAAATTGTTATTTTTGGAATCGGGATGAATACTAAATAGTGAACGTTACGATAAAAATTAATTCAAAATTTAGTTAAAGTGAAGTGAAAGGTATGATAAAGCTAATTAAAAGTAATGATAATTTTAAGTTGAAGTTGAGTTTAAGTTGAAGCTAAGTAAAAAAAAAGTAAATTTGATGTATTATTAGTTATTGGTTTATTTAAAGTTTAGCTAATGATATGTGAAAGTTAAATTAGAGCTATAATAAAGTTAAATTTAAGCCAAGTTAAATTTATGATAATTTTCAGTTCAAGTTATGTGAAAGTTTAAGTTAAAATTGTTAGCTAAAGATATATAAAAACTATGTTATAGTTCTGTTAAAGTTAAGTTAGTTCCCAGGAACTTCTATGTTGTTCTTGGAAGGCTGGGAACTTCTTTTCTTTAAGTCCAGCCTAACTCCGATTTGAGTATTACGTAACATAAATATAACTTCTAACAAAACTAAGATTTAACTGTTTACTTAATTTAAGTTTATTTTAGCTTTCACTTAACATTTACTAAACGTTAGTTATGTTAATCAATTTTAACTTAACTTTGACTTGATTTTAACCGAACATAACTTCCAAGATGTTCAAAGCATGAAGTTTCTCTGAAGTTGCCTGGAAATAACTTTCACATAACTTCAACTTGACTTTATCATAACTAATGAAATTTAAACATAACTTCAAAATATCTTTAGTTAAACTTTAGCTTATCTTCAATTAAACTTTAACTAAATACACCTTAAATAAACATTTACTTTAATTTAAATGACACTGAACATTAACTTATCTTTAACATAACTTTAACATTAATTTAACTTAACTTTAACATATTTTTAACTAACCTTTTACTTAATTTTAACTTAATTTAATCTTAACTTTCACTAAATTTTAACTTAACTTTGACTTAATTATAACTCAGCTCGATTTTATGTAGCTAAATTTCAACTTACCTTTAATTAAACATTAACTTGTTAAATTAACATAACTTTAATTTAAACTTAACAGTAACTTAAATTTAACAAAATTTAAACCTAATCTTAACTTAACAAGAACATCCAAGTGAAATCTAAAGAAGTTTAAAGAAGCTCCACGAACTTCCAAAAATTTAAATAAAATTCAAGATGTTCCAAGAGATTTCAATAACTTCCAAGAGCTGAAGTATTCCTGATGTGCTCTGAAAGGATCCCTCAAGTTTCCTTGTAATATGTTCAACTTCACTTATTTATAACATGTGCTGCAATTTGACTTATCTCTAACTTTAGTGTCAACAAATTGTATGAAAATTTAAACATAGCTTTAGTTCAAGTTTAACATAACTATCTTAACTTTAACCAAACTTTAAATTAACCTCAACTTTAGCTTCAACATGTCTTACTTAACTTCAACACATACTTAGCTTAAGTTTAATTAACTTTTAACATATTTTTACTTAAAATTTTACTAAACTTTAACTTAACCTTCACTAAAATTTAACTAATGTCTAACTTAAATTTGATTTAATATTAACATAACTTGAGTTTAGCTTTAACTAAACTTTATTATGTTTTTTAAACTTCAACTCATTAATTTATCGTAACTTTGAATTAGTGTTAACTTAACTTAAACTAAATCTTCACTTAACTTTAACTTAAATTTGTCAAAATTTGATCCTAACTTTATCTTTAACTTAGCTTTAACTTAACTTGAACTTAACTTAAACTTAACTTAAACTTAATTTAACTTAACTTAAACGTAACTTTAAATTAACTTTAACTTTACTTTTACTTTACTTTAACTTTACTTTAACTTTACTTTAACTTTACTTTAACTTTTCTTTAACTTTACTTTAACTTTACTTTAACTTTACTTTAACTTTACTTTAACTTTACTTTAACTTAGCTTAACATTGAAATAACTTCAATATGGCTTTAACTTAACTTTAACTAAACCTGCATTTGCATAAATTTTATCTTGATTTTATTTTTTAGTACACATTAGCTTAATTTGACTAAACTTTAGTTCATTTACATAACTTATCTTTAACATAACTTGAACAAAAATTTTACAAAAATTTAACTAAACTCATCTAATTAATTTAAAGTAACACTAACACAACAAGTATCAAGAAGTTTCAAGGAGGTCCATGAAATTATGAGATCTTTCAAAAAGTTGCAAGAAGTGGCAAGAACTTAAAAAAAAACTTCCATAAAGTTCTCTGGAAATATATTTTACCTAACTTTCACTGTACTTTAAGAAAACTTAAAAATAACATTAATCAATATTAAACTTCTCTTTACCTTCACATTATTGAAAATTAACTTTAGCCGTACACATCATCATATCTTTAAGATATATTAAACTTAACTTTATTTTATTAACTTAACTTAACTTTAAGTTTAACTCACCTTAAATTCAACCAAACATTATCCAAAATTTAACATCAACATAACTAGACTTAAACTAAACTTCCCAACTAACAATTTTAGGTGCAGATTACCATATTAACCATATTTAGCCTAAATTTGGTACACATAATAAATTCTACACATTCTTATCGACGAATTTATACGTAAAATTCCACAAGATTTTCATGTGACCACACATAAACAGAATTCACACAGAGTTACACATGAAATTTATGAGTCAAATGAATAGTATGTGTGACCAGGCTTGCTTCCACTCACTTGCTATAAAAACATGATTTTCTGAATTTTGAAATCATTAAACGTTATAATCATATTTTGTACTTGTTAGATACAAGAAGAGGTTGAAATGCAAGTGTTTGACACATGAAACCTGGTAAATTTGCTTTCAGATAGTCACAATCAGCGATTTTACGACTCGCGAGCGCTCACTCTGAGTGAACGCTCACGAATCATAAAATCGCTGATTGTGACTATCTGAAAGCAAATTTACCAGGTTTCATGTGTCAAACACTTGCATTTCATCCTCTTCTTGTATCTAACAAGCACAAAATATCATTATAACATCTAATGATTTCAAAATTCAGAAAATCATTTTTTTATAGCAAGTGAGTAGAAGCAACCATGTGTGTGACTACACATCGCTTTTATGTGTACACACATTGGGTATGTGTCCGACACATAGATATCATTTGTTGATCACATTGCAAAAAATCATGTGTGGAACATATAAAACAATGTTTAATTATTATTATTATAATTACAAGATGTTAATAAGAACTTCCAAGAAGTTCCCAAGAACTTCCAAGAAGTTCCCAAGAACTTCCAAGAAGTTCCTAAGAACTTCCAAGAAGATTCCAAGAACTTCCAAGAAGATCCCAAGAACTTCCAAGAAGTTCCCAAGAACTTCCCAAATACTTCCAAGAAGATCCCAAGAGCTTCCAAGAAGATCCCAAGAACTTCCAAGGAGATCCCAAGAACTTCCAAGATCCCAATAACTTTCAAGAATATCCCAAGGAGATCCCAATAATTTCCAAGGAGATCCCAATAACTTCCAAGAAGATCCCAAGAACTTACAAGAAGATCCCAAGAACTTCCAAGAAGTTCCCAAGAACTTCCAAAAAGTTCCCAAGAACTTCTCAAGAACTTCTCAAATACTTCCAAGAAGATCCCAAGAACTTCCAAGAAGATCCCAAGAACTTCCAAGGAGATCCCAAGAACTTCCCAAATACTTCCAAGAAGATCCCAAGAGCTTCCAAGAAGATCCCAAGAACTTCTAAGGAGATCCCAAGAACTTCCAAGATCCCAATAACTTTCAAGAATATCCCAAGGAGATCCCAATAACTTCCAAGAAGATCCCAATAACTTCCAAGAAGATCCCAAGAATTTCCAAGAAGATCTCAAGAACTTCCAAGGAGATCTAAAGAACTTCCAAGAAGATCCCAAGGAGATCCCAATAACTTCCAAGAAGATCCCAATAACTTCCAAGAATATCCCAAGGAGATCCCAATAACTTCCAAGGAGATCCCAACAACTTCCAAGAAGATCCCAAGAACTTACAAGAAGATCCCAAAAACTTCCAAGAAGTTCCCAAGAACTTCCCAAATACTTCCAAGAAGATCCCAATAACTTCCAAGAAGATCCCAAGAACTTCCAAGGAGATCCCAAGAACTTCCAAGAAGATCCCAAGGAGATCCCAATAACTTCCAAGAAGATCCCAATAACTTCCAAGAAGATCCCAAGAATTTCCAAGAAGATCTCAAGAACTTCCAAGGAGATCTAAAGAACTTCCAAGAAGATCCCAAGGAGATCCCAATAACTTCCAAGAAGATCCCAATAACTTCCAAGAATATCCCAAGGAGATCCCAATAACTTCCAAGGAGATCCCAACAACTTCCAAGAAGATCCCAAGAACTTACAAGAAGATCCCAAAAACTTCCAAGAAGTTCCCAAGAACTTCCCAAATACTTCCAAGAAGATCCCAATAACTTCCAAGAAGATCCCAAGAACTTCCAAGAAGACCCCAAGGAGATCCCAATAACTTCCAAGAAGTTCCCAAGAACTTCGAAGAAGATCCCAATAACTTCCAAGAATATCTCAAGGAGATCCCAATAACTTCCAAGGAGATCCCTATAACTTCCAAGAAGATCCCAAGAACTTACAAGAAGATCCCAAAAACTTCCAAGAAGATCCCAAGAACTTCCCAAATACTTCCAAGAAGTTCCCAATAACTTCCAAGAAGATTCCAAGAAGACCCCAAGGAGATCCCAATAACTTCCAAGAAGATCCCAAGAACTTCCAAGAAGATCCCAAGAACTTCCAAGAAGTTCCCAAGAACTTCCAAGAAGTTCCCAAGAACTTCGAAGAAGATCCCAATAACTTCCAAGAATATCCCAAGGAGATCCCAATAACTTCCAAGGAGATTCCAATAACTTCCAAGGAGATCCCAATAACTTCCAAGAAGATCCCAAGAACTTACAAGAAGATCCCAAGAACTGCCAAGAAGTTCCCAAGAACTTCCCAAATACTTCCAAGAAGATCCCAATAACTTCCAAGAAGATCCCAATAACTTCCAAGAAGATCCCAAGAACTTCCAAGAAGTTCCCAAGAACTTCCAAGTTCCGAAGAACATGCAAGAACTCCCTATCTTCCTGCTTCAATTTCCCAATCGCTCTCCCTTCCTCACAAAAAGAAACTTACATACTCAGTTCATTCACATCACTATAAACAATGGATGGAACAGTAATGATGTTCGGATCTAGCTTCATTGTCCTTATTGAGATCCGAGATCTGGCTTCGGTTCCCTATTTCCAACACGTATGCAGGTAGAAGTGCTGAAATCCTGCCGGGTGTCCTCTAAAACAACATTTTGAAAAGTTATTTCACAGTGATCACTTAAAAAACACTTCATGTTCACAATAAGTATAATATTTACCCTCATTCAGCTTTCCATCGAGAGCTAATTCCTGCTCCACCTCCGTTAATTTTGAATTGTACTGGATCAGGCTGAAAAAAATGTCAACAAAAATTATCAACATTGCTTATTTTTTTGCATGCAGTATATTTACCATATTTACCTATTCTAATTCCATTTGCCGGCTTGTTTCTTCCGTTAATCGTGCCGATAAACTCCCGAGAGAACCATCCGAAGTTAATTTCGCGGCCAGATAAAAAAATACGTGTACTAAACACGCACGAGATAAAAAAAATGGCTTCCCACGTAATCAGCCACCGCAAAAAAACGCAAAAAAAATCACAAAAAATGACTATGTTCCATCCGCCATTTGGTAGCCCGGCGCATGAAATTACTCTAGCGGGGCGAGTCGCCTTTCGTCCGGATCCCGGAGCGCCATTTGGTCGCCCGGCGGATGAAATTACTCTAGCGGGGCGAGTCGCCTTTCGTCCGGATCCCGGAGCGCCATTTGGTCGCCCGGCGGATGAAATTACTCTAGTGGGGCGAGTCGCTCTTCGTCCGCATCCCGGACAAAGGGCGAACGATCAGTTTTCAAGTCGCTCAATGTCAAATGACGTCACTTTTTCGCCGGCAATTCGTGTGGGATGGGGCGTAAAGCATACACACTTAAACAGAGACCCTGAGTTCGGTAAAAAAAATTACCGTCTTAGATCGGTAATGCTAAAAATTACAGATGTTTCGGTATTTTCTCGCTTTATTGCTGAAAACTGTAAATGAAATGACCGAAAACGGTAAACATTTTTACCGGCAGGTCTGTAAATCAGCTTCATCACTGACTTCGGTGAAATATTTTACTGAAGTTTCGGTAAACAAAGCGTTCCATTACTGAGTTCGGTAATGGTCTAGGTAAACGTCAAATCCACCATATTGTTATTTTCGATCGACCTTAAAAGAGTTCCTGCTTGTGAAAAATAAAAAAGGTGAAATTATGGAGGCTGTTATTCAACACCAAAATGAATGAATCGTAGATATTTTCCGTAAATAATTTATTTTCGTTATCTAAATAAATACCGATTACAGATGGCCGATGTTGTTGCTGTTGTTGCTTGTTTTTTCTGTCGGTCCAAGTTTCATTCCCGTTAGCGACGATTTGAAAACAGCATTTGGAATATTCTCCCAAAGCTGCCTTGTTTTCCGTGTAGCGCCGAATCCTTCCGACAAAAACTTGGTTTTGTTCATTGGTGGTGCAATTTGCAACACTAACTTATTGATCACGACAGCAGCCAAATTTTTGCATGGGTTGCAGTGACCGCCACCTTGAAACAATATTAAAGCAAATTACAGTTGAGTCAGTTACCGTTTTAAAACATTACAGATCTCTCGGTAATTTTCGATTTGCATATCGTCCTCAAAATTACAGTTCTCCGGTAAAGACGACTACAAATCAAGCAATGCACATCGGTAAACGTTACCGATCGTTCGGTAAATTTGACAGCTAATTTTGCTGATCCAGTTTACAGATTTTTCGGTAATGTTCTCGATTACCGAAAACATTACCGACCGTTCAGCTGTTGAGAATTCGGTAAATGAATTACCGAACTCGGTGATTTTTTCTAAGTGTGTATATAAAAGTAGATTAGTATTATTTATATTTGATCCAAACAGTGGAAAGAAGAATAGATAGATTAGTAGGAAAATAAAACTACTATGTAACTTAAAATGCAATGGATGAGTGTTAGTTCCAAGATCATTTTAGTATTAGAGTTATGTTAGTTTTGATCCGTATTTAGCCCTGCCGGTCCCTCAAGCACTATTTGCAGACAGTTGTTTCTAGATCATGTGACACTGTTACTACTAATATGATAGATGTATGACTTGTCAAGTTTCATTATAGAAAGAATACTGTTTTACAACGCAACGCAATGTTTCAATGAAGGTGTCCCGAGCAAAGCCGGATATCAAAATCCTATCAAAATTATATCAAATTTTTGTTTTAATCATATTCATGTCATGAAAACAACAATGAAAACTTGTTACGCAAGTAGAAGGAGCACTGTTGGGCACTTTCTGAAATATTTCAATTGTAATTGTAATTTGTTCATAGTGACTACCACTAGGTTTCAAAAATGAAGCTTTAGGCTTATGTGGAAATATTATTAGTTGAGTTTTGGAAGCATTGGGAGAAATCTTCCATTTTCGTAAATAAGAAGAGAAAATATCTAAACTATTCTGCAAATAACACGAAGACTTCTTCCTTTAGCAGAACTGCCTGTGTCATCGGCGAACAAAGATTTGTGGCAACCCTGAGGCAAATCAGGGAGGTCCGAAGTGAAAATGTTATACAATATAGGCCCAAGAATGCTACCCTGAGGAACTCCTGCTCTAACAGGTAGTCGAGCAGATTTGAAATTTTGATAATTTACCTGCAGAGTTCTGTCAGTTAAATAATTTTGAACTAATTTCATAATGTAAAGTGGAAAATTAAACTTTTTCAATTTAGCAATCAAACCTTCATGCCAAACACTGTCGAATGCTTTTTCTATGTCTAGAAGAGCAACTCCAGTTGAGTGGCCTTCAGGTTTGTTTGAACGAATTAAATTGGTAACTCTTAAGAGTTGATGAGTAGTTGAATGCCCATGGCGAAATCCAAACTGCTCATCTGCAAAAATTGAGTTCGTATTGATGTGAAGCAACATTCTCTTTAAAATTATGTTTTGAAAAAGTTTACTTATTGAACGGTAGCTAGAAACTTCAGCTGGATTTTTATCCGGCTTCAAAATTACATTTTTTCGTTTATCATGAAAGTATGCCAAATGGAAACATCTGTTAAATAATTTTACCAAGAAAGATAAGGTGCACTCTGGGAGTTTTTTGACGAGGATATAGAAAACTTCATCATCACCTGGAGCTTTCATATTATGAAACTTTTTAGTTATAAATCAGACTTCGTCCAAATCATCAAAAATATCTTCCCGAGAGAAAATATTCACATAAACCCGATCAACCTGATTCCCAATAGGACTAGTAAGACCGTAATTATGGGAACTCTCGAATTGCTTAGCAAGTTTCTAAGCTTTTGCCGAATTTGTGATCAAAATTTGACCACCTTCTTTAAGCGCTGGTGTAGGTTTTTGAGGTATCCAAAACGGTTTGGAACTCGGGTCTAATTGTGAAACATTATTTTCAAAAGTTTTGTTCCTTAGGGCAGATAATCGCTTTTTAGTGTTTTTTTTTTTGCAAATCCCGCCAGATAACTTTCACGGCAGGATCGCGTATTCTTTGATATTGCCTCCTACGGACATTTTTCAGACGAATCAAGAGCTGAAGATCATCGTCTATTATAATTGGATCGAATTTAACCTCGCATTTTGGTACTGGCGCAGCTCTTGCTTAAGCTATAGAAGGTTTAAGAGCATTATTAATATCATCTTTGTATTGCAAAGAAATATTTGGGTCAAAGTTATATTCCATAAATGTTCGATATTGCTCCCAATCAGCACTATGGTAATTGAAAATAGAGCTGTTGGGATTGTAAATTATTTCTTGGGTACATTTCAAAAGTTACTGGAAGGTGATCAGAACCGAAATCAGCATGGGTAACCAATTGGCTACAAAGTTGACACAAATCAGTTAAGACCAAATCAATAGTTGAAGGATTTTTTGCTGAAGAAAAGCATGCTGGGCTGTTTGGATATTGAATTGTGTAATAACCTGCAGAACAATCATCAAATAGAATATTACCATTAGAATTGCTTTGAGCATTATTCCATGAGCGGTGTTTTGCATTAAAATCACCAATAATGAGGCATTTAGACCTATAACGGGTAAGTTTCTGAAGGTCACCCTTGAGAAAATTCTTTTGCTGACCTACGCGTATAAGTAAGTTGTCCAAATTTCGTTTCAACAGAAACTCCCAAAGTTTTAAAAACTTGAAACCAAAGTTGAAGAAAGAATTTTAGGTTTGATTCGTCTATAAACAATGATGGCAACGCCACCACAAATTCCATCAAGACGATCATTTCGGTAAATGAAATAATTTGCGTCCCTTTTAACCTTATGGTCAGGTTTAAGGAACGTTTCAGTTATAACGGCAATATGCACGTTATGAACTCTCAAAAAGTTAAATAGCTCGTCTTCATTATCTTTAAGAGATCGAGCATTCCAGTTCAAAATATTTAGTGATTTAAAATCCATTACTGAATTTCAAAGTCATGACGATATTGTTCGCAAATTTTACTCCAGTTTGAATAGAATCAAACATGGAGTTAGTTTTAAGCATATCAGTAATCATGTCAATTAATGATTTCTGTATGAACTCCATTTTAGGAGCAGTAATGCTTCCTAAGCCAAAATTATCAAAATTTCCGTTAGAATTATGTTGGCTTGTGTTTATTTATTTATTTATTTATTTATTTATTTTGTTTTTCTTCATCGGACTTAACGTGTCTAAATGAAGCCTGATGGGGAAAAGCCTAGAAAAGGCGTAAAAATCCCATATCTTTTCGAAATACATGAATCATAATAATACAATACAATTACAACAAACATTAATCAAGTCTATAGCATAAAAAAAGTTATCCTCCTATGGCATAGAGTTGTCCGTGAATCAGGTAGAAGTCATCGTCATGCAGTTGAACCGGAAACAAAATAAAAATAAAAATGTAACACAATCCTTCACGTATACATTAAATGGACAGCTACTCACCTTCTCAGAAGTCTGCGTTGAATACGGTGACGAAAGGTTTCCGCTGCACAGTTGAAGTCGAAAAACTCGTAAAACTCGTTGAAACGCCCAGACATGAACCGTATTGGGTCATGCAAGCTGTAGTTCGCAGCACGAGGTCCAAGATGCAGGACCGAAGAACTCGTTCGGGTGCGTAGATTTCGAATTCAGTCAAGATTCCTGGAGAGTCGATATCACCAATAAGTACTATCGCTGCGAACACGGCCTGACTAATCGTCCGCCTATGTTCTAGTGTTTCAAGACCCAGAAGTTGACAACGATCTTCGTACGGCGGAAGGTTCACAGGGTCATTCCAAGGAAGGTGACGAAAGGCATACCGAACAAATTTCCTTTGAACAGATTCAATCCTCGCTATCCAAACTGCTTGATACGGGCACCATACTACCGAGCTGAATTCCAAGATCGATCGCACTAGAGAGCAGTATAGAGCTTTTAGACAGGCAGGATAGCGAAAATCGTCAGCGATCTTGAAAATGAACCCGAGTTGCCTGTTAGCTTTCGCAACGAAGCCCGAGTAATGAAGCTTGAATGTTAAGGCGCAGTCCAGCGTGATTTCTAGGTCACGAACATTGTCCACACGTTGCAGAAGTTGGTGATTTATCGTATAGTTGAATGCCACTGGTTTTAGCTTGCGATGAAATGAGATAATATTACATTTTTGTACATTCAACGTGAGATAGTTTCTTGAGCCCCACTCTTCGAAAGTATCGATTAGGTGCTGCCAATCTGCCAATCTGCCTGGGCAAGCGAGTGACTCAGCGCGACGAAATCTGATCTACGAAAGTCGAGCTCATCAACAGGGGGGTTATCGTAGCGAACAGGAAGATATAGGTTGATAGAAACTTCTAACGCATGATGGTTGGTGTCGATGCCAATCAAAGGCTCTGGGGCTTCTAGGATAGAACATTCCAGTCCTGCAGCTTCATTCGCCAGAACGAGATCAAGCAGCCGAGAGTTGCTATTCAGTATCGAGTTGATTTGCGTTAAGCCATGCAGGTCTAAACCATCAAGAAGAGCACAGCAGGATGCGGGCATGTTCGAGCAAAGAACATCAATGCTAGGAAGATCGTTTGCAGGAATGTTCCATGAGAGCCCAGACTGATTGTAGTCACCAAATACCAGAGCTAGGTCGTTTTGTTCTAGTCGAGAGAACACGGTACCAATCGAACTGATGAGGTTTGCAATGTTGCTCGAATCAGATTTCCGGTCTGGAGGTAGATACATAGCGCCAATACTTATTGATCTACGAGGCGTCGATATTTTGACCCACAGGTGCTCTAGAGAAGTGCAAACTGGAGCAGGATCGATGCAGGAGCTTAGGCGTTTGGATACCGCAATCAAGACGCCTCCCCACCGCGATTTGGTACTATTCTGGTGGTTGCGGTCGTTTCGAAATAGCGTGAATAGACTGCCAAATAATTGAGATGAATTAATGCGGTCATCGAGCCAAGTTTCCGTAAGAAGTATGACATCGTAGTCAGAGTCAACGGCAATCAGACGAAACGAGCATGGTGGTACTCTGGAACACCGAGACGGATCAGGAGAAGAACTGTTTTCAACAAACGCCTGATGTAGAAGGTTGGAAGACCCCTTCACCATTCTCAACCACAGGGCCAGAACGACTACGATGACAGGAATCAGCAAGCGCGATTGGGTTGAGTGGCTCAGGGGCTTCCTTGAGGCAGCAGGCAACGCGTTCTAGTCTGGGATGTTCCAAAACGTGGCGAGCAAGATCCGGTGCAGTGCTGTATGTCCCATCGGTGATGTGGGATTTGAAGCCATCGGAGCATGGCGTTTCAGTCGAACCAGCCGGTTGTTGCTCTTGAGGCGCTGGAAGCAACGAACGAATCAGGAGCGGAACTGGTGATGACACGAACATACTTGCCTTGAGTTACGGGTTGGAAGACCCCTTCTCCAAGCCCACACACACAGGTCCAGGACGACTGCAGGACGATGACTGGATTAACTCGACTGTGGCGGGAGAAGAAGGTTTTGATTTCTACCCGCTGCAATAGCAGCACAGGTAGCTCCATTTACTCGCTGAACATTGTTAGCAGCGAGGGGACCAGGTATAGATGAAGAATTTGAAGAAGGGGTGATATTTGTACCTACGGGTACGAATGTAGAATTTGTTCCTCGCTGATCTGTGATCTTGACATTTTTACCTAGGGGATGAGTACTTAGCGGGTTAGGTTTTTGATAAGTCTTTAGTGGGAATGACACTGATGAATACTGCACATTGTAGTAGAAATACATATATATCATGCATACCAAAATTAATTAAGTGGAATTAAATGGAAGATAACCTTTTTCGCTGTTTTATTGGTATTTATGTATTTACATTGTTTTACCATTTAAATTGGTTAGCCTATCAGGCTCTTCATCTTTCCTGATGAATGTGGGCGTCTTAGTAGAATATCTGTTTAAAGAAAGAGAGAGAGAAGGATTAGTAATTTCCAATTAATTCCACTACCTTATTTGCTTATCCTGCACTGTTAACACATTTGAATAGGGATCTATTGGCCATAAATCAGTAGGTATCCAACTGCCATGTCACAATTACCTAACCACTTTGGTTGGTACCTAAATCTAGTATCCCACAGGTAGATACATGCTACGGTAGCTTACTAAAGAGTATCGAGTACCCTTGATCTCTATTAATGTTGTTTTATTGTTTTATTGTTGCTTTACATCAACAGGCTGGATGAAGCCCCAATGATGTTAACCTTATCAACTATAGTAAAGAAAATGCATTCAAGCATGGTCATAACATAAAAACATTAAAAAAACATATTCTAGATAGAGCTGGAATTAGGGCGTAACATCTTTTGTAAACAATGACTTCTCTCGATGATTTCTCAGAAGTAATGGCTCTCCCTGGCAAATCGACATAACCATCGAGTAGAGGAAGACATCTCCTACCTGATGGATATGCTGGTTTGTGTAGGCGTCCTTTGAATTCCGAGAAATCAACGAGAGAAGTCATTGTTTACAAGCTGTTACGCCCTAATTCCAGCTCTATCTAGAATATATCTTATAGTCACTTACTCCTGCCGGCGAAAAACAGAAAAAAACTTTCGACGAAGCGCATCACGAGAGCGATGAAAGTCGAAAACAGATGCAACTCTGTTGAATGTTCTCTGCAGTCCCCAAATCGCACCGTATGTTCCATAATTAGTGCGACGTTGAGTCAGTCTTAGCATAAGGTTATTACGAAGCGGTTGGGGTTGAACAATCAGGTCAATTTGCCTCAGGATAGCATCGCAATCTGTCCTTCCTTGCAGGGTATCGGCCACGGTTAGGGCTCTGCTTGTGTCTCTTCTAGTCCAGAGAAGTTCTAGATAAGTTGACAACGACTTTCGGAGCAGGTCGTAGCTAAATAATATCGGTTGTTTTCGTGAGAACGTAATAGCGGAGCATTTGGCTGGGTTCACTAACATTCTGTTTAAACTGCACCAACTAGCGAATACATTCAGCTGACGTTGAAGAAAGTGACAGTCAGCAATGGAGAAGATTCGTAGGAAGATTTTGAGGTCATCTGCATATGATAACCAAGGAGCTTCGATGACCAGATGCACGTCGTTGAAGTACAGTATAAAAATAATTTATAGATGTTTAAATATTTCTAAACTTTCTGCTACGTCTAGTTTCCAAGGCGAAGATACGCTCCGCAGGATATTAATATTATCCTCTTGTGCCTCTTTGCCTTGTTCTGCAACCTTGGATTTCAATTCATCTCTCTTTGTTAGCCTTTTTTACCTCTGCGATGTGTTTCTTAAACCTTGTTTTCAAAGTCCTTTTCGTCTGACCAATGTAGATATTATTACAATCTGAACAAGAGATTTTGTAGAAACTTTCGTCAAGATGATGGGATATAAGAACATAGATAAAGGTATTAGTATTGGTTACAACCTCCCCCCCCCCACACACACACACAACGAAAAAGAAACATAGATGCACAGACAAACAGAAATAACACATTTAATATTTCTCTCCACAAAACATAGACACTAAAACACTACCGCCATCTGTTGAGTATGATTTGGATGGATAGTACGCTGAACAGATGGCGCTAGTGTGCAGACGTCAAACGCAAGGGAACCGACCGTGCGCGCCACAGGTGGCAGCGCCATCAACCAAAAACACTCAAATTAACAGTCAACGACGAACTATCTGAGAGTGTTATGTCTGTTTGTCTGTGATATATGGGTTATTAGGAAAGTACAACTACATTATAACTTTTAGTGCAATGGATGAACGTTAGTTTCGGGGTCATGTTAGTGTTAGAGTTTTGTTAGTATTGACCCGTATTCAGCCCTGTCGGCCCCTCGAACACTAGTCGCAGGCAGTTGTTGTTAGGACATGCGACACTGTCACTGCTACCACAAACGAAGTTACAGACGACTTTCTCCGAAGAAATTAATTAAAATAAGGTGGTTCTCTGTAATAGAATTTTAGACCACTTTCCGCCGCTCACCGCCAGGTTCGCTAGTATTTTTGATTTGAATTAATTCAAGTTGGTTTTGTGTGCAATGATCTGGCAACTCGCGTTCTCACTCGCGTTGACGGGGTGCTGTTTTCTCACTCATCGAAGGAAATTTTGATTAGAGTGAGAAAGTAAGGAACAGTCAGCGCGGGAACCGTGTGCGGTACTATAGGTGCGGCAGAAAGAATGTAGTCGACTCCTTCATTCTCACGGTGTTCTTACGCATGATCCAACGTTACGTCACACTAGATTATGCATAAGAACGTCGTGATAATGAAAGAGCAAAGTTTGTATGTTTGGGAGCCTCTCGCATTCAACTCGCATTCGTCCTCGAGTTCGTGTGGAAGCCATTCAGAGCGGAGGTGGCCAGGAGCGTGGCATTCGAAGTGGAACCGTTCCGACTCCACTGGTCGTTGGATTGGGGGAAGCCTGTGAAATCGCTAGCCGTGAAATGGAGTACGATCACAAATGGATGGAGTTCCTCTCGAAACGCCTGATGGACCAAATCTTCGCATCGCTACCGAAAGTCATCCGCAATGGCGATCCAGTTCATTCTTATCCCGGATGTATCAATCTGTCGTTTGCATACGTTGAGGGTGAATCGCTGTTGATGGCGCTGAAAGACGTTGCCCTCTCGAGTGGGTCGGCTTGCACTTCGGCTTCGCTGGAACCGTCGTATGTGCTGCGTGCGATTGGTGCCGACGAAGATCTGGCTCACAGCTCGATTCGCTTTGGCATCGGACGGTTTACCACCATCGAGGAAATCGACTACATAGCTGAAAAGTGCATCAAGCACGTGACTCGACTCCGAGAGATGTCCCCGCTGTGGGAGATGGTCCAGGAAGGTATCGACATCAAGTCGATCCAGTGGTCGCAGCATTAGAGCGGACGGGTCGGGGCATATTTTAAAGAGAGATTTGATTTTGTATGTTCTGCTGTGTATGGTTGAATTCAGTGAGGGTTTTTTTTTTAATTGTTAATCATTGTGTTATTAACACATCCACTTTTGGTAGTAAGTAGGTATTGAGACGAGAGAAAAATAATGTATAGCTTTGCTACATATGCTATTAGAGACAGCAATAAATCTTAGACAGTGAAATCATTGTGAGTATTTCATCATTCACTTGGCGAAAAAACTTCCTATCAGCGATTGTTTGAAATAGTATAAACTTTGTTAGTTCCCGTCAAGGACGGCGTTGTTACGACTACGCTAAATTCGCAAATCTGAGGTATTCGTGGACTGCCATATCAGATTTGCTTTGGCGCGGATTAGTTCCACTTAGGGTTAATTCAACTAAGTTTCGATTCTAATTATTTGAAGACTCCAGGAAAATCTACGTTTAGAAAGACCTTCTATTATTTAATAAAGAAGTAAAGCAGTAAAGTTATTAATAGTTGGTTGGGCAAGCTAAAATATCATTTAAAAAAATGTGTTCAATGTCGATAAGCTTTCCGCAAAATCCGCACTTCAAAAGCTATAAAACCGCACAAAATTTGCGACACTTGTAACAGCCCTGCAGTTGGCTTCGGCGTGCCAGAGAATACCTAATCCACCTAACCGGACCTGAAGAAACGGAAAGGAGCGCGACTGGGATTAGACGGGCTAGCCTTATGAAGCTCTCTACTGACATACAATATAGCATGGTTGCAGCAACCTTATATTTCACCTATTTGTCCCTAAAGATCACTAATTTACACCCGACACCCTAGGTAGGATAATGTCATCGCAAATAACAACAATTCCCGTTGAATACATAGTGCGAAAAATGCTCTTGAATTACCCCAAACCGTCTCATCACAACCTACGCCTCGGTCAGCGTGGCCCGACCGATCGTTTTCGGCATCTTTTTATTGGTGGAATCCTCGAGCTCCTTCGGTTTGTAGTAATGCGGTGCCGCCTCCAGCAGCCACTTGCTTTCGATTTCAATCACCGACCGCATGTACTCCTTCGTCGTAAACACCAGCTCGTGGTACAGCACCCAACGAGGCAGTTCTTCGAACAGTGCCGAATTCGGATGGATCATCACCGTCTGATTGTGCTTGGCCGTTTTGTAGTGACCCCCCCTTGGAGAGCCGAGCGACGTGATAAAAGTACCCGGCAGTAATAGCCTTCCGGATGTTGGTCGTTTCCGGCAGACTGGAAACCATTTCGATTTCGACTCGCTGCATTAACCCAACCAGCTGCTCCCGGACATCGCGAGCTCGTTTCATCGAACGGAACTGAATGAAATTTTCGTAACACCACTGAGTGCTGTAGTCCGATTCGGCCCATTGGTTGTAGACCTGCAGCAAACTCAAGTGGTCCCCGTGCATGTGGTTGAAGTTCTTCCGGGCCGTATCTGCGTGGATGATTTTATCTTTCGGTCGGTAGAAGATGGCTCCATTCACCGATAGCATTGCAGCGATGGCCACCACCTCCTCGGAACATTTGTACTTTTCACTAGCAAGCAGCATTTTTGCCATCATGGGATCGACCGGAAATTCCGCCATCCGTCGTCCAAGTTTGGTCAGTTCACCGTGGTGATTCAATGCCCCTAGGGCGTAAAGTTGCTCCAATGCCAAAACCAACGTTTCATGTGGTGGAGGATCGAGGAAATCGAAATGAAGCAAATCGTTGATTCCAAGAGCTTTGAGCATTAGCACGGCATTGCCCAGGTTTATGCGCTGAATTTCCGGGAGGGTGTTGTCTTCCAGCTCGTGTTTGTATGCCCAGGCTGTGTACAGACGAAAGCACTTGCCAGGGGCAACGCGCCCTGCTCGACCTGCACGTTGATTGGCAGACGCTTTCGAAATGGGCACGACCATCAGGGTCTCCATCCCGGTTCTGGAGTTAAAATTATTTTGCTTTGCAAAGCCCGGATCGATCACGTACATTATGTTATCGATGGTTAGTGATGTCTCGGCGATGTTGGTGGCCAGTACGACTTTCCGGGCGTTCGGTGGAGTTGGATCGAAAATTTTCGCCTGCATGTCCGACGGCAGATTGGCATAAATGGGAAGGATGAGTAGTTCCTTGAGTTTGGAACCCAACCGCTTGACGCGATCCTGGAGCATCTCCTGGCAGGCTTCGATTTCCTCTTGTCCTGGAACGAAAAAAAAATGTAATTTTTTAACATCGCATAGAAATAGACCCACTTACCAGTTAAAAATACAAGAATGTCTCCAAGAGGCTGAGTGGCATGAATCTGTAGAACCGACACCACACATGCATCGATATAATCTGCTTCCGGTGCTTTGGTGTAGAAGACATCAACCTAGAAGAGAAAAAGTTAGATTTTACAGCAAAACACAAAGCAAGTCAAATCTAACTACGTACCGGAAAACGACGACCAGGAATACGGAATATGTTCGCATCATCGAAGAAATCCGAAAACTTTTCCGCATCCAACGTGGCACTGGAAATCAGTAGTTTCAAATCCAACCGAAACCGCGCAATGTCCTTCACCAATCCAAACAGAATGTCCGTGTGCAACGTACGCTCGTGAGCTTCATCGATAATCATCACACTATACGAAGCTAGGTCCGGTTCCGAAAGAAACTCCCTGTGCAACGTACCATCTGTCATGTATTTAATGACAGTCCGCTCGGATGTGCAATCCTCGAAACGAATACTATAACCAACTTCGTTGCCCAACTTGACGCCCATTTCCTGTGCAACACGTGCCGCCACGGACATCGCTGCCACGCGACGAGGCTGAGTACATCCAATCTTCTTGCCGTCGTTTGTAAACCCAGCTTCATAGAGATACTGTGGAATCTGTGTCGTTTTTCCCGAACCCGTTTCTCCTTCGATAATAAGAATCTGGTGTTCTTTTATAGCGGCTATGAGATCCTCCTTGAATGGAAAAACTGGAATTGATTTCTTCGTTTCCTCAATGTCCATCTTCTTCCTTTCCGCCTCAGATACCGGTGCTTTCCGGTCCTTTTCTTTAGTTCCATCCAGTCGGAGTGCCTGGACGAAATCAATCTGATCATCCAACAGCAGTTCATTGGCGTTGACGAGAGCTCTGTAACTCTTTACTCCTATGGAGAAATCTCATATGTATCTGTCAGTCTATGTGTGAAACATGGCGGACTTTTTCTTATTCTCTCACTCCAACGCAAAACCCCATAAGGAACTGTCAAAATGTGTGTGAAGAAACGTCACTTCGGGACTGGTGTCAAGGCGAATACTCTTCAGCACCAGCACCACTTGCGAACCTCTTCGTTTTTGAAAGTAAATTTCACGCACAGTCTGACGTTTGCTTACGGATTTTACCATAGGAGTAAAGAGCTATAGATTCGCCGTCAAGGCCAATAGCATCAACTATATACTTTAAGCTAGTACATATGAGTAGATAGTGTTGCCGTGAGGTACACTCGAAAATTTCAAACGTAAGTGCGTCAAATCAAATTTTGAGCCGCTCCGTCTGTCACTTCGTTTGTGCTGCTACTATGCTAGAGGCACAGTCAAACACACATAACACATTGAATATTTCTCACTGTAAACGTAAACGTCAAACGCAAGGGAATTAACTATGCGCGCCACAGGTGGCGGTACTACCAACTACGATACTTTTAAATTTACTGTTAAAAGCTTATTCGATGAACAACTTGCGAGGGTTATGTCTGTTTGTCTGTGTTCTGTGTTCCCTGTCATGTTTAATCGTATTCCCAAGTGCAACAACAGAAGCACACCACACCAGGAACCACGATTCAAAGCTCACAGCCATGCTCAAAACATTCACCTTATTCGAAAATTCAAAATATGATAATCTTTATTACACCTATTATGTACCTATAACAATAACAGTATGTCATGCAATTGATTACATAGTTACTAGCTTCACCTACGAATGAATTGCGGCAAAACCTGCCAATATCACACCTGATATCAGTGCCTTTAAATAAACGTGCTACGACGTGACAAAGAAATAAAAGCAGAATATATGATACTTCTTTTTCACTACAGATCACTCATAAAAAAGTAGAAGGGTCTGTGCCTAGGGGCACGAACGGAAGCTTGACGTAGGACCGCTAGTGGACGGAATAAATGTGAAAAGCATTAAGTTCTTTTAATTGATCAAATCAGGCATAACATTTGATAATGGCACAAAAGCATTTGTAAACAAACATTCTAAGGCCCTTTACACGCGAACTAAAGTACGCCCACGCAAACCAATACCACTAACGGAAAGGTGATAGTTGCCCCTATACGATGATGTTGGTGGTTTGCGTGAGCGTACTTTGGTTCGCGTGTAAAGGGACTTAGAAGGTTTGTTTACAAATGCTTTTGTGCCGTTATCAAATGTTATGCCTGATCTCAACTCTTTCCGTTTTTGAATTGTAGGCAATCCAAATTTGTAGTTATCTTTATCAAAAAGAAAGTTGATTACGAAAATCAATCAAAATCACTTGCACCCCTGCTTCCAAGTTTGTGTGGTCGTTTGGGGGCTTGTGGTTCTGAATATGGACAAACAAGCATAGATAAATTCTATTCCAACTCTTTACTGATGTAAGCTTGATGGCCCTGAAAAGGGCCGTTTTATTGAAGGAACATCCATGGCCACTTACGCTTGGCGTGTTTAGTGTAGGTGACAGCATCACGGACCTCATTTTCCACGAACACCTTCAGCACACCTCGTAGATCAGACCGGAGATACGTCAGACACTGCCACGGCGAGCCAGACGACGGATGGTGGTTATCTCGAAGAATTTGCGATGACGATTGGCACCTCCTTTGCCACGACCTACTGCTGCTATTGTTGACCACGCCGTCCGAAGCGAAAATGAGCTGATACCAGACAGCAGCTTTAAGTTTAAGTTTAAATGATCTTTATTTTAGTTTAACTTGGACGATTACCATATAAATTTTTACTAAGTGATTTAATTGCTTTCTTCATCTTTAGGTATGGGCAAAATTCAAAATTTGTTTTACAGAATTAGTCCTAGACTTAGTACACGGTCGACCACCTTGGTGGGATTGGTTTGTTTTGTTTTTAGAATTTGAAGAGAAACTACTTAATACTACTATTTACAGCTTAAAACTAACCTACTCTACTATATACACTTAACCTACTATGTACAAATTGCTTATTAAAGCATGTTCAGAAAGATTGCATTTTTGAATAAATTTAGTTGTCATATCATCAATTTTGGAATCTACTTTGGGAATTTCTGCCTCTTGATGGAGGTCTGCTATTCTTGTGTCGAATGGACGATCTAGGATCATCCTCAACACTCTATTCTGTGCAACCTGGATTTTGTTCCTGTGGGTCTGAGCGCACGATTCCCACACCGGGGCGGCATAGAAGATCGCGGGGGCTATGATCTGTTTGTAAACAGCCAGTTTGTTTTGCCTTGAGAGGCGGGATCTGCGGCAAATGAGCGGATACAAACACCTAACCAAGGCGGAGCACTTAACTAGGGTTTTCTCTATGTGCGAGCGGAACAGGAGCTTCTCATCGAACAACATCCCGAGATAAGTAACATCAGTGGACCACTCGACCCTTGTACCATCCATTATTACGGTACAGGAGGGAGACGGTTTAAGTTTTAATGATTGTCTGTGAAGGAACATGATCGCTTGGGTTTTCGAGGCGTTGATTTTGATTTTCCACGAGGTGGCATAATCAGTAAAGGTGTCAAGGCATCGTTGCAGCTTGTTCGTAATTTCACGAGGCATCCTACCCTTGACGGCTATCGCGGTGTCATCTGCGAACAGAAAGAACACGCAACCGTCTCCTAGAGGAGGGATGTCCGACGTGTAGATGCTGTAAAGCAGTGGTCCCAGCAGACTCCCTTGCGGAACACCTGCTGGGATCGGAAATTGTCCCGAAAGGGAACTATTCAACGACACCCTGAACGACCTTTGCTGGAGATAGTTACGGGTGATTTTCACAAGGTATGGTGGAAAGTTGGAGTTACAAAGCTTGTATATAAGTCCGTCGTGCCAGACATTGTCAAACGCCTTTTCGACGTCTAACAAGGCCATGGCTGTGGACTTGGATACAGCTTTGTTACTTCGGATGTTATTCATCACCCGCACTAGCTGATGATTGGTGGAATGCCCCTTGCGGAACCCGAACTGTTCCGGAAGAAGAATGTCATGTTCCTCCTCAAACTTGTTTAGTCGGCTGAGGATCAATTTTTCGAACAGCTTGCTCAGCGCTGAGAGCAGGCTAATCGGTCTGTAGCTTGACGGTAGTGAAGGGTCTTTCCCAGGTTTGCGGATCGGGATGATTTTTACCACCTTCCAGATGCTTGGAAAGTAGTGCAGCTCCAGGCACCTGTTGAGGATGGCAGCCAGCAGCGAGTGCACCCTCGCGCTGAGATTTTTCAACTCTAGGTTGAATATTCCGTCAAACCCGGGAGCCTTCATGTTCGTACTGTGTTTCAGCGCTGAGCAAATTTGTTCCTCTGTAATCCGTTCTTCTGGAGGGACGGCACAAGGGGAGGCATCTAACGTCTGGACGCACTGCACAACCTGGTTCTCGAGTGGACTTGGGATTGTAGAGCCAAGCAAATGCGACTGGGCAATGTGCTCCCCAATTGCATTGGCCTTCTCTTCGTTGGTGATAAGCCGTTCGTCATTGACTCTAAGTGGTGGAATGGGCTTGGGGTGAGACTTCAGCACCTTGGCAACCTTCCAGAATGGTCTGGAACGGTCGTCCAGGTTCTGAACGAGCCGCCCGAAACTCTCGTTCCGGATTGAGACCATTCTGGAAGCGATCTGCCGATTCAGATCGACCATTTCGTATTTACGCTGCAGATCCCCAGTCCGCTGAAACTGGCGTCTACGAACATTTCTGAGCCGAATCAAGAGTTTGGTGTGGGAATCAATTGCTTGAAACTTACCCCTCACAGGAACTCGTCGAACGCACTCTTCGTCAGCCACGGATATGGCTTGATGGAGACCCTCCAGGGCCCGGTCGATGTCATCCACTGTGTCGAGCGGTGAGTTGTCGTCGATGTGGCGGTCGACCACGCGTCGAAACTGGACCCAGTTGACTCGATGGTAGTCCTTCCGCTGGCACGGTGCAGGGGCCACGTTGTAGCCCAGCTCGGTCAGCACCGGTTGGTGGTCCGAACTCAGGTCGTTGACGGCAACCGGCTTGGCTAATCTGGTGTTTGCCAAGAACAGGTCCAGCGTCGATGGGTTGCCCGTCGGTGATGTGAAGGTTGGTTCGTCCGGAAACCAGACGGAATAGAGACCATGCTGGGAATGGTCGAATAGCAGGCGGCCGTTCTGGTTCTGCTGGTAGTTCCGCCAGGCCTCGTGCCGGGCGTTCAGGTCCCCTCCGATTACAAAGCGGGCATTGGTGTGGGTTATGATGGCAAGGTCGTTCTTGAACTGCTGTGCTGTACCATTGCTAACGGTACATTGCCGGGGGCAGTAGACAACGATGAACCGGACGTTTCCGGTCGATGTTTCCACCTCAACGCCGACGGCCTCGATGATGGAAGTGCGGTAGTGGGGTAGGGTGCAGTACTTGATGCCTTTCTTGATGATGACCGCGACACCGCCCCCCCTGGAGCTGGTGCGATCAAGCCGGACAATGCTGTGGTCGGGCAGCCAGAAGCTGTCACCGGTCTTGAGGTGGGTCTCGGTGAGAAGGCCCACGTCGATGTCGTGCTTGCGGAGGAAGTCTGCAAGCTCAATGTTTTTCGCCCCTACGGAGCGAGCGTTCCAGTTGGCGATCTTTATGGGTTCACGGTCCATAATTAGCGACGAAGGAGATGATAGCTTGGAGCTGTTGTGTTCTTGTTGCGCAGGTGCGCTTGATGATGATGGCCTGGGCCAACAGTGTGACGATCTCATCCGTTGACAGCGGAGAATCGTCTGTAGCTTCACCGGTTGTACCGGCCAATCCCGGAGCAGGGGGATCCGTCGATGGCCCGGAGGCTTGACCGGGTACTGCAGCGGCAGCCAACTGTTGGTTGAGCGGGAGCGGCGGCAACACTGGAATTGGCCGTGATTGGACCGGTGATAACGGAGGAAAGTTCTGCGCGTTGTTTTCTGGAACCTTCTTGCGACCGGGCTGGCTGTTGGACGAGGCCTTCTTCCGGATCTCGGCGTATTCGGCCCGCTTCGGACAGGCCTTACTCGTGGCCTTGTGGGCGGCACCGCAGTTGGCGCATGTGGGAGCGGCTTCCTCGATGCTGTCGCAGTTGTCGATCTTGTGGTTTTTGCCGCATTTGATGCAGCGGCTGGCCATGCGGCAATTCCTGGTGCCGTGCCCGAACAATAGGCAGTTCGAGCACTGAGTGACGCCACGGTGGGTGGGTTTATACCGCTCCCACTTCACTACGATGTGGAACAGTGTGCGTGTCGTCTGGAGATCCTTCACGGTTGTGGAGTTCTTCTCCAGATGGACCAGGTAGAGCTGGTCACGATACTTGATGGCCTTGCTGCGGGTCATCTTGTGGACTTCGACCGGCTTGAGGCCGTTCGCCTTAATCTCGTCCATTAAGGTGGTGGTGTCCATGTCGTGGAGCCCGCGCAGCACCACTTTCAGCGGCTTGGTGGCCTCGATGTCGTGGGAGAAGTACTCCAGCTTCATTCTGTCCAAGAGGGCCTGAACTGCGTTGAAGTGTTTTTCGGCCGGGACCATCAGTTTATAGCCTTCCGTGCACCGTTGAATGGTGCAGCGAAGGCCCTGCTTAATGTAGAAATCCAGCTGCTCCCATAGCCCGGGAGGGAAGCCCTTCACATAGAAGGGTGGCAACTTAACTTTTTTCGGCACCGTCTCAGGGTCCGACTGCGGCTGCGCTCCGTTCTGCAGGGCGGAGAACGGATTGTTGCTCAGCAGCTTTTTTGCTGCTGATACGGTGGCGCTGCTGTCTTCAGGTCTGGGTCGTTTAGTTCCGGGAGGCCCCGGCTGCGGGTCCGCAACGCCTGTCGGGATGGGCAATGGGGTTTTCTTCTGCTTCTTCTGGGCTGGCTCGGTGGTCGCGCCGTCTCCTGGGAGAGTCTGTTTTCCCGGTAAACCGGCACTCGCGTTACCGCGCGATTTCTTACCCATGGCTGGGTCAGCGAGAGCGTCACTACACAACGCGGAGCTAATTCGACTTGCGAACGAACGAACGAAACTAGAGAGAATTCAAATCGACTGAACTGCTCACCAGACAGCAGCGCTGCTTTAGTGCTTTATATCTTTTTAGGTTAAAGCAGAATGATGTGCAACCAAGTGTTATAAAAGCTACAAAGACTCCTCCCATTATGAGTAGTTTGCTATCAAGTAGCGACACTGGATATTTTCTTTTTGCGTACACGGTGAATATAAACGCCCCAAACTTGAGTTTAGTTCACCCATAATCGCCAAAAGTGTAGGAACTCAGCGATGAGTAAATTTGTCTCATGATTTCCTGTGGAAAATCTAAAAAATCTGCCAGAAAATAAGGAAATTGACGAAAATTTTATTCAGTCTCGGAGTAGTACCAATAGACTGAGTGAATCCAATCTTTACTTTTCTCAAATTCGGGAATTATTCCCTGGAAAATCCTGGAAAAACCTGGGAAAACATGAGGAATATTTACTCATCGCTGAGTTCCTGCACTTATTTCTGAGATAACTAAACTCAAATTTGGGTCGTTCTCATTCGCCGTGATAAATATCGGCGCCGGTGGTTAGCGTGATTACCTCTCACCCCAGCAGGCCTGGGTCCAATCTCACTCGGTGCCACCGGCATGTTCTAAGGCATAACATCTCTGGGAGCTGCCTCCCTGGCGTCGGTAGCATTGGAGCTCAGTACGGAAAACAAATCTCGCGTCACTTTTCAATAGGTCCTATCTACATTGATCGATTCTCTTCATCGACACTCTCTTTCGTAAATAACTTGGCTTCCCTAATAAAAAATAACCATAAACGAACGATAACCCAAATCATTGAACTATTCCACAAATGGTTTGGATGATACCCAGAACACGTCGTTAAGCAAATTAACCATACAATTTTTATTAGGGTTCACAAATCTGGATCAACAATAGAAAAGAGCCCATCAGCATTTGTAAACAAACCGTTCCAAAGCCCTTTACTCACAAAGCGAAGGCCACCCACACAAACCAACACCATCATCGGATAGGGGAAACTTCTACCTACAAGATGTTGGTGTTGGTTTGTGTGAGCGGCCTTCGATTTGTGAGGCTTTGGAACGGTTTGTTTACAAATGCTGATGGGCCCTATTCTATTGTTGATCCAGAAATGTTTCCTGCCGTCTTCGTCGAATTAGATGCTAGATTGTTGTTTCTTCCATCGAAAATATCCCACCGTGGCGATTCAAAATTGATCAAGGTTGATCAAAACAATTTGTATCCCTGCTTCCAGTTTGATTACATGAGCATTTTGTGTGGTCGGTGGTTCTGAATATGGACAAACAGGCAGATGAATTCTATTCCTACTCTTTACTGTAATAAGCTTGGTGGCCCTGAAAAGAGCCGTTTTGTTTCCAATGTTGGTGATGATTTAACCTCTGAAACCAAACAGAGTGCGTCTCTGTCACTTCAAAAACGTAGATGACATCCATGGCCGCTTACGCTTGGCGTGTTTAGTGTAGGTGACAGCATCACAGATCTCATTTTTCAGGAACACCTTCAGCACACCTCGTAAATCAAACCGGAGATACGACAGACACCGCCACGGCGAGCCAGACGACGGATGGTGGTTATCTCGAAGAATTTGCGTTTGGTTCTGAACATGGCGATGAGTGTGTAAAATATTACGCAATTCCATCCTCCCTATTCGCACGCGCCCGAGGATCGGAGGCGAATGCCACTTGGACTTGTTTCGTCTACTTACTACTCTCTGACGACTGTGCTGGGGAAGCAGCATATGCATGTAGGTAATTGGTGGATTTGTTAGTTAATTCGACGTTTTTGGACAATGCTGAACATTTACCAGTTTTTCAATAGTTTCCTGTTGAAAATCAACATTCGGAAGCATTGTTATCAATGCGTAGCCATGTTTCTGATCGATTGGTGACAAAATTTTTGAAATTTTACCAGGGAAAGCTGAGTTATTAACGTTCAAAATCTTTCTTAATTTGTTACATGTTCCATTTTCGGTTTTCACAAAGTGTACCCCCATATAGAAATCAAAGACGTAGTCCTACGTCAAAAATGCATTGAGTTTTTCATATTGAAATCAGTTACAATGAAGCTTGCATATTTTGTTATATCAGCGAAAAATATTGCGATCCAAACAGCAGAACTGTAACTTGACCTCTGGACGATCGAATTCCAAAATGGAACAGATATGCGGTTACTTTGCTTAACATTGCTGACTTGACAAGCAAATCGATTAACGTACCCCATTCTAGTCAAAATTCTAGTACACAATATTTGTTTTGATTCGCTATGAAAGTTTGAAAGATAAAATGAGGGGTTAGTGGATTTTCCTATGTTTTGAGGGGTGAATCGATCAGCTTGGGACCGAAGATAGTACCAGAGCTGAGCCAAAAAGTTGAGCTCGTTTCTTCGGGACCTACTAGTCTTAGAGTTACCTCTATCATTATAGGCAGTGCAGGCATACAGCATGGGATTGAGCCCTTCCACCTTCGGCAAGGAGTCAAAAGTGACCAACGGGAGGGTACCGTGGATCGCAAATGGCACGTTCGGATAAATAACTCTTCGGCTCAGTATCACTCATACGTTCCAGAACATTTAACAATCTTTCATTACAGAAAAATATAAACATTTGATCACCCACAGGCCCACTGTTCAAAAAAGAATATGACAAACTTACCTCCGGCGGAACTGAATAACTCAATTATGTGTCTTTGAATCATTATTGATAAACCGAAAACTTTAACTCCTACGCTTTGTTCCCCTTCAGTCGCCATCGTTCCCATTCTGGCCGGCCAAATCGGAAAAGAAATCCGCTGCGTTGGTCTGCTTCGATGACGGTAGATTGTGTTTCACCGCTTTCTTGTCTGGTTTACTGTTGTACTTGATGTCATCGAAGTCTTCAAAATATTTGATGTTCCAGAAGCGGATATCGTTGTCATGCGAGCTGGAAGCAATCAGCTCTCCGGTACTGTTGATGTCGATCGTCTCCACTGCTAACGAATGCTGACCGACAACGCCGAGAACCCGACCCGGGACCAGGTGCATCGCGCGGAGAATACCGTCTTCACCACCGGTCACCGCTATCCGTTCCGTAATGGGTACCATCTTGTTGACGCCTGCTTTTGGACCTGTTTGCAACAATTTGAACAAGTAAGACAATGTTTTCCAACGATATTCAAGAGCCACAGTCTTACCAATAAAAGCATCGCAATGGTAAGCGAATTGCCCCCAGTTGAAGGTGTAGAAGTTGCCCTTCGACGAACCCACAACGAGTTTACTGTCTTTTCGGAAGATACCCATGCAGGTCAACTCTTCCTCGTACGGCTCTGATTGAACGTACATTTTCCTGTGGAATATAGAACAATGTTCATCTCGAATCCGCACCAATTTCAAACAATAATTTACTCACCTCTGTGGTAGGTTGATCGTCGTTAAATAACCGTCCCCGCTCGTCATCAGCAGATATTTTTTCTGCTCATTCGTAATAATACAGGAAATGAAATCTTCCACTTCCTTCAGCTTGAAAATCTGTTCCTTCTGCCTGAGATCCCACAGCTTCAGCACTCCGCCGTCGTCACCCGTGGCAAACGTATGCTCGCTAATCATACTCATCGTATAGACTGGCTCCTCATGGGCATCGTCCCAGAATCGTTTCAACTTTCCTGTTTCGACATCCGTCACCATAATTGTCCGATCCCTCGCAGTCGAAATGATCAAATCCCCTTCCGTGTTGAACTCTACATCCCGAATAGATTTGGAATGTGCTTCGTGAGTGTTCACAATGGTGCACTCATCGTTCGTGAACTTATAAAGGATTACATCTCCGGTAGTTGTCCCCACGGCAAGAATATCCTGATCCGGATGAAAGCACAGATCCGTTACAAAATCTTCGGTCTTTATGTCCGGAGGTTTCGATCTCGGTTTCTTGATCTCCGTAATGATTGCCTTGATTACTTCATCCTCCTCCATCTCCTCGTCGTAATCGTCAATCGCCCTCTTTGGGGTCGAGTTTTTCGTACTGCTGTCCTCTCCATCTTCGCCGTTCGCAGTTCCTTCTTCCTTGTCAGAATCTGAATCATCCGAATCATCTTCATCACTCGACGAAGTTCCAATTACAATTTCTTCATTCGGATTGTAGTCCGATCCCTCCTCTTCTTCCGCCTCATCGTCCTCAACATCGTCCATCACGCGAAACTCCTCTAAAATGTACGGCTCCAGTATAAATTCCGGTTCCGTCCCGGAATCAAACTCATCATCGTCGGAATCATCTCCCATCGAGTGACCGAATTTCGGCGAATTGAAATTCCTCCTAACAAGCAAAAAGAAAAAGTCATTACCCTGGAAATTTCCCCACAAATCATCACAAAGATCATCCAACAGCGTGCGAGGTTAGGGCTCATGGGTCTTTTCGCACCCGCCGCCAATAGCATTGATTATTACAACGCATTACTTACATTTTGTCGTGAATTTTGAGGCCGTTCTGCGTGTTCGCTGGCAATTGAGCTGAAAACTTCACGTAATAGAAGCCCTTGCAACGGTTTAGAGCCGATTTTTCACCAAGCACAAAATTCACAACGTGTGAAAAAGGCTGACGAATTTGTTTTTGTTCTCGCGGCGACACTGCACGGAGGAACGACAAGCAATACAAAAACAAAAACGAAACACGACTAAAAGGCAATGGAGTATACGGTTCACATGAATTGATTCAATACACTCTTGATCTGGTGGTCGACAACTAAATGACTTGACAACGGATAGAAGAAAATCAACGTCGTCTTGGTTTCGGGTTGTTCTGCTTGCAGTTTAAGAAAATTGAACGCTGAATTGAACCGTCTAAATAGGGCTCAAACGATCGAACCGAACGGGGGTGTAGTTATGCCAATGTTCTGGATAACATGGTGCGGCAGTACAAATTTGTTGTCTATTTCGTTCGTCCGTTGTACTAGGGTAACTACAAGTTACGTCACACTCATCAATACGTTAAAACTGCGAGTGACTTAAAGAGACGACAAGATACACACTGCCAATCATGTCGTTCATTACATTGAAGCTATGCTACGGCTCTGCGTCAACTGCAGGGGTGGAATTCAACATAAGAGAGAGAAATTTTATGCACACCGTCGTGAAGAAAGAGACTTCAACCGTCACGATTAAAATGTATTTTTTTTTAAATTTTTGATGCACAGAAAAGAATGTTGATATTTAGCATAACTTTTAATATATTTAGCTTTGAAAATCTTTTGAGTGTATTGACCACTTTGTCAAGCAGTTTTGGCGTGACTTTCTACCAGCGATTTCACAAAGGTGGACCAACTAATTTCTATTTTTTATTACCACTTCAATCGAGCAGGTAAAATGACGTTTACTACCACTCGAACTTTGAAATAAAACATCATTTTGAGATTTTTTTCTTCTAGAACCTCGAGAAAAGTAGCCAACATTTGTGCCTTTCATAAAAAAAATAGAAATTAGTTGGTGCAGTTTTGTGAAATCACTGGTAGAAAGCAGTCTTCAAGGTGTAGCATCGCGCTTGTGAGCAAATAGGTTTTCGTACTCACAAGAACATTCATTCTGTGCTCACGCATGCACCCAGCCAAATGAACATGAGCCCGAGCGTATGTTTAAAGTTCATGCACGCACTTCGTTTTCTTCAGCGCTCGAACCCCAAGCGCAGACGCTGGTTTCTTTTTCATCATTTTGTTTTCGAGTAAACGTGTGGTGTGTGAGGAACGCGAAATATGTTAGTGGTGATTTAGTTGCGTTACCTATTCAGATATCCTTTAAATTTGTCGAATCTCTTAACGGAATCTCTTTAGGAAGAGCTTTGAGTGGGTTGGTTTGTTTCCTTTAAATTCCGTTATAATTGCTTATCTTTTGACAGATACGCGTATTTCGTCTACTACTTGCAGACTTCATCAGTGCCAAGTACTCAACAACAGTGGTGTCGAGTACTTGGCACTGATGAAGTCCGCAAGTACACCCAACCGGGGGATGTAAGATTCGTTTACAATTATGTGGGATTCATCATCAGAGGATGTTAGTGGAGACCGCATGAACCGAGAATGCGATATACCTAGCTGCGGTCCAATGCAAGAAAATTGGAGACCGAAAAATGTAGAGTGTATTAGTGAGGTAAATTAGTTATGTCGAAAAAAAAAACAGGAAACAGATGGCCGACTGGACTCGAACTACGAACGTTGCGATTATCAGACCTGTGCTTTCTCCACTGCTCTCTCCATGCTTCTGAATATGGATAGCCTAAATGCAAACATGAAGCGCTCATTTTCTCGCATGCTCGACTTCGTATGCTTTTTCTGCTGGAGAGATTCAAGGCAAGTTTGTGCGTCGTTCTACAAGCTTACTGGTATAGTCGAAAGCGTAGATAGAACACGAAATAAAAAAGACAAAAAACCATTACATCGCCTGCATGGTCAATTTCTAACATTCGTTGCGATGTTCATGAACAGAGGATGATAGGAAATGGATCTAACATTCATTGTAATAGATTTTTGGTTTGCGTGTAGTAGACGAAATACGCGTATCTGTCAAAAGGTAAACAATTATAACGGAATTTAAAGGAAAAAAAAAAACGAACCCACTCAAAGCTCTTCATATTCAGATATCTTTTATCATAAGAAGTAATCGTTGGTAAGTAAGACTGTAAAGTTAAAAAATATATATTTCAGCAGAAGCATATTTAGTGTAGTGATTCGCGCACAACGTCGTATGGCAGCCATTTCCATCCAAAAATTCTCAAAGCAAATTGCAACTAAAAAAAAAGTTTTGTGTTGTATTGTTTGCACAATTTCTTGATGTGTTGTATTGTTTGCACAATTTCTTGATGGGGGTGATTTCTTTAAGAATGTTTATATAAGAAAGCTCTTTATAGGTTGTATTTGTATTTTGGTCAGACTTATTTGAAATTCACTATATATTTCTTGTGTGAATGGATATACTTATTTTAATGACATATACAACCATCGAGGTACGTAGGAACATCGATTTACGGAGGCAAACATATAACATTCTTATGCGATACCAGTTGGGACTCAGTGACTGCAGGGGCCTCAGATAGCCTAGTATTACCAACAGTATTACTCTAAATGTTTTCAGCACCTGCTTACTTGTTTCCATAGTTATATATAACCATAGAGGTAACTCTAAGACTAAAAGGTCCCGAAATAACGTGCTCAACTTTTTGGCTCTGCTCTGGTACTCTCTTCGGTTCCAAGCTAATTGATTCACCCCTCGAAACATAGGAAAATCCACTAACCCCTCATTTTCTCTGTCAAACTTTCATAGCGAATCAAAACAAACATTGCGTAGTACTAGAATTTCGATTAGAATGGGCTACGTTAATCGTTTGCTTGGGACCAATAGGCTAGTCAAGTAGTGAGCCAATTTAAAATCGTTAGTTTCCACCGGTTGATATAACTTTACACTATATGCATTATGTTTATTTTATGGAAAGAACAGCATGTGATTTTAAGTAGGGAAAATTCTCGAAATGTTAGTGGGACTGGCATCTAAACCTCAAAATTAATAACTATAAAAATGCATCTAGAACACTAGGTTGCTTGGAATGCGAAAAAGAAGAAGAATTGTATGCACTATCAATTATTGTATTGTCCGCATCAGCTAGGCAAGTCTCAGTAGAGCGGTGCTTCTCGGCAATCAAGCTGGAGCAACATTGGCTGCGAATGTCCTCACAAATGCTCAATGATTTGATGACTATTCGGTTCAGTCGTTATTTGTTATTTTGATTTTCAATTGATAGATTCGATTTGTTGTTTTATGGTTTATGTGGTTAAATAAATGGAAACTATAAAATGAGCATATTACCACAAACGAAAGCCAAGAAATTCATTAAAATAATGTGGTTCACTGTAATAGAATTTTCTTGGAAGCTTGTGCCATCATCCACCAGATGGGTTAGTTTTTTTGTTTTGATTTGAACAAAGTTGATTTTGTGTACAATGATTCTTTGACAGTGTGCAAAGAGTGTATCATTTTGTCATTTTTTTATGCATTTCAGTTTTGAGTAGAGTGAAAGAGATAGAACCAAAACATTCTAATACATTTGGTGAAAATGCTAGTACAATCCAGCAGTTGTGTTGCCATGTGGTACTATTTGGTACTATCCAGTAGTAGTGGTGTTGCCATGTGGTACACTGAAAAATTGAAATAGCAGGTTAGTCACCAAAGTTTTCGAGCCGCTCCGTCTGTCACTTCGTTTGTGATATTTAAAATTGAACTGCTTTATAAACATTGCGCAATGCTTGACTGACTTTAAGTCTTTTAAAGGCAATCTTTATTAATGGAATTACTGGCAACTGCGCGCAGTCAGAAAGATATTGGTGTTCCCGAATAGAAATTGTAATGTAGGAAACATCAGCAGACATCTCCAATACAATAATGTAGGAAACATCAGCAGACATCTCCAATACATTAAATTTTAACGTGTATTGCTGTACCCTTAATGTATTCAGACTTCAGTGTGACGTCCAAGTACATAAAAATACATTAGCCTCAAACGTTACATCAGAATCAAACGTCTTGACGATGTAAAATTTGACATCAGAATACATCCAATGACAACTGAACCTAACGTTACATTAGAATCAAACTTCATCACGATGTAATTTGTTGCACGCATAAAACATCAGAATACATCCAATGACAACAGAACCTAACGTTACATTAGAATCAAACTTCATCACGATGTAAATTGTTGTCCCTCGGTCCCTCGCCGCATGCAAAGTTTGCTTTGTGCTGAGTCAGCACTAAACGGCAAATGAGAACGACCCAAATTTGAGTTTAGTTCATTCATAAATCGCAAAAAGTGCAGGAACTCAGTTTTGAGTTAATTTTCCTCATGTTTTCCAGGTTTTTCCAGGAATTTTTTTCCGAATTTGAGACATTCTTGATCAGGATTTAATCCGAGGGTAATACCGATTGGAGCTTAGCCATAAGTGATTTAATGAATTCGCTGATTGCGACTCTCTGAAAATTAAATGCACAGGTTTTATACGTCAAACTCAACCTTTGCAACGTCCTCTTGTAACTTAAAAATACAAAATGTCATCATAACGTATAATGACTTCATAATTCCGAAAAAAAAAAACATGTTTCCGGGTGGAATAAGTTTCATCAAGCCTTATGATGGTACCCAAGATTGGCCACAAGCAGTGGCGTTTCCTTAACCTCAATCTACCTGTGCACCAGCTCTCAAAACATAAACAATTATCAAAATATAGCTTGCAATGGATGGATATCGAGTAAACTAGAAGATTAAGTGTATTTTTCAACCGATTCTAGGATGAATAAGGCATTAAATCTGGTTTTGTATAACAAAGTTGCGCCAACTAACTCGGTCCCTGGCTGCTTGTCTCCAATTTCTCGAGCGTCCCACACTTCCTACATCTTGCTCCACTTGGTCTAACCACCTAGCACGCTGTGCTTCTCTGCGTCTTGTACCGGCCGGATTTGAGGAAAAACACCATTTTTGCGGGATTGTTGTCCGGCATTCTTACAACGTGTCCCGCCCATTGTACCGTTCCACCTTTAGCGACTTTCTTGATATTGGGTTCGCCATAAAGTTACGCCAGTTCGTGGTTCATTCTTCTCCTCTATACACCATTTTCATATACCCTGCCAAAGATGGTCCTAAGTACGCATCGTTCGAAAACTCCCAGTGCTCCTCGAGCATTGTCCATTGTCATATTTTTCATGCACAATAATTTTGTTTATTATATATTTGCAGTTCGTCAATAAGGTAGAAGACTGGCAGCCCAAAACTTTCCGCATTTTTAGATCATCTGTAGAACAGACTGGAGGTGCAGCGATCACATTGTCATGATTGTCTGGTAGTTCACTCAAAAATGCTATAACAATCGCCAAGCTCGCTGTAATGTCACCAAGTGCCTCGTCACCCACGAATAGGCGTCTATGTCAGTGGTCTAACAACTCTTAGCGCGCTAATGGCATAGTTCCCCTTCCGCATAGAGAGTTGCCACAATGATATTAGGTTACCCTAATAAAAAATAACCATAAACGAACGATAACCCAAATCATTGAACTATTCCATAAATGGTTTGGATGATACCCAGAACACGTCGTTAAGCAAATTAACCATACAATTTTTATTAGGGTAGCTAAGGTCAGTTAACTGACTGGTGGGAAACGGGAGCTTAAGCAATGGCTATTCTGTATGCATTTAAGAGATAGTCTACCAGAATGGATGATTTTTTTTTGTACAATTTTATGTTTTCTGATGGTTTCGGTTGCAAAACATGAGAATTAACTTTTCCAATGCTTTCAATTGTACAAAGCATTAGAGCTAGAAACATGATCTTGTAAACACTACACACCTTAACTGGTAGTTTACTAAAAAAGATGCTGCTACAATCGTCAAGCTCGCTGTAATGTCACCAAGTGCCTCGTCACCTACAAATTGGCGCCTATGTCAGTGGTCTAATAACTTTTAGCGCGCTAATGGCATAGTTCCCCTGCCGCATAGAGAGTTGCCGCAATGATATTAGGTTAGCTAAGGTCAGTTAACTGACTGGTGGGAAACGGGAGCTTCAGCATTGACTGTTATGTACGCATTTTTAGTCTAGTCTAGTCTAGTCTACACATACACAGCCAGTACTTGAAAGAATCCTGGAAAATGATACATCTATCATTTTTCTTAACTGTTATGTACGCATTTTTATTATGTTATCTAACAACAATGGTGTGTAGTGTTTACACGATCATGTTTCTAATTATAATGTGTTGTAAATATAATTGAAAGCATTTGAAAAGTAAGATTCTAGTGTTTTGTATATCTAAAAACATTAGTAAACATCTACATTTGAAAACATTCCAACAACTTTAACTTTAAACGTTTTGTACATCTGAAAACATCAGAGAACATCAAACACGAAATACAATTGAAAACATCCGAACAACGTTTAGTTCTAACGTTGTGTACATCCGAAAACATCCAAAAAACGTTTGGTTCTAGCATCGGGAGACATCTACGTTAGAAAACATCAGAATACATTTACATATAAAAACATCCGGACAACGTTTAGTTCTAACATTTTTTACATCTGAAAACAACCGAAAAACGTTTGTTTCTAACATCAGGAAACATCTTTAGTTCTAACGTTTTTTACATCTGAAAACATCCAAAAACGTTTGTTTCTAACATCAGGAAACATCTACATTAGAAAACATCAGAAAACGTTTACATTTAAAAACATCCGAACAACGTTTAGTTCTAACGTTTTGTACATCCGAAAACATCCTTAAAACGTTTGGTTCTAATGTCAATAGATTGAAATTTTTGACGTCAGACCGACATTAGAATGGCAAAATTTTGTTCCAAAATTTCTGATGTATACACCATGTTACGTTGCTTAAATACAACTAAATCATAATGTTTTCTAATGTTTGACATCAGGCATACATTTGATTTCGATGCTGATGTAGACATCAGAATCAAACGTTGGGCTAATGTAAATTTCTATTCGGGTGACGATTGTCGCAAAACCGGACAAAATTTCTATTTAAATTACACACGTTAAACCCAAATTAACATCTAGTCACTCGCCAACACCAACCAACCAATCACGTAAAACCTCCGAGTGCAACCCTGATGTTCGAGCACAGGCGCAAGCACGAAACATCAAGCCTGAGTTCATTTACGCTGCGCTCATCCCCAGGTGTTGTTCATTTCTCTCCAGTTCGATGTGCGTGTGTTAACATGAGCCTGAGAGAGAACACGCGCTCTGAATGAACTTGTACTTCTGAAATTTGAACTCACGCTCAACGCCGTGCATGTTTACGTGAAGACTGGTAGAAAGTCACGCCAAAACTGCTTGACAAAGTGGTAAATTAAACACACATTTGAAAGGTACTATTTTTGTCAGTGTAGATTTGATTAAACCGCCGCTGATGAGAAATCACCATCGTCGATGCAGATCTCTATCAATCTTATTTTGACAGATCTGCGTGCTTCTGTCACCAGCTGGGAGGAAAAGTGATGTGTCAAATAAAAATATTTACGTGAACTCAATTTTCTCGCCACCCAGAAGAGAAGGGTGTCCTGTGTCGTGGTGAAAATTAAGAAAATACGGACAATTTTAAGCTTGCTCGGTTGTGTAAATACTTTTCTTCGGATCCGCGTAATGTCGCAATAGTCGGCGCGATATTCATGTGCGTTTGAATGATCGCAAAGTGTGCTAAATTTGAGCTTATAGTGTGATGTCGCTTTGTTTCCTCTGCTGCTGCTGTTTCTAAATGGTGGTAGTGATTCATTGAAAAAGCAAACAACACTCTTGTACCAGTAGACAGTGGAGGAAAATAATCTGCGCTAAGGTAGTCGAGGTGCTTCCTGATTTATTCTGAGGAAAGAAAAAGGAAAAACGAATCCTAGGTGCAGCATTAGTGTGGGGCTACTCCGCGAGCAATGACAATGGGAGATGATACTCCAGTGGTTACTTCCTTGGTGCTGCCAATTCTGATACGTCCAATTCTGTCACAGGTGGGTGAAGTGGATATTTTCATAACACGCAAAGAAATGAGGGGGTGGTAGGCGGCTAGACGGCAAACTGGCTCCCGGAAGAAAAAGTGGTTACACCAGCTTCCTTTACGAGTGTGTTTCGGGATTTCTTGGGGCGCTTATTGATCAAATGGTCGATGGTGCAATCTTCAAAAGGGAAACATTAGAAAACCAGACTTTCTTGTTATGGCCTTCATGAGCACTGCGGTAATGGGTGCTAGATGTTTGTGCACAGTGGGTGAGTAGCGAAATTTGTTGGCACTGTTTTCGATCGAATTGAGAATCATCCTTCTCAATGTATTTCATCGCAGAAGTTATCATAATGTATACGTTTAAAAAGTTTTGCAATTATTTAGTCCAAAGCGTTATTTTAGATTAATCCCACTGTGCATCAAATTTTCCTTCTCGTGATGCTGAGCTTGCTGCATAAATTGGCTGTTTGTTCGTGTCTGTTTTGCACCGGTGCATCTGCGCCATCAAATGCAACAACACACAACACAACGAACTAAATCAGGATGCATTTACTTGAGCCACTAACTTCCACCGTAATGCTTAAGTGCAACTGCTACAGCCGATATCGAATGCATCAAACAAATCAACTGATAAAATGCCACAGTTTATGATGAAATTTTCCGGTTTTCTGATTTTCCAGTTGGAACGTCGCGATGTGGTCGCTTCCCAAACGCTGAGGGCAGCCCTGGCCAAGGCCGAACAGACGCATCCGGGTATGACGTACGATCTGGTCATGGGCATCATCCGGAAGGGAGACATCAACGTCAACATGAACGAGAGTATTCTTCGACTGCAGGGCGCGGCGACCGATACTGACCGTGAGTGTTATTTGCTTTTTTTGATTGATTGTTGATGTAGGTGTAGTTACTTCATAGCCGAGTTTCGATAAATTAACTGCCGTGCGATGAAAATGATGGAATTTTTCCGTGTATCGTGGCATAACCATAGTAAATCATAATTTACTGGGCTACTACAATGCACAGTGGTCCAGAATGCAGATTTAGGTGAAATTATATGTTTTGAGCCTGAAATTGAAACTTTACGCTAAAAGTCTCTTCTACAAAGTTGTTCCTTATAGTTATGCCCTCATTTTTATGACAATGCATTCTAGGGTGGTTCCTATTATCATTAAAATCAAAAATCTAACTTATTTGTTTGTTTGAGTTAGGGTGGCTCTAAAAAAAACAGTTGTTTTGCTCTAGTTTTCTTATTTCGAATTTCTCAGCAAAGGTGTCTTCAAATAACTTTTAGATCTTAAGAAGGCGCCGCACAAAGCTTGTCAATATCTTTCGCCGATCAAGAGTTATTGACGTTTTTATACTAAAAATATGCACTTTTCAAATGTTAATATCTCTGGTTGGGGCATACAAAAAAAAAAGTTTTTCTACGGCATTTGAAAGGGCGTATGTTATTTTCAATAATATGAAAAAAATTGGAGGTATGTTATTTTTTAAACTCGTATAAAATCAATTTGAATTTATTCATATTTTTTAATATGTTCGGGTATATCTTTTTTTTAGAAGAGATACAGACAACAAATTTCACTATAAAACATTCGTCTTAAAGAGTTTTAAAAGTCTCTAGAAGATGACTTTCATGAGAAATTTCAAATAAAAAAGTTAGTGCTAAAAAACTATTTTTTCCAGGATCACCATTGATAGCACCATACGAACTATAATTTGTACGGTATCCTCAGCATTGCGTTGTTACGGGGTGCTCGTGGTTGAACATTAACGTCGATTTGTTGTAGAATAGAAGGACAATCGATTCTGCCCTGTAGAATGTCTGCCATAAACAGGGCCCTTGTCGTATATCTTCGACTCCACAAAGGATCCAGGTGAATTAACTGTCATCGACTTTCGTTGCTTGGAAGGCGATGACGATCCCTCCAAGGCAATCGTCGAAGGGCAAACCAGATGAATCGTTGTTGAATAGACTCTACTCTTTGTACTTTGGTAATTGGGATTCCATACAGGGCAACAGTATTCTAACACCGACCGGACGAAGGAGCAGTAAAGCGACTTCAAACAGTAGATGTCCGTGAAACTTTTAGTCAGGCTTGCAATTGCTCATTACAGCTAAAATGCTATTTTTCGGTATTATGAAACAATGGGATACTATAATGATATTTTTTATTTGTAAGATGCAAGAAGAGGTGATAAAGTTTGTATATGACATATAAAATTTGTCAATTTTGAAGGTCACAACTAGCGATTTTATGATCGCTGATTGCTCGCTCATCGCGTTGCTCATCGTTACAGCTAATCGTTAGTTGTGACCTTCTGAAAGCAAAATCGACAAATACAAACTTTACCACCTCTTCTTGTTTCTTACAAATAAAAATTATCATTATAGTATCCCATTGTTTCATAATACCGAAAAATAGTATTTTAGCTGTAATGAGCAATTGCAAGCCTGCTTTTAGCTATCCTGAAAATGAAGCCGAGCGTTCTGGATCAGAGCGTAAAATTATTGACTGTTTACGCAGAGTGTGAAAGCACTGCACTATTCAATCCATTGCATTGCTCTGTGCAGACCGTTTGTACCAAACGGTAAAGGACGAGGCAATGAAAGAGCTAACAAAAACATCCAGTCACTCACGACCAGGCAACTCACACCGCTTCCCTTCGCACACACAGCATGTAATTGAGTAATTTTTCCATAGAAAATGTAAGCTCAGTCATTCAAAACATGTATTGAGTACCATCACGGCAGAATAAACGTGCTGACTGAGCTACTGACTGAGTGCTCGGCAGTCAGAGTGACTCGTTTACCTCTCAATCATTCAGACTCTCACGAGGCCGTGAATGATGAGGCAGATGGCAGTTTTTTTTTTTTTTTTTTTTAATCTTTATTTTAGAGATTTTTAGCCTGAGGCTAGTTCATCTCTTGGCAGATGGCAGTTCATATTCATACGAAAATAACTCAATGAACCTGACTGTTTTGCGCACTGTTCTGGATGCCTTGTCGATCACGCACGAGATATGCTGGCTGTATATGAGTTGACAATCTAAGATGACTCCTGTCGTGACCGGACCGAGGTTTCCAGCCTCGACCACGGCAACACGAATTAGCGATGCAGCTCCCACGGGTGCGGCTGCTTCTATTGCTGCTGCTGCTGCTGTTTCTGCTGCTGAGGTTTCTGTTGCTGCTGTTTCTGCTGCTGCTGGTGGTCCGTCACCTCCAAAATTCGTTACAAGAATGGCTTCAACGAGACTTTAAATGATCTATATTTCTTGAATTTGTGTGGTTTACATGTATAACTTATCAAGTGACACAGATGCGTCTTTTCAACTTTAATTCCTTTGAAATTTCAATTATTATTAATTACAGTTCCTATTCCTATCAGGCCTCTTTTAAGAATGACCACCTTGGTGGGATTGGTTTGTTTTAAATTTGAAAAAGGAGACTACTTATAACTACTATTTACAACTATAACTAACCTACAACTACTATATACACCTAATCTACTATATACAAATTGCTTATCAAAGCATATTCTGATAAATTACATTTTTGCGCAAATTTAGTCTTAATTTCGTTAATTCGGGAATCTATTTTGGAAATGCCTGCCTCTTCATGTAAATTTGTTATTCTAGTGTCGAAAGGACGATCAAGAACCATCCTCAGCACTCTATTCTGAGCGATTTGGATTTTGTTCCTGTGAGTCTGTGCACATGATTCCCACACCGGAGCTGCGTAGAGGATCGCAGGTGCTACGATTTGTTTGTAGACGGCCAGTTTTTTCACCCTTGAGAGGCGGGATCTGCGGCAAATCAGCGGAAACAGACACCTAACCAAGGTAGAACACTTGACTACAGTTTTCTCTACATGCGAACGGAAGAGGAGCTTTTCATCGAACAACATCCCGAGATAGGTTACTTCGGCGGACCACTCAACCCTTGTGCCATCCATGATTACAGTACAAGATGGAGCCGGTTTCAGTTTGGGCGATTGCCGATGTAGGAACATGATCGCTTGTGTTTTGGAGGGATTGATTTTAATTTTCCACGTGGTGGCATAATCAGCAAAGGCGTTAAGGCATCGTTGAAGTTTGTTCGTTATTTCGCGAGGCATCCTTCCTTTGACGGCTATTGCGGTATCATCTGCGAACAGGAAAAACACGCAACCGTCACCGAGGGGAGGAATGTCGGAAGTATAAATGCTGTAAAGCAAGGGGCCCAGCAGACTACCTTGCGGGACTCCTGCTGGGATGGAAAACGTGTCGGAAAGACAACCATTCAACGATACCTTAAACGACCTTTGCTGGAGGTAGTTACGGGTGATTTTAACCAGATGTAAAGGAAAGTTGAAGTTACAAAGCTTGTACACAAGTCCGTCATGCCAAACATTGTCAAACGCCTTTTCAACGTCTAACAAGGCCATGGCTGTGGACTTGGATACAGCTTTGTTACTTCGGATGTTATTCATCACCCGTACTAGCTGATGATTGGTGGAGTACCCCTTTCTGAATCCAAACTGTTCCGGAAGGAGAATGTTGTTTTCCTCGACAAACTTGTGCAAACGATTGAGAATCAGTTTCTCGAACAATTTGCTCAGCGCTGAAAGGAGGCTGATTGGTCTGTAGCTTGAAGGCAATGTTGGATCCTTACCGGGCTTGCGGATTGGTATGATTTTTGCTACTTTCCAGATACTTGGAAAGTAGTGCAGTTCCAAGCATCTGTTGAAGATAGCGGTTAGAAGAGACTGCACTTTCATGCTGAGTCTCTTCAAGATCAAGTTGAATATACCGTCAAACCCGGGAGCCTTCATGTTCTTGGTGCATTTCAGCGCTGAGCAAATCTGTTGTACTGTAATCATATCCACCGGTGGCACGACACAAGGGGAGGCATCAAGGTTTTGTACGCATTGCGCAACCTGATCTTCGAGCGGATTTTGGATATTCGAGCCAAGCAAATGCAATGAAGCGACATGCTTGAAGATCGCATTTGCTTTCTCCTGTGGGGTGATTAAAAGCCGATCGTCATCATTTTCGACTTTGAGAGGTGGAACGGGTTTGGGATGATTTTTCAGGACCTTGGCTACCTTCCAGAATGGTCTGGAGCGGTCGTCCAGATTCTGGACAACACGCCCGAAACTTTCATTTCGGAGTGAGTCCATTCTGGAAGCAATCTGCCTGTTCAGATCGGCCATTTCACATTTTTTGCCCAGATCTCCAGTCCTCTGAAACTGGCGTCTACGAACATTTCTCAGACGAATCAAAAGTTGGGTGTGGGAATCAATGGCAATAAACTTACCCCTCACAGGAACTCGTCGGACGCACGCCTCGTCAGCCACGGTTATGGCTTGGTGGAGTCCTTCCAACGCTCGGTCGATGTTCTCCACGGTATCAAGCGGCGGGTTGTCGATGATGTGCCTGTCTACCGGCTTCAACGAGCTTAGGTGCTTCATATTTATACCTGCTAACCTATCAAAATTCTCTAACCAATGAGATTCTGTTTACATACGAACTATCACGCTCACTTGATTCTACTCATTATTTATTCAAGACTAACTCTATCTTCTACATTCTTCCCCTCTTCTACTCTCCTTAATTGAGGAAGGGGGCATTATATCCACCCATTTGGTGGAATTTTATCTACCCTCTCGGGGGACTTTCATCTACCATCTCAGAGATATTTCATCCATGAGGTCATGTCAATTCCAACTATTTAAAAATTTCCTCAGTCCATCCATCAAGTTATGGCAATTCCAACTATTTCTAAATTTCTTCAGTCCATCCATCAGGTAATAGAAATTCTTATCTACCATCCGTTCCAGAATTACCAGGTCATAGTATCTACCATCCATCAGGTCATGGTAATTCTATCTACCATCCATCAGGTCATGGTAATTATTTCTACCATCCATCAGGTCATGGTAATTCTATCTACCATCCATCAGGTCATGGTAATTCTATCTACCATTCATCAGGTTATGGTAATTCTTTCTACCATCCATCAGGTCATGGTAATTCTATCTACCATCCATCAGGTCATGGTAATTCTATCTACCATCCATCAGGTCATGGTAATTCTATCTACCATCCATCAGGTCATGGTAATTCTATCTACCATCCATCAGGTCATGGTAATTCTATCTACCAACCATCAGGTCATGGTAATTCTATCTACCATCCATCAGGTCATGGTAATTCTATCTACCATCCATCAGGTCATGGTAATTCTATCTACCATCCATCAGGTCATGGTAATTCTATCTACCATCCATCAGGTCATGGTAATTCTATCTACCAACCATCAGGTCATGGTAATTCTATCTACCATCCATCAGGTCATGGTAATTCTTTCTACCATCCATCAGGTCATGGTAATTATTTCTACCATCCATCAGGTCATGGTAATTATTTCTACCATCCATCAGGTCATGGTAATTCTATCTACCATCCATCAGGTCATGGTAATTCTATCTACCATCCATCAGGTCAAGGTAATTCTATCTACCATCCATCAGTTCATGGTAATTCTATCTACCAACCATCAGGTCATGGTAATTCTATCTACCATCCATCAGGTCATGGTAATTCTTTCTACCATCCATCAGGTCATGGTAATTATTTCTACCATCCATCAGGTCATGGTAATTCTATCTACCAACCATCAGGTCATGGTAATTCTATCTACCATCCATCAGGTCATGGTAATTCTTTCTACCATCCATCAGGTCATGGTAATTCTATCTACCATCCATCAGGACATGGTAATTCTATCTACCATTCATCAGGTTATGGTAATTCTTTCTACCATCCATCAGGTCATGGTAATTCTATCTACCATCCATCAGGTCATGGTAATTCTATCTACCATCCATCAGGTCATGGTAATTCTATCTACCATCCATCAGGTCATGGTAATTCTATCTACCATCCATCAGGTCATGGTAATTCTATCTACCAACCATCAGGTCATGGTAATTCTATCTACCATCCATCAGGTCATGGTAATTATTTCTACCATCCATCAGGTCATGGTAATTCTATCTACCATCCATCAGGTCATGGTAATTCTATCTACCATCCATCAGGTCATGGTAATTCTATCTACCAACCATCAGGTCATGGTAATTCTATCTACCATCCATCAGGTCATGGTAATTCTTTCTACCATCCATCAGGTCATGGTAATTATTTCTACCATCCATCAGGTCATGGTAATTATTTCTACCATCCATCAGGTCATGGTAATTCTATCTACCATCCATCAGGTCATGGTAATTCTATCTACCATCCATCAGGTCAAGGTAATTCTATCTACCATCCATCAGTTCATGGTAATTCTTTCTACCATCCATCAGGTCATGGTAATTCTATCTACCATCCATCAGGTCATGGTAATTCTATCTACCATCCATCAGGTCATGGTAATTCTATCTACCATCCATCAGGTCATGGTAATTCTATCTACCAACCATCAGGTCATGGTAATTCTATCTACCATCCATCAGGTCATGGTAATTCTATCTACCATCCATCAGGTCATGGTAATTCTATCTACCATCCATCAGGTCATGGTAATTCTATCTACCAACCATCAGGTCATGGTAATTCTATCTACCATCCATCAGGTCATGGTAATTCTTTCTACCATCCATCAGGTCATGGTAATTATTTCTACCATCCATCAGGTCATGGTAATTATTTCTACCATCCATCAGGTCATGGTAATTCTATCTACCATCCATCAGGTCATGGTAATTCTTTCTACCATCCATCAGGTCATGGTAATTATTTCTACCATCCATCAGGTCATGGTAATTATTTCTACCATCCATCAGGTCATGGTAATTCTATCTACCATCCATCAGTTCATGGTAATTCTTTCTACCATCCATCAGGTCATGGTAATTCTATCTACCATCCATCAGGACATGGTAATTCTATCTACCATTCATCAGGTTATGGTAATTCTTTCTACCATCCATCAGGTCATGGTAATTCTATCTACCATCCATCAGGTCATGGTAATTCTATCTACCATCCATCAGGTCATGGTAATTCTATCTACCATCCATCAGGTCATGGTAATTCTATCTACCATCCATCAGGTCATGGTAATTCTATCTACCAACCATCAGGTCATGGTAATTCTATCTACCATCCATCAGGTCATGGTAATTCTATCTACCATCCATCAGGTCATGGTAATTCTATCTACCATCCATCAGGTCATGGTAATTCTATCTACCATCCATCAGGTCATGGTAATTCTATCTACCAACCATCAGGTCATGGTAATTCTATCTACCATCCATCAGGTCATGGTAATTCTTTCTACCATCCATCAGGTCATGGTAATTATTTCTACCATCCATCAGGTCATGGTAATTATTTCTACCATCCATCAGGTCATGGTAATTCTATCTACCATCCATCAGGTCATGGTAATTCTATCTACCATCCATCAGGTCAAGGTAATTCTATCTACCATCCATCAGTTCATGGTAATTCTTTCTACCATCCATCAGGTCATGGTAATTCTATCTACCATCCATCAGGTCATGGTAATTCTATCTACCATCCATCAGGTCATGGTAATTCTATCTACCATCCATCAGGTCATGGTAATTCTATCTACCAACCATCAGGTCATGGTAATTCTATCTACCATCCATCAGGTCATGGTAATTCTATCTACCATCCATCAGGTCATGGTAATTCTATCTACCATCCATCAGGTCATGGTAATTCTATCTACCAACCATCAGGTCATGGTAATTCTATCTACCATCCATCAGGTCATGGTAATTCTTTCTACCATCCATCAGGTCATGGTAATTATTTCTACCATCCATCAGGTCATGGTAATTATTTCTACCATCCATCAGGTCATGGTAATTCTATCTACCATCCATCAGGTCATGGTAATTCTATCTACCATCCATCAGGTCAAGGTAATTCTATCTACCATCCATCAGTTCATGGTAATTCTTTCTACCATCCATCAGGTCATGGTAATTCTATCTACCATCCATCAGGACATGGTAATTCTATCTACCATTCATCAGGTTATGGTAATTCTTTCTACCATCCATCAGGTCATGGTAATTCTATCTACCATCCATCAGGTCATGGTAATTCTATCTACCATCCATCAGGTCATGGTAATTCTATCTACCATCCATCAGGTCATGGTAATTCTATCTACCATCCATCAGGTCATGGTAATTCTATCTACCAACCATCAGGTCATGGTAATTCTTTCTACCATCCATCAGGTCATGGTAATTATTTCTACCATCCATCAGGTCATGGTAATTATTTCTACCATCCATCAGGTCATGGTAATTCCAACAATCAATACGAAACTAACGATTTTAAATTGGCTCACCACTTTAGTAGCCTATTGGTCCCAAGCAAACGATTAACGTACCCTATTCTAGTTGAAATTCTATTACTCCACTATTTTTTTTTTTTTTTTCCTTTGGTTTGTTTTTTCCGTCGATCTTGTTTTCCGTGCTGAGCACCAATGCTACCGACGTGCCAGGAAGGCAGCTCCCACACCTGGACCCTACCTATCGACCCATCAACTCATGAACCGGGGACCAACGGCTTTACTTCCCATCCGAAGGAAGGCGTGATCAGAGATGTTATGCCTCAGAACATCCCGGCGGCGCCGACTGGTATTGAACCCAGGCCTGCTGGGGTGAGAGGCAATCACGCTTACCACTACACCACCGGCGCCGTTATTATTACTCCACTATGTTTGTTTTGATTCGCTATGAAAGTTTGACAGATAACATCAGGGGTGTGTGGATTCATGCAGAACATGCAGGGGTGAGTGAAATAGCTTGGGACTGCTTGGGACCGTTGTTCTGGTACTGAGTGAGCCAAAAATAATAATGATTTTCTTCGGGACCCAGTGGTCTTAGAGTTACCTCTAATGGTAATTCTATCTACCATCCATCAGGTCATGGTCATTCTATCTACCATCCATCAGGTCATGGCAATTTTTTCAAAATAATTCTTCAGTTCTTTAGTCATTTCACACGGGGAAAAATACGATCTCCGAAATGAGATAAATGACTCATGATTTCATGAACACAGCGTATTTTCATGTTATGAAAATACACCATGAATAATATTCATGATATCATGAGCAACTTTTGCGTAACGCAGCAAACATTCCCAAAATCATGAATCATCCGAGTTGAAATCATGAGCTAAATTCATGGGTTTAACTTTTAACCAAAAAAATGTAAAAAGAATAAAGCAACAAACTGGATTCGAATCAAGAACCTTGAGATCACTAAACCCACACTTTGACCACTAGACTATCAGTACTTGTATAAGATGGAAGGCAAAAGGCGAATAAGAGATGTCTATGTAGTTCGGTTTATGAACTCGGTTTGCCAGTCCGCATCTTGCCGTGCGGATCTATTTGCTTTTTGCTGAAGGAAGTGTTACTACTACCTAAAGCTACAACAAATTTAAACAGCAGTTTTCAGTGCACAACCTGTAAAAAATTTTCTACCTTGTTCAACTCTTATTCCTCTTCGATCCTTGTTTGGACCCTACCCGAGGTAATCCTTCTTGGATATCGATTTGGAAAATTCCTCTTCGATCCTTCAGATTCTTATAGTAATCTGCTTGGAAGTCGATTTGGATAAAAATTTACTGCCGCCATGGCGCCTAAACGCAAAAGAAAGGGGCAAACTCTTGACCCCCCTTCTGATGAAATTAATTTGAGTAATCAATTTGATTTGCTCACGGATGATGAGAATGATCCATCATCCAAGAAAAATTCTAGTATACTTTCCCGGCCTAATGCCAAGAAGGAAAAGATTCCCCCTATTGTGATAACCACTTCCGATTTCCATGCTCTTCGCATGCAACTTTTGAATTTCGTGAAAGTTAAGTTTTCACTACAAATTGGACGTCGGGGTGAATGCCGTGTATTGGCTGAAACCTTGGACGGATTTAAATGTCTTCTCAAGTATCTTACTGAGAAGAAGCACAATTTTTTTACTTACCACACCAAAACTGAACGTGTGTTCAAGGTTGTCATGAAAGGACTGCCCAGTGGTGAATCCCTGGATCAGATCAAAGATGAACTGGCAAAATTACTTGGAGTTGTGCCACTCCAAGTAATCAAAATGAAAATGAAATCCCGTCCTGGCGATTCGCGCAACGGGATTTCTAATGATTTTTATTTAGTTCACTTCAAGTCTAGTGAACTAAACAACCTTAAGGCCTTAGAAAAAGCTAGCCTTATGCTCCATGTCCGAGTGAAGTGGGAACACTTCAGGAAGACTGGAGGAAATTTCCAAAACCTCACCCAGTGCCGTAAGTGCCAGGGATGGGGTCACGGAACTAAAAATTGCTACATGCCAGCTAAATGCATGAATTGTGGTGATTCCTCTCACGCAAAGGACGACTGTCCTGTGAAGGAAGATCCTAAGAAATTTAAATGTTCAAATTGTGGTGAAAACCACCAATCCAATTTTTGGGAATGCTCAACGTTTCCGACCAGGTACAAATTCCTCTGCTGTTAACAACGGTCAGCGAGGAACAAATTCTACATTCGTACCCGTAGGTACAAATATCACCCCTGCTTCAAATTTGTCATCTATACCTACTCCCCTCGCTGCTAACAATCTTCAGCGAGTCAATGGAGGTATCCTATGCTGCTATTGCAGCGGGTAGAAATCAAAATACTAACCAAAGTAATTCTAACGGAAATTTTGACAATTTTGACTTAGGAAGCATTACTGCCCCTAAAATGGAATTTTTACAGAAATCATTAATTGATATGATTTCTGATATGCTTAAATCTAACTCCATGTTTGATGCTATTCAAACTGGAGTAAAATTTGCAAATAATATTGTCATGACTTTAAAATTCAATAATGGATTTCAATGCATTAAATATTGTAAATTGGAATGCTCGATCTCTTAAAGATAATGAAGACGAGCTATTCAACTTTTTGAGAGTTCATAACGTGCATATTTCCGTTATAACTGAAACGTTCCTTAAACCTGACCATAAGGTTAAGAAGGACGCAAATTATTTGATTTATAGAAATGATCGTCTTGATGGAACCTGTGGTGGCGTTGCCATCATTATTCATAAACGAATCAAACATAAAATTCTTTCTTCATTTGAAACCAAAGTTTTTAAAACTTTGGGAGTTTCTGTTGAAACAAAATTTGGACAACTTACGTTCAGCTGCCTATTTGCCATTCCAATGCGTAGGCCAGAAAAAGAATTTTCTCAAGGGTGACCTCCAGAAACTTACCCGTCATAGGTCTAAATTCTTCATTATTGGTGATTTTAATGCAAACCACCGCTCATGGAATAATGCTCAAAGCAATTCCAATGGTAATATTCTGCTTGATGATTGTTCTGCAGGTTATTACACTATTCAATATCCAAACAGCCCAACATGCTTTTCTTCTGCAAGGAATCCCTCCACTATTGATTTGGTCTTAACTGATTCATGTCAACTTTGTAGCCAATTGGTTACTCATGCTGACTTCGGTTCTGATCACCTTCCAATAACTTTTGAAATATTCCAAGAAATAATTTGTAATCCCAACAGCTCTACTTTCAATTACCATAGAGCTGATTGGGAGCAGTATCGAACATTTATGGAATATAACTTCGATCCAAACATTCCTTTGCAAACCAAAGATGAAATTAATTATGCTCTTGAATCTCTGACTACTTCTATAGTTGCAGCAAGAGCTGCCTCAGTACCAAAATGCGAGGTTAAATTCGATTCAATTATAATAGACGATGATCTTCAGCTCTTGATCCGTCTTAAAAATGTCCGTAGGAGACAATTTCAAAGAACACGCGATCCTGCCATGAAAGTTATCTGGCGGGATTTGCAAAAACAAATTAAAAAGCGATTCTCTGCCCTGAGGAACAAAACTTTTGAAAATAATGTTTCTAAATTAGACCCGAGTTCCAAACCCTTTTGGAAACTCACAAAAATTTTGAAAAAACCTCAAAAGCCAATTCCAGCGCTTAAAGAAGGTGGTAAAATTTTGATCACAAATTTGGAAAAAGCTCAGAAACTTGCTAAGCAATTCGAGAGTTCCCATAATTTCAGTTTGGGTCTTACTAGTCCTATTGAGAATCAGGTTGCTCGGGATTTTCTGAATATTTTCTCTCGGGAAAATATTTTTGATGATTCCTGGGGGACTGATTTGGACGAAGTAAGGTCTATAACTAAAAAAATTCAAAATATGAAAGCTCAAGGTGATGATGGAATTTTCTATATCCTCATCAAAAAACTCCCAGAGAGTACCTTGTTTTTCTTGCTAAAATTATTTAAAGGGTGTCCACGATGAAATTGCCACACACAAAATTGATTCGCAAAATTCGAGTTTTCATCCGATTGCCATCAAATTTTCAGGGATTGAGAAATAACTATTAAACTTCATTTTACCATTTTACTCGTATTTTATTTACAGTCCATACGCAAATGCCCGCACCTTGGCCTTAACCCCGGCCATAAGATTCTGCACAACCTGTGAATCAACCGTTTTTTGCATGTAAACCCATACTTTCTTCAGTTCCTCGACTGTCTTCACTACTTTAGGTCGTTTAAGAAGGTGCTGCTTCATAATCGCCCAGTACTTCTCGATGGGGCGGAGCTCCGGAGTGTTGGGAGGGTTGAACATTTTCGGCACGAAATTGACCTTATTGTCCGCATACCACTTCAGCACGTCCTTGGAGTAGTGGCATGAGGCCAAATCCGGCCAGAAGATTGTTGGGACGTTGTGGGCCTTCAGGAGAGGAAGCAGCCGCTTCTGGAGGCACTCTTTTATGTACACCTGTCCGTTCATCGTGTCCTGGGTCACGAAAGGTGCACTCCGCTTCCCGCACGTGCAGATGGCTTGCCAAACCAGGAATTTCTTCGCAAATTTGGACATCTTCTGAGTGCGGACATGCTCCGGAACGCTGAACTTATCCTTGGCCGTGAAAAACAGGTTGCCGGGGATCTGTTTGAAGTCGGCCTTCACATATGTTTCGTCGTCCAACTTTCGTCAGCATGTTGAGGTACAACTTCCTGGCACGGGTTTTGGCGGACTTGTTCTGCTTCTCGTCGCGATTAGGGGCCTTTTGTACCTTGAACGTTCGAAGCCCAGCCTTAGTTTTGGTCTTCTGGACAAAACTTCGGCTTAGGTGCAGCTTCTTAGCAACATCCCTAACGGAGGCGTTCGGATTTCGGTTGAAGGCCCCAACTACGCGGTTGTGATTTTTGGTGTTGTACGGAATACTTTTTCCTTCACTTCTGGGCTTCCGATCGGTGGTCAACCGTTCCTCGAACCGCTTATCACTCGCGACACCGTGGAATTCGCGATTCCCAACGTTTTAGCGATGGAACGATGCGAGAGATCCTTGTTCTCGTGATGAATGCGCAAGATTTTATCACGCACGAGCTGTTCTTTCGACTCCATTTCCGCGAGTTTTGATCACAGGACTTTAAAACTTGCAGGATGTAAATAATGCACTATGAACTAAATCCACCCAAATTTTCATTAAATTCTACCCAACGGTTAAAAAGTTAGAGCAATTTCATAGTGTGGCAATTTCATCGTGGACACCCTTTAACAGATGTTTCCATTTGGCATACTTTCCTGATAAATGGAAAAATGCAAAAGTTGTTCCAATTTTGAAGCCGGATAAAAATCCAGCTGAAGCTTCTAGCTACCGCCCAATAAGTTTGCTTTCTTCAATAAGTAAACTTTTTGAAAAGATAATTTTGAATAGAATGATGCTTTACATCAATACGAACTCAATTTTTGCAGATGAGCAGTTTGGATTTCGCCATGGGCATTCAACTACTCAACTCTTAAGAGTTACCAATTTAATTCGTTCAAACAAATCTGAAGGCCACTAAAAAGCTAAATTGAAAAAGTTTAATTTTCCGCTTTACATTATGAAATTAGTTCAGAATTATTTAACTGACAGAACTCTGCAGGTAAATTATCAAAATTCCAAATCTAATCGACTACCTGTTAGAGCAGGAGTTCCTCAGGGTAGCATTCTTGGGCCTATATTGTATAACATTTTCACTTCGGACCTCCCTGATTTGCCTCAGGGTTGCCACAAATCTTTGTTCGCTGATGACACAGGCATTTCCGCTAAAGGAAGAAGTCTTCGTGTTATTTGCAGCAGACTGCAGAAAAGTTTAGATATTTTCTCTTCTTATTTACAAAAATGGAAGATTTCTCCCAACGCTTCCAAAACTCAACTTATAATATTTCCACATAAGCCTAGAGCTTCCTTTTTGAAACCTAGTAGTAGTCACATAGTCACTATGAACGGAGTTCCAATTTCCTGGTCAAACCAAGTGAAATATCTTTGATTAATGCTTGACCAAAAATTAACTTTTAAGGATCACATTGAGGGCATTCAAGCTAAATGTAACAAATATATTAAATGTTTGTATCCTCTTATAAACAGGAAATCCAAACTTTGCCTGACGAATAAACTTCTAATATTTAAACAAGTTTTTAGACCGGCCATGCTTTACGCTGTGCCAATATGGTCTTGTTGTTGCACTACCAGGAAAAAAGCACTTCAAAGGATTCAGAACAAAGTTCTGAAAATGATTTTGAAGTTGCCTTCCTGGTACAGTACTACCGATGTACATAGAATTTCGAATGTTGAGACTTTAGAACAAATGTCCAACAAAATAATTAATAATTTCAGGCAAAAATCGTTGCAATCCTCAATTGCAACGATTAATTCCCTTTATACTTAGATAAGATTTAAATTTAGTTTTTAGTTTTAAGATAACAATTGTTATACTTACATGCAGGTTAAAAAACCTGTTTAAAATACTGAATTGCCAAGACATGAACAATGTAAAAACACTTAGATATATATCATAACAATTAAGGCTGGTAAGTTACTATAGTAACTGGAGCACCTAGGTTAAAAATGAAATGTAATTTATTTTGAATTTGGAACAAATAAAGAGTTAAAGAAAAAAAACACGGTTTGCCAAGTACGTGTAACGCTTTTAGCGGTCTTGATTCCTCTGCATTATGAAATCATGAATTTCCATCCCGAAATCATGAATCATTGTTACGATTTCATGGGATGGCTAGTTTTTTCATTTCATGATTTTTTATTCATGAAAATGGAATCGGATTTGTTTCCGTGCACTATACTTACACTATCGTACCAACTGCGCCATTGTCGTGACCGGACCGAGGTTTCCAGCCTCGGCCACGGCAACACTGAATGTAATTGGATGTTTCTTCCGTGAGAACGTGATTACTGAACATTTTGTTGGATTTACAACCATGCGGTTCAGTTGGCACCAATTAGCAAAAGCGTTGAGTTGGAGTTGGACAAGGTGGCAGTCAGTGATGGCGCGGATTCGGAGATAGATTTTCATGTCGTCTGGGAATGACAGTAGTGGACCGCACAAGAAATATCAACGGGCCGAGGTGGCTACCTTGCGGAATACCCGGAGATCGGCAGTCGTCGATTGCAACTTCCAACTGACGATCAGATAGATAGGATGCGAACCATCGTAGGAGACTGCCGTTTATACCGAGCCTTTCCAGTTTGGCGATCGCTATAGGATGGTTTAACGTATCGAAGGCATAGGTCAGTGTAGATGACACCTGTTTGACACAGAAGGTTGGAAGTAGTCGACCGCCCTGCCATGAAACCATGCTGGTCTTCGCTCAAGTGCTGTTTGAAGTGAGAGACTAATGGTTCCATAACGGCCAACTCGAACAGTTTAGATATGGCACACAACGATGTGATGCCGCGATAGTTGTCGATGTTTCTTTTGCATCCCTTCTTATGCACCGGAAACATCTCAGCTGATTTCCAGCAGGAAGGAAACACCCCACTGGAGAGGGACATTTCGAACAGAAGCCACCAGGTTATCGATGTGTTGCTTGAGAAAGATTTCAGTTGCGAAGCCTCCCTAGTTATCATAGTGAGGTATGTTGATAGATGCCAAAGATTGACCAGACATTAGAACATTACTGGCTGCTAGAGAAACGTGCTGGTCATGTAGGTTCTCATCCGAGAATTCACTCGCAAACTTTGCTGAGAACAGACGGCAAATGTCCTGAGGGGAAGAAGCTTCTTCGCCGTTCAGTACCATAGTCGATGGAAGGCCAGACTCCTTTCGTTGCTCATTCACATAATTCCAAAAAGTTTTCGGGTGAGATCGAAACTTCCGTTGAACCTCTCGTTGATAACGCCGATAACATTGGCAACTGGTTCGTTGATACGCATGATTGATCCTCGCATAATGGTCCTAGAGTTGTAGGGTGTGGTACTTGTTGTATTTTCTTAGCGCGGCTCTTTTGGAAAACTTTAACATACGGAGTTCACTTGTTTGCCAAGGAAGACGATTACCGTATGCGTGATAATGTTTGCACCATTGAGCAATGTCAATATTAAAAAAAATCTCAAAAATTTCGATTTCGAGTTTTTTTTATTTATTTCAGGGGGTATGTTTCTCAGAATCTTAAACTATGTTAATCATCGATCGAGTTTACACTTGCTGCAATTACGGCCTCCACACGCTTCCGGAATGCACGGTAGGTTCTAACAATGTAGTCTGGATCCATTTCTCTCCAGGTACGGGTCAATGTTTGTCTGAGGCTTGCTGTACTCGGGTGGCGTTTAGAGCTGACCTTGGCCTTTATGACGCGCCATATTGAGTAATCCAGCGGATTAAGATCGGGGCTGGATGGCGGCCACATATCCTTCGCCCAGAACGGAAGATGTTCCTGCAACCACTTCTGAGTGCGGTTCGGAGCCCCATCTTGTTGAAATACAACATTTGGCTTCGGACCGCACTGTTCTTTGATCCACGGAAGAACATACAGGGGTTGTGAGAAATATAGGGTACTAGCAAAATTTTGTCCAACTTTGGACTGTTCAAACTTCGTTGAATATTGTTCGATTTTTAATCTTCAAGAAACATTCGACTGGAAAACTAATCAAGTTTTATGGTAAGGCAATGGAAGTGACCATGGTTACCGGATACCGGAGATATTCCGGGTTTCCTGAGGGCATGTCTAAATTGCTAAATTTGTGATGAGTTTTTCTCAGAGTGTCCGTTACTAATCTGTGTTTTTTGTTCATACGCCAAAAATAGAACCATTTTCAAAGCAAATGACGTACCAAGAGCTAAAATCGACTCAGAATCAACCGAGATATGGCCATTTCCCTGGAATCGGTCCTGAGGGAGGGTTCTGAGTGCGGTCAGTTCTTTCATTCACTCAAAACATGCCATGTGACACCTCTTTCTTCATGGTTTTTTACCAATAGGCTTTTTATAGACTTTAAATGGAGCATTGACCACATTGGCCACTTCCGGAACCACCGGAGTGCCCTCGGGGGAACCTGTAGTAGGGGACAAATTCATTTTTACACTGAAACATGCCGTGCGACACCTCTTTCTTCATGCTTTTTTACCAATAGGCTTTCTATACACTTTAAATGGATCATTGACTACATTGGCCACTTTCGGAACCACCGGAGTGCCCCCGGGGGAACCTGTAGTAGGGAACAAATTCATTTTTTTCAATAATCATGCCGTGTTACACCTCTTTCTTCATGGTTTTTCATCAGTAGGATTCCTAAAGACTTTAAATGGATTATTGACCACATTGGCCACTTACGTAACCACCGAAGTACCCCCGGGGAACCTGCAGTAGGGTACAATTTCATTTTTACACCAAAACATGCCTTGCGGCACCTCTTTCTTCATGGTTTTGCATCAGTAGGCTTTCTATAGCATTGAATGGATCACAACAACTGGAAAACAGGTTATCAGCTGATTTTCGAAATACTAATACAGATGCAAGTCAACATCAAGGCTATGCTATGATTATCTTGGTCGCAATGTTCATTGTTTACATTTTTCATAACGAATCGCAAAGAATGAATATGCATCTTTGTCTTTTTTCTCTTTTTCAATACTCGCAGCGTGTGAGTATAGTCACATGGACACAGACAAAAGCAAAATTTGTATATTATGTAAGGATGAACTAAAATGCACCCCTGGAGTAAAATGCGTTGTTTTTCATTGCTTTCCCATTTGAGTGAAAAGCGTGTTCCCACCATCGACGTCTGTAAAAAAGTTGGAAAAACTTTTGATTGACGATTGGTATTAAATACCTTTTGAAACAATTCATAAACCGTACGATTCAATTCCCAGACGAGTCCAAGGCTTATCCTTGCTTCCGAAAAAATCTTTCTCAATGTTATTATTGAATTTTCATCGGTGTATACGAAACTTTTCATATCTTTGCATATCTTTTCATATCGTCACATCTTACATGTTGACAAAAAGTAATGAAAAAAGAGCTGTCATACGGCATGTATTGGTGTAAAAATATAATTGACCTCTGCTATAGGTTCTCCGGGGGCATCTCGATGGTTTCGAAACTGGCCAATATGGTCAATAATCCACTTCTACAGAAACCTTTTTGATGAAAAATCATGAAGAAAGAGCTGTTGCACGGCACATTTTGGTTCAAACATGTAATTGTCCCCTGCTAAAGTGATCCCTCCCCCAGAGACTTCCCGGATGTGCGGAGAGTAGTCAATCTATTCAATGATCCTATATTTGGAGGTGAACCAGCCCCAGGCTGAAAGCCTCCCTAATAAAGATAAATTAATTAATTAATCAATGATCCAATTCAAGTCTTTAAAAAGTCTTTTGATGAAAAACCGTGAAGATAGAGCTGCCATACGGAATGCTTTGGTGCAATTGTCCCCTGCTACAGGTTTGCGTGGGGCCTCTTGGTGGTTCAGTGAGCGGGAAATGTGATCAATGATCCAATTAAAGTTTATAGAAAGCCTACTGATGAAAAACCATGAGAAAGAGCTATCGTATGTCACAGTTTAGCGTAAACATGCAATTGTCACCTACTGCAGGTTTCCCGGAGGGCATTTCGGTGGTTCCGAGACGGCCAATGTAATTAATGATCCAATTCAACTTTATAGAAAGCCTACTGATGCAAAACCATGAAGAAAGAGCGGGCGCACGGCATGTTTAGGTGTAAAAATGCAATTTTCCCCTACTACAGGTTCCCCCGGGGGTACTCCAGTGGTTCTGGAAGTGGTCAATGTAGTCAATGATCCATTTAAAGTCCATAGAAAGCCTACGAATAAAAAACCACGAAGAAAGAGGTGTTGTACGGCATGTTTTGGTGTAATAATGCAATTGTCCTCTACTACAGGTTCCCCCGGGGCTAGTTCGGTGGTTCCGGAAGTGGCCAATGTGGTCAATGATCCATTCAAAGTCTATAGAAAGCCTACTGATGAAAAACCATGAAGAAAGAGGTGTCGCATGGCATGTTTTGGTGTAAAAATGAAATTGTACCCTATTTCAGGTTCCCCGGGGGTACTTCGGTGGTTCTGGAAGTGGCCAATGTGGTCAATAATCCAATTAAAGTCTTAAGAAATCCTACTGATGAAAAATCATGAAGAAAGAGATGTCACACGGCATGATTTTTGTAAAAATGAATTTGTCCCCTACTACAGGTTCCCCCGAGGGCACTCCGGTGGTTCCGGAAGTGGCCAATGTAGCCAATGATCCATTCAAAGTCTAAAGAAAGCCTATTGGTAAAAAACTATGAAGAAAGAGGTGTCGCACGGCATGTTTTGAGTGCATGAAAGAACTGACCGCACTCAGAACCCTCCCTCAGGACCGATTCCAGGGAAATGGCCATATCTTTGTTGATTCTGAGCCGATTTTAGCTCTTGGTGCGTCATTTGCTTTGGAAATAGTTCTATTTTTGGCGTATGAACAAAAAACACAGATTAGTAACGGACACCCTGAGAAAAACTCATCACAAATTTAGCAATTTAGACATGCCCTCAGGAAACCCGGAATATCTCCGGTATCCGGTAGCCATGGTCACTTCCATTGCCTCACCATAAAACTTGATTAGTTTTCTAGTCGAATGTTTCTTGAGGACTGAAAATCGAACAATATTTAACGAAGTTACAACAGTCCAAAGTTGGACAAAATTTTGCTAGTACCCTATATTTCTCACAACCCCTGTACTTACTTAAAATCCCGATGTAGACCTCCGTGTTGACCTTGTCGCCTTCTGGAATGAACACCGGGTCCATTTTTTTTTGCCATCGGAAGCCACCAATCCAAACACCATAACGCTAGCAGGATGCTTGGTCAGATACACGTTCTTGTGCTCGTCGGCCACGTTTTTTACCGGAAGAGAACTAATATACCGGTCGGTTCTGGAATTTTATACGGGATCGACGGTAAACATGCTCTCGTCGGTGAACAGGATTACCGGATTTTTTCGCTTAAGGAAGTTCAAGATTTTCTTGCATCGTTCGACTCGTAGCTCCCGAATGCGGTTGGTAATCAAGTGAGTTTTTTTTTCCGTGCCCTCGACTTTACCCCGCAATCTTCCTTTACGATCTTCCGTGCCGTAAAGTCACTGATCCCGTGTTCCTTTGCCATTTTCCTTATTGAACGCACTGGATTCACCCGAATATTCCTTTTGATAGCAGCGATAACCCTCGGATCCCGAGCTGACCTCGGATGACCTGTGGCCACCTTCGCGGATAGTTGTCCTTTCTTTTCTCGGTCGAAAACCCTTTTGACGGTCCACCGGGACATTCCCACGGCGATTGAAATGTCTTTTTGCGACATTTGCGCGTGGGACAAATCACGAATACGCTGCCACTTCGCCATGGTGCAACTGTCAAACTAAGTAAATCATTTTCTTTTATACACAGCCAACTACGGTATGAGCTATAGGTTACGTGCATGCAAAGAAAACCAAGGGATTGTATGCACAGGTGAAACGGGAACCTTATTTGTACGATGACGATGGTGCAAACATTATCACGCATACGGTACCTTGTTTGGGAACTTGTCGCTCAATGACGTAAGCCAAAATATGCTAGAGTGTTTGGGCAGCTGCTTTGACATCGGCAAGGACGAGTATCCTGTGCCAGTCCAAGTTCGAAAGAAGTTCCCCGATACTGTCGTGGTCAGCATTTCGGAAATCGTAGGAGACCTGTAAGGGGGGGGGGGGGGGGTGAAATGACCTCTGGAATTTGGTGGTGCAATAACTAAAGGAGGATGATGTGGAGCAGCCTTTATCAACGGAGAAATAGCCATAGACAAATGCGGAGCAGTATCCTGAGCGGTTACGAAGCAAAGGTCTAAGCTACGATTGTTCTCATTAACCAGAGTGGCATTGCTTCAGAGTGGCTATACTTTTTTTTTTTTTTATACAGGGGGGAATCTGCTCACAGACACCTGAGAAGGAACTCAGGGTGTGGGGATGGGAGAATTTCACTCCCGACCCACTAAACCTTACCCTGTGCGCTTGGCCCTTGGCCTCCCCGGAACCGCCCGAAGGCATAACTTCGCTGTAGCGCTATGGCGCCTCTCTAGCAATACTCTAACGATCTGGTCGGGCAGTAGGTAACTGCTGCTCGGCTCGCCACTGTCGTTGTAATACCGAAACTATGTGGGTGACCGCAGTCACCACCGCGCTCCAGTTCTCGGTGGTACCACACATCCTATGAACGATGTTGTCCGGACTGGTATCCGCTCCGCATATCGCTAGCATAGCGCTCGATACTGGCTCGAAACGTGGACAGGCAAACACGACGTGTTCGGCGGTCTCCTCGACGCCAGCACATGTGGGGCAGGTGGGAGTACTTGCATGTCCGAACCTATGCAGGTAGCTCCTAAAGCAGCCATGGCCTGACAGGAACTGTGTCAGGTGGAAGTTTACTTCCCCATGGCGCCTGTTGACCCAGCTTGATACGGAAGGTATCAAGCGGTAAGTCCACCTCCCCTTTGTGGAGTTTTCCCACTCCAATTGCCATCTCGCGGTCGACACAACTCGCGCGTTGTTGCGCACCTCTCGAACGGTCCTCGCGTCATAACACGCCACATCCTCCTTAATGATAAGGCTGATTGGCATCATCCCTGCTATGACACAGACGGCCTCTCTCGAGATAGTGCGGTATGCACTGGCCACCCTTAAGCACATTAGCCTGTGTGTACTCTCTAATTTCTGCCTGTGGCAGTCAATATCCAGTACCGCAGCCCACACAGGGCCGCCGTATCTGAGGATAGATACTACGACCCCAGCGAGGAGCCTGCGCTTACTGGCATTCACTGCCGAGCTGTTTGACATCATACGGGATAATGCCCCCACAGCCATAGACGCTCTCTTGCAGGCGTACTCGACGTGGCAGCCGAAGCTGAGCTTATCATCGAGCATAACCCCCAAGAGTTTCAGAGAGCGCACAGACCTAATTGTGCTTCCGCCGTCTGTCAACGTTGCATGCTGTACTGACATGCGATTGTTGACTACGACCACTTCCGTCTTGTGATGGGCGAGCTCCAGTTTCCTGGTTCTCATCCATTCCTCCACAAGCCTGACGCAGTGGGCCGCTGTCAGCTCTACCTCCTCGAGGGATTCCCCGCAGACTACCAGCGTGACATCGTCGGCAAAACCTACAATTTTCACGCCTACCGGGAATTTTATCCTCAACAGTCCATCGTACATGACGTTCCATAACACCGGGCCCAGGATGGAGCCTTGTGGCACACCTGCGGTGACTCTAACGCATTTTTCGCCATCTTCTGTGTCGTACGTCAACACACGATTCTGGAAGTAGCTTTCCAGAATCTTATACAGCCCTCCGGGAATTTGGAGCTGGTGTAGCGAGCGGGCTATCGCCCCACAGCACGCGCTGTTGAACGCGTTCTTCACGTCTAAGGTTAGCACCGCGCAGTAGCGAATGCCCCTTCGTTTCCGATGGACCACCTCTGCCGTCTGGATGACGTCGCGGATGGCGTCCACCGTGGATCTGCCCTTTCGGAACCCGTACTGGTTGCTTGACAGGCCGTCTACACCTTCGGTGTAGGCCGACAGCCTGTTGAGGATGACCCACTCAAGCAGTTTCCCAGTGGTGTCCAGCAAACAGATGGGTCTGTATGCTGACGGGTCCCCAGGGGGTTTTCCTGGCTTCGGAAGCAGCACCAGCTTCTGCCGCTTCCACGCGTCTGGGAAGACGCCTACGTCCAGACAAGTCTGAAAAACAGAACGGAACATGTCTGGATTTTCCGCAACGGCCGCCCTCAGAGCCACAACCGGGATCCCATCTGGGCCCGGGGCCTTGCCCACCACCAGCGACCTGACAATACCGCCAAGTTCACTGTTCGTCACTCTAGACACTTCTCCCTGATCCGCGCCTGGGATCCGCGGCCAGGAGTCTACGTCCCTACGCGGGAACAGGAACCCAACGATCGGAGCCAGTACCGCTGGTGAGTGGCTATACTGTAATGATCCAAAAGGCTTACAGCTCCAGAGTGAAATGTAGAACGGTCGTGGTCCGGATACAGGAATCCACAGTAAGATGATTGCCAAGAAATTGCCGGTAGATTGCAGTCGCCAATGATTATCATCTCGTCAGCAGCTGTAGCGATCTCTATTATAGCTCGAATAGACTCACTGTGGGATTCAACTAGCGTAGAGTCGCGAGTTCGATCTGGAGGAAAGTAAACTAAACACAAAAACAAAGTGCGGTCAACGAGCTTAATGGCAATCCAAACTTGTTCCACACAATTCCATGAATCGTTTTCGAAAACTTTTGCCTTCAATCCAGAGCCGACCGCTATGAGAACGCCTCCACCAGTAGATTTGCGGCAGTTGTGCGTTAGATAGTATTGCCAACCAACTCTGAAAATCGCAAACTTCGCGTATGAAGTAACATAAAAACACTTTGAATGTAAACAATAACAGCCGATGATAAAGAATAGAAAGCCTCATTGTATTTTCAATGGAAGATTTGACATGATTATTTTAAATCTAAAACATCGTTTGATGTGATTTCATTTGCATTGCTGTGCTGTATATATGTATGATGATGGCAATGATATAAACTTGCAATTCGGTGTACACACGCCTATAAATATCCACAGTATATTCCAAATGAACGCACAATCGTCGGGGTGGCAAACTTGTCCCACCATAATCCACCTTGCAGCAGAAGCTTATTTTGATAAACTCGTGCACAAAACTTCATGCAATCATTCAACCTCAATTGAACAACTTTTCCGCAGTAATTGAATACCGACTGAACCGTACCGAGGACGCATTCCAGGAGCTGAACAAGAAGTCCGCTGCCCTCAAGCGCATTCTCAGCAGAATTCCAGACGAAATTACCGACCGGAAGACGTTCCTGGAAACCATCAAGTGAGTTCGACTGCCACGTGTTGATTTCGGCAAAATTTAATTGTTGTTCCTTTTCATTCATTTCGCAGGGAAATCGCTAGTGCCATCAAAAAGCTGCTGGATGCAGTGAACGAGGTGGTCGGTTTCATTCCGGGCTCATCCGGCAAGCAGGCGGTCGAGCAACGCAAGAAAGAGTTTGTCAAGTATTCGAAAAAGTTCAGCACTACGCTCAAGGAATACTTCAAAGAGGGAGAGTAAGTGTTGTGTTCGGAAAATGCTCTTAAACTTGAGTTATTTTTCGCTAATTTTGTTAATTGCGCTTATTTTTTTTTTTTCCAGAGCCAACGCCGTTTTCGTAAGTGCTTTGTACCTGATACATCAGACGAATCAAATAATGATCACAGTGAAGAACAAGTGCGAATAGACTGGCGTGGGTGGTCGACTCGCCTCCGCTTGAGTTGAAAGGGAACGACACATTGTTTTACTTAACATTTCCTTGGGGTGTTTGCTACCCTTCCGGGGAGGTTTTCGAACTGATCCCTTGAATAAGAACACCCACGAACACATACAGATAGACAGACAAGACAGGCAGATATATGCTAAGGAGTTCTTTTTATTTAGTGAAATGGAACAAGGGAGATTAAAGGACAATTTAAATAAAAAAAGCTGGAGAACATTAGACATTCTCTTTGCAGAATGAGAGGACTTTAATTGATGTCTTATTATATATTAAACATATTTTTTTTTCTTTATTATTGCTATTATTATTGAGATAGAGAGAAATAAAATTGATTTTTGTAAAACCTAAGGCGAAAGACATGTTTATTTCCATGAGAAATTTATCTGCTATCGCTTAACGATCATAAAGTAATGTTAATGACCATCATTTATTGGAGTGCGTTTTTAGCTTATTAACATAGCGAATAATATTCCATTGAATTACGTTGATTGGAGTGGATTCAATGCATTTGTAATCGGAGCCGATAATGACCACACGGTACTGCACTGGTAAGTACAATTAAGTGGAACGGAACAACTACTCTTGAAAACTTCATTGCTGAACACATAGTCCTTCAGTGCTGTATTCAGTCATCATGCTATAATCATCAGTTGGATAATGTAGTGTATGCAGCCATGCAGACAAAGAGAGGTATTGCTCGCGGCGACCGCTCTTGTATGCACGTTATTATTGTTAATATCAATATTATGGACGGAAAACATGATACCATCCTAATCAATGTGGTTTCAGAAGTACTAGGGTACCTCTCTAACAATATGTGCGTTATACCCAGGTAGGTTGAAGTGTTATTTCTGTATAATAGTGTCGTTGAATGTAACTTTCCCGTGTTCATAAGCTTGAAAGAAATAAACTTAAATTTGCATCAACATGCAGTTCGATGTACTCGGTAGGTACTAATATTTCTCATGTATATTAAGGTAATAATCTCTGTATGACATTACTACTTATTATGCAGTGAATTTGTACTAAAGGAAATATGATGCTCTAACTTACATTCAATTATAAGGCTGCAGACAGGTCGATATAATAGAGGTGAATACTGGTATCTAATAAAGTGAAATCAGCATCCTTAGCATCCTCGATTTCTCCTTCTATTCGTCAGAAGAGTAGATTGATGCTGTAGGAAAAGTAATTTAATATCGCATCACTAAGCGATGCCAATTACGTTTTCTTTTCCATTGCACAGCTACACTGAGATGATTTCTAATTAATGTCAGTAATAATTGACTTCCAAAGTTGCTTCCAAGGTATCTTCATTGAGCCAACGACCTATATTATGATGAAATAGCATTTCGTGGAATCACTTTACATCTGGGTGTCTCCTTAGATTCTCCACGAATAAGTTTGAACGGCTGCTGATTGATGTGTATCGGTGGAGAAGAATTTGCTGCAGATAATTGATTAAATTGAGAAGATCTGATGGCGACTCGTGGAAATTCCTAAATTGCTACTTATTTGCTACAGTAGGAACATTTTCGCGCCAACTGACGAATCGATCACATGGTGATTACTACCTGATAAATTCCTGGAAAACCAAGAATGCTCTAATAATTTTATTTTTCTTGGGAAAACCTTGAACTTGAAGGTAAGAATGCATTGAATAACTTTACCAATCTTCTCAGAAGATTCTAAACATTTTATAGAAATGCAATCAATCGTATCGTTCTCGTTATTTTCTTTTAACCATTGAACTTAGTCATTTTGGAGTGGAAATTCGGAGGAGTATTGCAAGTGAGTGCTGGAACAATTGTGAGGCAAACTTCAAATGAAATCTGAGGATTGCTAGTTCTGAAAGACTTCAGAAATTTAAGCAGAATTTCAAGATAGAATCTTGCACGAAAAGGAAATGGTAATGCAAATCTTTTTAATGAATAATGTTAAGGGTTGTGTCCCAAGCACGGCCGCATTATTGACGTAGGACTACGAGATCGTTTTTTTTCGCTCAATCTAATGATAATTTAAAAAAAATCTTGATTTATAAATTTTATTAATAAATAAACTGACATTTAATTCAAAGTTTTGAAATTACGCGACCTTTAATATCCTTAATTGAATTCAGTCCCATTCAAAATTAGGTTCTAAACATGTAGAATAAATGATCAGGTAGCTATCGATTAATGTTTATTTACAGTAATCAGAGTGAAATTTCGCTAATTAAAATGCATTTCATATAACAAACCGATTTAAAATACTTAAAAGTTGTTCTCGTTTAAAAAAATCTCTTGATTGCTAATGAAAGCTTAATATGATATCGGACCAAGGGGTAGGTCGCTCCGCATGCCAATCTTGGGTCATCTTTTTTGTCAGTGTGCCGATTGTGGCGGTCATAGAGCAAGCTTTGATTTTTTGTAAAATATCCATCCCGGCAACCCGGCATTTCTCACACCTTGAATGTTTTGGTTTGAAATCGCAAGGATAAATCGGATTGAGGGTGACGCGGGAAGTGGCGGGAGTGCAAAATGTTTGTGTTTTGAGTTCATAGGATAATAAAAGTCCTGTGTTTTAGGGTTTTATAATGCCCTCAAAGGCAGACCACACTTTTTTACCGAAATCTGAACAGCTGAACTTTTCGGTAAAATTTATGCAATTCAATTCAATTGCTTTGTAGCTACTTTGAAATTAAATCTCCACTAAAATGACAAGATTTGATCATTTAAACATTATTTTCAAATTCAATAGCCTTTAAAACGAAGGTGAAAATTTTACCGAACGTTCAGCTGTTCTGATTTCGGTAAAATTTACCGAATACGGAAACAAAATTTTAGTCTGTACATTTCGTATTTAGATCTATAAGCGAAATGCTAGGTGAAATGCTGGTCTGAGTTCCTCTGGTATATTCAATTAGAGGATGGTCCTGAAAATACAGTCAAACAGCACGTAATGTTGTGACCAACTTCAATGACAGTTGTCCAGCAGTGCTCCCATTTTATTTACAACAACCCAATGCTTATATCTAATATCGGTACAATGTGCTGAGTGACTTACCCCTTGTATCAGACTTATTTTGCAAAAATTGAGTTTTCATTACGATAGGAACTGCAGTCTGCAGCTCTGACATAAAGTTAACAATTTCAAGAATACGACTTTATGAAAAAGTGTACCCTGAATATGTTTGTGCAACTTCATTAAACTATAACTTTTTTGGATGAATTACTAAAAATTTGCACTTTTCAACAAAGTTGTTCAGAAATCAGAGCGTAAAATTATTGACTGCTTAGGCTGAATGTGAAAGCACTGCACTATTCAATCCATTGCTCTGTCCAGACTATTTGTACCAAACGGTAAAGGACGAGGCAATGAAAGAGCCAATAAAAACATTTAAGCTAGGTTTAGATTATAGGCAAATCAAATGATCAACTAAGTTGAATTCAATTGCCTTGAAAAGTTGAGCCTGGTTCAACTTTTTTCAATTCAAGTGAGCTGATCAAGTAGTTGAATGGTATGGTTTACACGTTCAATTTGCATTCAAGTCAGTTGAATTCCACTGACTTGATCAATTGACTTGTCCTGTCTAAGCCCAGCTTTAGTCACTCACGAACAAGCGACTCACACCGCTTGCCTTCGCTCACACAGCATGTAATTGAGGCATTTTTCCATAGAAAATGTACCCTCGTCATTCAAAACAAGGATTGGGTACCATCACGGAAGAATAAACGTGCTGACTGAGCTACTGACTGAGTGCTCGGCTTTCAGTGACTCGTTTACCTCTCAATCATTCAGACTCTCCAGAGGCCGTGAATGATGAGGCAGATGGCAGTTCATATTCATATAAAAATGACTAATTGAACCTGACTGTTTTGCGCACTGTCAGAAATTAATGACAAACAACTCTGTGGAACACTTGAAACTCCTAATATTTTATCCAACGTAATTAAATTTAAAACAAGTTTAACTATGTCGATCCAACCGTTGCACATAGGAGTATTTGACCCAAAAAGTGGGCCAAATCTATAAATCGATAATTTTTTGCTGAAATGGATTCAATGTTTGCTAGTACTAATACCATAGAGGTAACTCTAAGACCAGAAGGTCCCGAAGAAACGAGCGCAACTTTTTGGCTCAGCTCTGGTACTCTCTTCGATCCCAAGCTAATCGATGCACCCTGCAGTGTATTCTGTACTGAACGTTCAGGTAATCACCCTGTGCATGCATGCACTAGTATACTAGAATTTTGACTAGAATGGGGTACGTTAATCGATTTGCTTGGGACCAATAGGCTAGTCAAGTAGTGAGCCAATTTTAAATCGTTTGAATCCTGATGAATGTGGGCGTGTTAGTGGAATACCTGTATAATGAGAGAGAGAAGGATTAGTAATTTCTATTTAATACCACTACCTTATTTGCTTATCCTTGACGGATACGTGTATTTCGTCTAAAATGTGCAGACTTCTTCAGTGTCTTGTACTAATACTCGACTGTCGAGTATTAGTACAAGACACTGAAGAAGTCTGCACATTGTAGACGAAATACGCGTATCCGTCAAGGATAAGCAAATAAGGTAGTGGTATTAAATGGAAATTACTAATCCTTCTCTCTGTCATTATTTAAATCGTTAGTTTCCACCTGTTGGTAAAATGGTATAAAATTCCAAATTAAAGAAAATTTGCGAAAATCGTTCTTAAAAACTCTATTTTAAACCAAACCAATAGAAGCATTAACATTTTTACTAACCTAAAACTTATTTAAAATACCATGAACGAACTGTATCCCGGATGGGTAAACTATCCCACAAATGGTTTGGATGATACCCGAACACGTCGTTAAGCTCTCTTTTATGGTTATTTTTATTAGGGTCTTATGTTCTTAAATCGCTTCAAAACCATTTAAAAATTTCCAATATCATATATATGATAATCGTTTTTTTTTTCTTCTAGGAGAACGACACATCTAAATTTCAATCCTAAGAAGCTCTAAACTCTCACGCTAGAGAATAAATCTTCAAAAAATATTTTTTTCGGCTCATACATCTAAATCCATCTTCACACATCGCGGTTCATCTTTCTGCAGGAAATCTACGGAATCCCCATTAATCTTCTTTTCATCTACTCATCGCGAGCGCATCTTAAACAAAAATCCTAACTGCATTTTTAATAGAGTCAACCCTCCCCTTCGGTCTTTGGGCGTTTTTTAAAAAGTGGTTTCGGTATTTTCAGGGCTATTCATCATATAATTTATAAATAAATTTCAGCATTTCAGACCTTTTTCAAAGCCATTTTTGAGGCAAGAATCGATTCATTTTTTTTAAAATAATCTATTCACCGATTTAATCAATCATTTTGAATCGATTCATTTTTCAAAATGGCACAAAAATGCTTCATATATAACGGATCATAGAAAAGTTGGTGTAAATTAAGCCAACTTCAGTCTAGAGTTGATATTACGTTACATAAGCTAGTACGTACGCTGTAAATGTTGTGAGTGTAACGTATATCACTGCTGGTCATTAAAATATGTGTAGGAAAAATAAATGCGAAATTTTAGGTTATGTTCATTCAACTTCATTTTATTCGACTTTAATAAAAAATAAGTAATTGCACGAGAAAACTCAAAGTTAAAACATTAAATGACTCACTCATTAGAATCAAATATAAAATATGCTTGGTCAGTGAAATAGGTGTGTTTCATAAGACTATAGTATAGAAAGCTTGAACATAATCGTATAAGTTTTATTAGACTAATGACGCGTAGTAACCGCTGTGCCCTCCATTGTTAAGTAGAACCTAGTTCAATCTTCTTGACAATGACTCAACCAAGCACTGACAAGTTTCCTATGGTATAGCGTACCACTCTTTTTGAACTGTGGTCCATAGTTGATCCTTATTTGAAAATGCTTGACCAGATAACTTTCTTTTAAGCTCGTTCCATAAATTTTCGATGGGGTTGATGTCAGGAGATTGGCTGGGCCATGAAATAACCGACACTTAGTTTGCAAGAAACCATGCCTTTACATACTTAGAAGTGTGTTTCGGATCGTTGTCTTGCTGAAAATGCCATATAAGAAGCATATTCTCTTCTGCATAAGGGAGCATAACCTCCTTCATGATTTCTTTGTATTCAAATCTGGTCATGATAGAATTAAAACGGAAAATGGGACCTACTCCATACCAAAAAACAGCCCCAAACCATGATGGTCTACGTGAGAATATAGTAAATGACTATTTTGATTACATTTGACTTATGGAAGTTTTTGCTCAAGATTCTTGATTAGATCGCCGGAGTGTAACAGCAGGTAAGTACGGAAAGTACTTAATTCAGATATCCCAAAACTCATCCGAGAGGGATCCCAAGAAAGCTAATTGAGCCATGCGTTTTGCATTGAGCTGACCTTGATTCTGTGTGGTTCCACAAGTTTTGAAGAATAGCCGCTCTGACCAGGGTTCTGCATTTTCGAAACAAAGAAAAGAAAATAAGCTTTCCGCAAAATCACTTCATTTTGAGCAATATCATTTTCGTGTAAGTCATTGTATTCTTGCTATCGAGTCACGATGAACACTCCTCCTGTCAATCATGGCATGACTATCGGTTGTTTCGTTCGTCAAGTGCATCAGTTCATTTCATTTGAAGCAAAGACTTGTTTCAATTGACGCAATGAATGACTCGAAAACTTCTTCCTTCGTTTTTTCCACTTTCACTTCAATTCAGGGCTCATTCAACTTTCACGCGTCGCGTCAACAGGCATCAAAATATAGTATACAGATAGTCAATATCGGTTGCCGATAGGGATGGCATCCGGATTATATTTGGTAATAAGTGTTATTTTATATTAAACGAAAATTAAATTAACGAGGCCATTCTGGAGTGGAGTCTAAGATGGCGGTCATCGGACTCGGGAAAAGCCACAAATACCCTACCATATGGGTATTTTCGGAGCGGGGACGACGCGTAGATGCCGAAAATCGACATTGGATGTCAATTGGGAATCCAAGATGGCGGCCATCGGTTTCGAAAAAGTGTCAAATACCCTAAGATTTGGGTATTTTCGGAACGGGAATAACGCGTAGATGCCGAATTTCGATATCCAACGCCATTTTGAAATCCAATATGGCAGCCATCGAGTTTCATCAAAAGTGTCAAATACCCTACAATATGGGTATTTTTGGAACGGGGACAGAAGCTGAAAATCAACACTCGACGCCATTTTGAAATCCAATTTAGTGGCCATTGGGTTTCAGAAGTGTCAAATACCCTACAGAATGGGGAAAACGCGTAGATGCCGAAAATCGATACTTGACGTTTTACGAATAATGTCAAATAGCGTATGATCTGGGTATTTTCGAAACGGGAACGACGCGTGGATGCCGAAAATCGATATCCGACGCCATTTGTATGGTATTTAACACTTCTGCAGAAATCGGAAGCCACCATTTTGAATTTCAAGATGGCGTCAGACATCGATTTCCGGCCTCTAGATGTCACCTCAATTCAAAAAATACTCACATTGATCGGTTTTTGACAGTATTTTACTCTTTTTATGAAAAAGATTTTAAAATGCCGTCAAACATCGGTTTCTGGCCACTAGACGTTACTGGGATTTCGAAAATATTCACATTGATGAGTACTTGATAGTATTTCCCACATGTTCTGAAACCAGAAATCGTCATTTGGGATTGCAAGATGGTGTCTGACATCGATTTCCAACCTCTACGTGTATCCCCATTCTGAAAATACTTAAATTTTAGGGTATTTGATACTTTTTCTCAAATCGGAAGCGGTCGTTTCGGATTTCAAAATGGCGATATCGATTTCCGGCTTCTACACGTTAACCTGATTCTAAAAAAAAAACATATGTGTGGTATTTGATATAATTTCTCACTTTTCTTAAACCAGAAGCCACCGTCATGGATTTCAAAATGGCGTCGGATACCGATTTTTATTCTCTAGACATCATCTCGATTCCATAAATTACCATATTGATGGGTATTTAACAGTACTTCCCACTTTTTCTTATACTGGAAGCCACCATCTTGAATTTAAAAATGGCGTCGCATATCTTTTTTCCAATCGCTAGCCACCACGATTGCAAAAATACCCTTATTGATGGGAATTTTTCAATGCTCGGTTGACACTGAAGAAGTCAGCATAATGTAGAAGAAATACGCGTATCTGTCAAGGATAAGCAAATAAGGTAATGGAATTAACTGAAAATTAATATTTTGCACTTTTTATCAAATCGGAAGCTGCCATCTTAGATTGAAAAATCCGTCGAATATCGATTTTCATTTTGTATTCATCATACCGATTCCAAAAACACCCATATGGATGGGTCGGCATAAGTATTTCCCACTTTTATTAAAAAAAAAAAAAAAAACGATTTCCGGTCTCTAGACGGCAATCTGCTTCCAAAAACTAAATTGATAAAAGATTGACAGTATTTCCCCCTTTTATTAAAAAATTAAAAGACTTTCGGCTTCTAGACGTCAATCTGCTTCTGGGCATTTGACAGTATTTCCTACTTTTTCTGAAATCGGAAGCCGCAATCTTGGATTTCAAAATGTCGTTGGATATCGATTTTCGGCCTCTAGAGGTCACCCCAATTTAAAAAGAAAATACCCATATTGATGGGTATTTTACAGTATTTCCAGCTTTTTAGAAATGGGAAGCCGCCATTTTGTATGGCGTCTGATATTGATTTTATTCTCTAGACGTCATCCCGTTTCCAAAAATACCCATATTGATGGGTGTTTGATAGTTCTTCACCGAATATTTGGCCGCCTTAGTATTCGGCCGAATATCAAGCGTTGAACTAAAAAAAATCACTCAATCGTTTTGTTGACCACTCATTTGTTAGAAAATGGTCGAATATTAGCGAAACTTTGCATGTAAACACCGAATACCAGGCCTGTTCGGTGCAGCTCTAGTATTTGACAGTATTTTCCACATTTTCCTCCGCAATATTGGGCTTCAAAATGGCATCGGATATCGATTTTCGCCTTCTAGACGTCATCCCGATTAAAAAACACACACATTGATGGTAGAACAAACCACCCGTCAATGATAAATTTAACATGCACGTGCACATGCTTGCGTCAACAATCAACAAAAGTCTGAAAATCTGCGCGAATGTGGATCGAACAGTTTCGCTTCAATACGAAAGTAAGTTCATTTGACAATGAAATACGAAATGAACACGAGCCAAAACAAACAGCATGAATACTGATCGAAAGTGGTTCTGCTGATGTTGAAGGGGATCTGCTCGAAGAGATGACGGAATGACTTTCAATTGAAAATGATGGTTGACAGCTTCGTCGTCGCTTGACGATTTTCGATTGAAGGTGACTTTGTTGGGCCCTGGCTCTGACGGAACACTTGTTACCATCCTTGATAAATAGTCTCGAGCATGGGGATATACACTATGCTGTTTCTTCCATGCTCGAAAAGGATCGACAGAACGTGGTAAAACAGGCTGATGCAAGAAATGTTGTAACTCTGCCGATATGCCCCCATGGCGATCCAGTTCTGACATAGCAGAGGACCGAGGAACCTGAAATGTGTCATAATAAGTGAATGTTTGTACATATGTAGATTAAGAACTTTCTCTACCATTTCGTCATGAATATCCCACAGGCCTCCGGTTGTTTTTGGTGGGGGGACAGATGTGTGCAAGCATCGTATACTCTTTCGGTACTATAGATCTGCTCAGACACAATTTCAACTACCCGAGCGTGAGCTGAAGAGTACAGGCACAGGCCAATATTAAGGCTCTGAACCATTTGGCGATTTTTTTTAACTCTTGGTTAAAATTTGACAGATGGAAAGTTATCGATTAACCCTGCTATCCGAGCATGGTTATTTCTGACAGACAAGAAGTTAAATTTTGACGACCGTGGCTCGAAAACCGGTCGATCGACAGCACGGGGATTTTCGAACATAAGAAATAACTTTCGAAATGTCATTTTTAACCACGAGTTAAATTTAACTCGGCAAATGGTTCACAGCCTAAATTGCAAATGCAAATGTGAAAAAAAAAATCGAATGAAAAGGATCGATCCAGATCAATTAAAAAAATCGAGCAATCGAACCAAAATAATCGATCTTTTGTGATTTGATCCAAGATCGCCCATTGCTAGTTCAATTTCGTGTTTTAATGTCATTTTAGGCTGTGAACCATTTGCCGAGTTAAAATTAACTCGTGGTTAAAAGTGACATTTCGAAAGTTATTTTCTATGTTCGAAAATCCCCGTGTTGTCGATCGACCGGTTTTTGACCCACCGTTGTCAAAATTTAACTTCTTGTCTGTCAGAAATAACCACGCTCGGATAGCAGGGTTAATCAATAACTTTCCATCTGTCAAATTTTAACCAAAAGTTAAAATAATCCACCAAATGGTTCAGAGCCTTAGGCTGTGAACCATTTGCCGAGTTAAAATTAACTCGTGGTTAAGGCTCTGAACCATTTGGTGGATTATTTTAACTTTTGGTTAAAATTTGACAGATGAAAAGTTATCGATTAACCCTGCTATCCGAGCATGGTTATTTCTGACAGACAAGAAGTTAAATTTTGACAACCGTGGCTCGAAAACCGGTCGATCGACAGCACGGGGATTTTCGAACATAGAAAATAACTTTCGAAATGTCACTTTTAACCACGAGTTAAATTTAACTCGGCAAATGGTTCACAGCCTAAAAGTGACATTTCGAAAGTTATTTTCTATGTTCGAAAATCCCCGTGTTGTCGATCGACCGGTTTTTGACCCACCGTTGTCAAAATTTAACTTCTTGTCTGTCAGAAATAACCACGCTCGGATAGCAGGGTTAATCAATAACTTTCCATCTGTCAAATTTTAACCAAAAGTTAAAATAATCCACCAAATGGTTCAGAGCCTTAGAATGTTTAAGGACATTTTGGCTTAACAATAGCCCACGGGCATTTTGGCCTAGCAACAGCGAACCTGAAATGGTGTCTGGATTCTGTCAATGATATCATTTTAGCTCAATTATATTCATCATTATCAATTTTAGCCAAAAAAAAAATGAGAAATAAACAAAGTGCCTACAACATGACCATCGAACATATATACAGCCATTTTAAAAAACCATGTTAAGAAAAGTTGGCCAATACTGCCTAACAACATCTATATTCAATATTGATGGGTCGCAATCTTATAGACTTTCTCAAAGTAGGTCGCAAACGAATGAAGTCGAAGAACCACTGTTGTAAACCATGTATCTAGGTTTTGATCCCGCAATACGTTCAAATGTCCTTTCCAACATCGATTTCAAGATCAACATGCATCATATCCTGTAATCCACTAGTTTTAACAGGTTGTTGTTCTCGAGAAATATGTGTACAAACTGAGAGTTGGTATGTGGCTATAATGCGCTTATGGCGCATTGTATGAACGGAACAACAACTTCCTCTCAGGTGAGGTACGAATCGTTTGTTTAGGTGTTTGTTATTGCCTATGTAAAACCATCGTGGTACCATGCTGGTCCATGCGTCGTCCATAACCATGTTTACAGGAAGACTGAACCCTAACCATGTTTACATGAGACTGAACAAACAGTGTGGGATAAGTCCTACATATACAGGAAACGAACACGGACTGCGACCAAACCAAAGCAATCGTTCGACGAAATTCAATTTATTTTAAGTGGTGAGTGGCGTGCCACGTGCGTACTGCTTAAGAGTTAAGATTTTCAACTGGTACCCGGCACCGGCTCAGTTAGAATGTACATGTTAACTGGTTTTCCTGCAATATTTCAGCACATCACCATCCGGCAAGTTTGCAAGCAGCTGTAGCGTTAGGGTAGTGTAGGAGGATGAAAAGAATATGTATCGCCCTCATACTTACACAAAACCAACACCGTGATATGTACTACTAAACCTTCGGCTGATGGCTGCCTCGGGTAGTATGCGCTGCGCCAGATCGTAGAAGCACGTTGTAGAAGCACGTGAAACGAACGAGTAGGTACATATCTCCATTTCCCGCTCATCGGTCGGAGCGTTAGTCAGTAACTATACACCAAGATCCCTCAAGACTCAGGTCATGCGTATTGCACAATTTGTGGGTGGAAGCAGTGCGGTAAGCCAATTTAAAGGGACAAAACTCGACTAGTGTTATTGGTGTTATATTGGAATCCATTACAAATGGGACCCAAAGCACCATTTAAAGAGACAAAACGGTCAAAATCACCGCTTGACTGGATTTCCCAATATGAATAACCATTAAGCTGGAGGTGCCTTGCTATACACTACATTATGTACCTACCCGCCCGGGTTGGGTTCGGCTTGTCGCTACATGGGTTGTTTATGCCGGCTCCGTTGGCATAGCGCGTTGGCGGGTGTTTTCTGATGGGTCTGACGGATTTTGCTTACGTTGTTGTGGTAACATCATCGTTTGGATCTGTGCGCTGCTGGATGCTGGAAAGGGTTTTAAGTTGTCAGGTGGAGACTTGATTACGGAATCCTCTAGATTTACTACAGAGGTGCTTTACATTGGAAGTCTTTCGGACATGTCATTTGAATTTAGTGGACTTATAATTTAGCTTACATTATTTAGACTAGGTTCTCTGGATCCATTCCCAGGACATGGGCGAAGAAGTCATGGGATGGCAAATGCAATGAAAATGTTTGAAAGTTTATGTACCTTACTTGAAAAATTAACTATGTAAGAGATCCCGAATGGTTTCAAAGTCTCAGAACTGTTGACTTTTTCTGAGTTAAAAAATCATGAAAATTATTCGAACGCTATTGATATAAATCCTTTTAGAAATCTTGAGCTCGATAAATAAACTGACATCCAGGTTAAGAAATATGTTCAAGGCTAAGTTCTACGCTCTTGCCCTTGGATGAGCTAGGAGAATTTTAATGATAATTTCTATGTGAAATCCAAAGGATGGAAATTGCAGAGGAATGAGCAATTTTGAACCCAAATTATATCGTGATAAAGGTAAACCTATTTTATCCACAGTCCTAGAGTATATCACAGTAGATCATCAAACTAGGTCGCAGTGGTTAAGTTCTCCAACTATTAATGTGAGTAGGTTCTCTGACATGTCCTAGAAGTCTTAAGGAATTATCATTAAAATTTACTGGACCTGTGCCCAAAACACCACTCGGCCATGATTGCTTGTCCTGAAATTAATTCGAACTAGACTATTGAGTCTTAGTCGCACAAATTTCTGCCTTGTCACTACTGATCAAGATTAAGCAATCAAAAGCTAGTATGAAGTGTAGAAGTAGTAACTTGAAACGAATAATTCCATCATTTTCACCAAACACGCTAGAAACGTTCGGGAACCCTACCCACCGACCGAACCTTCAACCGAACGAAAGTACATAAGCTCAACGAGGACAGGGTCGGAAAACAACAGTGGAAAGCGGAAAGCTGTTGGGTGGGTGTGGGTCGGTATAAATGTTCACAGGGAGAAGAAGCGAAACGACGACGACGCCGACGACGACAACAACCACAACAACAACCACCAACAAACTTCCACTGCTGGGCTGGTTGTTCTAATCGCTCCGGTTCAACATTCTACGTTTGGAAGTGAACGCCATCGGAAGTGTTTTCTCGAGTTCGAGAGTTTCTCTACTCATCGGTAGTTGCTAGTTGGTACCTTGATGTACCATACACTTAGAGTATAGTCCTGTTGCAACTCTCAGAGCCTTGTGTCGTGAATTTATGTTCACAGGTGTCAAGTTTGCTAATCTAATTAGCCACTTTGGCTGAAGTAGTTTCACGTGCTGTGACAGGATGAATCAGTGAATAAATTGGCGAGATATCTAAAGTTTCTGAAAAGTTATATTTAAAGTTGAAACCTAATTAAGTGCACATTGTTGCGTAAAGGTTGGCAAAGTGTATTGTGAACAGATACATTCGCTTAGAAAATAAGCAACCCGTTGGTGATAATCAAAGAGCAGTGTATTGCTTGCAAGTGTGTATAGATGTAATATTTGTGTGACTGAATGTGAGTCACCAAGTCATGCAATAAGTGGCTTTACGAACAAATTGCATACATCTGAGCAGGAATAGTGTCCCTGTGTTCAGCAGATAAGTGCGGTGTAGATCACGTTTTGCACGTTTGCTACGCAAGTCGTGTAAGCTTTGCAGAAAAGGAGATCTAGCCTGTTACGTACAACATCCTAGCACGGGAGGCTTGCCTGTGTCCACAGGTAAGATTTATAGCACGGAACACTCAAATTACTACTAACTATTCATGTCTTCAAAGAATAATTCTTCATGTACCTTCGTAATGGACAAAGTTGAAATAAAATATCACGTAAAATCCACAGATAAACAGGCAAAGCATTTCGCATGCTGCTCATCGTTCACTCATTTTACAGTTGGTAGTGTAGCTACCGACGGCACTCATAGCCAGCTGCTATGGAGTTTGACGTTTGAACGCTACTACCGCCATATGTTACGTGCTCTGTCCTCCTGAAGTGTGGATTACAGGTGGCGAAAATTGTATTGAATTTCATTCACGTTGTGCAAAAGTAATTATAATATGAGCAAATCCTGATGAATTTGGGCGCCTTTATACCTGTAAGAAAAACAGAAGGATTAGTGATTTCATTAGTAAATTCCACTACCTTATTTGCTTATCCTTGACAGATACTCGTATTTCTACAATGTGCAGACATCTTCAGAATGAGCAATTTTATGAAACACCACTTAGTTTGATTCAGTTAGCATCTGGAAGTTAGAACAGAGATCTTTTGTTTTATTGGTTTGACGTAAGAAACATTTTGAGTTGTCAAAATGAAGCTTTCTTATTGCACTTTCATAACAAAAATATCGAAACATTGTTCCGACTGGTTTCTGATAAAATCACGAACTATCTGTGCAATGCCTGCCGTGATCTGTTGCACACACTGCTGGTCAATCCTACACACCAAATCTAAATCGCTGAAAATCTGATTGATTGTCGATTTTAGACTTGACTCAGCAAACTTTCCAGCAAAATAATGCTGCTGATACTTCCAGCAATTTGAACTTGTGTCAAAATGACATCATTTTACTGAATCTTCAGTATTTTTTTTTTATTTCTGCTGAAGTTGCAGCATAAGAATAAATGACAGCTTCTAACTGATTTTTCAGCAATGGTGTAAATTAGAGAGGGTCTAGTATAAAAAAGAGCGGACTGGTTGGTTTTAAGCCAAATGAACTGTCAAAGCCAGAGCCAACCGAGCAGTGCCTATCTTGATTTCATAGGCAATGTTGCAAGAAACCGCTTGGTTGCCTAGGCAGTTTATTTTTAATCCACTCCTCTCTAATGTAAATGCATGAATCAATAGGAAATTTATTTCATTTAATTATTACTGATACTTCAACAAGCTCCAGCTTTATTGCTAGTTGAGCAATTTTCAGCAATTTCGTATTCCTTATTTCTCACACGTTTCAAAGTACAATAAAGCACATAATTATTTTATGGGTAATATTCTATTATTATTTGACTCTTTAAAAAAAAACTGGAGGTTGCAATTTTTTGCCGTCTACGTTCTGCAAACGAAAAAAAAAAATATATAATTTATGTCTAAAACAATATTTCTGGATTCATTTTTACACGAAGCAATATCTTTGTCAGCGTTTGGAAATACTATAAAACTCAAATCTTATGCCTAAGTTTCTTCGCCCGTGAGTTTTGCCTTGAAAATTAAACCGCGTAAAAATTTCCGATTAATTTTCTGGTTAAACAATTAGTTGCTTTATATTTTTGCTTTATTCATTGCTATTCCTGTTGTTTTTGCATCAGTAGATATAAAACTAACACAACATAAAGTTTGAACACGAACAAATCCTGACACAATTAAAACGACACAAATCCTGACACAATTTTTTTTTCCAAATTTCAATGAATGTATAGAATCACAGTAGGCATTGGTTGTCAGGATAAGTTTATTTTTCTTTATATCATGGCTTCACCAGTGCACTATGGTCCGAATCGACAATTTAGCAGGAAAAAATGGTTTTATCCGTCGTTGTTCATTTTAGATACTAAGTGAGGTTAAAGAAGTTGTTTGTTATCATACCATGCTTCTTTTGAGCAAAAATCCGGTTAGAGTGGTCCTCGTTTAAATCCAAATTCAAGTTCTAACTTTTTTGTTTCAGGTTATAGGTAGTTACATTGCTGTGCAAAGTTGTAGAAAATATTATTTCAGACAACTTTGCTGAACACACCATTTATCTATCTCTTAAGTTGACTGTTTTAGAGCATTTATTAAGTATTTAGTTAGGGTGTCCCTAAAAAAGCAGTTTTTTTATTCTATCTTTTTTGAACCATTTTCTTTTAAAAAATGATCTTGATAAAACTTGTAGAACAAATATTGGCGCACGTTTTTGCTCAACAAAGCATGTCGATAAGTCTTAACGTTAAAAAATTATAGACTTTTTTGCTCAAAAAACCAAGTGGTGTTAAAATGCTTATATCACATGGAGTTGGATCACAAAAAAAAACATAATTAATTCTATCTCTTTTACTTTACATTCTACAAAAAAGTTGTGCAAAGAAGACTTTAAGATCTAGTCAAAACCTACAATTTTAATCAAGACAGTATGTTGTTATGTTTAGACATTTTTGTGATACAGGTAATTTTCAAGTTTTTTCAGGGAATTTTTAAAATTGATTTATTCAAATTTAAAGAAAGTTGTCCTCGCAGTTTTTTCCTCAAATATTTCTTTAAGTATGGCGTTTCAGATGATACCACAAGAAAAATTTTAGCGATCTAACTCCATGTGAAATAAGCATTTTAAAACCACTTGGTTTTTTGAGCAAAATAGTCTATAATGTTTTAACGTTAAGACTTATCAACATGCTTTGTTCAGCAAAAACGTGCGCCAATATTTGTTCTACAAGTTTTATCAAGATCATTTTCTAAAAGAAAATGGTTCAAAAAAGATAGAATAAAAAAACTGCTTTTTTAGGGACACCATAACTAAATACTTAATAAATGCTCTAAAACAGTCAACTTAAGAGACAGATAAATAGTGTGTTCAGCAAAGTTGTCTAAAATAATATTTTCTACAACTTTGCACAGCAATGTAACTACCTATACACCCCTATTCTGTATTTCGTTTCGAACGAAATTCTCATACAAAAAAATATTTTTTTGTATGAGAATTTCGTTCGAAACGAAATACAGAATAGGGGTGATAATCTGAAACAAAAAAGTTAGAACTTGAATTTGGATTTAAATGAGGACCACCCTAACCGGATTTTTGCTCAAAAGAAGCATGGTATGATAACAAACAACTTCTTTAACGACACTTAGCATCTAAAATGAACAACAACGGAGAAAACATTTTTTCCTGCTAAATTGTCGATTCGGACCATAGTGAAGTGCAATCACGTCGCGATTCGATACTCGCTCGAAACGAAAATCCCAGTCTATCCGCTCCAACCAAATTTCTGGCCAGGAGTTTTATACTTCGGTTGACCGGAAGAATGTAAAATCAAAAAGAAGTCGAAATTCCCCAAAAAGTTCTTTGTTTGGCAAGTAATCTGCAGTTGTGGGCTGAAAAGCGAAACTTTCGTTACTTCTGGGACCATGAACCAGCAAATTTACCTGGAGGAGTGCCTACGAAAGAGACTACTGCTTTTTCTGGAGCAGCATGAGGTGATTGCCTATTCTGGCCGGACTTGACAAGCTGCCACTACTCAAATTCCACCAAACAGTGATACAGTGAAAATGGCGTCACAGTGGTTCCCAAGGAAATGAATCCAACCAATACTCCGGAACTAAGGTCAATCGAGCAATACTGGTCAATTGTGAAGCACCTACTGCAGAAAAGGGGTGGAACTGCAATTGACCTGACGGATTTCAAGCGGAAATGGAATTTGGCAGCCATTTGGGGAACAGGGCTCGTGCAAAGATGATGGGTCGTGTTTGAAGAAAAGTTCGAGCAATAACCTATGGTAAGAAGGAAGACTGAAACAATGGTCTTACAATAAGCATAATCTACCTACTAATGTATAGCTGTTACATTGAACCGATGGGAGCGACTCTATCTAAGATGCAGGAAAATTTTCCTTTGCTGTTGTGAGATGCGCGCACATTTATTAGATAGATTTCGTAGATTGATTCGCTATCGTGAGATTTTTTGACGATCTTAAATTGAGATTTAGATGTGTCGCATCGCACGCATTCAACTATGAAAAATAAAACTAATTTTATAACCCCAACAAGATTTTCGTGTCCGGATTTGTTTGTTCTCAACATAAGCATGCTATCAATTGACGTATGAGCGTTTTTAATAGGTTTTAAACTAAAATTACACACTTAGGAATGCCTAATTTTACACGTGACGGAATCCATCTTTGACATAAAGGATGAGACGTAAACAAACATGTCATATTAAGTGTTCCGAGACTGAAAAGTTCGTTACTCGACGAAAATGACGTTTGATTGAGCTGAATTTCGCGTCTATTATGACTCAATTTTATGTCAAAATTGATGATAATCTTAAGTGTGAGATTTGTTTGTCACATTTGTCACATACGCGAGCTTATTCTCTCTGGGAGACTCAGTGAATGAGGTTTGAGAATAATTTTATGAACACTGATCTTTATATAATTTTTAAAAATAATTGGAAAATGTTTTGACTTCCCTTGCCACATAATTATATTAATGCAAAAATGGTACAGGCATCAAAAGCTCTCAATTAATAAATGAGCAAGTGCATCTAGAACACTAAGTTGAGAGCACATATTAAGCTAATATATGCGAAAAGCAATAAGCTTGAAATGCAATGAAGAAGTAACAAACTAGAATAATAATAATAGGATTGTGAATTAAAACCATTAAAGTATCTCTAATACACATGTCAAACCGAAGTCGGATCAATATCAAGACAATTTTTTTAGCGGATTTACCCAGTTTCTCAATTGAAGATAACCTATGCTTTGGGACCATGCACTTATTACGTAAGATTTTAAAATAAATTGTCTCATAGATTCTCAGAAATACCATACAAAATCTTGATGAATAACATGAACAATACAGAACATGTTAATGTTTGATGAAAAATCTTTCTAATGAGGAGCTAGGATATACCACTAGAAAATCTTGCGCAATAAATGCATGGGCCATTTTGTCAAGTATCGAAGTAGAACAAAATTACAGGAATCCCCCGAAGAGCGTGGAAGGTAATAAAAGTTCTATCCTCCACTTTTATTCAGCTCTTTTTTTAGTAAACACTCCGAACTCGATGCCTCCGGTAAAATGTTTAATGAAAAATTGGCAATGTTTGAAAAATCATTATTCAGCAATTTATCGTTAGATTTTAAAATTTATTGGAATCGAATAAATCTTTAAAGTCTGCAGTTTTAAATGGCGTAAATAAATTTGAAATTCGTCAATAGATGGCTGAGCTCAGATTTTTTAAACATTGCAAGTTTGCTGTTACATATTTTACTGCAAGCATCGTGTTCAGAGTGTTAATCAATCTTATTTTTGTGGGTGACTAGTTTAGGGTTGCCACTTATCACATACATGCATGATAGAAAACAGTCGAATGGATGGGTAGATCTTATTATCTTTCGCGCTCTTCGGAGGATTTATGAATCCATTTGAATGAGGTCACTTTGCAGAATTCGAGCGCTGACTTCCAAGGATGCCAGAAGGTTTTAGAAAAAAAGTCTTCATTAAAATCGCATTAAATCATTATTTTTCGCAATCAAGATCGCACAAATTTTCAGGATTAAGATAATATCACAAGCTTTTGAATTGTAAGATCATAGCAAATTATCCTAGGCTCGGAATTTAATTTTATATGATTATCTTAGATCTCAAAAGCTTTTCATAATCACTGGAATTTCAAATGGTGCTGGTTTCAGGATCAAAGATTTTTTTTTCAAAGCGTTTGAAACTATTTTTGAAATTTTGAACTTAAATTAATGAAGATCACGAAAGTATTTCCGGGTAGATGCATCTTCTGGACTGTGGAACTTAAACAAAAAACAAACGATACTGGACCTTGAAAAACAAAAATAATAATACAAGTTTAGAGCAATTTTAAGACTCTCTTCATGTTAGATTTTGAAAATTGTCCATTATCTCAGATCTAAAAAAACAAACATTAAAATTAATGGAAACTTTTCGAGGATCTTGGATTTGTAGAAAGAACCCACATTTATGGCTATATCAAAAGAATGTATGTGACAATTTCTGAAAAAGATTGTGGACGCAAATTAAGCTATTCATCTAAATTCTGAGGAGTATTCAAAGGAAGTTATGCGGAGAATTTTAAGTCCAATGAATTGAAAGAAGTAAGGTAGATCTGAGTAGGATTCCAGGATAAAAATTAAATTTTTACGATAACTTTAAGGGGAGTTCCACACCAATGCTGCGAGATTGATTTCAAATTTGAAGATAATTGTTAACTAAGTTCCAAGAGTTAATTAGAGAGAATTACTAGAGTGGTATGGCAAAAATAATATGGAAATATGAGAGAATTTTCAACATGGACTATGAGAAAATACTTCGATGATTCTAGGGGGTTTCAAGATACTTCAAGTATATTCACATTTTCAAGATCTTAAACACAGGTAAAAAATTCAGATTTGCAAAAGTATTTAAGATGATTTTAATATATCAGCTCTTAAATACTCAAGACCTCCAATATTCTTAATATCGGACTTTAAAACATCTATTACATAACATAAATGCGGGCCTCCCTTAGCTCAGTCGGTAAAGGCGCAGCTACAAAGCAAGACCATGCTGGAGGTGACTGGGTTCGATTCCCGGTCCGGTTTAGGAATTTATCGGGTTGGAAAATTTCTCGACTCCCTGGGCATAGAGTATGATTGTACTTGCCACACAATTATACCAATGCAAAAATGGTAGCAGGCATCGAAAGCTGTTAATTAATAACTGTGGAAGTGCATCTAGAACACTAAGTTGAGAGCCCGCAATAAGCTAATATGCCATAAGCAATAAACTTGAAATGCGAAGAAGAAGAAGAAGAAGAAGAAGAAGAAGAAGAAGAAGAAGAACATAACGTAATTCGGAATGAGACAAAAGATTTTGGAACTTTTAAAAATTTCAAATTTGTTGAGACTTTTGCCTGAGCTAACAACAGACTATGAAATGATGTTTAAAGTACATCTGTCTTGAAAACAAATAAATAATAAGTGCACAAGCGTACCGTTACGGAAGCGACAGCCACGAATCCCCAATAGCGCTTCGTGGGGAAAACGACAAGCGGAAACAGTTTCTGCATTAACTTTGAAATTGAATGGACAACTTTTTCCGTTCGATATAATCAACACACATGAAAGTTGTGTACATATGACTGAATAAGAGTCTAGCTTATTCTCAAAGTTTTTCAAAGATGAAAACTCTTAAAAGGTTAAAGATACCGTAAAACTGTTTGATATTCATATTATCGACTCGATACTTCGAACTCCAACATACGTGTTTTTACAACGTGCTCCATAGGATCACGTTGCTCCGTGCTACTGGCTTATAACTAAACTAACTTTATTTTGCCATCAAAACATCCTGTCTCCTGTCATTCACGGTTTTATGATTTTGCTAGTCAAACGGCCAATCAAATCGAGCATTCATATATGCTACCTACTTAGGTATATGTATTCCACTAAATTGGACGTGACTGAGAAAAGTTTTGCCTCTTTTGGGCATCGGTTTCTGTGAAGTTGGTTAAAAACCCCGATAAAAATAACGCCAGGGATTTTATGCCACACACTTGTTTACTAATGAGACAATATTTCATTCGACGAAACCGGAGTGTAGGGAGTTGATACGTTTGACAGAGTTCCTAATTTCCGAGCAAATGTTAAGCAAGGTTAATACACTCCTCGATCTAGTTTTTATCCTTCCCACGCGATTTAAATCTAAATTTCTACGTTGCCAACAAACAATTTGTGCTGATTAAAACATGAATAAACTATTTTTAGCATCAATAAGTTCTTATTATGCTTTCAATGTTTGTTGGATTAGGCCATTCGTCTTAATATAGAACTCGTCGAATGACAAAGCAATACTTTGAAGGTGAAAATTAAGAATCCAAAATGGAGAATCGTGAACTTTTTCATGCGTTTGGCATATGAACGGTACTTTAGCCGGAAAACCTTCACATGAGGCTTTTAGGTAAACGAAACAATAGGCATATCTACCACAAAGTTTCCTTTTGATGTGCAAACGCACATGCCACTCCGCAAATGCGAATCGACTAATCAAACGCTTCGAAAAACGTGACATGGCGTCTCTCTTTTGACAGCACTCTCACCTACACCGAGGTGTCAGGAACAAAAGCCATAATGGTGAAAGTTTTTCAATTTAACTAGAAACTGCTCCTTTGGCTGACATTTTCTATTACAGTCTGAGCACGTTTTTTTTTCTACTCCAGCAACAAAAATAAATTCTAAAAGAAGGATGCTGGAAATAGTGCAAGTCTTACAAGTGCTACTTCTTAGAAGAGACTTTGCTTAGCAGATTTACTATCATAACAGTTCTTTGGGCTGAATCGCACTTTGTAACGAGTTAAAAGTTCAGAAAAACCGAATGTTTAGGATGAGGAAGGAGCGAATTAAAAACACACCGCAAATGAATTTGACTCATATTTGAGTACCGTTCACTCAAATTCTGAAAAGCGTAGGTAGAATGAGTAAACTTTTACTCAAATATGAGGAAATGTCACTCATATTTGAGTGATATTTCCTCATATTTGAGAGAGAAAAAAAAACTCGTTCTGCGTGATCTACTTTTTTGCGAATTTGCGTGAACGGTACCTGTGGAAGGGGCATATCATCGTTGATCGATTCTCTTCATCGACTTTCTCTTTGGTTTACCACGGCAACATAAACGAATTTCTCTCTAAGCTCGCAATACAGTTCGACAGAAGATGATGTTAGCTTGCGCCTGAAGTAACACATTGAATAGGAAATTAATTTGCAGTCAGGTTATTCGCGACAGAGAAAATCGATGAATAGAATCGATCAACAATGATAGGCCCTTTTCTCGTGTTTCGCGGGATTTACTCATATTTGAGTCAAAATTTACTCATTCTATGAGGAATTGACAGGTTTTATGAGTCAAACACACACTTTACACCCTCTTCTTGTTACTTGCAAGTACAACATCCAATTCTGGCTACGGGCTTAGCCCAACGAGCGAAAGTTGACTGTAATAGCAAAATTACAAACGGAAACTAAATTTTCTTTAGGGCAAATGACGGTTACGGCACCCATTACTGTTTTCGGCAAACACAATTCAAACGGTGATTTCATTGTATTTTCTCACCAAAGTTCTTCGCATTATGTATTCAAACGATTCCTTAGTCTTTCATAGTCAATCTTATGAGATTGTTACGACTTTTGTCAGGTTTTTCTTGAAATTAAACATGGGCAATACCAAATGAGGTTGCCGACAACAGTCTTACTCTCCTGAGAATTTTGTAGCGTTTTAAAGATGTTTTCAAACAGTTTGAACAATTTTGTCGAATGAAATCAATAGAGTAGCAAGCAGCAAATAAAAATGTAAACAATCAAGCACGTCAAATGTGTGCTGAGAAAATGCTAGAATACGTAATGTATTGCCATTTCAGGTAAAATAATGCAATGCAACTGACAGCCACAGCAGCTGATTTTTCTGAATTGGCAATAATTGATATTCTCTTCTTGGAAAAGATGGGTTGATTACAAAACGAACACCTTATTGTAAAATGATTACCAACCATAAAAAAATAATGGGTGGGCATTGGACTGTCAAGGCATGCTTGCTTATTACTAAAGGTTATTCGTAGGATGGCCACGGAATGTTGCGGTTTTCCTCCTTCAAATCACATTGCTTTTTTCTCAGGCACCTATCCCGCCAATCAGTTTTGCGTAGGATAGACGCCTTTTTACGTGTTGGAAAACAACCGTCACGTTTTCAAAACGGATGACTGGAAGGGATTGGTTTAGAAATATGTGTGTGCGTACCTTCTGATGCTGATGGAAATCTGAATAGTAATTAAGTTAGAGGCTTTTTCTACAGCAAAGGGATGCTTTTATCGACTTAATTCAATTGATTTTTAGTTTTTCAATCCATTGAGGATTCTCTTGGAACCACGGGACATCAGAGGATAATTCAACGATTGTGAAACACAAACTTGATTCTGATAGCTGTGGGAGCATAGACAATTTGTTTACTCACTGAGCTTTGTTTTAAAATTCAAATTTCCCGCTCGATTCAGCCAGAGGGACGAGTGGGTCTCGTGGATTAACGAGAAATCCACGTGATGGAATGCGAAACGCTCATGGGCGCGGTGGGCGTAGTCAATTGGATATCTGTGTTCGATAGTGGGGTGGATTTATTATGCTGAAGAAGGACGCTGGGCATGAGGAGTTTCATAGTGTGTACTTTGTGTTATAAATTACAAACCTGGTTTCAAATATCTTCCTCACTGATGTTCTGTCAATTTAATACCGATGATGAAGTTTTCCAGATTTTGTCACAGTCAGTAATTTTGAAATTTGAACATTTTCGAATTAGAATACGTCAAATTAGCTAAAGCATTGAAATTTTGAATTTTAATCCTAATGTTAAATCCGTGCGTTAGAGCTTAAGTTATATGTTGTTGCCCCGCTAAGAATGCATTCCTGTCCCATTGTTTCTATTATTCTGCTGTGAGATTAATCGAAAAAAAAAATAGGAAAAACACTCCTCCCCTAAAATTCTACGTAATTTATGTAAGATTCTTCAAACAAAATGAAGAAATTTCAAATCGTTTTTCTAGAAAATATCAGCAAAAGTTTGTAATTGTTCAAATTTATCCTAATTAAATTAAACGCACTGTAAATAAATTCTAACGATAGCATAGCATAGCATAAACCAGGTTGCACAGTGTCGTAGGTGGTACGAGCTCCAGATTTTCGTTAAGAAGGAGACCCATCTTCATCCGTTGCTGTTAGATAGTAATTTGTGATTAATTACTAACTTCTAAGAGTTAGTACGACATTGTGCAACCTGGTTTATGCTATGCCATCCTATCGTTAAAATTTATGTACAGTAAAGGATGTGTCTCCCTCCAACAGACCAGAGCTATCCTGGCAATGTCCTTGCATCTGGTGCGGAAGGGGGAGGAATGTTAGTCCGACACTTACTTAAGAGAGATGCAGAGAACTCTACGACCCCTCATAAGTGTCACGGGAAGGGTGGAATTTTGTTAGGAGGCAGGGTAAGCCATAGGATACGCCCAGCCGGCGTTGCTGGCAATCGTTGTATCAAGTATTTAATAAATAAAAGCTGTAAGTAGCTCATCTGTTGGCCGTTGTTGCTGCCCATTACCTAAACATATTAATAGAAACAGTCTTCAGATTTCAGAATTGAAAAACGCTATCAATTTGATCATGTTGCTCCTTTGCGCCTGAAAATTTGGTTGTTCCTAAACATGCAGAATTCATTCTGATCGATAATAGGTTCTCATGTGTAAAAGGTTCTTTATAGTGTGTGGAATCGTAGATTAGAATGAAGATTCGTCCATGGTTGCTTCAATGTTGTGAGAATGATTATGCTGAGGCTGTGAATATTATTAACGGTTTATTTGTATTTTACAATGATAAAGGGAAAAATCTCGGGGTGAAAAATTGCTGATATTTCTTCTTCCGCTGACACAAAACCTTAACGTCTTTTCAGATTGTCTACAGTAATAACAGATTCAACCTTTCAAATGGTAAAATAAATAAAATAAAATAAATCATTAAATGAAATCAATGAATTTGAATAAATTCTAACGATTCATGAAAATTATAGCGATAGGCTTTAAAAAAATGGATTGTATTTGAAAGCCAAATTATGAGCACATCCATGAAAACATCAACATTTTTAAGATAGGATGTCTAGTAGACTGATGCAAATTTTGACATTTTCGCTCCACAGTGCTCATACGGTTCCAAATCGGGTCCTGATTAGTCTCCCAAAATTTGAACTCATTTGCAAAGAAACTGACTTGGCACAAACCATTTGAAGTTTATATGGAAATTACTATGGGAAATCAAAACTTTTTGTTCATTGTCTTCTTACCTTTTTCCATATTGCACAGTTCAAAAATTGAAAAGCTTTACTTATTTACTTTATTACAAATATAGTCGTAGTTTAAAGGTTGTGACACTTAAGGTTTCCATGCAGATCAGCTTAGTAGATCATTTGGATTGGGTTGTGACGCAATTAGCAAACACAACACCAAATTAAAAAGTATCCCAACAACTACACCCTCACCGAACGAAAGATAACTGCATCTAATAATGTAAGTAATAATCAATGTTTGAAAAAGGAATTCTTTCGCATTGAACGGAATCCTCTCCTTCACTTCCAGAGAAAATCATTCCGGGATTGTAAGCTCTTCTTCTATTGTTACAAACTTTCGCATAGACTGTTTTTTTTTTGCCACAGGCTCTCTCGACAGAACAGAAAGAAAACTTTCCTTCCTTCACAAATAATTATTTTAAGAGAGCCTCGACGGGTAAAATTTTTTAAATAACTCAAGATTTCTTTTCATGGAAGTTGCATTTGTAGGACTTGTGCCATTTCCAGCATCTTCAGAATTTATTTTTATCTGCTTGGAGTAAAAAGTGTGCGTACTTTATGTCCAAAACAAAAGGTCTCGACGAACTGGTGCGCCATTATTCGTTCGCTCCTGGTATGCAGTGGTATAAGTCAAGTGACGCAGTGCTGTCACGTGTTTTGAAGTGAGTTTGTATGCCTAGTCGGTTCCCACGGGCTAGTGGCATGTGCTGTTGTTCGATGTGCTGTGCTGGTACACGGTCGATCAGTGCTACTCAATATTGAGTCGAGTCGACTCACTTTCGTCAAAAGTGCGTTGATACTTCGTAAATCGATAGAGATTTCACTCCGCCTATTAGTATTACTCCTCGACTGAGTAAATTTTTCATGGATTTTACTCATATTCGAGAAGTTTCCCGGAAAAGTCAACTCAGTTTTGAGTAAATCCACTTTTGACGAAATTGAGTCGACTCAACTCAATTTGGAGTCGGTCTGATCGAACGTGTAGTTTTTCATCGTCAGCTGAGCCCTAATGTGGAGCTTTCCGGAAGCTCGCGGTTGCATGTCCTATACAGCTGAGTAGAGTCTTTCATGTGGTAGAATACAAAACACGGGTTTATGAAAGGAACTTAAAATGGTGCATATACATATAAGTTCGCTGGGTCGGTGTTTCAGAAGTGAACGCCGAATAACTAAACAGAAATATTGCGTTTTATTTCAGGGGCCTACTCAGTAAAAACGCGGCATACCGTGTTGAAGCCGGTTGGATTAATTTCTGAACCGGTATAGGAATTGTGTGGGCTGAAAATGTATCATATAGGGTTAATGTCCCTAATATTGGACGCATGCATAAATTTCGAAGGAAAGCATTGTTTGACAATTTTTCACTAGCAACCAAACATATCTAGGATAAACGCTCCTATAGTTGCGGTACGTTAGAAGCGTTAGGTTCCTATAGTTGTGTATTGCGTCTCCATGCATAACCATAGGAACCTAACGCTTCTAACGTACCACAATTATAGGAGCGTTACCCCTATCTGTATTGTTCAGATGACACATTGTTCTAAGATAAATTGAAGAATAGGAAATTGTTTTAAATGGGAACAATCTTTAGATCCATAGGACAACAATAGATCCATTGCTCTTATGTATTGCAAAGATCCATATAGCTAAAGCTCAAGAAGAGTTGCATTTTCTGTTGATTTATTATGCACAATATAGCAAATAAGATCAACTTTGATTTTCGAACAGATTGTGCATGCATTAGCTAATAAAGGTATACCTCGATATAACATAACTGTCGCTTTTGACTTCTATCGCCGATTTCTCGCAAACGATCATTCAATCAAGCAAAGTACTGATTCCTTCGGACAGTTGAGACAAACCCCCATCTATTGGTAATGTTTATTTATATGAATTGAATTGTTATTTGAGAGATATCGAAGATGACGGTCAAAACTGACAGTTACGTTATATCGAGGTACAGCTGTACTAGGTTAGATTAGAAAGTTAAACATTATTTTATAAAAAATACCACTACAGTCTTCACACAACTCAACATTCTTGAAAATCCCCATGGTACAACTATGGGTGCAATATAACTACAGAGGCACCAACCGTCGTTTTACCACCTCAAATGCGTGCTAGAGCTTTCTGGACCATTCTTCATGAAATACCAAGTAGAGAGGATCTCAAAGTAATGGTCTAGTGTAAGAAAAAATATAAAAAAAAAACGATAGATTGTTTTTTTTAGAAAGCAAAGAAGTCAAAAATCATGTGTTGCCAAAATCGAGGAGGCACTGCATGTTGCTTTCACCCCTTTCTTCTAGGTACTGCCTTAAAGGAAAAAGAAAACGATAGCAAGGGATGAGCTTTTTTGTATACAATACAATACTGCAGAGCTTTTTTCCATCTGACAAGTGGTATTAAATTATTTTCCCCGTCTAGTGTACTCCAAGAATGTGTTCTTCATCCACAGGTTTACAAGAAAAGCAGATAGGGAAGCCTTCGTCTGTTGTTAAACCCGAGTTTACCAAACTCGGTGGGTAAATAAAGTCCTTGAGCGCTCATTTTTTGCAGAAGTAGGAGGCCTCATCTCAGTTGTCTTTCTGCGTAGCATTTTATCAAAAGTAAACGCTCGAGGATTTTGTTTGCTCCCCTGAGAATAATAGGAGTAATAAGAATTGACTAAATTCGTTGAATCCGAATTGATTTTTTCGTTCTATTGTTAGCAGCGTATATGCACCATGTTGTATGAGATAAGTTTCTGTTGTATGAGATAATATCCGTACAAATCAATGACCGTCAAATCAAGCAGAATGAAGCATTACTAATTGATTGCTGTCTGTTTGCCATGCTCATGATACCGACTGGCTGGATGAATGATAAATTTCGATTTTCTACTGAAGTATCTTTTGCTAATTGTTATCCCCGCAGCAAGGATATTTATTGCGTAGATAGATACAAACGGATCGATAGCAAAACAATCTGGGTTTGTCCTAATACAGAAGTAATACGGAAAGTGGGTACGTTTTGACAAATAAGTTGTGATTGTGTTATGATAAAGTGGTTGCTTGGCCAATATATGTAGTATATTTCGAACGATACAATTTTACTATAACTGCTTATGATAACTTTTATTTCCCTTGATTTGGTTTCCGTCGATCTTGTTTTCCAAAATACCGACGCCAGGGAGACGAGCTCCCAAACCTGGACCCTACCTATCGACCCATCAACTCATGGAGCGAGGAGCAACGGCTTTCCCAACCGGTTTTAAATTGGCTCACTACTTGACTAGCCTATTGGTCCCAAGCAAATCGATTAACGTACCCCATTCTAGTCGAAATTCTAGTACTACACTATGTTTGTTTTGATTCGCTATGAAAGATTGAGAGATAAAATGAGGGGTTCGTGGATTTTCCTATGTTTCGAGGGGTGCATCTATTAGCTTGGAACCGAAGATAGAACCAGAGCTGAGCCAAAAAGTTGAGCACGTTTCTTCGGGACTTATTAGTCTTAGAGCTACCTCTATGGCTTTACTTCCCTTCCGAAGGAAGGCGTGACCAGAGATTTTTTGCCCCAGACAGCGCCAACTGGGATGAACCCAAGCTTTTTGGAATGAGAGGCAGTCACGCTTACCACTACACCACTGGCGCCGCTTGCTTATGTTTATGCTTATAGTTGGTTTTTTAATTTGTTTTCATTCTCCATCGTTCCATACAAGTCGTAGGGTAACCAACTTGAATTGGACCCCTACATATTTTGGACCCTTTTCATATATTTTCCTCGCTTACTGTCTAGTTTCTTCAAATTCATCTGGGTTGATGTTGTAATTACATTCTTTCAATTACTTGCTATGTCTCAAGATCATTAGTTCACCTCAAATTGCTTACAATTGCTCAATTTATGCAGTTTTAGAAAATGTTATCGAAAAAGTTTCATGTTTCGACGTTTGTCAAGAGGAATCGGCGTTAGTGTACTTGTTTTAAATTTGGTCTAAAATATACAATTCAATGATTTTTTTTATCAAATCAGTTTATCTGACTTTGGAAGATGTATTTTACGTGTTTATAAAGATTTCACCTTAAGATTTTACTTAAAAAGTATTAAATAAAAAGTGTCCAAAAAAGATCGTAAAAAAATGTTACCAACTTATTTTGGACACTTATAAAATGAGAATCATCAAAAGAGCAACAAAAAAAATTCCAGTTGGTCGATCGTGCTATTATCTCAGATTTCTGATTAAATTGGTAAGTAAATCAATCAAAATTATATGAATTCATTGTTTTTAAATATATTTCTTGTTTAGCAGGCGATTCAAAATGGGAAAAACGGCAAAACACGTAGAGTGGTCGACTCTGAGTTTTCCTAGTTTTCCACAAAAATTTTCCTATCTCCCAAACGCATTTAACTAAGGGGCTGTTCATAAACTACGTAGACGCTTTAGGGGGGTGGGAACGCTTGGCAGATGTCTACGCTCCATACAATTTTTTAAATTTTGTGTTTGAGACTGTCTTCTACGGAAGGGGGGGGGGGGTTGAAATCTCTCAAAAACCATCTACGTAGTTTATGAACAGCCCATACAAAAAATAATATGGAGTGCAAGCATAGAGTCAGGTCTTCGTATTAAGATTTACTTGTGAATGATTTTTTTTATGGTATGATCAGTTGTTTCCTTATGTTATATTATATTTCCTCCGTTACTCGCGCCAACTTTTGTAACACGAGTACTCACGTGTTGTACTTTGTACAACAGTGTGAGTTTTCCATTTCCATTTTGCAGCCGAGCTACCAATCGATCTGAAATCAACGAGTATTCCTCAAAAAACTTGCTTTTAGCTAAACAAGCTAAATATTTATTACAGTTAACCCCCAAAATATGCGGATAATAGAGAAAATGTAAACGGAAACCGCGTAAATGGTGTCCATACAACGAGGGTTCTGATTTAATTGGTTACAACATGGAATATCTCGAGATCCTGACCAGATAGAAAGTTACTGTCTTTGCCAAAGTAGTTCTAGAGATCATAACCTTTTTGCTGGTGGACAATAGTTCAAAATTTACTCACTACATAGCGCTAGTATACATGTGAAGTTCTCGCATGTGATTTATCTCGAAATCCTGACCAGATAGAAAGTTACTGTCTTCGAAAAAGTTCTTCAGGAGTTCAAAGCCTATAGTTTAGATTTTTTTCACTATATGATGCTAGTATATACGTGAAATTCTCATATAAAATATCTCGAAATCCTGATCATTTAAAAAGTTACTATCTTCGGCAAAGTTGTTCAGGAAGTCAAGGCCTTTTTGCTGGTGGACTTAAGTTCAGAGTTTTCTCACTTTGCAACGCTAGTATACATGAGGAATTCTCGCATATAAAATATCTCTAGATCCTGACCAGACAGAAAGTTACTGTCTTCGGCAAAGTTGTTCAGGATGTTAGGATCTTTTCGTTGGTGTACAGTAATTCAGAATTTTCCCTTTACGTGGCACTAGTATGCGGGTCATTCAGAGATATTTTATATGCAAGGATTTCACGTGTCTTTCAACGTCACCTAGTGAGAAAATTATGTACTTTCCACCAACGATAGGGTTTGATCTCCTGGACAACTTTGCCGATTACAGTACATTTTTAGCAGGTCTTGAGATATATCATATGCGAGAATTGCACGTTTATACTAGTACCATGAAGTGAAATATTCTGAACTACCGTCCACTAGCCAAAAGGCCTTGATCCCCTGATCAACTTTGCCCAAGACAGTAACATTCTATCTTGTCATGCTCTGTAGATATTTTATATGAGAGAATTTAACGTGTATACTAGAACTAAATAGTGAGAAAATTCTGAACTATTCTACACCAAGCAATAGGCTTTGACCTCCTGAACAACTTTTTCAAAGACAGTAACTTTCTATTTGGTCAGGATCTCGAGATATATCATATGCGAGAAGTGTATATGTATACAAACGCCACGTGGTGAGAAAATTCTGAACTACTGTCTACCAGTCGAAAAGTCTTGACCCCCTGAACAAGTTTGCCCAATACAGTAACTTTCTAGCTGGTCAAGAACTCGAGCTATTGTATATGCGAGAATTACACGTATATACTAGCGCCTCGTAGTGTGACATTTCTAAACTACTCAACCAACGAAAAAAGCTTGGCTTCCTGAACAACTTTGCTGAAGACATTTACTTTCTATCTGGTCAGGATCTAGAGATATTTTATACACGAGAATTTCACATGTATACTAGCACCACGAAGTGAGATAATTCTGAACTATTGTACACTAAGAAATAGGCTTTGACCTCCTGAACAACTTTGCCGAAGACAGTAACTTTCTATCTGGTCAGGATCTCGAGATATTCCATGTTGTAACCAATTAAGTCAATCCCACGTAGTATGGACACCGTTTCCGCGGTTTCCCTTTACATTTTCTCTATTATCCGCATTTTGGGGGTTAATTGTAATCAAAGTTTAGCTTTTTTAGTTCAAAACAAGTTTTTTGAGGAATACAAGTTGGTTTCAGATCGATTGGTAGCAACAAAATGGCAATGGAAAACTCATATGTGTTGCACAAAGTACAACAGCGCGAGTAACGGGGGGTTAACTTTTATGCATACCGTAAACCCCGTAATTGATCAGCGGGGCAAAATTGATCGCTGAAATTTCTCGTGATATTTTTTCATGTGTAACATGTTTTTCGTTACTAAGCGTACGAATGTATCTTTGTATACATTGTAAAAATATTATGCATAAGTACAATATTGGGTATACTCAGCGATCAAATTTACCTCGCTGATCAATTTCACCCCGTTTTACGGCACCTTCTTTGAAAATTTTCCCACCTAGATGGACCTAACAAATGCGAGATAGGAAGAAGTGACCGTCGTAATTAATTTTAGGCTCATAGGTTGAAAGAACTTTAGCATGTCCAAAATATATTCGTTCCCATTCAGTGTGTCCAAAATATATTATGAACACTGTCCAAAATCAAGTGGAAGGGTCCAATTTATGTGAATATCATTATTTTTTATTTTTATTTATATTTTATTTTTCGAGTATATATCAATAAATAAACCATCTAGTGACATTTTACATCCAAGATGAGCAGCTTTCGAACACAACCGCATGTAAATTGCATAATAATAATAAACAAATAATATTATTTTGACATAAACGTGATCTCATTTCCTCTAGGGGTCCAAAATCAGTTGGTTACCCTAATAAGTATTATATTCCAGTTTATCACGCTTTCCAAACGGCTGCTTAAACATATTCAAAATTGAGCAATGGAGGTAAACTAGCAACGTTTACTTAATAAGGAGTGCCGTTTTCTCAATTAATGAGAATCGTTCACTAGATCATCAACAAAGCTAATATTATATAATTCTAGTGAGTTGATTCAACATTCAACGTGGTCGACGCTCAAGTGAATTGGAAGTGAATACAAACAAAACGAACATCGACTATTTTTGGACGTTCAAGGGAAATCAACGCCAAATTAAACCGTCTAAACTATGCTTAATCCCGTTTTTTGACAATATAAATGAAATCCTACTCAATTTTGATTTTGATGCAAGAGCATCCAGATCTGACAGTTAGACAATAAATTAAGCTGTCACTAAGCCGCAACGGATCAGATCCAAATACATTGTGTGTGGCTCTTATGAAATATTCTGATAAAACCTAGTTTTCGCGGAAAAATTGGTGAAACTTCGGGGGAAAATGGAAGAGGCCTTCTAAGGCGTTAGACCGGATGATCATCAACCCGAAGGTCGTTATGCCGAATGGTCATTGAGCTTAATTCAAGGTGACCAGAGAACCGGGAAATCCAGGAAAAAGCCAGGAATTCGAGGTCACCGAGAAAAATCCGTGAATTTCGATGACAAATCGGAAAAAATATATTATGTTCTTTCTTCAAAAGAAATAAGATTTTATACATTGAAAAAGCAAGACCCTGGGACTGTACTAGATCTTCAGGATAAAGTCAATTTGAAGATCGATTATCAAAAATATTGATTTTTTACCCCAAGAAATTTTGCAGATTTTAGAATTAATTCAATTGTGTAAGTTCAGAGTAACTTTTTTTTAAATAAATCTTAAAAAATACCACAGCTCGTGAAAAATCCAAGGGAATCGAATATTTAAGGTACAATTCCAAAGCAATGCGAAGAGTTTTAAGTAGATTCCGAGGATAATTTCAAAGCATCTGCAAAAGAATTTTCAAAACAACTTTCAGTAGGATTCCAAGAGAATTTTTGAAAGAATGTAGAGTCGAGTTGTAAGATAATTTTAATCATCTTTTAAAGAAATTTGGAAGTGAATTGCATGGAAATTCTAAAGAGAATTCAATCTAATTGAAATAAAAAAAAAGAGGTTTAGTGAATTCTGAGAAAAAGCTTAAAATTCGTTTAGAATCTAAAGACGAATTTTCTGTTTTATTTTATTTTTTCGCACCGAATATCTGAGCTGTTAAAAAAAATCAAGGTACCCTCAGAGAGAATCACGAATTTAGTTTAGAAAAATTCTGAAAAGCAATCTGAAAGGAAATATTTCGAAGAAAATGCATAAGAACAACCAAATAAAATCCTCCAAAGTTTTGAGTTTTGAAGAAAAAATCTGCTGTCTTAGTAATTACTCATTCAACCTAGCGATTTCTTCAGCACAAACAAACAGACGTAACTCTTCATTCTGGATCATCGTTTGCGCATTTAACGATTGGTTTAAATGTTATCGTTTCCGCGAACTACTCACCGCAGCGCTGGCATCGGATCTCTTTGACGTTTCTATGTATATACGGTGTTTCTTGCATGCAACATTGTTTGCGAATCAGCGAGCAAGCTTGTTTTCCGCGAGAAACCCACGAGATGTCGTTACTGCAGGCCTATGTTTGGCGGTACTGTGTTTTGATGATAATTTTATTACAAGGATTTACGCATGTTTGTCTGTGTCTTCAGCATTTGGTTTTATGGATAATTTAAATGAATATTGAGCAACCGAGAAAATTTCCAAAATTCCGGGAAAATAACCGAGAAAATTGCTCATCGGGATTTACTGGCCACCATGTTCATTTCAACTCAATCTTGATTTTAATTTTAGGATCATAGAATATATATTTTTTAATTCTGTCAGCTCTTAATAATGATTCAGTTTTCCTGAGCCTATAGAAATTTGCCAGCTTCGGACTTCGAGAATTATTTACATTTTCCAGCCATAAAGAAATTTCTTATTGGTGATTCTTTACACTTGGAATTTTTACAATTTTGAGAAATTGTTGAGGGCTTTCGGCATTAGTAAAGTGTTCGAGAATGCTCGAACTGTGACTATAATATTTCCTAGAATAATTGAAACTAGATATATTCACTGCATTTTAAAAGATTAAAATTTTACACAAAATCAGAATTTTGTAATTTTTTGTTTTACATGAGTAGATTTAACGAGGTTTACTATTTTTGTAATTTTTGTCACCATGAATAAAACATGCAATCACACTAAGTTCCATTTCTCTTCTCTTCTTTATTTTCTCTCTCAATTCTTATTCACAATGAATAACGACGAAGACGATGACGATGAACAAAAAGTTTTGTTTTCCCATAGTAATTTCCATATAAACTTCAAATGGTTTGTGTCAAGTCAGTTGCTCACTAAATGAGTTCAAATTTTGGGAGGCTAATCAGGGCCCAAATTGGAACCATTTGAGCACTGCGGAGCGAAAATTTCAAATTTTGCATCAGTCTACTGATCACGCCTTCCTTCGGAAGGGAAGTAAAGCTGTTGCTCCCCTATTCATTAGTTAGTAGGGTCCAGGTGTGGGAGCTGCCTCCCTGGCGTCGGTAGCATTGGTGCTCAACACGGAAATCAATGAAAAAAGATAGTGTTTTGAAATTAAAATGTAGTGAAACAGCTTTTGAAATGAGGGTCAAAGTTTTACCGAACGTTCAGCTGTTGAAAGTTCGGTTAAAAATTAGTAATAATTTTTAAGTGGCTTGTAATTTTTAAGACTTATAGTTTACCATGTTTTCGAATATTTTTCTTCTATAAGAATTCATATTCGAGGTCAACCAGCACCGTCGAATAAATAACAAAGTGTTTGCTTAAGTCAGCGGGTCCCATTTTTTTAAAAATTCCAAGGCCTTAAATTTTGTTGTAGAACTTGATACTCGCCAAGAGGTCTTAAAAAACCCCGAAAAGCTCAGAACCATCTATATAAACTTTGGTGGTTTTTTTTAAAGTGCTAAAAATACACATCAAACACGATTTGAGAAACGCCAAAATGGCCTTAAAGTGGCCAAATGGTTAAAAACCGTAACAATGGCATTTCAATCTTAAAAATAGCCTTATAATAAAACACAACTGAAACATCCTAATATCGTAAAAATAGCATTAAAATGCCAAACTGGCTCGATAGCCTCTAAAATTACCTTTGAATTGTTGGAATGGCCCTAACCCACCAATATAACTTTAAAAAATCCATGATGGCCTTCAGGGTTGGCAAAATCATCAATCAAATGATTGTTTTCCGCTCTCATACGTTCTCAATATCACGCTCCTTTGATATTGCCAGACTATTCACAACATGTAAAAATCAAGCTGAGAGTTGGTTCGACACAAAAATTCCGTTGCACATCGTTTTCTTAGAAAGAGAAAGTATAATTTGCTTTCGCTCTTTACTCTACACCGATGGCAGACTCGAAGCTACTGTTGCCAGCACTGACGGCAGGTTTGGGTCACGTTCGGATGTAAAGCAAAAGTCATGAAACTCAAACTCACCCCGGTTTGGTTAGAATTGTAGCTGATGAGTTTTGTTAGCTTGATAATATTCATAGCTATGATATCACAGCTTGCAATACCATGCGCAGTTGCTTGCTTGTTGGTTTTTGTCTACGAAAATCAAGCGTGATCAGTATTGGTGAGATTTAATTTTTGGTATTTTCCCAACACTGATGGCCGGCTTAAATAAAACTTCCGAAATAGTTCAAAAATTTGCTAGCAAAACAGCCTTAAAACACAAAAAAAAAAACAAAACTATAAATGCAAAGACAGATTGAAAATGCCAAAGCGGTGTTAAAATGACCTTAAAAACGATATAATGGCCCTAAAAATGTCTTTCGAATAACCAAAACATCCTAGAATGTGGCTATGTTATTTCAGGATGGCCATTTTGCCCGCGGTCATTACACCAGTTCGACCAATTTTATTCAAAAGGTCTATGAAAAGATCTCGGCGAATTTCAATTAGGGTTTCTATTATGTATGGAAAAAATATAACTTAATTGGATAGATCTGAGAAATATTTAAGCGAAGTAGGGATATTGAATCTCTCCATTCAACTGATTAATGCAGTAATGCACAGAACCTTTATTAACCAGTATAAATAAATAAGTTTACCTTTTTTTCTCATAAGAAATGCACGGGAAAGTAAAGTAATTAGTTTTTATCCATACGGCACAATGTTTTGCGCACAAGGCTAAAAACAACAAAGAAATACTCATGTGCAAACGGTGGAAAATTTTTCTAAAACTTTTTAATTTCTATTCAATTAATTTTAAGATAAGAACAAGCAGCTTTATAAAGATGGATAAATATGTAATCAACCTTTCAAGTACCGGTTCTGAAATGCAATAATGTAAATAGAAGTATATTTCGGATAAAGGTTATCTAGGAAAAAAAAAATCATAAATAATTACAGCGCATTTTGCACCAAAGTAGACTCCTATGCTAAAAATAATCCTCCTTAGATCTTTTTTCGCTCAGGAACTAAAGTAAAATATAAAAAAAAATTGACTTACTAGCGGTAATAGAACTTTGAAAATTAGTAACAGGCTACAAGCGCGTTTAAAATTTTGAAGGAGCGAGTTGAGTTTTTGGTTTACGATATTCAAATGAGATTATGCACCTTGGTGAGATTTGATATTTTGATATTTTCACAACACTGACTGGCTCATTAGAATCGCTCACGTTTTACCACGCATTGTGAACATTAAGTAAGTCAGCTAACTTATAATTGATGATGAACGACTATCTGGAATGCCTTCCAGTAATCGTCATTTTGCTAGTTATATTATTTGTTTCGATTGATGTATTTAATTGGTTCTCTAAAAGTTGCACCACCGTTCAACTGGATTGTTTTTGTGACAGCAGTGATTTGTTGGGTTAAAATGAGTGACAAAGTGTATGTAGTGCACTATAACATGAAAGAGCAGATCATCATCGTGGAAGTGAACTCATTAGCCGTTCACAGTTGAAGCCACTTTGAAAATCAGAAGGAGTACTAATTATCGTTCGCAATCCAGTTCGCACTGGGTGGCAGCAGATCATGTTACGTTTGATTATTCACACGAATTGATTTGGAATCTATCAGCGGCTGACAGGATGTGTTGGAAATCAGCTATAAATTAAATTTTGTTTTTTAGCAATCCGAGACCATTTGTACACAAATGCAAAGAGTTGAACTGGCAAAAACGATTAAATGCAGCCAGTTTTGACTAAATTAGTTCTAAATAAAAGATCTTCCAATCGAATCGGTTTGCATGGCACTTTTGAGAATGCATGTTTGAAGATGAGTTTACTTACATTGCCTGAATTTTGATTTTTTTAATATTGTAAGTATACGAATAAGGGAAACACTCCTATTTTTGCGATACGTTCGAAGCGCAACAACAGAACTGTTTCCCCTTCTACCCTTTTACTAGGTGCGAAAAAAATCCCAAAATCTCAATTTATTTATTTCTGTGAATGATAAATTGTTATGGCAGGTTAGGGTAGTGTCTCTTAGCTCTTAAATTGAAATTAATTGCTTAATATACACACCACTATTTCAAAGCACAGGTAGGGGAAACCGTTCTATTGTTTCGGCGTTAGAAGCCTTATGTTCTGGATTTTCACGTCCGCTTGTATTGGAGCAATATTTGAGAGCGTGTTAGTGAAAATCATAATAAATCATAATAAATCACTGTCAAACTTATTTTGAGACATCTAATTTTATTCATTTTTTAGGTTAGCCAGAAAAAAAATACTAAACAACTTTACACGGCGTTAAACGTCACTAATCAATACAGCTCCTAACGCTTCTAACGTATCGCAACAATAGGACTGCTTCCCCATACCTCACCCAAGTATTTAAATAATTGAAACTGAACCGTGAAATCTGTAAATAACGTGTACACAGCAAATAAATCAACCATTATACATTCCTTCGTTGACATGCTGTCTCATCAAATTTTCGATAACTTTGTATGAGCAAAACACTCATCACCATTTAAATTGGGTTCCTTATTGTATGACAGACAATGTATTTGAGAAAAGCATAACTGATGAATAGATACGGTTACGGTATCGGGACTGGTTGGATAGTACCAAAACAGATTTCTTCCCAAGAAGTTGACATATATTGATTAAATAAGTTTCACAACTGATAGCACCTTTACCCCTACTCAATTTGACAGCCCAATTGACATTCCTACATTTGTTTCCATTTCTTACCCAGGCATAACAATAACGGATTGTCTTTGCATAATATTTGCTTGAATCAGATGACATCGATGTAGCGCGGAGAAAGAATATTTGCGGCTGGAGTTTTAGCTGGTATTTTTTTTATGGATTCCTTTATACCTGGATTTTGGAATAAAGATACCACTTGTGGTCAGTATTGTTACTTCCAAAGATCAGGCAGCTGGGAATTGGAAACAAATAATACCGGCTAAAACTCCATCGACATAGAACGGGGATTTTCTGTATTCACACTGACATGGGTAAAGAAAGTCAAAGAAAAGTACAACTTTATCCTGGCTGTGTACATAGGCGAATCCACAGTGCCAGAGTGAACTTTTTGATTTGCTGAATTTTTTTGCAATTTCATCCCATAAAAGTTGTTTGTCAGGGTAGTATTACCGATACCAAGTTGAACATACCTGCTACATGAATACAATATGAGGATTTTCTTTTTATCTAGAATAAGGATTAGAAGAAGAATTAGCAGCAGTTATCATTTAATCCCAACACTTTAAATTTTATTCTAAACAGATACTCGAAAAAAAAATCCGTTTCCATATTCGTGAACGAGAGCCGTGAACTACAGTTCACGGTGGATATTTTCTGTACAACTGTGGAACGGATTTTTTCCCAAGTACCTACGAATATGTCGTATTCATTGTACAGACTTCTCAGTTCAGAGTTATACACTACAGGAGTGTGCAATTAGAAGACGAAATACGTATCGCAACTATCAACAATCAACTGTCGAGGATAAGCTATCCTGGTACGGGAAATAAACGTATTTAATGCCGCTCTTTCTTTACATGACGATGAACTTTGGCTATTTCCAGTGAAGATGGTACATAGATTGATTGAAAACATAAATTAAAAAAACTCTTCAATCATTTCGACAATTTTCCGTCGTATTTTCATACTGATTACAACTGGCAGCAGATGCTCTTTTGTGACTTCTTAGAAGGCCGTCATGGGTTCTCAGAAGGCCGAGACACTAGTCATGGGAATCCGATCGTTTTTAATCTTTATTTAAACCCTTTCTTATTAAATTGAGTTTATCAATATACGTTTATCGTTGTATCGAATTAAAGTCTGTCGCAGAAATCTAAATGATTAATTTTGAACCGATATAATTCAATGAAGCATAATTCGTACCAGGAGCGTTCCCACTGAAATGTTTTGACAAGGTCATATGGTTCATATGAAAAAAAAATGTTTGAAAAACAAACAAACTAATTCATGTTTTGTTCATCAGCAGTTTTCAAACCATACGCGTCAATTAATCAAATTAAACTTTTGTTTTTCTTTAGCCGCGCTTTTGGCTACTTCCAAATAGCTTTTGTAGGTGACTAAGAACGCAGAACATAATTTTTAGCGATACAAATGAAAATAAATATTTTTGTGCCCCTTGATATTTCGTGACAGTTCTAATGGGTCCGGAAAAACCTACATGGAAAAATATATGCCATGACAATTTTATCTATAAATTGTTGGTAAAACTTTTACCAGCAAATGAGTAAAGTAATAGGATAAAGTAATCCCCTCCCCCTGTAGTACCGATAGTTTATGTCTTATTAGCTAAGGCCAAACCCCTCCCCCAGCCCATCGTCCTAGTTACGCCTATGTATATGGCCCATTCGATGTTGCTGGCAATCATTAAGTTCTTAAGTATTCCCGAGTAGCAAACTTTCATCACAATAAGTTACAGCAACTCAGATTTATGACTGAAATAAGTCGTATATAAGTTTCTACAATTGATATGTGACAAGCGTGCTACTAGGGTTGCTCTTCCAGAAATTTATTTCCGTTTTACAGTGTGATTTCAAGAAGGAGAAGGTCCACCGCAGCTGTCAAATAAACAAGGCTGTAAAGAATCGCCAGCAAATATATTTCAAGATTCTCAATGCAAACTATGTTTTTTTTTCAGAATTCAGCTCATTTTCATACTGACGGTAGAACTTTGACAGCTGCTTTAGAACTCTACGCTAGTCGGTGGACGGAATTATTTGTTTAAGATTCGCAATAAGTAAAAATTTGATTTATTTATCTGCCATTATTTAATCGTAGCCCATTTCAGTTGCAATAGATGCTTATCATCTATATCTTATTTATTATTGCCTGGCTAAGCGTTGTAATGATGAACTATCTTCGCTTTTTGAGTCCATCTACGTTAATCAACATACATCGTAACAAATAAGTACCAAGCGGTTAACACGTCCAAACTAACTTTCGTAAACCAAACAATAAAAACTGTTTTTGAACTGAATCAATATGATTTACATGCGTAACTTTGTTTTAAACTTTATTAAAATGATGTTTAGCCAATGCTAGTTCATCAAATACATGTGTATCTTGATTTGGAGCCCAAAATATGCTGCAGTATTCAAGAAGAGGCCTCACAGTACAGTATTTTGATTGTGTAAGCACAGACAAACAGACGTCACTCTTCATTGTGTATCTTCGTTCACGTAGGGGAATTTACGTATTCTCGTCAATCTAAGCAGCGTCCGAACTTCTATTAGCGATTTCTCAGCGTCACACACATACATGACAGGTTTGTTTGTTGACATTTATCTGCTGCTTGCTGTTCTACCAATTCCAATCGACAGAATTGATCAAAACGGGTTGAACATGTTTTTACAACGATCCAAACTTCTCAGGTGAGTGTGACTATTGTCGGCAGTCTCTTTTTCTTCAGCACCCTTTCCATTTGAACTGCGTGTTAACCAGCTGTTCTATTATCGGCAACTCGAAATCAGCCGTATTTTGTAGTGTGTATGTTTAATTTAAAGAAAAATATGGCATAACAGGATTGCACAGTCGTAAAAATGTAATCAGATTGAAGCTGAAAAGGTAAGGAATCGGCTTAATACATTCAGCGAAGAGTTTTGATGGGAAAATACAGTGAAATTAACGTTTCAATTTCGGTTGCCGAAAATAGTCAATGGGTGCCGAAGCCATAATTTACCCTATTTAACGGTTGATTTGAATATTATCAGTTCCGCGACCTACTCGCCGCAGCGCTGGCATCGGATCACTTTGACGTTTCTATACATTCTATGAAACTTTAATGCAATATTGTTTGCGAGTTAGCGAGCAAGCTTCTTTTCCGCGAGAAACCCAAGAGATGTCGTTACTGAGGTCCTATGTTTTGAGATATTATGTTTTCAAGAAAAACTTTTTCACAGAGTTACGTCTGTTTGTCTGTGGTGTAAGGATCATTGAAGCAAACTAAATCTTTTGATAATCCCGAGCATGTTGCTTGCTTTATAGATAATGTTAATATAGTGATCAAGAAACGCATGGTTAGAGTCGAGTGTAATACCTAAGCCTCTAACTTGATAAGATATTTCAACCGTTTTTACTCCGGCGAACAGGTTCATGCTGCTGCACGCTACAGAAATAGGAATAGTGTTACCCAATGTTATAATTTCTGCTTCAGTTAGTATCCGGAAGTAAGAAATCATCTTTATCTCGAGCTTGGTTTGACGCACAAAAAATGTTGAGTTCTCAAAATTTAGGTTTTTTTTAATTATTTCTTTAAAAAATACCCAAAACATATTCCGATGAAATTCCCACCATCAGATGTTGCAACCTCAGTGTTCAGACGCTGCTAGTCAACCTCAGTGTTCAGTTTGTTCCAACATCTGGACATATTTGCGGCATACAAAACACCTTAAAAGAGTTGTGTTATCTTACTGCTAAAAAATATGATCAAATATGTTTTGTATTAAATTTATATTTTCAGAGGCGATTGCAACATTTAAATGATTTCCGGATTTATACAATTTTTGATTTAATTGCCTTGATTTAAATGACTGGGACAAAAGAAGAATTTCCGAAATATGTACTAAAATAGAGAATACCATTCTTAACCATGAAACACTTGTACTATTAATAGAAATAATGTTCACAAGTAAAAACTATTAGCGATTTCTTGAATTTTCCCGAAATTTTGGAAATTTTCCCGATTATTATTAATGTATTAAAATACATCATAAAACTGAATAAGATTGAGCTGAGAAGATAATAGCATTTATAATTTGGTTTTACATTCATCAAATTTTTCTTACTGTCGACAGAAGCAGACCACTCTCGATGTGTGTCACGCGATCGTCTGTTTACTCGGCAGCAATCATTGTGTGGTCCTCCTCATTGTTCTTCATTAGTAGTTCTTTCGGTCGATGCGTCGTCGACTTTGGAAAGCAACCGTTTCGTGATGAATGTGTGAGTGATGACCACGTTTTGCGTCCATTGTTATAATGGAAGCACTCTGCCCCCCGTTGGCGATACTGTCATATAATCAAACCACTGGATGTAGCTCCCGTTCTGAAAGACGAGGCTTATTGGATAGCGGAAGATAAAGTCGTACCTTATGAATATAGTTTTATCACAGACAAAGTTTTATTATACATATTTTGTATAGTGAACAAGAATCCTAGGCTCTGTTAAGTTAATTCAATTGAGTCTTATCAGTTAAATCAATAATTTTAAAAAAATGTCTTACTACCTTCACCCAAAACTATGTGCAGGATTTTATAGGATTGTTCTTAAACATTCCCTTTAAATTCAGTATTCAATGATGAACCATCCCACGTCTGAAAGTATTTTCAATAAAGAAATCTAATTTAAGAATCTTTAGATTCAGTTCCCTTCACATAGATGAAATTTCGGCTTCGGCAATACCTTAACCTATTATCATCAGGGGGTAAACAAAGTTCTAGAGCACTCACATTTGACCAATAGATGCTCTGAAACATAATGTATCCACATGCCAAAATTGAGCTCTCAAGGACGTTGTTTACCCCCCTGACGATAATAGGTTCAGGTTTTCCCGAAGTCGTCATTTTCCCAACCTTTTTTCAGCATTCTTATAAAATTAATTTAGGAATATCTCTAGGAATCCCTTGAACGTTTCATCACAGACAAACAGACATAACACTCATAAGTTGTTCATCGAACAAGCATTTAACGGTCAATTTGAAAGTATCTCAGTTGGCAGTACTGCCACCTGTGGAGCGCATAGTAAATTCCCTTGCGTTTGACGTTTACTCTAAGACTAGTAGGTCCCGAAGAAAAGTGCTCAACTTTTTGGCTCAGCTCTGGTACTATCTTCGGTCCCAAGCTTGTCGAATCACCCCTCGAAACATAGGAAAAACCAATAACCCCTCATTTTATCTGTCAAACTTTCATAGCGAATCAAAACAAACATTGCGTAGTACTAGAATTTTGACTAGAATGGGATACGTTAATTGATTTGCTTGGGACCAATAGGCTAGTCAAGTAGTGAGCCAGTTTATAATCGTTAGTTTCGTATTGATTGTTGCTACCGCCATCTGTTCAGCGTACTACCCACCACAGTGTACTCAACAATGGCGGTAATGTTTTAGCGAGAGATGAGAATATTCAATGTGTTATGTCTGTTTGTCTGTGGTTTTATCATACCAATACAGAAATTCTCTTCAAAATTCGTCCTAAGATTCTTTATCAATTTTAATATTATTTCTCTCTAAGAATTCACTGAAACTTTTAATTTTTTTTAATTCGCTTGAATTTTCCTTAGAACTCTCAAACAATTCACCTCAGTCTTAAATTCACTTAGAATTCTCTTTAAAATTCTCAAAAAACTCTTTTTGAGTTGCGCTTGGAAATATCCCCGCAATTCCCTTAAAACTGCTCGCAAAATTCTTTTGGAACAATACCCTCAAAATCCTATTCGCTTATTATTGGTCACAAATCCTGGATTCTTCTTCACAATCGTCATGAGACATCAGACACCGATTTTACTCTGAACCTTAAAAATTGAGTGGGACTGGTAGACATTTCTCTCGTAGAGTTCTTCACGAAACTCCCTTCGGCATTTATTCTGATATACTTTGGTGTCATCTCTGTAATTAATTCTTATGTCTTTTCAAAATTGGTAGAATTAATTTATTAGGTCTTCTATGTGAATTTTTTCTGAAAATCTTATTTGTTTTTCTAAAAGTGGTTTCGATTTGTTTTTCTAAAAGTGATTTTTTCCACAGTGGTTTCGAATTCACGGCTCTCTCCAGGTTTTTTTTTTCGATTTCCCAGTTCACTGGCTACCCTGGTAGACTCATTTGTGGCAATTCCAGAGCCCTTTTCCTCTCGTAGACTTTTAGACATACAACATTTCGAATATTTAAATGGATCGTAGAGTTTGGTATAGGGTATAGGGGAGAGATCTACAGTTTCCTACCACATGTTTTTTAGTAGGGTGCAAGAATTTAGAGACAAATTACTTGTTGTACCAGCTAATTTTGTGACGATCTTATTTGAATGTCGTTTTTCATTGAAATGAAATCATTTAAAATTACTAAATAATAGTATTTAAAAATCCTCCCCATATTTTCAAGGGTGACAAACAGTTAAGGACATGGATGATTCTTGATAGAATCCAAAAATAGCCGCTGATATGGTAGATTATCCTTGGATAAACAGCCAAGATAGCGACCGATTATGGCTTCTATCAATCTTGTCTTTACTGCGAAGATATCATAGTAAAGGTATACCCATTGCTAAAATTGGATACTTCAACAAGCATCATCATCGATTCTCGGGAAGGAGCAAACCCTAGATAAGGAAAAAAGTACATTTTCTGCTAAACCATTGAGTTTGATACTGCATAAGCCAATCATTAGTTGAAAGCTCTTACTCACGCTAATCGAAATTAGAGTGGTCCCTAAGGTTAGTGGGTACAACGTTTCAACGTTTTTGTAAGAGAAACCCACACAATGTTAAACAAAGTTGTAGAACAGTTTATTCTAAGCAACTTTGCTGAAGAAATACATTTTTTATTTATAATAGTTCACCTTATATACTGGTTTTTAATATGGTACTTAATCTTCTTCTTCTCCTCCACAATTCAAGCCTATTGCTTATCGCATATTAGCTTATTGCGTGCTCTCAACTTAGTGTTCTTGATGCACTTCCATAGTTATTAATTGAGAGCTTTCGATGCCTGTACCATTTTTGCAATAGTATAAGTACAATCATACTCTATGCCCAGGAAAATCGAGAAAATTTCCATACCGAAAAATTCCTAGACCGGACAGGGAACCCAGTCATCTTCAGTATTATCTTGCTTTGTAGCTGCACCTTTACCAACTGCTTATAAGGGCCTCCCTTAGCTCAGATTAATGTGATCCCCAAAAAATCAGTTTCTTAAAATTACAATTCATACCTTGAGCTTTCGCTAATTATGGATTTATATTTAAATTCATCACATATTATCATCAATTTATAAATTTAAAATAAAAAATCAGTTACCATTGATCAAAAAAAAAAATACTGATGAAGACTGCACATTGTAGTTGAAATATGCATCTGTCATCGATGCAAACCACTAAGTAGAATTTAATGGAAAATAATCACACTTTTTGCTCTTGTGAGTATTTTACCAGCAACCCAATTCATAACTTTCAGAATAAGTTAAATAAGGACTTCTTGGCCCTTCCTATTCGGAAGCTAAACCACTGTATCCTCTACCTTCAGAGCATGTTGTAGCTATTTAACACATGCTGACAGCTTAACGAAGCGCAGTACGATGTAGCTTGACAGAATTAATTTTGGGAAGACTTTATAATATGCTCGTTATGTATCATCTGAGCACCCGACTGACTTGGAGCCAATGATGGACTTTTTCCTCTCCATAGCTTTACAACGGTGGCACCTTTATTTTCGGAAAGGTAACTTTCCACCATCGGTTTCCCCGAATTTAGTCTCTAAATATGTTTTCTTTTGCCAGTATCTTCAAGCTTTCTGAACCGTTTATCGAAACAGCAAAAAAAAATTTATAAATAACATGAAACATGGAAGGCGAGTTGCCCAGCAGCTGTTTATTAGATAAAATAATTAGCCCCAAGAGTCTACTGTTGCACGGCAATCAAAGGAGTGACAGAAAGCGTAGAGGTAGCGGAAAAAGTTTTCTTGGTAATGAAAGTTAATATTTTATTTGCGTCTCAGCGTCGAACATCAAGTATACTTATATGTCTGTCCTAACTGCAAATTGAATAGGTTTCTGTTATCACCGTCTACCACAATTTCCATTCTGCATCGCTTTCTAAGAAATTTCTTTTTCCTTTGACATTTTTCAGACTAAACACTTCGATGGATTCGTTCGCACATTCCTGTACACATTTACTCACAGTGAATCAGCAAATAAATCAATACCATTCCCTGACGTATTCAACGACAACGAGGGTTAATAAGTAGACAACCCTCTAAGCAGGAGTTTGTTACGTTTTTTTTTTGTTTAGTGAGTATCTTTTGCTGCAGTTGTAGCAGAAGCAGCAGCAGTCCATAAGGGAAGCGTGTTAGCCGGTGTGCTCCCACGTGACGGAAGCAGCATGGAATGGCTGCTAGCCAATCCGCAGATCAACAGCACGTTCGGTTCGCTAGGTTCCTACGTGGATGATGTCTACCTGGTCAACGACGATTGTTTGAGGACTCTAGAGGAAATAATCTGCAAGCTGGCCGTTGAGGATACAGCTCTGAGAACGTTTCGTCGAGCGATCGGGTTTGGTCAGAATGTCAAGAACGACATAGTCCCCCTGTTGGTCAATGCCAAGGATTCAAAGATTATCGATACAACGATTCGGTTGTTGGTTAACCTGACAGTGCCGGTCGAATGTTTGCTGCCAGTAGAGTCGATCTCAAGATCGGAAATCGGACGGCACACGGTCTTTGAGTTGAACAAGCTGTTGATTACCAGTAAGGAAGCGTTTGTGGAATGGAACAACACAAAGGCTGTGATTGATCATATGAAAAGTATACTGGAAAAGGACTCTAAGCTCTCGATACAGAATTGCGACAGCATCAATAATTGTTTGCTTTTGTTAAGAAACATCTTACACGTTCCTGAAGGGAACGCAGCTGGTGGACCAGGTCCACATCCATACCCAAGCTCTAGCCATAACACATCGTTTCAAAATCAGATAATATGGAACCTGTTTACGCAAAGCGTCGACAAACTGCTAATTTATCTCATGTCATGTCCCCAGCGAGCATACTGGGCCGTTACAATGGCTCAGTTGGTTGCACTGATGTACAAAGACCAGCACATCAGTACACTGCAAAAGCTCTTGAATATCTGGTTTGAATCAACCATGACGGAGAGTTCGGATGATAACGAAAGTAATACATCTCCACCACAGCAATGTAGTGGAGATTCGAGCCCCATGCTTACTTCGGATCCCACTTCGGACTCTTCTGACAATGGTAATTATCGAGAAATGTTTTTATTTTACGATGACACTGATAGAGATTCATTGACAGGAAGTGGCAAAATGCCATCGTCGATCAGCAATACCCCAGAGGAAACCGACCAGGTTACCAGAAAAGGTACCGAGTTCCCAACTCAGACTATCCTAGCCAGGGCAATCAAATCCCATCAAATGTACCACCAGTCGATGAAAGCCGGACACGAAAACAGTTGTTCTGCGAAACAGCCATGGACTAACTCCACTTCTACTCAAGACGCAGCAAAGCCGCCATCATCGATCAACGAGTCTAATGAAGTCAAAAAATGTTCCGTAAGTTCTAGCATATCCATATCCATATAACATATGGCATACCTACTTTCCAATCATCATTACAGATACAATCGGAGAAGAACCCTTCCCCGTTAGCATGCCCCAATCTGCAGAGCAAAACTCTGGATTCTGCGACGACAGCAAAACCTACAACCACAGTCGTTGCCAAATCTCCCCTTAGTCCTCCAGATTCCCCTTCTTCAAATTCCGACGCAAAGTCTCCACCTGCTCATGGCACAAAAAACCAAAGTCAAGTATCACTGTCTGAAAACTCGGATTGTGGCTACGGGACCCAAGTGGAGAAGGAATCCATATCAACGTCCAGTAATGAAGACGATGGCCCCAATCCGAAACCCATTCATCAGAAGCCACCTCCAAATCAGAAGCAGCGTTTCAACGCAGCCAACAAGCAGCGGCATCCTGTTGGCATACAGAACAAGAAGGAGCTTCGCCGAAAAAAGTTGGTCAAGCGAAGCAAGAGTAACATGTACGTACAAATCACCTGAATGTCTTTATTTGTGTAGAACAATTTATCATGTCTCTAAATAGTATCAACATGAAGGGCCTGATGCATCATGCCCCGAGCGATGATGATATCTCTCATATTTTGAAGGAATTTACAGTGGACTTCTTGCTCAAAGGGTACGGCTGCCTCGTACAGGAGCTGCACACACAACTGCTGTCCGATCTGGTGAGTAGATGGGACGCTGTTCAAACATTTTCAATCTGAATCTTCAATCCATAATACAATTTCCAATTTCCTCCCCCGAACGCAGCAAGTACAAATCGATACGTCTCATTTCTTCTGGCTTGTGACGTACTTTTTGAAATTTGCCGCCCAACTGGAGCTGGACATGGAGCATGTTAACGGTGTGCTGTCGTTCGAAATCGTCAGCTATTTGACCTACGAAGGCGTGATGCTGTGCGAACAGCTGGAACAGCTGAGTCGGGAGCCCCACACCGATCTGATGCCGTGCCTGAGAAGGATTCATTTGGTGAGTGGTTGTTGTGTGGTTTGTGTATAACAGAGCAGTTACGCCGATCCGGTCCCGATATTGAGGGGGGGGGGGGGGGAATTAGGTGTTTTTGGTATTCGTAGACTTCCAGCTAGTTCAAAAGTACTTTAGAAACAAAGTTTGGAATCTGATTTTCTCCATAACTTGAGATTCTGGAAATGTTATGTGCTCCTATTGTCTCTAATGTTTCCATGCCAGCGAGATTATCTAAACCATGTTGGTCTTTTTATATATCAAACCATGTCAGTGGTTACTTAGTTACTCTGTGACCAGTAGTTTTTCTTTTGTAGTAAGAAGGACACAACGATGGGCTACTAAAAAGTTAAATACTCTTAAACTTCTATTTCTATTTCTAATTCTTTTTCCTTAAAAGCTTTTAAAAGCAACCAAGCATACTTAGGATAGGGAAAATGGATGTAATGTCGGCCTAAATGCCCCTAATTTGGGCCCATACATAAATTCAGCAATCGAATGAATTTTCAATAGCGACCAAAAATATCCATTAGTACCGTCCCAATGATGCGTTCATCTAGATAAAATTTATAAATAACAGATTTTTAACGATGGACCCAATCTTAGATCCATATGCCAACATTAGAGCTATTTCCCCTACTATTTTTTCTATTGTCCAGCGCTACGCTCAACTAGCTAAAAAAACAAGCTGCTGACCAATGGGGGCCCTAAACAAATTAACGAAAGTTCAACAAGTGTAGGTGCCTTTGGTGTACAGTGCTTACAGATGGCAACAGATGATTGCAATTAGCTTTCGCTCAAACAAGAGTAGATGTCACATCTTTCAGATGTATCTTGATGGCAGATTTAATTTCCCGTGACAGAAGTTGTTTGTGGGATTTCGCAACCCATGAGAAACGAAACTTGTTTAATTAACTTGCCACAGATGGGCCTGTCGAACACCAACTGCAGCTGATGATATTTCATTAACGTTGATTGATGATACAATCAAACCTTCGAACATTCAATTTTGGTTTTCCAATTTAGAAAACTTAAATGGAATGATTTGTACAGTATCGATTGTGATGTTATATTGGCGCCAGGACGAATGAGCAATTTAAAAATTCACAAGAACTTGTTTTTAATGGTAGTTTGACGGTTTGATCCTTGAAGAAAATTTTATGTTGATGTAAAATGTAACTTTTAGTTATAATATATCGATTAGGATTAGGATTCACATGCAAATGTGAAATTTACCTCCATCTTCTGATGGATTATTCTGAATTTCGGTTTTTTGTAAATTATCATGTTGAAGGGTTGGCACAGTTTTCCTTCTTCGATGCATCTGATTCCTGCAATATGGCAAATTAGTTTTCCCGCTCAGTCATGGAAAAGTTGTCTAAGCCCTTCTAGCGAAGTTTAAGCGTTTCTACTCGAATAGCGAACATATTTTTCAAAACATCATTAATGGGAGCGTTTCATCTCTTGCATACAAAGATTATTACCCATTAGAAGTGCCTCTCGTTATTCTTGTGCTGAATTCTTTTCTCCATTCGTCGTATCATTCACAGGTCGTAACAGCCATCCGAGAGTTTCTGCAAGCACTTGATACTTACAAAAAAAGCACCCACCTTACAAAGGTAAGTAAACCGGGCTTGAGCGGTTGGTTTCTAAAGGCAAATAGTTGAATTTTTTTTCTTGTGCATCGATTTTGTAGGAGGATAGCGAGAAGCTTGCTCTACTGCAGATTCAGATAAGCCGTACAGAGGATTTGAAGTGTTTATTCGTGCTCCTGCTGCGATGCTACAATCCGAGCGTACAGAGCCGACAGTACCTGCAGGACTTGATAGTGACAAACCACATCCTTCTGCTGCTGTTGGATAATGCGGGGGATACCGAAAACGGCAGCGCCGGGGGCATGTTGACTCATATTAAGCAGTAAGTGAAACGTTAAACATTATACTGAAGGGCAAACAGTTGAAAACCGATTGATTACAGGTTTGCAACGGTCGAAATTATGCATCAATATGGGCTACTGTTGGAAGATTTCCGCGATAACGGAGCTTTCGTTAATGATTGCATCTTCACCATGATGCACCACGTGGGTGGCGATTTGGGACAGATCAATGTACTGTTTCAACCAAGCATACTTAAGACTTATTCGCAAATTTGGGAAACGGAATATGAAATATGCGATGTAAGTAGCTTCAAATTAGATTTACCTAAATATTATAATGGACTAATGGTAACTATCCAAATTCAGGATTGGTCGGATCTTATCGAGTACGTAATTCACAAATTCATCAACACACCCCAACCCAGTCCGCTGGCATTGACGAACACCATACCAGAGATCAGCACTCAGCTGATGTCAGCAAATCTGCTAAGCCCATGGACCCAGGAAGAGCAGAACTCGCTTCAATGGTACTACGTGCAGTGCAAGCAGAGTAAATGCTTGGTGGCAGATATATGGAAGCTATTTCAGGAGAATGGAAACCTACAGAAGACACGTGTTTCGATTATCGAGCAACTGTGGGAACAGGATATCATTACACTAACGCAATACGACGATTTGATGAAGGTGGAGAACCCAGACTACGAACGAAACTTACAGACGCCAGCGCTGTCCGTTGCATCGGGAAATTCCGGTAAACGGGATAGTGAGAATAGGACTTCTTCGATGGCTGTCGACGATATTCAGGTACGTTAGTCTATATCAATCAAGAAACACATAACTGAATATCCAACTCTGACTTAACAGGTTTTACGAGACCGTTTATTGAAAGAAAACAAGGGCAATATGATAGTCTGGTTGCAGAAAAGCTTACTGGACTGTTGCTACGTAAAGCTGAATCTTCTCGGAGGCACTTTGGAAGATTCAATCGATGTGAACGAACAGGACAACGTAGTCAAGATGGAACCAGTTTCCTATCACTGCATTTGTAAGCTCTTCATATTTTTCGAGCCGGCTTGTTCTAAGATATTTATTGATTTTGCAGTGAAAAAGAAATCAATCCCAGTGGTCCCGTGGAATCAAGAGCATCTAACCGTTCTTTCATATCAGCCATTTGTGTTACTACTGCACAAGCTTGGGTTCCATCTGGCGGCCGATGCCAAAAAAATGTTTGTGCGAATCCCCGAGTTCTGGACTGCTGATATCCTGTACAACATTGCCCTCAAGTTGGGACCGTTGGAAGAATGTAAAATGACTGAAAAATATAGCCTCTTTTTATCAATATAATGGATGATATTCTCTTTCAGCGATCATCAAGTTCGACCTGAAGTATCTCAAGGCTGCGCTGTCTCTGGAGAAACTAGCAAATACCGATGTGTATCCAATGTCGGAAATCAGCCTTGATAGCATCAACACCCTATCCAGGTCGAATAAGTCAAATTCTGTTGGCAGGTTAATTTTTATTTTATTACTCTACATTGGTTTATCACACTTTCATTTTATTCGGTTGGTGTTTGTATTTTTTGTGCTTTTCGTGGCGCTTGATTTGATTACGGTTTGAGTTGTACAATACGTTTGTTGAAAAACAAATAAGATTCATTAAAGTAACAATTCCTTGGTATTGAAAGCCATAGAAATCTTTAAAATGCACAAAATCTATCGTCAAACGGTGTGTGGCCATTGATGCATTGGATGTTGAGTTTGGCGGTAGATTTGATCCCAAATGGCTTTACCGGTATTGACAGTTCAGCCAAATCCAGGTACAGTAAATCTTCAAATTGAGCGTTCAGCTGTCCTACGATCACAATTTAAAAAGATGAAATCTAAATGTATGGCTACTGGTTCATCAAACATTGATCAGTTATCAGAATAGTGTTGGGCTTATTTGGATTACTGTGTAAACATTGAGAACCATTTTAGAAACACGCCTTTTCTAAAAAAAAACTGCATTTTGTTGAAATACACTGCACCAAGCTTTTAGAAATCTTGCTAATTTTTAGTCATTATAAAGTTCATCCATCTGCGGCTAATTTGACTAAAATCCGTCCACAATGATTTTTTTAAATCGCATGTTTTTGCTAAAAATACTCTAATTGTATTGGCGCTGCCAATAAAGTCCAAAACTACACCAATAAATAAGTATTTTTTAAGTTGTTCAAACAAACGCCTTTATTACAAAAATCTATCTATTCAAAGTGTTTCAAAAAATTGTCCATTCAGATGTATGCCCAATTTAGCGGTACGTAACTCGCTTTTGTCATTGCCATTTAGATTGCAACAAGCAACAATTCAATTCCATCGAATCGAGTGCATTTATTATATTTTTTATTTTGCGCTTTAGAGCATTTTTCTACTTTGGTTAATGAGTTTCGCTACAAAATGTGTCACAATTGAACTGTTAGCTAATGAACTATTTTGTTTTTACTTTTCAATAGATTTGCTCCGGATGTTAGCTCCGACTGGTTAAACGTTGTGATGAGGAACAAGAGTGTAGAAAGGTGAGTAGTGTATTGATGAAAAATGGAATTTGGTTTTGCAGATTGGGTGCATCCTCTTGCTTCACAAGAGGGCCAACCGCCTTCGAACGTATATGGGTGGAAAATCGAGCTAAAAATGTATGGGGAAATTAACTTTAAGCTTTAAAATTAAATAATTATGCACTGTATTCGGTGTATTATTTCTTTATAAAATCGCTATTAATACAAAGAAAATATTTAGAAATTTGCGTATAGAAAAAGCAGAACTTATAGAACAGTTTAAGATTTTCCGAAAATATCGGTTTTGTAAAATTGGTTTATCGACCATTGCTTTAGTGAGGTGATCTCTGTCAGATTTGACAATGAAATGTTGGGTTTTGATATAATTTTCACCGTACCGAGCGCAACCCATGCTTCACCTCGATTTTATGAACAGAAAAATAAATGTTTCTACCTATGATTAGCTCTAGATCACTTACCTTGCCATGTGCATTATTTTATTCAATAAAAAGTCATAAATTGTTCTTGTTTTATTTAAGAAACATCACCGCTTCTTGATTCCAAATGCGTCTTATGACTTTCAATTACGTGCTCGACGTGATGAACTAGCCTACGGCAAAAAATCACGATATTTAAAGTAAAAATCCATCCTGAAGCATTGAAACGCCATGGGATTTCCATCGTTGTACAAAAGCAGGTAGGAAAGATGGATTAGCTATTTCTTTAAATAAGAAAATCGGTTTAAATATTTATAGACATTCCCAAGCAACATAGAAGTTTTATCAAAGTTTGAAGGCATTCTTCAAGGTTAATTCATGGACTTCAAGAGCATAAAAAAATCGTTCAATTTTGTATTTAATGCTCACTCACCTGCATACAACATCAGAAATAGAGGTGGGCAAAACAGCTCATCTGGCTGAGTGGATAGAACCCATCCAGCTCACTAAAGTGAGTCGATTCTTTTGAACAGCTCTTCAGCTCATATTGAAATAATAGAAATTATGACACAAATTCATAATCGGAAAATTAACTAGTGGTTTTAGTGCTTAAAATTGCATAAAATCGTAAAAGTAGTCTAAACCAATAAATCCGTACTTTACAACATGGCTTCACTTTTCAATGGAAAACGCTACTAACGCAACAACTGATCAACCATCGCGTAAACCAAAATGTGCCAACAACATAGCAGTAAAACAAAAAATGTATGCGAGAGAGCTACACCTATGTCACACGCGATGATATGATTGTCAACGTGGCACACGATGTTACGCCTGTTCAATCCAGTCTAAATTCAAATTTTATTTCTGATGTTAATTTTCCAGCAGAATTTCTCTCACTATTCTCGGCATCAGCTCCAGATCATCAGCTCAGATACGGATCCGAAGCTGAATCGTGAAGAATGGAGAGAGAAAAAAATATCCGAAGAGCTGGACGGGTCCGAGTGTTGTCATCCTAAACAGCTCCCAGGATCCGGAGCTGAGCTGATAAGCTCTGCATTTCGCTTTTCGGTTATTTGCTTTTGTGCGGATATTCCGCTCCCCCAGAGAATGATGGGAGGAGAGGTGAGAGCACATATGCTGGAGGAATAACATCAGCAATAAGAGCCGGGTACATAAATAAATTGGATAATACCCAGGCATGGAAAATCATTTGCATTCATTTCGTGCATTCATTTACATTCATTTGCCTCTAACTTTTTTTTTTCAACAGCAAAAAAATTTTCAAATGTTTTATGGCGCTTTTGTAGGTTTTGTTATTAGCTACAAGTTTTGCTCAAAACTCAAATCCGTATCTCTTATGCATCACGAACTAGAGTGGGCAGAACTTCTTACTGTTTTTCAGTGAATGTAAAATACATTAACTGAAAAAGAGTAGTGGCTTCTGTTCGCTCTGCTTCGTCATGCATAAGAGATACGGATTTGAGTTATGAGCAAAACTTGTAGCTAATAACAACACCTACAAAAGCTCTATAAATAATTTTGCGGAATGCTGCTGAAGAAAAAAGTTAGAGGCAAATGAATGTAAATGAATGCACGAAATGAATGCAAATGATTTTCCATGCCTGATAATACCAGTAGAAAATTAAGATCGTGTAGCACATGTACATTACGGTAAAAAAAAACATATATTACGGTAAAAAAATCAAATGCAGTGTTTAAAACTTAAATAACAAGACATTACAACCAGTATTTTTTTAGATAATTTTAATAACTTTCTAAAATGCAAACTTCTGTAAAGTTTTCAAGTTGGAGACTTAAAAATTATCAAAAGTCATAGAACAACAAGTTTTGGTAAAATTTTTAATTTTATGTTCATTCATTTGTTTGGACAATCTTGCACAGAAAACGATATAAAAAGCTTTAAAACGAGTTTTCTGTGCAAAATTTTACAAATAGAAAAATTACCCTCTTCAATATTTTTTTTAAATATATTTCTTAATAAGCTTATAAAAATGCTAACTACTGTAAAATTTTTGAGATGGATGCTTAAAAATAAACAAAAGTCATACATTAACAACTTTGGATCTGTTTGATTGTAATTTGTTAATTGGTGAAATTTTTCACAGAAAACAATTTAAAAGTAAAAAATCTAGTTTTGTAAACTCTAGTTTCTGTGCAAAATTTTACAACAAATTACATGCAAACAAACATTTATCTATGCAAATAAAAAGTTAAAAAAAAAATACCATTTGATTTGATGTTCTATGATTTTTGGTAATTTTTAAATGTCCAACTTTAAAATTTCACAACTTTCAGTAACATGTTTTAAAAGAGGGAGAAATATTAGTAATTTCCATTTAACTCCACTACCTTAATTGCTTATCATTGACATATATGCGTGCTTCGTCTACAAAGTGCAGACTTCTTCGGTGTCTTGTCCTAATACTCGACTATTCAGTTGAGTATTAGTACAACATACTGAATAAGTCTGAACATTGTAGACCAAATACGCGTATCTTTCAAAGATAAGCAATTAACGCAGTGGTTTTAAATGGACATTACTAATCCTTCTTGCTCTCTTGTGCATATTATGTGCTCTCTTTGGCCATAAACATATATTTAGCATAGCACAGCATAGCATATGTGGTTGTACACATCGTGGTTGGCTATATAATGGTCAACTAATACATTTTGCAGACAATATCGTGTGTTGTAACTCTAAGACTAGAAGGTCCCGAAATAACGTGCTCAACTTTTTGGCTCAGCTGTGGTACTCTATTCGGTCCCAAGCTAATCGATTCACCCCTCGAAACATAGGAAAATTAACTAACCCCTCATTTTATCTGTCAAACTTTCATAGTGAATCAAACAAACATTGCGTAGTACTAGAATTTCGACTAGAATGGGGTACGTTAATCGTTTGCTTGGGACCAATAGGCTAGTCAAGTAGGGAGCCAATTTAAAATCGTTAGTTTCGTATTGATTGTTGTTATATACCTGGCCACATCTTTACAATCGAAAGGGAAGGGAGAGGAAGTTAATCCAACATCTACAACTTAAGAGGGTGCAGGGAACCCATACTACCTTCATAGATGTCACAGGAAGGAAAAAGTTGTGATAAGGAAACTCTATTTGTTAACATAGAGCATTTGATAAATCAGTAAAAAATGGAATATAAATAGATAAAATGAAAAGATCTCATCCGAATGGTCTAGTGCCTTTGCTGCGTCTTGTTTTCGGAAATGCTTTATTTATTTTTCCTTGAACCACCGCAATCACTAATAACGCTCTTCTTTCTTTTCCTTCTCCGTGAACATGTCACAACGTGAATCTACCATACGAAAAATCACTTCGCGTTATTACGAAAATAAAAGCACCTGCATACACAATCACCGAGAGATTCTAACCTCAACTAACCCCAAAATGAATCATGCTTAAATACATACAAATTCTTGAAGCTCGCACCATACCGTAAACCGAGCAACACACCAACCGTAGTAAACGCGAATCAGCAGCAATCGAAAAAAAAAATCATAAGAACAACCCTCAACTGGAACGCGCTCACCAAATCAACTCATGATCAACGTCAAATACTTTAAACATATATTTAGCACCTAAAATTGAAATTATTTAGCTTTAGCATTTTTCAACTGACCAGTACCGACAATACCGCTATTTTCAAATGCGCCTGCCGGTGTTTTGGTATCGATAGAACTGATACCTACTACCGGTATTTCAACTCTACGCACAGCACAACTTATTTTTTAGCTGTTTGCGTGCTTCCAGACGATCCCTTGGAAGCCTTTCGAAAGAAAGTAGGGTTAACTACCCCATTTCCGGCCTATTAAGCACAACCCACACTTAGTCTTTCATAAGGGGGTGGTCCACTCTGGCGGCATGAAAAATAGGTAATTTACACGAATTTTTTTTAGGGTAAATAACGATCAATTCAAAAAAAGGAATGCATGATTTTGTCAATTGAAATGTCTTCTTTAATTGAGATTTTTTTTGGCGCGATTGGATGTCTCCTGTAGCCGCTGCACCAGGTTCCCCAGGAGACCTCCCGTCTGAGTCGTCGCGGGGCGGGACGTCTGACGGTCACACAACTGGAGCTGGAGCAACGAATTTTTTTGTGGTTATTCTATGACCCAGTCTTGTACGTAGCCGTTTTTGATTTGGTTGAAAAATAAAAATTTGGCGGCGTTTTGAAAAAAAAAACAGTCCGTTTTTGTACCCTAAAATTGGAGATAAAAGCTTGCACCAAAAATTCATTTTTGATTCTTTTGAAAATCGGCTACGTGCAAGACTAGAAAAAAAGGTACTTAACTCGAAAATTTAATCGCCATTTAAATCGACTGAGCCGTTTCTAAAATACAGCGCCCGCCAATTTTGAAAACATCGTTTAGAGATAATCGCGGCACCATTTGGAACTACTAAGACACGCCGTTTCGCCGGTAACGGGCGGGTACTCCGAGCGCTCACCTGAGCGCGCTTGGAGCGTCTGGACACGAGTCCACTAATCGGCCTATAACTTTGAAACGATGTCACTTGCGGACTTGCGGTCAAGTCTATGTCAAAGTAGACATTCCAAAGTATTTTTTTTAAACCAAAAAAAAAAAGATTTTTTTGAAATTTCCAGAGTGGACTACCAAACTGATGGCTTTCAAATTTATTTACCTTTCCGAACGTACCGTAAGATTTGATAAAGAAAATCCAATTGTTGAGATATTATCAAAAGTCTAACATTGCTTCTTGACGCCAAACTCAGCCTACGGATTCTAAACTCGGCCTAACGCATTGAAACGTCATTGAAACGCCTATGAATTCCCTTCGGCATCGGATGAAGATAAAAATTGATTCGGTCGCTAGCGCTTCTTTTGTTTTTGGGAATAATGGGTGCAAACCTTCATATCGTACGTTCTCATTGACTTCGTTCGGTAGCTTATTAATAAAAGTATCGTACCAAACGCATAATTGAATTGTTAACTCTGAAATCATGGATTTATTTGAAGTTTTCTGCCCGTTAGGCCCAAAATGGGCGATTAGGCCGAAGTAGTTTTCTACCCTATGCAGAATTATCTCGAGGATCAAAACCATAATTCATGCAGTAGATCACGGTGTCTTTCAAATATAAAAAAATCAGTATCGTTGAAACACCCACCAACAGAAAGCTTAGACTCACCACATTCATATGCGGCTAGCATCAAAATGTGCTATCGGTCAAAAACAATTTTAAAATTTTTAGTTTTTTAAGTGTAAATCACGTTCAAAAAATATTTTTAAGGCCATTTTAGCACAACAAATTATGTAAAAATTACCCCTGACAGAACATTTTTAAACTAGCTTCAAATGAAAGGGGAGCATCTTATATTTTGTTAGGTGGTTTTTTTTTTTAATTAATGTTGTTCAGCCAAAAAACAAAGTGAGAAGATTAAGAATAGTATAGTATTGCAAGTTCACCCGTTTCCATCGGTTAGAGGTACTTTTAGATCGAGTGTTAATACTTCTTTGCCGATGAGTATCGAGTAAACTCGATTCTTTTTTACTCGGTCATATTTGTCCCCCACCTCTTCCTTTTCATCGTAATGCATTTATTTCACGTTGGTGTCTGTTCCGCAACCCTAATAAACAAATAGCATAAGCGAACTGTATCCCGGATGGGTACACTATCTCACAAATGGTTTGGATGATACCCCAAACACGTCGTTAAGCTCTCTTTTATGGTTATTTTTATTAGGGAACCTACATGCTAACTTAAAAGTACCTATTATAGAGTAAAAAAACACCCATTTTGAAGAAAAGTGGCTTAACTCATGAAATGAGTAAAACCGACTTCACCCATTAATGAGTATTCGATGAATACGTAAAAAAAATTACCCATCTTGTTTCTGTATATGAGTAAAAAGCACCCATTTTATTGGTTTGTGTTTTGATTAAATTCTATAAATAAAATCCTACATAATTGAAACACCTCATACAACTCGATAATTATCATTTATCCGAGTTCCGAGGCATAAAGTTGTCCTTGCGAAAGAACACTTTTAGAACTCGGTCCAGTTCACTGCTGATCAATCCGCGAGAAATGCTGCTCATCGCACAGGTCTGCTTTTCCCTTTTTCGAGTTCTTCGTTAGTCTGAAACGGAACAAATTTTCAAAATACATGTCTTAATTTTCATCATGATTGCACTTCTAATTCTTACCTCGTAACGACCGGTTCCAAATCCCTATTGCGACGATTTTTGAAATGGTATCGGTTATTTTTGTCTCGAATGAAACAGACAATACTCGTTTCGCGAATGATCGCAACACTCACTTATTAAAAAAAATTATACACTTTGGGTCTTCACTTCGTCAGACATGTGTTGACATCGATTGAAAGCATTTTGTACCCATTCTTTTTTGCAGAAGACATTTTATTAAAGTGGGAAAAAAGTACCCACTTTTCGTTTTTTGAAAATACCAATTTTTTGACAGGTTTGAATAACTTCAAAAAATGAGTACAAGATACTCATTTAATAAATACTTCCGAGGTAGCGTGTAGTGCCAATCACCAACTGCCATCCATTGACGACAATCGAATGTGCAGGGAGGCAGCTTCCACACCTGCGTAGGATATCGCACTAGGGTGGGGCTTATTTTTCAAAATCTTTTGGGGACACGTTTTCTCATGTGGAAAATGATTACTAGGGCCAAATGAACAACATATCCAAAAATGAGCGTTTTTCGTTAAGATTTAGAGGTGGCGCTCTCTCTCTCACTCTCTTCTCTCGCTCTCTCTCTCTCTCTCACTCTCGTCTCTTGCTTTCTCTCACACTCTCGCGTTCTCGCTCGATCTGTATCGTATTCATACGCTCACTGTATCTAGCACTGCCAAGAATACTGTTTGCGCTAGATCATATTCGTGGGTGTAAGTACAAACCTGCTATGCCGTATATCTCGAAAATGGTTAAAGATATCACCAAACGGACAACATTTTTGCCATTTAGGGTAACGAAATCACGTGTTTACTAAAAACGCACTAGATTTGTTCGAAAATCAGCTTCGTTCGATATATTGGACTTAGGCCTCTGGCGCCACCTCTAAATCTTAACGAAAAACGCTCATTTTTTGGATATGTTGTTCGTTTGGCCCTAGTAATCATTTTCCACATGAGAAAACGTGTCCCCGAAAGATTTTGAAAAATAAGCCCCACCCTAATATCGCACCCATCAACACACATGGGTCAGGCCCAACGACTTTACTTTACTTCCGAAGGAAGACGTGACCAGAGATTTTTATGCCTCAGAAAAATCCCACCGACTTTGGCTGAGATTTAACACAGACCCACTGGAGTGAGAAAGCAGTCGGCTTCCCCTACTTCAAATTACACTAAAATTAAATGCAACTGGTTTCAAAGGATCAAAATCACATTATCCACAACATATTTCTAACCCTAGTAGCACGCTTGCCACAAATCAATTGTAGAAACTTATATACGACTTATTCCAGTCATAAACAAGTTGCTGTAACTTATTGTGATTAAAGTGTGTTACTCGGGAAATGTAACCATGCGATAAAAGAATGGGGAGTACACTTTGAGTGCTTTCAAATAACTCTGGCACTTTTACTATCATTTTGTCGTTTTTGTAACTTTTCCGCAATTTTGTCTTTATAAGTTACTTTAATTTGTTTGAAATTTGTAAGACTTTTCGATACTGTTGAGCTTTTGGATTTCAGGCGATCATACGGGTTGCTCCAAAAGAGCAACTAAATCCCATCATGTGATACATTAGCCTATATTATTCAACACAGACTCATATCATTAAGATGTACCTTAAAACGGGGTAACTTTGCGTAAGTTAGTTTTTTTTTTAAGTATATTCAAAATGTTTTTACATCAATTACAATACTGTGGATCCTAGAGTCAAGTAAGTAATATGTTTAATGGAAATTAAAGTATTTGCACTATTTTTTAGTCTTGTGACCGAACATCACTAAAATGATTTGGGGTTACTTTGATAATTCTCGATGAATGTAGAAAAACACGCGTTAAGCTCAAACAATTTAATTCTTGAAATATGAAACTTTGAGTGGGTATATAATCAAAAAACGTCATAAGCATAACATTGTATTTGTGATGGCTGTATCGGAAATACATTTCTTAAGTTTTGGGACGTCAAAATCGTCATCGGCGACATGAACGCTCAGGTAGGACGGGAGGCAATGTATAGACCGGCAATCGGGCCAAACAGCCTGCATGCCGTATCGAACGATAACGGCCAACGATGCGTGAACTTTGCAGCCTCCCGGGGTATGGTAGTTCGAAGTACCTTTTTCCCCCGCAAGGATATCCACAAAGCCACCTGGAGATCACCTGACCAACACACAGAAAACCAAATCGATCACGTTCTAATCGACGGGAAATTCTTCTCCGACATTATCAACGTCCGCACGTACCGCAGTGCGAACATAGATTCTGACCACTACCTAGTTGCAGTATGCATGCGCTCAAAACTCTCGACGGTGCATAACACACGTCGAAGTCGAACGCCACGACCCAACATTGAGCAACTACGGGACACCGGAGTTGCCCAGGACTACGCGCAGCAGCTGGAAGTTGCACTACCCACGGAAGAGCAGCTTGGCGCAGCTTCTCTTGAAGATGGCTGGAGGGACATCCGTTCAGCCATAGGTAGTACTGCTGTAGCGGCACTAGGACTGCAATCCCGGACCGAAGAAATGACTGGTTTGACGGCGAATGCAAACTGTTAGTAGAGGAGAAGAATGCAGCACGGGCGAGAATGCTGCAACACCGCACGAGATTGAATGTCGAGCGATACAGACAAGCGCGGAACAGACAAAACTCGGTTTTCCGAAGGAAGAAGCGTCAGCAGGAAGATCGAGATCGCGAGGCGATGGAAAATCTGTACCGCGTAAACGACACACGGAAGTTCTACGAGAAGCTAAATAGTTCGCGCAAAGGCTACGTGCCGCAAGCCGATATGTGCAAGGACTTGGACGGTAACCTTCTCACGAACGAGTGTGAGGTGATTGAGAGGTGGAAGCAGTACTATGACGAGCACCTCAACGGTGAAGCAGCAGAAAACGAAGGTGGCACGGCAACAGACCTTGGAGCACGCGCAGAAGACGACAGGCTACCGGCCCCTGATCTTCAAGAAGTTGAGGAGGAGATCGGTCGGCTGAAGAACAACAAAGCAACTGGTGTAGATCAACTACCAAGTGAGCTATTGAAATACGGTGGTGAAGCACTGGCTAGAGCGCTGCACTGGGTAATTGCCAAGATTTGGGAGGAGGAGATATTACCGGAGGAGTGGATGGAAGGTGTCGTATGCCCAATCTACAAAAAGGGCGACAAGTTGGATTGCTGCAACTACCGCGCGATCACACTGCTGAGCGCCGCCTACAAGGTACTCTCCCAAATTCTATGCCGCCGTCTGTCACCATATGCAAGAGAGTTCGTGGGGCAATACCAGGCGGGATTCATGGGTGCCCGCGCTACCACGGACCAAATTTTCGCGATTCGGCAGGTTCTGCAGAAATGCCGCGAATACAACGTGCCCACACATCATTTGTTCATCGATTTCAAATCCGCATACGACACAATCGATCGAGATCAGCTATGGCAGATTATGCACGAGAACGGATTTCCGGATAAACTGACGCGATTGGTCAAGGCGACGATGGATCGAGTGATGTGCGTTGTTCGAGTATCGGGGACACTCTCGAGTCCTTCTGAATCTTGAAGGGGGTTACGGCAGGGTGATGGACTTTCGTGTCTTCTGTTCAACATCGCGTTAGAAGGTGTGATCAGAAGAGCTGGGATAGACACGAGTGGCACGATATTCAGGAAGTCCATCCAGCTCCTTGGTTTCGCCGATGACATTGACATTATGGCACGGAACTTTGAGATGATGGCGGAAACGTACATCAGACTGAAGGCTGAAGCTAGACGGATTGGACTTGCCATCAACGCATCAAAGACAAAATATATGAAAGCAAGAGGTTCTAGGGAAGACAATGTTAGCCTCCCACCCCGAGTTCAGATTGACGGTGACGAAATCGAGGTGGTCGATGAGTTCGTGTATTTGGGCTCACTGGTGACCGCCGAAAATGATACCAGCAGAGAAATTCAAAGACGCATTATGGCAGGGAATCGTGCCTACTTTGGACTCCGGAGGACGCTTCGGTCGAATAAAATTCGCCGCCGCACGAAGTTGACTGTCTACAAGACGCTGATTAGACCGGTGGTCCTTTACGGCCACGAGACCTGGACTATGCTCGTGGACGACCAACGCGCCCTTGGTGTTTTCGAACGGAAGGTGTTGCGTACCATCTACGGTGTAGTGCAGATGGATGACGGAACGTGGAGGAGGCGAATGAACCACGAATTGCACCAGCTGCTGGGAGAACCATCCATCGTCCACATTGCAAAAATTGGGCGACTACGGTGGGCTGGGCACGTCGTAAGAATGCCGCACGACGACCCAGTGAAAATGGTTCTAGAAAGCGACCCAACAGGAACAAGAAGAAGAGGCGCGCAGCGGGCAAGGTGGATCGACCAAGTAGAAGGTGACCTGCGGACCCTTCGCAGACTACGAGGCTGGCGAACTGTGGCCATGGATCGAGTAGAGTGGAGACGACTTCTTCGGACAGCAGAGGACAACAAGGCCTTAGCCTGATTGGGAGGGGGGGGGGGGAGGGGAAGTTTTGGTTTGAGTGCTTTTCAAAAAGGTGAAAAACAAGAAAATAGTTTTTTTAGAATGTTTGTAAAAAATGTAACTCATCTATATTTATAAAAATGAATTTCTGTCTGTCTGTCTGACCCTTATAGACTCGGAAACTACTGAACCGATCGGCGTGAAAGGTTCTTATAATGCTTACTCTCATACAAATGAAACAAATATGTGGCATGCCTTTTTATCAGCGCATAAACTCAAGCCAATATCAAATCCCGAGCAAGGCCGGGCACACTCAGCTAGTACTGTATAAAAACTGTTTACGATATCAACGAAAATAACCTAAGCTACAATAAAGAACCAATGTTTCCAATTCGGAGAAAGCGCAGAGAGTAAGTTTAATCATTTTATTGTACTTTCAAAGCTACCCACATTATCAAAGATACCCCGTTTAACGGTAATCGTTATTCTCTTCCATGAATGCGAACTTGAGCATTTTTGTAGGAATTCGAAAGAAGAAAGGGTCGGATTACGCTGTAGTTGAATAAATTCAAGTTTTTCAGAATGTCATGATTTAACCTTTCTTCTTCTTAACTGTTTACGATTATTTTTCCGAGCGTTTTGCCGGCTCTCAAACCATGTCAATGCGGTTGAGGATTTTTTAAGCATTAGAGATATAAAACTGAAAAGGAGGACTAATGAATTTAGTGTCTCTCCGAGCGGCATAGTTTTAAATTAGATGCTTTTCGAAAACCAGCTACACTAGATGAGGCAAGTGGTTTGAATCAGAGCTACGAAACAAAATACCATAGCAACAGCAGTATTACACCACTTGCCATCTCTGACAAAGAAATTATATCTCTGCTGCTGAATGTGGTCGTATCTCTGGAGATGTAAAAAACCGTTCAGCAGTAGCCTAGGCGGAGCTGAGCAGTGCTCCCACTTGAAATTTGAGTCGTAAACGATATAAACACAAAGATTCGCAAACGCCTGCATTTCTACAACCAGTTTCGTTTATTTTTCTCTCCCCCCATCCCCATCAGTAAACGGACGATGGATATGTCGCATTCATCGAAGGCAGTAGGCCTTGCTAACGCCACCCACCCGAACGGCAAAGCGAATGGAAAACCAACCACTCAGACCAGACTAAAGCACGATCTTTCAGTCATTGTGGAAGCATCAAACGGCGAAATGAACGATGAACTACCCGTGGTCGATGATGATGATGATGACGACGAGCTGGATCACACCGATGGACCATGTCTGGAGGAGCATGACGTTGTTAGGTAAGTCGGGTTTCCTTTCTGGCAGACTTTGTAAGTCACAGTCATCATATTTCGTCACAATGCAAACACAATGTGCAATTGCCGATGGTTATCTTTGTTGAGTGCTGAAATTGATTTGAGCAGTGGAGTTAATTGCACTCCGGCACAAGAGCTCTGAAAGGAGCGCCGTCGCATGGCGAGGGAAGACCTCAACGGAAAAAAAAGAACGATAGTTATCTTCAGTACAGTTGAATACTGCCGGAGATTCCCAGTCTTGACCTTTACGGTCCCCTGCTGTTTGATCTAAAGAGTGCACACAGCAAAATCTGGTCTTTAAGAAAATGATTTGAAAAATAACTGGGTTATAAATCCCAGCTTATCTCGCTGTATTTGATGTTGCGCAAAACATAGTTAACTAGGCGAGCTTTTCCATTCTCCCTGTCAAATATGCTTCATTTGCATAAGATTTTATTCACTGTATTTCAAGTTTACATCGTAGTTAGGTGCTCCTTCTTATCTGAAAGGATTGGTACAGACTGATACTTCGTAAATGAACTATATTATTATATAGAGGCTTTACATCACTGGCTGGTTCACCTCTTATAAACTTTATAAAATTAATACTACTCACTGAAATAAAAATAAAAGAACATTAGTGCACTTTTCATCATTTCACTGACAGGTATAGCAGTGCTCTCAGAGCATTCACAACGTTAAACGAGTTGATGGGAATCTGCTATCGGAAGCGTGCGCGTTTATATTTGAGCATTGAACAATAATATTTGGTACACACTTAGAAATAACAACTTTAACACGAGACATAATCCATATTGGACGTAAATCATAGAACGTAAACAAACATTTCATGTAAAATCTCAAACCGAAACATCAGCTAGTCGACGAAGAGAACGTATGATTGAATTGATTTTCACGTTTCTTTCAACTGATTCTTATGTCAAAACGCCCGCTTACATGTGTCTGTCTCAGGGAACCGAAATTTACATGACTTTTTAGTAGTGTGTAGGTTTGATAGTTTTACTTACCTTTCACATGAATTGTGTGTTGAAAATTGGTTCCATGTTTTTTGCATAAATGTACAACGAACAGCGTTTGTTTTTAAATGCGAGCATGGCATGGAAACTAAATGATATTCGACAGACAAACAGACATAACACTCACAAGTTGTTCATACACAGTTCGAAAAAGTAATGTAAATTTCTCTTCAGTATGATGCACTTAAATGGAGCGTCACATATCATATAAGTTTACATGATATATCATGTAAAGTTCTGAGACATTTCATGCAATGTAGCAAATATTGTATACAAAAGCCCATTGTTGTAAACAACATTGTTTACAAGTTGCTCGGTTGCGTGAAATGAAATAGAAGTTTACGTGAATGAATGTTTACATCACTATTAAAATTCAGAATTTTTATCTGTGTAGAACAAGCATGTAACCGAAGACAATATATCAAGAAGACTGGCAACTCTTCCATTTTCTTATACGTCCGGTATGAGAAAGCCAGATCTGCCGCTCAAAGGTAAATGCTCCGAACGAGTTGGATAGCAATGGTTTAATCCTCAGAATAAAGGTTTGTGTATTTGTTCATTTTCCTATGCGTTGCTTCCACCTTTGCTCGAGCGCAGCGCTACTGTGTCTGTCGCTTGGATTCAGGCAAAGCTGCCAGTCTTCTTGATATGTTGTCTCCGATTTAACGGACAATTTAAAAGTATCGTAGTTGGTAGTACCGCCACCGTTACGTTTGACGTTTACACACTACCGCCATCTGTTCAGCGTAGTGCCCACCACAGTGTACTAAACAGATGACAGTAATGTCTTAGCGACAATCTTTTACAGTGAGAAATATGCAATGTGTTATGTCTGTTCGTCTGTGGATATTCTGTTGTTTTGATTTATATAATTTTGTTATCATCGAAAACTAGGATTTTAAACTTGATTTTAATGACATGCAAGAGAGCTCGAAAAAATATGGGAGTTCGATGTCTTTGACCAGGTTTTGCTATGCACACTTAGGCCGTTCGCAATGCTGTTGTATTTTATAAGGATTGTTTCAATTTGAAACTAGAACAGAAACGCACCTTTCGCAATGCTGAGTTGCAGTTTCATTATTCGAGCACTATTTTGCACCAGATTTGCAACTGCTCGACTATTCTGTTTTATTTCTGAGCGAGTTTGAAACACGAATGGAACTCTGTTTCAAATTTCTTTGTATGTATTTAAAGATGTTTCGAAGAGCTTCACAAACAACTCTATGAACTTCATAGAAAACAGTAAAGTTTATGGAACTTGATGATTACAAACATCTTTTAGAACTGTGCGTTGCGCTGATCGTGTTGCAGTTTTATTTTTGACAGTTTCAAATTATAGAATTGTCGAGGAGTTTAAAACAATTTTGAAACTCAGCATTGCGAACGGCCTTAGAAATACTTAATTTTACACGGAATCCATCTTTGACATAAAGGATGAGACGTAAAGAAACATGTCATGTAAAATTAAGTACTCTGAGTCTGAAAAGTTCAAAAGTACGTTTGATTGAGCTGAATTTGGCGTCTATTATGACTCCATTTTATGTTAAAATTTACGCTCGTTTAAACACCTAAATTTACATAAATTTTTCTAAGTGAGTGCAAATTCTTTTGGTCCCGTTGTGTGATAAATGATTTGATAATGTTTATCATATTGCTTCAGCATATAATTGGTATTTACACACCTAGAAAAGTTCACCTAAATTTAGGTGCTCTGAGAGTGACATATACGAGCGTCAATTTCGACATAAAGTTGAGTCATATTAATCGCGAAATTAAGCTCAATCAAATGTACTTTTCGTCGAGCAACGAACTTTTCAGTCTCGGAGCACTTCATATTACAAGACATGTTTGTTTACGTCTCATATTTTGCATCGAAAACGGATTCCCTCACGTGTAAAATTAGTTATTTCTTAGTGTGTAGACTGATAAGAGTGAGATAGTTAGTAAAAAAATGTACTCGAACCTGCAGCTTCCCCTGCATTAATCATCCATGTTTCATTTCCACACGAACAATCGAAAATCAGCGATTTCTCGCGTCACTTTTCAAAAGGTCCTAAGTAACAAATGTAAACAAATTGTGTTAAGCGATACAAACGATTGCTCTTCTTTAATTGTATGTGATACAAAAACAACCATCCAAATTTACTTCCATTTATTTAAGATAATCATTGGTCGAAAATTGTTCACTGCACAGTTTGAAATAATGGGCACATGATTTTTTTTTTTTTTTAACTCTTTATTTGTTCTAAATTCAAAATAAATTACATTTCATTTTAACCTAGGTGCTCCAGTTACTGCAGTAACGTACCAGCCTTAATTGTTATGATATATATCTAAGTGTTTTTACATTGTTCATGTCTTGGCAATTCAGTATTTTAAACAGGTTTTTTAACCTGCATGTCAGTATAACAATTGATATCTTAAAACTAAAAACTAAAACTAAATCTTATCTAAGTATAAAGGGAATTAATCGTTGCAATTGAGGATTGCAACGATTTTTGCCTGAAATTATTAATTATTTTGTTGGACATTTGTGCTAAAGTCTCAACATTCGAAATTCTATGTACTTCGGTTGTACTGTACCAGGGAGGCAACTTCAAAATCATTTTCAGAATTTTGTTCTGAATCCTTTGAAGTGCTTTTTTCCTGGTAGTGCAGCAACTAGACCATATTGGCACAGCGTAAAGCATGGCCGGTCTAAAAACTTGTTTAAATATTAGAAGTTTATTCGTCAGGCAAAGTTTGGATTTCCTGTTTATAAGAGGATACAAACATTTTATATATTTGTTACATTTGGCTTGAATGCCCTCAATGTGATCTTTAAAAGTTAATTTTTGGTCAAGTATTAATCCAAGATATTTCACTTGGTTTGACCAGGAAATTGGAACTCCGTTCATAGTGACTATGTGACTACTACTAGGTTTCAAAAACGAAGCTCTAGGCTTATGTGGAAATATTATAAGTTGAGTTTTGGAAGCGTTGGGAGAAATCTTCCATTTTTGTAAATAAGAAGAGAAAATATCTAAACTTTTCTGCAGTCTGCTGCAAATAACACGAAGACTTCTTCCTTTAGCGGAAATGCCTGTGTCATCAGCGAACAAAGATTTGTGGCAACCCTGAGGCAAATCAGGGAGGTCCGAAGTGAAAATGTTATACAATATAGGCCCAAGAATGCTACCCTGAGGAACTCCTGCCCTAACAGGTAGTCGATTAGATTTGGAATTTTGATAATTTACTTGAAGAGTTCTGTCAGTTAAATAATTTTGAACTAATTTCATAATATAAAGTGGAAAATTAAACTTTTTCAATTTAGCAATCAAACCTTCATGCCAAACACTGTCGAATGCTTTTTCTATGTCTAGAAGAGCAACTCCAGTTGAGTGGCCTTCAGATTTGTTTGAACGAATTAAATTGGTAACTCTTAAGAGTTGATGAGTAGTTGAATGCCCATGGCGAAATCCAAACTGCTCATCTGCAAAAATTGAGTTCGTATTGATGTGAAGCATCATTCTATTTAAAATTATCTTTTCAAAAAGTTTACTTATTGAAGAAAGCAAACTTATTGGACGGTAGCTAGAAGCTTCAGCTGGATTTTTATCCGGCTTCAAAATTGGAATAACTTTTGCATTTTTCCATTTATCAGGAAAGTATGCCAAATGGAAACATCTGTTAAATAATTTTACCAAGAAAGACAAGGTACTCTCTGGGAGTTTTTTGATGAGGATATAGAAAATTCCATCATCACCTGGAGCTTTCATATTTTGAAATTTTTTAGTTATAGACCTTACTTCGTCCAAATCAGTCCCCCAGGAATCATCAAAAATATTTTCCCGAGAGAAAATATTCAGAAAATCCCGAGCAACCTGATTCTCAATAGGACTAGTAAGACCCAAACTGAAATTATGGGAACTCTCGAATTGCTTAGCAAGTTTCTGAGCTTTTTCCAAATTTGTGATCAAAATTTTACCACCTTCTTTAAGCGCTGGAATTGGCTTTTGAGGTTTTTTCAAAATTTTTGTGAGTTTCCAAAAGGGTTTGGAACTCGGGTCTAATTTAGAAATATTATTTTCAAAAGTTTTGTTCCTCAGGGCAGAGAATCGCTTTTTAATTTGTTTTTGCAAATCCCGCCAGATAACTTTCATGGCAGGATCGCGTGTTCTTTGATATTGTCTCCTACGGACATTTTTAAGACGGATCAAGAGCTGAAGATCATCGTCTATTATAATTGAATCGAATTTAACCTCGCATTTTGGTACTGAGGCAGCTCTTGCTTCAACTATAGAAGTAGTCAGAGATTCAAGAGCATAATTAATTTCATCTTTGGTTTGCAAAGGAATGTTTGGATCGAAGTTATATTCCATAAATGTTCGATACTGCTCCCAATCAGCTCTATGGTAATTGAAAGTAGAGCTGTTGGGATTACAAATTATTTCTTGGGATATTTCAAAAGTTACTGGAAGGTGATCAGAACCGAAGTCAGCATGGGTAACCAATTGGCTACAAAGTTGACATGAATCAGTTAAGACCAAATCAATAGTGGAGGGATTTCTTGCAGAAGAAAAGCATGTTGGGCTGTTTGGATATTGAATAGTGTAATAACCTGCAGAGCAATCATCAAACAGAATATTACCATTGGAATTGCTTTGAGCATTATTCCATGAGCGGTGTTTTGCATTAAAATCACCAATAATGAAGAATTTAGACCTATGACGGGTAAGTTTCTGGAGGTCACCCTTGAGAAAATTCTTTTGCTGGCCTACGCATTGGAATGGCAAATAGGCAGCTATAAACGTAAGTTGTCCAAATTTTGTTTCAACAGAAACCCCCAAAGTTTCAAAAACTTTGGTTTCAAATGAAGAAAGAATTTTATGTTTGATTCGTCTATGAATAATGATGGCAACGCCACCACAGGGTCCATCAAGACGATCATTTCTATAAATCAAGTAATTTGCGTCCTTCTTAACCTTATGGTCAGGTTTAAGGAACGTTTCAGTTATAACGGCAATATGCACGTTATGAACTCTTAAAAAATTAAATAGCTCGTCTTCATTATCTTTAAGAGATCGAGCATTCCAATTTACAATATTTAATGCTTTAAAATCCATTACTGAATTTTAAAGTCATGACAATATTATTTGCAAATTTTACTCCAGTTTGAATAGCATCAAACATGGAGTTAGATTTAAGCATATCAGAAATCATGTCAATTAATGAATTCTGTAAAAATTCCATTTTGGGGGCAGTAATGCTTCCTAAGTCAAAATTGTCAAAATTTCCGTTAGAACGTTGGTTAGTATTTTGATTTCTACCCGTTGCAATAGCAGCATAGGTAGCTCCATTAACTCGCTGAACATTGTTAGCAGCGAGGGGAGTAGGTACAGATGAAACATTTGAAGCAGGGGAGATATTTGTACCTACGGGTACGAATGTAGAATTTGTTCCTCGCTGACCGTTGTTAACAGCAGAGGAATTTGTACCTGGTCGGAAACGTGGAGCGTTTCCTACCTGACGGCTAGAACGAGATTGTAGGATCGCTTTGCGAGTCTTACATTCCCAAAAATTGGATTTGTGGTTTTCACCACAATTTGAACATTTAAATTTCTTAGGATCTTCCTTCACAGGACAGTCGTCCTTTGCGTGAGAGGAATCACCACAATTCATGCATTTAGCTGGCATGTAGCAATTTTTAGTTCCGTGACCCCATCCCTGGCACTTACGGCACTGGGTGAGGTTTTGGAAATTTCCTCCAGTCTTCCTGAAGTGTTCCCACTTCACTCGGACATGGAGCATAAGGCTAGCTTTTTCTAAGGCCTTAAGGTTGTTTAGTTCACTAGACTTGAAGTGAACTAAATAAAAATCATTAGAAATCCCGTTGCGCGAATCGCCAGGACGGGATTTCATTTTCATTTTGATTACTTGGAGTGGCACAACTCCAAGTAATTTTGCCAGTTCATCTTTGATCTGATCCAGGGATTCGCCACTGGGCAGTCCTTTCATGACAACCTTGAACACACGTTCAGTTTTGGTGTCGTAAGTAAAAAATTTGTGCTTCTTCTCAGTAAGATACTTGAGAAGACATTTAAATCCGTCCAAGGTTTCAGACAATACACGGCATTCACCCCGACGTCCAATTTGTAGTGAAAACTTAACTTTCACGAAATTCAAAAGTTCCATGCGAAGAGCATGGAAATCGGAAGTGGTAATCACAATAGGGGGAATCTTTTCCTTCTTGGCATTAAGCCGGGAAAGTTTACTAGAATTTTTCTTGGATGATGGATCATTCTCATCATCCGTGAGCAAATCAAATTGATTACTCAAATTAATTTCATCAGAAGGGGGGTCAAGAGTTTGCCCCTTTCTTTTGCGTTTAGGCGCCATGGCGGCAGTAAATTTTTATCCAAATCGACTTCCAAGCAGATTACTATAAGAATCTGAAGGATCGAAGAGGAATTTTCCAAATCGATATCCAAGAAGGATTACCTCGGGTAGGGTCCAAACAAGGATCGAAGAGGAATAAGAGTTGAACAAGGTAGAAAATTTTTTACAGGTTGAGCACTGAAAAGTGCTGTTTAAATTTGTTGTAGCTTTAGGTAGTAGTAACACTTCCTTCAGCAGAAAGCAAATAGATCCGCACGGCAAGAGAGCACGATGCGGACTGATGGGCACATGATTGTTACTTCGGTCATTTGGACAGCCTAACATGATTGGTGCTCATTTTCTAAAAGCGGGGCCAATCTAAAGTTTGGTACTCTAATCTGAAATCTGTGAAAGGGAATCTAGTATCATGTAGAACAAAACGTCCAATGTAACACTCATTGAGAAAAATCGTCCAATGGAACACATCCGATGTAAAACTTGACTAGTCAAAACGTCTTATGCGTTTTTTTTTCTATAAACTGTAACATCAAATTCAAATTTTCGATTTTGCCGTTTCTGCTGAATTTTTAACGTTATTATTCACTGACTACAGTAAAAATAGTATTGCAAAAAGTATTGTTTCTAAACAGTTAAAATAATAATCTGTCGAACTTTAACTTCGATTTTCTCAAAATGGTGGATATGTTACATTGATCTATATGAAAAGTGAACGAGATTTCATTCTTGTTGAACCGGCACGATGATTGGATTTTCTATTGACGGATGAACAAAAATATATATATCAAATGAAACGACAAATGAAACCACAGTGCAGAAGGCTTTTTATGGTTCCTATTTTACATAAGCGGATTATCAGTTATTGAAATTCTGATATACGCATCGGATGGTGTTCTCAGTTTGTATTTGATTATTAATTGAATTGTGGGTCTTCCTGAAACGGTGGATGCAGAAAAATAAAGTGAATGATGCTCTAAATGGTGAAAACAAAATAAAAAATCATTATTTCATACCGCCCTCAGCAGCGAATGCGGCGAATTATGAATCGGATAAATTTCATCATTTCAGTTGTGCTCTCTTTGAAACCCATACTTTATGGTGACGTTTAAACGTTGAAACCAATCACATCGTAGGAATTCGAGCACGAACTCAATCCACAATAGGCTGCTTCATTTTTTTTGCAAAGGAAGCACCATATCGGAGCACAATTTTCATCATTCCTGCACACTGCATTTGAAATTTTGTCATGCTATCATTTCACATTGAATATGAATTGTGATCCACACAACAAAACCTAATCCACACCAAGCTTAAAAATAACTCCGCATTTAGATTGATCACATTCTGCATCGCACTGCAGATTTTGAAATTTCCTAGAAACGAAATTTGCTAGTATTTGCATTCGGGTTGGTTGTGACATAATCTGCTGTATATACGTGACAGTCCTTGACAGCTTCCCGGAGCGAACACCGGGTTCTTGATGGTTTGATTTTGCTAACTCGTTTACCATTGCACAGTGCCTGCGATACCGCATCGGTTGCTTCTGACTTGACTCGGATGTACGTTAGTGATGAGGATGACAAACACGACATCGTACCGCCGATCCACTAAGAGCGTTTGATTCTTATCACAGTCGACCAGGAATAGGATCCGGTCCCGGTGCTTGGATCCGTTGCACCAGAATCATCACCATCGTCATGAATATCACAACCACAATTATCGAAGATAATGGCCTCCAAACGGAAGATGAAGAACTTCCCATAACGGGGCATCATATCCATATCCGACGTCGTTCTACGTAGTCTAAGCATGTCTTACCAGTGCAATTTTGCAGTTCAGCCGCACTTATTTATGTATATAGATGTTCTTAAAGGATTCCACAAATGAAAAACCTGATGATGTCGTTATGAAATATCAAAATATAATCTACGTTATACTGTTGAGACAGAAAGATTAAAAGCATGAGTAAAAAATATCAATATCACACTTTCTAGTTCCTAAGATAACGTTGTAGATCTTACTAACCACATCACAACACACACTGTAACCACAACAACAACAATCAATTATATCAAATATATACTGCAATTAAGATAAGCATGTTCAGATAAGGACGCAAAGCTTTCGAAGAGGTGGAAGTGGTGAGTTGATTGATAATTTATTATTCACCAGCAGGATGCAGCATCCAGAAATGTCTGGCCAACATCATGAAAAAAAAAAGTCATATTCAACATTGCGTGGGAACCTTCTTCTATAATTAATATTGAATTTCACAAGGAAGGACGTTAATATTGCAACGGAACCAAATTCACATTGAATTGTTATTATAATGATCAGATTATAATCTAACGTAAATGCTTTTAGTGTTGCATTAGAATGTTCTGCAAATTTACCAAAAAAATATTTATTTGACCCTAAAGGGGGTGCATTACAGTGGTAAGGTATTTGCAGTTAAATTTTTCTTTTCTTTTTTTTAAAGGACTCCCATCGTAAGGAATAGTTTTGAACAATATTGGATGTACATTTATTGTGCTAATCATTTTCCAAAAGTTGATTTCGGAGAAATAAGGAAATCGTCATTGAGTTAAAAAAATTATAAAGGCAGGAATCGTCCAGTTCCCTTAAAATCTACCATCATCAATTGAATTTTTTTTCATATATGACTTTAACTCTCAAATTCCAACGTCAAAAAATTGGGAGTGAAGGGACCATCTTTGATGATCTTTTTCACTGAGTAGACTTTTTTTTATTATGGATACTACTATATAAATGTGACTAAAGTGAGAGAAATTTTATCATTTATAACATTTATAGAAAAATAATAAATAACCATGACGTTTGACTTTCATAATGAAGATCTTATGTAGGGTTAGATCACGAAATTAGTTTAAATTTCATCAATCAAGTGAGTATTCTCGGTGGGGAGAACAGCAAAACGAAACAGGTAAGAAGCAGTGTTCCCAAAAACTTTAAATAAATCAAAGTTCATGCTTGAGTTTATCACCAATCAGTTTTGCCTTGCGTTAATTTCCGGGTCAAAAATGCATTGCTTTATATTTGGGTTCATTGCTTTTGCATTATTTAATGGAAAACTAACAAAACATGCAGGAGCATGCTATCGATTGTCGTTTGGGAGATTTTGAAGAGGTTTAAGCTAGAATAAATTTGTGTCGTTATGAGTGTTTTTAATTTTTGACGTTGTCAGATAATCTTAAGCGTAAGTTGTTGAAGAGCTTTTTGAGTGCGTAAATTATTCCTTTTAATTCCGTCATGATTGCTTGTATTTTGACAGATACGCGTATTTCGTCTTCTAATCAGTGCTGTAAATTCTCAAAATCATTTGAACATTTTTGATGAAAATGAGAAAAGTAGCTATTCGCTATCAAAGGGGACCTCCTCCGAATTGGTGATATCAGTTGCTTAGTCATTTGACGAAGGCATGGATCATTCTCATCTGAGAAACGCTATATATCATTCAATTGAGTGTAACCTACACACAAACGGAGCTCTGGTCGACATTCCGGCAAAAAAGCGAAGCCAACCCGACACCAACATGACTTCTATCAAACCCCAACCCGATGTTGACCCGACATTGACCTGACATAAACTCAAAATTAACCCGACAACAACACGACATTGGGTCGACATCGACCTTAAATTAGCCTTACATTGATCCGACATCGGGTCGACTTGTCTGTTCGGGACCATTTTTCTGGATTTCTTCCATACTCCACTGTCGTATATCAAATGATACTGAGTGACTCAATTGACAGTGACAATGAGCTTTGAATGAGAAAGGGGCTCTTCAAATTATCGTCATGTGAGAATTCGTTTACACAGAATTGATTGAATGGTTGTATTGGTTCATCTTCAATCGAATGATATGAAAATTTACAGCACTGCTTCTAATTGCAGACTTCATCAGTGCCAAGCAGTGCTGCAAAATCTCGACAGTACACGGTGATATTGACAATTCTGCTTTGGTCACCCATTTGAGCCAACAGTCATAGTCAAGGCAAACCATGTCAATTGTCAATGACAATGGTGTCAGTGACGAACATGTGAAGATATGTTTATTAGCTAAATTTGCTACAAAATTAAATGACTTGAGCAAAACAATCACATGGATCCATTTTAGTGAACAAGTATCTACGTTCTGAGCTACTTGGATAACAATAATGTGACACAGAATGTACTAAATTACACATTTTGTTACCAGGTGAATCTTTGTCATTGACGAAAAAATGAATGAGATTTTGACGAAGGTTTTTTTGAGGATCAAGTCTGTCAGTGAGTATGTGACGAACAATTTTGTCAATATCGCGCGAAAGTCTGTCAATGACAATGACAAATCTCAGCACTGGTGCCAAGTACTCAACACCACTGCAAGTAGTAGACGAAATACGCGTACACGTCAAAAGATAACCAATTATAACGGAATTAAAAGGAAATAAATTAACACACTCAAAACGCTCTTCATAAAGGTATTCCATATGGAGGTTCGAAAAAATTAATAGATCGCGAGTTTTAGTTTGCAGATTTTCTCAGTTGACCGCAATGAATGAGATTTCGAATGATTTTCCGAACAATGGAAGTGGTAAATATTTACTACTCGCACCCAATTCAGCACGTAAAATGTGATCAGCGTAAAATAGAATCCGTTCAAGGGCGTAGGCAGCTTTCAAAATTCATTTCTGGTGGTTGGTTTTCTACCTGTGACATTCCGGTTGATTTATTTACTCTAATTAATAATTTCTCAAATTTTCCCGGGAATTAACATGCAATCGTTACTAAATTAATGCAGCAATAAAAGTTATGAATGATCCGAGGGAAGTTGGAATCACCTTCCAGGGAAAAACGAAAAATAACTTTCTGTGAAAATTATCAGAAGGTTTCAGACAAAGTCAGAATTATGTTCTGGGGGATGTCAGAAAAAAACTTCCGGAAAAACAGGAGAAACTTCCGGAAGAAGTAAAAAAATACTTCTGGGGAGATGGCGTGGGAGTTGGAAAACTAAACTTCCTGGTGAAATAAGTAAAAAAACGTCCGAAGGGAGTCGTAAAACACTTCACAAGTGTGGAGAAACTTTCGACGTATATGGACAAAATGTCCGCGGGAAAGAAGATTTTTTTCATTCGATTATTTAGAAAGCTCAATCGCGTTAGCTTTACGGAGGCGATTCAAACATTTTTTTTTAAATTAATAATTAAAACAAAAAGAGAGACATAGAGTTTATTTTTTCCATGCATACGAACTAGTTTCCAAACTGCTACCTCATACATACAACATTCTTTTGTTCAGACCACAGATTGCAGCCGTTTGGGGGCTCAGTTGTCTGTGCCTGCTCTGTCCAATAGATCCGCTACTCGAACGCCAAAAGAAACAACCAATGGTGGTTAAAAAGGCACTGCTAACACGATAGCATGCTAATATAACGATTGTGTGAACTTACCTATGAAATTCTGGACTTACTTGTGTTGCTAAATCATCGGTTGTGGGCAGAGATGCCAGATTTTTTTCTATGCAATTCCGTAGACTTATTCAAATCTATGGATTTCTACGGATTTTTTTTAGTCGAAGGTGTTATTTTTTTTAGTTCTAAGTTGATATTTTACGTTAAATGATAAATCGATGAAAGAACGTTTGAAAAAAAATACCAGGGACAGTCCTCTGGGGTTGTACGCAATGGTGACGTCGGACTACGTGGTCTGTATATAATAAATGTTATTTGTTAACTGCAGCAGGACTTGTGTTTTGTGTAGAAATAGGAATTTGAGCGGGGTTCTCTCTGTTTATACTTTTTTTCAGGGCAATCGAAAAGAAGCTTTTGATATGAATTTTAGTTGGGACATGTTCAGAAATTTAACTCTTTTGGGAAATCTTGGTGGCTCTGAAAAGGGCCGATAGTAGTACAGGCATGAATACCATGGTACTGTTGCACCTGTAGTTTTTGGCATACTTTTACTGATTACTTCCCGGGGATGCTTGTTCAGCCATAGCAAGATGTGCGCGTGGGGACTTCCACGGTGCTGAAATTCAATCGTGTCAACCAGCTTGTTGAAGTACACGCAGCACGTGACTGGATGATCATTCATCAGAGTTGCTCTTTGTAGTGCAGTCAATTCCTGGATTGGATCTGTTAAGTCATTGCCATTGTGTCCGTCTGACAACCGATGTAAGAGATTCAACAAATGGGCCACTTCATCTCACTTGCACTGAGTGTGAGGAACATCGTAGGCTTTCCCAATTGTCGCATCATGGTGAACAAATTTCTCTTCCTTTGTTGCCAATACTGTACTGAAATCGGTATTGATTTGAGGAAGGATAGATTTCGCTCAATGCACTGCTCCATGAATAATGCGGTCCTTAATTAAGGTCCACGTGTAATGTTTGCGGTCGCCGTGCACTTAAAAGTACATTGCAAGCCTTCGGAAACTCTAAGCCGAAGAACTTTCATTGTCATATACAACAAATTTGGTTTGGCCACACGCCTGTCTTGACGACGAGTTTCACTGGATGTCATCATGAAATTTGTCACCCGAACCCCTGGCTTGAATTTCCGTAGATGGCCGAAACAAATGGCTGGAAAAAGCAAGCTATCTTTTCGCCGTGCTCGTCATATATTAAAGACACAGGAACCCTGTTTTGCGCGGGAGCGATCTCCAGGCATTTTTTCTCAATCCAAAGGAGTGTTTGCTGTTGCCCAAGCAGCAATTCTGTCTCATTATCCACGGCAATGGTTTCCAGCTCAATTTGAGGATCCACTACAGGAGTTTCAAGACCATCTATGGCGATCTGATCAATTGTGATCCCGTAGCGGTGACACAGTGGTGTCGTAATCTAATAACCGTAGTTTCCTTTATAAAGCCGGACAAGTACGACGACTTATGGATTACGTGCTTTTTGATGAACACGTTGAAGGCCTGATCATCATCGAGCTGATGGGGAAGAGAGAGTCGTCTCTCTTACATAACGCAAACGGTAGAACAACATTCGAGCAAAAAGAAAACTATCAAATGACTATCATATGACATATGCGATTTCGTTCTAATTCCTGAATTTGGTGTAAATTGAACCATTTCTGATCAAAAAGGTTATTACTATGACATCGTTGCTTGCACAAGCAAAACATCAGCAGAAAAACTAAAATACTTACATCCGTGATGGTCTTCGGCGACAGTGTCGTATGACAGAGCCTGTCGTATGACATTTTAGTTTGGTACTGTAATTTGAAAGCTTGTTTTGCAAGTGTCGGAAGCAAAGGCAGTCGATTATCACAGAAAATGTGTCGACTACGGTGACCGCTTACAAGACAGGTCTCGACATGACTTTTATTCGCCTTCACACGGCACCGTCGAAAATTTTTCTCTTCATGCAAAGATTGACTGTATATTATGAGAACTTTCGACGGAGTGAAGAGATAGTACGGAGGCCGCCATGTTTCACGCACAGTCTGACGTTTGTTTACTCAAAAAGCGAATAAGTGAGCAAGAAAACGGTTGACAAGTTGTAGAGGTGTATATTACTTCTTTGCCTTCAAAATCAGATTGTAAAATTCGATTCTGGAGGGAAACGTACACTGAAGAAAAAATCTGTAGAAACTGTACCGAATTCCGTAGATTTTGCCTACGGATCCGTATTTCCGCAAAAAATTGTAAAATCCGTAGATCTCCGGAGATTTCCGTAGATCTGGCATCTCTGGTTGTGGGTTGTTATTGTCGTTGCCTCGGACCGACTTCTTCTTCGCTAGAATCGTTTCCTCTCATGACTGAATCCGGAGAAGTCTGAAGGAACTAGGTCTTCTGTTTCACTATCCCAGTCAGAGTCGCTGCTAGTCTCAAATTCCAATCATGCTACTATACCGATTTTTAGTGGTTTGTTTGAACTTACTCCTTTCTTGTGCTGACATCCCCTCCGGCATCGTACCGCTTACTATTTTGTATCCACTGTGGGATTGTCACTGATGATGACTGCCAGTGCTGGAAAAATATCAAAAATCAAATCTCACCAAAGAACAAGATCACGCTCGATTTTCGTAGACAAAAATCAACAAGCCAACAACTACAGTTGACATTTCAAACTGTGATATCGCAGCTCGGAATATCAAGCTAACAAAACTTACCAGCTGCAAATCTCACCAAGCTGTGGTGAGATTGAGTTTCATGATTTTGAATTTACACCCGAACGCAACCAAAACTTCTAAAACGGCTGGCAGCAGTCACTTCGTGTTTGACATCGGCGCAGCGAAAAAAGAGATAGCATTATTATACCTTCTCTTTCTAAGAAAACGAGGTGCAACGGAGCCATTTTTGCGCCGATTCAACTCTCAGTTTCAACTTTACACGTTGTGATTGGTCTCGCAATATCAAAGGAGCTTTTAAAATCAATATCAAGCATGATATTTTGCTCCAATATCACGCGTGATATTGAGAGCGTATGAGAGCGGAAAAATGCACTGATGAATGTAGGCGTCTTAGTGGAATACCTGTATAAAGAAAGATAGAGAAGAATTAGTTATTTCCATTTAATTCCACTACCTTATTTGCTTATCCTTGACAGATACGCGTATTTCGTCTACAATGTGCAGACTTCTTCAGTGTCTTGTACTCGAGTATTAGAACAAGATACTGAAAAAGTATATACATTGTAGACGAAATGTGCGCATCTGTTAACGATAAGCAAATAAGCTAGTGGAATTAAAAGGAATAATGTCAATTTGCAAATGATTATGCCATCACTTCTAGTCGAAATACGTATCTGTTATGGATGGAAGTGGTGGAATTGAATGGAAATTAATCTAAAAACAGTTTTCCAATAACTTGAAGGCTTTTCACAATCATAGTAGTTCAAATATATGTTTAAGGCTGATTTCTCAATTACTTCAGGAACTTCGCATCAAAAGTTATGTTGAAAGGTGAATAGCAAATATTTGATGTCACGCTCACTCACAAAGTTGAAAGATTTCACCCGATACTTGCAGACATACTTTGACAATGTTATTGGATTGACTGATAAATATCTTCGTCAATAACGCATGCGTTACTTCGTCAATGAAATACTTTCACTCCGATAATTTTCCACTTTGCAACATAAGGCTGATAAACAGCTAATATAAAGCTGTATTAGCTCTGATATTAGGCCTTGGCGAATTAACGGGCATGTTGTTTACTTGGGTACTTGGGTATAACGCGTTACCCACTAAGTTTTCAACCAATCGCTCATTGACACTAATCATATACAAAAAAAAAAAAAATCAGACCGGCTGGTTGAAAACCCGCCGAAAAAAAGTGGCGGGTAGAACAAGGTGAGTAACGTGGTCTTCGGGAGATAGGTGGATATGGAGTTGAAAATCTCGGGAGGAGTATTTTTCGATAAGCCATATTACACACCGACACAATAAGCACATGAACGCCACTGGCTGGACTGTCAGAATTTTCACTGAATACTAAATTACATGAAAGCTCTTGATGGTCTCGTGATAGGGATAAATGCTGTTTTCTCAATATCAATAAGAATTAATGAGATATATAAGCACTGCATGCGATGAACTCGAATGTTCAAACTCAGAATTGATCTTAAAAATATTGAAAAATACTTAATGGCCATCACACTGCCTTACTTCTAAGTAAGCGCGGAGCGACTATATCATTATAATGTTCAATGCCAGGCTTAAAAACTCACCATATTGGACTGACGGTAAATTGGGTCAGGTTTAAATGGCGTGATCACAAACCTCTGTTCTTCACTGAACATTAAATTTGCATTTAGAAGAATTAAGAACGATTTGCGGTCTTGGACAAAGTTGTTCTGCATAGTTAGCCCAATCGAAGATAGCTCATATTGCAAGGGGTAGGTAACTCAGTACAGTTTGTGGAAAGTTGATTCGGCACAGCTTGGGCACATCGATCGGTACACTTTTAGCACAATCTTGAAGGCGTTGGATTGTTCATTAAATAAAATGGGAGCACTGCTAGACAACTCTCATTGAAGTAGTTTACAACATTACGTGCAGGAACAGGAACAGGAACAGGAAAATCTTCTAATTGAATATACCAGTAGTTCACTTCTCGGTTCAATTATAGATTTAAATCTAAAATGTAGGTTCTAGCGAGGGCTTGAGAGTAAGAGACAGTTAATGAAACCCGAATAGTACCCGTAATTTAAATAATGCTGCAACTCACACAAAACGAACTACAGAAGTCGACTCATCACCCTCTATATTCGGTCTCCAATAATGTTTCCCACCAGATCCAACTATTTCCGGCTGCTGATAGACCGTTTCACACCACGAAAGGCTGGGTATCCGGTCTGCCTTTGAGGGCAATTCAAAGCCCTAATACACACGAATTTTATTATCCTATGAACACAAGACAAATTTCACACACCTAGCACTTCCCACGTCATCCTCAATGGGCCGGCGAACAAATATTACAACTGATCTAGAATCAGGTCCGATCAGTTCCCATGAGGTAGTAATCAAAACATTGAAGCTGTCAAAAGTACCTGTCGGCACAATCGGCGCACCCGCGGCACACTGAGAAAAAAGTTGACCCAGGATTGGTGTGCGGAGTGACATATTGTTAATTTTTTTTCATTTCCCACACTGACTTAAAAATGCTCCGGCAAATCCAAATCGTATCCAAATTAATTTTCAAATGGCTCAGGCACAAAAATCGTAAAAGCGGTGGGGAACAAAGTTTCGTAAAGTTTTCGCGTAATAAGTCCAAAATAAACTTTGAAGGGGGCCGGTGCAGTATGAGATCGTAACCAAATGTGACAATGATCCGGACCAGTTTTAGAATCCATTGAGCTAGGTGGAGCATAATCGATATTTTGAATCACCTTAATATACTATATGCGGCTGGAGAGGACTATTACTTAGGGGAAGATCTCTTCTGGTATTTTTTTTTTTCATTTTTGCTTGATTATTTTTTTTTCAAGTTTCAGTTTAAAATGTAATTGTATAACACACGGACGATTGTTGTGTATTAGATATCGCTTGTACAAAAATACTAGTGAGGGAAACGGATTCGAAACTCAAATGTCATCAGCCAAATAAATCATGGAAATTGTGGGTTCGAATCCCACCGCCTTTAGATTGTTTCGCAAATTTTCTCACACACACACACGTCTCTCGCCAATGATATGTGCTTACCTCTTAGTATCATTTAACTTTCTCATAAACAATTGATATTGTACTGTACTAACCGTAACACACTTCATTCAACCGATTCTACCCAAGTAACATTGCAAGTTTTATTGAGGCTTTAAAGAACTCTACATGTCTAAATCATGGTCTACAAAACCCTCATAAAACCAAAATTGTTACTTGGGTACTGTCATGTGCAAATGTGCCAGGCAGGACATTTAATCTTATTTTACAGTACATTTATTCAGTATATTAAAAAAAAAAACTTTCCCAGCAAACAATGTAATTGGAATGCGTCATGCTCAGCAAGCTGGATAAACGTTTGATCTTTGATCTTTTCAATTGGAATCTGACTAAATTGTGAGCAGATGGATTTATCTGTGACAGTCGTAGGCTCCCATGCGGTCTTTTTTTTAAGTATATGAAATTTCTGTTGGTAAAATATTATGCGGGTATTATGAGATACTTCGGCCTTTCGGGATAGTTTGTCTATTGAGATTTATTAATCTGCTTTAGTCATGCTTAAATTGCAGTAAGACGCACGACATGATCAAATCTGATTTACTCTTGAATGTAATACTATGATATGATTTCTGAATTCAACGTATTTTTCGTGGAGTAACAAACTTTTTAGTCTTGGAGCACTTAATTTTACATGACATATTTGTTTACGTCTGATCCTTTATGTCAAACATGGATTCCGTCACGTGTAAAATTAATATATTTCAAAACTCGTCCAGCTAGGGCAACATTTCATACCTTGTTGATTGTGACAAGCCGCGTTCCCATTCCGGGGAAAATAAAATAAATTAGCTTTCTATCAGATAACAAATCTTCAAAGTGTTGTTCCCTAGTTTGAAGTGGAATGTAATTCCTGACGTGAGAAAAGATAAGAATAGGACGAGGGATCTGATATAAAGTCATTTATTATTTGTCGCCAATTCGATTCACAAAGAGTTTTCAAAGCTTATAAATATTAAATCAAGACAAGAACAGTTCAGCGAATGTTTGCTCCCAGAATAAATGTCAATAACTTAAATTTCGGTTACGTTAGGAAAGCTTGTGGAATACTTTACTAATAAGAAACACTAAATGTATTTAAAAAAATGTACCCCACAGCAGTAGAAACAATATTTGTTCGCTAACAATAATCAAAAAGCAGTTTGCGTCAGTGTAATCATTATGTTAGAAGCATTCTACTACCGAACAACTTAACCAACCAAAAGTTTAGCAATTACAAAACATACACTAGCTACCCTGCTCCTCACAAATGCAAGGCTACCGAGTATGGATTTAGAAGCTCCTAGAAGCTTCTGCAACTGGCTCAGGAACCAGAGTTGTGGTACAGAAGTGCATTTCGGACACAAAAGGGTACAAAATCGATTTAGCGCTACACCGGCATAGCTTTAAAGTGCATGAGAAAATGAAATTTGCGGTTGGAAAGGATGAAAGAAATGCAGAACGAACAGGTATTTGCTTAAAAGTGGCTTGAGAGAAATGAAAATTGTTAGCGTATAAGGATATATATGTAGTTGAATTCTTACCACATTGCAAAGGTGGCAAAGCAGAGAATGTATTTTGAAATAAATGTATTTATTCATATTTGTGGTCCAGAATTGTAAGCGGTTGGGACATACGGCCTCCCACTGCGGCAACAAGGCACGCTGCTCCACATACGGGGAGAAGCATGAGGATGGCGCCTGCGCAGCTACTGCACCAAAATGCGTGTACTGCAATGGAACTCCTCCTCATGCTCTCTCGTCGTGCCCGGCGTACAAACAGCTCGGGGACAAAATGAAACGCTCTCTTAAGGAACGTTCCAGGCGGTCTTTTGCAGAAATGCTTAAGAAAGCCACGCCATCGACCACTGACAAAAATCCCTTTTCTCTTTTGTCAGATGACGAGACTGACTCTGACTTGGCTGAGGAGGGAACTTCTTTCAGTTTTCCGGAAGGTTCTGCACGGAAACGAAAGCGCATCCGTTCGCGGATTGTTGCAAATAAAGAACCCCAAATCAGCTTGCCCAAATCAAGGAGTGGTGGAAAAAAGGAGACTTCTACTCCTCCTGGATTCCGCAGAACTGACTATACCCAGGATTTTCCACCTCTTCCGGGGACATCCAAAACCCCTGATGCCCCAATTTTAAGAATAGAAACCCCTTCTTCATCTGGGTTGTTCTCATTTGACGACATTGTGGACGGTATTCTCAAATACCTCAACATTTCTGATCCTCTGAAAAGCATTGTCCTCACATTGCTTCCCACTGTGAAATCCTTCTTGAAGCAATTGACTTCAAAATGGCCCCTTCTTGCAGCTTCATCTCCTTCGATGGATAATTTTCCAAACGAGGTCGGGGATTTGATCACTGTTCTACAGTGGAATTGTCGAAGTCTTATTCCGAAATTAGATTTGTTCAAGTATTTAGTCCATAACAATAATTGCGATGCATTTGCCCTCTGTGAAACATGGCTCTCTTCAGAAATTGATCTCCCTTTTTATGATTTTAACATTATTCGATTGGATCGTGAGGATTCACGTGGAGGAGGGGTACTTTTGGGGATCAAAAAGTGCCATTCCTTCTATAGAGTGAATCTTCCCGAATTCCCCGGTATTGAAGTTGTCGCATGTCAGGCTACCATTAAAGGTAAGAGCCTTTGTATTGCTTCTGTATATATTGCTCCTAGAGTCTCTGTTAATCGCAAACAACTTTTCGACATATGTGCGGTACTTCCCGCTCCATGGTTGATCATGGGAGATTTTAACTCCCACGGTACAGGCTGGGGGGAGCTGTACGATGATAACCGTTCTACTTTGATTTATCTCTGCGACAACTGCGACAACTTCAACATGACAATACTTAACAATGGAGAAGTAACACGTTTGGCTGGTCCATCCTCGAATGGTAGCAGATTAGACCTCACCTTTTGCTCCAATTCACTATCGTTGGATTGCACTTGGCATGTAATCCAGGATCCGCACGGTAGTGATCATTTGCCGATCAAAATTTCGATTGCCAGTGGGTTCAACTCATCAGAATCCGTTAACGTCGCGTATGATCTAACCCGTAACATCGATTGGACTAAGTTCCAATCCGCGATAGACGATACAGTATCGTCAGTGGAAGAGCTTCCGCCGTTGGAGGAATATAATTTCCTCTCTAATCTCATCGTCGACAGCGCACTTCAAGCTCAAACACGACCGGTGCCGCGATCGTCTATTCGTAAGAAAACACCATCGCTCTGGTGGGATCAACAATGCACGGAGGGTTACCGTAAAAAGTCCGACGCGTTTAAACTTTTTCGGAAACGCGGAACACGCGAGCATTTCGACGCATACACATCTCTTGAACGCGAACTCAAGAGCCTCATCAAGGCCAAAAAACGGGGTTACTGGCGGCAGTTTGTAGACGGATTGTCGCGCGAAACGTCTATGAATACGCTTTGGAGTACGGCGCGAAGAATGCGTAACCGGTCTACTAACAACGAAAGCGAGGAATACTCGGATCGATGGATTCTCAAATTCGAGCGAAAAGTGTGTCCGGATTCCGTGCCATCGCAGTTGATTCCTCGCGAACCGCAAATTCGGTAGACGAAATCAGTCAGCCTTTTTCAATGGTGGAACGTTCACTCGCTCTCCTTTCGCGTGGCAATTCTGCCCCGGGATCTGATAGAATCAAGTTCAACTTGCTGAAAAACCTCCCAGACGTCGCTAAGAGGCGCATGTTGAACTTGTACAATCAGTTCTTGGAGCTCAATATTGTTCCCGACGATTGGAGACGAGTAAGGGTGATAGCCATTAAAAAGCCTGATAAACCCGCGTCGGATCACAATTCGTATCGGCCCATCGCGATGCTGTCGTGTATTCGGAAATTGATGGAGAAAATGATCCTTTTTCGCCTCGACAAATGGGTTGAGACGAACCACCTTCTTTCAGATACTCAATTTGGTTTCCGTAGGGGTAAGGGAACGAACGACTGTCTCGCGTTGCTTTCCTCGGAAATTCAGTTGGCTTTTGCTAAGAAAGAGCAAATGGCTTCTGTGTTCTTGGATATCAAGGGGGCTTTTGATTCAGTATCCGTTGAAGTTCTTTCAGAGAAACTCCACGCTTGTGGATTGTCTCCATTAATGAATAATTTTTTGTACAATTTGCTGTCAGAAAAACATATGAGCTTTTCTCATGGAAACTCTACAGCTTTTCGATTAAGCTACATGGGTCTCCCCCAAGGCTCATGTTTAAGCCCCCTTTTGTACAATTTCTACGTTAGAGAAATTGACAATTGTCTTAGTGACAATTGCACGTTGAGACAACTTGCAGATGATGGCGTAGTGTCTATCACAGGGCCAAAAGAGGTTGACCTGCAAGGACCCTTACAGGATACCTTGGACAATTTGTCTACTTGGGCTATTCAGCTAGGTATCGAATTCTCCACGGAGAAAACTGAGCTGGTCGTTTTTTCTAGGAAGCATAGCCCAGCACAACCGAAGCTTCAACTTTTGGGTAAACCGATCACTCATTCCATGTCTTTTAAATATCTCGGGGTCTGGTTCGATTCCAAATGCACCTGGAGATCCCACATTGAGTATCTGAGACGAAAATGCCAACTAAGGATCAATTTCCTTCGATCAATTACCGGAACGTGGTGGGGAGCCCATCCACAAGATCTTCTGACGTTGTACCGGACAACGATTTTATCGGTTTTAGAGTACGGTAGTTTTTGCTTCCAGTCGGCAGCTAAAACGCACATCATCAAGCTGGAGCGGATCCAGTATCGTTGTCTTCGTGTCGCGTTAGGATGCATGCACTCGACTCATACTATGAGTCTCGAAGTGCTGGCGGGCATGTTGCCACTATCCGTCCGTCTTTCAGAGTTATCTCTGAGGCTCCTCACCCGTTGCGAAGTAATGAATCCACTGGTGATCGAAAATTTTGAGAAGCTTCTGGAGCTAAATCCTCAAACATGTTTTATGACTTTGTACTACCAATATTTAACACAGGATGTCAGCCCTTCAAGAAATATTCCCAATCGTGTAGTCTTCTCCGATTTCGGCAATTCAGTGAATTTTGATTTATCTATGACGCAGGAAATCCGCGGAATTCCAGAGCATCATCGTCCTATGATTGCTCCGTCATTATACGCTGCAAAGTTTGGCCATGTTGATTCTGCAAGAACGTTTTTCACAGATGGATCTCTAATAGAGGAGTCCGCTGGTTTTGGTGTATTTAATGAATTTCATAGCGCCTCTCGAAAACTTGAAGCTCCTTGTTCTGTGTATGTGGCTGAACTGGCAGCAATTCACTACACTTTGGAAACTATTGCTTCACTTCTTCCACACCACTACTTTATTTTTACGGATAGTCTCAGTTCTGTCGAGGCTATCCGTTCCATTAGGCCGGTAAAGCACTTCTCGTATTTTCTCTTGAAAATACGAGAACTGCTTAGTGCTTTATCCGTGCGCTCTTTCATCATCACCTTCGCGTGGGTCCCTTCGCATTGCTCAATTTTGGGCAATGAGAAGGCGGATTCACTTGCGAAGGTGGGCGCTATGGAAGGCGACATTTATGATCGACAGATCGCCTATAGTGAATTTTTCTCTATTTATCGTCAGCAGTCGCTCGTTAGCTGGCAACATCAATGGAGTGAGGGTAGCTTGGGACGATGGCTACATTCAATTATCCCTAAGGTGTCGAAGTTTGCATGGTTCAAAGGGTTGGACTTGAGTCGAGACTTCATACGCGTGATGTCTCGTCTCATGTCCAATCACTATTGTCTAAACGCTCACTTGTTCCGTGTGGGATTGGGAGACAGCAATCTCTGTGAATGTGGACAAGGTTACCAGGACGCTGATCACATCCTTTGGTCTTGTGCGGAGTATCGTGGAGTCAGATCACATTTTTATGATTCCCTTCGGGCTCGAGGTAGACAACCTAATGTTCCAGTTCGGGATATTTTGGCTAGACGCGATCTGGAGTTTATGAAACTCATATATGTTTACTTTAAGGATATTAACCTTAGATTGTAAGTTTGATTAACCTTGTGTTTAGTTTGTGTTTTGTACGTCTGGGGTGTTTTTTTTCAATGTTTGTTTTCAAGATGAATAGAAATAATTTCATGCTTTAGGATTAATTAAATAGTTATATCGTAAACCACATTTAAAACCTCCTTCTTCCCTTTTCCCATCCAAAAAATTGTAAATCTCCACTAACCTCGAGACGACCGCGAGTACTCGGTCCAGTTCCTTTAACTTTAAATATAAGACAGTAATAATGTATAACGAAAAGGATAACTCGGCTCTGTAAAGTTTATTCGATTGAGCCTGTACAAATAAAGCAATTACAAAAAAAAAAAAAAAATATTTGTGGTCAACCATCTGGTTTGAGATGTAAATCAACTTTTGGACGGGCTTCCGTTTACCGAGATGAATATCACAGTCATTTTCATTGGTAGTGGTAAGTATGTAAATATGAAGGAACATAGTATTTTTTTTTTAGTATTTGCACAATTATGAATTGAGAGCATTCTATACCAACCACACTGCATGGATTTGCATATTGTGAGGCTAGCACAATCATACTCTATGCAAAGAGAATGACTTTCAATCCGAAAGATGAACTTGAACGCATCGCCTCCGGCTTGAAAATACTGTGCCTTAACTGACTAGGCTACCTAAGGGCCCCCGAAGGAGGTTATCACTATTGAAAGATTGGATTGAAATGTAAACTTCAGCAGTATGATTGATTTTAGCTTGTGGATGCCCTAGATGGAAAGAACATAACCTGATGCAGAAACTATCCCAGATGAATATTGGATATCAATTTCTCTTTGCGTACCTATTTTTATCGATTAGTATTGAAAACAAGAAAGGAACTTAAATCATGTCAAGCACTAAGAAAGCGTATTTCTGATGATTGATTAGCTTTGAAGAACGCAATTATATAACATACAAAAGAATGTCCTCAAAAATCATATCAAATAACTGTTATATTTGCGTTCACTTCGACAAGTGAGCAATTTTAAAAACATCCATTGAATGAGGTTGACCACCAAAATAAATTGGAAAATAACCACTCAGTTCGCACACCGCAACCACCCGGCGGCCACGCTCCCTAAAGGGCAAAAAACATAAATACCAATTATGTTCATGCCTTTAACGCCATGTGCTCTCAATCGCCAATTGAGTTGGATGGAATTTATTGCTTCGGGACATATTTGGCTGCTGCTGCGGCAATTGCGCGCTGGTAGGATTTTGCTGCTAATGTGGTAGACTCAGCAGCAGCAGTAAAGCAGCGGCAGCAACATGCGATCGTCAAAGGAAGATATGATTGAATCAGTGTTGGCTCAGCAACTATGCAGACACCGGCATCGGCACTGATGGAAGAGCTCCAAGGAAGGTGATTCGATGGGAAAATTTGTGTTGTAATGACTTACTTTGATTTTACGGCAAAATTAGATCAAATGTGGTGTAAAGCATTTAGTTAGAACACTGTCAGGTGACATTCATCACCCACCGATGGGATTGGCGGTGCGCTTTGCTGAAAGGTTCTGTCACTGTACGCTGCTCCTGTTATTTGACCTTTTGCGCCATTACGTCTGGGGCTGGATCGTCGGATAGGTGGGTCGTGCGCCGCCCGTTGTAGGAATGCTTTGACACAAACCGTGTCACATGGCAAAGGTCTTTGGCGCGCACCAGTTGCAGATATTGCAATTTGCAGTATGCCAGCGCACGTTCTTGTCGTTCATTCAAGTTGAATGTCTCGATTATCTTATCGCTTGATTTACCCATTTGAGGAAATTGTCTTTGAAGGTGATTGCAATTTGCTTTATTTATACGAATCCAGCTGCGAGTGCACCAGAAGCAGTGAGATTTCCAAGAATGAGCTGAGGTGGTTCTCTTGAAGGTAAGTGGTAGCTTTTGTTTCTGTCTGCACCGAGACCTTTGACTTCTGTCATTAGGCGTTGTTTGTTTCATTCATAGGAGGAGAAAACATGGTTCATAATTTGCTAGAAAATGTTGTGCGTTATCTACTGCATATTTTTGTTCGTTATGGTTACGGATTATCGAGCTGTGGATCGAGTTCGTTATATTTAATAACTGATTTATCGAGAAAAGGACTTATGATGCTGAAGTTTGGTTCGAGATAATCTTATATTACCTTTTGCGTTGAGTACCAAAATGAGGTGGCAGATTATGTGAAACAATGTTTCTCAATCGATGGATCGCGGGCTATCCTTAGACAGATAACTAACTGTTATACAAACAAATGTTTTTGGGCTTATGTATGTGTTTGACATACAAAACCTGTCCATTGCACATTCAGAGAGTCACATTGACCCGTTGTATGATTGGTGTATATTCACTCTTCATGAAGAGTGAATATTCACTGATCATTAAATTGTGACTCTGAAATCACATACTTTCCAACCTCATCTTGTAACTAACATGTGCAAAATATCATCATTAATCTAACGATTTCAGAAGTCCCTTTTGCTACCCAGCAGGATGACCTCAATGCGATGCATTCGTTTAAAAATTAAAAATGATACCGCGGTCATGATCGAACATGTAGGCTTGGCACTTTTTTTTCCCTTGATTTGATTTCCGTCGATCTTGTTTTCCGAACTGAGTACCAATGCTGCCGACGCCAGGGAGGCAGGTCCTATCACTCATGGACTTGGGGCCAACGGCCGTTATAAGAGATTTTATGACTCAGAAAATTTCTACGGCTCCAAGGCTTGGCACTTAAATTTTGTTTTGTTTGGAAAAGTTGACTAATCCTAATTGATTTTTTTGCATGTTTTACGCCATACGGCCATACTATGCTGTAAAGCAGTGCTGCCTAACGTGCAGCTTGCGGCCTGGACGTGGACTCTGGATATCAGCAATGATATCATTGTTGTCTAATTTTATTCATCATTATTAATTTTAGCCCAGAATCTATGACAAATAAACAAAATGAAGATTGAAACATGTTCATCGAAAACATAGATATGACCATTTAAAAAAACAAATTTAGAAAGGTTGGGCAGGCTTGGTTTAAGGGGTCAAGCCTACCTTCGAAGTAAAAAAAAAGAGTGAAATTTTGGGATATTTTTTCTCGGAAAGTAAGCGACATACTTCAAATCGGTTTTCACACATTTATTGTCCTTACATTCGTCTTCAAAAATCATCATATTAGGGGAAATGTTGGCTTCGGCAATACCTTAACCTATTATCGTCAGGGGGGTAAACAACGTCCTTGAGAGCTCAATTTTGATATGTGGATACATTGTGTTTGAAAGCATCTATTGGCCATATTTGAGTGCTCTAGGACTTAGTTTACCCCCCTGACGACAATAGGTTAAGGTATTGTCGAAGCCAACATTTCCCCTATATGTTTCCAGGTGGTGTTTGTTCCTCAGGAAGCCGCTCCTAGAAGGCGGCCTTTTTAAAAAGACGTTTCGCATTGGCCACGCTGTCACGAGCAAAAATTATTTGAAATCAAAAATGTCAAAGGGGTTGCAATATAAATCAGTCATTTCAGCCGGTGATCGCTGCATTAAAAATGTTTTTAGTGGGAAAATGGAATTTGAGTTATCACAAACATCGACTTTGAAAAGGATTTTTCGAGATAATCGCGTTTAGAGTTTAAAGTTATATTCCCGGCATCATGGACATGGTACTCTTCAAAGTCGCATATATCATCAATTTTTATCGGATCAATCCCAATGAAATTTTGGTAAAATAATCTTAAATGTACACACTTTCAATTCATACAATAAAAAGAAAAACGATTTTGTGAAACTTTGCAGGTAGGCATGGCCCCTTAAGTGTACAAAGGTTTAGATTGATACTTCCATGAGTATATAATGATGTGATGTGAATGGAACGCACCACCAGTGAATGGATTACCAATGTCTGCAGATACTTCACCGGTTATAAAGATCTGCCTTATGGTTTGTTGCAGCAGGGTGAATCATCTTCATTGAAGACCTTTGGAAGACGAAACGACCAGATGGCCATCTGTAATCATGTGACAAGAGACTGGCAAATCCACGAACCCTCGTCCAGTCAACAAATCCTTTGATTTCCTTAGACTGCCCCCAACCCAGTTTATAATATAATGTTTTAAAATATATGATTTACAGTAATTTTTCAATTTTTTCAACCTCTCTGCATCCGAATTGTTTTAGATAAAAAATTCCTATTATTTTAAACAGTGAATAAGATTAGTTTTTATTGTTTTGTTTGGGTGCTTTAAGATTTTGTTTTCTCATAAAATTCGTATTATATTAGAAACGATTATCAGGAGGAGTTGACAAAAAAGAATTATTTATGTATTATTCAGTGGCGTCCCGTAACCTTACTTTTTACCTGTGCACCAATTTCAAAACCAGATTTAATGTCATATTTATACTCGAATCGGTTGAAAAATACACTCAATATCTTATGTTTACTCGATATCTATCCATTTCTAGCAATATTTTGATGATTGTTTATATTTTGAGAGTTGGTGCACAGGCAGATTGAGGTTAAGGAAACACCACTGATATTAGTATATGTACTCAAAAACGACTTATTTCAATGAATTTACCTATATCAACGAACTTACCTTTTGATGTACTTCGTGTGCCTAATAATGACGAACTAATTTTCTTATGTTCCAGTTGTTGGTGCGTCAAATGAAACGGCTTTAACTTCGTTCATTGATACTCATTTCCAAGGTGTGGGCCGTAACACTTATGTCCTCATTCTCCAACAACAGCTTATTTGCGAAACTTGAATTTTGCAGATCGAACGATCATTCCCTTCTGAAGTCGTAGAACTTCTACCTTGTCACGCAGGTATCGAGCGCTTCTGCTCACAAACACAAGCAAAAGAAAGAGAAAATATACACGACCGCTCATAAAATCATACACCGCGTAAATGAATTAAAATTAAAAACTATCACTTGCGATGCCTCAAATTACTGGTCCAGGAGCAACAGCGAAGAAAAAAAAAAACAAACAACGCAGATAGCGACATCTCTTCTGATGCTTGCAAACATGATGCATCACGTTTTCTTTCTCGATTCTAAAACTTCCCAGAAATCGAGAAAACCACCAATCACACACGTATAACCATACGGGAGGCAGAGTGCCAGCGCTAATCAGGCAAAAGCAGCCGAAATCTATGAAAGCGAACGCACGCACAAAACAGAGAGCAAACTTAAAACACAACCGTATCCGAAGGGGTTCGAAACCGAACTGACTTCGATGAGTATATAATGTAAAGTACAAAATTGCTACTGAATGTGCGAGAACATGACCTAAAAGGTGTCAAAAACAAAGTGATATTCTCGGTAAAATGTGACGCACGCTCATTTCGAAATCAAAAACATACATGAGTCGTTCCGGGGTGTTATTTTATTTGAATAGCTTTAAGTCACCTATCTTGAACTATTGCCAGCCGTAAACATATTGTGTAACGTATGGAGCCTGGTGGCGTAGTGGCGACCGATTTTGCTTATTAAGCAGAACTTTTCGAGATCAACCATAGGTTCCTTTTAACGATAGAAGTCTGAACGGTACAAAAATATTGATATTTTGGGTAAACTGTGACCATTGTTCGTTCCTGGTTTGAACACATTATTGGCCGCTATTGGAGACAGGGTTGCCAAAACTACAGATTTATTTGTATTGCTACAGATTTTTTAGAGCTTTTAGAACCAAGATTCTGTAATCACAGGTCACAGATTTCTAGTTTAAACACAGATTATACAGATATTTTCTTAAAATTATGAGCTTCAGTTTTTAATCGTGATGAAACCTTCCAAAAATAACACTATAGTTGTTGAAAAAACACAACTTTTTATTGGCTTCAGGACAATTTTCGTATCACCCACTGTTATATACCAATTTTATTAGCCTTGGCATGAAAAGGGAGTATGAAAACTGCCAGAAAAACATTCTATTTAGGTGTATCCATAAGGCTTGGGCTTAAGTCGTGACTTCATTCGCGTGATGAGTAGATTTATGTCCAACCAGTACTCGCTAGATGCACATCTCAATAGAATAAACATCTGTCAGTGTGAAAACGGTTACGATGACATCGATCACGCAGTTTGGCAATGTATGGATAATGACGCCGCCAGAGAGCAACTTTTGAATACCCTCGAGCAGTGTCTGTTTTTATCATTTACCATCACACGCAAGGAGTAGCGCTTCAACGCAGTGTAGATGAATTTTGATTGTTTTAAAAATCTTCGCTGTTACGTATGAGCGAAATGAACAAATGAGTTCATTATACATCAACGAATACGTGTTTGTTGATATTCTCCAGTGCTTGATTATCCAATCCAAAATTGTCAAAATCAGAAGCGATCCTCAAAAGCAAAATAATCAAAATTCATTTTGGGCAAAATGATTATTTTGAATATTGTTGATTCCAGAGCTTAAAACCGGGATTTATCATTAATTAACTATGAGACAATAATTTGCCATCAGCTTGTGTGTAAAACTTGCACGACACGTCATTCAGCGCTATATTTGTGTAAAATGAAAATAATCATTTTGCTTTGGATCCTCAAAATCATCCCCATCAAGATGAAGACGAATATTAAAATTGACAACAACGGAGGCGATAATGAACATCCAGCCACAAATGAAGAAAATCAAATCTTCTTTCCTTTATTTAACGTCGGTCTCTGTTCCGCAATCTAGTGCCAATCACCGACGGACATCGATTGCCATCCATTGACGGCAATCGAATGTGCTGGAAGGCAGCTTCCACACCTGCGCACCCATTCAACACACATGGGCCGGGACCAACGGCTTTACTTCCCTTCCGAAGGAAGACGTGACCAGAGATTTTTATGCCTCAGAAAAATCCCACCGACCTCGGCTGGGATGAACCCAGACCCATCGGGGTGTTAGAAAGCAGTCACGCTTACCACTACACCACCGGCGCAGGCTAAAGAAAATCAAATGTTTATTACGATACTCAGAGGTTGCCTTGATCAAGAGAATGTTGGAATGTAAAAATTCAGATTCATGCTAGTAGTTGGTCTATCTGTTAAGGTTGTCTTTATTTTCAGCTAAGTTGAGTGTAGAAGAAATGATTTTTATCAGCATTGCCCTCGAGACCCAAGGAGAACAACCCTATATCTGCAAATGACTAGTATAAGAATTTAATTCGTTTGTCTTTTGTATCCCTTTATTAGTTTTTATTTGTCTTGTCTTGTTTGTTTGTCATCGAGACGGGGATGAGTCGATCATCGTCGCCCACTGTTCACCATAGCCGGTTGAACTCCAGACGAATATAGAATAACACTACTGTTCATACTGGCGACATCGCTCTGATGAGACAACGAAACCCTACCCCGAAGCTCCTCCCCTTTTTCCTATCCTTCGACAATGTACCCCTCTAACCTCGGGTAAGCCGCGAGTATCCGTCCCAACTCCTACTAGACATAGAATTAAGCGGACTGAGCCTTACAAATAAATGAACAAGATAAAAAAAGGTGTATACATATTTTTTTTAAGTTTTGTGTTTATAAGAAGCATAGTGCATGAAAATGGCTTTAGGAAGAAAATATTTATTGCATTTCATTTAAATTATTGATACAGATACCCTCACAGATTTTCTATAAAAAAACGAAGCTGATCAAAAACACAGATTTTAATTTGGTAACCCTAATCGGAGATGTCATTTCACATGAATAACTTTATGTTTTTGGACTTGAGCGATCGTCAGTCTCAGTGGGATGATGTTTATGTAATGGGTTCGATAGCCTAGTGGCGGCCATTTATGCTTACTGACGACTTTCCAAAAATATCTATCCCGTGACAAACATGGAGATGTAGAAGTATACTCGGTCTGTAGTAACAATGGATGTAGAACTATTTTTTTTTTCCTTGTCGGGTATTTTCATCACTGCGACCATTTTTCTGATCTATTGTGATATATTCCCCATTTTTTTCTTTAGCTTTATCAAGATGCCGTATCACTATTATTAGGAGTGATCGCCACCGTTTGACTAATAGCATTATCCCAGCACGGCATTATACTTCGAATAAAGTGCACTACCGTACTAAGAGTTGTTCTCCAAATGTCAAAGGGTTCTATCAGCCCCTTGTCGAAGAACTTACGCCTTTTATTGAAAATTGCCGGACAGTGGCATAGCAAATGTTCCGAGTCTTCCTTTTCTATGCCACAGAAGCGACATACATCATCTTGAAGTTTGACAATGACCTATTATAAGACCTGCATATATACTAAGATCTTTCTTAGAAAGTTCCAGGATTTTGTGGGTCACAGAAAAGTTTGGATTAATAAATCGCTTCGACTGCCTAGCAATGGAAGTGTTCTTCCAGTTTGTCTCCACTTTTGAAGATTCCCACACTTTTAGCTCCATTCTAAGAGATGCAGCCGATAAGCCACAAAAGGGCTCTGGCCCGATGAACTTATGATAAGATCCGAGTCTTGCTAGTGCATCAGCTCTTTCATTTCCCTCAATCCCGTAATGACCAGGAATCCAATATAAGTTGACTTGATTAAAGGGTGATACGGTCAAAATTTGGTCAATATCAACTTGACGTATTTCTTTCAATTTTGCATTTAAAAAACCTGAACACCCCTCATGTTGAAGGTGTGTGTGTGTAGAATGTTGCTCCTATTTTGATTTTGGAATTCACTCTTCAGTTGTCAAAATGCCGTCCACGCAAGAAGAGCAGCGTATCAAAATTTTGCTCGCGCATCGCGAAAATCCGAGCTACTCGCACGCAAAGTTGGCAAAATCGCTAAAAGTTGCCAAATCAACCGTTACAAATGTAATTAAAGTGTTTGGGGAACGTTTGTCGACAGCCAGGAAGTCTGGATCGGGGGGAAATCGAAAACCGGAAGCCGCTGAGACGACAAAGAGAGTTGCCGGTAGTTTCAAGCGAAACCCTAACCTCTCTCTCCGAGATGCCGCAAATAAGCTGGGTGTATCGTCTACAACCGTGCATCGAGCCAAAAAACGAGCCGGACTATCGACTTACAAGAAGGTAGTGACTCCAAATCGCGATGATAAACAAAATACGACGGCCAAAGCGCGATCCCGGAGGCTGTACACGACGATGCTGACGAAGTTTGACTGCGTGGTAATGGACGACGAAACCTACGTCAAAGCCGACTACAAGCAGCTTCCGAGACAGGAGTTTTATACGGCAAAAGGAAGGGGAAAGGTAGCAGATGTTTTCAAGCACATGAAACTGTCAAAGTTCGCAAAGAAATATCTGGTTTGGCAAGCCATCTGTACCTGTGGCTTGAAAAGCAGCATTTTCATAGCTTCCGGGACTGTCAACCAAAAAATTTACGTGAAAGAGTGTTTGAATAAACGTCTGCTGCCTTTCCTGAAGAAACACGGTTGTTCCGTACTGTTTTGGCCGGATTTGGCATCTTGCCATTACGGTAAAAAGGTCATGGAGTGGTACGCCGCCAACAACGTGCAGGTGGTTCCCAAGGACAAGAACCCTCCCAACACGCCAGAGCTCCGCCCAATTGAGAAATACTGGGCTATTGTCAAGTGGAACCTAAAGAAGACCAAAAAAACTGCTAAGGGCGAGCAGCAGTTCAAGGCAAACTGGCTTTCTGCGGCGAAGAAGGTGGACAAGGTGGCTGTACAAAATCTGATGGCAGGGGTCAAGCGTAAGGCCCGGCAATTCGGATTTGGAAAAGCGGAAGCCTAACTGAATATTTTTCCTGAATTTTATACTAATTGAACTTGAAAAAGAAATTTAATTTGATTTTTTAAATAAACGATTTCACCGATTTACACGCGTTTTCCCTTGACCAAATTTTGACCGTATCACCCTTTATGACAAGACAATTTTTGAAGTGATTGAACACACTCCCAGACAAGTTTTGATGTACATGTCGCCGACTTTAAAGCATTTAGAGCAGCTTGACTGTCGGACATGACGCATATACTTGAACTCTTATAGTTTCTACGCAAACATATAACGGAACACTCTAAAATTGCTTGGATTTCAGCTTGGAACACAGTTGGCCATCTGCCCATAGGAACCGATATTTCTATCCCTGGGCCAGTTACTCCTGCTCCCACTTGATTGTTCAATCTTGAACCATCTGTATAAAAAACAATGAATCCTGGATGAAGAACCGGGCCAACAAGTTGCCATAAATTACGCCCAGGGTCAACTACTCGCAAAAGTCGATTGAAATTGTATCTTTTCTCCATCCAGTCTTCGTTGTTCCTTACTAGAGAGTTGATACTAACAGTTTTTAGAATCGTAAGATGTCCTCTAAGGTCTCCTTCAAAGAGTTTCACTGACCTTGTAAACCTAGCACTTTTCGGCTTCTAATTGTATGAATTGATGCAATGGTAGCATATAAAGCAAAGCATCCAATGCCTTCGATGGTGTACTTCTCATTGCACCTGTTATTGAGAGAGTTGCTAACCTTTGGAGTTTTTCTAACTTTCTCTGAACAGCACTCTCTTTTGTTTTTGGCCACCAGACCAATCCACCATAAGTAATCCTGGGTTTCACAATTGCCGAGTAAATCCAATGGATCATTTTCGGTTTCAGTCCCCACTGTTTACCGAATGTTTTTTTGCATATCCATAGAGCATTAGTAGCTTTGTTTATTGCCTGCTCTAGGTGCATATTCCAATTAAGTTTACTATCGAGGATTACTCCAAGATATTTGACAGCATTAGAAAGTTCCATAAGTGTGCCTTTCAATCTTATGTTGTCTAATGAAAATTTCTTCCTTCGGGTAAATGGCACGATAGTAGTTTTAGAAGGATTTATGTTTAATCCTTCCCTATCACACCACGATGAGACAAAATTTAAAGCAATTTGCATTATGTTAGCGATAATACAATCATATTTGCCACGTACAATTATGACTATATCATCTGCGAAGCCAATTATTTCGAAGCCATGGGCTATTAAATTTTTGAGAAGATCATCAACTGTTAAAGACCACAATAGAGAATAACACGCCTCCTTGCGGGCATCCTTTGGTTGCTCTTACACTGATGAGTGAGCTTCAAAGGTTTGCTGATATTTCTCTTTTTGATAACATTTCATTGATCCAATTTACAATGCTTTGATCGAAACCACGTTTCATCATAGCTGTAGTCATTGAATCGTGAGATGAATTATCGAATGCACCTTCAATGTCAAGGAATGCAGCAAGTGAAATTTCTTTTGCTTCAAAAGATCTTTCTAGTTTTGTAACAACCGTATGGAGTGCTGTTACTGATGACTTACCTTCCTGGTATGCAAATTGATATTTGCTCAGAGGATTTGTGACTAAATATGATGACTTTATGTGTTCATCTATTATTTTTTCCATTATTTTTAGCAAAATAGACGATAAGCTTATTGGCCTGAAGGATTTTGGTGAAGTTTTATCCTTTTTATTAGTCTTGGGAATAAAAATAACCCGCACTTGTCGCCGGTATATAGCTTAATATTAAGCTTGCTCGAAATATCTTTGTTAGAATAGGCATTACAACCGCTTTTCCCTTCTGTTGTAGTACAGGACAAATTCCATCCCTACCTGGTGACTTGAAAGGTTCAAAGGAGTCAATCGCCCATTCAACTTTTCTTTCAGTGAAGATTTTGTTGGCCAAAGTGCAAGCATCAGCTCTTGTTCTGTCTAACTCAGTCGTTTCATTCAATATTTCATGAATATCCGTCCTGGTTTCATCGATACCAATAGCTGTTGTCGTCACGTTTTGGTCTTCGTTTGAATTAATAATAGAACATGGAAAATGCGTTCTCATCATCAACTCTAACGTTTCATTTGTAGACGTAGTAAAAGAGCCATCCTCTTTTTACAAAGTGCCCAGACCATTGGAATGATCTTTAGCGAGTATTTTCTGCAACCTAGCAGTTGCTGGAGTATTTTCAATGTTCTCACATGTATGCCTCCAGTGTATCCTCTTTGATCTCCGTATTTCCTTATTATAGGCGGTGAGGGATTCCTTATATTGTTCCCACTGTTGTATTCGTTTAGCCCTATTGAAAAGCTTCCGGGCTTTTTTACGAAGTTTCTGTAGCCTGTTGTTCCACCAAGGTACATCCCTGTTTGTAGAGCGTTCCTTTTCGATGCAACTCTCATAAAAGGCATGTTTTGATCAAATTTGAAAGTTGTTTAGAACTATTCCCAAGTTCTTCAGAAGTGTTTAAGTTAATTGCTATCGTGTCTCTTCCTGCCACTAGCTCTACATTATATAGCTCCCAGTCTGTTTTCCTAGGATCTCTAAAAGTTTGTGTGAGCTGTTGACCAGCCTCATATTCAAATAATATTTGCTTGTGATCAGACAAAGATATTTCGTCTGACACATGCCAATTTTTGATTTTGTCTGAGATTATTGGACTACACAAAGTCAAATCAAGAACTTCTTGTCTAATTGCATTTATAAATGTTGGAGCATCTCCTCTGTTACATATATCTATATCATTGTTAGAAAAATAATCTAAAAGGTACTCACCTCTGGTATTGATGTCCGTGCTAGCCCATATTGTGTGATGAGCATTTGCATCACAGCCAATTATAAATGCCTTATTTTGTTTCTTGCAGTATGAAACAAACGCCGCTACTTCTGCTGGAGGTACATCTCCCAAGTCTCCTGTAAAGTATGCTGAAGCAATATAGGGGAAATGCAGGTAATGTCGGCCTAAGTGTCCCTAATTTGGGCCCATACATAAATTCAGCAATCAACTAAATTTTCAATAGCCACCAAAAATATCCATTAGTAACGTCCCAATAACGCGTTCATCTAGATAAAATTGATAAATAGCAGACTTTTAGCGATGGGCCCAAATTAGGGACATGTAGGCCGACATTACCTACATTTCCCCTATATATTTCCTTTTTCCCGTGAGTTGTTGGAACCTCCATCAGGACCGCAACAATGTCTCTTTTTGTGGTGTATTCTTTTTTTTTTTTTTTGTCACCGACTGTATTTGTAGTGTAGCCAGGAGCATTACGGTTTGTTTTTTTTTTTTGGTCCTGGGATTTCGTCAATTTGATCTACAATCATCTTGTCATCGCCAGTGCCTACGTGGGTTTTTTGAGATTCACCATCATCCCTTTGCCCTGGTCTTTCACTACCATCATGTAAATTTCTCTTCTGGAACTTTTTTCTTATGTTGGCATTTCCAAACTTGAAATCAAGGATGCATTTACTGTTTTTGATGGAGTTCAAGGATCCTCCGTCGACAGTGAAAACTAGTTCTACATGTTGGTTTTTTACGTTGCGCTGCAGTATCCTCCATGCATCAACAGCCAACCCATCGTTTTGACTTTCTAGGAGAGTCAGAATTTCTTCATTTTTGTCCTCTGAACTCCAAGGGAAGAAACCAATGAGTATTTCAGGACGCGGGATTTCCTTTTCATCCACTGCTAACAGCTCTGCCCCTGACCAGGGAGTTACTGTAGAAATAATGCTTTTTAGCCAGTCTGCAGTTTCTTTATTTTTACAGACTATGACTAAATAGCCCGATTTGAAAACACAATCGCCAAATTTTGGTTTCAATGGTGCTTTTCGTTGACCTGCTACTTTAGCTAACTAAAAATTTAGAACTAATAATCTGTTCCCTCCTTGACGATCGAGAGGACATTGCCGGTGCCATTATAAATCTTGAAAGTAAGTAATGCACTGCAGTTTGCTCCGTAGAATGGATGACTAATTCTAAGCCCTATTGATTTGTTCTTTGTTGAAATTTCGCTGCGAATTCTATGTCGTGAGTGATCATGCTTATGCTCTGGAACATGGAAAATTGTTTGAAAATCAGGAATTTTGTGAAAGGAACTTATGAACTTTGATGGTCTACTATGTCGGCAACGATGGAGTCGCAGATTTATCAAGAACCAGAACCATGTGATATTGTTTGCAAAACATTAGGGGCACAGTATCACTTACAATCAAAACACTACTAACTTTAACTATTTACAGTTCGGAAAAGTAGTGTAATTGCTAGTTTACGTGGAAATGAAGTTTAAATGCATGGACGTTTGCATTCATGGATGTTAACATCACCAGTATAATTAGGAATTTTTGTCTGTGTTGCTTAACTTTGAGTTATGCAGAATTGTATCCTTCGCGCTCAAAGCCGTTGCAGTTGCATTTGTCCCTATTCCATATTACATTCGAACTGAACTACCCAAATGGGCCACCATTCCGGCATCGTGCAAGTTTCGCATTCTATACGCTCTTTTTGCCTTTTAAAGCTTAAAGTTCAGAGGCGTTGTCGTTCGAAATCGACGCCTATGCCTCACGTTTTTTTTTCTGCACATTGGCTCTCGGTGTGCCCAACAAGATGAGAATTGAGTGAACGCAACATTTTGCCAACATGCAACGTGATGTTTACTCGGGTTTTAATCTTGTCTGTCTTTACGCTGTATACCTATAGAGGGAGCAGCTCTTGCCAGTGGACGCCGCTTCAATCAACGAACGTCGGCGGCATACCTCTTTTGTGGAGAAGGTGTTGATGCTGCCAAGTGTGAATGGCGTTACTGCTGCCGTCGGTGATTGAGATGATTTTCAGTGTTCTGCCAGTGTCACGTCTTCTGAAATGCATGGGAACCAATTTAAAGTTTGCGAATTTGTGTTCTATTCATTGCTCTCTAGATTGAATTGTCACACTGCTCGCATAATTCGCACGGTTTGCTTGGCAATGATCGTGCCCTGAAATTGCAGGAATTTGACGATGTAATTAACAGACTTCCTTTCAACAGCATAATCCAATTTAATAAAACCCCATCCGACTGGATGCCAATGGTTGCGCTTTTAATTACATTGAACACCACCACCGGTTTCGATTCCATTCGATCGGGTACAATGTAACACAATGCTGATTTTTCGCCTCTGGAGGAGAAATGAAAGATATAAGACTTGCACAAAGTTTTTCGTATTACGCACCGAGCGATATGCTGGAGCTGAAACAAGCTCAGAGGTGACACATATATGTGCAACCCGTTCGTCGTCGTTGTAACAGTTGCAGATAACACAGATGTTAAAGTAGGTCTGCTGCAGTGTGAAATGCAAGATTTATTTCATTGCTTTTTGACTGGGCTCAGTAAATGGCTTATTCTAGTTTGCACATGTACCGGCAAACGACGACGGGTTGGATATGTATCGACTTTTCTAATACAGTCCGAAAGCTGAATCGGGTATGACCACACCTTTCCCTGGAGCCTGAGTCAATGAAGTATGCAACTCGATCCGACGACAGCATGTCTGGTTTCCAGTGACCATTGCATCAGTTGAAAGTATTTTCGATTATGACACTCCTTGATGGAAAACTGATGATATTTTATGAGAGTAATAAAGCTGGGCACGTGAAAGTGTGGGTTCTGATAAGCTAAATGTTTGACAACTGGTTGGTATTGAAGAAGCTCAAGCCTTTAAAAGCTTCATCAGTTGAAATGTCTTACCACCCTACTCATTAGGATTGCGATACACGCTATAGTGAAACATATCTGAAACAAAGGTGGATGTTTTACTACACCCAACCGGGAAATGTAAGATTCTATAACAGATTTGCATGAAAAGTATGCAGAATTTGTAATGTTTCGCGACATTTTAACATAATTTTTAAATTTTAAGGTTAGCGTATTTTTCGAACAAAGTTTGTTTCCCCAAATGCATTGCGTCTTGAAAATCATTTCGTGAAGGTTTCATACAAACATATGCAAGGACTGCCATTACATTTATTGTATACAACATATGCAGAGGATGTAATAAATCCAATCTTACATTGGATGTAAGTGATATTTTACGTGTAGACGTTGATAGTGAATCAATAATCGAAAATAGCTACAAATTAACTCCAAATTAAATTTTCGTATAAATTTACTGTTTTTAATAACATAACCATTGTAATCAATTTTTAAGCCACAAAGCAACCTTGAAAAACACACCTTCACTATTTACGATAAACGTTGACTTCGTTTTCAACTGACCAAATGTTTACCAAACTTGATTCGAAATTTCATGGCTCAACACCACATGTTTTCACCTACTAACCTCGGGGTTTTTATCTTCATTTGCTTTTTTCATAGGTATTTACTTCCGAAATAGCAGTATTTAACTTACTCATCATTGATACCACCGCTTATAAATAATTGATGACTTTAAACGACGGCGCATGCCGACCGTGGAACGCTGAAAAACGCTGAACTTGATCTTCAATTATTGTGACCAGTACCCTCTGCAATGGCACCTTTAATGGGAACAATTTCCTTCTTCAAAAATTGCACAATCCAGCGTCGCAGGCATCAAGTGTGTGTGTTCATGGTTCGCTAATGTCCGTGAGAAACTGATCCGCCAATTTAGTTTTTCTTCACTCTCCCTTCCTCCATGACCAATTATACCTACATATGTAGTAGGTACGCTGACGCATTAGGCTCCCGTGCTGCTCTGCCACAGCAGCAGCAAACAACGCATAGGTGGCAGCGCGGCCGGCATCACGATTGGAACGTGTCGATTCGGTCGTTAGTTCCACCAAATGACACATTTAATCTATTTTGTCAAATCATTAATTTCGGTCACGATCCGTAATTAGACCATTGGAGCCGAAAACAGCAGCGCCGAAAAAAGCGGCACCCGCATGGAAGCTTATCTCACCTGTTGGCATCGCATGTCTTTCGACGATTGAACTGCTGTTTTGCTGTTATGGTTTATGCACACTACATACCTCTGTCTACAACAAATCTCGTGTAACCACACAGCTTCAAGTCAACAGAAACACATTTTTGAACGTTTCTACGGCTGAAACCCCGCAAACGAAGGAGGAAAATATGGTGCATAGGGAGTATTCATTAAGTACGTCACGCGGAGCGAGGGGGGAACGTTCACAAATGTGCGACAAGCAATGGATTGGCAGGTGGAAAACGTTACGCAAGGGAAGAGGGGAGGTTGACTTTCCTTAAATTTAACGTGACGTACTTAATGCATGCTCCCAAAGGTACTTCCATCCCATTGCACTCGACTCAGTAAAGACGAGTTGAGGATGGTGGAGGCTGTTTTTTTTTGTGGACCATTGTCCAATGCATTTATGCTGCGATGCGAGCGAGACCTTAGGCACTTGTCGTTTCAGATATAATTTTTTTCTTTATGTTGGCTTGACTTCTTTGGCGTCAGTTTCTTGAAGTTGTTCAATTTTCTTCCCCATTAACCACTCAAAGGGTATTTAGGAACAAGGCTTGAAGATCAGTTTTTGCCATGCTTGCGCGTAAGTACTGTAGAGCATACTTGGAGATGCTAATTATGCGATTTTTACCAAATTAGCTGTCTAGGTAAGTAGAACAGTGATGAATTTGTAGCGATGATGTTCAATGCTTATGCTCATTTGGCACCTTTGATGATCCGATGGTGGCTGTGATTTCTCACAATCTGTTCTTCTCCTTGTAATTCTCAATGATTTATTACATTCATGTCTACTGGAACTCAAAAAAAAAATCTAAAATTTAGGGTTGGTATTTTGGGTTAGTTTTCCAACCCAAAAAGCCAGTGGTGGTCGCAGGGAATACCCCTCACCATCCCTCTCCAACGGGGGAGTTTGGTAAAGAGAGATGATCAAACCGATTTGTGCCTTCCAAAAAAGTTGTCGTTGCTCGCTTTCTACTCTCTATATACAATTTTCACTCTACCGTAATCTAACGGAACTATCAACTCTTTACTTTGATCTCCTCATCTATCTTACAAAAATTAGGGAGCGTATTTTTTTTTTCATAACATAAAAATAGGAAATAAAGTTGAAAATAAAAGGAATCTCTTCATCGCTTTTCCTTTTTGAGTGACGACGGTTAAGTGAATCAATTTTTAGAAGTTGTCCATTTCAATGTTATTAAGGTTATATTAAGCAACAGAATACGTACCGAGATATGTAAATCCTTCCGAATTATTACCAAAAGAGAAAATCGGTGAGGAAAATCGACCAATTATTATTCCTAGTGGAGATGAACTAGCTGAAGGCTAAATATTTCCCTGACCATACAATTGGATTCATTAATTTTGAAAAATATATTGGTTTTTATATATCATCTGAAAGAGCTTCGTTTTCTGAGCACAGCGATATTTTTTTTTCAAATCCACACACTTTCATCTCGATTTTTAAATCAAGATTTAAAGTAAAATAATAACTTCACTGTTTGACACTAAACTGACAAACTGACAGCTCGCTTCCATACAAAGTGACATCGAGGAGCGCTAGCAAGGTGATTTTTGCAAATGTAATCGTACTTATTTAAAATAGTTCCAATGCACCAAAATTGATGAAATTTTGGGTTTATGTTCCATTTTTAATGCAGATTACGAATATGCATTTCCTCAATACCCTTAAAGAACACAATTCGTAGTTGCTACAAGGGGTTGAAACGGTTGACGTTTTTTTCTATCTTCGCTTCGTTGTCGTACGCGACAGTCTGTTTGTATTCGTACTCTCATGCTCTACCGTCGTCTCTCTTACACAACACAAACGGTAGAGCACCATTCGAGCAAAAAGAAAATTATCAAATAACTATCAAATGACATGTGTGATTTCGTTCTCATTCCTTAATCTGGTGTAAATTAAACAATTTCTGACCAGAAAAGTTATTACTAAACATTGTTTTTTGCTATTTTCAGAATTCACACAAGCAGAACATCAGCAGCTCTTATTATGAGAAAAACTTAAATACATACATTCGTGACGGTCTTCGGCAACAGTGTCGTATGACAGAGCCTGTCATATGACATTTTAGTTTGGTACTGTAATTTGATAGCTTGTTTTGCAAGTGTCGGAAGCAAAGGCAGTTGATTATCACAGAAAATGTGTTGACTACAGTATCCGCTTACAAGACTGGTTGCCACTCCGAGATTGACCATGTTCAGTGAAATTTACACATGGAACCAGATGAACGGGTCTTGGGAATAGTCATCCACTTTCAGTGTGCATACTTAAGCTGTGTTCCAATTGATGAATTTTCACTTAAATTTGACAGATGAAAATTTTTCATATAAACCTGCTATTCCAGCAGACTTATTTCTGACAGACAAGGAATCAATTTTGACAGACGCTTTCTTGAAAATCGACCGATCAACATTTTCCGTCGTGTGCAAGTCAGTGGATCTTATCTACGAGTACGTGACGAGCAAAGTCGAACTCTCGGTTTTTGAGTGCCCACCCGAGCAAATTCGGTTAACAAAATGAAAGCAAATCGATATTAAAGTTTGCAGTTTCTATCATAATAAAAACTAATTTTGATTTCAATTGTCGTGACATAAGTCTGATATCATATTGTGATTTCATTATGTAGTCAAAACTTTTTAAATGAAAGCAGCTTAACTTGAAGTTCTGCTGTTAACGTCTTGTTTAAAATTTAATTTCAGTTCATCTGTTGTTGAACTAATGATTATTGTTTATTTGTTTTGTTTAACACATTTTAGGTCATTCCTGACTTGCCCGGGGTGAGATTTGACTTATTCAACTTTTCAGTCTTTTAGCGTGAGAAGCATGGATGCCAACCGTTTACACCAGGCTCGTATTCAGTTAAACATTATGAATGCAAAATGAGTAATCAAATTGATTTCATTAAAAGCAGGATTAGTTTTCCGTTTGCTTCAACAGTGTAAAATTTTGCACTCATTTTTGCTGTGTTAACCGTTAAGTTAACCAAAATGAGATCAACTGAGTATTCAAAATAAGTTACATCATAACAGCAAATTTTGATTTCAGTTTGATCTTCAGCTTTGCTCGGGCACTGTGTTTCGAGCAGTTCTCGCATCATTTTTCAATAGGTCATATCTAAATTGATCGATTCAGTTCATCGACTTTCTCTTTCGTTAATAGCTAAGCATTTATAGAATATGCTTTTCCAATTATCATTTAAAAATATGTGTTGTGTATTGCTTAGGTTAGCTCAAGAGCAAATCTGCTTGAGCGTTTGAGCTGAACACACGTTTACTCCATGTTTATAATACTCAGGTAATAATTTAATGTAGTGCTGGTGTAAAACATCAACAGCATATGAAGCTCATGCTCACGCTCATGCTCACTGTTGCCGAGCATGAGCGCTCATTGCTCACTTGATCACTGGTTGACATGTTTGCCTAGCAATAAAAATCATGGCCTACCCAAAAACGAATCATCAAGTAGGGTAAACGTACTAATTTTCACCTAGCATTAGTTTCCGACTCTTCCATACAAATCAAAACATCTCAGTTCGCGTTTCCGGATGAAAGGCGCTTGTTGAATGTTGTCGTCGTCAAGTTTGTGCGTTGAGGTTGTGTTTCAGAAATGCAATCGAAGTATGCCGTGGCCTCTGTTAGACGCTTGAGTTGTCGGTTCTAATCTCGAGTTGATTCGCCCGGTGAGGAGCTGGCGCTGCGTCTTACAAAATATGTATTTACTAGCGAACTGAAGTTGTTGCGTCGCGAGTGATTGGTGATGGAATGTGGACGCAGTATTTTTTTTCTCTGCTGAGATCCCTCTAGTTGGAGCAGCTAGAGCGTGTTTCGTAGTTGAAGGAGGTTTACGCTGCTGTGTGGGGAAGGAAAGGCGAGAGTTCTGTTTTTAACACCGGTTGAAGAAGTAGCCGCAGCATGGGGAGCTCTTCGAAACTATCGTGATGTCATGGATTCCTTTCCAACATATCGGGTGAGATCTTTCTTTTATTTTTCTCTTAACTTTCATTCCATTATTATATGTAAAATTAGTACGTGAGGGTCAACCAGGGCACCCGATTGAAGCGAAATGCATAGGGAGGGAAAATTTATACTCCCTGTCTTTAACATTTCGTGAATAGAGGTCGGGCTTTTCTCCCCACTCAAGCATCCTCCTATTGTATGGCTTGTTTTTTGACTTGTTATATAATTCTGTTGTTGGAATGAGATTCTCATTTATTCCGTGGATGCACGTGGGTGATGTTACCCACGGATTTACCCAAACCGTTTTTGGCCCTTCATACAATGGCAGGTTGAGTACAATTAGTGTTTATTACACTGGATCAACTCGAACACCGAGGACAGTTCTCAGTCTACCGACAGTTGTCTTGCTACAGTGAGTTGTATTTGCATATCATCATCATCATCCGTACAAATCAAAACTTCTGGTGTAATAAATAAAGTGAGTTTTTCAATGTCAAAATATCAGAAGAGTTAAGAAGAGGAGAACTGTGCACAGCAAAAAATTAATTTTGATATCACACAATCATGTCAAAAATATGATGTAATATTACTTGCCAAAAACCATGCCATGAACTGACACTACGCTGCTTTAACTGCACTGCCATAAAAATTACATGAGATTTTCGACAGGATTGAAGTGCATCCTCTTGGATGTAATATTGAAATTTATTTTTTGCTGTGTGTGTTAGTTGCATAAAAATGGTAAATTTTCTGCCCTTTTTTAAGCAAACAGGTCGAAATCTAGTACTAGGTCGTACATTATTGAGGCCTATTCTGCTCCGCGAGAGAGGTGAGGTGACTCGCTGTCACAAGTGAGGTGACAATAGACACCGCAAGTGAGGTGACTCTCCATTTTATTTGCACGGAAAGTCACCTCACCTCACTCGTGGTGCAGAATAAGCCTCAAAACTTTTAACATAACATGTAAATAACTGTGATCAATCAGTTCGTGAAGGTTCACCCACAATTGATATGTGGCGTTTACGTTTGCGTGGATGTTACAGTAAACCCATGGGTTATCTGTCAAATTTACGTCAACGGAACGCAAACGTACCACCCTATCGAATCATTCCATTTGTTGAAAATGACGTTTCCTTCCATTCGAACTTCGAAATAAAATAATATTTTGAGATTTGTGCTTCTAGAACCAAGACAACAGTTACCAAAAGTGGTACGTTTTATAATTAAATGGTAATTTGTTTTGTGAAATCACTGGTAGATAGTCACTTGACGAAGTGGTCCGTTTCGAACATTCCTTGTCTACTTCCTATCAGTGTCAGTAGAGTTGCTCATAGAGTAATTTTGACGGTATATCCACCATGCTCGTCTTTGGATATTCTTTCCTAAACGGCGTGGTCACGACACGCTACTTTACTGAACCAAAATCAATGTGAAAAGAGTAATACCAACAATCAATGCGAAACTAACGATTTTAAATTGGCTCACTACTTGACTAACCTATTGGTCCCAAGCAAACGATTAACGTATCTCATTCTAGTCAAAATTCTAGTAGTACACAATGTTTATTTTGATTCGCTATGAAAGTTTGACAGATAAAATGAGGGGTTAGTGGATTTTCCTATGTTTCGAGGGGTGAATCGATTAGCTTGGGACCGAAGATAGTACCAGAGCTGAGCCAAAAAGTTGGGCACGTTTCTTCGGGACCTACTAGTCTTAGAGTTACCTCTATGGTAATAGTCTGCAAGCCATTTATGCACATTTACGAACAATTTTCAAACATGGTATATTTGCAAACCTAATACTGCAATAGTGAGTGCCACATTGCCTTAGAATTCTGCTCAGGATAATCATGAAATTTTCCCCAGAATTTTCCTGTGACTCCCCTAGGACCTAGGCCTTAGAATTCCTTGAGTATTCTTCCGAAATTCGCCTCAGGCCCCTGGCAGCGTAAATGTGAGAGGCCAAGCTGATAAAAGATATTTTTTTATATTATTCAATATTATTATTTCTCATTGTCAGCTTGGCTTCTCGCATTTGCTGTGCCAGGGACTTTAGAATTCTTTTTAAATATTGTCAGATATACATTGAAATTCTCTTGAACATTTCGAGGAAAATCTTTCAAGAATTTATCATATAGTTTCTCAAAATTCCCTTGGAATTCTCTTCGGAATTCCCTTGAAGTGCTTCCAGAGATTCGTTGATGCTTGCCCTATGAAACTATCATCAGAAAGCTTCCATTAAACTAATTTTGGAGGTAATTCTTTTCCCCTTTCTCGATTGGATCTTTTTATGATGCCTACGAACTTCTTGTCATTTTCTTTGAATTTCAACCAGATTTCTTTTAGATTTTTCATAGAAATGTCTTTGAAATTATCCTCAGAATTCCTTATAAAACCTCCTCAGAATATATCATGGGATTTTTCATACAATCCCCATATTATTCTTCTCAGATCTCCTTTGAAATTATACTAGGAATTCACCTGTAATTCTCCTTCCCATGAAATTATTTTCAGACGAGAACTCCTTTATAATATGATTCACCATTTCCTAGGAGTTCTTTTCAAACTAGCCCTATCCCAATTTTTCCCAGAATCATCCCAATTTTCATCGAAACTCTCTAGAAAATTCTTGCTGTAAAATCCTGTTCATCCAAGTCCAAGAGCCTTGACAATTTTAAAAGGTCATAAGCCTAGATTTATTTCTATCACATATGGACTCGTGGAAATGTTTGAAATACCTAAATATTCACTATTCCTAAAAGTCACGAACATGCACCTTTCCCTAGAGCAAAATCCTTTAGAAAATTTGTTGCATTTGGCTTCGCCCTTTGACAGCGCTATTACTGAACACGCGCTTTTATCCATCATGGTAATCGAATCTATAAGCAACCTGTAAATTTCCCCATTAATTCAGAATAGGTCTCTGAACCAAAGCGTCAAATCTCATAGAAACAGAAGGACAAAATCGCAAGCTTGCAATTGCTTGTTATAGCTAAAATGCTGTTAGGAATTATGAAACTATGAAATGCTATAATAGTATTGTTCACTTGTAAAATGCAGCAAGAGGAGGTAAACTTTGTGTATGATACATGAAACCTGTCGATTTCGTTTTCAGAGGGTCACAATTAGCGATTTTATGATCACTCATCGCGATTGCTCATTACAGATAAAATCGCTAATTGTGACCCTCTGATAGCAAAATTGACTAATTTTATGAGTCACACATTTTTCCTCCTCTTCTGACATCCTACATATAAAAAATATTATAATACTATCTCACATTTTCATAATTCCACAAAATAGCATTGTAGCTATAATTAGAATTTGCAAGCTTGACGCAAGGGAATATATTTCATGGCAAAGTTTATTTGAATTCATCTCATTGCCTTGTTGTTCTTGACCGGGGTCGTTTTCAGTAACACAAGCATACATAACTGAGTCGAATGATACCTGCCTCCCCCTCCCCTGCTGATGCTATTTTGTAAGATATTTAAACACCCACCAACTCTCCCCACCCTTTCTTCACGTAATTAATTCACGACAAAATGTATTTTTTTTAAATTCCTACTATAAAATTGGATTGTCTACCTTGAACTAGTTGTATCATCAATAAAATGGTTCAATTTTTGTGTCACTTATTCATCTTTTTTCAATCCAATTTGACAAGCCCCACACTACATACATACACTTTCTAAACACTGGGAAGTGGTAATGAACTTGACAAGTAACGGCCAACGAGGTGATGAATTAATGCATCGCCGACCGACGTTAATGAAACAATAGAAAATGTCAGTTAATATTGACTGACGGACTATGGAAGACCTCTGCCCAAAGCAATCGAACCGGGTCGGTTGTAGGTACAATAAAGGCCCACAAATTTAGCATTTTATGACCACATCATCCGCTTAGCGATGGGCCATCAGAAATGCGTTGCGAAACACCATGGTCAAAGTGCAAAGTGTGCCATGATTCATCGAAGCGTTTTATTGTCTCCTCTGTCGATTAGAATGATCAGCAGATTTTCATCGAGCTGCCACGGTTGACCCGAGATGCCATTTAGACTAGATTACTAATTAGTAATTCTGCTCGGGGCAACATATTTCGGTTACATTCGACCGATTTATTTCTGATCGGCAAGTCCCTGCGGGTTCGGTCACCGACAGATGACAATTTAGACCACCGGTGGGGTTTTCGTGGCTTTTCAATTTTCAACGCATATTTGTGCGATTACCCTTGGCGACAAACATGTCACTATGCAGCAGCTACAAGGGACTGGTTCTCTAGAATCGAAAGGTAGATACCTACTGGCCGCAGCTATTCCACACGAGTCAGCTTGGCAACCTAGCGACGCGTGAGCCACGACGACGTCGTCGACGACCAATGCAATTAAGTTGAATAAATCAGCGAGATGAAGCGCTTTGGTTCAACTTTATGCCCAAACCCCACATGTAGGTTGGCCTGTGTACAGTGCTACAGAGTGACGGTGTAGTGACCTCCCCGAGAGAGTCCAAAACATACAGGAGCAAAAAAAAAGGCAGCATAAAAGTTCACCGCGACCAATATGGTGACTATGCACCAGCCGCGCTCGGACCAGTTAATCATAACCGATATTACTCAACCCAACCAAGTGCCAGTGCGAGAGAGTGCCAGGGGAGATAGTTTTGTTTTGTTTTTATTCTAATTTGCAAACACGAGACTTTGCGTGTGCTATGGCATCGGATCAGGTTTCTCCGTTTACATAGGTGCCATGCACCGCAACTATAAGACGGACCCTAGACCTCCAACCATCTGATCGACAATGTTCTAGTGAAGCTGACCGTTCGTTCTTAGATAAAATAATACTATGGGTTAATTTTAATAAACGAAAATATGAATGCCGTCGCATTAGTAGCAACACAAGATTCATATCGGTGCCGTCGGAGCCGTTGCTGGACAATGTCACCAGCTCGTTGGCACTGACTGGTATTGTGTGAACATTCAGAGCTAACGGTTAGAAAGGGCTCCACTACCTACTGCACGAAAGGCTAAGCATTTGCTATCGGACTACATGAACTGTGCATACTTAGTTGGGAGCCCATTAGGGCTATTAGAGTTGTGTATGATCGTGAAATATACCGCAAAGCTTATTTGGTTAATTAAAGTTCGCTGTTCATGTCCAGTTGGTCACCGTTTACTCATGTAAAATAGAATATATTGTATGAATTTTCCGAGAATTTTTAATGCAGCTGGGAAAGAGGTTTAAAGTTGAATTAATCGACTGTGATGACATCTGTATCTCGTATATGAAATACGCCTAACTTTCATGGAAACAATTATACTCATGTTTAATCGAAATTTCATTCTCTGTGTTGATCATTCAGAACTGAACAGAAGATATTAACAAACTTCGGAAGATAAGAACGAAAAATTGAGGCACAGAGATAAATGTTCAAAGAGACAAATATTGATATTTTAAAAATAATCAACTTTAATGATCTAGGGTGTAGGCATGTCTGAACACACAAAAAATTATAGAACTAAACATAGATGAAACCTAGATAACTTTTCTAGTTTACAGTATAAGAAATCTATCTTATGTCATTATTATGGATCGAGGAAAATTTTGAAAGATCACGTTAATATAACAACTTGACTTGAAATCTCGATCTTGAAAAAAAAATGAACAAAATTCAGGGAAATTTTAAATATTTGGAACGATTTTCTGAATGTTGGAGCCTAAAAACTCAAGATTTAAAGACAAACAAATTAAGAAAATTGAGCGACCAAGATTAATTTTCAAAATTATGAACAATGGTTCAAAGCCCTAGAAAAACTGAAATCATTTTGAAATCATGTACATGGACTCTGTTTTTCTAAAACCAGGGATTGGACATTTTTTGATTCGATGTTTGGACAAATACTAAAAGACTAAAACTACCGTTGATGCCAGATTTTTTTTTAATTTTTGCCTTTGAAAAAATAGAGAGAGCTTGTAATTTTTCCTAGCTCATTTTTCGGCACATTAGGCATGGAAAATTTTCACGATGTTGGGTCCAGAAATTTTGACGAATCCTCAGAAAATGTGTGATAGGTCGAGATCACAGGAAAAGGCAAAAATTTTTAAATTTGATAGTCTAATACAAATTGTTAAGATAACTGAGTTGATTGTCTGGATCACGGACGGATTTGGACAGTTAACGGTCCCGTCTGTTCGCTACTCTTTTTTCAGACTCGAAACGCTGATTTTTAATGAATAATTGTAGCACAAATTTTGTAAAGACGAATTCTTTATTCCCAACATTGGTCGGAATAAAATGGCCTTAGTGATTAAGTTTTATAAAAGAAACAGTGACTTTAGTGACTTTTTGGAGTGAATGTTCGACACGGATGAGATTTTTTTTCTAGAGCCACTAGTATTTGGCACGGATGACTCAGGAGGTCGAGCAAGCTGTCCTGAACTTGTTCTATTAAGCGAAGGCATAGCTACCACGCCTAGCGGTTGTAGATGACGCGCCGTTGGACTACCTGCTGGAGCGAATGCCATATTCTTAAACTTATAAAAAAAAAAAACTGTACAAGACGCTAAGAATCTACTAAATCGAGAGCCTCTTCCAATAGCGTGGTTCAGAATCTTAAAAAGGTGAAAAGGAATGCATTTAGCATCAGGTTAAGACTTGTGATTAAGACTGAGGACTGAATTTCTCTCTAAATCTGAGATCTACACAGATAAAAATTCCGAATTTTAATAGTGATGTAAACATTCACGCAACCGAGCAACTTGTAAACAATGTTGTTTACAATAATGAGATTTTGTATACAATATTTGCTACATTCCATGTAATGTCTCATAACTTTACATGATATATAATGTATACTTATATGATATGTGACGCTCCATTTATGTGCATCATGCTAAACAGAAATTTACACTACTTTTTCAAGCTGTGTAGTTACTTCGCTGAATCTAAGTTTCAACTTCATGAAGACACCGGCTTGGAAAGAGTGCTGATAGGCACAGATCAAAGACGATTGAATACTGACGAATACATTCTGGTTTATTTTTAGTAGAAATATTGCCTTATATCGAAGACAATATATCAAGAATACTGGCAACTCTTCCATTTTCTCAAACGACCGGTATGATACAGGCACAATCGCGTCATCTGCCGCTCAAAGGTAAATGCTCCGAACGAATTGGATAGCAAAGGTTGCATCCTCAGAAAAAAGGTTTCTATGCGTTGCTTCCACTTTCGCTCGAGCGCAGCGCTACTGTGTTTGTCGCTCAGATTTAGGCAAAGTTGCCAGTCTTCTTGATATATTGTCTTCGCTTATATTGTGGATTTTTGCCTAGAAGAATTGACTCCTGCTAAGATCGTCCTAACGTAAGTCTGATGAGTGGTGGTGGTGTAGTGGTAAGCGTGATTACCTCTCACCCAGTCTGCACCACCGGGATGTTTTGAGGCATGATATATCTGATCACGTTTTCCTTCGGAAGGGACGTAAAGCCGTTAGTTCCCGATTCATGAGTTGATGGCTCAATAGATAGGGTCCAGGTGTGAGAGCTGCCTCCCTGGCGTCGTTAGCATTGGTACTCAGCATGCAAAACAAGATTGACGGAAAACAAATCAAGTAAAAAAGTCTTATGAGAACGAAAGAGATACAAATTATTAATAATCTTAAGAAAACAGCAAAAAAGGTTACCTTCCATTTAATTCCAGTTAATTAATTTTGGTATCCATGACAGATAAGTATTTTGACTACAATGTAAAGTCTTTATCAGTGTCATTCCCACTAAAGACTTCACTGTCAAGACTTAATCATTCCCGAGGTAGAAATGTTAAATGGAAGATAACATGAAAATGGTCACCATAATGACAAAAAAAAAAATACGGGTCTAATATTTTGCGATAAGGAACAAAACTACAATTTCTACGAAATTCTGAGAGCCACTATATATTTTTGTTATGGAATGGCTGTATATTGAGTTTGGAAATTTCCTTTCGTTGCATTGGATTGGGTGATTCGAGCTTGATTCTTAATTATTGAGAATTTGTCGCATTCAAAACAGTGACCTTTTATGTCATGAAAAGTATGACCAAGCAACTAAAAAGCGATATGCTACCAGCCCTACAATTGATATATTTTGATGTATCTTCTTTCTTCTTATTCGCATATCAAGCTTATTGCTTAGCCCATATTAGCTTATTGCCAATACCTTAGTGTTCTAATGCACTTCCACAGTTATTAATTGAGAGCTTTCGATGCCAATACCAATTGCATGAATTTGTATATTGTGTGGCAAGCACAATGGTACTCTATCTATGCCCAGGGAAGTCGAGAAAATGTCCAACCCGAAAGATTTCCTCGAGCGGACCGGGAATCGAACCCGCCGCCTCCGGCTTGGTAATACCGTGCCTTTACTGACTAGGCTATGAGGCCCCTTTATATTTTGATGCATGGCTAACATTTATCACAGGCATAAAATCAGCACAATCGAATGGAAAATAGCCGAAAAACGAAAAACAGTGGGGTGTGTATGTCTCTTCGTGGGATTTTTGAATCTAAAAAATCTGGACAGGAATTCTGTTTTTTTATTAAATAGTTGGGCGATGTAAAGTGAATTTTATTCAACGTTGACAACGCTGAAATAATCGATCCATCACCATAGCAAGCGCTGACAAAAACTGTATTTTGCCTAAAGCTTGACGACTCTTCGATTGTTTGTTTACATTTGTAAATTATTTTGCAAAGTGAAGTAAATAGCATAATGAATAAATTTTTGATGAAACAGTTTAGAGAAATAGTTTTTATGGTTTAAAAAAAAACTGTGGCTTACATTTACACAATATCTCTTTATCATAAAATTGATCCTAGAGATCTGTGGATTCCTTGAAACCACTCATAGAGACGTTTTATCAGAATGAATTCGGAGTTGTGACCAGAATATAGAAGTTGAAAAGTCTTCATAAATGGAATGATATGAAGAGAACTTAAATAATTTTCATATTGATTGACTGCAATATTTTTATTGATTTCATAATACCAGAAGAGTAAAAAAGTGGTTCAATTTGACAGCTTGAAAGTGGTTCCATTTTGAGTTCCGTGTTTGGAAAATCGAAGTTGGTCCGCATGGGGAATAGAAGAACTATGAAAGTGATGATGATATTAAAATTTTGCAGGAGTAAAATCCTAAAATGCTTTTATTTTGCGAATGGAATATTCAAAATAAATTTGGTTACTGCTACTAGTAGAAAAGTTGAAATCTATTTATACTACTGAAAATAAAAATAAAATATATAATAAGTTTCTTTTTTATCTTGTTCAATCGCGTTAGCTTTACGAAGCCGATAATTCATTGGTCATTGCTTTAAACAAAATTCACTTATTTCTATGTCTAGTAGGAGTTGGGCCGAATACTCACGGCTTACTCAAGATTATAGGGATACATTGTCAAAGGATAGGATCAGGGGAGGACTTTGGGGGTGAGTTTTCGTTGTCTCAACAGAGTGTTGTCGCCAGTATGAACGGTAGTATAAAATGTCTATCGAGTCCATAACAAAAAAATATGCAAAGTCTCGTGCAATTTAGAGAAGCTCTAGTTTTTCCGATTCATCATTTGGCATGGAACTGCTCCATTTCTACAGATATTCTAAATAATTTTTTATTATATTGTTTCCTTGATTTATTTTCCGTCGATCTTGTTTTCCATACTGAGTACCAATGCTACCAACGCCAGGGAGGTAGCTCCCACAACTGGACCCTACCTATCGACCCATCTACTCATGGACCGGAGACCAACGGCTTTATTTCAGAGGATATATGCCTCAGAAAATCCCGAACATGCTGACTGGGATTGAACCCAGATCCATTGTAGTGAGAGGCAGCTACGCTTAATATTACACCACCGTCACCGCTATTATTTTTTCTCTTGTTTGTTAATACAAATTTTTAACAAACTTTGCTGTTTTGTATCATGTTTCTATAGTTTTTTATTTGTTTATATTTGCCGTGGACATCCTATCGCTTTAATTATTTAATTGTCCAGTGGGCTCAACAGCTTTTGAAATGAATAATTATTTCATTGTCATCAATAAATGTCCGAAGTGCCGATCGGTGTGAGAGAATGTGAAAAAAAATAAACCATTTTGCCTGAATGGTGACGACGAAAAACAAAACAAACAATCTGCACATTTGCCGGTCTCCGGCCTAGAAGGCCCAACGAGCGCAGAGAATTGAGAGACTAGAAGAGAGATCACGAGGCACTAGAAGTAACGAACCGCCGAACGATGGAGCTGTGGAGCCAAAAAGGTGCAGTACGCAGCGCAGAAGCAAAATATACTATTATAAAGTGAACTTGTTTGGATCTAGCATTTTCAGTACAAATTTGTACCTCCAACCTGTAATAGGTCTGTTCGGTGGAGCCGTTGTCACGTTCTATCGTTAAATTCGGTTGTTTGCAATGCGGTTCTAACTAGATCGATTCGTTCTATTGCTGTGGGACTGTGGCGAAGTCGTGAATTATGTGATTCCAAATTTGGACAAATTTCGAAGCAAAAAAATCATAACATTCATAATTGAATTCAACCGTGCAGTGCCATCCGGAGTACGAAAACCTTAAGCAATAACCATTTGTATTGTCGTCGATTGGAATCTTCGCGCTGGAAGCATCATGAAGTAGAAGAACCGGGCCTCCAAAGTGCAACGGAAAAAACGTGATCAACCGTGTGGGTGCAGACAGACAGTCAGTGCAGTTTAGTGTGTCAGAAAAAGGTTAAATCAACACACGGTTGCCTCCAGCGATCCCGCGCTTGAACATCATCAGCAGCAGTAGCAGCAACAGCCGAAAGCATCCATTCCGAATCATGAATCGAATAATGGTAAAGTGTAACCTGCGCGATCTGGAAAAGCGGATCATCGACGATTTGCTCCTTTTTGCATAGGATTTTATTCATTTATAATGACACCTGGTCGTGAAGGTTGTTTTATTGATGCATTGTTTCGACGGTGGTGGCAATCAAACGGTCTAGTCGACAGGTTTTTGCTATTCGATTTATTGAGTGTGTGTAACGAGCAGTTGGAGGAGATCTGCTGTCCCAATTAAAGCCATTCCGATGCGCCTTGTGGTTGTGAAATGGAAGAAGCCTTTCAGCAGGCACATGAATGATGAATGATATAATGGAAGGTTAAACATTATTTCATCAACATTTACGGTGGACAAATGGACAAGGAAGGAACTTTGCGACCAGCTTCAATACAACTCCTGCTGAGAAGTGAGGACAAGCGTATATTTTTAGAACTACCGGTATAAACTTAGAAGAAATAAAAAAAAAGGAAACGTGCGTTTGTAAAAGGCTGCGAGGTTTTATTTAGAAAGGGTGATGGAAATAGCTCAAGAGCAGTAAATTGTGTCTGACAGTATTTGCCACTAATGAACGCACGTGACAAGATGTTGGAACAAGCTTAGAAGTCAACCGTAAATAATGTTACGCAAAACGCAGAAACTTCTCCTGAACTTTTGCCAACTCTGAGAAATCTCGAAACACTGTTTTCCATCAGAACGTGCCGTAGTTAAAGTGTGCGTCTACAGTCGGAAGTCAGTGAAACTGCATAAAATAATTGAAAGCAAAGTTTCGTTGACGGGTTTCAGCTAGAATCCGTATCTTTACTTCTTCCGCTGAAAAGAGCTAGATGCACACGAGATCAGGTGTTTCGCCATCCGGGAATACACGCAATCACGTTATGGGATTTCATTCCTGGTTGATTTTTTTAAATCATGTCGCAAACTGCATATATGTATTGACCCAGAAGCGAATCAGCCTTTAAGGCTGAAAAATTCTTCAATAAAGCCATACAAATTCACCTTATTAAAATTTAAATTTTCAAGCTTGATTAATTAATGAAAAATTTCCGTTCTCTTTGGTAAGATATCATTATCATAAAAACAAATCAGTATCGTTGAAACACCCACTAAACGAAATCTTAGGTGTCCCTCTTTCGTTGTATGCTAGTTTTTTTTTCTTTCTGATACACCGTGATATAATTGCTAAACAGACAATTAAATAAATGGTTTAGCAATCTTTTAATTTTGTCGAACCTCCTAACGGAATCCCTTTATGAAGAGCTCTTTGAGTGTGTTGATTTATTTCATTTAATTCCATTACAATTGCTTATCTTTTGACAGTTCATCAGTGCCAAGTGGTGTTGAGTACTTGGCACTGATAAAGTCTGCAAGTAGTACACGTTATACACGTATCTGTCAAAAGATAAGCAATTATAACGAATTTAAAAGGGAATAAATAATCACACTCGAAAAGCTCTTTGTTTGGTTTATGTTAAGGAATTTAAAAATGTGATTTTTTCTGATGGTGAATTTGATGGTTCCATATTCATGGGATCATCAAGTTCATCATAAAAAAATAGCAATTCTTAAATTAGGGAGTTGACTGTATTGATATTTCTGAGGAATAAAAAACCGTTATTTCATGAATGAGTTTTCAGTTTACTTTATAAATACGCCCTTTTGAAATGGTTGAATTTATATGCTTTTTTATAAACTAATTTTTATTCAAATACGACATAATTTATTTAAAAAAAAACTACAAGCAAATTCTTTTAAAAAAGAAACAAACATACTTTCTTAAGTAAAACATGCTTTCTTCAGCGTGCGTGGCATGAAGATGGGTAATTATGGTGGTTTGTATCATTCTCCCAGTTCTAGTGACCAGCGTTTTGGTGAAGTTTTAGAGAACTGACTCGAGACATTTCTTGATTTTAGTAAACTAAATATATTAGCTGGTGATTTTAATATTAATTTGCGTGACAACCCTATTCGAATCATTTGAATTGTTTAGCTGAGTTTTTCAATTTAAAGCAAACGGTAAATGAGTATAAGCGTATTTCCAGGGACAGTAGAGCTTTAATTGACCACGTTTATTCCAATTTTGATTCTATTTGTTCAGTTACGGATACTGATTTGAAAATAACTGATCATGAGACCTTAGTGATTAATGTCTTGGACCATGTTAACGATAACGATAATTTAGTAAAATTGAAGGGCAGGAGGAAATATTCGAAACAAGCTGTTTCAAATCTTGTGGAAAGAAGCGTGGATTTTCCATTCGTGGCCGGTAACTTAGATGAATCTAATAATGCTTCGAAAACGTGTTCCAATCAACTAGTTAAGCAAAAGTTTGTTTCATTGAAAAACTCGAACAACTGGTACAATTTGGATCTTTTGCGTCTTAAACGGAAAAAGGGACAAATGGTAGAAAAAGTTTTGTAGATCACATAATGACAATCACAGGGCTGGTAGCATGTCACTTTTTAGTGACTTGGTCACTATTTTCAAGTCAGTCACTTAAAAGTCACTTTTTTCATCAAAAAGTCACTAAAGTCAGTATTCCTTAAAATTTAGTCACTAAAGTCACTTTTTTACGACCTATGTTGAGAGTAAAGAATTTGACATTAAAAACTCAGAGAGCTCTAATATTTTGATTTTTTTATTATCTTGAAATCGTAATAGACCTATCATAAATTTTCAGAGATTTCGAAAAAAGTCTAAGACCCAATATACCGGCTATTTTACATTGAGATCTTCAAAGTTATCTAAGCCTGCACTTCAACAAAAACTTTCGTAAAATTCACCTGAATAGGCGCGTAGATATATGCCATCATACTTTGCAGGTGAATATTACATGTTTTGGGGGATTTGTGTGATTCACATCAATTGATTTTTACGTAAACTTTATTGAACTTTCCGATGTTGAAGATCACTTAAAAGTTACGGGAATTAGCAAGTAAATGTTACTGAATTTTTCAGTAATAATTAAGTGAATAAGTGATAGACTATAGATGTATATTTCGATTTATTTGGTTATTAAATGAATTAATTCTAGGAAAATTCACTAATTTACATTATTTAATAATTGGCTCTGATGATCTCAAAATTGAAGTACATTAACTTTATAGTAGCACACTTATAGTTCGTCAATTGTTGATTGTTAGCAGTACCACCTCGAAAAATCCATTCCCGTATTCTGCAATTTCATTTTAATTTATAAATGAGTTTTAATTTATAAACATTATAAAACTTACACTTGAAAACATGAAGAAGCCTGGAAATTCCAACTCGTCCAAAAACTACGAATGGACACTTTCCTCTTTCGCCATTTTTGAATTACAAATACGACGAGAAAATTTCCATACCACGAAATCACGAAAAACTTACGTGAATTTCACTTGACCTTCACCAGCATGACATGTGGACTGGACCAGTGAATCGAGTGGAATTCATTACCATGCCATTGAATTGTATGTTTGGCACGTGAACCTACGTGGATTCCTATTTTGAAGAGGTTGCCTAAATTTTAAGATAAAAAATACCTTTCCCGTTGGTTTAGTGTATAATGTCAAAAAAGGGTCTAGGAAAATTTTCAACCTCTCGACATTTGTTCAAATGTCAGAAAATTGAATAATCTTTGACCCCCGGTAGCTTTGGTATTTGTCCAAGTATCGAAAAAAAAAATCATGTCATACAACCTTGAAATTCATTTTAAGTCCATTGAATTGTATAGTATTTCTTCCATACTAAAATTACGGCAATGCAAAAAAAAAAAGCTCCAAAATGTATTCCTAAATCTCTAATTTTTCACGATCGAGATTTTAAATCCTAGACCAACAAATTCGTGATCTGTATAGTGAGGAATTCAATTCATACTTATCAATGGATGATTGGAACCATATATTTCCGATCAATAAATGTTACTATTTGTCACTTTTTTATTGTTTAAAAGTCACTATTTGGCCACTATTTTTGTAATTTTAGTCACTAAAGTCACTAGTATCACATCACATACCCACTACCAGCCCTGCAATCATTGAAAAAGGAACACAATCGCGCGTAATAAGTAAAAATAAACCTAATAATATCTTTTAATTGCACATTAGAACAGTCAGATAAAGTAATTGCATATAAGTTTAATGATTATTTAGTTTTACAGTTTTTTATTGATTAATCAATCCATTGAATTGATCGATGAACCTGACGAAATAAAACAGCCAATTAATAGTAATTGTAGATTTGAAGGCTTTCACCCAATTACATTATATGAAGTTAGAGTTATGTATTTTGCATAAGGAGAATCGGCTGGAGTAGACAATGTTAATGCTAGAGTTATTCAAGATCGCTTTCATGTCATTGGCCACATCTTGCTGGACCTTGTTAATGAATCATTGCAAACTGGACATGTGCAACAAATTTGGAAGGAATCCTTAGTGGTTCTTATTCAAAAAGTTGCTGGAACAATTAAGGCCGAAGAGTTTTGTCCCATCAACATGTTGCACACATTAGAGAAAATTTTAGAACTTGTTGGTAAAGGCCAGCTGTTGGACGTATTTTCGTCAATCTAAGCAGCGTCCGAACTTCTATTAGCGATTTATCAGCATCACACACATACATGACAGGTTTGTTTGTTGACATTTATCTGCTACTTGCTGTTCTACCAATTCCAATCGACAGAATTGATCAAACCGGGTTGAACATGTTTTTACAACGCTCCAAACTTCTCAGGTGAGAGTGACTATTGTCGGCAGTCTCTTTTTCTTCGGCACCCTTTCCATTTGAACTGCGTGTTAACCAGCTGTTCTATTATCGGCAACTCGAAATCAGCCGTATTTTGTAGTATGTATGTTTCATTTAAAGAAAAATATGGTATAACAGGAATTCACAGTCGTAAAAATGTAATCAGATTGAAGCTGAAAAGGTAAGGAATCGGCTTAATACATTCAGCGAAGAGTTTTGATGGGAAAATACAGTGAAATAAACGTTTCAATTTTGGTTACCGAAAACAGTCAATGGGTGCCGAAGCCATAATTTACCCTATTTAAATAGTAATAGTTTGTTGATACCAGAACAATCGGGATATCGGGAAGGTCATTTTTGTGAAACCGCGTTGAATTTGGTTTTAGTGAAGTGGACAAATGACTTGGAGTGTAAAGATACAATTGTTGCGGTTTTTTGGATCTTAAACGCCCTTTTGAAACAATTTCTAGGCCCTTATATTTACGATCAATCAAGCGCTTTGGAATTACAAGTACTGCATATAAATGGTTTGCAAGCTATTTGTGTGACTGAACTCAAAAAACTATTTTAATGATTCAAATTCGAATCCCGTGGGGAATAACCTTAGAGTGCCCCAGGGAAGTGTATTAGGGCCCCTTTTATTTAATATGCATATTAATGATTTGCGACGTGTTTTGCGATATTGCGACATTAATCTTTTTGCAGATGATACTGTGTTATTCATTTCAGCTAAAAATTTAGATGATGCTGTTTCACACTTGAATGAAGAAATCTATTCTCTAAGTAGATCGTTGAAGTATAAGCATTTGAGATTTAATATAAGTAAAAAAGTAAAACTAAATTCATGGTAATTTCGCGGAATCGAGTAAATGAGAACGTCTCCGTTGTAATTGATGATGAGACTATTGATCGCACTCGGGAGATTAAATATCTTGGCGTGATTATTGATGACTCACTTAAGTTCAACTCTCACATTGACAATGTCATCAAGAAAATTGCCAAGAAGTATGGAATTCTATGTCGACTGAAAAACGATTTAACTGTTGCCAGTAAAATACAGCTATACAAATCAATCATCTCTTCTCGTCTAGACTTTTGCCCTTCCATTTTATTTTTGGCCAATGCAACACAAATATCGAGATTACAGCGCTTGTAGAATAAAATAATGCGTTCGATTTTGAGATGTAATAGATTCACTTCCTCAACTTTGATGCAAGACGCTTTAAAATGGTTGTCGGTCAAGCAAAGAATTATATATTTGACTATTGTGTTCATTTTTAAAGTAGTTAACGAAAGGAGAAGTGACTTTCATAGATATAATACTAGAAATGCGGTTTAAATAAGAACACCACATTTCTTGACTTGTGCTTCACAAAATTCATTGTATTATAAAGGAATAAATGTTTTCAATTCGATGCATAGACATATAAAACATTCAGCAACACTTGCAGAATTTAAAAGACACTGCATTACACACGTTAAAACTGTCTTTTGAACAGTTATTCAGTGATTTTTTTTATGAAATGACAAATTAGGTATCTTGACGAAGTTTTAACGGATTATTTTATATGGATAGCTGTCATAACGACTTTTTAAAAATTATTGTAGCACTGCAAAAACTATTTTAATATTTTATTTAATAGTAGGTTACCTAAAAAAAGTAGTCTACAAAGGTTTGAGCCTCGCGCGCGTATTACGGATATAGAGGACTGAATTAACCATTTGACAAAAATAAATGCAATCTTGAAGCTTATTTGGAAGATACCTTAAGTTAGTAGTAAGTTTTCTGGCAAATGTTGGGGGTTCGTGAGCATTCCTGACATTGTTGAAAATTATAATAGCATCAGATTGCTGGGTTGCTAGTGTAATAGGATGCTTTGTTGATTGTTCATTAACTCTTGATTACTTGTAACACTTATGAATATTTTAGGTGGACAAAAAGGGGTTAAGTAGGGTAGGTGTTCCAGTAATAGTGGTGTACCTATAGTTGCGGTATGGAGGTTGTGCCGAAATAGTGAGGAGGATCCGGATAAGATTATTTTTCATCGGTAGCTCTCCTGAAATAAAGCATATTTGCATATTTAAAACTTAAAATATGTCCAAAAGTGACGGGAAATAATTAATTTTCCTTAAGATTTTCACTCCTTGCGGTAGTGTTCCTATAATAGTGGAACCCATAAGAAACCAACGCATTCCACTATTATAGGAACCAAAGTTAGCAAATATCACAACTACTGGAACAGTGTTCCTATTAATGGAGGACGATTTTTCTAAAATTTTATGCAATTTTATTACAATTTAATATTTTTCTATCAAAACACAGGTTGGAAGCTATAGATTGACGTATACCAATTGTGTGTACATCGAATTTTTTTTAATTGATAAATTGGCTTAGTACCTCCACTACTGGCTCGCCCACCCTAATTTATATCGGTAGCTGTAACCAGTTCGATGTATATCATGAGAAATCGCAAATAAAAAATGTATTCATATTCATAAACTATCATTCACTGTTTTTGAACATAAATGGCAAAGGTAATTGAGTTAATTTCAAGCTACTTTCTTGAAGATGCATTTTAATTAGTTCATGACAGATTTAGGTTTCTTCCCCGGAGATTCGGCTATAGGAATTTCTGGTGCAAGTCTCGTGAACACTGGAACATGTTTCGGCCATGTCTCTATCTCCGGATTTAACGCCGGAATGGACGCTGATACCTTTCATTTGGCGCTGGTTGTGTTCAATTTGATGCAGTGGTTGCAGAGAAATCGATCTAAAAAAATGTAATCGTGTGTATGTGTGTGTGTTTGTTTGCACTGCAGTGTATTTCAATTCCACTGCTTCCAAGCCTGGTGTGGTTTTTGATCACCGTGACCATTAAAAAGCTGCAACGGTTTAAATCACGGTGGTTGCTTTTTTCGTCGAATCATTTATACACTTCGTCTAAAAAACTATACAGCAAACCTAAAAACATCCCTCGGTTGGTCGTTTCGCCCCTGACCGTGACCGACCAGTTGTTTGCACTAGCACTATAGTTTAACCCGTCAAACAACGATGTTGGAAAGTTATATCGCATTTCGGTGGACGTTAAAACTCACAGCAGGATATCCGTGCGGTCGTTGGTGCAGAATTTTCTATCTCAAATGACTGCTTGGTGTTTGATTTATCCTTCAGCACGGAAATTGAGCCTTCAACTGGAAACAGTGAACTTATGGAAGCGACAAATTAATTTGATAACATCCTACACACTGTGAGGTTGTAGAAAGTAAATGTCACATCCAATAGTATAATGCGTTCCATGAATTTGAAATGTTAAATATCATTTTTTTTTCACCTCATTGCTCTGCTTTGCTAACTATGTGGGCTATGCATGATCCACCTCTGAATTGAATCCTTGAAATGTTCTACGTTGATAAGTGCTTATAAATAGAATTTTGATGATTACATTGAAATACCATGCCGTTTATGCAATTTTAAGCTAATCAGAGGCTATTTGCAGATCAATTAACTTTCAGAAGAGAGAGAGAGAGTGATGGGAAAATGGTAATGATGATGATACCCTGTTAAAATTAGATCTAATAAGACAGCCCTAAGTATGCACCTTAAGAATTGATAAAACGATCCATAAAATATTGAAACACGTTCTTTAAAAACATTCAAATGATCCATAAAACACCGCAGGAAATCTCTTAAGAAGTGTGAATGATCCTTAAAAAATATCAATATGATCCATATTTTATGTAAAATTTAGCAACACAATTGTAAAAATGTACTGCTAAGTTTCTAAAGAATGAGCATTGAAATTGCACGAATTAGCCATAAACATATTGAAAATGATCCATAAAACATTCAGCAATGAACCTTAAACTAATGAAAATGATCCATAGAAAATCAAGCTTGCGTACTTAAAAATATAGACACGATCCATAAATTAGACATATACTGTTCATGTTTTGGACAATATTTTTTTTTTATTTGATCCATTAACCTTGGAAAATTGCCCCATTACTGCGTAGCTAGTCTGGTTTACTATTCTTCCCGTGTTTTTTTTTTGTCAGAAGAGCAGAAAGATGGGCGAGCATTTAGAATAAGCATCTAAAAGAAGCTTCTAAAAATATTCCTTAGGATGCTTCTTAACACTCCTAACACGATGCAACCGGTAAAATGTGAAACGGAAAATTGGTAATGCTTGAATACTCATTTCTCAATAGATTTTAAACCTATTCGTACCGAATAAGTCTTTGTCTTTAAAATCTTTAGTTTCATAGGGCTTTAGGGCACCATGGATTTGAAATGGTTTGCCGTTACACATTTGACCAGAGGCATCGTGTTCAGAGTGCTAAGAAGATTATTATAGAAGTTTTTTGGAAGCTAATTCTAGACGCTTACCCGTCGCTTCGCACTTCTAACTCAAAAAACACGGGCATGTCATTAAATATAAGAAGCTACGTAGTAATGAAACATCTTTTCAAGGTTTATGGAACAAAATTGCAACAAGTTAGTGTCCAAAACATGAACAGTATTTGTCTAATTTATGCATCATGCTTATATTTTTAAGATTGCGAACCTTATTTTCTATGGATCACTTTCATTAGTCTAATGTTCATTGCTGAATGTTTTATGGATCATTTGCAATGTGTGTATGGGTAATGCTTACAATTTCAATGCTCGTTCATTAGATATTTAGCGGTAAATTTTTACAATTGTGTCGCTAAATTTTACTAAAAATATGGATCATATTGATATTTTTTATGGATCATTCACACATTTTAAGGGATTTTCACTGGGGTTTTATGTATCATTTGGGTGTTTTTAATGAGCGTTTATAAATTTGTTACAAGATTGCAAAATCTCATTTCAGCTAAAACAATGTTTTTTTAATTATGAAATAATTAGATGCCATGAGCATATTTTGAATTGGTAAGATACAAGAAGAGGTTGCAAAGAATGTGTTTGACATATTAAATCTGTTTATTTCACTTCATGAGATTCACAATCAGCGATTCTTCACACTCTGACTAACTCACTCACTCACTCACTCAGCGATCAGCAAATCGCTGATTGTGACTCATAGAAAGTAAAATTTTCAGGTTTTATGTTTCAAAAACATACTTTGTAACCTCTTCTTATAAGTTACAAGTAAAACATGCCATCATACCATCTTTTGGTTTTATTATTCCGAAAGACATTATTTTAGCTGAAATGAGTATTTGCAACCTTGATTTGTTATGGATCATTTATTAGTTTTTATATTCAAAAGTATGTTTGCTACCTAATAAGGTTGCATAGGCTATCGGGAGGTGGTAGTGGATCAGATAAATTTTCAATTTTCCTTAGGAAACTCCCAAGTGGCACGTATAATTGATCCGCCTGCCGAGCAGAGTGTGGCAATCAACTGTTTAGCAGGAAACATCGCTCTGTCTGATCTAATAAAAACGCAACCAGTACGAGAAAGCATGATGGAAAATGATTAGATTAGATGATGCCTTATCATTTTTCTTGTCAATATTGATGTTTACAGAATACCAGAACAGCCAGGTCTACTGCGTTGTATTGGCCGCAAAGAGGATTCTGCGAAATGATTCGAGTTGAAATAATAATAGGGCTTAGATCTACCAAGCACAAACAGCCCTTTGCCTTTATGTTTCAAGTGGATTTTTTTTTCACAGAATGGAAAATTTTCAATGCATATGACTTCTAAATTTATTTACCTTCCGTACCCCAAACTCGGTCTACGGATTCTATATTAGGCCTAATGCCTAATTGTCTTGTTAACTCTGAAACAATGGATTTATTTGATGTTTTCTGTTCGATAGGATCAAAATGGGCGATTAGGCCGAAGTAGTGTTCTACCCTATTCAAACAACGATGCATGGGTGGAAGGATGCTTTAACATACCGTACCAAACGCTCTGAGTTATATCAATGAGATTATAGTAATATGGCATGTGATTGAATGTTAAACATAAGAATAATCAGAGTTGGTTGGAAATGCTAACATGAAGCTTTAGTGTGATGATTTATTAGCTAGAGAATGATCTTTAGAAGAGGGTAGGTGGATAGTTCCGTTAGAGTACGGCAGTATGAAAATTGAATAGAAGTTGAAAATGAGCGAAGGGCCATTAATGCGACAGTTTTTAACAGAGGAGCAACACAATAGTTGGGTAAAGAAGAACTGCATTATAACACACCATCGACTGGAAATGCTCTCACAACGTGGGGCTTTAGGTAGTGATGAAAACGTCGCTAGAACTATTCCACAGCCGCAGTCAGTTTATGAGCAAAAAGAGGGACGCACATTTTTGCCTGTGGACTTGGAGACATACTTCAAGTCCCCGCGTACATCGTACGGGTTAGGCAAAAATGTGCGTCGATCTTTAAAAACTGTCGCATTAATGGCCCTTCGCTCATTTTCAACTTCTATTCAATTTTCATACTGCCGTACTCTAACGGAACTATCCACCTACCCTCTTCTAAAGATCATTCTCTAGTTAATAAATCATCACACTAAAGCTTCATGTTAGCATTTCCAACCAATTCTGAAATCGTTAACTTCGCGTATGAAGTAACATAAAAAAAAACACTTTGAATATAAGAATAATGTAAAGGTCTCATTATATGTATCATATAATACCCAGGAAACATTGCACTGTTATCTGAAATGACAATATGTATAGAGGAAAAAATACTCGCTAGTTTCTGTTAATTTCAGGGTGCTGGTGTCTAAGTAGAAGATAAAATAAATGGTCCTTCTTTTTATGAAAATGTTTATTAGGGTGATCTTCATTAAAATTAAAACTTTAACGTTTCAAGTTGTTGGTGGAAAAGTTGTAAAAACAATTATTTAAAGCAACTTTGCTGAAGATACTATATATCTATCCCTATATTTGACCAAGCTTGGACTATTTTTCTGCTTTTAATTAGATGGCCACTAAAAAAATCAATTTTTAAATTCAATCTTTATTGTTTCAAATATTTTGATAAAGTGCTCTTGAGAAGACTTGTAGGGAAAATTATGGCGCACATTTTTGCTCAACGAAGTATTTTGGTATAACTAAACTGTGTATGTGTAGACTAGACTAGACGAAGTATTTTGGTATAACTAAACATTCTCAAGTTATGGTTAAATTTATCTCGGTGGTGTAGTGGTAAGCGTGTTTGCCCCTCACCCCAATGGGCCTCCCAGGTTCAATCCCAGTCGACACCGCCGAGATTTTCTGAGGCAGAAAATCCCTGATCACGTCTTCCTTCGAAAGGAAAGTAATGCCATTGGTCCTCGGTCCATGAGTTGATGGGTCGATATGGTCCAGGTGTGGGAGTTGCCTCCCTGGCCTGGCGTCGGTAGCATTGGAACTCAGTACGGAAAATAAATCAAGGAAAAATAATGTTTATATCTCAAGTAGTTGGATAGATGATTTTATTCTTGATACTGCATCTGAAATACCACACATAACGAACATCTAAGGTTAAAACTGTAGGAACAACTTTTTTTTTAATGGAGTAAATACACTTTAAATTTATCAATCCATTATATCTTAAAACGTGTAACTCATGAACGCCTGCAAAAATGTAGGCGGTAACAGTTCTGAAAGTCTGAAAAGTTAGAATAAAAACACTGATGTTTTAGAGGCTCCCTAATTAAAAGCAGAAAAATGTCTCTAGAATGGTCAAATAAAGAGATATACATACTTACAACTTTGCTGAAGACTGAAAGCATCTATAACTTTAAATAAAAAGAATAATAATCATAATTAAAATTTTAATTGAGGACCACCCTCATTAAACTTTATAACAAGAATACTAATACAATTTCAAGCAACTTTGTTCAAGTCACCGTCTTTCTGTCTTTCCATTCGACCATTCTTGAGCTATTATTCTGCTTTTAATCAGTTTGCCTCTAAAAATCGGGTTTTTTACTCTACCTTTTTTACTTCACTTTTTTTTTCGAAAAGTAGTGTAGCAAAGTTTATCAGAATTAGTTGTAGCCAACATTTTTGCACATGACAGCATCTTCAGGCGTTCATGAGTTACACGTAATTTTAGATTTATTTTTGAGTAAGTCTGATAGGTTTGTCATTTGGCATGGAATTGCTAATGAAAATGTTCATTAGGGTGGGTCAAGTTTGTATGGGGGATGACAATCCACTGTTCCCTACCGTCGGTGATTGGCACTAGATTGCGGAACAGAGACCGACGTTAAATAAAGGAAAGGACAATCCACTGTTCCCTTCTGCTCTTCCGGTGTGTATTAAAGTGTCCAACTACGGTGCCAAATTTGAACGAATTTAGTCATGATCTGGATGTGCAGGAGAATTTAAAATTTTGTATGGGAAAATGTATCGGGAACGAAACGAACCTATTCATTTGCTTGCCAAAAATTCAAATGTTACTCAAATTCTACCAAATCTGAATGGGAATACTATGGAGAAGAACTTTGTTGAAGACTGCAAATCGATTAGACTTCTGAAAAAAAAAAGTTATTATTATATAAATTTAGCCCTATTGCACAGCGCAGACCTACAGGCGTATGTGAGCTTGTAGGTACGTGTGGTACACTTGGTCTAAAGTGAAAGATTAATAACTTTTTGTACAAATATCAAATCGATTTTTAGTCTTCGATAAAGTGTTCTCAATCTTAGTCCGAGATTTGGTGAAGTTTGAGCAACATTTGGATTTTTGGTAAGCAAATGAAGAGGATCGTTCTGTTTCAACTAAGTTTTCCCATACAAAATTAAAAATTCTCCCGCAAATCTAGATTATAATTTAATTTGTTCAAATTTTGCGCAGTTGTTGGGGACCTCAAAACGCATTGAAATATCAGTAAGGAACAGGGATTTGTATAAAGTTGACCGGACCAAATGGCCATTCAGCAAAAATTTGAATGATTGCTCATAGAGAACAAAACTGCAATGTTTCATGGTCATCGGAGCGGGTGAAGTCTGAAATTGGTTCTTTTTAGTATTTGGTCTGGATTTGCTTCACTACTATACTGCCGTTATACGCATAACTGTCCCATGTTCTATGCAATTCTTATGTACCGTGGGACTCTTATGCGTATAATGGCAGTATATCGGTATGAACTTCACGCTAACTTGAAAATACCCATTAATGGTTAAAAAATACCCATTTTGAAGCAAAGTCGCTTAACTCATTCAATGATTAAATTTTTTACCCATTAATGAGAATCTGTTACCCATTAACAAAGGCTACAAACCAAGAAAACTGGCAACTGTTCCCTTCTCCCATACAAATGTCAAACGTCACTGATAACAGCGCCTCTGTCAATCAAAGGTGGAACTTTGAAGCACAAGTGTTAGTGAGACTGCTCATAGACAGTGACTGTGTGTGTGACCTAATGCCACAGAAACGAATAATCATAACACGGTACTCGTTGTTGTTTTTGTTTTGCTCTACAAAATTTCACGGAAATTTGTATCCTAATCACAGCAAGCCGGTGGTTTTCCAACTCCAAACCAAAAAACTTGTCATGGTGGATCAAGTAGAGGATTGAAACTCGGATCGATACCTACTGAAAGTAACTTTTATTTGTGTACGATGAACCGAAATATCGTTTACTCTGCCTTTTGGAAGCAATCAATTATAATGAATTGGAAGCTTCCATCTCCATTTAGTGAACTACCGTCATTCGGAAGCTGCTGAAAGTTCAAGGATTCAATAAGAAGAATGAGATCCGGTGACTACATCACGATATAACGGAAGGCGTAGCATGATCTAATGTGGGAGAAAATTAATATGAAAGGTTGAAATGCACACAAATGGCTTAGGAAAAGTGGAAGATAATTCTAAGATAGCAAATTAATGATCGATGAAAGTCCCACCATCATTGTGAATGGCATCATTGCCATAGTTTTAATTTGAAATGAAAGAAACGTTCCGCTTTTTACAAAAATCATAACAAAACCAATAATTGGATTTTTTTTTAGGGATATTGAGATAAACATATATTCGTTATTTGAATTAAAAATGGATCCGAAATCCTAAATTTCATCAATTTCGGTACACCGTCTTAGCGCCCCTTGGTGGGCTTTGTATGGGAGCGAGCTGTCAACGAATAGATTTAGTGTCAACGATCAAAACTTTAAATCTTGATTAAAAAATCGAGATGATTGTCTACGGGATCGATAAAAATATAGTTGTACCTTCAAGCTACCGTGTTCATAATCTTGGCGTTTTACGCTTCTTACATGGTAACTGGGACTAAATAGGACAAAAAAATTTTTACCCATTGATGAGTAACGTTCACTCACAAATGAGTAACTGTTAATCATTATAAGTCGTATAAATTGCACATTATTGAGTAACATTTTATTCCTTCGGAAATGCGTACTATATAGTCATAATTTCGTATTTTGCGGTTACCGTGTATGCGAGCATTTTGACGACTCTCAACTCTCTTATTAATTGAGAGCTTTCTATTTTAACCACTGCACAATTTTTTTTTATTATTCCCTGGAAAGTCCAGAGAAAATTTCCAAACCAATAGAATTTCTAGAAGGACCGGGAATAGAATCCACCGTGCCTTAACTGACTTTGCTATATGATACCTCAATCGGTAGATGCGGTAATCAATTAAGCTTATATTTTAAAACTTCTGTTGAAACATAAACTTCTCGAATGGGTTGGGTCTCTTCGTATAAAGGAGCAATAAAGAAATCAATATATCATATTCATTGTCCACATCAGTTCACAGTTGGATTTCATTTATTTAATTCATATAGACAAAGAACAAGTAAATATCGCGTGTTAACAGATCCATTGATATGTGCACTGTCTAACAGCTTCAATTACAACAGCAATCTACTTAACTTGAAACCGTCTGGCGTCTACGACGAAAAGTTCAAACAGAAAGGGTAAACAACTTTACAATCACCACCTTCAATGTCCATGCAGAAACTGGATAGCTACTCGCCACCACCCAGCATGCGTCCAACTATTCTGAAACGCATTTTCTGTCCACTTCACCACAGTAGATCTGGTCAATCATCGTTATTTGCACTTTCTCAAGTGATTAAACTTAGTCGCACTTTAGCTTCAAGCGCTCACTAGTTGTTAATCGCAAGAGTGAGCGATACGACCCAGCTATTAGATAAAGTAATACCGCGTCCCATTGCATCCTTTTGAGACAGTTTTCCCTACGCCCGGCCTAATCTATCATCTCGAGGCAGAACCAGATCATTCTCCTGGCAGTTAACCTACTTCAGGGTGACGGAGATAGCCAGTCGTCAATCGGCCCGGGTTAGCTTTCCGACGCGATAATTTTCCGGACAGGTTCGTGATCACGAAGTAAATAAATAAAGTGCTCCTTTAAGTTTGGCAGAACGCACGGCAGTTGGAGTTGACTTTCCAAACGTGGGGGCAACACGTTACCTTGATTGGAGCCAAACATCAACTTGCGTAGGGTTGCATAATTCTGAGTCGATTTATCTATCTATATGCGTATGTACAATCTCTGGGTGTGCAGCAGCAGCAGCAGTGGCAGCCCACACGAGATCAAACACGGCGAACGAACGCATGGGAACGATCCAATCTATAGGCAAGCGGCGAATGCACCACAGCTGCTGGTCGATATTCTGGCTCTTTTGTGGGGTTCTCTTTTTTATCAATTCGCTCGGCTAGACGTTGCGTTTGTCGGTGCAAGTACGTGGTTGCACAATGAAGTAGGAATGTGAATCATATCCGATTGGGAATACACACGTGAAACCTTCCTGAAAATGTGAACTGATGTTCAAGATTATTCCTGCTTAAAGGTTGTCCGATCCTATGGATCCTATTGGGCGGCCATATAGACTGTTTTTATTTTGTTTGCAAGAAATTCTAGGAATCCCTCGTGCTTCTCGTTCGTTTTTCGCATTTCAAGCTTATTGTTTATCGTATATTAGCTTATTGCGTGCGCTCAACTTAGTGTTCTAGATGCACTTCCACAGTCATTGAGAGCTTTAGATGCCTGTACCATTTTTGAATTAGTATAATTGTTGATACAATCATATTCTATCCGCAGGAAAGTTGATAAATTTTCCAATCTGCAAAATTCCTAGACCGGGCCGGGAATCGAACCCAGCTATCTCCAACATGGTCTTGCTTTTTAGCTATGCACCTAACTAAGGGAGGCTATGTCCCTTTGAATGGTCTCCAATATAACACCAAAGCACTAGTCGAGTTTTGTCCCTTTAAACCCCACTGACATCACGAAGAGAAATAGTCTATGTTACATTATCACCCAAATCTCAGAAGTTTATCGTTACAATTGTGTTACATTTTGTAGAACTATGAGCGCTAAAAGCGCTGAAGATTTCATAGAAAAGCCAACTCACGAATCTATTTTAATTATCCCTCTCCGAATTCCATGAAACTTCACATAGTTGCTCACTAGAAGGAACGAACCCAGCTTGCGCCGGAATACCACCATTTTGACCCACGTCTATTTTTTCAAAATGGCGTCTTGGATATTTTTCAATAAATCGTAGCACGAAAACGGCTCATCTAATCAAAATTACATATGAGACAAGGTTGTAGCAAACTAGATTTCCATGCCAGAAAGAATAACACACTGATTAAAAAAAAATCACAAATTTTCGTCAATAATGAAAAAAATAATAACAAAACAGGACATTTTAAGATTATTTTTAAACAGTGTTATTGCCTCTCACCATGCTTGGGGCTACCCATTAAATGAGTAAAAATATTACTCATTTATGAGCATTTGTTGCTCAAAAATGTAACTTACTACTTGTTTTTGTAGTTGTAATTACTCATAAATGGGTAAAATTTTACTCATTTAATGGGTAGTCCCAGTCTCCCTCGAAAATGCTTACTTTGTAGTTATTATTGGATATTTTGCGGTTGCCGTGTAGTGAACAATTCTTTCGTCACTTTTCATTAGGTCCTATCTTCATTTAACGATTCTCTCTTTTGTTAATAACTTGGCTGCATTCATATTTCGGGCTAATTTTTTTACATAGTTGGTTTAAAAAAGCATTATTAATCATATTGTACGATAACAGCAGCTGAACATGTTATTTGAGCCGAGTTATTAACGAAAGAGAGAGTCGATGAACAGAATCGATCAATGTAGTTTGGTCTATTTGAAAAGTGACGCGAGAATTTTTGAAGTTCCATGGAATTCTGAGAGGTAAAATCTAAAATTTAGTTATTGTTTCGCTATTTGACCAGGAACCAGCGTTGCCAGATATACCGATTTATCGGTATTTATACCGATTTCTGAACTAGATACCGATATACAGATAAGGTTCCTCAGAATACCGATTTATAAGATTTTATACCGATTTGTACTGATTTTTTAAATAATCAAAATTATTTTTGCCTGCTGGAGAAATTTTTTGTGAGAGATTCGTATCTTATCATATATTTCGTATCATATTTTTTGAGCCTTCAAAATTTAAAAAAAATCATCTCTAGAGATGCCTTATGCTTGATACTCTTTCGACTAATGTTTGCATTTCCTCTTTTTGATTGGATACCCATCAAACGAGGAATAGTCGATGGCTCTTTCCGGTAATTCCTTGGGAATGGAGACATATTTTTTAAACATTATTTAACTTCCGGAAGTTTTAATTCATTTTTTAACTTCCTGAAGTTTCATCCAACTTTCCCTGAAATTTTCTTCCACCTTACCTTGGAAGCTTCTTCAGCCTTCGCTCGAATAATTCTTTCATCTTCTCCCGCCAGTTTTTTCAACTTTTCCGGAATCAGATTGCTATCAGATTTTTATTGCGAATTCACACTAACTGCAGGAACATTTAAGAAGCTCTGAAGCTTCAGAAAAGTCCAGAATTTTGTGTTAGTTTCGATAAATTAAAGACACTTTCAAAAACTTTCTTTTACAATTCGAAAACCCGGAAATTTCAGAAAAGTCCAGTGAACTCCAGTGACTTAGGAAACATCATAAATATTTTGGAATCTTCACATGTCCAAAGAACTTAAGGGAAATTTAATGGTTTTCAGGAACTGTAGTGAAGCTCAGAGATCATCAGGACAGATCAATTAATTTCAATGAAATTGCTGAAATTATAAAGGAGTTCCGAGAAACTCAATTTTCAAAAACTTCAGCAATGTCCTGAGAGGCTCATGCAAATTTAGGAAACGTAAGGGAAGTTATATGAACAGTAGAACATTGTGAGAACATTTTATATGAAGAGCACTTAAGAGATTTCGTAATCTTCAAGAAAGTCCAGAGACCTTCAAAGATGATTAGAGATATTCCGGTAGTCACAGTCCCTTAGTTCAGGAAAATTACAAAAACTTTTAAGGAATTTCGAGGATTTATGGAATATTCCTAAGTGCATTTAAGGAATGTTCCGAAAACTTTATGGAAATTATGGAGTCTTCAGGGATGTTTTATGAATTATGTACTTGTTTCTATCGATTGTTCCGTAAGCGCTCTGGTTTCTGACTTCGTTCAGATGTTTCTTCCAATTTACCTTAGGAAGTTTTTTTCATCTACTCCAGGAAGTTCAATTAATTCTTTCGTCTTCTTCTGGAAGTTTGACCATAAGCCAAAAGTTTTTTTGTTCGACTTCTATTGGAAGGTTTTTCCGAGCTTCTTCTGGCTTTTCCTGGAAATGGCTTCTTTTGAAAATTTACTTCCGATTTCCGATACTTTTCTCGCTTCTTTAGGATGTGACATCCAATTTTTTTTCCGATAGTTTATTTAAATTTTCACCACAAGTTTCTCAATTCGTGTCTTGGAAGTTTCCCGGATGTTTTTCTAACTTTTCTTAGAACTTTACTCGAACTTCATCCAGGAGAGCTCCTTTCGATGTTTTGTCAGCTTCGTTCAGAAGCTAATTCAAACATTGGTTTCATTCAATGAAATTTAATTGAAAAAACTACTTGGTCACAATTTCGATCATCATTTGAGGACAACGATAATTTAAAAAATTAAATTTAAAAAGTAAAGAGTGTTTTATGACTGAGAAGGCCGTTAAACAAAGCAATTCCCTTCAAATCGCAGTCGTCACCATTGTTAAAATTTTTGCTTTCAAAAACGGCAAAAATATAAAATTAATTAAATAGTAAATACCGATAAAAACCGATTTTTAATACCTTCGATACCGATAAACTTTAAAACAATCTGGCAACGCTGCCAGGAACTGCTCAGAAACTAAATGGTAAACAAAAGAGTTATAAAGGTTTTAGTGATGGTATGATTTTAGCTGGTTCTATTGTTTTGACAACACTGTATTAGGAACACTTATAGCGAATTCGTTTATTATTCAGTTCCAACCTGGATCGGGTATCAAGATTGGGTCTGCTTGTTTTCTAGCAAACGTCAGTTTGATCGTTTGTTTTTAAAACCTGGCACGGGTCGAGGTTCGCACTGACAAAAAGTTCGGGTTCGCACGGGTTGGAACTGGTTCCAACCCCGATAATAAACGAATTCGCTATTAGGCTAACATAAGATACCTTTCGCCCAGGAAAGTCGAGAAATTCTCCAACCTCCGGGCCGGAAATCAAACCCTTAGTCTTTATAGTCTCGTTACTAACACGTTCACTTGTTAAAAGTAATTTTAAAACAGTTGCAGAATTGCTCACACTGTTGCATTAATTACATGTCACCTTTCCAACGACCACCGATTGAAAGTAGCTAAATGGGCAGTGCTAAATGAGTGCCGCACCTCCCGCACAAAAAGTTATTCATCTTGTAATGAAGCGCGTCAATGTAGATAATCCAATTCCAATGAAAATCACTTCCATTTCAAATGAAAGGCATCGGTAGCAATTGACAGGTTGTTTTGACCGGACTTTGTATCGTGCCAGCGCAATCCTTGTCAGCTATGACCATCAAGCGCTGGGACCCTTTGGCCCTTTCACAAATTTGTTGTTGTTTACTAAAACTCTAAATGGGCGATCGATCACGACCCAGTGAACACTTCTTTCGTAAAATGTGTCGATGCTTGTTACTACGTTGTAACCAGCTTCGAAGGTATAGAAAACAAATTTACAACCAAGGTCAAGTACAAATAAAGAAAACATCGATTTTTGATTCGTTCCATTATTGCCAGAGCCCACAGGGGTATTTGAATGTTTTGGGCATGACGAGTGTCCCCCAGTTGACAGGGCGAGTCTGCACCCTGCTGCACGTGGCAGGGTTCCTAATTATACTTAATTGTTTGAATTGAAAAAATAATGACCGAGCGACATGAAACCTGAGCATGGCCAGGTGAGCCAACAAAATTGAATGATCAACGCTAACGATCCGTGGCAGTTACCTTCCGATGCGCTCTGTGCATTGAAACCCCAAATGCTCTGCTCCAAAAGGGCTTGGTGTCATATGAAACTGAACGGTGCACAAAAGCTCAACCCCCATGGTGGGCAGGTTGTGCAGAGCAGCCAGTAGTGAGTAAGTCACCGACGACACGGTGCTTGGTTAAACTTGAATTTTCCTTTCAATGTTGTTGGTCACGAAATAATTCACCGTGGCACCACCAGTGCCAAGCATTCCGAAACATTATGGTTTGAGAGAAAAAACGAAGCATAAGTGAATCACACAGAAAGATCGTGAGGCATGGATGTTGATACTCAAGTCAATTACTGCACGGTAATGATGAGGTGTCTCCCAAAGTAGGTACCTGATCTGCAGACAGCAATTTTCTGCGATAGGCTCAGAGCGAGAGCACCCGTTATGCGAAATGTAATGCATTCATGCATGTAAATGAGACCAGAGGGAGTGGATGGTGTTTAATGGGAAATGGAGGCGCACAAATTATGCACATTTGGTGTGATTGATGAGAGAAATGGAACAAGGTATGAATGAGAAGCATACTTTGATGTCGTAATGGTATTGATTGGTTTATTGAGCGATTTGTGGTGGATAAATATAGATAGGGGATCTTTAGGTTGGAAACCTTCAATACAAGGCGCACTTAAAAAGCATTCAATATTCGTTAGTCAATGTATAGTAAAGAGAGCATCAGATTCAAATTGAAATTTTAGCTATCTTGTTAATCGAACAGGTCAACATTCAAGCAATTTTGTTGTGAGATATTGTGGTTGGACGGGTCAGTAATGCTGTTTATCTAAAAGATTTAGATTTTTTTTTCTTTGGGGTACTCATTAAATTCCAATTAATTGTTATGAAATGCATAGAAACAATCACCTACAAGAATGATAGTACTGTAATCTTCCCCAGTGCGTTCTGTTCTGTTTTCGAAGAATTTGTGCTGATTTTTTGTAGGTACATGTCCCTAACCTGGGTCTAGTAAGTTGCCATCAGATATGATTCTAATTACATCTCAACAAATAATTGACCTGCAGACAACGGAATTTCATGTCACCATATGTACTTATATAAGCTAATCATTTCTATAACAACCCGAGTATAGAGGGAAATAGAAAAAATCAGATCAAAATAATAGCTAATTTTACTATCAATATTATGTTATTACTCATTTGTGTCCTATAACATGTTAAAAACTTATTTTACTATCTTAGCTTAGCTTAGACTGACTGCACATATCAATGATTGCTACTCCGTGATTGATCAGAATCAGTTGAGTTGTACAATGAATCAACTGAATGGGGCTGTGAGTGACCGTCCATTCTCATTGTACAAGTTTCAGTGACCCCAACGGCACCGGCCACGTCTTTGCAATCAGGTGGGAGTAGGGAAGGAATATTAGAGTGACCTCTGTTGTTTGTGGGCCGTGTTTACCTCTGCACCCCAACAAAAGACACAGGAAAGGAGATTTTGTTAGTAACTTGAGTTCGTTGGATCAGAATTCACCTTGATAACCCGAGCAGGAACGAATATCTCGATACCTTAAATTGGTATGGATGAGCCTGACATAAGAGGTAAAATACCAAAAAATAATACCAAAAAAATGTCCCCACAATACCATTCAAATACCAAATTATGATAATGCAATACCAAAACAATACCACCCAGGTATTCTTGTGGTATCCAAATATCAATTTTTGGTATTTACAAAGTATTTTCCATGTAATTTTTTGGTATTATTCTTTGTTATTTTACCTCTTATGTCATGCTGGCCAATACCAAATTTTGATATCAGATCAGATTTAGGTATTCATTAGCTATTTTCTCCTGCTCGGGAAGTGATGCGACCATGGTTTAAAATGAATCAGTGTTATCATGCATTATACTTGGATTTGCCTGAAGCCTAAACAAAATGGTGGATCATTATAATATAAATCTGAAGACGTTCCATCATCGAAAAGCTGAAAATAAACTGAGCAAAATAGACCGCTCGCGACTGCCAACACCAAATAGCTGAAAACCAATTCAAACAAATCAAATCAACAGACAAAACCAGGGTGAAAGCTGTAAGAGTAAATCATTACAGTATAAAGCTAATGATGTTCCGTTATCGAAGAGCTGGAAGAAAACTTGAATAATTTAAATCAATAGATCCAGTCTGGATGAAGGCTGAAAAAAGAAAATAATTATACAGCAATGACCCCATTTCGTCAGCTAGCAAAGTATGTGTATCTTAAACATCCATCTTGAAGGAGAAAGATATGAAATCACAATTATATGGAGTTGCTGAAAAATAACAGTCTGATGCGCGGAGAGGCTGACAGGATCGGGTCTAGAACTGTGGTGTGAATATTAGGAAGATTTATCATCATCAAACTATTCTTGAATTAACCTAAACGAATGCTTGTGAATAATTGTTATACAGATAAATTTAAATGTTCAAACAACAACTCCAGCCTGTAGAAAAGCTGAAAATAGAGAATCTTTACAATGTGGATCCTACGCTATTCCACTATCGATGGGCTGAAAGTATACAGTCTAGATCAATAGATTTAGCTATTTGAACCAAAGCGGGAAAAGAAAGAAAAAATATACCAATCACTTCCATCGTAGTAAAGATCTACGCCAAAAAAAGGACCGCAACACCCGCCCTGAACACTGCAACACGCAAAAGTGTTAAAAGCTTGTTCTGCTATCAGAGCATAATTAGCTGCTATGATATTTTTTAAAACTAAAATCAATAGTTAACAATAACATTAAAATAACAAATGGTTTTATGATAACAAAATGAGTTATTACTATGTTATTGATTTAATTTATTGAACAACAACCCAATAGCGCACGGGGATATGATAGCAATTTTTTATATTATTTTGCTATATGTCTGCATCCAGAACTTCTTCCGGGATTATCTGATCCGATTACTAAATAGAATTTGCAAAGAATACGAACGAATTTGCGCAAACAATTAAAATCACATTCTAAATAATAATATTTCGTACGCAGATGACAATATCTTATCCATAACAAATTGAGAAATTTTGGAACATTTTGAGTTCACGCAACACACGGTTTGCTCTATTTTTGTCATTGAAATCATGACAACTGAAGAAACTTTTTGGTCTTTTTTCCTCCTACCTTCAACAAGAAAATTTAGCTGAGGGGCAACACTCGAGACCGACATCGGTACTGTAACTATTTATAATTTTACAGGAATATGTATTAGTTCTAAGAGATATTGGATTGTTATTGTGAAGTTATTCATGAAATATGCCAATAGGGTAAGCGTTAGAAGCGTTAGGTTCCTATAGTTGTGTATTGAGTCTCCATGCACAACTATAGGAACCTAACGCTTCCTACGTACCACTACTATAGGAGCGTTTTAGAGATGAACTAGCCTAAGGCTAAAAATCTCTTTAATAAAGCCTTAAACAAATATATATAGGAGCGTTTCCCCTAGCATATTTTGCTTTTACCCAGTCATTAGCCCATAGGTTTTCTGATATTATTTTTGATATTTTCCTTCTTTTGTCGATCAAACCAATAGCAAAAAGAGTTCTTTAGATATTCTATTTTTAAAAACAAAATTTTCTATGGGTTAGGTATTTTATTCTACTCGGAAATTCAGTACGAGAAACAGTTACCGAACTTACCATTTTCACTTGAAAATTTTTCAGATTCATTACCGGCGTACTATCCCCATCTTAGGCCCACCTGCCTAACAATGTATGTAACGTTAGCCACTTAAAAATAGCCCTTAATATGGGATTGCTGTATATTTTTTTTCAACTCACTCTGATTCAATGTTAATCACAACGCAATTCTCTTCATTTTAGTAGTAATTTCACTAGGGTAAATGATGGCTTCGACACCCATTGACTGTTGTCGGCAACCAACATTTAAACGTTGATTTCACTGTATTTTCTCACCCTAACACTTCGCTGAATATATTTAAACGATTTCTTAGTCTTTCAGCTTGATATGATTACATTTTTACGAATACGACACCCGACCCCCAAGCTCCTCCCCTTTTCCTATCCTTCGACAATGTACCTCTCTAACCTCGGGTAAGCCGCGAGTATTCGGCCCAACTCCTACTAGACATAGAATTAAGTGAATTTTGTTACAAACAAAGAACAATGGATTATCGGCTCCGTAAAGCTAATTCGATTGAGCTTTACAAATAAACGAACTAGATAAAAAAAAATACGACTGAGTTAACCTGTTATGCTAGGTTTTTCTTCAAATGAAACATACGCAGTACAGAATATGACTGATTTATAGTAGATTTTCCGATAATAGAACAGCTGGTTAACACGCACTTCAAATGGAAAGGTTGCCGAAGAAAAAGAGGCTGCCGACAATACACAGCAAAAAAAATAATTTTGATATCACATCAAAGTGGATGCACTACAATCATGTCGAAAATTTCATGTAATTTTTATGACCACATAAATAAACAAATGCAGTAAAAGTAGCGTAATGTCAGTTCATGCATTGTATTAATGATAATTTTGTCCTTTTTAGCAAGTAATATTACACCATATTTTCGACATGATTGTAGTGCATCCACTTTGACGTGATATCAAAATTATTTTTTTGCTGTGTAGTCACACTCACCTGAGAAGTTTGGAGTGTTGTAAAAACGTTTTCAAACCGCTTTGAACAAATCTGTCGATTGGAATAAATTTAATAGAATAGCAGATAAAAGCAAAACAAACAAACACGTCATATGTGTGAGTGACGCTTAGAAATCGCTAATAGAAGTGCGGATGCTGCTTAGATTGGCGAAAATACGTAAATTCCCCTAATTAAATTGAACAAAGGCGATCTACAAACCGAAAACATGCAGAACAGCGAGAGAATATTGCGGCGCAAAGTGCGGGCAAAAACTGAAGGATGCACAAATTACGCCCCAGGTTTTCTTTCAAATAGAGCAGGAAATGTACTCAATTTGTCTCATTACTGAGTAATTTGTTTGCGGATCATAATGTTAAATGAGAAGTGAACTTTTTGTGTCATTGAAATTGTGATTTATTGCTAAACTGATTTATTTGCTAGATAGACCCTATGTGACTACATAGCAAAAAATAATTTTAAGATCATATCAAATTGGATGCACTTCAATCGTGTCGAAAATAAGGTGTAATATTACTTACCAAAAACGACAAAATTTTTAGTGCATGAACTGACATTACGTTGCTTTTACTGCATTTGTTTATTTGTGTGGCCGTAAAAAATACATGAGATTTTCGACATGATTGAAGTGCATCCTCTTGGATGTAATATTTAAATTTATTTCTTGCTCTGTAGTTTCAACTCAAGACTGTTGAGATCGATTGATCAGTCCGCGTCCTTTTTGCTGAAGGAAGTGTTATTGCTACCTAAAGCTACAACAAATTTAACAACGCTTTTCAGCGCTCAAAATTACCTGCAAATGTTCCATCTTGTTCAATGCTTATTCCTATTGATCCTTGTTTGGACCCTACCCGAGGTAATCCTTATTGGACATCTACTTAGAAAACTCCTCTTCGTTCCTTCGGATTCCTATGCTAATCTGCTTGGAAAACAATTTGGAGAAACGTTTTACTGCCGCCATGTGTGTGTGTGTGTATTTCCTCTAGCTCCCACTGGCCGGCAGCGTTATTATGGAAGAGCTCTCTGCAATGTCGTATTTATGGCCTTTGTAGAGCTTTAGTCCGGGAGTTAGAAAGTGATAGCTCTATTGCAGATCCAGCAACCCATTTCAGAATGTCTGGAGAGTCACGCCCATTCCGAGGTTACTTTCACTTACAATAAGCCCCGCATGTATGTATCACCGTTATCAAATGGATATTGGTATTACATACACGCTACCAGGTTCAAACATATTCTTTGCAAACCTGGCACGTATTTAGTTTATGTTTTTTTAAATGTAAAATGTATTAGGACTGGTCTCACCATGTTAATTTGATCCTGCAATCCATGGGTTCCATAATTTTGATTTTCTCTAAGCTTTGCATCTCATTTCGCGATGCACCTTTGTCGTAATACTTCCTTTAAAGAACACAAATCACTTGCATTGCCATGGTCATCTGGAAGAAGGTTCGCGTCTAGTGCTTTCCTCAGGAGCAGTTCGCGGCCACCAACTGCCACCCGTCCAGTCTTGGGCGTATCCAGCGAGGCATCTTTCATATTGCTCGCAATCTCCGGCACCGGCGAGAGGCCAGCAGTCGAGCTCTTTTGCAAGCGGAAAACTTGCTGATTCACGGCAACGTCGACCCCCAAAAACTCGCGACGGACACATTTATCAACACGTTCCCGGGCTAGTTCACCAACCGGAGCGAACTCTCAATAGAACTACACGCTGAAAGTGTAGCATCCGAGCTCGGAGAACCGGGCTCCCGGGAGACACCGAACAATGGAACTGAAGCTGTGTCGTATATTTTGGAGGTTAGATTCAAGGTCAACCGAACCACTCAAGGCAAACACAGGCAAAACACGATATATCACTAAATGATAACTTTATGAACACTTGAAACTAAACTCCAGCACACAAATTAACAAATTTTCCGTTTTACTGCCGCCATGGGACCTAAACGCAAAAGAGAAGGGCAATCTCTTGATCACCCTTCTGATGAAATTAATTTGACCAATCAGTTTGACATGCTCAGGGACGATGAGTATGATCCATCATTCAGGCAAAAATCCACTTAACTTTCCCGACTTAATGTTAAGAAGGAAAAGGTTCCCCCTATTATGATAACCACTTCCGATTTCCATGCTCTTCGCAGGGAACTTTTGAACTTCGTTAAATTCAAGTTTTGACTTCAAATTGGTCATGCCGGTTTAATGCCGTGTATTGGTTGAAACCTTGGACGGATTCAAATGGTTGTCTTTGAAGGCCTGCCTAGGTGTGAATCCCTAGATGAGATTAAAGATAAATTGACAAAATTAATTGGAGTTGAACCAGTCCAAGTAATCAAAATGAAATTCAAATCCCGCCCGACGAATCGTGCAACGGGATTTCTAATGATTTTTATTTAGTTCACTTCTAGTCTAGTGAACTAAACAACCTTAAGGCCTTAGACAAGCTAACCTTATGCTCCATGTCCGAGTGAAGTGGGAATACTTCAGGAAGACTGAAGTAAATTTCGAAAGCTTCACCCAGTGCCGTTAGTGCCGGAGATGGGGTCATGGAACAAAAAAATTGCACATGCCAGCTAAATGCATGAATTGTGGTGATAGCTCTCACGCAAAGGACGACTGTCCTGTGAAGAAAGATCCCAAGAAATATAAATGTTCAAATTGTGGTGAAAACCACAAATCCAATTTTTGGCAAAGCGATCCTACAATCTCGTTCTAAGCGACAGGTACTAATTTCTCTGCTGTTAACCAAGGTCAGCGAGGATAAAAATGCTACATTCGTACCAACAGCTTACTTGCTCCTAATTCTTCATCTCTACTTGCTGCTTACAATGTTAAGCAAGTAAATGGAAACCGAAATCAGAATTATAACGGAAATGTTAATGATTTTGACTCAGATTAATCGACATGATTACTGATATGTTAAAAACTAACTCCGTGTTTGATGTTATTCAAACTGGAGTTAAATTTGCGAACAATATCGTCATGACTTTGAAATTCAGCAATAGATTTTGAATCATTAAATATTTTGAGAGTTCATAACGTGCATATCACCGTTATAGCAGAAACGTTCCTTAAACCTGACCATACGGTTAAAAGAGACGCACTTTATTTCATTTATCGAAATTATCGTCTTGATGCAGTTGGTGGTGGCGTTGCCGTCATTGTTCATAGACGTATCAAACATAAAATTCTTTATTTATTTGAAACCAAAGTTTTTCAAACTTTGGGAGTTTCTGTCGAAACAAAATTTAGACAACTTACATTTATAGCTGCCTATTTGCCATTTCAATGCGTAGGCCAGCGAAAAAAAATTGTCTCAATGGTGATCTTCAGATACTTACCCGTCATAGGTCTAAATTCTTTATTATTGATGATTTCAATGCAAAACACCGCTCATGGAATAACGCTCAAAGCCATTCCAATGGTAATATTCTGTTTGATGATTGATCTGCAGATTATTACACTATTCAATATCCAAACAGCTCAACATGGTTTTCTTCCGCAAGGAATCCTTCAAGCATTGATTTGTTCTTAGCCAATTCATGTCAGCTTTGTAGCCAATTGGTTACCCATGCTGACTTCGGTTCTGATAACCTTCCAGTAACTTTTGAAATATCCCAAGAATCAATTTCTAATCTCAACAGCTCCACTTTCAATTACCATAGAGCTGATGATGTTAATTATGCTCTTGGATCTTTGACTATTTCTATAGTTGAAGCAAGAGCTGCCTCAGTATCAAAGTGGGAGTTTAAATTCGATTCAATTATAATAGACGACGATCTTCAGCTCCGTAGGAGGTAATACCAAAAAGCAATTCTCTGCCTTGAGGAACAAAGCTTTTGAAAATAATGTTTCGCAATTAGACCTGAGTTCGGTCCAAAAACGATACAAGTGTGACCATGGATTTGCTCATAATTGAATATACAAATAATGCTCATGCTCATATTTTGTTATACAAGTGTATCCGAGGAATTAGTGACACTCTCACTCGGGTAAAAAGGTGATTATTTTCCATAAGTAGAATTAAATGTAAATAATAACATTTAATTCTCTAATATAATATTTTTAGCAGGCACAGCTAAGCTCCGTTATTTTTAAGGTAATTTTATTGGATGAAGTGTTAGTTCTTATCGTTATATTTATTCTTGTCATTGAAATCATCTATTCATATTCATTGAATTGCTTGGATGGAAAACTTGCACCGAAGCCTAGAACTAACTAGGCGCAATCATTTATATCAACTCAAATACGGCTTTGGAACCAGCTCTCCTACACATTTTCGGTACGTATGCTATCCACACACGTGCTCAAAGTGCTCTAAACCAGAATCAATATCGGTGTTATCCATCTCCTGTCTTATTCCTCATGCAAAAACTAAATCTCGATACTGAAACCACACCATCAATCGTGCGTGTACCTTTGCATATTATTGCGTTCACTTTATGCTCATATTGTATGACGTAAATGCGTGTTCCTACAGTATGCTGTAGGTATATGATGTGTCTGTAGGTGCACATTTTTGGTCCATATCAAACTGCCGTTCCACGGTACGGTGCATGACTATTTTGTGCCTCTAGGAGTATATTGCATTTAGGGTGACCCCGCTGAGCTAGCTGCATGGTTGAATGCAACCGGTTTGCTCAAACTGTACAGTTGATCAAAAGTGTGACTAGTGAACTGTTATTGGTTGCACCCATCAATGGGTGTTCATAATGCTGTACATCAACTTGTAACCCAATCTCGACATGTGAATTTCTCATTTCATTCTAGGCAGAATAATCCATCTGCAACAAATTTTCAAGAGGAAAATTTTCATAACACGCAGGTTTATTATTCCGAATCGTTTTGCAATGTGGTTAGAGACACAATGAACTCTCTACAACTCGATATTGAAGGGACCAGAGAATTATAGAATAATAATCCCATACAAAGTCGCTATCGCAGTAGCCATGAAATTCATTTTCACTATAACTCGATATCGTGTTAGTGGACATCGAGTTGTGGAGAGTTGATTGTATATTTGTTTTCTTAATTGCATATGGTTTGATGCAGTAATAATATCATTACCTGGAAATGCTGATATGCCTTGACGTATAAGTGCCAAATATACTTCAAAAGCTGGAATAGCTACACATTGTAAGCATTTTTTTTTTATTTATTTTTTTTTAACTCTTTATTTGTTTCAAATTCAAAATAAATTACATTTCATTTTAACCTAGGTGCTCCAGTTACTGCAGTAACGTACCAGCCTTAATTGTTATGATATATATCTAAGTGTTTTTACATTGTTCATGTCTTGGCAATTCAGTATTTTAAACAGGTTTTTTAACCTGCATGTCAGTATAACAATTGATATCTTAAAACTAAAAACTAAAACTAAATCTTATCTAAGTATAAAGGGAATTAATCGTTGCAATTGAGGATTGCAACGATTTTTGCCTGAAATTTTTAATTATTTTGTTGGACATTTGTGCTAAAGTCTCAACATTCGAAATTCTATGTACTTCGGTAGTACTGTACCAGGGAGGCAACTTCAAAATCATTTTCAGAATTTTGTTCTGAATCCTTTGAAGTGCTTTTTTCCTGGTAGTGCAGCAACTAGACCATATTGGCACAGCGTAAAGCATGGCCGGTCTAAAAACTTGTTTAAATATTAGAAGTTTATTCGTCAGGCAAAGTTTGGATTTCCTGTTTATAAGAGGATACAAACATTTAATATATTTGTTACATTTAGCTTGAATGCCCTCAATGTGATCTTTAAAAGTTAATTTTTGGTCAAGTATTAATCCAAGATATTTCACTTGGCTTGACCAGGAAATTGGAACTCCGTTCATAGTGACTATGTGACTACTACTAGGTTTCAAAAACGAAGCTCTAGGCTTATGTGGAAATATTATTAGTTGAGTTTTGGAAGCGTTGGGAGAAATCTTCCATTTTTGTAAATAAGAAGAGAAAATATCTAAACTTTTCTGCAGTCTGCTGCAAATAACACGAAGACTTCTTCCTTTAGCGGAAATGCCTGTGTCATCAGCGAACAAAGATTTGTGGCAACCCTGAGGCAAATCAGGGAGGTCCGAAGTTAAAATATTATACAATATAGGCCCAAGAATGCTACCCTGAGGAACTCCTGCCCTAACAGGTAGTCGATTAGATTTGGAATTTTGATAATTTACCTGCAGAGTTCTGTCAGTTAAATAATTTTGAACTAATTTCATAATATAAAGTGGAAAATTAAACTTTTTCAATTTAGCAATCAAACCTTCATGCCAAACACTGTCGAATGCTTTTTCTATGTCTAGAAGAGCAACTCCAGTTGAGTGGCCTTCAGATTTGTTTGAACGAATTAAATTGTTAACTCTTAAGAGTTGATGAGTAGTTGAATGCCCATGGCGAAATCCAAACTGCTCATCTGCAAAAATTGAGTTCGTATTGATGTGAAGCATCATTCTATTCAAAATTATCTTTTCAAAAAGTTTACTTATTGAAGAAAGCAAACTTATTGGACGGTAGCTAGAAGCTTCAGCTGGATTTTTATCCGGCTTCAAAATTGGAACAACTTTTGCATTTTTCCATTTATCAGGAAAGTATGCCAAATGGAAACATCTGTTAAATAATTTTACCAAGAAAGACAAGGTACTCTCTGGGAGTTTTTTGATGAGGATATAGAAAATTCCATCATCACCTGGAGCTTTCATATTTTGATTTTTTTTAGTTATAGACCTTACTTCGTCCAAATCAGTCCCCCAGGAATCATCAAAAATATTTTCCCGAGAGAAAATATTCAGAAAATCCCGAGCAACCTGATTCTCAATAGGACTAGTAAGACCCAAACTGAAATTATGGGAACTATCGAATTGCTTAGCAAGTTTCTGAGCCTTTTCCAAATTTGTGATCAAAATTTTACCACCTTCTTTAAACGCTGGAATAGGCTTTTGAGGTTTTTTCAAAATTTTTGTGAGTTTCCAAAAGGGTTTGGAACTTGGGTCTAATTTAGAAATATTATTTTCAAAAGTTTTGTTCCTCAGGGCAGAGAATCGCTTTTTAATTTGTTTTTGCAAATCCCGCCAGATAACCTTCATGGCAGGATCACGTGTTCTTTGATATTGTCTCCTACGGACATTTTTAAGACGGATCAAGAGCTGAAGACCATCGTCTATTATAATTGAATCGAATTTAACCTCGCATTTTGGTACTGAGGCAGCTCTTGCTTCAACTATAGAAGTAGTCAGAGATTCAAGAGCATAATTAATTTCATCTTTGGTTTGCAAAGGAATGTTTGGATCGAAGTTATATTCCATAAATGTTCGATACTGCTCCCAATCAGCTCTATGGTAATTGAAAGTAGAGCTGTTGGGATTACAAATTATTTCTTGGGATATTTCAAAAGTTACTGGAAGGTGATCAGAACCGAAGTCAGCATGGGTAACCAATTGGCTACAAAGTTGACATTAATCAGTTAAGACCAAATCAATAGTGGAGGGATTTCTTGCAGAAGAAAAGCATGTTGGGCTGTTTGGATATTGAATAGTGTAATAACCTGCAGAACAATCATCAAACAGAATATTACCATTGGAATTGCTTTGAGCATTATTCCATGAGCGGTGTTTTGCATTAAAATCACCAATAATGAAGAATTTAGACCTATGACGGGTAAGTTTCTGGAGGTCACCCTTGAGGAATTTCTTTTGCTGGCCTACGCATTGGAATGGCAAATAGGCAGCTATAAACGTAAGTTGTCCAAATTTTGTTTCAACAGAAACTCCCAAAGTTTCAAAAACTTTGGTTTCAAATGAAGAAAGAATTTTATGTTTGATTTGTCTATGAATAATGATGGCAACGCCACCACAGGGTCCATCAAGACGATCATTTCTATAAATCAAGTAATTTGCGTCCTTCTTAACCTTATGGGCAGGTTTAAGGAACGTTTCAGTTATAACGGCAATATGCACGTTATGAACTCTCAAAAAGTTAAATAGCTCGTCTTCATTATCTTTAAGAGATCGAGCATTCCAATTTACAATATTTAATGCTTTAAAATCCATTACTGAATTTTAAAGTCATGACAATATTATTTGCAAATTTTACTCCAGTTTGAATAGCATCAAACATGGAGTTAGATTTAAGCATATCAGAAATCATGTCAATTAATGAATTCTGTAAAAATTCCATTTTGGGGGCAGTAATGCTTCCTAAGTCAAAATTGTCAAAATTTCCGTTAGAACGTTGGTTAGTATTTTGATTTCTACCCGCTGCAATAGCAGCATAGGTAGCTCCATTAACTCGCTGAACATTGTTAGCAGCGAGGGGAGTAGGTACAGATGAAACATTTGAAGCAGGGGAGATATTTGTACCTACGGGTACGAATGTAGAATTTGTTCCTCGCTGACCGTTGTTAACAGCGAGGAATTTGTACCTGGTCGGAAACGTGGAGCTTTTCCTACCTGACGGTTAGAACGAGATTGTAGGATCGCTTTGCGAGTCTTACATTCCCAAAAATTGGATTTGTGGTTTTCACCACAATTTGAACATTTAAATTTCTTAGGATCTTCCTTCACAGGACAGTCGTCCTTTGCGTGAGAGGAATCACCACAATTCATGCATTTAGCTGGCATGTAGCAATTTTTAGTTCCGTGACCCCATCCCTGGCACTTACGGCACTGAGTGAGGTTTTGGAAATTTCCTCCAGTCTTCCTGAAGTGTTCCCACTTCACTCGGACATGGAGCATTAGGCTAGCTTTTTCTAAGGCCTTAAGGTTGTTTAGTTCACTAGACTTGAAGTGAACTAAATAAAAATCATTAGAAATCCCGTTGCGCGAATCGCCAGGACGGGATTTCATTTTCATTTTGATTACTTGGAGTGGCACAACTCTAAGTAATTTTGCCAGTTCATCTTTGATCTGATCCAGGGATTCACCACTGGGCAGTCCTTTCATGACAACCTTGAACACACGTTCAGTTTTGGTGTCGTAAGTAAAAAAATTGTGCTTCTTCTCAGTAAGATACTTGAGAAGACATTTAAATCCGTCCAAGGTTTCAGCCAATACACGGCATTCACCCCGACGTCCAATTTGTAGTGAAAACTTAACTTTCACGAAATTCAAAAGTTCCATGCGAAGAGCATGGAAATCGGTAGTGGTTATCACAATAGGGGAAATCTTTTCCTTCTTGGGAAAGTTTACTAGAATTTTTCTTGGATGATGGATCATTCTCATCATCCGTGAGCAAATCAAATTGATTACTCAAATTAATTTCATCAGAAGGGGGGTCAAGAGTTTGCCCCTTTCTTTTGCGTTTAGGCGCCATGGCGGCAGTAAATTTTTATCCAAATCGACTTCCAAGCAGATTACTATAAGAATCTGAAGGATCGAAGAGGAATTTTCCAAATCGATATCCAAGAAGGATTACCTCGGTTAGGGTCCAAACAAGGATCGAAGAGGAATAAGAGTTGAACAAGGTAGAAAATTTTTACAGGTTGAGCACTGAAAAGTGCTGTTTAAATTTGTTGTAGCTTTAGGTAGTAGTAACACTTCCTTCAGCAAAAAGCAAATAGATCCGCACGGCAAGAGAGCACGATGCGGACTGCACACATTGTAAGCATGTTTTTGATACTGACACCAGTATGAATACTGAAAATATTATTTTTGAACTTCAGGAGCTTTACGCCAATTCAGAGAATAAGTAAACTATAGCCTATAGTTCGATTTTCGACAATCGCTGACTGCAGCTTTTAATCTATGAATTTCAATAGCTAGGGTGGGTGAGCCAGTAGTGAAGGAACAAAGGCAATTTATTTATTAAAAAATAAATATGCGACATGCATACATACGTCAATTTATAGCTTTGAACCTCTATTTCAATAGAAAAATATAACATTAATAGGAACACTGTTCCAGTAGTTGTGGTAGTTGCTAACTTTGGTTCCTTTAATAGCGGAATGCATTGGTCTCTTATGGATTCCACTATTATAAGAACACTACCGCAACTAAAGGAGAAAAGGAGTAAAAATCTTAAGAAAATATAATTGTTTTCCATCACTTGTGGTGGGCTATTTTTCAGTTTGAAATATGCCAAGATGTTATTTTAGGAGAGCTACCGATGCAAAATAATGATAGCCGGGTTTTTCTCACTATTATGGTACAGCCCTCATACCGCAACTATAGGTACACCACTATTACTGGAACACCTACCCTATCCTACCTCTCAATTTACCACTGCGTTGTAACCAGTTTATTACAATCCGTGGATTTTCGTTTGTATGAGTTGTTGTTGTTTGGAAAATTCACGTATTTTAATTTAAAAGGCAGAAGTAATCAGGCGTCCGAGTAGACCGGTATCGTGAAGTGTAGTGCATATATAATAAACCCCCTCCCCTTGTGGGGGTTTGGGCTGGAAAGCCTACCTCCGTTCAGGACCTCTTGTGCTCTTGTGCTCTTGTGTTCTTGTGCTCTTGTGTTCTTGTGCTTTTGGTACATTTTGTACACCTCGTACCGTAAATAAAACGGTTTTACACGGCTCGGCTCGGAAGCCAAGATGGCTTCCGAGCCTAATAGTAAATGATCCTCGATCGTCCGTCAGGGCCGATTCCCTCAGGCCGGTGGCCTTAATTGCCAAGGAGGGTCCCGTCTCGGCTCGACCAAGGTGGCCATGCCACGGTCAGCCGATTTTGTCAACGACGGAAGATGCCTGCCAGCCAAACGAGCCAGCAACGCCTGCTGAGCCGTATGTGGCTGATGAACGCCACCAGATCCGCCATTCTCCCAAAGCTGCAACAACACTGTCTGCAGCCCGCGCCGCAAGTTTCCGGCCACACGGTAGTGCAGGAGCAGCCGTGTGGGCCAACGCCAGCGTCGCGACGCCGTAGGAGATCCCGCTGCAGCAGTGAGTACAGTGCAAATTTTAAAACCCTCGCATACACGCCACATATATGTGAAAACCCACACCCACACGCCACAGAATGAGGCAAATAAATGTGTTATAAAATGTGAATATTTCTGTGTTTCATACTTTGTCCGCGGAGCCCCTCCGAATACCCAGTAACATGCCGGCCCTGTGACACAGTTCAGGGGTCTCATGCTACTGAGCTAGTTACCCGGGAGAGTCTGGTCATGCCATAGTCACAGCGTATTCCGTGTAATCGAAAATTTAAACACGATGCTTGAGAATCCAATAAATGGATGAAACTTGGACATCTCGTACCGTACGTTCCGATTTTGGTAATTATTAGATTGCTTGGTCGTTGGAAGCATCAAAACTAGAAAGATTAAGTGATGCTCCATTTTCTTCTGACGGTTGGAGCATAAGCACTAATTCTTGTCCAAGCCTTTTATGACTTATGGCTATAGCGCCATTACTCACTTTCTGAAAAAAAAGAAGAGGGAAAGGAAAAGAAAAAAGGACTAAGGGAAAAGGATTATGTGAAATCTATGACCATAAACAATATTTTTGATGTGAAATATACAATATAGAAATGCATAACGGCGGTGGTCACTACCCGAGTCTTGTCACTATTATCAAGTCATAAAAAGTAACAAGGACTAAAATGTGATCCTTTGGTAACTGGAAAATCCCGAACCACAAAATTGAAGTTGTCACGACTAGGGTTTGGTGGTAGATCTTATACCAGTAACCAGGCATGGAAAATCATTTGCATTCATTTCATACATTCATTTACATTCATTTGCCTCTAACTTTTTTCATCAACAGCATTCCGCAAAATTAAGTATACAGCTTTTGTAGGTTTTATTATAAGCTACAAGTTTTGTTCATAACTCAAATCTGTATCTGTATGTAGCGGCCAGAACTTGTTACTGTTTTTCAGTGAATGTAAAATGCATTCACTGAAAAACAGTAGTGGGTTCTGTTCGCTCTGCTTCGTCATGCATAAGAGATACGGATTTGACTTGTTGTAGTTAAACCTACAAAAGCTCTATACATCACTTTGCGCAACGCTTTTGAAGAAAAAAAGTTAGAGGCAAATGAATGTAAATGAATGCACGAAATGAATGCAAATGATTTTCCATGCCTGGCAGTAACGCACCACAAAAAGGTGATCTCCCAACGTTACTGGTATGAGAAGATAAAAATTTATAAAATGGAACGAACTCATCAAGTTTAGCCAATTGAACCATAGGCTGCTTGACATGTGTTGATGTAGAAGTCCAAATTGTAGACGAAGCTTGACGAAGTTCAACATGAACTAGTCCGGTTTATGGTAGTCGCGCGGAATGTCTTCCGTCGATTTGGGATAAACAAATGTTTGGATGTATGTAGTCGATTTTTGATGTGCATTGGCAAGCCTTTTCGTGGCCAACAGTCAGCTTCAACGTTGCTACTCAACGAACGATGGAACTAATGATGGGACGAATAATGGGACGCCTCGTGGAGGTTCTACTTGGCTTCGGAACAGCTTCTCAGCGGCAAATAATATGGAACTAGAATGAAGAAATATAAATTGTCTCTTTGGCCTGGTTTTGGCCAGATCAGCAACCGATTATAGATTCGGAAAAGTCTCACCAAATTCTACCAGTTACTCAATATTATCCAATGCCGTCACGAAACTTCCTTCTCCCATTCTTTGCGAGTATGTGACATCTTCACTCTTCTTCTAAATTGTCTTAATGCACTTCATCACACATTCACGGGTACCTCCGTTTTGCCCGCGAATCGGTTCTAGAGGATTCCCTCCTCGACACTTCATTTTTCGGAATTTCATTTTTCGGAATGGGTTTCCCTCAACTAAGACATATTTCTAAAGATTTTTTTCCTGAATCACGAACACTAAAATATACTTTTGAAATCATCAATCGCGTTTGAAGCTTCGTAATATCACACAAATTCACTCGAAAAAAGTACAGTTGCAAAAATAAAACACGTCAACTTTTCATCGCGGCCTACCACGATCTCCAATCATGACCGGTTTAATATTGAAAGAAAAACTATTAAAGAATGTTATGTATTACACATTTATGTATTACTTTGAGGCATTTATGAAATTGATCTATACGTGATCAAATATTTCAGTTAAATCAGCCCACGAATCATGAAACAGTTAACCATCGTTTAAATTAGATCAAGATTTTTCATTCAGATCATTTTTTTTCTTTTGCATGAGCATACATTATATTTCAGTGTATCGTTTGGCGAACATTGAGCATCGAAGGACTTTGTTTGCTCCCCTGACGATATTTAATAGGGTAAAGGTATTGGTGGAGCCGGCGTGTACCCTACATTAATGTGCCAACATGATTCTATTTAAACTATGTTGGATTAAATATTAGGAGTTAACAATGCTCCACAAACATGTTCGTGATTGATTTCTGATCCACTTTGTTCAACACGCAGAGAAAATCTAATGGCTTAAGACAACAAATAATATTTTTGATCATCAGCAAACACATACAATTCATTTCAAGGCATTTTATTGTAGGAACAACTTGTAGAAAGTTTTGAAACAAAAATTGTGGATTTTTAATCTTAACATCAAAACTCTTAACAAAAATTATTGTTGATGATATGATATGATATGCTGATGATATCTTAAATTTTAACAACAGATCAACTTTTATTCTGCTTGTATTTTCTTTGAATGATAAGCTGTCAAATGCGGTCATTCTGTTCACTACCTCCCATCATAGTTTCAATAATTATAACAATTAGCGATGAAAATCATGAAATTATCTCCGTACGGTTAGTCTAAATACTTCCATGCGATTTTCTCGGTAAGTGTTCAAATTTGGTTCTTGGCATTAGCGTCCAAAGGGCAACCCAAATCCTTTGCGATATTGAACAGATGAAATCATGGTATTAAATATTACAGTTAACTCCATAATATGTAGCTCATCTAAATTCTAATGCGTCTCTCAAAACAGTGATCAATCGGTACCGATACTCAAGTAAAAGTTCGTAGTAAATAAACTTTTAAATAGTAAAAACAATGGCCGTTTTTGATATAAAAAAAATAATAAAATTGATTCCTAGCTGATTAAAAAGTATTCTATAAAAAAATAAAATATTCTTCATTCAATACATGAGATATTTTTGTTTCTAAAATATAGTTGCATGATTTTAAGAGAAAATATTTTTGAATCGGATACACGATTTTTGTTGATTTAAATATAAAGAATTATGAGCTGGTCATATACAAGAAGATATTGGGATAGCATGCATTTGACACATAAAACCTGTCAATTTCGCTTTCAGTGCGTCACAATCCGTGAATATATGACTCGTGAGCGTTCACTCAGAGTTAGCGCTCACGAATCGTAAATGCGAAATTAACAGGTTTTATGTGTCAAACACCTATTGTACAGAAAAGGTAACTTACAAGTACTAATTACACACTTAGAAAAATTCATGTAAATTTAGGTGCTCTGAGACTGACATATACGAGCGTCAATTTTGACATAAAATTGAGTCATAATGGATGCGAAATTCAGCTCAATAAAACATACTTTCGAAGCCATTAAATCCGACAAATGTCGCCCTGCCAGTGGTCCAGAAGGGTGCATTTAAGGGAAAAAAAAAATTAAAGTGCATGAAGATGAAGTGTATTCAATTTGGTAGAAGTTTTTAGTTGAAAGAATACACATATGATGAAGGGGTCGTTCATAAATTCTGCTCATGGGAACACCACTTGATATTTCGATATTTAAATATTCTACAAAATTGTGGAACTGATCATTTCCATAAACTTTGCTGAAGACGGAAATTTTCTAGCACGTCATTTTCTTTGAAATATAAGGCATTCTTTATGGAAGCCTCCTTGAAATCGATTTTTCGACTATAACTTTTTTGTTTGATATGCCCAAGGCAATCTCCAGAAAAGATTTTTTATTTTGTAAAAATACACAACTTTTTAGAAGAGAGCAACAGGTGTGGTTGTTGTTGCTCATCTGCACGCCCATGGGCTCTTGCCGAACAGCAAATTTCGTAGTGTCGTCACTTTCTGCTACGTATAGTTTCCAAGGCGAATATACACTCCACCCCTTTGAAACGATATGTTCTGCAACCTTGGATTTAAATTCATAATGAAGTCCTTTATTCATCTTTTTGCTAGCCTTTTTTACCTCTGCGATGTGTTCCTTAAACCTTGTTTTCAAAGTCCTTTTCGTCTTACCAATGTCGATATTATTACAATCTGGACAGTCCGCATCGTGCTCTCTTGCCGTGCGGATCTATTTGCTTTTTGCTGAAGGAAGTGTTACTACTACCTAAAGCTACAACAAATTTAAACAGCACTTTTCAGTGCTCAACCTGTAAAAATTTTCTACCTTGTTCAACTCTTATTCCTCTTCGATCCTTGTTTGGACCCTACCCGAGGTAATCCTTCTTGGATATCGATTTGGAAAATTCCTCTTCGATCCTTCAGATTCTTATAGTAATCTGCTTGGAAGTCGATTTGGATAAAAATTTACTGCCGCCATGGCGCCTAAACGCAAAAGAAAGGGGCAAACTCTTGACCCCCTTCTGAAGAAATTAATTTGAGTAATCAATTTGATTTGCTCACGGATGATGAGAATGATCCATCATCCAAGAAAAATTCTAGTAAACTTTCCCGGCTTAATGCCAAGAAGGAAAAGATTCCCCCTATTGTGATAACCACTTCCGATTTCCATGCTCTTCGCATGGAACTTTTGAACTTCGTGAAAGTTAAGTTTTCTCTACAAATTGGACGTCGGGGTGAATGCCGTGTATTGGCTGAAACCTTGGACGGATTTAAATGTCTTCTCAAGTATCTTACTGAGAAGAAGCACAAATTTTTACTTACGACACCAAAACTGAACGTGTGTTCAAGGTTGTCATGAAAGGACTGCCCAGTGGTGAATCCCTGGATCAGATCAAAGATGAACTGGCAAAATTACTTGGAGTTTTGCCTCTCCAAGTAATCAAAATGAAAATGAAATCCCGTCCTGGTGATTCGCGCAACGGGATTTCTAATGATTTTTATTTAGTTCACTTCAAGTCTAGTGAACTAAACAACCTTAAGGCCTTAGAAAAAGCTAGTCTTATGCTCCATGTCCGAGTGAAGTGGGAACACTTCAGGAAGATTGGAGGAAATTTCCAAAACCTCACTCAGTGCCGTAAGTGCCAGGGATGGGGTCACGGAACTAAAAATTGCTACATGCCAGCTAAATGCATGAATTGTGGTGATTCCTCTCACGCAAAGGACGACTGTCCTGTGAAGAAAGATCCTAAGAAATTTAAATTTTCAAATTGTGGTTAAAACAAAAAAAAAACAATTTTTGGGAATGTAAGACTCGCAAAGCGATCCTACAATCTCGTTCTAACCGACAGGTAAGAAACGCTCCACGTTTCCGACCAGGTACAAATTCCTCTGCTGTTAACAACGGTCAGCGAGGAACAAATTCTACATTCGTACCCGTAGGTACAAATATCACCCCTGCTTCAAATTTTTCATCTGTACCTACTCCCCTCGCTGCTAACAATGTTCAGCGAGTTAATTGAGCTACCTATGCTGCTATTGCAGCGGGTAGAAATCAAAATACTAACCAACGTTCTAACGGAAATTTTGACAATTTTGACTTAGGAAGCATTACTGCCCCTAAAATGGAATTTTTACAGAATTCATTAATTGACATGATTTCTGATATGCTTAAATCTAACTCCATGTTTGATGCTATTCAAACTGGAGTAAAATTTGCAAATAATATTGTCATGACTTTAAAATTCAGTAATGGATTTTAAAGCATTAAATATTGTTAAATGTCTTAGGGAAAGCCGGAGTCTACAAAATCTCTTGTCCAGATTGTAATAAAATCTACATTGGTCAGACGAGAAAAAAAAAAACAAAAGAATGAGCATTTATTCTGGTACTGTGTTTGGTATATTTACTAATTTGGGGCCGCTGAATCCGAATCTAATCTAATCAGACTTTGTTAAAATGATCTATTTCGTATCATAAAAATAATTTCATATGAAAATCTGATGTTCATTGCCTGCATTTAGGCGTATTTTTTTTAATTATTTTGTAACAAAATATGCAGTTTTTTGTGAGCCACATCTTTTGTTGATTTTTTTTTAAATATGTTTTAGAAAGTTGAGAGTTATTTGTTTGTGTGCCAAACATATGGAAGGAAAAATATTATGGTTTATCGATAAAAAGTGATCAAATTCTCTCCCATTTTTCGGTATTTATAAAGTTACATATGAAGCTTCCGTACAAGTAAATACAACAATCGTATCAAATTATGATTACTCCGCTGATATAAATCCAAAATTAAAACACGGGATCAAGAGTGTTCTCTCTCGTCAATACTAGGAGCATTTCCTAAGCATGTGCCATTCTTGCGTTCGTATATAGCATAACAATAATGTACGCAATAATAAAATTCCATAACCGGACCGTTAATCAAAACCACCACATTCAGCGCCAGGTTTTGCTGGTAGCCTCTTCTACTCTGACTACGCTAAATGCAGACGTCTTCGTTCACATGTAGCTGCCCGATGCTCCAGTCACGCAATTCACAAATATTAACCGTCATATCGACCCCTTGCTAACATTTCCCGCCAGTTGATCGTAGGATACTTACTCAAGTGAAACAAAGGAAAGCAAAGGACCACGCGGCACCAGACACCACGCGGTTCGTAATCTTGTCACGTGTAGCCATTCCGTCGGTGGTATTTTGGAGTGCATACCGATTCGAGTAAGTACATGTGATTCCTTGCGTCTGTGTTTTAACTGTTCAATATTATGCCACCTTTTATACCACGTGCAGATTATTCTTCATGGCCTTACCACTAAAATATATGTACCTAGGTTAGTTGTTACTGATATAAGTCTAACATAGTAAATCAGAATGAATGGTTGCCACCACGACTGTCAAGAAACATGTTCTACAAAAAGTTTATTCTCACCAATCGTGTGACGCAACTATGTTAGGAAAAAAAAAAAGAAAAGCAAATTATGTCGTTCTAAAATGTATACAAGCATGCGGCTGGTTTTTGCAATGCATTCAATGATCAAGTAGGGAAAATTTACGACCGATTGTGCCATTTCCCAATGCGTACAAATTTGTTTGTCGAAAAGCTTGTATCTTTTCACAAGTGGTTATGTAATGCAGTTTCACTTAATCGATTCAATACTTGTATCATTCACAGAATCGTTTGATTGCACTTGTCCTACTTGTGTGTATGCTGAGTGCGGCAGCATTTGCCAAAGGAGCCAAACGAAAACGCCTGCTGTACGACCTATCCGATCCCGTTGTGACGGTAACTGAATCCACCTCATTTTATCATCCTCCCTCCTTCCAATCGAACCTCTATTCTGCCCATGCCCCAGTCCTCGATCAGATAATCAAACCCTTTCCAAACCCTCTTCCATCCTACCACCCGAAGCCTTCCCTTTCCAACATATACAAGAACAATTACTTCGAATACTCAAACTATGGCTCACCGTTCCAATTCATCGGTGGAAACCACCTGGGATTTCAAGATGAAACGACTTACATCGCCGATGGTCGAATTTTGAAACAATACTCCGTCACAGAACACCACCCCGAAGAAATCGAACGAAATCGGGTGCTGCAATCCAACGAGTATCGCTCGACGCAGTCCTTCTTCGACGGTAGATTCCAACCCGTTCTCAATCAATTTGATTATTCGCCATATACAACCATTGGATTCAACCCACGATTCGGACTGCCACTTGATAGCCGTCATCACTCACCCTTGCTGACGCGAAACCACGGACCCGTGGCTCTCGGGTCCGGTTCGATTGGATATATTCACGGTCCCAATGGAGTTGCTATCGGATCCGGATCACTCGGCTACATCAGCCACAAGGAGCATCGAGAATCACTGCAGGAGCTGATTGAGCGAAAAAGCCGGAAGCACCGCCCTGGACCGCTGCACTTTGGCCATAACCACGATTGAAGATCGATTGTTTAAATTAAATTTTCAGTTATTGTTTACACTATCGAGGGCGTTCTTGAAAATAGAGGCTGTTCCTATGCGACAATTGCAACCGCAACCGCAACCGGAAAGAACGTAAGAGTTAATTAGCTTATTAGATTTCGAGATTGTTGTTTAGCATATAGATTGAATCACACGTGCCTAATATATAGTTACCAGTGGGAAGAAGCAGACATAGATCCAGCCGAGGGGATTTAGGAACGAACGAATTACGCTTTGTACAGTTGTATATATGTAGCTCCATGGTGACAGGAGACCGACGAGAGAGTTTTGTTTTTACGAAATCCTATATTCGACATGATAAGCTTTGATCACAAACATTGTTACGTCTAATAAAATTTTATTGAAAGTTAGCTTTACGAAACGAATAATGTTTTATTCGAATATCACAAGCCAGTCCATATTCACCTAATAATTAATCGTATCTTTGCATGATTTCCTATCTATCACCTTAGCGGATATCTTTTACTTCTAGCTGAATGTGAAATTTTGTTCAAGATCGCTAAATGGTTTGATATTGCACCTAGGGCGGTTCAAATGTCACTAGCATTAAAACCTAAATATCTCCGTTATAATAAAGAATTGAGGTAGGTATACCATAGAGGTAACTCTAAGACTAGAAGGTCCCGAAGAAACGTGCTCAACTTTTTGGCTCAGCTATGGTACTATCTTCGGTCTCAAACTAATCGATTCACCCCTCGAAACATAGGAAGATCCACTAGCCCCTCATTCTATCCAGGGGGTGCAACACATCTAAATCTCAATTTTAGATAGTCGGAATATCTCACGTTAGCAAATCTATCTACGAAAAATCTTTTTTCATCTCTTGCATTTATATCCATCTACTTGCATCGCTCTCCAACTTTTTGCAGGAAATCTTCAAAATCTTCATCAATCTTCTTTTTATCTACTAAGTGTGGACGCATCTCACAACAGCAAAGCGAAATTTTTCCTGCATCGAAGATAGAGTCGCCCCCCTCGATTCTATCTGTCAAACTTTCATAGTGAATCAAAACAAACATTGTGTAGTACTAGAATTTCGACTAGAATGGGGTACGTTAATCGTTTGCTTGGGACCAATAGGCTAGTCAAGTAATGAGCCAATTTAAAATCGTTAGTTTCGTATTGATTGTTGGGTATACTGTATAGAATTTTGTTGTTTTGTGTTCGTGGTTTGTAGTCCGTTACCTCCCTGATTTGGATTGACTATGAGCTACCAGTCTCCATGTATCCGGTTTCAAATATGAAAGTTCTACAGGATCAACAAAGTATTGTACGATGCCTGACTTTTTGAAATCGTAGAGCTTCGTGTAGCCTCATAATATCTCGTGGGATACATATTTGTAATGAAAAAGTATATACCATTTTCAAAATTATACTGAATTCTCTCAACCGATTGTCATTAAATTTTTAAAGAATCCAATACATTACATGTAATGTAATCCAAATACCCGAACTTTCTACTTAAATCCACCCATAAGGTTTTGTACAACGGATGAATCGACATTTTTTCAGCTTTCAACCATGATTTCAACATTTCTTGCTCCTCAGTGACAACTTTAGGATGCTTACGGAGTTCGTGTTTCATTATAATCCAGTATCTTTTGATCGGGCGCAACTCCGGTGTAATAAGGGATTGAGATCCTTTGTACGTCCTTGGTGTAGTGCCAAGAGGCTAGATCCAGCCAAAACATTGAAGGAACTTTGTGTGATTTGAGAAACGAAAGCAGTCGTTTCTTCAGGCACTCATTCATGTAGACTGGGCCATTTACGGTTGTAGTTATTACGAAAGACTTGCTCCAATTTTCGCACGAACAAATCGCCTGCCAAATCATGAATTTCATGGGGAACTTCGATACTAGCTGTTTCCTGAGGAACTCTGAAACATCGAACTTTCGCAGTCACATACTATTTTCCCGAAATTTGTTTGAAGTCTGCTTTTACGTATGTTTCATCATCCATGATACTGCAGTGTGGTTTTGTCATGGATACCAAAATTAATAAAGTGGAATTAAGGAAGATAACCTTGTTTTGCTGTTTTATTTTAGCATTCCGCTATCAACCCAATTTCAAAACATTAAGATTTGTGATCCTCAACGCAATACGGAACACTTTTGCACTTACTTGCTTCCGAGCGACAGTTGAACGTTCTCCAAAACGTTTTATGACACGAGAAACAGTAAATTGTTGGATTCCCAACATCTTTCCGATGGCTCGATGCGAAAGATGTTAGTTGTGTGAGTGTGCAAAATTTTCTTACGCACGCGCTGTTCCTTCGACTCTATGGACGAGTGCACCGATGGATTTAAGTTCACTCACTCGAGAAAAAGTGACATAAGCTGCGGGCAATGTTTACTAATCGTGAACACTAAATTTTCATGAATAATGAATAATGAACATTTAGTGTTCATGATTAGTAAACATTGCCCGCAGCTTGTGTCACTTTTTCTCGAGTTAGTGAACTTAAATTCATCGGTGCACTCGTCCATTTTCAAAACTACTATAATACACGTTGAGGCCATCTAGCACAAAATTTCATTGTAATTAACCCAAAGAGCAAGTGATGCAATTTAACTGTGAACACCTTTTAACAGGCTACAAGACCGTTTGAAGGGACCGAGATAACCATCGATATATAGTAAAGAGGGGTCACATTCCGAGATATTTATTTTGATTTTTTTGTGTGTGTTTTCAGACTAATTTGGCGGTTCTACAGGGTGTGCAATAAGTTCGAAAACAACTTGTCATCGTTGTGTAGGTGCGCACCATGTGCAGTCTGTGTATTGGTATTGGTGTCAGCTTTAAACGCTGTCCAGACTGGAGAATTATAACATGTTATAACGGTTGTCAAATAATTGCAACACAGAAACCACCATCAAGATAGCGCTATAACATGTTATAACTCTATAGTCTGAACGTACTATTAGCCTCATATATACACGCTTACTTCAGCTTACTCACCGGGTGAGTCGATCGTACTCAATTCAGTCTGATGCATTAGGTTGTCAAAATCTCAGTAAACGAGAAATGCCAAACTGAGTAAAAGCCACTCAGTCAGCCAAATCCGGGACATAGAAGAAAAAAATGTCATTCGTGTCGGAGCAAACGCTCTAGCAAACGGCGAAATTATTGCATAATACAGGCCGAAATGCATTAAGGTAAGCAGGAATTGCATGCTGAGACGGTTTTCAGTCGTCTTCAGCTCCAGTTGAATAAATCTGGAGCAGCTAATTTCAACTTTTCATCAGAACAAAAAAAAAACAATCTTCCCGGCTGAAAATATCTCAGAGTGGTTTTGGCTCACTCTGCGCGAGAACGTTGTTTACTCAAAATTGAGTAAAAGCGCACCCGAGCAAAGTCCAGCATCAAAATGACAGCAAATTGAAATCAAGTTTTGATATCAACATCAAACTGAAATCATAATTTGATTTCAGTTTACGCAACTGACAAATTTGATACTTAATTTTGTTTTCATTTTGCTGTAAATTTGCTCTTCAAAAATATGTTGTTGCGGGTTTGTTTGCATTGCCTAAGCAATACCTCAAATTTAATACTTGTTGTGTTATCAACAGGAAAAATGGATATCAAATTTGGTTTTCAGTTTGCTCTCACTGATAGCAGAAATAGTTTTCAATGTGATGTCACAGGAAGATTTTTTGCTCTAAATTTTGATATTTTAACCCTTAAAACGACAGCAACCTGAGTAATCATTATCAGCGAAATCAAATTCAGATTTTCAAATTTAGATTTCAATTTGATCTCAGACTTTGCTCGGGCACCTACTCACTTTTGAGTAGCCATACTTCCCACTGAAATGAGCATGTTTGACTCAATTTTGAGTTGTTGCGAGTTACCGTGTAGGCTAACCGAGGCGCACGGTGTCGACTTGCAATCATTTGTTGTTTGTTTACCGCGCACGATGAAGTAGTAATGTTGTTTGCGAGAAGTGAGCGACCCGGCGACATATTCCGGCGGTTGAAATCACACGGGGTGAAATGGAATTTCATCTATACCACCATCCGTCGGTACCAGGAGACGGGCTCGGCCAAGGACCGTGCGAGATCCGGGCGGCCGCGTTCGACGAGGACGCCAGCAGCCATCAAGTTGGTGAGGGAGTGGGTTCGTCGAAAAATGAACCGGTCGATCCGGAAGACCGCTGCTGACGTGGCTGTGTCGATCGGGACTACCCACACCATCATGACGAAGGACCTGAAATACAAGCCGTAAAAGAAACGCAAGGTTCACGGGGTAACGGAAGCTACAACGAAAAAAGGCTGGACCGAACCAAACTGATACTTTCGCGGCACGCAGGTCAAGAGTTCGTGTTTTCTAATGAGAAACACAGCAACAGCCACACAATGTACAAAATGATCGACTGTGGGCGCCGACGTTGGCCAGCATCTGCCCGGCGCAAATAAACATCCCGCGATTCCAGAGCGCCGCGGGGGGGGGGGGAGGGGGGCGGTGTTTTCCAGGCGTTTGAAGCTCCCACTAGTGTTTATCGAGAAAAACGTGAAAATCAACGCCGCGTACTATAAGACCGAGGTTCTGGAGAAGGTTGTTGTTCGGGACCTCTACGGGAAGGATCATTACGTCTTTCAACAGAACGGCGCACCTGCCCACACGGCGAATATAGTCCTAGCGTGGTTTCGGGAGAATTTGACTGATTTTCTCGATAAGACTTTGTGGCCTCCCAGCTCCCCGGACTTTAATCCCCTGGACTTTTATGTATGGTCGTACATGCTGGCCAAGCAGAGTGATTCTTTTGAGAAACGTCTCAAGCTCGTCATACAGCAAAAAGGGGGTGCTCCCACTTAATATGTCGTAAAGTTTCTTAATAAACATTGCTTCAATAAAAATTGACTCAGAGAAGAATATTTTGTATTTTCATTTTTAACACATTTTCAAAGTGTATTCGAACTTATTGAACACCAACCCTGTAGGTGACTTTGACGTTTAAAAGGCCATTTTGTTAATGTGTTTTTTTTTAATTTTCAATGTAAGGTGGCTATGGCTCAAACTGTTTTTGGTTATTTTAACATTTCATGGTTATTTTCGGCGATATTAAGGCAATTTATTATTTAATTTTAGTACTATTTTGACATTTTAAAGGCCAATTAAGTATTTAGTTTTGATGATTCAAGTTCATTTTGCCGTTTTAAAGCTAGCTCATTCTGACGTTTCTAGGAGATTCTAGATAATTTGACGTTTTAAGGTTATGTTGGTTCCTGATGAATGTGGGCGTGTGTTTTTTTAAATCTAGTTCGTTTATTTGGCGGACTTAATCGCGATAGCTTTACGGAGCCGATAATGCATTGATCATTGTTTTTAACAAAATTCGCTTATTTCTATGTCTAGTAGGAGTTGGGCCGAATACTCGCGGCTTACTTAGAGGTTAGAGGAGTATATTGTCGGATCAGGGGAGGAGCTTGGGCGTAAGGATTGTCTCCAGTATGACCGGTAGTGCGGTTCTAGCAACAATCAATACGAAACTAACGATTTTAAATTGGCTTACTACTTGACTAGCCTATTGGTCCCAAGCAAATCGATTTACGTTCCCCATTCTAGTCGAAATTCTAGTACTACACAATGTTTGTTTTGATTCGATATGAAAGTTTGACAGTGGACAGTGGATTTTCCTATGTTTCGAGGGGTGAATCGATTAGCTTGGGAACGAAGATAGTACCAGAGCTGAGCCACAAAGTTAAGTACGTTTCTTAGGGACCTTCTGGTCTTAGAGTTACCTCTTTGGTTTTAGATTCGTCTGGAGTTCGACCGACTATGGTGACCAGTGGACGACGATGAGACTCATCGAGACGGAGGAACACGAAAAAAACAAAAACTAATAAATAGAGAAAAAAAGACAAAGGAATTAAATTCTTATACTAGACATTTGCAGAAACTCATAAATTGACTACATATAGCAGATATCGCGGGTTACCAACACGTTTCTGATAGGGATATAGGGTTTTCTTTCTTGGACCTCGAGGGTGTTCAATAGTCGCCCTCGGGTGGCGTCATTATCCGATTATCGATTATCGTAATCGTTTCCACACCGACCACCGACAGATGTTGCTGTCTACGGGGTTATGCTGTGGAGATGTACATCTAGCGAGTATCGGTTGGACATAAGTCTACTCATCACGCGGGTACTCTGTGAATTTGCCTGTCATACAATTCGCCTTCCTGCGCGCCAACCTTTGCGAGAGCGTTCGCCTTGGGATTGAGCAGGGGGTCCGGTAAAGGAAATAAGATGTATGCCCACTTGGTTTCATCGACCGAATAGCCTCAATCGAACTGAGACTATCCGAGAAGATGAAGTAAAGGGCCGGAGGCATGTTGGAAACCATCCCCAATGCGAAGTAGATTGCTGCCAGCTCAGCAACAAAAACGGAACAAGGTTCCTGAATTTTGCGGGAGGCGCTAGAGTTTCCATTGAAGACACCGAATCGATTGAGACGGAACCCGTCTTTAAATATATTTTCACACAATTGACGTGTTGGTACTTTTCAGTAAAGGCTTTTTTTTTTGGGTTTCAGGTCATTATGAGCTTGAAAAATTGTTAGGTGTTTTAAAGAAATGTTGATGATTCAAGATCTTCTTCTTCTTCTTCTTCTTCTTCTTCTTCTTCTTCTTCTTCTTCGCATTTCAAGCTTATTGCATATCGCATATTAGCTTATTGCGTGCTCTCAACTTAGTCTTCTAGATGCACTTCCACAGTTGTTAATTGAGAGCTTTCGACCATTTTTGCATTGATATGATTGTGTGGCAAGTCCAATCATACTTCTATGCCCAGGGAAGTTGAGAAATTTTCCAACCCGAAAAATTGCTAAACTGAACCGGGAATCGAACCCAGCCACCTCCAGCATGGTCTTGCTTTGTAGCTGCGCCTTTAGCGACTGAGCTAAGGGAGGCCCCATGATTCAAGATCACATTTTGCTTATAATAGTTGTCTTCAATATACGTGGAAAGTTTGAGTTTGGCTAGAAGTCAGTAACACAATAATCTTCCTTTGTCAGCTTCGGAATTCCCATCGAATAACCACTCGAAAATTCAATTCTACTAGAAATTAGTCGCACTATCAGGAAGTCAGTTTGTTCAGTTTTACAACTTTCTCCGGTTGGAGACACACGTCGTTGCACTTGACGTTATCCGTTTCAAGTGTGTGTACCGAAGATTTATTTTATAGGCACACTCCTCGGTGATAATACTATCAGATTGTGTGATCCCAATTGATAGGAGGTTCGATTTTGCAATGGGGATGTATAAAAGCAAGTGCAGGTGCTCATTTTTTTGGACAGTTAAACCAAGAAGTTTCTACGATGTTGCGAGTTAGTGTAGTTCTGAGCGTATTGGCTGTGTCGGCTTTCGGAAGCGGTGAGTATGAAGTGTAGAACTAACCAAAGGACATCCCAAAAAAATAAAATGGAACAGTTCTTCCAGAAGGTGATCTTCTTTTGCCAACCTTGTCACGACCGCGCTACGGGCAGAACGGCGGGGTACCGTTGTCACTGAGAGGTAATCGTATTGTCGGAGGATTCGAAATCGACATCTCCGATGCTCCTCATCAAGTGTCGCTGCAATCGCGTGGAAGTCACATCTGTGGGGGATCGATCATCTCCGCCAAGTGGGTCATAACGGCAGCTCATTGCACGGATGGAGCGTCCGTGTCCAGTCTTGGAGTCAGGGTTGGATCTACAAAACATGCATCCGGTGGGAAAGTGATTTCCATCAGCCGAATCATTCAGCATCCGAAATTCAGCTACAACACCATCGATTATGACTATTCACTGCTGCAGTTGGCCACAGCAGTGTCATTGGGTAATAACTCTCAAGTGATTGACTTGCCGGAACAGGATGAACCCGTCCCGGATGGAACGCTGTGTGAAGTCTCCGGTTGGGGTAACACCCAGGTACAGTCCAAAGAAATCGTGGTGAATCGTTAAACATTCTAATTCTCATTTTCCCAACGACAGAGCATCACCCAGTCTCGCGATAAACTTCGAGCTGCCTACGTTCCATCCTACAACCAGGCGCAATGCAACAAAGCATATACAGCGTATGGTGGAGTTACGGATCGCATGATTTGTGCCGGTTTCCAGCAGGGTGGCAAGGATGCCTGCCAAGGGGACTCCGGTGGTCCACTGATCGCCAACGGAAAGCTCGTGGGAATTGTGTCGTGGGGTTTGGGCTGCGCCCAGCCCAACTATCCTGGCGTCTACGCTCGGGTGGCGGCTGCACGTGACTGGATCCGTAGTAACAGCGGTGTCTGATTCAAGTTCCACAAACATCAATTATGTCGATCAACGCGCGCGATTCAATGGACCTCGAGCACGGATTATGTTGCGAGCCTGTTAGTTTTAATTCTCGCTAATCGAATAAAGGCCTCGTAAATCATCGGTAAACATAATGTTTTCAATTTAGCAACACATTAGAAGTGATTCTTGAGCAATCACGCTTTGGGGTTCGTGTCACGCAAACGTTCCCTCCTCCTGGTTGGTGAGTACACGCGTGATGATGTAGCGACCGTAATTACCGGTTTCGTTCGAATGCCTATTCAATTTCGTGTTTCTGTCTCTGTTCTCTGGGGAGGAAGTGGAAACGTGGTGGAGTGTGCGATAAAATAGATGACTCGTTCGAGAACGGAATAGCTGTTTGCACTCACCCGTTTAATTTATTGCTGAAATTCGTGCAACAGGTAGCTGCCAGATTGAGCGTAGCAACGTATTTTACATTACGTGCTAGGGTGGTGTGTAAGCAACGGGAATGAATGGTTGTTTATTGTGTACTTTTCGTGTTACGACTAATTTTGTAGGTGTAACGGAGGGTGGAACAGTTTAGTCAATCTAGAGACGAACCAGCTGAAAGTGTCTATAAGTGTAGTCAATCAGAGCTTCATCCGATAAGATTGTTATTTCGAGAATCAATGTGTATGTAATCAATTACTTTAAACATCGATTGCTCACGAATGACAACACATCGATAGAGTAAACTTCCTCTACCAAATGCTGCTGTTGGATTGCCTGGATGAATCTCCATCCGCGAGAAAACGACGATTAAAGTGAAATAAGCTGAACAACAACCAACCTGATGACCTCTAGCCCTTCATCAATCTTCAATCAATCTTGGTGACCTCTAAACCTTCATCAATCTTCACAATTTTTTGAAATTATGAATCACACTGGAGGGTGGTCTATAGTAAATTTATCACTTTTTTTTTTAAATGTGGCACCCAATATTTAATTTTAACTAATTGAATACTCTAGGTGTAGCTCGGAGATGACTCACCCTAGAAGTCGTAAACTTATTCTGGACATCCTTTGGAGTTATCCACAAAGCCCTAAACATTTTGCTTGGTTAACCTGAAAAGTTCTGGGGATCTATCCTGGAAGCCCACTGGATTCACGCTTTGTCGCCTTTGCCACAGTTCGGACAGTTTGTCTAGCGACCGAATCGACATGAATGCACATTTGTATTCGGTTGTAGATCCTTGAAACATTCCCATTGTGTATGCCTACAAATTTGATTGTGCAATGTTGGGAGATGTAATAAGGGGTACGCTGAGTGACTTCGTCGCCGTTGATTCGGAGAACTTTGTTGATGGGTTCAGAGTGCTCTGTGAAGAGAGCTTTGAGGATCGATGGGTGAGGACTTTGAAAGTCTTCAGAGGACTGTAAGATTGATGTACGGGACCACAGGATCTAGGTTCAGCATGATCCAGGACATATCCTATTAGCAATTACGGAATTTTTGTGGGACTACATAGGAATTTTGTGGCAGGAGCGCAGAATTTCAAGAGTGCGCAACAACAACCACAGGGTCCTGCCTGCAGTAGAAATGCATATGCGAAACTTATCTGGATCACAAACTATTTCCGAAGTATGACTGAAGGCATCACATCTACATAAGATCGTGAACTTGGTAAGATTTAACGTGTGAAATTGGGTGATGGCAGGAGTCATTTGTCATTTGTTTATTTGTTTATTTGTTTATTTAATAATTCAACTGACAATTAATGTCTTAATGAATAAAACTTAATCTAAATAGTTATGGTCAACAAAACGAAAACCATCCCACTGCGTCCTAGCAAGAAGTACGGTCGACTTGTTTCGCGCTCCGTTGTTTTGGAAGTTTTTTCGGTATTCGCTTGATATAATTTATCAGTTTTTTTCTCACTAAGTGACTCCTGGCATAGTTCCCGGTAAATTGATCGAAAAGTGAGTTTTTTTTAGTAGAAAGTGTCATTTTCGGAAAGATTAATCCGTGCTATTGGAAATTTGCAAACAAATTTGGGCATCATCGTTGCGTGGTCACGCATACGCGCTTACGCATACCCGCTCACGTATCATCATCATCGAGTGTGAGCACCCGTTTCTACATCTATATCGTTCATCATTCATCGTGCGCCTGTGTGCGCTGAGTGCCGCGCCTCGATCAAGTGCACCACAGCGAAGGTCATCCACGCTGCGCGTCGCTTCCCAGCCATCGGTGTAAACGCCTACACATATAACGCTCGGTGGTAGTAGTATAGGATTATCAGATAAGTTTTTGTTTTTTTCTTGTTTCTTTTACTCCCCCATTAGTTAAATTTTCATTTTGTATTTCTGTGTTTGTAGTGTTTTCTGTGTATTGTGTCTGTGCGTTCAGTGGGAGAGCGTTTTGCGCTCCCACTAGTTGAACAAAATGGATGTTTTGTCAGAAGACGACATGGATGACCATTCATCTCAGAAGAATGATGATGTCATCCCTGGTTCGTCGTCTCAGTCTGTCGATGGGCAGGCTGAGAAAAGCACCAGATTGCGGGCCTACCCAAATGACTCGACTGGCCCATGGGTTGTCTATTTTCAGCCCAAAAACAAACCCTTGAATGTTGTTCAGATATCTGATGATCTGACAAAGCGATTCTCTGCCGTGACCGAAATAACGAAGGTTAGGCACAACAAACTTCGTGTGACCGTCGCTAACCTGAAACAGGCCAATGAAATTGCTGTTTCCCAATTTTTCACACTGGAATATAGGGTGTACATTCCAGCCTCTGATGTGGAGATCGAAGGCGTGGTCACTGAGGCGAGTCTGAACCCCGAGATAATGGAGAAGCAAGCGGTTGGCCGATTCAAGAACCCCTTGCTTCCTCCGGTAAAGATACTGGCCGTTCATAGAATGAAGTCAGTATCGCTCAGCGAGGGTAAAAAGAGTTTTACCCCCACAGACTCGTTTCGGGTGACCTTTTCTGGATCTGCCCTTCCTCAATACATCGAGCTGGGAAAACTTCGTCTTCCTGTGCGGTTGTTTGTACCTCGGGTCATGAACTGCCAGCATTGTAAGCGGTTGGGACATACGGCCTCCCACTGCGGCAACAAGGCACGCTGCTCCACATGCGGGGAGAAGCATGAGGATGGCGCCTGCGCAGCTACTGCACCAAAATGCGTGTACTGCAACGGAACTCCTCCTCATGCTCTCTCGTCGTGCCCGGCGTACAAACAGCTCGGGGACAAAATGAAACGCTCCCTTAAGGAACGTTCCAGGCGGTCTTTTGCAGAAATGCTTAAGACAGCCACGCCATCGACCAATGACAAAAATCCCTTTTCTCTTTTGTCAGATGACGAGACTGACTCTGACTTGGCTGAGGAGGGAACTTCTTTCAGTTTTCCGGAAGGTTCTGCACGGAAACGAAAGCGCATCCGTTCGCGGATTGTTGCAAATAAAGAACCCCAAATCAGCTTGCCTAAATCAAGGAGTGGTGGAAAAAAGGAGACTTCTACTCCTCCTGGATTCCGCAGAACTGACTATACCCAGGATTTTCCACCACTTCCGGGGACATCCAAAACCCCTGATGCCCCAATTTTAAGAACAGAAACCCCTTCTTCATCTGGGTTGTTCTCATTTGATGACATTGTGGACGGTATTCTCAAATACCTCAACATTTCTGATCCTCTGAAAAGCATTGTCCTCACATTGCTTCCCACTGTGAAATCCTTCTTGAAGCAATTGACTTCAAAATGGCCCCTTCTTGCAGCTATCATCTCCTTCGATGGATAATTTTCCAAACGAGGTCGGGGATTTGATCACTGTTCTACAGTGGAATTGTCGAAGTCTTATTCCGAAATTAGATTCGTTCAAGTATTTAGTCCATAACAATAATTGCGATGCATTTGCCCTCTGTGAAACATGGCTCTCTTCAGAAATTGATCTCCCTTTTTACGATTTTAACATTATTCGATTGGATCGTGAGGATTCACGTGGAGGAGGGGTACTTTTGGGGATCAAAAAGTGCCATTCCTTCTATAGAGTGAATCTTCCCGAATTCCCCGGTATTGAAGTTGTCGCATGTCAGGCTACCATTAAAGGTAAGAGCCTTTGTATTGCTTCTGTATATATTGCTCCTAGAGTTTCTGTTAATCGCAAACAACTTTTCGACATATGTGCGGTACTTCCCGCTCCATGGTTGATCATGGGAGATTTTAACTCCCACGGTACAGGCTGGGGGGAACTGTACGATGATAACCGTTCTACTTTGATTTATGATCTCTGCGACAACTTCAACATGACAATACTTAACAATGGAGAAGTAACACGTTTGGCTGGTCCATCCTCGAATGGTAACAGATTAGACCTCACCTTTTGCTCCAATTCACTATCGTTGGATTGCACTTGGCATGTAATCCAGGATCCGCACGGTAGTGATCATTTGCCGATCAAAATTTCGATTGCCAGTGGGTTCAACTCGTCAGAATCCGTTAACGTCGCGTATGATCTAACCCGAAACATCGATTGGACTAAGTTCCAATCCGTGATAGACGATACAGTATCGTCAGTGGAAGAGCTTCCGCCGTTGGAGGAATATAATTTCCTCTCTAATCTCATCGTCGACAGCGCACTTCAAGCTCAAACACGACCGGTGCCGCGATCGTCTATTCGTAAGAAAACACCATCGCTCTGGTGGGATCAACAATGCACGGAGGTTTACCGTAAAAAGTCCGACGCGTTTAAACTTTTTCGGAAACGCGGAACACGCGAGCATTTCGGCGCATACACATCTCTTGAACGCGAACTCAAGAGCCTCATCAAGGCCAAAAAACGGGGTTACTGGCGGCAGTTTGTAGACGGATTGTCGCGCGAAACGTCTATGAATACGCTTTGGAGTACGGCGCGAAGAATGCGTAACCGGTCTACTAACAACGAAAGCGAGGAATGCTCAGATCAATGGATTCTTAAATTCGCGCGAAAAGTGTGTCCAGATTCCGTGCCGTCGCAGTTGATTCCTCACGAAACCGCGAATTCGGTAGACGAAATCAGTCAGCCTTTTTCAATGGTCGAACTTTCACTCGCTCTCATTTCGTGTGGCAATTCTGCCCCGGGATCTGATAGAATCAAGTTCAACTTGCTGAAAAACCTCGCAGACGTCGCTAAGAGGCGCATGTTGAACTTGTACAATCAGTTCTTGGAGCTCAATATTGTTCCCGACGATTGGAGACGATTGAGGGTGATAGCCATTAAAAAGCCTGATAAACCCGCGTCGGATCACAATTCGTATCGGCCCATCGCAATGCTGTCGTGTATTCGGAAATTGATGGAGAAAATGATCCTTTTTCGCCTCGACAAATGGGTTGAGACGAACCACCTTCTTTCAGATACTCAATTTGGTTTCCGTAGGGGTAAGGGAACGAACGACTGTCTCGCGTTGCTTTCCTCGGGAATTCAGTTGGCTTTTGCTAAGAAAGAGCAAATGGCTTCTGTGTTCTTGGATATCAAGGGGGCTTTTGATTCAGTATCCGTTGAAGTTCTTTCAGAGAAACTCCACGCTTGTGGATTGTCTCCATTAATGAATAATTTTTTGTACAATTTGCTGTCAGAAAAACATATGAGCTTTTCTCATGGAAACTCTACAGCTTTTCGATTTAGCTACATGGGTCTCCCCCAAGGCTCATGTTTAAGCCCCCTTTTGTACAATTTCTACGTTAGAGAAATTGACAATTGTCTTAGTGACAATTGCACGTTGAGACAACTTGCAGATGATGGCGTAGTGTCTATCACAGGGCCAAAAGAGGTTGACCTGCAAGGACCCTTACAGGATACCTTGGACAATTTGTCTACTTGGGCTATTCAGCTAGGTATCGAATTCTCCACGGAGAAAACTGAGTTGGTCGTTTTTTCTAGGAAGCATAGCCCAGCACAACCGAAGCTTCAACTTTTGGGTAAGCCGATCACTCATTCCATGTCTTTTAAATATCTCGGGGTCTGGTTCGATTCCAAATGCACCTGGAGATCCCACATTGAGTATCTGAGAAGAAAATGCCAACTAAGGATCAATTTCCTTCGATCAATTACCGGAACGTGGTGGGGAGCCCATCCACAAGATCTTCTGACGTTGTACCGGACAACGATTTTATCGATTTTATCGGTTTTAGAGTACGGCAGTTTTTGTTTCCAGTCGGCAGCTAAAACGCACATCATCAAGCTGGAACGGATCCAGTATCGTTGTCTTCGTATCGCGTTAGGATGCATGCACTCGACTCATACTATGAGTCTCGAAGTGCTGGCGGGCATGTTGCCACTATCCGTCCGTTTTTCAGAGTTATCTCTGAGGCTCCTCACCCGTTGCGAAATAATGAACCCACTGGTGATTGCAAATTTTGAGAAGCTTCTGGAGCTAAATCCTCAAACATGTTTTATGACTTTGTACTACCTATATTTAACACAGGATGTCAGCCCTTCAAGAAATATTCCCAATCGTGTAGTCTTCTCCGATTTCGGCAATTCAGTGAATTTTGATTTATCTATGACGCAGGAAATCCGCGGAATTCCAGAGCATCATCGTCCTATGATTGCTCCGTCATTATACGCTGCAAAGTTTGGCCATGTTGATTCTGCAAGAACGTTTTTCACAGATGGATCTCTAATAGAGGAGTCCGCTGGTTTTGGTGTATTTAATGAATTTCATAGCGCCTCTCGAAAACTTGAAGCTCCTTGTTCTGTGTATGTGGCTGAACTGGCAGCAATTCACTACACTTTGGAAACTATTGCTTCACTTCTTCCACACCACTACTTTATTTTTACGGATAGTCTCAGTTCTGTCGAGGCTATCCGTTCCATTAGGCCGGTAAAGCACTTCTCGTATTTTCTCTTGAAAATACGAGAACTGCTTAGTGCTTTATCCGTGCGCTCTTTCATCATCACCTTCGCGTGGGTCCCTTCGCATTGCTCAATTTTGGGCAATGAGAAGGCGGATTCACTTGCGAAGGTGGGCGCTATGGAAGGCGACATTTATGATCGACAGATCGCCTATAGTGAATTTTTCTCTATTTATCGTCAGCAGTCGCTCGTTAGCTGGCAACATCAATGGAGTGAGGGTAGCTTGGGACGATGGCTACATTCAATTATCCCTAAGGTGTCGAAGTTTGCATGGTTCAAAGGGTTGGACTTGAGTCGAGACTTCATACGCGTGATGTCTCGTCTCATGTCCAATCACTATTGTCTAAACGCTCACTTGTTCCGTGTGGGGTTGGGAGACAGCAATCTCTGTGAATGTGGACAAGGTTACCAGGACGCTGATCACATCCTTTGGTCTTGTGTGGAGTATCGTGGAGTCAGATCACATTTTTATGATTCCCTTCGGGCTCGAGGTAGACAACCTAATGTTCCAGTTCGGGATATTTTGGCTAGACGCGATCTGGAGTTTATGAAACTCATATATGTTTACTTTAAGGATATTAACCTTAGATTGTAAGTTTGATTAACCTTGTGTTTAGTTTGTGTTTTGTACGTCTGGGGGTTTTTTTTTCAAGATGAATAGAAATAATTTCATGCTTTAGGATTAATTAAATAGTTATATCGTAAACCACATTTAAAACCTCCTTCTTCCCTTTTCCCATCCAAAAAATTGTAAATCTCCACTAACCTCGAGACGACCGCGAGTACTCGGTCCAGTTCCTTTAACTTTAAATGTAAGACAGTAACAATGTATAACGCAAAGGATAACTCGGCTCTGTAAAGTTTATTCGATTGAGCCTGTACAAATAAAGTAATTACAAAAAAAAAAAAACGAAAACGGTCAAGTAACCGGTGACGAAACACATTTGCTGATACGTTAAAGCCAAATTCGCAATAAAAGTAGTTAAATTGTCGGCTGATTGCACGAATTGGCTCATTCTGCGTATAATTTCTGCCTCGTGGCTCCAAAAACAGAAATTCGCGTTGACGAAGAGGTCTCTCAGGAGCAAACATAGTTAGCTGGGCCAGCAACGTTGGACAGTCGATGTCACCCGTGAGAAGCTTTCCAGCAAACATAGCTTGAGCGACCGTCCGTCGCACCACTAGCGGTTCGATGCCCAGAAGACGGCAACGCTCCTCGTACGGTGGCAGGTTCGATGAGTCACGCCAGTTCAAGAAACGAAGAGCATATCTCACAATCTTTCGTTGAACAGATTTGATTCTAGCGATCCAAGTGGCTTGGAAAGGGCACCATACAACTGCACTTGATTCTAATATAGACCGCACAAGTGAGCAGTAAAGTGATCTGAGGCATAACGGGTCCCGGAACTCATCGGCAATTTTGAAAATAAAACCCAGTTGGCGATTGGCTCGGGAAATGATGTCGTTATAATGGATTTTGAAGGTGAGCCCGCAGTCCAGAGTAACACCGAGATCCTTTATTTGTTCTACACGGGCAATGCAACGTCCAAAGAGCACATAGTCAAACATAATTGGTTCGTTTTTACGGTGATAGGAGATGACGTTGCATTTTTCGATGCTCAGGCCCATCAAATTTCTCGTGCACCAGTCAGCGAAAATACATAGCATACGCTGGAGACACCAACAGTCCGAGAGGCTTTTGATAATTTTGTAGATTTTGACGTCATCTGCGTAGAAAAGACGACACATCCAGATGGTAACAACAGAGCGATGTCGTTTAAAAAGATCGAAAACAGCAGAGGTCCCAGGTTGCTGCCTTGCGGGACTCCCGAGTTGTTTGAGAAAACATTTGAATCCGTCGCACCAATCTTGACTCGTACAGAGCGATTCACTAAGTACAATCTGAACCATTTCACAGCCGTAGACGAGACACCTAGTATCTCCAACTTAGCAAGCAGGATTTCATGATCCACCCTGTCAAAAGCGGCTTTTAAGTCCATGTATGCAGCATCAACTTGCCATCCAGCATCCAAGCTTCGCAGACAGTCAGAGGTTAACTGCACCAGGTTCGTGGAAACCGATCGCTTGGGGTAAAAACCATGTTGGTCCGTATCGATATAATTTTTACAGCACATAAACAGAGCATCATTTACAATAATCTCGAAAAGTTTAGAGCAGGCGCACATGGAGGAAATCCCACGATAATTAGCGACATTCCGTTTGTCTCCTTTTTTGTGAATTGGAAACAGATAGGAAAGCTTCCAGTGGGAGGGGAATTCACGTTGCTGTGCCGAGAAATTAAAAAGTCGCGCAAGTGGAAGGCAGAGGTTGACTGCACATCGTTTTAAAACTGACGAGGGAATTCCGACAGGACCAGCGGCGAATGAGTTCTTCATTTTGCGTTTTGCGGCTATCACCCAGTGATGTGAGGTGTGGCATCCCGGAGGTTGCGACCAACACCTGTGTCGGTGAAGCGGAAAAATCGTGGAAGACTTGTTTGAATTGACGAGCAAACAAGCTGCATTTTTCACTTTCGCTGCAGGCCGTATCAACTCCGAGGAACATGGAACAAGGCAGCTCGGATTCTTTCCGTTTTGAATTTACAAACGACCAAAAACCTTTCGGGTTCGACCGAAGGTTTGCTTCCGTGCGTCTCACGTGCCGATTATAGAGGAAGTGGTTGTAGTTGCGATAGCGACGACTTGCGAAATTAAACTGTTGCTTGTAGAACGGTGAGCGAGAGCTGCAGTACCTTCGGAGTGCGGCGGAGCGCTGACGTTTTAGTTTACGTAGGCGTGGGTTCGACCATGGAGGCTTCTGCGGGGGACGTCTTGCTGGGACAGTGCGGAAAATAACTTCTTCCAGCGCAGAGCTGAAACAATCCACAGCATCATTGACACTAGCGGCCGTTTCGATACAGTGCCAATCTATTTCCGCAAGCGCAATGTTCAATGCCGTGTAATCGGCCCGGCGAAAGTCCAGAAAGCAGCACACGGAAAACGTTATATATTCAATTGGAGTGGATAAACTTAGTGACACGACGAGAGCGGGATGGTTGGCATCTAGATCGATCAGTGGCTCGACCGGTAGATAAACAGAAGTGTCTGGTAATGCTGAGTCATTTGCCAGAACAAGATCTAACAAACGTCCATTACGGTTGGGAAAAATGTTCGCCTGAGTGAACCCATGAATGTTAAATCCGTCCAGAAGTTCACAGCAAGCAACCGGCATATGCGATAGCAGAGGATCAATGAATGGTGTGCCACTGTCAGAGAAACGCCACTGTAAACCAGCTTGGTTGTAGTCGCCAAATAGGAGAGCGGGAGAATTGGGGCACAATTGAGACGAAATCGAGCACAACGAATTAACGTGCTCATGGATGATCGTGCAGTCGTTTTTTCGGTCGGGGGTAGGTAGACTGCGCCTACACTGAGCTTGGTTCTTGGCAGATCCACAACAATCCAGATTTGCTCTAGCAGACTTGAAATGGGCGAGGTACTTACATAGCTGGTCAGTTTCGTTGTGACGGCGAGCAGAACCCCACCACCACGCAATTTTTGACTGTTTAGGGGAGAGCGGTCGGTTCTGAACACGGAATAATGCGATCCAAACAGCTGCGGTGAGTAAATCCGGTCATCCAGCCACGTTTCTGTCAGAACAATCAAATCGTACTCAGCCTCCGAGACAGCCAGGAAAAACGGGTCGATTTTAGTCCGCAGCCCACGCACATTTTGGTAGTAAATCCGGAGACCACTCAAGATGCCACTACGCGAACTGGAAGTTGAAGGGAAATCAGGTACCGAAAGTTCGAAATCGCAATTATACTCGCCTGGAGTTACAGGCCGGAAGCCCCCGATACCACCACCGACCACAGGACCTGGACGATGACGATGGCGGATGTCAGCAGCAAGCGCGACTGGGTCGGGGGGCTCGGGAGCTTCCTTAGTGCCTGTTTTAGGGTGCCCTGGATCAGATGAAGTTGTGGCGATGGTGTCAACAGCTGGAGAAACGTAGCATGCTAGTTTTTTGCCGAATCAATAAACTCGCGAAACTGTAATCCGGCAGGCCAGGAATCCGGCCAGGATCTTTCAAACAAGGATCCAAACCGATCTTGAATGACACAAATGTCATACTGGATACGACTTTTCCTCTGGGAACCAAACGCACCACATCGACAGGTTTAGTTAAGCTCAAGCAGCGTGACACAATACTCTGCACGTCGTTATCGATGATGAGCGGGTTCAGGCGAGAAAGATATAGCCAGAATTTCTCCGGAGGTGCACTAGGAGCAATAGAGGGAACGGAAAGACCACTCAAGTCAATTGTTTTCGTTCCATTTACGGTTGGCACGTCAATATCAGGCCGGTCTTCACGACGGCGTTTTGCACCCGGTTTGGGCCAAACTGGTGTAGCACTCACTGACGGATTGCGTTGTGGCTTAGCAGAGAAATTGTCGACTTTTTTACTTAGCTCAGCCACGGCATCATGCAGTTGCCGAACCTGATCTGGCAACGAAGCAAGTGAGGGGGGTTGCATTTGTTGTTGCTGCTGATCGTCGATGAAACAGCGGATAGAGCGGCCCTGCAAACGAAGAGTATCTTTCCAGCTGATAATGGTTCCTTCAGATTGCGGATATTAATACCGCAACACTGCTGGCTGATGTGGTAGAATGTTTCGCAAAAACCACAGCGCAGCGGCTCGAGCTCGTTGATAACGAGCTGACATTCTCCGCATTGTTTTTGGTCCATTCTGCTTTGAAGCAGCTGCACAGTGAAAAGATGGAGACGGGTCGGGATTCGATGATGCGAGGATGACGTGTTGATTACAGCAAACAACAGCACGAAATTTATCGATATTCCACACGTTTCGGAGAGATTGTCGAAAATAGTATTGTTTACGCACAATTTTGAACACTAAAAACCAGATTTACACACACAAATTCTATGGTAAAACACGAACGTAAACAAGGCGAACAAGGCGAACAATTTTCGTTGTGAATCATAATCAGCGACACGATAGGCTTGGCTGTTGTCTTCGGTCACGTACTTCTGAGTTGATCAGATGAACTTGTTCAAGGATGTTGTTTCTAGGGTGGGATTAAACTTTTGAAATTTTATCGGAGAGCATTTACCAGGTAGTTGGAGGAAATTTCGTCCACCAACAATCAGGTTGCACCTTCGTTTCTGCACACGTTTCTTTCCGACAAGTCGAATTGGCATGAAAACCGTATAGGCAAGATGGCTTACAATTCCTCTTCAACTGCCCGCTCCGCTTACGTTCAAATGAGAATGAAGCCTAATGTTTGCCATAAACTATCAAAGAAATTGAAATTGTAAGCACAATCAAAATTCATTATAACTTCGGGGTCGCCAAACTCATATGATATTGACACCTTGATTGGTACACTTCGGCCTACTTGGCACGTCTAGCACAGCGCATGGTACAGCTAAATCGCGCGGCACAGATAAGGGTGTGTAGAGTTGAATACCCCTTGGGTAGCAATACGTACGCGGGTGTTACAGTGCAGTGGTTTTTTCCCTTGATTTGTTTTCCGTCGATCTTGTTTTCCGTGCTGAACACCAATGCTACGGACGCCAGGGAGGCAGCTCCCATACCTGGACCCTACCTATCAACCCATCAACTCATGAACCGGGGACCAACGGCTTTACTTCCCTTCTGAACGAAGGCATGATCAGAGATGTTATGCCTCAGAAAATCCCGGCGGCGCCAACTGGGATTGAACCCAGGCCTGCTAGGGTGATTTCACGAAATTTCTTAAAAACCGTGTATATTTTTCCTACAAATTCTTTATTTGTCTTTACACTTTTGTCTCAGACGCCATTTCGATTAGAAGTTACGTTTTCGTGCTACGATTTGATGAAAAATGTCGAATACGTCATTTTGAAGAGAGAAAAAAGCATCATTCAAAATGGCTGAATTTGAGCTCAAATGTGAATGGGTTACCATGGTTGCCATAACAAACAATAATGCAATGTTTCATGCAAATCTGAGAAGTTCTGCTATTTGGCCTGGAACTGCTCATTTACAGATTTAAAAAAATAGGACGTTCACATAATGATATAAAAATAAACAGCCATTTTCCCCTAAAAAGAAGTAATTAATATACTTAGATAAAAAAATACTCTGGGTGATTTGAAGCCTTTACGAAAAATATGGACATTGCAATTCATGAGGAAACGAATATCTTATCACGATCGCATCTATCCAGCTTCGAAACGACCCTACATTAGTAAATACATCCGCAAAGATACAATCATTACCGAAAGATAGCAACCCATATTGCAATCCATCGATCACCAGTGGGCCTCCTGAATCTCCATAGCAAGTGCAAGTGCGATTCACAAAGTACCCGGCGCAAAAATGATTGTTCCTATCCAACCCAATCCAGGTATAGTTTTGCAGGCAACTATCCATCGACGTCACCGGTAGAAACGTATATTTCAACCGTTCAGATATCTGCCCAGGATCAGCTGTAGTCCCCCAGCCTGATGCCATACTAATTGCACCCTCAAGCGGTCGTTGACCTTGTTGCGCCAACAGAACACATTTCCACAGTCCATTGTTGTACAGCATTTCGTTCAGCAAGATCAACCCGATGTCGTTGTGACCTTCAGGATGATTGAAACCCGGATGGCTAACGGACCACTGCACGTCTCGTACTATTCCTCCATGCCTATATTGATCGGATCCGACTCGTACAATCATTACATTATCATTAACCACCATCAGACAGTGGGCAGCGGTGAGAATCCATTTTGGAGCAATAATGGAACCACCACATAGAAGCTCCCCTCGGATCGCTATCGACACCTGATATGGAACGATTTTAATGGGTAAGGTGGATCCTCCCACGATCCTGCGAATTTTTCCGGAGGCTTCAGATTGAACTACAATGACTAGTAAAATGCAACAACTGGTCCAAATATTACGACTCATGTTTCAAGAAATATAGTCACACTAACCGTGTCATAGAAGCTCTACGATATTGCAAATCATGGAACGTGAAAAATTCAATTTACTCCACCATTCCTTGCACGCTTTTGTTTTGATTCCACAATAAAGTGAAGCAACATCGATTATAGCTATGAGTCGCCGTAAACCTCTCAGTATCGAACTTGCGCTGCTGAAATCATGCAAATGTGTAAGATCGGATTTTTGCCATTCTTCAGCTTCCTAATTGTATCCTCATCGTACGCGATGAATACAACAGAAGATCAAGTGAATCACCGATCGAAAAGAATTATCAACGGTAACAGAATAAATATTTCCAAAGTGCCCTATCAAGTGGCGATCCTTTGGCGCAGCTATCTGGTATGCGGTGGATCGATCATAGCTCCCATATGGATCCTCACAGCTGGCCATTGTCTGCACGATCACCCAACAACAGAGATGAAAGTCCGGGCTGGTTCAGATCGCCGACATATCGGTGGCATAATGCGCCATGTTCGCTGGACTAGCATTCATCCGCAGTATACACCGAAGAATTTGCTAAATGATGTGGCAATGATCCTGTTGGATGCTTCGCTCATTATGACCCAGGATGTGATGTGTATCAAACTGCCGCCATCGGGGTCGTTTCCAGCCACAGGAAAGCGGGCACTCGTTTCCGGATGGGGTATGAAAGATGCAAACTCTGACAAGGGCAATCCCAGTTCTTTCTCGACTTTGCTGATGTTTACGTACCTTCCGATAATGGACTTCGGCACGTGCAGGCACAACTACAAAAAATTTAAAATGTCGCAGAATTCGCAGATCTGCGCCGGTTATCCTCAGGGTGGAACGGATGCCTGTACCGGTGACTCGGGAGGACCACTGGCGCTGGAACAGTATCAGGTCGGTGTGGTTTCATGGGGTGTCTCCTGTGCAAAGCCCAAACAGCCTGGCGTCTTCACCAACGTTGGAACGTTCAGAGAATGGATCGACCAGACCACCCATAAGTTTACGCGTCCTGGCGCATTGAAGTGTAGTCGGTATTATTGAGATGTCTACTGAAAAAATGATCATTGCATGTGTGTAATAAAAACTGTTTGTTTTGGACGATCGGATAAGCAATAGATGGAATTGAATAAAGTACACTTAGGTCTTTTTTTACACGGGGGATACGATCCGTGTAAAAAAAAACCGTGTAAAAAAAAACCTACGAGATTTTGATTTTTCGCATGCTTAAATGTTTTAAAAAAATCGGATTTTGATGCCATTTGTAATTAAAGCATGATATGGTCCATATAGACATATTTTAAAAATTTCTGTATTTACACCAAAAATTGTGATTTTTTATTAAGTATGCCATTCGATTACAAATAGCTTGAAACGGATAATGTGATTGGAATCAAGTCGATAGGTTGTATCGTTGTCGAGAAATCGTTAAAAACGTACCGTGTAAATCGTGGAAAACCGTGTAAAAAAAACCGTGTAAAAAAAGACTTCAGTGTATTTGTTTTGGCCGTCTTGGTATGATGCTGAGCTGAACCTTGCCCTTAAATGGAAAGGGAACTTTAAAAGCCCAAAACCAAAATTTTGATCTTGAAAATGTGTCCATGAACTGAATTTAGGTTTTGATGTTTTGGGTCTCCCTTCAATGTGTCAATATTTTATAAATTAAGCTACACGAATGAACTGGTTCATAATTTTACTGAATGGATTAAAATTTCTCTATAAGCTAAATCGTTTTTCCCTCGATCAGTTTATTCCTTTAATAGATCGTTTGCTCTGTTGAATGCTCGATAATTCTAGCTCAACCGTTGTTTAAAGTGGCGAAATATTTGGTCTACAGACAAAAACAAAACGTAGCTCTTTCTCCTCAATCGTTGTAGATACACGCATTTAACGTTCAATTTAAATATTATTAATTTCGCAAATCTCCCGCCACAGCGCTGGCATCGGATCAATTTGACGATTCTACACTCTAGATACTGTAGATTCCATAGATAAGCGGAGGCAAAGTATAATGTAGCCAAACGAACTGTCAGTTAATGTAGCCAAGCGAGCATGACGTCATCATTGTGTTGTTTGAAGGAGAAGTATTGTAATATTATGAGCACAAAACGCTTTCCACACTCCACATTCCGATTTATTTCGCGGACAACGGAAGAAGGATCATTCCTAGTTGAACACTCAGTCGGTTAACAACGTCCCGGTCTCAGTCGCGCGGCATCTAGTTTTTTTTCGGTGTTTTTTCCGCCCGAGCGGTTTTTTCACCCCCCCATTGGGTGCCCCAAGTGACCAGTGTGCAACAGAGGAAGTGGAATTCCATGGGCCGAGCCCCTTGGAGTTGCCATCCAGCTTTAATTCACCCCGGTAATCCATCCGGTCGTCAAGCCAGTTTTCCATCATCGTGCCGACCCACCAACACCAACCATCACCAACAGCAGCAGCAAACGGACCATCTAGCTGCAACGGCTGATAGGTTGTTTACAACCGGCATAAGTATTAGACAATACATTTTGCAAGTCCATTGCCTCCCTATTGTAGTTTAATTTTGCCTCGTGGCGCGTGACTCTGTCTCTCACCCCTGGTAGGGGAGTATGGGTTATAGTGAGACAACTTTTTGCAAGTAGATATAAGTTTTTTTTTTTTTCGATTTTTTTTTCTGTTTGATTTGTTTGTACGTCGGGCAAAAAAATTAATTACTAGTAATTAAAATTAATTAATTAGTGAAGGTTTTAATTTTTTTTTTCCTTCTTAAGTGGTTGCGCACCGCTTTTGCGCAACACTTATGGCATCTTCCGATGCCTACGTTACGCGAACCAGATACTATGAACCGTCTTCGAAAGGACCATGGGTTGTCTTTTTTCGGCCCAAAAATAAACCTTTGAAAACTCTCGACATAACGAGAGATTTGCTGCGTAAGTATCCGGGAATCTTGGTACACAAAGAAAGATTCAACAAACTGCGTGTAGAAGCACCGACTTATGATGTGGCAAATAAAATTGCTGAACACGAGCTTTTTAGTGTTGAGTATAACATCTACATCCCTTCTCGAGATGTGGAGATAGAAGGCGTGGTCTCCGACGCGAGTCTGACTGTCGAGGACTTGAAACATGCCTCGGGAACTTTTAAAAACTCGACATTCGCTACCGCGCTAATGAAGATACTGGATGTAAGGCAACTGCATTCAGCATCTTTGCTAGACGGTAAAAAAGTTTATAAACATTCAGACTCGTTCCGGGTGACTTTGTCAGGTTCAGTTCTCCCAAACTTTGTTAAAATTGATGGTGCTTTTTTTCCGGTGCGACTGTTTGTACAGAGGGTATATAATTGTACCAACTGCAAAAGGCTGGGACACTCGGTCAGCCATTGCGGCAACAAAACTCGTTGTGGCAAATGTGGTGAAAACCACAAAGAGGATTCTTGCCACAAAGAGGATTCTTGCCACAAAGAATCAGTAAAATGCACTTACTGTGGCGAAAATCCTCACCCCTTGCAGGAGTGCCCGATGTACAAACAGCACTCCGATAAAGTGCAGCGTTCAATCTCTGGACGCTCCAAGCAGACATATGCTCAAATGTTGAAGGCTGCATTAGCCGTCCAAGATGCAAACCAATTTTCGGTTTTGTCAGTTGAAGAATCGGACTCTGACTCATCCGATGAAGGTGATTCTACGGTGGTACACGCACCTTAAAAAATGGACGGTTCCTCAAAAAGAAAATGCCCCTCCCCGAAAGTGCGCCGTAAGAAAACTAAAGTCACCTCCAGACGATTGCCAAATTCCCAGGGTAATGGGGATGAAAAAACAAAACCGAAGGCTCCTGTTGATCCAATCCCTGGATGCAGCAAGAATTTTCCGCCATTGCCCAACAAAGATAAAAAAATAAAAAAGCTGCTCCTCAAACTTCTCAAAAGAAATCCAAGTCCGAACGAGGTTTGCTAGCTTTTTCGGACATTGTGGAATTCATATTAAACATGTTCAACATACAAGACCCTCTAAGAAGCTTAGTTTCTGCCTTGCTTCCAACGTTAGAATCATATCTTAAGCAATTGACTGTTTCATGGCCCCTCCTTGCATCAATCATATCTTTCGATGGATAATTCGTCGTACGAGGTTGAAGATATATTCACGGTGCTACAGTGGAACTGCCGTAGTCTAGTGCCTAAACTAGACTCGTTCAAATTTTTACTTCACAATTCTGATTATGATATATTTGCTCTCTGTGAAACATGGCTTTCTTCCGATAAAGAACTCAACTTCCACGATTTTAACATTATACGCCTGGATAGAGACGATTCTTATGGAGGAGTACTTTTAGGGATCAAAAAGTGCTACCCTTTCTACAAAATTTCCCTTCCTGTTCTATCCGGCGTCGAAATCGTTGCTTGCCAAATAAATGTGAAGAACAAAGATCTTTGCATAGCTTCAGTATACGTTCCACCAAGAACCTCCATTAGCCGTAGTCAACTCTGGAATCTAGTTTCGATTCTTCCATCCCCAGTATTAATTCTGGGTGATATGAACTCCCATGGTACTGGGTGGGGCGATCTATATGACGACAATAGAGCGGTTATTTTTTACGATTTATGTGACGATTTCAATTTGACTATTTTGAACACTGGTGAAGCGACACGTATAGCAAAACCTCCGGCTCGAGAAAGCCGACTCGACCTATCTTTGTGTTCAAGATCGCTATCATTGGATTGTCAGTGGAAGGTTATCAATGATCCCCATGGTAGCGATCATTTGCCAATCATCATTTCAATAAAGTGTGGCCCTCACTCTGCAGAACCATCTCGGGTTCCATTTGATCTTACAAGAAACATCGACTGGCAGAAATATGCAACGGCGGTGACAATCGGTGTCGAATCAATAGATGCGCTTCCACCATTGGAAGAATATCGATTCCTCGCCGATTTGATTTACAAAAGCTCACTGGAAGCACAAAAAAGAAAAGTTCCTTTAAAAGGAGACCAGCCACACCTGGTTGGGACGAAGAATGCACAAAATTGTATGTAGAAAAATCTGATGCTTTCAAAGCTTTTCGTAGACACAAAACCTCCACTTACTTCGAGGAATATTCAAAGCTTGAGACAAAGCTGAAACAATTAATCAAAGCAAAAAAACGCGGTTATTGGCGCAATTTCGTCGAGGGACTCTCACGAGAAACCTCAATGAACACCTTGTGGAGCTCATCTTTCAATGAGAGTGAAGAATACTCCAACCGATGGATATTCGATTTCGCTAAAAAGGTCTGTCCGGACTCAGTTCCAGCACAAAATATTCTTCGAGAAGCGTCTCCTAGCGGCGGCTCTCTGGATAGACCATTCTCAGTGCTGGATTTCTCTATGGCTCTTCTTTCATCGAACAACTCCTCACCGGGAAGCGATATGATTAAATTCAATCTTCTGAAAAATCTCCCAGATATCGCTAAAAGACGCTTGCTAGATTTATTCAATTCCTTGCTAGAAAACAACATTGTACCGCCTGAATGGAGACAGGTCAAAGTAATAGCCATTAAAAAACCTGGCAAATCAGCGTCTGACCATAACTCATACCGTCCGATTGCTATGCTTTCGTGCATTAGGAAATTGTTGGAGAAAATGATCCTTCGGAGACTCGATCACTGGGTCGAATAAAATAACTTGCTATCAAATACACAGTTTGGGTTTCGCAAGAGCAAAGGAACAAACGATTGTCTAGCGCTGCTTTCCACAGATATTCAACTGGCCTTTGCACACAAGGAGCAATTGGCTTCAGTATTCTTGGACATTAAGGGGGCTTTTGATTCAGTTTCCATTGAAATTCTGTCAGACAATCTGCACAGATGTGGACTTTCTGGAATTTTAAATAATTTCTTGTACAATTTGTTGTCAGAAAAGCAAATGAACTTTTCTCTTGGACAACTGACAACTTCCAGAATTAGTTACATGGGCCTGCCCCAAGGCTCATGTCCCAGCCCTCTTCTTTATAACTTTTATGTCAAAGATATCGACAACTGTTTGGCAGAACAATGCACGCTAAGACAACTTGCAGATGACGGTGTGGTTTCCGTAAGAGGTCCACATGCCGTGGACTTGCAAGGACCATTGCAAAATTCCTTAGATAACTTGTCTTCTTGGGCTATGAATCTAGGGATCGAATTCTCGCCGCAGAAAACTGAACTGGTAGTTTTTACTCGAAAGCGGTACCCAGCCCAAATGCAGCTTAATCTTTTGGGCAGAAACATTACCCAATCATTGTCTTTCAAGTACCTTGGGGTCTGGTTTGATTCAAAGTGCACTTGGAATGCCCATATTACGTATTTGAAGCAAAAATGTCAGCAGAGGATCAACTTTCTCCGTTCAATTTGCGGCACATGGTGGGGTGCTCATCCGGGAGACCTCATAACGCTTTATAAAACAACTATTCTCTCTGTTCTAGAGTACGGCTCTTTCTGCTTTCTCTCGGCAAGAAAAAGTCACCTAATAAAATTGGAACGAATTCAATATCGTTGTCTGCGTATTGCTCTAGGCTGTATGCACTCAACGCATAACATGAGTCTCGAGGTTCTGGCAGGAGTAACACCCCTCCAGAACCGTTTCTGGGAGCTCTCTCTCAGAATACTAATCAAATGCGGAGTGACGAACACACTTATAATTGCTAATTTTGAAGAAATTCTTGGGTTGAACACACAATCTCGATTTATGAGAATCTACCACCACTACATATCATCAGATATGTGTCTTCCTTGTTATACTCCAGACCGTGTTCACTTCACCAATCGCAGTTCCTCAATTGAATATGATCTGACCATGAAACAAGCAACTCATGGGATTCCCGATCAACTTCGACCTATTATTATTCCGCGTATTTTTACTGAAAAGTACCAACAAGTCAATTGCATGAAAAGATATTTTACAGACGGGTCCCGTCTCAATGGATCCACTGGCTTCGGTGTCTTCAATGAAAACTCTAGCGCCTTCCGCAAACTTCAGGAACCTTGTTCCGTTTTTGTTGCTGAGCTGGCAGCAATCAACTTCGCATTGGGGATGATTTCCAACATGCCCGCAGACCATTACTTCATCTTCACGGATAGTCTCAGTTCGATTGAGGCTATTCGGTCGATGAAACAAGGTAGGCACTCATCTTATTTCCTTTCAAAGGTAAGGGAGCAGATGTGTGTGCTGGTCGAAAGATCATATATGATTACCTTTGTATGAGTCCCCTCACATTGCTCAATCCCAGGCAATGAGAAGGCGGACTCTCTCGCAAAGGTGGGGCGCGCAGGAAGGCGAATTGTATGACAGGCAAATTTCCCACGATGAATTTTACCATTTAGTGCGTCAGAGTACCTTTTCGAGTTGGCAAACCAATTGGGACACTGGAAATCTTGGACGGTGGTTACATTCAATTATTCCTAATGTTTCTTCGAGAGCGTGGTTTAAAGGCTTGGGCTTAAGTCGTGACTTCATTCGCGTGATGATTAGACTTATGTCCAACCACTACTCGCTAGATGCTCATCTCAATAGAATAAACCTCGTGGACAGCAACATCTGTCGGTGTGGAAACGGTTACGATGACATCGAACACGCAGTTTGGCAATGTACGGATAATGACGCCGCCAGAGAGCGACTTTTGAATACCCTCGAGGCCCAAGGAAGACAACCCTATGTTCCTATCAGAGACGTGTTGGCAACCCGTGATCTCTGCTATATGCAGTCCGTTTATGTTTTTCTTCAAATGTCTAGTATAAGAATTTAATTCCTTTTGTCTTTTGTCTCTCTTTATTAGTTTTTGTTTGTCTTATCCCCCCGTCTCGATGAGTCTCATCGTCGCCCACTGGTCACCCACCATAGTCGGTCGAACTCCAGACGAAGCTAGAACAGCACTACCGTTCATACTGGCGACAACGCTCTGATGAGACAACGAAACCCTACCCCAAGCTCCTCCCCTGATCCTATCCTTCGAAAATGTACCCTTCTAACCTCGAGTAAGCCGCGAGTAATCGGCCCAACTCATACTAGACATAGAATTAACTGAATTTTGTTACACACAGTGAACAATGAATTATCGGCTCCGTAAAGCTAACGCGATTGAGCCTTCCAAATAAACGAACTAGATAAAAAAAAAAACGGAAGAAGGATAGATAAAGCAAACTATTCCTCGATTCATTGTTGCAAAGATTTGCTTTGCACTTCATTTTGAACTTTTGCGCACGAAACAAAACAAAACTGCACAACGAAGAGCTTTATGATGGCATTATTTTTCATGGTTGCCAAAACATCTTTTTGTGCCTCCGCTTATCTATGGAATCTATATTATCTATATTCTACACTGGAAATGAAACTAACTCAGAGAGTGAGCCACTTGTACTAAGTTTTGACTCACTTTTGCTCATTCATATGGAAAAATTTCTAAAAGCGTAGGTCACTCAGTGCACGATTTACCTACGCTGATAGAAATTTCATGAATAATGAATAATGAACATTTAGTGTTCATGATTAGTAAACATTGCCCGCAGGCCTCAGCTTGTGTCACTTTTTCTCGATTGAGTGAACTCAAATTCATCGGTGCACTCGTCCATATGGTCATATTTATGAGGCTGGGTTCGGGTGACGGTTCTGGTGAACTTTTGCAGAGAAAACAAATGAAGAAACATTCGCAAGACTTCTAGGATCTTAATCATAGGCCTTAGATTCTGTCACTAAAAATACGTGAGTAACTTTGTATAATGTTTTAGGTAGGGTAAATGTCGGCTTCAGCGCCCATTAACTGTTTTCGGCAACCAAAATTTAAACGTTATTTCACTGTATTTATCCATCAAAACACTTCGCATACTGTGCTCAAACGATTCCTTAGTCTTTCAGCTGCAATCTGATTACATTTTTACGACTGAGAAATCCTGTTATGCCAAATTTTTATTAAAATTAAACATACGCACTAAAAAAAAGACTGATTTCGAGTTGCCGATAAAAGAACAGCTGGTTAACACGCAGTTCAAATGGAAGGGTTGCCGATGAAAAAGGGGCTGCCGACAATAGTCACAATCACCTGAGAAGTTTAGAGCGATGTAAAAACGCTTTCAAACAGTTTTGAACAATTCTGTCGATTGATGCAGCCGATAAATGTAAACAAACAAACACGTCATGTGTGAGCGTGACGCTGAGAAAATACTAATAGAAGTGTGGACGCTGCCAGGCATGGAAAATCATTTGCATTCATTTCTTACATTCATTTGCCTTTAACTTTTTTCATCAACAGCATTCCGCAAAATAATGTATAGAGCTTTTGTAGGTTTTATTATTAGCTACAAGTTTTGCTCATAACTTAAATCTGTATCTCTTATGCATCACGAGCTAGAGCGGGCAGAACTTGTTACTGTTTTTCAGTGAATGTAAAATACATTCACTGAAAAACAATAGTGGCTTCTGTTCGCTCTGATTCGTCATGCATAAGAGATACAGATTTGACGTGTTAACAAAAGTTGTAGCTAATAACAAAACCTACAAAAGTTTTACACATTATTTTGCGGAATGCTGTTGAAGAAAAAAGTTAGAGGCAAATGAATGTAAATGAATGCACGAAATGAATGCAAATGATTTTCCATGCCCGGACGCTGCTTTGATTGACAAGAATACGTGAATTCCCGTATCTAAAAGTATAATCATGGTGAGTATATCTCATTCACGGAATTTATCTCAATGAAATGTGACTTCACTGATAGCGACCGACGATAATTGTGTCGATTTAACTTCGTTCGTCTTACTTTTCGTACTACACCAAGGGAGGAAAAACCTACCTATTTTCCAAAAAACCTCCTCTGAAAACAAAACTCTAAAAATTTTCGATGGTTATTGGAACTGACGATAAAAACAACCCGTTATTTTAAGTCGCAGAAGTACATGGCAACATCACGAATCACTTTATTGCTTTTCTCCAAAAACCGCTCACACATGAATTCCATTCATTGTCAACCACTGACGAATGCTATTCACATCTGCAAACACCCCGGTCAAATCGCCTTGACCGCACCCTTTGCCCCAGGAGATGATTCCGACGAGTCTGGCTGCACAAATTAACGGTCCTCCGGCATCGCCGGCACAAGCATCTTCGTCGTCTCCGGCAGCACAGATCATCGTATTGGTCACAGTCAAAGGAAACAACCTTTTGGCACAATTCCCCTGATCTAGGACATTCACTGTAGCACTTTTTAAGCTGCCGATCATCCCGGAACCAGTAAAATCCGTTCTACCAAAACCGGAAATTAGACATTTCGCCCCAACTAGCAAGTGGTCCGCGGGATTTTTTATCTTGACTTGAGCTACGGTTAGCGTCTCTTGTAAAGGATTCATTTTTTTGAGCAACGCGTAGTTGAAATCTTTGGTGGAAGCATTAAAATTGTTGTGAATAATTATTGCGTCGGGTTTGAACACGTGACCTTCTCGATCTGCGTAATTCGAGCCCACCCGAAGACTGATGTCCATTGGGCTTAGCTTGAATACACAGTATGCTGCGGTTAGTATGTAGTTGGGCGAAATTATCACTCCACCGCAGATGAGGCCAGTGTTGGGAACTGACAAAGATACCATCCACGGTGTAGATTTTATGTCATCCATGTAGCCTCCGAAGATCCCGGAACATGGAGGAACGATCTCCAGCAGGACGTAGAAGGTGACCAGTAGTAGGAACGGTGGTTTTGATAGCATCTTCGTCTGTATACTAAGCGTCAATTAGTGGGGGTTACTCGCTATATAGAGTTCGGAAATCGCTTCGGGCATGGTATGGGCGATTTAAATCATTTATTCATGCTCTGATGTTGCCGAACTGAAAGCTATGCTTTGGATTTCAATCAACATTGCTTTCATCCAACCAAAATCAATTTTCCATAACGTATGTCCAGAAATCACGTGTGAGGGGGGAGGTGGGTATTTGCATCAGTATCAGTATCATCAGTAGTATCATGAATTCTTTGCATATTAGGCGAACTAGGACATACCAAGGGACTAACCGTGGAAACTTTTAAGCAACGTTTGGTGAAAATATGGGACGAAATGCCTCAAGATATCGTACGGTGCCAGCTGTAACGATTTTCAAAAACGGATGCGGCTCGTAATTAAAGGAAAGGGAGAAAGATTTGAATTGGACTAAGTTAAGACAAATGTTAAAGGTACACGAAACAGGAAATACACTGAAAATTAAATTTCACATCATCTTCTCATTTTTATGACCATATACTTTACTGATAAAAATATCGTTGTACTCAGAAAATGAAACTCTATCAGATAATGTATAAAAATCGGTATATTTTTCGAAGTTAAACAACCCAATAGAGAGATTTTAGACAGTAGATATCAGTGAAGTTTTTAGCTATCCTAAAAATGGACCCTTAACTTCTTGACGCCTTATCGACAACATATGCAATGTGTTGCTTGAATGAAAGCTGCGAATCCAAGATCACACCCGAGTTTTTCACATGATTCACTCGTTCGATTGCCGAGCCAAGCAGCCAAATATTATCGGTTGTTGTTTTCGTGAGAACGTAATAGCGGAGCATTTGGCTGGGTTCACTACCATTCTGTTTAAACTGCACCAACTAGCGAATATATTGAGCTGACGTTGAAGAAAGTGACAGTCAGCAATGGAGCAGATTCGGAGGAAGATTTATGTCCTGCATATAATAACCAAGGAGCTTCGATGACCAGATGCACGTCGCACGTGCACGCAATCGCAATTGCATGGTTCAACTTGACGAATGCTGCGGAATGGTCTGAATAATCAATCGTCCGTTTGAACCCGATCCGACATGCATACACTGCAGATTGGTGGTTGTAGAGCGGCCGACTGTAAACCCATGTTGATCAGCACTTAAATACTGCTTGCAATGGGACAGCACCTTTTCCATAATCACTAGCTCGAATAGCTTCGAAACGGCACTTAACGCTGTAATTCCTCGATAGTTATCCACAGCTCGTTTCCTTCCTTTTTCGTGGACGGGAAACATGTGCTCAAATTTCCAGCAAGATGAAAATATGCCACTGGAGAGAGACATTCGGAACAGGCGATGAAGCGCAATTAACAGGCTAGCAATATGTCTCTTCAAAAATACAGATGGAACTCCATCAGGTCCAGGATTGAAGGATGACTTGAGCAGAGTCGCGGCCTAAGAAATCATCTCAGCATTAACATCAATTGCACCCAGCGTTTGATCATTTACTGGAACGTTCCTGGCAGCCAGGTTAATATGGTCGTTAGTTAGAATTTTATTAGTGAATACACTGGCAAACTTGTCGGAAAAAAGGCGACATACATCCTGAACGGTGGCAGCAACTTCTCCGTTCAATTCCATAGACGACGGGAGGCCAGATTCCCTGCGTTGCTCGTTCACGTAGATCCAAAAGGATTTCGGGTGTAGCTTGAGTTTGCGCTGGATGCCTCGTTGGAAACTTGAAAACTAGAGTCGGTGTATAATGAGTCACGCCAAGAGAAAAACAGTTGAACTCGCATCACGGTTTTCGGAAGATTCCCATTCTTTTCACTTGGCAACAGAGGACTTCTACAACAGCTTCAAATGACTTCTAGCGAAAGAAAAAAATATTGCGGCTGTAGTAAATCATTATATCAGTGATTTTGTCCAATTATCTTAACAAAAAATAGTAGAAATTCTCATTACTAATCATAACCGAGCGTATCCCATGACAATTTAACGCTCACTGCGTGTTTATGCTCAATTCTTCGATTATATTTTATATTTTATTGCAATACCTTTCGTGGACCTTTCATAGCATCGTAATGTTTATTTATTTTGCACGATAGGTAGCCGGTTTGACAGTTCAATAGGTAGACTTGGCTTCACTCTTGGCGTGACTCATTATACACCGACTCTATTGAAAACCATTCACGACTGACTCGCTGGTACATGTGATTCAGCCTCACATAATGTAGTTTCAGAGAAAGCGTGCGATACTTCGTAAATCTTCTCAATGCTGTTCTCTTGATTGCAGGGCTGTTACAAGATTTTATAAATTTGATCCGCGAAATCCGCGACAAAAAAAAACTGTTTTCATTGCCTAAAAATAGCATTTGTGTACATGGCATTTCAAGCTTATTGCTTCATATTGCCTGCTCTCAACTTAGTGTTCTTTGAAGTACTTTCACATTTTAATTAAGAGCTTTCTATGCCTGTACCATCCTATGCCCAAGAAAATAGAGAAATTTTCCAAAACGAAAAAATAAAAGTCCGGACGAGAATCTAACTCACTCACCTCCAGAATGAACTTGCTTTGTAGCTGCGCCTTTAACGACTGAGCTAAAGGAGTATCGAGTGTAACCTTTGAAAAAAAATAACAATCTTCAGTTATTTATGTATAGTATATATTCTGAGTAATTAGTGAAGATAATAAAACACCCTTGCATACACGGAAATAGGTTGGCATGATCCACAAAGACACTGCAAATTTGTTCGGACATATTTCGATACTATAGCTTTATATATTATAGATGATCTTTATAAAGATATTGAATTAGTCTTGGGTGATCTAGTAGAAAAATGTGGTGGTGATCTAGTAGAACCTATAACATCTTGTATAGACACTTTGAATCTGTTTGAACATATTTCGATACTACAGACATTATTGAAGTCTTGGTTGATATAGTAGAACAAAGCAACTGAACTCCAGGACAATTCGGAGAACCGGTATATATGGCAATTACTCACATATATACGATACGTTTATGATTTGACAACGAAAAATGCTAAGTTCATATTGGGAAAAAAAAAAAAGGAAAATGATTCACATTGGACACACCTCAAGGAATTTCCGTTTAAATCCGGTGTGACTTATGGAATTGAGATCATTTCTCGATTATTTGCAGGGTGTTTGGATTGAACCGGTAAAAAATTGAGAGCCAAATGAACAACAAAATTGATGACTGCAAAATAATCCGGAACGGAAAGGTTACAATGAATTCAACAATTTTTGTGAAAGCACATCAGTCCCTTCGCAATTTTCGCGACACCATTTAATGTTTCCGCGATTTTCGCGACTGAAAGTTCAAATCCGCGAAAATCGCGAAATCCGCGCCTGTTGTAACAGCCCTGATTGGCTTCAACCTACGTAGCTCTCTCGTCTGCCAGGGAGGGTGAGACACTTTGTGGTGAGTTCTTTTCGGGACATATGCCAAGACATGTGAAAAGGTTTGCGCTGCAACCTCAACGTCATCTGGATCAAGGATGTTCTCCCATACCATGTTAGACAATACATCTATGATGCTACGGTGTTCAGCTTTACGGAAATCACAATGAATAGCCCCTTAAAAGTGATAAAGAAAGGATCTGTGATCTTCAGACTTTGGTGGTTGTCAAATGAGGTTCTAGATAACGATACTACTTGAAATGTCTATTGAAGAAAGAAAATAAAATAAAAATTAAAAAAGCTGCTTACGTTATTATTGCTTGAACCCACCAAACAAGCTATGTCGTACGAATTCGGCATGGTCCAAAGCATGTTGAATCGATTGTAATGGACATGAAATCCGCGAAAAAATGTAGTTTCGTTTGATTCTAATCTAGCTGAGCCCAGCTTGGCTTTCAACATTCAGTTACCAATGTTCGATCGACTGAATCAGGGCTAATCTTCTTCCTGTTCAAATGAATTTTATAACGTTTGCAGTAACCTTCATTCTTTTTCTATACTCGTGCGATTCTATCAGGTTTGATCAGTTCATGATAGTCGGAGGATACATGGACAAAATTCAACACGTACCGTACGCAGTTTCCTTGAACAGACCACAGTTCGGTCACTTCTGCGGGGCTAGTTTAATATCCAACAAATGGATTATTACGGCGGCGCATTGTGTGAACACAGCCAATGCAGCCGATCTTACGGTTCGTGCTGGATCCACCTACAAGAACAAGGAAGGCCAGCTTCGAAATGTGAAGCAGATTATTTTCCACGAGCAGTACACTCCTAAGATATCGTACGACTACGATGTGGCCGTGCTGGAGATGACTGAACCGTTTCAGTTTTCAGACAAAATCTCTGCGATATTGTTGGGAGATGACAGTCAAATGTATAACATCAACCAGGACTGCCTCGTTTCAGGTTGGGGAACGACAAAGGATTCCAAGAACCCCAACCAGCAACTGAAAAGTGCCATGGTAGCACTGGTTGGGATCACTCCGTGCAGAAAAATGCTGTATCCGAGTGAAGTTTCGGACAGGATGGTGTGTGCCGGTGGTCATAATGACGACTCCTGCCAGGGAGATTCGGGAGGCCCGCTGATGTGCGGCGGAAGGCTTGCGGGGATCGTGTCCTGGGGACAAGGGTGCGGTGTCCAAGGGAAACCTGGAGTCTACACGTACGTTCCTGCCGTGAGGAAGTGGATCTGGCAGAAGACTGGAATTTGAAAAGTTACTGTTTTTACCAATAAAGTATTCAGGATGTAATAAGCAGGCATAATCTGTACTTCTACTTCTATTTTTAATTTCTTGTTGCCTTCTGGGTATTAGCTTATATTTCTTAAGCGCCCATTACACATATCAATATATTGACAATAAATTGACATACTGACAATATTATTGAAAAGGTGATATTGAAGACGATGATTGATGACAAGTATTGACGAAACGCTGATTTTAATTTCACTTTGTCAATCCTCAGAATGTATTGACAAAAAACCGGCAATTTCGCCATCAATATACGAAAATTGACAACATTAATGGCAATACGTTAAGTGGACCCTACACGATTGCTTTTATTGACAATAATCGTATTGTCAATACATTCTATATTGACGTCATTACATCGAGATTGACAATATTTCTGAATTCACATCATCAATATTATTGTCAATAATTCCCCTTCGCATCAATATATTGATGCGTGTGGGGTTTGCTTTAGAGGCCTTTTTACCTCAATTTATTAAAGTCAATATTACTTGTCTCAATTTCCCCACACAAGAAACATGGATCAGCGAAAGAAAGTGTGTTTAGAGTTAATGTTTGCATTCGGGTCCAAACAGAAACAACCTGGACCTGTATGTATTGAAAATACTAGCTACACACTGAATTCGGATCACCGAAGTCTGTAAATTTTGCCGTGTTTTTGAACAGCTGAAAAAATTGGAAAAATTTCATATGACCGTTACTCGAAGGAAATCAATAAAATTTGATTTGTATCATTAAATGGGGTTAACTAGGTTCGTACATTTTTGGAATGAATTTCCAAATTTTTTAAAATTTTCACTGATTTGTAAACTGGAACCGAACAGTTCCATAGTTCAAAAATTACCAAACAGCGGAGTTCTGGCATCCAATTTTATTTTTGATCCTGGTTTAGTGGATATGTATAGAAACCAATTTTCACCCAAAATTTACTTATACTCAGGGTTGCTTCCACTCACTTGCTATAAAAAAAATATATTTTGGAATTATGCAATCATTAGGTGTTATAATGCTATGTTGTACTTGTAAGTAACAAGAAGAGGGTGTTAAGTATGTGTTTAACACATAAAATCTGTCAATATTGCTTTCAGTGCGTCACAATCAGCGATTTTAAGACTCGTGAGCGTATATTATGATTTCATAATTCCGAAAAACATTTTTTTATAGCAAGTGAGTAGAAGTAACCCTGCTTATACTTGCACATTTTCAATTGATTTTCAGGATTTTTAGAATAAATAGTGTTAAATAATGATCTATTCCAGGCCTATTCTTAAGTTCTAGGTGATTAATTCTGGTATCCAATTTTATTTTTGATATCACTGAACTCTCCTTTTTCATTAGAACAATAATGTTTACCTAATGTTATCCATACATATAATGCTTAGTTTTATCATAATGATACACTAGTTTAATCATGATGAAAATCCTCTTATACTTTCTGGCATATGATGATTATTAATGTCAACTATTGATGATTATTAAAGTCAACTAATAACCAGAAGACGTGCAAGAAAGTGAATGTAGGTAATGTGTCATATAAACTGTATTAATGGCCACACATATAGTTTATTAATTAACATAGGATGTACCGTGAACGTGGGTTATTCTGCGTGAGCTCTGATACCAAATTGGTATACCAAATGTTGTAACTGTTTGACAGGACATAGAAAATACACAGGACAACAGATAACATGATATGTGCTTCAAAATTGATCGATTTTAATCAAATCGATTGTAGAGTGCGCGGAATTACTACACGTGTGGAATAACCCACGTTCAAGGTACGCAGTTTCCCAAATAGAAACTATCCTGCTGATGTTTTGGTAAACATTCATAAATGAAATTATGCTGATAGTATTTATTTTATTTTAAAGTAAAAAATATAACATGGTTATGTTTGTGATTTTGTAGAAAATGTACATCCATATAAACGAAGCCTGGGTGATTGGTGACTGTAAAAAGATACATTTTTATTTAGTTTGAAATCGATTTTATAGCACACACGAAGATTTAAACAAATGGCAACACTGCATGCGCGAAGGTGCTTTATGAGTCAGTCGATCTAAATGACGTACGTTCTTCCTCCTCTTGGGTAGGGGAAGAATATTGACAAAGTTAAATGAAAATCATTTTTTCAACAATACTCGTCATCAATGTTACCTTTTCAATAATATTGTCAGTATGTCAATTTACTGTCAATATATTGACCCGTGTAACGAGCGTTTTAGCGTGTTGTCATTAATGTTGTCAATATTTATGCATTGATAATATTGTAAGGAAAATTGACAATACGATGTTTGTCAATATATTGACATGTGTAATGGGCTCTTTAGATCAAACAATTTCATTCTCTAGGTCTAGGAATTATCGAAAGAATTGTGACGCCATGAAAGCTGTGCTACACTTCATCGTTAGCTTAGTGAGTATCATGTTTGCAAGGACTTCCCCCACTCAATTTTGCGAGTCGGTGACTCTCTGTCAATAGTGAAGTGACCAAAGTCACGTCGTGTGACAGAGACCAACACGACTCGCAGAGTAGGGGGCATTAGCGCCATATTCGAAGCGGTTCCTAAATCGACGTACTCAAGCATGTTCGACTATTTTCAATCATTATTTTTGAAATCGAACTTCTGTAAATATAAGTCCCAGTGCTCTAGGGACGAGTGCGTCATCATTAGGAACGCGTCAAATATGGTGCTGGTATGGTACCTTCGAGGAATCAATTATCCTTCGGACTCAATCTGGAAATATTTTACAGTGACCTTAAGATTGTGTGGTTTTATCGTAAAACATGTTAAGAGCGATGCAAGGAGTGTGATATACTAACGAAATGTCATAATCGGCAGATTTTGTGACGTTTTGACGAACGATAATTTTTTAGTCATTTGATAAGTTTTAATATTCATTAGTTCCAAATTCCTACTGCGCACTTCCAATAAGTTGTTTTACGTTAGTTGATAACGTACAGGAAGCTGGTTCCAACATTCAGATTCTTAATCGTACCGTTGGTAAGGAACAGCTGCTTTTTAGCCTCATCGATTCTGAACGTTCCTTCTTCGATGATCAACTTTCCAGCGCGGTAGTCTTGGAAGGTCGGTGGCCTTCTCGGTCCCATAACGGGATCTTCAAATCGCAAAATTTCCAATGCCGATAAGTCAGCTGTAACGAAACATAATTTAAATGTGTCAAGGAATTTCAACAAAATTGAATTAAGCGACCTACCTTTGAATTCAATCTGCTTGGCAAGTTTTTCCCGGAACTTCGTGCTGGTGTCACCATCACTTAGATTCAAAGTCACCGTAAACAGTCCGGATCGTTCGATCGGATTTTCCAGCGTCACGGAGACGAAAGGTTTTACCGTAAATATGACGTACGGAGCTCCCGGTCGGACTTCCTCCTTCATCTTCTCCGGTGCATCCGCTTCGTCGGTGAATCGAATGTGTAGGGATTCTAGTTCCAGAGTGTTCTTCAAATATTCAATGTTCTTTTCCAGCACTTCCCGTTCGTCAAAGTCCAGTGTAACGTCCATAGCGCTCTTTCCCGGTCCACCGGCCGATTCGACGCGTTCCCGCACCATCTGAGCAAACGGCATTACTCGTTTCATAAACTTCTTCAAGACTTCTTTTTTGCCCAGCTCTACGGAAATAACCTTATTATCCGGAAGAGTGTTGTTCTTCTCGTACAATTCTCGCATCGTGTCCAGCACGCAGCTCTGCCATGGTGGGAAAGATTTGGCTACCCAAATGGTTCCCTCGCTGGGTTTGATTGCTGCAGGTGCCGTTTTGCCACCCTTGGTTTTAGTCTGTGAAATAATCTTCAAATTGACACGGAACGAATGGGCGGCATCCATCAAATACGCAGAGCATTTGATTTTCTTTTCGTCAATAGTGCCAACCTGAGGCCAGGCCGCTTTTAGGATGCTAGTTTTGTTACCCAACAGCTGCCACACATGTTCGGCAACGTGTGGGCAAATCGGAGCCATCAGCAGAGCCTGACGGCGAATGAACTCCATCGCCAAGTCCACGTGCATTCCTTCCGATCCACAAAGTTCCCTGTACTTGTCACGAGCTGACTGGAATTCGAAGAATCCTGTCCTCAGAGCTTCCTTGTACAGCATCTTTTGGAAGAAATCGTCAGTCTCCTTCACCTTCAGATTCATTTCGCTCATGAAAACGGCATCGTTGAAATCGTTCTGCGGTCCCTTTCGCAGCATGGCCTTCGCAGCGAGAGTCTCCTTCACCCATTCGATGAACGTGTACAGTCGCAGGATTCCCGCATCGGCACTACTTTCCACAAAGTTGGCATCCTCAATGCTGTCACCAGCATCGGCCAGGCAGAGTCGCGTTCCGTCGGCACTGAACTTGGAAATCGCTTCGTACAGGGTCAGGAAGTTACCATCCGATTTGGACATTTTAGCCGAGTTCAGCAGCAGATGACCGTTGCAGCGGATACCGCGGGGCCACTTGGATGGGTCGTTCGGCCACATGGCGACGTGGTTGTACAGGAAGAAAGTCAAATGGTTCTGGATCAGATCCTTGCCGGAGACACGCAGATCTACGGGGTACCTGTCAAGGGCGGTAGAATTGATAAGTGTTATTCAATGGCATTTTGTTTTCCGCGAACCATTAGTGGTGAAGATGAATAGAGGAGTGTACGTTAGAAATTTAACCTCCAAATGGAAGTGAAGCTTCTAATAATTTACGATAGAGAAACGGGAATTACAGAACAAAGAGGCAACAAAAAACAAACCTACCAAACTTGCGACTAAAACTGGTTATATTGATTTATTAAAAGAAAAAGAACCACTAAATTGAACAAGATAAAGGAAACATAATAGATTCAAAACAACAGAATAGAAGATATGAAAAATTGTAGTAAAGCACTAAACAATACACAACATACCAAAAGTGAACAAAAGGTAAGTATATAAGAAATCAAAAACAATAACATAAAAATTATAACACCAACAACAATTCAGCGAAGCACAGCTTAAACAATAAAAAGGACAAAAAATATAACGTATAACAAAAAACAGAGCAGAACACAACACATATGCTAGGAAGAGAAGCAAAAAATAAACGAAAATGGGAAAAGAAAACCGGAAATTATACCACCGCATTGAAAATCATTACTGCTAAAAAAAAGGACCGACCAAGTCCTAAGCAACCCCCTTACCAATAATTAAACTCCTTCTTCAGCTTTTCCAGGTGCTCCTTCTTGATCTTGGTCATAGCGGGGAATTTGGCCTCCTTGAAGAAGATATAGTCCCAAACTTGCGCCGTCATATCGGCCGGTTTAATTCCCAGCGGACTCGGTTTCTCCCCACGGAACGAACCATCCTGTAGCAGGTGCACCACCGTATAGAACGCCATGTAGATCGTCGAATCCGACAGCGATTCAATCAACCACTGGTCATCCCAGGGTAGTTTCGTTCCCAGACCGTAAGTTCGCGAACAGGCATACTCGTGCAGCCAGTCCAGACAGTGTTCGAAGTTCCGGGCGACTTCGTCGTGATAGACCTGCATCGTGCGGAGGTGATCCGTCGTCGTCTTTTGCCAGCTCTCTTCACCGTAGTTCAAATACCACTGGTTGCATAGGGCCACTACGCAGACGTCTCCTGAACGTGACATGATGGTTTTCTCCGGTTCGTAGTACACGTCGGCTTCGTTCCGTTCGACCAGGTATGCCTTAAGATCCTTTTTCACGTCCTGAACCTTTTTTCCTGCATGTTCACCAACGAGGAGCACTCCGTCATAGAAGCCCTTCAGGTAGACCAGTTCTTTAGCCTCTGTCAGCTTGTCACGATCGTTCTGACTTTGGACCTTGAACTTTTCGTAGGCGTAAATAGCGCTCAACTTTCCTAGTCCAGGCACTTCAATGATTGGAATCGGTTCAAAGGGCAACACCATTTCGTCGGTAATGGAGTACTTTTCCCTGAAGGCAGCCTTTTTCTGCAGATCGAGCAGCGCGGCATAATCGTCGGGGGAATCCGACGGCACCGAAGTGACAATGCCCGTTCCTTTGTCCTCCTTGATCGACAACATTGGGAGTGTATAGATGACCTTATTCGGAGTCAGAGGAGCGGACAGTGCTAGTCCTATAATTTCCTGACCAGTAAGCTCAGCGATTTCTTTTACTTGACCTTCCACTGCGGTAAATCCCTGGTAGGCCATATTCCGAGCAGAGCGTCGAGTACAAATCCATACTTCTCCGTTACGATTGGTTTCAAAGGCGATGTACTTAATGTCCGGATGCACCCAGCAATTGGTTTGGCCATACATAGTTTCCGGTCTCAAGGTTCCGCAAACCAGATAGACAGGTGCCTTGACGGATGCCAGCTTGGCTGGCAGTTTTCCCGTAATCTTCATCTTAATCAAAGTGTACTCCTGAGGTCCGACACCTTCTCCGGACGATCGGTCGTGATCCATGCAAGGTTGTCCGTCCTTCGGGGAGAAAATGCTATGCCTCTTTCCGTACATAATCTTTCCCCGCGCCTTCAGATGATTAAACTGCCAGCGAACGAACGAATCAAAGAACGGATTAGCGTCCGTAGTGATGAACGTTCTCCTCCAATCGATATGACATCCAATCGCCTTCAGATCCTTAATGGCCAACGGCGGGAAGTAGTCGAGCCAGTGATCCGTATCGGCAAACTTCTTAATCTCCGTATCATTTAAGCCCAGACTTTGCATAATCTGCCATTGGTACTTTGCCGCTCCCGCCTTGGCCACAGCCTTACTCTTCTTGCCCTTGCTCTTATCCTTCGGAACGACGTCTCTCTCCTCAACGACCTCCACTTCCTGGTCGGCCGGGAACACCGGAGGACAACCGAACGTTTCCATCTCTCGTTTCAGCTTATCCGCACAAGCCTTGATGGGCATTCCCGTACAGTGAAATCCAAAGGGAAAAAGAACCTGCTTTCCCTTCAGTCGCTGGAATCGAATGGCAAATTCCGCTTTCGACAGTGAAAACGTATGCCCCAGATGGAGTCTTCCGTTCATGTATGGGAACGGGAAGGTGACCAAGAATTTATCATCCGGACTTTTCCTCGGAGTAGCGGCTGCATTGTTTTCGTGCAGTTTTTCACGATCCCATCGTTCCTGCATCTCCCGCTCGATCTTCTGCAGGTATTCCACCTTGAAGGTTCCCTTCCTTTCCGTAGCCTGTGGGAAGATAAATGGGATTCTCGTTAGGGAAAAATGTGTAAATACTTGACGAGATTGCATCACTTTGTTTGCCATGAACCAAAACCAGATCTTACCATTTTCAGCGTCCCTTGGGTGATTACACTATATTCCGCGAAAATGCACCTTTTTATCCGATTTTACAAGCGAAAATGCTGAATATCCGTGTCCACATGGAAGTTTTGGGCCGGTTTATCGGAAAAAGAACGATTCACCAAACACGTCCTCGGTGTTTTGGCGATTTCTGACAGTTTTGACACGCGCGAGTCAATGGAGTGGCTGGCAAGTAGACCGGTTAGATGGATTCGAGCAATTCAGGGTTCGTTGATATAAAACGTAATTAATGTTGTGACCACCGACATTCGAAAAACGCAATATTTTGAAAATTTTACTTCTGGAACCACGAGAAAAGTAGCCAAAATGTGTGCGTTTCATAAAAAAAATGAAATTGCTGGTCCAGTTTTTTGTAAAATCACTGGTTAAAAGTTGCGTCAAAACTGCGTGACAAACCTAAAAAAATTTGTATTGTTATTTTGCTTAACGACGTGTTCAGGGTATTATTCAATCCATTTGTGGAAAAGTTCTAACATTTGGGTTATCGTTCGGGTATCGATTTTTTTATTGGGGAAAGTGGTCTATTGTTTCTGTTTTTTTGTGCAAATTGCATTGTTAGGCGTTAAGAGTAGGGGTGAGGGTGGATTTGTTCTAGGAGACAACTGGGATGTAGATTTGAATCCAGTTTTGATGGTTAATTTTCAAGCTTATTGGTTTCTTTTTTATATCTTTACTAGCTGAGTGTGCCCGGCCTTGCTATACCCCCTATGACCTCCACATGCCAAATTTGGTTCCATTTGCTTGATTAGTTTTCGAGTTAGGCAGAAATTTCTGTTTCATTTGTATGGGAGCCCCCCTTTGTAGAGAGGTTAGGGATCTCGAACCATCATAAGAACCTTTTCCTGCCCCAAAAAGCCTTGCATACAAATTTTTACGCCGATCGGTTCAGTAGTTTCCGAGTCTATAAGGGACAGACAGGCAGACAGACAGACAGAAATTCATAAAATTTTTATATAGATATATAGATAGATTAAGGGGGTATTCCCGATCTTTTTTTTCAAAAAATCAAATTTTTTTTTCACGTTTTTTTGTACTTTAGACTATATACTTTCATCCCCCCAAGCCGTTTTCCGATCAGCGAATTCGGTGTCCAGGCATAGCTGACTAATGGTAAGAACCCCCAAATGGTTTTAACTAAAGTCAAAACTTTAAACGCGTTTTTCTCGAAACCACATTTTTTTATCGGGCGAAGATTTTTCTCAAAAACTATAAGAGATATTGACTTGAATCTTTGCGCATTTTGCGCAATTCTTTGGAGCTTCTCCCACTTTTAGCCAAAAATATTAACATTTAACATTGTTTGAAGCACCTTAAAGCTGCAAAAAAGCGGGCTAAAAATCACCTGTTTTTTCATATGGCCGCCATTTTGTTAATTTGCAAGATTTTTTGCTGCCAACGGGAGAAGCTCCAGAGAATCTTATGCAGATTATTAATTTCATCACGAAATCTGTTTCAGATGAAGCCGTTCCAGAGAAAAGTCTTCGCCCGTCCAGGCGTTTGCGGCGAACAAGGGTCTGTTTGCCGCCATTTTGTGACGTCAATAATGTCTTTTTTATGTCGAAAAAAATTTATTTGTAAACTTTAATGTTCAATAAACAAGAATCCCAAAGAGTTAGGCGCATTACTATTCATTTTCCTTGAAAAAAAATTAATTGAAAAACAGGCCGAAAAAAGGCAAAAGATTGGGAATACCCCCTTAAGGAGACTTTCAGCCCTGGGCTGGTTCGTCTCCGGAAGGTTATTGGTATTTTTGATTTTAATGTGTGCAAAATTTCTGTCACAACTATCAGTGATAATTAACATGGATAATAGTCAACAGGGACTGCAGGAACGAATCAAAACCCTGCAAAGAAGAATATAAAAACCATTTTTGATTCCAATGTTTGTATTACGTAATATTTAATTGGACCCTAACGGCAGTGCAAGTCAGCTAACTTGCACTCAACTTCGGTGTCGCGTGCAACAATACAACTGCTCGAAACAATAACCGAGGAAAATATTGAGCAACTGTCACCTTTTGTTTACGCCTTCCATTCGTCTATTTACATCTGCGAGTGCTGGACCGCCATCGGATTGCTTCCTGGATTTTCCGCGAAAGATTCCTCTTGATTTACCTTTTTTCGCATCTCAGTCGACCCACTAAACCAGCAGTCAAAATGTCTTATATGTTAGCACATTTACACAACGGATGGCAAGTGGACCAGGCCATCCTTTCGGAAGAGGATCGAGTAGTGGTAAGTAGCACTGATGGTAAATCTTGAATCTCCGGAGACATTCACTTTCCGTTAATTCTAGGTAATCCGCTTCGGGCACGATTGGGACCCAACTTGCATGAAGATGGACGAAGTGCTCTACAGCATAGCGGAAAAGGTGAAAAACTTTGCCGTCATCTATCTGGTGGACATTACGGCCGTTCCTGATTTCAACAAAATGTACGAACTGTACGACCCGTGTACGGTGATGTTCTTTTTCCGCAACAAGCATATCATGATCGATTTGGGCACGGGTAACAACAACAAGATCAACTGGCCACTGGAGGATAAGCAGGAGATGATAGACATCGTTGAAACGGTCTATCGGGGTGCGCGCAAGGGTCGCGGTTTGGTGGTGTCTCCCAAGGATTACTCGACGAAGTATAGGTACTAGGGCGTGTGAAATGAGTGTCGCAAAGAATGTGTGTGTAACATAAATTAGGACTATTTAACAATAAATTTCTTAAATTATAGATCAAATGTAAACCCGTCAAAGTTTGCCAGTAGATATCACATTTTTATTCTTCAGCTTGAGCTGCATTCATTCTTTTGCAAAAGATGTTTCAGGTACAATAGGGGGAGTGGTAGGGGGTTTGGTATTTAATAGGGTAGAGAACTAGTTCGGCCTAATCGTCCATTTTGGGCCTATCGAGCAGAACACTTCAAATAAATCCATGATTTCAGAGTTAACATGTCAATTATGCGTTTGGTACGATACTTTAGTTAATAAGCTACCGAACGAAGTCAATGAGAACGCGTGATATGAAGGTTTGCACCCATTATTTCCAAAATCAAAAGAAGCGCTCCGACCGAATCAATTTTTATCTTCATCCAATAGGCCGAAGTAAATTCATTTTCAATGGCGTTTCAATGCGCTAGGCCGGGTTTAGAATCCGTAGGCCGAGTTTGGCGTCAAGCATGCTTGGCATGCACAGTTGTACACACCAACTGCTCATTTGGTAATAACTTTTCACTAAGATGTTGAAATTTATTTTTCTTTAAAGTAATTGATAGATTAGGCTCATAGTTTACTACAGATATGCGAAGATTAGGTAAAGCTTAACATTTGAATCAACACTAATCAATTTTACACTTAAATTCCGAGATGTGTAGTGAGCATTTCTCACCTCATTTTTACAACGCAAAAACAAATACAGTTTACTACTAGCATTAAAATCTACTTTTTTTTACATATCTATAACAAGCTTACACTTTATTCTATCTACTGAGAACTATGTTCCGAAAACTGCGTGCAAAGTTATTAGCAAATGAGCAGTTCGTAACCAAAACTGTGTATGCCAAGCATGGCGTCAAGAAGCAGTGTTAGACTTTTGACAATATCTCAACGATTGGTTTCTCTTTATCAAATCTTACGGTACATACGGGAAGGTAAATAAATTTGGAAGCCATCCGTAATAATAACATTCCGTTTGGTGCTAAACTGCGCTAGATAAAGAAGGACTAAGTGCGGATTGTGCTTAATAGGCCGAAAATGGGGTAGTTAATCCTATCCATTAACTCAATCTGGTTCATTTTTACAAACTTGTTGACAATGCTTCTAATATGCATCTCCATGAAAACCATATCAAAATTCAATTATATATCAATAATAATGAAAAATTATTAGAAAATATTTAATAAAGATAATAATGCAAAATTAATTTAATGTAACATTAGTTCAAAATCTCTAAATATTATAAGATTTGTAGTCATAAAAAAAGCGTTACATTCACCATATACCACCACCGTTTTTACCGATACGCTGGTTTACACGCTGGCGAAAAATATTCGTACCTATCATACCTTAAATACCTTATGTTCTATTTCACATAATTCCTAATGTTATTTTCTAGTGAAAACCTGTAAAAAGGTTAACTTTTACTAAGGTGCTCATATTAATTTCCACGTATGGTTATTGATCGGAGCGAAAAGTGACATTTTTCATACATATGACTTTAATGAGTAGGGGAAACGTCGGCTTCGACAATACCGGCAATACGAGCAGAACGATGCTCTGGAACATGATGCACCTTCATGAAATAAATCAGCATCTTAAGACTTCGTTTAACCCCTGACGATAACAGGTATAAAGAAGTGCCGATGCCAGAGTCTCCTTATAGCATACTTTATCCATATTTTGAACACCGTATATTATCAAACATATTCCAAAGCATGAGTTAATCACAGCTATGATGATGATGATGATGATGATGGTCTCACCTCATACCCCTACAAAGGTTTGAGCTATCATACACTTAGCAATGTTTTTCATGTGTTATGATGTGTTATTTTTAGATGCCCCCATCTTCCCTATCAAAAAATTCAAGATCGGAAAAAATCAAAACAGCCGTCTACACCAAAATTATTTTCATCAAATTTAAATCTTGTGGATAATTGATTTCGTTGCGTAGTCCAAAAACAGTTGGGTAGTTTCAATAAGATATTTACACCGAAAAACCGACATGACACTTAATTCTGACTAATGCCCGAAAATCGAAAAACGGCCGATTTAAATCGTCGTGTACAGCCTCCGGGATCGCGCTTTGGCCGTCGTATTTTGTTTATCATCGCGATTTGGAGTCACTACCTTCTTGTAAGTCGATAGTCCGGCTCGTTTTTTGGCTCGATGCACGGTTGTAGACGATACACCCAGCTTATTTGCGGCATCTCGGAGAGAGAGGTTAGGGTTTCGCTTGAAACTACCGGCAACTCTCTTTGTCGTCTCAGCGGCTTCCGGTTTTCGATTTCCCCCCGATCCAGACTTCCTGGCTGTCGACAAACGTTCCCCAAACACTTTAATTACATTTGTAACGGTTGATTTGGCAACTTTTAGCGATTTTGCCAACTTTGCGTGCGAGTAGCTCGGATTTTCGCGATGCGCGAGCAAAATTTTGATACGCTGCTCTTCTTGCTTGGACGGCATTTTGACAACTGAAGAGTGAATTCCAAAATCAAAATAGGAGCAACATTCTACACACACACCTTCAAAATGAGGGGTGTTCAGGTTTTTTAAATGCAATATTGAAAGAAATACGTCAAGTTGATATTGACCAAATTTTGACCGTATAACCCTTTAAAACATTTTTTTTTAGCCGAAATGAATGGAAGGAACCCTGTTCCTAAGTAACCAAAAGTTCCGCATTCAACGATTAAAATCGTTTCATAATCACTTCCAAGTTCCATAAAGTTCAAATAAAGTTCCGACAGAACTTTCAAGTTCCATAAAGTTCGAATAAATTTCTGAAAGAACTTTCAAGTTCAAATAAAGTTCCGACAGAACTTTCAAGCCACATGAAGTAATCCGCACAAGTTTTTATTAGTAGCAAAATTTAATGTACGTAAATATGAAATGATCAGTGGCAGTGCATCAACATTCTATTCAAACATGAAAATAATTTAAGAGTAATTTCCTGGATGCGAACCCGTGTATTCGGCATGCGATCTACGATTGCTAACCACTGCACCACAAGTGTGTTGGAATACCATGCGGGCAAACACCAATTTAAAATTCATCAAGGTATTATGTGGTATTATGTTTCGTAATCAAGTCAGTCAGCTGGCACTGAAAACTTCAACAGTAGGCGGGACAACAGTTCACTTTAATGTATCTTAGATGACGTACACTAATAGAATTCCACACATTTTTATTGGCGAATTTCCATGTAAAATTCCACTTGATTTTCGTGTGACCACACATAAACAGAATCCACCTAGAACCACACATGAAATTTAAGAGTCAAATGTTACACATAGCTTTTATGTTTACACATATTAAGTATGTGTCCGACACATAGATACCATTTGTTGATCACATTGCAAAAATTCATGTGTGGGACACATAAAAACAATCTTTGAAATTTTATCAGTGTAGAGGTTCGTGCTGGGGCTCTCACGCAGAAGGACTGGGTTTAATTCTTCAAACAGCTTAAATACTACTACTAATACTGATAAATCAATACACATTAATACCTGCCTTATACCCCGTTCACATTACAGCCTATATCACGTAATATAGGCTGTCTTGCAATGAGCACTCATACATAGGATTTCCAGTGAAAAGTAGATGTATGACTGCTCATTGCAAGACAGCGTATATCACGTGATATACGCTGTAATGTGAACGGGGTATTAAGAAATAACTGTCATTTAAGTGCGAACTTAAATATAGAATTGGTGTAGAGGACAAAAACCTTTTTTAATTTATTTTCTAAAAGTTCCGTTCAAGTTCCGCCAGAAGCTGCTTAGAATGCTCTTCAATTATGGTACCGGAACTTTCAAGCTCTTATAACGACATAAAAATGAGGCTGCTTAGAATTCTATAGACCACCTTCAACCAAGCTGCTTAAGCCACAAATAGCCTTTTATCAGAACTTTTTGTTACTTGGGTTTTGACGTTTGAAATAGAGCGGCCAAAACTAGACCAACCGGTGCGTACGTAGACAGTTTGATCTATTTTGGCTTTATCTATTTCATTTTAGCTGTTTCAAATGTGACATAAATTTGGATCTAGATCAGATCACCGCTAAAGATGCCCGAAGATTCATTATAAGATTAGGGAAACTCTACTGTCTAGAGCAGCCCGCGGGCTGGACCTGGTCTCTGGATCTCAGCAAGAATATCATTCTAGCCCAATTTTATTCATCATTATGAATTTCAACCCAGAATGAATGAGAAATAAACAAAATGCATCTTGAAACATGTTAATCGATCAAAGATACAGCCATTTTAAAAATTACAAGGGACAGCCCTATGGGGTTGTACGCAATAGTGACGTAGGACTACGAGGTCCTATTTAATAAATCTTATTTGTTAACTGCAGCAGGAGATTGTGTTTTGTGTAGGAATAGGAATTTGAGCGGGGTTCTCTCTGTTTATACTCTTTAGTATGACGCGCTTGACAAAGACGGCCCACAGCGACTCACGAAGAGCTACACCCAACAAACAATTTGAGTTGATTAACAACTGAATAAGCCATTTTTTAGCTGAAGAAGCTTATTTTTGCCTGAATAAGCTCTTATTTAACATTCAATGTTTGTTGGGCTGATTCCGATGAATAGCGGTGCGGCTTCTTCCTCCTTCTATGGATGTGCCATGTGGGCTGCAGCTCACTGCTTGCAGGTAGTCTTCCGTTGTGTACTGGAGAACAATGTTCAACGCCACGCGCCGAAAGCACTGCTACTGCTGCTGCTGCTGATGCCGACGACCGGACACCACCACACACGGTGATTGGAACTGAATTCGATCAGCGATTGAGGCCAGCCTTGATAGTTAGCTGCTTGCGGGGAGCCTTTCATTGTATCCCGGAGAACACCACCACTCACACCGCAGTGATTGAATAAACACCGTTTGGTGAGACCGGATGGAATTCAACTTCAAAATCTGTGTTAGGGGAATCGCTTTTCGCACGCAATTGGTGATAATTTTAATTATCATTGCAACAGTTGCACATTCGTGCAAATTTAATTAGTGTCATTTTGAAAAATGATAAAGCATTAAACTAAGCAGATGCGTAGGAATATTTATGATCGATTGGTGATAAAATTATTGAAATTGGTCTAGGGGCAGCTGAGTTATTAACGTTCAAAATCTTTCATAATTTTGTTACAAGTTCCATTTTTGGTTTTCACAAAGTGTACCCCCATATAGAAATTACAGACGTAGTCCTACGTCAAAAATCTGGTTTAGAAAGGTTGGGCAGGCCTGGTCAAGAGCGTGGCTCGAGCAGTTCGAGATTGCTCTGGAAAGAAACGACATTCCATTATACATCCTTATACATGAGAGCCATTTTAATAATGTTCGATACTAAATCGGCTTTACCCGACGACAGTGATAGTGTCGGGAGACTATAAAACCTCTAGACACTTTCATAGCAGATACCTAAGTAATCCGTGTGTTTTATGTTCCAGAAGAGAAATTATGTGGAAGTTAGATCAATCGTTCTCGTGTCTTAATAGTGATCGTCCCAACTTGACCATTACATGGCACCGTCCCAGACAGACACCCTTACAAGCGATAACAATCGTACGCTATTTTTTTTTTTTGAGAATAACTGTCAAAAAACTGATTCTCTTGTATTATTGATATCATTTTTCGTTTGCTTAGAAAAATCAAAATGTAAATTTTTCGCCGGCAGCGGTATGCTTCACGTCAACGTCTTTAATCGGGATTTGCATTGAAAACGTTAACGCTAACGTCATTAACAACCCTGCTTATCACTTTACAAGATTCAAAATTTATGTATCCTCCACCACATCTAGGATAATCTACAGATTTAGTTACCATCAGCACCCAGCTTTCCGAATTTCCCGATGCCTTTGAAAAAGAAGCCAACATGACCCTAATTTGCATGTACATATTCAAAAGTTCCATTACTCTTTTCGGTGCCATATGTGAGTTGCACACGCAAGCCCTGGCCAAGCATCCTAAACATTGCACAACTTTCGAACCCAAATTCGGCTGTGTTGGCTTGGATGGGCTGTTGTTACGAAGGCTGCTACATGGAATCCGAGAAACTTTTTCAAATTCAAAACATTGTTTTGCTCTTTTTTTCACTTTTTTGCCTCAGTCTGCGCCTTCATACGTGTTTTGTATATAAAGAGGGTAATTTTGTACGCCCGTCATATGATTGTTCATTTTTTTGGGAGAAAAAACAGAGTTTTACATGTTACAGCGTCACTGTTCATTGTTGAACATCTTCCACGTTTAGAAAATACCGTATGATTTTTTCCCCGGGTGGAAGGAGGTGCAAAACTTTTCCTTCCCAAAAGGAGGTAAATTGCTCTAGCGAGGCCATACGTTTCTGTATAAATCTTTTACAGGAAAAGGAAGGCAACAGCACAGACAATTGTGCAACACGCTTCTAATGTGTGTTCCGACGGCAGTATGGCGAAGCTACTCTCTTCTTTGTGGCTTTTCCCGATGAATAATTTAGCAAAAAGCAATCATGTTGAGGTTGATGACAGCGAAGAAAGTGTTGCTCTCGAGATGTTGCACACTTATGGTGGATCATATTGATTTTAGATGAAGCATGGTTTACAGCATGGGTCTCCCTTAGCTCGATCGATAAAGGCGCAGCTACAAAGCAAGACTATGCTTGGAGGTGACTGGGTTCGATTCCCTGTTCGGTCTAGGAATTTTTCGGGTTGGAAAATTTCTCGACTTCCCTGGGCATAATAGAGTATGATTGTACTTGCCACACAATTATACTAATGCAAAAATGGTACAAGCATCGAAAGCTCTCAATTAATGACTGTGGAAGTGCATCTAGAACACAAAGTTTAGAGCGCGCAATAAGCTTATATCATGAACAACATGTGTGTCCTTTTCTCGCTACCCATATGACGCAACGCAAACCATTAACATCACTGGGCACCATTGCTCTTCCCGATGATGGTGTTGGTTTGCGTGCGCGACCCTCGGTTGGCGAGAAATGGGCCTACAAAGGTTTGTTTACTAAAAGCTTGTATGCCCTTTTCACATGTGGCTCTTGATATGCTATAAGCAAGAAGAAGAAGATGGTTTACAAACGTAGAACCAGTTTTCGAAAAATGTTCATTCGATATTTTATAATGCGATGTTGGTACATTTCGCAATATTATAACTTATGTTGAACATGAATTCTTGCAACGCTTTTAATATTAAGAGCAGCTCAGCGGTTCAAGATCGGCATGAGACGACTGTGAGGTTGCAAACAGTTTTTAAAAATAGTGGCCCGTTTAACCGTTTCATTTCCTATTTTTTCGAGAACTGAAAGAATTTTTTCGCTTTTTATAAGAATTCAGCTATAATAGTACAAACACAGAAAAATATCAGAATTAATTAAAGTTGGGGGACATCCAAATTATTCTGAAGTTTAAATATTTAAAGGATGAACAAAGACTCAAAGGAGATGGTATCCAAAGATATGTATTCAAAAATCCTCGTAGATCTCAAACACACCATATTGAATCAAAGACAGAATATAAAAGGCACAATAATTTCTTCAAATCATCCTGAAGAATTGATCGTAGAGCTTCAACATGCTCAATAGACTGATGCAAAATTTGAAATTTTCGCTCCACAGTGTTCATACGGTTTCAAGTCGGGTTCTGATTAGCATCCGAAAGTTTAAACTCATTTGATAAGAAACTGACTTGGCGCAAACCATTTGAAGTTTATATGGATATTACTATGGGAAAACAATTTTTTTTGTTCGTTGTCTTCTAGCCTTTTTATGTATTGTACTGTTAGCAAATTCTATTACTATTCTTATAGGAATTTTTATCAGCTACAACTTTGCAGAAAATCGTTTTTCAGCCAAACGTCAAATTAAATAGTTATTAATTGTTTATGAGATTGATAATCTTATGGCAAGATTAAGCAACTGTATTGTGAGCAACACTGTATTCTGCAGTGTGACATAGTAGCCATGATTTTTGTCCTCAATTCTACGCGCCATAAACACCAATGTTGCCTGCTGAACAGTTGATTGAGCATAATCATAAGACATCTGTGACTTGAATCATTAATAATTTTTGTTCCTTACATTTGATCGAAAAGTGGTCTTCAACTAAATTGAAGATGAGAAAATTTTCAATAAGCTCAGCTATCATTATCTAAAGTAGAGTGAACTGGTGAATTTTGAGATATAACATGCCCGAATTGCAGATTGCAACACATCGAATCACATGAGAATTCAAAAACAAGATCAATGATAGTCAAAAACAGTGCCCAGGACCATGTTGGCCCCTTCCGAATATGTTCCAGGTACCTCCAGAGAAATTACCAGTTTCTGATCCAAAACCCATGCGACACAGAAAGTCACACTTGATTTCAAAAACGAGATCAGTGAAAGTCAAATTTTTGACTTCCACTGATCTTGTTTTTGAAATCAAGTGTGATTTGCTGTGTCGCATGGGTTTTAGATCAAATCAGACACTGGTCATTTCCCTGGAGGTACCCGGAACATATTCGGAAGGGGCCAACATGGTCTTGGGCACTATTTTTGCGAGGGACTTCGCCAATGCACCGACGAGCGAGTTCATGAGTGATTGTTAAACGATGTTAACACTCCTCCCTAATTGAAGCAAACCATTTGTAAACATTACAGATTAGAACCAATTTTGACAGTTCGATAGGATGATACAGTGTCTCCGCTGGTCTCTTATTCCAGTGTTTCTAAAGAAAACTGGCAACTTTGCCAGAATCCAAGCAACAGATACAGTAGCGCTGCGCTTGAGTGAAGGTGGAAGCAACGCATAGAAAAATGATCAAATACACAAACCTTTGCCAGTCTTCTTGATGTTGCCTTCGGTTTTTGATGGGGTAAATATTCATACAATGCGTTCTAACAGGATTTATGTTGTAGCTAATAAACTAATGCATCGGAAAAAACCTATTATTGATTTGTGTACGGTGAAATCATTGACATTATTGATCTTTTCTGATCGATAGGACGGAAATACGCGATTAAATACGATGAAGTAGCGCTCTACCCTAATAGACAAAAACAATTAGTGTGGGACAGACTTTATAACGGCCATTGCTTCGGAAGTGTTACGCGAAGAATAATTCCTCCTTGTGATCCTGAAAAAAAATAATTGGATTAGTGATTAGCAGATGAATTCGGGTCGAAGAAAATAGTGAAGTTGAAATATAAATTGGAAACAAATTGGAATGAATACCTATTAACATAAATTGCATTTAGTTTGCAGATAATTGAGGGAGAGAAAAGCTTGAATAGTGATAGCTAGGAGTAAAAGTTATTCATGTAAGTATGTAATGCAAAACAAAAAGGTAATGATGAAATTAAAATAATCATTAAATATCAGTTTTGAGCTGCAACAACAAAAAGCTGCTTCAAAAAAAAAAATATCTTGGGATCCGAAACAGCATTGCCAAAGCCATCATTTACCCTTCATGAGCTCATATAACCTCTACAATTGATTGGATGAATGATAGCCAACGGTCATGCACCTACTCTAAATTTTTCTTGGTCCCTTTATTACACCAGTCATATCGCAAGTTACCCACGGACACCAAGCATTTGGATATGCCTGTCATCCCAACAAGTCCGCAATCAATTATTCAGGTTAACCTCGTGAAATGGAACAGTATTCGGTGCATGCTTGGAGCTTTTCTGATGATCCATTCGAGCTCGCTTTGATTGCCTCCGGGTATAGGGGAGCTCCTGCACCCCACCAATCATGGCCATCGTGACTGCTACAATAACGACCCATTTTACTATGCTACCCAGTCCAGAGTGGGTGAATACGATGGCGGAAGTCATCTCAACAGCCAGCATCCCTCTCTTTGAATTCGGTGCCGTACAAGGACAGGAGGAGGAGCAGGATGTGCAATACAAAATATATCACGTTGTAGTGTGTACCTACGCGGCTGATGGGAGTTGTAAAAAAGCATCCCTCGGTGCTGCTGCAACGCAAGTAGGTATATAGGGCGATCATTAGACAGATGCAAATTTTGAAATTTTCGCACCACAGTGCTGAAACCGCTATTAGATCCTGCTCTTTTTACAATTAATTTAAGTTAAGTTTATAAGGATACTAGCTGAGTGTGTCCGGCCTTGCTCTGGATTCATTATTAGCTTGAGTTTAGCACCAATTAAAAAAAGCATGCTATATTGTATGTACCCCCCCCCCCCCGCCCTCTTATCTAAGGGGCTACCCCCTATGACCTCAACATGCTGAATTTGGTTCTATTTGCTTGATTAGTTCTCGAGTTATGCAGAAATTTCTGTTTCATTTGTATGGGAGCCCTCTTTACCGAGGGGGAGGGGTCTCGAACCATCATCACGCCGATCGGTTCAGTAGTTTCCGAGACTAGAAGGATCAGACAGACCGACAGAAATTCAATAGATTGCAAGCAAAACATTTTTTTTTTGCTCACGTTATTCAAGTCATGAACCATATCTGATTGAGATAAACTTGAAAAATGGTCTGCAGCTAAGTTGAAGCTGATAACAAATCCAAAATTTATAGCTTTCATGAGCTATATACTGATAGGCTAGAAACACATGAACAAAAACTTTAGTATTTTCGCAGTCGCAGTAATGAATACATATTATAGCAAGATAACCATAGAAACCAATTGAGCCCTGTGGAGCGAAAACATAAAAATTTGCATCAGTCTAAAGAACATTGATATAAACCTTCTCTGCATATTCCATGAACCTCTTTTTTTGTACTTATATGTTAGGCTGTAGAAGAACCCGTGCATAGGCAAGGGTGATACATGATAACACAACTTTTAAAATTAAGCTATTGAACACAGTGTTGAAGTAGAGTGCTAGCAATTAACGCCCCACTAGTTCGTCCCTTTCACAAATTGCAACATTGCTGTAATTCTGTATGCAATACGCATGGCAATGCCGATAAATTGTTGATTCTTAGAGGAGGCAATAACTAGTAGTTTTACCGTACTGTGTAACACACATGAGAACACAGTAACAACTAGCATTGAGATTATCGATTGTTTTCGCTTTATCCCATATCGAAGCAGTACTTGATAGAATAAGCGTGCACACAATGCACGTTGTGTTACCATCAACACTATCCACAACAAGAGACCATTAGAGTATCAGAAGATTGTGACACGTGGATTCATCATCCAACCCGGATGTAACTATCCCATAACCGATCACCGATATCTAACGTTGGCTGTGATCCCGAGCAAAGTTATGAGCATCAACATTAAGGCAAAATAGAAACAAGTTTTGCTTTCAACATCAAATTAAAAACCTAATTTGATTTCAGCTTACGTTTTGTTTTTTTTTTTTTTTTTTGTAGTGATCCAGTGGCAGCACTTGCTTAAACTCTACACTGGACCCCTTTTATTGATAAGTTTTGCTTCTATGAGCCTCTATTTTAAATCAACACACAGACGTTCCTAGGCTATGGTGCCCGTTTGGTCACTGCTGTTTTTGTGCTGATCCAAATAGTTTTGATAATATAATTACGCATTTTTTTTTTAAGGTTGATTTTTGTCCCAGTCTTGTCTTCTGTCGTCACTTATTTTGTCATTTTGTCTTGTGTATTAACCCCGACTTGTCTTGTTTATTGTGTCAACTTGTGTCTATTGTCCTTTCCCATCTGTTACTCTGTCATGACTAATTTCATTGATATATAAAAATAGTAATATCAATTACAGGATAATATGGTTATTTCTCGATTACTTTTTCAAAGGGAAGCACCAGCTCCTGCAAACAATGCATCCGATCGTCGATCCGGCGCAACCGGCAGCTCGCACACGCTTATCAACACCACCAGCAGGTAGAGGAAAATTTCCCCTATCTGATGATAGTGCCAGCCCACGTGGGCGAGCCACCAGTTAAGCCAAATCAATGACCAAACGCACCGCCTACAAAAGCCAATACGCTCCCTTGAAAAAGTTATCGAGATTTCTACTAATTAATGAATTATTGACAATTACCTCTCATGATCCTTGGCTCTGATTTTAACTTACCACTTTTTGATTATTTATCAAATACCTCTCTAAGAATATATAACTCCCCGATGCCTTGTTGGTTTCTGGTCTCATTTGGATTGGTCCTGAATTTGTTTGACATCCTGTTCGAAGTAATTATTTGAGTTCCAGCTTGTACGTGTCACGTCATATGATTCGCCATTCATAAAGATAATGGATTAAAAGGGAGTAAAACATACATAAAGGTAGATTAGTATTAGTTGTACTTGATCCAAACAATAGAAAGAAGCATAGATGACTTAGTAGAAAAATAAAACTAATATATAACTAAAAGTGCAACGGATAAGTGTTAGTTTCGGGATCATTTTAGTGTTAGTAGTTATGTTAGTTTTGATCCGTATTCAGCCCTGCCGGCCCCTCCAGCACTATTTGCAGCAATTGTGATAAGATTATGCGACACTGCTACTACTACTATGTTAGATGTATGACTTGTCAATTTTCGCAACGCTATGTCTTTCAATAAATCACTCAATCAATTTGATGTTTGAAAATTTGCTCAAAAAGGCTTTGTTGACACATCATACCTTACCGAAAACTAAAGCACAACAATCCTAATTCTTATTTCAAACCTATCAACATATTTAACACATCTTTCCTAAAACTTCACTTGTTCGTAAGCGCCTGGTTGAATATATGACTTTCGCTATTGACATTGTCTGTAATTAACAAATACACTAAATAGGAAAATTTATTATACAACTTCATAGGCTAGTCGCCTCCCTAAGCGGACCCCCCGCGTCCTATCTCTTATGTTAATTAACTTTCTGAATTCTATAATTGAAGTTTATTTAATAAATAACTGAAATCTCTAATCTACCTATACAATCCTAACTCATGCTTTTAAACTACAATTTAACGTGTTTCAAGTACTTCTGGCTTTTACATATATTAATTATATCTTTGTTCGTCCCAGATGACACCTTCAAGTGACTCAAATGCTTCACTTTGAAGTTAGTTTCCAAGCTAATTTTAAATTGTATATTGTATAGGGTAAATGTTCCAACTACGCTCTCACGCTTCCACTATGTGGCACCACAAAAATACATATGGGTATGTCACAATAGAAGCACACCACAGTGGAAATCCCGAGCCATAGTTCAAACACTTATCCCAAATCAAAATGAAGCACATAGGGTATACGTCCCTAACCTCGGTCTAATATGCAGCCATAGATTACGTTTTTAATCATAACTCATCAATTAATTTACCTGCAAACGATATTCTACTGCTAAATGGTATGCTTAGATATGCTTATCATGTCGTTTGCTATCAGGAACCGCAAAAAGTTGAAAAACTTACTTTTTTTAAGACAAAAACTCACCAGGGAAATGTATGTAATATCGGTCTATTGTCCCCAAATTGGGTCTATTTATGGATGCAACTTCGTCCTATCCTGTTTGATTCTCAAAAAAAACGCTCTTGGTAACGTTTTCTTATGTATTTTTTTTTATCACTATCACTGTTAACTTAATACTCTTCATTCCTCAAAACATTTCTTAGAGAAAATTTTACGAAAACTACATTAAATCACTCAAGTTAAAAATTAAAAATTAAAAATTTCGCTTATCGTCTTTCGACCGCAGAATATCTAAATCAAAACATTGTGATGTTCATTATACAGATTTGGCAGAAAAAATCTCCCTTCCTGTTCGTTCCTTATCATCCAAATGCAAACCACATTGTTGACGTTACTCTTATTGCTATATGCTGTCAAATGAATTTCATGGGCCAAAGTTAGGAACATAGAAAAGAAATGTGTCCCTAAAGTTGGGTCCATGATTTACTTGTGAAAACGTTGTTAAACAATTAAAATAAACATAAAATATTCAAACAGTAACTGTGAGTTTTACGTCTAGTGTGTATTATCAGGTAATTCCATTCAATAAATGCCATAATCAGGCCATTTGATGATCGTCAGTGCAACCTTCCCATCTTAACCTTAGAAGTCATGGCGGCTAAAAACTCCGAACAGAGTGATATTCTCAACCAGTTTTATTACTTACGAGAGCTGAAAATGTATTGAAATGTTGTGATATAAATTGATTTGTGTGTGGTACACATTTATCAATCATCAGTGATCAATATTTTCCTTATTTTTTGTGTAATATTCCTTAATTAATTATTTATTTGCGTGATAGGCCGAATGAAAGGACTAGACCCACATTACATACCGTAACCCTATAAGATTAGTTACAATACCATGTACAAAAATGATGTTTAACATTGTTTCCTGAGTAATAATTCAATGAAAACAACAATGAAAGCTTGTCACGCAAATAGAAGGAGCACTGTTGGGCACTTTCTGAAATATTTCAATAGTATAATTCCCTTGCAAACCCAAATAAATCTATCGTAAAAAATAAATAAAATAAGAGTGATTTGCGGCAAAACCCGCCAGTATCACACCCAACGTCAGTGCCTATACGTAAGCGTACTACGACGCGGCTCTCAATAAAAGGAGTAACAAGTGTGATACTATCACTGCTAGACTAGATCTTTGGTTCTCTCATGCAGTGGTTTATCAGAGAGGGGAAGCTCAGTAATCTCCATTGCCTGCCCATGACGCCATTCTATCGCGGCATGAGCCAGCAACGCCGACCATAAACCCACCGTCTCCAACATTCCACTAGCATGAAATTAAGCCCGCCCACCAACAGCAAGGTGAAAAAACTAGCCAAGGAGAGGGTATTTGATTTCAGCTTACGCTTTGTTATAAAAAAATATTGTTTTAATTTTCCTATACTTTTCAAACCTTTAAAAAAATCGATTTTTAAATTTTCTCATGTATAAAAGAGTTTCGATTTCGTTTTCATTTAGAGCAGAACTAGTACTGCATTTGATATTTATTGAGGAATATTTTCTCTCAGTTTTTTTTTATTTAACCGTTAAAGCGACCAAAAAGAGAGCAAGCTGAGTATTAAAATACATGGATATTACAACATCAAATTTAGTTTTCAATTTGATCTCACACTCTGTTCGGGATGAGAGACGTGCATTGAAGTATACCGGGAGAAGAAGAGAAAGCATCCCTTGAATAATCCGACGTGGTCCTGATGGCACCCCAGAGCCCGTTTCTACTAGGCGATCGACTGAAGGACGATGAATACGTGTAGGAGGTATCACAAGGTATCAATCGATTTCCTCTGCTCTCTACTTCTCGTAGGTCTCCATAATACCAGCACACTTCAGCAAGGAACAGAATGGTTGAAAATCGTGCTCTATGTTTTTCCATCCTCTGAAAGGAAAACGAATAAGTTCGGAGGACATCAAATTTGCTGCTACCGAAGGATGCTGTTCTTCATCCATTATTCAGATATGAAATTGCTAAAGCACACTCAAAGCCTAATGATTATTTAAATACTGATATCACATCGCGCATTCAACGAGAGCTCGCTAAACAATGGCACCAGAAAAGAGCTGGAAACGGAAAATTGGGAACCAACAGTAGCAAACAGTCATCCCATGTTGTCGTAGGAATCAATGGATCAATGAAATTGAATAGTGATTGCGAGCTCGTTTCCAGCGTTGTCAACCTTCCAGTTTTTTGTAAACGAAATTTTTTTGACTCCCTTGTTTATTTCGATACCATAAGGTTCTGTACAGGCTTGCAATTGCTCATTACAGCTAAAATGCTATTTTTAGTAATTATGAAACAATGAGATACTATAATGATAATTTTTATTTGTAAGATGCAGGTATGGTGGTATAGTTTCTGTGAAGTTGTGAAATATAAAATTTGTCAGCTTTTGCTTTCTTGAAGCGGTTCCAAATATAGTTCTGATTAGCTTCTCAAAATTTGAACTGATTTGGTTAGAAACTGACTTGGCACAAACCATTTACAGGGAATTCAAACGCTTTACTCATATTGCTCTGTTAAAAAGGTCTATAATTATTCTTAACCCTCCGATACGCGCGCCAACTTTTGTAACACGAGTACTCGCGCGTTGTACTTTGTACAACAGTGTGAGTTTTCCATTGCCATTTTGCAGTCGAGCTACCAATCGATATGAAACCAACGGGTATTCCTTAAAAAACTTGTTTTTAACTAAACAAGCTAAACTTTTATTACAGTTAACCGCCAAAAAATGCGGATAATAGAGAAAATGTGAATGAAAACCGCGTAAACGGTGTTCGTACCACATGGGATTTGACTTAATTGGTTACAACATGGTAAATCTCGAGATCCTGACCAGATAGAAAGTTACTGTCTTCGGCAAACTTGTTCTAGAGATCATAACTTTTTTGCTGGAGAAGAGTAGTTCAGAATTTTCTCACTACGTAGCGGTAGAATACATGTGAAATTATCTCATGTGATATATCTCGAGATCATGACCAGATAGAAAGTTACTGTCGTCGACAAAGTTGTTGATGAAATCAAAGCCTATTTCTTGGTGCAAAATAGTTCAAAATTTTCTCAATACGCGGTGCTAGTATACACGTGAAATTCTCATATAAAATATCTCGAGATCCTGACAATATAGAAAGTTACTGTCTGCGGCAAAGTTGTTCAAAAGGTCAAGGTCTTTTCCTTGGTGGGCAAGTAGTTCAGAGTTTTCTCACTTCACGGCGCTAGCATACATATAAAATTCTCGCATATATAAAATATCTCTAGATACTTACCATATAAAAAGTTACTGTCTTCAGCAAAGTTTTTCAGGAAGTCAAGATCTTTTCGTTGGTGGAGTAGTTCAGAAAATTCTCACTACGTGGCGCTAGTATATACGTGCAATTTTCGCATATATAATAGCTCGAGATCCTGAGCAGATAGAAAGTTACTGTATTCGGCAAACTTGTTCAGGGGGTCAAGTATTTTTGGCTGGTGGAAAGTAGTTCAGAATTTTCACACTACGCGGCGCTAGTATACACGTGAAATTCTCATATAAAATATCTCGAGATCCTGACCAGATAGAAAGTTACTGTCTTAGGCAAAGCTGTTCAGGTGATCATAGCCTTTTTGTTGGTTAACAGTTGTTCAGAATCTTCTCAGTAGATAGTACTCGTATACATGTTAAGTTCTCGCATGTGATACATCACTAGATCCTGATCAGATAGAGAGTAAATGTCTTTGGCAAAGTTGTTCAGGAAGTCAAGATCTTTTCGTTGGTGGACAGTTGTTCATAATTTTCTCACTACTCGGTGCTAGTATAGTAGTGACGTAATGAACTATTGTGCACCAAGCAATAGGCATTGACCTCATGAATTTTTTTTTCGAAGACAGTAATTTTCTACCTGATCAGAATCTAGACCTTAGCATACGCGAGAATTGTACACGTTTATTAGCGCCATGTGGTGAGAAAGTTCTGGGCTACTGTCCACCAGCCAAAAAGTCTTGACCCCCTGAACAAGTTTGCCGAAAACAGTAACTTTCTATTTGCTCAGGATCTCAATATATAGCATATGCGAGAAGTGTACATGTATACTAACACCACGTGGTGAGAAAATTCTTAACTACTGTTTACCGGCCAAAAATTCTTGACCCCCTAAACAACTTTGCCTAAGACAGAAACTGTCTAGCTGATCAAGATCTCGAACTATTGAATATGCGAGAAAGGCACCTATATACTAGCACCGCATAGTGAGAAAATTCTGAACTATTGTAACACAACAAAAAGATCTTGACTTCCTGAAAAACTTTGCCGAATACATTTACTTTCAATCTGGTCAGGATCTAGAGATATTTTATATGCAAGAGTTTCACATGTATAGTAGCACCGCAAAGTGAGAAAACTCTGAACTACTGTCCACCTGCAAAAAAGCCTTGACCTCCTGAACAACTATGCCGAAGAAAGTACCTTTCTATCTGGTTGGGAACTCAAGATATTTTATATGAGAATTTCACGTGTATACTAGCGTCGCGTAGTGAGAAAATTCTGAACTATTGAGCACCAAGCAATAGGGTTTGACCTCCTGAAAAGACTCCCTGAAGACTTTGTGAAAGACAGTAACTTTCTATCTGGTCAGGATCTCGAGATATATTACATGCGAGAATTTCACATGAATACTAGAGCTACGTAGTGAGAAAATTCTGAACTACTGTCCGCCAGCGACAAGGTTATGATCTCCTGAACAATTCCTGTATTCTTCGGTGTGACATATGTAGTAGCCATGATTTGTGTACTCTATTCTACGCGCAACCCGAGCAGAGAATGGGAACAAAATGAAAACTAAATTTGATATTTTTATATAAGCGACCGTATGGTCGAGTTAACAGTAATCATAACAAAAATGAGATCTACTATATGAAGGATATTAAAAAGAGAACAAATCTTGTTTTATTGATAACAAATCCATGTATGCGTTTTGATATCAGTAATTTCGTTAATAATAAACAAAATAAGTAATCAATATGTTATTATAACTTATAACTATGGTAGGAGAACAAAACTAACTTATTTATTATTTCGATATATTTTAGAAATCTGATATTTTTTAAATCAATTGGTCGATAGCAAGATTCAATACCAAAAAATGTTATCAATAAGTTTTTATCTATTCAAAATAATAACAAACCTATATTTTAATCAGTTCTATCGATATCTATCAGTTATATCGATTTCCAGTAGTTATATCGATTTGTAAATTTAATTTGCAGGCAGATTAAAATCAATAAATGCCATAAAATATAACTGTAAAAATCAAAATTTTATTTGTGATGTTCATAAAGGAAACAGCAAGCATCCTGATTGACTCGTAAGAAAAAAAATAGATTTCAGTGATAAATGTGGATGCTTATTATATAAAATATAAAATTTTCTTTTAAATTAATTTTTTAGATATATAAAAATAATATCAAATTTCCGTACTCTCGGCATCTTTCTATATCCTTTGTCTATAAAGAACGCACACATATTCAGCATTGGTTTGTTTAAAATCTTTTGCTCCCAGCTGCTCTAACAATTTTACAAAGCTAACGCTTTTACAAAGCTCCAATCTTCTCTAGTGAGAGCGCCTATTGTGGGCAACATCTTTTTATTCGGCAACCTTTCTATTTGAGCTGCTTGTTAAACAGATGTGCTTTCATCGGCAACTTGAAATCAGCAGCATTTTGTAGTGCGTGTGTTTCATTGCAAGAAAACCTTGCTAGATTGCTTTTCTCAGTGGTAAAAATAAAATCAAATTGAAGCTGAAAGTCTAAATAATCGTTTGATTGCATTCAGCGAAGTGTTTTCGTAAGAAAATCCAGTGAAATTAGCGTTTCAATTTGGGTTGCCGAAAATAGTCTGTCATACCGAAGCCGTCATTTCCCCTATGAATTCAACCGAAATTAAAAAATAGCATATTAAAATATGTGATCAACATGATTTCAAAAGCATAATTTGTTATCTTTTTGATAGTATTTTGATATCCGACTTTGCTCGGAAAGAAACTCCAATGTTGCCTGCTGAACAGTTGATTTAGCAAAACCAAAAGACATTAGTGACTTGAATCATTAATAATTTTTGTTCCTTAAATTTTATTGAAAAGTGGTCATCTGCAAATTTGTAGCTGAAAAAATTTCCTATGATGATGATATGATGATATGGAACTGTAGACTATCCTCGCTGTCCGACTTGATCAAGTTTAATAAGCTCTAATTGTACTCAACCTGCCAACCTAACATCGCCCACGTGCATCCACAGGATAATTGAGAATCTCCTTCCAACAACAGGATCATTCAACCGGTCAAAAGACAGGCCATCCAACAGGCGGATGCCCCAATGAGTGGTGAGAAGAGCCTGCCCTATATTCAAAAAATGTTAAAGACAGGGAGTTGGCATTTCGACTCTCCCCATCCAAATCAATCGGGTGCCCTGAAGACTCTCCGTCTGAAATTTCTGTATTTTCTTCATTATAAATCTCTTCAGCTTGAGGCTTACTTATTTTTTTCTTTTTGTCGCGGCCAAAAGCTACTTTCTTCTCCGGTTGGGGAGAGTCTTTCGCTTACTAGGTCAGACACTGTTTTTGATTCTAGGAGCTACTTTTTCACAATTAAGAAGAGAAGTTTTCACTTCTAGGTCAAGAGTTCTTCTAGGAGCTACTTTTTTCTCCGGTTAAAGAGAGAAGTTTTCACTTCTAGGCCGAAGGTTCTTTCGGATTCAAAAAAAGAGATGAATCTGGAGTAACCTACGAAACTTAGCCCCGTAAAGTGGGTAGATTTCGTGGTACGTTACGGGATGTAAGATCTACCACCGATTCCTAGTCTTGACTACTTCAAACTAGTGGAACAGGATTTTTCAATAATCAAAGGAACACATCTTAGTCCTTGTTACTTTTTATGCCTTTTTGATAGTGATAAGTCCTCGGGTTGCCTGGACCGAGGATGATCTTGAAACAAGTAAAAAATGAGTTAGTTAGTCTTCACTTATGTAATTCCTAATCTTCTATTCGTTGTTTCCTAGTTTGAAGTGATTAAGACTAGGGGTCTGATGCATGGTCATTATCGTTGTCATTGCTTATTTTTGTTGCTAAAGAATCCAATTCTGACTGACAAAGGGACGCGCCTTTGGAGGGTGTTCAAACACTCCGAAGGGTATAAATAGCGGGACTTATCAATTAGAATCGATTCCTTGCGATGAAGGCAAGAATGACAACTGTATCAAAACCGAATACTTCATCATTTCTCAATAGTGATGGAGTAATACGACATGCACTAAACTAAGGACACGGGATATACTACAATAGATCAAATTATTGGTCACAGTGGTGGTATGCCCCGAACAGGGGAAAAAAACCTACGAAACTTAAATTTATTCCAAAATTTTGTACAAAGTGATCTTACGTCTACGTGTTGTATTGGCAGCCTACAATTATGTAAAACTTTTACTTGGTTCGTCCAGGATTTTACATATCCCTTTCAATACCGAACTGTTGGCTAATTTTGCATATTCTATTAGCTAGGATTCCAATCGCCCTTGAAAGGGTAAATTTGTGTTGTTTAGACCTTATATACTATGTCCTCTCAGATCTGGTATTTCTCGGTTATTTTCTGTCTTTTTGCAACTCAGATCTGATATGGTATAGAATGTGAACATTTGTAACGTTTCAACCATATAACTATATCCTTCGTTAAGGATAAACATAGAGAGAAAGCTCAACTTAACCTAGATGCGCAAACATGCCGTGCATGGGCGTGTTTATTCTACTTGAACGCATAAATATTCATAAGTAAATACTGCAGTAAGATTATGTAAAACGAGCCTTCGTTTCTTTTTCCCTGCTTTTCATTACATTTTCATGGCCTTGATATCTACGTCGGCTATGGCTAAGCAAACGAGATGCAACTACCTATGTGGTTATCTTATGGTTTTGATTTTAAATTAATTGCCTCGCGGTAACACTTTTTTTTGCCAAAAGCACCCATTCGTTGTGGTTTATACTTTGATATCTACTTAAGTCCTGATTTAGTGAATTTATCCAAGTTAAGCTGGGGCGTCGTTCTTTTTTCCTTTTAAAATTCATATCAAATGCTAATCTGATGGGATGATTATGCTCTCTCCTCAAAATATGACCGTAATAACTAATTCTACCTAGTTTGACTCTTCTGTTACTGGTTTTACCGTCAAGCAATTTCTTAGCGTTAAATTTACGTTCTTCTTTTTTCTTACATTGGCTTTATATATTTCGTAAAATAAGTTTTACTTAATTAGCTATAGAAATCCTGCTCTTTTTTGTAAGAACAGCCACTTTAGTACCATAGAGAAGTGCTGGCGCTAATACAGTTTTAATTCTACTACCCAACTAACAATTTTAGCTGCTGATTAGCTTATACAGCCAATTTTTGCCTGTTTAAGTTAGTCTGCCGCTAAAATTGATTGTTGGGTATCATCCTACTAGTTTTCAAAGTATTTATACATCTGTCTCGGTTGGTTCAAAACAACTCCTAAATATTTAATACGGTTACTTACCTTAAATGTTTTTTTTTTCATTTACTGTAGTGTAATCACACCCCCCGAAAACCATGCAAATATGTTTTGTTCAATGATCTCTCATTTTACGTTCAATTTTCGATCTCCAAAGGTTGTTTGAATGGTATGAATGGTATAGCATAAGTGTTCTACTGCTACTTTTATTTCAAAATTTGGCCAACCCAATTCTGAGAAAATCAGTCACGATTCTTCAGAGTAAATTTTGAAAAATATTGTAACTTTGGGTGAACTTTTAACACGCAAAATTTGAAAATTATAATGAACAATTTGCCTACGAGGAAAGTTTCAATTAATACCTTTCAAATGATCTAAAAAGAACGAAAATTGGACGTAACATGACAGAGATATGAACACAACAAATTTGTCATGTTTTTTTTTGGGGTGTCCTTAAACTTATGATCGGGAGTGTACTTTATGCAACTCTTGTGTAAGGATTTTTAACACTCCCTCCAACTCCCTAAAGTTTCTATCAATTATTAATAAATCTAATCTAATCTAATCTAATCTAATCTAATCTAATCTAATCTATTCTAACACCAACACAGCCAGTTCTTGAAAGCTTCCTGGAAAATGATGGATATACCTCCATCATTTTTCTTGTCTATTTGATATACGTTTCACATCGAAGATGCGTCACACATATCAAAACGGCCAGGCCTACTGTGCAGCATTTAAGGGGCAAGATGATTCAGAAAACATCGGGCCTGTTTAAATCGAAGATTTAAACTCGATGCTTCAGAATCCAATAAATGGAAGAAACGTGGACATCTCGTACCGTACGTTCCGATTTTGGTAGTTATATGATTGGTTGGTCGTTGGAAGCATCAAAGCTAGAAAGGTTAAGTGATGCTCCATTTTCTTCTGATGGTTGCGCCATTACTTGCTTTCTGAAAAGAGAAGAGGAAAAGGAAAAGGAGAAGGACAAAGGTAAAAGGATTATGTAAGCTCTATGAACATAAACAATATTTTTGAATTGAAATATAGGTACAACATAGAAATGCTAGTAGAAATGCATAACGGCGGTGGTCACTACCCGAGTCTTGTCACTATTATCAAGTTATAAAAAGTAACAAGAACTAAAATGTGATCCTTTGATTACTGGAAAATCCTGATTCCCCAGTTTGAAGTTGTCACGACTAGGGTTCGGTGGTGATCTCCCAACGTAACTGATTTGAAAAGATAAAAATTTACAAAATGGAACGAACTCACCAAGTTTAGCCACACACTTAAAAATTATTATTTTTACGCCAGACGTAATCCATAGTGGACGTAAATCATGAAACGTAAACAAACAATTCATGTAAAATTAAGTGTTCTCAAACCGAAACATAAGCAACTCGACTAATAGAACGTTTCGACAGTGAGCATACAGCTAAGCGAAACAATTTTCTAGAATTTGTTCAATGCAGAGTAGTAACAGGTTGTATTGGCTATCAAATGCAACAGCAAACGCACCGAGAAACGTTAAATCTAGCGAGTTATTAACAAAAGAGAAAATCGACGAAGAGAATCGATCATCGCGTATAGGCCCTTATGCATGCTCACTGTCGGTTTGATTGAATTGATTTTCTCGTTTCTTTCAACTGATTCTTATGTCAAAACTCAGGGAACTGAAATTTACATGACTTTTTCGTAGTGTGCAATTGAACCTGAAGGCAGCTTGATATGTGTTGATGTAGAATTCCAAATTGTAGACGAATCTTGACGAAGATCATCATGAACTAGTCCGGTTTATGGTAGTTGAGCGAAATGTCTTCCCTCGATTTGAGACAAAAATGTTCGGATGTATGTAGTCGATTTTTGGTGCACACTTAGAAATAACTAATTTTACACGTGACAGAAGAGCAGCGCCGGTGGTGTAGTGGTAAGCGCGATTACCTCTCATCCCAGCAGGCCTAGGTTCAATCCCAGTCGGCGCCGCCGGGATGTTCTGAGGCATAACATCTCTGATCACGCCTTCCTTCGGAAGGGAAGTAAAGCCAACTGGTCCGTACTTGTGTTTATTTCAGTTACCATGGGGATGTAATTTGTTATTAGCCCCGGTCCCTTTCAAATTGTATCATTATTTATGTACGGCCTTAAATTTTAAATGACGTTTCACATTCATCTAGTGATGGCCGATTTTCATTCGAATAAACGATTAATCGATTAACGAACCGAAAAGTAAAATATTTGTAATCGGTTATATCATGCTGATATAAGCATTAACTTCTCCAGAGGATCATCACCCATCGTTTCAAACATATGCTGCACTCTCATTGGTGGAAAAATGACAGCACAGTGAACAAAACATAATCGATTAGAAGTTAATCGAATAATTTAAAAAAATGGGACATCTCTGATTTTGGAGTGATTGTTTTGATAAAAAAGAGCGCAAAATTTCATCTCTACCGAAGGGGCAGCAAAACCACAAAATTATCTTGCATACGGGGGGTATTCATTGGATGAAAGGGATCGTGAAAGAGGACACTAAAATAGAAAGTTTTTCTTCCGACTGTTTCATCCTGGGGGCAAGACAGCTGTACTCAGAGTAAATATATTTGCAGCGAGTAAATTTAAGCTACTCATATTTACTCAAAAATGATCAAAGTAGTCTCGATTTTCTGATCAAAGAAAATATCGTCTGACAGAATATTTCGTTTGAAGCATCTGTTCGCCCATTTGACAGATCTAATCGCTCGTTTAACAAATCGAATTGTGGTCAAACGAAATGCTCCTGTGGTGGTTTAACAGCACGAAGGTTTTACGGGGATTGTCGTTCGTGTTTGGCTTGAATGCCTTTCAGTGAAGTTTGACTCATTAACATGGATGAGTGGATGTATTTAATGGTGAATAAATATCGAAGGATATTTCAAAAAGAAGTAAACAAATTATTTACCCTTTGCTGAACCTTAACATTAATAATCATGCCATGACCAACAACCAAAAACAGTATTTATTTCCTCAATGTTGTGCCCAGAACACAACATTTCATGAAATATCAAGCGTCTAATCCCTAAAGAATGATAATATCAAGCGTCTAATCCCTAAATAATTTCGAGTAAGCTTTCGATAAATTTATAGATAGCCTAAAACGCTGTACAGACTGGAGAGTTATAACATGTTATAACGGTTGTCAAATAATTGCAACACAGAAACCACCATCAAGATAGCGCTATAACATGTTATAACTCTGTAGTCTGAACGCTGTCTAACATTCAAAAATCATATGTTACCAATAATCGGAAGGCACTGTATTCTTATCTTTTTGAAAATCGTGCAGCCTGTATGTACTCTATTATTTTTATATAGTTGTATAAATAACGTTTTCATTGAGTTTTTGGAAGTTAAAAAAATACATAAACGTGAACTATATTGCTTTAAGAATTGAATTTATTGAATTGATTTAGCCTAATCCCTACCTATCGAACCACCCCAAAAGTCCCTTCAAAGAAATTCCAAGAAAGCACGTCAGCTTACTTTGCTTGACAGCATCGGTTTCAACATTATTTTCAATATAACAATCAGGATGCTATGTGTATATAAGATATTGAGCAACGTGAGTTACTCAAAATTAACTCCGGTTTTACTCATGATCGAAAGCTGTCTTGCCCCCAGGTTTCATCTTAGTATTCTTCTTTGGTAAAGCCGTTGGTCCCCGGTTCATGAGTTTGTACATTTTAAGGTAGGGTCCAGCTGTGGGAGCTGTCTCCCTGGCGTCGGTAGCATTGGTGCTCAGCACGGAAAACAAGATCGACGGAAAATAAATCAAGGAAAAAAATACACGTAACAGAATCGATCTTTGACATAAAATATGAGACGTAAACAAACATTTCATGTAATATTATGTACCCCGAGACTGAAAACTTCGACGAAAAGTACGTTTGATTGAGCCATGCTTGGCATGCACAGTTGTACACACCAAATGCTCATTTGTTAATAACTTTTCACTTAGTTGTTGACATTTGTTTTTCTTTAAAGTTATTGATATATTAGGATCATAGCTTACTATAAATATGCAAAAAGTAGGTAAACCTTAACATTTGAATCAACACCAATGAATTTTAACACGTAAAGTCCGAGATGTGCAGTAAGCATTTCTCACTTGATTTTTACATACAAAAACAAATTCAGTTTATTACTAGAATTAAAATCTACTTTTTCTTACGTACCTATAACCAAAGATGAACACTAAGATAAAACTGTCGGAAGAAAAACTTTCTATTTTAGTGTCCTCTTTCACGATCCCTTTCATCCAATGAATACCCCCCGTGTAACATGTGTATCGCACATTTTAGCAAACCCACTTCATTTCCAATAAGTCAGCAACCCATCGAGCCGATGGCCGTTGCATTTGCATAAGCACTTTCCCATGAAAGTGTCGTTTTACCGGGTCAATAATTTATGACTGTACCCGACTGTTTCCAAGCTACACGTCGCGCGGCAGTGCCGACTGTGTGGGCTCTCTTTTGCTCTCTCTCTCAATCAGTGCATCGATCACTGATTGGTCCGTCTTTACATAATGACTTCAGGTACCTTCAGTACATACAGCTTAGGTTAAGTCAAGATACGTAATAAAGAGACATTCTGGTTCTAACAACCGAACAAACCACACCCGTATTCAAGGTAATTTTGTGGTTTTGCTGCCCCCTCGGTAGAGATGAAATTTTTCGCTCTTTTTTATCAAAACAAACACACCAAAATCAGAGATGTCCCATTTTTTAATTACTCGATTAACAACTAATCGATTTTTTTGTTCACTGTGCTGCCATTTTTCCACCAATGAGAGTGTAGCACATGTTTGAAACGATGGCTGATGATCCTCTGGAGAAGTTAATGCTTATATCGGCATGATATAACAGATTACAAATATTTTATTTTTCGGTTCGTTAATCGATTAATCAATTATTCGAATGAAAATCGGCCATCACTAGATGAATGTGAAACGTCATTTCAAATTTAAGGACCGTACATAAATAATGATACAATTTGAAAGGGACCGGGGCTAATAACAAATTATGTCCCCACGGTAACAGAAATAAACACGAGTGTTCACCGGTTGCTATAACAAGCTGAAACATTATTCTATCTACTGCTTCAAACAGAACTAGGTTTTGTCAACTGTGTGGAAAGTTATTAGCAAATGAGCAGTTCATGACCAAAACTGAGTATGCCAAGCATGGATTGAGCTATATTTCGTGTCTGTTATGACTCAAATTTATGTCAAAATTGATGCTCGTATATGTCGCTCTCAGACCACCTAAATTTACATCAATTATCTAAGTGTATGCACATTGGCAAGCCTTTTCGTGGCCAATTTTCAGGTTCAGCGCTGCGACTCAACGCTGAGATGAATGATGGAACTAATGATGGGACGAATGATGGGACGAATGATGGGACGCGCCTCATGGAGGTTCTACTTGTCTTGGGAAAAACTTCTCAGCGGGAAATAACAGGGAGGTAGAACTAGATACAATGAGATGCAGCTCTCGCAGGACTTCTTCTGTCTTAATGAACTCACTGACAAACTAGAACTCGTCTCCCGGGCCAGGTTTTGACCAGATCAGCAACCGATTATACATAAAAAAAACTCCACGAAAAAAAAACAAACGTCACGTTCAATCACACACACAGTCTACTTTTTCTCAAACCGTGGGCACATGATCAACCTCAAACATGGATTCACAGAAACAATGTACAAACTGACAAAAAACGATAAAAAAGAACTATGCCACTTTTCAGCGTAGCAATCCCAATTGTAGATGATCCACTTCTTGACAGGAACCATTCCGGTTCATCTGTCTGAAATTCCCCGAGTAATGTTCTCCTTTGATAGGTTCAGCGATCCACCACACCTCCATAATAATATCGGGAAGTCACACAAAGGAAATGTGAAACCAGCCTGGACCAAAATCACAGCAGATCCATGCAATTTGACTATCACTCCTCAGACTTCATGGTTCAGATTCACACTTTACAAACTTCAGGTCTCTATTTGCTTGACTTCTAGTTGTAGAGCCAAAGTCTTGATATCCTAAAGAAAATCACTCGAGTAGCACCCAACTAGAGAAAAAAAAATTAGAACAGCAAAAATAAACGTGACGTTCGTACACAAGCACAGCCTGCTATCCATATCAATTATTAATAAATCATCATCAAACGCCAACATCAAGGGAAGAACTAAACAGTCCAAGTCAATAAGTTTTAATTCTGGTTGTTAAAGCCGTAGCTGAGAAAAATTCTTATAAGCACAAATGTCATTTTTTAAAGAAGAGTGATGGTAAATTGTTAGATAGATATGAACATTAAAATTGGTAATAAATCCTTGCTTACAGTTGATGTATACCCATATGTGTAGACAACCGTCCATACAGCCCCTAATATCATTTGAATTGATTGTACATTTTAAGTATTTGCCGTTGGCATACAATTTGCTGAATATTTGCTGGTATAATCATAGCATAGAGTATTCTGAGGACGTTGAGCTGAAGGTACGTCTGTAACCCTACCGCCAGACAAAACATGTAAGTAATTTTCCATGCCAGCCCCAGAGCCACGTGTGAAGGTCAACAAATCTCCTAACCTATATTTTTTGCACGGACAACTGACACTCTCTGGAATGCGCGCCACCAGCCAGCCAGTCAGCACGGAAAACTCACCACTAGCCAGCCGGATGCTGAGAGGAGAAGAGTAAATCCGAAACCGATCAGCGATCGCGTCGTCTGGAAAATCGTGAGCAGAGCGGCGGCGCTCGGGTGAAAAACAAACCTGTTGAGAAGGTTCGCTCTCGCGGTTCCCGTCACTGCGCCGACTCACCGCTGACCGTCTGTTGATTCTCGGCTGTCGGTCGGTCGGTGGCCAGGTCCATCCAGTTCGGCAGCGACCTCAGTTTCTTTAGAATTTTTGTATGAAGCGCATCATCACTTTACGTTTGTCCGCAATTCACACATATAGCAGCACATATAATGTACATTAAATATTCAAGAAGCAGTTCCAATTCAATGCAATGAAGCGAGCTCCATGGCCAAAATGTGTGCGTTTTTGCGGGGGAGGGTGGGCTCTGTTCAGTGATCCGTGATTCAGAGATTGTGTGTGTGTACGTATAGTGCTGTGGTTTTTCGCAAGAATTTATGGAGTTCAAGCAGACAACAACGGTGGAACGCGGCTCACGGTTAGCAGAAATGTGGTGGTGCTGATATTATTTTTTGAATTTTGTGCGAATATTCAATCTCACAATCCCAGATCCCTAGGGGAAGGGATTCCAGGGAGTCCGGCGCAGTTGTGCAGGAAGAAAAGCAAGTAGAAAATCCATTCCCTTGCTGTAAAAAGTGGATCTAATCGATTAACGCACATTGGTTCAAATTGAATTTGCTTGCTTCGTGGCAGAATAGTATGGCAGGGGGAATATTTGGATAAAATTTCCTTTTTTTCAGTTGCGCAAATAGCCAAGTGTAAGAAGAAATCCCAGATCCAGCAGAAATCGGCAGCAGCATGTGTTCTCTGTTAGTGTGTGCATGTGCTCGAGAAGCTAGTGTGCTGATTTTCCGGTAAATTTTGGTTCGGATTTCGTCGATTAATTAGCAGATTTGCCTAGTGATTGAAACCAATGACGTGCGAAAGCCAGTGAATCGTTTCCAAATGTTGTGGCATGTGGGTGAAATTTCGTTCGCTTTCTCGCTCTTTCATGTGGAAGACCAAAGAGGTGATCGATAATCGGTCATTTGATGCGATATTAGACAAATTTAGAAAAAAAAAGGAATACCTAATAAATATCACAAGTGAATTGAACAAAGTGAATTATCTGAAACAGAGAGGAGATAATTGCTTTCAATACGGATCATCATCAAAACGAGCATTAGCAGCCAATTCAATTGACAAGGAAATCCAGGTCATTATCAATTTACCAACTTTACAGCTCCTTTTCTTCTTTTTTTTACCTTTCCTAATCGTCTCAGTATCGCGGTAGGTGGTCTGTATGGGTTCAAATTTTCCAATAATGGAACGATACAATTTATCACTGCTCTTGTGCCCCTGCTATAAAAACTCTCAGTTTATACCTGGCACTGATTTCCTCTGAATTCTGTTTCAATTTACTTCGGCTTGCTCCCAGAGGAGATTACGCCAGAAGGTGAAAAATACCAGATAAAAACCAGACAAGAAAAGAATCTCCGTGTAGTAACTGTTGCATTCGTTGGAAATTTATTAGAAGACCGACAAAAAAAAAACGGTGAAGGTAAATCCGAGGTACAGGTACCTTTAGGTGAGCATGGAAAACGTAGGAAAAAAACGACCAACTTTGCCCGGAGCATATTTTCGCATCATGAGAAAAATGGGTGGTGGGTGGCATTTTTCCAGTTGCTCCTATTTAGTGGGGAAAAGAGAGAGGCGAGTTTCCCTATCAAAAGTGATCGCGTGTGGCGGTACAGAGAGCGAGGGAGAGATAACATGACTAGGTTGTTGAATCGCTGGCGCGCGTGTGGGAGACTGAATTTCTAGAGAGATTTCCGGATCGATGGAGGATGGGAGTCAGAGAAAGCGTGGTGAAAACTGCGAAGAGGAGCAACGCTGTCAGAAGTACCTACATTTTCATTTCATACCTGTAGCTTTCGGTTGTTGTGTGTAGCTCCGCGGTGTTGTTCGTTGGAACTCGTATCGCACCACATGTTTAACTACATGCTGAAAGCTGGTTACTGATAGCTTTTCTAATTAGAAAAGAAGTTTCTCGTCGGTGGAAAACTTTTGTTTTTGAGCTTGTCAGGTGGAAACAAGCAGGGTGTTTTGTTGTTGTGCACCGTGCTCGTCAAGTAATTTATTAATATAATTTGACGGCACCTCGAAGTTTGAGCACGCCATGGATGCACCATCTTAGTTTATAGGGCGGTGAACTGTATATTAGCCCTACTGGGTTGTTTGGTAGAACTACTTTTTCAAACTGAAACCATAATGACTTTTGATAAAAAGTTGTTGATGGTGAATGTGGTGATGCATTACGCTGATGAACAAGGGGAACAAATATTATCGGATTAAATGGGTAAAACACCCTCTACACCAGATGTATTGATAATCTTAAGTGACTGCTTGCTTTCGCCTGGGCCCAAGCCAAATTTCTATTAATCGACTTCTAAAAACGGTGACGATGGAGCTCAGCATTCTCTTCTGTTTTCTCTAGGATGTTAAATTTGACCGAAACACGACTGTATCTATAGCAAAATTTGTAAAAAAAATCAGCTGATTTGAACACGTAAAAAATGTCTAAATCCGTCGAAAATGTTTGTATAATTTCTAAATGGTCCAAGCTTTTGATGTTCGCTAGTCGCGTGACGTCTCAACTTAAATATAGTTATTGCGTCTGGAAATTGTGGGGAACGAACATTGACATTATTTCATTGTTATGTAGGTTGAATTATCCGTTTCATAACCACGTAGGATGAGTAATCCAGTGAGCTGTTTTGCATGAAAAAATATAGTTTGACAGCTGAAAAACCATTCAATCGAGGTTGCGTCCCAACTAGCGAATGATGACTGTACCAGATGCTTAGTCAGATATTTTTTTAAATCTCATGAATTGAAAATTTGTTCAAGTTCTAAAATCATTTAGCTCTGTTCATTGTCTAGCGTAAATATCTCAACCCAAAAGCTGGAGCTTTTCTCTAGTTGGAAGAGTGATTGCACCTCCTGGACGGAGTTCTGTCATCCTAGGGGGGGATTATGTATGAGCAAATATAACTTAATACTATGATGATGATGATGATGATGATGATGATGATGATGATGATGATGATGATGATGATGATGATGATGATGATGATGATTATGATGATAATGACGATGATGGTCTCACCTTTTACCTCTACAAAGGTTTGAGCTGGACAATTTATCTTTAAGATAATTAAATATGACATTTTAACCAGGTTAGCAAACAAAATCGAACTGATTTCAGTTACAGATATAAATTCCCTCTAGAGTTTACAGTTGCTTCACAGCGATATAAATATGGAAAATCTCAGGCGTCCACCTCTTAGTTCGCCTTTTTGTCCACCTAAAATATTCATAAGTATTACACGCAATCAAGAGTTAATGAACAATCAACAAAGCATCCTATTACACTTGCAACCCCGCAATCTGATGTTATCATAATTTTCAGCAATGTCAGGAATGCTCACGAACCCCCAACATTTGCCAGAAAACTTACTACTAACTCATGGTATCTTTCAAATAAGCTTTTTATCAAATGTTAAATTCAGTCCTCTATATCCGTAATACGCGCACGAGGCTCAAACCTTTGTAGACTACTTTTTTTTAAGTGCAGTGCTACAATAATTATTAAAAAAGTCGTTATGACAGCTATCCATATAAAATAATCCTTTAGAGATAACTTCGTCAAGATACATAATTTGTCAATTCACAAAAAAAATCACTGGATAACTGTTAAAAAGACAGTTTTAACATGTGAAATGCAGTGTATGTAAGTGTTGCTGAACATTTGATATGTCTAGGCATCGAATTGAAAACATTTATTCCTTTTTAAATAATGAATTTTGTGAAGCACAAGTCAAGAAATGTGGTGTTCTTATTTCAACCGCGTTTCTAGTATTATATCTATGAAAATCACTTCCCCTTACCATTTGATCACACAAATATCGAGGCAGCAAACCATTAACTACTTTAAAAATGAACACCATAGTGAAATATACAATTCTTTACTTCACCGACAACCATTTTAAAGCGACTTGCATCAAAGTTGAGGAAGTGAATCTCAAAATCAAACGCATTATTTTATTCCGCAAGTGCTGTAATCTCGATATTTGTGTTGCATTGGCCAGAAATAAAATGGAAGGGCAAAAGTCTAGATGAGGATAGATGACTGATTTGTATAGCTGTATTTTACTGGCAATAGTTAAATCGTTTTTCAATCGACATAGAATTCTATACTATGGCAATTTTCTTGATGATATTGTCAATGTGAGAGTTGAACTTAAGTTTGTCATCAATAATCACGCCAAGATATTTAATCTCCTGAACGCGAGCAATAGTCTCATCATCAATTACAACAGAGACGTTCTCATTTAATCGATTCCGTGAAATTACCATAAATTTAGTTTTACTTGTATTCAATTTTAACTGCTTACACTTCAACCATCTACTTAGATACTGCAAATCTTCATTCAAGTGTGAGACGGCATCATCTAAATCTTTAGCTGCAATGAATAACACAGTATCATCTGCAAAAAGATTAATGTCGCAAAACCGTAAAATACGTCGCAAGTCATTAATATACATAATAAATAACAGGGGCCCTAATACACTTCCCTGGGGCACTCCACGGGACTGGAAACAGAATCATTAAAAACAGTCCGTTCTGTCAGACAAATAGCTTTCAAACCATTTATATGCAGTACTCGTAATTCCAAAGCGCTTGTTTGATCTTAACAATAAGGACCTAGAAATTGATTCAAAAGCGCGTTTAAGATCCAAAAAAAAACAGCAAAAATCGTACCTTTACACTCCAAGTCATTTTTCCACTTCGCTAATACAAAATTCAACTCGTATCAACAAACTATTACTATTTAAATACTCCAACAGCTGGCCTTTAACAACAAGTTCTAAAATTTTCTCCAATGTGTGCAACATGTTGATGGGACGAAACTCTTCGGCTTTAATCGTTCCAGCAACTTTTTGAATAGGGACCACTAAGGATTCCTTCCAAATTTGTGGCACATGTCCAGTTTGTAATGATTCATTAATAAGGTCCAGCAAGATGTGGCCAATGACTATAGTTTTTCTGCTGGCGCCGGTGGTGTAGTGGTAAGTGTGACTGCTTTCTTACCTCAATGGGTCTGGGTTCAATCCCAGCCGAGTTCGAGGTATAAAAATCTCTGGTCACGTCTTCCTTCGGAAGGGAAGTAAAGCCTTTGGTCCCGGCCCATGTGTGTTGAACGGGTGCGATATCCTACGCAGGTGTGGAAGCTGCCTTCCTGCACATTCGACTGTCGTCAATGGATGGCAATCGATGTCCGTCGGTGATTGGTACTAGAATGCGGAGCAGAGACCGACGTTAAATAAAAGAATGAAGTATATTTTTTCAGTCGTTAATGTTCAGCAAAGTGTGGTCGCCAATTTTTTTTTGTAAGTGGCTCGTAATTCAACACGAAAGTATTCCATATAGCAATTAAATATGCTCAATTTTTGATTTATCAGCAACCAAATGTTACTTAGCTGATACATTTGAAAAGCTCAACAATCTACAAACATTTGTCACACAGTTTCTGAATTCACTAAATGTGATTCCAAATAAACTTCTGAATTGGAAATGCAAGATATAATTAGGATAAGTGAATCCGTTATGGCACTAGTGCTCCAGTTTTTGGCCTTAGGGCCTAACTGAAATTCGAAATAAGTTATCATGATATCATTCGCGTAGATAAAGACTAAATATATGTTCTAACCTGGCATGCAAACAAATTTGGTAAAGAATGAAAAACATTTAACATTGAGAGGGGGTCAATAAGGGAACCTCCTGGACCAAAAATTGGTTCACTAGCCCTAATTGATTTACTTTGCAATGTTTGGAAGCTTTCATCAGTAAACGATGAAAAAATCGATAGTAGAAGAGTCTCATGTTTTAAAATAGTTTATGTTTCATAGTATCGGATAGTACTTCAATTGAATTCAATTGAATTTCACAAATGTTTTCCTGAGATCATAGAAAATACCAGAACTTGGTACGTAAATCTTTCAACCGAGTAATAGAGAAAATTCCCGATCAATTGCTGGATGAACTCATTGACCTACAAAATGATTGTGCATCGAAATATCTGTAAGCAGTAAAACTGCAGGGTGAGCAGAAATAGCCTTGTGGGTGCTGCTGTCATTCGTGTAAACGGTTTTCAAGCGTTCAAAATCATAAGGGCTAAAGTGCCATGATCGATTCTCTCAATAGACTCATTGTCGATGCTAGTGATAAGTGAACCAATCTCCATCTACTGAAGCCACTCTCCACCCTACATTTTTTATTTTAAATTCTCGAATAAAGATCGTTAGATTTTTACGGTAAATGCTTTAAAATTACCTTGGATTCATTCTTAAAATTTTCTTGAAATATCCAGAAATGTTCAGTGCTGTATAAGGGAACAATTACACCTGATGCGGAAAGTTTAGATTTCACCCCTTCTACAATCCTTTGGGATTTTTATCATCAGCATTGAAAATTTCAAACACTAATTTTTCTTTATTGGTTTTGATACTTTCTTAATTGACCAAATAATATAATCATTCAACAAGATTGTCCTATTGTAGATCACAGTAAGTGTTTGATTAGTAGCTTCAAAAATCTCCTTTAATTTGAACAATTGAAACACGCCTCAGCAAAAACAACAAGTGTCAGCAATAAATCTTTACACGGCGAATGAGAACGACTCAAATTTGAGTTTAGTTCACTCATAATCGCTAAAAGTGCAGGAACTCAGCGATGAGTAAAATTTGTCTCATGGTTTCCTGTGGAAAACCTAAAAAATCTGCCGGAAAATGAGGAAATTGACGAAAATTTTATTCAGTCTCCAATACCAATAGACTGAGTGAATCCAATCTTTACTTTTCTCAAATTCAGGAATTTTTGCCTGGAAAATCCTGGAAAAACCTGGGAAAACATGAGGCAAATTAACTCATCGCTGAGTTCCTGCACTTTTGACGATTATGAGTGAACTAAACTCAAATTTGAGTCGTTCTCATTCGCCGTGTAAATATTAAAATTAAGAGCATTTCACGTATGTTCCTCTTGAGAATATTCATGTACACTCAGGTCTTTTTTTACACGGGGGATACGGTCCGTGTAAAATAAAAACCGTGTAAAAAAAAACCTACGAGATTTTGATTTTTCGCATGCTTAAATGTTTTAAAAAAATCGGATTTTGATGCCATTTGTAATTAAAGCATGATATGGTCCATATAGACATATTTTAAAAATTTCTGTATTTATGCCAAAAATTGTGATTTTTTTTAAGTATGCCATTCGATTACAAATAGCTTGAAACGGATAATGTGATTGGAATCAAGTCGATTGGTTGTATCGTTGTCGAGAAATCGTTAAAAACGTACCTTGTAAATCGTGGAAAACCGTGTAAAAAAACCGTGTAAAAAAAAACCGCGTAAAAAAAACCGTGTAAGAAAAGACTTCAGTGTACTTCAGTCCTACACGAAGCACATATCTCCAAAATCTTGGAAAAGAAAAACCGTGTTAGAACAGATTCGATTTTTTTTTTCGAAAATATTATCTGAAGCAACTTTTCAGATGATCTATATGAAGGCAGCCCCACATAAAATGGCAGCACGGAAAAAAACACTGTACAAAATTACCCATTGGGTATTTTCTCTTTAAAATTAGGGTAGAAGTAGGTAAGAGTGTATTGTCTACACTGTATTTTTTATCGCTGTCAGTTTTTCGAAAGTTGGATAAAATGGCGTCAATTGATTTTGCGCAAGTACCTGGAAAATCCTCAACTCTTACATTGGGACATCGGAAAACAACTCGAAATCGTGCAGTCAACGGTAAGTCGTGTGATTAAACGTTACTACGAAACTCTGAGCATCGAACTGAAGGAGAAATGCAGTCAAAATGGATGTTCTATTAGTGATCAGGATGACAAGCGTGTCATGAAAGCGTTTAAGCGGAATTCCAATGCTTCGGTCAGGGGTTTGGCCAAAAAGTTGAATCTGTCCAAGTCTTTCGTTCAGAGAGCCAAGGACCGGGAGAGAATGCATACGTACAAAGTGCAGAAGTCTTCAAATCGTGACGAACGGCAAAATACGGTGGGAAAGTCACGGGCCAGGAAACTGTACACCCGGATGCTGACGAAACTTCATTGTCTCATCATGGATGATGAGACTTACGTCAAGGCAGACTTCCAGCAGCTTCTGGGTCACCACCTAGCACAAGTTTGATGTTCCGAAGAAAGTTAGGAAGCAGAAACTTTCGAAGTTTGCCAAGAAATACATGATTTGGCAAGCAATCTGCTCATGTGGCGAACGAGGTGCACCGTTTGTGACTACCGGGACTGTAAACGGGGAGATCTACCTCAAGGAGTGTCTACAGAAGCGTCTGCTTCCTCTGTTGAAGCAACACGACGGCCCTACGGTCTTCTGTTCGGATCTTGCTTCGTGCCACTCTTCAAATGTTGTCCTGGAGTGGGACGAAGCCAACGGGGTCACTTTTGTACCCAAGGACGTGAACCCCCCAACGCACCGGAACTAAGGCCCATCGAAAAATACTGGGCTATTATGAAGCAGGCACTACGGAAGCATCTCAAGGAGGTCAAATCTGAGGAAAACATGAAGAAAAAGTGGGCTTCCGTACAGAAGAATCTGCAGCCAGATGTTGTACAGAACCTAATGAGTGGAGTTATGCGTAAGGTGCGAGCGTACGGTTATGGTATTGAAGTTTAATGAAATAAATAGCCCAAAGCTTACTAATGGGTTATATTTTATTGTCTGAAAGTTTGAAAAGGATCAGTCAAGTTTTTTCCGTGATGCAATTTGATGTGGGACACCCTTAATTTGAAAAGACATAGTCAGCATTCAACACAGGGGAGAGCAATTTTTTGGACCCTAAGAATTTACTTTCACTTCATACTATTGGTCGTACCATTTGCTTCAAACTCTCTATAATTTTTTAAGAAGTCGCTTATATTTCTGTTCATCATTCTGTATAGCATACACTATTGAAATCTACAAATTCTTTAGAGTTGATACGTCATTCACTTCAGAATCGTTCTGAAATCTTACTAAGAGTTAGAATTATCTGCTTAACATAATTTCCATGCTGCTCTTCCAAGTTCTCTTGGAACTCTTCTAGGAATTTCCTTGAATCTCTCCTAAGAATTACTTACGAATTTATTTAGACCTATCCTTAGAATTCCCATAGAATGCTTCTTTGAATTATCTCCAGAAATTCTTTAAAACTCTCCTAAAAACCTCTTTCCTCTCCAAAATTTCGTTAGAGCTATCTTCAGAGTTCGATTCATTTAGATTTCTGCATATTTTACATTTAGTTTATCTGCAGAATTGATTAGGGGCTTTTCATAAACTACGTAGAGAGTTTAGGGGGAGGGGTTGACAATTATCCACGGCACATACAAATTTTAAAAATGTTGTATGGACAATTGTCTACGCAGGGGGAGGGGGGGGGGTTCAAGAATCCCAGAAATCTGTTTACATAGTTTATGAACAACCCCTTATACATTTACTCAAGAATTCCTTATGAAATCTCATAAATCATAAACTTCTCCTTAAAATTTGCCTGGAGTTCTAATCACAATCAAAATTATTTCAAGAATATTAAGATGTCCCAGATTCAGTATCTATCCAAACCTCAAATCATCTACAATCATGAAATATTTGAGATTTAAGTATTCTTTATTCCAATTTTAAAATTCAATCTCTCACTTGCTAAATTTCAATCTGATGAACCATCCAATTCTTTTGCTTTCGGTTGATGGTATTCGAGAAATTATTATTCTGTAACTTTGGAAGTATCCATAACCATGTTGGTAGGTTAAGGTGAGAGAGAGAGGGTAGTATTCAAGGCGCATACACCCAACCTAGAAATTCAAGATTATTTCAATGATATGGTGGAATCTCCAGCTTGATGTTGGAGATGGGATAATAATAAAGGATGGACTTTAATCTATTACGGGGAAATCATTCTTCACGGAGTAGAATGGAGGATGGTTGCCTCCTAAGTGAAGTGCGATCGTTCGAAATGCATGTAACGATAATCAGGAAGACAATTCTCGAGTAACATTTGAAATAGGCCTAAGTCCAAAACGTAAACAAATAGGGTTTTGATACCATTCTTTAGCACCACTTGATAGCTACTAATCGTGTAGGAAAGTTCCGCATAATCGAGAAAAATCATTAACAATAACTCGATTTTTGAAACGGCCGATCAACGAAATTTTCAATTCATTAATAGGCCCGCACGCTAAAACGTCCAACCATTCATTTATTCCATTTCATTGATAGGCCTAGTGATGTAGAAGAGTCGGTGGTGTAGTGGTAAGCGTGACTGCTTTCTAACACCCCAATGGGTCTGGGCTCAATCCCAGCCGAGGTCGTGGGATTTTTCTGAGGCATAAAAATCTCTGGTCACGTCTTCCTTCGGAAGGGAAGTAAAGCCATTGGTCCCGGCCCATGTGTGTTGTGAATGGGTGCGATATCCTACGCAGGTATGGAAGCTGCCTTCCTGCACATTCGATTGTCGTCAATGGATGGCAATCGATGTCCGTCGGTGATTGGCACTAGATTGCGGAACAGAGACCGACGTTAAATAAAGGAAAGAAGAAGAAGAAGAGCCAATGATTGAACATTTTCAAACCAAAGCTAGGCTCTACTGCTTGAGGCAGGGCCGATGATTTGTTTTGAATTTATTTGACGTTGCGAGAAGGCTTAGCAAAGCGCGTACCATTTCTGATGACAAGCACAACGGCTTAACAAAAAGGGCCTATCCATTGAAAGATTCACAAAAAGACTTATGATTTATGAAATTAAAATGTTATCGATTTTCATATATTTTTGAAAGGTTTTCACATATTTTGGATGTTGTATACTGAGATACAGTTACTTTTGTTATTTTCTGGTTTGTTTACGTTTTGAACATAGGCCCATTTCAAATGTTACTCTATTGTTTTTACAAATTTTTCGTTTCCCTTTGCATTATTTTCGTTCAAAGCACTCATATTCTTTTTTGAGTATACGAATGTTTCGTTATTTTTGTCTATCGACACGAAAGTTTCGTATTTATTTTACGAATCATTCTGGTTTCATAAAAAGTACGAATCTATTTCGTTTCTTAATAGATTGCAGATAACAACGAACGATTCCGTTGTATAAACTAAATTTTATTTTCAGTGTTTGCCAAGATTCCAACAGCAAAGTTTTTTTTTTAATTCTTTAATTAGGAGATTTTTAGCCGTATTGTTGGAGGTTTTACCGAGTAGATTGAGTGCACAATGCATACTAGAAAAGCACCGTCATTGTTAGGTGATTTGAAAGTTTTTTTTTTAAATTTAGATTCCAATGCTTCTCGTCTTCCAAGCGTACTTGTCCATCCATAAAACAACGATGCCTGAATCCAGCATCCATGCTCTTGGCTCACAGTTGGATGGATTATATTTCAGATTGCAACGCTAAAACAAGTCTCGAAAAGGCACCTGTCAAGGTGAACCTGATGCTTCAGTAAAGCAAAAAACTTCGTCTTTCACTGCTACTGCTGCTGCTGCTGCTCTAAAAATGCTGGAAATTTGAGCATGCCGCTGTTCTGGATGCCTGCAAAAATACCAAAGTAGATTCATGTGTACGGACCAATTTTCCTTGTTGGTGCATACCTTTTCACACGTGCTGCAAACGGATCAAATTCATGTATCCAACTGCTGAAACTTGATGTTTTCAGTTAGCAACACAAACAAGGCCGCTTCGTGCAATGCAAGCTAATGAAAAATCATTACTTTTCAAACTATAAGGCTAACAAACAGCACTAGTAAAGGGAAGTAGACAAACATAAAGTTTATTTCAATAATCCGCCAATTAAAGCAAACATTTCCGTCCCACTTTACCACAATGGGGGGCGGTGCAGCAACACCACTGGATTGTGTACGAGTAAATACCTACGACCAACAGCTTGTTTCGAAACAAACCAAAAGCCCCACCGAAATGTTTCAGCAGTACAGCGAAGTTTATGCTTTTTGCATCCAGTTCCCGGGAAAGGGAAACGATGATATCGCCACCATTAACAATGATCTGCCAACCGGAGAGTTACTGCTACAAACAAAGTACATAACTTTTTGCATCAGGATTATCATCACCGCACTCAACACGAAATGCATCCAGTTTCGTTTCAGGGGAAAGGAAAATAAGAGTCTACTGTGTTGGTTATTTTTCATTCACGGTGTTTTTTTTTTTAATATCTGAACAGAAAGTTTAATTCTAGATAGAACTGGAATTAGGGCGTAACAGCTTTTGTAAACAATGACTTCTCTCGAGGATTTTTTGAAAGTCAAGGCTCACCCAGGCTTCCGCTACCCGATAGTTCTGTTAGTTTGCGAGAGCGTACCTTGAATTCCAAGAAATCATTGAGAGAAGCCATTGCCTACAAAAGCTGTTACGCCCTAATTCCAGCTCTATCTAGAATTGTACATTGCGTAATCTTTTGTCGGCAGTAGTAGTAAAATTGGTTTTAAAATGAGTATGAAATTGCTCTAACTTTTTAACCGTTGGGTAGAATTTAATGAAAATTTGGGTGGATTTAGTTCATAGTGCATTATTTACATCCTGCAAGTTTTAAAGTCCTGTGATCAAAACTCGCGGAAATGGAGTCGAAAGAACAGCTCGTGCGTGATAAAATCTTGCGCATTCATCACGAGAACAAGGATCTCTCGCATCGTTCCATCGCTAAAACGTTGGGAATCGCGAATTCCACGGTGTCGCGAGTGATTAAGCGGTTCGAGGAACGGTTGACCACCGATCGGAAGCCCAGAAGTGAAGGAAAAAGTATTCCGTACAACACCAAAAATCACAACCGCGTAGTTGGGGCCTTCAACCGAAATCCGAACGCCTCCGTTAGGGATGTGGCTAAGAAGCTGCACCTAAGCCGAAGTTTTGTCCAGAAGGCCAAAACTAAGGCTGGGCTTCGAACGTTCAAGGTACAAAAGGCCCCTAATCGCGACGAGAAGCAGAACAAGTCCGCCAAAACCCGTGCCAGGAAGTTGTACCTCAACATGCTGACGAAAGTTGAATGCTGCATCATGGACGACGAAACATATGTGAAGGCCAACTTCAAACAGATCCCCGGCAACCTGTTTTTCACGGCCAAGGATAAGTTCAGCGTTCCGGAGCATGTCCGCACTCAGAAGATGTCCAAATTTGCGAAGAAATTCCTGGTTTGGCAAGCCATCTGCACGTGCGGGAAGCGGAGTGCACCTTTCGTGACCCAGGACACGATGAACGGACAGGTGTACATAAAAGAGTGCCTCCAGAAGTGGCTGCTTCCTCTCCTGAAGGCCCACAACGTCCCAACAATCTTCTGGCCGGATTTGGCCTCATGCCACTACTCCAAGGACGTGCTGAAGTGGTATGCGGACAATAAGGTCAATTTCGTGCCGAAAATGTTCAACCCTCCCAACACTCCGGAGCTCCGCCCCATCGAGAAGTACTGGGCGATTATGAAGCAGCACCTTCTTAAACGACCTAAGGTAGTGAAGACAGTCGAGGAACTGAAGAAAGTATGGGTTTACATGCAAAAAACGGTTGATTCACAGGTTGTGCAGAATCTTATGGCCGGGGTTAAGGCCAAGGTGCGGGCAATTGCGTATGGACTGTAAATAAAATACGAGTAAAATGGTAAAATGAAGTTTAATAGTTATTTCTCAATCCCTGAAAATTTGATGGCAATCGGATGAAAACTCGAATTTTGCGAATCAATTTTGTGTGTGGCAATTTCATCGTGGACACCCTTTAGTACTATTCGGCCAGATATTCAGCGTTTACATGAAAATGTTAGCTAGTCCAGGCTTAAACATACTCATTACAGCTAAAATACTACATTTAAAAATTATGAAACTATGAGATATTATAATAATAATTTGTATATGTAAGATGCAAGTAGAGGGGGTAAAGTTTGTGTATGACACAAAAAATCTTTCAATTTCGCTGCCAGAGTGTCTGCGATTAGAGCGATTAGCTAAAATGTATGACGATAACTCAATACACCTAAAATAGCTAATTGTGACCCTCTGAAAGCAAAATTGACTGGTTTTATGTGTCATACACAAACTTTACCTCCTCTTCTTGCATCTTACATATAAAAATTATTATTATAATAGCTCATAGTTTCATAGCTTCGAAAAGTAGTATTTTAGCTATAATAAGTATGTTCAGGCCTTATTCGGTCATTTCCCACCTTAAAAAGTACCAACAAGGGACCATGCATTTATTATGTCATGAAAAATTGAGTAAATGCATGCTCTTGCATTCCCTTTTTCTACACAGTGTGACGTCGCGTATGATCTATTGTTATTTGGTTGTATGATGATCATTAGACCTGTTCATTTTAAATGTTCGGAATGTAACGGGTCAACCGTGATTACCCAACAAACAATTGAGAGCTCTTATAAAACACCTGAGTTGATCAAACGTTGAACAATAGCTTCCAGAGTTGAACAAGAATGTAGTTGTATTGCCATTTGATTAAAAGTTTTAAGAGCTGTTGGAGCACTCTTAAATGATTGTTTACGTTCGGTTTAACTATATGCTTTATAAGACCTACGATAACTTTTATAGCACCTTTGTTAAACTGATTGACAAGAGCTATATAGAACGTGAAATAAACGCATCAAAACAAACCATTGGGAGCTCTTATACAACACCTGAGTTGATCAAACGTTGAATAATAGCTTCCAGAGTTGAACAAGAACGTAGTTGTATTGCCATTTGGTTAAAAGCTTCAAAAACTGTTTGGAGCACTCTTAAACGATTGTTTACGTTCGGTTAAACTGTTTGACAGGAGCCATATAGGATGTGCAATAAACGCATCAAAACAAACCATTGGGAGCTCTTATACAACACCTGAGTTGATCAAACGTTGAATAATAGCTTCCAGAGTTGTACAAGAATGTAGTTGTATTGCCATTTGGTTAGAAGCTTCAAAAGCTGCTTGGAGCACTCTTAAATGATTGTTTACTTTCGGTTTAACTATATGCTTTATAAGACCTACGAAAACTTTTATAGCACCTTTGTTAAACTGATTGACAGGAGCCATATAGAACGTGACATAAACGCATCAAAACAAACCATTGGGAGCTCTTATACAACACCTGAGTTGATCAAACGTTGAATAATAGCTTCCAGAGTTGTACAAGAATGTAGTTGTATTGCCATTTGGTTAAAAGCTTCAAAAACTGCTTGGAGCACTCTTAAATGATTGTTTACGTTCGGTTAAACTGTTTGACAGGAGCCATATAGGATGTGGAATAAACGCATCAAAACAAACCATTGGGAGCTCTTATACAACACCTGAGTTGATCAAACGTTGAATAATAGCTTCCAGAGTTGTACAAGAATGTAGTTGTATTGCCATTTGGTTAAAAGCTTCAAAAACTGCTTGGAGCACTCTTAAATGATTGTTTACGTTCGGTTAAACTGATTGACAGGAGCCATATAGGATGTGGAATAAACGCATCAAAACAAAACATTGAGAGCTCTTATACAACACCTGAGTTGATCAAACGTTGAATAATAGCTTCCACAGTTGTACAAGAATGTAGTTGTATTGCCATTTGGTTAAAAGCTTCAAAAACTGCTTGGAGCACTCTTAAATGATTGTTTACGTTCGGTTAAACTGTTTGACAGGAGCCATATAGGATGTGGAATAAACGCATCAAAACAAACCATTGGGAGCTCTTATACAACACCTGAGTTGATCAAACGTTGAATAATAGCTTCCAGAGTTGTACAAGAATGTAGTTGTATTGCCATTTGGTTAAAAGCTTCAAAAACTGCTTGGAGCACTCTTAAATGATTGTTTACGTTCGGTTAAACTGATTGACAGGAGCCATATAGGATGTGCAATAAACGCATCAAAACAAACCATTGGGAGCTCTTATACAACACCTGAGTTGATCAAACGTTGAATAATAGCTTCCAGAGTTGTACAAGAATGTAGTTGTATTGCCATTTGGTTAAAAGCTTCAAAAACTGCTTGGAGCACTCTTAAATGATTGTTTACGTTCGGTTAAACTGATTGACAGGAGCCATATAGGATGTGCAATAAACGCATCAAAACAAACCATTGAGAGCTCTTATACAACACCTGAGTTGATCAAACGTTGAATAATAGCTTCCAGAGTTGAACAAGAATGTAGTTGTATTGCCTTTTTGGTTAGAAGCTTCAAAAGCTGCTTGGAGCACTCTTAAATGATTGTTTACATTCGACCAACCACAATTTTGTTGCTAAAAATAGCACAAGTGATAGGCATGTTTATATAACCATAAGGCAATGACTATTCGACTGCAAGAGAAGTCACTCAAGATGAGCTTGATATACTTCTCTCATATGATCAAAATATGTATTCAAGAACAGAGCAGATGGAAACAGAAGCGGCTGGCAATCCGGGATCATGAGTTCGAATCTTGCTTCGAGAAACCCTCGGTGGAGGAGAGGTAAATTATATATAGGTGTTATTAATAAATGCAAACATTAATTTAAGACATATATCATATAATCAACGATAACATTTCTAGATAAAATTATCTCAATTAATGATTAGAGAGATTAATTGAAAGAATATCAATCAAAGATTAAACAGATGCTTGTTACTACTTCCTCCATGATCACAGAATGTGAATTATGGCATAATTACATATTTTTTCAATGTGCACAAATAAGTTAAATTAATAAAAACTGTACAAGCAATTATTTTGGCGTACCGCCATACAATTGTTAAACTAATTTTAATCTGTGAATATTGTGAGTACTTACACAACGGTTATTAAGGAGTCATTAAAAAGTGCTATAAACGCTTTTCACCGCTTGCTGTTCAATTAATATTTAGGAGTCATAAAAGAGTGTAACAAACGCCTCTCAGGTTTCCTCTCTACTAAATTTCAAAGCAGCTGTTAGGAGGTGTCTACAAACGTTGTATTAGAGCTTTCACCAAAACAATAAAGCTTGAGTTTAAATATGTATCTATAAACGTTGTATAAAAGTTGCTTCTATCCGGTTGTTAAGGAGTCATTGAAAAGTGCTATAAACGCTTTTCACCGCTTGCTGTACAATGATTATTTAGGAGTCATAAAAGAGTGCAACAAACGCCTCTCAGGTTTACTATCTACTAAATTTCAAAGCAGCTGGCAAGAAGTGTCTACAAACGTTGTATAAGAGCTTTCACCAAAATAATAAAGCTTGAGTTTAAATATGTATCTATAAACGTTGTATAAAAGTTGCTTCTACTCCTATACCGCGTATACATATAATGCTGTAGTTGAACAGGTTCTCCAAACCAGTGTAAACAAGAGTTTTACAGAAGTTGTAATAAACAAATTGTACAGTTATTATTCAGCATGCAGTTGAATAAAATCACAATGGAAGCGTTTCTTCAACAAGAAATTGATTTTGGATAAACGTTTTACTGAATACGTTAGACAACACCTTTGTGTTGCAGTTGTATAGGTTCTCCAAACCAGTGTAAACAAGGGTTTTATAAAAGTTGTAGTGAACACATTGTGCAATTATTATTCAACATGCAGCTGAACAAAATCAAAACGAAAGCGTTTCTTCAACTGGAAATTGTTACTTGGGTACTGTTCGTCATGTTAATTTGAACTTTTGTGCAAATTTACAGCAAAATCGGTGTTGATTTAGAGGTGCTTCAAGTTAATTTTATGTTTTTAAGGTAATTTACGGCTTAAAATATTTGTATCTCGAGACTGAAATAACGAAAACTGCTGTAACAACTTTCATAGCAAAGTTTAATGTGTCATGTATCAACTTTGTGACCAAAGGTTGACTATTAGAAGTGATTTTATTGAAGTTTGACTTAGTTTCATGCTCGAAGATATCTTAAAAAGTGAAGAATTTTAAAGTATTTGTTCTACGAATTTTCCACCCGTATGATATAAAAATGTGTAGTGTACGGCATAATGTTCCTCATATTGTTCTAGAAGTTTCATTCCAACATAGTTTTCGTGTTTATTTCATAGATTGAGAGATAAAAATCAGAAAAGAGGCCGTTTTAGCTAAAATTCACAAGACAACAGAACCAATAAAAGTCAATTAGATTGACAGAACATAGTTGCATTGCTTTTCAATGACGACCGATGACTGTTTCATTGATATATGATTTTTCCATAACTATGAATCCTCAGTAGACGTGTTTTTTTTTTTATCAAAGGCAAGTGTCACTCGAACCATAACAGCAATTTATAAAATAACGAATATTTTGAATGAGCTCCTTTGTTCTATAGAGTTTTTGTGTCGTTATGCAAACAAACAATCACGTCACGCCATGGTGAATCCTGATACCTTTCCACTAACATTCATTCTCTTCCCATGCTAGATGTGAAGATGCAAAGGTAGATCTAGTAGCAACACCTGTCATACTAGCAATCCTTCTCTTTCCCGTAATGCAGTGGCGCAGCTGAAATGAGCACACTGAGAATGATTTGCCAATGCCAAGCCCCATTCACTTGGTTTTTTGTGCAAATCTTACTGGATCTGGTCAATTGCGGAGTAGCAACTACGAACTGTACGGTCATACGGCTCTTACTCGTGCTTATGAGTTAACTCCAGTGGCCTCATGGATTGTCTTTCAAGAGTTTACTTAATAACTGAAAAGCGCTGATACAGAGGCTTTATGGATCAAATCTAGGAAGCTTTAAGGATAACTTCAGGGGTCTAATGAGTCAACCTACTAAGGCCAGGATGGTCAAAGTGCTACCTGCGGGGGCCGCACGTGGTGCTGGGATCTCTATTATTTAAGTTTCAATTTCAAGTATCTCTGAATAAAAAAAAACTATGCAAATGCGTGATAGCGGTTTAATGGACCAACTCTGAAGGTTTTTTGGAGCTAATTCCAAAAATATGATCCATCTTCAAAGATCTTTAGGGTCAAGCCCAGAGATCTCATGAATCAACATTTGATGTCGTATTGGTCAATGACTAATAGCGAATTTGTTTATTGTTCAGTTCCAACCTGGATCGGGTATCAAAATTGGCTCTATTTGGTTTCTGACAAACGTCAGTTTGATCGTTTGTTTTTAAAATCTATTTCAGGTTGAGGTTCACATTGACAAAAAGTTCGGTTTCACACTGGGTTGGAACTGGTTCCATGGGTCAACTCTCAAGGTCTTAAGGCCTTTAAACCGTTCCGATTTATTAAAAATTCCTTATTGGTCACCTGCAGAAGGTGGCTTGAATGATCTTGAATAACGATTCCAGTTGACTAGTGTAATATGTCCTGTTATCTTACGATGCAACTCAAGTGGGAAGACAATGAGAAATCTAGAGATTTTTTGAAACAGCTCCAGATATACTTTGGGGCAAGAGGTCTTGAGGCATGAATCCGGAGAGCATATGAGAATTGTATTATTACCAATAGATGATTCTTTTTGCGGAATATTTATGACATTATTCTAGTGTGCAGAGTTCTGTGGTCTAATCCTGAACTTGACCCATACAATTACTACAATACAATAAAGCTAAATTGCTCATATACTTATATGGGAAGTTCATTATTTGATGGCATTTTCAAATATATTTCACTTTTTGAACGTGATTTGTTAAAAAAATGAACACAATTTAAATTTTACATGGAATCATCAATTGTGTTAAAAAAAGAATCCAGGGTACCGTCGTTTTTTTTTTTTTTCTTTGGTTTGTTTTCCGTCGATTTTGTTTTCCGAGCTGAGCACCAATGCTACCGACGCGCCAGGAAGGCAGCTCCCACACCTGGATCCTACCTATCAACCCATCAACTCATGAACCGGGGACCAACGGCTTTACTTCGCTTCCGAAGGAAGGTGTAATCAGAGATGTTATGCCTCAGAACATCTCGGTGGCGCCAACTGAGATGAAACCCAGGCCTGCTGGGGTGAGAGGTAATCACGCTTACCACTACACCACCGGCGCCGTTAGGGTACGGTCGTTGACTGAACAGAAAATTAGTTGTGGTGCTGCCGTCGTCAGGATCTGTCGTTGATATCATTCTTAACCAAAAGCATACAAAATTATGCTCCTAATTTCACCATTCATCGCAAAATTAACGATAACTATGGGGCCTTTCTAGCCCAGCATCCCGTGATGGATCAGCACACTCAACCGGTCCGCCTCGTTCACAAATTTTCCCCGAAGTTGTATTATCCCCGACAACAGTATTTCCAGACATCACGTTCACGACTCGTTCGTCGAGCCTAATTTGTTTTTATGAGCCCAAAATATGCCTCATTTGAATTTTTCCATTTTCCCGAGATGAATCCCTTTTGCTAACTCGCGTCTCACATTTTTTCCCTCCTAAAAGTTGCTTCCTCGTCTGATGGAAGGGATCGGACGGGAAAAGCTGATGTTAAGTCAAACCCTGTTGAGCCCATGAGTAAAGCTTTGGAAAAAAGATTATTTAAGGCACAACTGAAGAATCCTTTTCAGTATTCTGAACAAATTCAAAAGTAAGGGGAACGAAGAGAGCCGGAGAATAATGGTAAAAATAAGTACAGATGTATTCTTTGTTTTGCATGGAAATATGATATCGATGGGAATTACTCTTACAATTTTGCTAAGCCGCTTTGTTACCGATGTGGAAAGCCCGATAATTGGAAAATACAACCACAATGGGATGAAAAGTATCTCTTTCGGTTGGGGTCCCATCCCATAGAGTTCGGATTATGATTCCATAATTGAAGTCACTTTTTGAATGGAAAAACGAACCTGCCACAGTGTAAAAATGCATCCAACCGGAACAGGATAGTCTCAGTAGAATTCTTCAACAACAACGCTCGTGTCTTCAATGGAAGATATTCCACTTAGCATAAATCACAAATTCAATTGAGGGATAAAAGGAATGATGACAATTTGCATGATTGAGCAAACTTCTCTACATTTTCTTTCCATCCGAAACAACAGAGCCCCACGAGTCAGTTTATCGTTTTCCTTGGAACACAGCATCGCAAGCCAAAGAAAAATTTTCCAAGTCAACTCAGTGAGTAAGAGGAAATGAACAAAAACTTTCTGTTTTTCTTGTCTCCCAAAACGGAAAAAGACCTATCATTGCGGTCGATTTTTTTTTTTTTTTGTTTCTGAAGGCGAACGAATAAATATTTCACTGTCAATATCACTCGCATGCGTCGCAACAACAATAATCCACAACCCATGGCCCACAGAAATAAACGGAATGGAACATATTGTGTCCTGCTAGCTGCTACCCAGCAAATCCTATTCGGTATCAAACTTGGGCAACCTCGCAATGAAGACGTCTTCCGATGGATACACTTGATTAAAAATTGAAATTTACTTAATCTACCATGTCTGGTTTTTCCAATTTTCTTCCTATTTGCGCATAAGAGCGTAATTCAGCAAACATTTTCTTTCGTCGTTCCTTTTTTTCCTTGGTTGGGTTGAATGATCAACTAAGAGCGAAGAAAGGGCGGGTAACAAGCGCCAGATTACATTTTTCGCTATGTATTTTTCATGCTAGGATGAATTTTGCGATGTAGAACGACAACGGCGATGATGACGAAGCTACCCGGGGAAAATGTAACGAATGGATGGACCAGCCGGAGAAAAAGAAGAAAGGTTTTGTACATTCTGGAAAAGAGCATTGCAGAAACCGTTAACGTTTATGCGGTGCAATAAAATGGCAGTAGAGGGGGATGTTGTTTTCAGAGCGTAGCTTTGAGTTCTGAAGAATAATGTATAATATCTGACATAGATTGAAGGTAGATTCACGGTTTTTCAACTAAAAATGCATTTTGCCAAGTTGAACTCTGAAATTTTTGTATTTTTCGTTTCTAGCAGATAAAATATTATGATTAAGACTTACTATAAAGATTGATTAATCAGTTCGCAGTCACCAAATTAACATTATGATTTGTTTGAGTGTTGAAGCCGGGGTTGCTTCGACTCACTTTGCTATAAAAAATGGTTTTCGAAGTTATGAAATCATTGGATGTTCTAAAAAAATGTTGTACTTGTATGTTACAAAAAGAAGTATTGTAAAGTATTTTTTATTTGAAGTGTTTGTGTGTTTGACCCATAAAACCTGTCAATCTAGCTTTCAGAGAGCAATCAGCAATTTCATGATTCATGGGCTTTCACTCACACTGAAGCAAAGGAACGTTAGAATTCCATAAGAACCACTTATGAAATTTCGACAAAAGATTTTCTTATGGAAATCATAAGTTTGGCTAATGAAGCAAAATTCATAAGTTAGCTTATGAATCATAAAAAAAAAGTAATATAAAATGTAGCAGACCGGAATCTGAGCATTCAGATTATTGACTCCGTGATTTGTTCGCACGTCTATCAACGCTTGGTAAATAGAATAGGTCAAAGGAGTATAAGAACCACTCGTAGTATCTCATGTATTAAGCTAATCATTCATAAGTTTTGCTTCTGAAATGCACAACTCATGCCTATTGAATTCATAAGTATCTTATAAAATTGTCCAGGTTCATAAGTCATGTCTTATGGAATTCTTAAGATTTTTATGCCTCAGTGCAGAGCTACCGGTTTTTAAGATAATACCGTATCATTTTGCAATACCGAAAAATCGGGTTATAAATTTAAAAAAAGCTGGTAATTTCAGTAATTTAGAAATATATTTTTTGCGTTTTAAATTTCTCGAAAGTTCTACTAAGTTTTTGCAGTGCTCGTGAAGCTTGTTGTACTGCCCTGAATTTAATTTAGCTGTCCTTAAACATATTTATGCTTCCGTGAATTTCTGATCTTTTGTGAAGAAGACCTCAATAATTTTGTAAACATCTCTGAAGTTCTCTGAAAATCTGGGAATATCTTAAAATTTCCAGCTTATTTTCTAAAAACTACTGGAACTGAACCCCCTGAAATTCTCCCTATTTTTGGAGCTTACTAAACTTATTTGAAATGCTCCCGCATTTAGCTAATGTCTATTAAGGTTCCTGAAGTTTTTGGATCTGCCATTATACTTCAATGAAGTTCTCGAATTTTTTTTGAAGATATCTGCACTTCACTGAAATTTTCGAAGTTTTTATTTTCTGGAACTTCTTTAAGCAGTCGCAATTTTTTGGAATCAAAAGGAACTAATTAATATAATTCTTTCATATTCTCTGAAATTCTCAAAAAAATTCTGAAGTTCAGGAAACTGTCCTTAAATAATCGACACTAATTCTTAACTTCTTCAATAGTGTAGACTTTCCAGATGTTTTCAACACTGCACAAACAAATTCTGAATATCCTTTAAGTTCTCTAGAGTGCCTTAATTTTCTCGGTAGTTTTTTTCCACATTTCGTCAGATCAGCATGGATTTATTCCCGGTCTGTTGCTACTAACTTGCTGGATCTAACTACTACCTATTTTTCGGCTATGGAAGATAAAGCGCAGGTTGACGTAATCTATGCGGACCTAAAGGCGGCTTTTGACAAAATTGATCATAAAGTGTTGCTCTGCAAGCTATCGCGATTGGGAGCCTTAAATCGATTGGTGTCGTGGTTGTCATCGTACTTGACTGGAAGAACGCTGTACGTTAAAAACGGATCTTATGTTTCATCGCCATTTGCTAGCACGTCCGGTGTCCTGCAAGGAAGTAATTTGGGACCGTTATTGTTTGTGTTATTCTTCAATGACGCTGCATCTACCCTTGGCCACACGTACAAGCTCATATATGCTGATGATCTGAAAATCTATGTGGTGGTACGCTGCATCGAGGACTGTTTTCACCTGCAAATGTTGCTCAACATGTTCCTACAGTGGTGCCGCTCGAACAAGCTTGTCATCAGCGTCGCGAAATGTCATGTGATGACCTTCTATCGGTCCAAAGACCCGTTAATTGATACTGATGATACTGTTCTTAGTAGAGTGGAACAAGTGACGGATCTTGATGTCGTATTGGACTCGAAGCTTTCCTTTCATTCCCATTATGCATCGATTATTTCCAAGGCTAATCGTCAACTTGGCTTTATATCTAAGATTGCCAAGGATTTCACGGATAAACACTGTCTAAAAGCATTGTATTGTTCACTCGTAAGGCCGATCCTAGAAAATCGTTCAGTTGTATGGGCTCCAAACGACGTATCATGGAATCTAAGAATCGAGCGTGTGCCTAAAATATTCATACGACTTGCGCTCAGAAACCTACCGTGGCGTGATCCTTTGAACCTTCCAGCATATCTCGATAGATGGCACCTGCTTGACCTCGAAATGCTTGATCAGACGTAAGCTCCAACAGGCTACGTTTATAGCTAAATTACTCAACGGTGACGTCGATTGCTCTCATCTTCTGTCACTGCTTGATTTCCGTGCTTCAGGTAGGATGTTACGTCAGCAATCCCTGATGCAACCGAGCTTTCATCGAACTCTCTATGGCTACAACCAGCCCATTTGTGCAATGGTTCGTATGTTTGTATCCGTCGAGTCTGCGTTTGATTTTGGTATGTCCACACCTCAATTTGTGAATAGAGTAAGAAGACTGAACCTTACTTAAGACGAATAGTTTATTCATTAAGACAACTTTGTCAGATGACTTATTAAATAAATAAATAAATAAGAACCCACAATTTAACTGGAATTAATTTAATTGCCTTGAAGTTTCCACAATTTTCCTTAAGATCGTAGATGTTCTCTAATCAAATTAGCTAAATTTTCGCAATTTTTAAAATTTTTGAATTTTCACCATTAAAATATTCTAAAAGTTCGGTTGTTCACATTTAATTGAGTTTCAAAAATTCTCTCGAAACTTTGGTGTAATTTCCGGAAATTCCCTAAGTTTCTTCGTTAAGGTTTCTGCAGTTTCCTTGAAATTATTTGAACTCCCCTTTGATTTTCTGGTCTGTTTTGATGTTCTCGGAGCTTTCCTGAAGCTTTAAATTTTATTGAAGATCTTGTTTCTGTTCTGAAATAAATGGGATTATCTTCCTCTTATTCTTATTCTTCTTCACATTTCAACGTTACTGCTTATTCCCATATTAGCTTATTGCGTGCTCTTAACTTAGTGTTTTAGATGCACTCCCATCCCACAGTTATAAACTGAGAGCATTCGATGGCTGTTCAATTGTTGCATTAGTATAATTGTGAAGCAATCATACTCTCTATATGCCCAGGAAAGCCGAGAAATTTTTCAACCCGAAAAATTGTTTTACTGAACCGGGAATTGAACCCTGCCACCTCCAGCATGGTCTTGCTTTATAACTATACCTTTATCGACTGAGCTAAGGGAGGCCCCAATGGAATTCTCGTAAACACCATTGAACATCCCTGAAAACGTCTGAACTTTTGTGAAGTTCCTGAAGTATTTTCTGAAATTGTCATAAATTCTCTGAAGGTTCCTGTACTTCCCTGAAATTGTCAGAACATCTGAAGGGTTTTCGATTTTTTTCAGCACACCCTGCATTTTTCCCTAATATTACGCTTATAGATTTTTAAACTGCTCCAAAATTCTGAATTCAAACTCCGCAAGAATTTCTAGATCTAGCTTTTCTGAAGAAGGGGTAAGAGGGACATGGCTAACAGGTGGGACATAATAAGCATCCTACACGTCAGTCCCAAACCTCTAATGGCTTAAACAAATTAATTATTAGTAGATTAAATATCACCATTGTAATGATTAATGACCAATTAATTTGTTTCGGAACACAATAAACCCAAGGCTAAAGCACAGGAAGCTCACTCTGTCCTACTTGTTCACTTTCCCCACTTAGAGCTTCTTAAAAGTTTCCATAACTTTCCTCTAGTTCTCTATATTTCTGAAGGTCTCTTGATTTAAAAATCCTGCATTTTCCAGAAGCTGATAGAACCGTATTGTAGTTCTTAGAGTTTCCAGTACATTCCCCATATTTTCAAGTTGTAAATTTTCACTGAAATTTCTTCTTTTAAGTTCCTAAAATTGTTGTAATGTTAATTGGACTTCACTGGAGATCTCTAATCTTTAAAAGAGTTAATAACAAACTTGAAATAAATCATTTATTTTTTCCTTAATATTGGCACTTTGAAAATTATCAATATCTTGAACTTGTACATGGAATTTGAAACTTCAAGATAATGAATATTTTAAGACCTTTTCAAAGTAGGGGAAATGACGGCTTCGGCAAGACAGACTATTTTCGGTAACCCAAATTGAATCGCTAATTTCATTGGATTTTCTCAAGTAAACACTTCCCTGAATGCTTTCAAACGATTTTTTAGGCTATCAGCTCCAATTTGATTATATTTTTACTTTTCTTGAAATGAAACACACGCACTACAAAATGCTGCTGATTTCAAGTTGCCGATGAAAGCACAGCTGTTTAACACGCAGCTCAAATAGAAAGCTTGCCGAATAAAAAGGTGTTGCCCACAATAGTCACTCTCACTAGAGAAGTTTGGAGCTTTGTAAAAGCGTTTCAAAACAGTTTTTGACAATTATTTCGACTGAACTTGTTAGAGCAGCTGACAGCAAAAGATTGTAAACAAACCAATACTGCATATGTGTGCGTGCCTGAGAGAAAAAGGCTATAGAAAGATGGTCGCTGCTTAGGTTGCTGAGAATACGTACATTCCCCTATGCCAATTTTGGAAAAATCAGAGAAGTTCAAGCTAAATTTTTCGGGTTGTTAATTTTGGATCATAGGGGAAATGTATGCAATGTCGGCCTAAATGCTCCTAATTTGGGCCCATACATAAATTCAGCTATCGACTAAATTTTCAATAGCGACCAAAAATATCCATTAGTACCGTCGCAATGACGCGTTCATCTAGATAAAATTGAATAGCGATCATAGATTCATAGACCAACATTAGAGCCATTTCCCCTATCTCAAAACGGGTAAGAGGCACCATTCTTAAATTGTCACCAGTGAAAGATAGAAAGTAGGGGAATTTACGTATTTTCGTCAATCTTAGAAGCGTCCGCTTTTCTCTAAGAAATTTCATAGCGACGCGCACACATGTGTATGTTTGCTTACAATTATCTGCTGCTTGCTATTACGTCTATTCCAATCGAAAGAATTGTCCAAAACTGGTTGAAAACGTTTTTCCAACCCCAATCTTCTCAGGTGAGTGTGACTATTGTCGGCAGCCCATTTTTGTACGGCATTCTTTCCATTTGAACTGCCCATTAACCAGCTGTTCCATTATCGGCATCTCGAAATCAGCCGTATTTTGTAGTGCATATGTTTCATATGAAGAAAACCCAAACATAACAGGTTTGCTCAGTCGTAAAAATGTTATCAAATTGACACTGAAAGACTAAGGAATCGTTTAAATACATTTAGCGAAGTGTTGTACGAAGTGTGTAAAGAAAATGCAGCACAATTATCGTTTCAATTTTGGTTGGTGAAAATAGTCAATGGTTGCCGAAGCCATCATTTACCCTATTGAAGCATGACAAAAAAATCTTTGAAGACATTGGTATTACCAGTGATGGCATGATCATTAGCAAATTGATATTATTCCGCTCTCATATGTTCATATGCTACGTGCGATATAGCAGCAAACTATCAAGCGCGATTTTGATTTTACAAGCTGCGAGACTATTCACAACGTGTAAAGCTGGGTTTAGACTAGGCAAGTCAAATGATCACTCAGTTGAATTCAATTGGCTTGAAAAGTTGAACTTGAAAAGGTTCAACTTTTTTCAATTCAAGTGAGTTGATCAAGTCAGTTGAATGACATGGTTTACACGTTCAATTCGCGTTCAGGTCAGTTGAATTCAAGTGACTTGATCAATTGACTTGCTCTGTCTAAACCCAGCTTTAAGGTTAATCTGAGAGTTGAATCGACGCAAAAATGGTTCCGTTGCACCTCGTTTTCTTAGAAAGAGAAGGTACCCAACTAACAATTTTCACAACGTAAACGCTTTACTCATTTCATTTATACAGCCTCAAGCTGTATTCAAACGTTATACGATATGAAGAAACCTTTACTCAACCTCTATACAAGCAAATCTGGTGAACTTACTCAGCTACTTATGGCTGTTGGAACGGTTGGGAGAAGCTCTTATTGCATACCCATTAACACTTCTATACAGCTGTTATCATGCTGTTTAGTTGTGTGTGAACTTGATAGGCGCTTATTCAACCTTTTCCCGGTTATCCAATAATCACTACAAAGCATTCTCTTGAAGCCGGGTTAAATACTGCTTAAGCTTTTTTATGAAGGAATTTATTGAGTTTATTTAGCTGTGAATCAAATTAATCGAAATTAGTTACAAATCATCACCAAATTATTTACCCTGCACTGGAGGAACCTGGAATCGAACTCGAGACGACCTCATTGGCAAACCTTGACACTACCAACTGTGCTACGCCAACACTTTGAACTTAAGTAAACAAATCAATTTCCCTTCTACAACAAAATCACTGAGTAGAGGCTTTATAATAGTGCACATGAATCACTTTTCTCGACTAGTTATAAAAGAGCAGAGTAAAAGCTGTAAAACTGCACACGTCTAAAAATAAACCTAGTTGACTGTGAAAATGCTTCCGAAGTTGCTCTAACACAGTTTATAAGCTGAGTACAGGCTGTTTAGTTGTTGAAAAGGCACTTTTGATGTTTATGTTATTCAGCAAGAGTGGCCATCAAATGAGTAACATATTCACTTTGTTAGCTTTGTTTTGCAGCTACAAGTTGAAAGTTGATTAGTGTGTGTATAGAAGTGACATTAGCGTTTATTGGCTGATGTTATTCAGTGCGACTGACAAATTGAATAATTGTTGTGAGAAAGTTGAGTAAACGGTCTCCAAAACTATTTTGCTAGCTTTTGCTTGTAGCTGTATCTGCAGCTTCTTTTCAGCTACTTTACAGTACAATGCTGGAAAAGTTGGCTTACAAAGCTGAAAATGTTAGTTGGGTATAATAAGGCTACCTCTTTTTTCTCTTCGCCGATGGTAGACATGAAGTGACTGCTGCCAGCCGTTAAGCTGGGTTTAAAATTGGCAAGTTAAATGATCAACTCAGTTGAATTCAACTGACTTGAACGTGAATTGAACGTGTAAACCATGCCGTTCAACTGACTTGATCAACTCACTTGAATTGAAAAAAGTTGAACCAGACTCAACTTTTCAAGCCAATTGAATTCAACTGAGTTGATCATTTGACTTGCCTAATCTAAACCCAGCTTTATGGAAGTTTCGGATGCATTCTACTGTAAAGCAAAAATCATGAAACACAATCTCACCACAGTTTGAAGAGATTTGTAGCTGGTGAGTTTGTTAGCTTGATATTCCGAGCTGCGATATCACAGCTTACAATATCAACCGCAGTTGATTGCTTGTTGATTTTTGTTTAAGAAAATCAAGCATGATATTGTTGTTGGTGAGATTTGATTTTTTGATATTTTCTAAACACTGGGCATTACTCTGACAATGATTTTTTTCCTGATTTACCTTGCAACATCGTGACAAAAATTTACGAAAAAAATTTCAAACCATTAACTCTACCTGTGAGGAAAATTTCATAAAAGTCAGAGATCCTTCGGTCCAAATCTGTCCTTTAGTAAAAAAAAAATCCACTGTTGTCAATTTTAAAAATATCAATTATTACACCGGGTCGTAATAAGCATTTTTCTATCAATAATTTCCGGAGTCTCTTAAACTTTCTCAGCCGCTCTTACGGTACCAAGTTTAATAAAACTCATTCCGCCCGATTTTTTTTTTCGGATTTATGAAATCGATATGAAATATTTTATTTTGGTTACTCTAAACTAAAGCTTCGGGGAGCTTCCGATGGATTTTCCGGTGGTTTGATCATTTCTTACAAACCACACACTCTCTGTGAATTTGGGAAATGATAAGTCTTGTGACTATGTACGCCTCATTTGAAGACATATAACTTCATTTTTATCGTCTTCGTCCTCAAGATCCTCTTCAGATTCCATCGTTTCATCCTCGAACTCTTTCATTGATTCCAGCGGTTCATCCTCAAACATCTGCCGCTGGTCGGAATGATTATCGAGTAAGCTAGAAGCTTCTGTAGCTTCCCGCGCTGGTGATGATCTACGAATTCTTTCATTACACGGCGAATGAGAACGACTCAAATTTGAGTTTAGTTCACTCATAATCGCCAAAAGAGCAGGAACTCAGCGATGAGTAAAATTTGTCCAATGGTTTCCTGTGGAAAACCTAAAAAATCTGCCAGAAAATGAGGAAATTGACGAAAATTTTATTCAGTCTCGGAGTAGTATCAATAGACTGAGTGAATCCAATCTTTACTTTTCTCAAATTCGGGAATTTTTCCCTGGAAAATCCTGGAAAAACCTGGGAAAACATGAGGCAAATTAACTCATCGCTGAGTTCCTGCACTTTTGGCGATTATGAGTGAACTAAACTCAAATTTGAGTCGTTCTCATTCGCCGTGTAGGATTTTCGTTATGATGGCTGCAACTTTCCGATGCAATGTTGGGTATATGCTCATTTTCGTTTTTGTTTCCGGAGGAGTTCAATTTTTTTTTTTTGTATAATTTGCACTGACTTTTCTTTTAAAAGATCGACTTGATTTAATTTTTTCCATTTGTTTACATCCATTTCGATAGAAAATGTGCTGTTCTGTCGTGCTCTTGAATAAGATCCTTTAAACTTGCGTAATTCAATGTATTCTTCAAGGAGTTTTATTAAGCACTTATGAAATAGATTTATTGCCATCAAGCATGGGAAAATTCATTGACTCGCGCGAGAACCACAGAATCAAAATAGCTATCATCACCTACAAACAGATTGCCGAACGAGTGTAAATTATTTCATCCAAGTGACTCTGCAGGTCGACTCAGAACTGACAGCAATAGAAGGAAAGTAGAATAAACTGAAAGGCAGCCGAATAATTTTCTCTACTGAGGGAGAACCAGATTGAATGCGTAAAATCCGAATGCTAACGATTTAAATAGCCGAGTCAGATAGTTTTTGGCTCACTGATTTAAATCATTTGAATTAGCCACAGCAGTTTTACGGTATTTGCTTGACGCTTATATTTATCTGTTACAGTATAACCTTTTTCTCCGTATTAATAGCAATTTAAATGTGTCAATGTATGTTTAAAGCTAGAAAATAAAAAGTGATTCTTTCTGCAAAATTCTCATTCAGCTCACTCAGCAGAATGCAATCGTTAAAGGTTCAGCATAGAACAAATAATAAGAGAGGAATGATCGACACTACTACACTCAGAATCATTCATGTTACGCTCAGATGTCTGTTTTGCTCAATTCTGCGTTCATCGAAGAAAATAGAAGCAAAGCGAATACGAACGAAATCAGTGCGGCTCGCACAAGCTGCTGTTCGTTTCTGATGTTGTATGCATGGAGTAGTAAATGCAAAATGAAACGATTTTTCCCATGCTTGATTGCCATTATAAATCATATCGTCAGACAACATCCTCAAGTGCATCATAAGAGTTGTTATTAGCATGAATATTCTCAAGTAAAACGAAGTTTTATTTGTGTTCTCCAAGGGATTCTCTAGGATATTATAAAACCACAACTTACATAAAACCAATATTACTCAATTAAAACCGCCATAAGTGCATGTTATATTTTCAATTCTTATCAAAATCAACTATAAAACCTGAATAAATCAAATCAGCTTTGGGAATGTTACTTGGGATGTCTTCGTTTTGAAGACGTTTGAAATAATGTCAAGATATTTTCTCCTGCAGATATTTTGAAGACATTTTTTTTAAATAGGGGAAATGGCTCTAATGTTGGCCTATGTATCTGAGATTAGGCCCATCGCTAAAAATCAGCTATTTATCAATTTTATCTAGATGAACGCGGCATTGGGACGGTACTAATGGATAATTTATCGCTATTGAAAATTAAGTCGATTGCTGAATTTATGTATGGGTCCGAATTAGTGGCATTTAGGCCAACATTACATCCATTTCCCCTATTTGATGATATGCTGATTCTGAATTTTTTTTCCGAAGACTCTTTGAATTTTAAGCGTGGTCCCCCGGTAATCTTCGAACACTTCATATATATTAACGGGGTTCATTTCTAATTTGCACTTTTAGTAATCCTATCAGTATCAGAAATGCATGTTTCTGGTAGCCTTATTTGCTGTTTTGTTTTGATTCTGCGTTCCGTTTCGCAATGTTCCTTTTCACTTTCCTCCATGCCCTGTGCTGAATGATGTTTGAACATATTTTGGTTGGCTCGGCGTCCAGATTAGCGCTCAAATAAAAAAGTGTGCAGATTAAAACCGGTCGGATTACCGGGGGTGCCCCTGTCTTTTTTACTAGTGAAGATTTTCGCTATTAAAATTAAGATTTTGGCATCACATTTTAATTTTCTTCTTCAGAATGATCATAATGAATAATGTAACACAAAGCCGTTTTATTGCAGCATGCAGCAGCATTAGCATGAGCATGAGCATGATTGACCGCCCACGGTTGCTACTCTGTTATTGTCAGACCAGCTGTAATTACACAGAGAACCAATAGACGATGCTTGGGACTAGCAATCATCCTCAATGTGTAAAAACTGGTGATCTCGAATTAGGCAATACCAGCGCCAGCCGCTCCTGAACACAGGTCAAAAAAGGAATGGGTAGGAATGTGTTGACGTGACACTCGCTTTGATGGGAGCGGAGAACACCTCTGCACTTCCACGAGGAATCACAGGGATGTTGGGAAGAGGGTTGGGTTTGCTGCAGGGTTCGTTTTGGTAAACGATAAGCTGGATTGATATTCTAACGATCGTATAACGCGAAGGAGCTTGGGATTGAACCCACGGTCTTCTGCTCAGTAAGCAAAAACGGTTGCTACTAGGCAAACGAGCTCCTTTTTAATCATCGAATCTTGATGTGGATGGGCTTGAGATTAGACTCAGGATGTTCTGCTCAGTTAGCCAAAGCGGTTGCTCTAAGGCCACCGAGCCCCTCATATCACATCATACCGTTACTCAAGTTGTTATAACTATTCAAACCCGGCACCGACGACAACGAAATGTTTAGCTAAATACACGATAAACAAGCGATCTTACCATACATTTATAATATGAAAGGACCTGGGACCGCGTTTTTCTTCTCAGTAAGCAAGCCACTGCAACCGACGATCTTTCAAATCCAAAAACAAAAGGCTACGAAAAAGTATTTAGGCCTTGATTAAATTCCACTACCACGCGACGTTCAATGTTTCGATTTGCTCTTTACGCATTGTTCAGACAATCATAACAATCTATGACCGACGTGACGATTGTTTAAAGTAATATGAGTAATATGAGTATTATTGTACAAATTACAGTACATTGTAAAAGTTACCTCATTATTCTGCAGCGTCATCGGTTATTATTTCTGGATCTTGAGTTGTTTTGGTGATACACTTACTTGCGGTATACTATTTTGGGCGCCCATATAGGCGTGTACTATGTAGGGTAGCTCATCTCTCGTCGTGATGGTGGTAAAAAGCAGGCAAATTAGAGACGAAACATTAGGGAGGAAATAAAGAGGTATTAGTATTAGTTATATCTAAACAAACAAAACAAAAGAAGAGTAGAACAATAAAAAGATAATAAAGATAAAATAGAAAACAAAGAAAAAGAAACGTAGGCAGATTATTGAAAAAGTATAAAAACAATAGAAAGAAGCATAGATCAATTACTAGGAAAACAGAACTACTTTATAACTAAAAGTGCAATAAATGAGCGTTAGTTTCGGGATCATTTTAGTGTTAGAGGTATGATCGTTTTGATCCGTAGTCAACCCTGCCAGCCTCTCCAACACTAGCTGCAGGCAGTGGTTGTTCAATCATGCGACACTGTAACTACTACTATGTTAGAGGTATGATTCGTCAAGTTTATACAACTCAATGTTCAATTGACGTAAACTATTTATCGTGCAATTACAAAAGCAAACCTAAAATTACAATTATATGGCAATATTGTATTTCTTATATAAATAATTTTGATGAAAACAAAAACAAATGCAAAATGAAACTTGACAAACCATCGTCAAACCCCCCATTCTAGGGCAGGGCAATAGGGAGGATTATTGTCACAAGAGACAAACACAGCAACAACGAGAGATAAAAAAGGGGGAGATACAGGATAAACAATTGAGCCATATGTGTTAACTCAAGGCAACGGAGGCTTAACAAAGTAATCAAACAAGTTGACATAAATCTAACCAGGGTCCAGGCCAAGGAAAAAGCAAGCAGCCACCCAGGATAGAAGTGTTTCACGTTAGCCCCATGCGTTACTTAAAGTTCACAAGATACCTGACTGATTAAGTGAGGGAAGGTACATTTTTGGATAGCAACTACCATCTGAACCAGACCACAATAAGAAACCACTAACCGTATTGTGCTTCCTCTAAGCGTAGAACCAATCCCTAAACCTAAACCTGTTCTAATCCACCTGAAATAACTAACGAATAGAGGACTTTGACAACCCAGCCATGCAATAGTCTCATTCCGTGCCCTATGGCAACTTGATGAGTCTATTGCGCTCATCTTCTGGCACCACCCAGGGGAGACTTGGTCCTGTACCCAATGCTTAACTTATCTCCATTCCACTCAGCTACTCGCAATTTCTTGTGATATAGTGGGCGGAATATTATTATATAAGACAATTCAATGCAGACGTCTTTCCAAATTTGGCAGATCGACAGGTAATCGGTGAGTTACCACGATGGTTGCTGATCAACAACTCGACAACATCTCATCGGCAACGCATGTCATGAGAATTTACCATTGCAAATAATAGCGAAATGACGTCATCAAGCTATCGATCAACTACCCTGGGTACCACCTGGTACCTTATAGCACGATGCTAGGAGGCGGACCGGAAGAATCGATGAGCAACCTCCCCCTGTAACACAAAGCCGTTTTATTGCAGAATAACACATGATCGACCTGAATATCCACAGAACTTTACTAAAATTATCGATTCTCTTGAATGCTTCCTGATCAACGTGTCATTTTTAAGAATATTTTAGAGACGACTCTTGAACTTCTGAACAGTTGAAGATATTCAGAAAAATACTTCATCAACCTGGAGATTTAAAAACAATATGAAAAGAAGTTTGCTGAAATCTGCCATCAGCTGAGGACGTTTTTAATACTGCCGTTTGGAGAGAATATCTGAGGAATTTATTTGAATTTTTGAACAGTTGAGATCTTCAGAATAAACTTTTTCAATCTGAAGACTTAAACAATATCCGGAGAACTTTATCGATATCAATATTGGACATTCACGAAGTTCTCTAAAAGTCTACAAAGGTTGAACATCTAAGAAGGTCCTTATAGGGTGAAATAGTGTAAAACATGCCAGTGGGGTATTATGACCTATTTTTCATGGACTTTTCAAACATAATTGAATGGTTTCAATTAACAAGTATCGTTTAACTATAACTAAAGTGCGTTTTTAATTTTTAATGAGAATTTTTTTAATACGATTGTCTTATGGCATATGGGAATCAAATTCTGGTGATTAATATTGATCAAAAATATACTAACTGATAACTTACACATGATTTGGCAAGGTTTTCATCCAAAATTTCTCATTTTTTTACAGTGCTCAACAGTGAAACGAAACCAGTGACGAACGAGTCACTAAAGAAGATCAGGACACGGTCATCGGACGTCGGTATACTGATTCCCTAGCAACGTTTTTCAGTGAAAACGATGAAAAAAGTGGTAGATATTAAAAACACTGAAGTGTTCTGGTCCCATCCGAGAGCGTCGTTGGACGGTCATACACATACAAAAGGTGAGACACGGTATTAGGATCGGTGAAAAATTGCACCATTAAACTTGTTTTAGTGGTCATATCTGAGGGTAGAGTGGTGGGAAACGAAAAGAAGAGATTTGGGTGGCACGTTCGCTCTGTATGCTCGACCCGGTGCAGTGCCGAGCCCTAGCTTGTGTGATCCCATCAGGGGAAAAGTTCCGAACCAAAGGCAGTACGGTAGAAGCTACTTGAGCAACAACCAGGATTAGCTACGTGTGTAGAGTCGCTTGATGCCGGAGGACTTTGTATGTGTGCCCTCGGTAAGTGAATCTGGGCCGACTCCTGTCTCAGTCCCTGTGTCGAGCCAACTGCACAGCACTACAAATACCAACAAAACGAAAAACCAAGGTGATAAATCTTTGAGATTTCCATCATAAATAACACCTCCTTTTTGCTGGCTGTGGAGACCTCCTTCAAACGGCTCTTGTGCTCGAGTGACATGAGCATGAAACTGTATGTGGATGCTGATTTCGAAGAATGAGAAAAGGGTATCTGAAAAGATCGTTGAAGAACAAAAAAACCAGTTTGATTTGAGCAAAACACATTACGAAGGACGTTATGTACAACTCGGTTGGACGGTTGGTTTTCCACAGCTTTTAGTATTGGGACTATCCCTTGTGTTAAATAGAAACAAAGGTGGTTAACAGCTGATAGACGACAAGACTATCCTGATCCTGGAGAGTTGAAGAACATAAGTTAATGACACTAAAGGCACAGTTGTGACTGGTTTTTCTTTCGACATTTGCTGGCTACTTATTCATAAATAACGCGGTGTGAAAGGAAAACTGAAGGGATCCACATGGTGAAATTTTCTGGAAAAAGATGAAAAACTGAAAGAAAATAGTTTTGTGAAGACTGTAATACCAGAAAGAAAAGAAGAGAAAAAGTACATCGAGCGAGCAAACAAGGCAAGTGCAAAAAGTGAATTCACCGTATGAAAAGATTTGACGTGTTGGGGAGAGAAAAGTTTTTCTATGATTTAAAACAGGCAAAAGAACAACACGAGATACCGCTACAACGTGGTTTTCAAATTTATATAAAAACATTCGCGTCCCAAGATCATCATCATCATCATCAGCGACAGCATCTGTGTTGTGTGTATCTGTCTACTTGACAAGATGTGGAAATGAAGATAAAGGATACATCACAGCAGCAACAGCAGCAGCATCGTCACCGTTGTTGTCGTAATGAGTGAAGTTACGTTGGAGCAGCGCATCCATCATACATAGGATTTTTATAGCAGGTTTTTATAACTTTATTCAACTTCTTCCCTCTATCTATCTCGCTCTAACGCACTCGTGTGTACACACATTGTCTGCCTAGAGCTTATATTGTAACAGAAATGTGACCAAGAATGTGAATAATACATATATGCTTTCGGAGTCAGACCGCAGCAGTGCCGAGGCGACTGTCATTTGTCAAGGACGGTCGTTAACAAAATTTATGCTAGATGGTTTCAATTCACTTCAACTGGAATAATGCGCGTAACGAATTGCCATTTCGGAAATTACACGCCATTAAATTTTAAATGAGTTTGGGAGTGTCGCGATGGTTTTGTTTGCGGTTATCTAATGCTGGTTGAGAGGTTTGAATCTGATGTTTTGTAAAGTTGGCTAAGAGGAGCTGAAACATTTTCAGGAATTCATTCAGGAAATTTGCGAAGCTAAGCATTGCCGCTACCTCGTGGCAGTTGATTGTGTTGGCTAAAATTGCTTTAAAGTCATTTCGTTAAAGCAAACTGGTGATTTCAGTCGATATAGTACTACTTGAACAGAATATCCAGTAGAAGCACTGGATGTCACACGTTATGCTGCCCCTTTCGTCACAGTTAATTCGTAGGCTTGCTGATAGCAAGGGAAAAAGATGGCTACCTTAATAAAAAAAAGTTTAACGATGTGTTTGAGATGGGGATCTTTTGATGTAGGATTACGTTATTTGGCAACATATTGGAGGTGTTATTTCAAAAAACCAAAATCGACCGAATTACGATAAATGGTCAGGTTTTAACCACTTACAACTTGGATAATAGCGGATGGATTTGGATTCTAAACAAGCCAATCGATTGGAAATTTTTCTACGAATCTGCTAAATGAACACTTAATCAATTATCAATAGGTCACTATTTAAAATTACACAAATGTCCAACTGTTGCAATGGTGATCAAAATTATAACCGATGGCCTGCAAAAAGTGCTTTCCCTAACACAGATTTCAAAATCGATTTCCCTCTGGTTTCGCCGAACGGTGCTTATTCAATCACCGTGTGAGGTGGTGCCTGGTTGGTCGTCATCATCATCAGCAGCAGCAGTGCATTCGGCACGTGGCGTTGAACAATCAGTACACAAAGAAAGGCTGTGAGCTGCAGCCCATATGAGCGTCCATTCACCGAAGAAGGAGGAATAAGTCGCACCGCTACTGATCGGATTCAGTAGCTCTTCGTGAGTCGCTGTGGGTCATCTATGCCAAGCGCGTCACCCTCGTTCCAAACAACATACAGCTCGCCAGCCTCATCTGAGTTGAACACCCTAATAGCTCAGCATTACTCAACCGTCACGTCAAAACGGTTTTTTTTTCAGGATCTCCATACATTATTGTTCTTTAAGAGTTAATTTTCATTGAACATTCGCTCGCCTTGCTGCCAGCCACATCACCCCCAAAGCTCTTTGATAATGTACCCAGCAACCAAATGATGCTTCCTAGAAAAAACAACCAACTCAGTTTTCTCCGGAAATAATTCGATACCTAGCTTCATAGCCCAATTAGACAAATTGTCTAAGGTATCTTGCAATGGTCCTTGCAGGTCCGGTGCACTTGGTCCGGTAACGGAAACAACGCCATCATCTGCAAGCTGCCGTAGCGAGCAATTTTCATTAAGACAACCGTCAATGACAACCATAATTGTTCATAATTGGTGAAAGTCCACTATCGTGGAGTTTACCGAAAGGACATCGATACAAACAGAACCAAAAGCCCCCTGAATATCCAAGAAAACTTAACCCATTTGCTGTTTTTGCTCAAGGCCAGTTGAATTTAAGTTGAAAGCAACGCAAAACAGTCGCTCGTTCCTTTGCCTCTCCGAAATCCAAATTGCGTATATGAAAGGAAACCATTCGACTCGAATACAGAGGGATTTTCAAACATCTTAATTTATTTTCGAAGTGTCAAATTTAAGTGAAAATTTTCCAAATGGAACACAGCCTAAGAGTTTTAAAACCTAGAAATAGTCAAACATATACTGTAACGATGCGTTCAAAAAACACGAAAATGCACTGTCCTAAACCTTATAAGACGAATAAAATCTAACATGAGACCAGTCCCTTAAAGAACAAAGTTTGTTTTTTTTTTCTTCGTTAAGTTTCGAAGAAGGCCATCACACACATAATCGAAGATTAAAAAAAAATGTGTGAGATTAGAAGGAAAATTTTGTTTACAACGTATTTTTGATACAGTCCTTATAATTTTAAAATTGATATGGCACTTATTAAATTGAGCTCGGTTGTGGTAACACGTCTTCAGTGCTCGGACTTTTTTCTTCTCGAAGTACATTGATAGTTATTATCAAAACAAACAAAAGTGATTGATATTCAACGAAATACTGTATTTGACATCCGTTGCACAGGCAAACCTCTAAGACAATAGAGGTTAGAAGATTAAACATATTTACCCTCTATTCATGGCCCACGTGCGGACAAACCAAATCAAAACTCTTCCTATGCTCAGTGCGCTACTGTTCTAAGGGGCTGTACATAAGCTGCGTACACACTTTGGGGGTTGAAGATTTGTACGGTCGATACAAATTTATAAAAAAAATATGTATTGATCATTGTCGACGTGGGAGAGGGAGAGTTAGAAAACCTTTCAAAATCTGTCTACGTAGTTCATGAACGGCCCCCAAATGAAACTGTTCCAGGACATAAAATAGCCGAAGGGCTTTGATGCGACACTGGGCAAACACAGACATCAACTACCTATATAGAGATAACAATGCCACCGTGTTTCACCATCATCGTCCTCGACCAGTAGTCAGAGCTTTGATTCCATGTCGTCATGTCGGGTCGTGGATTCCTGGGAAAAAGTATATTTCCAAGCATTTGCACGTAAACAAAGGCGATGATTACATACTCATGGCGGTAAAACCCGGAGTCGGTTTTCTATATTATACGATGGATACACAACGTCAACGCCCAACGGGCAATGGGTATGTGTACATGTCCTGACTCTTGTATGATGGCCTAGATTTAAACGTAGCCCGCACATTAAATGGTATGACTGTTGCTCAATCGTGCGATGTATATGCGCCATGTCAGACAAGATCGTAACCGGGTGTTTATAGTCAGTGAGTTTGTTTCAATTGTAGTAGTGTGATGAAAGATAAATATGTCATCAGATATGGATAGTGATGGGAGTCAATGATTTCCACTGATTTGGATTCTTCATATAGGGAGTTTGAAATGGGTAGTATTTAGGTAAATTTAAAAAAAATATGTTACAAGAAAATGGAGGTAGATTCATCCATGATGTTGATGTATTTAACTTGAACCAATGGTTATCAATGCACCAGCGGTTGAATCATATTAAAACACATATTCAACTAATGTAATCATCTCCAGTTCAAACGTCATGCCATGGTGATTTAAGGGACTTTCAGTGTCATCATAAATCCGTTTGTGTATCGCATAGGCATCACTGTTGATTTTCATTACGGCTGCCATAATCCTCATTGTTGAAAGCTCTGAGCGTTTATCCGAAATGTCCTTCTCAAGAAGAGAGAAAAAAATGGGGTATGGTGGTCCAAAACGCACCCTAGGGGTAAAATTCAGTGCAGTACTTAAACTAGCATTTCAGCACATAAAATCACATAATTAGTAATTGGAAAGCAACGAAAAACTGTGCGATGTCAATTTACCCTGTACGTTCCTACCAAACGTAGTGCCCGTACAGTAAACAGCCCGTACAAGAAAATCCTTCTTACGGCTCATTCACGCAAACACACCTTCAGAGACCATACCGGAGCAGAGTACCGACCCACACAATATCCAGCACACTCCGCTGCAGCACACGAAAGCAGCCGGCCATGTGTGCGCCGAAAAACACCGAAATGCTTCCTACTTTGCAACATCATCGCCATCATTATTACCGTCGAGCTCTCGTTCCGGGGAACAAGCACCTCTCCACTCGATGAGATTTTGATGTAATGCTAATTAAAATTTAATCAAAATCCTCGCTGGAATAAATTTCCTTTTGTCTGCTGCTGGTGCTCCCCAACCAATTGCCAGGCATCAACCGTTGTCGCCGTCGTCATTGCTGGTATGGTGCTGTGCAGGTAAAGTCTCGTCCCAGACCCAGGAGAACCAGGAATTATCGATTTACTTGCTGTGGGAGTGTATGTTTAGAGCTGGAATGTGCTTTTTGTGGAAAAATATTATTCGCTTTTCACGCTGGATGGCACATATATTAGAATTGAAAGCATGGCGTTGCAACTAAAGGGTGTATTCCACAACAAATTGCTCCCGGACGAAGCTAGAACAGCACTACCGTTCATACTGGCGACAACGCTCTGATGAGACAACGAAACCCTACCCCAAGCTCCTCCCCTGATCCTATCCTTCAAAAATGTACCCTTCTAACCTCGAGTAAGCCGCGAGTAATCGGCCCAACTCCTACTAGACATAGAATTAAGTGAATCTTGTTACACACAGTGAACAATGAATTATCGGCTCCGTAAAGCTAACGCGATTGAGCCTTCCAAATAAACGAACTAGATAAAAAAAAAAACAAATTGCACCCACATAAACAGCTACTTTTTAATTATAATACCAATAAAAATTAAATTTTCAAAGAAGATTCTTTAGAGAGTACTGACAAACAAAAAATATGTCATTATACAAATATCAGCTTTGACTTGGGTTTTAATCAAGAAAACAAAACTTTTTTTATAATAAATTTTGTACAGTGGCCAAAATCTAAATTTAAATAATTCTGTACAAAAAACCTATGTCCCGGAGGTCAAACTAGCTTTCCGGGAATCGGTAAATGTGAGTTTTGGTAAATTTCCCGTGACGTCTCGGGTAGGAACCACTAATATCGACTGATAGCGATTGGCTCAGAACCGAGCCCAAAGGGAACCACCCTAATAAACGGGTAACATACACGAACAATGTCTTAGAGGGTGTGACCATACCGCATAGGTTGATATGATATCCTGAATAGGTGGTTAGGTACTTCTTATGTTTTTTAAAGTGATATGGTAGATGGTATTTCATCAATTAAGTAAATGTGTTCAGTAACCCCTCCACACGTTGGGCAGCGCTGCCCGAGTCTAGGGAAAAAGCTTACAGTAACCCCTCCCATCGGCTCCGTAAAGCTAACGTGTTTGTGCCTACCAAATAAACGAACTAAATAAAAACATCATGGAGGGGTTACATGTATGCAGTGGGTGGTACCGACTACCCACCGTTATTTCTCGGCTGTCCTTCAACCAATTGAGCCGATTTTCTGTAGATAAAGGGTGGAACGGTCTAAAATTGGTCAGTCATGATTAAGTGCACACTGATTATGTTATTGTATAAATAGTCATACTTTATTTCTTTTTGAAGATCAATGACTACAAAATACAGGAAAATTACTTGAATAGGCTACCGATTTTCCAAATGCAAACTGCCGGGCTTTCCGTTTCACCACCCTAGATTTTGAACCGCTGTTGTATCAACCTTATTTGATGCTGAACGTCAATTTGCTTTGAACTGTTTCTCATTTCCAACTGTTCTCTGAGTTTTCTTGAGGTTCCGCTTAACGATTGGCCAATATTTTTCAATTGGGTGCAGCTCCGGCGAGTTTGGAGGGTTTTTGTCGTTGGTTACGACTTGCACGTTGTTGGCGGTATACCGTTTCTGAGCCATTTTCCCGTAGTGACAGGAAGCGAGGTCTGGCCAAAACAGCACGGAACAACTGTGTTTCTTAAAAAAAGGCAACATTTCTTTTTTTATAAATATCTTGGTTGACTATTCCAATAAAAACGAAAAAAATTTCAGGAACTTTGACAACTTTTTCTGCTTAAACTTATCTTGAACCTTTCTTTTTCCGGTAGCCATGTAAATCTTAGCCTGGGAGCTGCTTAAAATCCGTTTTGACGTATATTTCATCGTTTATTATAACGCAATCAAATTTCTGACGCAATCAATCTGCGTGGGAATAATTTGCATTTCGCTTATGCGTGAGCAAAACTTTGATACACTGTTCCTCTTGCTTCGACGCTATTATGACAACTGAATGGAACATGGCAAAAACTATATAGAGGCAACAATCCGTACGCACAGACCTACAAAATGAGGGACTTTGAAGTTTTTTAAATGCACGATTAAAAAAATCGTCAAATTTTGGTCGATCAAGTTTTGACCAGTCCACCCTTGAACTAGTTAATGGTTGACACATACAAAAAATCAACGCAATTAGAAACTGTGGTGGGTGGACGGTACCACTCACTGTAATCTTTTTCTCTAGCCTCGGTCAGCGCTGCCCAACGAGTGGCCAGCGGACTGAACGTGGTTTCTGGATCTCTGCAATGATATTATTCTAGTCCAATTTTATTCATCATTATGAACTTTAGCCCAAAATGAATGAGAAATTAACAAAATGCAGCTTTAAACATGGTCATCGCACATAGATACATCCATTTAAAAAAAGCAAGTTTAGAAAGGTTAGGCAGGCCTGGACCAGGGTATTGTAACGTGTTATAAGTGGTTTTCTTGATACGAGACAAATTTTGACCAATTGTTATTGTCTGAACATGGCATTAGCACAATCTCAAGATGATACTAGTTTTGAATTATCTTGAATATTTATTACAATCCAAATAGGCAACAAATTATCTAAGTTCAAAAATGAAGATAGCTTGTTGAAGTCCAAAATAAAGAATGTTTTAGAAAGTCCCTGAATTTAAAACTTTCATGAGATGTAGAATTGAGATTTGTTCCAAAGGCACAAGGCTTAACGATACTGAGCTAAATGGACCATTAATCTAATCTAATCTAATCTAATCTAATCTAATCTAATCTAATCTAATCTAATCTAATCTAATCTAATCTAATCTAATCTAATCTAATCTAATCTAATCTAATCTAATCTAATCTAATCTAATCTAATCTAATCTAATCTAATCTAATCTAATCTAATCTAATCTAATCTAATCTAATCTAATCTAATCTAATCTAATCTAATCTAATCTAATCTAATCTAATCTAATCTAATCTAATCTAATCTAATCTAATCTAATCTAATCTAATCTAATCTAATCTAATCTAATCTAATCTAATCTAATCTAATCTAATCTAATCTAATCTAATCTAATCTAATCTAATCTAATCTAATCTAATCTAATCTAATCTAATCTAATCTAATCTAATCTAATCTAATCTAATCTAATCTAATCTAATCTAATCTAATCTAATCTAATCTAATCTAATCTAATCTAATCTAATCTAATCTAATCTAATCTAATCTAATCTAATCTAATCTAATCTAATCTAATCTAATCTAATCTAATCTAATCTAATCTAATCTAATCTAATCTAATCTAATCTAATCTAATCTAATCTTATCTAATCTAATCTAATCTAATCTAATCTAATCTAATCTAATCTAATCTAATCTAATCTAATCTAATACAAACGCAGCCAGTACGAGAAAGCATCCTGGAAAATGATTAGGTTAGATGAGGTCTAATCATTTTTCTTGTCTAATTGATGTTTACAGCATATCTGAGATATGATATAAACATCAATACGGCCAGGCCTACTGCGTTGTATTTGCCGCAAAGATGACTCTTGGAAATGAATGGAAACATTTTTCTTGAATCTACAGGGGTGGAAAGATGCATGGACATACCGTACCAAACGTTCCAGTTACTATGTGTAGTTGTGTGTTATGTGTAAATATTTGTACAATATTGAAGAATCATAAAATAATGTAATGGAAACATCTTACCGAATTTTCTCCTATGTTGGTAATGATTCTTTTGCACTTAAAAGTTTCGTTGGATGCATCCTATCGGGAGGTTGCAGAAAAATCCAAACAGCCGGTTTGCCATCGGCCTTGCATGTCCAAAAGCCAGATTGTGAGCAATCTCGTGACAGGCGAGCTCTAGCGAATGATTAATCACCCCTCCAAAGAAATATGCCACCAGGAAAATCATCTTCCACGATTGGTCCTTCATTATGAACAACATTGCAAACTGCGTTAGCACCATGGCACCAGCCACAAACGTGAACCGCGGATCATAACCGAAAAAAACTTCCTGATCTGCGGATACTTTTGCAGGATAATCTTCCTTCGACTGGCGTACGGTTTCTCGGTGTAACACCACTCGAAATCCGTCCTGGACACGTGCTGGCCCATTGCGGTCAGTTATTGATTGCTTGGGAAATACTCCCAAAATGAAAAAAAAAAATCCGAATTTCACAACACTGCTTCACGTAGAATCATACTGAGCTTAATGGACCATTAAACTTAAAACTACTTTGTAGAGCAGTAGATTGAATTTATAAATTAAAAAAAAAAGAGATCCAGGGAATAACATGTTTGAGGTTGAAATCAAAGAAATAATTCAATTTCAAGAATCAAGACACCATTTTTTTATTTAAATAATGAAAGAGACAAGCACTTTGGTAATAGAATAAATTTAATATCGTCATACATTAGGCTAATGTTTTTAAATTGTTTTACCTTTGCAGTGTTGCTATTTCAAAAATTATTCATTGATACTTGTTTTATAACTCTATAACTATGCTCAAATAACCTCGATTATTTAGCAAATTGATTCTTTACTTAAATTGTGGATTCAATAAATAGGTAAAGTTAAGTTCAATCATACCATGCAGTTAAAATATTCATATATAGCTTGAGTTTAAAGTAATTGAGTTGTTTGTATTTTGTAATATTGTATTAATTATATATCGATGAGATGGATCCGGAATTTTGGCGTCTGTGTTTTAAAGGATATACCTGCGATGGGTCGAAGAAAGTCTACGAGGAAGCTAGTTGCTGTTGGTGCAGCTCCACTTGGTTATTTGAGTGAGATTATTCCTTTTTATTTATTTATACGTTATACGTTATATTTATCGTTAGGACGTCAATTCAGCTTATCGTTTACCAAAACAAACCCTGCTGCAAACCTTACCCTTTTATCAAACATCCCTGTGATTCCTAGTGGTAGTGCAGAGGATTTTTTCGGCTTCCATCAAAGCGAATGTCACGTCAACACATTCCTAACCATTCCTTTCCTGATCTGCGTTCGGGTGCGGCCGGCGCTGGTATTCTCTAGTCTGAGATCACCAGTTTTTACACATTGAGGATGATTTCTAGTCCCAAGCATCGTCTATTGGTTCTCTGTGTAAGTACAGCTGATCTGGAAATAACAGAGTAGCAACCGTGGGCGGTCAATCATGCTCATGCTCATGATCATGAAAGAGAGAAGAATGTGTAATTTCATTTTAATTACATTAACTGAATTACTTATCCTTGACAGATACGCTTATTTCGTCTACAATATGCAAACTTCTTCAGTGTCTTGTGCTAATTCTCGACTTGTATAACACTCTATATATATTACATTACCCTGAAGCAGTCTGCACATTGTAGACGGAATTCGTGTACCTGTCAAGGATAAGAAATTAAGGTAGTGCAATTAAATCGACATTACAAATCCTTCTATCTATATTTATACAGGTACTCCACTATATAGTCGCCAACATTCTTCAAGATTTCTAATTACAAGCTTGTACAAAATCTCAAGATTCTGGGACTAAGATTAGATTTTTGAAAAAAATCCAAGACGGCATTAAGATTAGGCTGCAAATAATGTCGACGCTTTTGGACTTGGACATAAAATAGTTTCTGCCACTTAAAAGAATTTTCCAGAGAAAATCAATTAGAATTTGATATTAGTTTTGAAGAGAATTTAACAGGAATTATTATTTGAACAATTCTGATGATAATTTCAATGTTAATTTAAGAAGTTTTTCAAAAAACGTAAGGAGAACTCCATGTGAGTTCTAAGGATTTGCATGATAGTTCTGAGAAAAATATTACAGAGATTGTGAACAGGCGAATTTTAAGAAATTTCAAGGTGAATTCCAAAGTCAAAATTCAATTAATGGTTGGTTGGTTACTCATATGTATTTCCGAGACTTTCTGCAAAGGCTGGTTCGTCACGTGAAAAAATGATCGTAGCTAACCTTCCGACCATAACTGAGTAATAGCAAAGTCAGTTGTTGCCATATCTAAAGAATAGCAAAAAATCACATTTTGCTATTATATCTCATCAAGCTATTTGGTATGTTTTATTTAAATTAATCAATTGCATGACATATTAATGGCTTATTTTGCTATCAGACCATAATTAGCTCTTGAATTCATGACACCAAAATATCAAAACAAAAGCAAATTAAGCTTTGATAGCATAATAATCTATTTACTTGTTATATCGCACAACTTATCAATAACACAATAACATACTTAAATTTGATATTATTCTGCTCTGGTTTTGCTATTGCCCTCTATCCGGGTACACTACGTAACGATCAAATTATATACGTTTATAATACTCTGTGAAAACAACTCTTTAGTTTTGTAAGTGGCCACGCATAACTGGCGTAGCATGTTTTAGATCAATTATAAAAATCCACTCCCCTTCGTAGCGTATTTTGCTGGTCGGCCACCACTGCTGAAAAACAGAAAGAATTCTAAGGAGCTTCAAGAGAATACCGAAAGAAAACCGAATTCGGAGGTTAGCTCCTGAAAAATTAAGGAGGAAATCCAAGCCAAGAATAGCTTTCAATAGCATTCCGAGGAGAATTCCTAAGAAATCTAAAGAAAATTCCTGAAGTTTCTAAATTCTCATCAGAGTTCATGCAGAATGCTAAGGATCATTCTATTGAGCAGCATTTAGGAAAAACAATGGAGGATCTAGTTCTGAGGATACTTTAGCAGGAAATGCTTAGGATAGTTTCAAACTAGAATTTTAACGAAATTCTGAGAATAATCTAAGAGAATTTATTGATAATTCTAATGACATTCTGAGGAGAATTTCAAGGGAATTTCGGGGGAATACTTTTGGAATGCTGAGATTAATGACAAGAAAGCATCAGGAAATTTTTTGAAGAGAATTCCTGTCCAAGTCTTTACCATTCTGCTTATAATTCAAAGATAATTCTGAGGTGAATTTTAATGGAATTCAGAGGAGAATTTCAAGATTTCTAAATTCTCAAGAGCATACTTTTCATTCTCCTCTGTGAGAGACAAGAGTTAACATTCTAAACTTCTTGCTCTGTTCGTTCTAGAAAAAGCACAACATGCAATATATTATTCACTACACCCTTACTGTGTGTGTAGTTTTTGGAATGAACTGCGCGGTGAGATTAGATCACTCTACATTGGTGGGAACTAGTGAGCGACATAAGAGCTCAAGAACACTCTGCAGTGAACTCACAGAAGCTCACTCCAGAGAACACTGGAGTGGAAGAACTGGTTGGTCCTCTGGATATAGAGCAAGTGCAATTCTGGATCAACAATAGAAAAGGGCCCATCAGCATTTGTAAACAAACCGTTCCAAAGTCTATTCCTCACACATCAAAGGCCGCCCACACAAACCAACACCATCATCGTGTAGGTAGAAGTTTGTTTGCGTGGTTGGCCTTCACTGAATGGACATAGAATCACATTTAAATGGTTTACCAGCCTCATCACAAAACGAACACCAAGATAAGAAAACCTAATTTCCGTTACTATTTATCATTTTTTTTTTCTTATTGAAAATTTGCTGGATAACATCTTCCCTTTTTTCTTTATTCAGCCAGTTTTTCTTATTAGTCAATTACACGCTCAGACCAAATTCACAACAGACACGCACGACTAGGGTTACCATATCAAAAACTTGAAAAGGAGGACATTTCATTTGAGGTCTGGAGATTGAGGAGGACAATGATTACTTTTTTTAACATTTAAGTAGGACAATGAGTTTTTATCAATCGTTTTAAAAATATGTGCGCTATCACAAAATTCATGATTTACAAAGGTTCAATTGAGATTGTTCATTTGTAGTCGTTACCAATTCAATTCATCTTCTCGTTATATTTCTGAAAAAGGTATTCATAGTTCATTTTTGATACTTGGAAATGATCTAGTTTACCTGATTTGCATGAAAACTGCAGCTTTACAGCCTTAAAACCATCCCAACTTTTATCATGTACAAAAATCAGGATACATGTAATCGTTGATTGAAACCAGCATGGAACATCTAAGCAGCCTGTTAATTTTACCATAGATTCAGCATAGGATTCTAAGGTCGCTGCCATAGTGGGAGCGAAGAGGCGCGCTTAACGTTCTATACAAAAGAATTCCTATTATTGATATTATCCCTTACATTCGATTTCACGCTTTGCGTGCTTCTACACTCTCAGTATGGCAGCGGCCTAAACAAATCAAGCGTAACTATTCAAATCGACGCATCTGCTTCTGTAAACAATCTCTTCAATCGACGATTTGTCTTAACTGATAAAGACCGGCGCACAATGGATAAGTTTTCAGGTTTTTTGACAACTAGCCCATGCATTTCATCTGTCAAAAAAAAACCGGAAACTTATATATTGTCCGCCAGCCTTAAATCACCCACGCAAACAAACACCATCATCAGTTAGGGGAAACTTTCGCCTACTAGCTATTTAGTGAGCTTGCAGTTACCACAAATCGTCGATTGAAGTGATTGTTTACAAAATCAGATACGTCAAGTTTAATAGTTATGCTTGAAATACCTAAAATCCCATAGAACCAGAACGTCAAAATCAAACACATGTTGAATTCAATCTGTGTGGCTGTGTTCCATTTTCAAATAAAACTGCTATTGTACCAGACTTATTTCTGGCAGACCAGGAATCAATTTTGTAGCATATGGTTACCCTACGCACGTCGCGAAACGCTCATATGTAGTGACTTACTTGACTTAAAATGATCTTTATTTCTTGTATTTATGTGGTTTACATGTATGACTTATCAAGTGACACAGATGCGTCTTTTCAACTTTAGTTATTAGAAATTTCAATTATTATTAATTACAGCTCCTAGACCTATCAGGCCTGTTTAGAAAATGACCGCCTTAGAGGGATTGGCTTGCGTCTCATATGTAGTAGGCAGGGGCCTGGCTGGCAGCCATGTTTTTGATGCTATCATCTGCTGTTGTCTTCCTGCTTATAACACGATTTTTCGTCCCTTTCTGCCATGTATACGTCAGGCGGGCCGTATTTAAATAAGGCCCGTGATATTGTCTACTGTCAAACGTATAGGATTGATATAGGGTTGCCAACCTCCTGGTAGTAGATCCATTTTGTGCTTAATATGCTTGTACCAAAATAATGCTTCAACAGCGCTCAAACCTATGCTCTGGAGATCGGGCTCTGCAGTGAAGTCTCTCGAGAGGTAAACCCCTTAAGCTGGGTTTAGACTAGGCAAGTCAAATGATCAACTCAGTTGAATTCAATTCGCTTGAAAAGTTGAGCCTGGTTCAACTTTTTTCAATTCAAGTGAGTTGATCAAGTCAGTTGAATGGCATGGTTTACACGTTCAATTCGCGTTCAAGTCAGTTGAATTCAACTGACTTGATCAATTGACTTGTCCTGTGTAAACCCAGCATTAGAGATTTTAGGTGAGTTAACACGAGAGCACATTAAATTCATTTCTCTAGAGAGAGTGATTTTAGTTTTCATCACAGAAGCTCTCAATAAGCACTCTCTCACACTTGGATTGTCGTGCTCTCACCGTAAACGTAGTGATTTGCTCGCATGAGTTGCAATGCATACATCCTCAAAGGAGGCACAATAGACGTACGCTAGAGCCGCATTTGGGTGAAATGAGATCACTGCTTAAGAGTATACCAAAAGATTTTTGATAGGAATAAAGAGAAATTTAGGCAAATTCTAGTGAGAATTGTTAAGAATTTGAAATTTCAAACAGTTGCAAGAGTTTTCCGGAGAATATTCCTAATTCTGCTAAAAATTCCGGGATTGTTATGAAAAATAATGGAATATGAGACAGATGTTTAGGGACGATTTTTTGGAAATTCTAGAAACATTTTTTGAAATATCGCAGGCACAGATTTCAAAATGATTTAAAATACCTCTTGCTCCTACAAAAATGTCAAGATTTCGGTCTTAGTCTCTCGAAAAGGAAGGCTTATTATTTGTGACATTTCTGATGATGCTGCTATAGGAAGTTTCAAGATCACTTTGATTGGACAAACCTGGCGGCTATTGGTTTCCCTGGAAGAATACATTCGATAATTTAATTTGATTTTAAAACAATCACTGCAAAAAATTATCCAACATGATAAGTGATTCATCATTTCGAAGTGAAAGAGCTGCTAAATAGAAAATCGGCCTATTTTATGCACAATTGGGATACATTTAAAACTACAAACAATACGTTTCAAATTCATTCAATATAGGCCTTCTCTCCGGTATAATAAATAAAATTGAAACTAACCATCCGAAACCGAAAATTTGACGACGCAGTGGTTAAGTTTACATGCATAACTAAAACCAGCACAATGGCGACGAAATCGAATAAATTTATTTTCGATCACATCGTTTATCATCCGCGAGCAATAAATGTTTTCGCCACACACGCCACGCCACGGTGGGTGGTGGTGGTCCCATCTTGCAATAACGCTGTATTTGTACCTTCATGTTTGTGTATGTGTGGCCACATTTTCAATGGATGCTGCAGCCAAACAGCCGAACGCCATCTGCGATTCGATGGTGGACCACTCGGTGAACGCAGACAGGACCTCTAACAATACCACGTTTTCGGCACCAGCACACACTAGGGAACTCGATATAATGGCAAAACATCGATCGGACGACGGGCACGTAATGAAATTTGCCGTCGTTAGCCTGAAATTTGCACCGAAAAATGAAACCATTATTTGCTCGTCCCTCCACAATTAGATTAGTCTCGTCCCGGGCGGGATATTCGGCCTATATGAGATGGACCACTCGCTGTGAAGATAATGGTGTATCGAAAGCTTTTGGTCGTGATTCGACGCGAAATGATGTCCCGTGACATATGCTGGAAACATGGTGAATTTAAGTAAATGTGTGAATAATTCAAACTTAATAAAAAATAACATTATTGAATTATAAATACATTTCAGTTAATCGGCTAAAGTTTCCTCTTTTTTTATAATCATTGATCCGAACGATGATTCCGTTTACTGGATGAACAGTTTTCTACGTACCTTTTTTAATATCACCCAAAACGACCTTTGTTCGTCGGAGAATGCTCGGCTTGAATTGTTAATTTTCTGCTGGATTAAATGTAGTGGAAAACACTATTTCCCATTTTCGAAGCTCGACAAAGACCGTTATAATGCCGGAGAACATTTTTTTCCGGTGGCAGGTGGCTGTACTGCTGCTGATACTGGTGGTGGTGGTCGCAGGATATAGTTTTCAAAGTCCTCTTAAGAAAAGACCAAAGCGAAGAACAATCGAAATCATAAAGAAACCCCATACCTAGTAGAAGACACACACACACACACACAGAGGGAACAAAGCATAAGAAGCTGATTTGCTCCAGCTACCTACCCTACTCTGTAATGTAGGTAGGTACTCGAACATGGGGGGCCCGGGGGGGCTGAATTGCCCGTAACCACTCGGTAACGGCACCGTGGTAAGCTAAAACCACAGTCGAAATGCAGAAAGCCACTCTAGGTGCGAGTTTCTGGAAGCAATCCTTGGGGAAAAGGGAAATGTGAGAAAATTGGAGCAGCTGAGCAGCGAATAAAAAGCCAAGTTGCGAACAGTGAAAAGTTTGTAAGGAACGTTAGTTTGCTGGTTGATGTGGTGGATTGACTATGGATGGAGAGTGAAAAAATTGTAATGGATTTAGAGGATGGAAAGGGTATGCAATTCAATTGTTTCTTCGCTATCTTTCTTTTCGGGAGCTTAGATGGAAGTTGTTACTGACAGCTTTTATAGTTTGAAGAAATTTATGTTGTAGGATAATGGATCACTTACCTTTGACTCAACTGGGACAACTTTCAATCATGTTGTTTCTTGTAAGTTCTCAGTTATAGTAATTTAATATTGCAGACACTGCTCAAGCATAAAAATGAACGCAAAATGAAAACAAGTTATGCTTTCAACGTCAAATTGAAATCATAATTTGGTTTCAGTTCACTATTATTAAATAATTTTGATTTCACTTTGTTGTAATTTTCGAACAAAACGTCCAAATTGAGAGCAAACTGAGTAATACAGTACTTGATCTCAGTCTCTTCTCGGGTGTGTTTTGAGTGTATATTCAGAAAGCATTCAATCAGCAAGCCTTTAATTTCAGTGGAAGTGCTATGAGACAGGAAGATGAAGATATGTTAGTTTTTTATTATAGTCAGAGTGTTATTGGGTCATTCGTGACTTGTCCGGGGGTGAGATTTGAACTCGTGACTTTGGCGTGAGAGGTATGAATGTTAACCACTACGCCGGGGTCGCCTCCAGAGATATGTTAGTGTTTATCTCGCTGAATCAAAAAATTACCGCTTCAAATATACATTTTTTTTTCGTTCCCTAAAAAACAATTGAGCATTCATGTGTGCAATTGAATCAGGCTTTGTCAATGAGCATTATACTACCGTAAAATACATCCAGATACAGTCAGATTGAAAATTATTCATTACGTTCAGTTTCAACAAACGCAAGTGCATGCGGTGGGCGTAAAAGCACCCACAGTACCGTGTTGCACTTGTACCTATATACCAACATGTGCCAAGCACAGGATCACATATTGAATGATGGTGTTTGCTCGGTGGTTTCCTGATTGTCAAATAATCTGACCGAGAAAATTGAGTTTTTTTTATTCAGCATGTATGTGAAAATGATGATGTAGGTCACCATTATCACGCTATCAATTATCTTCTTCGTGGTAAGCAAGCGCACCAACCAACCGACCCGCCGGAAAAGCAATGTTTAACACCCACAGGATGGAAACACCGCGCTGCTGTTTGAACAAGTCTCACGTGAGCAAATGCAGCAAGTGCTAGTCTTGATGTTATTTTTTTCCCATACATAATGAACGGGATTAAAATGTGATGTCATGCTTTAAATTTTGATGTTTGATTACTTAAATTTATTGATTATGTACATAAAATACTTGAGGAACTATTTGTTTTGTCTTCACAGACAATTGTTTTCACACATTTTGACTGAGTTTTATATCCAAAGTTAGGTAATCTTCTTCTTCTTTGGATTATTACGTTCTCACGCGCTCCTTTTTTTATAGCTGCGCCTTTACTGACTAAGCTAAGGGAGGCCCCAACGATTATTTAAATCTATCTATCTATCTATATATATAAAAAATGAATTTCTGTCTGTCTGTCTGACCCTTATAGACTCGGAAACTACTGAACCGATTGGCGTGAAAATTTGTATACAGGGGTTTTTGGGGCCGTGGAAGGTTCTTATGATGGTTCGAGACCCCTCCCCCTTCTGTAAGGGGGGGCTCCCATACAAATGAAACAGAAATTTCTGCATAACTCGAGAACTAATCAAGCAAATAGAACCAAATTAGGCAAGTGGGGCGAGTGTGGGGGTATAAGGAGATACCCAGACAACCAGAATGCACGTATATTCAAAGTTGTTTATGTGATAAACAAACATATATACATACTATGAAATCGTATTGGATGCACAAAAAGGGCTTTTACCTACAAAAGTGGAGGCCATATACGTTCAAATTTTAATTTCTTATTAAACGAGTTGATTGGACATCATATACGATTTAATATGTCATAATAAATTCAATTTGAAAAGTCTTGCGATGTAATCTGATTTAATTTGTGGTTCAGTACGATGGAAAATTATTCATCGCATATAAATCGGAAATTTGCATTCTATACAATTTGATGCGATGTATGTCATACTTATATGCGATGTTGACTTAAACTGTAGTTATTTACGAAACTGTCTATACATTTTTATACGACTTCTGGTTGTCTGGGTTATCATAGGGGGTAGCCCCTTAGATAATAGGGGGGAGGGGGGCTACGTACAATATAGCATGCTTTTTTTTTAAATCGGCGCATAAACTCAAGCTAATATTGAATCCCGAGCAAGACCGGGCACACTCAGCTAGTGTATATATAAAAATGAATTTCTGTCTGTCTGTCTGACCCTTATAGACTCGGAAACTACTGAACCGATCGGCGTTAAAATTTGTATGCAGGGGTTTTTGGGGCCGGGAAAGGATCTTATGATAGTTCGAAACCCCTCCCCCCTCTGTAAAGGGGGACTCCCATACAACTTCTTCTTCTTATTCGCATTTCAAGCTTATTGCTTAGCGCATATTAGCTTATTGCGTGCTCTCAACTTAGTGTTCTAAATGCTTCCACAGTTATTAATTGAGAGCTTTCGATGCCAATACCAATGCATGAATTTGTATATTGTGTGGCAAGCACAATGATACTCTATGCCCAGGGAAGTCGAGAAAATTTCCAACCCGAAAGATTCCCTCGACCGGACCGGGAATCGAACCCGCCGCCTCCGGGTTGGTAGTACCGTGCCTTTACTGACTAGGCTATGAGGCCTTTATGTACTCCCATACAAATGCAACAGAAATTTCTGCATAACTATTCTATTAAATTTTCGTTCATTTCTTCAAATCAGGTCCTGATTAGCCTCGCAAAATATAAACTCATTTGGTAAGAAACTGACTTGGCACAAACTATTCGAAGTTTCAGGGGCGTCACGAACCTCATTCATACTTGAATCGGTTGAGAAATACACTTAATCTTCTAGTTAACTCGATATCTATCCATTGTAAGCAATATTTTGATAATTGTTTATGTTTTGAGAGTTGGTGCACAGGTAGATTGAGGTTAAGGCGACGCCACTGCGAAGTTTATATGGAAATTACTATGGGAACACCAAACTTTTTGTTCATTGTCTTCTACCCATTTTCCATATTGCTTTTTCGAAAATTTCTATAATTATTCTTACGGGAAATTTTCTAAGCTACAACTTTGCCCAATGCCATTTTTCAGCCAAATGTCAAATTAAATTATTATTAATTGTTTAAGAGATTGATAATCTTATGGCATGATCAAGCAGCTGTTTTGTGGGCAACACTGTTTTCTGCAGTGTGACATAGTAGCCATGATATTACTGCTCTATTATTCGCACCAGAAACACCAACGTTGCCTGCTGAACAGTTGAATGAGCATAATCATAAGACATCAGTGACTTGAATTATTAATATCTTTTGTTTCTAACATTTGATCGAAAAGTAGTTTTCAACAAAGTTGTAGCTGAGAAAATTTTCTACACTCACTGCTATCATTTATAAAAGCATAGTAATGTGGTGAATTGTTAGATTGATATGAACAAAAACATAAGTTTTCCCATAGTAATTCCCATATAAACTTGAAATGGTTTGTGCCAAGTCAGTTTCTTACTAAAGTAGTTCAAATTTTTGGGAGGCTAAGCAGGGCCCAATTTGAAACCGTTTAAGCACTGTGGAGCGAATTTTTCAAATGTTGCATCAGTCTAGTAGCCCCGCTCACACGGACTTCTTCTTCTTCTTATTCGCATTTCAAGCTTATTGCTTAGCGCATATTAGCTTATTGCGTGCTCTCAACTTAGTGTTCTAAATGCTTCCACAGTTATTAATTGAGAGCTTTCGATGCCAATACCAATGCATGAATTTGTATATTGTGTGGCAAGCACAATGATACTCTATGCCCAGGGAAGTCGAGAAAATTTCCAACCCGAAAGATTCCCTCGACCGGACCGGGAATCGAACCCGCCGCCTCTGGCATGGTAATACCGTGCCTTTACTGACTAGGCTATGAGGCCCACTAGACTTCAGCTAGTGTAATATAAAGGAAGAGGGATGGATTAGTAATTTCCATTTCATTTGCTTATCTTTGACAGATACACGTATTTCATCTACAATGTGCAGACTTCTGCAGGGTAATGTAATATAAAGTGTCTTACAAGTCTAGTATTAGCACAAGACACTGAAGAAGTCTGCATATTGTAGACGAAATACGCGTATATGTCAAGGATAAGCAATTAAGGTAGTGAAATTAAATGGAAATTACTTATCCTTCTCTCTTTCTTGAGGCAGATATTTCACTATAGACGCAATTCGGAGAGATGAGACTCATTTTGCTCCGGATCTGCTGGCTCTTCTGGCTCTTCATTTATCACCTGCTGATCATCCATCACAAGTATCAAAATATCTTCATTCTTATGAGCGTTACTAACATATCGTTTTAATACATTGTGGGCAATCACGGTGTCGTCATGATTATTACTCCAGCCCATTAGTTCCGCCAATGGAATGCCATCTTCATGAACAAATTTTCTTCCAATCAATAGTCCAATGATTCCTGAATCACATTCTGCCATTCTGTAATTCTGTTCAGGCTTCTTGTACCCAAGACAAGGACTTCTTATATTGAGATCAGCTGTGCTATGCATCTTCTCACGCAATAAATCATAAGCTAGAAAGTCCATTTCCATTTCAAGTTCGTTCAAGTACCTAACGCAGCTATCGATGCAATTTACGAGCAAACCCTTTTGACACACATTGCAATAAACAGAAAGCGTGTACGAGGTACACATGTTTTGCTGACTCAAATTACTTATCCGAGTGGCCTTGCGAAGCAGGGCCAAACAGAAGAACCCAAAACACCAAACAACTGCATCGATGAGGCAAAATACGAAATTCCAATATTTGTCAACACTCCGTCCCAGGTATCTCTATCTTTTTCTTTCTCTTTCTGATTCATTAGTTAATAGCAAAACCCAAATCAGTGCCAACAATTCAAAGGGCGAAATTGCTTTTATAAAAAATAACTTTAGCCTTCGATTTATCGCAAATAAAGGCTCCCCTCCTGTTGGCGTCATTAATTTTCATGAGTGAGCTTTTACTTGCGAGAAATCGACGGCTAAGGCCATTGTTTACAAATGCAATAACGCCCCTTTGAAATGTTGGCACTGAAATGTAAACCTTTGTAACAGCGATCTATAAAAACCCAAGGATTTCGAAAAACAGAACAGTCTGTTGTCCAACCAGAGACTCTGACTTTCGTCAAAGCGATTCTCGACGGTTACCAGTCGAGAACACCGCTAACTGAAGAAGCCTCTTGCAAAAGCGATTCCAAGTCCATGTGATGGAAGAACACCGCTCACTTGCCAAAGTATCTATGATCGCGCATACACGTGATTTAGTAGAATCGATCTTTTGAGACAAAGTCTCTAACGCGAGCATATACGCGACTGTATGAAGTAGTGACATCCGTGACATGTGTGCCTTGTACATGCTTCCCGAGCAAAGACTGAGATCAAATTGAAATCTAAATTTGATGTTGTGATATCGCTGATAATGATTGCTGTCGTTTTGGTCGTTCTAACGGTTAAAATATCAAAATTGAGAGCAAAAAAATCTTCCTGTGACATCACATTGAAAACTATTTCTGCTATCAGTGAGAGCAAACTGAAAACTCAATTTGATATCAATTTTTCCTGTTGATAACAAAACAAGTAATCAATTTGATGTTATACTAAGGCAATGAAAACAAACCCGCAACAACATATTTTTGAAGAGCAATGTACAGCAAAATGAAAACAAAGTTTATCAATTGCATAAATTGAAATCAAATTAGGATTTCAGTTTGATGTTGATATCAAAACTTGATTTCAATTTGCTGTCATTTTGATGCTGAACTTTGCTCGGGTTTACTGTCCGTTGCAATGTGTGTCAATTGGTTTGCTCGTAAATTGCATCGATAGCTACGTTTGGTATTTGAACGAACTTGAAATGGAAATTGAAACACTGCATCAAACATTCTTTGGTGGTGTTATCCTTGTCGTGGGTCATCACATGTAGCAAGAGCTTTTCTCGGTACCATAGTTTAATATTTTGGATCACATTTTGATCCATCGGCTGAATGACAGCGATTACGTTGGCAGGCAGAAAGTCAACAATTCATGGTCATTGTAAATCATCTAAGGTGTAAGCTCACGACGGAAAATTTCCTCGTGTTGTTGTTCCAGTAAACCCTCAATACTTTTTGTGTCACTGACAAATACTTATCCGCAAATTTTTAGTTTTCTTATTCCACTTTGAAGGTATGAGCCCAATGTTGAGAAAATTTGAACGGTTATGGAACATTGCAACCTTAAGTCATCGCTTCGGTTTTCATGATAATCATCGGCGTAGACACTGTTATGTTCCGGCGCTTTTGAATGAGAAACCAAAGAAACAAAGCATCTTCAAGATGCTGATGTGCACCTGTCAAAGCGTATTTTAATATTTAGCTGCGCTAACAGTTCTTACTCGATGCACAGCAACAAAGTAAAGGGTGGAACGTTCAAAAATTGGTTGACTAAAATTAGGTGTATTTTGTTTAATCGTGCACTTAAAAACTCAACAAAACTCAGGAAAAAGTAGAAATGAGAAACAGTTCAAAGCAAATTGGCGATCAGCATCAAGTAAGGTTGATGCAACAGCGGTAAGTAAAGTTTGGCAGTTCGCATTTGGAAAGTCGGAAGCCTAAACAATAATATTCCTGTATTTTGTAGCCGTTGAACTTAAAAAAAAACCAACAACATAATTCAGTGTGCACCTAATTATATTTGAATTTAAGACCGTTCCACCCTTTATGTAATCAGCGTATTGTATAAGTATCACGGAGAGAAAAGTATGGTAAAATCAATCATATTTTATGTTGCTTCAACCAAATTTCCATGTTGAAAATTGCACAAACTTATTTTTAGTTTACCCTAACAAACTTTGATGTTTGAAATAAACTAAAATGTGAGGTTGTTTATTGTTTCTGTTTCCAACCTAAATTCAACAAGCAATTGTTTTAAATAACCATAATGTTGGTTGTTTGATTTTGACAGCTGATAAAACATAAGTAAATTCAAATAAATCATACAGTTTATTCCAAACAAAGGTTAGTTCAATGCCAACTAACTCGTTGGTTGAAATAAACAACGAAATGCTAAAAGTAACCAACGATCTCGTTTGATACAACCAACAAATTTGTTTGAATTAAATATTTTTTTATTACCCATGCTGTATTTTAGTGTTTTCTTTCATGTATCTAGACTGCCGATGGAAGCAAAACAGTCGTATTCCATAGATCATGAGATATTCCTTGGCAAATACAATAATGTTTTTATCTTGTACATTTCTGTTTCTCTTCTAAGTTTTGTAATAGTTACATTTTCGTAAATATGTAGTGCCATTTACATTATGCAAATTAATAAGCTCAGAATCACGGGACGCTATGTTGTTCACCAACGTAGTTATAGTTTTTGTATGCATTTCATAGGATTGATAATGTTCGTTAAACTTAATAACCTGAAACTTCTCACATAGGATCAACAATTCAGAACAATTCAGTATCGTTGCTTAGAAAAATGTCTATTATTTTGAAAATGCTATAGTATAACTTGACTCATTCTTCTCCGTGATGTAATCATTGATGTATTGTATAGGTATGTAATCAGCGTATAATAATTGTAAAATAATCGTGGTAATTTCATAGGCACTGACTGGTAATCAATGTTGGTAGATACCCCTCGATATTTCTATTTCGTCAAGGGAAAATAGATTCAATAATTCTAATTATTTGATGTTTTAGAAAAGTTTTAACAAATAACAGCCATAAGTATAACAATTTCGTTATTCTGTAATAATGTTGATCGTTAAAATAATGGGGAATATTTTTCCTTATTTTGTCAGTTTTCCGTTTTCGACAGCCTAAAATTTGAGAAGTGGCTGACAAAATGGGAATAGCACTGTATTACAGTTCGATGTTTTTGGTCGGTGTTCAATTGGCAGTACAGGGATAGGTTGCGACCCTCGTGATACTACAGTAAATTGCACCATAGTCTAGAATGTAGAAATATTTTTAAAATTATCAACTTGTTATCTTTTTCAATAAACACGTTTCTGTTTGTTAAATTTATTGCAGCAAAAGTCTTAACATGTTTGATAGTACCAAATAATAAACGCTTTCTCTACATCATTACATAACACCATCCTCAAAGTTAACATTGTCTGCAATCTGGCCAATTCAATTTATCAAGAACCCTACTGTTACCTATAAACATCACCCCAATAAAACATACCGCCCTTTGGAATAAAACACGCCTAATAGCCCACAACAAAATCATAAAAGCTAATAAACCCCCCCCCCCCCTCCCCTCACTCCCCTCTCAAAAACCTGTCTAGAAAACAATCCCCAACACTCATTCTAAAGCTACTCGTACCCTTTTCCTTCACTCTCAATCTTCCTCTCTGCCTCTGTTGAGATGACCTATGCCCGGATAAAGTCACACTATAACAATTGATTCCCTGTTCCTTTCGGTTGAGTACCTATCCCGCCATCATTCGAAAAAGCATGAAAGGAAGCCCCTTTTTGGTAATTTTCCAACCTTTTGGAAACTGAATACACAAACACACACACACAATCAAACGGCGTACCCATTTAGGCATAAAGAAGGGAATGAGAGAGTGCAGGTCATAAAGTTGAATCAACAAGCATCACCAGAACCACAAAACCACCAGAAATATTCATAGACTTCACCCCCTAGTCCATCACGTATTGGGTGAGCTACAATGTCACTTCACTTGGACCCTCTCGGAGTACGAAGGATGGTTTATGTTACCAGTCTCTAGAGAACGAGTGGCTGAGCTGTTGATTCAAGTGATTAGGATCTTTTATCGACCTACACCCACCACCATATATGCGACTGTTCGCAACAATCCGCACCTCATCCCTGCAGGGGATATTATGGGCTAAACGGTACAGTTCCGTTGTTGGCAAGATGCCGAAAATGGCTCTACTTTAAATTCACAGCACTCTCAGGTCTCCTCCGCAGCACCTTCATTCAGCCATGCTGCATCCAACGGTTTCCCAGGTTTCTATGCCCCCACATTATGGAAGCAACAGGGCGAGAAATTGAATAAAAGGCTAAATTATTTCCCTCAACTTTGTAGAAAACCATTTAAGAGACTCAATTTGAAATTCATACACAGAGTTTCAGAGTGGAAGGAAGGTGGAAGGAACACGCTACGTGTGTTCCAATCTAAACCGGCGAGACCCATTGCGCTAGAGGGGGATCAAACTTTTCTACTTTGTACCCGGTGCGGTACCGATTCTTGTGGTTGCGTGTATGTTTGCTCCGGGGAATATCTTATCGACAGAACGAGTTCGTCTTGTCACTTTTCACTTGCACCCATAGGATTGAATGGCCCACGTGGGTAACGTACGACAATAAAAACACGACGTCTTCGAGACGGAGACGCCTCTTCGATGATTCGAAGGATCAGTCGTGGCGGATCGCAGACAACAATATGTGACACCGTATTGGAACGTATATTTTAATCGCATTCGTGATATCTGGTTACATGGAATAGAATATAGTAAGGTGAAGATTGACTGAAGCGAAAATTGGTATTCAGTGGAATTCATATTTATTCATTTCACGTTGTCGTCATACGGTGCTCTTTATGGCTCCTTTTGGACAGTCAGCATGCTATATAAGAGCTACATCATCTCGAAAGAATTCCAGATTGCCTTTCTCGAAAAGCGCGCGTGTTCGGAATACTTGCGGGTTTAATTACTTTATAATTTTCCGCAGCCTCCACTTTCCCGAACTTCACGTTCGCTTTCGCTCCTTTCCACCTAGCGGATTAAAATAAAGCTCATATCCATTCATTGCTTTCTTTGGCTAGGCAAGCAAATGTAGATCCATTCCAAGTCTACCCACGATGCAGATTTGATGCTGATGCAGCTACCAACCAAAATGCGTGAAATTCCTCAAACAGCTTACCTCTACAACATCTCATCTCGCGTAGTGCGGTGATGAGGTGAATCTGCTATTCCTAGACGTTTGCTGCAAGGGAAGAGATTGCCAACCTTTCAAGCTCAGTGGAAACCTGGTGTTTGTAGATTTTCCTTTGTTGCTTGGGGTGTCACGCTATATTGAAGTGATATCCTGCTGTAGCTAGAGCCTAGTAAGAAGATACGGTCGGAGTGGAAATATAATACCACACGCACATACAACTCAAATATAAACACATTAATCTTTAGCCATCAGAAGCAGAGCAAACGAAAATATTTTTCTGGGTGGTGGGTGTTTTGTTCAATGAATGGGGAAAAACTAACTTACAGCCAAAAACAAAAAATTTCTTGCACGAATTGATTTTTATAAAAGTAGGGTAGAGCGCTACTTCGTCGTAATCGCCCATTTCCGTTCTATCGATCAGAAAAGATCAATAATATCAATGATTTCACCGTGCACAAATCAATAATAGGTTTGTTCCGATGCGTTAGTTCATTAGCTACAACATAAATCCTGTTAGAGCGCATTGTATGAATATTTACGCTCATTGTTCGCAAAACAAAAGAAGCGTTCCTAGCGAATCCTCTTTTTTTACGTTTATCCGTAGGATGAAGAAAATCTAATGGCGTTTCAATGCGTTAGGACGGAATTGAAACTCGTAGAACGAATTTAGAATCAAGAAGCAGTATTAGATTTTAAACAATATCTCAACAATTTGTGACTCTTTATCAAATCCAACGGTACGTATGGAAAGGTAGATAAATTTTGGTCATCTTTGATAGAAATATTCCATTTTTGGTTTAAATTCGATCAGAAAAGGGAGGTAAAGCTTGGGTTGTCCTTAGTAAGACGGAAATTAGATCAAAAACCCTATGGGAAAAAGAAATTAAAAATCTAAAAAAAAAGTTTTTCTACAGCTCTAAGAAATTTATGTTAAGTTTTATTTATTAGGGAGACTTAACCTTACGTTCTTAGAGCTGTAGAAAAAAAACCCCATTTGTTTATTTTTTTATTGGTTTTTTAATATATTTTTCCAATACTTTTATAAAAATCTACCGAGCAATTTTTGTTTTTGGCTGTGAGCTTCCTGTTAATTAGAATGTCTCCATGGTATTTCTCATGAAAAAGAGAGCTTCTCTGCTCCAAAACAAGCTTTATCCCTGAATATCGAGAAGGTACTAACGCTTGTATATAAACATAATTATACTCTTGAAAACAGACATCACTAAAAAAATCTTTTTGAGTGAACAAGTATAATTTGAATATGGAATTGAAGATGGTCCATGCAAGCCGTTTCCTAATAAGCGGTGATCGTCAAAGCCTTAATTATCCAAAAACGTGATTGAAAAATTAAAGTTTATGGAGTGCAAAATTAATTTGAATAGGGTAAAAGTCGGCTTCGGCACCCACTCACTGTTTGCGTCAACCAAAATTTAAACGTGAATTTCACTGTATTTTCCCATCAAAAAACTTCGCATACTGTGCTCAAACGATTCCTTAGTCTTTCAGCTTCAATCTGATTACATTTTTACGACTGAGCAATCCTGCCAGATTTTTCGCACTCCAAAATGATGCTGATTTCGAGTTGCTGATAATAGAACAACTGATTAACTCGCAGTTCAAATGGAAAGAATGCCGAAGAAAAAGGGGTTGCCAACCATAGTTACACTCACCTGAGTAGTTTGGAGCGTTGTAAAAACGATTTCAAAGAGTTTTTAACAATTCTATCGATTGGAATGGATAGATAAACAAAGCAGCAGATACATATAAACAAACAAACAGGTCATATGTGTGCGTGACGCTGAAAAAAGGCTAATAGAAGTGGGGACGCTTGCTTAGATTGACGAGAATACGTAATTTCCCCTACATCTTTATCAATCTGTGATACATGTCGTTTGAATTTAAACAAATTGGAATCCCAGCAGCCATGATGTGCTGGAAATTTGGAACAAAATGTGCAACCGTCAGTCATGAACATCACGGAATCTACATTCATCTACGCGTTGCGGAAATACCTTCGACTACGTCAATAACAACATAGCATCATCTCAGCATAGTGAGGGTCTAGTATAAGAGAGGAACGAACTGGTTGGTTTTGAGCCAAATGAACCATCAAAGCCATCAAAGAGGAGACAATACGGGAGCGAAAACGAACCACTTTTCTGTCAAACGCGAACCAGCTCGTGATTGGTCGATGTGAAATGCGTAATAAATAGATATAGATATAATAAACAGATAAAGATATAAACAGAGATCGAGATAGAGATTAAAGAGTAAGAAGCCAGTTGTCTTCTCCTGATCTTAGCTATAAACCACCCAGGCATAGGTTGCCAAGGCAGTTTGTTTTGCATCCGATCCTATCTTATACTAGACCCTCTCTAGTAAAGAGCAACATTTTTCCAGGGCGCATAATATTGAGCTATTCTACAAGTGCGTAGGGGGTGATGCCTATATTATGTCACGCTCTAAGAGGGTAGGGGGATTAATGAGTTTGTGACAAGCAATGCATTATTTAGGTATAGGAAAAACGTAACAAAAAGGGGGAGGGGGGTTAATATTTGCTCAATTTAGCGTGACATAATAAATGGATCGCCCCTAGTTGGTATCAACGTATCGCCAATATCAACAAAAAAGTTCTGGAATATTAACTATCCCCGGAGAAAGTATATAGACATTTTCGACGGCATTAGGAAACACATCTTAGGTTTTCAAGTGAAATAAGATGACCTGGAGAAATGAAAGCTGCGGAATAGAACAAGATAATCAAAGAACTGAAGAAGAGATTTGTTGATTCGAGGGACGACCAATTAAGAAGTTTGACGATTTTGCCAAAATATTGGTTAACGCTAAGGACGAGTCTGATACAAATAAATACATTATATACTTAGCAAACGACCAAACATATGTTTAAAAAAAGGCAATGGTAATTCATTTATTTTGCCTTATAAGCAGTGCTGCATCAGCGGTGCCGGTGATGTAGTGGTAAGCGTGATTACCTCTCATCTCAGCAGGCCTGGGTGCAATCCCAGTCGGCACCACCGGGATGTTCTGCACTCAAAATAATTTTCACGTCAATGCTACGTGAAAACATACATAGATTTTTTCATCGCACTTTTCACGTAAGAGTTATGTGATTCATACATGGAAGCACTCATTTCAGTGAGCGAGATGGTTACTGGATTATCACGTAGAAGCTACGTGATTCTGTCGATGGAATTTATAATCGTCTCCAATGATTTTAATTTCGTTGTAAATAAAATGTATCATTGATTTCGCATTACAAATGATTCTATAGTATTTATTGATTATATCTTTATTGCGGTCAATATATACACCGGGGGAACATAAATTCGAACGGGACAAGTAACGGAAACTTGGTGACAACCATATGATGTAAGGGAGTTTAACTCGCATTCATGTTCATGATACTTCTCGCCGGTATACTGAAACTAAAAAACTAAATTCTATACATAATTTGTTTAATTATCATACTTACAACACGAAATTGTTCCAAGCAAATAAATAGGTAACAAAATTATCTAGATTTTCACTGGTATGTAAACATGCACATTGCTATACCACTATGTTGTGTATCATTATGAGTGAGTCACTCATTTATTTTTTCATATGTCAGAATCACTTATAGGGTTTACGTGATATGCACATAGAATTTGTGTATGTGCAAATCACGTACGTTTCATAAAAAAATCTACCGACTTCGGAGGAAATTTCCGTTGATGCATATGTGGTATCACGTAGACTCTACTTGTGTCACGTAAAATTGACAGAAGCGGACATAGAGCGACTCTATGTGATTTTTCACGTAACAATAACGTGTGAATTATTTTGAGTGTGAGGCATAACATCTCTGATCACGGGGAAGTAAAGCCGTTGGTCCACGGTTCATGAGTTGATGGGTCGATAAGAAGGGTCTAGGTATAGGAGCTGGCTAGCATCGGTGCTCAGCACGGAAAACAAGATCTACAGAAAACAAATCAAGAAAAAAAGGTTATTTTTTTGTTTTATATATTAGTAAAAACCAAAAAAACAGCGTACATTTTTTCAATAAAGCCTTACTTGTTACCAGCAACTCTTTATTAGTAAATTTTTATCTACAACCAACTGTTTTCGTACTACATTTTTTTTAAATAATGTGTGTTCGAAAATACATACATTCAACTCTCCACAACTCGATGTCTTCTAACTCTATATCGAATTATAGAACCACAGTAAAAATTATGGCTACTACGATAGTGATTTTCTATGGGATTTTTGTTCTATAACTCGATAATTCTATAACTCGGGATCATTTCAATATCGAGTTGTAGAGAGTTCACTGTAGGTTCTTTTCAAAAACTATTCTTGAGTCAAAATGGTCTTCTCACCTGTAGAGAATAGTTGGTCTATCATACTGAAAATATGTACCAAGTGTCATCCAGATCCAAGATAGCCAAGTTCAGTGACCGACCGGTGTGGTATGGAATTTTATTTATTATATTTATTTTATGAAATTGTGGATTTCGGTTCCATTTTAAATGCAGATTACGAATATGCATTTACCTTAACACTTTAAAGAACCCAATTCGTAATCTGCATTGAAAATAAAACCGAAATCTTAACTTTTATGAAATTTGGTGCAATGTAAGTATTTTAAATAATTGCGTTAGCAAAAATCACCATCTTAGCACCCCTTGGTGTGACTTCGTATGGGAGTAAAATTTCAATTTATTAGTGTGGGTGTGTCTTCAATCAAACCCCCACTGGTTGAAAGAAATCTGTTTGAAATTATCATATTATGGATAATTGGAAGCAGCTTTAGTCCGGGAGTTAGAAGGTGATAGTGCTTCTGTTGATCCAGAGACCCATTTCAGAATGTCTGGTAATTCACGCCCATTCAGAGGTCACTTTCACAGGCAATAAGCCCCGCTTTTCGACAGTTCCGATATCAAATGGATTATGGAACTGCAAGCATACTTCCCGATTCAAAGGAATGCTTTGAATCCAACGCGTATTTAATAAAGCATGATGTAAAACATGATTGGGAACATCCATTGTCAATAAAATAATATGGAAAGATCTAACCAAATCCTATGTTGATAGATCCCAAGGCATTATAGTAGTTATCGTCCTACTCTTCTGTATGTATGTATGTAAGTAGCCACCATCCTAGCTTGGGTTTTGCCCTGCATGCGGCTCCACTCAACAGCAAGATCAAATTCCGTCATCATTCTGAATTCAACATACTGCTGTATGAAGGGCCAAAAAGGGTTGGCCGGGCCCGTAAGCAGAGGCACTTACGCGAAACCCGCGGGAATAAGAGAATCTCCTTCCAACAATATGATCCAACACAATGAATAACGAATTTCGCAATACATGTTAAGCTTTCCACGGGATGGTTTGTTTAAGAAGAGCGCATCAAATTCATTGCAACTGTTGGAGTGAAATGTAACTATCTAAAATGACAGTACACATTCCCTCCTAGACTCCGGTTGGCACTCCACTCCATTGTCCAGTTACAACTTCAATGATGCCCTGATGCTCCCTCCCTTCCCAGTATTTATTGTAATTTACATTATGAATTTATATATAATCATGTAATATATAATGTATATAAAATATGTAGTAGAATGAAAAATATAATAAAAAATAAAGATGTTTTACAAAATACAAATAACCTAGATTATTGGGTCCTATACACACACTTTTTGTTTTATGTGCCATGAAATGACATAATGCATAATTGTATGTTTTGAAAATATAATACTGAAGTATTGAATCAATAGACCGAAAATCGAGGTTATTTGGACATGAGATATTATATTTAAAAGGATACTACCAAACCTGTAACCCGACAGCCTTACGAGTTTCCCGTTTTTAGTAAAAATGGCTTAAGCGCCACTCCCGAGGGAGACCATCTACCGAGACTAGGGTTGCCCGACCATATGAGACCTTTCAGGGAAGGTTCTGTTTTTCTCAAATGAATGAGCGGGAAGCAAGTTGGCTGTTGATCGATTACGGTAAGGACGGGAATGCCCACGACCTATGGTCGTGAAAGAATCAAATAAAAGAATGAAGCATTCACGAAAACGATTTCTGCCACCGATGAATTGCTCTCGCGGATTTTATCATCACGGGCAGGCTTGACACAACACTTCGAACGGATCCCGTTCGAATAGAGAGAAATCCTGGTTGGTTTCGGGGCCAACTTCCCCAGTAAAACTCTGCAAAAACTTCAAAAGAAAACGACCGGAAACGTGAAAAAGCCTTACATTCGCTTTTCTAGATCACTTTGGGAAATGATGAACAAAAACTTTTTATCTGTAGTGTGTTGGTTTATTGAAAACGCCTCCTATTCATCTTCAAACTACCTCTTGTTCATGATGGTTTATTTTCGTACTTCTACTTTATCGACAATTTATTATTCTAGGCCTATCTCAAATTCATTCCCTCTAGTTAGCTATCCTTTTCTTCTTTCTTCTTCTGGCGGTATTTATCTAGTGTGCTGTGCGACGAATGGTATTCATTTTGTGTGTGCTACAACAAAGCTGTTTGGCGTTACCGACGCTTGCGCGGATCGGAATGGGTAACGGCTGAATGAACAGCGGCCACGCTAGCGGTTATGCTATGCTAGGGGCTTTAACTCACCATGCGCATGGGAATTTTGTGAACATGCATGTTACTCACGGTTTGATTCGCTACTTGCGTGGAGGAATTGGCGGTTGCTCGATGATGCCGGTTGAACCCACGTGTACCACACGTGATACTCCTACGGACTCCGAAACTATGCTACTGCGGACTGCACATAGCCGATGTAGTTTTCCAACTACGCCTCACACGCTGAGTTGTGGTCTTCTACCTAGACCGGGTACGGCCGTCGCATCGATGGTCGTCACCGTCGACGGGAAACTGCGGAAAGTGGTTGCTGCTGGAGAGGGAGGTCACCGGTTCGAAACCAGTGGGTTGCTGCTCACTGTGCCTAGGGCGCGGAAACCTTTTTGCTGCCCTTTTCCGGCCTCTGGTACCACCGGGTGTTCTTCGAAGCTGGAAAATGGGGTCGAAAACGGTCGCTGACTGATGTGGGTGGTGTGACGAGCTTCGCAACTTGCCACAAATCTGCCAAAGAGAAATTCCGTCGCGTGGCATTCAACATCTGCACACTGAACAAAATTATGCACACAAAATTACCTCGGTTTCAATACACCTTCGCACACTCCTAACCGCCGAACTAACGCACTAAGCACTTTCTGCTCTAATTTCGAAAACTAACGAACTAATCGAGGGAATTTATAAAGAAAATCTAAATTAACAAACTTAAAGACTATTTCACGTTTACTAATTCACCTTTAAATTCACACCACGGCGCGATTACTGAAACTCGGACCGCTCTCGCCTCTTCCACAAACCAGAACGAAGTGAAAGAATCAAGTCTGAAGGTCCTCAGATTAGGCGCAAGAATTGCAATCTTCGTCGCCGGAAATTACGTGAAATCAACGAAGTTGATTTTCACGAAGTTCAAAAAATCGCCTTCTTGCATACTAATTTTTTGTAAAAAATTACGAAGGAAGGCATTCTCCTTCTATCAAGTTAACGCATATGCCAATTCGCTTCCCACCCGAAGTGCATGAAAGGATGGGACGGGTCAACAAATCCTGAAAGCAGAATTGTGCAGGTCGATGTCCGTGCGTTTACGCGTGGTTTGCTTAGACTCTTCGTTTGGCTATCGAATTACGCTTTGGCGCCCGAAATGGTACAGAGAACTCATTTACCATCTAATGAACATTTCGGTGAGTGAACTTTTTGCGAACGCTTCATGCGTCAAGGGGTAATTCGATGGTGTTTGAAAAATTTCAATTAATGTACAACTTTTTACATTTTGATTTTTATAATATGGCACCTGCCACATTATTCCTCACTAAAATTTCGAAAATTTGATTGGTCATTGCAAATAGGTGTTCAAAACCAATCAAATTTTCGAAGGTAATTTGGTTTTACTTCGGTAATTACTGATGATTTCCGGGGTCATATGTGTTCATCGTCAACGTTTGACTCATCCTCTATTTACAGATCGTAATTAGTTGATCACGTCTGCCACTGACCATCAACGTTTTGCAACTCCGGTCTCCAGCGGAAATCAAAAATTATCACAAAGGCAAAAACAAAATCCCTAAAATATTTACAAAGAAAAAGTATACTACTAATCAACTAATATTTACTTACTACAAAAACAATGTCGTCTCTCGAAATGCTGATCTTGATCAAACAAATTAACTTTAACATACAAAATTCTGACTGTTGGCAACACTATCACTCTTTAAGAAAATCAATGAAAATTTTAGCAAAAATATGTTTGAATTAAATTTGAAAAATAACACGATCACTACACAAAAACTTAAAAAGAATACAGCACCAACCTCAGTATAAAAACTAAGCAACAGGTGTGTTTTCTCCGAAACTATCACCGCAGTGAAAAATAACTGATGAATTATATTGACATCCAAACCTCAGGTCAAATCCTAATAACGACGGATTCAGTATAATTCACCTTAAATGGGGGTCTGTTTCAGCTTATGGAAAACTACCCAGAACTCTTTCCAGAAAAATGTTTTCCGTAAGCTTGAAACGCAAAAAACATTAAACTAGAAAATTTTCTAACCATCGGATTAACACCGACTACAAAAATCTTCTTTAAACTACCAAACACAAATTTACCATTAACACACCCCTCGCGTATGCGACACAATCACTCACACATTCATTCAAGTCGCTCATTCGTGCCAACGTCATGAACCCTGATAGTGAACAACAACAAAGTTTGACGGATCGATTAGTGAAACGCGCGTCGGGAAAGTGATTTTACCGTGAAATACGGTGAAAAACAGTGGAAAACATGGAAACTACGGGAAAACAACTGCTATCCAGGATCAACGGATAAGGAGAGTTATTTTTATGTCGTTCCATAGAGATGTAAGTTGAAACGAGATTTTTTTTGTTTGTTTCTATTTTCGTTCGCAGATGCAGCGGTGATACGGTCGTCCAGCCACTAATATTGACGATGTTGCTGGGGAAAGCAAAATGAACGAGGTCAAAATAGGACGGGATCGATAAAGAAGAACAGTCTGCAATAAGGAACCATTCTGATGGAATAATAAAATCGAAATCGGCTAAGCAGAGCTGTCTATGGAGGATGAAAAAATAGGATGGGAATCGGCATAGAAGGACTGCAAAACGAAGCATGGCAATAAACTGGAAAATGCAACGGATGTCTAAATCCAAAAACAGAGTGCAATTTCGAGAAACAACCAACATAAAAAGGTAACGATTTGTTCTAATAATCAAAATTAAATACTGAAAATGCAAAATACTAATTCAATTTTTCGACTTTTAGGTAATATTCGACAGAGATTAAAAGAAAATAAATAATTTACAAGGAAAATTTATGAATTTATTCGAAAAAAAATGGAAATATTAAAAACTCAAAGGAAAATCGTATGTTATTTGAATTATCTAATACTAACCTATTCTAAGTACTCACTATAGTTTTATGAATAGGACTAAACGTAGGACTTGAAAAACTAACTAACTAATCTAATCTACTTTATACAAGGGGATATTTACATTGAAATGCGTTGTTTCGAGTCTTCATCGGTTGAAGATGTCGTATTGTCTGCCCGTAGTTGGTGTTTTTAGGGAAATGTTTCTCGTTGTCACTCACTTGAGATTTTGCATAGCTTATAAAGTAAATTTTGAAAAATTCATGTCGTTACTAGTTGTCTCCTCCAAGTACTCTCGGTTAAATTGATTTGCTAGTTGGCTTGCTCATCAGCTTCATGAAAAACACTACTAAGTTGATAAGGAAGTCATCGTCGAGACTCGCTTTATGCATTCGTGGATAATCCACTACTGTAAACAGGTCATAGTCTCGGCTCCTTCGCTTCTTCGTGGAGTTCACTACTAAGAGGGAATCAGCACAAGCTGATACTAGAACTATCAAATCAACCCAATCGTTTTCCTCCAAGAATTCGACTTAGTAATCGAAAAATAATTACCCCGTAGGTGTTTTGTTTTCGATTTTGTACTCATCGTAATCGGTAGTTGCTCTTAAAAGAGGCACATAGCTGAATTTTCAAGCTTTTTAGTTTGGATGAGATGGTGCGTTCAACTTTTTCAGCTGATTAGCAAAGAAAACTCCAATTCGTTTACCGTTTTCATCTTCCAGTTCGTAAGTATGCGATCCCAGGACTTTCCTTACGACACAAGGCTCAAACTTAGGCGCAAGTTTTTTGCAAAAGCCTTTACCTTTGTCTGAGAGATCGAAGGTCTTTTTAAGGACTTTTTCCCCAGCAACGTATCGCGGACAGCTAACGTTCGATCGCAGATTGTAGGTTTTCTTGTGCTTTTCGTAAGCTGCCGAAAGGTTTTTCTTAACCTCCTCAAACAACTTCTTTCTCGCTTTGGATGCCTCCGTCTCATCCGACTCGTCCGGTTGGTATTTATCGCGTATTTGTGCATATTCTCCGCCATCCGATACTTGATTCCTTCCGAACACCACGAAGTATGGACTATATTTGGTGGAATCGTGCACCGCTGTCCTGATCGCGTTCGCGATCGCTTGGATCCCCTCAGCCCAATGCCTATGCTCCTTCTTCAGTGTTGCCCTGATGGCCGTTCCTATCACCCGATTTACCCTCTCGGTGTTGTTGACTTGCGGATGATATGCGGGAGTCAACCAGTGATTTACGCCGTATCGCTGCAGCAGATTTTTGAATATCTTCGAGACGAACTGTGATCCGTTGTCCGTGAGGATGATCTCCGGGACACCAAACAACCGGAAGATCATATTCTCCACAAATTCAACTAGTGGCTCCGCTTTAGCCTCCCGAAAAGGCTGAACAAGGACAAACTTGCTGAACACATCCGTTGCTACTAGCAGACAGGTGCAGACCATCAAACGCACTGCCCACAAAAGCAGACACGTCCCCTCGAAAATGCAATCGAGGAATGTACAAGAACAATCCTCAACTGGAACGTACTCACCAAATCAATACATCCGGGAGCGCATTCCCGATGTCGTCAAACGGCAAAAGAAGGGAACTCGGTGAGAAAATTTGTGATACGGAATTTTCACTGAAAACAACCGCGAATTTCACCATCTAACTGTGAAACACGTTCAAAAGCACTTTTGGTACACTTTCGATATCAATTTCTTTCGAAAAAACTTAATTATTTTTTTTGCAAAAATAGTTGCAAGTGAACCAACAACAACACCGATCGTGCCAAGCTCTTTCACGCACCTTGCAGCGCGTACATAAACTGTAGTTATCGTCCTACTCTTCTGCCCATAAAAGCATAACAGTTCCATATGGATTTTTATCAGAAATGAGTTATCCTTTAGAATCAATTTTATACTGTGCACTAAAGGTCACATGTTTTGTTCAGAAAATATGGTGAAAAATAGCAAAACTTGGTCATCCCATCCATAAGAGTCTACGGATAAATAAATTTGCAACAGCGTTTTTCGCGGCTTGCTGTTTTCCAGATGGGACTGATTTGCTTTTATGGGCAATCTTGGTCATAGATAATTCTTTCGTAGCAGCTACTGTCCACAATCTTCCATGCTCACATCAGTAATCGATTCTTGATTCTCATGAAATGTTCTATTCAAAACACAGGCACTAACTCCCTAAATATTGTTGTGCTCGGCAAACGAAGTTCTTTTAGATGATGTATAAAAACCGATATATTTTTCAAAATTAAAGAACCCAATTGTTGATGATACAAAAAATGCTGATGATACATTTCAGTGCACGGAGCATAGAGAAGTCAAACCTACATACTATCTTCAAACACTCACAAAATGACGTAGGCATGAAAATGTACTCAGCGAATAATCATGCACATAACCCATTCAATACAAAGATTACATGCATAACGAACGAATCTATCATGCAGCGTCGCTTCCTTCCTCTTCAGTCGCCTATTGCTATCAATCAACATAAACAACTCAGGAAAAATTCAAGCACTGCAGATTTTCTTCAATGTCCCAAAACTACTCAGCTACATAAATAATCCACCGCTGGCACTAGCGGGAATCCGTAGCTAGATTTACCGACCGACTAGACGTTGACTTTATTTATTTTCCTAACATTTCCTAAGGAGAGTTTTCCCATTCAGAAGTTCTCGAGCATGCCAAGTAACAGATATACAGTGTGCCACACTGCCAGCAAAGTGCCATCTCGGCGAGTTGGCTCGAGTTCAAGAAAAATAAATAAGCAAGCGCAATTTTCCCCAAAGTGAGCATACAATTTTCCTGCTCCGTCTGCCATTCATACATTTCCACCATGGCTCCCTCCGTTCCGCATTCCCAGTAAATTGACTTCCAACCGACCACCGTTGAACGGTTGCTCGGAATACCTGTTGAAACGTTTCCATAAATCAAGCACATTTATTCCATTTGGATACTATTTTTTTCCATTTTCTTTTAGCCCGTGTCTTCAGGTAAACCCATCGCACGTACCTTGGCTCTGAGCCACGTTCCGGTCGGACCTTGCATCTATTATTTATATTCGCTTTATTTCTACCGTAACGCGGGGGCAAGCACCAATGGATGCCACCCCCACACGTTATAGGCGATAATAGCGAAAACCTGTGGTCCCTGGTTCCGAAGCTATCCTTTTCAGTGAAGGTTAAATGTCGTTCCCGCACAATCCCGTCAGCCAGCTGATTGACGGCGAAAGATTTCCAAAATCTGAACAAAACAAAACGAATGATTTAGGGTTTTTTGTTTGGTCGTTCGCGCTCATGCCTGGGTGAGGAACGTTGTACTTGCGTGTGTTTTCTACGTTTTTTTTTAATGATTAGGAAATTACACTAAGGTTAAAACGCAAAGTGGTTCGCGTGAGTGGTTATCTAGGGATGGATCGCTGTAGGAAGTGGAAATGGAGTCATTTATTATTGGAATGATTTTAATTGGCACGCATTAAAGAATAGTGAGAGGATCGAGTAATGAGATTACCGCTAACAATACCAAGCTAGATTGTCAAGATTGCCAATTAAAACATTCAATATGGCAACTCTTATTTGGTTTTACATTGATTGAAAAATCATTGTAAACCAGTGGTGCAACCAAGATTTCTGTCTGGGGGTGTGTAAAAATGACGTGATTAATAAAAATGATTTTTTTTATTGAATTAACATATTCAGAAAATTTACTTATTCTACATACTTAGAAGTTATCGCCGACTTCGGTAAGTTTTACCGATGTTGTCCAGCTTCAAAATAGCTGCAAGAATTCGGTCTCATCACTCCCATATCATTGAACAGGTTGTCCATCATTCGGGTTCCACCTACACTCTTCAGCATTCCAAGAGCTCCATATAGTTCTACTATCATACTCTCCGACTCACAAACTAGCTTCAAATTCTGATAGACATGCCAGCGATACTACCCTCCTAATGAACTTCCACGTTGTTCGGGTTCCGGTTAGACTGGTCAGCATTCCAACTGCTCCACATAGCTGTGTATACATGGTCTCCGGCTCCAAACGAACTGCAAGAAATCGCAACACCCACGGATACACTGTCCAGCTACCGCTCCACATGGTTCTGGATGCATGGTCATTGGCATTGAAACTAGCTGCCAGAATTCGCAACACCCACGGCCTCATTGCAGTCACCATCATTGAGAAACTTGTCCAGCATTCGGGTTCCAAGAGCTCGACATGGTTCTGGATCCATGTTCTCCGACTCCTCGGTACTTTATTTGAAATTTTTTAGGCATCCCTTTGGATCCCTCTATAAATTGTTTATGTAACAGTAGGGTATAAGTTGCTGAACGAAATTACGTTGAGATTAGCTGCTAATACCTGCTAACTACACCACCTCAAAATTAGTGTTAAAAATATAAAAACGAACGTAAATCCTTCAAACGAAGAAATAGAGATTTGGTTTCTTTTTGCAAAAATGTGAATTTTCAAAGCACGTACAAGTTTGTTGAACATTGAAAAAATGGTAAAATTTAATCCAAAATACTTTCACCCTATAACTTTGTTCAATTGAGAGATAAAAATTTGTTGTCTTGGACAAAGCTTGTTCTGCACAATTTTAGATGTGCAACACGGCTCTGGAGGAAGAGGGCGATGAGGGAAGGAAGCGGAAGAGGAGAAATTATCAAATTTACAATCAAAATAATTTTTATTATAGTAAATCATTCATTTTAACGAAACCTGATTTCAAATTGGGATTGATTGACCTATAATTAAATAACATAAGAAGTTTCTCCTCTTGATAGAGCCGGTGATGATGTTGCCATCATTGTTCATAGACGTATCAAGCATTAAATTCTTTCTTCATTTGAAATCTGTCGAAACAAAACTACTTACAGCAACCTACCCGTCATAGGTCTTAATTCTTCATTATTGGTGATTTTAATGCAAAACACCGCTCATGGAATACAGTACTTTCCCGATTTTGTCTACCCCCGATTTTGTCAGCTTTTTCTCCCGATTTTCTCGGCCTGCAGATTTCACTAATTTTTTGAGTTTTCAAACATGAATTCTCAAACGCTACGCTATGAATAATTGTTATTCTTACACTTCGCTGTAATGTGAATGTTAGGGGAAGCGGGGGTATGGTTATCTGTACATACGAGGTAAAATTAACAATTGACGATTTTAAGTGATTTTGCTTCAAATATCAATCAATTCAACGCACAGGTCTTTCATCCAATGTACCTTTTACCTTTGGTTTGTTTTTTCCGTCGATCTTGTTTTCCTTGCTGAACACCAATGCTACACGGTAAGAAAAAAGTACCCAAAATTGAGTTCCTTTCACTCATCACGTGGCTTTCGTGGGGCTAGGTAAAATTAAGTTAAAGAAGAAAACTCAATTTTGAGTAATCCTGATCATGATGACCAAGTTGACAAAAAAATAATAAAACGGAGCAGACTGGAACCGAACCATGGACGTTGAGATTACGGGGCGCGTGTGTTGATCACTCGTCTATCAACGCTTGTGAAAATGAAATGGTTAAAGGCGCATAAGAGCAACCTCAATGAAAATAAACTTATATTTGAGTTCATTTATTATTACTCAATAGTTGAGTAAATTTTAACCAACGCCGCTTTTCTGATTCACTCAACGGCGGACCTCAAATGATATAACCCAACGTTGAGTTTTTTTAACTTAATTTTGAGTATTTTTTCTTACCGTGTACCGACGCCAGAGAGGCAGCTCCCACACCTGGACCCTACCTATCGACCCATCAACTCATGAACCGGGGACCAACGGCTTTACTTCCCATCCGAAGGAAGGCGTGATCAGAGGTGTTATGCCTCAGAACATCCCGGCGGCGCTGACTGGGATTGAACCCAGGCCTGCTGGGGTGAGAGGTAATCACACTTACCACTACACCACCGGCGCCGTTAAATGTACCTTTTACATTTTAATTAATTTACATAAATGTAATTTACACCTACTAGGAATTATTAGTTTTGAATTGCTGTTTGCTGGAAAAAATCATTTTTACCACGGAAAATCTGTTCTTTTGCAATTGTTACATTTATTTTTAGAAAATGAAAAAAAAAACATTACCTATTTCATTGAATTGCACACATAACTTTTGATTGACTTTCAATTTTCAAGAGATTTCGTCACGCAAATTCTCGAATTCAACGGAGATAAATAACATCGTCAATTGAAAGGGACAATGCTTCAACCTAATCAATCCTATCAGCTTTTGTTTTAGATTGTCGGAAAGGCAGTTTGGATTCCAGAAAGGGAGATCAACGGTGGATGCAATTCGGACAATGGTTGAGAGAGTCGAGAAGGCGTCCAAACAGAAGCGAAGAGGAGATCGATATTTCACCGTGCGTTTAACAGCGCAGCTGAAAAGCCATTGCCAAAGCGCTGCATAGAATGAGGCTGTGCAGGATTCTGATGAGTTAATTCCAGATCCTGGTTCTGGTCTACGAGATAGATATGGGAAAGAGATCGATTAGGATCACCACGGGAGTTCCACAAGGCTTCACCCTTGGTCCAACGCACGCCTTTGCCTCGAAGCGCGTGTTGAAATACCTGGAAGTAATCGTCGATGACCGGCTAAACTTCAACAGCCACGTCGAATATGTCTGTGAGAATGCTTGATCATGCTGAACAACTCTATTACTAGCAATATCAAGAGGAGTCTTCTGGCTAGATACTGAGGTATGGACACACGAGTGGAACTTCGGATCAGAAAGTGGCTCTACTTGTCATTTGCGAACACTAGCGCACCTAGCGGTAGAAGGCATCTTCTGCCTGCAGTCAAGATAGGCAGCATGCTATGATAGTGCGAGTGCACATAGAAAGCCCGTGTGGAACGCTACCACAACACATTGCTTGTTGAGCAGAAAAACGAACCACTTTTTGATTCATCGATTTGTTTGCACTTCCCCTTCTGTTCTGTGATATGGAGGTCCAGCCTGGTTTACAGTACTGGAAACGAAGCAGAACCAAAGGAAACTGAGAAGTACGTTCTGGCTCATGGCCATGCGAGACAGTGCGCAGGGAGATGCCTGTCCTTAACGTGGAGAATGTCGTCGATGAAATATGTCCAGAGGAAGGCACTTGGAATGGAGAGAGGAGCAGCGATCTAGCAACGTAGTCGATTCAGCGTGGTCCCGGAAGGATCCAGACAGAGGAGAGAGTAAGGAATGCTACACTAGGCAACTAGTGGATACAACCCCGTGCCAACTTCAATACAGGTCTGGCTTTTTTACCCCTCCCCCCATTTTCTATGCTTTGAGCGTTGATACATATTTCATTATCGTCAAAGGAAAATTAATTCAATAATTCTAACCATTTGATGGTTAAGAAGAGTTTTTACAAATAATAGGACAATGTGGGGTAAAACGCATAATGGCGTTATATGACCAACAGCGTTTTTTCTCGTACTATTAAAATACTACTTGATATAAACAATTTCCCAGATGACTGTTCTGCAGCTCTTCTAGTGATTATGGGTGAAATTGTTTTTAAAAAACACGTAAATAAGCGCTGATAGTCATAGCACCCCGTAAGGATTTCATTATTTTGTAATAGTTTTGATCAAAAAAATAATAGGAAATTTTTCCCGATTTTGACAGTTTCCCGTTTTTGTCAGCCTAAAATTTGAGAAGGGGCTGACAAAATCGGGAAAGCACTGTAATGCTCAAAGTAATTCCAATGGTAATATTCTGTTTGATGATTGTTCTGCAGATTATTACACTATTCAATATCCAAACAGCCCAACATGCTTTTCTTCAGCAAGAAATCTCTCTACTGTTGATTTGATTTTAACTGATTCATGTCAACTTTGCAGCCAATTGGTTACCCATGCTGACTTCGGTTCTGATCACCTTGCAGTTACTTTCGAAATCGCAAGAAATATTTTCTAATCTCAACAGCTCTACCTTCAATTACCATTGAGCTAATTGGGAGCAATTTAACATTGATGGAATATAACTTCGGTCCAAATAGGTATTCCTTTGAAAATCAAAGATGAAGTTAATTATGCTCTTGAATCAATGACTACTTCTATAGTTGAAGCAAGAGCTGCCTCAGTACCAAAATGTGAGGTTAAATTCGATTCAATTATAATAGACGACGATCTTCAGCTCTTGATCTGTCTTAAAATATCCATAGTAGGCAATATCAAAGAACACGCGATCCTGCCATGAAAGTTAGCTGGCGGGATTTGCAAAATCAAATTAAAAAGCGATTCTCTGCCCTGAGGAACAAAACTTTTGAAAATAATGTTTCTAAATTAGACTCGAGTTCCAAACCCTTTTGGAAACTCACAAAAATTTTGAAAAAAAACCTCAAGAGCCTATTTCAGCACTTAAAAAGGTCGTGAAATTTTGATCACAAATTCAGTAAAAGCTCAGAAACTTGCTACGCAATTCGAGAAATCCCATAATTTTAGTTTGGGTCTTGCTAGTCCTATTGATAATCAGGTTGCTCGGGATTAACTGAATATTTTCTCTCTGGAAAATATTTTTAATGATTCCTGGGGTACTGATTTGGAGAAAGTAAGATCTATAACTAAAACATTTTAAAATATGAAAGCTCCAGGTGATGATGGAATTTTCTATATCCTCTAAAAAAACCCTTTTTTGGTAACACTATTTATATTCTATTTAACAAATGTTTCCATTTGGCATACATTCCTGATAAATGGTAAAATGCAGAAGTTGTTCCAATTTTGAAGCCGGATAAAAATCCAGCTGAAGCTTCTAGCAACCGTCCAATAAGTTTGCTTTCTTCAATAAGTAAACTTTTTGAAAAGATAAGTTTGCTTCACATCAATACGAACTCAACTTTTGCAGATAAGCAGTTTGGATTTCGCTATGGGCATTCAACTACTAATCAGCTCTTAACAGTTACCAATTAAACTCGTTCAAACAAATCTGAAGGCTGCTCAACTGGAGTTGCTCTTCTAGACATAGAAAAAGCATTCGATAGTGTCTGGCATGAAGGTTTGTTTGCTAAATTGATAAAGTTTAATCTTACACTTTATATTATGAAATTAATCAAAATTGTTTAACTGACAGAACTCTGCAGGTAAATTATCAAAATTCCAAATCTGATAGGCGAGCTGGAGTTCCTCAGGGTAAGATTCTTGGGCCTATATTGCATAACATTTTTACTTCAGACCTCCCTGATTTGCCTCAGGGTTGCCACAAATCTTTGTTCGCTGATGACACAGACATTTCCGTTCAAGGAAGGAATCTTCGTATTATTTGCATCAGACTACAGAAAAGTTTAGATATTATCGCTTCTTATTTACAAAAATGGAAGATTTCTCCCAACATTTCCACATAATAGTACGTTCAGGCTGCAGAGTTATAACATGTTATAGCACTATTTTGATGGTGGTTTCTGTGTTGCAATTATTTGACAACCGTTATATTATGTTATAACTTCTCAGTCTGGCCAGTGTTTGAGCCTAGAGCTTCATTTTTGAAACCTAGTAGTAGTCACATAGTCACGTTGAACGGAGTTCAAATTTCCTGGTCAAACCAAGTGAAATATATTGGATTATTACTTGACCAAAAATTAACTTTTAAATATCACATTGAGGGCATTCAAGCCATATGTAACAAATATATAAAATGTTTGTATCCTCTTATAAACAGGAAATCCAAACTTTGCCTGACGAATAAACTTCTAATATTTAAACAAGTTTTTAGACCGGCCATGCTTTACGCTGTGCCAATATGGTCTAGTTGTTGCACGACAAGGAAAAAAGCACTTCAAAGGATTCAGAACAAAGTTCTGAAGATGATTTTGAAGTTGCCTCCTTGGTACAGTACTACCGAGGTACATAGATTTTCGAATGTTGAGATTTTAGAACAAATGTTTAACGAAATAATTAATAATTTCAGGCAAAAATCGTAACTATCCTCAATTGCAACAATTAATTCCCTTTGTACTTAGATAAGATTTAGTTTAAGTTTTTAGTTTTAAGATATCAATTGTTATACTGACATGCAGGTTTAGAAAACCTGTTTAAAATACTAAATTGCCAAGGTAGGAACAGTGTAAAAACACTTAGATATATTATGTATTCCCAAACTGCTGGAAGCAGTCGTATGTTTTCCCAGTTTTCATGAAAGGCTGCAAGCGGATTGTTTCGAACTATCGGGGCATAGCTGCGTTGAGCGCCACTTCTAAGCTGTTTGAGGTGATCGTTCTGCATAAGCTGGTTCAGAAATACGCACACTACATTTCGATTGATCAGCACGGATTTATGCCTAACCGTTCGACGACAACTAATTTGACTTGTTTCACTTCGTTCGTGATCCGTGATCAAAATAAACTACTGTCCAAAGAAAATCGGGAACTGATTTGTAGTGGCACTACTATGAAAAAATACTGCATCCAAAGTGGTCGAAACACGTTTATAAAAGACAAACAGTTATAATGGGAAACTTTTCATCTCACTTTTATGGCTCTTCATTTATAACAATGTTTCAATTAACAAAAATAGCTCAACATGCTGACTAAAATGTAGACTAGTGATATTTATAAATTCCTTTACAAACCACTAAAAACACTCTTCGTTACCAAAACAAACATAATACCATTACTTAATTAGTGCTAACAAGCGTATCCAACAACATTTAAACTCAGTCCTGATACAAATAGTATTGACCAGCCCATAATTTTTGGCAACATTACAATGCCACCGTCGTTGCAATCCTTGCAACCATACTAACAATGACCACCGAATCCGAGCAGCATAAATCATACTAAACTGGCAGTTGCTTCGAGTCGTAAATCATTCACTTTATTGTCCCACTGCTCCCTCTTAGCAGCCACAATAACAGCTACAATAGCAGCAGCCAACAGACAGTCAACAACAACGACAACCATCGGTGGTGATTTGCTATGGGTGCAGTAGCAATGAATTATCGTTGCCGAAATTTAAACGTCACCAACAGTCGCCCCCCAGTTTGACGTTGAATGCATTCGCATTGCACTATCAGTGAATACTAAATTGCTCCTTTCAGCGTCCTGGGTGCAGCTAGAGCACGGAAAATTGGGTTGCGCGTGCTGGCCCATAATCATGCAAGTCGGAACATTGCAGCTGGTTGCAGATTGCTCTGAAATGTACGCTAATTTCCCTTTCAAATTATAACGACCACTTAGGGGTAATTGGCTTACAAAACGGTGTAAAACAGTACAGGAAGAGACAGACATGGAAGACCTAGGTGGAAGTGCAGAAATCATTTTACACCATAGTATAGATAACCAAGCTGAGACCTTATGGGCACGTACCAAAACAGAAATTACATAAAACTCAGCAGTCGTAAAAATATATTGCACGTCGATAGAGACATTATTTTTATGGACACCTCGATGGTGACGTTTCCCTGTGACGTTGCTGGTAGAAAATTGTCCCAACGTATGATTTTGCCTGTTTTCCTAGCACACGTTATTGGCATTCTTCTATAATAGCAAATAGCAATGAAACGGCGTCGTACGGTAGTTATTGCTACTGGCATGCACCTTATCTAGATGGAAGCGTGAGAACTCCGGCCGGTTTTCGAGGCAGCCAGAGCTCCTCGACAGGAGCATGCCTGAATGTGTGAATGTGTGTGTGAATGTATGTGTGTATGTTTTTATGGCAGATTTGCAAACATGCTATGATTGTGCGATTGAGCCTTGGTTGACCGAGCAGTTTACTACATGATATGGAATCACTTTATAGGAAACGTTGCAAGTTGTGATATGAATAAACATCGACGGTAATGTAATACAGAAAGCAATTCAGAATATTGTTTGCAATGTAAACTGCCAGGTGCTTTAATTCTCACACAAGCGATTCTTAGTTGAGGGGTCAAGTTAAATCCGTCACGTTAAAATAATAATCCGATCATTAGTGATGGGTTGTTATACATTAGGGGCTCGGTTGCCTTAGAGTGACCGTTTTTGTTTAGTTAGCAGAAGATTATGGGTTCAATCACAGGCTCCTTTCGAGAGCGAAGTGGTTAACATCCATACCTCTCACACCAAAGTCACGAGTTCAAATCTCATCCACGGATCAAGTGGCCTTGAAATAAATTGATAAGTGGTGCGTAGGGACTTTATATTCGTGACACTTTTGGAAGATCTGCCGCATCGTAAAGATTCGGTCTGTTGTCGATTGCCTGCCTATAAAACCAGCTTGATAACATCCCACATGTCTACTCGCTAGCTGTGATAGGCGGCGAAAGATTATATGAAAAAGCACTTTGTATACACCTAATTTTGAGATTTTAAAAGCCGATCAGTCCTGTACATTATTTTGCCAAGGCTCAGTAAATTAATCGCCAAGACTCAGCTAACAAGCTAAAATTCTGCTGACATCTCAGCTAACAAACATATATTTGGCAGATATACCAGCAAAAGAAAATGCCGAGCTAATCGGCTGCTGGAGGTTTTACCGATTTACCAATAGATTGAGTGTGTAGGTTGTGGGTATAGTGATCGCTCGGTAGTTCTCACATTCTTACTTGTCACCCTTTTTGTATATTGAACAAATAGAGTGCAAAGAGGACTCCTCCAGTGTTTCCCAAATCCAGACTACCAGTTGGTGCAGCCAAGTAGCCAGCATGTCCAGCCCATTCTAATAAATTACGCTCAGATACTATCCTTTCCAGCAGGGATATATCGCTCTTTTTGGGATTTTTTCATTACTTTTACTAGTGGTACAAAGCTTATGGGGGATGCGATGAGATTCTTATGGAACATAGGCGCCTCTTGAGATTGCCAGATGGCGCACAGTGGTTTAAAAATCTGTTTCCACGCTCTTAATTAATAGCAGTATGAAATCGACAATTTAGAGTGGTCAAGTCTTCAACAAGACTCCTAATAAGTCAAAGTCTTTACACCCAAATAGTTCCATTTGTAATCTGACAGGGTACTGCCAACCACTAGTCGAATTGGTATGAAATCCGTCTTGGGTATATTGGACAAAATCAACTTGTTTCTATTCGACTGAGTCGAAAACAGGATGGATGACTCTAACAGTCTCCGTGTCTTAGGATTATTTTATTGTTATACAAAATGCAGTCATGATATATACATTTTATAACTATACTACGTGACTAACATTAAAAAAAAAGATCAAAAATAATGGTAATGAGAATTTTCATTTGGGCTCATGAAAAAACACATGTTTGAGAAAAGAGAAAGTGATCTATTTGAAATGAAGCTACGACACGTTTCTACAAAAAAAAAAATCAATCAACATTTGAATAAGGTCCGTTATCAGCAGTTTGATGTAGCTTTGTCATGATGTGTGAACATGAGCGTTGTACAGCATTTAAATCGATTTTACGAATGCAACTTCTGAATCGGTTTACCAGCTGATAACAATTCTTGGCCCTGCAATTAACCACTTCATTCGAGCAGTTAAAATGACGTTTACTACCACTCAAACTTTGAAATAAAACATTATTTTGAGATTTTTTCTTCTAGAACCACAATAAAACTAGCCACCATGTGTGTGTGTCATAAAAAATAGAAATTAGTTGGTCCAGTTGTGTTAAATCGCTGGTAGAAAGTCACGCCAAAACTGCTTGACAAAATGGTCAATTGCTTTTGTACACTAACGAACTCATATTTCCAAAAAATCATCAATTGAACGACACTGAGGCAAGCTTGTTGGATCACGGGTTTTCGGTACATACGGGATATTTTGATTTTTAATGAAAGTTATTTTCGGTCTGCGTGATACTTTTGAAGAAATGGAATCAATATTTTCTTCAAACATTGATTTTGTTACACTAATTGGTTGATAGCCAAACTACTAGACTTGAACCATGGTTTCGAAATTCTTCTCTCCGATATGGCGATATACAGCATCACTTTCTGTTCAAACTTGTGTTTGAACTTGAATCTTATATTTGGAAATGTTGCACAACTATTATCTGAATAATATCGATCATTTCCAGGAACGTGAGATTTTGAGAGAGGAAAGTAACTTTCATCATCCCAAACGAGACATTCTCCTGACTAACTTCTTGTCATCCAACGGAATTGGGTTTTCACGTTCGATATTTGTTGATAGGTGTATTATGGAGCTCTTGATTTATTTCGACTAACAATTCCTATCCTTTTCAACGTTTTACTTGAACTTTGTCGCGTCGTCCCGCTGACTTATCGAATCTTTGTTATTGAACGTATTGTGTGGCGATCGAAGTCCTTTTTTGTTCATTATTTTGGCTGGTTTTCCACTACCCCTCTTCCGAACTGTTTTCCTGTTGACAAGGATGACAAAATACGATAAAAATTAGAAATTGTTACATTCTTTGATTTGAAATGGTTCACCGTAAAATTTTTCCAAGATTGTACCATTTTTTATAAGTATAACTGTGGCAAGCAGCGTTGCCAGTATTCCAGAATTATCTGGACTTATCACTTTTTTAGTCGTCTTGCCAGATACACAGACAGACCACGAATATTTCCAGATTTTTCCAGTTTTTTTTCAAACATGTTGCTTTGAAAATATCACTGCAATTGATTTATCCTCTGATGAAAAAAAAAAGCCTAACTTGCTACTTTAATTATTAAAGGCCATCATCGTTGGACATTATTGGAATTTTAAGGTTATTCTGAAAATAGTTCACAGTTCAGTGTGAGGTGAATTCTTTGAGAAATCAAAGGATAATTTCAAGCTACTTCTGAGTAGAATTACATCCATCTTTGTGGGTTTCGGGATCGTACGACGCCATCATTTAGGCGTATTGTGAGTGCCACGAAGTGAGGGTTCGATTCAGGTGCAAATTATGGCAACCTGAACATTTCCCTACTGGTCTAATGGGTGAGGTGTGTTATTCGTTGTCTAGTGTTAAATATTTAGTCTGTGCAACCTCTGGTTGACGACCGTGTCAATTGTCTTGTCAACTCTGATGACAATTGCATGGAGATTTTGTCAATAAAGGAAATACAATCCGGAAGAGAAATCATAGAAAATTCTTATGATGAAACTTAAGAAGTATGCTTATACGAATCGTGAGAATAATTTCAATGGAATTCTGTCCAATTTTTCTATGGAGATTAATTTTAATAAAATTTTAAGCGCTATTTCTGGGAGACTTTCAAAACTATTTTGGCAAAGTTCTTGAGTATTTAGATTATACTGAAAAGTATTTCAAAACAATTCTGACCTTACCTACAAAGCAGTTTAAAGGGAATTATCGGATAGGTCTGAGAAGAGTGTGACGGTCATTCTGAAGAATGTACCAAGGAAATTGTTAAGAATATTTTAAGAATTTCATAGAGAAAAATTGACACAAAATTGAGAGAATTCTTGGGAATTATTATCAATTTGAGGGAGTTGTAGAATTAGAGAGTAATTTATAAGAGATTACAAGAGGTAATGCTATGAACTCTTAGAATATTGCTGGAAAAGTTTAGATATTTTCCAAGTTTAGAGTTCCAAGTAAATTCAGACTAACAAAAAAATTCATGATCTGGGACGCAGGAAAAATATTAATTCCGGAATTTAAAATCATTGCAAGTTCCTTGAATTAAGCTATCAGACTTTCATTTTAGTAATATAATAAAATTATTCTTTGGCATAAAATTATTCGTTATGGTCATGCGAATAGTGGAGTTACCCGTAGTTTAGGTAAACTGTGTGTGAGTTCCACGATATTAAGTTTTGATTCCCACTTCAGCCCGGTGAATTTAGCTTCAAAATAAAATTGTCTACTGGTCTGATGGGTGTTGCGTGTTGTGTGATGTCAAGAATTAAATTGTTAATCGAATCAACCTCAGAGTAATATTAGAATTATTTAGAACTAATAAAATCTTTAAATTCTTGTACTGCATCAAATAGTAAGGACTACATCGACTATTAGTTCAAAAACTCCATCCCATCAAATTTCCTTGATTTTTTGCTTTTCATTCTTTTTACAGTTTAAAAAATAATTCTAACCACATTTTCTGCTGTTTTTACCCACATTTAACTCAATGTTTGAAATGCTGAGTAATGGATATTTGAACTTTTTGGGCACACCGTGTCAATACTTTTCTGCTTTTGGATGATTTTAGCAATGCTAACAAGTTATTTGCTTTATATAATTTATTTAAACATGTAATTTATAACCATTCTAGTACTTTAAATAAATTCCAGATGATCATACTGACCTATTTATACGGGAGATTGGCACATCACTTTGATTTCAATAGTATTATGTTGAAAAGAGGATTTTTTGGAGCATTCCAGATTTTTCCAGATTTTATATTTTACCTATTACAGATTTTTCTGAAAATGACCTGGCAACACGCAAGTACAATCATACTCTATGCTCACAAAACCGAGACATTTTCCAACCCGAAAAATTCCTAGACCGGACAGGGAATCGAACCCAGCCACCTCCTGCATAGTCTTGGTTTGTAGCTGCGCCTTTACTGACTGAACTAAGGGGAGGTTCCATTTTAGGGTGTTATGTATAAATTCTGGAAAACTATGTAGAACTGGAAGCCTTTGGGAAACGTCGTTGAAGTTATGGGAACTTTGGTTAATTTTAAGAAACTTTATAAAGAATCCTTCAGGGCCCTTCTTAAGACTTGTTAACTTCTTAAGACTTAAAAAAGATCAGAAAATTCCGTAGAAATTCAGGAAACTTGGTTTAACTTCAGGGGGTGTGGGAACTTCGCAGAAATACAACAAAATTCTGAAAAGTTCATTGAATTTTGTAGGAGTGCAGCATGCTTCATTGGACTTTTGAAAACTTTGTAGAAGTTTACGTAGCAACTTGGAAGAACATCGTAAGAGTTCAACCAAAATTGTAGAACCCCAGTGTACTTTGTAGAAGTTCAGAAAGTTCCGCAGAAATTCAGAGAGCATTGTAGAATTTCAGTATACTTCTTTGAGCTTCAGGGTTTGATTAAGAAAAATAGGGAACTTAGCTTCGCCCAGATGGTTAGAAGAATTCGTAAAAAAGGTTTAAAGTCTTTCATAGGAATTCTGAAAAATTTGTAGAAGGCAAGAGAATTACGTAGCAACTTGATAGAACATTGTAAGAGTTCTGCCAAAATTGTAGAACCCCAGTGTACTTTGTAGAAGTTCAGAAAATTTCGCAGAAATTCAGAGAGTATTGTATAATTTCAGTATACTTCTTTGAACATCAGGGATTGGGAAAATTTGGGAACATAGCTTCGCTTAGATGTTAAGGAAAACTCGTAGAAAAGGTTTAAATTCTTTCCTGATGTTTGGAGAGGTCATGCATGCTCTGAAATCTTGGTCGAACTGACGGAACTTGGGGAAAAAATATTGGAAGAACTTGGAAGAAGTTGATGCAGCTTCGTAGATGTTCAGAAAATGTTCAAGAAGGGAAGTTTGTAAATGTTCATGGAACATTAGAGCATTTTTTTCCAAATCTGTTTCTAAATATTGTTTGTAAAATAGGATAAATTAAATATACATCTTTTGAAAAGAAAAATTTGATGGCTAGATTTTTGATTGTGATTATCTCGTCTCAGAGTCAAACACAGAGTTGTAAGGAATCATGAAAAGTTATATTAAGCTCAAATTAAAAATACAGGAGCATACAGTGGATTTTAGTGCAAAATTTTGCATAAAATTACTGCTTGAAATCTATTATTATTCTTCACAAGCATATTTCTTTCAGTGTAGTTTTTAATATTGTACTATCTATTAAAGACTAATTACTATACGCTGTTCTCAACAGTTCGTCCTTTGGCGGTAACATGATTTCCGAAGCACAAATTACCGGGGAAAAAAATCCAGGCCCCGATGAAATATTAACGTTAAAAAGTGTCTAAATGACGGAAAAAGTTTTGACTTACTTTTTTTTTTGCTTTAATGTTATTCTAACAAATACGCCGTGAAGGAGTATTTTTAACAAGCTGGGTAGATTAATATTTTTGACCAGCTAGGATAAGACAAATTCCCCAATGTGCGGCGTTTCTTATCCCGAAAAAGTTGAGTTTGCTGTCTTCACTTCTGTTTGTATCGACCATTTGTATCCCCTTTTTTTATTTATCCCTTGCTACAGCATCATCGCCTGCATTCTTCTCGTGTAATACACATTTAAAATATTTTATGGCAAATTAAATAAATACTGCTTTTCGCGATAATTTATACTGTCATCTAATCATCAATTTGACGAATAAACTCTACTCAACCGCTAGGGGCCATACAGTTATCACGTAACGCTCCAAGGTGAGGGAGATAGGTGAAATCTGTGGTAATCAATGAATAAGGTAATACACTAAACATTCGCTAACTGAAAGAGACACTGTTGGAATATTTTATAAATTCCAGCTTTTCTTGGTGAAATGTAAACAATTGGTCTGCCCGTGACTTATTTTTGACAGTTAAAAATGGGCTACAGACAGTTGCGATTTTTAAAATCTCCCCCGAACGTTTAGTATAGAAGTAACTAAAGATAAATGGGGTTTAATTTTTTCTCAATTTCTTGTGACGTATTTAATGGATGCACTCCTAGCGTAGTAGTCTAGCTGTGTTGGCTCGGTATGCAACGTTTGGAAACATGCAATTTGTTCTTAAGATCTCTCGTTCATTTGTGTGCGTTCAATGCACGAATGCGAATATATGGATCAGTGTGCTAAGAATAGCGCATTTGTTTTGACAGGTCGTATATCTTCTGATCTGCCGGATTGAGGTATATTTTGGCATCTGTTCTCTTGCAGCAAGCAGGTTGACTGGGAATGGATGGATAGATGGACGGATGGTTGGATGAATAGATGCCATGTCGTATAGTCAATATAGGCCAAGTCGGTCGGTACATACCGTTAACGAATGGTAACACGTTGGGTCGTCATCATCGGTTCGAATGATGTGTGTACGCGTATCGAAGGTATGTCGATGAGTAAAGTGTGTTGTGTACCAGTCCACAATCATAAAAGGGCACGCATTCCTGGGAGAGTTGATTACAAAACAACACCGGTGTCCTCGCTTCAAACACCTAGATCTATCCCAATTTTAAATGATAAAGTTGAGAGTTTTATGTCTAGGAAAACAAATTTGGTTTTACTGTTATTAAAAACGCATAAGCGTCGAATAATCTACTGGTTAATCCGCTAGATTGCCAACACTCGATCCCATTTACTATAGTCAAGTCTGTTACGCTAAACAGAAAATTGGTTTTCGATTTCTCATCTTTGTATTTTGAGATTATATTTCCACATCTCAATTTAACAGAACGTTCTGGTAAGATCCCTTTGAGAACGACGTTGTCTAAAGACATCGAGCTCTCGTCGACGGTGGCAAAGAAGATGAAGATGATGAAGATGATGATGGCACTGGCATATTGCAAGTCCTTGACAAATTTGCTCAAACGAGATTTAATCGTCAAAGCAGCAGTGACTGATGGATGGCATATCGGAGCCATTGACAGTACAAGTGGGAGGAATAAAGCGCAATCTCATTTTCCCGTTGAAAGATTCAAGCGCAGTCAGAAATGATGGAAAATAATCAAATTTCTATCATTTTCGTATATCAAACGAATTGCGATCGGAATTTCAAACTTGATTGGCAGATCGCAGATCATACTGCAGGATGAAAGATGTTATGATATTGATCGTTTCTCGACAACGATGCTGGAGAATACAAATAAATAGCACAGCCGGAGATAACAATTTCGAATCGATTACATTCGAACATGTTTATTATTACATTGAAAAGCAAACAGTGTCGGATATGAAACGATGGAATGACGCTGCTTGGCGAAGGGAAACCGTTATGTCTGGTACAGGCCATTTGTTATCGCCATAAAGTTCTTAATGTTTGATTGGAATGACGTTCAAAGCGCATGTTGTTTTCTCTGATGATATCATTGTTTTAAAGAGTTTCTTTCATCTCTTATTTCTGATTATTGAACTTAAAACGGATTTTTTTTTTAATATTTTTGTATCGTTAAAATTGATCATAAAATCCCACATTCATTGAATCTAGTTTAATTACAACTACTTCCTTCTTGACTTGGTCAAACGACGTGTACTGTGTCCGCTCCAACCTAGAATTTAGTATGCGTTCTATTTCTCGTTTGCTGTGCTGAAAATACGCGCAAGCTGTTTTCCCGATTCCTGGTCCTTGACACTCACCACGGGTCCTCATTATCAACACGTGAGGTGGCGCGCTCTAGCCCTCGAGAGCATGAATAGAAAGAATAGCACATTCCACTGCAAAGTGCTTCTCCTCAAATCATCCATACAAAGCTAGGTGGAGAGCTCTCCCGCTGCATGATCGAAAGCAACCGCTTGCGTGCATGTGGTGTGTAGTTCATTGAAATGTTCACACCATTCACATGCCTAGATCACAGACAAACAGGCATACCTCTCGCAATCACATTCATGGCACGTTTTTACAGTCAATTCAAATAAGGTTGGGAATGTGCTCGCAGATCTTTTTCAGGTCAATTTCATATTTGTCAACTCTTGAAAATTAGGAGGGGGCCAGGCATACCACTGGAGGCACATACCACATACTAATCTGACGAATAATGAAAAGATTTTTTTTTTGAATACTACATCTTAATAACTGCACATTGGTCCTATCGCTTGTTGTTGTACGATGTACACATAATTTATGAACAAACCATTTCGATAGGTGTAATATTTTATCCATGTTCACCAGTATGTTCAATACATCATTATGAATAAGATTGATTGCTACATATTATATTTTATTGCTGTGTCCACATTAAAGTGATAAAAAAAGACTGAACTACTGTGATTTCCTCCTACGGATCCGTATTTCAGCTAAATTCGAGGAAAATTTCACTGACCTGCATCTGTTTTGGTTTTATTCAACAAAGCTGACGTGTTAAAAGAACGAGGGAAAATCAACTAGTGAAAAAAATACATGAACAAGCGAGGGATGCTCCGTTGGCAAATCAATGCTTGGGAATGTGCATGGTAGAGGGGGGTGTGTTTGGAAAATACGCTTGACGAAATTAAAAAAAAAAAATCTAAGAGCTATGTCTGTTTGTCTGTGCCTAGATGTTCATCGCATAACGTACAAGTAAGAGAATGTCATATTTTGCTCAAGCCTACTCAGTGTCAATACATAGTTTTTTAGTACCATCTAGAGAGAAGTAATGTATAGCACGGACATTGTGGCGTACGGTACAGTGGAAATTTTCCCGAGCGATGACGATTGTAGCGGGATGTCAATAAAATGTGCTTGATGTTTTGTTTTGTTCAAAACAGCACTATTCACAAAATACCGCTAAATTGAAATTGTATGTATCATTGCACAGTGGTCCAGAATGCAGATTTAGGTGGAATGATATGTTTTGAGCCTGAAATTGAAACTTTAGACTAAAAGTCTCTTCTACAAAGTTTTTCCTTATAGTTAGGCCCTCATTTTTATGACAATAAATTCTAGGGTGGTTCCTATTATCATTAAAATCAAAAATCTAACTTTTTTGTTTGAATAAATTAAGGTATACATTCTTCGGCAAAGTTATAGCTGAGCTAATTTCAAGCAACTTTATTGAAAATAACTTTTTTGTATCTCTTAAATTGGCCGATTTAGAGCTATTTTCTTGAATTGAGTTAGGGTGACTCTTGAAAAAACAGTTTTTTTGCTCTAGTTTTCTTATTTCAAATTTCCCAGCAAATGTGTCTTGAGATAACTTTTAGATCTTAAGAAGGCGCAAGTTTGTCAATATCTTTCGCCGATCAAGAGTTATTGACGTTTTTATACTAAAAATATGCACTTTTTAAATGTTAATATCTCTGGTTGGGGCAAACAAAAAAAAAGTTTTTTTACGGCATTTGAAAGGGCGTATGTAATTCTCAATATTATGACAAAATTGGAGGTATGTTATTTTTTAAACTCGTATAAAATCAATTTGAATTTAGTCATATTTTTTACTATATTTGGGTATATCTTTTTTATAAGAAGAGATACAGGCAACAAATTCAGGTATAAAACATTCGTCTAAAAGCACTTTTCAATGACTCCTTAACAACCGGATAGAAGCAACTTTTAAACAACGTTTATAGATACATATTTAAAGTCAAGCTTTATTGTTTTGGTGAAAGCTCTTATACAACGTTTGTAGACACCTCCTAACAGCTGCTTCGAAATGTATTAGAGATTGAACCTGAGAGGCGTTTGTTACACTCTTTTATGACTCCTAAATAATCACTATACAAAAGTGGTGAAAAGCGTTTATAGCACTTTTTAATGACTCCTTAATAACCGTTGTGTAAGTACTCACAATATTCACAGATTAAAATTAGTTTAACAATTGTCGTGGTACGCAGTTTTTATTAATTTAATTTATTTGTGCACATTGAAAAAATATGTAATTATGCTATAATTCACATTCTGTGATCATGGAGGAAGTAGTAACAAGCATCTGTTTAATCTTTGATTGATATTCTTTCAATTAATCTCTCTAATCATTAATTGAGAGAATTTATCTAGAAATGTTATCGTTGATTATATGATATATGTCATGAATTAATGTTTGCATTTATTAATAACACCTATATATAATTTACCTCTACTCCACCGAGGGTGTCTCTGAACTCATGATCCCGGATTGCCAGTCGCTTCTGTTTCCATCTGCTCTTTCAAATAATTTCACGTTCTGTATAGCTCTTGTGAATCAGTTTAACAAAGGTGCTATAAAAGTTAACGTAGGTCTTATAAAGCATATAGGTAAACCGAACGTAAACAATCATTTAAGAGTGCTCCAAGCAGCTTTTCAAGCGTTCAACCAAAAAGGAAATACAACTACATTCTTGTACAACTCTGGAAGCTATTATTCAACGTTTGATCAACTCAGGTGTTTTATAAGAGCTCCAAATGGTTTGTTTTGATGTGTTTATTCCACGTTCTGTATAGCTCTTGTGAATCAGTTTAACAAAGGTGCTATAAAAGTTAACGTAGGTCTTATAAAGCATATAAGAGCTCCAAATGGTTTGTTTTGATGCGTTTATTCCACGTTCTATATAGCTCTTGTCAATCAGTTTAACAAAGGTGCTATAAAAGTTAACGTAGGTCTTATAAAGCATATAGGTAAACCGAACGTAAACAATCATTTAAGAGTGCTCCAAGCAGCTTTTGTAGCGTTTAACCAAAAAGGAAATACAACTACATTCTTGTACAACTCTGGAAGCTATTATTCAACGTTTGATCAACTCAGGTGTTTTATAAGAGCTCCAAATGGTTTGTTTTGATGCGTTTATTCCACGTTCTATATAGCTCTTGTCAATCAGTTTAACAAAGGTGCTATAAAAGTTAACGTAGGTCTTATAAAGCATATAGGTAAACCGAACGTAAACAATCATTTAAGAGTGCTCCAAGCAGCTTTTCAAGCGTTTAACCAAAAAGGAAATACAACTACATTCTTGTACAACTCTGGAAGCTATTATTCAACGTTTGATCAACTCAGGTGTTTTATAAGAGCTCCAAATGGTTTGTTTTGATGCGTTTATTCCACGTTCTATATAGCTCTTGTCAATCAGTTTAACAAAGGTGCTATAAAAGTTAACGTAGGTCTTATAAAGCATATAGGTAAACCGAACGTAAACAATCATTTAAGAGTGCTCCAAGCAGCTTTTGTAGCGTTTAACCAAAAAGGAAATACAACTACATTCTTGTACAACTCTGTCTTATAAAGCATATAGGTAAACCGAACGAAAACAATCATTAAAGAGTACTCCAAGCAGCTTTTGAAGCGTTTAACCAAAAAGGAAATACAACTACATTCTTGTACAACTCTGGAAGGTATTATTCAACGTTTGATCAACTCAGGTGTTTTAAAGAGCTCCAAATGGTTTGTTTTAATGCGTTTAATCCACGTTCTATATAGCTCTTGTCAATCAGTTTAACAAAGGTGCTATAAAAGTTAACGTAGGTCTTATAAAGCATATAGGTAAACCGAACGTAAACAATCATTTAAGAGTGCTCCAAGCAGCTTTTGTAGCGTTTAACCAAAAAGGAAATACAACTACATTCTTGTACAACTCTGGAAGCTATTATTCAACGTTTGATCAACTCAGGTGTTTTATAAGAGCTCCAAATGGTTTGTTTTGATGTGTTTATTCCACGTTCTGTATAGCTCTTGTCAATCAGTTTAACAAAGGTGCTATAAAAGTTAACGTAGGTCTTATAAAGCATATAGGTAAACCGAACGTAAACAATCATTTAAGAGTGCTCCAAGCAGCTTTTCAAGCGTTTAACCAAAAAGGAAATACAACTACATTCTTGTACAACTCTGGAAGCTATTATTCAACGTTTGATCAACTCAGGTGTTTTATAAGAGCTCCAAATGGTTTGTTTTGATGCGTTTATTCCACGTTCTATATAGCTCTTGTCAATCAGTTTAACAAAGGTGCTATAAAAGTTAACGTAGGTCTTATAAAGCATATAGGTAAACCGAACGTAAACAATCATTTAAGAGTGCTCCAAGCAGCTTTTGTAGCGTTTAACCAAAAAGGAAATACAACTACATTCTTGTACAACTCTGTCTTATAAAGCATATAGGTAAACCGAACGAAAACAATCATTAAAGAGTACTCCAAGCAGCTTTTGAAGCGTTTAACCAAAAAGGAAATACAACTACATTCTTGTACAACTCTGGAAGGTATTATTCAACGTTTGATCAACTCAGGTGTTTTAAAGAGCTCCAAATGGTTTGTTTTAATGCGTTTAATCCACGTTCTATATAGCTCTTGTCAATCAGTTTAACAAAGGTGCTATAAAAGTTAACGTAGGTCTTATAAAGCATATAGGTAAACCGAACGTAAACAATCATTTAAGAGTGCTCCAAGCAGCTTTTGTAGCGTTTAACCAAAAAGGAAATACAACTACATTCTTGTACAACTCTGGAAGCTATTATTCAACGTTTGATCAACTCAGGTGTTTTATAAGAGCTCCAAATGGTTTGTTTTGATGTGTTTATTCCACGTTCTGTATAGCTCTTGTCAATCAGTTTAACAAAGGTGCTATAAAAGTTAACGTAGGTCTTATAAAGCATATAGGTAAACCGAACGTAAACAATCATTTAAGAGTGCTCCAAGCAGCTTTTCAAGCGTTCAACCAAAAAGGAAATACAACTACATTCTTGTACAACTCTGGAAGCTATTATTCAACGTTTGATCAACTCAGGTGTTTTATAAGAGCTCCAAATGGTTTGTTTTGATGCGTTTATTCCACGTTCTATATAGCTCTTGTCAATCAGTTTAACAAAGGTGCTATAAAAGTTAACGTAGGTCTTATAAAGCATATAGGTAAACCGAACGTAAACAATCATTTAAGAGTGCTCCAAGCAGCTTTTGTAGCGTTTAACCAAAAAGGAAATGCAACTACATTCTTGTACAACTCTGTCTTATAAAGCATATAGGTAAACCGAACGAAAACAATCATTAAAGAGTACTCCAAGCAGCTTTTGAAGCGTTTAACCAAAAAGGAAATACAACTACATTCTTGTACAACTCTGGAAGGTATTATTCAACGTTTGATCAACTCAGGTGTTTTAAAGAGCTCCAAATGGTTTGTTTTAATGCGTTTAATCCACGTTCTGTATAGCTCTTGTGAATCAGTTTAACTAAGGTGCTATAAAAGGTATGGTAGGTCTTATAAAGCATATAGTTAAACCGAACGTAAACAATCATTTAAGAGTGCTCCAACAGCTTTTAAAACTTTTAATCAAATGGCAATACAACTACATTCTTGTACAACTCTGGAAGCTATTATTCAACGTTTGATCAACTCAGGTGTTTTATAAGAGCTCCAAATGGTTTGTTTTGATGTGTTTATTCCACGTTCTGTATAGCTCTTGTGAATCAGTTTAACAAAGGTGCTATAAAAGTTAACGTAGGTCTTATAAAGCATATAGGTAAACCGAACGTAAACAATCATTTAAGAGTGCTCCAAGCAGCTTTTCAAGCGTTCAACCAAAAAGGAAATACAACTACATTCTTGTACAACTCTGGAAGCTATTATTCAACGTTTGATCAACTCAGGTGTTTTATAAGAGCTCCAAATGGTTTGTTTTGATGCGTTTATTCCACGTTCTATATAGCTCTTGTCAATCAGTTTAACAAAGGTGCTATAAAAGTTAACGTAGGTCTTATAAAGCATATAGGTAAACCGAACGTAAACAATCATTTAAGAGTGCTCCAAGCAGCTTTTCAAGCGTTTAACCAAAAAGGAAATACAACTACATTCTTGTACAACTCTGGAAGCTATTATTCAACGTTTGATCAACTCAGGTGTTTTATAAGAGCTCCAAATGGTTTGTTTTGATGCGTTTATTCCACGTTCTATATAGCTCTTGTCAATCAGTTTAACAAAGGTGCTATAAAAGTTAACGTAGGTCTTATAAAGCATATAGGTAAACCGAACGTAAACAATCATTTAAGAGTGCTCCAAGCAGCTTTTGTAGCGTTTAACCAAAAAGGAAATACAACTACATTCTTGTACAACTCTGTCTTATAAAGCATATAGGTAAACCGAACGAAAACAATCATTAAAGAGTACTCCAAGCAGCTTTTGAAGCGTTTAACCAAAAAGGAAATACAACTACATTCTTGTACAACTCTGGAAGGTATTATTCAACGTTTGATCAACTCAGGTGTTTTAAAGAGCTCCAAATGGTTTGTTTTAATGCGTTTAATCCACGTTCTATATAGCTCTTGTCAATCAGTTTAACAAAGGTGCTATAAAAGTTAACGTAGGTCTTATAAAGCATATAGGTAAACCGAACGTAAACAATCATTTAAGAGTGCTCCAAGCAGCTTTTGTAGCGTTTAACCAAAAAGGAAATACAACTACATTCTTGTACAACTCTGGAAGCTATTATTCAACGTTTGATCAACTCAGGTGTTTTATAAGAGCTCCAAATGGTTTGTTTTGATGTGTTTATTCCACGTTCTGTATAGCTCTTGTCAATCAGTTTAACAAAGGTGCTATAAAAGTTAACGTAGGTCTTATAAAGCATATAGGTAAACCGAACGTAAACAATCATTTAAGAGTGCTCCAAGCAGCTTTTCAACCGTTCAACCAAAAAGGAAATACAACTACATTCTTGTACAACTCTGGAAGCTATTATTCAACGTTTGATCAACTCAGGTGTTTTATAAGAGCTCCAAATGGTTTGTTTTGATGCGTTTATTCCACGTTCTATATAGCTCTTGTCAATCAGTTTAACAAAGGTGCTATAAAAGTTAACGTAGGTCTTATAAAGCATATAGGTAAACCGAACGTAAACAATCATTTAAGAGTGCTCCAAGCAGCTTTTGTAGCGTTTAACCAAAAAGGAAATACAACTACATTCTTGTACAACTCTGTCTTATAAAGCATATAGGTAAACCGAACGAAAACAATCATTAAAGAGTACTCCAAGCAGCTTTTGAAGCGTTTAACCAAAAAGGAAATACAACTACATTCTTGTACAACTCTGGAAGGTATTATTCAACGTTTGATCAACTCAGGTGTTTTAAAGAGCTCCAAATGGTTTGTTTTAATGCGTTTAATCCACGTTCTGTATAGCTCTTGTGAATCAGTTTAACTAAGGTGCTATAAAAGGTATGGTAGGTCTTATAAAGCATATAGTTAAACCGAACGTAAACAATCATTTAAGAGTGCTCCAACAGCTTTTAAAACTTTTAATCAAATGGCAATACAACTACATTCTTGTACAACTCTGGAAGCTATTATTCAACGTTTGATCAACTCAGGTGTTTTATAAGAGCTCTCAATTGTTTGTTGGGTACTTATTAGTTTCCCTTAAATACGTTACATTCGTAATTGCATTAATAACTTTGAATGAATAATGGAATAGTTCTTATTGTGAATACCTTCCTTTACATTTTGCTACATTATGCTCATATCAAAATCCAAGGTCAAAACAGAATCGAACTTCCAATCCAGAAGCAGTGGTTCACATTTGCAACTATGGAAGGTTATGACGATGACGATAATACTGGAAGCCCACGCTGCAGAACGAAACCACATAAATCTCAAATGTTCAGGTCCCATCATAAATTTTTTTATAGGGGAAATGTCGGTTTCGTCAATACTTTAACCTATTATTGTCAAGGGGTAAACAGAATCCTAGAGCACTCAAATTTGGTCAATAAATGCTCTGAAACACAATGTATCCACATGCCAAAATTGAGCTTTCAAAGACGTTGTTTACCCCCCTAACGATAAAGGAATAAGATATTGCCGAAGCCGTCATTTACCCTAGTAGTTCAGAGTAGAATTCCAAACCTCTTACGATGGGCAAGTGAAATAGTCGAACACTGATTCAAGGTGAGGCGCAAGCTGCTTACTTCCAATAGCCAGTATTTTTGTCACGTACCTATAGATTCAGGAATTGGTTCGGTTGGGCAGGAAGAGAGAAATCGTAAACATCTGAGAATGGCCAGCAGAAATTTTGCCGCGTCATTATTCCAGATTGTTATCCTCCAATATTCGCGCTGATTTCATCGGACATCGTTGGTTTCAGTAGAGCTTCATTTGCTATGGCAAACAAGAGAAAGGAATGGCGGAATTTGTTTTTGGATAAGTAATAAACGGGAAATAGGTAGATCAGTCAATACAGATTCTTTTATGCATTTCAAAATATTTCACACGCTGAAAATATATTCATATGACCATACCCATGACATGATCATATGATATAAAGTTTTTTTTTAACTTTCTTAAAATGATGTTAAGCATGAGGCTAGTTCATCACTATGGTATAAAGTATATCGAGCTCAAAGATTTGAGAACGTTCCATAGAAAAGTATCAAAGAATGTTCTTAAGAATTAATATAAATTTCCAGTCAGAAAAATGAATTTTCTTGTTCTAAAAAGCTTCTTAGAAGTCATTACTTTTAAAATTGCTCAACATACACCATACAAACAAAAATCTAGGGGAGCACGCATTAAGAACGTCACGCGCTTTCAAGACGGTTTTCCTATACCTAATGCATTGCTTGTCACACATTTGTAAACCCCTCTCCTTCCTTACCTTTACACTGCGTATAATTAAAAATAACATCCTCTCCCTTACCCGCAAATATGCCGGATCAAACAGTTTTTAATTAACCTTCATCGCACACCGGTCAAGAATGGAATAATTTAAGGTTGCTGCCCTTGCCATCCGATGTACAGAATCTGGAATCCAAGGTGAATGTGAAGTGTGGAGTAAAGTGGTCGGAAAAGTTGAAAAGTTAATGAAAACATTTTCTTTGGCTGCCTGCATCCCGTGAGCATGGCGAGCGAGCACTGATCCCACACCATCACCACCACTACCACGGAAAGTTTATAAATATTGATTTTTTCTACCGTCAACTTTTCGCTTGAGGTTCCTTAGGTGTATATTAGGGTGGGTCAACTTTTCAACCCCGTGTTTCCCACAGCTCTTCCGTTGTGTATGAAAGTCCTCAGATTTGCGGGAGAATGTTAAATTTTGTATGGGAAATATATGCCTACCATAAAGTAACCAGATAACGGACTTTGAGTGAAAATACTATACAAAACAACTTTGTCGATTTGATCTTAGTACAAAAAGCTACTAATGTTTCACTTTGGACCATGTGATCCACACGTACCTTCAGCTCATAATATGCCTGTTAGTATGCACGGAGCTATAGGTCTAAATTAATATAATCATGGTTATTTTATCAGAAGTCTAATCGATGCCCAGCCTTCGACATTGTTGTTCTGCATAGTATTTTAAATTCTCCCGCAAATCCAGATCATAACCAAATTCGTTCAAATTTGACACCGTTGTTGGTGACTTCAATACACAACTTGACCCACCCTAGTGTATATGCACAGTAACTGTTTACTGCTTACTGTCTAGCTAGATCGAGTAAATGACCAAACCTCGATTAGATCCAAGCATTGGTGTAGTTGATATGAAGGGGCAAGCTCCTGAAGAAATTTTCTTGTTTTTTATGCCGTAGTCAGTCGTACGAATTACTTTATGTAGATTTTAAAAAAACGAAGTGCATCTTTAGACCAACTTAACTACACCAATGTGTTGGCGCTAAAGTACGATAATCAACATCACCAACCACCACACACCAGTTGAAGGCAAAATCGCACCAGAAGAGGAGTGTATTTCAAAGTTTTGGTTTTCTTCCATCTACCTTCTTTGATCTAATTTGCCTCTACCTAATCTGCTTCCAACAACAGCAAGCCGAGCTACACGCACCGCTGAACCAAACTCAATCCTCCCGACCTCGGTGTAAACATTCCTTTCTGATAGTATATAATTAAAAATTAATTCTAAATAAAAACAAGGCAGAACATCTAAATATTTGCCTGCTGCAGCGTTTTGCTTACAGCCCGGTGTCTCAATTTCCATTCGCAGCTCTCAACTGCCCCGAGTAGAGTAGTGGCAGTGAGTTCCGAGATTCGAATCGATCGATTGCGTTTTCCGAAATTATACCATCATTGCTTCCCGTATTCTACGTTTTGTATTCTCTGGAGATCTATTATTAGCTATCGATCAGGAAGCCCCTTCCCGTTTCAGATTAGTAAAATCCACCCCCAGTTGGGTTGAGTAGTGTCTGGCGTTAAACACAAAACGATGATGCTAATGATTACGACTATGATGAAACGAGAGTCAATACATATATAGTGAAACGATGTAAATTTCCAATAACGATCATCATCCGGTCGAACGGCGAAAACAGTAACTGCCCTTTAGAAAAACACGCGCCAAGGCGACCTTGACTCTTGAAGCTATTTTATTACCCTTCGATCGTTTGAATTGGTTGGAACTGTGGTATTTAAGATTTCCGATGAAATAAACTTCAGAGAACTGCCTTTGCGCTCCAATGGAGACGCACGGTTGTTTGCTACAACGGACCGGATTTTCGTTTCAGTTCAGGTAGCTGATCACTGTTTCATGTTCTGCACTAAACACATTACCACAAAAAAACACAAAGAATCTATCAACTAGAAAAAAATAGATCAACTAAATTCAACCACGTTTTGCCTGGAACATTGCCAAACCGTAAAACCTACACATTTCAATCTACCACATCAGAAACCAACTCGATTCATGTGCTGATGGCACCCTTTTGACCTAACCTCCGACCAGGCTCTCCCCGTCCTTTTATGCCCGCATGGATGTGCATAGCCGAAAATTTCCTCGGATCACTGCACGATCTGTATAATGTAACATTAAATTGAGCATATAATCTCTGCAACTCCCCCGTGTCCCAATGTGAATTTCGTTCGTTTTTTATTCTTCAAGTTAGCTCTTTCGCGTGCGGTAAGCCAGAATGTGCCAAACAGAGAAGGAGGATGGAAAATGATAGAAAATCTACCAGAGCATGTTGCTACGCTTTGCAGGTGGAATCGTTCATGGCTGTTCATTAGGGTGCCAATGATTGTATGCGAAAAAAAAGTGACCCTAGAATTTCCAAAACTGACGATTGACCTTTCTGACGTTTATTACACGCCCAAATTATTGGTTTGTTGCTGTGGTTATCCTCACTTTCGGACCATCAATACTCGCGCACATAAAACTTGAGTCATTTGATATCTGGACGCACTGTCATTTAATATCTGGAATGTTTTGGCAGCAGTTTGTTTTGAAATGTTTCCTCTTTGAGTGCTGAAAAGTTTGCCACGATTAATTTTGTTTCAAAGAAGTTATAGAGGAAATGGCTCTAATGTTGACCTATGGATCTAAGATTGGGCCCATCGCTAAAAATCTGCTATTTATCAATTGTATCTAGATGAACGCGTCAGTGGGACGGTACTAATGGATATTTTTTGTTGTTATTGAAAATTTAGTCCATTGCGGAATTTATGTATGGGCCCAAATTAGGGACACTTAGGCCGACATTACACACATTTCCCCTACTTGATGGAAGCCGCGAACCGAAAATTAATTTTGGACGCTCACTTGAAAAATTCGACGTGGTCAGGTTCAAAAATCGCGAAGACGTTGAAATTGGTTAAATCGACCGTGTGCTGTGTTCTCAAACGTTTCCGTGAGCGACATACTATCGATCGGCACAAGCATCGTAGTTGAACTAATGATCGGAAACTGCATTTAAAGGTGTTGAGAACGGTTAGGGCAAACTCAGGACTGTCGGATTATGATATCGACAAGAAATGCAATGCCAGCCAAAGCACCGTCAGAAGGATTCGTCAGCGAGAAGGATTTCGATCTTAAGGACACTGCGCCAGAATCTATTGGTCAAAAAACGAGCCCGGAAGTTGTACAATGAGGTTCTTATAAAGTACGAAAGATGCATCCTCATGGATGCCAAAACGTACGTGAAGATGGATTGTGGGCAGCTTCCCGGACAAAAGTTCTATAATGCCACTGGTCGAGGTGATGTCCCTAGCAAGTTTAAATTCGTTCGATAAATTTGCAAGTAAGCTTATGATCTGGTAAGGTATTTGCAGCTGCGGACAAAAACCCAGGTTTTCGTGCCAAACAAGACTTTGGATTCTAAAATGTACAAACAGGAGTGCCTAAAAACGTATTCTTTCGTACATTAAGGCTCACAATGGACCTGTAAACTTTTGACCTGATTTAGCAAGCTACCACTACAGCGGAGAAGTTCTACAGTGGTATCGAGACAATGGGGTAGATTTCTTAGAAAAAGACAGATAAAAATTCTGAATTTTAATTGTGATGTAAACATTCATTCACGTAAACTTGTATTTCATTTCACGCAACCGAGCAACTTGTAAACAATGTTGTTTACAAAGATGGGCTTTTGTATACAATATTTGCTACATTGCATGAAATGTGTCTGAGCTTTACGTGATATATAATGTAAACTTATATGATATGTGACGCTCCATTTATGTGCATCATGTTGAACAGAAATTTACACTACTTTTTCGAACTGTGTAGTTAATGAATGGCCCCTTAAGGGTGGCGCAAAATCATCAGTTTGAGATTTTTAAAAACTGAATCAATTCCGATTCCAAATGACTTAAAAATGCATGTGTTATCTCAACAACCAAATTAATTTGTCTAAAACCGATGATCTGGGACTTATATTATTTCGTGAACGGTTGGTTTTTACAACTATCTCCAAACCAGATGCTTATAATTTTAAACCATCACCACTAGCATTGAGTTTGCGATATTTCACTAAGGTAGTTAACGCATTTTTCATTAGGGTAGTCTTTTTAATATTTAAAACATCAAAATCCACGAAAAACTCAAAGTTTCCACTGAATGCATCTAAAAATACTGAAATATTTACTCTCCATAAGAGTAACACTGATAACGTATGTGCATCCATCATTAGAATTTGTTTTGAAATCCTTCCATAGGGTGGTTGATTTAATTTAAATTGGGAAATAACGTGCTATAAAAACTTTGAATATGCAAAAACCGTGAAAATGTGTTTGTTTTATTTATTAAATGCATGGCTGTAGAGTTGGAGTTGGAGTCGGAGTAGGAAGGAATTTATCGAATTTATCGAGGATTCGGAGTCAGTAAAATTTTGCTAACTCCAACTCCGACTGCTAGATAAGAAGGTTATCAACAAACCTGAATAAAAGCTAATTCAGCCAATAATAAGCATCTTCTACTGACGAAAACTTTTCAATTACCTACTAAAAATATTGAAACATAAATTGTCTGTGTTTCGAAACCCGGAACCGGAAATCCAATACCTCAACTCCATTCCCTAATCACACCATTTTGGTTTTCACAGCTTTCCATCAAAGTCAATAATCTTGGAAATTAGGCTTGTTCGCGACAAAATCTGGACACACCATTTTTGGAATAAAACAAATTTGCTGTCCGTTTAATCCAGGATATTTTATTTATTTATTTATTTATTTATTTATTTATTTATTCTTGCATCGTTAATCATTAAAAAACAACTTATCATTACTTAATTAGGCTACATCAAAATTTTGAGTATACTCCAGCCATGAGAGTCACTGCAGACCTTTCTGCAACCGGTTTTGCTGCTTTAGTCCAAGATTTTCGAAATTTGGTTGTCTCTTCACTATAGCTAAATATGACTCGATAGGACGTAACTCCGGGCAGTTAGGTGGATTCGCCTTCTTCAGTACAACATGGACTCCATCCGCTTCACTTCGTCAAATATTTGCAATACAAACTTACGAGCACGTGTTTTGGCCATCACATTCTGCTTATCATTGCGGTTCACCTTGAATGACTTCATTCCTTGTCAATGCTTCGAAGTATGCTCGAAAGTTGGCGAAATTTTTTATTTTACGAGCAACAGTAAGTACCGAAAGATCTGGCCTCCTCCATAATATTTTTTTTTTCACCTTTACGTCCTTCTTGTGGTTTCTCAAATCCGTTTTGTTCCACTTCCCGTCTTCCTAGCTGTTGTCAAACTAGTATCGTAAAATTTTAAAACACTGTGAACAGTGCTTACAGGAAAACCAAGCTTTTTGGCAAGTTTTCTGATCGAGAGATCTGAATTTTCTCTGCGACTGCACATAATTGCTTTTCGGACTTATGCTGGGTTTAGACTAGGCAAGTCAAATGATCAACTCAGTTGAATTCAATTGGCTTGCAAAGTTGCGCCTGGTTCAACTTTTTTCAATTTAAGTGAGTTGATCAAGTCAGTTGAATGGCATGGTTTACACGTTCAATTCGCGTTCAAGTCAGTTGAATTCAACTGACTTGATCAATTGACTTGCCCTGTTTAAACCCAGCTTTACTCTTCTTTCGACACCATTTTCGACTAAGCTCTTCTAATGTAAACAAAGGCTGTATTTTCAGAAAGAACAGACATACATTCACCACTCTGCGAAATATTTCACTCGTTGATGATATATTTTAGGAGATGTATGTGTTTAGGGGTGTCCAAATTTTGTCACGAACACCTAGAAATAACTAAATTTATACGTAACGGAATATACCTTTGACATAAAATATGCTACGTAAACAAACATGTCATGTAATATAAAGTGTTCTGAGACTGAAAAATTCGCAACTCTTGCTCTTAAAGATCGGATAGCTAGTCTCCGTCATCATCGCCGCGCCGGGAAACTCATCAGCTTCGACTTAGATCACGCTTTCGATCGGGTCCGGCACTCATTCCTTTTTTTTTTTTTTTTTTTTTTTTTTTTTTTTTTTTTTTAACGTCGGTCTCTGTTCCGCAATCTAGTGCCAATCACCGACGGACATCGATTGCCAGCAATCGAATGTGCAGGAAGGCAGCTTCCACACCCGCGTACGATATCGCACCCATTCAATTCAATACGCATGGGCCGGGACCAACGGCTTTACTTCCCTTCCGAAGGAAGACGTGACCAGAGATTTTTATGCCTCAGAAAAATCCCACCGACCTCGGCTGGGATTGAACCCAGACCCATTGGGGTGAGAAAGCAGCCACGTTTACCACTACACCACCGGCGCCAGCCACTCATTCCTTTTCGAAACCATGCGCTCGCTCGGCTTCAACCAGCATCTCGTCACTTTGCTCTCCGAGATCACTTCCCGCAATCCCGCTCCACCCTCGACTGCTCGTGAACGGGTATCTCTCACGGCCGATCGACATCCAGCGCTCGGTGCGGCAGGGGGACCCGTTGTCGATGCACCTCTTCGTGTTGTACCTTCATCCGCTTGTGTGCAGACTTGAGCAAACATGTGGGCTTGATCTGCTGGTGGCATATGCGGACGACATCAGTGTGATCGTCACATCAACTGCACAAATCGATTCGATTCATGGGCTATTCACGCGTTTCGAAATAGCCGCCGGCGCCAAGTTGAATGTACGCAAAACTGTTGCCATTGACGTTGGATTTTGCGAGGGAAATCAAATCGACGTCCAGTGGCTGCAAACAGCCAGCACGGTGAAAATCCTGGGAGTGATTTTTTCAAACTCGATTCGGTTGATGACGACGCTGAATTGGAATGCGGCGGTTGGCAAGTTTGCGCAACTGATGTGGCTCCAGTCGTCTCGAACCCTGACCCTACTTCAGAAGGTGACTGTGCTGAATACGTTTGGAACATCTAGGATTTGGTACCTTTCATCCATTCTACCACCACTAGGCGTACACATAGCGAAAATTACGTCAAGGATGGGCACCTTCCTGTGGAGTGGGATAGTCGCCCGGGTACCATTGATACAACTGGCGCGCAGCCGGGAGCATGGTGGACTGAAGCTACAATTACCGGTGTTTAAGTGTAAGTCGCTCACCATCCACCGACATTTGCGAGAGATCGATTCCCTACCTTACTATAGATCCCTTCTTTTCCACGATAATCCCCGCCCAGCAATTTCTATAGATCTTCCCGACATCAAATTAATCCTATCAAATTTATCCCACATTCCTCTCCAAATCCAATATAACCCCTCCGCCGATCAAATCCATCAGTATTTTGTCCAGCAAATCGAACTGCCAAAGGTGGAACGCAACAGTCCGGAAAACGACTGGCCACGCACGTGGCGAAACATTGCTGCGAAGCAGCTCTCTTCAACGCAGCGATCGAAACTCTACATGCTCGTGAATGGTAAAATCGAGCACCGAAAACTACTGCTCGTAATGCAGCGAGTACCGGACGAAAACTGCACACATTGTAGCAATCAAACAGCTGAAACTCTTCTCCATAAATTTTGTGCTTGTACTCGTGTCCCGGCTTGGACGGTTCTACAGCAGAGGATAGCAGGCATTATGAATGGATGGAGACGACTCTCTTTTGAAGACTTGGTGATACCTGTCCTAGCAGGAATAGACAGAAGAAGGCGTGTGGAAGTGCTTAGAGTTTTTATTAAATACATTTGCTTTGTTTGTGAGTGTAACGATAGAATTGATGTAGATGCACTGAAATTTCACCTAGATCTAGAATAACAAATTGTAAATACTATTATCAAATGAACTGACCAATAAAACTTACTTATTAAAAAAAAAATAGTACGTTTGATTAAGGTTTATTTCACGTTTGCTATGATTCAAATTTATGTCAAAATTGACGCTCGTATTTGGCACTCTAAAAGCACCTAAATTTACATGAATTTTTCTAAGTGTGTATGTTCAACTATATACTTTTTTTTATAACTTTAAAATCATGAAATTTCTTTATATGACATCAACTTAGAATGGGATCTTAAAAATTTGCCCAAAGTCTGAGCATCCTCCACCTCTTCCAAAGATCCTGAAGATTTTTAAATTCTAGCGTCGATATTGCAACTGTTTTCATGTCCAGGATCTTATTTTTCTTTTTTTCTGCGATTTTAACTATGATTTGAAGTCCTTGATCTAGACAATTGATCAAAGCTGGAGAACAGTATTTAAAAAAAATCAATACTAGTATTTTGTTTCTTAGTTACATTGCAGATATGACTTGATTTTGTCTGCTCCCTTTTTGAAAATCTGCTATTATGTTCTACGAAACGCTTTTTCAGTGGTCTTACTGCACCAAAGTGTACCTTAAACATCCATCTTGAAGATGCATGAGAAAGATTTGGAATTCTGGTTATGTGAAATTATTGAAATATAAAAGTCTGACTCGCGGTGGGGCTGACAATTATATGTCCCAAAAAGAAGTTTTTTTTTTATAAAAATAAATGTTTTCGAGATAATATCAGATCTCGACGTTTCATGAATTTTTAAGACATTTGGCATCGAACAATTTTTAGAGAAACGAAATTTCATGTTCTTTGCGTCATTTTTCGGTTTTCAAAAAAATCAAACTTTGACGATTTTGCGCCACGGTTGGGCCCAAATTTTGCACAGGGTATTTTTCCGATGTAATAAACATTTTATACGTGTTCTGTTTCGAAAATTCAAGATGACCATTTTCATTGGCACCCTACTGTTCATAGGAAGAAGCAGGAGGTATAGCATCTGAAATCTCTGGAACGCCTTATGTCACGTCGCCGGTTTGATTCACGCCACACAATCAACGTCATTATAAGAAGGAAAGGCTCAAGTTCAGATTATCCTCATCAGAAGCAAGCTGGCTGCAATTTGATTGGTTTTCGGTGAGGCCTTCCAGGAATAAATGTGCGATTTGTTTTATGGACACATTCGTGATGAAACTTATGGCTCACGAGAATAAATGCAATTTAACGATAGATAGCAGGTTGAAATAAATTGCCAGCTATCTAGCACCTTTCTATATTAAGTGAAAAATCAAACCCTTGATCATTGAAAGCCTAATCCATTCCACATTTTGTAGCATAAGCAAAGAGAAAAGGATTAGTAATTTCCATTTAATTCCACTGCCTTAGTTGCTTATTCTTGACCGATACGCGTATTTCATCTACAATGTGCAGACTTTTTCAGTGTCTTGATTCGACAGTCGAGTATTAGTACAAGACACTGAAGATGGCTGCACCATGTAGATGAAATACGCGTATTTTTCAAGGATAAACAACTAAAGTAATGGAATTAATTCGAAATGGCTAATCTTTCCCTCTTTCTTTATACTCTAGATGCCCACATTCATCAGGATTTGGTAGGGGGTAATCATTCAATTCAACGAATTTATTTTTTTTTTTCTAAATAACATTCTTTGCTTGCCCTCAACTTGATGTACTTTAACCACTTCCACAGTAGCTGGTTTATCTAGGAAGGTGGTATCTAAATATAAGATTGTGTCATTGTTACGTTAAAAATCAATCCCATAATGAATTAAACGGTTCACAAATGTATTTATGGCGCAAATTGACTAAACTGGACTCCACTCGTAGCAACATAAACCCGTGGGATTAATTGATTTTATTAACAGCCATCCAGTCTACCTGCAGATCCCCAGAGATCAATGTGGCAACCGTACTATAACATCACCTACAGCAAAAACTCTTCCCTAATTAATTAATTTTCTCCACATCTAAACAGGCCTGAAATATCAATTACCATTTCAATTCCCAGTTTCTCACGGCATATTGCACACACTAATACAACGCCAATTTATCAGACCACATCCAGAAGTGTGCTTGGTTCTACCCCATTTCACTGGTAATGTTATTCTATCCGAACTAATTAATTACATCAATCCGTAAGAGGATTACCTCCCACAAAGCTACCCATTCTACCTATGATGATTGCGCCTTACCAAACCACACTACACTGCCAGATCGATAAATAGTATGCTCCATCATTCCAACCGACGACCATCAGCCACCAACACACTAGGCACAAAGAAAACGAGAGAAGTTCGGATTCCAACCTTCAAATCACGAAACGAAGCCACCCATAACTGCTCATCAGGCAAGTCGATCAATTTGAGCTCTGTTGGCGGAGAAAAGTACTTTTTGCGTCGGCTCATCAATTATTATAGGCTAATTCATTCTGCCGGCCGAAATCAACACCGACAACGATGACGTCACGTACAATGGAAAGGGAAGTCTCAGCCCAGTCAGGAGAAAGATATCGGCTTTTTCATGCTTCATCATGCGATTCCTTTGGCTGGGAGGAAAACTTTTCCGGTCAAGTATTCTGATGAGTTCACTTCGCGGTACTGAGCTATCGGTTTGTTATTTTTGTTTCTTTATTGCATAATAATCATCAAGACGTTTAAAAATGATTCATCACTGACGCCTACTCTCAAAGTCAGTAGACAATTTACGTCCTAAAATTGTTTGCTTGCGTCATAATAATTGATCTATAGCCATTTAAGGCACGGTATTAACAAAAGGGACAAAAGGTTGAAATGGACAAAAGGTCGATTGTTCAAAAGGACGAATGGATTAAAGGTCGTATGAAATTTAATGGAACAAAAGGTTGAAATGAAAAAAAAATCGAAGGTCAAATAGACAAGGAAAAATGGTTGAATGGACAAAAGGTCGAAGTGGGAAAAAGGTCGAATGAAATTAAAAAGGGGAAATAATCTAAGTATCACAAATTTATAGGATTATGTTGAGTAAACTTCTGTACAGCCAAAACAATAGATGCAGGTTATACTAACTGTTTTAGAATATGTGCCTGAGAAGGTCGAAACAAATTACTTTTTGTGGATAAAAAAAAATAATAAAAAATCATTAAGGCAATATCCTATGTAAAGCAAGAAGATCAAGCTTAGGCTTGGAGTAACTTAACTTAAATACTCGAAACTTATTTATCTCTTTGAGTTAACTTCTTCTTTAAAACATGAGAAGTACTTTGACAGATAAAAGTTATTAAACAACCCAACTAAAAGTCATTGTCCATCCTTCATAGTGTCCCTTTATCCCTCACCTCAAAATACATTCGACCTTTTGTCCATTTAAAAATTTTGTAAATTTACACATTTTGTTTATTTCGACCTTTTGTCCATTCGACCTTTGCCCCATACGACTTTTTGTCCGTCAACTTTTTGTCCGTCAACTTTTTGTCCGTCAACTTTTTGTCCGTCAACTTTTTGTCAGTCAACTTTTTGCCTTTCGACCTTTTGTCTTTCGACCTTTCGCCATAGACTCTAATATTGCATATATCTTGACAGTAATTGGTAATCATGGTGGTTACTCGTGGTAAATTAATGAGTAACCAGCTCCGAAACCCATTTTGTTTTTTTTTTTTAATATTCAAAATTCCTTTGACTATATGTTTTAGTATTACTTCTGCGATTACGATTACGTATTACGATTTACAAAGTTGAAGATGCTAATTTCAAATAACAGACTGAAGTGGTAATTACGATAGATAAGGAGATGAATGGAATTGATAGTTCCGTTAGAGTACGGTTAGACAAAAAAAAACTATATATGCAATTTTCACAGTGCCGTACTCTAACGGAACTATCAATTCTATACTTTCATCTCCTCATCTATCGTATAAAAATTAGCACTTTAGTCTGTTATTTGAAATTAACATCTTCCACTATTCAAAACTAACTGGGCACAGAAATATCTATAAAGGGGAAATGGATGTAACGTCGGCCTATATGCCCCTAATTTGGGCCCATACATAAATTCAGCAATCGACTAAATTTTCAATAGCGACTAAAAATATCCATTAGTACCGTCCCAAGGACGCGTTCATCTAGATAAAATTGATAAATAGCAGAGTTTTAGCGATGGGTACAATTTTAGATCTATTGGCCAACATTAGAGCCATTTCTCCTACATGCATTTCCTTATAAAACGTGTGCACCAAAATACATAAGCCACTGTTTCGACGCACACTCATTATTGGGCGCTCATGTGAGCAAAATTGCACTCCAAACATATAGTTATATTCCATATTCCAAAAATACGTTTGGAAAATATTCAGCCTACAAATGTGCTATAAACATGTTCTGCATTAATCTGATTTAAAATGTGATATTCCGGGACATTCAATTGACTTCAGAAAACAAACTGCAGGAACTTTACAGATATTTCAAGAACAAAGTCGCCCTGAAGGGTTGACGATGAAATGAGAATGTTCTCTATGTCCTGATTTCCGCTTATATAAAATTGATAAATCATTCTTGATACAAAAACACTATTGAAAACAGAATACAAAACATTTTAAATAACCATTTACAGTCAAGCACATACATATATGAAACAATTATTTACACTGCAGACAATTTAGCCTTGATGCAAAAGGCCTTTTGATTCGCCTGTTTTCTTCTGTGGTTACAGAAGCAAGATGAAATTAGCCAACGGTACGAATCACAACATATTGAAAGCATTATATAAGTACCGTTACTGGTTTAACATCAGAGTGAATTAACATCACAAAAATTGCGAGAACCTTTAAAAAGTTCTGGATATTTTATGGAAATTCCAGGAACTTCAAAGAAGTTTTGAAAACATCTGGTTGGATACGAGAGCATTAAGAAGCTTTAGAACTATGGGGAATTTTTAAGATCTTTTAGAGTTAGTTGGGATAGTTTAATAGATTTCTGAAAAAAAAAATCGAGAACTTCAGTGAAAAACAAAGACATATTAACTTCAGGCAAACTGCAGGAACTTCACAGAACTTGCCAAAACATTGTTGACAGTTGAGTTCAAAGTTCTTAAGGGAAATAACGTGAATTCCGGGGTAGTTCTGAGAACTTAAGGGTAGTTCCATGAGTATAAGAATGATTCCGAGAGCTTCAGATAACTTTTGAGAACTACTGATTAATTTAGAAAGTTTAAGGCCAGTTACATTAAATTTAGGAAAATAGCGAGATCATTTAAGAAATGCTAAAAACTAAAGATGGTCCAGGCATAAATCGTCGTGAAGGTAAGAGCTTTAGTACAGTTTCATCAATGTCAGGGCGAAGAGATGGACCAGCCTAGGACTTTAATTCTCTATAATAGAGAAAAAAATAATAATTTCAGGGCAATTCCAGACCCATCATCAGAAGAGTAGCTAGAACTTCAGGGAGGTCCACACAAATTTTATAAACTTTAAAAAAGTTCCGAGGAGTGTAAAGATAAACAAAGGATTTCGTGGAAGTTTCATGATCAAATTGTGGGGACGAGGCTCGGTAGCTCAGTGGTTACCGTTTCTGCTTACTGAGCAGAAGGTCGGGAGTTCAATCCCAGGCCCGTCCCCTTCCTTGCAATTTTTCACTTTGCCTTATTCTATACCCACTAAATTTTAATGAAAACAAATTCTTCTTTAACACCGATCGCATCACTTACCACAGTGTGGGTCCTGATCTAAAAATAGAAATTGGATGAGTGCACGCGCGCGTGTGTGTGTGTGTGTGTGTGTGTGTGTGTGTGTGTGTGTGTGTGTGTGTGTGTGTGTGTGTGTGTGTGTGTGTGTGTGTGTGTGTGTGTGTGTGTGTGTGTGTGTGTGTGTGTGTGTGTGTGTGTGTGTGTGTGTGTGTGTGTGTGTGTGTGTGTGTGTGTGTGTGTGTGTGTGTGTGTGTGTGTGTGTGTGTGTGTGTGTGTGTGTGTGTTTGTGTATTATAATCGCTCTACCAAAAAACGATCCCTGCGTGTGCGTGCAACCTTTCCCCACATCCAACATCCCAGTGATTTCTCGTGGAAGCGCAGAGGATTTCTCGGTTTCCTTCACAGCGAGTACCACGTCAACACATTCCTTCCCATTCCCTAGTTGACCTGCATTCGGACACGGCCGGCGCTGGTATTGCTAAATATTAGATCTCCAGTTCTTACACATTGAGGATGAATGTTAGTCCCAAACATCATCTGTTGGTTCTCTGTGTAATTGCAGCTGATCTGGTAATAACAGAGCAGCAACCGTGGGCGGTCAATCTGATTTTGATTTTTTTTTTTTCATGGTCAAATTGTGGGATAATAAGGGAAATTCTGAGAAATTCAACAAAATTTAGGCAAATTCAAGGAAGCTTCGAATCGGTTCCATCAGCTACAGTGAAACTGCAGAAACTTTCACGAGATTGTAGGAAGTCGAGAAAACTTCAGTGAAATCCAGGCAGCTTGTGGAAAGTCGTAAAAACTTTAAATAAGTTCCAAGAACCTCAGAGAAGCTAGGTCTAGTAAATTTCACGAAAGCTCAGAGATCGTATAAGCAGTCTCAATTAATTCTGGGAAGTCCAGAATTTCTCGAAATTTTAAATATCTGTAAAGCTTAGTTTCTAAAAATTAAGGGCAGCTTCATAAACTTCAGAAAAATTTTGAGAAACTTTCGAAAGTAGAAAGAAAGTTCCGGGAAATTCAGAGAAGCTCAGAAAACTTCAGAAATATTTTGGAAACTTTATGAAGTCTATTGATATTCAGGAAAATGTACAGATTTTTTGGACAGTTACATTTATTTAAGGGCAGTACCATGAGTTTAAGGAGGATTGCGAAAACTTCAGGGTAGCTTCTAGCAAGGTTGCAAAGACTAGTTTCAGCTAAAACCATGTTTTTCTAAATTATGAAATAATTAGATGCCATGATCAAATTTTGAATTTGTAGGATACAAGAAGAGGTTGCAAAGAATGTGTTTGACATATTAAACCTGTTTATTTCACTTCATGAGAGTCACAATCAGCGATTTTTCACAAACTCACTAACTCACTCACTCACTTTGTAACCTCTTCTTGTAAGTTACAAGTAAAACATGCCATCATACCATCTTTTGGTTTTATTATTCCGAAAAACATTATTTTAGCTGAAATGAGTTTTTGCAACCTTGGCTTCTAGAACATCAAAGAAGTTACATAAGTTCTGAGAAACTCTGGAAATTTCCGGAAGCTTCGAGATCTTCCGGGAAACCGAAAGAACTGAATAGAAGTTTAAAGATTTATAGGCAGTTTTATTCAGTTCATTTTTCAGGAATGTTATGAGTACTAAGAGGAAGATGAAAGAACTTAAGAGCAGTTCCATTAAATAATGCAGGAACCCAACTAACAATTTTCACATTGTAAACGCTTTACTCATTTCATTTATACAGCCTCAAGCTGTATTCAAACGTTATACGATATGAGGGAACCTTTACTCAACCTCTATACAAGCAAATCTGGCGAACTTAGTCAGCTACTCATGGCTGTTGGAACGGTCGGGAGAAGCTCTTATTGCATATCCATTAACGCTTCTATACAGCTGTTATCCTGCTGTTTAGTTGTGTGTGAACTTGAAAGGCGCTTATTCAACCTTTTTCCGGTTATCCAATAATCACTACACAGCTTTCTCTTGAAGCCGGGTTAAATACTGTTTACGCTTTTTTATAAAGGAATTTATTGAGTTTATTTTGCTGTGAATCAAATTAATCGAAATTAGTTACAAATCATCACCAAATTATTTACCCTGCACCGGAGCCTGGAATTGAACTCGAGACGACCTCATTGGCAAACCTTAACACTACCAACTGTGCTACCGCAACACTTTGAACTTATGTAAACAAATCAACATTCCCTTCTACAACAAAATCGCTGAGTAGAGGCTTTATAATAGTGCACACGAATCACTTTTCTCGACTAGTTATAAAAGAGCAAAGTAAAAGCTGTAAAACTGCACACGTCTAAAAATAAACCTAGTTGACTATGAAAATGCTTCCAAAGTTGCTCTAACACAGTTTATAAGCTGAGTACAGGTTGTTTAGTTGTTGAAAAAGCACTTTTGATGTTTATGTTATTCAGCACGAGTGGTTGGTTGTTTAGACGCCATAAAATGAGTAATATATTCACTTTGTTAGCTTTGTTTTGCAGCTACAAGTTGAAAGTTGATTAGTGTGTCTATAGAAGTGACATATTAGCGTTTATTGGCTGATGTTATTCAGTGCGACTGACAAATTGAATAATGATTGTGAGAAAGTTGAGTAAACGCTCTCCAAAACTATTTTACTAGCTTTTGCTTGTAGCTGTATCTGCAGCTTCTTTTCAGCTACTTTACAGCACAACGCTGGAAAAGTTGGCTTACAAAGCTGAAAATGTTAGTTGGGAACTTTCAAGAAGCTCCAAGGAATTATAGAGCAGTGCCAGATCCTCAGAAAAGTTCTATGAATATTAAGAAAATTGCTGGAACGTTCGAAAACTTGAGATAACTCAATTCATATTTAGCAAACTTCATAAAGGAACGAAAACTTCAGCCACGTCCATAGAAGTTCAAAGAAGTTTGGATATTTCAAGCGGAGTTCGATGAGCTTCAAGGAATTTTCGAAACTTCAGGGAAATAACGGCAACTTCAGGGTTTATCAAAGTTGAAGTTTTTTTCAGATCAGCTAACTTTAGGAAACGTGAGAAATTTTTTGAATATTCTGAGAAGTTCAGGGAAGTCTAGAGAAGTTTAACACTCCGAATACGGTGGGTAAAAAACTTTACACCGACTACGAAGCCTCCGAAAACGTGTAACAACAAGTTTGCATTATGCCATTTCTTAATCAATTTCAAAAATTGTGGTACCTTTAGAATTCCTAGGGTCTGTAGCAGAGTTGCGACCTATCACAATCACGATTGTCAAACAGCTGATGGTAGTAACGCTTTGTACATTCCTATCAATGTGCTCGTCGAAGCTCTTTCCATGACCATCCATCAAGTTGACTAAAGAAGTAAAAAGCAACTGGTGAATGTCGTCTTCGGTTGTGATCCATCACCGATCTGGTCATTCCCGACAATCACGACACTCATCTGTGCTCGTTTTGAAGCAGTTGCTGCTTTGATTGCTTATGTGAGTGTGTTGGTGAGTGAGCCCAACAGCTTCCGTTTAATGTTGCCTGCTTTGTTTGTAACTCACACAGTCGCGCCTGCCGAGACAAACTTGAAATGCGAAGGCATTGTTTTCATTTTCTTCTGTCGTTTCGCTTTTTCTCATGATCGTACTGCACAAGTCTTCACTGTTTTCGTTGTGCTTTTCATCATCAGCAGCGAGTGTAACGTTTTGCTTGTGAGCAGCGACCAGTACTGGTGATTGTTGTTTGCCATGGCTCTAACTCTCACTGCGTGAAAAAACGTTCTGTCAGCGATAGTCGGTTGATGCGAAGACGAGTGTCACGTGAGTTTCATGATATTTTGCATCACTGGTCTGTAGATTATATTAAAAATGAAAATAGAGCCGTCTACTTTCTTAAAAAGGCAGAAGAGTCGTTACGTGGTTTTTTGAAAGGTGTGTTTATAGGGTGTAAGATCTTTAATTTAGATTAATGGGTACAAATGTTCGCAATTATCCAGAAGACAGTCATGGTTCCTATATATGGATGCTGGAGACAACAGAACGGTCCTTGAAAAATCTGGATCATCCGTAAAAGGGGTCAATCGATGAACCTGATCCTAGAGCTCCACGGTTTTTTTGAAAACATAAGTAACTGTGATATAAAAAAGTTTTAAGAGCCGTGACATATACATGGACCTGGATGGCCATGGGATCGTCCTCTGCAAGATCCGGAACATCCGTAAAAGTGAACAATCCACGAAACTGATTCTAGAGCTGCGCGTTTTTTTTTTAATATTAGGAACTCTGATGATAGAAATAATTTGGGGTTGTGTGTGTGTGTATGTGTGTATTCAATCTAACCCCCACTGGCCGGCAGTGGTATTATGGAAGAAATTTGCTTACAACAATCCTTGATGTAATAATTTAAAGCAAGTTTAGCCCGGGAGTTAGAAAGCGACAGCTCTACTGCAGATTCAGCAACCCATTTCAGAATGCCTGGTAATTCACGTCCATTCCGAGGTTACTCTCACATACAATAAGCCCCGCATGTAAACACTACCGTTATCATATGAATAATGGTACTGCAAACACACTTCCAGATTTCGAAATGTGATGTTTCGAAATCTGGCGCGTATTTAGTAACTTGCATTTATGATTGATTTATAATCAGATGGATCTCACCAAATTCTGCCTCCGAAAAAACACCGGTTTGTTCACTCGTGGTAATCGAAAAAATCTTCCGCGTTGTTTTTACAACCGAACACAACATTTTGAATCACATGCGAAGTTTTTCATTTGTACTGAATTTTTGCCTAACACCCCATTTGCGTGCATTCTCCGTAAGGCAGAACGCCAGCACAAAGAAAAGAAGAAAAAATACCCGGTAAAACACTTCTTGGAAGGGAGGCAAAGCACCAAAAAAAAGAAGCGAAAAACCGACCAACGCGATACCACAGCAACACAGCTACTCGAAACAAGTTCTTGTCCCAGAGTTTTCACGTTAATTACAATATCAATAAAAAGCTTCTTAAAACGTGATAGATCTTAATTTACACTTATCCACACGCGAAAACTAATATTTGTTTGACTTGGTACAATTATAAAATATGCGGAAAAGGAAAACATATGAAATCAGCGCCAGCGAAAACAAAACCAACCGTTCGCGGGCAGAGCCTACTATCCATGATAGAAATAATTTGGGGTTGTGACATAAACATGGTCCTGGATGTCCATGGGACCGTCCTCCAGAAAATCCGGAACATCCGCAAAAGTGGCCAATCTATGACAGAGCTGTTGGTAATGCGCTCGTATCCTGAATGAGAATTGTGGGTTGAAATCCTGCCCTTTGCCGTTAATTTTTTTTTCGCAAACTTTCTCATACACACGTGTATGTTTATCATGTAAGCTTTGCTTTTCAGTATCTTCTTATCTTTCGCAACGAAACTATAAAGCTGCAAAGTTATTGTAAAATACCATGTATAAATGACCTAGAGGATTTAGAAAGGAAGGGGTCTTCTGCAATAATAATGACTCGTCTGGCCATGTATTTGATATAGAAAGGTGTAGGGAGAGAGTTTCTAAACATTTGTTTATATATGCCCCCTAAGGATGGATAAGATAATATAAGATAAAATTTCCAAACCGTCTCAAGAATTCCAATGTTCAATCTAATGCAATATTCAATGTGTATCGGGACCGGGAAACATAATTTTATTTGATAGCTCGTTGCCAAGTTCTCATGCATATCTACTGATTTCACTCGGAAGAATTACAAACCTGCTATTTCTTCCAACCATATACCCAAACAATCCTTTCAGATCCGGTTCTACCATCCGGTCCGGTCTGTTGCTAACTGGAATTTACATTCACTCACTCGAACACAGTTGAGATAAGGCCTAGTCGGCAAAGTTAGCATTCGTAGCCAGTTGTATGAACAAAGCTAAAAGGACCAGCGACAAGAATGATGCCAGTTATTCAGTGGGGAGGCTGCGGAGCAAAAGTTTACGCTGAACATTGTCGAATATGTATACACAGTTACATATGTTATTAAACTCTGTGTCGAAGGCTGAACTATCTTGTAGCAGCACAGCAGTAGTCGGCATGACCCATTACGATATGAACACACAGATATATGTACTAAGATAGAACAAGACAGTTACTTCTGTAGAATACTTTTCTTGTTTGTCAAGAAGAAAGCAGAATTTATGTTCGTTCTATTAACGAACAAATTCTACTTGTCTTACACTGGGTAAGGGGACATAAGGGGTTTTTCCATTCCTTTTTTAAGGGAGCCCCATGCAAGCTACACATATGACACATTTGACGATGATTTATACACGGCTATCCTTGTAAGCTAGATATGTACGAACTAAATTTCTTACTCACACTGGGTCTGCGTTTATGGCACCGTGTACTACCAAGTGCGCTTATCTATAAATGCTACATCTGTTCATGATGGTGTATCACGATGAAGCTTTTTCCGGCTAATGCTCTCGAGATTGTAGGTTTGTTGGCGAAACTCGAGATGGCAGTTATTTAGAAATTGCTATTAGGGTTGGAGGGTATAAAACGCCCCACCGGGACAAAACGCTCCTTCCATTTCTACAAATCAAGGCATTATATAAAACGTAATGGGGCCACTATTCTAAGCCAATTTGCTGCTGTCAAGTGCCGCAAATTAATATTAAAAACAAAATCCCAAGAGCATCCTTTCGATGTATGTTTTGGTCATTTTGATACGCATCAAATATTGAAGTTCCGGGCATGGCGCACCTTTACTATCCTTTAAGTTTAGAACATATTGGTTCTTTGTTGTGAGGGATTGGGCATGGGACATTTTGACCCAAGTAGTTGAAAAGCCTAGGATTTAGGCGAAAATATTTCCTAGCTTTTTTTTTTCGTCTGCCACAGAAGAAATAAAAATATTACAACTTATTTCTAACTCCTTAAGCAACGGATATACGTGATTGTTCCGTTAATTAAACATAAAACGGAAAAAATATAGCCGTTGTTCCTTATGGGGGGCGTATTATACCTCTTTACCCTACTTTCTTCTCGAAACGCAATCTCCGTATGTGCCACGGAAGATGCACGCAGCAAAGTGCAAGTCAATTATCGTTCCCATCGAGCTGCTGCTAATGAAATTTCCTGTCATCTTTTATTGCTTCCGTGACGTTCCGTTGCCAACATGTGTATGATGTGTGCACATTTCGCACCAACAGCAATCTCTCGCTCGCATTGCATTCCGGCCCGTTGCATTCCACGATGGCAGCCAACGATGCATGACGAAATTATTGATGGCGTGAGAATTATCGAGTGCATGATCGAATGCGCCGGGCTATCCTGATAGGATTAGTCGATTTATTTGCTTCCAGCAGCAGCCAATCGATGTGACACACGTTATGAAGAGCGATGTGTTCAGAAAAATGATGCAAAAAATGGCTACAAATTTGCCAGAATTAGGTCAAAATATGACGTGAAGTTGTTTGTTATTTGTTGGGGGCAAAATGTATTCGTGTATGATTCGAATCGATTAGTGGACGGAACTGGGGAATTTGACAAAAAAAGGTGTTAATCTGTTGGCACTTTTGACAGATCGTAAACTCAGCAATGATTTGAGTGAAGCTCTGATTTGCACAGTAAAAGATGCATGAAATTATGTTTAGGTGGAAGATACGAGCATACGTACCAGTGCGTATTGGTGCATGGTTAAGAGTGCACATTTAACGTAACAGCGCTTACTCCACAAACATTAAGCATAGCTTTAGAAGTATAGACGTCTTGACATAACGTTGGCCATTCTTTAAAATCCATATTATATTAGAACACTCTTTTCAATCCTATGCATCTATAATATCAGTTTCAATTCACTAAGCGGATACAAAATCAATATTATCGAATCGTCCTTTCAACCATTCGTCCAGACAACGGATTCGTTCAGATTATCGACCTTTTCGTAGGATAATATATGTTCCCTTAAGAAAAGCAAACACATAATTCATTCACCCTACCCGCCTTTAATGTCCAGAAAATAAAATCCCCCCTCCGACGCAATCAAGAGATGATTCCTTCATCTAATATATAGATTTTGACATCTGCCAAAACAGCTTAAGCTAGCTAGTGCCAGTAGCAGTCTCATATTTTCCCAAACTCATTCCCAGAGCCAATAGATACAGGATCGAAACATAACCGATATCATCATCGTCATCTTGCACACCCGATCCGAATTCACGGAAATGGTGAAAGCGAGCGAAAAAATCTAAACCCACCGCTATCATCCGAAAGGGAAGTCCGTATTATTTTGCCTCAATTCAATCAATTTGTTCCGCATCAAACCATGATTCGAAGGAGATGATGGTGTTATGTTTGTGTGTCGGATAAAAGATACGGACACAACACGAAGAAAAAGAATGTCGAATCCTATAGGTTACACATGTTTGGTCACATCGGGCCTGGTCGTTCCGGTGGCCGATGAGTTTGCTTTTATATGTATCCACTGCCGTCGTGTGCTCTAGATACCGCCCCCGTTAGGTAGTGGAAATGATCAAATAGGCGTTTGGTTAATCAGATTCGGATGAAATCGACTTGATTAAATCAGCACCATAGAACATGACAGCGGTGAAAGTCTTAGGCAAAAAATGTGGAACTGTTATTCGTATTCTTCTTTTTGACTGGGACTTTGCTCAGACTATCAAGTTATTGTTCTTTGAGCACTTCCACAGTTGTTAATTAAGAGCTTTTTAGGCCTGTCAGTTTTGCGTTAGTATTACCCGGGCAGGAGAAAATAACTAATGAATACATGATTTTGACCTTATACCAAAATTTGATGTTGATCAGCATGACATAAGAGGTAAAATACCAGAGAATAATTCAAAAAAATGGTATGAAATTTTTTTTTAAATAACAACAATTGATATTTGGATACCAAAAGAATACCTGTGTGGTGGCCAACGACTGGTAGACAGATAGACAGGGAATTTTCACGGCTTTGCAGCTCCGTAGCTATTAAAACAGTTATCTTCTCAAATGTCAACCATTCAATTTTCTACTACATCTTTCTTAAGGGCTCTAAAATAAGGTGTAAGCAAATTTTTCTTCCAAAATCCATAAAACATACATTATAATGAAAAAGGACCTTGATTTATTTATGTCATGAACTTCTAAAGAAATTAACTTCACAAAAACAAATAAAGGATTATTATTTAAGGTAATTTTATGAGCTTGAATTTTGGACTCCTTATAAATTCCGGACAGTGTGACAATATGTTTTTGAATTTTTTTCATGATCTTAGTAGCTGATTATCTGTGGAAAAGGCTATTTAGAAAACACATAAATTTTCAGTTGTTTTGGATCCTAGAGTCAATTCGTTAGTTATATTTCTTACGGAAATTATTTACTTTGCACTATTTTGTTTGTCCTATGACCGAATACTACATTAATGTAAAAAAAAGTTTGTAAAACTCAAACAATTTAGGTAAATAAATATGCAACTTTGAATGAGTATATAATCATAAAAATTATAAGAATTAAGAAGACAGCATTGAATTTGTGATGGCTATATCGGAGATACATTTGATAAGTGATTGTTTGAGTGCCTATTCACATAGACGAAAAACAAGAAAATTTATTTTTTTCAGATATTTGAAGAATATGTATCGCTACTATATAAAAACTCTATACGATATCAAAGGTGATACCCTAAGCTACAAAATTGAACCAATTGTAAATAGTGCAGGAGGTAAATTTAATCATTATATTCTACTATCAAAGTTACCCGCAATATCAAAGATACCCCAGTTTTTGGTACCTCATTCTTGCTGAAAAATGGAAAGAAATTTTGGCTTTCACTGAGAGTGACCCAATTCAACTTGTTCGCAACTACAATCTATTGATTGCTGATACTGAATGACAGTTGTAAAGAGCATCTTGGAAAGGATATTAACAGTTCTAAATCTTTGAAATAGTCAAAAATATACTGTAACGATGCGTTCAAAAAAAAAATACCGTATGGGATATTATGTTTCTTCTATGTGTCAAAAAATCATTTCACCATTTGCCCATAACTCATTCTGCATACGATGAAAAATTACCAAATTTTGTTGAAATATGCTTTAACGTGTATTGTGTACATCCTATAAATTTGGTGATATTTTGTTGTGTGGATTTCAAAATGGATACGATACACCAAAGTAACTGTTTGTACTCCATTTTCACAATTTTTCGCAATTTTTTTTTTTGCATTACATTCAATTTTCCCGGTATGTCCCTGGTAGGAAACACTAGTTATTACCACTGGCGTGCACAGGGTGGGACAAGATGGGGCAATTGCCCCCCTTTTATAAATATTAATATTTCCACATTTATAAAATTATGATTCAAAATAACTTGATTTCTTGATAACTAAATTTCATAAAATAAGGGCACTGAAAACCTTTTATTGTGTCAATTCCTTTGAGATGCTGTTTGAAAATTGTACCACAAAGGTGCATGAATGGCAAAAAAATTGCACCACAGTGGTACACACAAACAAATTTCTGGTGTAATTTTTTTTCAAGATGGTTCACGGAGGGTTAAAAGAAGAGGGTAAATTTAAGGTTGAAAAAATTCACCTTCATGGTGGTGAATAGAAGAAAAAACTTTTTATTGAATATTTATGGTGTAAAAATAACATCAAGGTGGAGCATGGAGGGACTAATCAAAATAAAGGTTGGACAAAATGAATCACGCTAAAAATTTGGAGATGTACATTTAACTGAAAATTTCTGGTGGAAAGTTCGCTACACTGTGGTGAATGTAGAAGCAAGGTTTATTCATTTTTCTTGTGCATAATTTGCATCGCTCTGATGAATGCAAGCTTCATTGAAAATTCATGTTGGAAAATTTGCAACATTCTGGTGCATGAAGAGGCAAAGCCTGAAAATTGCACCACAAAGGTGCATGGTGAAACAAACTTGCCTGAATATTTTTGGTGCACCGTTCTGGTAAATGGAGGAGCATGCTTTATTGAAAGTTTCAGGTGCAAAATTTGCATTGTTCTGATAAATGAAATGAACAAAAAATTTCTGGTGGAAAACTTGCACTGGTCTGGTAAATGTAGGCACAAGCTTTATTTAAAATTAAACTATATTGTAAATTTCTGGTGGAAAATCTGCGCCGTTCTGGTGAATGGATGGGCAAGCTTTTTGGAAAAAGTAAGTCTTAAATTTGCATCCTTCTGCTGAATAGAGAAACAAACTTTAATAAAAATTTCTGGTGTAAAATTTGCACCATTCTGATGATTGGAGGGAAGCTGCTTTACTGAAAATTTATGATGACAAATCTAAAAATAGGGGCTAGCTTTATTAGGTGGAAAACCTGCAACATTCTGATAAAAGGAGAAGCAAGCTATAATGAAAATGTCTGGTGGAAAATGGAAAAAGGAAATCCGCCCCAATCAGAAGATTGGAGAAGCAATTTTTATTGAACATTAACGGTGGAAAATTTGCATCTTCTGATCAATTTAAATTTTCTGGTGTAAAATTTTATGGGGGCAAGTTTGTATTGAAAATTTCTGGTGTAAGATTTGCAACAATCTGCTGCATGGAGGAGAGGAAAGCTTAATTGAAAATTCCTGATGTAAAAATTGCACAGTTCTGGTGAATGGAGGGGCAAGCTTTATTGAACATTTCTGGAAGAAAAACAACAACGTTTTGGTGAATGGGCGGGCAACTTAAACTTGACATCCGAGGAGAACCTCAAGGGTATTGAATTCTGAGGACAGTTCTAAAAGCAAAGATTTCTGGAGATGAATACCGAGAGAATCAAATTTTGAATGAAATTCCAAGAGATGTTGAGAAAAATTTCAAGGAAATTCCGAGGATAATTTCAAGCTCATTCTGGAAGAATTTCTGGAGAATGCAGAGGAAATTCTTCTGAAACTTTAGGGGAATTTCAGTTCCAAGTTGTTGTGAGAAAAAAAAAGTTCTAAAATATTCCGAGAAGAACCTCAAGGATATTCAATTCTTATGACAGTTCCGAAATATTTCTATAGATAGTTTCAAGATAATTTCAAAATGAAGACCAAGAAAATTAAATTTTGAGTGAAATTCCAAAGTGATTTTAAGCAAAATTTCAAGCGAATTCCAAGGATAATTTCTAGATTATTTAGTTCTAAGGTGTTCTGAGAAAAAAATCATAAAGAGTTCTAAATATAATTCCAGATGACTTCTGAGAAGAATTTCAAAAGAGCTCTTAGGAGAGTTAGTTCTAAAAAAATCCGAGAAGATCCTCAAGAATATTGAATTCTGAGTAATTATGCTGAAAATTATGCGTATAATTTCTAGTGAATCCTGCAGATAGTTCCAAGATAATTTCGAGAAAATTGAATTTTGAGTGAAATTCCAAAGGGATTTCGAGGAAAATTTTAAGGGAGTACCGATAATTTCTGGCTCATTCAGGAAAGATTTTTTTGAGGAAATTCTCCTGAAACTCTAAGGGAATTTCAGTTCCAAGGTTTTCTGAGTAAAAGTCAAGAACCTTAAATTCTGAGGATGGAATTTTTCGCAACTGTACGAAGTTTAAAGAACAATTGGTCTATTGTCGTCTTAATAAAAAATCGTCCAAGAATCTTCTCTGAAAATTTCAAGTCATTTGTTCCCGTGGTTAAAAAGATACAGCTGTTTATGTGCATTGCAATAAATGCGGGTTTGATGAATGTTCGGCATCATTTTATGTCACCCGACTGGCGGTACTTTGGGCAAGGTTGCAAAGACTCATTTCAGCTAAAATAATGTTTTTCGGAATAATAAAACCAAAAGATGGTATGATGGCATGTTTTACTTGTAACTTACAAGAAGAGGTTACAAAGTATGCGTTGGAAACATAAAACCTGTAAATTTTGCTTTCTATGAGTCACAATCAAAGATTTGCTGATCGCTGAGTGAGTGAGTGAGTTTGTGAAAAATCGCTGATTGTGACTCTCATGAAGTGAAATAAACAGGTTTAATATGTCAAACACATTCTTTGCAACCTCTTCTTGTATCCTACCAATTCTAAATTTGATCATGGCATCTAATTATTTCATAATTTAGAAAAACATTGTTTTAGCTGAAATGAGTCTTTGCAACCTTGACTTTGGGACGGTTCATCATCGACATCGTCGATGGGATTAAATTTCCATTCAAATCATTTTTTTATAATGGTGAGCTGAGCTGTCAGTAAAAACGCTAAATCATGTCGTGATTTCTATTGTTACACTCTTGAATTTACCCTTGAAAATAGCTCGTCCAATCTTCTTTGTTTCAAAAGGTGAGTTGCAAGGAATTTGATGTATATTTAAAAAAAATCTATGATTGTTTATGGAAAACCAAATCGTGTCGAAAATATTTTCAAAATATCTCGAAAACAGCTGCATTTAAGAATTTAATCAGCGTAGTGGTGGTGTAGTGGTAAGCGTGATTTTCTCTCGCACCCCAGCAGGCCTGGGTTCAATCCAAGTCGGCGCCGCCGGGATGTTCTGAGGCATCTCTGATCATGCCTTACTTCGGAAGGGAAGTAATGTCGTTTTCGTTTTTGCGGTGTAGCACTGGTGTTGTGTAAGCAGGAATAAGCACGAGTCTTTGACAGCTCAACATCATTTGTTTGTAAACAAAGGTGCATCCTATGTCTACACCCTAAAATATTTCGGTGTACGGCAGTGTAGCACCGGTGTAGCTACACCGCAAAAACGAAAACAACATAAGGTTGTTGGTCCCCCGGTTCATGAGTTGATGGATCGATAGGTAGGGTCTATTCTATTATCGTTAGGGGATAAACAACATCCTTGAAAGCTCAATTTTGACATGTGGATACATTGTGTTTCAGAGCATTTATTGGCCAAATTTGAGTGCTCTAGGACTTTATTTACCCCTGACGATAAAAGGTTAAGATATTGCCAAAGCCATAATTTCCCTTTTTTTTTTTTTCAAAGCGAAATTGATCAGATACAGTTTGGTTAAAATCAACAGTTTTAAAATTATGTTTTTTTTTTAATAAATAAGTGAAAACATATATGCCCTTCTGAATGATCAGTCTTGAGTTGAAATGAATACAACATAATCTCCCATATCGAAGCCATGTGAAAAAACTCAGCCAAATCGAGAGGGTAGAGCTGGGTCTTTTTCTCTCTGGCAGATAATTTCTCGCTTTGAAAACCGACATACAGTAACCCCTCCGTATATACGGTAGGTCGTACTGTTTATACACCGCTCTTTCTCAGCTGTCCTTCAACCAATTGAGTTGCTTTTCAGTAGATAGCTAGTTTATGGTTGACACTAATCGTATACAAACAATCAGCGATATTGGTTGAAGGACAGCCGAGAAACAGCAGTGGGTGTACGGTACCACCCACCCTATATACGGAGGTGTTACTGTATACCATTCGACTCAGCTTGACAATTTTGGACAATATCTGTATCATATAGTTTTATCATGGTCTTATGCATTAAAACCTCGATAAAATGTGTGATGTTACTTGAAGGATGAAGTATCGAGGGCCACTTAATTTCAAACAACTTCTAGGAAGACACAATTCACCAAAACGTGTGAAAACGGCGTTAATATTATTTCCTGCTAAATTGCCGTTACGGACCAGCGACTAAACGTAATCAGTTTAAAGTTTGTCTATACTTTCTAGGACACTTTATAAGTTTGAAAACAGAATACTGCTCTTCTTATTTTTTACGCAATAACTGTTCTTCTTATTTTTATTATATTTTTGCATTATTATACATACAAATGGAATGATCTTCATCTGATTATCATGTACTAATGGAGTAATATATTTTTGATTATTAAGCACAATTCATTGTCAAAGAAATAAGGAAAATCTAAAACTTCCAAATAATTTTTTACTACATGTAGGGTGCGGTACCATTTGGGCATAACTCACTTTACTTCGCTTAAATCAATCTTCCAACAGCATTCGTAATTTAACTCGTGAGCTAAAAATGTGATGCATGAATGTTGGGTTGTAGCTGCTTGTCTTCATTGTTCTTAGCGCGTATAAAGGAAATGGGTTTCATTTGCCGAAATAGTGCTCCACCTTACAAGGAATTGTACTAAATACAATTTTTATATCGATATAAAGAACACCTTATTGGAAAATTAAATAATCCGATATAATTCTGTTCTCGAATCTGTTCCACTCAAATCGGGGTTAATTGGTCAAACGATCTTGTTACCTACCACATACCAAAAGATCAACACACCGTATGTCCTTGACAATAGGACCCATCTTCCTGTCTTGAATATCAACGGCTTCAACATCATTTTCATCAGACTCCAAAAGAACCAACAGGGAAACGGTATTCCAATTAGAGTATCGTTAAGCGACATTCCTGCCTTGTTATGCGAACGTTGTCGTCGTTATCGCTGGTGTTCCTGGCTCATGACACTGCATTGTCGCCGTAATACAAAAAGTTACACCCGTAGCTATGCTGCAGATGCTCGCATACAGAAAACGAACGGCAAGGTAACTAGCTTCTGTTGTAGTCTCTCGGTGCAAGTATGTTTCATTGTGTGTACGTTCATCGGATACTGCAAAACGTATAACTACATTCCGGATAACAAGACTATAGAGATGGGAAGGCTACCACTGTGGTGGAAACCTATTTTCCGTACGTTTTCATTGCTGCTGGCACGTGAATTTCCCGTGAGTAGCTCACACTACTGAGCGTGTTTGTCCTTCGGTTGGCGGCTGCAGAGCAATGCTGAGAAAATGCTGGCGATTCTTCCCTGCAGACAGATTCGTATAGCGATTGCAGTTCCGCCCTGACTGTATTCAGGTGTCATGTCATACGCAGCAATGAAACGGTGAGATGGTTCAAGATTTTGGGAAAAAATGCTTATGAAAATTCCTTGTTTTAAAAAATATATGGCAATCATATAAATAAAAGCAAAGCATGGCAGATTTTTTTTTATAATGGCGATCGTTTGGAAAAAAAAACTTCACCATTTTTCATACGCGAGCTTAATGTCAGCTCTCCGAGAATAAAGCAAAGCGGGAGAGCAGGAGCAAGCAAGCCCCAAGTTGCGGATGTGCATTGTGAACGTGAAACATCCTTTTAGGTCGGTGATGTAGGCAAATCCGGCCAACCTGAAATACGGATGAGAGTGATACAAAAGTCAAAACCACATCGAGTGTCGTCGACTGTCGTACATGAAGGTGGGGCCTGCACCTAAGTAGGTAGCTACGTAGTATTCTCTCATGGCAAAGGAAGAGAGATGGGGGATAAGGAGAATAACAGAATAGAAAATTGCTACAGAGCAAAAGGATACAAAACCGGGATCTGGAAAAGTATGCTTTCCCACATAATAATCTTTGCGTTGTCCTTTCATCATTGCATTCATGCTGGGATTGTTATGTGTGGCTACCATCAGTAGTGGTTTCCTACGGAATGTGTATTGCTCCTCAGTTGTAAGTGGTGATGTCCGGAATACACATAGTTTGCATGTGCAGGCTTCAACACAATGGCTCTGGTTTGCACGGTAAACTTTATCTCCATATTTTTTTTATTATATCGAAAGTTAAATTAGCGGCACTCTGGTGGTTGAGTGAAAAGCATGACTGCTTCACACTCCAGTGGGTACAATCCCAACCGAGGTCGTTGGGATATACATAAGCGATAAATCAGCCCCATTGAAGGTTTGACAATGTTATCTTCAAAATCAAAATAGTCCTGAAAATATGGAGATTTCAAAATAACGATTAAATGTTTAGGTGTTGTATGCAATCTATCAAACATATTAAAACAAAATCAAGCTCAAAATCATTATGTTCAATTTAAGCATTTCAGACAGCGTATGTGCGACCCTTTCTTAATTGAACGAACATGCCCAGAAAAAAAGAAAATCCAATCAAGCACAAGCTATTGATTTCTCAACTGCTATCTGCCTAGCAAATGATATCATTATTTCCATCAGAGAAAGAAACCACTAATTTCTGTTGATATACACTGAAGCCTTCGCGGCAATGAACCTCAAACGTTTCTCTCGCCCAGGCGGTATCCCTTGAGTTGGAAATAAACGAACTAGGAAGCTTCATCCATCACCGACTACGGTCGTTCATTTGCACCCACAACCCCAGACGATAAACATCCTACGCGACTTGAAGAAACGATCAACCGACTGAACCTCCGATGCACGGAGCCGTTCCCAAACCACAGGAGCATACACGTGAGTAATAGTCACCATTAAATCAAGTGGAAACGTAATTTTGGTCACCCAAAAATAGGAGGACGGGAGTCGGAGATGGATGGGTAAGGGATCGGATGATTTAACCTTCAAATCGATAAACTTCGACGACGATGGCGTTGTAAATATGTAGATGCCACTATGGCTGCCGTAGTGCTGTTTTGTGGTGCTGAAATGCCCGAAACCACACCGTCCGTCGTGACCTTCATGGTCATGAGTGCATAGTAGTAGAAGCGGCTGCGGTGGAGTGGTGTCTAATAAAGTACCTTTCACCAATTACGGTCAATTTAGAGACGAGAAAGGCGAGCCTATGAAAGGTTAGAGTTAGGAACCAATCGAAAAAAAATGTATTCAATATTGCTTCGGAGATAAGCGCGATAAAAATTTGGATAATCCAAACACCCGATTGATGTTATTTTATATATGGGGGTACACTTTGTGAAAACCGAAAATGGAACATGTAACGAAATTATGAAAGATTTTGAACGTTAATAACTCAGCTGCCCCTGGACCAATCTCAATAATTTTATCACGATCAGAAATATTCCTACGCACCTAATAAAGTTAATACTTTATCATTTTTTTTTCAAAATGTCATTATTGAAAATTGCACAGATGTGCAACTGTTGCTATGATCATTAAAATAATCATCGATTGCCTGCGAAAAGCAATTTCCCTAACACAGATTTCAAAGTTGAATTCCATCTGGTCTCACCAAGCGGTGTTTATTCAATCACCGCGTGATGAGTGGTGGTGTTCTCCAATACACAACGAAAGGCTGCCTGCAAGCAGCGAGCTGCAGCCCACATTACCATCCATAGAAGGAGGAAGAAGCCGCACAGCTATTGATCGGAATCAGTAGCTCTTCGTGAGTCACTGCGGGCCATCTATGTCAAGTGCGTCATACTAAAGAGTACAAACAGCTCAAATTCCTATTCCTACACAAAACACAAGCTCCTACTGCAGTTAATAAATAAGATTTATTATATAAGACCACGTAGTCCTACGTCACCATTGTGTACAACCCCATAGGGCTGTCCCTTAAAGTAATGAAGTAATGAATAAATGGATGTAATGTCGCCCTTAATGCCCCTAATTTGGGCTCATACATAAATCCAGCAATCGACTAAATTTTCAATAGCGACCAAAAATGGGTACACGACGTTAGGCATACGGTCGTTAGGCATACGGTCGTTAGGCATACAGACGTTAGGCATACGGACGTTAGGCATAATGGACGTTAGGCATAAATGACGTTAGGCATAATGGACGTTAGGCATAATGGACGTTAGGCATAATGGATGTTAGGCATAATCTACCCGATGAATTCCAGAAGGATGATTGCTGACTTCGGTGACAATAATAAAAGAGCCTTAATTTTTGGAACTCATGAAAACTTGCGACGTCTTGGACAGGCAAAGTTGATACGTTTGCCACAGTTCCTTGTTTGTTTCGGCAACTCGCCACTGTTCATGGAAGTATCGCTCCCTCACATCAGCAGACAGTTCCGCTAGTTTTCATTCTGATGATAACAAAAACAGAATCGTTGTATCGAAAAGTATGGCAGGGAATCCTGGAAGCAGCAGGTATGTTTTTTTTTGCTATTGAATGACCACAGAATTTACCATTCTTCACTTCATGAGCTGTTCTTTGGCATCATATTTTATTCAACCTTATTTAATTAAGAAAATGAAAACCTTAGCTGTTTTTTTTTGTTATTGAATAAAAAATCACAGAATTCACCATTCTTTATTTCATGAGCTGTTCTTTGAGGAAAACCTTTTCTTCTTTGACAATTGCAATATGTGTGTAAGAATATATTACAACAAACGTGTGATTTTTTTTATTTCTAGATGCGATTGATTTCAAGATATAGTTCAAAACTGTGCTGAGTTTTCATTGCCAGATTACTTAACCACTATCGCTACTAATCTTGGATCTAAGTAAATATGTAGCTACGTCACTTTTGATATGATAAATAATGGATTCCAAACTGTGCTTATTAAATAAACTATGTTTGTTTAACTTGTATCATTTTTTATTCAACGCTTAGCCTAATTTAAGCATTGTTTACCATGCTCGAAACAGGTTTCTAGAGTTGCACAGCAGTAAGGAATGTTATGCCTAACGTCCGTTATGCCTAACGTATTTATGCCTAACGTCCATTATGCCTAATGACTTTATGTCTAACGTCCATTATGCCTAACGTCCGTATGCCTAACGTATTTATGCCTAATGGGGTACACTTACCAAAAATACCCATTAGTACGGTCCCAATGACGCTTTCATCTAGATAAAATTGATAAATAGCAGATTTTTAGCGATGGGCCCAATCTTAGATCCATAGGCCAACATTAGAGCCAATTCCTCTATATGATTGACTTGCGCAACTTAAACATTTTGCAAACGGATTTCATTCTTCCAACGAATGGAAATTGTTTATTTTTTCATCATCAATTTAGAAAATTTATTCTTCTGGGGAATTTCCTCTTGCGAATAAATTGCATAAACTGACTTAAACTTTTGTGCGGTTGCAAATTTATGGTAAATATTTATATTCTAATTTTTAAAAACTCATTGGTCTGTCGCATCGGAAGCCTCAAACTAAACGCCGGAGTGGAACTGCCAACCGTAAGCTCCATGGAAAGGATATGTCCGATCGCGATTTGAGTAAAAAGTATTATGCCGCCCGTAGTACAGTGCAGCGAATTCGCTACCGCGAAAGCTTACAGCCGTACCGCACCAGTAGGCAACCAAATCGATCACTCAAGCAGAATACCATAGATAGAACCCGTGCACGAAAGCTGTATGACACCCTGGTGACCAAGTCCGGTGGGTGCATACTTATGGATGATGAAACCTATGTAAAGGCCGACTTTGGATAGCTTCCAGGACCAACATTTTACAAGGCGAAGGCTCGATGAGGTGTCCCTGGCCGATTCAAATTTGTTTGACGCAAATAGATAATCTGGCAGGGAATTTGCAGCTGCGACCAGAAGGCAAAGGTTTCAATCACTGAGAAAATGATAAACTCAGAGGTTTACAAAACCGAACGTCTCCATAAGCGAATTCTGCCCTTAATCCAGTCACATGTAACATCTAGTCACATGTAACAGTCTGGTTACATTTTGGCCGGATCTTGCGAGTTGTCACTACAGCCGGGAAGTACATCAATGATACAATGACAACGGAGTCCAGTTTGTTCCGAAAGCCCTCAATCCGCCCAATTGTCCCCAGTTCAGGCCCATTGAAAACTACTGGGCAATTATGAAAAGGAAACTAAAGGTAAAAGCGAGGGAGACGACACATCTAAATCTCAATTCTAGATGCTCAAAAAATCTCACACTAGCGAATAAATCTTCGAAAAATCTTCTTTCATTTCTCGCATCTACTTGCATCGCATTTCTATCTACTCAGCGTACGCGCAGCTAGACACAGCAAAACAATATTTCCTGCATCGTAGATAGAGTAGCCCCCTCGGGTAAAAGGTACAGTCATCAAAACGGCAGCTCAGATGAAAAATTGTTGGGATAAAATCGCCAGACTAGTGGACGAGACCATTGTGCGCCACTTGATGGGTCGTATTAAGAAAAAAGTTCGAGAATTCCTTCGAAACCGACATGAATAATTCGTTCGTATTTTTTTCTTAAAATATAAGGAACAGTTTGCCCTTGAGTGAAAACATTTTTCAAATCCCTTAATTCAAATCCGAAATAGATCCAAATGATGTTCTTCCGTTACTGAGTGGACCATGCTTTACTTTTCATTTCTAAAGGGTGTCCCACATCAAATTGCATCACGAAAAAATCACTGTAAAAAATTACCCAGTGGGTATTTTCTCTTGAAAATTTGGGTAGGAGGAAGTAAGGAAGCAGAAACTTTCAAAGTTTGCCAAGAAATACATGATTTGGCAAGCGATCTGCTAATCGTGACTACCGGGACTCTAAACGGGGAGATCTACCTCAAGGAGTGTCTACAGAAGCCAGAGATGGAAAAGTTCGCGAAAACTCACTATGACTCGCGAACTTTTCCCATGGTGAACTTCGTGAAATATCGCGAACTTTTCCAACACTGACAGAAGCGTCTGCTTCCTCTTGAAGCAACACGAGGGCCTTACGATCTTCTGGCCGGATCTAGCTTCGTGCCACTGTTCAAATGTTGTCCTGGAGTGGTACGAAGCCAACAGGATCACTTTCGTACCCAAGGACATAAAACAGGTAATTGACTCATGTATTACCGAATTATAGCTTCAAGATAACAAGTGCCTATCAGAAAGGTTGAATACTTCACAAACTATAATACAACGTGTTTAAAACAAGAAATTTTCAAAGCAATTAATATTTATTACTCTAAAGTGCCTATATCCTTGTGGGCTACAACCCTGAATATTGGAGATTTTTTTTTAATTTTAACTTTCAGGAGAGATTACTCCAAAACCAAATAAGCTATTCAACGTCAACTTGAAGGTTTTTTATGTAGATTCTTATATGTGTACAAAAATGTTCCTATAGTAACTACAGTAAACAGACTGATTACAAGCAGGTATCCAAATTGTCAAAAAATAGCCTGTTTTCACCATGGGCGGGAATTTTTATTTCTTAATATTTTGGGCTCAAATTTTCACCACACTTTGGAAAACCCTTGTAATTTATGTGTTTTAAAGGGCAAATGATTTGGATAAATAGTTTTTGAGATATGACCAGATTAGTGAGAGGTAGTTTTGAGCGTTTCTGATGAAAAATCAAAATAATATATTTTTATTTTTTTGAGCCCAAAACATTAAGAAACAACAAATCCCGCCCATTGTGAAAATAGGACATTTTTTGATAATTTAGATACCTGCCGGTAATCAGCCTGTTGTACAAAATGTTTGTACACATATAAGAATTAACATTAAAAAAAACCTTCAAGTTGACGTTCTAAGATCACGAATAGCTTATTTGGTTGTGGAGTAATCTCTTCTGAAAGTTGAAATTTTAAAAAATCTCGAAAATCCAGGGTTGTAGCCTAGAAGGATCTGGGCACTTTAGAGCAAAATCAAAAAAGGCGTTTGTTCAGAATGCCAAAATAACTTTGGCTCAAATCGGTGACATCGACCATTTAAATTCTGTACCCACTTGAGCTGGAATGACCCATATATTTCTATAAAAACAACATTTAAGGGTATGAATGGTAGCCAAAATCACACCAAATTCACTGTGAAATTATGAAGGCAATCAGTGACAATTCACACATTATTCAAAGCTTATTAAAAAAATAGACTGAAAATTTTCAAATTTGCAATACAGTAGTGAGGCATATTTCTATAATGCTACGGCTCCTAACTCTAACGAGGAACGGTAAACAATACCAGAGTGAAATTTTTGAGATATTCGCGGAAGGAAGGGAATAATTTATTGAAATACTTTCCACCGCGCAGATTAGCAGTAGAAGCAACTGGTGGATAATGGGTTTTCCCAAATCATAACCGACCGTTTTCGACGATAGTACCGAACTAGAACAAGGGGACAACACGGTGCCTTTCCACTGTGCGGGATTATGGTGGTTGTTCATTCAAGGGGAAAATAGACAATGGAGGAAAATAGCCAGTCCCTATGGCGGATCCCCGGCTTCAGGTGTTTATTATTAGCGAAGGTCGATCATCGCAAGCACGGCCGCACTAAATTGAATAATATAAATTTCAGCGCCAGCGGACAAAATTAAATTTGCTTTTCGATATTGATTTTGCGGGAATTTAATTAATTGCTCGCTGTGCTATCGGCGACGTATTGGGCTCTTCTTGCTACGTTCCATCGACCGTCAAGGACTCCCACTCCAAAACAGCGAATCATGAAAGCTTCGATTCGATAAAAGATTATTAATATTGCAGTAAATTATGTAGTTGAGGCAGTAGGGGGCACTCTTAACGACTCTAGAAAGCGGTAAATGTAAGGTGGGTTGGGTCTTATCCCAACGAAACTGGCATCATCGGAGTGGTTCGCTTTAACTGATAGAGTAAGAAATCGACCGTTCGAGGGGATCCGATGAAAGGCACGATGTTTATCTGCCTCATCCTTTACTTGCTTCGAGTGGGCAAAAATCGTTAAATAAACTGTCAGCTCTTCGTCCCCTTTCAGGTGAACCAGGGCAAACGGCGCTCCTTGGTGGAGCAAACCATTCAACGACCATTTGAGCATGGTCTCAGTGACGTATTGATTTTTCATTCATCGCCATTCGAACGATGAAAGCGTGTAGTCTTACCCTTACCATAAAACATGTCATTACTCTCGGAGACATTGCACCCCAAGGCATGGCCCACAACACTCCACTTGGGAAGTTCCGCCACCATCAACGAAACCACAAAGCTCTCGGTTGTATCGATATACGAGAACAAGCACTTTTTCTATCTAGGTAGGACAACCCATTCGAGAATCGAAGACGAAGTTGTCTCTGTTTTATCACTCGCCGCAGCAGTGCTGAGAGCTTATTGATTTTGCCTCGTTTAAGGGTTAGAAAGTTGATCTTGTTCATCTCGAGTGAAAAAATGTGCAATTGAGCTGCTCATTTAAGCGGATAAAGTTGTTTTTAATTTTAATGGAAAATTGTCTGAGAGTTAAATTAAATTTTGTTCATCCCGTCGTTTGCGGGAAAATTGATGAGCTCCTTTTGTTTGCAACGCTGCACTTTTTTCCAATTCAGAAAAAAAATTAGGATTAGAACTGACAACCGCAGCGTGCCATTAAACCAGTGGTTGTAAAATAATCAGACACTGGATGCTTTCTATGGTAGCACTGGTGATCCACAACTTTCCGGTGAGCATCATGACTGTCAATTTAGCATTAAACAGCCATCACTTATTCAAACATCTACGTGTGATCATTATTCTCTTTCAAATGTATTCGCGGGATTTTACAGTACAACTTCAACACCAATCTATTTATTTTGATAAAAAACTTTTTTAGTTAATTCAATACATTTGGACTGTATGGAACTTCTTATATTCGAGCCCTTTTTTCGAAAAATCGGGCCAAATTTGCGTGAAATAATTAATGGACCATCCCATATTAGAATATCCTAACACAGCTAGCGGTTTATTTTGACTCAGTAGGCTGTAGACTTCTCTGAATGCCTCAATATTATTGCAACCAAATTGGCAGTCTTCAAGTAAACGTGTAGCTAGTCGTGTGTAGAAGATATGTGAACTATGCTGATGTTTTTGGAACATCCTTGAAATTATTCAAACTTCACCGAAGTTTTCGGAACATCTCCAAAAATCTTGGAAAGTTCCGAGATTTTAGAGAAATTATAATAAAATCCGAGAATTTCATCGAAGGTCCAATAAATTCAGCGGATTTCAAAAATCGTCATCAAAGTTCCAAAAACATTAGTTACTACTAAAAAAATCAGAGGACTTCAAAAAGTTCAGAAAATTTTACATATCTTCACCATAGTTCAGATATTTTGATCAAAGGTCTAAGAAATTCGGCGAAGTTAAGGTTGAATTCAAACTGATCCAGACACACGAGATCATGGTAGGTGTAATTCAGAGACGATGTTAAATAAGCCATGCGTGAAGACTAAAACCAATGTTGATAAACATGAGCGCTTCACGAGGAATATTGTAGTGAGATTGAGGTTGAAATTTAATGTAGGAGATTTAAATAATTATAAATAATTTTGCGTATGAAAAACTATGCATCCCCAGACAACCAGAATGCACGTTTATTCAAAGTTGTTTCTGTGATATACAAACATATATACAAACAATCAAATCGTATAGAATGCAAGAAAAGGGCTTATACCTACACACTTAGAAAAATTGATGTAAATTTAGGTGCTCTGAGACTGACATATACGAGTGTCAATTTTGACATAAAATTCAGCTCAATCAAACGTACTTTCGAACTTTTCAGTCTCGGAGCACCTAATTGTACAAGACATGTTTGTTTCCGTCTCATCCTTTATGTCAAAGATGGATTCCGTCACGTGTAAGATTCACTATTTCTAAGTGTGTATAAAAGTGGAAGCCATATACGTGCAAATTTTAATTTCCTATTAAACGAGTTGATTTGACATCATAAACGATTTAATCTGTCATAACAAATTCAATTTGAAAAGTATTACGATGTAATCCGATTTAATTTATGGTACAGTACGATGAAAAAATGATTCATTGCATTTAAGTCGGAAATTTTCATTCTATACGATTTAACTTTAACACAATGCGATGTATGTCATACTTATATGCGATATTGACTTAAACTGTAGTTATTTACGATACTTTCTGTACATTGTTATACGACTTCTGGTTGTCTGGGTCATCAATCAAATGCCTATCTGTTACATCATCATAAATTTCACTCTCTTTACCTTCGTACAAATTCGCAACAATTTCAAAAACAGTACCCGGAGTTGCTAATAGTTTTCCGCTATCGTATGATTCTTTCCCGTAATTGAAATGTGGCTGAAATATAATAAATCAGTTTAAAATCGACTTTCATCTAAACGACAATTCTTGCGTCAATTTTCAAATAGACCAATGTAACATATCTGCCATATTGAGAAAATCAAAGTTGAAGTTCGACAGATTATTATTTTTACTGTTTAGAAACAATACATTTTGCAATACTATTTTTACTGTAGTCAGTGAATAAATAATAACGTTGAAAATTTCAATACAAACAGTGAAATCACAATTTTACTTTGAATTTCATGCTACATTGGACGATTTTTCTCAAAGACAAAATCGATGAGTGTTACATTGGACGTTTTGTTCCACATGATACTAGATTCCCTTTCACAGATTTCAGAATAGAGTACCCCGCCTTTAGAAAATGAGCACCAATCATGCTAGGCAGTCCAAATGTCCGAAGTAACAATCACGTACCCATCATTTCAAATTGTACATTGGACAATTTTTACACACTTAGATTTTTTTACAGGAGTCAGCACTTTTTTACTGGGTTTTTGAATTACTGAAAATCTCGGTTAAAATTCAAATGACCCTTATTCGTGAAGATTCGATAAAATCGACAATTTTTATCTTTCATTATTAAACGGGGTTAACCTGTAAGTCTGTAAATATTCGTAACACATTTTCTCAACTTTAAATTTTTCACAGATTTTTTAAATTTTATCGAACAGTTCCGGAATTTAAAAACTTGGTAAAAATTACTGACTGGATAAGTGTGTATGATTATCGTAAATAAATTAAAGTGAATTTGGATGGGTGTTTTTGTATCACATGCAATGATAGAAGAGCAATAGTTTGTATCGCTTAACTCGATTTGTTTACATTTGTTACTTAGGACCTTTTGAAAAGTTATGCGAGAATTCAACTATCAATATGGTGGATGACCGGAAGGAAGTCGACAGAATTGAACCCTCTTTTATCTGACGACCCTGTCTTTGGGAAACCAGATGATGGCAATATTGTTTGGGGATTGCTTGGCCTTCCTCGCATGGCGGAGACATATGAACTACTATAAATTTATTGATAGTGTATTAGGGATACAATACAACACACAGCTGGTAGGGTAGGAACATATGTAGTGGACATTTGCCCAAACATACTCCCCCAAAACCAACGGCATTATACTGTACACTAGAATTATTCTAAAACATTTGTCAGGAAATTTTCGGGGGCAATAAATTATCAATATTACCGCAGCATATGCAACCTGGCTGAAACGGCTTCTGCTGTGATCTTTCATTAGCTAGTTTGATGTAATGTTCGTCCGTACAATAAACTGATGACACTGCAGAGATCACACATAACTACTCAAGAATCTAGAAAACGCAATTGCCATTGAAATGAGCATGTTTTTTGGCCAAGAATCCTACGGTTCACGATGAGCCAAGAGAAGAACATGCTCTGCCAGGCTACCTTGGTGGCCACACCATCGCATCTGGGAGGGAAAAAGAATCCTCTGAGTTGATTCTGATGCACTAAGAAATGTTTCCCCGGAATTGCAACGGAAAGGACAATCATATTACACAGGCGGGACCCCTGCACTTAAAAAATAAATCACATTTCCAATGGAAAATATCCATTCGAATTTCACATCACATTCATGTGATCTCATAATTGGGAATCCCTCCACAGAATCATATGAATCTTATGTATTCCATAAATGTTATGTGATTTATCACATAACAGTCATGTGATCATATGAATGTTAAGTAAATTTCTGACAAAAATCAATAATTTTGTTATTTGAAAAATATCATGTGCATTCCCAACAATCTGAAAACTTGCTACCGACGCCAGGGAGGCAGCTCCAACACCTTGACCCTACCTATCGACCCATCAACTCATGAATCAGGGACCAACGGCTTTACTTCCCGTCATCAGAGATGTTATGCCTTAGAACATCCTGGCGGCGCCGACTGGGATTGAGCCCAGGCCTGCTGGGGTGAGAGATAATCACACTTGCCAAAACACCACCGGCACCGCTGCGTTTTGAATATAAATTGAAATAAAACAGTACTGTTTGGAAATTGCTTGGCTGTCTTGCCATGGCGGAGGTATATGAACTACAATAGATTTATACAATACGATACACAGCTGATAGGGTAGGAACACACGGAGTTCACATTTGCACAAACACTGGAAGAAACTGACATTTTGTAACGTTTTATTCGGTGTATTTTTACAGAAAGATGCCGTGCATTTCAATGGAATTTTTCGAATAATCACTACCGATACGGTAAAAATAGTATTCGTTTTACCGTGACGCTTAAGCAGACGATAGTCGCTAATGGCGGGTTGCCAAACCTTGCACACAAAATAATTTAGTTGGCCATGCAGCCAGATTTAATTTTATTCTCTACGTATGTGTATTCTCTACATCGTGTCTGGTGCAATTAACCGCATACTTTACTATACTATACTTTGACAGCCTATTGCTATAAAGCATCTCATCGACTTCGATTTGGCTGATGACGTTGCTTTATTGGCGCTCTGATATAAGTAAGCTTAACTACCTTGCCAAACGCTCCGCTGCAACGGGTCTCACCATCAATGTCAACAGGACCGAATCGATGGATATGGACATGGCAATCAATAGAGAATATCGAATGTTTTCAATATCTTGGCAGCCACATAGTGTCCGACGGCGGACAAAGGAGTATGAACCCAGATGGCTTGAGCTGCCTTAGCAAGCTTACGGCAAATCTAGAGAACAAATAAGATTAGTCAACGTACCGAAATCTGGATTTTTATTTCCAACGCAAAAACTGCTCTGCATTACATGGCGCGTATTAGCAGACAGTTTTAATAATTCGATAATGGCGGCCTCACAACTGGATCTCGAACGCCGAGCTTCATCAAGCAAATTGACAGAAATCCTACCTGTGTCCAGGTCACGGTACACACAAGCAACCACCCAGGATCAGGCATGGAAAATGATTTACATTCATTTACCTCTAACTTTTTTTATCAACTGAATTCCATAAAATGGTGGCTTTTGTAGGTTTTGATATTAACTACAACTTTGGTAAATTACTCAAATCTGTATCTCTAATGCCTGACGCAACAGAGCGAGTAGAACATTATTGTTTTTCAGTGAATGTAATTTACGTTCACTAAAAAAAAAAGGTCGGTTCTGTTCGCTCTGGCTCATCACGCATAAGTGATACAGATTTGTGTTATTGACAAAAAATGTAACTTATATTAAAATCAACAAAAGCATCATACAATATTTTACGGAATTCTGTTGCCCGCGCAGGTGGGGGAAAGGCCAGACAATTTCTTTTGAAAGCTTTTTTTTAACGTTTGCTTCACTGTAACCATTTAATTTAATTAGATACATCATTATCATAGATTACATTTTACTTACAAATTTGGTATCTCTTTGCAGCGTGGGGCCTCTCCCTACGCTTCAAGTTTTAGGTTAGCATGTAGGTCCTAGGTAAGTTTAGAATTAGTTTCGTTTTAAGTCTAGATGTAATAGTTTTAACTTTGTACCTCCTTTACTAGATTGTAATAGACTTAGATCCAGCACTCCCTAATATAAGTAAATAGTCAAACAATTTTAACTGTAGCGATAAGAAAAACACTACCGACCACGCCGCGAACTTTTATCAAAAGGAAATTTGTTTCCCCGTTTCCCTGTCGCTGCCGTTGACAGCTCGAGCCACCAGCGTTGACGTCCGTCAATCTCATTGCAGCGGCGCTTTAACAGCCGCCGCGCTCCCTTTGGAAACGTCGGTTGACAGAGTGGCCAGCTCATCGAGTCCTGCATCGACATCTGTTGATGAAGAAAGTTAGAGGCAAATGAATGTAAATGATTGTCCATGCCTGCCCAGGACAAAACTTGTGCACTTTGGCCATGTGCGCCACTGGAGATGCACAGGATACATAAGAGAGTGAATAGAAGCATTTTTGTGCAAAAATAATTATGCGATAATATTATTATAATACCAAATCGATGGGTTCGATTTCACCATTTAAAAGGTTGCCATTTTAAAACAATATTAAATAAAAACAGAATAAATGGAAGGACACATAATAACTCACATTTTATTCGTCACATACCACACTTGAAAAGGAAACATAAAGCCCTCCTTTATCATACATGCCCCCAACCATCCATGTATGAATTCCTCAGAAACGGCCTTTTCAGTTCAAAGAACAAGTCCTTCGCCTTCTTCATCTCGACAGTATTATTCATTGATGGTCACATTTGACAACAAAAACCGTTGTCCCAAAATCTATAAATCTCATACCTTTCTCTTTTTTTCTCGCTTCTTCCAGGTACAAACATTAGCAGTCACCTTTGAACACAAACCATCATACGGTTTACTGCAGAACATAACAGTGCCGACCGGGTATCCACTTCCGAAGCTGATCGATGCCCGTTTTTTATAAATATCTACACAAAGTTGGAACTATTCCCCCGAGAACGAAAGTAACGGTAATGTGTGAAAGCATCCGAATATGTTTGGTGCCAATGTTACACCAACCGTCACGATCCAAAAGTTTCTTGATTTTTTTCGATCTTTTCATTCGTCCCCAAAAGTTCAACCTTTTGGGCGCCTGCCACACCGTGCACGGCCAGCGGAAAGGTCAGGTTTCCTGGGTCAGAAATAATTGCCTTTGGCAGTGTTGAACCTTCCCGGTTGCATTTTTTTTTCTGTCATCCGTGAGCCGCCGGACCAAAGAGTGCAAACATTATTTTCACCACAGCAGAACGAACGGAACTCCAGCGATGGCCGCCACAGCAGCCGCCGCCGCCGCCGGCCTAGAAGGGTTGTGGAATGACCAAACAAAGCGCGTGGTTAAACTTTGACACACTAACTAGCGAGAGTGGAGTCGAGTCGAGGGCGATAGCGATGAAATGTAGATTGCCCATCGACGGAAGCTCTTGAGGCAAGCAATGATTTGGGGGTAGTTTCCGGTGCCGAACCAGAGGGGATGGGGCGGGTGGATTGTTTGATCTGGAAAAAGTTTAGTTTTTTGTGACCGCCTTCTGCAGCCTTTATGGTCCATACCTGCAACAGCTGTTGACAGAAGATAAGCTGGCATCTGATATGTGACTGTTTGAGGGGCTTGTAATGGCAGTTACGAATTTTTTGCCGTATGATACAGGCTACCACATTGTTTTACAAGTGGTACAATGTGCACGTGGATTTTTATGGATGTTTTCATATAGATTGATAAGCGGCAAAATAACGTTACAGATTTGCAATTTGTATGAATTTAGCACGAAATGAAAATGTGTACATACTTTGTCTTAAACTGTGTACAATATGAAAGTGCAATTTTCCAGATAAGAGGTCTATATGTATTTCAGTCATCCAGAGCTGATCCTCGCGTTTGGCTCCGTTGTTGTGAATTAGGAGATTGAGTACACATTCATTAAGATATTTACTATCAATTCACTGTATTTACCCTAGACCCCTAATGCTACTATCCATAAAAATCTGTCACGCTTCAAACGGAAGCTCATACAACTTAATCCGCTTCTATCGTATCTTATGTAATCTCAGCTCACCACATCGCTGCTCTCTGATGGCAAATTATGACGCACCGTCTCCCATTTGCCACCCAACAGAGCAGCAAGAAAAGCTAGACTAAGCATAAACAGCAGCAACAACAGCAGCAACAACAGCACCAGTAACGATCATTACTGCGTGCTAACCGGAGCTAATTACCCTCGTTTCTTCTTAATATTAATGAAGACACTAGGTCATAAAACAGTAATTAACACCGCATTGCCTGTACGAGAAAACTTGCCACGACGAAACCATCTTATCGTACTGCTACCATCACTGCGTGTAGCAAAAGCTTATTCTTTTGGTAAGAAAGCGTTTGCGTGTGACTGTCTTTGGGTAAAACAAGAAGAGAAGTGTGGAAGTTAAGGATTTTTTAAAATTCCGAATCCTTTCAGGGTTAACGGTCCTATAGTTTCGCTACATTAGAAGAGACTCCATAAGCAACTATACGAACCTAACTCTTCTAATGTACCGAAAATATAGGAGCATTTACTATATAGCTTGTTTTCTGAAGAAAAGAGACCGGGTTGACTTGGAGTTACTCATCAAATTACAGTGAATAGAAAATAAAGAATGCTGTTTTATTATGTTCTCGCTACCTTTAGTGAACCACCTAGCGATAATTGAATTTTTTAGTATAACTTTTAACCGTTAAAAGCAGTTTTTATGGAATTTTTCTATTCAAGCATCTCCTTAGTATGATGTTAAATCGAACATTAACATGTTCTGTATTCTTCATTCCGATTAGCAATTCTCCGGGATTCCCTTCACAAAGTTATTTTCAGAATTCTTCTAAAGTATATTTGAGATCAGTCTTGTAAGCGGTCACGGTAGTCGACACATTTTCTGTGATAATCGACTGCCTTTGCCTCCGACACTTGCAAAACAAGCTATCATAGTACAGAACCAAACTCAAATGTCATTTGACAGGCTCTGTCGTACGACACTGGCGCCGAAGACCATCACGAATGTATGTTTTTTAGTTTTTCTCATAATAAGAGCTGCTGATGTTGTGCTTGTGTGAATTCTGAAAATATCAAGCAATGATGTCCTAGGAATAACATTTCTGTTCAGAAATGGTTTAATTTACACCAAACTGATGAATTTGAACGAAATCACTCATGTAATATGATAGTTATTTGAAAATTTTCTTTTTGCTCGAATGTTATTCTACCGGTTGTGTTGTGTGAGAGAGACGACGGTAGAGCATGAAAGTACGGATAAAAACAAACTGTCGCGCATGACAACGAAGCGAGTGTCGTAAAAAACGTCAACAGTTTCAACCCCTGTTTGAGATTCTCTCTGGGAGTCCTTTGAAAACTTTTTTCAACAGTCCAGGCATCAACTGCAGAACACTCCTAAAAAAATTCGAAATTCGTACCTTTTTCCTCTATAGATTTTACCCATTTAAATTGTAACGATCATGTTTAAACTTACTAAATACGCTCAATCAAATATTGCACTACTGCTTGATTCAAAGTATTAGTACATTAGGGAAGGTCCATTAATTATGTCACGCAAATTTGGACCATTTTCAACCCCCCCCCCTCCCCTTTTGTCATACTTTTTGTATGGACCTTAATTTTTGTATGGCTCATCACAGTTTCCAAAACCCCACCATCCCCCTTAAAAGTGTGACATAATTAATGGACGATCCCTTATCAATTTGATATATAAGCATCGATATTACAAGGTTGCAAAAACTCATTTCAGCTAAAACAATGTTTTTCTAAATTGTGAAATAATTAGATGCCATGATCAAATTTTGAATTGGTAGGATACAAGAAGAGGTTGCAAAGAATGTGTTTGACATATTAAACCTGTCTATTTCACTTCATGAGAGTCACAATCAGCGATTTTTCACAAACTCACTCACTCACTCACTCACTCACTCAGCGATCAGCAAATCGCTGATTGTGACTCATAGAAAGCAAAATTTACAGGTTTTATGTTTCCAACGCATACTTTGTAACCTCTTCTTGTAAGTTACAAGCAAAACATGCCATCATACCATCTTTTGGTTTTATTATTCCGAAAAACATTATTTTAGCTGAAATGAGTCTTTGCAACCTTGTCGATATATATAGGAGCGGGGCTTATCGTGTGTGAAAATAGCGTGTGTGCGTTCTTTAAATGGGCTATTGGAGCTACGGTAGAGTTGTGGCTCTCTAACTCCCGGGTTCAAGCTTCTTGCATTCATAAGAAATTATTGCAAGCAAATTTTATCCATAATGTCACTGTCAGACAGTGATAGATTCACTGAATCTAGTATGCCACTGTGGCGTTTTAGGAAACATATTATATTTGGCATTTGAGGGATGAGAGGGGATGGATTTCAGAAGTTGTGACCTGCCATGGATTAAATAACATTCGTTATGAGAGGGAGGGTGGTCTTAGTCAGAAATATTCTACGTAGTTTATGGATGGTTCCTTATTCTACTTACCAGTTTCGGCTGAATTATGTTATGATAAATTTCAATGTGTAAAAGAAAACGGTGCGGAATTGAACCCACAATTTTCAGCTCAGAAAGCAAAAGTGGTCACGACTGGCCCACCAAGCCTCTCATTTCATTACACACCACTTATGATCGAGATGTTGATATTACTATTCAAATGATGCCAACGATGACGATGACAGAAACTGTCAGATAAAACGAAGCATGAACAGCAACATTGTCAGTAAAGACGCCATTCACATGGAAGGACATTCCCGGAGAAATTGAGCCATAACTTCCAACCGGGATCGAAAACTAGTCTCTTTTCATCATGAGTTGTAAAGAACACACGTAAAAGTAGTCTTCGAAAAAATCTTTTCAAAAAATAATACAACAGCTTCATACAAAACTACCCTTGCTTATCTCATGTTATGATTTATTTTTTATTTTTTATTTGATGCTTATTTAGAGAAGATTTTTATTTTACAAATCTGGTTGCTCTTGTTTTACAGATATTTTTTCAGAATTGATTTTTTCCTCTGTTCGGAACATAACACTACTACGACCAGTAATTTGATCTATTGTAGTATATCCCGAGTCCTTAGTTAATACGACATGTATTACTCTATCACTATTGAGAGATGATAAAGTATTCGGTTTTGATACAGTTGTCATTCTTGCCTTGATCGCAAAAAATCGATTCTAATTGAAAGGTCCCGCTATTTATACCCTTCGGAGTGTAGAAACACCCTCCAAAAGCGCGCTCCTTTATAAGTCAAAATTGAATTCCGATAATGACCATGCATCAGGACAATAGTCCAACCCACTTCAAACTAGGGAACAACGAATATAAGATTAGGAATCACATATATGAAGACTAACTTACTAATTTTTTCCTTGTTTCAAGATCATTCTCGGTCTAGGAAAACCTAGGACTTATCACTATTAACAAGGCATAAAAAGTATCAATTATTAAGATGTGTTCCTTTGATTACTGAAAAATCCTGTTCCCGTAGTTTGAAGTAGTCAAGATTAGGAATCGGTGGTATATCTTACATCCCGTAACGTACCACGAAAAGGTGATCTACCCAGATTACGGGGCGAGAATTCATTTTATTTTGTTTCCATTATAATCTTGATATACCTATTAGAATGTACTGAGCTTAAACTTCTTCTGAGAATTGTCTTAAACATCACTGTAGTCTTAAAAATATCTTCAGAATTCACCAGAAAATACTCTGCATTATATAGGTACTCTCCCAAAATGCCCTAGGAACTATTTTATCATTGTCGCGCAAAGTGTACAGGCAATTCAATATCGCGAAGGAGCTTGGGTACCCACGGTCTTCTGCTCAATAAGCAAAATCGGTCACCACTAAACCTCCGAGCTCCTTGTATCACAAAACAATCACGATAAACTTTTTGTTACTAGGTTTCGATCTCAGCGGCGACCTCACCAACCATGACAACAACTGCTCCTGAGAAGGATTTGATATGGATTTCCGATCAGCACGTCTTTTCTAAAACTGAAATATTAATTTTTTTACGTAGCCGTCCCTTTAACCGCAGTTCATTACGCTTTATATCATATTATTAAAGAAATCCAATTTAAAGTATAACTCTATAGTGTGAAGGAGTTTGGGATTGAAGCTATGATTTTCTGCTCAATCAGGCTACGTGGTCTCCTTATTTCATAAAACAAATTCAACAAAATTCCTGTTCAACTTACTGTTACTAGATTTCGATCTCAGCGGCGACCTCACCGACGACGATAACAACTACTCTCAACAGAATGATTTTTTATAGATTTCTGATGAATACATCTTTCCCAAAACTCTAATATTACTTCTTTTAAGTACTTGTTCCTTCAACCGAATTTCACTTTATATCATATTAAGAAACAAAATTCATTTAGTGTTAGTGTAAGCGTAAGCGTTATTACGGTATACATCATAGATTGAATATAAGTAACACTCACGTCAATTTTGAAAATTTCAATCAGACTGCTTTCAAGAATAATGCTGGGAAGTAAGAAAATGTTTCAAAAGAGCAGCAAAAAAGGCTATCTTCAATTTAATTCCCCATAATTAATTTTGGTATCCATGACAGATACGTATTTTGACTACAATGTGCAGTCTTCATCAGTGTCATTCCCACTAAAGACTTATTAAAACCTAACCCCCTTAAGTACCCATCCCCTAGGTAAAAATGTCAAGATCACAGGTTTAAAAATTAAACTACGTTAAGGGGGCTAGGTTTTTGATAAGTCTTTACTGGGAATGACACTGATGAAGACTGCACATTGTAGTCAAAATAGGTATCTCTCATGGATATCAAAATTAATTAAGTGGAATTAAACGAAAGATAACCTTTTTTGCTGTTTTATTTAAGCATTCCGCTAACTACCTAATTTTATTACTTCACAAGGTAATGTTGTCATCCTCATAAGTGCTACGCCCTTCATAAAACACGAGGCCCTTCATAATAAAACATGAAAAAAACGGGCAAGAAATTGACAGCTGAAATTTGTCTTCGAGCTCAGCACACCCGAGTACACACTACTAAAAATTCATTTAAATTTCGGTTCCCGGAGACCGACACATGTAAGTGGGCCTTTTGACATAAGAATCAGTTAAAAGAAACGTGAAAATCAATTTAATCAAACGTTCTCTTCATCGACTAGCTAATGTTTCGGTTTGAGAACACTTAATTTTACATGAAATGTTTGTTTACGTTCTATGATTTACGTCCAATATGGATTACGTCTCGTTTAAAAGTAGTTATTTCTTAGTGTGTAGACAAACTTTGCAGTTGTGACTGAAAGTGTTGTTTATAAACCGAACAGTCCTTAGATATGATTAAAATTGGTCATAGATGTTTGAAACGTTTACGTACTTTTTATTATTTATAGCATACACAAAGTTAACACTGGTTCAATGAAGACTTGCCATATAATTTATGTAAATTTAATCGCTATAAGTAAGTAATAACGTTTGCCTTTAAAAAAATGAACAAAAATTGTCGATTTTTCATGGGTTTATCTTCACCCGCACTGAACTACCCATGCAGCATCAATCATAGTAACCCATGAGTCAGCAGACAAAATTTGACAGCTCTATCAGAACGGGCACTTTGTGGACGCGGGCGTGTGGTATCTAAAACATCTTGGTGTTATTAGGCAGCAATCAGAGCATCGAAAGAAAGTCCGGTTCCGGACGGCCGACGACCCTGAGCGACAAGAAGCTCCAAAGGATGTTGAAGAGGAAGACCGAGAGAAAAGTGGCTACATCGCTGCGTGCGCTTTGCCGCGAGGTCGATGCAACCGGCCAAACAGTGAAAAAGTACCTGGCGAACATGAACATACGCGCCAGGAAGCGGAAGTCACGTCCACTGGTTTCGGAGCTGCAGGCAGTGACGCAGCGGAAGCGGCTGAATAAGATGGTCAACTTGTTTTTCCCGGCGAATCGCGACGTGGTGGTGGTGATGGACGACGAGACCTATCTCACCCTGGATGGCAATGACTGGCAGGGCACTTCGTATTTTACTGCCCTCACGAAGGAAGTGAGCTTCGAGGTGAAGTTCATTTCGCACACCAAGTTCCCCAAGAAGGTGCTGCTGTGGCTGACAGTCAGCGAGAAGGGGATGTCAAAGCCGCTCTTCTTTCGCTCCGGACTGGCCGTGAACGGGGAAATTTAACGTACGAAATGCCTGCCGGAAGTTGTGTCGTTCATCAAGAAATACCATAAGGGCGAAGACGCGGTGTTCTGGCCGGATCTGGCGTCGCCCCACTACTCGAAGCGATCGTTGGAGGAGATGGAGTGGCTGAATATCGATGTGATGCCCAAGACGGCGAACCCGCCCAACGTCCCGCAGCTGCATCCCATCGAGAATTTCTGGGCCAACCTGAAGCGCAAGATCTTCTCCAACAATTTTGTCCGAAAACTGAGGAGGAATTGCTAAATAAAACGAAGAAAGAACTCAAAAACATGCCTACACGCATGTTTTCGTCCGCCATGGCAAATGTTCCGGTTAACTGCCGGAAGGCCGCTCGCAAGGGCGTAGAATTTTTTTGCAAGTAAGCCTAAATAATTACCTTCCATGGGAAATTTATCAAAAGAAATTATCTGTCTTAGATATTTTTTATCACCATCCGAAAAAAGTCCATTTTTTTTTAATGCGAACGTTATTGTGAATTATTCCACTACAAACGCCCAATTTAGCTCAAAATTACACGAGGGAAATATAATGATTACGTAATGATTAAAATAAATATATGTGTTAATAATGCAGATTTACATGCATCATGACGGGTATATGAACTTTTTGATGTGCAGAACCATGATCATATTTGAATTTGAAATGGAGGACCATTTTCCGATTGCAAATTATTCAATATTGTCGGCTGAGAAACCGATCTGAGAACGTTTTGCAACGCTTAAATAAATTTTCCCGGTTCATCATGCAGAATCGAATTGAAAGTCGGTAAATGGCCATTGACCGGCAAGGCCATTTTTATACGTACGAAATGAGGAACCATCCCTCCACAGCACCCAAAAGCACATCGTTAAGATCAAGTGGATGCCCGCTTTAATTACATTCGGTTTAATGGTTCACCCAGTCCACAAATTCTTGATCCTTGCTGCCCGTCTTTTATGAACACACAGAACCTGAGTTCATTAAAACTTTCTGTCCGCATACCTACTATATATCTAACGACCAAGTTGAGCAGGGCCGTTTTATTTTGCAGCCGGTACTTTTTCTCTCATTTTCAGTTCGAGTTCTTTTCTTTATTCGAAGCCATTCCAGATTCCTTGTTTTTTTTCGCTTCCCGACGGGATCTTGTTCGGCTTGTAGCAGGAACCTATGTTTAACTAACGAACGAAGGTCAACGGCATCGTGACGGACCGAAATACGGACGGACAGAGGCAGCAATTAATTTCCGCCAGTCATCATCCGTCCTGGACCTTCCGATTTATGTTTATCTTTTCGCCCGGTGGCTGTCCACCATTGAAACCTTTCTTTATGGTCAACGTTGTTGTTTGCCTTAAGGGGGTGGGGTGCAGCGGTCGTGGAAAACTCTAAAGAAAATCCAAAAAATAATCCCAAGTCATCCTTTTGAAAATTAGTTGGAACATGGGGATCCTGTTCCTGTTGAATGTTTTCTGTTAAGATGATAAATAGGGTCATAAATTAAAAATGATAGCTTCAAGTATATACCACTTAGATTCAATTTAATTTGACTCATTTTACGTGACGCTACAACGGCTTTGACCAATATTTTGTCAGTTTTTGCACAAAATATGAGTAATTTTTCGCATAAAACCTTCATGAAATGAATCTTCAGCCGCAGTCCATAGAAGGAAACAAACTTTGTTCGAAAATCCTCACAAACAAAAAAAAACAAAATTATTCAAAAAACCACCCGACGACCACATTACAGAGTCATGTTGTCTATTATTATTATTATAATCGCCATGTTTAGGTCATTCCTGATATATCCGGGAATGAAATTAGAACTCGCGACCTTCAGAGCGAGAGGTATTGATGGAAACCAAAACGCCGTGATTACGGAATCAGTTTATGCGGTTTACCATTACAAATTATGTATTCCAATCTGTAATATAATCTAACATATCCCGGTTGGTTGTTATTATGTTGGTAATACGCAATTGAATTTGTTCTTCTTTCTGGGAAAAGAAGATACGGAATAAATCAGGATGTTCTCCATGTCATATCACAATCGACCCCGGAGGTTACATAGGCTGAATAGTTAACATAATAGACAATAACAATATCATCCAGTAGACCAATAGATAAATTTCTTCTCTAGAAATTATCGATAACATTTTATGCTTAGTAGGGTGTCCCAAAATTGCACTATGTCTGGAAATCTGGGGGCTCACCCTCCAAATGATAGCTAAGGGTGTTACAAACAAACTTTTGTATGGCGACAACTCTGGGAAATGTTGTTTAGAGGTGGCCCCGACGAGATTTTTGAAAAAAGTCCATTTTTCATACATATTATCCAACAAATATTTTCAGTTCTTAAAATTTCAGTGAAATCTCACCCTTTTATATTTTTCGCAGATTCTCAAGGGTCAAAACTATAAGAGAAAAAATTGCTACGGTATGTTCTGTGTCCAATTTGTTAGTTACAATTTTTCAAATTCTCTAAAATGATGTTTTTTGTTGTACATCACTGCATTCAATCATCAAAAGTGGGTATCAAACATAGCGCTATTGTCAATAATAGGCAACAGAAATATGGGAAATTTTATAAGCAAAAACTTTGCCCAAGACACTTTAACCTCATTTTTAACTGTTAAAAAGTTATTTGTGATTTACTGTGGAAAGAAAAGTTCAAAATTTCAATAATTGCAGTATGTCCACCAGGAAATCAAACTATCATTGAATCCGATAAATACAAATCACCTACTTTGTTGCAAATCACTTGATAACATTTGTTTCGAAGTTTTTAGAATTCAATAAGAGGATATATGAGCGGAGAGGGATCACACAATTTATTAGTTTCCATTTGATTGCCGTAGCAAGCAGAACCAAAAAAGAAAATCATGCCACCAAAAACCAACCTCAAGTCGGATCTCATCACCGGTATTGCGAGGAAGCATTTGCCCAGAAACCGTTTGTCGTCGGAGTTGTACATCATCAGGTACTTTCGATTCAAGCATGAAACCCAACAACTTTCAATCGGACAAAGCATTCAAATTGTGGCTACCGAAGCTGCTTGCATATCAAGCAGTGGAGAAGCTTTTCGGAAACTCAATAGGAACTTTGTTTGTCACCTGCCTGCTCCAGAATTCTGCACGGACAGTATCGTTTCGTAGCTCTTCATCGATGTGGTTCACGCTTATGTTGAAGAAGTAACTCAACCGCATCCTACACATCTTCAAAGCTGGCAATAACTCTGATTTTTCTTCTTGAAGACCTTACTTTGGCGTTGCTGTGTCACAACGAGCTTGGCAACCCTCCTAACAACGTTCCGCTTGAGCTGATGCGAAAGCCCGGCTGGATTCTCCACAGCTTCGGTAGGCACAACTTGAATGCTTTTTCCGATTGAAAGTTGTTGGGTTTCATGCTTGAATCGAAAGTACCTGATGACGGCCAACTCCGACGACAAACGGTTTCTGGGCAAATGCTTCCTCGCAATACCGGTGATGAGATCCGACTTGAGCTTGGTTTTTAGTGACATGATTTTCTTTTTTGGTTCTGCTTGCTACGACAATCAAATAGAAACTAATAAATTGTGTGATCCCTCTCCGCTCATATATCCTATTGAATTATAGAAACTTCGAAACAAAGGTTATCAAGTGATTTGCAACAAAGTAGGTGATTTGTATTTATCGATTTCAATGATAGTTTGATTTGCTGGTGGACATACTGCAAGTATTGAAATTCTGAACTTTTCTTTCCACAGTAAATCACGAATAACTTTTTAACAGTTAAAAATGAGGTTAAAGTGCCTGGAGCAAAGTTTTTGCTTATAAAATTTCCCATATTTCTGTTGCCTTTTATTGATAATAGCGATGATTGAATGCAGTGATGTAAAACAAAAAAATCTTTTTAGAGAATTTGAAAAATTGTAACTAACAAATTGGACACAGAAAATGCCGGAGCATTTTTTTTCTCTTATAGTGTTTACCCTTGGGAATCTGCGAAAAATATAAAAGGGTGAGATTTCACTGAAATTTAAAGAACAAAAAATATTTATTGGATAAAAGCTATGAAAAATGGACTTTTTTCAAAAATTTCGTCGGGGCGACCTCTAAACAACATTTCCCAGAGTTGCCGCCATACAAAAGTTTGTTTGTAACACCCTTAGCTATCATTTGGAAGTTGAGCCCCCAGATTTACAGACATAGTTCAATTTTGGGACACACTAATGTTTAGCTTATTTGTAACGTGTGTATAAACCCAAAGATAATTTAATAAAGTTGGAATGGGACCAGTTAGTCAGTAAGGAAGGTGACAAAATTTGAATTATTTTTCAATTTGAAATCCCTCCGGCATTCTGTGATGGTTGATCCTTGAGATTGGGGCTGTCTTTAGCCAAAAACTGCTCAGAAGCAAGTACTAAAAAAGTGAATTCTAAGGCATGATTCCGCCTAAATAGAGTCTGCCAAAACTCTGAGTACGCTCTACTAATGACAGCAAACGCTACCAGAAATGGTAAATGACCGTTTAGGAAGAAGCAGCGAATTATATTAAGAAAAGATTAAATTTATCCCAAAGTTTATCTCTCTATAGGAGCTTTTGAGAATTTTCTTGTGGCAAACCAATTTATCAAAATCTTACGAAAGAAATGGATAGGTGAATGTTAAAAAAATTTGCTTAAATGAAACAAACTCTACCAGCTCCCATTTACAATGAAAACCATTTCAGTCACCAGCAGAGATTTGTTCCCACGACCATTCCACAATCATCAATCATGGATTTCCCACGCGGAACAGACGTTATTATGACGATACGCCATCATCAATGCCACACAGCAAAATAAAAGCCCGATTCTGTCCCATGAGGGAGAGAGCAACCCCCTTCGACGACCGACAACCGTATTGCGCCAGTCAGCGACAGAGAGCCAACACCAGCAGCCCAAACCAAACTGTATTAAAGAGATTTGAAATACTTTTACCGACTACATAGAAAACCTTTTATGTGGCTTAACAATATTCTGCCACCGCGTAAATCCCTCGAGGGTCCACTACTACTGCCACCAGTTCCTCCGGTTTGGGAATCTCGCCTCTACGAACAGTTCTGTCGGATCAGATGCTTCAAGAGACACACTACAGGACACCCACGTGGGTTTGTTTCCAGCTTCGATGTTGGTATTGGAGTGGAATCGCAAATCCTTCTCATGCTCCACGCGTCCTTCATGGGGACCCAAACGGAATTTGTACACGGTCTGCGGTTTGAAGTAGTATGGCATGTAGTGATGGGGGAGAGGACTTGGGTGCTAGTAGAATACGACTGAAAGAGAACGAGACTTGTATCCGTTTGTTGCTATTTTGGCGCTCTTGAATGGGATTTGTCTGCGCCAAATCAGCCGGAGGGCGGCCGGCTCCATCCATTCGGGACAAATTTGGATGTTTATTCATGTCGTTCAATTGCCATTAAGGATAATAGGAAAATATCATAATCCAATAATTTACGTGGTACGTATAGGTTTGTCAGCGGCAGTACCTATGTGTATGTACGTGCAAAATCAACATGCAAAGGCTCCCCGCTGAAAACGGGGGATTGATGTCTAAATTGAATTATCGGCTCGTCGAGAGAGGCAAGGATGAGGATAATTGGGCTGAACTCGTGCCCCATTCGTTTGACTAGATCATGGCATTATGCTTTCGTCACCTGGTTTTTTTACGTCTCGGGTGATACTGAATCCATCACTCCGTAAGCTCTTCCAAAGTCTTAATATTAATTTTGCTTGTGAAGTAACACATAAACAAAAATTTAAAATTGATATTTATAGATGCTATTTTAAGTTTTCCAACAATATACTAACCAAATAAGACGCTTCATTAGGATTGTCAGGGCTTCTGATAGCCAGTAAAGGCACGGAATTACCAAGTCTTAGGTGGCCGGTTCGATTCCCGGACCGGTCGAGAAAATCTTTCGGGTTGGAAATTTTCTAGAATTCCCTAGGTATAGAGTATCATTCCACTTACTACACAATATACCAATTCATTCATAGAAATCTCTCAATTAGTAACTGTGGAAGTTCATCTAGGACACTAAGTTGAGAGCTTGAGAGCCAGCAAAATGCTCGCTACAGAAGCGTAAAAAAGCCTAGAAGAAAAAGATTAGCAGTAATCTGATTATCTTCGATGCTCCTTGTGTACACTTTTCAGCCTAAAACCAAAACAAATATCTCATCCTTGGCATCAATCACAATCCAATACCGGTGTCTCATTTCTCGTTTATTGAACTTCCAAAATGGATTTTCATTCATGCAGCCGCTACTCTACTCTCTTGAAAGCATTAAACGAATGGATCTCTTACACGTTTCATTGAATAGAGCACACAAGACCACAAGCAAAAAAATCACAACATCTTGATGACTTTTGCTTTTAAGCTGTTTTTTTTTTACGAAGTAATCCCCAAAGCAAAAATATATATATAAAACATAGAAAACCTCCTTGACTCACTTTACCGATCCGTATTACGGATTTACTGCTTTTCTACGTCTCACTCTCTGTCTATAAATTTGATCCAGATGCTTTCCTTCTGTATGAACTTCCATCATGTCAATAAAAAGAGAAAGACACCCCCATTGACCCTCCGGTCTCAGTGCAACCACCGTTTTCCTCGCAGAAGAAACACAAATCTACGCCATTACGATTGTACACTGAGGAACTCCCTCGTCGGGACCCACATCAAATCCAAAACGCATTGCTCCATCCGAATCCCCCTCGGGGGTGATCGGATGTCAACGAAAAAGTGGTAGCAATATGACAAACTTTGATGGCGAAGCTCGTGGTCGTGATGGTGGTGGGGCTGATGGTGCCAAACTGATTCTCGACCTGGGAGTCAATTGGTTTGTGATTCTCTAGTCACACCCCTCCATCTTCGAGCAGACGTTACGTTATATACCTAGGTAGGTACCTACCGACGATGTTCGAATGGAGCAAAAGCAATTTAGAGATCCGTTTGGCGTTTTACTTTCTATCAACATTGACTGGAACGAGTGATGTGTTTATCGGAAAACGTCTATCAGACGACGACGACGACAATGATATCACCTCTAGGACGGTGAAGGCGAAGATGGCGACGACGACGACAATCTATTAGGCTGTATTCAGACATGAGCGTGCAAGTGCGGGGCGGAGCGGAAATTGCAGCAATATGACAGAGTCAATTAGAGCGAGTTGACTCTCTCATACTGCTTCAAATTCCGCTCCGCTCCGCGCATGCACGCTCAGATCTGAATACATCTTTATGATGATATTCACTGGAATGATGTGGCACGTCAAGTAAACCTCAAACGGGGAAAAGGTGGAGGAGGTGCGAGAAGATGGAAAATCGTTTTCCAAAGTTATTGAGCTTTGAGCATTTTTCCACTTTTGATTTCTGTCAGCTCCCAGAAGTCGAGATCAGATTGTGCTTCTCTTCCAGCGTTCCGCACTTTTGTGGGTATTTTGTGCTAATGTGTGCGTCTATGTGGAAGAAAAAGAACGAGCTCTTGAGAAAATTATATGCCCTGATTGGTGATGATATAATTTAGATCGATTGGAAGGAGGATTCTATTTGTTCGGGAGATTTCACTTACTGCGTTAATTTTATGCAATGATTGCCCATGCATCATTGTATTAGCCTGATAAACGGCGACTAGCGTTATCTACCTCTGGACTAGTATTATGTGAATTGACAATTTGGAGAAAATGGAGCACATTCAAAGATTAAAAAAAGGGTGGAAATGTTCGTTGAATTACACAGCAAAGTAGCGAAATGATGGTGTTAATATATTATCGCTATTGAGCATAATTTGCACAATCGTGGAGCTCAAAAACGAGTGTGTCATCGCCGAATAGAGACAACGATCCACCATCAGGGAGAGCCGGCATATCGGAGGTGAACTGGTTGAATAGAATGGGGCCAAGGATGCTTCCTTGTGGAACCCCGGCACCGATGTTGAAAGCATCCGATGTGATGCCATTCAGAAAGTCTCGGAACGTTCTGCCCGATAGATAGTTGTTTATTATCTTCACTAGGAAGATTGGAAGACCGTACTGCTGCAATTTCAACACCAGGCCATCATCCCAGACATAGTCGAATGCTTTTTCAACGTCTAACAACGCCATGGCCGATGTTTTCGAAACAGGCTTGCTCCGTCTGAGAATGTTTGTTACTCAAGTAAGCTGGTCGAACGACCTTCCCACAAACCAAACTGTTCCTCGAGTAACAAGTTGTTTTGTTCGGCACATGTTACGAGCCGGTGATAGACTACTATTTCGAACAGTTTTTATAACCTTGAGAGAAGGCTGATTGGTCGATAACTTGAAGGATAGGACCATAGAGGTAACTCTAAGACCACTGGGTCCCGAAGAAAATCATTATTATTTTTGGCTCACTCAGTACCAGAACAACGGTCCCAAGCAGTCCCAAGCTATTTCACTCACCCCTGCATGTTCTGCATGAATCCACACACACCTGATGTTATCTGTCAAACTTTCATAGCGAATCAAAACAAACATAGTGTAGTAATAGAATTTCAACTAGAATAGGGTACGTTAATCGTTTGCTTGGGACCAATAGGCTACTAAAGTGGTGAGCCAATTTAAAATCGTTAGTTTCGTATTGATTGTTGATAGGACGGATCCTTCCCAGGTTACCGAATGGGTATGATTTATACGGACTTCCAACATGAGGGTAAGTAGCTAAGTCTGAGGCACAGATTAAAAATCAGGGCCAGAAGGTTGTATAATCTGGAACTCAGGTGTTTGAGTTCCAGATTCAGGATTTTGTCGAATCCTGGGGCCTTTTTGTTTTTAGATGATTTGATATAGGCCAACAGTTCGTCAGCCGTAATCTCGGAATCTGATGGAGGTTGGTTACGTTTTCAGCAACCTCAGCTTCGTGAGGACTGACGATGTGTTGTCCAGAATTATGGGAGCTGACGAAGTGTTTACCTATCGCGGCAGCCTTCTTATCTGGAGTTATCAGATGAACCACTGGGTCGCCGGGAATATCCAGTGGGGTCAGTGGTGGAATGGGTTTTGGCTTATTTTCAAGGATTTTGGTTAGTTTCCAAAAGGACTTTGCACAATCTGGGAGAGAGCGGATCCTGTTAGCAAAGTTCTGATTTCTGAGGTTCGTTTTTTTCAGTCCTTATCCGCATGCCAAAGTGAATCCAATTATGTTTCAATGCATTCAAAGTGTTTTTATGTTACTTCATACGCGAAGTTTGCGATTTTCAGAGTTAGTTGGAAATGCTTTCTAACATGATGCTTTAGTGAGCGGTGCCGGTGGTGTAGTGGTAAGCGTGATTACCTCTCACCCCAGCAGGCCTGGGTTCAATCCCAGTCGGCGCCGCCGGGATGTTCTGAGGCCGTTGGTCCCCGGTTCATGAGTTGATGGGTCGATAGGTAGGGTCCAGGTGTGGGAGCTGCCTTCCTGGCGTCGGTAGTATTGGTGCTCAGCACGGAAAACAAGATCGACGGGAAACAAATCAAGGAAAAAAAATGATGCTTTAGTGTGATCATTTATTAGCTAGAGAATGATCTTAGAAGAGGGTAGGTGGATAGTTTCGTTAGAGTACGGCAGTATGAAAATTGAATAGAAGTTGAAAATGAGCGAAGGGCCATTAATGCGACAGTACAAAGTCAAACGCACACCTTATGCCTAACCCGTCAGATGTACACGGAGATTTGAAGTATGTGTTCAAATCTACAGGCATAAGTGTGCGCCCGCCATCATGTTAGATAGCATTTCCAACCAGCTCCTCTATGTTTCAATGAGTTTGGACGCAATTGAAACTTGCATGAAGAAATTTGTGTGAAGATTTTTAACAATATCCCAACAATTTGTAACTATTTATAAAATTCAACGGTGTATGGAAAGGTAATTAAATTTAGAAGTAATTGATAGAAACATACCATTTTTTGTTCAAACCCGTTTGAAAAAGAGAAGTTAAGTGCGAGTTGTCCATTTTGTAGTTTATGCAGCTCTGGTCCGGGAAATTTAGCTGGGACGATACAATACTCAACTTCTTACGAAGTTAAAATAGATCAACATTCACTTTTCTGTCGACTATTAGTGTCATGAGATGCACACACGCGAAGTAGATAAAACAAAGAATGATACAGATTTTGATGATTTCCTTTTAAAGAATGGAGTCAAATGCAAGTAGATGGATTAAGATGCGAAAAATGAAAGGAAATTTTTTATCTAGGATTGATATTTATTCGGAGTAGGTGTCCCTTACAAAAATGGTCATAAAGTTTGAACGGTTGCATGAATTTCTGATATCAGTATATTACAGATATATTACATAAATAACAATCAATTTAGTATAGTTAAGTTCAAATCTCTCTCCCTTTTCCGTAATTACCACCCACTTTTGACACGAAAATGAATTACAACTGGCACGCACGTTTTAGTTCCAGTACTTCTGGAGTTCTGGCGATGCGTTAATGCCCTGATATTCAACGGATTTTCCATGCATGGTTCTTTTGCACCTTCATAAAAAAAATGTTTCATTCATTCGAAGAAATTTCAGAGACACAAATTTATACAGATTTATAACATGCTCCATGTTCACGTCCATGGCTGCTTGCATTCTAAAACGAATCACATTTTCTTATATGTAGTGCTATCAATACAAGCTTACATTTGTGCACACTATAAAATAAAAATACTTGAACTATATCGAATTTAGCCATTGAGAATTGCATACTTGTGAAATCGGTGACAGTTACTCCGAATGACCCTGTAGATGTGACACCGCCGTCGAATTATTCGGATTGTGACGTTTTTTTTATCGTTGTACACATCGTTTTTTCGCAAACTGAAAGTTGCCATCTTCCGGTATCAAACTTCATGATTTTGAAAGATCAAGCTACATGACACATTGGTTTAGATATAAGCTGATGTGGGACATGTGTATTTAGGTCCCCAGCAACTGTGTCAAATTTGAACGAATTTGGTTGCAATCTGAATGTGCGGGAGATCTTTAAAGTGTGTATAGGAAAACATCGGCTATCAGTAATGAAGCACAACTTCTCGAAATGATAGTAAAAAATTCTCTTTATAAAATTGCAGCTAATCCCGCTTAATTTCTGCATCATTTCATCTTTTAAGCCCACATTTCCGAACCTTTCCAAAGCATGATCTTTTGCACCGTAAATGAGTCGAATGGAAATACCACGACTGTCTGATGCACCATAAAACGCTCCAGCGCGGCTCATTCTATTCTCTTTGCTGAAATTTTAATTAACCTCTCCAAACCAGCTCTATATAGTTTTGCCGGACGGAGGCGTCTTGCATTCCTCACCAACTGCATCAGAATTCATCTTTCCGTACCTAGATACTTTATCTTCGGTGAGAACTATTTTTTATCTGCTTCATCGTATTCCTCCTATACCCAGCGCCCACCACTCGCAGTTGAATGGTTAGTTATGAATATGAAGCCGAAATTGTACGAATAAGGCATCCGCTTCAATTACATTTGCAACTCAACTTTTTCGCTCTCTCAAGAATACGTATATTAGGAACAAGCGAACGTAAGTAAGAAAATCCGGAGGAAACTTTTGCAATTAAAGTTAGAGCTTGCACTTGTGCAGTGAGTTGAAACTACCTGTCCAACTGTCCCACTTTCCGCGTTCGTTAACGATTTTTTTTCCGGTACTTGTCCTTGCTCATCATTGCAAATTATTAATTCCGGTACATTTGCAAAGACTTTTGCAAAACGGAAGCAATTTAACGGAGATGGGAAAAACTCATAAATCATTGAAATGTAAAAACTTTGCCCTGAATTACAAAACATGATGGAAGACGGGTGGGGGCACCCATGGAACGCAGCCCGTGGTGAAAGTTTGGAATGCCGTACTGCTGACCATGGTGGCCGCCTCCGGAGAGTAACCGAACGGAATAATTACTATTTACGGTTTGTTAATTAATCATGTCATTGGCCCAACATTGTATTCACTTTTCGTGTTACTCCATGAAACCGAGATAAGAGCCGATTGGATTTATCCAAGGATTAAACGAGTTGGTGTGAACCGAATGAATTTATTTTGCATTTATTTTTCATCGTAGGTGACTGAAAGTGATATTAAATTTAAAAAACGATAAATTTAATATCCCATTATGGAATTTCTTCAATTTGGTTTCATTATTATGCGATTTTAACCAGATATGTTCATGTTATGGCAATGAAATAGATCAGGTTCTTAACCGTTTTGAACTTTTCATTGAGCAATATTAATTTTCTGAAACCAACGGAAGTCGAAAAATATTCAATTCTAATTACCGAGCAAGCGAGTATTGTAATTTATCGATCGATAAAATTTAATAATTTATAAAACGATGAAAAATGACACGCTTTAAAACTGAATTTAACTGAATTTTCTAAACTATAGTCGCTATATTTATAGTCTGGCGGATATAATTTCGGGAACCAAATGAGCTGTTGAATAGCGGCATCAATCGAGCATATCACGACCAACATCAGAAAAGTGCATTTCAGCTGTTGCGAACAAAACTCCGGAAACCGTTTTCTCGTGACTCATGGCTCAGCTACACACACTTTGATTATTATACAGGAGCCAGTTTTTTGCTGGGTTTTTGAAACACTGAAAAGGTCGATACAAAATTATCCGTAACGCATCAATGGCATCGTAAAATTTTATCATCTATCATTAAATGAGGTCAGCGGTCTGTACAAATTCGGAATAAATTTTCTCATTATGTAATTTTCTACAGATTTTTAAACTTTTACTTAAAAGTTCCGCAATTCAAAAACCCAGTTAAACCTTACTGACTGTATTAGTGTGCACCAACCAACACCAACAGCAGGTTGAGGAAAGTTTCCTTTATCCGATGATGCTGTTAATTTGCGTTTGGTAGGCAATGAAAGAACGATTAAAGTATTGTTTATACAAATTGATTATACCTTTTCAATTAGTGGTCCCCAATATATTGAATTGGTTCCGCTTCTTGATATTTCGAAATCCTATCAGACTATAATCTAAACTGGTCTACAATCAGCTGTGAGCCATACGAGAACGTTTTACTGTCGCCTGTGCTATCCGAGAGTGGTCCGGGTAGATCTGAATGTAGGAAAACGAGGAAAACAAATAAACCGTAGCCCATAGCAACGATACGAATGGAGTGAACAACATTCACCAAATTCAGCAATCATCATCTACCCAAACAAATTTCCAAGTCTTGAAATATGAATATTGATGCAATTTGTTCTATCGTATACAAATGTATGCATGTGATTATGAAAGAAAACTTCCGGTTTGATATTATTCTTCCAGGGAGACGATTCAGTATGCGAATAAAAGTCGTGGTTATAAAGATACACATAACATCATTATTTTGAAGAAATTAACAATGAATTGGGCCCTCATGAAAGATCATTACCAGTTCGCTTTCAGTTGTGGACGGACATAGCTAATAGCGAATTCGTTTATTATTCAGTTCCAACCTGGATCGGGTATCAAGATTGGGTCTGCTTGTTTTCTGACAAACGTCAGTTTGCTCGTTTGTTTTTAAAACCTAGCTCAGGTTGAGGGTCACACTGACAAAAAGTTCGGTTTTGCACTGGGTTGGAACTGGTGTTAACCCCAATAATAAACGAATTCGCTATAAGAGAAAAAGGAGACACTAGGGGGACTTTTATGAACCAATTTTCGGTCAAACGCGTACCAGCGCCTAATTGGTCGAGCGAACGTAGAAACGCGAAAATTTTTACAACAGGGATTTTTTTTTCTGTATTTTGACACTCGACTGCGTCGCTCATAATGAAATAGTATTTCCATGGTCGTTTCCGCGAGAGAAGAAGAACACGTCACATACAAATAGAAGCCAGTTGTCTCCTCTTCCTCTTAGGAACATAGCAGTAGTTTATCTCTCGGCGTCAGTACACGACGAATGATAACGACCCAAATTTGAGTTTAGTTTACTCATAATCGCCAAAACTGCAGGAACTCAGCGATGAGTAAATTTGCCAATAAAAACTCGTTTATCAGTCGTGTGCGGTTACTGTTGAAGCAAACATTTATAATAAGTGGCGAAGTTAAAAGAGCAAAAATTGATGAGAGCAGCGCATATAGGAGTATGTGATCCAAAAGTTGGCCAAATATAAATACGTAAAACAGACGCCTATATTATCACGGAGACGAACAATGATAATAGAACCAAAAATAAGTAACTTTACGGGCTTTTCCCAGCATACATCAACTGACCAAAATGAAAGATTTAAGCCTTTGAAACATTGTGACAGGTGCAAATGTTCTTCCTGGGACCTATTTGGTACTATCTTCGGTCCCAAGCTAATCGATGCAACCCTCGAAACATAGGAAATTCACAAACCCCTCATTTTATCTGTCAAACCTCCATAGCGAATCAAAACAAACAAAGTTTAGTACTAGAATTTCGACTAGCATGAGGTACACTGAACGAAAACATCCGCAATACTTCGAATGATTATTGAATTGTTCGAGCCCTTTAAAAATATGCAGTTGAATTTCGGATGATTGTCTTACGGTTGAATTAGTCATCAGCTGATGAGCTTCCATATGAGTGTCATCCAAATAAAGGATGATATTTATTTGTAAATTGGCTGCAAAACATACAGCGGATAGGATGACTTGCAAATGCTTTAGATTAAAGTTATAATTCGATTATTTACATTTTCATATTGAATAGCCATGGATGCAAAAATCACTTGTTGGTAGAGTAAACTTCCTTCACCACGGAATAGAAATTTTTTGGGGTTCGGAAGAAATTTCCACTTGAGCTGGGCTTCGCTATTCACACTGGCGTGCGTGTTGTGTATATGGGTGCGAAGAAGGAAATGCCTACATCGCTGCATTTCCTCAATCGGAAGGGAATGTCTTCTAACAAGGGAACAAGAAAGTGTGTTTTTTTTGTAAGATGGAGGGGCACCGGATGAATTCTTGCCTCAAGAGGGAGCCTCGGAAGCAGCCTTAAAAGCAACAGTCGACGGAGCCTCGAAAGGAAGAAGAAAAGCATGACCAGGAACAGCGTTGGGAAAATATAAAAAAAAAATCAAATCTCATTAAATAACAAGATCACGCTTGATTTTGGTAGAAAAAATCATCAAGCAAAGAACTGTGGTTGATACTGCAAGCTGTGATATCGCAACTCGGAATATCAAGCTAACAAAACTTACCAACTGCAAATCTCACCAAACTGTGATGATATAGGAGATCAAAAGCAAAACAAAATGCATTGCAATGCATTCCACGGGTTTCTATAATGAAACGAGGTGAAAATGGTAAAAAACATATCAACTACTATATCCAACACATTTTATATGTATTTTGAAGAATAGCCTGATCAAAAATTGAGATCCAGTTTTCAAATTTGCAATTGATTGAGGTTAAAATCTATGCGTACTGAACGTAGCAATACGCAAGCGATACAAATCTAAACAGATTGAAAACATCTTTAAAGTGAATGTGTTCCAGCTGCTGAAGATCATGATGTCGATATAACCAAAGTTGATATCTTGGACTACGTCCGAGAAGGGTTCACCGTTCTTAATGTCAATGATGTAATTTTCCTGGGATACTGGAAATATGTTGCGAGTAGTATTCAAATAACCGGATACGTAGCCCAAAGCTCCACTCCAGGCCAAGTTTCACACAAACTTGAACTGATCTTGCGTGCCTCGATATCGATTTTTCTCTAACTCCAAAAGCCATTTTCCACTTCCGCAGCAATTTCTCACTGGACGGGAAGTTGTGCGGATTACCTTTTCGTTTTTTTTTTGTCTTGCATTCTAAGACACTACATACTTTCGGATCTTTAATATGGGGATATTAAAATACATACTGTTTTAATTTCAAACAGGTGTCTGTAATCACAGAGTTGAGTTAATATCGTGCTCTATGACAAAAAAGTAGGTTACAATTTTTCCTATTCGCTTTCCGGAAAACACTAGTTTCATGTTTGCGTTGACTATTCAATTATCGGAACTAAGGCCAGTTATTCGTTTTTTTCCCTTCTGAACGTGATAAACTTTACGGTTTAACAGTATTTTGCGGGAAATTTAGAAATTAAAATTTAATATTTACATTCAACCAAAGAATTTGACAGATGGAAGCAGAAGTATCATCACAAGGACGAAAGCACCGCCTACATGTCGGTGCCAGCTTTTGAACGCGAATTGAGTTTCATGATTTTTGCTTTACACCAGAACGCAACCGAAACTACCATAACGGCCGGCAGCAGTTGCTTCGTGTCTGCCATGGGTGAAGAGTAAAAAAAAAAGAGATAGCATTATTATACCTTCTCTTTCTAAGAAAACGAGGTGCATCGGAATCGTTTTTGCGTCGATTCAACTCTCAGCTTCAACTTAACACGTTGTGAATAGTCTCGCAATATCAAAGGAGCTTGTAAAATCAATATCAACCATGATATTTTGCTCCAATATAACGCGTGATATTGAGAGCGTATGAGAGTGTAAAAATATCAATTTGCTAAAGATTATTCCATCACTGACCAGGATGAAGATCAGAGTACAAGCAATTTGGATACAATTTTGTACGCAGGTGTGGTGCTCGATCTGACTACCCCGGAAAAGCAAGAGTACAGAGGATAAGAACAAGCTAGCGGAAGCCTGTTTCAGCAGTGGTTCCATTACCGTAGATACCCGACATACTTGGTGGCAAAGTAACTGTTTAACCAGCAGGAATGGGCAGTAGGCAGAAAAAATGAAAAAAAGTTACGCTCAAAAAAGGGAAGAAATAAACTCATTTATGATCCTCTTTTTTATTTATTAATTTGTAAAAAAAACTTTACTATTAGGCTCCGTAAAGTTAAAGCGTGTGAGCCTAATAATTAAATGAATTGATTTAAGAAATGGTCACTTTAAAACATTAATTAAATGAAAAGAGTGATAATTTACATTTTCCCTGCTCTGCTCACAGTCCCAGGATTCCGGATTTGCCAGAAGATTTTGATTAGCATTTCCCAAATTCTATAAAGTTTGCCGTCAAATTCTATAAAGTTTCCCGTCCAAATTCTATAAAATTTCCCGTCAAGGTGCATAAAAAGATAGCATCAATCGAATTTCGATTATAACGGTTGTATTCCGATTACCGTATCTTTTTTTCGGGATATACTGTATACCCAACCCGAAGATTTAAGATTTGCTTACAATTATGAGGGATTCATCATCGCAGGATGTTAGTAGATACCACATTCAGTTCAGTGCAAGAAAATGGAGAACTGCTCTCTCCATGCTCTGGAATATGGCCAAAAGCTTATAAGAAGCGCTCACAGTACGATAATTTGATTTCGTGTGCTTTTTCTGCTGAACGGGAATTGGAGAGAATGGAGGCGAGTGTGTGCGTTGTTCTACAATGTTATAACTAAAAAGGATGCTGTTATAGGCGAAAGCGTAGACAGAACACGAAATAAAAAAGATAAAAAATCATTGTATGGTCAACCTATATAATTCTCGGCGATATTCGCTGTGGAGGATGACAGGCAATGCCACTAACAAATACCATCTACCAAATGCCATTTGGTAATATGGACGGGTTTAAAGCTGTCAAACTGTAGCATTTCACCCAAATCAACTTGTGGCCATATACACATATCTACAATAACTAGAAAACTGCTTTTTGGTTTGGAGGTCACCGAAAAAAGCAACCAAACTAGTGAATGATAAATGAATCCAAAAATTAATCTTAAATTAATTTTAAGAAGCAAAATCCAGCATTCACTTCATCATCACTTCAATCATCAATCAACACATTTCCCCTATTAAAAAGATTCCCTCACTCAAATGACGTACATACATCGATCTGGGTAAGACACTCCTCGGAAATTGAAACTGATTGATATGTTCATTTCCTGAATGAGTGAAACCATCATCAACGACGATTGACGACTGAGAAGAGGCGCCACGGCATCTTTGCATCGCGTGAAAAACTATTTGATCTTCCCATCTGACATTTGCTAATTTTCCCTAATCGATCTTCCGCCTAACTGCAACTGTGCTCGTATGTAGCAAATAGTGGCATGAACATACGTCGTTGTAGACGATACAACGATCTTTCTGCTCATTTACTTCCTGAGCACACCGCTAATGATCACTCAATTAATAATAACGCCGGCGAACGTCGTCACCGGGCGCGAGGATACTTGGGTAGGTTCATCAACGCCATAAGCAACCATTAAACTGTGAAGAAAAGCATCCCATCAACTCGTCATCAGTTCCAAAAAAAAAACATGAACTTCCACTCCACCCACTCGCGACCCACATCTATCATCACCGGCTCCATTAGCGAATGTGAGTTAGGGAGTCTTCCTCGCGTGAAAAGCGCCTTGTACATAAATAAACTGGGCCGCCGGCCGCCACAGCTGTCTTCGTGCTGAATTATACAGGGCATGGATGAGAGGTATAAACTAATTAGTCAATCGATGTTGTTTAAGCTCATCAATGCTGACAACTTGAGCGATACAAATCTCGGATGTCGACAGCAGGGGTGATGTGGCATGTGCGATGTTAAGTGCAGATTAGGTTGTTAATTTTGCTTGGAGTACATGCGCGGATTGATTCATAGGAGGAGAACAGTTGTTCTGGTGTTAAGAAGATAAGGATCAGTTTCACTACACGAACTTGCACTTTGCAGTTTATGTAAACTGCAGTCGCCAGGGGGCTTTAATTACATATGCAGATGTTGTATTTGTAATATATACGTAGAATAGATAATGCACTCAGGCGAACCACAAGATCCATAAAGAGTATGATGTTTAAATACATATAAATGGCAATCGCCAACGAAGGTACAATATTTAAACCGAATAATTTACTTATATAGAATTAAATAATTCGAACATATAAATCTCTAAGAGCTACATTTTTGTGTGAATGAGTAAAATGCATTAAAAATAAGCATATGTGCAGACGCGTATTGACCCATAATTTTATGATCTATTTGAATTCTTCAGGGAGATATGTCGCATTCAGTATTATTAAATGGAAAATTAAAAAGGTTTAGCACCCTAAGCATCACCATCATCAAAGATACATGTCAATCTTTCTCTGCCCAAAACAAACAGCTATATGACATCGTTGAAGCGAAAAAAATCTGTCCTTTTTATCCCTCTTATGCTTTATTTCTCCTCTGTAGTTTGCAGACAGCTTCAGCAGAATTGAATATTTCTGAAAAACACACCGACCGCCAGAGATACAGCCAAAAGATTGGGATGCAAAATTGCTTGGACCAACAAAATCAACCCCAAGCAACCCTCATTTCGTTAATTCAATTGGTGCTCACGATTATCGAGCCCCAGCTACCCTCCGAACTGAACATTATTCTATTAAATTTTTTCGGAGCACGACGTACTTTGCCAAATCAGGTTATTTTCCTATGTTGAATGATTGCTTGTGATACACGTTTCTCGTAATATTTCTTCAATGTTGTTTATTAAAATAGTAGTTTTTGCGTGAATCTTATAATCGTCTTCAAATCACCTTGAGGGTAATCATGATTTTCCCCTAAACAAATAGCACGATTTAGATTAAAATTGATGACATGCAAACGCACCACACGCAGATGGGAATATGTTATCTCACGACACATGCACGCCATTCTTATCGTCTGTTTTGAGTTACCATCTATACACCGTTAAATGTCGCCATCGTCAACGCAGACTTACCGTTAACGGCTGTCGACATCATCGTCTTCGTCTGATGTTAGACTCCAACGGAAAATGGAAATTCGTTACCAGTTTCTTGCGTATCTTTCTTATGCCTTCTCCCCTATTGCTCGTGCGACTCGTTAATACGGTGAATAAACGAAGACTGTGGCTTATATCTGTAGGAACTGGGGATAAGATGGAGGGAAAAAATGATCGGCTGGAAACGAAAGCGACATTTAAGCTTTTCTGAATGGCACACGGTTCTAGTTGATGGGGAGTAAATTGAGTGCGTGATTTTAGGGGGCATTCTATGAATCCATTTAAACGAGGTTTAAAGAACTGTATGGATGGATGATGGTTTGATGATGAAAAAAAAATCTACAGTTTTCCCCCAAAGAACGCGTTACCCACTGAGTTGCACCCACCGCTTTGTCTGGGTGGGTTTTCAACCAAGCACTCTGATTTTCTGCGAGTGACCAGTTCTCCATTTACCCTACTCACATGCAAAAAATCAGACCGACTGGTTGAAACCCCGCCGAGAAAAAGCGGTGGGTGCAACTCAATGGGTAACGCGTTCTTCGGGGGATAGCTGTATAAACGATTTTAAAATACACATAATCTGGAAAGATAGGTACCTCATAAAATTAATATGTTGTTGTTTAAGTTTTATTGACTCCAAGTGGAATAATACCAGTTATGACCTCTAATTGATCATACGGCCTATCATCTCAACATTTGAATTAAACTCAAAATTTCTTTCACAGGCTGTTAGTCTCAATGCTGTTCAGCATGCTTAAGTTGGCACTTCAATTGTGTCGAACATCTTAATGTAATTTTTATGGCCACAAAAATAAACAAATGCAGTAAAAGCAGCGTAATGTCAGTTCATGCACTGTATTTATGATAATTTTGTCCTTTTGGCAAGTAATATAACACCATATTTTCGACACGATTGAAGTGCATCCACTTTGATGTGATATTAATTTTTTTTCTGTGTTGATTAAGACCGTATGACCAGTTAGGGGAGCACTAGCACACTTCCCCTATATTAAAGATCAATAACGGCACCAGCAACGTCCTCGTAGTCAAGTGGGTGTGGTGACCGAATATTAAAAATATATTAGTACATATTCAATCAATGCGTTTTGTTACTTCAGGCGTGAAATTTACGATTTGGTAATGCTTTCGGCAACGTGGGGCTTTAGGTAGTAATAAGCGTCGGTAGAACTATTCCTCAGCCACAGACAGTATATGAACTAGTCAAACGCGCACTCTTTTCCCTGTGGATTTGTCTCAAATCCCCTCATCTATCAAAGTTTGAGTTAGGTAAAGGATTGGGCATTTGATTAGTATTGTCGCATTAATGGCCCTTCGCTCAATTTTAACTTCTATTCAATTTTCACACTGCCGCACAGTGGGACATAGCTATTTGCAGAGAAACTATTGAGTGTAGCATTTTGATGTCTTAAGAATGTTTCTTAATCTTTTGAGTACTTTATGTGAGTGGTGAATTTTTTTGATTAAGGTGGATATACACTCGAATAAAAAAGTACGGAAGCTTGACGTAGGACCGCTAGTGGACGGAGCAAATGTGAACATTTAGTTCTTTTAATTGATCAATCATCAATTATGTTAACTCTTTCCGTTTTTTATTTGTAAGCATATCAAATTTGTAGTATTTATTTTAAAGAGAAAGTTGATGAAGAGAATCCAAGGGACTGTCAACTTGAGTATTTTCGATTCATCTACCCGACTTTAAAAGGTGTATTTTGATTTTTTTGATATTTATGAATTTTTAAGTTTTGTGCATTTTGGTATTTAAAGTGCATTCAATTCACCCCTCACAGGATTTCCTTCCGAATTATATGAATGTATCGGGGCGGAAAGTATCGTTTGTGTAGAATATGTAAAAAAGGAGGGACTTCGAGAGATTGAACTCGTGGGAGCTAATTTTCTCACAAATTTGATTTTAGGGGACTGAATATACACCCAAAGCGAATAATTCCCACTTCTCTCATATTCTATATCGATTTTTAACACTTCCTACCAGCGTGTTCTGGAAAATGGTCGGACGATGATTAATCTCACCAATACATTCGGGCCTACAATTCCACATCTTCTATAGAGACCAGGTTGAGCCTTGATAGCTAGCTGCTTGCGGGAACTGATGACCTTGATAAATGTCCAAATAATACTCATTACAAATTTAAGGTGGTCCTGAAAAGGACCGTTTTGTAGTGATGGTTGAGTAATCTGAGCTGAGCACGACGAGCTACTGATTCCGATCCTAGCCTTGCGGTGGGACTTCTTCCTCCTTTTCTATGGTTGCTCATATGAGCTCTGCAGCTCGCTGCTTGCAGGCAGCCTTTCATTGTTGTTGTTGTTGAAAGCACTCCTGCTGCTACTGCTGTTGCTACTACTACTGCTGCTGGACTGGACACCACCACTTACGGTGATTGAATGAGCACCGTTCAGTGGGACCGCATCGAATTCGATTTTTAAGTCTGTGTTAGGGAATGCGGTGTAAGTTTAATCACCATTGCAACAGTTGGACATTTGGTATTTTTCAATTGTCACCTATTGAAAATTAACTAAGTGTTAATTTTAGCAGATTTTCAATCGTTTAGCTTGTTTAGAATTAAAATCTGACCTCTTTTCGTAATGCTGTGCATTTTGGTTTTTTGAAATTGCATGGATTCTATAGATCCTATGGAGATCTATCTAGCTCTGATCTATGTGTTGGTAGAGGGAAAAATGTAAACTTTGCGGTAGACGATGCCTTAACACTCGAAAGCAAGTAAACTAATCCTAGCATGATGATTTTGTTTGATTTTATCTATTTGTCGGTAAATACCAGCTGGCGATTTGTTTTTTATGATAACTCCTTACTTGAAAACAGGCAAAAACTCACAAACAGGCTGCTTTTTCATGGTATACAGTGTGATAGTTCAATAATCAATAAATTATCTCAACATTTAGTGGCAAACCTTTCATAAATTTTGGTAACATACAAAAAATTCCATAAACCACATTAAATTTCATATGTAAACGCCGATTGAAACAATCTTTTCGACGTCCCTTCAAGGGTGATTGATTGAACGAAGGAAACGAATCGTGTGGAATAAAGGCCGAGGAAAAACTAATTGCACCAATATATTCAGGCCTACAATTCCACACCTTCAAAAGACAGGTTGAGCCTAGATAGCTAGCTGCTTGCGGGAATTGATGACCTTGATCAATGTCCAAATAATACTCTTTAACAATTTTTTGGTTGCCCTGAAAATGACCGTTTTGTAGTGATGGTTGAGTCATTCTGAGCTGGGTGTTCAACACGGATGAGGCTGTTGAGCTGTATGTCGTTTGGAGCGAGGGTGACACGCTTGGCATAGATGACCGATCCGCAGCGACTCACGAAGAGCTACTGATTCCGATCCATAGCATAGCGGTGCAGCTTCTTCCACCTTTGATGGTTGCTTATGTGGGCTCTGCAGCTCGCTGCTTGCAGGCAGCCTTTCGTTGTTACTGGAGAACAATTTTCAACGCCACACGCCGAAAGCACTGCTACTGCTGCTACTGCTGCTACTAATTTCGACAACCGAACACCACCACACAGTGGTGTGGTCGTTGGGAGCGTGTGGTTCTGAGTATGGCGATGAGTGTGCAAAATATTATGCAATTCCATCCTCTCTATTCGCACGCGCCCGAGGATCGGAGGCGAATGCCACTTCGACTTGTTTCGTCTACTTACTGCTCTCTTACGACTGTGCTGGGGAAGCAGCATATGCATGTAGGTAATTGGTGGATTTGAAAGTTAATTCAACGCTTTTGGACAATGCTTGACATGTACCAGTTTTTCAATAATGTCTTGTTGAAAATCAACATTCGGAAGCATTGTTATCGTTGCGTAGCCATATTTATTATCGATTGGTGATAAAATTATTGAAATTGGACCAGGGGCAGCTGAGTTATTAACGTTCAAAATCTTTCTTAATTTGTTACATGTTCTATTTTCAGTTTTCACAAAGTGTACCCCCATATAGAAATCAAAGACGTAGTCCTACGTCAAAAATATCTGGTTTAAATTGATGAACATCTATTGAAACATTGTAGATGAAGTCATTTTAGGAAACTTTGACGAAACGTTAAAAAGAAATGTTTGCCATTTCTTTTTTGTATGAAGGTTGCCTTTTTTACGATCTTCTACAAAATTGTAAGTGCTTTAAAAATGCGCATATTTGCGGAACGAAGCAAATCGCAATCATTTCAATTTAAGGGTTTGAGTTAACACTAAATTGAAGGGGGTTTATCTTCCAGGTAAACATGTTAGCGTCATTTCGTTCAGCAACTTAAACCCCACTGTTACATATACAATTCTTAGATTGATCCAAGGGGATGCCTAATGAATTTTAAAATAAAGTGCATCAATGTTTAGTTATGTTTTTCTGTTTTCATGACCATTTTTCAGAGTATGTGCATTAGAGTGGGTCAACTTCACAACCCTCTGGTCTCCACTACTCTTTCAAAGCGTCTTGAGGTCCCCAACAACTGTGCGAAATTTGAACGAATTTGGCTATAACCTCGATTTACGGGAGAATTATAAATATTATATGGGAAAAAGTATCAGCAACGGAACTATCCTATTCATTTGCGTACCAAAACTCTAAATACTGCTCAAATTTCACCGAAACTCGGATTAAGATTTAAAATACTATAAAATAAAAATTTGTTGAAGTCATTCATGTACAATGTACTTGAAAAAATGTTCATGAAAACAGAAAAAAAAATAACAAAACATTGAGGTACTTTATTTAAAAATGCATTAGGCATCCACTTGTAACAGTAAGGTATAAGGGGTTTCGGAATGATATGACGTTGAGACTATCTGCTAATACATGCTAACCTGCAAGATACACCCCCTTAGAGATAGTGTTAACAAATTATAAAAACAAACGTAAATCTTTAAAATGTAGAGATAGCGATTTGCATTTTCCTGCAAAAATATGCATTTTTGAAGAACTTACAACTTTGTGGAACATTGAAAAAAGTTAAATTGAAACAAAAAAGTTATGGAAAAAATGTTTTGTAAAGAGGTACCCAATTAACCCCCAAGCCCGCTAATAGCTCGATAATCGCCCTTTTTGCAATATAAGGTTAATATAGGGCTTCTATACTTTTTATCAGCGTTTATATTCGTCCACTTGAGAGATAGAAAATTTTCGTCTTGGGCTTCATGCACAATGTTCCATAGATGTTCATTAATTTTAACAAGAATAAAAAAAAAGTTTTTTTATCTGAGTGTATACCCCCAGCAAAAATATCCACTACTCAAATACACTACTCAAAAAATGAAGAAACGTTTTAGAAGACATCAAGATGCTACGCTCAATAGTTTCGTTGCAAATAGCCATGTTCCACAATTTTTGATTTCATGCCACTACTGTCCACCATACTCTAGCAGAACTATCAATAAACCCTCTTCAGCACTTTGTCTAGCTAATAAATCATCGCTCTAAAGCTTCATATTGATATTAGTATAGCATTTCCTCCCAGCTCTGCAAATATATTAGTAGTTTCGAGGACCAGTTTATCTGTGCCTAACAAGGCCACATGAGAGAGATTTTGTTAGTAGGTTGGGTTTGTTGGATTCACCTTGATAAGTGATGCGGTCATTGTTTTCAAATTAAGACAAATGTAATGACATCATCAATAAAGTATTAGAAAAAATAGCACAGAATAATATAAATCGATAAGCCTCACGCAAATCTTTAGTGGGACTTCATGGGACGAACGAAGATTGAACGACATGAAACTATACAAATAGAATTGATTTGACAAATCATGCGATCATGTTTAGAAATAGAAGAAACAAAAACACTAAAAGAAATCGATGCAACCCTCGCAACTCTTTAATGTGATGGAGCCTGGGATTGAACCATCTATTTTCTGCCCAAACAAAAACAGTCACCGTTAGACCATCCAACCCCTCATATCAATAAAGCCATTCCATATCATAGCAGGGTTTTCACTCAATACTCCTTTGTGGCTAGACCAACCGGTGGAAACTTACGATTTTAAATCGGCTCATTACTTGACTAGCCTATTGGTCCCAATAGACATTCTAGTACTACACTATGTTTCTTTTGATTTGCTATGAAAGTTTGACAGATAAAATGAGGGGCTCGTGGATTTTCCTATGTTTCGAGGGGTGCATCGATTAGCTTGGGACCGAAGAGAGTACCAGAGCTAGCCAAAAAGTTGAGCACGTTTCTTCGGGACCTTCTGGTCTTAGAGTTACCTCTATAGCTAGACTACCATGCGTCTCCATTGAGTCATAACGACTGTAACATGGTCAAATTATCAACGTTTATTTCAGTTTCTGATCCTGATAAGAGTATTGAACGAAAGCCCAAAACTTAATAACGTCAAAAAAATAAAACTCAAAAACCGAAGAAAAAAACAAATCGCTGATTTTGTTTTAATTGTTGTGTAAAAAAGTCCAAAATTTTAAAGAAAAATATAAAAACATTTTCAGAGTTGGTTGGAAATGTGGGAAGGGCCATTAAGCGACAGTACAAAGTCAAACGCACACTTTTTTGCCTCCGTTTCGTTGCCCTTTGCTCAATTCAATTTTCATACCACCGTACTATTACGGAACTATCTACCTACCCTCTTCTAAGACCATTCTCTAGCTAATAAATTATCACACTGAAGCTTCATATTAGCATTTCCAACCAACCCTAAAATCGTAAACTTTGCGTATGAAATAATATAAACACACTTTGAATGTATAAAAACATATTGCGCCTTCTGTCTACAAATCTTGAAAACCATAAAAAACAAATGCAATTAATACAATACTAAATCCCAATTTTTTTTTAGAATTAGTATTTTTAATTACCTTTCATTTGAGATTTTGATCTCTGAAATCGTCCATTTGGATCAAAAGTAATAAGTATTTGAAAACAATCATTTATAAAAATCAATTTTTTGACCACCCTAACATGGACATGGTCACACTAATGACGAAATAAAAAAACGGGTCTAATATTTTGCGTTACAAAAAAAAACTACCAATTTTTTTAAACTAACATAAAAAAAAACAATTTCACTGGTGATTTCAAAGTGGCGTCTCTTACCGTGACACATTTAAATCTCAATTCTAGATGCTCCCAAAATCTCACACTACTGAATCAATCTTCGTTTCTCGCATCTACTCATGCGCGATGCATCATCTTTTTGTAGGAAATCTTCAGAATCGTTATCAATCTTCTTTCTATCTACTCAGCGTGCGCGCAGCTAGCCACAGCAAAATACAATCTTTTCTGCATCGTAGATACAGTTGCCCCCTCGGATATGACCGAAAAACTAACGACCAGTGGGCCAGGAATTAAATCTAACTGGAAAAAATAACTTCGCTCTGGTATTGCATCCAATTGAGTTTTTTTTTTATTTCGCAAGATAGAGGTTTGCTTCTTCGAAAAAGTTGTAGAACGTAGAATTTTATGAAGAGTTGACCAAAACATCCTCAAACAACTGAGATATACATATTGATATAAAATTTGCCTGATATTCACGTTTTTTGTATTATATTTTCAACCATAAAATCTTTTCCAGATCCATGCTTTTTTGTTAGAGAACTGAAAACTATATATCACATGTAATTTAAAAAAAATACGTGATTTTGTGAAAGGTTTTCTAAAAATTGCGTTCACAGAATGCAATGAATTATTCGACATTTACATCAAATAGAATTTAATTCCTCAAAAAAGCTCACAGATATATTATTTGGATTTGAATTAAACAATTTATTTTATTTAAACAAATTTAGCTCATATTATTTTATTTTGTACAATAAGGTGGGTCAAGTTGGAATAGTTCTTTCGATCTGTGTTGAGGTCCCCACCAACTGCATTTGTGGGAGATATTTAAAATGGGTATAGACAAATATATCGAAAACGAATCTGAACTGTTCATTTGCTTGTCAATTTTTTTTTAATGTTACAATTTGGATTAAACATAAGATCAAGACCAACAATTGATTTGACCTTAACTCCATTTTGTAAACAAACCTTGTAAGGTCATTTTTTCGCGAACCGAAGTCCACAAAGGCAAACCAACATAATGAACAGGTAGGGAAAATTCTCCTCTACCCGATTGTGGTTTAGGTTTGCGAATGAAGGTTTCGGTTCACCGGAAAATAGCCTTACAAGGTTTGTTTACAAAATGGAGTTAGGGTCATTTCAATTGTTGGTCTTGAGATTTAGTTTGAAAAAAGTAGAACAACTTTGTCGAAGATCGCAAATCGATTAGACATTTGCGCTAAATGTTATTAGCTTTTAACTTCAGGTCAAGTACGCCACACATACCTACCGTATGCGTGATAATGTTTGCACCATTAAGCAATGTCAAAATTAAAAAAATTTCGAGTTTTTTTTTATTTATTCAAAAGGGGGATGTTTCTCAGAGTCTTAAACTATGTTAATCATCGATCGAGTTTCCACTTGCTGCAATTACTGCCTCCACACGCTTCTGGAATGCACGGCAGTTTCTTATAATGTAGTCTAGATCCATTTCTCTCCAGGTACGGGTCAATGTTTGTCTGAGGCTTGCTGGCGTTTAGAACAGGCCTTCCTTGGCCTTCATGACTTCATGAATCCAGCGGATTAAGATCGGGACTGGATGGTGGCCACATATCCTTCGCCCAGAACGGAAGATGTTCCTGCTACCACTTCTGAGTGCGGTTCGAGGTGTGGCACGGTGCACGTTGAAATACAAGATTTGGCTTCGGACCGTACTGTTCTTTGATCTACGGAAGAATACACTTACTTAAAATCCCGATGTAGACCACCGTGTCGACCTTGTCGCCTTCTGGAATGAACAACGGGTCCATTTTTTTGTCATCGGAAAGCACCAATACAAACACCATAACGCTAGCAGGATGCTTGGTCATATACACATTCGTGTGCTCGTCGGCCACGTCTTTTACCGGAAGAGAACTCATATACCGGTCGGTTCTGGAATTTGATACGGGATCGACGGTAAACATGCTCTCATCAGGGAACAGGAATACCGGATTGTTTCGCTTAAGGAAGTTCAAGATTTTCTTGGATGCGGTTGGTAACCATGTGAGTTTTTTTTTTCCGTGCCCTCGACTTCGCTCCGCAATCTTCCTTTACGATCTTCGGTGCCGTAAAGTCACTGATCCCGTGTTCCTTTGCCATTTTTCTTATTGAACGCACTGGATTCACCCGAATCTTCCTTTTGATAGCAGTGATAACCCTCGGAACCCGAGCTGACCTCGGACTACCTGTGGCCACCTTCGCGGATAGTTGTCCTTTCTTTTCTCGGTCTAAAACCCTTTTGACGGTCCACCTCGACACTCCTACGGCGATTGAAATGTCTTTTTGCGACATTTGCGCATGGGACAAATCACGAATACGCTGTCACTTCGTCCTGGTGCAACTGTCAAACTAAGTAAATCATTTTCTTTTAAACACAGCCTACTACGGTATGAGCTATAGGTTGCGTGCATGCAAAGAAAACCAAGGCATTGTATGCACAGGTGAAACGGGAACCTTATTTGTACGATGGTGCAAACATTATCACGCATACGGTATAAGTTCACACAAAGGCCTGTAGGTATGCGTGGTGTAGTATGTGAGAAGTAGATGGTTAATAACTTTTTGCACAGAAGTCCAATCAATGTGCGGTCTTGAACAACGTTGTTCTGCATAGTTTTTTTTTTTCAATCTAAATATCAATTTTGAACACAATTGAGCATTTATTTTTATTTTGAAAAGCAACAAAATAGTTTTGCTGTATTTCCTTAACTAAAAATTGGGTTTGAGTCAAATCTAAATGTCTCAAATATATCTCAATATACTTCAGAGATATTTTGAGGAATTACAGTGTATTTGAAATGTAATTGAGGACGTTTGGCGTTTTCTTCCGCATTTTTTAGAAAATTCATTAAGAAAATTATTTTTTTTTTAAATTACATGTGATTTTTATTTTACAGTACTTTAAACATAATAGCATTGAACTTGATAAAATGGGATTGATCAGTACCGTTCGAGGAAAAATTATAAGAATATTCTTTTGAACGATTGTACAATATATAATTCAAAAAACGTGAATTTCACGCAAATTGATAAAACTTTGCATATCACAGTTGTTTGAAGATGTACAGCGTTTGTCTTTAGAAATTATTTTTAAAATGCTACATTCATCAACTTTTCCGAAGACAGCAAATCTCTATCTTACGAAATAAAAGAGTTGGAATCGCTGCGCCATCTTTGCGGCCAAATCTTGAACTTTTTTCCAACCAATTGTAGTCCAAATTAATCCAAGGAACTTCACTCAACACGTCAAATCAATTGGATGCAAGTCCAGAGCGTTATTATTTTTTTCCTGCTAGACTGGTCCACTGTACAGTCATAGGAAAACTATTAAAATGATTGATTTCTTGTTTGCTTTATGATTTTCTTATAATGTTGCGTAACCGGCCATTAGTTTTTCCTCAAGTAGCACACATCTGTCACACAAAGTTGCAGTTGGAATTTTAGGCGATTTTCGCATAAAAACCCAACATTATGTATAACTCACAAAACTTTTAATCGAGATGATAAATATAACCCTTACTTGATTTTCAATAAAAAATTGTCATAAAAAATAAAAATTAAAGTATTGTTTTTAATGAGCGAATCTTTTCAAAAAAAACTAAATCTTAGATAAAATTCTCAGAAATTCATATGAACGGTTCCGTTTTAGTTATAACGAGAAAAACAGTTGAGTTATTATTTTCACAATAAAGTATTTTGAAGCAAAGCCGGCTTGCACCTCTGCAATATGAAATCAGTTCCATTCGATTCCGGACTTTGGTGCACTGACTAATCTGATTTCGTCTCCACATACTTCGTGAGCAAAAAAAAGCCAAACTCTTGAATGCTCTATATTTACAAAGTACACTAAGTTCAGGTTAAGCGTGCAGTTCCAGTTGGGCCATATTAGTCAAAATGAAGTAAAATACTTAGAATAGTGACTGTGAAAAATTTATAGATTAAGGTGGACGTATTTTCAGCTAGATGTTCATACAATCTCTACTGCAAAAATAATTCCAAAAATGACCCAAAACCGATTTGTTCGATATATTTTGACAGCTGTTCAAAATCCTCGTCAACACGTAGCAATATTCTAAAACATTCCCTTGAGGTGGTAAACCACCTTCCCTATAGAAACGCATGTTCAAATACACAAATACGCACAGTTTGGTGCTTCCGACACAAATCAATCTAAACGTGTCGAAGGAAACAGATTGATCGATTGATATCAACTACCACTGACACGATTCGTTACCACCATCAGTGGCGAAGCACGATGTATACCATTTACGCCAGACTCCGCGGTAGCTGTATTTGTAGATGTACTTTTATGTATTTAACAGATTGGAAGGCCCAATAAGTAAACTGTGAAGTGGTCGATTTGTTCTACGCCTCTCACCATCAGCCGATCAACTTTGACGGCCGTCTGACAAATGTGTGCTGCGAGAGGAAGAAGATGTAGGTTCCCGTTCCGAAATGCGAATGAATGAAATCGATTGCAAATCGGATTGCGATTTGATTGAATGTTTAAATTACACACCTATTTGCCTTTTTGAATTCAAAGCTAACCGTGCAAACCAGACGACATAAACTGTAAAATTTCATAAATGTACATTCTGAGAGGAATGCGCTATAAGCGCAATGGAGACGCATGGTTGTTCAAAAATTTTAAAAAGTTCTCTATCTCTTCATCCGATACAAATAAAACTCCCAACACTGCGCACTCTGTTAAACTGTTGACGACGATATCCACAAAAAATCCAGAACCGCTCTTTAAAACGAATCGCAAGTAAGCCCTCCTAGATTGACTTTATTCACTGCATTCCATTCATCTCAAAAAGCTCAATAGAAGCTCGATTACACCCTGGGCAGCAGCGTGATACAAAGCCCCCCAAGCGATTCAATACTTCAATCAATAAATTTGGCCAATTTACGTTGGCTTTGCTCGCGAGTTGCACATCCCACCAAACAGACACCACCACGTCGTCGTCGCTGTCGTTGTTTGACTTGCTTCCAATTCGGAAGGGTAGTCTTTTTTTTTATTCCTGTACCAAGAATCAACTACCAACTAACTGCCCCTCCTGATCTCGGAGCGAAACAGTGATTGAAAACCGTAATGAAAATGGGAAATAAATGGATCAAGCTCGATTGATTGGGTGCCGGGCGCACGCCGCCACTGCTGCCAATCGAGATTGGCGAGCGAAATCCGAGTGAATGAATGGAATGATTCTCCTTAAATAATGCCTATTTTCATTCCGCTTCACTCAACCGGTGCGGGTGAGTTTTCATCAGATGGGTGTTTTTTTTTTTCTTTGAATTGATTTCGCATTCGTTTCCCCCATCTTCTGGGCGTCTGTTTTGGCGGCATTGAATGGGTGCGAAAGGTAGTACGTAAGACACATGGCGGCGTAGTATCCGGATTATTTTTCAATCAGGAATGAACGTGAAAGGGGGATAAACTTTAATCAATAAGTAAATTGAGAAACAAACCAGACCGGAAAATGCTTTTTTTTTTTCGTAAATATGCGATAGATGTATTTATGTTATACCGTAACGGCTCGAAATCCAGACACTTGGTTCACAAATCCAGACAAATTTAAAAGTTGTCTATCTCTGCCTATTATGCTCAAAATACCATGTACATTTTATCATGGTCTATTAGTATCGTTCTGACCCATGACAGATATGTATTATGTGCAAAATGTCCAGATTGACAAACCGTCTAGAATTCGATGAAATAATTCTTATGGATTCAGTAGAATTCGATTGATTCCTTGTAGCGTCCTTTTTCGCAATATGTACACTCGTATTTTTGACCAGTTGTGCGATCATATTGCAGAAAGGAGATTCTTTACTGTCCTGTAGATGCGTATAGGCGACTTTACCTATCGATCCACCCAATCCGTTTTTGGCCCTTCATACAGCGACATGTTGAGGTTATTAAGCTTGATCAAGACACCAACAGAGAAGAGAGCCCACTGCGATCGGACTTAGTTTCCGTGCTACAATGGGTGGTAGACCACTAGCATGCATCATGCTGAAAACTATCCTGCTCCAGTGAAAAATTGGGATTGCAATGTGAAGCACCTGTAATTATATGTAATGTAAATAGTAATAGAAACTACAAACAAATGTGTGCAAATGTTACCAGTCGCTAAAAACACTTGCTTTTAAGCACGTTCCTGTATGATTAGGGTTTGCTTCCACTGACTATAAAAATGTGTTTCGGAATTATGAAATCATTAGATGTTTTAATAATATTTTTATTTATTTGTTACAAGAAGAGTTATAAAACCTGTCACTTTGAGGTAAATGCAATTTCGTAATCTGCCTTAAAAATGGAACCGAAATCCAAAACTTCATCAATGTTGGTATACTGGAACTATTTTAAATAAGAACGGTTACACTAGCAAACATTACATTCTTAACGGGACTTTGTGTGTGACCAAGCTGTCAATTTGTTGGTTTTGTGTCAAACAGTGAAGTTATTATTTTGCTTTAAATCTTGATTTAAGAATCGAGATGAAACTCTATGGGTTCAAAAAAGAAGTGCTTCCAGATGATGTATAAAATCCGAAGAATCTTTCAAAATTCAAGAACCCAATTTTGCTTACAGAGAGACCAAATCCGTGATTTTACGATTCATGGCCGTTCACTCAGAGTGAGCGCTCAAGAATAAAAAAAATGTTGAAAGTGAAACTGACAGGTGTCATATGTCAAACACATACTCTTACAACCTCTTTTTGTAACTATTAATGATTTCATAGTACCGAAAAATTTTATTATAGCGAAGTGAGTGGAAGCAACCCTGATTGAATATATCACAGAGCATTTCGGCAACATATAACCTTAATCAATATCGTATTTCAATGATCAACGCCCTGCTATAATAAACAGCCGATATTGAAAATTCAGCACATTCCATCCCACCTCCACGCAGCCCCGCTCCCAGCGGCAATTTACAACTCCAAGCAGCTTGTAAACACTTGAAATGCCCGTGTAAACAATTGTTTTATGTTTTCGTAAACAACCCCGAATATTTTACTGCGGCCCCAATCGGTGCAAAACACCACCCTCTGAACCACTCTACCAATGTACTGAACTGAACTGCTGTAGTAGGTACATACCAACACAGTGTATAACGTACTGGGTGCCGCTCCCGGTATGAATGACAACGGCCTGTATGGGGATTGGCTATTCAAACATTTACATTCCACTGACTGTTGTTGGCGTAGTGAAACTCGCTCTAGTTTGGCGTCAGCCCCTTGTCAACTAAACGGACCAGCCTCAAAGTATCACGCTTCACGCGTTGCGTGATCCCGGTTCCCATGAGAAAATTTGGGATATAAAATCTTTGACAAACATTCACATACACTATGGAGTGATTCGATTACCCACACCGAAACCAATATAAAGCAACAACATAATGTTATTTTAGGGCCCAGCCAGTAGCAGTTCTCGAAGTATATTTTACATTTTTCGATCCTTCGTTGGCTCATCCTCGACATTTTACTCACTTTGTTTGCGGCAAACAATCAGACTGTATTTTTTCGCTGGAATTGGGGATATTGATTCGTTCAATCTAACGATGATCATCGGTGCAGGGGAGGAAGCGAGAGCTTTCCAAGTCAATTTAGTCATATCGAAAAAGACAGTAACCATTGTGTTATGGGATTACTGGTGATTTTTTATGTGCATGTCCTTTTCTTCGGGTCGAGAAGCCAAGGTCGCCAAGCTCTGTTTCAAATTCTGAAAAAGCACTGCAGCTTGCAAGATTTATATGAAAATGTTATCGACCTATTATCTGAGTCTTCGTCGCTTCGCTCCGTGGCGAACGAGATGCAATAAAATTTTATTATACCTGCTAAAAGAAACGGTTTCTCTTTTCTTTTTGCAAACTGCTGCGACACAGTCAAAGTGAATTTCAGGAGCATCATCTTGTTAGAAAGAAGCAACCCCTGAACACAACTAAACCGAAAGTCACTCGGGAAAATGAGATTATTCGGATTTTACCGGTGAAATTTGCATGATTCGATAGTGCTTTTCTGGCGAGGTAAAGCGGGACGACGCAACTCATCCACCTCCAATTCGCGGTGAAAAATGTTTGCATTTTCCATGGCACATTCGTTGACATGATGACTAACTCGGTTGGGTGCATGGAAAAATGTAGAATCGATCGTTCGTCTCGCTACCACCGCCACCAGTGTAATGAGTTGAGCTGGTGGCTGGTGATGGTGATGGTGATGAATATTTCACCGTTCCAAGAACGTTGTATGGATTTAATCAATCTTGTGCTTACTTATGAAAATTGTGAATCACATAATTGAATCAGTTATTAAAGGAACGCAGGCAGCGAACGTTACGAACGATGATTGAATTAAAACGAAAATTGAAAATTTCTTGCATCAGTATTTCACGTGAAGCATAGTGCAATGAGCCGATATAAATAAGGCCTGTCATGGTGTTTACTAATGGTTACTCCAAGAGTAGCCAGCTCAGTAGAATTATTTTTCGGGCGCAGAGATTCCGATCTACATCCGCTCCACTAATCATGGCTGCACCAAAATGTATAAGGGAATTTTTGGACGCACATCTAGATTACTAGGCGCTCATATGACCCAAATATCGCTGCCAAATATGGGTCATTCTGCGCCAAGGAAGATGCATAGATGACGTAGCATTTTAGGGTGACCAGCCATGTAGAAATATACGCTATAAGATGGAGGGGGACCAAAGTTGGTGCTTCATGAAACGTAATCAAACGTTGAACGTTTGTTTACGTTAAATAAAGCACCGAGTTTGGACTCTCTCCCAACCAGTTACATGCCAAATGACGCATCAAAAAAACTCAACCTTCTCCGATTTGAATAAAACTTTGCATAATTGAGTGTTAATCATTCATATTTTCACAAAAATTTGTATTTATTCAAATCGTATTGTTGTATTTTTTTTTTTCAAAATGACGTCTGCAATTTATCAATAAATTCAATTGAGTCAAAATTGTAGAGAAATCTTTCTAGGAAAAATATACATGGTATTTATTTTATAGAAGAAATTCCGAAAAACGTTATAAACTCAAATATCTCAAAAAGCATATCATCAATTATTTTAATTTGTTTTTTAAGCTAAAAAAATGCATACTTTTGAGATAGGGGAAATGGATGTAATGTCAGCATAAATGCCCTTTATTTTGGCCCATTCATACATTCAGCAATCGACTAAATTTTCAATAGCGACCAAAAATATCCGTTAGTACCGTCCCAATGACGCATTCATCTAGATAAAATTGATAAATAGCAGATTTTAAGCGATGGGCCCAATCTTAGATCCATAGGCTAACATTAGAGCCATTTCCACTATTTAAAACTATGCACACTTGAAAATTTACATGGATGCCTTCCTTCAAATAACAACTGAGGTGCGGTAAAAAATCGGTAGAACTGTTTCAAACACACAGTTGGTATTTGAGCGGTCGGTTTTCATCTCTTTTTGCCAGTGGTGGCGGGGGGGACACCCCTCATCATCCCTCTCCAAAAAAGGGACTTTGGTAAAGAGAGATGAAAAAACCGATTTGTACCTTCCTTAAAAGTAGTCCTAGCTCGCTATTCTAATATGTATATGCAATTTTCACACTGCCGTACTCTAACGGAACTATCAACTCTATGCTTTCATCTACTCCATCTATCGTATAAAAATTACCACTACAGTCTGTTATTTGAAATTAGCATATTCAACTAATGTATATAACAACATTATGTTATTTAAATCGTCAAATATTTTAACTTTTTGCTAGTACGCTTTTCTATGTTATTTCTACACATAAAACTATGTTTGAAACATTCTTAATCGTTATCTGTGCAAAAGTTACATAAACAATCTAGTTAACAAAAAGTTTAAAAATAAGATCAAAAGTCGATGTTCTACGAAACCAAAAGTTGAATTTCTACTCAGAATAAAAACAAAATCCGTGTTTATTTTTCCCAGAATAACTTTACTTTTATAAACAACTTTATCTCAGACGTCATTTCGATAAGAACTGACGTTTAAATAATACAACTTATTGAAATTTTTCAAAGACGCTATTTAAAAAAAAATCTGGATCTTACAGAAATTGCAAGTTCTGTCAAAATAACAAAATTACAATGAAAATCAGCAAATATTTCAGTAATGTATCTAGACTGATTAAATCAGCTTTCCAAAATTCTGATATTTGGCAGCATTCTGCTGAATAAACTCTTACTTACTTAAATTTGTTTTCACTAGAAGCTAGAAGCTTTTATAAAAAATCGTTGATACAAATATACCAATAATTAAATATAAAAATGGAAGTTCCTATAAATTCAGGGAAGTCCTAAAAAAATCAAGATTGCTCAGATATTGTTATGGAAGATCCTATATCTTCAAGAAAGTTTAGATTTATGGGGCAGTTAAAACTATCTAAGAGTAAGTTCCGACAACTTGAGGGCAGTTCCGTGAACTTCAGAAAAATGATGGAAACATAAAGTACCAGACAACAATGTAAAACAACGTGATTTTGTTTTCTTTCCAAAAAAATAATTCGCTGTAACTATTCAGGATGTGCATCAAAACTTCTGTAGTTTTAGCTGCTGGGAATCAACTATTAAAGATTATTAGGTAAGATTTTGGGATTATCCTTTTGTTTTGTCCGGTACTGTAGAACCTATGGTAGTTCTATTAAATTTTCATAAATCTCGAGACTTTCAGTAAGTCGAGAAAACATCAGGTTTATTTGAAGATGTTTTAGAAATAGTAGATTAGAAGTTGTATGTTGCGTTTATGGTTTTTCAAACTATGCTAGGAATCATATACTTATCTACTTTATCTTGAAACATGATACCAGAAATCCTTCGATTATGGTTTGCGATTATGCGGGCTCCCACCACAAGTTCGGATTGACAGTGATTTAATCGAGGACGTAGACTAGTTCATGTTTATGGGCTTCACTGGTGACCACCGATAATGACACCAGCAGAGAGGCATTATGGCAGGGAATTGGGCTTACTTTGTGTCGTAGATCGTTGGAACACACCAGCCAAACCAATCACACACTCGCACACTACAACACACCATTCGCTTCAATATCCTTTACAAGACTGACTCATTCATACACAAAGCGAAGCACTCAGGCTATGTTTATTTAAATCACACTGCCCGTTGACTAGATTTCACTCAAGTTGAGTAACAGACGACTTAATTTTTCAGTTTATTATCATTATCATTATTACTGTTCGTACATCGCACGAAAAGGGCATCAGCGCGCCACCTGTGAGTGAGTTCGCATCAACCGATAGCATCAACCATTCAGTTCGTCGATGATGGCGCCCAGCGGAAAAGTGCACCGTCGATCTCGCTCTATCCGGCCTACCTTCGCAAAATGGAGGAACCCTCTATAAAAAGGGAACTGTCCTGCGGTTTCGGTCTCTTTTTGGATGGACATCTCGTCATCATCACCATCATCAATCATTAGCGAACCAGTGAATCAAAACAAAACGGCAGACTTGAAGAAGTGATTTAAAATTAGTTCAAATTATAACATATATAGTTTTCGAGTAATAAATTAGTGTCCATAAGAACTAGTTTTAGTAAATAAAGTGATAAAATGAATTATTACTGTGCTCGGTGCAGAAGCTTAGCACAGAAACACCGTTCTCCTATGAACTATACGAACAATTACATAACAACCATATCTACCACATTATTCCCCACCTCTCCTCTTAGAAATGATGATAGTAAAAAGCTTCCGGGGTAAGCGTGCAAAACTATTCGCGGAACCCGACGTATGGGCGGAGAGAGAGAGCTTCAAGCTTAAGGACGGAAAGCTATTCTGCTCCCGACGTATGGGCGGAGAGCAAATAGCATCCATCATCGGACGGATGGAAAGCTATTCTACTACTGACGTATGGGCGGAGAGTAAAGAGTAATAAGTTGCAGAGTAAGGTTTGAAAATTGTCTTAATGCATCAAATCTGAGAGTTGAGAAGTTGCGAGATTGTTTTTGCTTAGTTGAATGATTTCAATGTGGCTGACGACGTAATTTTTGAACTCGTGTAGGAAGTTTCTTAACTAAAGGATTTTTTGAGATTATATCAAATGAATTTAAAGCCCTGTGTTTACTCTTGAATCTTCATTCGGAATAGAGAGCCTTGTAAGCTCATATAATTAGTTGCAGCGTAAGTTTTTAGAATTGTCTAAATTAATCAAATTTATGAGGAATTATGAGCTATTGTGTACTTAGCAAAATACTTTTGATTTATCTGATGAAGTATTTCTGGAATTTAAAGAGGAGGTTGCTCAACTGAATGTTGTTTTGATGATTCTTTTAGATGAATTTGGTGATTTTGTTTAATCTTGAATCCTAGCTCTGAAATAACAGCCTGGAATGTTCAAATAGTAAGTGCAGTGTGAAGGTTGTCAATTTTTAATAAATCAGATATTTGATGAGTTATGAGGTTCCCCCCAGGGCATTCCAGTCAATGTGGTCATCCCAGAAAAGGTCAATGTGGTCAATGATCCACTTCAATTCTATAGAAAGCATATTCATGAAAATCCATGAAGAAAGAGCTGTCGCACGGCATGTTTTTGAGTAAAATCGCAATTGTCCCCTAGTACAGGTTCCCCCGGGGGTATCCAGTGGTTCCGAGAGCGGCCAATGTGGTCAATGATTCACTTTAAGTCTATAGAAAGAATATTCATTAAAATCTATGAAGAAAGAGCTGTAGCACGGCATATTTTTGAGTAAAATCGCAATTGTCCCCTGCTACAGGTTTCCCCGGGGGTATCCAGTGGTTCCAAAAGCGGCCAATGTGGTCAATGATTCACTTTAAGTCTATAGAAAGAGCTGTCGCACGGCATGTTTTTGAGTAAAATCGCAATTGTCCCCTGCTACAGGTTCCTTCGGGGGTATCCAGTGGTTCCGAGAGCAGCCAATGTGGTCAATGATCCACTTCAATTCTATAGAAAGCATATTCATGAAAATCCATGAGGAAAGAGCTGTCGCACGGTATGTTTTTGAGTAAAATCGCAATTTTCCCCTGCTACACACAGAGAAATGGTTTTTAAATTCAAATGGATATATTTTTGACTCAGGGCCTAATATATTTTTGATATTGTTTCAAATATATTATTAGGTTAATTCAAAGAAAAATATTTTTGAATCAACAAACCGGTTGTAGAGTCAATAATCTGTTTGTTGATTCTAAAAACCATTTTGTTGGTTCAAAAATATGTTTTGTTGAAATAGTGATACAATATGTTTGAATCAATAACAAAATACATTAGGCCCTGAAACAAAAATCCATTTTTCTGCGTGTACAGGTTCCCCCGGGGGTATCCAGTGGTTCCGAGAGCGGCCAATGTGGTCAATGATTCACTTTAAGTCTATAGAAAGAATATTTATGAAAATCTATGAAGAAAGAGCTGTCGCACGGCATGTTTTTGAGTAAAATCGCAATTGCCCCCTACTACAAGTTCCCCCGGGGGTATCCCGTGATTCCGAGAGCTGCCAATGTGGACACTGATCCATTTGAAGTTTAATGAATGCCTATTCATGAAAAACCATGAAGAATGAGCTGTCGCACGGAATGTTTTGGTGTAAAAATGCAATTGTCCTCTGCTCCAGGTTCACCCGGGGGCATACCGGAGGTCCCGAGAGCGGCCAATGTGGTAACAAATCCATTTAAAGTCTATCAAAAGCCTATTAATGAAAAAGCTTGCAGAAAGAGCTGTCGCACGGCATGTATTGGTGTAAAAACGCAATTGACCCCTGCTACAGGATCCCTCGGGGGTATCCCGTGATTCCAAGAGCGGCAAATGTGGTCAATGAATCATTTGAAGTTTATGGAAAGCTTATTCTTGAAAAACCATGAAGAATGAGCTGTTACACGGCATGTTTTGGTGTAAAAATGCAATTGTCCCCTGCTCCAGTTTCCCCCGGGGCATACTGGATGTTCCGAGAGTGGCCAATGTGGTCAATGATGCATTTAAAGTTTATCGAAAGTCTATTGACGAGAAACCATGAAGAAAGAGCTGTCGCACGGCATGTTTTGAGTGATTAAATGATCTGCCCGCATTCAGAACCCTCCACCAGAACCGATTCCAGGGAAATGGCCATATCTCGGTTGATTATAGGCCGATTTTAGTTCTTGTCATATGATTCGCTTTATAAATGGTTCTTCTTTCGTTGTATTTACTAAAAATATATATATTTAACCAGCATCATATATAAAATTTCTCTAAAAATTTACGAAGTTAGACAAGCCCTCCGGAAACCCGGAATATCTCCGGTGTCCGGTGAACAGGATTATTTTCGTGGCTACACCGTAGAACAATATTAGTTTTCCAGTCAAATGCTTTTGGAAGATTTAAAATCGGATCATATTTGACGAAGTTACAACACTCCAAAGTTGACCAAAAATATGCCTATCCTAGTTATTTTGAGTAACCCCTGTATAAAGATCTTTAAATCTTAGTTCCAAAAGCTTCGGGGTAGTACCATATATTTCAGAAAGTGTTAGAGAAATTTCGGGGCAGTTTATTTTAACTAAGGAGAATTGCAGGAACTTTACAGAAGATGCCATAAATCCAGGAAAGTTTAAAGATCTTTAGGGATGTTACGTAAAATAAGGAGCAGTTCTGAGAACTTCAGAGTAGAAAGTTCCATGAATATTAGAAAAATTTCAAACATGTTAAGGCATATCCACTAACTTTAGGAAAATAGCAGAGCTACTAAAAAGTTTTGAAAATTTCAGTGATTCCTACAGAAGTTTAGGGAAGTTGGGAACATAATTATTCAAGATCCTTTTTAATTCGCTTGCAAAAATACCACCCATTTTTCGATGATTTGATGCGACTGCTCTTGGGTTGTTTACAGCTAACTTTCCCTTGCTCGATATTGTTCCTAAATAGGGGAAAAGGATGTAATGTCAGCCTAAGTGCCCCTAATTTGGTCCCATGCATTTATTCAGCAATCGACTAAATTTTCAATAGTGACCAAAAATATCCATTAGTACCGTCCCAATGACGCGTTCATCTAGGTAAAATTTATAAATAGCAGATTTTCAGCGATGCACCTCTTAGATCTCAGATCCATAGGCCAACATTAGAGCCATTCCCCCTATATGAAAATTCTGAACACTTCGACCACTAACACCAATTCATCATACAAATTTCCAAGCTTTAGTATTGTAACTCGATAATCTCCGTATCTCGAATGCCACTTCAATATAAAGAAGAAGAAAAAAATCAATGAACGTTCGTTGGAAAATCTGCTGAAAATGCGTGTAATACTATTTGTGACTGTAAATTAAACCAGATGTTTGAATCTCCAAGGTGAAAAAAAACAACTCGTTGAAAATTCAATTCATTCAAAAATATAAGCCGCCGATGGTACAGCACGACAAACAAATGAAAAAGTTAATTGTTTTCTAAATATCTCCGAAATAACTGCCTTTAGAACAATGTTTGACAAGGGCATTTTTTGTTCAAAATTACATACAATATCGTTAAAGGTGGTTAAAATCCATACTTTACATTTGAAACCATAGATCTTCAAAAATTCATCTTATTGGTCTTACACGAAATATTTTAGTAAGATTTTTTTTATTTTTCATTAAGGGGGTATTCCCAATCTTTTGCCTTTTTTCGGCCTGTTTTTCAATTAATTTTTTTCAAGGAAAATGAACAGTAATGCGCCTAACTCTTTGGGATTCTTGTTTATTGAACATTAAAGTTTACAAATAAAAATTTTTCGACATAAAAAAAGACATTATTGACGTCACAAAATGGCGGCAAACAGACCCCTGTTCGCCGCAAACGCCTGGACGGGCGAAGACTTTTCTCGGAACGGCTTCATCTGAAACAGATTTCGTGATGAAATTAATAATCTGCATAAGATTCTCTGGAGCTTCTCCCGTTGGCAGCAAAAAATCTTGCAAATTAACAAAATGGCGGCCAGATGAAAAAACAGGCGATTTTTAGCCCGCTTTTTTTCAGCTTTAAGGTGCTTCAAACAATGTTAAATGTTAATATTTTTGGCTGAAAGTGGGAGAAGCTCCAAAGAATTTAATAAGGAACAAAATGCGCAAAGATTCAAGTCAATATCTCTTATAGTTTCTGAGAAAAATCTTCGCCCGATAAAAAAAATGTGGTTTCGAGAAAAACGCGTTTAAAGTTTTGACTTTAGTTAAAACCATTTGAGGGTTCTTACCATTAGTCAGCTATGCCTGGACACCGAATTCGCTGATCGGAAAACGGCTTGGGGGGATGAAAGTATATAGTCTAAAGTACAAAAAAAACGTGAAAAAAAAATTTGATTTTTTGAAAAAAAAGATCGGGAATACCCCCTTAACTTTTATTTTTCCGCTACAAAATGTGAAAACTGTTTTTTTTTTTTCAAATTTTTAATTAATCAAACAAGGTAATTTATTTTTTCACGTTTTAAAATCTATATTCTTCAACACGTTCTTAGGTACCATTTCAATACAATCAATAGTTGTTTAGGTGCTATCAAACATAGTGCCCTTTTAAAATATGAACCTTAAGTTAAATTTGTCTAAATAGCTATGGAAGATTCATATCCCCCCTATCGAAAACATAGACAAAGTTTCATTGACATCGGAAAGGTCTGGTTTATCACAAAGATTTCGTGTGGAACAGATCCATAGCGGAGCATGTTAAGATTTCTGTGAAATTTTACCGATGTCTCAACAAGCTGAGCATTTGGTGATTTTTCACAGCTTTCTTGTAATTTTCCACAGATATTCTGTGAAAAATCATTTAACTATTTACCTGTTGAGGTTTCAGGAAAATTTCACAGAAATTTGTGAAATAATCATAGTGTGAGCAATGTGGCTACTTTAACCTGCTCTTCACCGATATCACTTTACTATTCAAGCTATTTCAAGAAATTCTTTAAATAAATGACCAAGGATTTGGTTTTGAAATCATTGATAATTTTTTTTAAAAAATAGTGTTGTAGGCAATTTTGAGGTTATAAGTTAATGTGGCGTTTTAGTGCAATTCTGTCGATTATAACTATTTTAACTTGTTTGCAGATTAAAGCCATTTTAGTGTTTTGTAGGTCATTTTGGTTTTATAACATCTTTCATCAACATTGGTGGTCGCAAATGATACAAGTTTGAGAACCACTGCGGTGGAAGACGGAATTTTTCAGAATTTCACGTAACTTTTGGGATTTAGCATTCCGAAAACAAATTTACGAAACAGTTTTCTAAACTGTATATAATATTTGATGTTCGTGATTGTTATTCCTGTAAATAAAAAAAATCGTTTCATTTCGTTTGCAATCTCGACGTGCATAATCTGCTATAGCTGAGCTCTATGAGCAGAAGCGGTAGCCATTAAGTGATGCGATAATTGAAATATGTCGTCAATAATTTTATGATAACGATTATTTTAACTAATTAATTCACTACTTGTTGTGACGATAACTCAGCGATTCCTTTAGTAAGGTTCTAGCCCATAGATTTAATTCCAAAGGTCAAAACAATAGAACAACATGAAGGATTCATTTTGATTAATTGGGCCATATAAGAACGGGAAAGAACATTCCAGCCTTCCATCTGAGAAAATTCTAATCCGATAGGGGGTATACGGCATACTTAAATGACGTCGCATATTATTGGCTACTTTTAAACCCCTTCCTCTCCCTCCTTGTAGCGTATTGTTTAATACCTGATGTACTGTTCCTAGCTGAACATTAATAGGAGAACATGACATATTATTTTTTTAAACAGCTTAAATCTTTTTCAGATAGGATCATTCCATGCGGCAATTCAAAAAACGATTGAGCAATGGAAATACATCTGCTGTGAGATGCCAAAGGAAAATAGCTCTATTTGTTGGATTGACCAAAAAGTAGATATTTTTGCAGCCATTCCATGGAAAAATGATATAGTGGTTCTCAGAATTTCGTAAAAAAATGTTGTTTTGTTCCTTATCGAAAAATTATTATATTTGGCAACCCTTCCTCCACTTATCAATTATTTAAAATAAACTTTAGAGATGGAAGCTACAATATATTTTGACTAAGAAGGGTGGATGTCCCTTACGTCGGCCTAAGTATCCTCAAAATTTGGCACAAGCAGTAATCCCGGGATAAAGCATGATCGCGTACGGTAGGATTCAATTTTCTATACTGTGTTATAATTAATTAAAAGAGACCGATTTATTGGCCATCTGGCCATGGCGGAGGCATTAAACTATATACATTTATTCTTTGTTTTTACATACAAGAACAGCACAATAGTAGATAAATAATATAAATGACATTTATACATGGACAAGTGGTCTATGGACTGGTTCAATAATTATGTTATTCTTAGTGTAAAGGCGCCCAGTAACGCTTGGTAGATTACATTTTCGTGGTGCGTTACTGGTATTAAGATCTACCACCGAAGCCTGGTTCGAACTACTTCAAACTAGGGGAACATAATTGTTTTGTAACCAAAGGTACACATCTTAGTCTTTTTTATTTTGTGTGCCTTGTTGATAGTGAAAAAACTCGGCTTTGTCCACCGAGGATGATCTTGAAACAAGGAAAAAATGAGGTAGGTAGTTATTTTTCATCTACGTGATATTGTTTTCTATATTCTTCAGTAAGTTTCATTTGATCAAGGCTACTAGACTCATGTTTCAGTAGCACTAAAGTTCGACTAACGTTTAAAATCTAGTTGAACCAGCGACCACTTTTAGTGACTTTGGGATCTTTGAATCTTGATTATAAGCTTTACACTTACCATTAGTTAAATGATTTAAAAAAACGCGCTATTCGGCGAAGAAAAATCAACAGTGATGTTAAGCTGCAACTTTCCTCGTAACGTGGTAGATCACCTTTTCGTGGTACGTTACTGAATGTCATATCTACTACAGAATCTTTGTCCTGACAGGTTCAAACTAGGGGAACAGGAATTTTCACGTATCAAAGGAACGCATCTTAGACCTTGTTGATAGTGACAATACTCGGCTTTATCCACCGAGGATGAACTTAAAACAATGATGAAAATGAGTTAAAACAATGATGAAATGAGTTAGTCTTCATCTATGTGATTCCTAATCTTTTATTCGCTGTTCTCTATTTTGAAGTGGTTAAGACTAGGATTCTGATGCATGGTCATTATCGGTGTTATTGCTTGATTTTGTTGCTAAGGAATCCGTTTTTGACTGCAAAAGGGGGGCGCCTTTGGAGGGTGTTTCAACACTCCAAAGGGTATAAATAGCGGGACCTTACAATTAAAGTCGGATCCTTGCGATAAAGGCAAGAATGACAACTGTATTAAAACCGATTACTTCTTCATTTCTCAATAGCAAGGAATCAAAAATATCTCCAAATGACAAAATGACAAGCGATCAACGAACCGTAGCGCTATGTCAGAAGTGGAAAACAATAATGATATAATCTTCTTCCTTTTTTTCATGACACAGCTCACTCGGGGCGGTAGAAGGAAACGAACAAATTGTTGGCAAGCTGCTTCACGAAGTAAAGCCGAAGATGATGCACGTGTGTTAATGGGAATTTTTTGTTATGTCTTTTCTCGATTCAGATCAAGCTATTTCCTCATCCATGTATATTGCAACAAAGCAGGCAAGCAATATATCATTATCATTCTATCACTCCGATCGAGCTATGTTACAGAGCGAGTTTGTCATGGTCGTCGTAGCAACTGTTAATGGCTAGCCAGATGGGCTAGTTAAAAGGGATTCCCCTAACCTCTGGTCTAGCCATGGAGATCGTCTGGGGTGGGTTACACTCGCCTCTTTTGTTGGCTAGCTCGAGCTTGAAACCCTGGAGCTTCAAGGTCGGCTCCTGGCTTGTCGACACTGATCAAAAGTACAAAACACCTCTTTATCACTTTTCACTCGTTTATTACTTACGATTTCGGTGTCTGTAGTGTGTATGTGTGTGTAGGGCTGGCCAGCGATGACGGGATTCTGCAGCGGGTGGGGTTTTTCAGCGGCGGATGAACGGACTGCTCACGGTGGATGCCAGTACTCGACGGTTATCACCGTGTGGCACGACGGATGTTGTACTGGGACTCGATCGGGTGATCGACGGTGGTCTCCCAGTGGTCGTCGGTATATAACCGATGGACGCTTGCTACACGGGTGTTGGCGTATTAACGGACGCCCTCGTGGTTTTAGCCCGTAATTAATGGGTCCTGACTCTGTATTCGGTAGTTTCACCGGTATTTGTTGGCGACTCTATATTTTTCACTTCTCTCAAAACTTTTAAGAAACTTAACTTGGCAGATCGATCTATCTCGCGCAATGGCTAAAGTGAAAGAGAACCTTCTCTTCAGTTTGACCCAGTAGCTTCCCCCTTGACCTAGCCCATTTCCACCTCCCTCCCACTTTTCACCACCCCTTGTCCATATCCTTCTCTTGTTTCCAACGCCCACCTTCATCCTTACTCCTTCCCGTTATGTGTTCTGTGTTATGTGTTGTTGGTGTGACTGGGTTACAATATTTAATTGGACCGTTGGTTTAGGAGTGGTCTTTCATTTGCCTTACATATTTAATTATATTTACATTCAAAACAAGACAATATTGCATACAAGAAACTGACATACAGATTGAATTCACAATGAACACACATATACCCTATTCCTCGCTTTCGCTATCTCCTGATTTTTCTCGCTCGAAGTGAACCAATAGGGTACAGGAACCAAAACGGTAACACAACCGTTTTGTCTGTATGCTTTATGTGTTTGGATTCGCTGCTCAATAGTGATGGAATAATACGGCATGCACTAAACAAAGGATACGGGGTATACCACAATAGATCAAATAACTGGTCGCAGTGGATATATGTCCCGAACAGAGGGGAAAAAAATAGTGTAAAGGCGATAATCGACGCTTGCACGAACAAAGCATTTTTATCGGTTTTTCATAAGCAACTAATAATAGCCATTTATATGGTCGAGGTTGCGTATTGCTCTAAGAAATACTCAATAATAGCACATACTTAACGCTTCACTCTTAGAGCAACCGTACCAGTCGTTGCCATTTGCGGCACTATTTTACTTACGCATAGCGTTTCCATTTTGGCTTAATCACTCCTCTCCACACCGGTCGTTACTATCAGAGTCATACTTTAAGTTACCGTTTTTCACACCAGCAAAACAAACTTTTGACGTTCATTCAAAATAGCAACCGTCTGATGCGTTGCTACCGGGTTGCTAAATTTATGAACTCACTACTTCCCATGGTGCGGATTACTATTTCCCAACCTGAATAGCAACCCTCGGTACGCAGATAGCGTTATGGTAGAGGTTGGTAAATGTGCCTTATTTACTCATTGGTACGGTTGCTCTTAACACTTTAAAAAAGACAAGAGATGAACTAGCCTAAGGCTAAATATCTCTTTAATAAAGGATTTAAAAAAAAATACTTAAAAAAGACAATATACATCCACTAACAAGTCCAGTAAGCCAGTATAAAAATTGTTTTTACAGAAAAGATCAGCGCATGTAATAATACTTATCTAACTTTTCGCAACCTTTTAATTAAGCTTAAAATCGAGATGTTTATATGGGAATTTCAATACGGAAAGTTACCTTTTTGTACTCATCGTTATAATTATCTTGACGTTTCAATGAAAGAGTGGCGTTGCGCAAAGTTGTTGCTAGGAAAATTTCACATAAGCACAGATAACCGTGTATCATTATGGCAAAGGGCTACAATAAGTACGATGATGAGATGACGAAGTGTAACGCATATGGTGGCATCACTTGCGTAAAAATAGTGAAAATATAGAAGAAATATGATTTAAATGTCAAAAAAGTCCATTCCGTTTACAGTATTTTTGAAGCATGCACAGTGCTTTAAATAGCACTTCATTTGATAGCACATTACTTGACCACATCCCAGCACTTATGTTTCTTCAAATATTCATTTTTAATTACTTCTCACTCTATCCGCCACATGAATACGAACCAACTGCTTGCGTGCATATGTTCAGAATCATTTCTACCAGTTGATGCCGTCCCGGACACATTCTCAGTTGAACGGTTCTGACCATCCATAACAAACATTTGTGCTCGGTCCAATAAATAAAAAAAGCCACAAATTATATAAACAGCACTACAACAACCGTAGCACTAGCAACAAATGTAAACAGTCAACAGTCACCCTGCGCTACTCACGGCTGATTTCCCATCGTTACTGCTCGGTTTGTCCGTCCTGATCATTCTACACCGGTCAGCCAGCTTAGTTTGCCCACCCGTAGGGGAGAGTGGACACACTTGATCCTCTGTTTTAATTTTGGATATATCTTAACGGAAAAATCGAACCTGCAGTTTTCACAAAGGTACAAAGCGTCGAAAGTGATGTATAAATTTTCAAAAGTACGTTTTTTTAAAGATGTTAAAAATTTATATTTTGAAAATTGGGGAAGCCTTGATTCCCTTTTGACGACATGGATTTTTGTAGACTAGAGTATACTCAGGGACTCTTCATATGATTTTTATTTATTTCTCTCGAGTTTCGATACATGATACATTCCTAAAAGTACGATTTTATTTTAAATTTACCAGGAAACGCAGGGGAACACTTGATCTTCATTTTATGATATACATTTGAACATTGTATGAAAATTTGGGGGGATTACATCTCTCCAAACAGAAGGTTATTATTTTTACACTCATAGGGGAAATGGATGAAATGTCGGCTAATTTGGGCCCATACATAAATTCAGCAATCGACTAAACTTTCAATAGCGACCAAAAATATTCATTAGTATCGTCCCAATGACGCATTTATCTAGATAAAATTGATAAATAGAAGATTTTTAGCGATGGGCCCAATCTTAGATTCATAGGCCAACATTAGAGCCATTTCCCCTATATGAAGATTAAACGTGTCTAAACCTTGGGGGATCAAGTTTCCCCTAACTGAGCTTCCAATTTCAAATCAAACTGAACAAATGGTCTTAAGAAACAGCACCAATTCAATGAGTATTATTGATCCTACTTATTTTAAGATTTGAGCTGTCAAATATGATACGTTTTGGATGAGTATCCAAAAATTTATTAAGAATTTTCATGCTGGAAAAAAGGGTTTGCTTTCCAAAGTCAAAAACGACGCATCGACCGAAAGAACTGCTGCTAAGAAGGACCACACAATGGTTGCTGCCGAGTAAACAGACGATTGTGTGACACACATCGAGAGTGGTCTGCTTCTGTCAACCTAGAGCTTCCATCCCGGGATGTCCCGGGATGAAAATCCCGGGATTTTGACATTTTCCGGGATTATCGAATCCCGGGAAATAAATTTATAAATCCCGGGATTGCGTGAATCCCGGGAAATTTTTTTATTACTCTTTTACCCCATTAAATCTATCTTGGAATATCTGTAGCAGAATCCAACTTTCACATCTTATGAAATATACATATCTCTTCCCTTCGATTGTCATTCATTCTGATTTATCGAAAGTATGGCACACAGATATCACTTGTTGTATATGATCGTTGTACAAAAAGCACTTGTGAAAAATACGATCTAGCAGTGAAACAAACCGTGAGAATTTTTATTAATTTTTATAATTTTCTAGATGGTACATAGACGAAAATCAGGTTGAGCGTTGTGAGATGTCCATCATTCATAGTTGATCGAAAAACCATTGAAATGCATTGTTAAGATGGTTGGAAGTACGTAGTACTAGTCTCAACTGATGAAAAAACTCAGTATTTGCAATTTTTAGAGTCCTTCCTTAGATTAGCGAGCTGAATCTTGTAAAATGCTTACTCCTTCTGGAGGAACTTCTATGTGTCACCGTTTTCTATCCTGGCTTCCATAGTTCTCCATCGCTGTCATTTGTTACGCACAAAGGTATGCATTACCTTTACCCGTAAGTATATAATCTATATGTAATCCTAAAGCACGGCAAAATAGTTTTTACAAATACATTCATGAGAGAAAGCATCCACCATAATCCTCATGATCTGTACGGACTATTGTGAAATTTGGCTGACAAAAATAACATCACTACACATTAGGGAACTTCTTAGAGGTCAAGAGACATTCATTTGATTTCAGAGAACTTCATAGAAGTTCGTGAAACTTCAGGGACCATCATAGATCTTCAGGATACTTCGTAGAATGTTACACAACTTCGTGGACGATGATTACGGAACATCGCATGAATTATTTGAAAGTTCAGCAAGCTGGGCAGAAATTAAGTTGTAGCTATCGAAAAATTGAAAGATGTAAGCTATGGAAAAAAATCTTTGAAGTGCTGGGAACTTTGAAGAAGTTGATGGTATATCCCAGCATTTCATCGAATATTCTACATATTCAGAGAACTTTATGTAGACTTTGAGTTCATGGAACTGAGTTTAAGTTCAAGAAACTTATTGAAAGTACAGGAATCTTCATATAACTGATATTCACGGATTTGCGATGATATCTCTCGATATTATTCAAGACTTTTCACCTTAATCAAGTAATGTTCTGAAGATCTGCAGCTGTTCAAAAATTCAAACGACATCTTTTAGACATCCTTCCAAGATAGAAGTTTGATTAGAGAGTTTTTAAAGGATATGCAATTGGTCCGAGATTTAAAGACCTCTGGATATTTTTCAAGGCTTCAGGTTGATCAATTACTATTCTTCAGATATTCAACTGTTCATAAAATTCAAATAACGTCTCTAGATAGTCTCTCAAGATTGCTGGTTGGTCAGATATTAGTGAATTCAGGTTGATCAGGAAATCTGAAGATCTTAAACTTGTCAAACATTCAATTGGCTCTCTCAAGATGGCAGACCGGTTAGGAAGTACTTAAAGATCTCCAGCTGATCGAAGATCACAATAAAGTCCTCTGAAGGAATCTCCATTTTTAATCTTTCTTCGAAGGAGATGAAACATACGAATATTAAAACAATTTACTATCTTTGTTCACTTCGCGGGATCCCGGGATTTCCCGGGATATCAAATAAATATTTCCCGAGTCCCGGGATGGTGGAAACAACCGGAAAATGGAAGCTCTAACTGAACCTGACGCATATGTCACCATAAAATTTTATGAAAACTTACCCACAATGAAAAATTTCTGGATTTCGAGAAAACAGGGGGTGATCAAGGGTCGCCAGGGATCAAGTGTGTCCAGTTTCCCCTACTGACTGCATGTATGGGTGCATTAATAATCACCGAAGCATTGACCTCGTTTGTATTACATTGAATAATTTCCCAGGACTAAAGCAGATGTTCGTACCAGCATCAGCTCCACTCGGAAGCACATTCAATTTGTTGGCTGAAAATCGATGTGAAAATTTCCCATTGCTGGCTGATGACGCCGGAGTCTGTTTGTCTCCGCGTCGAGAACGAAGCAAGTCATTCAGTCCGGAACGAGAACGAGAAATATATGGGGAAAGAGCTTACTGTCGGAAAATTTAGGTCATGGTGATGGCTGATGTTGCTGCATGCTGATACCTTTGGCACCGGGGCTCACGCTGCACAATGTCGACGATTGCACTTCACTTGTTGCTCTTGTCGGTTAGGCTAGGTTGGTTGAATCCTGGCTGCAGAAGGAACGTTTCCTCCTTCATGCAATTCCTGGTTGTAATAAATCACCCATCTGACGAGGGTTGTTTCTCATTGCCCAACGATAGACACGTCTTGTTTGGAGCTAGCAGACAGAACTGGAAAAGTTCAAGCTACATGCCGAAAGCGAAGACGACCAGAAGGACTATCCTTTCGGCTCCTTTCTTACAGACATGCAGGTCGGTCCTGCTACCACACTACAGAACACGAACAGTGATATCAATTATAGTTTCCTTTCCAGTTTCGTCTTCGTTTCAGAGCTTTTGGCTGCGGTGAAGTAAACTTGCAGAAAAGCCTGTTGATTCAAGATACGGGTAGAATACAAATTGCCATTACAGCCTTTTATTCCTCTCCCAAATCGAGAGGACGATGACGATGATGTGATTGCTTTATCGATTGGTACCTATGAACTTTCGGACATTCTCTAGAGGGTCTTTACTCCTTATGTCCCCTGAATGATAAGAACAAATTGCCCGTTAGGAGAATGATTCATTTAAGATAGTTATTATGAAATGTGCTTAAAGCTCTCCTTCCCATGATGACCCGCAACTACTGTTCGATCCGCCTCATGTTTGTCAATCACCATTAAATATTCAGTGCTTATCTAAGCTTCTCTGTTTGCTCATTATTTTCGTCGATATGTGTTCTTAAGAATTCAACTAATAAACGATTGAAAAACAATTAAAATACTATTGATTTTACACAAAAAAATCAGTGAAATCGATAATTTTAAACACAGTTTAAACATTATTTGTTGTAGCACTTTTTCAAAACCACATTTTTGCATCACAACACAACGAAAAGGATATTATAAGGGTTAGATCAAAGTTTAGAATTTTCAGTAAGTAGTCCCTCTTTCGATTTCGGGAATGACATAACAATGTTTGTTTAAATGTCATTCTAACAAACACACCGTGGATCGGTCAAAATACATAATACTTTGTTTGGAACTGTGGGTTCAAATATCAAACCTGGCCGAAGAAGAACACTAATTTGGTTCCAACCAACTCTGAAAATCGTAAACTTCGCATATGAAGGAACATAAAAAAAAACTTTGAATGTAACAACTCAAGGCGGGAGTAGCCGTCAACAATACTGATGATGGTACAGCACGCAACAACCACCCTACTGCTTTCTCTGCATTGGAGAATTGCATTATAACACACCATCGACTGGAAATGCTCTCGGCAACGTGGGGCTTTAGGTAGTGATAAAAAGTCGCTAGAACTATTCCACAGCAGCAGACAGTAATGAGCAAAGGCGGGCGCACACTTTTTGCCTGTAGATTTGAAGACATACTTCAAATCTCCGCGTACATAGTACGGGTTAGGCAAAAGGTGTTCGTTTGACTTTGTACTGTCGGATTAATGGCCCTTCGCTCATTTTCAACTTCTATGCAATTTTCATACTGCCGTACTCTAATGGAACTATCCACCTACCCTCTTCTAAAGATCATTCTCTAGCTTATAATTTATCGCACGAAAGCTTCACGTTAGATAGCATTTTCAACCAACACTAATTTGGAATCAGACAAAAGAACCACTCGAACCAGAACATCATCAGCTAAGAAGGAAAAGTAGCAGATCAATCTGCGGCATGCATTGTTAACCACTTTAATCAGCAGAAAAATAACTTTAAAAATAAATACATTCAGTCATGAATTTCTCCCCTGCATCTGCATAATGAATCACACGGCAAGGTTCGTGGAAAGTGGCATGTCAGAGAGAGAGAGACCAGAAAAAAACATGAATGTGCAAAATTTCCACAGCATCAGCAAACATCCACTCCCTGACTGGTCCCGCTTTTCCCATTCATACCGAAACCATCAGAGGAAATTTTTAATTCAATTACATTTCACAGTGTAACCTTGTACAAACATTCACTCGTACCTTCATTCCGCCCGGGTAAGTCCAACGGCTGCTGCTGCGGTGGTGATTCATCTACGGGCAGGATGTCCAAATAAAAGCTTGGCCTGTATGTCGGTCCATTCAGGATTGTGTTTTCATGGCTCAACACGAAAGTTTGGCGCGGAACCAGCAGAGCTACCTGCCAGGGTCAGTTTGTATGCGGTACAGTATTGCTCCTTTCTCAAATGAGCTGGTAAAATGGGCTCCGAGAAATTGACTCTGGCAAGATAGAGCATAACAAAGAAGCAAAGTTTCGAGTTCAGAGCAGTATCATGATTTAATTGCTGTTCATAATGCTGGTTGGGCAGCTCGCTTCGCAGTATACGTACATACAATCATTTCGAGGCTCACAACAGACAGCATACGTACAAACTTCTGTGCAGAACAAGACACGGACCGGCGCAACATAATAATACCCCCTTCCGAATGAAACTCCTGGCATTAATCCTTTCTGACAGTTTGATGCCATTCACATGTGTCTCATCGACTTGGCCTCTCTTTATTGTGGTGTCGAGCATTCTTGACCTGCTTTAGCAGCTTGGCTCATTGTCGTCTCTTACTTTAGGCAGTACGGCAACAGAACCGTAGTAAGGGGGTAGTATGAGAAAATTACACTGAACTTAAATAGAATATTTTGATTAGACTAAGAATTATTTGTCTAATTTTGGATTTTTAGAATTCAATCTAATAATAAAAGGTTGATAACTTATACTGCTCATAATCGCAAAACAAGAAACTAACAAAATCAAGCGCTTCCGTTCTAATTTTGAACCTTTTGACGAGTGCGATAATGTTATCCAGATCTATGATATGCATCTGCAAAAAATGCAGTCATACACATTAAGAAAAAAACTTTATTATTATTACACACACATGAAATAAATCACATAACCAGTGGAAAATATCCATGTGAATTTCACATAACTTTCATGTGATCCCATAATTGGAAATTACACCATGAACGTTTTGTGTCCCATGAAAGCTATATGATTTCTCAAATGGAATTTCTTATGCTGTGTGATATTCAGATAACAATCATTATTTTTGTTATTGGAAAAATATTATGTGCGTTCCTAATAGAAACTAAGTTAAAACTTTTTTCAGTGTGGAGTTTTGGCTTAGCTCAGCAAAATTGCTGGAAAATTCCACCTAGTCCACACACTACGAAAAATTCATGTGAAATTCGGTGCCCTGAGACCAACCTGAAATAATCAACGTTTTGCGTTTTTTTTTTAATATTAATTTACTAAGTTTTTTCTTTAAGTGTATTTTTTCCTCAAAGATCATTTAATTACCTGCAACTTCTTCTCAGATGTCATTTTGATCAAATCATCAGTTTTCATAATATAATTTTTTTTTAATATAATCCATTTTTGTAATACCCAATTTTCAAAACTGGAACCTGCTGTAAGGAAAAAAAAACATATTAAAATGTAAAATTAAACCATTGGTAGTAGCGAATATGCGAGCAATGTGTCATTCAAATCGAAAGGGGTCAGTACAAAATTGACATTTTATTTAGCGACACGAACACGACACGAATCATTTGCGGGTGATTTGAAGCAAAAACAAGGAATTCCACCCTATTTTTTAATGCCTAAAATTGTGTTATAGTCGATTACTAAGTAAAATGTCATTCGATTTCAATAAAACCAGTTTTATTTCAAAGCTAATATTGTCCTTCATAGCTGTATGTATCAAATTGAAAATATAATTAAAAATTCTTAAGGTTCAGTGGTACCATTTTCAGTAAAAACAATTTTTAACTTTTGCAGCTCCTGCAAAGTTCTATGAACTTTTCATCTTCTTTCCTTTATTTTACGTCGGTCTCTGTTCCACAATCTAGTGCCAATCACCGAAGGACATCGATTGCCATCCATTGACGGCAATCGAATGTACAGGAAGGCAGCTTCCACACCTGCGTAGGATATCGCACCCATGGGCCGGGACCAACGGCTTTTCTTCCCTTCTGAATGAATACGTGACCAGAGATTTTTATGCCTCAGAAAAATCCCACCGACCTCGGCTGGGATTGAACCCAGACGCATTGGGGTGAGAAAGCAGTCACGCTTACCACTACACCACCGGCGCCAGCCTCTGAACTTTTCAGAATTTCATAGATTTTCTGGGAATTTTTTTAGGTAATTACAAAGTGTCCTGATTTTTGTCGGAATTTGCTGATATATTTTAAGTTCCTTAATGATTATCAAAGTTTTGCAAATTGAACAAAATGCTCTAGACTACAACGAGGTTTCTCAAACTTTTATGAGGATTCCAATTTATATACTTCATTGACCTTCTAGAAGCATCGTAGAACTTATGAAAATTTCGTAGATATTCAGTAATTCAGAAAATTCAGCTAAGTTTATAAAAATTCAGTAAGCTTTGTAGAAGTTCATTCAACTACATATAACTTCAGTGTAATTCAACTGAACATGAAACTTCAAATATTTTTTTTTTAGAACATACATGTTTTGAAAAAGTTCAGGAAATTCTGTAGAACTTCATCAAATATTGTAATAGTTACCTAACATTAAAGAAATATAGCGAATTTTGTAGAAAACCAAGGATCAATGCTGGATTTCAGTGATTTTTCTTCAATCTCATTAGAGATGTATGCGCTAATAAACGGTTACCGTACACTAACGATATCATAGATGATAGGACCATACCACATAAAGTTAGAATGACACCCCGAATTGGTGGTTAGGTGCTTCTTATGGTTATTGTTTATGAGGGCATCTTTGAAATTCAGGAAATGTATGCTAAATTCGGAGACTTTCGTAGAGAATAAATTCAGGGAAAACCGAAGAAATGGGGGGGGGGTGCTTTGTGGAAATTCGGGAAAACTATATACAACTGGTAACCTTATACAAGTTTGGGAAACTTCGTTGAAGATCACCAGGGCACTTTGAGGAAATGCAGCTAACTTCATAAGAACTATGAGAACTTCGTAGAATTTAAGCGAATTACGTAGAAATTCCAGGAACTTAAAAATTCTGGTTTGAGATGTTTGGTTTTTAATCATAAAAATGTAAAGGCAACAAACAAACTTTGTAGAAGTCCAAGGAACACCATAGAAGCTCAGCGAGTATTGTAGAAGTTTAGCATGCTCTTCAGAACAGCAAGCTTTGCTGAGGAACTTACCGAAATTTTTGGGAACTGAATTTCGCTCAGATCTTTAGAAAAAATCGTCGAAAAGGTTCAAGGAAATTCCTGAAGTTATCTAATATCTTGATAGAATTGAGAGGGGCCTCCCTTAGCTCAGTCGGTAAAGACGCAGCTACAAAACAAGACCATGCTGGAGGTGACTGGTTTCAATTCCCGGTCCGGTCTAGGAATTTTTCGGGTTGGAAAATTTCACGACTTCCCTGGGCATAGAAGTATGATTGGACTTGCCACATAATTATACCAATGCCAAAATGGTACAGGCATCGAAAGCTCTCAATTAATAACTTAGGAAGTGCATCTAGAACACTAAGTTGAGAGCACGCAATAAGCTAATATGCGATAATAAGCTTGAAATGCGAAGAAGAAGAAAAATAATTAAGAGAACTTGGTAGCTTGTACAAAATGAGAAATTTTTGGGAAGTAAAGCTAAAAAAAATTGTAGACTTTCAAGGATCATTAGAGCAGTGTTACGCCCCTTAGGTTTTTTTTTGGCAGATGAAACCTACGCCAAATTGAATTGTATAGTGAACAAGAAATCTTGGTGCAGTAATGTTCATTTGGTTGTGCCTAATAAAGTACAGTTATTTTTTTTTTTTTCCTTTGGTTTGTTTTTTCCGTCGATCTTGTTTTCCGTGCTGAGCACCAATGCTACCGACGTGCCAGGAAGGCAGCTCCCACACCTGGACCCTACCTATCGACCCATCAACGCATGAACCGGGGACCAACGGCTTTACTTCCCATCCGAAGGAAGGCGTGATCAGAGATGTTATGCCTCAGAACATCCCGGCGGCGCCGACTGGGATTGAACCCAGGCCTGCTGGGGTGAGAGGTAATCACGCTTACCACTACACCACCGGCGCCGTTAAAGTAGAGTTATTAAAAAAGCAATAATAAATCATAGTTGAAGATGGTCATTTTTATACGATAGATGAGGAGAAGAAAGTTGATAGTTCCATTAGAGTACGGCAGTGTGAAAAAAAATTGTATATAGAGAGTAGAATTATTCTCTAAAAAATTATATAGACATCGCCCATTGCTAGGCCCCTTTTTTATTGTTGGTCAAGATTTCTCCATTGATATACGTGTAACATCCACCGCCCAAAATTGAGTGTACAGCTGACCTTAAATTTAAGAAAAAACAGTTGTACGTGCACAATTCAAAAAGATAAGATTCTGAATTCGAATTCAAAGTTGAAACCGAGCATTTTACTAAACTTACTCAAACTTCACACAGGTTCTTCTATTAAAGTCAAAAACTTTACTTTAAATCAAAAAACAGTCGATCAACCAGGATTTCAAATTTCACAGGGTTTCAAAAATTAAATCCGATCAGGTGTACGCTCAATTTTGATATACACTGTACGTTGCAAACAAACTTGCAAACCATTTGATTTAGATGCTTCCATCGTTCCGATAAAGCTATAAATTGCAAATATAGTTTATAATGTCAATCGTCACAAGCGTTTTGTCTATATTGTTGGTTGCTCTCTGTGTTTTGATACCCTACACTTGGTTCCAACCTGGAGCCGCCAGTGAGCACTATGACTGTGAAGCAGCATGTTTCCTTTTTATTTTTGTTGTGCTTGTTGTGTGCCAATTGTGAATTATATTACCCCTCAGGCCCTCAATACTCTGAATCTAATATTAACCAATTTGAAACAGATTCCTGTAGTTAATGACAATAATATCATTCTCACTCAACAGATTTTGAAACTTATTAAAACAGCAAATTTTAAACAAAAACTATTTAATCAATTTCGTAAAATTAATATAATGCTGTATTACCATATAATATACTGATACCAGCATATTGATAAGTTGAGTCACGCCATAGTAGTGCATAATCAGCCACAAATACTTGTGCCACGACATGTGTCCCCAAAACAATACACTTTTCCACTCCATTGACAATAGGCACTCGAGAATTAATACCCTTCTTCTAGAGAAGATCAAGGGGGAGCCACCTTTCTGTAGCGTTCACAGGACAATGCCTATATATATACTCGCACTTCCCGTACGTATGTAGTCATGTCACGGGTTGGAGATTTCGGATCATGAATAAAACATAAAGCTTAATAATTACTACTTGTGTGCAATACAAGGTATGACAGAATGGGCACAAAGAGCCACTCTCTATGAGCCACTTGTGGATTGTCAAGAGGTGATTTCATTTAAGCTTTCAAGCTATGAGAGCTTCAATACCACGCTCTGGCAGTCAAATGAGCAAAATAGAAGCCGCCTACTCTACACGGCAAAAAGTGGTTTTGAAACTGAATTAAAAAGTACTTGGTCGAATTGCGTCCATAAAATTAGTGTTTTGTTTCACGGCACATATGAAAATCAAGCCCGAGGCGAGGGGAGAACATAAATATTAACAACAAGTCAAAAGCTGAAACCAATTAAAGATCGGAAAAAGTATAAATTGAGTCATTAAACATCACCGGAAAGTATGCAAAACGCCTCACAGCTCATCCAACACGATAGAAGAGAAACCAATCAACTTTCGCATCACGTTTGGTGAATTTCGAAGGAAAGGCAAACAAAATGATCGGTTCCGGAAGTGGAAAGGACCCAGCACAGTTTCAGCGCGAACACACACACGCTTTTAGATTTCCTGTTTCAAAAGAGAAGCTCCCTAATTCGCTGGCACGGGCTAGCAGGCACCTATATACGCTATCTTTCCAGCGTGACCTGAATGGAAATCGTCTATATGGAAGCAAGGTGTCAGAAAATCAATATTGAAAACAGCACGTTACCGATTTGCTACACTGACCTGGGGAGGACGCGTGTCCTGTTGCAGGGAAAGTATATAAAACCGGGATGAACATTACAGCCACCCCTGACGATTTCAGTGTGAGAAGTTTGTGCTACTATCGAAACCAATTTCGTACACCTACTATCTTGTCAATCTGCTATTGCTGGTGGTAGTGGAAGACGTCAACCCCTTTCAATAGATTTTCATCGGAAGGAAGTGATTGGTGACTTTTGCGAGTTTTTGTATGATAAATAGGACAAATGGTTTTCTGTTTTTGAAAGTACTACCAGAAACTACGACACAAATTCATGCTCGCTGACGGATGGCTCCTTGCAAACCTGCATTTCAAGCTTATTGCTTAGTGCATATTAGCTTATTGCGTGCTCTCAACTTAGTGTTCTATAAATGCACTTCCACAGTCATTAATTGAGATCGAAAGCTTAAGTACCAATGCATGAATTTGTATATTGTGTGGCAAGCACAATGATACTCTATGCCCAGGGAAGTCGAGAAAATGGAAGATTCCATCAACCGGACCGGAACCGAAACCGCCGCTTCCGGCTTGTTAATACCGTGCCTTTACTGACTAGGCTATGAGGCCCCTAAATGTGCTGCTCAACATCTGTTGTTTAAGCTTCCTCATGATGCTAACGAGAGGCGTAAAAATCTTATAATTTTACTCTCTAAAAATCAGATTTAACATAATATCAAATGCACGGTCAAATTCTAACCTCAATTGCCATATACCGTGATGGTTAATTGGTAACCGTGACGGCTTTCTCACTCCAGTGTGTCTTGGTTTATTCCGAGCCGTTTGGATTTTTCTGGGGCAAAACAATCTCTGGTCACGTGTAGCTTCGGAAGGGAAGTAAAGCCGTTGGTTCCGGCCCATGTGCTTATGAGTTCGATAGGTTCCAGGTGTAGAAATCACGTTCATGACACTCGATTGCCATCAGAGATTAATCACCAATTGGCAATGGACGCTTATCGGTGACAGAGATCGAAGGTAAATAAAATAGAAAATAAAATTGCCATCTACCGCTTTTCGTAAACAAACTTTCATTCTGTCAAATTATTAAGGAAAGTTTAAAATTAAATTTAGATCTCGAAATGATCATTGTGATGAATTTCGGGCGGTAACAAAACTCTGAATAAGGTGGGAACTTGATAACTTAAAATTCTGGCACATGGCTGCCTTTGCACAGCTCTAGTATCTCAGACCTAAAAAAAGTCCTAACTCTGAGATTTAGAAAAAGTTAGAACCAAAACGCAATAGCATAAACCTCAAGACTAAACATTTTTGTTTTGGTTCTTGCTTTTGAAATAAAAAATATAATTCACTTGGAAATGTTTTCTAGAATCCGGATCATTTAGACAATTAGAAACTTTTTGATTTTTTCAGATTTTAGATAAATTTTCCCAATATTTTTTTGAAAAATCAAAACGTATATTATCTCCGATAAGCTTGAGAAAAATTCAAGCATTTAAGTTTTAGAAAAATATTTGAAATCTCTAATCTAATTACAATTTAAATTGTTTTGAAATCTTTGAGAACATGGCTAGCAGAAAATTATAAAAACTGGACCCTTGGATAGAAAAACATACCTTTATAATCCAGGAGAACCAAATTTTAAGATTCAAAAGCTTGAAGAAAATAAAAATAATAATTCTGAACGTTTTTATTTTTCTAAAATTATTAGGTAAATTATCAAAAATCCAAGAAAATCAGTTCATCGGTTTATGGGAAAATTTGCATTTATATGTACATCTTTAAACAAAATTTAACCCTCAGTAAATCCGAAACATCGCCGCTTTGTAGTTTTCTGAGTCCAACTTTATGCCATAATGACTACCAAAAAAAATTTGCCATGTGATTTTTTGTGTTGGATATTTTTGTAAAAATCAAAATGTAGTAATTTTTTTCGAAGCCGTGAACTTCCCCTTAAAGAAAACTTTGAATGATTTTCAAGATTTTGAGTTTTTGAGTTTTTTCGTTGAATTTTTACACATTTTTCTTAAGTTTGAGAAATTTTAAAAGATTCTTAGCATTCGGTCATTTTTCTTGTCGAAATATTGGGCTTAGAAAATTTTCCCAGATTCAAAACAATGGCCAGACTTGATTATTTAAACAAGGCTAACAGTGTTTTGAAATTTAAATTTAGTGAAATAGTTTTTGAAATGAGGGTCAAAGTTTTACAGAACACTGTCGAAAGCTCGGTTAAAAATACCACAGTCGATAATAATTTCTAAGAGTGTATGAAAAAACAATATATTATATTAATATATATATTAATATATTTTTACTGTAAAAATCTCATTGTTATCCAATTTTGATGAAACTGGTTGCAAATAAAAGCTGTAATGAAATTTAAAACTGAGTTGCGAGCGGCCAACAACGAGAAGGCACCATATTTTTTTTCTAAATTCACCAAAATATTAAACATGGTAAGTTCCAGTTCGAGCAGTAACGGGGATGTTACTTTCTTAATCGCTTAAAGTTTTCAGCAAGTTCATGATCCATTTCTTACCTCAATTTACTCCAAGATACGATAAGCGGTCCTTGGCCGTAGAAGTTCTTTTCTGATTGTTTCCGAACTCAACGCTAGTGACTGAAATTCACCCAGTTCTCCAACATCTTGCATATGAAACACTTGTCTTTAATACCATTGCATATTTTTACCTCGAGCACATTTTGAGACCTAGCTTCACAAGAAAATTATTCCGGGTCAAACGCTAATTTGCAGCCGGATTCGTCCGGTAATAAATCGTAGTGCCTTCACCTCTAAAATTTTGTAAATTAATTTCATCTCAATTAAAAGCAGCAACATCACAATACTGAAACTTCACTGAGAAGCTAATTTTACGAGCGAACCAGGCTTATCTGAAGACCTAGAATACTCAATAGAGCCACTCTATGCTGTCAATAAAAATGCTTATCTACGTATCTTTGGATCATTAGTGCTTCTCGAAGCAAGCTTGCAAAGGCTCATTACAGCAAAAATACTATTTTTCTGATTCATGAAGCTATGAGATGTTTTAATGATAATTCTTGTTTACAAGATGCAAGAAGAGAAGGTAAAGTGTAGGTATGACACATAAAACATGTCAATTTACTTTTCAGAGGGTCACTATAGCGATTAGCTGTGACGATCAGCAACGCGATGAGCGAGTAATCAGCGATCATAAAATCGCTAATTTTACCACCTCTTCCTGCTTCTTACAAATAAAAATTATCATTATAGTATCCCATAGTTTCATAATTACGAAAACTAGCATTTTAGCTATAATGAGCAATTGCAAGCAAGATCACTAGCATTTTAGCTATAATGAGCAATTGCAAGCAAGATCATTTTCCTAAATTCTCATTTAGTTGATTAACTAAGCTGTTAAGGTAACAATAAGGAACAAAAACAACAAGTATTCTGAAAAAAAAAACTACAAGAGACAGCCCTATGAGGTGACGTAGGACTACGTGGTCTTATATATAATCACGATGGTGTTTCAATATGATGGCTGTGTTTGGGAAACAATCAAAAAGTTAAATTTTGATTGCCTTTCTTTTTGCACACGCCGGTAAGCTACAGACTCCTCCCATCATGCTATCAAGTAGCGACACTGGCTCCTCTCTTTTTGCGTAGTTTGCGAATGTCAACACCTTGAAAGTAAAGGACAATTAACGAGTTTTGAAACAGAAAGTCGATGGAGAGAATCGATCATAATCACTTGCACCCCTGCTTCCAAGTTTGGTTACAAAATTACAACTCTGTAGAGCATTTTGTGTGGTCGTTGGGGTTCTGAATATGGACAAACAGGATAAATTTTATTCCAACTCTTTACTGTAATAAACTTGGTGGCCTTGAAAAGGGCCGTTTTGTTGCCAAAGTTGGTGATGATTCAACCTCTGAAACCGTGCAGAGTGCGTCCCTGCCGCTAAAAGCGTAGACTACATCCATGGCCGCTTACGCTTAGCGTGTTCAGTGTAGGTGACAGCATCACGGATCACATTTTCCAGGAACACCTTCAGCACACCTCGGGTTTCCTCGTAGATCAGACCGGAGACACGTTTGACATCGCCACGCCGAGCCAGACGACGGATGGCGAGTTTGATGACGCTTGGCGCCTCCTTCACCAAGACCATTTCCTCCTTTGTCACGACTAGTCATCCTTGCTTGTTAGGTAGAAGAGTGGACTACCTAACCTGCCACCACCTTCCTACTGCTGCTATTTCTGCTTCTGCTGCCTGTTCACCACGCCGTCCGAAGCGAAAATGATTTGAGGCTAGACAGCAGCGCTCTTATCTTTTCAGGTTAAACCAGAATGATGTGCAACCAAGTGGTACTCGATTATGACGACTGGGTTTTGGAAGAACGTTTATTTCATAAAAACAGTGATACAATTATCAGTTTTTAATTGTACATTGGACAATGTTTGACATTTACCACTTTTTCAATAGTTTCTTGTTGAAAGTTAACAGTCGGAAGCTTTGTTATCGATGCGTAGAAATTTTTCTGATCGTTTGGTGATATTGAAATTGGTCCAGGGGCAGCTGAGTTATTAACGTTCAAAATCTTTCAAAATTTTGTTACATGTTCCATTTTCGGTTTTCACAAAGTGTACCCCCATATAGAAATCATAGACGTCCTACGTCAAAAATCATCATCTTCTCTTAACTCTTTACCATTCATGCATTAACTCAAAGGCGCTCCAATGCGCTAAAAGGATTGATTTTTGGTGGACACACCTGGATCGGGGTGCACGACGTTAGGCATACGGTCGTTAGGCATACGGACGTTAGGCATACGTACGTTAGGCATAATGGACGTTGGGCATAAAGGACGTTAGGCATAATGGACGTTAGGCATAATCTACCGGATGAATTCCAGAAGGATGATAATGGAGACCGTCTATTGATTGCTGACTTCGGTGACAATAATGAAAGAGCCTTAATTTTTGGAACTCATAAACGACGTCTTGGACAGGCAAAGTATTGGGTCACAGATGGTACGTTTGCCACAGTTCCTTGTTTGTTTCGGCAACTCGTCACTGTTCATGGAAGTATCGCTCCCTCACATCAGCAGACGGTTCCGCTAGTTTTCATTCTGATGACAACAAAATCAGAATCGTTGTATCGAAAAGTATGGCAGGAAATCCTGGAAGCGGCAGGTATGTTTTTTTGTTATTAAATAAAAAACCACAGAATTAACCATTCTTGATTTCATGAGCTGTTCTTTGGCATCATATTTTATTCAACCTTGGCTGTTTTTTTGTTATTAAATGAAAAATCACAGAATTCACCATTCTTTATTTCATGAGCTGTTCTTTGAGGAAAACCTTTTCTTCTTTGACTTTTGCAATATGTGTGTAAGAATATATTACAACAAATGTGTGATTTTTTTTATTTCTAGATGCGATTGATTTCAAGATATAGTTCAAAACTAAGCTGAGTTTTCATTGTAAGATTACTTAACCACTATCGCTACTAATCATGGATCTAAGTAAATATGTAGATACGTCACTTATGATATGATAAATAATGGATTCCAAACTGTGCTTATTAAATAAACTATGTTTGTTTAACTTATATCATTTTTTATTCAACGCTAAGCCTAATTTAAGCATTGTTTACAGGTTTACAGGTTAGCAGGTTTCTAGAGTTGCACAGCAGCAAGGTATTTTATGCCTAACGTCCATTATGCCTAACGTATATTATGCCTAACGTCCATTATGCCTAATGACTTTATGCCTAACGTCCATTATGCCTAACGTCCGTATGCCTAACGTCCGTATGCCTAACGTCCGTATGCCTAACGTATTTATGCCTAATGGGGTACACTCCCTGGATCGACCAGATGCACCAATCTACCAACCAGGAGCTGAATCTATATTAGGCTCAAAACCATTGAAGTGCCCTTTTATGTAGTTTTGGCTCAACTTGCAAAAATGCAACAGAAGCATTGAGCAATCACAAGTTCGCGACTATTTTTAAAATTTGAAATAAACAACCATCCTCAAACTACACCGACTAATTAAGTTGAAGTAATGAAAGTAATGAAATGGGGTTGTTAGCGGAATGCTTGAATAAAACAGCTAAATGGTTATCTTCCATTTAATTTCACTTAAATAATTTGGTTATCCACAGATACGTATTTCGACTACAATGTGCAGTCATCATCAGTGTCATTCCCACTAAAGGGTGATACGGTCAAAATTTGGTCAATATCAACTTGACGTATTTCTTTCAATTTTGCATTTAAAAAACCTGAACACCCCTCATTTTGAAGGTGTGTGTGTGTAGAATGTTGCTCCTATTTTGATTTTGGAATTCACTCTTCAGTTGTCAAAATGCCGTCCAAGCAAGAAGAGCAGCGTATCAAAATTTTGCTCGCGCATCGCGAAAATCCGAGAAAATCGCACGCAAAGTTGGCAAAATCGCTAAAATTTGCCAAATCAACCGTTACAAATGTAATTAAAGTGTTTGGGAACGTTTGTCGACAGCCAGGAAGTCTGGATCGGGGGGAAATCGAAAACCGGAAGCCGCTGAGACGACAAAGAGAGTTGCCGGTAGTTTCAAGCGAAACCCTAACCTCTCTCTCCGAGATGCCGCAAATAAGCTGGGTGTATCGTCTACAACCGTGCATCGAGCCAAAAAACGAGCCGGACTATCGACTTACAAGAAGGTAGTGACTCCAAATCGCGATGATAAACAAAATACGACGGCCAAAGCGCGATCCCGGAGGCTGTACACGACGATGCTGACGAAGTTTGACTGCGTGGTAATGGACGACGAAACCTACGTCAAAGCCGACTACAAGCAGCTTCCGGGACAGGAGTTTTATACGGCAAAAGGAAGGGGAAAGGTAGCAGATGTTTTCAAGCACATGAAACTGTCAAAGTTCGCAAAGAAATATCTGGTTTGGCAAGCCATCTGTACCTGTGGCTTGAAAAGCAACATTTTCATAGCTTCCGGGACTGTCAACCAAGAAATTTACGTGAAAGAGTGTTTGAATAAACGTCTGCTGCCTTTCCTGAAGAAACACGGTTGTTCCGTACTGTTTTGGCCGGATTTGGCATCTTGCCATTACGGTAAAAAGGCCATGGAGTGGTACGCCGCCAACAACGTGCAGGTGGTTCCCAAGGACAAGAACCCTCCCAACACGCCAGAGCTCCACCCAATTGAGAAATACTGGGCTATTGTCAAGCGGAACCTAAAGAAGACCAAAAAAACTGCTAAGGGCGAGCAGCAGTTCAAGGCAAACTGGCTTTCTGCGGCGAAGAAGGTGGACAAGGTGGCTGTACAAAATCTGATGGCAGGGGTCAAGCGTAAGGCCCGGCAATTCGGATTTGGAAAAGCGGAAGCCTAACTGAATATTTTTCCTGAATTTTATACTAATTGAACTTGAAAAAGAAATTTAATTTGATTTTTTAAATAAACGATTTCACCGATTTACACGCGTTTTCCCTTGACCAAATTTTGACCGTATCACCCTTTAAAGAACTTATCAAAACCTAACACCCTTAAGTACTGTTTTTATAATTAAGTTATTTGGAACTAGCGATTAATAATAAGTTTCTGTAATTAAGAAACATTTCTCTGAATTGTAATCAAACCTCCTGAGATTCCCTGATTTCCCACGTACAAAAATGAATTTCCTGACGTTCCCTGTTTCCCAAGGTTTTTTTTTTTTCTTCCAGGTAGTGGGCACCCTGAAATCGGAATGGATCTGAATGGCTACATTGAGATCGTTTCAAACAAAGACTGACAAGCGGCCAATATAGAACACCAATGCTTTATTAACCGTGTATCAGACTTATATTTAAAACGCGCAGCTTGTTGGCTTTTTGGTTACTTGGGTAGAAAGGACCTATTAAAAAACCAATCGACAATATTTAAAATTCTCAAATTATTGCATTGATGGTCAGATATCACGCTCTAAGTAAAACAGAAAATTACTCTTATTTAAACTGCTTAAAAGATGCGTTATAGTTGATTGAGGTAAAATTTACTGATTTTTATAATAAATTTTTCTTCCAGCGCATAAAATAAATATAAAAATCAGTATCATTGAAACACCCACCAATCAAAAGCTTGGGGTCACCTCTTTCATATGAGAATAGTAAATAATTGTGTTTTATAAGGGAAGAATTTCGATATTTTTTTTTGTATATTCCAATGTAAATCACGTCCAAAAATTAACTCTCTCGACCATTGAAATGTATGGAAAAATGACCCCCGATAGAACATTTTGAAACTAGCCTCAAACGAAAGAGGGGCTCCTAAGCTTTTGTTTGATGCTTGGTTCCGCGATACTGATTTTTTTATAATACGGTTATCCTTCCAGAGACACCGTGTGGGGAATCCATAAAATTGCATCCAATCTCAATTAAAATTGCAAATTCGCAAATCGGTATCTTCAGCAAAGTTTAAGGTTTTGATTATCGGTAAAACTTTGTATAACATTTCACAATCGTAAACTTTCACTCAAAAAACATATAATTGCTTATAATTGTATAACAAAATAAATTTAATGTATGGACTTTCAGATGTAACATTATCCAACTTAAACTAAGTCCTCCAAAAAAACGTTTCTATGGAGTTCATGAACAGTCCTAAGAAGGAAATACACTTTTAAATACCAGCTTATGCTATACCAAATTCATTATTAGCATTAGCATTAGCATCGAACAAGTTGCACAATATCGTAGGTGGTACGAATTCAAAACTATTAAGAGCAAGACGGATATCTATTACTGGACAGATAGTAAGTAGGAAGTAATTACTATCTCCCAGATAAAGACATATCCCGCTCCAACAGTTAAAGACTGTCCTGGCCACGTCCTTACAACTGGTAGGGATAGGAAAGGTATGTTAGTCCAACATTTACTTAAGAGAGATGCAGAGAACTCGACGACCCCTCATAAATGTCTCGGGAATTTAGGAATTATGTTAGTAGGGAAGGTAAGCCATAGGATACACCCAGTCAGTGTTGCTGGCATATATAGTTTTTTTTTATTAATGTTGAAATTGCTGTCCGGATCATCTGCTGGAAGATAAGGTTGCTGAAATAAAATGAAAATATAACATAGTGAACTCGCCATCGTTGTCACACCCGTAGCTAATTAAAAGGAAGGAAATATGTTGTATTTTATCTTTTTTTTTCTATTGATTGAGAGGAAAACTCGCGGGAGTGAAAATAATTTTACTACCTCTTCTCCCGTAGGTCCAAAACCTCTATGTCTTTTCAATTTTAATTATAATCAATTAAAGTAAACTTAAGTTCATGTGATGCACTCAAATTATACGGAATTTATTTCGTTTTCGTTTTTGCGGTGCTACACTGCTGTACACTGAAATAATTTAGGGTGTTGATATAGGATGCACCTTTGTTTAAAAACTAATGATGTTAAGCTGTCAAAGACTCGCGCTTATTCCTGTTTACACTACACCGGTGCTACACCGCAATAACGAAAGCGACATAACTGGAACAAGCCCACCAAATACAATAACCATGGCAGAATCAACACAACCTTAATCAGTTTTTTCATACACAACCACAAACGAACAAATTTAATCTTATCTCATTAATTTTTATTGTTTTTGGCAACATTAGAAGGAGAAAAGGAGACATACTATCAAAAGTAAGGAAAAGTGAACTGGTCGCTGGGAACCATTTTCTAGTCGTGTACTATCATTACATCTATACTTTTTTTTTAAATTGACACTAGATGGCATTACAACAAACGCTTCAATTGGTTCATTCTATACTCGCTTATGCTATACCAAATTCATTATGCTCCTTAAAGAAATATGAAAATTATGCCCTGCCAATTGAGTAGCATTATTGAAATTATAAATTGTCTAAAAAACAACCATCAACGTGTTACCCAAAACGCAATACACTATTGTACCATCACTGTAAACATTTGATGATGTACATACCTCACTCCTTCACACTCTTAACTACAATAACCAACTGCTCCAAGGCCATTCCCAGGATTATTATGAACACATTAACTCGAAGAACTACATCCAAATTAACTGACCCAAACAAAGAGAATATTTCCCTTCATTCCCACGATAAACAAAAGCCGACAACACGAGCGCATTCCACGCGGAACCAGTCCGCAAAACCACAGACATCTTCATTCGGGTAATTTGGTTTTTATCTCTGCTCGCCTCCCTCCAATGGACTGTACAACTGAAACTGTAAACAACAACTGAAAAATTGTTTACATCCAGAAACCAGATTTCTTGCGCTCAACACACTTGTTTTTTTTTTTTTGTTAAATAACCATGTGAAAATAGCTATTCACCGAAAACCGCACATAAGATAATGACTCAACGTGTTCCAAGCACACCCATACAGAATCACCGAGATTCGTGCAGTTTTCTCCCGCCAATTACCCATGGCATAATTGAATTACCTTCCAAACTAACATTCACACTATTTCTTCTTTCTCTCTCTCATTTTCAGAGAATGTTTCCATAGCAATGGGAAAAGCCGCGCGACGGTCAGTTGCGTCAGATCCGTCGTCGCCGACCTTGTCCTTTTTGCATTCTTCAACCACGTCATCAACTGGCGCAACATCATCCTCCGGACCAGCTCTAGCATCCACATCCACATTCACTAGCTCTTCCTTCTACAGCAGCCGAAGCAGCAGCAGCTCATCACCTCCATCGTCGTCCTATCATCCACCAAAAACCGCAACACTCCAATCAGCGCCGTCGCCCTCGTTGGCAGCAGCGAATTCCAACGCTCTTGATCCACTGTCGGACTCCACAGGACCTTTCTATACGTCAACCACAACCCCAAAGCACACGACACCGACGTTTAGGTATGAGCATTATTCGAATCCTGTATTTTTTTTTCGTCCGAAAACAACCCGCTAACATGGCCATTATCATCAACTCCATCACCCACCACCCACTAGGCGTTTCCACAAATGTGGTGCCATCATGTGCCGACACATCACTAATTTCAAAAGCCGCTTTGTTAATCCTACCCTATCCCATGTCACTCTTCTATCGCTTAGAATAGGTAGTGCATATACAATTGTTAGTGTTACACAGTGGTGCACAATGTATCGATAAACGTAACCACGATGGACAGATGGTGGAGGACCCTGCAAATAATTTAAGAATGATTTTTCAAAAGGGCGTAACTGCTTTTGTAAATAAACGGAAATTAGTATGACTATCTTGTTGGGGAAACATTACCCTTTTTTTATGGTGGTGTTAGTTTGCATAGGCGAGCTAAGAGTTTCGAAAAATTGACGTTTGAATCTTTGTTTACGTCCTTTGGAAAACCAATTGTTCCCCAACCGGGCAGTGTGAGCATGTACAAGCAGGAGCAAGATGGCATAAGTGTATCCACGTGGATGCACCGCAAGCTGGGAGATCTCATTATGGTAAATGGATGCAATACAACTCTGGCATTTCGAGTGGAAAATCAGAAACCCTCGGAGTGGTCACTGTGAATTGAGCTTCGTTAACTAAGAAGGAATGTGTTTTTAATCAATTTAGCTTCTGGGTTTTAACATTTGTACCAAGTAGGACTGAGCCGGTCAATACTCTGGTATGTGAATACCGATGAAAACTTTGCTGTGTCAGCTAATTGAAACTTTATTTGCAAGCTGTTTCGGATTTGTGGAGAATTAACCACTTCATTCGAGCAGTTAAAATGACATTTACTACCACTCGAACTTTGAAATAAAACATCATATTGAGATTTTTCCTACTAATTCCTGACTAGAAAACTAGTCAAAATTTGTGCGTTTCATAAAAAATAGAAATTAGTTAGTCCAGTTTTGTGAAGTCGCTGGTAGAAAGTCACGCCAAAACTGCTTGACAAAGTGGTCAATTATTCGTAATGAGCAACCACGCGTCTCCATCGAATTGATTACAGCAGCGTAGATGAATGGTTCTTGCATAAAGACCGGGGAAATAGCGAAGTGTAACATTTTTAATTGTAGTAGTGTTTTTAGTTGCATGTCAAATCATGCAGTGTTATGTAACGGTTATTGTATTTTTATTCAGAACTTTTAGTTTATTAGTTATACATATATTACTACTAAGTATTAAAATACTGGTACGTCTGATAGTTCAAGATAAGTTTATTTGCACAAACCAATTGCCGAGCAGCCATAAGCATCGTATCGCACTTTAATCGCTTTAATAAAGACACTTGTCCGGATCTCCCGGAACAAACCACCACTCACACGTGCACACGTCTGTGGGAAGAAGTTTCGGGGAGCCAGGCCAATTCAACAGGTCTGCCTGCAATAAATCTTATTAAGCTCCCCAAGTCAACCAACCGTCACATCCGCCGATGTAAATCAGCTCCCTTCCTCAACCACCATGTGCCATCTCATCCGATATGCCACGACATCACACTGCTCTACAATATAACCGCCAAGCCACGCGCCACGCCAACAAACATTACACGGGTTTCCGTCCGGACCGACCACCAGACGGACGGACGCCATGTTCGCGTTTCTCTCATCACCATTCCTGGCAACTTTCCTATCTCGGTACGTTCATCTGACAGCTTTAAAGGCTCGTTTTGATCTATTACTCCATCTAGAGGAGATCTCAGGCCAAGGGTGAAGCGATGATGGCTCTGAAAAGGCCATCACACGACCGTTTGTCAGATAGATGCCGGACCTTTTCCCTGATGGTTAGGTAGGTTTGCCTGCATATTTTACCGTCTCGACGAACCCGCACAATGGGTAGACGGCAGTTGAGGACGGTGTTACAAATTGCATCTTCAAAATTAATTTGCTTTTTAATAGGAAGCAACAACTGGGATCATTAAATTGGTCAGAGAAGCTGCGTACTATTGTCCTAAAAGTGCTTTCAACTAAACCACTGTGCCAACTTGATTTCTAATAAAACAGCTCCTCGGTAAAGCACTAGTTTATTAGCAAAAGATATTTCCCACCATTAAAGCATCGTGGTTACGTTAATCGCCTTGATAAACCGCTAATTTAGTAGAGTTTTACTACAAACCGTCTATGTTACATTCATACTTATCTTAATCTTTCGTTTTTCTTACTACTTTCATCTGTCTGGATCTATTCTCACTTTCCGTTGACGTGTACTGCGACTCTCATGCTCTGCTGTTGTTCGGTGTGTGTGTGTGTGTAACTAACGAACTATCAACCAACACACATCATTCGTGACGCTACTTCCGCGTGAGCTTCTCTAATTACACACATCATCATACTACAAAATACTCGTTCTATCCTTCGTGCCTGATTGTGCCTATATATCTCTCGTGCCTATCGGTGTGTCATCTCTACTATGTCTATATCAATCATCAGTACTACCAACAACAACTACAGGACCACCAGCAGTAATAGTAGCAGCAACAGTACTACGGCTGCAATCACTGCTGCTACTACTGTCAGTACCACTAGCGTTACTAGTACTAGTACTACTACTGCCGTTCCTCGGACAACGGCCACCGCCGCCACCAGCCCCGGTAGCGGTGGCGTTGGCAATAGTACTCGTAGCGGTGCAGTTAGTGCGCCTGGTAGACTAACAGAAAGTGTCACCAGTTCCATTCACAAAGAAGGTACCTCTTCATCACTCTCATTGCCCTCGTCTCGTCTCTGCAGCAACCAAACGCAGGCGGACCGGGATCGGCAGCGACAGAGGATGGAATTCTTCGCAACGTACGACGTGATGACCGGCGTCCGGATAGCGGCCACCCTCGGTGGCTTCTTTGGCCTTATGGTGTTCCTGGTGATCTACAAAAGCCGGACCCGATCGACGGCGAATGCTTTGAAGGTGAGTGGATCTTTTTTTTTTATTTCGAGCGAGACACATACAATTACAAATATGTAAATGTCTTGTTAATTAACCACTTCATTCGAGCAGTTAAAAAGACGTTTACTACCACATGAACTTTGAAATAAAACATTATTTTTGAGATTTTTTCTTCTAGAACCACGAGAAAAGTAGCCAACATTTGTGCGTTTCATAACAAAATAGAAATTAGTTGGTGCAGTTTTGTGAAATAGCTGGTAAAAAGTCACGCCAAAACTGCTTGACAAAGTGGTCAATTGGTATATATTTATGATCATCGGAATTTCAGGGGAAATTCGACGGCCCTTCAGAAGACTTACAGATTAAAAAGTTAGCTTTTCTTAAAATTCATCTTTCAGAATGGGAAAAAAAGTTCATGGAATTATTTCATAAAAAAAATCATAGAATTTCTTACCATGAAACTTATATCAATCTCTAGCTTTTTTCACAGCCTCATAGTTAAGGGCTATGAGTCGCCTTAGAGGGAGAAATTAATCGTTTATGATGCACAAAATGTACAAAAGTGTACTCGAAAATTATTCGTGCAAATTAAAATTTACTTTATAATCGATTGCATACACAACTTAACCATAAAATAACATATTCAGTATGGAAAGCCTTACGATTTTATCCGATATAATTAATACTATTGATACAACAGTTACAAATCATAAACAAGTCAGAAGTTGGCATTACATACGATTAAACTTAACCTCTCAGGCTAAAGGTTCACAAGTTTAAATTATTCTGAACGAGTCATGAATAACCTAAACACTTAGAAAAATTCATGTAAATTTAGGTGCTCTGATACTGACATATACGAGCGTCAATTATGACATAAAATTGAGTCTTAGGGGGATTAGGGACATAATGAACACGTGGGGCGAAATGGACACCCTCAAAATAACAAAATCTTTTAAATTTAAACGGAAATGTAAGTTGTTAATCATTTTTACCACTATCAAACATATAATTTTTCAATAGAACAGTTGATATCCTCTTTTAACCACCGAAATATATGAAAAATTAGAAATCATAACTCAAGGGTTTGAAATATTATAATTTCTAACCAGAGAAAAATAAGGTTTTACGAACGGTTCAGAATATTTATTATCAATTACCTATTTGTCCCAAACACGTTCTTTGTATCGCTGCTGAAAGTTGACATTAATCACAATATTGTTTTTTGCAATAATTTATTTTATTTTTTTTTTTCCTCGGATTTGTTTTCCGTCGATCTTGTTTTCCGTGCTGAGCACCAATGCTACCGACGCCAGGAAGGCAGTTCCCACACCTGGACCCTACCTATCGACCCATCAACTCATGAACCGGGGACCAACGGCTTTACTTCCCTTCCGAAGGAAGGCGTGATTACAAATGTTATGCCTCAGAACATCCCGGCGGCGCCGACTGGGATTGAACCCAGGCCTGCTGGGGTGAGAGGTAATCACGCTTACCACTACACCACCGGCGCCGCTATAATTTATTTAAAAAAAAATGCATTCAAATTAATATAGTCGATTAGGGGCGAAACGAACACCTCTAGTACGGGCAAAATGAACACCACTTGTTTCTGGAATCTAACCTCAACGCCCACTTTGTTAACTTGTTTACATTGTTTACCTACGCAGTGTTTTGGTGGCTGTGATGGTGCAAACGTACAAAAGACAATCGGGAAGGCAGCAGTGGTCCAAAACGGCCATGGAAGCGGCCATAGATTCTGTCCGCCGGAGTGGAACGTCCATCAAACGAGCAGCCAAGGACCATGGAATTCCAAGACCTACGCTGATCCGCTATCTGAAAACTGCAGAAGTACTGGGCCAGGAGGTGAAGCAAATCGGCTCATTCAAAACAGTTTTCATACCTGCCGAGGAAGCTGTTTTAATGGCCCACATTTTGGACTTTGAGGTTCGATGCTACGGAATTACTACCCGCGACATCCGGAGCCTTACCTTCCAGCTGGCCGAACGCAACGTGAAAGCACATGTTTTCAATACGAAGACACAGCTGGCTGGTTGGGATTGGCTTCACGGTTTTCGGAAGCGTCATCCCAAACACTCGCTCCGTACTCCTGAGGCTACCTTAGCTGCAAGGTTGCAAGCATTCAACAAGATAGCGGTCGACAACTTCTTCGATGTGCTGCATCGTGAAATGGACGGAGGCAAATTCAGTGCCAGCAGGATTTTCAACGTTGATGAAACCTCTGTGCACAATCAAATAAAATGCATGTTTTGACTCATTTTGTATTCTTAGGTGCAAACGAAACGTTCCAAAGTGTTTGCCTTGAAAGGCCGACGGCAGGTAGGAGCTGTGACATCGGCGGAAAGAGGGCTACTTTCCACTGCAAGCATTTGCATGTCAGCAACGGGATAAATACTGCCACCTATGATGATATTCCCTAGGGCCGTTTGACTTCCAGTCTTATGGAAGGTGCTCCACCAGACACGGTATTTGTCTGCAACTCTTCCGGTTGGATGACTGTGAAAGAATTCAACACCTGGTTCGAGCATTTTCTAAAGCACACGCGTCCAACAGATGATAACCCGGTTCTTTTGATTTTGGACGGTCATTCTTCGCATACGAAGAACCTTGGCTTTATTGAAAGAGCGCGTGAGTGCCATGTGACAGTCGTGTGCTTGCCCCCCCATTGCAGCCACAAACTACAGCTTCTCGACATAAGCTACATGGGGCCGCTCAATACGGCTTTCACGAAGGAAGTGGAGAGTTTCCTCAAATTCAATCCTGCTAGGGTTGTCACCCTGAACGAAATCAGCCGGATTTTCGGTTCGGTTTTCATGAAGACTTCTAACGCGGCTCTTGGTGTCAACGGATTCCGTTAGGCAGGAATTTTTCCGCTGAACCGGTTTATCTTCAACGATAATGATTTTGCGCCGGCTGACGTAACGGACGTTCTTCCAGCAGACCCAGAAACCGATCGTTCAAACAATGAACTTGGTGACGAAGCTCTTGAATCCAACGCAGCCGATACTGAAGCAGGACCTTCGCGAATGCACAATGAGGTAGGAGATATCAACCTTTCACTGTCAAACGAAAAGGAAAATATCGCTCCAAAAGGGATTGTTAAAGTGGATGCTAACAACATGCTGACTCCGAAAGCTACTTTGGCGCCGTTGGATTCGAATGTTCCAGCCGGTTTGTCTGTCCGAAGCATCTTCAAAGTGTCTCCTGCGGAAATCCCGCCGCTACCGAAAACAGTTACCAGAAAAGTTGGCGGTGGACGAAAGAGGGAGAAAGCTCGAAACATAACCTCAAGCTCCAGCCGAAATGGGTTGAAGTCATCGCAGGCTTTGAAGGATATTGGTCAGCTAAAGAATGCGATCAAAGCTGACACAAGACACATTTCTAACAGTGATGCCGAAACACCCAAACGCAAACGAGGACGTCTGAAAGGAAAGAGCAATCAAACTAAAACGGTGCTTGCTCAAGATACGCTCTGCGAAGTATGTGGCTGTTGTTTCAGTTCTTCTGACAAAGGACAGGATTGGATCAAATGTTCCAAGTGCTGCTTGTGGTTCCATGAATGCCAGGACTCTCGCTGCCCTTCGTGTGCCTTTCAATAAGGCATCAATTTATAGCTAATCTTCATTATGTGATTGCTCATGAATTGGTTTTATTTTTTTTATTTCGGTTACATCACCAGCTCGGTTCGCCAATGAAATTGAATTGAATTAAATAAAAATCTGTTAATGTTTTGGTTGAAATCTGATTAGTTTTACTTAAAAACCTACTAAACTGACCCCACTGTCAATCATAGTTTCAATAATAGTTTTAGAATCGGGCTCTCATCATGTCAATCAATTGCCGTGATTCAATAACTACTTACTTTCCAGGGCACTTTTCGGTATGTAAGCACCTCCCGTTAAGGTAGTTAATCATGAGCAGTGTTGGAAAAGTTCGCGATATTTCACGAAGTTCACCAAGGCAAAAGTTCGCGATTCATAGTGAGTTTTCGCGAACTTTTCCATCACTGATTCATGAGCATTTTCCATTAGACCCCCTATACCAATTGAACTTATTCTACATAATCTTTTGGAGTTGCTTATTGACCTATACGAAGTAAAGCTTAAGAAATGTCTCCCCTATGTTCTCGTTTTTGTATGCATGTATGTGTGTGTATGTGTGTGTGTGAGGGTTGTATGTATGTGGGAGGGATGGGAACATGTTCGTGTAGGTATGTACATATGTTATAGAGTCAATTTCTGAGTCTAAAGGGTGATACGGTCAAAATTTGGTCAATATCAACTTGACGTATTTCTTTCAATTTTGCATTTAAAAAACCTGAACACCCCTCATTTTGAAGGTGTGTGTGTGTAGAATGTTGCTCCTATTTTGATTTTGGAATTCACTCTTCAGTTGTCAAAATGCCGTCCAAGAAAGAAGAGCAGCGTATCAAAATTTTGCTCGCGCACCGCGAAAATCCGAGCTACTCGCACGCAAAGTTGGCAAAATCGCTAAAAAGTTGCCAAATCAACCGTTACAAATGTAATTAAAGTGTTTGGGGAACGTTTGTCGACAGCCAGGAAGTCTGGATCGGGGGAAAATCGAAAACCGGATGCCGCTGAGACGACAAAGAGAGTTGCCGGTAGTTTCAAGCGAAACCCTAACCTCTCTCTCCGAGATGCCGCAAATAAGCTGGGTGTATCGTCTACAACCATGCATCGAGCCAAAAAACGAGCCGGACTATCGACTTACAAGAAGGTAGTGACTCCAAATCGCGATGATAAACAAAATACGACGGCCAAAGCGCGATCCCGGAGGCTGTACACGACTGTATACGACGAAGTTTGACTGCGTGGTAATGGACGACGAAACCTACGTCAAAGCCGACTACAAGCAGCTTCCGGGACAGGAGTTTTATACGGCAAAAGGAAGGGGAAAGGTAGCAGATGTTTTCAAGCACATGAAACTGTCAAAGTTCGCAAAGAAATATCTGGTTTGGCAAGCCATCTGTACCTGTGGCTTGAAAAGCAGCATTTTCATAGCTTCCGGGACTGTCAACCAAGAAATTTACGTGAAAGAGTGTTTGAATAAACGTCTGCTGCCTTTCCTGAAGAAACACGGTTGTTCCGTACTGTTTTGGCCGGATTTGGCATCTTGCCATTACGGTAAAAAGGCCATGGAGTGGTACGCCGCCAACAACGTGCAGGTGGTTCCCAAGGACAAGAACCCTCCCAACACGCCAGAGCTCCGCCCAATTGAGAAATACTGGGCTATTGTCAAGCGGAACCTAAAGAAGACCAAAAAACTGCTAAGGGCGAGCAGCAGTTCAAGGCAAACTGGCTTCTGCGGCGAAGAAGGTGGACAAGGTGGCTGTACAAAATCTGATGGCAGGGGTCAAGCGTAAGGCCCGGCAATTCGGATTTGGAAAAGCGGAAGCCTAACTGAATATTTTTCCTGAATTTTATACTAATTGAACTTAAAAAAGAAATTTAATATGATTTTTTAAATAAACGATTTCACCGATTTACACGCGTTTTCCCTTGACCAAATTTTGACCGTATCACCCTTTAATCCAGTTTTTAGCAAGGTGTCCATTATGCCCCATAAGGGTGTTCATTTCACCCCGTACCCCATCCACCATCCCAATTCAAATATTTTTTACAGACTTAAATTCACTATTTTATTGCTGAAAACGATTGGAGTGTATAGTATATGGATATTATTTGAGGTTTGACTATTTATCTCCGACAATTACGGGTATTTTACACTCATAAAATGTACGCGAAATTCAGTTCAATCAAACGTACTTTTCGTCGAGAACGAGTTCGTTACTCGACGAAAAGTACGTTTGATTGAACTCAGTCTCGTAGCACTTAATTTTACATGACATGTTTGTTTACGTCTCATCCTTCATGTCAAAGATGGATTCCGTCACGTGTAAAATTAGGTATTTCTAAGTGTGCATCATGTTTTGATCGACTACCTATGACACACAAAAAAAAATCATTCTAATATACCATTTACAATAAATAGATAATAATTCACGATTATGTTTTAAATGAGTTCCTTAAATGAGGGGTTGTTTTTCGTTTTTCAAGATGATTAACTTGCGAAATTTTCTAAATTTATGGAACTCAATTAAATGTCAGCCCAATGTTTAATATACAAGAATTACCTGTGTCGGTTAAATAATCATATAGGGGAAATGGCTCTAATGTTGGCCTATGGATCTAAGAGTGGGCCCATCGCTAAAAATCTGCTATTTATCAATTGTATCTATAGATGAACGCGTCATTGGGACGGTACTGATGGATATTTTTGGTTGCTATTGAAAATTTAGACGATTGCTGAATTTATGTATGGGCCCAAATTAGGGACACTTAGGCCGACATTACATACATTTCCCCTACGTAGAAGTTTCTTCAATATGTATCATTTATCATAAACTAACTTCGTAAAAAAAATATCATCTTATTACGAAAATGTTGTAATACAGTTATTCCAAAGCGTGATAGTGATTCGCAGAATTTCGTTAAAATGGTACTTTTGATGCTTATCGCAAAATATTAGACTTGTATTTTTTGTCATAACGGTGACAATTTTTCCATGATAGGGTGGTTCAAAAACCCATTTGTTCAAAAATGCCTTTTTTAAATTCATATCTTTTGACCTACTGAGGCGATTTCAAAGATCAAATGAAAGGTAATTAAAATACTTTTTAAGAAAAATACAATGACATTAAAAATGATTTTGCTTTGAAAAATATTGATGGTATTTATGTTTATGGTTTCCATGGTTTGTAGACAGGGGCACCAAATGTTTTTATATTTTCCCATGAAAATTTAAGCTTTTTTACGCAACTTATTAAAAATCAGCGATGTGTTTTTATTTTCGTTTTTGTGTTATATTTGTTTGCAGTTATCAAGTTTTGGGTTTTCACTCAATTCTCCATTGTGACTAGCCTACCATGCGTCCTTATTGATACATAGCAAACATAGTAACATAATCAATACCTATTTGATTTTATATATAGTTATTTGAGCAAACACCCAATACTTGAAAACTTCAAAAAATATAATTTTTAAACTAAAAGAAAAAAAAACACAACGCTGATATGTTGTGTTAAAAATCATATATTTTCAAGGAAAAATAAGACAACAACTCTTTCTACAAACCATGAAAACTATAAAAAAAAATCAGTGCTTTTCAATTCAAAATCCTATTTTTTTATATTTTTCCCAAAAAAATACTTCAATTACCATTAATTTTGTATTTGGATCTTTGGAGGCGAACCAGCCCAAGGCTGAAAGCCTCCCTAATAAAGATAAATAATAATAATAATAATATTTGGATCTTTCAAATCGACTCAATGGTTCAAAAGCTATTAATTGTAATGTTTGAAAAAAAAAATCAATTTTTTAACCACTCCAACATGGAAATGGTCACTCTAATGACAAAATAAAAAAATGTTGGTCTCATATTTTGCGATGAGGAAAAAAACTACCAATTTTTACAAAATTCTGAGATCCACTATATCAAACCAAAGATTTCATATATGTGTTTTTTATGTCATAAGAACCAATATGCCCACAATTAACTGTGAATTGCAGCGGCGCCGATGGTGTAGGGGTAAGCGTGATTACCTCTCACCTCAGCAGGCTTGGGTTCAATCTCAGTCGTAACCGACGGGATGTTCTGAGGCATAACATCTCTGATCACGCCTTCCTTCGGAAGGGAAGTAAAGCCATTGGTCGCCAGTTCATGAGTTGATGGGTCGATAGGTAGGGTAGGTGTGGGAAGTGTCTCCCTGGCGGTAGCATTGGTGCTCAGCACGAAAAACAAGATCGGCGGAAAAAAATCAAGGAAAAAATCTGTGAATTGTGCACAGAACTTCCTGTTGTATGCCTAAGAATCATTTCAATGAGCTTATTTTCCACAACCACATTCCCAACGTTTCGGACGTGGGGTTGCGGCGTTTGTCACGTCAAAAAGCAATTTTAACTCTAAAACGGTATTAGCCTCATCAAAACTTTTTCTTTTTCATCTTCAATATTCCTCTCGAATGTTCCATAATATTATGATATAATTCCATTCAAATTTTTCCAAAATTCCTTTATGAATATTGTTTAAATTTTGTAACTCAAAACTCCAACGAAATATGTTGCTACTTGCTTGTGACTGGAATAAGTTGCACACAAGTAACCACAATTGTCACGACGAGACCCCTCATCGCGGCGACGCTGCAAACGCTACGGCCCTGCATTTACGGTGAATCAAATGACAGTGGGAAACGTCACCGGTGGAACTTAGAATAACGTCAAACGAAAAGAGGAAGAACAAACACGAAGAACAAAAGCTGACATAGTTGTTGATCTATTATTATCCTTATTCTAGTATTCTACTTATCTAATATTCACATTATTTGCCGTGTAGTGCTTAAATCTAATCATAAATTATAAACACTTACGGTCTAAATTGAAGAAGTAGAGTGGGAATTCGAGCCATACCACTTCCAGAAAAAGTACACCAAATTTCTTTAAGCTATCACAAACACAACTCACGAAGTGTAGCTATAAAGAGTTGGTAAACGCATCCCAACATTCTTAAAGAAATTTGTTTTGGGTATCGGAAGTATGGCAGATGAAAATTCCCCTCGGAACTGCCAGGCATGCGAGCGAACGGATTCAGCAGAAAGTGAGATGGTCCAGTGCGGCGTGTGCAAACACTGGGAGCACTTTGGCTGCGCAGGTGTAGATGAGGAAATCCGGCAGCCGAACGCCACTTATGTATGCAGACGATGTTCGAAGCAGGGCAAATCCAACGATGATCATCTGAAAGTTCCCGTTGTTCAACCACGTTCTTCTAAAGGATCTAAGACGAGTTCAAAAGCGAGCTCTAGAAGGGGAAAGAAGAATCCCAACCCGCCGGGAAGTACGACTTCCAGCGTTCGGGCTGCTTTGCTGGCGGAACAGTTTAAGCTCGTCGAAGAAGAACAGAAGATGGAAGAGCAAGCACTACTGGAAGAGGAAGACATCAGGAAACGTATGTTGGAGGAAGCAGAGCGTCAGATGGAGGAGGCGAAACAAATTCGTGAGCTCAAACTGCAGGAGGAATTGGAGCTGAAGCGCAAGCAGCAGGAAATCAGGAAGGAATCTTTCGAGAAGCGACAAGCTATTCTTCGTCAGATGGCAGAAACTAGCAGTAGAGGTGGCTCTGTAATAAATTCAGACCAAAGGGTGAAAGATTGGCTAGACGAACAGGACGCTGAAAGATCAAATGGAAATCGGTTTGGGAAAACGAAACACCCCAATTTGAATCCGACTCCCGCCGACTCAGCGGATCTCCCCATTCCTCGGCTGCCATCAAGATCGCTGAATTCAATCCATCCAATGCCAAGTTTGGATGCGCCAGCTCCACAGGATTTTCCACCTCAATTGCCACAGCCTCCAGCCCCAACCCCCACTCCACAGCATCTTCCCGTTCCTATATCGGAGCCTCCAATTCCAGCACCTGCTTACCCCATTCCAACGCCACTGCCTGCGCCGACAGTTCCCGTTTCCTCTGTTCGCACACTATCGCAGGTGCAAATTGCAGCACGACAGGTTTTAGGAAAAGACCTACCATTATTTAGTGGAAACCCGGAGGATTGGCCCATTTTCTTCAGCAACTATGAACAGTCTACTGCTACCTGCGGTTACTCGGATGCGGAAAACTTGGTTCGCCTTCAGCGATGCTTGAAGGGAAACGCCCTGGAGTCGGTGAAAAGTCGATTACTTTTGCCAGCAAGTGTACCGCACGTCATCCAGACCCTGCGTACTCTTTTTGGAAGACCTGAGCTCCTCATTAAATCGTTGCTGTTCAAAATACACCAAATCCCTCCACCGAGACACGATCGCCTAGAGACCATCATGCACTTTGGCCTAGCAGTGCAAAATCTGGTGGATCACCTCAAAGCAGCGCAGCAGGCAAACCACCTTGCAAATCCGGTTCTTATGCAGGAATTGGTGGAGAAACTGCCTGGCTCGTTGCGACTCGATTGGGCAATGTACAAGAACCAACACCCACCTGCGACTCTCGACACTTTCGGTGAGTTCATGTCGGGTTTGGTAACAGCAGCAAGCGAAGTTTCCTTCAACCTCCCAGGACTTGGTTTTCAAAAGCTCAGCATGCAGACAGAAACCCGCAGCAACAGGCCGAAGGGGGGAAACACGGGTATTCTACAAGCTCACTCCACGGATCAAACATCAAATCTCACCTCCAGTAGTATTACCAGTAACACGAAACCTACCAAGCAATGTCTATCGTGTGGTCGAGTCGGTCACCGAGTGTTCGAATGCCAGCAATTCAACGGTGCCAGCGTGGATGAACGTTGGAAGCTAGTTCAGTTAAAAGGGCTCTGCAGGACGTGCCTGAACAGTCACGGCAAATGGCCTTGTAGGTCTTGGAATGGCTGCGGTATCAACGGGTGTCGTCAACGGCACCATACTTTACTGCACTCCATCACATCTCCCGAGAGAATAAATACAACATCTAGCCACGTCACGTCAGGTAATTTCCAGTGGCCACTTTTCCGAATTGTTCCCGTTATTCTATACGGCAACGGTTCCTCCCAAACTATTTACGCCTTTATAGACGAAGGCTCGTCGTACACATTGTTGGACGAAACTGTAGCAACGGATCTGGGCGTCAGTGGGAAAACAGAGGCACTTACCTTGAAATGGACCGGAAACGTGACACGGGTCGAACCCAAATCACAATGTGTGCAGTTCGATATCTCCGGTAAGAGCACTCATTCTCGATACACACTTTCCCATGCTCGCACGGTAAGCCGCCTGGTGCTGCCAACTCAAAGTTTGAAATATCAAGATCTTGCTAATCGTTTTCCACACTTGCGTGGCCTCCCGCTCGAAGATTACGAGTTAGTTCAGCCCAAGCTACTAATTGGTCTAGACAATCTCCGACTATGCGTTCCACTAAAGCTGCGGGAAGGAGAGTCAACCGATCCTATCGGTGCGAAATGTCGATTGGGTTGGAGTGTATATGGATACGTCCCACATCGATCGACCCAGTCAGCGATTATTGGGTTTCACGTCGCAACAGTTCCTGATCGTGATCGTGAACTAAATGATCAACTACGTGACTATTTCACTCTAGAAGATGCCGGAGTTACCGAAACACGAGAAGTTCTGGAATCGACTGACGAGAAACGTGCGAAGATGCTGCTGGAACAGACAACACGACGTACGCCTGACGGACCGAACTTCGAGACCGGCCTCCTATGGAACACTGATAATCCAAACTTTCCCGATAGCTACCCCATGGCTATCCGGCGTCTAGAGTCCCTAGAGCGTCGGCTGCAACGAGAACCAATGCTGCGAGAGCGTGTGCGTGAACAAATCTCCGAGTACGAAAAGAAAGGTTATGCACACAAAGCTAGTCTGGCCGAATTGACTTCCGTCGATGCCAATCGTGTGTGGTACCTTCCTTTAGGCGTTGTCATCAATCCCAGAAAGCCTGAAAAAGTGCGGTTGATCTGGGACGCGGCAGCAAAGGTAGGCGACGTATCCTTTAACTCCAGACTGCTCAAGGGTCCTGACCTACTGACACCGCTTCCGATGGTGTTATACCAGTTTCGCCAATACCCCGTAGCAGTGAGTGGTGATGTCATGGAAATGTTCCATCAGTTGAAAATTCGCTTCCCTGATTGTCAATCGCAACGCTTCGTATTCCGTGAAGACTCGACCGACCTCCCATCAATCTACGTTATGGATGTAGCAACTTTCGGATCGTCCTGTTCTCCGGCATCGGCGCAGTACGTGAAAAACATCAACGCAGACGAGTTTGCTAACGACTATCCAAGAGCAGCAGCAGCAATCAAGGAGAGGCATTATGTCGACGACTACTTGGACAGTTTCCCGACGATCAAAGAGGCAATTACATTGGTTAACGAGGTTAAACTGATACATTCCCGTGGGGGCTTCACCCTCCGCCGCTTCTTGTCAAATGAACCCGAAGTCTTGCGAGGAATTGGCGAGCTGGCTGAACTGGACTCTAAGAGCCTACATCTGGAACGCGATGGAAAGTGTGAATCGGTGTTGGGGATGAAGTGGATGCCTAACGAAGATGTATTCGTTTACACATTCAGCACAAGAGATGATCTGCAGCGTATTCTACATAGCGGCCACATTCCTACCAAGCGAGAGGTAGCAAGGGTGGTTATGAGTCTGTTCGATCCACTCGGCCTCGTTGCATTTTTTCTGGTTCACGGTAAAATGTTGATCCAAGAGCTTTGGGCAAAAGGGACAGAATGGGACCAAGAAATTCCGCAGGACATCAATGAACGCTGGCGACAGTGGGCTGATCTTTTCCAGGCGTTAGACCTGCTGCGCGTACCGCGGTGTTATTTCAACTTATCCAAGGACTTCGCCCGTTTACAAATCCATCTCTTCGTCGACGCGAGTGAGGCCGCATATGCCTGTGTGGTGTACTTTCGCTTGGAGACTGATCGTGGTACAGAGGTGGCTCTTGTTGGTGCTAAGACCAAGGTTGCACCGCTGAAGACGCTCTCAATTCCTCGACTTGAACTTAAAGCGGCTGTCCTTGGTGTCCGATTAATGGAGACGATTCAAAAATACCACTCGTACACGATCAACCAGCGCTACTGTTGGAGTGATGCCAGCACTGTGCTCGCGTGGGTGCGCTCAACCGATCATCGACGTTATCACAAATTTGTCGCCGTTCGAGTCGGTGAGATTTTATCATCAACGCAGCAGTCGGAATGGCGGTGGGTTCCGTCCAAACTAAATGTGGCAGATCTGGCCACTAAGTGGAACACTGGACCACAAGTGACGACCGAGAACCCTTGGTTCCAAGGACCGGCCTTCCTATACCAGCCTGAGGAGCGCTGGCCTGTTCAACGTAAGGTTACTTCAACTGAAGAAGAACTTCGACCTGCTCACTGTCATGTCGTCCACTTCGTTCCAAACATGAATTTCGAAAGATTCGATCGATGGATCAAAATGCAGCGGGTAGCTGCGTACGTGTTTCGCTGTATTGATAATCTACGTAGAAGTAGAACCAAAGACAATTTGGAACTCGGCAATCTAACCAGCAACGAACTCAGAAGAGCCGAAGAAGCACTTTTTAAAACAGCTCAAAGTGAGTTCTACGCCGATGAAATCGTCATCCTCGTCAAGACCCAAGGGCCTCCTGATAATCGGCACGCCCTCGTAGACAAATCCAGCACAATCTACAATAAATGTCCGTTTCTGGATGAGAAGGGTATCCTACGCAGTCGTGGTCGAATCGGTGCGGCACCGTATGCACCGGCCGAAGCTAAGTTCCCCATCATCCTACCCAAACAACACCTAATTACTTTCCTTATTGTAGACTGGTATCATCGCCGCTTCCGTCACGCCAACCGAGAAACCATATTCAACGAGATTCGTCAACGCTTTGAGATCTCATCACTAAGAAGGCTCTTGGATAAAGTCGCAAATGCTTGTGCATTCTGCCGCCTAACGAAGGCGATTCCAAGACCACCAGCAATGGCTCCGCTTCCCGAGATGCGCCTGACAGCTTTCGTTCAACCGTTCACGTTCACCGGGGTGGACTACTTCGGGCCAGTACTGACCAAGGTGGGTAGGAGCAGTGTGAAACGTTGGGTGGCCCTCTTCACATGTCTCACAATTAGAGCAGTACACATGGAAATCGTGCATTCACTAAGTACGGAGTCGTGCATTATGGCTGTTCAACGCTTCGTGGCACGCAGAGGCAATCCAAGAGAGTTCTGGACCGACAATGCCACCTGTTTTCAGGGCACTAGCAACGAGCTGAAGGCGCAAACGGATGCCAAAATCAAGGCCCTCTCGGAAAGGTTTACAACCGCCGAAACTGCTTGGAAATTCATCCCACCAGCGGCACCACACATGGGCGGTGCATGGGAGAGGCTTGTCCGGTCCGTAAAAGTAGCAATTGGCGGCTTGCTTAACGGTCCACGAAAACCAGACGACGAGACATTGGAGACAATCCTTCTGGAAGCGGAGGGGATGATCAACTCCAGACCGCTTACCTACATCCCTCTGGAGTCGGCAGACCAGGAGGCCTTAACACCCAACCATTTTTTGCTGGGCAGTTCTTCTGGGTCCAAGTTCCTACCCACCGAGCAGTTAGACTATAGGTCAACCCTTCGAAGCAGCTGGAAGCTAGCTAGGTATATCGCTGATGATTTTTGGTGCAGGTGGCTTAAGGAGTACCTTCCTGTGATCACACGGCGATGCAAGTGGTTCAACGATGTAAAAGATCTGGCAGTAGGCGATTTGGTTCTGGTCGTTGGCGGAACGGCGAGGGACCAGTGGAAACGTGGACGTATCGAGCAGGTGTTTCCCGGCAGGGACGGTAGAGTGCGCCAAGCTCTTGTGCGTACATCTTCGGGGATTCTACGAAGACCAGCAGTGAAGTTAGCTGTATTGGACGTCGAGTTTAACAGTAAACCCGGGTTCGGTACCCCAGAAGTTTCGAACCCTCACCAAGGTTTACGGGCGGGGGTATGTCACGACGAGACCCCTCATCGCGGCGACGCTGCAAACGCTACGGCCCTGCATTTACGGTGAATCAAATGACAGTGGGAAACGTCACCGGTGGAACTTAGAATAACGTCAAACGAAAAGAGGAAGAACAAACACGAAGAACAAAAGCTGACATAGTTGTTGATCTATTATTATCCTTATTCTAGTATTCTACTTATCTAATATTCACATTATTTGCCGTGTAGTGCTTAAATCTAATCATAAATTATAAACACTTACGGTCTAAATTGAAGAAGTAGAGTGGGAATTCGAGCCATACCACTTCCAGAAAAAGTACACCAAATTTCTTTAAGCTATCACAAACACAACTCACGAAGTGTAGCTATAAAGAGTTGGTAAACGCATCCCAACAACAATTGTTCACTGAAAAGTGTGTTACTAGGGAGGTTTAATAGTTACGTGGAAGTGATTTGCAGCTCCTGATTCAATTGCTCCATAAAAAAAGTTCCCATTATTAATAAATTACTGTAAGTAGATAAACACATCCACAACCTATTATTTTATCTATTCAATGGTGGATGCGTTGGTTCTTCATTAGAATTAGTTATTTCATCACAAAAAAAGTAAACGGTGGTCAAATTTTTATCGACGATCCTATTACAAGGTTATGTTTGTTTATTTTTTCTATGTTCAAAAATGGGACGGAACTACCGAAAGGTAAAAAAAATTCTCTCAAATATATCGTAGTTTCCGGATCAGATTTTCAGGAATGCCTACAAAAGTCAGAACTATGTACAACAAGCTGAGAGGATCGCACCAGAAGCTTCCCGGCCATCAAAACGTATTTACAGAAGCGGGAGAAGTATCAATTTCGAACCATTTGTGTACCTTATCCGAATTGAAATGCTACACCTTTCGTAAACAACAAACCTTTGCCGGACTGGGTGGCAGGCTTCCATCGCGATCTCCAGGAACTGAATTAACGTTGTGCTCAAAACATAAAATTAAGCCGAGCAGGGAAAACACGGGAGACAATTGGCAAATACATGGCCAACCTAAAAAAATCCCTCGACGTGGAAGCAGGAACATCTTCAATTACGATGAGACAAATCTGTTGGATGATCCGGGTAAGAAGCTTTCCATCTATGAGCGTGGCTTAAAATATTTTGAAACGTGAGGATCTTCATTAAACCTGCCACTTCCGTTATGTCTTGTGGCAGTGCAACTGGATAACTGTTGCCACCATACGTGGTGTTCAAGGCAGAGCACCTATGGGACACGTGGACACTTAACGGCCCTAAAAGAACGCGCTACAATCGAAGGGCTTCTCGCTGGTTCAATGAAAAGGTTTTCGAAAATTGCTTCAACTCACTTTTCCTACCAGCAACAAAGCATTTGAAAAGGCCAATTGTGCTAATCGGAGACAATCTTTCTTCTCATTTGAATCCGTCGGTTGTCGAAATTTGCTACCAAAAAGGCATAAGATGCCACCCACCGAATTCAACACATTTGACACAGCTGTTGGACGTTGCGGACGGCCCGAAGTGCCAATGAAGCGAGAATAGCGAAATATTCTGGGACGTTGGCATGCTTCTCGTGAGGGTTCTTCTCGGAGATTCTTTGAAATTCCTCTGGACATTTTCTCACAATACTTTTCTAAATTCCCTTTGAGTTCTCTTTGGAATACCAGTTGAATTATCCCAATTCACATATAAATTTCTTTGGTTTTTGTTTTCCTGTAAGTTCATCCAAGCTCAAGACAGAAACCAGACTTTTTTTCCAAGCTCAAGGTTTCTAAAATAATTTCTTACAACAATCTTTCACTATCCAAAATTCAACCTTGTTACCCATTCAGCTCAATGGTGTTTAGCATGTAGAAGCAACCCTGAGTGAGAGATACGACATTTTTCGGTTTGTAGTCAAAATAACAATGCCTATTGGAAGATTGCAGTGAAACTTTTGCGAGCTTTCGCCACCTGCATTTCAAAGTGAGAGAGTGATGGTTGAACAATGTTCCATGGAAAAATCGCTCCATAATCCTCCATTGCTGATGAAAGATTAGCTTCCCCGGGAACATTTTGCTTGAATCGCGTAGGAATATGTTTTTGGTAACTAACTGTTATTTGTCCAGCGTTATTCTGTGATGTTTTCATGACAAATTATTCATAAAACATTTGCACTCATTTGGATGCTCGAAAATTACGATGGAAAATACAACTGAACTTCATTTAATCAACTCTACTCTAGAATGATTCTAGATGGTTTTCACAGTGATACCAAAGCAGCAAATCATCTTTATTTTGAACAATTTAAGAAACTTACTGTTGTTCACATCTTTTATGCGCTGTTTCATTGACGGTGTCGTGAAATTAAATGAATATTTCGTATGAAAATCCAACTAGAAAAGTCAAAGAGGCACATCATTTTGATCCGAATGACGTTTTCATACTAAATTCGAAGGTTTTATTGGAAGGATGCTATACTGGTTTGATGGAAATTACGTTTTAATGCTCACTTTCATGCATTTCCTATGCATCCTGTCAACTTTATCATCATCATCATGCAAGAGCACCATCTGCGTAGAGCTTTCACTTCAATCTTCCAATCCCAAAAAATCACAAAATTCTCTATGTTCAATTTGAAAGCTTATGTTTCAAGCTTTCTTTAGGTTGTATTCAGGTCACTAGGGAGGTTCAAAATATTGGTTTTGCTCCAATAGCTTCTATATCAGGACCATGCTTTAAAAATTTGAGCTCATTTGCTTGCGATCTCATTGCACTGGCAGTTTGACATTTATATGGAAATTACTATGGGAAACGTGATCTTTGTATTCTCTCTTGATTGTTTCCATAATAATTTACGGGTAAGCTTGCTATCTGTTCTTATGTGGAATGTTATCAGCTACAACTTTGTTGATCAACACTTTTTCTTTGAACATCAAGATAATTAGTTATTAATTGATTTCGAAGCCGATAGTTTTCTGATATGATTATATGATTAATCGACTGTTTTCAGGGTAACACTGTATCTTGCAGCATGGCATAGTAGCCAGGATTTTTTTTTTGCTCTATTATTCGCGCCAAGAGCACCAATGTTGCCTGCTGAGCAATTGATGGAGTACCTATGCCAGAAGAATATCATCTTTCTAATTTATTAATAACTGATTAACCTGACGTTCAATTAAAATGTGATCTACAGCAAAGTTGTAGCTGAGAAAATTTTCTATAAGACGATGAGAACAAAAGCAAAACACATTTTCCATAGTAATTCTCATATAAACTTCAAAGGGATAGTGCGTTATGATATCGCAACTAAATGAGCTCAAATTTCGGGATTACGATCAGGGCCTGATTTAGAATTGATTGAGCTGGGATTAATCCACCATCAATATATTGAACCATCCAAGATGGGCTCAATTAGTTGGAAAACAATCCAACAATAGCGGTGGGTATAACTTATTACCTATCTCACCCTTCGGGGTGATTTAAATTTCTCATCGAATCGCAGTGAACCCCTACCAAAGACAACCGCGAACCGGACACCATACTGGAAGTGGGTAAATGAATGATTTCCGTCAGTGTCTATGATGCTAGTTCTTTGCTGTATCATCGATATCGATTGCCCCCGTATAAGATGCTTTTTCCTTTTCCGTGATCTCTCACTTTCCTCCCTTAAAAAGGAAGGAATATGCATGACACCTTGAAGACTGACAAAAAGTATGAAAATCGATACAACCTAAACGATGGGTTGGATTGAAACCTGCCATGCCACGTTTATTGGGGCGTTAGTAATAATGTTTCTACCAAAAGCCTAATAAATATTTTCCCTTTTATTTCGACAGGATCCAACGATAGCAGCCGTTGCGGCGGCCGTCATCGAAGAGGAGGAAGAACGTGAACTACAGGAAGCAATTGAAGCAACGGCCTTTTCCCTGCTACAGGAAGAACTGTACATAAACTATCCGGGCTTGAAGCGAGACCGCTTGCTCTCGTTGGGGAACGTCAGCGCTCCACCGATGCTCAATCGAAATTCGAGATTTTCTTCCGTTGCCGGTGGGTACAGTAGTTTGCTGAATCCACCGCGACGGTATTCCTATGCGAGCAGCCGAGGTCATCGGAATAGCGTATCGGTGTCGTCTCGAATTCTCAGTGCCTACAATATGGGCGAAAGTTTCGGCCAGGATGATTATTTCCCGGAAAGCGACGGCGAAGAAGCCGACGATGAATTCGATCAGTTCACGACAACGGCTGACGTGGGTTATCCACCGGGGAATTTCCTATCCGTGCCCGGGAGGGTGAGTATTGGGCTGAGATGGTTGTTGGATGATTGGTTTGATATGGATTTTGTTTTGGGTTTTCCAGGGAAACGAGTCACGTCGAAGCAGTGCAATGACTTGTTGCAGTACGGAGAGTTCATTCCTGGAGCGACGGTGCTCTGCCATTACGCTAGGATTATCCTCGTTACCACCGATATCGCGGTCACCATCGCGACAACATAGTCGCGAGGATCGTAGTCAAACGATGAACGGATCCACACTAGGGGCAACCTGTGCGGACTGGGATGCGTTCTATCCCGGGATCAATATTATCGAAGCAACGCCGAAATCATCGCCATGTCCCAGCGAACGGGTGGCGCACAGATCAACGAGCCTATCAGCTCGTGACAGTTTTACCAGTAGGAAGCATCGACTTTACGACGATAGCTCGATCGATTGTATATCCGAGTATCCCGATACGAATGGTGCTGAATTTAACCATAGCCAAAAACCACTACGACAGAGTTATAACAGTAGCAGTAGAATAGATGATATTAGTATAGCAAACCATAATCCTAGCAGTAATGTTGTTGTGCGTAGAGCTCCTCTGGCATCTCTCAGTTCCTTCAAGATGTCGTCGGCGGACTGCCAGGATAGTGATTTGCACAGCTGTGGGTCGGACTCGGTGTTTGACGACAGCTGTGCAGATACCGACGAAGATCTGCAACAGTTCAGCACCGATAGCGATGAGCTCAGTATTCCAGACGAGGGCGAATGTTCCGTAGCACCGGTGGTGATTAAGGTGGCCGGTCCTAGTACGTCTGTAACCTATTCCGTTGAAACGACAGCGACCGGTGGTACCGGTGGTGCACATAGCAGTAGCAGTAGTAGTGCTAATCGGATACCGCAGATACGGCAACAACAGCAGCAGCAGTGTGATGTTAGTAGTGGTGCCGCCAGTGATACCGTTTATGTCGATATCGAAAACCCTAATGATACTAGTTGTTTAAGTAGTCTTTCAAATAGTAATCGTCATGGTAAGGCCAAGCTGAAAACCGATAAAGTGAATTTAGTGACTAAAATCGAAACAAAAGCAATCATCGAAAGACAGCAACAAAATGACAACCGGGATCGATCTTCGGCGCTGGCGGTGTCACAGCCACCCGGGACTTCAGGTCCGTCTGCGGCAGCCGGCGGAAGAAGCACTTTGCCTAGTAATCAATCATCTAGCGGTCATTCAAGTAGCCATAAAAGTAAGAAAAACAATAATACTAGCTCTAGCAAAACTAATAATAATAACGACGATAATAGCAATCAAGTTGAGGAGGAGAGTAATACTAAATGCGTTGAAGTTAATGTTATAATCAAAAACCATAGCAGTAATATCAAAAGCCCTTCTGTGATTCTCGAGCTACCAATACTAACGATAGACGAGGATAGCTCCCAGTCGCCACTGTCACCGGTGGATCCTTGCGGACAAGGTCCCTCGCGAAAGTGGTCCAAGGAGACGCTATTCTAGTTGCAACGGTTTCGGCTGCCACTACTGTCCCTCATCAGCCTGTACTCTCTACACACAAGCACACATCACATGAAGCGAAAACCTTGGGAAATCCGAAAAGTGTCAGAGCCATTTCGCTATCACTCATCATACTCACTCTAAACAAGAAACAACAACTGATTCTAGTATCTAGCAATCTATCGATCCGTCCAAATACTTCTCAATCCGTGTGAACTCGTTGAACGTGACGTGACGCGAAGGTGTCACAGTGTTTAAAAAATATTCCAGCTTCAATTTAGAAATCGGTGACGTCGGGGCGAACACACGCCCGTAGAAGATTGTTGCTGGGAAAATTTGCTAAATTCGTTGTGGTATTTTTAAAGGAAGCATTAATAAAGAATGAGAAATATGGCACAAGGATTGCTTCCACTCACTTCGTTTATTTATTATTATGTATTTTTTTTTTTCAGAATAATGAAATCATTAGATGATATGATCATATTTTGTACGATTCGTCAGCGCTCAAGAATCACAAATCGGTTATTGTGATTCTCTGATAGCAAAATGGATAGGTTTTATGGGTCAAACACAAAATATAATTATAAAAACTAGGGGAAATGCCCCTAATTTGGGCCCATACATAAATTCAGCAATCGACTAAATTTTCAATAGCGACCAAAAATATCCATTAGTACCGTCCCAATGACGCGTTCATGTAGATAAAATTGATAAATAGCAGATTTTAGCGATGGGCCCAATCTTAGATCCATAGGCCAACATTATAGCCATTTCCCCTATATTGAAAGATGTTACATGACTAAATAAAGCGTCGAACTAATCCTTAAACCAGAGAAAACAACTTTAATGCGGTTAAATCGCCTTGCGAATTGACTTACGTATTGGCAAAGCTTAATTATCCCCGTAACACTGCATTGAATTTCTTTATTTTCGGGTGCATTTCAACCAACAACTTTATCCTTGAACGAATAATATTCCATTAATTGGCAATTCTACGCTAAGTTGTAATAGTCAACTTTCCATAACTCGATATTTCATTAGCCGAAATCAACCATCCATTATAAAGTTTACTTTGCTCCTTTATATCATCAAGCTGATCGTAGTTGCGTTGTTCTCCATCAACCAAAGTGGTAGCTCCTTTTTTGTTTAACTCATACCCACCCTGTAGCCTAAAAATAGAACAGTATGTACATCAATATGTCTGTAGTGTCTTATAATCCAAACATGATGGAAGGATCGCGTATTGGTCATAGTTCATGGCAGATATTTTAATTTGAAGTTGTCTCACTAGATCATGGAAGAAATGTTCCATTTTGGCAGAATCTGATCCTTCCTGACTAAACAGAAAATGTCCCGTCTTCGGAAAAGTTGATTAGTTCAGCGACATATTAGATTTGTCTCTCATGGTGACGCTAGTCATGATGTTAGGATCCTAACAAGTTGCCCAGTTTAAATAAACCTTTACCCCAGAGGCGAACCAGCCTTTAGGCTGAAAACCTCTTAAATAAAGAAAAAAAAAACCTTTCATATGGCTTCACTTCAAAATTGGCTCACTATGTGACGTTAGTTATCAAAAATATGATTTTATACGATATATCTTGATGATAGTATTTTCATTAAAACCGTGACTACTTAGTTAGTCACAGCGGCCATGTGAAATGAATCCTTTGAGATGACGGTTTGTTTAGTTCAAAATTTCACACAAAAGAAGGCACTAGTGATTGCTCGATCCTGTTCCTGAATTTATAAAAGGTTCTCATTTTCGACAAAGTTGTTAAGGGGGTATTCCCAATCTTTTGCCTTTTTTGGCCTGTTTTTCAATTATTTTTTTTTCAAGGAAAATGAATAGTAATGCGCCTAACTCTTTGGGATTCTTGTTTATTGAACATTAAAGTTTACAAATAAATTTTTTTCGACATAAAAAAAGACATTATTGACGTCACAAAATGGCGGCAAACAGACCCCTGTTCGCCGCAAACGCCTGGACGGGCGAAGACTTTTCTCTGGAACGGCTTCATCTGAAACAGATTTCGTGATGAAATTAATAATCTGCATAAGATTCTCTGGAGCTTCTCCCGTTGGCAGCAAAAAATCTTGCAAATTAACAAAATGGCGGCCATATGAAAAAACAGGCGATTTTTAGCCCGCTTTTTTGCAGCTTTAAGGTGCTTCAAACAATGTTAAATGTTAATATTTTTGGCTGAAAGTGGGAGAAGCTCCAAAGAATTTAATAAGGAACAAAATGCGCAAAGATTCAAGTCAATATCTCTTATAGTTTCTGAGAAAAATCTTCGCCCGATAAAAAAAATGTGGTTTCGAGAAAAACGCGTTTAAAGTTTTGACTTTAGTTAAAACCATTTGGGGGTTCTTACCATTAGTCAGCTATGCCTGGACACCGAATTCGCTGTATATAGTCTAAAGTACAAAAAAACGTGAAAAAAAAATTTGATTTTTTGAAAAAAAAGATCGGGAATACCCCCTTAAGTTGACTGAAATATTTCAGATGATTCTAAGCTTATTTAGACCCTAGGACTGGCAGAAACGTAATGATTTTCGAGCCAACTGACAAAATCGGAACATTTTTTTTTTGCTGTTTTTTTGCAAGAAGAGAATAAATTAAAAGTATTTTTTCACAAACCACTCTAAAATAGATCCCATGAATCATGTTCATGTTCCGCATTATTGGTGCACTTGCAGTGCATGTACTAAGGGTATGCCTTTGATATAAGGTTTATGTGGAACTTAACAAACCCCGAAATTCTAAACATCGCTGTAAATTTTTTGAATCTCTGCTGGTATTATTTTCGGCGGTCACCAGTGATCCCAAATACATGAACTCATCGACCACCTCGATTTCGTCACCGTCAATCTGAACTCGGGGTGGGAGGCTAACATTGTCTTCCCTAGAACCTCTTCCTTTCATGTATTTTGTCTTCGATGCGTTGATGGCAAGTTCAATCCGCTTAGCTTCAGCCTTCAGTCTGATGAACATTTCCGCCATCGTCCCAAAGTTCTGTGCCATGATGTCAATGTCATCGGCGAAGCCAAGAAGCTCCTGTCTATCCCAGCTCTTCTGATAACACCTTCTAACGCGATGTTGAATAGCAGACACGAAAGTCCATCACCTTGCCGTAACCCCCTTTGAGATTCAAAGGGAATCGAGAGTGTCCCCGATACTCGAACAACGCACATCACTCGACCCATCGTCGCCTTGACTAATCGCGTCAGTTTATCCGGAAATTCGTACTCGTCCATAATCTGCCATAGCTGATCTCGATCGATTGTGTCGTATGCGGATTTGAAATCGATGAACAAATGATGTGTGGGCACGTTGTATTCGCGGCATTCCTGCAGAACCCGCGTAATCACGAAAATTTGGTCCGTGGTAGCGCGGGCACCCATGAATCCCGCCTGGTATTACCCCACGAACTCTCTTGCAAATGGTGACAGGGGCGGCATAGAATTTGGGAGAGTACCTTGTAGGCGGCACTTAATAGCTCACTTGGTAGTTGATCTACACCAGTTGCTTTGTTGTTCTTCAGCCGACCGATCTCCTCCTCAACTTCTTGAAGATCAGGGGCCGGTAGCCTGTCGTCTTCTGCGCGTGCTCCAAGGTCTGTTGCCGTGCCACCTTCGTTTTCTGCTGCTTCATCGTTGAGGTGCCCGTCATAGTACTGCTTCCACCTCTCAATCACCTCACACTCGTTCGTGAGAAGGTTACCGTCCAAGTCAGTGCTTGGTGAAGTGCATCAAGTAATCTTCAAAATCAGCGCGGTGAAAGTCGAGTCCAGGTTCGTCCGGGACACTCTCAAATTCAGTAGGCTGTGAGATACTAATAGTTACTTCAAAAGCGAGATGATTGGCATCAAGAATAGAAAGCGGTTCTACAGCTTCTTCAATCTGGCATCGAGAGAGCGTTGCTTCAATCACCAAAGCGAAATCCAAGATTCGCATGTTCTGATTAGTAATATAGTTAACTTGAGACAGACCATGCATATCGAAGCCATCGAGTAACGAGGCGTAGGCAACAGAGATGTGAGACTGCAATGCATCTACGGAAGGGCGATAGTTGCTAGGTGTGTTCCAGACAAGTCCCGATTGATTATATTCGCCAAGCAGAATAGCATGATGAAAAGTTATGCTCAAGGTGTTAATGAACCGCTTCTATAGACTCGATATGGTTATTCACGCTAAGTAAATCATTCTTGCGATCTACCAATACTAACAGAACAGTGATGCAGTTTCAACTTAACCCAGAGCTGTTCTAGAGATACAATTAGAACTTTTAGGAAAATCTCAGACACCATGCCACAAAAAAAGAATTAAAATTCTGGCACTTTGGGAAATTTATAAAATCTTAAAACTCTTGGACATAGTCATTCAGAACCTATTGGGGTAGGTTTTCCAGCTATGGCTATACGTTCCTATTATGATGTGTTCCAATTATGGCCTATGGAACTCCCATGAGCCATAATTGAAACACGACATAATAGGAACGTATATCCATGACTGGTACATCTACCCTATATTTATCACGCTCTGTACATCGATTTGGAGTCTTCAATAATCTAATATTTCGACAACTATGTCGAAGAAATGGTCTTTTATTTCGTTCAAATTAAAACAAAATGATTCACCACTTCGTAGATGGTGAACTTTATAAGGTTTGCGATTTTGACAGCGTGATGCAATTTTCAACATAGACTGAACATGATTTGAACTCCTGATCGACAGTCGAGTGTTAGTACAAGACACTGAAGAAGTCTGTACATTGTAGACGAAATACGCGTATCTGTCAAGGATAAGCAAATAAAGTAGTGGAATTAAATGGAAAATACTAATCCTTCTCTCTCTCATTATATGATTTGAACTCTTTTTTTCGTATCAAACCAAAATATTTACTGTATTTATGTGAAAACATTATTGAATACTATGCGCGACAAGGCAGTCACGTATCGAACGAAGTTCAAAATGAATGTTTGCTGAAGCGAAGCAAGCACCGAGCTTAATTTTCTGGGCAACTTTTAGATATTGAAATTAGTGCTTCTGAAAACGCGAAGTGGAAGATGTTCACCAATCTTGTGCTTAGGAAAACGGAATAAAGAAATAAGAAATGAAACATAATGAAAAAAATCACCTATTTAGCAAATCGACCAGGGCAACAATGCTTCTACAAACAAACGACGCTCTCGCTTTGCACACCACATATCCAAGACAATACCCTACCAACATTAGGGATTCCAGTAAATAACACGAGAAAGAAACATCACAATACAGGAGTGCGAAAAATCAACAATAACAGCATTTCAGCAAATTGCTTGTGTTCCTTTTGAACTATTTGAAGAAGAAAAAAAAGGTACAACCTGGCTCTGTGCTTGGCGAAAACCAAGAACATACTCTGCACACTCATGGTGTCGACTCCAATTGCGTGTAAAGCCAAATTAAACCGGTTAGCTGGCAGTAATAGTGCTACAAATAGTCATTATATATTTCTAGAAGCCACGAAACTAAATCAAATCGAAAGGAAACAGTCGTTAAAACAAAGAATAGCACCTTAAATAGTAGCTAATAAAAGCGAGGATCAAAACATGATTAACCAATGTATTTCGTTTGTTTAGATTGATTCTTAATTTTCAGGACATTTGAGGATACGGTTAGTCGTTGGGCGAAAACGAGGAAAGGAGATATGTAATTGAAAAAACGTGCCTACAAATCATTATATATTTAGGAAGAATGAACAAAAACCAATTATCGATTATGAAATCTTACTAGAACAGACACATGTCTTTATTTATTGTTGTAACGAGAGTCAGAGATAGCAATTTTCAAATAATCACTTCATATAAAAAATAAAAGAAAAATACGAACAATCATTCCTGGGTAGAAATGATAGCAGTTATAGATGGAAGAACAAAACTAGTTTCCGTATTCGTAACAACCACATCTGCATTTCTACCCCATTAACCTTCTATGCGCTCATTTTCCCACCCATTTGTGTAGCATGACCGAGAATAAGTGCAACCCACCAACACCCGCCGACCAAAACCACGACAACGTCTGTGCCAATAATCTCCCGTCTCACTTTTCCGCTCGGTAACAGCAACGGAAATCCTTCCCCGTCCTACGCCACACTCGCACTCACTCTGGGGATGCTCGCTAATGTCCTTCGAAGAGTCTTCATCCAACATAGCTGGAAGGTAGCGGGAGAAAATATCGCAACAATCGAATGGTAATGTGCCAGGGCCCACCTTCTCATTACCTCCCATTTTATTTCTACTTTTTCATTTGCTCCTTTCACGACGCGGCTGTTTCTTTCAGCCCTTGCCGTGGTGTATGGGTGTCTGTTTGTCTGTCTACCTATCATTTCACCAGAGAATAATTGTGCTTTTTGTACGCGGCGGTGTTTCTTGTATTCCCATGGGGCTATCTCGAATTGTACTCACGTCGTCCTCAGTTGACAGAAAAAAAAAGAAATCACTGGTTACATGTCCACCACGTTTATAGGTCTACACAGGACAAAATGGGGCTACGGGGTAAAGTGAGCCAAATTGCAATTTATAAATTTCAAACAAGCTGATTTTCAAACGTCTTTTTTGAACTTCAGTTCTAGATTTTTGTTTTTTGTAATAGATTGTCAATATTTTTAAAAAGCATCATTCCCATTTTAAACCTTAATGTTAAAATCCTGAATGTTCCACAACTTTTAGAACTTCACGAAAAACGAGTTTGAGAGCTTCTTCCGTCTTTTTTAAACTTTAGTTCTAGATTTTTTTTTTTTGCTATAGATTGTCAATATTTTGAAAAAGCATCATTCCCATTTTAAACCTTAATTTTTGAAATCCTGAATGTTCCACAACTTTTGGAACTTCAAGAAAAATGAATTTGAGAGTTTCTTCCGGAACTGGAAAAAAAATCAAAGATTATCGGAAGTCCCTGTACTGAAGGACTACCCAAATAATAAAAACCATTCGGAAACATCATCAACTTAAGTCAAGAAACACCAAATACTCTAAAAACACCCAGAACTTTTTTTTTAATTCCTATACTTCAGATGTTTTTGAAACTCTTGATGTTTAACCTTCCTAGTGCATCAGGGTATTTTTTGACCCGGCATCACTTTAAAAAAGCTGTAACTTTGTAACTAAATATGTTAGAGACCTAATTTTTGGGACCGAACATTTTGCTGTCAAAAGAAGCATTCAGCGAGAACTTTTTCTATTCTTTCTATCCTTTATTTAACGTCGGTCTCTGTTCCGCAATCTAGTGCCAATCACCGACGGACATCGATTGCCATCCATTGACGGCAATCGAATGTGCAAGAAGGCAGCTTCCCACACCTGCGTAGGATAGCGCACCAATTCAAACACACATGGGCCGGGACTAACGGCTTTATTCCCTTTCCGAAGGATTTATTGCACTTTAAAAGCAAAATAGCGGAAAAAATATCCCGATTTGGTTTTGATAAAACTCGCAGTTTTCTTCTAATACCACTCATCATATTTTGGACACTCTGTTGGCTAACCTCAACGGCCGTTATGTTCCACCATCTCTTTGTCTATGTCGCATCCCGAGTCACCTTTCCACTCTTCTTCACCTTCTGTTTGACAATTGCCCAATATTTCTCAATTAGGAAGAATTGAGGGCAGTTGGGTGGATTGATGTCCTTTTCGAAGAAATCTACCCCGATCTACCTCAATACCACTGTAAAACTTCTCCGTTGTAGTGGCAGCTTGCCAAATCAGGCCAAATCTTTATAGGTTCATTGTGAGCCTTAATGTACGCAAGAATACGTTTTTTCAGGCACTCCTGCTTGTACATTTTGGAATTTAATTAGTCACGAAAACCTGGGTTTTTTTGTCCGCAGCTACAAATACCTTGCCAGATCATAGCTTACTTGCAAATTTACCGGAAAAAAACCAATTCGAACTTGCTTGGGACATCACCTCAACAAGTGGCTTTATAGAACTTTTGTCCGGGAAGCTGCTCATAATCCATTTTCACGTACGTTTCGTCGTCGATGAGGATACATCCTTCGTACTTTATAAGAACCTCAACTTCCGAGCTCGTCTTTTGGTCACTAGATTTTGCTTCAGTGTCCTGATTGGTTGCTTCCTGGCCCGAAAAGATCGAAACCCATCTGACGGTGCTTTTGCTGGAATTGAATTTCTTGGCGATATCATAATTCGACAGCCCTGGGTTTACCCTAACCATTATCAGAACCTTCAAATGCAGCGTCCGATCCTTAGTTCCACTTCGACGCTTGCTCTGATTCTGCCAATCGATAGTATGCCGCTCACGGAAACGTTTGATAACACTGCACACGGTCGATTTAGCCAATTTCAACGTTTTCGCGATTTTTGAACCTGACCACGTCGGATTTTCCAAGTGGGTGTCCAAAATTAATTTGTGGTACGCGGCTTCCACCAAGTATAACTTCTTTTAAACAAAATTAATCGTGACGAACATTTCAAAACAAACTGCTGTCAAAACATTCCAAATTCGACCGCAATAAAATGAACACATATTAAATGACTCAAGCTTTAGCACCCTGCCCAGGATTTTCCCAATTTGGCCATTTAGGAAACCTGGCACCAATTCCGATGGGGCACAAATGGACAATTCCAAAACGTCATATAGAGGAGAACGGTACATAACGCACCCCCGGGGTAGGACGCACTTTTTCATTTTATTTTGAGATTTTCTTGGAATTCTGAATCCAATTCTAGGATTTATCATGCAAGATTTTGATTTCAGATGCTGTGCTATAAGTGCTGCTTGATAAGACAACAAAACAGTTATGTAAAAGCCATGAAAAACTCAAATGAAAGTCAGCTGGTGCGTTCTACCCAGGGGGTGCGTTGTATACCATTGTCCCTGATGATTAATGATTTTTCATCCAGAAGTAGAAATACATCATGCCATGGACCGCAAGGTGAATTTGGTCACATTCGGATACCCGGATGGGGTCATAAAGGACAGTTCCTAAGCCTCATGTACTGGTATCGTCCAACGGATCATGATTTTTCAACCAAAAGTAAATAGACATCATGCCACGAACAAGTAGGTTGACCCTTCCATATCCAGTAGACTGATACAAAATTTGAAATTTTCGCTCCACAGGGCTCAAAAGGCTTCAAATCATGTCCTGATTAGCCTGCCAAAATTTAAAATCATTTGGTAAGAAACTGACTTGGCACAAACCATTCGAAGTTTATATGGAAATTACTATGGAAAAACCAAACTTTTTGTTCATTGTCTTCTACTCATTTTCCATATTGATGTTTCTAAAAGTTCTAAAACTTTTCTTACGGGAATTTTTCTAAGCTACAATTTTGCAGAATATCGTTTTTCAGCCAAATGCCAAATTAAATAGTTATTAATTGTTTAAGAGATTGATAATCTTATGGCATGATCAAGCAGCTGTTCTGTTAGCAACACTGTATTCTGCAGTGTGACATAGTAGCCATGATATTTGTGCTCTATTCTTCTCACCAGAAACACCAATGTTGCGTTTTGTGGTTTTCAACAAAGTTGTAGCTGGGAAGTTGTAGCTGAGAAAATTTGCTACAATCACTGCTATCATTTTTAAAAGCACAGTGATGTGGTGAACTGTTAGATAGATATGAACAAAAACATAAGTTTTCCCATGGTAATTCCCATATAAACTTGAAATGGTTTGTGCCAAGTCAGTTTCTTACTAAAGTAGTTCAAATTTAGGGAGGCTAATCAGGACCCAATTTGGAACCGTTTGAGCACTGTGGAGCGAAAATTTCAAATTTTGCATCAGTCCTCAGACCCGATTTCGGCAGGGCTCCAATTAGGACACATTCTAAACCTCATGTACTGGTATCGTCCGACGGTTCAACAGTAGATAGACATCATGTCATGGACCAAAAGTTGGATCTGATCACATCCGGATACCCGGAAGTGGTTCCGGTAGGACAGTGAGCATGCATACGGGCATGCAATTGGACAGTGAGCATGCATACGGGCGTAAATGCGATGATCGTTACTCTACGTCGATTTTCTCTTTAGCTAATAACTCGTTTGGATTAACGTTTCTCGGTGCGTTTGCTGGTGCTTTTGAAAGCCAATACAACCTGTAACAGCATTGCATTGAACAAATTCTAGAAAATTGTTTCGCTTAGAACCGATGAAGAGAATCGTTCATCGCCCCCTTATGCATGCTCACTGTCGAATTCCTAAGCCTCGTGTATTGGTATCGTCTGACGGCTCAAAATTTCATCTAGCAGTAAATAGTAAATAGTAAATAGGGCCCACAAAGGACACTTCTTAAACAGCATGTACTGGTATCGTCCTGGAACCGGGTGCCAGAAAGCCTAAAAGGCCAAATTGGAAAAATTCTGGACAGAGCGTCATTCTAGAAACCTTCATCTTTCATTTAAGACCAATAGATCAATAATCGGTTCAAAAATTGAGTTTTGGAAGCTAGTTGCAGTTTGGGTCTTTTTTGAACCGCTAATGCACAATGTGTAACATTTTTCTAATGCATTAGGAAAGTTAAAAAAAAAACTTTCGATATTAAGGTCAAAGCTGATCAGCTATTAGGCCATTCTGAGCTCTTAGCACTGAAATACATTTCAGGAACTCCAAAAAATATCGCCTCTTCAGGAACATTTATCATGTGAAACTTCCAGATTCTGCGATTCCTCAAAGTTTCGATAGCCACATTGAGGGTCCTTTTCTGGAATACTTGCTCCTGGAGATTCGAGAGTCTTCCAAGTTCTCAAAATGTTTAGATTTTACGGAGCTTGCGATGGGTTTTTCAATGTAGATGTTATCAGCACTTTTCGAAGCATCGCCCTCCGACCCCCTAATTTCTCAAAGAATTCTTTGGCCTACTCCACAAGAAATAAATGCCTAAATGCAAAGTTTATACCGAAAACACTAAATGAGCGTAATGATTCCAGGTTCCCAAATCGGATAGTTCAGAAGTAATCCTCAATAAGCCCCTAAGCACACACCATGCAACGATCGACCCACTTTAACCCAAGCTTGCCACGCTAAAAAGCTCCGTGGCGCACTGCCAATGAGATCAACCCAAAATTGAGTTCAGTTTACTCATAATCGCAAAAAGTGCAGGAACACAGCGATGAGTAAATTTTCCTCGTGTTTTCCTGTGGAAAACCTCAAAAATCTACCAGAAAATGAGGAAAATTGACGAAAATTTTACTCATTCTAGGAGTAGCTTTAATTTTCTCATGTTCGGGATTTTTATCCTGAAAAAAAACATAATGCAAATTTACTCATCGGTGAATTCCTACACTTGTTTTTTTTTCCTTGATTTTTTTTCGTCGATCTTGTTTTCCGTGCTGAGCACCAATGCTACCGACGCCAGGGAGGCAGTTCCCGCAGCTGGACTCTACCTATCGACCCATCAACTCATGAACCGGGGACCAACGGCTTTACTTCCCTTCCCTTCCGAAGGAAGGCGTGATCAGAGATCTTATGTCTCAGAACATCCCGGCGGCGCCAACTACGATTGAACCCAGGCCTGCTGGGGTGAGAGGTAATCCCGTTTACCACTACATCACCGGCGCCGGTCCTGCACTTTATGTGATTTGTGAGTAAACCGAACTCAAACTTGGGTTGATCTCATTGGCCGTGCAATAAAGCGCGGAAAATATATTCCCAACATGCAACAGGAAGGATACCAAAGAGACAGTTGACACGAGTACTCGATGAGCGCATACGTCCGTCTCAGTATCCCATCTAGAAACTCCACTTTGCCTCTCGTCCTTGGCAGAGTCCTCAGGTATACTGAAACTGAAGAACGGGGCCGCAAAGTAAAAACAGGAAAGAAAAGCATCTGAAAGCTTGACGCTATTTGCATATTCATGAGGATTGCCAGTGCGCGCAGTCCTACTACCTACCTGCTGGGAAGAAAAAAGAACTCAACTTCATGTGAAACACCCCCTCATCCTAACGAGCTTCCTATACCCTCTTGTACTAGACTGGTCCATTTAAAACAATTGGAAATTGTTCTAAGGCAATGTTCGACCATTTTTCCGTTCTTGCGAACCAATCTAATCTCATACAGTATTTACTATGGAACTGAGCTTGCCTGATTTCCTGACTGTTGCCATCGTTCGGTGTTGCTTGCATGCATCCTCTCACCACCTCCACGTCCATCCCATGCCGTGGTGAATGAACATTTCCGGGGTTGGTAATTGAAAATTAAATTGTTCTCGCTTGAAAAAACAATTGTTATCCGACGCTTTTGTCCCGACAGCCACATTGCCGCCAGTCGCGGCCTCGCTCTATGAAGTGTCTCTATTTTGTTTCCTTACCGGTCCTGGTTGTCGTTGTTGTTTTGCCTGTCTTCTAGCCACAGTTCACCCACTCCGATTGTTGTTGGTCGATGTTGAATATGCGGGATCTTCTCTTAATTTAGGTCATGTTATTCCATGCAAGATAAATGAAGGAATTCCGAAAAGGAAACGCACAAAAATTCTGTAGACTAAGATAAATGCCGTCGAATTTGTTCGCCGAGTGTGGGATGCCAGCAAGGGAGATGGGGTGAGGAAAGGATGAACACTTTTTAGGATTTCCTCGTTCGTTCCCCCCGAAGGTACAAGCAAGGCGACAATCACTCGGTTAGACAACGTTGTTAGTGTTTGGGTAATATAAGTAACAGTAGAACACAGGAGTCGTCGTTGGTGGATGGCAGCGGAAATAGTCACCACCATAATGCAGAGATGAATGCAGGCAGTAGCAGCTGTTGGTAGGAAGAAAGTGTTGCTTTTGTACCTAGCGAAAGTTATATGCTCCGTTTGGGGATTTAAAGAATAGGAATATAGATGAACGGTTGCTTGTTGAATAAGTTTAAATTGAGTCTCATTAGTTTTAAAGCTATAGGTGAATGGTGGAATAAATTTGCGGGATGAAATGCCGATGGACTGTCTATCGGAATGCGGCTTATTAAGTATGCTATAAATTGATCTTTGAAAACTAGATTTGGCATATTGCCAAAAAATGCAGTGTTGCCAAACTTTTTAAAATCTCAGACTTGAACTTAGCAAGAAGCTCTGAGTTATAGGGTATAATAATATAAGATACATTCAGAACTCTGAGGATTTGTAAATCTTTAACCTGAAGGATTTATATAGAAAAAAAATCAAGGTTAAAGTTGAGCTTCTGGAATTCCCAGTTTTGTTAAGGTGATACTCTAAGGAAGCCTTAGCGTGAAACTTTAAATGCACAAATGTCAGCTTCCATAAAACATACAAATTTGAAATTGCTACTCCTTGTTTGCTGTGCTACTACAAACATAGAGTAGCAATTTCAAATTTGTATGTTTTGTGGAGACTGACATTTGTGCCTTTGAAGTTTCACGCTAAGGCTTCCTTAGAGTATTACCTTAAGTTCATGTCAACCTCAATTTAAAATACGATTGTACAAATTTTTAGAATCAACACCAAACAAAATGTTACATGTTTGAGTGTACTCAATTTTTAATTTGTAAAAGTCAATTCATGGGTCTCAAAAAGGCTGCTCAGGGTGCTCTCAAAGTTTTGCTACATAAACAGAAACTTATAAATAAGACCAAGAACAAAAAAAAATCATCAGTATGGCGAAAGATTTAGCAACGGTTTTTACCTTCATCGGAGGCGGCGGTGCACAGGCCTAGTGAATATAAAACAAACTATTTACACCATATATATATATTGGTTTTTTTTTGTGGATGGTGTTTTATTAGAAATTGTTTAAATGGTTTGAGATTTCAGAATATGAAAATATAACTGCAATTTAATACTATGATAAATTATATAATTGTGAAGAAAATGTCTGCCAAATTCTAAGAGGATTTCAAGATAGTTCTAACAGGAATTCAAAGATTAATCTCAAGAGACCGCTCATTACAGATGGTGGGTAAAACTCCAAAATAGTTCTACTGAGGAGAGCAACAACTCAATTTTCCTGATATTCCCTGACTTTCCAGTAAATTCCACAATAATTCCAGGTGCAGTGCCTACCCCCTTTTGGAAATCCCATCGCCTATTACTTTCCTCAGTACTATACTAGTGCCTTCTGGACATTTTTTCATGAAATACCACATGGATCTCTAACCCATGAAGATTGATCCTATACAATTTCAAATTGAATAAAGCGTTCGATACATTTTATAGAATGCAAATAAGACATAGATCGCGTGTTGCCGAAAACAGAAAGGCAGCGCATTTTTCTAAATACACACATTTTAAATGTGGTAAACGCCAGCTAATCAGTTCAAGCAGTAACCGGAATGTTACGGATGTGTGAAGGATACTGCTACCATCTCGATATAAATCTACTTTCCTGGATCTTGAATTTGGCTCTGGGACACGTTCGAAATATTCACAATTTGTCTATGAAAATTCACTCAAAACTTAACAGTATTTTATTTGATTGTTCTTAAGCATTTCCTTTAGAATCATTTCCATTCACAGAGCTCTTTTCAGAATTCTTCTCAATTTTAAATTCTCTCTGAGAATCCCTTGAATATTTCTGTAGAATACTCCAAAAAATTCTTGAAATTCGTCCGTAGATTCTTTTCGCATTTTAAACTCTTTCAATTAAGCTCAATTTTTAAATTGGCTTTAATTCTCGGAATTCTCCGCAGAATTCCCATGAATTTCACCTCATTATTCTGGACTACCAATTGAAAAGCGCCTATTAGCTTTTGAGAGCAAAACTTGTAATCCCCTTTCCTTGCCAACACCATCGGGAAGGGGAAATTCTCCCGTCGAAAATTGTCTTCAAATTTTGTTCAGTATTATCTTGGGGTTCTCCTCTAAATACATCTGGAAATTGCTTGGAACTCTCCTTAAATTTTCTTTGGAATTGTACCCTCCAAATTCAATTCCTTTGGCATTTTTTTACGAATCCAGGAGTCTTCTACACAATCGTCATGGAATTTTCTAGAGAAGTGCTTAAATTTTTTCTCTGAACTCACTCAATTGATATGGGAGTTCAAGTCGAAACTCTCGTAGAGATTTTTCTAACTCTCTCTAAAAATGTTCTCTGAAATACCTTGGTGTTATTTCTATAATTCATTCTAAAATCTGTTCAAATTTGTTTTGAAAAAAAAAATCTAAAATTCTCTTAATAGTTCTTCAAAGCGAGGGGGACGACTCTATCTACGATGCAGAAAAGATTGTGTTTTGCTGTGGCTAGCTGCGCGCACGCTTAGTAGACAGAAAGAAGATTGATGACGATTCTGAAGATATCCTGCAAAAAGATGATGCACGATGCAAGTAGATGCGCCAAATGAAAGAAGATTTTTCGAAGATTGATTCGCTAGTGTGAGATTTGTTGAGCATCTAAACTTGAGATTTAGATGTGTCACCCCCCTCGCTTCAAAGTGACTGTATCCTGAAAATCTAGTAGAGTCCAGGGGTCTTAAAATCTTCTTTTTTTTTCGAAGATAGGACGAAGTATATTTTTCCGAATTTGTCATCGAAATTCACGGGGTTTTCCCAGATCACTGGGCATTTTAGATATAAAACACTTGTCTTTAATCCCATTGTTTGATTTGCCTTGAACTCATTTTGAGACCCAGCTCCGCTATAAAATTATACGGATAATACGCTTAACCAAAAACTAATTCGCGGGCACATTCGGGAAATAGTAAACGCAGCGATTCCATCAAAAAAAATCTGTAAGTTACTTCAAGCTAATTTTACGGCTGTAGCCCAGTTAAAAAGCAGTTATACATCAAAAATAGACGTCACAGTTTAACATTTCGTTGTCATAATTGGTTAGGGGTATTCGAATGGAATTTTAAGTGTTAATATAAACAAATTTGTAATTATTTTCATTTCACACTGAAAGCAAGACTTGAAAGCGTATTTAGTGAAAGCGTTAAGCCTATTTAAATTGCAAGTGCAGTGCAGTGAAAATATCATTAAGAAATTTTACACTGTTTCAACTCAATACCGAGTGGAATTCGATAGCTAGGCTGCACCATAGAGGTAACTCTAAGACTAGAAGGTCCCGAAGAAACGTGCTCAACTTTTTGGCTCAGCTCGGGTACTATCTTCGGTCCCAAGCTAATCGATGCAACCCTCGACACATAGGAAAATGAGGAAAATCAACTAACCCCTCATTTTATCAGTCAAAATTTCATAGCGAATCAAAACAAACATAGTGTAGTACTCGAATTTTGACTAGAATGGGGTACGTTAATCGATTTGCTTGGGACCAATAGGCTAGTCTAGTAGTGATCCAATTTAAAATCGTTAGTTTCCGCCGGTTGGCTGCACTCTTAGCCAAGCTAGCAAATAAGTACTGTATTAGGGCGTTCTCTTCTTTTAATTCATTACCATTCGTGCATTTACTGACAGATGCTACAATGCACTCAAAGGATTGATTTTTGTTGAACACAGCTGGATCGAACAGACACTCCAATCTACTCAAAGGTTAAATTTTGTCAGACGCAACTAAGCGCAACTTACATTAAAAGACGCACATACTCATTTCGAGATTAAATTTTTGAAACAACTAATACCGCCTAGTGGCTACAAAAATGGGTTTTTTATCAACCCTCAGGATCTCAGGAATGTTCCAACACCCAGTGGGAGCTGAATTTATTTTAGACCCAAAATCATCGAAATATCCTTTTATTTAAGCAATTTTTGCTCAATTCACAAAATGCAACATCAAGCATTGGGCAACCACAAGTTCGCAACTCTATTCAAAATTTCAAATAAATAAACAACCATCTTCATACTGCACCGAGTTATTGTTTGAAACTAGCGAAATCAATCATACTTTTTAATAAGTTTCTGAAGAAAGGTTTCCCTGAATTCGAATGAAATTTCCTGAGATTCCCTGATTTTCCAGACTAAAAATGAATTTCCTGATATTCCCTGATTTTCTAGGTTTTTCCAGGTTTTTCCAGGTTTTCCGGGTAGTCGACACCCTGAACAAGGAAGTTTCAAATGGAATTCTAAATAATCGAAAAATCATCAGAAATCCTGAGGAGAGTATCAAGATTTTTCCGATATAAGATTGTTTGTTGAAATGAGGGTTAAAGTTTTACCGAACGTTCTGCTGAAAAAAAATTTAGAATTAATATATGGAACAAATTGCACCTTTATCAATATATTTAATTAAAAGTGAATTTCTAAAGTCGATTTTTCACCAACCCATACGATCGAAGACGGCTCGCTCTCTGGTGATGTGTGCTGTCAGAATCAGTACGAAACATCTACTCCAAAAGAAAGGATGAGCATAGTTCCAAAGCGATTCCAAGATGAATTCCAATTATGAAGGAAGATTCCAACGAAATTCTGAGGAGAATATCAAAGAAGTTCTGCGAGCATTTCAAGGAAATTTTGAGGATTTTTGCTGTAAATTTTTGCTGAAAAAAAACCTAGGAAATTTTGTGGTGAATTCTAAGCGATTTTTGGAAGAGCACTTAGGGAATGCAGAGAAGAGTCCATAAGGAATTTACGATATTCCTAAGAAATTTGAGATAATATGAGAATAATTCCAAGACAATTCTCGATCAACAATAGAAAACGGCCTAGGAGTTTTTGTAAACAAAACTTGTAATGTCATTTTCGCAAGATGGTTATTTTGGAGGCTATACTAAGGGAATTCTTATGAATGTTGAAGAGGTGAATTTTCCCGAGAACAAATAAGAATTGGAAGCGTATTGTAGAGTTAAATTCAAGAGTCTTGTGACTAGAATTCCTAAAGCATTAAGGAGAATGTTGCAGAGGATTAAAGACTGGAACGCGCACAAATTGATTGACAAAAAAATGGTTGACCAAGGCTCTATACCGGCGGAGTTCTGGGCTGTTGGGAGGGTTGTGGTCTTTGGGTACCACAACCACGTTGTTCGCATCGTACCACTCGATTGCCTTTGTCACATAGTGGCAGCTCGCCAAGTCCGGCCAGAACAGCACAGGTCTATTATTTTGCTTTATCAATGGTAGCAGCCGCTTTTCCAGGTACTCCTGGACGTAGATCTCTTGATTAGACTTTTTAGACCATATTTTTCGGGAACTTCGATAGTTTGATGGTTTGAAAATTTCAGCCACCTTCCCTTTTCCTGATGCGGTATAAAACTCCTATCCTGGAAGCTGCTTGAAATCCGCCTTCACATAAGTTTCGTCGTCCATGACGACACAGTCGAACTTTGTGAGCAGATTCGTATACAGCTCTCGGGAACGCTGCTTTACCGACGTGTTTTGTTTGTAATCTCGGTTCGCCACCTTCTTAAACGTCGACAACCCGCCTCATTTCTTGGCCCGCTGCACAGTAGTATGGGAGACATTGAGCTTGCCAGCGACGTCCCGGATGGAGAGGTTAGGATTCCGCTTATATTTTACCGCCACCTTCTTCGTCGTCGCTGCCACGTCCGGATTACGATTGCCGCCGCTTCCAGGCTTCCTGGCGGTCGACAGACGGATCCCCGAACACTTTTAAAACGTTTTTCACGGTCGATTAGGCCACATCCAGCAATTTTGCCACCTTGGCGGTTGAGAATGTCGGATTCTCTTGCTGCGCGAGCAAAATTTGGACACACTGCTGCTCTTGCTTGGACGTCATTTTGAAAACTGTAGAGCAAACGGTGAAAACTCATCATAGCAACCATTCAACTTCCAAATGCAGCATTTCTGGTTTTTTATGCATTTTTAACAGAAATACACCAATTTGAAGTTGACCAAGTTTTGCTCGTTCCAGACTTTAGTCGACACCCTGAACAAAGAAGTTTCAAATGGAATTCTAAATAATCGAAAAATCATCCATGAATCCTGAGGAGAGTATCAAGATTTTTCCGATATAAGATTGTTTGTTGAAATGAGGGTTAAAGTTTTACCGAACGTTCTGCTGAAAAAAAAAATGAAGAATTAATATATGGAACAAAGTGCACCTTTATCATTATATTTAATAAATATATATTTCTAAAGTCGATTTTTCATCAACCCATACGATCGAAGACAACTCGCCCTCTGGTGATGAGTGCTGTCTGAATTAGTACGGAACACCTACTTAAAAAAAAGGATGAGGATAGTTCCAAAGGAATTCCAAGATGAATTCCAATTCTGATGACATTTTCAAAAGAATTAAGAAGGAAGATTCCAACGGAATTCTGAGGAGAATATCGAAGAAATTCTGTGCGCATTTGGAAATTTTTAGGAGAAGTCCAAGGCATTTTTGCTAAAAAAATGCTCGGAAATTTTGTGGCAAATTCTAAGCAAATTTTGGAAGAACAATGCTGAGAAGAGTCCCTAAGGAATTAACGATATTCCTAAGAAATTTTAGATAATATGAGAAGAATTCTAAGACAATTCTCGACCAAAAATAGAAAACGGCCTATGAGTTTTTGTAAACAAAACTTGTAATGTCATTTTCACAAGATGGTTAGTTTGGAGGCTGTACTAAGGAAATTCTGATGAATGTTAAATAGGGGAAATGTATGTAATGTCGGCCTAAATGTCCCTAATTTGGGCCCATACATAAATTCAGCAATCGACTTAATTTTCAATAGCAACAAAAATATCCAGAAGTACCGTCCCAAGGACGCGTTCATCTAGATAAAATTGATAAATAGCTGATTTTTAGCGATGGGCCCAATCTTAGATCCATAGGACAACATTAAAGCCATTTCCCCTAGGTGAATTTTCCAGAGAACGAATAAGAATTAATCATATCGTCCGGCCATTTTCCACAGAGATGGCGCTGTTCCGCTGGTAGGAAGTGATAAAAATCTCCATATAGAATTTGAGAGAAATGGGAATAATTTGCTTTCGGTGCTTATTCAGGTCAAACAAAGTGAACGACAACCTAAATAAATTTGTCAGGGATTTCGTCGGACAGTTTTTTCCCGGAAATTATTGTTAAACAAGCTACAATTAGATCAAAGTGATTTTTCCCCATACAGTTTTACCTGTTTTACTACCAGTCCCCAGAGAGCCAAAAAAAAAATAAAATTTGGGAGAGAAAATTCTCTCTCACGAGCTCAATCTTTCAACATGCCATGTATTTTGATGACACTCGATTTGTGATTTCCCTTTCACAGATTACAAAATAGAGTACCTGTCACTACAAAACATGTCTGATACCTCTATATATGCATTTAGTTTAACATTTGAAGTCCCTCCTATTTTTCATATTCTGCACAAAAGATACTTTCTGCCCCGCCCCATACATAAAAATCTGCAGGAAATTCTGTGTCGGGTGAGCTATTTTGTGTGCAGAATGTGTAAAAAGGGAGGGACTTCGGATGTTAATCTAAATGCATATCTAGAGGTACCAGACATATTTTGCACTGCACTGTCCTCTGTGAACAATTAACGGAAAACAAATTATGTGTAGTTTTCGATTGATGTTGCAAATAACAGCGCAAATCTGATGGAAAATGAATGCAGAAGCTTGAGAAAATGATTAATTGGAAGCGTATTGTAGAGAAATTCAGGAGTCTTGTGACAAGAATTCCTAAAGAGAGAATGTTTTAGAAGATTACCTGACAAAATTTCAAGATTATGTTTGAGATAATTTGACAAGAACTGTGGAAAGTTCCAACGTAATTATTAAGGCAATTCAAGCATAGGAGCAATAAAATCTAATCTTCAACCAGTTCAGTTTTTGGGACTTTTAGGAGTGAGATTCACAGTAAAAACTTTGTAAATTTACATGTGGCACATTGATGCACTTTCTGGCCTTATTGGAAACATCCAGCGATAAAATATTAATTTTTCATTAAAGTATTAACACAGACAAACAGACATAACACATTGAATATTTCTCATTGTAAAACATCGTCGATAAAACATTACCGCCATCTGTTGCGTACACTATGGTGGGTAGTACGCAGAACAGATGGCGGTAGTGTGTAAACGTCAAACGTAAGGGATTTGACTATGTGCGCAACAGGTGGCGGTACTACCAACTACGATACTTTTAAATTTATCGTTAAATGCTTGTTCGATGAACAATTTGCGAGTGTTATGTCTGTTTGTCTGTGGTATTAATAATACATTCATTTGCATTCAATTTTACATGCATGTGTGTTTTTACATGGAATTCAAAAGTTCAATTGTAATTGATTTAATTTTTAATAAACATATAAGTGTACAAGAACGTATAAATTTCAGCTTTAATGAATTGATTTTCAGATCATTAAACTTGTAATTTTTTATTTAAAAACCTGCTCCAGTTGGTAGTTGAAAATTACAAAATATGTTTATCTTTGTTTGTAAGATGTCAATATTTAAAATATATATATATGGAACATGGAAAAAATATCTATAACTAGAGTTATAATAATGAGAAGGATATATTTTCAAGATTCTAAGACAAGCAAAACCATTATTTTTTCTTTATTTTAGAGGATTCAGACTTAGCTACAAAATTGATATTCCGCACTTAACTAACATTTAAAATCAAAACGTGAAGATATTTTATGTAAATTTAAGCGCAATGTCACATAAATCAGCTATGTTGTATACAAGTTTGTAGGCATTTTCGTAGTTTATGCCAACTATAGCTTAAAATTAAATGACAGGAGATATTACGCGATAGTTAAGAGTCAGCTTTTGTAAACAATGACTTCTCTCGATGGTTTCTCGAAACTCAAGGCACGCCCACGCAAACCAATATAACCAACGGGAATGGGAAGTCTTCCCCTACCAGATGGTGATGTTGATTTCAGTGAGCGAGCCTTGGCTTTCTAGAGATCATCGAGAGACGTCATTGTTTACAAAAGCTGTTACGCCCTAATTCCAGCTCTTATGGTTTCTGTGCCAATTTATAATTTTTGCCGACAGCAGTTAATTGGCCTAATGACTCCTATCCACCGTAATGTGGCTGCCATCTTCCCAAATAGCACACTTCCGTCACGAAAAGTTGCACCAACTTAATTGTGATCAAAATTAGTAGCAAAACAGTTGCTACAACCGCCTTGCGACAAGTCATTGGTGGAGCCTCCAGCGATAAGCTTCTTTATTATTTAGTCGATGTTTGAGCCTCATCTCCATGGCGGAGGATGGGTTAAGGTACTTATAGCGGTACAAACTCGGTTGACGGAGATCGGTATCGGATACTGTGAACAAATAAATATGTCCGGTAGCAACTAAGTTCTTAGTACATCGTTCCTGCTTTGAAATAACACATATCTCATTGCATCATTTCACCATTCACCTGATAGCCTTGGCTTTCGACGTCTTACTTTGATATGTATTATATTACCATCTCAAAAACGAACCATCATTTCTGTGATTTAACGTCGTGCTCGAAATCCATCAAATCAACACACTTACTAGGAATGAATGAGAAAATGGAAGAAGTTGGAATCATTTTTACATCTCAAACTTTAACTATCTCTCACTTTCATAGGCTATCATAGGGAAATCTAACTGTAATAGACTGTACTTTCTATATACTAGTAACGAACGCAAGCACAACAGAAATGAATTAAAATTCATATTGAATTACTATTTTTCCTATTTGAACCAAAAAGAAGAAAACAAAAATAAACAGAACCAGTAGATTAAACGTACTATTAGCCTAGTAGTGCATTCGACGTAGACTTTATTCAATTTTCAAAACCTGAAAGCATTACAAAATTGGAAAACAAAATATAAATCATACGAAAACAAATACAGCAAAAACCAACTTAATTGCCTTCAAAGCGAACGGTACGACCAAAAACCAAAAGAAAAATCTATGTGCTCTATGAAATGTCATTCACACACACATAAAGAAAGCAACATGAACGCATTTGCACCACACCTTTGGGAACTAAGGATAATCAGAAAAAAGTCAATTTTATCGACACTAAGCTAGCGATACTGATGGCAGAGAATACCATATAGGGAAAATCTTACACCATTCAATCGATTTTACAACCTTCCAATAAACTAACAATTGTACCAACAAAACAAACCAAAAAGAGAGAACGCAAACAAGTGATGTGGAATAACAATCAAAGTGGGGGAGAATCTATTTAACAGGAAAATTAAACAAATGAAATAACTGTGTCTCTATATCTTCTTGGAACAACGCGAGGAACAATTTTCGCACTCTACTTTTTAACTAATGTGGCTCATCATCTCGTTTAGCGACTATCTAACGTAGGAAAAGGCCAACAAACGTGTTTTAAATGTGCTTAGGAATGATTTCAAACCGCGTAAGGGAGCAAACGATTTTAGGGTAGCTGCGTAACTGTACTGTTTTGAGTAAAGCCTCGTCGTAATAAATATTAAAGGTGAAGTCAACTAAGAGTTGCGATTAGGTATGGAAAATAAACAAACAAAAATAGAGAAACAGATTGACGGTACGATCGCTCGCTTGGCGGACACGGACGGAACAGATAGGAAGGGTAGCTTTACATAGTTTTTTAGGATCGGATCGGAGCTAACAAAAAAACTACGATGACGCGAAAACAGCAGTACTAGATTTGAAAATGTTCGCAGAAAAGAAACGTAGTCGTAGATAACAATGTGGAACAATTTTTTTTCTAGAAGTTATCAGAAGTAGATATTACTGATCAAGAATCAAAATCAATCATTTTACGACGAAAAACAAACCGAAAGCAAATCAATATTGGAAACCGAACATAAGAAGTAGCGAATGTAACGGATAACGGATATCATCAAGCTGGACTTGACAGTGCGAGTTCAAGGAAAGAAAAAAAGTTATTATGTATTCAAAGCTATGGCTTTTTATAGAAAATGCCTTACTATGGAAACGCTTAAATCAGTTGATCAGACATATATTTTACATATGCTACTTTAAATAGAGTTCATTTTAGTGATGTACTGATCAAACAACAATCTTTAACTATCATTCATCAGTATTACAGTTCAACTTTTATGTGATTTGATATTTAATGATTGCAATGATGTTAAAATTTGCATTATGTTACATTAAGAATTAGTCCCGCTCCTCCCTCTCTTTTATTTTAAGATATGATTACCGTAGAACCCCGTTAATTTGAATAGCTAAAATTGCAATTGGGCGACGCTCATATAGAATTTGATTAACTGGTGCTAGGTAGTATACGCCACCTGTGTAGGGGTATTTTTCCCCTATCTTGGGGACATAGTTTCACCGCGACCATAACTTTGGTCTATAGGGGTATTAGTTAAGCACATTCTAAATGATCGCCGATTAATTTCATTTTAACTATTCAAATTAACGGGGTTTTACGGTAGTTCCTTCAACGATGGTGGTGATGCGGTATTTTAGAAAATTTAAAAGTTTCAGGGTAAAATAAAAAATGGGATTGAACGAAGGCTAATTTTGTTTTCAATATTCACGCAAAAGTAATGAAACACCGAAAAAATATCGCAAACAAAAATTGTTAACCCGCATGATTTTTTTTTATAAAAACTAAAATTATAAAATTTCAAGTGCCCAAAAATCACGGCCGACGATATTTTTAAATTTACAATTTGGGGCAATGATCTTTCAGATTCCCTGGAATAGTAAGTGCTAATTAAATAAACCATTTCGGATGTGAAACTCTCATTTGATCTCTCTCTAAATTTGCAAAGTTTTTCAATTTCTACAGATATTAGGCAAATAAGAGCACTTCATGAAACGTATCCAAACAGTACATCACTAAAACGCACTTCATTTTTTTTTCACTTACCAATAACATGCAAATTATTTGATTCATTAGCAGGGTTGCTTCCACTCACTTCGCTCTGCAAAATGTTTTTTTAACTACGGAAATCATTGGATGGTATAATTATGTTTTATACTTATCAGTTACAAGAAAAGGGTTGAAAATTATATGTTTGACACGTTAAACCTGTCATTTTCGCTTTCCGAGAGTCACAATCAGCGATTTTATGTAACTCTAAGAAAGCGAAATTGACATCCGTTCTTGTAACTTACTGGGATTGAACCCAGGCCTGCTGGGGTGCGAGGTAATCACGCTTACCACTACACCACCGGCACCATAACAAACTATTATTGTAACATATAATAATTTCATAATTAGGAAAAACATTTTTATAGCGAAGTGAGTGGAACCACCCCTGTTCATTAGTTTCAATTGCTTCTTTGAAGACAAGTTAAAAATACGTCATATGTTGAAACTACAATAACCATGCGCAGAGCGAAACAATATTAAATAGAAGGCAATTGTTATAGTTGAATTATAATAATGCAAAGCAGTAAGTCATTAAATGACAATTTATGTATCGCAATAGAAACTCTTTCTCAGCAGAACTTGCTCTACCGATTAAAATATATTAGTTCCCACACATTTCAATAACTGTCCTTCAAGCCTTATGCTAGTTCTAACTAGATCGCCTTTCATTCTATACTTAATTGAAACCAATAAAAACAGCACCCATCACTAGACTCGAACAAATACCGTGGAAAATGAAACAATACAATTGAGCTTAAAATCCGTCAACCATCAGAGGAAGTAAATTAACTGCTTCAACGACACCTAGAATAAATAGAAACGGCCCATCCTGAATACACTGATAAAATTGTTCCAACAGAAGCCACTGCAGAAATGACATTGAACAAGCCATTATTGAGCTAAAATGTTAGCGAAAAGTTCAAAATCCTTTCCCAACCAAAACCAGCGGATGACCATCATAACTACCAACTTATTCTGTTACCATCGACCCCCATAGCAAAACACTCAAAATAATCAATCGAAATGTTGAATCGTATTTAGACTTAGAGACGAAACAAAACGTTAAAACCCAACTTTAAACAAGAGAAACAAACATCAACAAAGCATGTTATCAACATAAATGTGACTAATCGAAGCAAACCAAACTACCAATGTGTTATAAAAAAAAGTAGTTTATTACAAACAACCTAACGAACGGAACAGGAACCAGGTAATAAGGAAAGGAAATCCTTTAGAAGAAACGAGACAAACCATTCGATGGAAGATTAAGAATGCTGCAGATTGAAAAGTAATTTATTATAGAGAAACAAAAAAAAAACAAAAACTAGTAACTTCGTTCAAGCTGCGGAAGTATAGCGCGAAAATGAATTTAACAAAATAAGAAGAAAAAGTTGTTTAATTAATTGATAGAGTTGTACAAATTGTATAAAAATTGAATGAAAAAAAGAAAACATAAACAAGTAAGTAGTATATAACAAAATTAAACAATTATAGAGAAGTTTAAATGATTAAGAAAATGTGTTAAATTGATATGTGAAGAATAAAGAAAAGAATCAGATGAAAACCGGTAACTATATTGAAAGGAAGCTTGTTGTTGTAGTGTTATTGAAAGAAAGCCATACAAGGCCGTATAAAAGAGTTCGTCTTTACTAAATTACGGGAGAGGTTGTTTTACTCTCTTTATTCATACGGTCCAATATGTCAAAATAAGACAATTAAATGATTTATACATTTTACGTTTGGAATGTAAACAACAATGTAGGTGTTCATTTATTTTGAAAAATATATCGGTTACGATATTGCTGTCAGAGAGTTTTTGATGGAAACGATTAGGGGAACATTTTTCTAGAACGATCTAAAAACGATATATCGCCGTCTTACCCTTCGCTTGGGCGATTTTTAAAGTTGGGCACTTCCCCATCAAAAATATAAAATCCATATAAATTCACAGCACCACCATTACACATACTATTATTCCTCGTTTTGGTGATTTTTCTTATAAAGTACTCACTCAAAGATCTAAAGCTATGGGAATGTTTCTTAACTTAAAAATTTTAACTTAACAAGGAAAACTTTTACCTTGCACTATAGTAGATAAACACTGATTTGGGTTTCTTCAATTTGGGCCAATTTGGGTTTTTTTAATTTTGAAAAATATATCGGTTTCTATACACCATCTGAAAAGGCTTCATTTTCTGAGCACATCGATATTTTTTTCGATCCCATTTACTTCTATCTTGATTTTTAAATCAAGATTTAAAGCAAACTAATCACTTCACTGTTTGACACAAAACTATCATATTTACAGCTCACTCCCATACAAAGTACCACCGAGGGGCGCTAAGATGGTGATTTTTTCTCATGTAATCACACTTATTTAAAACAGTTCCAGTGCTCCAAAATTGATAAAATTTTGGATTTCGGTTCCATTTGTGATGTAGATTACGAATATCCAATTACCTTAAAACCACCGACAAACCGACATGAATGATCATACAAAGTATCTTCAAATTTCTGATCAAAGCACAAGACTGACATCTGCTGCCGTGTTCGCGGAACATGTGTATCCTAGCCACGAACACATACTAAATGTATGAGTTGGTTCGTGTCTAATCTATTCCGGGCAAAATATTTTTATCTAGATAACAAATTTCTATGGTTCTTACGATGGGATCGCTGCACATTTGAAGCCGCCGTTGGATTTTCGATCAAGAGTTAAGTTTTAGTTTCATGTCGGTTTGTCGGTGTTAAGACATCACATCTGACGATCTATGCTTTTGCATTGATTTGCAGTCAGCTCTTGGAAATTAATGATTTTGGTCGAGTTTCTAACGCTTTTGGATACGGTTGTGTGTTAAGTTCGTTCTCTGTTTTGTGCGTGCATTCGCTTTCATAGTTTTCGGCTGCATTTGCCGGATTAGCGCTGGCACTCTGCCTCCCGGACGGTTATACGTGTGTGAGTGTTGGTTTCTCGCTTTCCGAGAAGTTTTAGAATCGAGAAAGAAAACATGATTCATCATGTTTGCAAAATTGGCGTGGTTTGATTGTTTCTCCCGGACCAGAAATTTGAAGCATCGCGAGTGAAAATTTTAATTTCTGTTTATTTACGCGGTGATGAGAAGTGCGCTGATCTATTGTCAGGGTTTCAGTCCGCATCGTGCTCTCTTGCCGTGCGGATCTATTTGCTTTTTGCTTAAGGAAGTGTTACTACTACCTAAAGCTACAACAAATTTAAACAGCACTTTTCAGTGCTCAACCTGTAAAAATTTTCTACCTTGTTCAACTCCTCTTATTCCTCTTCGATCCTTGTTTGGACCCTACCCGAGGTAATCCTTCTTGGATATCGATTTGGATCCTTCAGATTATTATAGTAATCTGCTTGGAAGTAGATTTGGATAAAAATTTACTGCCGCCATGGCGCCTAAACGCAAAAGAAAGGGGCAAGCTCTTGACCCCCCTTCTGATGAAATTAATTTGAGTAATCAATTTGATATGCTCACGGATGATGAGAATGATCCATCATCCAAGAAAAATTCTAGTAAACTTTCCCGGCTTCATGCCAAGAAGGAAAAGATTCCTCCTATTGTGATAACCACTACCGATTTCCATGCTCTTCGCATGGAACTTTTGAATTTCGTGAAAGTTAAGTTTTCACTACAAATTGGACGTCGGGGTGAATGCCGTGTATTGGCTGAAACCTTGGACGGATTTAAATGTCGTCTCAAGTATCTTACTGAGAAGAAGCACAATTTTTTTACTTACGACACCAAAACTGAACGTGTGTTCAAGGTTGTCATGAAAGGACTGCCCAGTGGTGAATCCCTGGATCAGATCAAAGATGAACTGGCAAAATTACTTGGTGTTGTGCCACTCCAAGTAATCAAAATGAAAATGAAATCCCGTCCTGGCGATTCGCGCAACGGGATTTCTAATGATTTTTATTTAGTTCACTTCAAGTCTAGTGAACTAAACAACCTTAAGCCTTAGAAAAAGCTAGCCTTATGCTCCATGTCCGAGGAAATTTCCAAAACCTCACTCAGTGCCGTAAGTGCCAGGGATGGGGTCACGGAACTAAAAATTGCTACATGCCAGCTAAATGCATGAATTGTGGTGATTCCTCTCACGCAAAGGACGACTGTCCTGTGAAGGAAGATCCTAAGAAATTTAAATGTTCAAATTGTGGTGAAAACCACAAATCCAATTTTTGGGAATGTAAGACTCGCAAAGCGATCCTACAATCTTGTTCTAACCGACAGGTAGGAAACGCTCCACGTTTCCGACCAGGTACAAATTCCTCTGCTTTAACAACGGTCAGCGAGGAACAAACAAATTCTACATTCGTACCCGTAGGTACAAATATCACCCCTGCTTCAAATGTTTCATCTGTACCTACTCCCCTCGCTGCTAACAATGTTCAGCGAGTTAATGGAGCTACCTATGCTGCTATTGCAGCGGGTAGAAATCAAAATACTAACCAAAGTAATTCTAACGGAAATTTTGACAATTTTGACTTAGGAAGCATTACTGCCCCTAAAATGGAATTTTTACAGAAATCATTAATTGACATGATTTCTGATATGCTTAAATCTAACTCCATGTTTGATGCTATTCAAACTGGAGTAAAATTTGCAAATAATATTGTCATGACTTTAAAATTCAGTAATGGATTTTAAAGCATTAAATATTATAAATTGGAATGCTCGATCTCTTAAAGATAATGAAGCCGAGCTATTTAACTTTTTGAGAGTTCATAACGTGCATATTGCCGTTATAACTGAAACGTTCCTTAAACCTGACCATAAGGTTAAGAAGGACGCAAATTACTTGATTTATAGAAATGATCGTCTTGATGGACCCTGTGGTGGCGTTGCCATCATTATTCATAGACGAATCAAACATAAAATTCTTTCTTCATTTGAAACCAAAGTTTTTGAAACTTTGGGAGTTTCTGTTGAAACAAAATTTGGACAACTTACGTTTATAGCTGCCTATTTGCCATTCCAATGTGTAGGCCAGAAAAAGAATTTTCTCAAGGGTGACCTCCAGAAACTTACCCGTCATAGGTCTAAATTCTTCATTATTGGTGATTTTAATGCAAAACACCGCTCATGGAATAATGCTCAAAGCAATTCCAATGGTAATATTCTATTTGATGATTGTTCTGCAGGTTAATACACTATTCAATATCCAAACAGTCCAACATGCTTTTCTTCTGCAAGAAATCCCTCAACTATTGATTTGGTCTTAACTGATTCATGTCAACTTTGTAGCCAACTGGTTACCCATGCTGACTTCGGTTCTGATCACCTTCCAGTAACTTTTGAAATATCCCAAGAAATAATTTGTAATCCCAACAGCTCTACTTTCAATTACCATAGAGCTGATTGGGAGCAGTATCGAACATTTATGGAATATAACTTCGATCCAAACATTCCTTTGCAAACCAAAGACGAAATTAATTATGCTCTTGAATCTCTGACTACTTCTATAGTTGCAGCAAGAGCAGCCTCAGTACCAAAATGCGAGGATAAATTCGATTCAATTATAATAGACGACGATCTTCAGCTCTTGATCCGTCTTAAAAATGTCCGTAGGAGACAATATCAAAGAACACGCGATCCTGCCATGAAGGTTATCTGGCGGGATTTGCAAAAACAAATTAAAAAGCGATTCTCTGCCCTGAGGAACAAAACTTTTGAAAATAATATTTCTAAATTAGACCTGAGTTCCAAACCCTTTTGGAAACTCACAAAAATTTTGAAAAAAACCTCAAAAGCCTATTCCAGCGCTTAAAGAAGGTGGTAAAATTTTGATCACAAATTTGGAAAAAGCTCAGAAACTTGCTAAGCAATTCGAGAGTTCCCATAATTTCAGTTTTGGTCTTACTAGTCCTATTGAGAATCAGGTTGCTCGGGATTTTCTGAATATTTTCTCTCGGGAAAATATTTTTGATGATTCCTGGGGGACTGATTTGGACGAAGTAAGGTCTATAACTAAAAAGTTTCAAAATATGAAAGCTCCAGGTGATGATGGAATTTTCTATATCCTCATCAAAAAACTCCCAGAGAGTTCCTTGTCTTTCTTGGTAAAATTATTTAACAGATGTTTCCATTTGGCATACTTTCCTGATAAATGGAAAAATGCAAAAGTTGTTCCAATTTTGAAGCCGGATAAAAATCCAGCTGAAGCTTCTAGCTACCGCCCAAGAAGTTTGCTTTCTTCAATAAGTAAACTTTTTGAAAAGATAATTTTGAATAGAATGATGCTTCACATCAATACGAACTCAATTTTTGCAGATGAGCAGTTTGGATTTCGCCATGGGCATTCAACTACTCATCAACTCTTAAGAGTTACCAATTTAATTCGTTCAAACAAATCGGAAGGCCACTCAACTGGAGTTGCTCTTCTAGACATAGAAAAAGCATTCGACAGTGTTTGGCATGAAGGTTTGATTGCTAAATTGAAAAAGTTTAATTTTCCACTTTATATTATGAAATTAGTTCAAAATTATTTAACTGACAGAACTCTGCAGGTAAATTATCAAAATTCCAAATCTAATCGACTACCTGTTAGAGCAGGAGTTCCTCAGGGTAGCATTCTTGGGCCTATATTGTATAACATTTTCACTTCGGACCTCCCTGATTTGCCTCAGGGTTGCCACAAATCTTTGTTCGCTGATGACACAGGCATTTCCGCTAAAGGAAGAAGTCTTCGTGTTATTTGCAGCAGACTGCAGAAAAGTTTAGATATTTTCTCTTCTTATTTACAAAAATGGAAGATTTCTCCCAACGCTTCCAAAACTCAACTTATAATATTTCCACATAAGCCTAGAGCTTCCTTTTTGAAACCTAGTAGTAGTCACATAGTCACTATGAAAGGAGTTCCAATTTCCTGGTCAAACCAAGTGAAATATCTTGGATTAATACTTGACCAAAAATTAACTTTTAAGGATCACATTGAGGGCATTCAAGCTAAATGTAACAAATATATTAAATGTTTGTATCCTCTTATAAACAGGAAATCCAAACTTTGCCTGACGAATAAACTTCTAATATTTAAACAAGTTTTTAGACCGGCCATGCTTTACGCTGTGCCAATATGGTCTTGTTGTTGCACTACCAGGAAAAAAGCACTTCAAAGGATTCAGAACAAAGTTCTGAAAATGATTTTGAAGTTGCCTTCCTGGTACAGTACTACCGAAGTACATAGAATTTCGAATGTTGAGACTTTAGAACAAATGTCCAACAAAATAATTAATAATTTCAGGCAAAAATCGTTGCAATCCTCAATTGCAACGATTAATTCCCTTTATACTTAGATAAGATTTAGTTTTAGTTTTTAGTTTTAAGATATCAATTGTTATACTGACATGCAGGTTAAAAAACCTGTTTAAAATACTGAATTGCCAAGACATGAACAATGTAAAAACACTTAGATATATATCATAACAATTAAGGCTGGTACGTTACTGCAGTAACTGGAGTACCTAGGTTAAAATGAAATGTAATTTATTTTGAATTTGGAACAAATAAAAAGTTAAAAAAAAAAAAAAATTGTCAGGGTTTTGAGATGTGCATTGCTTTTGTGCACGGAGTGACTTGAAAAAGAAAAGTGAAGAAAAGTGATATTTGGTGTTGTGTGGTTGGAGTGGAGGGAAAAGAAAAGAAGAAAAAAGAGAAAAAAAAGAAAAGAAAAAATAAGAAAAAAAAATGCGTGGAAGCATTGGGAATGCGCTTCCGGGTGAAGTGATTTGGTGAGAACGTTCCAGTTGAAGATTGTTGACAAGTGTATTTGTGGTGATGCAAATTATGGTTTAGATGACGCATGGCTTCAAACATTTTGTGTATCCAAATAAAACATATTACATACTAAATACGCACAGGGCATCGTCTGCTGACCATTGCCGCGGGTATATCGTGGGAGTCCCAGGTACCCGGTTCAAGCTTTAGTTGGCGGCGGTGGCTCTTCTTGACCTTCTACCCCCTGAGTAGTTAGTGTGAATAAGGGCGTCTATGTGATGTTTTGCTGTACCTGTTGTGGACATCTAGTGCATCCTGTTCCCTTAACTTGTTGAGGACACCCTGTCTTGCCTCAAAAGTTACCCTTTTTGAAGTACTAGTCTTCACAACATAAAGGGCACCATTACGGAGCATGAGATTTGATCAAATTATTCGCAGTTCTACTTGTCCAACGCCCCCGGCTGGGTGAGGGATAGAGGATGACACACACACACACATGTCGGTTTGTCGGTGTTAAAACCCCTAAAGAACCCAATTGACGAGTGCACGGATGGATTTGAGTTCACTCACTCGACAAAAAGTGACACAACAGCGGGGCCCTGTTTACTAAAAATGAACATATATGTGTTCATTTTTAGTAAACAGGGCCCCGCTGTTGTGTCACTTTTTGTCGAGTGAGTGAACTCAAATCCATCCGTGCACTCGTCAATTTACCCAGTGAAGCATTTCCAAAAGTATGATATCGTTGGCATATGAGCCATTCCTGTATTTATGGGTAATTTAGTTAATATTAGCGTAGCGTGTAGGATAGCGGTTGCATACAAGTTGTGCTCAAATTTCATGTAACCATGTGTTTATGCGAGCAAACTGTTTATAAATACAGTTTGTAACAACAAACAGATTAAATTGTATTCAATAAAAATTGTGCATGATATAATTTACCCAACTACAAGCCTTCAGGTAATACAATCGGTCCCTTCATAATGGCCGCTAATCCGGAACCGAGACACCGTGAACTGCTACGAACGGAGACCCGCTGGGATAGACAGCGACAGCGAAAGGCCGAACTGGACGTGAACCGTGCCGGTCTCGGAGAACTGCTGCAGGAGGTTCAACAAATCGAAAACGTCACCGCTCAGGAGATCAAGGGCCTTGCGTCCAGGATCAAACGTCGCAAGCATGCCGATACAAAGGATTTGGTCAAACTCAGCTACGGATTCCAGCAAAGTGCGGAGAACATTTCCGAATTCGTTAGAATAACCGGTGCCATCAATGTACTGGTTAAGGAGTTTACCGGTCACGATTCGGACTTGCAGCTACTGGCCGGGGAGTGCCTGTGTAATTTGACCCTCGGTGATGATGTTTGCTGTGAGAAGGTGGCCAACTTTGCTGGAACGTATCTGATCACATTTATGGAGAATGTGAACAACAGGCGATTGAATGTCAGTATGGCGGGATAAATTGATATCTAACTTGAAGCTCAAAACGTTATTCTATTTTGCAGCATCTTTGTGTATGGACGATACAGAACATCATCTCATCCGGGAAGAAATCTATGCAAATTCTGCATTCACAGGGAGTTACGGCTTCTTTGGGTCATCTATTTGATGTAACTGAAGACAGCGAACTACTCACAGAAATCCTATTAGCTATTAGCTTGATATTAGATTACGACGATCAATTTATAAGGTAAGTCAGACATTAACAAGATTTGCAACAATTTGTGTACCGATTCCACATATTGCAGCAAGGAACATATACTGGCCAACCTACTACCTCTAACAACCACGAAACCCCCTCAAACTGGAACTTTGAAATTGTTTTACCAAGGCCTTACACTTACAAACTTCGAAACACTGGATCCATCAACAGCCCCTCAGATAATTGAGCGCTGTTTAAATTTTTTGGCATCAACTTCCCATGAGAACACGGAGAATCATCTCGGAATTCTGCTAAGCATTCGAATCTTAGCCAACCTGCTGGCCAAGAATGATAGCAATGCAGAATTGCTACTGCAGGAATGCCAGATGCTGCATCTTAAGTTTAGTCATATTTTCAATCTGTACGACGAAAACGGTTATGATGAATTGTGTAGAGAAATGCTATGGCTATTGGGGAACGCGTACAAAACGGTCTCCAGCCAACTGCGGGAGCAATACTTGCAGTACGATAACTTCGTCGATGGGTTGAATGTTCCCAAAGCACTTCTAATGGGTTAAGTTATCGTTGATTGGAGTTAACGGAAATACATGAATTAAAAAAATGCTGTCATCTTTTGTCGTGTTATGGTAGTTGCACTGTAGTTGGTGGAATGTTCGTGACTTATAAACCATCCGAATTCCGAAGAATTATCGGTTCTTGTCACATTTTTGGTTGTCGAAAACAGTCACTGCCTGCCGACGCCGTCATTTAACCAATAAAGGGTGATACGGTCAAAATTTGGTCAAGGGAAAACGCGTGTAAATCGGTGAAATCGTTTATTTAAAAAATCAAATTAAATTTCTTTTTCAAGTTCAATTAGTATAAAATTCAGGAAAAATATTCAGTTAGGCTTCCGCTTTTTCCAAATCCGAATTGCCGGGCCTTACGCTTGACCCCTGCCATCAGATTTTGTACAGCCACCTTGTCCACCTTCTTCGCCGCAGAAAGCCAGTTTGCCTTGAACTGCTGCTCGCCCTTAGCAGTTTGTTTGGTCTTCTTTAGGTTCCGCTTGACAATAGCCCAGTATTTCTCAATTGGGCGGAGCTCTGGCGTGTTGGGAGGGTTCTTGTCCTTGGGAACCACCTGCACGTTGTTGGCGGCGTACCACTCCATGGCCTTTTTACCGTAATGGCAAGATGCCAAATCCGGCCAAAACAGTACGGAACAACCGTGTTTCTTCAGGAAAGGCAGCAGACGTTTATTCAAACACTCTTTCACGTAAATTTCTTGGTTGACAGTCCCGGAAGCTATGAAAATGCTGCTTTTCAAGCCACAGGTACAGATGGCTTGCCAAACCAGATATTTCTTTGCGAACTTTGACAGTTTCATGTGCTTGAAAACATCTGCTACCTTTCCCCTTCCTTTTGCCGTACAAAACTCCTGTCCCGGAAGCTGCTTGTAGTCGGCTTTGACGTAGGTTTCGTCGTCTATTACCACGCAGTCAAACTTCGTCAGCATCGTCGTGTACAGCCTCCGGGATCGCGCTTTGGCCGTCGTATTTTGTTTATCATCGCGATTTGGAGTCACTACCTTCTTGTAAGTCGATAGTCCGGCTCGATGCACGGTTGTAGACGATACACCCAGCTTATTTGCGGCATCTCGGAGAGATAGGTTAGGGTTTCGCTTGAAACTACCGGCAACTCTCTTTGTCGTCTCAGCGGCTTCCGGTTTTCGATTTCCCCGATCCAGACTTCCTGGCTGTCGACAAACGTTCCCCAAACACTTTAATTACATTTGTAACGGTTGATTTGGCAACTTTTAGCGATTTTGCCAACTTTGCGTGCGAGTAGCTCGGATTTTCGCGATGCGCGAGCAAAATTTTGATACGCTGCTCTTCTTGCTTGGACGGCATTTTGACAACTGAAGAGTGAATTCCAAAATCAAAATAGAAGCAACATTCTACACACACACCTTCAAAATGAGGGGTGTTCAGGTTTTTTAAATGCAAAATTGAAAGAAATACGTCAAGTTGATATTGACCAAATTTTGACCGTATCACCCTTTAATAACATTTTTGTGACTTTATTGTCTGATTTTTATTTATTGCTTCACTGACTAAATTAATTGTAACTTCATTCGAATGATAGTCGTTCCCTTAGGACACAAAAGAATTGGTTAGGCCTATTCTGCGCGGCGTGTGAGGTGAGGTGACAGTGAAGTGACAATTGTCACCTCGGGTGAGGTGAGTCTCTATGCAAATCAAATGGAGAGTCACCTCACCCGAGGTGACAATTGTCACTTCACTGTCACCTCACCTCACACGCCGCGCAGAATACGCCTAGGTGTGATTTTGAATGTTGAATATATGGAATTTGGATCTTAAATTCTGAAATGTTGTTCAGTACAAGGTATTGCTTTTTTAATTTCTGAATATTACAAATTACAGTGAAGTTTTCATGATCTGGATAAAAAAAAATCTATTCTGTATTTCGTTTCGAACGAAATTCTCATACAAAAAAAAATATTTTTTTGTATGAGAATTTCGTTCGAAACGAAATACAGAATAGGGGTGATAATCAAAAAATTCCAAAACTGGGACTTTCAAAAATCTGGAGACAAGACATGTTGACTTTTACAAGACAAGAACTAGAGCAAAATATAAAGAGCAGGAAATTTTTTTAGTTCTCGGGATAAGACCAAGTTCCTGAAACATGACATTTACAATTTTTCAAGTTCTTCTTAAAATACTTTTATGCTCTTTGACTGCATCGGCTAACATTTTTGCAACCAAAGCGTGTTTGTTGTCCTACATGTTTAAAACGGATAATTTTTACTAGAACTAAAATCTCGTAGCTTTTAAACATGAGAAATAAATATCAAGATAAAAGTAAAATACATGAATAGAATTCCAAAGTAATTATAAATAGAATTCCAAAGGATTTCTGAGGAACACTACAGGTGAATTGTAAGGAGAATCCAAAAGCGCTGATTCCTTGTGGTTAAAATTCTTTGGTGTTTCTTATGGAATTCATACGTTCTTTTGCTTGTGTGTATACATTTGGATATCTCCATGATCACACCTTCACAACAATCATAAGCTTAAAGGCTTTAAATAGCGTTCGCGTTGAGAACCCCTGGAGGGACGTATTTTAATCCTGAATTCGTTCTCGCACCGTTGAGAGTGTACTCCTGACGGGGTAGAGATTCAATGTCCTTTATATAAAGTCCAGACCAACAGGCAGTTTGCTGGTGTTAGAAACAAAAATATTCACCCCTATTCTGTATTTCGTTTCGAACGAAATTCTCATACAAAAAAATATTTTTTTGTATGAGAATTTCGTTCGAAACGAAATACAGAATAGGGGTGATTGTAAACATTACTGAGCACTCAAGTGACATTCCCTACTGCGAACAGTGAGATTTACGCCACTGCCAACAGCTGTTTCATGTAAAAAGATAAACATTGCAATGAAATACGAACACCCCTAAACATTTGCACATTTTTTTCACTAATGTCGTTTTCGTTTTTGCGGTGTAAGCAGGAATAAGCGCGAGTCTTTGACAGCTCAACATCATTTGTTTGTAAACAAAGGTGATTTCTATATCTACACCCTAAAATATTTCGGTGTACGGCAGTGTAGCACCGGTGTAGCTACACCGCAAAAACGAAAACGACATAACATTAATAAGCCTGTTGGCCCGGACCTTATATAAACGTCATTGGTAGAGATTGTCATCCCGACAGCTGATTTGACAGTCCTTGATGGTGTATATCGAAAAAACACCGAATGCTTTCTCTGTGATGCTCCAACTACACGGGTGCTGTTGCGAATTACCTACTAGACGACGCAGCAGTGCTCTCTCGAAAGGAAAACATTCACCGTAGCTGCATGAGAAAAAAAAATAACAGCAGTTGTCTGGTTGGCGTTTAAATTTATAACAATATCCTATACTATAGAGAATACAGTTCATTACAATTATATCGTAGAGGTGGCGTCGCGAATAAGTTTACGCTTCAACGATGAAGAATTTAGGAACGGCTTAAAAACTGATTGGATGTGTTAAAAAAAAAGCGAGAAAAAAGGAAAAAAGATGGTCAAGCCAACCCCGATGGAGGAAAAGCTCAAGTACTCGCTACTGCGAGACATGACCGACAGCCAGAGTATATGGACCAGGTAAGTGGCAGTGAATTGTTTGAATGAGTCGATGTGTAATTTGTGTATTTCTTTCGTTTAAGAAATGAAAAACGCACTTGGTTCCTGACGCTTCTGGCCGGAACATGCATGTTGTACTCGACGCGAACGACCATGCCCCTACTGGTTCCGGCTGTGGCATCAGAACGAAAGTGGAGCAAAACGGATTCTGGGACCGTACTGAGTTCCTTCTTCTGGGGTTACACTTTGACCCAAGTGCTCGGAGGTTACCTGAGTGACAAATTTGGAGGACAGAAGGTAATATTACTGTCCGCCATCGGCTGGTCCCTGATTACATTCTGGATGCCCAACATCATCACATCGGCATCGTACCTGTCCACCTATTCAATTCCGTTTATCGTCGCCGTACGGATCGCCAACGGAGCCTGCCAGGGAGTACACTTTCCCAGCATGATAAGCATCACTAGTCAAAATCTAAGTGCAACCGAGCGGACAAGCTTCTTCAGCATTCTGACGTCCGGATCGGCACTGGGTACGTTGCTGACCGGCATCCTGGGGTCATTCATTTTGGACTACTTCGGTTGGCCAACTGTGTTCCGGGTGATCGGATTCCTGGGGCTCTCGTGGACGCTGTTTCTGCGCTACTACACGATGGCCACCGATCGCAGCAGGATCATCAACCTTTCCCAACCGAGCAGAATATGCTCTAAACTGGGTCATTCGGAAACCGTCCCTTGGTTGAAGCTATTCGGTAGGACTTCCTTCTGGGCGTGCGTCCTGGCGCATGCATGCGAGATGAACTGTTTCTTCGTGCTGCTATCCTGGCTGCCGACGTATTTCCACGAAAATTTCCCCCATGCTAAGGTAAGAGCCACAGAGTTCTGAAACGGTTAAAAATGAGTTCTTTGGTACCTAATCGTTTATTTTAGGGCTGGGTGGTAAATATGATTCCCTGGCTGGCACTGCCACCCGTTACCATTCTGGGGAAAGCATTCACCGAAGCATTGATCTCCCGACAATGGCCTCTGACGAGAATCAGGAAGCTGGTGCAGAGTTTTTGCTTCCTCGGCCAGAACGTGGCCCTGTTCACCATGTGTCACACGGAGCAGTTCAACATTGCCCTGGCGTGTATGTCAATTATTATCGGTAAGTGCGATGACGACAGGTTGCAACAAATGGGCACTTTTTGCTTATTGAAATGATTGTTACGTCACTAAATAATCGAATCCAAAAAGAATGTGCAGCTCATCGTTACAGAAACTTTGGTAAAATCATCGATAACAGTGACAAGTAATTTTCGAAAATTACTAATGGCGGTAAGCTCCAACTTGGAGTCGGGTTGATTAACTCTAATGTCGACATCAACGTAGTGGGACATTCTTGGTCGGGATTTAATCCGAGGATAATACCGGTTTGAGCTTAGCGCCATAAGTTTCTGAGGAACAACATAAAGCAAATGGGAAATGGCAATTTGCTTATAGCATCTACGTCTCACACTGGGGCAGAATCGTACTTGGGTTGGACCAAAATCGTAGCGCTCCACCCATGCGTCCTAGAGGTGTGGAGTCTTCGACAAAGTTGTTCGGGTGGATAAGGACTATCTTTTGACATAATAAGTTTAGTTCCAGATCACGCCGTTCAGGTGGCGTTAGGACTTTCTTATGAAAGAAGCATTATATTTAGCAAGAATAAATCTGTGTCAATAATTTGAAAGGAATCTATTTCTCATAACAGTTGCAAAGGAATTACAAGTAGAGTTCTAAGGAAATTTCCTGATATGTTTAAAAATAAATTCGGGATAATTCTTAACATGTAATATTGATATTTTTTTACATGTCATGTGAAAGGATAGTTACTCTTCGCGATGTCGAATGACAGGACACTGATAAACCACCTAATTTAATATAAAAACTGGTTTAAATTGATCCCATGTTTTGTCTTAAAAGCTGTAAAGTTGCTTTTCCTATCTCTAGAAGAGCAACTCCAGTTGAGCAGCCTTCAGATTTGTTTGAACAAATTAAATTAGTAAATTTTAAGAGTTAATGCGTAAATGAATCCTAAAGAGCGAAAGCCAAACTGCTCATCTGCACAAAATGAGTTCGTATTGATGTGAAGCATCATTCTATTCAAAATTATCTTCTCAAAAAGTATAAAAAAGCTTCAGCAGAATTTTTCCCCGGCTTCAAAATTGGAACAAATTTGGCATTTTTCCATTTATCAGGAAAGAATACCAAATGCCAACATCAGTTAAATCTAGCGTTCAGAATCATAAGGGCCTAGCTGCGATGATCGATTTGCATCATCGACGTTCTCTTTTACTAATTACTCAGCTGGTGGATTATTTTAACTTTTGGTTAAAATTTGACAGATGGAAAATTATCGATTAACCCTGCTATCCGAGCATGGTTATTTCTGACATACAAGAAGTTAAATTTTGACAACCGTGGCTGAGTTCTGCTCGAAAACCGATCGATCGGTAACACAGGGATTTTCGAACATAAGAAATAACTTTCGAAATGTCACTTTAACCACGAGATAAATTTAACTCGGCAAATGGTTCACAGTCTTAAACCACCAACCGGTGGAAACTAAGGGCATCTTTAGCGGTGATCCAATTGGCCTATTTGATCTAAATTTTTCGAACAGATCCAGACCAAGCCCTTGCACCTGAATTTTGTTTTATACCTACTAGTTCCAAATGTATTTTTTTTTAAACCCGCATAATTAACCATTTCATTCTAGCAGTTAAAATGACGTTTACTACCACTCGAACTTTGAAGTAAAACATTATTTTGAGATTTTTTCTTCTAGAATTACGAGAAAAGTAGCCAACATTTGTGCGTTTCATAAAAAAATAGAAATGAGTTGGTAGGGTAGAGAACTACTTCGGCCTAATCGCCCATTTTGGGCCTATCGAGTAGAAAACTTCAAATAAATCCATGATTTCAGAGTAAACAAATGAGTCAATTATGCGTTTGGTACGATAATTTAGTTAATAAGCTACCAAACGAAGTCAATGAGAACGCGTGATATGAAGGTTTACACCCATTATTCCTAAAAACAAAAGAAGCGCTCCGACCGAATCAATTTTTATCTTCATCCGATAGGCCGAAGTGAATTCATTGGCGTTTTAATGGGGTTTCAATGCATTAGGCCGAATTCAGAATCCGTAGGCCGAGTTTGAAGTCAAGAAGTAGTGTTAGACTTTTGACAATATCTGAACGATTGGTTTCTCTTTACGGAAAGGTAAATAAATTTGAAAGCCATCAGTAATAATAACATTCCGTTTGGTGCTAAACTGCGCTAGATTAAGAAAGACTAAGTGCGGGTTGTGCTTAATAGGCCGGAAATGGGGTAGTTAACCCTATTTCGTTGGAAATCGCTGGTAGAAATTCACACCAAAACTGCTTGACAAAGTGGTCAATTCTCGGTCTGATTTCGACTGATTTTGGAACATGCAAACCATTGTTTCAAACCACTTTGACAGCTGCAAGGAGTGACACGAGTGATGCATCAGTTTTGTAGGTTTTGTTTTGCTCTGTTTTTCTTAGGCTCTGAACCATTATTTGGCGAATTTTTTTAACTTTTGGTTAAAATTTGACAGATGGAAAGTTATTGATTAACCCTGCTATCCGAGCATGGTTATTTCTGACAGACAAGAAGTTAAACTTTGACAACCGTAGCTCGAAAACCGGTCGATCGACAGCACGGGGACTTTCGAACATAGAAAATAACTTTCGAAATGTCACTTTTAACCACGAATTAAATTTAACTCATGGTTAAAAATGACATTTCGAAAGTTATTTTCTATGTTCGAAATCCCTGTGCTGTCGATCGATCGGTTTTCGAGAAAAACTCAGCCACAGTTGTCAAAATTTAACTTCTTGTCTGTCAGAAGTAACCACGCTCTGATAGCAGGGTTAATCGATAACTTTCCATCTGTCAAATTTTAACCAATCCTGCAAAAGTGGAAAGCTTTTGGGAGACCACGGTCGAGAAAGATAACAATCGCAGATTCCGGCTTTAAAAATGGTTCCACTGAAAGCGATTGAGAATCGATTACTGTTGCATTGGATGTATTTCTGCACGGTATCGAGTGAGAATTGAAAATTAGTAGTAGCAACAGCAGCGTTATTACGGTCGAGAGATTATATTATTATTTTGGTGCGACGGCTACAAACAACTCGATTTTGAAGGTGTCGTACGGAACCATTCAAAATCGCTCAAACGACGTTGGATCAAGAGTCGAGCTATGCCACAATCCTGGAGTTTCAGGCAACAGCCACCAACCAGTGGAAGATGATTCTCCCTCGGATGATAGTTGAGCAGTTTCTCCGACTGGCACACAGTCGAACAGTGAACCATTAGCAATAGAATTCGTGGTATCTCCAATTAAGACAGTTTCCAAACAATACACGAGGTTGATCAATACCTGGCTAACGATAGCAAATCGAAGCTGAAAAGGATGGTGGTCAAACAAGCCCAGGAATATATGTTTTGTATGACATTTGAAATAGAACGGCCTGGCTTGATTTGGCTTAATCTATTTCTATTTCATTTTAGCTGGCTCAAATGTGACATAAATTTGGATCTAGATCAGACCACCGCTAAAGATGCTAGACAGACAAAATGAGTGGGTCGTAGATTTTCCTATGTTTCGAGGAGTGCATCGATTAGCTTGGGACCGAAGAGAGTACCAGAGCTAAGCCAAAAAGTTGAGCACGTTTCTTCGGGACCTTCTGGTCTTAGAGTTACCTCTATGATACTGGAAAATTGGTCCACTAAACTGTAGTAATGCAAATGCAAAATCGATGAAGAAAATCAATCATCGCAGTTAAGCCCTTATGATTCTGAACGCTAAAAATAATTTTGCCCAAAATTCAATTTTGCTAAAAATAAGCTGTTGAAAGTCTTCGAACAGGTATGTTTTGTCGTCCAGTATGATACAAGAATATTTTGCAAAAACTGGGTGAAAAGCTATTCCTATTCGTCTAATGAATAATGGAAAGCAATGTCATGTCATATTTCATTTTATGGTATAACTGTCGAAATTTTCACCAATGACAGGACACAAATGTATACAAAAGTGTGTCGATGATCGTGACAATTAGCAAGCCTGGCTATTCCTCTAAAGAAATTGGTCATATGTGTTATAATATTATGCTTTAAATGCATATGCTATGCGAAAGTATATACATATACATATGTACGGTGACTTACCCTTGATGATGAAGTAACTTACCTAACTGATAATCATCTTCCGTCTTGTCTATTGTTGGCCTTCTTGAAGGTGGTTGGCCTAAGGTCTCCTATCCTCTGATGAGACTGCCATCTTAGGTGAAGATGGAGCCGATGGATGCAAGTCAGAAGCTTTTTGAGCCGCACCTCCGTGGTGGACAGACGCTCGGAGGCGAAGCATTTCCTCTACCACCGTGCTATGGTTACCGCGCCAGTGTTCGCTTCGCATCTCCTCACTTTGCTATTGTCGGATTTACAACATTGCCCAGGCTACGCCACCCAGCTGTGTCCATATTTCAGCTGGTAATCGTTTGTAATCATATGACTCGTGGAGGCGTGAGGTGGGGACTGATTCTCAATAGAACTAGTAAAACCCAAACTGAAATTATGAGCACTCTCAAAGTCCTTAGCAAGTTTATGCACTTTTTCCTCATTTGTGGTTAAAATTGTTAAAACTTCTTTAAGGAAGAGGCTGGAATAAAAAAAATGTGAGTTTCAAAAGTCTATTTTCGACGCATTATTTCCCAAATTAAAAGAATCGTTTTAATTCGTTTTATTTTTTTTAATTGCCTCCTACGGACACTCGAAACCAAAAAACATCGAACACCATTTTGAAAAATTTGAGAAATTTCAGCGCAAACAATAATCAATTATTGATTGTTCATGCTACGTTTCATGCTAATCGGAGGGGGTCGAGTCTAAAAAAGAACTCATTGCAATGCTCATTTTAAACTTTCACCCAACAGGTCTGTCCGGATTCCACAACAACGCCGTGACCGTCAACCCACAGGACCTGGCACCAAGCCATTCGGGCAGCGTATTCGGCCTGATGAATACCGTCGGGGCTATTCCCGGATTCCTAGGAGTCTACCTGGCCGGGCACATCCTCGAGCTTACGCAAAGCTGGTCGGCCGTTTTTAGCACGGCGGCGGCCATCAACACCGTCGGTTGGTTCGTTTTTACGATCTTCGGAAGCGCCGAAGCGATCGTTTAAAACTTGTGCATCACACAGCCGGAAGACGGACGAGCAGCCGGACAGCAAAACTTAGCGAATTTTTTTTAATAATTGTATTTATAGATTATCATGGCTACAATCTGTGACTCATTCCTAGCTGAAAACGTACCAAAATACTCTCGCCGCAGCGGCGTGGGGTTCGAAACCGAATGGCTCGAACGAAATTTGTGGGTATAAAATTTCCAAAATAAATCATTTAAATATAAAGTGACCGTAAAAGAAGTGGCTTTCTTTTTGCTGCTATTTCCGAAAACCGACGGAATTGGGTACTCTTCACTAATATTTCACATGTAACAATTCAGAGACTTCTTCAACTTACCTTAAACCAACATCTTGGACATGTACGGCCCATCCAGCTCGTATCCCATCTTGCGATAGTAGTTTCTCGTTCCGACCCCGGAAATAACCGCCAGCTTGCTGCTTCCGTGCTCCTCCCGAGAAATCCTTTCCGCTTCCTCCATCAGCAACATTCCGAAACCCTGATGCTGGAACTTGGTCGGATCCCTCGCGTTCACCGGCACAACCGACCCGTAGACGTGCAGTTCTCTCACTATCGAACAATTGTCCACCAGCTCCGGTCTGAATGTATCCGGCGAGCACTTGCGCAATCTCAACAAACCCACCAATATGTCCTGCTTCGGATCTTCGTACGACAGGAAAGTCTCCCAACCGCCATTCGCCACGTAATCCCTCCGGATAAGCTCGATCTCGTAAGGACGAACCTTGTTGTGAATCTCCTGGATTCCCACCTCCCTGGTTCGCACATCCCGACAATCCGTGCCCAAATCCTTCATCCGGGCAAGTGCCAACTCTCGGAGATTACCATGTTCCACGCCGGAACTGACTAAGGGCATCGGAATATCACGCTGTACACGATAGACCCGAGTCCACGGAGGTACCAACGCCAGGATCTTCGCCACCAAATCGACCAACATCGAAGGCGGATAACTCTTGTACCGTCCCGTTTTCCACAATTCATACAATCCCGTACCACGAATCACCAGCGTTGGATAGATCTTCAAGCCATCGGCGCGAAAATCTGGATTTTCAAAGAACTCAATAAACTGCTCCACGTCCCTCTCGATGTCAACGTTCGGTAAATCCGGCATCATATGAGACACCACCTTGAATCCCGCGTCCTTCGACATCTGAAAACTTTCGCAGGTTGCTTTCACCGTATGGCCTCGATTGGTATCCCTAGCCACATCCTCGTACACCGACTGAACTCCGATCTCCAACCGAGTACATCCGTACGCCAGTAAATCCGACAGATGCCGCTTCAAACAATAATCCGGCCGGGTTTCGATTGTAATTCCAATACATTTCGTGTGAGACTTCTCCGAGTAACGCACAGCTTCCTCAACACTGGAGCTTGTATGCCCGGACAGAGCATCATGCAAATTTCGGATAAAGTAGTCCCTATAATCCTCCGGCAAACACATAAACGTTCCACCCATCACGATGAATTCCACCTTGTCCACCGAGTGCCCGAGCTGCTTCAGCTGTTCCACTCGATGGCGCGTCTGCAAAAAGGGATTATATCGGGCACGAATTGCTCTCATGGAAGTCGGCTCGTATCCGGTGTAGCTCTGTGTAGAATATTCAAAATCACTATCCGGTCCACCCGGGCAGTAGACGCAAATGTTTCCGGTCATGTTGATGTGAGGACATCGGTGAGGCTTGCACATTACCGCCACGACCGCAATCTACAATCCATACAAAAAAAATCCCATTACACAAAACCCCGTATTTACGCGAATTTCTCCTCTACTCACCCCACTGGCGGTTCGGATGGGTTTCGCCTTCAGTTTCGGCAGGAGGATCGGTTTGGCCTCGTGCGGTACGGCGGCAATGATGTCCACCAGCCGGGGAGCACTGTCCAGACCATAGTTGGATGCCAGGCGCGTCTTGAGCCGATTCAGATTTACATCCTTTCCCTCATGGTGCGCTTTCAGCAGTTCCTGGATGATTTCACCAACCACGATCAGCATTCGCTCGTCGCGGCTCAAGCCAGCTCCTGCGCGATGGAAGAACGGGCATGTTATGGTGATTTAACGAAATAATTTACGGTCAACTCACCCATGGGCTTTTTCTTCGTCATTATGGAGATATTGTATGAATCTAGTAGGTACAATTTTTTTTTTTTGAAGAAATTTGCGGAAAATTATTAGTCGAAAAAATCAGAGGGAGCCGCGACGTCGCAAAACACGTACTTTTTGTGTTTTTTTTGCCAAGCTTGACAGATAAAAAATTGCAACACGGCAGGGTTCGCCGAACAGGTCAACATAGTGTAGTACCAACGTAGTACCACATACCATTTAAACAACAATCAATTGACAAATCCAAGTTTATGCCGGCCACCGCAGCGCTGCTGTCGCAGTGGTGATAGCTTTCAGATTTTCTGTCAAACGGCCCCATAAAAAATCCTCCCGATTTTCCCTTCGACTAAATCGGTTCACGTCGGTAAGATCGACCGACTATGAAACCGACGTATTTATAAATTGTTGCATCGACTCTTATGGGACTGCTTAAGGGGAGGCTGCCGACACGTCAGCACACTAAATCGGTAGTCGAAAACATAGGAAATCAGTCAACCAGAAGCGACCAAATTGAACGGTTAATAGGATGACAGAGTTGTAGCAGGGATTCTATGAAACCAGACGAAATATACTTATTGATCAGTTTATTAAATTGTTTCTACGATGGAAACAGATTAAGGCGATAAATAAATCAGCATACGAAATTGATGAAACCAAATGAAATAGAATGGTTAATCGGTTCATTCAGTTGTTTGAATGATGGAAAAGATTAAGTCAACTGTTAAATCGGCTTATGAAATTGATGAAACCAGATGAAATACACTAATTAATCGGGTAATTAAATTGGATTCTTTAGGGGTATTGGGGTAATTGCATGTTCGTAATCTGCATTACAAATGGAATCGAAATTCAAAATTTCATCAATTTTGAAGCACTGGAACTACTTTAAATAAGTGTGATTACATTAGCAAAAATCACCATCTTAGCGTTCCTCGATGGTACTTAATATGGGAACGAGCTGTCAGTTTGTTAGTTTTGTGTCAAACAGTGAACTGATCATTTTGCTTCAATCAAGATTAAAAATTGAGATGGAAGTAAATGGGATCGAAAAAAAATATCGTTGTGCTCAGAGAACATAATTATTACGCCAAGTACTCCAGTACATTCTTGCCATTGTAAGATTTCAAAAAAAAAAAAAAACAAAACTATTAATACCAACTTACCAGGTTGTAATGATATTTAATAATAAAGTTGCACCAACAATCAATACGAAACTAACGATTTTTAAATTGGCTCACCACTTTAGTAGCCTATTGGTCCCAAGCAAACGATTAACGTACCCTATTCTAGTTGAAATTCTATTACTACACTATGTTTGTTTTGATTCTCTATGAAAGTTTGACAGATAACATCAGGGGTGTGTGGATTCATGCAGAACATGCAGGGGTGAGTGAAATAGCTTGGGACTGCTTGGGACCGTTGTTCTGGTCGAGGGGTGCGACACATCTAAAATGGCAAGTCGATTGCAAACAAGATGTACCTATTTTTAGATCAGTGTTTTTTTTTCGTTTTCACTCTTTTGCTTTTCGCTGTATCCAATTTTTTATGCTGCAGTAGATGCAAAAGGTAGAAGTGTAGATAGATCAGATAGATAAAAATAGTAAACTGACAGCGCCGTTCCAAACCGTGCGATCGTATTTTTGTTTTGATTTTTTTAACACACTTGCAAACGAAAACTAACAATCTTCTCTCTCGTTAATTTAACTTGCTCCGAGCTTTTGATTATCAAATAGCAATAAAAAGAATTGCTATTAATGTCCACCTTCTTCGTATTGCTGCATTTCTCAAGCCAGGTAAACCAAACGAGTTGAAATTGAAGAATGATGCACTGTGTGCCCCACTGATAGGTAACCAATTTATCCGACTGCCAGCATCTGCTCATGTTATGATAATTCCCTTGTAAAGATATGGATAAAATCCACTAGATGCCGAATCAATACGTGTTTTGTCAGTATACTACGCACTGTCTCATCCAATGTTACAGTCGGTATATCTATCCTGTTCTTAGGACTGGAATGAAAACTCCTATTAGGGCGTGGCGTGTAAAATATATGGGACGATTTTTTTTTATTTTGATTTGTACGCTATTTTACGTTAGTACCCCAAGAAATTCCGGACTATCTCTAGAAACGTGTGTCCTTCAACGATTCTTTATGCGTGAATATAAACTAGGATATTGTATCTGTAAATATATACTCATTGGTAGGAAAATAAAACAGGAACTCATTTTTTATCGAATTTTTGGCCGGTACGTTGGCTGAATGAAGGTTAATCAGACTTTGGTGCAAATCAAAAAGCCTTATAGTTTCGTTCTTTTTTAGAGACAACATCTGAAGCTACCTTTAGACTGGAATTGCATTCCCTTTATAATGGTTTGAGATCTCACGGTCTACTACCTTGCCATGTAGCTATTTACTATTCGTCACAAGAAAACAAAAACAAGGAGCATTTAATGCAATATACATAATATTGAACAATCTTCTCGATGTTGGTTCCAGATCAACCATCATGTGTGATAAACGGCTACTGTTTCGACTCCATACACTGATAGGGACAGATTAGCTCCACTGATGTTCCCCAGCATACCACGATGTCAAGATGTTGTGTCTTCTCCGCTAATTTACTTTAGTATTGCTCCAGCTTGTGGATCTCCGGAAAAAAAAACAACAGAACTAAAATCAAATCAATTCAATTTAACGATTTTCGACAGCATAATATCTATAAACATAAAGTAAAAGCAGTAAAAGTACCTAGGACTGGACATTGTTTTTTACAATTGATTAATGTTCCTCAAGGCACGGCCTTTCAAAATGAGCAAGAATGCGATTCCAATAAGCTCTTGACCGCCAGCTTTCGTCATTACCTCTGCCGTCTGTGGGTTGAATTCTACAATAAAAATGTAAAGTATTTTCAGCATTTTAAATCCTGCGTTACAATGCAGAGCAAAATATGAATCATGATTCCGGCACAAACGAAGCACATTTGTGATTCCGGTTTCGTAGACGTCTGAATCGGATCCCGGTAATATTTCACTTTACAACTGGAATCTAAGTAGTAGTTCTGCTGATGTTTTTTGTGGATCATCTTCGCTGAAATATTCGTAAATTAAATTCTCAATTCACTTCCATCGCCAATATCGACTCCAGTTCGAATACTTATGAATACTGCATTTCCCAGATCTTTCCGCAACTCCCAGCCATCATTCCCGAGGTCATGTTTCAACTGATTTCACTCGAGGTCTTAATCATCCTCTGATAGTAAGAACATTTTGCACTGACGGAACTACTTTTCCATCATTTCTACTAGCAGGCATCCTGGATTGAAACTGTAATGTGATGGCTTAGAGATTTTCCACTTCCACGAGACATATAATTGCTTACATTTTTATCCATACGATTTACCTACAGCGCACTTTACGAATAAGCAAACGAAAAACTTGAGAAAAGGTTTGATTAACTTTCTGTATTAGAAAACTAGCACATCAGACTTAATTCTCGAGCAAATCAAGCACTCCTTTTCAAAAACAATAAAACGTAAACAAACCGCTAGTTTCCTGCTGCTCGCTTTGCTGTTTTGTTCGTGCGATGCGAAAAGATGGGAATGGGAGAAAGTAGATGCAGTGATGTTGAAGTCGGTGGATGTAGATGGCATAGATGGAAACAGATGAAAATATTGATTTAAGATTTATACGTTTTCAAGAGAAAAGTTGATGATCTAGATGTGTCGTCCCCCTCGGTTCTGGTACTGAGTGAGCCAAAAATAATAATGATTTTCTTCGGGACCCAGTGGTCTTAGAGTTACCTCTATGCTTAAACATTGTATCTTACATATCATTCTGACCAGCGCTACTTTTCTTATCATATTTGCTACCGGGTGCTAATGGGTCTAAGGCGAAAGTCTCCAACATAACGCGAATAAAATATATTGTATCGCCTCAAATTGCAAAAAGTATTACGTTTGACAGTTGATACGAAGTTCATCACCGTCAGCAGTGCTTATTCCAGTCACCAGGAGCGCATGAGTTAAAGTTGGATTTCTCTATACGAAACTAATGATTTAAAATTGGCTCACTACTTGACTAGCCTATTGGTCCCAAGCAAATCGATTAACGTACCCCATTCTAGTTGAAATTCTAGTACTACCACAAACGAAGTTACAGACGACTAACTGGCGAAGAAATCCATTAAAATAATGTGGTTCACTGTAATAGAATTTTCTTGGAAGCTTGTGCCATCATCCACCAGATGGGTTAGTTTTTTTGTTTTGATTTGAACAAAGTTGATTTTGTGTACAATGATTCTTTGACAGTGTGCAAATAGCGTATCATTTTGTCATTTTTTTATGCATTTCAGTTTTGAGTAGAGTGAAAGACATAGAACCAAAACATTCTAGTACATTTGGTGAAAATGCTAGTTTAATCCAGTAGTAGCATAGAGGTAACGCTAAGACCACTGGGTCCCGAAGAAAATCATTATTATTTTTGGCTCACTCAGTACCAGAACAACGGTCCCAAGCAGTCCCAAGCTATTTCACTCACCCCTGCATGTTCTGCATGAATCCACACACCCCTGATGGTATCTGTCAAACTTTCATAGCGAATCAAAACAAACATAGTGTAGTAATAGAATTTCAACTAGAATAGGGTACGTTAATCGTTTGCTTGGGACCAATAGGCTACTAAAGTGGTGAGCCAATTTAAAATCGTTAGTTTCGTATTGATTGTTGGTAGTAGTGTTGCCATGTGGTTCAATCCAGTAGTAGTGGTGTTGCCATGTGGTACACTGAAAAATTGCAATAGCAGGTTAGTCACCAAAGTTTTCGAGCCGCTCCGTCTGTCACTTCGTTTGTGGTACTACCAACAATCAATACGAAACTAACGATTTTAAATTGGCTCACCACTTTAGTAGCCTATTGGTCCCAAGCAAATGATTAACGTACCCTATTCTAGTTGAGATTCTATTACTACACTATGTTTGTTTTGATTCGCTATGAAAGTTTGACAGATAACATCAGGGGTGTGTGGATTCATGCAGAACATGCAGGGGTGAGTGAAATAGCTTGGGACTGCTTGGGACCGTTGTTCTGGTACTGAGTGAGCCAAAAATAATAATGATTTTCTTCGGAACCCAGTGGTCTTAGAGTTACCTCTATGGTACTACGCTATGTTTGTTTTAATTCGTACACTGATAAAATTTCAAAGATTGTTTTTATGTGTCCCACACATGAATTTTTGCAATGTGATCAACAAATGATATCTATGTGTCGGACACATACTTAATATGTGTACACATAAAAGCCATGTGTAACCACACATACTATTCATTTGACTCATAAATTTCATGTGTGCTTCTGGGTGGATTCTGTTAAGGCCCAAGCGCAATGACAGCGGAAGCGGAACGGCAGCGGCAGCGGAATAGCCCGATCTGAGTAAGCCTATTTGTCGGATTGAAAACAAGTTAGAACCAAATCGACTTCGGTTAGGCAGCTTGATGTCATTTGTGACAACTGTCAAACTTTCCGTTTCCGTTCCGCTTCCGCCCACATTGCGTTTGGGCCTTTAATGTGTGGTCACATGAAAATCATGTGGAATTTCACATGGAAATTCGTCAATAAAAATGTGTGGAATTTTATTAGTGTAGTAGTTCGTCATCAAAGTTTTCAAGCATGTCATTTCGTTTGTGGTAATAGCAAGTACTGAATTTTCCATAAGTGAATGACTTAAACTCAGTGAAATAGAATACGGAGGTTTCAGTATATATTTTGCAAGATATTTTGTTTTATTGGACAGTAATCAAATGAAATTAAAAAATTGCTGATCTCACCAGTAAGTCAACTTGCTTGCGTTATCCTCCTCCGTTACACATCGCGCACTTGACCTCGGAAATCTCTGGAAGCCAACGCATGAGTGCAGAAACTGCAACGAAATTGGACAGTTTATGCACTCCTGCATCGACTTCCAGATGTTTCACTGATTTTAAATCTAAAACATTCACAAACATTGGCTGTTGTGGACCTCCAGACATGGACACGCAATCCACCACAACAAGAGAGTCACCATCTGTCCAAGCCACCAGGAAGCGCTAAACATGTTAACCGCAGTCTCCAAACAGAAATCGTAAAAAATAGAATCATTTTAATCCTACCCATCGTATGGAACCAAAGAAAAAAATCATTAACTTCCAGTTAATCAAGTTTTTTGATTAATTTATTGACTGGTTCATCAAAATCCTGAAATAAAAATACTGAAAATATCAGTAAAAAATGTAAACAAATAAATTACTGATATTGACAGCAATTTCTTTAATGATTCAAACAGTAATTTTTGACAGTTTAGAGATTCTATGATTTGCGGAGTTTTCAGTTAAATTAAAAACTAATGGATACACGGATAAAAATCTCTTTATACCTTTAGGCAAATTTCTATTCATAAAATGTATAAGTCAACTAAAAAGCATTTTTATTTTTTCTTTCTAATAAGCAGACACCTTGCAAAAAGTTAATAAAGATCATGCGTCAAATGAAATGTATAATTGGTCACACATACCTTTTATGCATTCTTGTAGGACCCATATGGTTTGTCTTATGGAATGTATGAGGCTGATATGTTGGCAAAAATTTAAAAGTGAAACAAATGAATAAAATAATTGATTTTCGTTTCGTGTAGAAAATGCAGCTGTTTGAAAACCCAGTAAAACTTTACCGAATTCGGTAATCTAAACTCTGTGTGTAGTTTTTGCAATAAGAGCCCTAATAAAAATGGTATGGTTAATTTGCTTAACGACGTGTTCGAGATATATCATCCAAACCATTTGTGGAATAGTTCAATCATTTGGGTTATCGTTCATTGATGGTAATTTTTTATTTAGGAATCTGGCTCCCCGTGAGAACGCTCAAGCCTTTGTACGACGTTTTTTTTTTTTATTTTATGCAAAATGAATATCAAGTATCAATAACAATGTTTACAGTTTTCTATGGCCTATGGGAAGGTGGTTCCACGTTTTCGGAAGAGGTGAGATTAAAACTACGAGCTAACCTAATAAAAAATATCATAAACGAACAATAACCCAAATAGTCTAACTTTTCCACAAATGGTTTGGATGATACCCCAAACACGCTGTTAAGGAAAATAACCATAACAAATTTATTGGGGAAACATTAATCCATTGTTTAATGTTGATTTAGATTATTCGAAGTATGTTTTCGGTTCCGTGTACCCCGTGGTTACTCCAACAGCACCATCAGCGAACCCCTGGATCACCTCGTTGTGACTCTCGTGGTGGGTTCTACAAGCACGGACCGTCAAAGTGATAAAAATTGCATCTGCTTTGTTTACATACATTTTTCACTCCACCAAAAAAAAAAAAACGCACAACAGTTTTCGAAAAATTCTTTTTATTTTCCAGTCATTTTTAATACAATGGCAGCAGGATGTAGCAAATCTTTTACATCCAAATACGAGGAAGAGCTGTACTACGACGTTGAGTACGAGGATTTTTGTAAAAGTTTCGAGTTTTCGGTAAGTGTCTGCATTATGGATTCTGGGGAAGGTCTGTTTATCGTGATATATTTTCCCGACAGAACTCCTCTTCCTGCTGGATCTGTAACGGATACTATGGTCCGAGCTATGGAGAACCATTGTGCGGTACGTGCCATTCGTTTATTTTCCCAAACCACCCGAACGAAGAAGCCGAAGGATTGGTAACGAAGCTTTCCGACGATGAAGATTCTGGCAACGATGAACCACCGGAGAACGGAGCCAAGGATCGTGCCGACGACGATGATGATTCAGACTACGATCTGGAAAGGCCGCGGCCCTCTGCTCCGCGCAATCTTAACCAGTACTTGGATATGCTGTCACAACCACGGGATTCGGATGAATCCCAGCAGAAGATATGCTCACTGCCAGTGGAAGTGCTGTTGTCGATATTCTCCCATCTGGATGACTTGTCCCTGTGGAACGTAAGCGAAGTTTGCAAACAATGGAAGAGGATTTTGGAAGTTCACACCCCACAGCAAATGTGGAAAAAGTATACGAAGGAAAGGTGGCCCCTGTTCCAGCAGATTTCGACCATTCCCAACTGGTTGCACGTAAGTTTACTTTGCCTCGGCTGTTGGAAAATATTATATTGATCATTTGTAGATGTACGGCGCACTGATGAATTCCTGCTTCTGCCGGACATGTCTCGTCCAAATGGCTCTAAAGACTCCGATGCGCGGTCGGGTCAATCACATTCGGGCGAATCGATTGCGAAGCGACATCCGATCGCTGGATTTGGATGCAACCGAGGGCATCGATGCCGTTGCTCTCGATAACCAGCTCTTTCACTGGCAAGCGTCGATTCTGGGACCCGCCGGCAGTCCCTACGAGGGTGGGAAATTTTTTCTTTACATTGTAGTTCCATGTTCGTACCCAATGCTCCCGCCGCAAGTTCGATTCCTAACGAAGATTGTCCATCCGAACGTTTCCCGTCACGGAGACGTTGGAATCGACATCATCCAGCACAACTGGTCGCTGGCATTGACCATTTCGAAGCTACTGCTTTCGGTGCAGAGTTTGCTGACGGATCCTTTCACGCAGGTTGGTATTGGAATGGGTTTTGTTCCCGGAATGTTGAGTTTTGAAAGGAGTGAATGTTTTCTCAAAACAGATTTGTATGGAGCCCGAGCTTGGCAGAATGTACGAAAATGACCGACTCAAATTTGAAGCCCTCGCGAGGCGGTGGACCTGGAAGTATGCAATGTATGAAGTTCTGCCTCCGCTGGAAGGATTGCTGTAGAGGACAATTCAATTCAAACAACTAAAACAGCTTCAACTCCAGGTGAGTTTAGATTTCTATAATTTCTACTCTAGTGCAGGATCATCACATAGCAAACATACAACCACTTCCCGAAATAAAACGGTCCTGTTGATAATAAGTAGTTCGACTGGTCCGGCTGCTTCTTATGCTTATCAAGTCCTGGCAAAGAAAATTTGTTTCCTAATGCATAGTTACTAACAACAGTATAAGTGTCCGGTAGAAGTGCTAATCTTAGGTGTCCTGCAAAAAGGGAAGAAAGCAAGCAATAATTTATTCAGCAACCGAGAAGGAAATTATTTATTATGCTACACATTTGGTTTTAAATGCAAAAAAAAAACACTACAACGATACAACAGCATCCAGTAGGATTGCTTTAATAGATTAAGCTTGAACAAAACTGGCTTCAAACGTCTTCGAGCAGTTTTGGGTTGATTTGTAATGAAATCGTATAGCATTGCATCTTGAAGAATCTTGAAAGCCATTTCAAATTGCTCGAAAGAAGTGGATAAAATGCCATGTTTGGCAAAAAACTACATTACCTATTGAACAACCAAAACCAACAACTTATCGATCTGACTGAATAAATTTATGGCAAATGTGAGATAATGTTGTAGATATTTCTTCGGTTGATGATGACCAGTCCCGTACACTTGAGAGCTGAATAAGCTATTTTTGCCGAACACACTACAACATCAACTCGCATCTCAACGCAACATGCATCTACTCCGGGACGCAACGGTGTTGGCCATACAGTCTGAAAAATCTTTACGTCCGATTTACGTGAAAACATAGGTGGTTTTCAACCTCCCTATTTTTCACGTAAATTTTACCAGTTTGACACGTGGCCGAGCAAAATTCAGCTTCAATTATCTATGTGATTAGTCAGGTAAATAAGACCTGATCTGCCGCTATTCGCATAACAGTCCTATGTAGATAGGAAATCCATAGGACATGGGACTGTTATGCGAATAGTGGCAGTGATGTTCACGTTCTATTTACATGAAATTGGGGTGAAAACTACTGAAAAACTGCTGACTACTACGTTACATTCCGTTTTGCTTAAAATGCTTTTCACGTTATTTGTACGTGCATTTTGAATGAAAACAATGGAACGTATATATAGAAGCAGTCAATATTATGCAATTTGATCGAGCAGATATAAATTACACGTGTTTTAATTGATATTGAAATCAAGTGTTCAGAAAATCATTAACCAAATCTCATTCATTGAGCCTCCCTGCAAGACTGCTCATAACATTGCAAATTATTAACTGCTTGATTATTTGAGCGAGATTATCACGTAGAATTGTTTATGAGTCCTTTATGGCTGGCAAAATATTAAGAACTGTTAGCTACATATCTAGATAGAGCTGGAATTAGGGCGTCACAGCTGTTGTAAACAATGATTTCTTTCGATGATTTCTAGAAAGTCAAGGCTCGCCAACGCAAATCAACATCACCGTCGGGTGTCGGGATGTCTTCTATGTTGCTTCACGTGGGCGTGCCTTGAGTTCCTAGAAATCATCGAAAGAAGTCATTGTTTACAAAAGCTGTTACGACCTAATTCCAGCTCTATTCAGATATAATCATAAATAAAAATTAATGTAAAAAAATCAAATTACCGTCCAATACTTGCAGCAAGCTGCTGGGAAACTGAGTAGTCAAAACTGTTGACCTTCCTGGTCGCTTCCATCGAGAGCTGCACTCAATACCAACTTAATTTTTCGCACAAAGTGAACTTTCTGGAATCTCCTAAACTTTTGTGACATGACGAACAGAGAAGTCATAAAGGGCTGTCCATAAACTATGTAGATGGGTTTTTAGCGATTTTGATACTCACACTTTTTGGAGAAAAAAAAAGGTTTTGCTGTGGCAAACCATTTGCTTGAAGAATTCTTCGTATTTCACAACGGGCACAATCAATGGTGAAAATTATAGAAAAGAATGCATCACATAAACGGCTTCTACCCATCTACCGAAAGCATACAGATCCTCGATTGTTTTGACCGGATCTGACATCTGCTCACTATGCTCAAAATTCCAAAATCCCCCAAACTGCCCTGAGCTGCGTCCTATCGAAAGATACTGGGCAATAATTAAATGGCATCTTGAGAAAGATGGAAGTCCGAGCGTCCTTCAAAAATGAGAAGTCAACATTCAAACTCACGTGAAATCGGTCATATGTATGTTGATTTTCATTTTTATAAAGTAAACCTATGAATTCGTTCGAAAATAAATATTTTCCTTTGAGAAACATGTGTCTACTTTCATTAATGAACAGTCCTTACTACACACAAAATTTTGACTTGGCCGCCCAGCAATTTTAATTCTTGAATAATTTCCAGCAAAATGTGTTAAATTTTTACTGGCTTGGTTTGAAGGGCTGGAAATCAGTAAACGTATGTGACCAGTAAAATATACAAAAGCTATATGTCAGTTGGACTTATACTTTTTTACGTGATTTACAAGATGGTAAACAGTTGTTAAAATCAGGTAACAATGTTACTGATACAATATATTCATACAATTATTGTACATCTAGATAAATAAATATATTCTTTATACCTTCGAAGACGTAAGCACTTTCCTGCTTAACGAGTACCATGCAAAGGTAGTCCAAAGAGAAGATTATTTTAGTAATAGTTTAAACACAGTTGTATATCATATATAAATAGTATCCAAAGCTAAAAACACCAGTCTTGATCGAGTCTAAAAAAAAAACGTTTCCTTCAGAACGAAAGAACTTTACCGGCCATGGTTGGCTTTCACCTGTGCAAGCTAGGCAGTGTGCTACACCCGGCAATTTGATGGGAGAACCGGGAATAATCAATAATCCTTAATATAAGGTCACTTAAATTATGAGTTGTTTATGCAAGGCGTTTATTGGCAACACGAATCAATTGAAAGGTTCAAACCCTATTCTACCTAGGATCAAAGGTTTACCAAAGATTCACAAACCAGGAAACGAAATGAGGGTGATTATCTCTGCTGAAGGATCCCCCACTCATGAGCTTGCCAAATGGCTAGTAACGAAATTTCAAAATATGCCTAAACCACTCGCTCAGTTAACAGCACACAGGAATTCGCCAATCAACTTCAGGCATCAGGAGAGATTCGGTACATGGTTTCATTTGATGCCACAGCACTTTTTCCGAGTGTACCTGGAAAGGAAGCCATCATCCTTATAGAGGACTGGCTTCTGAAGCAACGTGAGGATTCCACTTGGAAAAACAATGTTCGGTCATATCTCAAGCTTACTCGTCTTTGTATGGAGGAAAATTATTTCATTTTCAGAGGAAATTGTTATAAACAAACTATGGGCAATCCGCTTTCTCCATTTTTATGTGAATTGTTCATGGCTAGCCTAGAAAATACTTTGGAGGATAGGAATTTGTTGCCCAAGTGTCGGTATAGGTACGTGGATGACAATGCTAAATCAAAAGGGAAGATTCATCAAAAACTTTGGAGGCCATAAGCAACGTTCACAAGGACATCAAATCTACTCACGAAGAAGAGAGAGACGGCAAACTCCCCTTCTTAGATATTCTCATCATCAGGAAAACGTCTTCGGTCAATTTCGAAATCTATAGGAAACCAACAAATACAAAGAGAGTAATACCAACCAGTGGAAACTAACGATTTTAAATTGGCTCACTACTTGACTAGCCTATCGGTCCCAAGCAAACGATTAACGTACCCCATTCTAGTCGAAATTCTAGTACTACACTATGTTTTTTTTTATCTAGTTCGTTTATTTGGGAGGCTCAATCGCGTTAGCTTTACGGAGCCGATAATTCATTGTTCACTGTGTGTAACAAAATTCACTTAATTCTATGTCTAGTAGGAGTTGGGCCGATTACTCGCGGCTTACTCGAGGTTAGAAGGGTACATTTTCGAAGGATAGGATCAGGGGAGGAGCTTGGGGTAGGGTTTCGTTGTCTCATCAGAGCGTTGTCGCCAGTATGAACGGTAGTGCTGTTCTAGCTTCGTCCGGAGTTCGACCGGCTATGGTGGGTGACCAGTGGGCGACGATGAGACTCATCGAGACGGGGGGACAAGACAAACAAAAACTAATAAAGAGAGACAAAAGACAAAAGGAATTAAATTCTTATACTAGACATTTGAAGAAAAACATAAACGGACTGCATATAGCAGAGATCACGGGTTGCCAACACGTCTCTGATAGGAACATAGGGTTGTCTTCCTTGGGCCTCGAGGGTATTCAAAAGTCGCTCTCTGGCGGCGTCATTATCCGTACATTGCCAAACTGCGTGTTCGATGTCATCGTAACCGTTTCCACACCGACAGATGTTGCTGTCCACGAGGTTTATTCTATTGAGATGAGCATCTAGCGAGTAGTGGTTGGACATAAGTCTACTCATCACGCGAATGAAGTCACGACTTAAGCCCAAGCCTTTAAACCACGCTCTCGAAGAAACATTAGGAATAATTGAATGTAACCACCGTCCAAGATTTCCAGTGTCCCAATCGGTTTGCCAACTCGAAAAGGTACTCTGACGCACTAAATGGTAAAATTCATCGTGTGAAATTTGCCTGTCATACAATTCGCCTTCCTGCGCGCCCACCTTTGCGAGAGAGTCCGCCTTCTCATTGCCTGGGATTGAGCAATGTGAGGGGACCCATACAAAGGTAATCATATATGATCTTTCGACCAGCACACACATCTGCTCCCTTACCTTTGAAAGGAAATAAGATGAGTGCCTACCTTGTTTCATCGACCGAATAGCCTCAATCGAACTGAGACTATCCGAGAAGATGAAGTAATGGTCTGTGGGCATATTGGAAATCATCCCCAATGCGAAGTTGATTGCTGCCAGCTCAGCAACAAAAACGGAACAAGGTTCCTGAAGTTTGCGGAAGGCGCTAGAGTTTTCATTGAAGACACCGAAGCCAGTGGATCCATTGAGACGGGACCCGTCTGTAAAATATCTTTTCATGCAATTGACTTGTTGGTACTTTTCAGTAAAAATACGCGGAATAATAATAGGTCGAAGTTGATCGGGAATCCCATGAGTTGCTTGTTTCATGGTCAGATCATATTCAATTGAGGAACTGCGATTGGTGAAGTGAACACGGTCTGGAGTATAACAAGGAAGACACATATCTGATGATATGTAGTGGTGGTAGATTCTCATAAATCGAGATTGTGTGTTCAGCCCAAGAATTTCTTCAAAATTAGCAATTATAAGTGTGTTCGTCACTCCGCATTTGATTAGTATTCTGAGAGAGAGCTCCCAGAAACGGTTCTGGAGGGGTGTTACTCCTGCCAGAACCTCGAGAATCATGTTATGCGTTGAGTGCATACAGCCTAGAGCAATACGCAGACAACGATATTGAATTCGTTCCAATTTTATTAGGTGACTTTTTCTTGCCGAGAGAAAGCAGAAAGAGCCGTACTCTAGAACAGAGAGAATAGTTGTTTTATAAAGCGTTATGAGGTCTCCCGGATGAGCACCCCACCATGTGCCGCAAATTGAACGGAGAAAGTTGATCCTCTGCTGACATTTTTGCTTCAAATACGTAATATGGGCATTCCAAGTGCACTTTGAATCAAACCAGACCCCAAGGTACTTGAAAGACAATGATTGAGTAATGTTTCTGCCCAAAAGATTAAGATGCATTTGGGCTGGGTACCGCTTTCGAGTAAACACTACCAGTTCAGTTTTCTGCGGCGAGAATTCGATCCCTAGATTCATAGCCCAAGAAGACAAGTTATCTAAGGAATTTTGCAATGGTCCTTGCAAGTCCACGGCATGTGGACCTCTTACGGAAACCACACCGTCATCTGCAAGTTGTCTAAGCGTGCATTGTTCTGCCAAACAGTTGTCGATATCTTTGACGTAAAAGTTATAAAGAAGAGGGCTGAGACATGAGCCTTGGGGCAGGCCCATGTAACTAATTCTGGAAGTTGTCAGTTTTCCAAGAGAAAAGTTCATTTGCTTTTCTGACAACAAATTGTACAAGAAATTATTTAAAATTCCAGAAAGTCCACATCTGTGCAGATTGTCTGACAGAATTTCAATGGAAACTGAATCAAAAGCCCCCTTAATGTCCAAGAATACTGAAGCCAATTGCTCCTTGTGCGCAAAGGCCAGTTGAATATCTGTGGAAAGCAGCGCTAGACAATCGTTTGTTCCTTTGCTCTTGCGGAACCCAAACTGTGTATTTGATAGCAAGTTATTTGATTCGACCCAGTGATCGAGTCTCCGAAGGATCATTTTCTCCAACAATTTCCTAATGCACGAAAGCATAGCAATCGGACGGTATGAGTTATGGTCAGACGCTGATTTGCCAGGTTTTTTAATGGCTATTACTTTGACCTGTCTCCATTCAGGCGGTACAATGTTGTTTTCTAGCAAGGAATTGAATAAATCTAGCAAGCGTCTTTTAGCGATATCTGGGAGATTTTTCAGAAGATTGAATTTAATCATATCGCTTCCCGGTGAGGAGTTGTTCGATGAAAGAAGAGCCATAGAGAAATCCAGCATTGAGAATGGTCTATCCAGAGAGCCGCCGCTAGGAGACGCTTCTCGAAGAATATTTTGTGCTGGAACTGAGTCCGGACAGACCTTTTTAGCGAAATCGAATATCCATCGGTTGGAGTATTCTTCACTCTCATTGAAAGATGAGCGGTTACGCATGTTGCGAGCCACCCTCCACAAGGTGTTCATTGAGGTTTCTCGTGAGAGTCCCTCGACGAAATTGCGCCAATAACCGCGTTTTTTTGCTTTGATTAATTGTTTCAGCTTTGTCTCAAGCTTTGAATATTCCTCGAAGTAAGTGGAGGTTTTGTGTCTACGAAAAGCTTTGAAAGCATCAGATTTTTCTACATACAATTTTGTGCATTCTTCGTCCCAACCAGGTGTGGCTGGTCTCCTTTTAAAGGGTGCACTTGGAACTTTTCTTTTTTGTGCTTCCAGTGAGCTTTTGTAAATCAAATCGGCTAGGAATCGATATTCTTCCAATGGTGGAAGCGCATCTATTGATTCGACACCGATTGTCACCGCCGTTGCATATTTCTGCCAGTCGATGTTCCTTGTAAGATCAAATGGAACCCGAGATGGTTCTGCAGAGTGAGGGCCACACTTTATTGAAATGATGATTGGCAAATGATCGCTACCATGGGGATCATTGATAACCTTCCACTGACAATCCAATGATAGCGATCTTGAACACAAAGATAGGTCGAGTCGGCTTTCTCGAGCCGGAGGTTTTGCTATACGTGTCGCTTCACCAGTGTTCAAAATAGTCAAATTGAAATCGTCACATAAATCGTAAAAAATAGCCGCTCTATTGTCGTCATATAGATCGCCCCACCCAGTACCATGGGAGTTCATATCACCCAGAATTAATACTGGGGATGGAAGAATCGAAACTAGATTCCAGAGTTGACTACGGCTAATGGAGGTTCTTGGTGGAACGTATACTGAAGCTATGCAAAGATCTTTGTTCTTCACATTTATTTGGCAAGCGACGATTTCGACGCCTGATAGAGCAGGAAGGGAAATTTTGTAGAAAGGGTAGCACTTTTTGATCCCTAAAAGTACTCCTCCATAAGAATCGTCTCTATCCAGGCGAATAATGTTAAAATCGTGGAAGTTGAGTTCTTTATCGGAAGAAAGCCATGTTTCACAGAGAGCAAATATATCACAATCAGAATTGTGAAGTAAAAATTTGAACGAGTCTAGTTTAGGCACTAGACTACGGCAGTTCCACTGTAGCACAGTGATCATATCTTCAACCTCGTTAGACGAATTATCCATCGAAAGATATGATTGATGCAAGGAGGGGCCATGAAACAGTCAATTGCTTAAGATATGATTCTAACGTTGGAAGCAAGGCAGAAACTAAGCTTCTTAGAGGGTCTTGTATGTTGAACATGTTTAATATGAATTCCACAATGTCCGAAAAAGCTAGCAAACCTCGTTCGGACTTGGATTTCTTTTGAGAAGTTTGAGGAGCAGCTTTTTTATTTTTTTTATCTTTGTTGGGCAATGGCGGAAAATTCTTGCTGCATCCAGGGATTGGATCAACAGGAGCCTTCGGTTTTGTTTTTTCATCCCCATTACCCTGGGAATTTGGCAATCGTCTGGAGGTGACTTTAGTTTTCTTACGGCGCACTTTCGGGGAGGGGCATTTTCTTTTTGAGGAACCGTCTATTTTTGAAGGTGCGTGTACCACCGTAGAATCACCTTCATCGGATGAGTCAGAGTCCGATTCTTCAACTGACAAAACCGAAAATTGGTTTGCATCTTGGACGGCTGATGCAGCCTTCAACATTTGAGCATATGTCTGCTTGGAGCGTCCAGAGATTGAACGCTGCACTTTATCGGAGTGCTGTTTGTACATCGGGCACTCCTGCAAGGGGTGAGGATTCTCGCCACAGTAAGCGCATTTTACTGATTCTTTGTGGCAAGAATCCTCTTTGTGGTTTTCACCATATTTGCCACAACGAGTTTTGTTGCCGCAATGGCTGGCCGAGTGTCCCAGCCTTTTGCAGTTGGTACAATTATATACCCTCTGTACAAACAACCGCACCGGAAAAAAAGCACCATCAATTTTAACAAAGTTTGGGAGAACTGAACCTGCGAAAGTCACCCGGAACGAGTCTGAATGTTTATAAACTTTTTTACCGTCTAGCAAAGATGCTGAATCCTACACTATGTTTGTTTTGATTCGCTATGAAAGTTTGACAGACAAAATGAGGGGTTCGTGGATTTTTTTATGTTTCGAGGGGTGCATCGATTAGCTTGGGACCGAAGATAATACCAGAGCTGATCCAAAAAGTTGAGCACGTTTCTTCGGGACCTCTATGGTAATATCAAGCACTTCAAACCATTCACAGGATGCAAACTCTTCCTCTTAGCGATACAGGCAAATCAAAGGAAATAGCTCACATTTTTGAAATCGCTAGACTTAATGGGTATCAAGAAGAAGAAAAAAACAATTCAAGCAGTAATCGATAAAAGACCAAGGGATCATTTTAGGCGTATTTCGACAACTGAGGGTTTAAAACGGGTAGTGGTAAGATTCGACAAAAACATTACCAAACCATTGATTTCGAAGTTTAGAAGTTTTGGCCTAAATTTAGTATTCAGCAGCAGGACAAATCAGCTGAAGTCACTGTTAGGATCAAAAAAAGGTTCAATAAATGTCTTAGCCGGAGTCTACAAAATCTCATTGGTCAGGTGAAAAGAACTTTGGAAACTAGGTTTAAGGAACACATCGCAGAGGTAAAAAAGGCTAACAAAGAGATGGATAAAGGACTTCATTTTGAATTTAAATCCAAGGTTGCAGAACATATCGTTACAAAGGGGCACAATCTGACAAATGATAATATTAATATCCTACGAAGTGTTGGAAACTAGACGTAGCTGAATGTTTAGAAATATTTAAACATAATCCATTAACATTGCTTAATAGAGATCAAGGAAACGGATACTCGAGACTCTTTAGCATGCTACCTAAAACCACACATCGTAGCATGCATTTACCTGGTGGAGGCTGAATTTAGGTACCTGGTTAGGTAAATTGTGACATGGCAGTGGATACCTGCTGATTTTTTTAGTTCTTTTGATTAGTATATAACTCGTAGATAAAAGGTGGATTCTTCAGTGGTGTTGAGTACTTGGCAATGATAAAGTCTGCAAGTAGTAGACGAAATACGCGTATCTGTCAAAAGATAAGCAATTATAACGGAATTTAATGGAAATAAACCAACACACTTAAAGCAACAATCAATACGAAACTAACGATTTTAAATTGGCTCACCACTTTAGTAGCCTATTGGTCCCAAGCAAACGATTAACGTACCCTATTCTAGTTGAAATTCTATTACTACACTATGTTTGTTTTGATTCGCTATGAAAGTTTGACAGATAACATCAGGGGTGTGTGGATTCATGCAGAACATGCAGGGGTAAGTGAAATAGCTTGGGACTGCTTGGGACCGTTGTTCTGGTACTGAGTGAGCCAAAAATAATAATGATTTTCTTCGGGACCCAGTGGTCTTAGAGTTACCTCTATGCTTAAAGCTCTTCATAAAGGGATTCCGTTAAGAGGTTCGACAAATTTAATGGTTTTATGTGTTACTTTTCGAAATGGTTATTAACCTATTTAAATTCTATATTCTGCACAAAACTATTATCTGATTCTACTTAAACTCACAATAAACATATTCTTGTCTTTTTCTCGTAGTCTCGTCAAAATTTTCTTGATATTATTCTTAAAATTCACTTGCTATCCTTCTCACAATCCCCAAAAAATTCTCCTTCGAATTAACCACTTCATTCAAGCAGTTAAAATGACGTTTACTACTTGAACTTTGAAATAAAACATTATTTTGAGATTTTTTCTTCTAGAACCTCGAAAAAAGTAGCCAATATTTGTGCGTTTCATAAAAAAATAGAAATTAGTTGGTCCAGTTTTGTGAAATCCTGGCAGAAAGTCACGCCAAAACTGCTTGACAAAGTGGTCAATTGTCCTCTTCGTAACTCCTATGGAACTATTATAAGAATTAAATAGGAATTCAATTCAGAACATCATTTCTTCTCCCCAGAAATTCCTTAGAATTGATCTCAGAATTCCGATGGACATTATATCTGATTTAGCTTGGAATCGTGGTCAGAACTCCCTGTGGATTTTTACCAGAACTTGGTATTAATTCTTCTCGGCTTTTGTTTGAATTAAAGCCCGATTCAAAGTAAATTTGGACGCATTCAAGTGATCATAACTCAAGAATTAAACAACATACACGGTTGATCAAAACGTCAAACAAAAGGGTATTTATTCAGCTTTCAAACGATATATAACAAGTTATTACATTTCACCGTTTCGAACGAACTGTCGTACTTTACTTGTGATCGATGCCATCGTGATCTGCACAATCGCTGTTGACACTGTACCTGCGAACTTATTCCACTTTAAACGCATTTGTTGTGCATTTGTCACTTCTTTACCGCATTCTCCATTCCTTGCCAAATCATTAGTTTCCGAGCAAACTTATCAGAAAAAACAAATTTCTACCTGAAAGGGACATTCCCACGACCAGTTTCCAGGTAAAATTTTCGTCCGGGGATTTGTTTATAATCCATTTTGACATATGTTTCGTCATCCATTAAAATACAGCCATCAAATTTCGTCAAAACTCGTTCGTATAGTAATCGTGCTCGCTTTTTGGCAACTAAATTTTGTTTCAGGGAGCGATTCGGATGTTTACTGGCACAAAAAGACTTATATCCTTCTCTTGAAAGGATGTTACGCACGGTGGAAAGTTGGAATCGTATTTCTTTGCCAAATAACGTATGGAGACACCTGGGTTGCTTTTCACGTACCTCAATACCTTTCTCCTCAGCTCTTTGTCTCTAGTGCCACTTTTATGATAGATGCGCTGTGCTCTATCCACACTCAGAGTATCCTTATAACGTTTAATTACAAGACTCACCGTTGACTTTGGGAATTTTAACACTTTTGCTATTTTTAAGGCAGACCACGAATTTTCATAATCCGTAATTTCGGGATGCGTCGATCAATCGAGAAAAACTTTTCATCAATTTCTTCGTCAATGAAACATCAACAAATGCCTGTCAAACGTTTTTTGTTCCAACCACCAGGGGCGCGGTGGTGTATTAAACCGTGCGTCCAGATTTACTTTGAATCGAGCTTTAACATTTTAATTCCTTTTAACTTCTAAATATTTCATAGATATTCTACTCTGAATTTTTCTGATTTTTTTTTTCAATTGTTGGAGCCAAGAACATTTTTTAAGGTTGCTAAACATTGAAATCTTTCCACGACCAAAAATATGTTTTTTTTAATTCTAGGATCCAGTGTTGGGAAAATATCAAAACATCAAATCTCACCAAAGAAAAAGATCACGCTTGATTTTCGTAGTCAAAAATCAACAAGCAAACAACTGCGGTTGATATTGCAAGCTGTGATATCGCAGCTCGGAATATCAAGCTAACAAAACTCACCAGCTGCAAATCTCACCCAACTGTGCTGAGATTGAGTTTCATAATGTCCGCTTTACACCCGAACGCAACCGAAACTTCTATAACGGCTGGTAGCAGTCGCTTCGTGTCTGCCATCCGTGAAGAGCACAAGGAGATAGCGTTATTATACTTTTTCTTTCTAAGGCTCTGAACCATTTGGTGGATTATTTTAACTTTTGGTTAAAATTTGACAGATGAAAAGTTATCGATTAACCCTGCTATCCGAGCGTGGTTACTTCTGACAGACAAGAAGTTAAATTTTGACGACCGTGGCTCGAAAACCGGTCGATCGACAGCACGGGGATTTTCGAACATAAGAAATAACTTTCGAAATGTCACTTTTAACCACGAGTTAAATTTAACTCGGCAAATGGTTCACAGCCTAAGAAAACGAGGTGCAACGGAATCATTTATGTGTCGATCCAACTCTCAGCTTCAAATTTACACGTTGTGAATAGTATCGCAATATCAAAGGAGTTTGCAAAATAAATATCAAGCATGCTATTTTGCTCCAATATCAAGCGTAATTTGATAGTGTAAGGCATGCACTCGAAAAAAAAATGCACCAGCCAAAAGTGTTCGCCAAAAATTTATTTTAAGTCTTATTTTCTTGAAACTTTCAGGGGATGAACTAATACACATGGATTATGTTTCGGCATAATTACTTTATTCAATTTCCTTTCCATCGCTGAAAGCCCGCACCTTTCCCTTAAGACCCCTTATTACATTTTGTGCAATGGTGGAGCCGACCTTTTTGGTCACTTTCATCCATTCTTTCTTCAACTCCAGCTCGTTCTTAAACACCTTGGACGATTTTCGAACTTTGGCCTTCATTATGGTCCAAAATCTTTCCACCGGACGAATCTCTGGTGAATTTGGGGGGTTGCACAGTGGTTGAAAAGTCCATTTTGACGCTCTTAATTAATAGCACCATCGAGAGCGGATTTAGAGTAAGGACGTCTTCAGCAAAGTTGATGAGTATGACATGCTTCATATTTTGAAGGCATGGGTTTAATCCCCCTAAAAGTGAAATGAGAAAATTATTGTTTCACAATGTCGACGTCTTGACGTTTTCAGCAAAGTAGCAAAAATGATTACAAACAACTTTGCTCAAAACATAAAAGTCCTAAATTTCACTCAAATCGAGATAGAGTGCGTTGTTTGAGGACGGACCCCCCAAAAACACGTTTTTCATCAAAACACATATTTTTTTTAAATTTTAGGTCTTCATTATGTTCAACAAAGTTAATTGGTATACTAAAATACACATCGTTCAAGAACATACTATACCTGCATCATTTTAATAGGATGAGTTATTGATACATTTTCTTCTATTTTCCTCATATTTTGGCCTTACGTAGGTGCAAGGAGGTGCAGATGAAATCAGATGCATCTAAAATTACATCAAAAGAGCTTTCAAATGGTGGTAAATTTGTCCGTCCACGACCGTCTGCTGGAGAGTTATGATCAAAACAAACACCCGTCGATAGGCTTTATAGAAGTTATGTCAACAACAAGGGGATACTGTGTTTTATACCGCATAATAAATTCGTTTCCATAGTAACCGGCTCAATAAACAAATTTCCCACTTCTCAGAGCTTATCAAATTCAAGAACGGCACATTTTTTTTCAAAAGTTGTCTAGAAGGCAAAACTGAAGCATCAAGAACGAAAAAAAAAACTGTCAGTTAAACTTGTGAGTCGAAAAGTGTTTTTCCATAGTGCTCATCACTGTTTTTCATCAAGCGTGAAGCAATTCTAGATAAATATTTCAAAAGGTCCTATCTGCATTGATCGATTATCTTCATTGACTTTCTCTTCCATTAATAACTCAGCTGCAAAACCTGCAACAACGCTCTCTATCTCGATTTGAGTGAAATTTAGGACTTTTATGTTCTGAGCAAAGTTGTTTGTAATCATTTTTGCTACAACTTTGCTGAAGACGTCAACCATTTATCTCGACATTGTGAAAAAATAAATTTTTCATTTCACTTTTAGGGGGATTAATCAAAAAACCCATGCTTTCAAAATATGAAGCATGTCATACTCATCAACTTTGCTCAAAACGTCCTTACTCTAAATCCGCTCTCGATGGTGCTATTAATTAAGAGCGTCAAAATGGACTTTTCAACCACTGTGCGTTGGCGGTTTTTGGTACAAATACAACGTTATTGTCTCTGTTCCAATCCAACGTCGATCGCGCGTAATGGCATGATGCCAGGTCCGGCCAAAATAATGTCTCGCCTCCGTGGGACCGCAGGAAGGGCAACAGACGCTTCTGGAGGCACTCGGTGCGGTAAATTTCGCTGTTGATGGTACCCATTGTGATGTACGGTTTACTCAGTTTACCGCATTGGCATATGGCCTGCCAGAGCAAGTATTTTTTGGCGAATGTGTCCACTTTCTTCTTTCTTTATGTCTTCCGGAACATCAAACCGTGATTTGGCAACGTAGAACTCCAGCCCCGGTATCTGCTTTGCGTCTGCCTTGATGTAGGTTTTGTTAACCACTCTCGATACAGCTTCCTTGCGCGGGATTTGGCCGCCGTGCTTTGTTGATCACGCCGGTTCGGTGCCTTCCGGACCTTGATTACACGAACCTGCTGAACGAACCAGGCGGAACACTTTGCCTTCAGAGCCGCGTCGCGAATCGTAAGATTCGGATTACGCTTGAAATAATCCAACATTTTCCGGGCTTTCACAGGGTCAGCTGTATTCGACTTTCTTCCACTTCCAGCCCGCCGCTCGGTCGTCTGGGACTTCTTAAACGATTTTACCACCCGAGACACAGTTGAATGGGTGATTCCCAGTTGTCTTCCGATCCATCTCATGGTTGCAGTCGGCTTTTCCATGACGGCGCGCAAAATTCTCCGGCGATTTTCTTCTTGTTTCGATGACATCTCAATAACCACTAAACCGATTGTTATGAAATTTTGCACATGTAAACAATTCACTCCAAACTAGTTATATTCTGATTTGCACTTATTTTGTTATCTCAAAATTGTCGAAACTCCATATGGAACTGATATGCGATTATAGGCATTACAGAACATGGAACTTCATTTGCGCACTGACATTATATGAAGTGATATTGTGAAAATCAGCATGTTGTTGATATTGGTATAAACTTTTTTTTAGTTCAGACTACGTAGTGTTCCAACATTCTCTTACGCTGAGATTTCGAACAACTTTGTCTAGATCTCATTTGTATCAAGTTCTAAAACAATTTCTCAATTCAATCGCTCACTTTTTGCAATTCGGTTTAATGACCCATCCAATAGCGTTCGGCCTTGTGACCATACATATATTTCAGAACTTAGTTGCTCAGTAAGTTCTAGGGCTTTGCATTAATAAGAGGTCTTGAGATTGGATATATTTATTTTGCCCGCTATTAATTTCAAAAAAATTGCACGTTTAAAAAAAATCTAATCATTGTAAACTTCCGTTTTTGCTGAATATGTTAAACCGAGAAATTTTTGATAATTGAACTGGGAAAACCGGGAATTTCAAAATAAAAATTCACTGTCCAGAATATAGTTCATTGAATCGAATTTATGGAAACTATTTCAGGAAAAAAGATTACAATTCTTCGGGAAGGAAGTTCACAGAGCATACAGAGACAAAATTTGCCTTCCTCTCATGGATGAAGTAAACAAATGTTTTGGTAGTTTATAGAAATATTTTAACCTAAAAAAATCTATATTCACCGAACTTTAGAAAGAAAGTGCACAGTACAACCAAAAAGATGCTTTAAATTCAAATGGAAACTACCTAGAAATTCAATCCTAAATTTACACGACATGGAACAACTGGAAGAATATAAAAAAAAATCAATCATAAAGACACTGCTTCGATATGCCCGCGCTTAGGCAGTTGGGGTCCACGGCAAACTTTCGATTGCTGTTCGGAATAATCGAAACACTACTTCCTTTTCAATGTAAACTAATGACAGATTTATTCGGGCAAAAAAATGTACAACTGTTGCTTCCTTTTTCAAAAGTTTAACTGTCGTTTTTGTATTGGCTATCGTCGAAATCTACGTACGTGTTCTCCAGACGTGATACCGATGTTATCTAGTTAATTTCCTAAACGTCATAAACATTCCATGGATCAAAACAGCATCACATTGAATCGGGTTTTTAAAATAATTATAATAGCATTTACATTCTAGAAATTTAATTCTCGCGACTTGCTTCCACTTTTGTTTGAAATTGTAATTTATCTACCTAGTTGTCTTTTCTGCGTTGAATCGGAACTCCTTCGATTATGGTTTATATTTCGATTTTTACTCCTGTGGCTTTCTGTTCGACTGGTGATGAGAATTTTTGTAGTTTAAAATAAGCGTTTCTGTACGTTTCGCAAAACAGGAATCATCGCCTTTCTGTTTCCTCGTGCGGGGCGTTGTTCATACCGTCACCGTTCAACCGTGCCGGTGGATTTCCCGGCGGTGGAGCTTGAAGCATCAACGGTGCTCCGGAAGTCGAATCAACGAGGGCCATCTCGTTGCCGTAGTCTTCTTCCGGGAAGTCATGATCACAGTGATGCTCGCCGCAGACCTTACACTCGTACAGGTTTGGTTTCAGAGTGCTGAGGATTTTCTGCAGAATTGGATTTCAGTTAGATCAATAGGGTACTTTGAGAAGTGATATTTGTGTTACCTGTCCTAACGTAGCTCCTTCGGCTCGAGCAATTTGGTAGATGGCAAACGCTGGAATACAGATCAACGAGGCGGCTGTGATGGCCCAGCCTAGGCCATGAGCCCAGCCCGGGTAGATGTACTTGCCGTTATGATACGTCGGAGCTTCGTAGTTGATCAAGCTGAAGATCCACAGTGACTGGGATGGGGGGATAAGGTTAGTTACAAACGGTGGGTTTAGTCGCTTTTTGGTCAACTTACGATTAGCATTGCCGGTACGGCGACTAGCAGGCAAAACCGGAGATAGAAAGACGGGTACTTTCCGGTCATCTGCTTGACGTTCTTCGATAACCGATTGATTCCGTAGAACCAAGCAATGGCGACGGTTTCAAAGAATGCCAAGAACATGATCGAAATCGATGCCGCATAGTGGTCAATCAGTTGGAAGAAATAGATACCACCTTGTATCAAATTGGGCAGCCCGGCGAAGAAGGAAACCCCACAGACGATTAACACGAGCAGTTCGTGGTAGACTAGTTTTCGCTTGATCCACCGAGGAAAACCGTCCTGGATCGAAGTGACCACCACCTCAACGATGGCGAACTGAAAATCAATTTAATTAGCGGATCTGGCTCGAATTGTGCTAAATAGTGTTTGAGTCTCACCTGACTGTTCAAACCCAGACACAGCAGCATGAAGAAGAACAGAACGGCCCACATCTGTGCTGCCGGCATCTTGGCCAGTGCTTGAGGATATACCACAAAGATCAAGCCTGGACCTCCACTGATCACGTCCTCCACGGTTGTATTTTGTTCCAGTGCAATGTTTCCGATGGTTGCGAATGCAAAGATACCTACCAGTAGACTAGTGATGGCATTCACAAACGACACGGCCAGCGTGTCGTGCAGAATGTTGTTGTTGTATTTATTGTAGCTGGCAAAGGATATCATCGAACCGAATGCGATACCTATCGAATTGAAGTTCTGCGCTGCTGCATTGATCCAGACCTATTGTTCAAACAAACTATTATGACGTACGAATGTGGTTTTGAATTCACATTTACGGTACTTACATTCGCCCGACCGAGCTCCTCCCAGTTGGGGCGGAAAAAGTAGTTCAGACCTTTGTCGGCCCCTTCCAGCGTGAGCGATCGACCCAGGAAGACGATGATCAGCACAAACGGCAACGTCGCCGTCAGGTATCGCACCTTGGCCGACGACTTGATCGACTTCCAGATGGCAAAGTAGATTAGGATCCAGGCGCAAACCAGGCATGCCACCAGTTCCCATCGAAGTCCACCGGGGTACTCGATACCGTGACTGATCTGAAGGACTTTGTTCCTGTGGGAAGCGAAATTCGGTTAGTAAGTAATGGTGGCGAATGCAATGGGATCGAAATCGTTGACTAACTCGAAGAATTCTTCGGTGGGTGTTCGAGACATTTCCGGTCGAGTGATGTTCTGCTTCATGCGCTCCGGGATCCAGCAGTCCGGGGTGTTCCACCGGTGGGAGCAATCAACCCACGGTAGATCCGGCCGAAATGATGTGAAGAAGTAGTAGATGGCATAGGCGATGATTACGCTGTAGTACGTCGACATGAGAAAGGAAACGACCACGCTCGCCAGACCGGTGCCTGTGGAATAAGGAAAGAAATGTATTGAATAAGATTGCTGACTGGACAAAATTCCAACCCATACCGTCTGCACGTAACCTCTTACATAAACCCAGAACAAATATTTGCTCCCAACCCATGTATTTAAATTTGTCATGATTTATAGTGACAGTTTTCCTCCATGCAGGTAACAATTGTCAATATGGCAAGATCAGTTTCCAGCAGGACTATAATACGTCTGCGGTATCCGCGGTGTCGCGCGACCACGGCCATGAATTATTAATGCTTTGTTGTTTTCATCCAACTACTTAGCAACTCATTGTCACATCATCGTTGCTCCACGCCGCCACGGGTAATTCGGTCTCCGTGTGAGTGCACAAACGACAGAACTATACAAACCTAGTCGAAGCCGGTAAATATAGGTTCCAATCCAATACCGACGACACTCTGTCTGAGTGGGAACATATCACACGCCTGGAGGGCTATTAAGTATGCAAAATTTATTCCTACCGCCAGAAATGAGGATTAATTAGTTAAGCATCATACGACGAATAATAATCGCAATAAAGTCGGTGGTTACGGGTGCGAACTATCAACAGCTAATACTCATTACCATCGATAATGAAAATCAGTGTGTTTATTGGTTTGTATGCACTGTGTTCCATAGTTGCGGTTTGAATTTAAAATTGAAACAGCAACTCCTGGAAAGAATTTCCAAGAGAGTGACTCGTAAATTGATATTTAATGGAATATTAATTACCGTCCCTACCAAATGGGATCATTTTGCTATTGGGAATCAATCGTTGTTTTTCACATTAGCATTATCACGATCAACGTGAATTTGCTTTTGTGTCCGGATCATGGGTGGTTGGGCGTGATTTACGGTCGCGTTGACCTTCAGACGAACGGACGGATAGGAGCGTGTTGGTTTTCATTCATAACCAACCATGCAACCGCCCCGCCCGCTGACGCCTCCATCAACACGTGCCTGCAGTTTTGAGTTTCATTCATGAAATAAACTTCTTTTTTTCTCATTTCACCTAACAACGGTGAGCGGTGAGCTGTACCTATGACATCGGAAATCATTTTCTACGCTGGCCTATTGTATAATTTACAGACGCGCCTTTTTACGAGCTTACTACTGTCGTACAGAAGTTTTAAATTTGTGTGTTCATTTGCGATTATGTTAATTGCTTAATTAAGCTGTGTAACTGAACGGCTGGGAGGCCAGTGGCATCAGCACTACCTAAATCATCACCAGTCGTTAAATTATCGACAAATGATTTCAGCTTCCCGGGGTATCGTCAGGCGACGAACCTTTGCTATAGGTGAATGTCAACACAAAATCGTGGCTGTTATATAAAAACGGGGTGTAGGAAAGTGAAAAATTGGTTTAGAATTTATTTAGATCCAGGGAAAACTTCTTGGACTAGAATATGTTTTTAAAAATACATGACATGGACCAATTCTAGGTTCTGCGACGTATTTCAGTGTCAAGGCGTCATACTAAGGAAAATTTGGAATATTGCGGACTTGGCTCTTTATTAAAATCCAAATTTTCTGCATCATTTGAGTTTCGACGAATTCCGGACTTATAAATATGTTTAATATTATAATCTAGAAAGATTTGCAAGGTTTTGTACTCCTGAGACTGTTAAAAATTTTGTTTAAAACCCCAGTCGTAAAATAAAAAATCAAGGTTGCGGGTCATATGAAATTTAATTGATTTTGGACTTCGAAACAGCTTAATTAAAATCTTGGAATATGGCAAAAACAAATCAAGGTCAGAGGCAAACATACTCAAGATCCTGAACAGTGTTGGAAATATCGCTAGAAGTTCGTTATCGTAAGCGAGATGTTTTCACTAGGGAAATTTTCTATGGGAATTTCGCAAAGCGTTATTTCCCGAGCGAACTTTCTTGTTTGAGATTGAAAGGAACTTATCTCACTCCCACTTTGACTAACTTTCAAGAGAGAGAGCGTAATTCAATTCTCTTCAATGAAGTTTAGGCCCGGAATTCAGCTGCTGGACTTCGAAAATATATCATGATCCCAGTGGTTGTAGATTTGGGGTTTTATAAAATTTCTTAAAATATAACCACCCCTATTCTCTATTCCGTTCGAAACGGATTTCTCATACAAAAAATAAATCGTATGCGAAATCCGTTTCGAGAATAGCGGTAAATAAATAAAAGTCAAAAGGTACAACACAATAAACATTTTATCTTCCGCTATCCAATAAGCCTCTTCCACCAGAACGGGAGCCGCTACCAGTGGTTTTATTGTATGGCAGATTTGCCAACGAGGGTCAGAGCGCTTCCATTGCAGCAATGGACGCAAAACGTGGTCATCACTCACACACTCATCACGAAACGGTTGCTTTCCAAAGTCGACGACGCATCGACTGAAAGAACTGCTGATCAAGAGCAATGAGAAGGAACCGGACGAAATAAAACAGCCGATTAATAGTAATTGTAGATTTAATGGTTTTCACCCAATTACATTAGATGAACATAAAAATATTTGCTTTTCATTAGGAAAAACGGCTGGAGTAGATAATGTTAATGCTAGAGTTATTCAAGATTGCTTTCATGTCATTCGACACACTCTGCGGGACCTTATTAATCAATCATTGCAATCTGGGCACGTGCCGCATATTTGGAAAGAATCTTAAGTTGTTCCTATACAAAAAGTTGCTGGGACGATTAAAGCCGAAGGGTTTCGTCCCATCAACATGTTGCACACATTAGAGAAAATTTTAGAACTTGTTGTAAAAAGTCAGCTGTTAGAATATTTAAATAGTAACTGTTTGTTGATACCGGAACAATCGGGATACCGGGAAGGCCATTCTTGTGAAACCGCGTTAAACTTAGTGTTAGCTAAATGGAAAGAAAATTTGCAGCATAAAGATACGATTGTTGCTGTGTTTTTGGATCTAAAACGCGCTTTTGAGACAATTTCTAGGCCCTTATTGTTGAGAGCAATCAAGCGCTTTGGAATTTCGGGTTCTGCACACAAATGGTTTGAAAGCTATTTATCTGACAGAACACAAAGGGCTGTTTTCAATGATTTTGTATCTTGTCCCGTTGACAATGACTTTGGAGTGCCTCAGGGAAGTGTATTAGGGCCCCTTATATTTATTATGTATATTAATGACATGCGACGAGTTTTACGGTTTTCTGATATTAATCTTTTTGCTGACGATACTGTGTTATTCATTGCAGCTAAATATTTAGAAGAAGCCGTTTCACGCTTGAATGAAGATTTGCGTTCTCTAAGTAGATGGTTGAAGTATAAACAATTGAAATTGAATATAAGTAAAACTAAATTCATGGTAATTTCGCGGAATCGTGTAGATGATGATGTCTCTGTTGTTATTGATGATGAGACAATTGATCGCGTTCAGGAAACTAAATATCTTGGCGTGATTATTGATGATAAACTCAAGTTCAATTCTCATATTGACAATGTCATCAAGAAAATTGCCAAGAAGTATGGAATTCTATGTCGCTTGAAAAACGATTTAACTATTGGTAGTAAAATACAGTTATACAAATCAATCATCTCCCCTCATCTAGACTTTTGCCCTTCCATTTTATTTTTGGCCAATAAAACACAAATATCGAGATTACAGCGTTTGCAGAATAAAGTAATGCGTTTGATTTTAGGATGTAATAGATTCACTTCCTCAACTTTTATGCTGGATGCTTTGCAATGGCTGTCAGTGAAGCAAAGAATTGTGTTTTTGACTATGGTGTTCATTTTTAAAGTAGTTAACGGTTTGCTGCCTCGATATTTGTGTGATCGGATTGAAAGAGGAAGTGATTTTCATAGATATAACACTAGAAACGCGGATGAAGTAAGAACACCACATCTTTTGAATAATACTTCACAAAATTCATTATTTTTCAAAGGTATAAATGTTTTCAATTCGATGCCTAGACACATCAAGCGTGCAACTACACTTACAGAATTTAAGAGACGCTGCATTTCACATGTAAAAGCTGTTTATTGAGCAGTTAAATTTTTATGAATGGATAAATAATGTATCTTGACAAAGTTATCACTAACGGATTATTTTGTATGGAGACTGTCATCAAGACATTTTAGTAATTTGTGTAGCATATACAAAAAACTACATTGTTTGCCTCGATGGTGATGATGGATTTTTAGTTTTTTTTGATTTTGTAGTAGTAATAGTAAAAATAGCTTTGAGTAGTCTACAATGGTTTGAGCCTCGCGCGCGGAATACAGGTATAAATGACTAATACGTGGAAACTGTGGCAAAAGCCTTGAATTAGTAAAGGGTTGGCTGGAAGTCGTTTCCTTGGATATAGTCCTGGAACTGCGGAAGCTTAAACGTGTAAATCCCAGGTCACGTGTAAATGGAAGTATTGTCGAGGACTATACTTGGTCTTTTGATAACTAGTTACACCTTTGAATGTTTTTGGTTGTGGCCTATAGCATATTTAACAGGACATTTATATCTGTAATTGTAACCAGCTCGACTTTGTTTGCAAACTTGGTTAAAATGTTTATATTTAATTATCTTAAAGATAACTCGTCCAGCTCAAACCTTTGTAGGGGTAAAAGGTGGGACCATCATCATCAACATCACCACACAATGGTTGGTGCCGAGTAAACAGACGATCGCGTGACACACATTGAGAGTGGTCTGCTTCTGTCGACAGCCGAGTGAACATTCCAATGTATTTGATTATCAAATATATTTATTAAATTCACCGAATAGAATCTGGTATTGGTTGTAATATTTATTTCCCATAAATAGCGGTAACTTAATAATTTACTTGGTGATCAAGCCAATAATTGTCCAGTAAAGTGTAGTACCAAATCTGTAGAATCACGTCTTAAACATTATTTATTGTCTAACTTACTTTATTTCTATCACTCCAACCCTGTCGGAAACTTTTCTGAAAAACTCCTGAAAGGTTAGGGAATAACAGGAAATTTATTTTTCATGATTGATTTGGTGTTGACATAAAATTGAATCAATCTATGAAAATGATAGGATGGTTACAACTTGCGAAAATTTCACGCGTTTATAGGTAATTGTACCCCAAGCAGCAAACTTCCATCGTAGTTGCTGCAATTTAATTGTGACTGCAATATGTTAGACACAAGTAACCACAATTGTTCAGTGACAACTACCGACAGGCTTTTATATGTTTGCCTTTCTTACAAAGAAGGGTATACATATTGCTTGGAAAACCTACTTTCGATCTGATGCCTGGAGGGCCTGTCATATACCATTCGACTCAGCTTAACGATATCTGTTGAATGCCTGTATGTGTAAGTTATACAGTTTTTGGAAACGCATTTCTCGAAAATTTAGACAATAAGCGCCAAATGAAAGATACCTTGGTTCCTTTAATATTGATATATAATACCTTGGTTCCTTGAATATTGATATATAATAATATTGAATATAATACCTCGGTGGTATTAATGAATCAGGAAACCGAGAAAACCGTTAAAAAAATCGGGAAAAGCCTGTGAATTTCGACGACAAATCGGAAAAAATATGCTTCGTCCTCTTAAAAAAAAAAGATTATGGACCTTGAAAAATGTTCAAGACCATTCTGTGTTGTGTATTTATTTATTTATTTATATATTTAAATCTTCAACATAATGTTGTACAGATATTTTATAGGCTAGGTGTCGAATTCTATGTCTGTAAGTAGACTTACTAATGTTAAAATCATATACATCAAACGTTTCATTAAACACACGACAGCACAAAGTCTCCACGGTTCGTTGAATCCATAGTTGGTCCGATGAGTAGGTTGCCACAGAAGCATGTAACTACGTAGAACTCTTTGAGGAGCATTGATGTAGATTTGGCTCACAAGAGAGTTGCAATCCACGTCACCGTTAAGCAATCCAAACACGAAGAGTCGCTGAAGTAGTTTCCTCCTTGCTGCCAACGAGTCCAGGTCAATCAGCCTGCACCGTTCTTCGTAAGGCGGCAAATTTACCGAATCGTTCCAGGGCAGAACACGTAAAGCGTATCTTACGAAGTTTCGCTGAATGGCTTCGATTCTGTTAGCTTGAATAGCGTGAAAGGGTGCCCACACAACAACAGCATACTCTAGAAGACTGCGGACGAGAGCACAGTATAGTGATTTCAGCGCGTAGATGTCCTGGAATGCGTTTGTGTTTCGTTTCAAGAAACCTAATGTGGCGAATGCTTTAGCAGTTATCATGGAGATGTGCTCATTGAATCTGACTTTAGAGTCGATGATAACACCCAAATCCTTAACTGAAGAAACGAAGAGCAAACTACTGAGTACTATCCTATAGTAATGTCGTAAGGGCTCGCGTGAACGACTAAAAGATGTTGCGTAGCATTTTGTGACATTAACCTGCATACCGTTCAATGTACACCAGCGCAAAAGGGAATCAATATCCTTCTGGAGTGCGCAGCAGTCAATTCTTGACTTAATTGTACGAAAGATCTTTAAGTCATCGGTGAACATAAGTTTCGAAAAACATAGTCGACTACACAGATCGTTCACGAACAGGACGAAAATTAAAGGCCCCAAATGGCTACCTTGGGAACACCAGAGGGTATCTCGAAACTAGGCGAATTAACACCGTTAATGCTCACATAGGCTGAGCGGTCAGTTAAGTAAGACTGTAGCCACTTCGTGGCCCAATTAAGTAATCCCATGCACCTCATTTTGTCCACTGCAAGCACATGTGGAACCCTATCGAACGCCTTACTGAAGTCCACGTAGATCGCATCAACTTGTCGTCGTTTTTCAATGGAGTTGATCAGCGAGTTGACAAACACCATTAAGTTGGTTGTTGTAGAGCGTTTCCTCACGAAGCCGTGCTGATGTTCGGTAATTATTGGCCTAACCGCTTGATATACGACCTCATATACGATCTTCTCCAGAGCTTTTGGGAGGCAGCTTAGAATCGAAATTCCGCGATAATTTTCAACGTTGTGGATGTTTCCAGCTTTGTGAATAGGTGTGATGTATATTCATCACGATCAATTGTGATCAGTATAAAAAAAAAAAAAAACAAATCTCACCAATTCCCAAGATCATGCTTGATTTTCATAGACAAGCAAGCAACTACAGATGATATTACAAGCTGTGATATCGTAGCTGTGAATATCAAGCAACAAAACTCACCAGCTACAATTTTAACCAAACCGTGGTGAGTTTGAGTTTCATGATGTTTGCTTTACACCCAAACGCAACCGTAGCTTCCATAACGGCTGGCAGCAGCTGCTTTGTGTCGGCCATCGGTGAAGAGTAAAGAGAGACAGCAAACTAGACTTTCTCTTTCTAAGAAAACGATGTACATCGGAATCATTTTTGTGTCGAGTAAACTGTCAGCTTAATTTTTGCATGTTGTAAATAGCCTCGCAATATCAAAAAGCTTATAAAATCAATATCAAGCATGCTATATTGTTCCAATATCACGCGTGATATTGAGAGCGTATGAAAGTGGAAAAAAATCATTTGATTGATGATTTTGCCAACACTGATTGTGGCACCCCTAGATTAGATTAGATTTTCAGGATAAGGAAATCAAAATTAATTGCCAGGATATTTCAGTATGAATTCTAGGCATGACACTAGTATTTCAGAGAAAATCCTCAGAGGAGTTTTGACTAGAGCTCCTAGTCAATTGCGGGAAGAGTTCCAAGGTAATTGTGAGAAGAGCACCAGCAAAATTTTAAGGAATCAGAGTAAAGGGTGATACGGTCAAAATTTGGTCAATATCAACTTGACGTATTTCTTTAAATTTTGCATTTAAAAAACCTGAACACCCCTCATTTTGAAGGTGTGTGTGTGTAGAATGTTGCTCCTATTTTGATTTTGGAATTCACTCTTCAGTTGTCAAAATGCCGTCCAAGCAAGAAGAGCAGCGTATCAAAATTTTGCTCGCGCATCGCGAAAATCCGAGCTACTCGCACGCAAAGTTGGCAAAATCGCTAAAAGTTGCCAAATCAACCGTTACAAATGTAATTAAAGTGTTTGGGGAACGTTTGTCGACAGCCAGGAAGTCTGGATCGGGGGGAAATCGAAAACCGGAAGCCGCTGAGACGACAAAGAGAGTTGCCGGTAGTTTCAAGCGAAACCCTAACCTCTCTCTATGAGATGCCGCAAATAAGCTGGGTGTATCGTCTACAACCGTGCATCGAGCCAAAAAACGAGCCGGACTATCGACTTACAAGAAGGTAGTGACTCCAAATCGCGATGATAAACAAAATACGACGGCCAAAGCGCGATCCCGGAGGCTGTACACGACGATGCTGACGAAGTTTGACTGCGTGGTAATGGACGACGAAACCTACGTCAAAGCCGACTACAAGCAGCTTCCGGGACAGGAGTTTTATACGGCAAAAGGAAGGGGAAAGGTAGCAGATGTTTTCAAGCACATGAAACTGTCAAAGTTCGCAAAGAAATATCTGGTTTGGCAAGCCATCTGTACCTGTGGCTTGAAAAGCAGCATTTTCATAGCTTCCGGGACTGTCAACCAAGAAATTTACGTGAAAGAGTGTTTGAATAAACGTCTGCTGCCTTTCCTGAAGAAACACGGTTGTTCCGTACTGTTTTGGCCGGATTTGGCATCTTGCCATTACGGTAAAAAGGCCATGGAGTGGTACGCCGCCAACAACGTGCAGGTGGTTCCCAAGGACAAGAACCCTCCCAACACGCCAGAGCTCCGCCCAATTGAGAAATACTGGGCTATTGTCAAGCGGAACCTAAAGAAGACCAAAAAAACTGCTAAGGGCGAGCAGCAGTTCAAGGCAAACTGGCTTTCTGCGGCGAAGAAGGTGGACAAGGTGGCTGTACAAAATCTGATGGCAGGGGTCAAGCGTAAGGCCCGGCAATTCGGATTTGGAAAAGCGGAAGCCTAACTGAATATTTTTTCCTGAATTTTATACTAATTGAACTTGAAAAAGAAATTTAATTTGATTTTTTAAATAAACGATTTCACCGATTTACACGCGTTTTCCCTTGACCAAATTTTGACCGTATCACCCTTTATAATGTTTAGGTAGTTCTGAGGAAAATTCTATGACGATTGTTAAACGAATTGCAGGTAATTTTTTCGTGATTATTCTAATTTTGTTCAGACAAGAATTACAAGAAAGTTCTTATGGAAATTTCGTGGGTATTGAATTCTGAGGAAATTCGAATGAAAGCTTCAAGTGGATTCTAAGGAGAATTCCAAGTGACTTTTCAAAAGATTTCCGAGTAGAAGTTCAAGATAATTCTGAGCAGGATTTCAATAAATTTTAATAATCCCGGAGACGAACCAGCCCAGGGCTAAACGTCTCCTTAATAAAGATAAAAAAAATAATTTGACAAATGTATCGATTTTTGCAAATCATTTGAAGTTACTTCATTTTCCTAGTACAATGATATTTTCAAGTTCCACAGTTCATCGAAAATTAAAATAAAATAAGTAGGTACTTTACTATTTTACACATACATAAAAAATTGAACGCTAGCCCCATACTAAAGTACAGCCTAGGGACGCTTATATGATGATTTTAGCCAATTATCTTTTTTTTTTAAATAGTCGCACTGCTCCAAAATTGTTGATTATTTTTATTTCAATCACATTTTTAATGCATGCTACGAATACGCAATTACCTCATTACCCATGAAGAACCAAATTAATAAAAATTCGAAGAGAGTATTAGGATGAACTCCTTGATTTTTTTTGAGTGTTTTGTAGAGGTTGTCTGGACTTTAATTTAAAACAAATGTATTTTAGTGGAATTCTGAAATAAACTCTGTGAAAAGAAGTGATTTTAAAGGAAATGCTTGAGAAGTTTCCAGGGAGTTAAGGAAAATAAACTATAATTCTAGGAAAAAATGAGGAAAATACTTCTTCTTCTTTTTCTTCTTCTTCTTCTTCTTCTATTTCTTATTCTTCGCATTTCAATCATCCAACAGATTTGCAGTCTTGGACAAAGTTGTTTAGTTTACAAAGAACCAGCTTATGGTGGTTTCTGATTAGTTCGTATTTCTGCTGCATAAGTGGCGCTCCCATTTAACTTTTGAACGGAGCATCCTACAAGGATGGTTTCTTCGACAAAGTTGTGCATTTTATTGTTCTGAGAAATAATTTCGAAGCATCAATGACCTCGGACTCCCTAAAATTGAGGTACTGGCTTTCAAAAAATGTTCTCAAATAAATAATTATCTTAATTTTTAACGTTTTTAGCTCGGGTAAGCTTAATATTTACGTAGTACTATATGAAAATGCTAAGACTTTTCCAATTATTACAAGTTTTGAAGCATCTCATACATCATGATACATTTTAAAACATTTGAGATTTGGATAGGTTCTATAATCTCGACAGCCCATTGCACATGAGGATTGTAATTTTGGGTTATTTACTGTAAAAATGACGAAAACACCTTTTTTACGGTAAGTTTTTTTTAATAGGCTCTCACTTTAAATTAGTCTCAGGTCTTTGATGTCTTCAACAACATTTCTTAGAACTATAAAATGCACAAGAATCCATCCTTTTAGGACCCTCCGTTTAAAAGATATATTCAAGCGCCACATATGAGGTCCGAATACTTACTAATCAGAAAACACTGAATGTAGGCCCTTAATTTTTTTTTAATAATTGCAGTCACTTTAACACTTTTGGATCATTTGTGACTTATCCTGGGTGAGATTTGAACTCGTGACTTTGGCGTGAGACGATGCCAACCACTACGCCGGGGTAAACTTCGGGCGCTTAATGAACTGAGCAACTTTTTCGAAGACTGTAAATCTGTAGAATGTATACTCACGGTGCTAGAGATGTTGCCCACGCTACCGGGTTCACTGCCCCACTGTTCCCCGTTTCACATTTTTCCGACCATTTGTGTACTCCCAACTAGACAGAGATGGCAAATGTACATTTTTACTGCAGAGATGTCATTGTATGGGAGAAACTAATGTCACTATATGTTTCCCCATAGAGCAATTCCACACCAAATTCCGAATCGATTTGATGCGGCCTTCTTCAAATTGCATAAAAATTTGAATAATTGTTTGTTATGGTCAATCATTCACGTTTGATATAATATTGAAGAGAATATTTTTTTGTTATTATAGCTTTAATTTTTTTTTCTATTTTTTACCCAAAATAATATGATTTTTTTTACAGTGCATATTTTTTTTCTGAAAGACATTTTTTTCCTATAACTTTGTCTTACACACCTTCCGATTTAGTGTAAAAAATTCGAGTTATGATCTGTTGAAAATATAGAACACGCTTTTTTGAAGTTTTTTGCGAGATTCAAAATGGCTACATACCTATAAGCTCAAATGTGAATGATTGACCATAACAAACATTTATGCAAAGTTTCATAAAAATCGGAGCATCTGAAATTCATAATTTTTTTGGCCTGGAAATGCTCCATAACATTTTTGCCCAACAAACAATTTTAGTTGCAAAACAGGCAAAAAATTGGCTGCATGAGTCATTTTTTGTCGGTACATATTAGCTATTCTGCAGCTGTCAAATATGAGATGAGAACCAAAATGGTCAAATTTTTGCACTCATTTGAATGATTGCCCATAGAATTAGTTCCACACGAAATACGTAAATGATCAGATATGAAGCTTTCTGATCAGTCAGTTTCAGATTATCAATTAATATGAAAGCCACCCTAATTTTGACCCTTACCATAAATCGGGGTATCTTTGAGAATGCGGGTAGCTTTGATAATATAACATAATGATTAAATTTATTTTCTGCACGCAAGGAAAACACCTTTTTCTTGAAAACCCTTATTTTCTTGAAATAAAATGATCATAACTTCTTGAAATTTTGCTCATTTTTAGTTGTATTAAAGATTATTCATATGCCACTAATTTTACTAAAATTCGTCCACTAGATAAAAGTTGAAAAACGAGCGTTTTACTTAAATAAATCAGATTCTTCCAATAAAGACCAAAACTTTAAATCAATTCACATCTGTTCAACCACCAGCCATGATTTTAAAAATACATCTATTCACCATGTTACAAAAAATTGTCCTCTAGGGTGTACGATCAATTTTGCGAAGAGGTACAGCTCTTAATTTTTGATAGCATATAGCAAAAATTACACCATTTCAAATGGTGTGATAAGATACTGTTTGTATTAGCCCTAACAAGAGATATTAACATTAAAAAGGCGTATTTTTAAAAGAAAAACGTCAATAACTCATGATTGGAAAATATATATTGACTAGTTCTGTGTGGCAAAAGTTGCGTCTTCAAAAGTTCTAAAAGTTGTCTCAAGACAACTTTGCAACGAAATTCGAAAAAAAAAAATTGAGGAAAAACACTGTTTTTTAGAGACACCCTAAGTTAACTAAGGAAAATTGCTTTAAATCGGTCAATTCCAGAGATAAAAAAAAGTTTTGTTCAGGTTAGCAACAACTTTGCCAAAGAATATATACCTTTATTTCAACAAATTAATAATTTATATTTTATTCCAATGATAATATGGACCACCCTAATATTAATTGACTCCAACATGAGGGCCTAACTACAAGAAACAATATTGTAAGACACCTTTTCTCTTAAGTTTAAATTTGTGGCTCTAAATTCCCATTCTGGACTACTGTGCAATGGTATCTAAGGATGAGTGGAAGAGAATCAATTCGAACCCATTCAAAAAATACACTGAATAGAAAATTAACCATAATTAAACAACCAGAATCAATCCATCTATGGTGAGATTACCCTTCTTACTAATAGGAATTCCAACATACTCATATTATGTGATGAAATGAATTCTCATGCGATTAAAGATATCGCATGATGGATGTTGACTCTAGTCAGAAACTGGCCACTTTCTCGGGGATACCCGGAAAATAGCTGGATGTGGCCAATGTGGTCCTGGGTACTTCAAATGACTACTGGGTACTCCAAATGAACTGGCTTATGAATTCGTGTGTGATTTAATGCGTCACTTGATGGGTTTTATTCGTTTCAGGTCGGATTTAGTCTCATGGCCCATACAAACCGCCTGAGATGAACTAGCCAACGGCTACAAATCTCATAAAGGCTTAAAATAAAAACCATACCATACAGAAATGCTTATATTTAAGATACTAGAAGCGGTTTCAAAAAGTGGCTTGTATATTTGTTTATAAGCATGTCATGTTTGATACCTGAAAGTGGATTTAGTATTTTTCATTCAATGAGAAAAAAGTCTTCTTCTTTTTTCTAGCTCCTACATTTCAATCAAACTAGAACTTTGTGTGGTGTTTTTCGAGTACTCACTTTAATCTCCTCTCCTGAGAGCTATTTGAACCTCTGCCATTTCTTAGCATTTGTATATTATGTGACATGAAATGTTTGGAAAACCGGAGAATTCCTTTTTTGGATCGCGAATTATACACTGAGGCAAATAGACTTAAGAATTTCATAAGGCTCGACTTATGAACGACACATATGAATTTCATAAGCGCGAGTTATGAAAGATTTTCGTCTAACGCGTTATACGCGTTTTGCCATTCCATTTACCCAAGCGTCGACAGACGAGTAGTCCAGACAAAAGACCCGTTCTCAACGTCCATGGTTCGGTTCCAGTCTGCTCCATTTTATTATTTTTTGTCGACATTATTTCCGATTTCCGATCACCGATTTCTTGTGGCTAAAATTCATAAGTGCCTCGGTGTACCCTTTGTCGCTCTTACTCGAGCTTTCGCCTACTCTCAACTTAGTGTTCTTGAAGCACTTCCACAGGTATTAATGGGAAAGGAAAGCTTTGTATGCGCCAACCAATGCATTAATTTGCCCAGGGATGCCCAGGAAAGTTGGGAAAATTTACACAACCTGAAACAAGATTTCATATACCGCCGCCTCCGGCTTGGAAATACCGTGCCTTAATCAACTACACTACCTGAGGCCTACAGCCACTCAAAAATGAAATGTACTTACCTTTCAACAATGGGCAAAGCTGCCCCAATGCTCCGATCGGCCCCCGTCCCGTGTACTGGCCAACGGCAAGCTCCATGAACAGCATCGGAATACCGCAGGTTAGGAGAATTATGAAATATGGCACTAGGAAGACGCCTGTAATTGACAATAACAATGGAATACAATTCACATATGCTGATGATGTTCTAGCCGACGCCTGACGACGGCGGATGTAGTCATTTACTTTCATTAGCCGTATTCGGCCTATTCGGCTAATTCGTGTAACGACTACGTGTCAGCAAGACTTCGCGAACGTCATTAGCAACTATGCACCACTTGATACGTACCTCCTCCGCTTTTGTAGCACAGGTAAGGAAACCGCCAAACGTTGCCCAATCCTACCGAGTAGCCGATGCAGGCCAGCACGAATTGCATCTTGTTGGCCCAGTGCTGCTTTCGGGGCTTCAGGTTATCGATGTCTGAGTCGTCCGAGACACCCGTGTAGCTGTCATTGTCGTACGGTTCTTCCGGAGGGCTGTCGGGGGAGATAACGTAAACATGTGAATTTTGCTAATTGATATAAAATTATTGTAATTTTAACTGTATATAGTTGTTTTTTAAATGTAAACGATAAACAATAAACACCGACTAAAATGAGCAAGATGAGTACCATCGAAATGGTGTGTGTTTTTTAATTTTGTTTGTGGAAATTTCAGGGAGACGACACTTTATAAGTATTAATCAACTGTGCAAAGCTAAAGGTTTTGTTTTCGCTATGCTTTGAAGGTTTTTTTTTACTGGACATGATATTATCCAGATCGCATAGATTTCCAATATTTGCGACATCAATTGAAAGCACGCTCTACTTCGTCATTTTTTTTTCTAACCATTCTAATGAATACGATAAACGATCACTCACGAGGGTACACCGAGAGAGGTGAGATTATTCAAATTCGCTGTTGCTAAACCGATCTCTTGTCGCTGCGCTGTGGACTGTGGTTTTACTTCGCTACACCGCATCGGTAGGTATCGCGTTCCATCACCGTATGATGATATGGTCGCGGTAATCTCAAATATCACCACGGATCGAATGTTTGTGCAAAAAATTGTAGCAAAAAAAAAAGTGGTGCTAATAAAGCCAATTGTAAATGCCATTGTACAAGGCTGGATCATACGATATCCCATCCAAAATTACAGGAATGTATCCTATCCGTGTGAATTTCGTCTGTTGATTTATCAATTAAGCATGGATTGGCAGTTTAACATTTTCCGTAAATACTGGACGATGACGGTGTTTGGTTGCTGATAGAGACTATGTTAAATATGGAATTTACCTGAAAATAGATGTAAATATTTTCGAGCGAGTTCTATTTGTGGCTACAAGACCCTTTTTTGGTGTCAACAAAGGAAAAATAAACCTTGCCGTTTATGTATGTATGATCACAGACTGCATGAAAGACTGAAGGTATGATCACAGAATATGTGGTATGATAATCATTCCAGCAGTAAAGATTCTGCGACGGATGAACACATGCATAGCTACTTGAAGCTGAAAATCATTCTAAGTCAGTGATCCAAGCCAAAATAGGTCCTAATAAGATGCAAAAGTTGAAAATTGATCCTAATAAACGTTGCAGCAAACTTTAATGCGAAGTAGAAGCCGAAATTTGATCCTTATAGCTTATAAGGATCGATTTCCGGCTTCTACATCTCATTAGGATTGTCAAAGCTAAATTCTCAGGTTGTTTTATGTATCAAACACAAACTTTACAAAATTTTCTTGCTACTTGTATTTACAAAATATCGTCATAATATCTTATTATTCCATAATTTCACAAAACTTTTTTTTCCAAAATGAATGGAAGGCACCCTGCTTATAATTAGCAGATGATTAAAATCGTTCCTAGTAAGTTGTAAATGTCGATCCTAATTTGTTGAAGATTTAGGTCTCAAACCTGGCAAGTGCTTTTCTAGTGCATATATTTAGTTTTTAGATTGCACGTCAATGTTCCAATCATTCTCAAATCTCACTCATCCTCAGAGAATAAACTCGCGTGCTAATTTATAAAATTTCATTTGAAGGTAATACTCATATCATACCGCTCAAACGTCAATTGATAGCAGAAATATTCAATAGGGTCTTATGGGACCATGGTAAGAGAAAACAGTCCATAATGTACCCCTGGGGTAAAATGGCCCCGTGCGGGATTTCGTTGCTTTTCCAATACTAATTCTGGAATATTATGGGCCAGAATGCTTGTTCAACTACTGAACTAGCAATGTTGCTCGTCGAATTCACAAATTGGCAATCGGAAAGCTATTAAAAACAGCGTGGGGTCATTTTACCCTAGGGGTGTGTTTTAGACCCTCCTACCCTACCATTCATTTGGTGATTGTTGCGTCGGTTTTTCAAGTAATAAGTAAACATCAGGGTGTCGACAAATCAAGGAATACTAGGGAATTAATTTTTGGACCTGGAATATCAGGAAAATATGTCTTTATAACAGAAACCTATAAATACGAATGACTGATTTTGCTAGTTTCAAACAACTTGTACTCAGTGTACTTAGTTTGAGGATGGTTTTTCATTTCAAATTTTAAATAGAGTTGCGAACTTGTAGTTGTTCAATGCTTGATGTTTCATTTTTGCAATTTAAGCAAAATTTCTCAACTAAAAGGGTATTTCCATGATTTTGCGCCTATTATAAATTCAACTTTCACTGGGCGTTGTCACATTCCTGAGTTGAACTTAGATAAAAATCCATTTCCGAAGACGCTAGACGCTGTTAGTAGTTGCAAAATTTAAGCTGCTAATGCGTCTCTTAATAGATATTACACCTAATTGCGTCTGACAAAATTTAACCTTCGTGTAGATTGGTACGTCTGTTCGATCCAGCTGTGTCCAACAAAAATCAAAACCTTGAGCGCATTGGAGCGCCTTTGAGTAAATGCAAGAATGGTAAAGAATTAAGCTGGGTTTAGACAAGGCAAGTCATTGATCAACTCAGTTAAATTAAATTGGCTTGAACAGTTGGTGGTTCAACATTTTTCAATTCAAGAGAGTTGATCAAGTCAGTCAAATGGCATGGTTTCAACTGAGTTGATCAATTGACTTGCCGGCTTTAAGAGAAGATGGTGGTTTTTTTTCTAAATACGTTTAGCTATTGTTCCTTATAGTGTTCTTAACAGCTTGATTGGCTCAGAGAACTAACTAAATGAAAATTTAGGATAATGGTCTTGCTTGGCTGGATTTTCTTCTTCTTTGATTGCTTGGAGTAGCCCTTTTATGATTGAATAATGATTCAAATATGCGTAGACAAGCATTCCCAAGTAACCAAAAGTTCTGATAAAAGGCTATTTGTGGCTTAAGCAGCTTGGTTGAAGGTGGTCTATAGAATTCTAAGCAACCTCATTTTTAAGTCGTTGTAAGACTTTGAAAGTTCCGGTACCATAATTGAAGAGCATCAGAGATATTTTAAAGTGAGCTGTTGTCCCGCCTACTGTTGGAGTTTTCAGTGCCAGCTGACTGACTTGAATACGAAACACAACACCTTGATGAATTTTAAATTGGTGTTTGTCCGCTTGGTATTCCAACACACTTGTGGCGCAGTGCTTAGCAATCGTAGATCGCATGCCGAATACACGGGTTCGAATCCAGGAAATTACTCTTATTTTTTTTTATGTTTGGTAGAATGTTGTTTCACTGTTCTGTCGGAACTTTATTTGAACTTTATGGAACTTGAAAGTTCTGTCGGGACTTTATTCGAACTTTATGGAACTTGAAAGTTCTGTCGGAACTTTATTTGAACTTTATGGAACTTGAAGGTTCAGTCGGAATTTTATTTGAATTTTATGGAACATGGAAGTGATTTTAATAGTTGAATGCGGAACTTTTGGTTACTTGAGTTGCCTTATAGCGTGGCTTTATCGAGAATTCTAGGTCTTCATTGGAAACCTGGTTAGCTTGTTAAATTAGTTTCTCAGTGATGTTTTAGTATTGTTATGTTGCTGCTATTGCAATTTAGCTGGATTAACTTACAGAATTTTGGAGGTGAAAGCGCTGTTTGCTGGAGGAATCCACCCGCGAATTAACTTTTGTTTAAGCGTGTTATCCGGAATAATTTTCTTGTGGAGCTGGGTCTGATAATGTGCTCAAGACAAAACAAATATAATGGGATTAAAAACAAGTGTTTCATATGTAAAATGCAGAGTGACTAGTGATTCGGGTAAACCGAAAAAAAAACTGAGAATTTGAAGTCACCGGGAAAAAAACCTGAAGATGACAAATCTGGAAAAATATACCTCGTCCTCTCTTCGAAAACAATAAGATCTCAAGGCAATTGGACTGGACTAGATTTTCAGGATACAGTCACTTTGAAGAACTATTAAGAGAACTTTAGCATTTTTTTTTCCAAATCAAATTTGAGCAGATTTTAAAATGAATTCTAGAGATAACACCAAGGCATTTCAGAAAATATTTAGTCAGTTTTTACTAGAACTATCAAGAGTGAAGAGGATTCAAGGATTCATGAAAAATACCAAGGGAAGCTACTTTTGATGCTACAATCGCAAAATAATACTGCGAAGATCTATAAGTCGAGGATAAGTCTAAGCGCATTTCGAATGGAATTTCTAGAGAATTTTAATGAGAATTCCATGCATTTTCCAGAAGAATTTAGAAGTGAAATCCAATATAATTCTGAGCAAAATTTGAAGACATTTCTCGGTGGGAGAATTTCCCCTGCCCGATGGCAGGGAATGGGAATTACAAGTTTTGCTCATAGAAGCTAATAGGTCCTTTTCAATTGTTGGTCGAGAATCTGAGAATTGCATGGAAACTCTACGGAGAATTTCAAGCAAGTTTAACAAAATAGAAGAGTTTAAAATTCTAAGAAAATCTGAGGACGAATTTAAAGAATTTCTGGACTGTTATGAAGACATTTTCGAGGGACTTCCAGAGAAAATTTCAAACTTATTTCAAAAGAATTCTGAAAATAACTCTCAATCATATAAAAGCCTGTAAAGTTTTGAGCGAATACATCGAACGTGTCGCTGCTGTCTTAGAAATGACCCATTTAACCTTCGGCTCAATCACATTCAGTCTAATGCTTAGTTAAAATTTCCAAAATTCCGGGAGAAAAACGGCAATAACCGGAAAATTGCTAATCGAGATTTGCTGGTCACCATGAAGATGGAGGAGATCTGGATGAATTTAGCCCCTAGGTATGAGTTCGGAAGCAGTCAGAAAATAATTTCTAAGTGTGAGACAATTGCTATGCGAAGGACCTCTTCTCGTATCAGTGAGTAAATGGTGATTAGAAACGGATCATGAACTTGCTGAATTAAGGCCAACGCAAGCAAATTTAAAAAAGTTGAAGGAAGCTTCTGTGAATTCTAAGAAAAAAAATCGAAGAGAATAAGGTCAAATTTCATGAATTTTTGTTAAGATAATTTCTGGACTTTTATAAAAAAAAATCAAAAGAATCTCAAATTTATTTTAGAAGAATTCTGGAAAACAAACTCTGTGAAGGGAAATTATTGTGAATTAAATACTTGAGAACAATCAAATAAAAACCTGTAAAGTTGTGAGCAAATTTTCATAAACAATTTTTGAAGACTTCGAAAGTAGAACCAAATTCAAGACACAGAAAAAATGCTGCCATTTAACCGAGTGATCTTTTTGGCTCAATCGCATTTTGTTTCATGCTTTAGTTAAATGTATATAGCACAAGTGGGAATAGTTCCAAAATTCCGGGATAAAAGTCAGGACATTGCTAATCGGGATTTGCTGGTCACTATGGCGACATTCGGTCATAATTCAAAATTTGAATACAAACTCCATAATCTAAAAATTGTTTCATTTGAGCCTATAGGGTTAAATACCCCATTTGCGGCCTACTAAGCACAACCCGCATTTAGTCTTTCTTAATCTAGCACAGCATAGCACCAAACGGAATGTTATTATTACTGATGGCTTCCAAATTTATTTACCTTAAGGTTTGATAAAGAGAAACCAATCGTTGAGATATTGTTTAAAGTCTAACACTGCTTCTTGACGCCAAACTCGGCCTACGGATTCTAAACTCGGCCTAACGCATTGAAACGCCATTGAAACGCCAATGAATTCACTTCGGCCTATCGGATTAAGATAAAAATTGATTCGGTCGAAGCGCTTCTTTTGTTTTTGAGAATAATGGGTGCAAACCTTCATATCACGCGTTCTCATTGACTTTGTTCGGTAGTTTATTAACTAAAGTATCGGACCAAACGCATATTTGATTTGTTAACTCTGAAATCATGGATTTATTTGAAGTTTTCTGCTCCATATGCCCAAAATGGGCGATTAGGCCGAAGTAGTTCTCTACCATACCTAAACCTCTCGCTCGTTAAAAGATGATTAGGAATATGAATTAGGAATAATGATGATATTGGCTTCCTATTCCATGATTTTAGACATCAAATTCTGCGAGTTTTTAAGTTTGGACACAATTTGTGTCACACAAACTCTCAGTGTCCTTTTCCTAACAAACCGAATTTGTCGAAACCTGCTGAAATGAAAACCGCACAAAATGCAATAATGGTGGGTGGAATATCACTCTAACTTACAGTCTCGTCGTGTACTTCCTTGCCAGAATGGGACTGTTGGGATAGCTGCCAATGGTGTTGGCCAGTGGAAAGAGATCGTCCAAATCCTCCATGTGCCCATAGTGAATCAGTTTTGGATCTCCATTTTCCTGGGGAGCATTTTCCCGAATTCTCACTTGCCGATTCTGTTCCATCTTTTCCGTTTTTATCTCTGATCCAAACTGGAATTCAATGCTGTACCATTGTGCCCGGGGAGCACTTCAATATTCACGCTCACTCCAAATCGATCACTTTTCAGCACGGCAGATTTTACACGTGAGTACCCGCCAGATTTAGATAAATTCACACGCCCACGAGAGGAACCGGAATTCGATGTTTAGCGGTTCATGATTGCCAGTCGACTGATGAATCCGGCCATCCACGTTGTAGCATTTGCGAAGATTTAGAGACGATTAGTGGATTCGCAATCAAATAACGCGATACCGGCTCTAAAAGTATATATGTAACAACAGAGCACAATGGACCGCTCGAGACGTCACTACCTACCAGGTGATAATCTTGAAAGAAAATAAATTATTGTAAACGCGGATAGTTGAGCGCGCTGCGGGGCCGGACAAGTCAGTTGGATGTAAATATGCCGTTTCTTATCTTTTATACGCGTACCATTGTCGTGGAGTCGTAGACAGAAGTGGGTTGTTTATCACTAGGGTATCTTAAGGGAATGTGATATGTTGCTTCCGTGGATTCTGACGACATATCTCGGGTAACCGACCACCACCAGCGAAAACTGGAGCGAAATTGCTGAATGAATTGGTCCCCGAAAATTTGAGTACAGGTGAGACTTTATCTATTGCGGCGCATCCCTAAACCAGGGGTCGGAGGAATCAGAAGAGAGGTAGACGTTTAAAGTATATATAAATTGGCAGGTCTGTGCTGTTTCGTTTTCTAATATTATTCACCTTGGATGATGTGTGTGTGTGTATGTCAATTGGATTTGTCAATATATTTTAAAATTTTCCGGCCAGATTTAATGGCTGCAAATATTTTCTATGTTTCGAGCCGAAAAAAAAAACATCCATGTGCTAAGAGCTTTTCTAAATGTGTATTTATAAATCATATGATCTACTGAGTACAAAGGTTTGAGCTAAATTCGATGACATAAACTTGTAATCAAAAATTTAGACTGTGATGCTTTGTGAAGATGCCACCGATCTTTATGATTATATCATTATATGATTAAGTTTTAATTGTAGGGTAAACATTATAATGGTCTTTATATTACGACAATATTGTTTAAACAATATTCCGCGAACCTACTTCACACAAAAAAATCTGACTTTTATGTTTCCTCATTACGACAATCGTCCAAGGTAGTAAGTTTTATTGACCATTGTTTTCATAAGAGCAATTAATCCAGATTTCGTTCCCTTATCACATGATGTTATTTTCAAGCTAATAAACTCATGAGGGCAGACATAAAGTGAAAGACGATTGTTTCATTACCCCCTCTATCAAACAACGGCTTCTTGCGGATCGGCCTCGGGGGATAATTAGAAGTCGACAAACATCAATCTGATAAACACACTGTTAGGTTTTTCTAATTATGCAAATTAATCTTCGCACTGAAACAACAATTAATTTCCTGCAACCCATCTGATGTCAGCCCGCAAACCATATATTGATTTAAACTTAACCCATAGAACTTTTGAAATCCGGAAAGTCTGTGTATTTCGTAAAATCTGCGGAGTTGACCCATAAACCATCCGAAATTGATTCAAAAGGCTTCTGAAACTGACTCATAAGACTGGAGTTAATTCATATGACATGCGGAGCTGACCCATGATACCTAAAGACTAGTATAATGCTTTTCACGGTGACCTATAAGATATTAAATTCATAGACCTCTAGCGCTCTCTAGACTGAACCCATAAGGCCTCTGGAATTACAGTTTAAAGCATTCGGATTTGACCTTTAGCAGATTCTTGAATTAAATTTACTATACCTCTGCCCTTAGCTCAGTCAGTAAAGACCATGCTGAAGGCGACTAGGTTCGATTCCCGGTCCGATCTGGGAATGTTTCGGGTAGATAAATTTCTCGACTTCCCTGGGCATAGAGTATGATTGTACTTGCCACACAATTATACTAATGCAAAAATGGTACCGTCAGACGAAGATGATCACTTTTTACCGATAAACCTGAATATTTTTCCAACCATTTGTATGGCACACAAACTAATACCTCACAAACCTGTACTAGCAAATGCTTTTCTAATGTATGAATTTAGATTTTGAATTGCATGTTTAATTTATTTTTTAGAATAAAAAGGAGAATCAAAATGCAAATTTTCAATTCTGGGTGAAGAGCAGGTTTTTATGGAATGCAATATTCATAAGTTGGTTATTATACTTGATTTATGTTCGCTGAAGAACAATCTGGTGTTAATATTTTACAAAAGTTATATTTTGGTATAAAATAGTTAAAATAGTAAAATAGTAAAAAAAATAGCCTAAATGTAGGCAATTTATATAATTTTTCTCATAAAATCATTTTTATGGCATTCATTTTAATGAAAAATGATTCCAGATTCAGATTCAGCGACCAAAAACCAAGTAAAATAAACAATTTTGCCGAGCACAGCAACATAATAAATGCTGATTATAATCTGGTTTTGAGGAACAGGCAAAAGTTGTCTATTTCATCACTTACGCAAAATTTTACATTGTGACTGGTAGAATTAGTCGTTTGTTAGGGAAAAAATGCAAAAGTTCTGTTTAATACTACCTAATATTAAACAAATTATCTCATAACAATATGACAAACAAGGATTGTTGAGAATCGAATATTGAGCGGTGTAGTGATTAAGTTTATCCAGGGTGGCCAGCGAACCGGGAAAACCGGGAATACCGGGAAATATCCGGGAATTTGAAGAGTTACTGGAAAAAACCGTGAAAAATCCGAGAATTTTACGAGAGAACCGGGAAAAATAAATTAACCATACCATAGTAACAAATTTTTACAGCAGATTTTCAGAATATACCATTAAGACAGAGTGATTCTTGGTCTTGTCCTGCTCTATTTGCTGCATAATTTTCTTCAGTTTCCCGTCTTTTTATTTTTAGAATTTAATCACTAAGCAATATCGTCAATTTCAGATGTAAAGTGCATGGGCCTTAAATGAAAATATCGACGATGCAGGACTTTGGAAACAAATATTCAATAAATTTGGTAAAAACCGATACTGAATTATTCTTTTCCGGGGTTTTAAGTTTTCGTTATTCAAAATTATCATGATATGAATTCCAGAATTAACTTGGAATGATGCTCTGAATTATCATGGAATTCTTCTGAAGTTAACCAGAAAACACTCCGCGTAATAATTATCGTTCAAACTTTAAGAATTTGATTGGAATCCTTCTTAGAATTCCATTAAACCTATTCGGAGACTTTGATTCATTTGAAATTCTTTTCTAAATTTTCTTTTAACTCTATTCAAAGCAGTAGAAATAATTAAAAAATTTATTTAGAAACTCCTTGGAGTATTTAAAAAATTCTTTCTAAGTATCAGCTTTTTTGCAATTGATTTTGTTTGAGCTTTGTGGTGAATCTTTCGCACTAGGGTTGAAATTATCCCCAGAACACTCTCGGAACCTTGTTTTTCGTTGAATTCTCATCATAATTCTCTTAAAATTCATCTCCTCAGAATCACCTAGGAATTATTCTTAAAGTTTTTTTTTCACAACTCCCTTTGAAATATTAAAAAATTACATAAGAAATTAATTTAAAACTTGCATTCTTCTGCAAAGAAATTTCTTAAAAAACATCTAACAATTTCTAACGACTTCATGTCAGAATAATTCTGGAAGGCTGCTCAGAACTTCTCTTTCAATTTTTTTTTCACAGTCACTTTAACACTCTTGGGTCATTCGTAACTTGTTCGGGGGTGAGATTTGAACTCGTGACTTTGGCGTGAGAGGTATGGATGTCACTACGCCACGATGTCACTAAAATTTCTATAGACACCCATAATACCCATAATAATATCCCGTATTGTATCCGGAGCTTCTATATCTAAATCATAAGGTCTTTGAAGTTAACCTACCCCTACTTGCATAATTGTTCAGTGAGGCCTATAAACTAAACCTATCAGCCCGCAAGAGTTGCCCTGCCCCAAACCTCTGACGTTAGTCCATTAGACCTCTGTAATTAATCTAAAAGCAAATATATCATATTAAGGTGATTACTTGATGACCGTTAAGATCAGGGTTCCCAACAGTTTTTCAAAAATAATTGACAAAATACACACAAAAAACTGGACAAAACTGGATCCACATTAATATTTGATTTTCCCGCAAACATGCAAATTTTGTGAACTTTTCAAGATTTTGTTACCTATGTTTTTGTTTCAATTTGTTTATTTGGTAAGACTCTACTAGTCTTTTTCCCTTGATTTTTTTTCGTCGATCTTGTTTTCCGTACTGAGTACCAATGCTACTAACACCAAGTAGGCAGCTTCCACACCTGGACCCTACATATCGACCTATTATCAACCCAGTTCATGGACTTCCCGTGTTTACTTCCCGTGATCAGAGATTTTATGTCTTGGAAAATCTCGATGACGCCGACTTTTCAGTTTCTGGAACATGGATATTTTTCACAAATTTTATACTTGAACAAATTTTGAATTCATGATCTTAAAAGTAATTATACTTGGATACATTTTCAAGAATCTGGAACGAAGATAAATATTCATGATATTGAGCACTGAACATTTACCAAGATCACAGATTTGTAAACAACAATCAACATACCATGAACATTTTTGGAGGCTCATATAATTTCCTACAAACAATTTTAGTGGCAGACTAGGTTATACAGGAAAAAATAGCTATGTTAGCCAGTTTTTGGCTGTAAAGGGCGAACACGAAATTATTGCGACACATTCAACAAGGCATAACTTTTTTACCATTGGGTAAAAATCAACCAAATTTTGCACACTTTCTCATTGATGTGTATTGTGTACATGCTGTCAAACTCGAAGTCGTGTTTTTCGATTCAACGAAAATGGAGGTGAACCAACGCGAGTTGAGAGAACAAATTCTTTCCAAACACCTGGAATTTCCTGACCTGTCACACCGGCAGTTGGGAAAAATGTTGAACATTCACCATTCAACCGTCTCCAGAGTGTTGAAGCGGTTCCAGGAGCGGTTGACGTTGGACCACGGCAAAGGAGCTGGAAGAAAACCGGGACCGGAGAACAAAAAGACGGAGGGAAAGGTGAAGCGGATGATTAAAGCAAATCCCAACGTCTCAAGCCGTGATTTGGCTCAAAAGATCGGCATGTCGCAGAGCTACGTCCAGAATGCAAAGAAGAGAGCTGGACTACATACATACAAGGTACAGAACTTCCCAAACCGCGATGAGCGGCAACAATCGACGGCTAAAACTCGGGCACGGAAGCTCTACGAGAAGATGCTGACAAAATATGGCTGCTGTGTGATGGACGACGGAACGTATATATTTAAAAGCCGATTTTAAGCAAATTCCGGGGTTGGAGTTTTTCACCGGCAAGAGCAAGTTCGATGTGGACGACAAATTTAAGAAGAAGAAAATGTCGAAGGCAGGCCATCTGCTCTTGCGGACTGAGGAGTGAGCCTTTCGTGACAAAGGGCACAGTAAATGGCGAGATCTACAAATCTGAGTGCCTCGAGAAGCGCCTTTTGCCGTTCTTGCAGCAGCACGACGAAGCTCCGCTATTTTGGCCAGATTTGGCATCATGCCACTATTCTAAAAGTGTCCTGGAGTGGTATGAGGCCAATTCTGTCCATTTTGTTCCAAAGGACATGAATCCGCCAAACTGTCCGGAGCTGCGCCCGGTGGAGCAGTACTGGGCAATAATGAAGCGGGAACTTCGGAAGAGCAAGAAGACAGTCAAAGACGAGAAGGACATGTTAAGAAAATGGAAAAAAAACTGAGAAACTGGTACCGGATGACACTGTAAAGACTTTGATGGAGGGCATCAAGCGAAAATGCGTTCAATTTTACACTCAAGGCTCCATCGATTAACTTTTCTTTTGATTTTTGAAGTAAATATATGTATAAAACTACCCTAAAATTTTGGTTTGATTCTAAACATTATAAGAAAATTGGCATGACATTTTCGGTGTCGCAATAATTTCGTGTTCGCCCTTTATAAGCTTATATACAGCTAAAATTGTTAGTTGTGTTTGATTCGAATTTCTTACGAACTAGTTCCAATTGAAATCTTCTTTCAAGGTAGTTCTGAGGACCTCAAACCTAAGAAGAATAGCAAGGTAGTTCTGAGAATTTAATGGAAGTTAAGAATGGGTTTCAAAGAAACCTTTATCGAAAATTCATAGGAATTACCGAGGTTATATTTCAAAAGAAGGGTATTTGAAAACAATTGTAAGGATTTTTTTTAAATATTATTCCAAGGGAAATTAATTCCGAATTCCGAAAATAGATCCAACAAAATTTTGAAGAATATTTCAATGGAATTCCGAGGAGTATTCCAAGAATATTGCGGTAATTTTTTTTTTAAATCAAAAGAGAGTTCCAAGGAAATTATGGAAACCATTTTAAAGAATTAGGGTAATTTGCCAATTGTTGCACGGCTAAGTACGTGCTTTTTGTTGTTTCGTATTTTTTCGAGGTTGACAACGTTTTTTAAGTAGAAATTCCTCAAGAATCCTTTCAATGCGATTAACTAAGCATTTCCAGAGCTAATAAGCAGTTTATATTCATAAAAGCTTTCCTAAGGTTTTTTGAATGCGCCTCAGAGCCCAATTGTTGCACGCATAATTTGCATTGAAATTCTATTATTGCACACATCGTATATAATTATTGCACACCCATAAAATATCGTTAAATGCATCTTAAAATGAATGTATTCAGCAAGAAGAATAATTCAGTGATTCTTTTAGATGATTAAACGTAACTATTCGGTATAGTGTACTTACTATATAAGTTATTTTATTAATATCATTAAACTAGTCAACAATAGAAGTAAAATATACACAGCAGCTGTTTTACATGAATCGTTGCATACCTTTAGGCGTTATCCCATAGACAATAAGGTGATCCAAGACTAAGAGACGTTGCTCAGTGGAACTGACAGCTAGAAATCTAGGGTGTGTGAGTGATCTGGTGTTAATGGTGTTGAATGTAAACATAAACAAAGCAGAAATTCATATGCTGCCAGTTCTAGTGTGATCTGTCAAATGTTCTTGGTAGCGGCGCCTGGTGTAGTGGTAAGCGTGATTACCTCTCACCCCTGCAGGCCTTGGTTTCAATCCCAGTCGGCGCCGCCGGAATGTTCTGAGGCATAATATCTCTGATCACGCCTTTAGCCGTTGGTCCCCGGTTCATGATTTGATGAGTCGATAGGTAGGGTCCAGGTGTGGGAGCTGCCTTCCTGGCGTCGGTAGCATTGGTGCTCACCACGGAAAACAAGATCGACGGAAAACAAACCAAAGGAAAAAAAAATGTTCTTGGTAAACAAAAAAGTCAGCTGATGGCAACTGTCTCGTGGACAGCCTTATAATGCATGACCAAAAGTCCAAATGTGATCCAATTACTGAACATTATTACTTATTTTTGTAAATTTTGCATGGCTGATAAATGTATTGCAATTCATCGACAGATAAAATAATAACGAACATTTTGTTGCAAAAATAAAGAAATCGCCTGAAATCATGTAGGGTAGAGCGCTTCTTCGTCGTAATCGCCCATTTACGTTCTATCGATCAGAAAAGATCAATAATATCAATGATTTCACCGTGCACATAGGCAATCATAGGTTTGTTTCGATGCGTTAGTTCATTAGCTACAACATAAATTCTATCAGAGCGCATTTTATGAATATTTACGCTCATTGTTCTCAAAACAAGAGAAGCGCTCCTAGCGAATTCCCTTTTTCTACGTTTATCCGTGGGACGAAGAAAATATAATGGCGTTTCAATGAACTCAGGACGGAATTGAAACTCTTAGGACGAATTTTGAATCAAGAAGCAGTATTAGATTTTGAACGAAATCTCAACAATTTGTGACTCTAAAGAATAAATTTAGAAGTCATTTTTGACAGAAATATTCAATTGTTTGCTCAAACCCGTTCCAAAAAGAGAGGTAAAGCGCGGGTTTTGCTTTTTATCACAATATTTCTTAAACTCAATATCAAAACACTTGTTTAGTCATTCAACAATTGAGCACTGATTAGCATGTCACCATGATTCGTAAACTTTATGGTCATAGATAAATGCTGCACAGTAAACAATGCATTAATTGAGTGGTGTGCAACAATTGGCAAATTACCCTAATGGGAATTCTGAGCAGATGTAAAAAGGAATACCTATGGTGATTGCTTGAGGATTTCAAAAGAATTCTAAATGAATGCTGGTGTGAACTCCAATAGAAAATTTTCCGAGTATTTAAATTATTAATAACAAGCTGACCCGGCAAACTATGCCTAGTTGTTTGAATTAAACCCGTCGGGGCCCAAGACGAATAAAACATATAATCTTACAAATCCGTCAATCCGTTGTCGGGTTATTGCGTGATATACGAACACCATTTTTTTTTTATTTATAGTACACACCTAGAAATAACGAATTTTGCACGTGACGGAATCCATCTTTGACATAAAAGATGCAGACGTAAACAAACATGTCATGTAATATTAAGTGCTCCGAGACTGAAAAGTTCGTTGCGCGACAAAAAGTACGTTTGATTGAGCTGTATTTTGCGTCTGTTATGACTCAAATTTTTGTCAAAATTGACGCTCGTATATGTCACTTTCAGAACACCTAAATTTACATGATTTTTTCTAAATGTGTAGAAGATATGCATAGTGAATTCAGAGAGTGTTCGACTGAAGATTTATTATGGAGCAAATTATAAGGGAATCCAATTTTTCCATAAAAATAAATTCAAGATCCTGCAGCTGAACTCCGTTCATAAATTCCATCGAAGAGAATTACCTAATAAGTAGAAATTTCATTCTCTTCGATGAAATGTATACCCGGAATTCAGCTGCTGGACACAGAAAAAAAATCACGATTCAAGATTCGGGAACAAAAATGTAAATTCTTTGAGGCTTTGATTTTATTTTAGATTTCATACTAGTAAATTGTTTGATCCTGGATTTAATTTTCTTTGTCAATATTCAGTCAGTTTTATTTAAAATTATATTTCCCTGTGTGAAATCCAAGATGAACATGAGAAATTCCAAATCTAGCAAATAAATTTGATATGCCGAACCTTGTAATGTGTTTAGCATTGCGAACTTTTTTTCATTGGTTTGTTTTCCGTCGATCTTGTTTTTTGTACTGAGTACCAGTGTTGGAAAAGTTCGCGATATTTCACGAAGTTCTCCAAGGGAAAAGTTCGCGAGTCATAGTGATTTTTTGCGAACTTTTCCATCACTGCTGAGTACCAATGTTACCAACGCCAGGAAGGCAGCTCCCACACATGGATCCTACCTATCGACCCATCAACTCATGAACCGGGGAGCCTTCCCATAGAAAATCCTAGCGGTGCAGACTGGGATTGAACTCAGGCCCTTTGGAGTGAGATACAATCACGGTTACCACTACACCACCGGCGCCGCTATTTTATGAGATCTTAAACTTAAGTAAATAATAAACTTCAACATTCAATGATTTTGATTGTAAAACGGTTCTGTTAAAACTGATTCTCATGCATTAAAATTGTTTGTGGAATTAAAGTTGTTATCAAAAATAACATATTGTTTAACGCCATTAGAAAACAGATTTCTTATAAACATGGAAATTTTCTATAAAAATGTGGTAAAATCCTGGAAATTAAGGGAATTTAATTTAGAAAAAAAAATTAGTAGATGCTCTGCAAAAAACCAGCTAAAATCATACATCAATTTTATTAAATAAATCCACAAGAGAAGTTGACGAAGTCATAAGAAGCCCTAAAAATTACATTTTTGCTAAAAAATCAATAGAGATATATCAATAATATTAACGGCAAGAATTGAGATGGTGTAAAGTTAACTTTTACATAAAATTATGTAAACTGTCATAATACCAAACCTGCAAAATGCATGTCGATGCTGTGAAACAGCATGCTTGTCCCGATGCCATGAAGCTAGTTTGTTCGCAGTATCGCCACGCATTTTGCAGGCATGGTACTATGACTGTTAATAGATATTGTCTTTCTAGATTTAAAATTCAATATTGAGGTATTTCCCCAAAATCTCATGTTCTATCCAAATGACGTACCGTGCTTTTCGTTCCCAGTTTTAAGTTTACCGGCATGTTATTAGGCGCGATCGTTCATTTCGAAAGCAAATGCTGCGTGAAACTTTTTGCAGAGACCCTTTTCGGAAAAATCGAACGGCGTGGTATCAAATCCACTGAATTCGCTCAAGCATTAAAGGTAACATTCAATTTCTAATTCGCACAGTTTTCCACAATCGAACTAATTCATTTGAACCTCATCTACCATTTGTCCCAAATAGGCGACAAAAAGATCAACGAATAATCCGAGCAGGCAAATTGCTTACGACCCACATTACGAGGCAACGACGTGTCAAATCATCCTGACCATGGACCACAAATTTATCAAAACCCACTCGGCCATTCAGTGAAATTGCCCTCATAGAAAGAAACACTTACACTCGAATATTATGTCCCCAGTGGATCACTTGGCCAGGGAGAGATAATCGCGTGTGCTAGTCACGGTTGTACACCGTCGTCGTCGTCGTCGTCCATAGAGGTTGGGATCACCGTGAAACTCGCAGCAAGTCCGCACAAGTTGTGCGTTGCGGATTTCAGTACTTAGCATTCAAATGTGATGCCCGCGCCTCGCGCTCGCTGCGGTTGTGCTCTCAATTGAGGAAATTGTCATCAGCCAGGCCGACCAACTGACTAGCCGAGTGACGACCGTCCACAAAGTGGCATAGGTATGACACGGCGTATACTTTATGATTATGGAATAATCATCATCAAACTAAAAGCGAGTCTACACGAAGCATCCAGCTATCAAATTGTGCATTTTTCGCTAGAAACGGAACACAATTGCATTTGCACTGCATGCGAATGTTCAATTTCTATTTCGAATGCAAATCATGATCGTTGTTGTTACGTAAAGGGAGAGAAGATTTGAATGACATAGGAAACAAAATATGGACCATTCTGGCAAACATGATTAATCATCGGTTTGCTAGTGTGTTTCACGTAGTTCCGCGACCGGAGGGGAAGTGGTGAGCTGGCACGCCCTAAGCCAGGTTGCCGGACTTAATTAAAACTGACATCTCTTTCTCACAGCACATAGCCATGTATGCAAAATTGACTTTAATACCTACCGCGATGCAAAGAATGAAAAATATGGTTCTCAAATAGAGTGGTAGAAGGTTGCAAGACGGGATGCAAATTGAATTAGACAGCAATATTTCAGAATTATGACAGTCGCCTGTCAATGCATTGTCTACTTTGCATCAATGAAGTGAACTTGTACGCCCCCACCGAAATACGTACAGGTAATGCTTTGCTATCACTTAATAGCGCACGTTGACTTTGTATTACGTAGTGTTTTGAGACTGAAGCAAGAATTTAGCAAATACCATATACTGTCTTGTCTGATGGGATTAATTTGTTCACATACCATTATTCAGTTGTTGAAACTGCCGTGTACTCGGCTTAAGGCGAATCTTGACTAGGTCATAAAAAATTTGGGAAGTGCATTTTTATTAAATTTTATATATCCAATTGGGGCCTCCCTTACGTCAGTTGGTAAAAGCGAATCTTTAAAACAAGACCATGCTGGAAGCGGCTGCGTTTAATTCCCGGTTCGGTCTGGGCATTTTTCCGGTTGAACGATCTGGGCATAGAGTATGATTGTACTTGCCACATAATTATACTAATGTAAATATGATTCTGGCTTAAAATGCTCTCCATTAAGAACTGTAGAAGTGCTCAAAGAACATTAAGCCGGCGTAAAGTCCTAGTTTTTTTTGGGTATCAAGCTGGAGCTGCGTGACAGCTTAGCTTTCAAGACTTGGCCCATTTGAATAAATTTTGCTTCTATCTTTGACAATACAGCAGAAGGACTAGCCTATGTTGGCAGCTTGAATACTGGACTCCGTGTGTATTGTTTCAAGATAGTTATAGAAAAAATGCTGTGACGTGTGCGCGTAAATACATACGCGTAGTAATCAGATGGAATAAGTAAATCCGTTTCGAACGAAATATCTAAATTATGAAAGTTACGTACTGCTATGTTCGCGCAAATTGCGAACGCCATGCGAGACAACCGTAGAGAGAAAAAAACAGCTAATTATCACTTAAAGAGTGCCACCAAAATAAATGTGATAGCCTATGTTAACAAGTTGATTAATTTTGGTTTCCTCCACAGATATTCTACTTATTTTATTATAACTTTGTTTCAAATTAGTTATTTCACGGTACGTATCAATCATTTCAAAATTTCGCGACCGTACCGAACAAATTCTAAACTACATAAGATCAAAAATGTTTTGGCAACCTCTAACGAATTGTGAATCACTGCCTAAGGCTAAAAATCTCTAAAATAAAGATAAAAAAAAAATTGTGAATCACTTCTGCGTAAGCTCCGTAGACGTAGGCGCGTTGAATCCGACAGCCACGAAAAATTAAATCTGCATCAATACCACATAAGGAAAGATCAATTATACAATCACGTAGGGTTTACTTCATAGATTAACATTGACTGCTGTTTACAAATGTAAGTATTTATACAAAAAGAAATAAGTTAACTCAAATGCTTTAACCGCACATATCAGAGATGTCGCGTATTGAGAGAATAATATAGTAATATAGTTATTATGTACAATAAACTCAGGAGAAAACAATACCTACAAAAGGTTAAAAGTTATTAATTGTCACATATCTCTAATTTTCCTTATTTCTCAAACTATTCCTCTCCCTGTTAATCTGCTAAATGCTATTTTTTTTTTTTTTAATAATCCATTTATTTGTCAAGGCTCAAATGCGTTAGCTTTGCGGAGCCGAATATTTTTTACATTATTGTGTGTGAATATAATTTTCTTACAACTAATGTTAGTAGAACGGGGGCCGATTACTCGCGGTTTACTCGAGATTAGGGATTACATTTATTGATCATTTGGAGGGAGGATAAGGGAAAGCATTTTGAACTAATTTAAAACTTAAACGTAAAGGATGACTAAAACACAAAACACTAAACACATACATCAACAGCTTTAAGAAAGTCGTAAATAAGCTTCATAATGTCGATATCACGGCAAGCCAAGACGTCTCTAATTGGTTTAAAGGGTTGTTTTCCTCGGACTCTAAAGGAATCACACAGAACGGATCTCGCCTCACAATGCAAGGAGCAGGACCAAACAACATGCTCGATGTCGTGATAACCGTTTCCACAGGTACATAAGTTGCTGTCGGCGAGCGTAATACGGAAGAGGTGGGCGTTTAACGAACAGTGATTGGACATGAGCCTGGACATTACACGAATAAAATCACGACTCATATCCAACCCTTTGAACCAGGGTTTGATCGACACCTGTGGGACAATAGAATGTAGCCATCTTCCCAGATCACCATCATTCCACTTTTGTTGCCAGTTGGCGAGGACTTGCTGACGAGAGATCGTGAAAAATTCGTGGTAGGCGATTTGTCGCTCGTAAATATCGCCTTCCATAGCGCCCACCTTGGCCAGCGAGTCCGCTTTCTCATTGCCCGGGATAGAGCAATGAGAAGGGACCCATACCAAGGTGATGACATGTGAGCTGTTTGATAAAGCACTCAATGACGATCGTATTTCCTGGAGGAAATACGCCGAGTGCTTTATCGGCCTCATTGAACGCATAGCCTCCAGGGAGCTTAGGCTATCCGTAAAAATGAAATAATGGTCAGGTGGAAGTGAGGCAATACGCTCTAACGTGTACGATATAGCTGCTAGTTCAGCAACGTATACCGAACACGGCTTTTGAAGCTTGTATGAGGCGCTATGAAGATCGTGGAATACTCCAAAACCAGTGGACGCATTTATCACCGACCCATCTGTGAAAAATCTCTTCTCGGTGGGGACGTGGCGGTATTTGTTCGCAAAAATAGTTGGGACAATCAGGGCACGGTGAGGCTCTGGAATTCCTTGAATCTCCTGCCTCATTGTGAGATCGAATCTCACGGAAGAACCACTGAAATGATGGGAGACAGCGCGATTGGGGTTGAACGAGGAGGGGCCGATGTCCAGAGTCATGTACTCGTAGTACAAGCTCATGAATCGTGTTTGAGGATTCCGCTCTAGCAGCTTCTCAAAGTTTTCGATCACCAGCGGGTTCATGACTTCACAGCGGATGAGGAACCGGAACGATAAATCCGCAAAACGATTTGTTAAGGGGAGGACGCCCGCAAGAACTTCAAGACTCATGGTATGCGTCGATTGCATACAACCTAGCGCGATTCGAATGCAACGATATTGAATCCTTTGGAGCTTCAATATGTGCGTCCCCGCTGCCGATTGAAAGCAAAAGCTACCGTACTCCAAAATCGAGAGAATGGTGGTCTTGTAGAGTCTTATCAGATCTTCCGGATGGGCTCCCCATGAAGTGCCGGTAATGGAACGAAGGAAATTGATTCGCTGTTGGCATCTCTGCCTCAGATACGCTATGTGTTTTCCCCAAGTGCACTTGGAATCGAACCAGGCACCTAAATACTTAAACGACATGCTGTGAGTGATTGTTCTACCCATAAGTTGAAGCTGAAACTGTGCTGGATAAAGCTTCCTAGAAAAAACAACCATCTCTGTTTTCTCCGGAGAGAATTCGATTCCCAGATTCATTGCCCAAGTAGACAAATTATCCAAGGTATCTTGCAATGGTCCTTGCAGGTCCGGTGCTGTTGGTCCAACCATGGAAACCACGCCGTCATCTGCAAGCTGCCTTAGCGTGCAATTTTCAGCCAGACATTCATCAATGTCTTTGACATAGAAGTTGTACAGGAGGGGACTTAAACATGAGCCTTGTGGAAGACCCATGTAGCTGATTCGTGCGATTTCCGTGTTGCCATGAGAGAAGCTCATTCGTTTCTCGGACAACAAATTAAACAGGAAATTGTTGATAATCGGAGAAAGCCCACTCGCATGGAGTTTTTCCGAAAGGATGTCGATGCAAATAGAATCAAACGCCCCTTTAATGTCCAAGAAAACTGAACCCATCTGCTGTTTTTCAGCATAGGCTAATTGGATTTCAGTTGAAAGCAACGCAAGGCAGTCGTTCGTCCCTTTGCCCCTACGGAATCCAAATTGCGTATCTGAGAGTAAGCCATTCACCTCGACCCACTTGTCCAGACGAAGAAGAATCATTTTTTCTAACAGCTTCCGAATACACGACAGCATCGCGATGGGACGGTACGAATTATGATCCGAAGCGGGTTTACCGGGCTTCTGGATGGCGATAACTCTCACTTGTCTCCAATCATCCGGAACAACGTTGAGCTCAAGGAATCGATTGAACAAGTTCAACAATCGCCTCTTTGTGACTTCTGGGAGGTTCTTGAGCAGGTTGAACTTGATTCGATCAATTCCCGGAGCTGAGTTATTGCATGAAAGAAGAGCAATTGAGAATTCTACCATCGAAAACGGGGAGTCCATGTCATCGTTTTCCAGCGGCGGATCGCGAGTACTCCTTGCCCTCGTTGACCGACGATGCCGCGTTACGCATTCTCCTGCCGACATTCCAGAGCGTTTGCATGGAAGTCTCTCGCGATAGCCCTTCGACGAACCGACGCCAGTAACCGCGTTTTTTGGCCCTGACCAAGCTCTTAAACTTTTCCTCTAGCTCCGTATACCGCTCAAAGTATTCGCGGGAACCGTATTTACGAAACTGTTTAAACGCGGTAGACTTCTCTTTATTCACGTCGGTGCATTCCTGGTCCCACCACACAGTGGGAGGACGTTTGCGAATGGTAGTGCCAGGAACAGGCTTCGTTTGTGCTTGAAGCGCGCAATCCACTATGAGCCGCGATAGGAAGGAGTACTCATCCAACGGAGAGAGAACGTCGACCGATTCTGAACCGTCACGGACCGCGTTCGCGTATTCTTCCCAATTGATGTTTCTCGTGAGATCGTACGCGATGTTGATTGGACACTGTGAAGATGAACCGTTGGAAATCGAAATTTTGATGGGCAAATGATCACTACCATAGGGGTCTTCGATTACCTCCCACATGCAATCCAATGATAGTGAGTTCGAACAGAGTGACAAGTCTAGTCTGCTCTCTCTTGCTGGAGGTTTGGCTATTCGAGTTACTTCACCGGTGTTTAGAATGGTCATATTGAAATCGTCGCATAGGTCATAGATGATGGTTGAGCGGTTGTCATCGTACAGCTCTCCCCAGCCTGTACCGTGGGAATTAAAATCCCCTAAGATCAACCGCGGCTCAGGTAGCACTGAGCAGATGTCGGATAGCGCTCGCCGAGAAACAGCCGTTCTCGGAGGGATGTATAACGAGGCAATACTGAAGGTTTTACCTCTAATATTCACCTGACATGCGACAATTTCAATACCTGACACTGGAGGAAGGTCGATTCTGTAGAATGAGTGTTGTTTGTTGACCCCTAGGAGCACCCCACCGTACGAATCTGCACGATCGAGACGGATAATGTTGTAGTCGTGAAGAGAAACGTTAACATCTGGAGAGAGCCATGTTTCGCAGAGAGCAAACGCATCACAGTGTATGTTATGCAGTAAAAATTTGAATATGTCTAGTTTTGGTAAAATGCTTCTACAATTCCATTGAAGGAGAGATACCGTATCATTTTTTGGAAAATTATCCATCGAAGGATACGAATGAAGCAAGGAGGGGCCACTTGGAAGCAAATTGCTTCAGAAAAGGTTTCACGATTGGAAGCATCATGTTAATGATGCTCCGAAGAGGGTCAGTGATGTTGAACAGATCGAGAATGCTGTCCACAATTCCAGAAAGCGTGAACATGGCGTTCTGCTGTTCTGGTTGCAAAACTGGGACATCTGGGGTTTTAGATGTTCCCGGAAGCCCCGGAAATTCTTTGTCATAATCGACAGGCTTAAAACCCGGTGGATTGGGTTTCGGTTTATTTCCGTGACCTCTTGATTTATCCAAGTGGGCTTGGGAGTCAGTTTTTTTAGTTTTCTGCGAGTCATTCTTGGATCGCTTCCTTGAAGGACCTTTGAAAACAAAAGGACTTCCGTCATTGCCCTCTGGGTCAGTGTCGTCCTCGTCAACTGGGAGAAGATTGAACGGATTATTGTTTTCTTTTTCCGGAGTGATTTTGGGAGGAGGATTGAAAGTCTTCAAGATCTCCGCAAAGGAACGCTGAGAGCGCGCCTTCAGAGACCGTTCAAGTTTTTTTCCTTGCTGTTTATACTTCGGGCAATCTGCGAGAGAATGCGGAGGTGCCAAACAATAAACACATTTAGGAGGAGCACCACAAGCACCCTCCGCATGCTTCTCGCCGCACTGATCGCATCGTGGCTTGTTGCCGCAGAAGGCGGCGGTGTGGCCTAATTGTTTGCACTTGGTGCAGTTCATCACCCTTGGTATAAACAACCGCACAGGAAGTCGAACCCTCCCAATTTGGACGTAATCTGGCAGAGTCGATCCGGAGAAAGTCACTCGAAACGAGTCAGTCAGCGAATAGATTTTTTTTGTCCCGTCGAGGGATGCTGACTGCATTTGGGTGCAGTCAAGAATCTTGACTTCTGGAAGAACGGGGTTCTTGAAGACACCAACCCCCCTCTTCAAGAAGTCATCGCAGGTCAAACTCGATTCGGTGACCACTCCTTCGATTTCCACGTCACGACTGGGAATGTAAACGCGGTACTCTAACGTAAAAAGCTCGCAGGCAACAATCTCATTCGCCTGCTTGCGGTTACCAACAGTGACGCGCAGTTTGTCTGGCCTCACCTTCAAAATGTCGGTCACTGACGAGAAACGTTTGAATAGATCTTTTTCGATCTGGTTAACGTTAAGCGGTTTTTGTTTGGGTCGGAAAAAAACCCATGGGCCTGTCGAGGAGTCTGGGTATGACTTATGGCGGGGGGCAGTTTTTGTTTTCTTGGCGGGGTTAGGCGGAGTAGGGGGAGACGGTTTTGGCGGTGTGGGGGGAGAGGGATTAGGTGGGGTAGGGGGAAACGGGTTTGGTGGTGCGGGGGGTGACGGTGCTGGTGGTGTTGGTGGCGATGGATTAGGCGGGGTAGGAGGAGATGGGGTAGGCGGTACGGGCTCCGGTGCTCGTTTTCGCCTGGGCCGCTTCGGGATGGTTCCGGTGTACTTCTTCACCGTGGCTGACGTTTCCACGTCGGACAGTTCGTCTTCAGTGGGAAGGGCAGGAAGGGTATTCCCCCCGCCATCACTATTACCATCCATTGCGGGGCAACTGCCACCGCAATAGATACAAAACAACTAAACACAGGGAACACACAGGGACAAGAGAAAAAGAAGAAGAAGAAGAAAATATTTGCGTGGGATGGGAGAAAGGGGAAACTAAAACAAAGGGGCAATAAATAAAACTTATTCGCTACTTAACTACACCGGCACAAAGCGTGTGTGTGGAAACGCTGTTATCACGTGGTGCGTTGGTATTGGTCCACGCTGCTATCCGGTGGTGATGGTTGGTGTTGGTGGGTCGGCAAGCTGGTGATACGACACGCTTCACTATCACTTGCACACCCTCGCGACGGCGTGAAAAAATGATGGACTTGACGACGCCGTTAACTCCGGTGATGGATTACCGGGATGAATTAAAGCTGGATGGTAACTCCAAGGGGCTCGGCCGATGGAATTCCACTTCCTCTGTTGGACACTGGTCACTTGGGGCACCCAATGGGGGGTGAAAAAAACCGCTCGGGCGGAAAAAACACCGAAAAAAACTAGATGCCGCGCAACTGAAACCGGGACGTTGTTAACCGACTAAATGCTCAACTAGGAATGGTAAATGCTATTGGTTTGCTTGCGTTTTCTTATTGAAGTTCAAGACTAAATAGGAAGATTTATTCTACAACTTTAAAGGTTGGTTGTCTCCCTAAGCGGACCACCGCATCCTAAATCTTTCGTTCATCTACATAATGTTATAAGACTTTCTGAAGTTTCTTATTTAAGTTCATTTGGTGAGATATCATACTCATTAGTCTAATTTAATAAATAATTGAAATCTCTAATTCACCTAATCAATCATAACCCATGCTTTATTAAGTACTTGCACTTGTGCTTGTAATCTAAATTAAACGTGTTTCAAGTAGTAATCTAAATTAAACGTGACACCTTCAAGTGACTAAAATGAAATGACATTTTGAAGTTAGTTTCCTAGCTGATTTTTAAATCATGTAGGGTACATTCTCCAACTATGCTCACACGTTTCCACTATGTCGCACCACAAAAATACGTATGGGTGTGTCACAATAGAAGCACGCCACAGTGGAAATCCCGAGCCACAATTCAAACATTTATCCCAAATCAACATGAAGCACATAGGTATAAGATTAGATACAATACCATGTACAAATATGATGTTCAAAATTGTTCCCTGAGTAATACTTCAATCAAAAAAACAATGAAATCTTGTCATGCAAATAGAAGGAGCACTGTTGGGCACTTTCTGAAATATTGCAATAGTATAATTCCCTTGCAAACCCAAATAAATCTATCTGCGTAAAAATAAATAAGAGTGATTTGCGGAAAAACTCGCCGGCATTGCACCCAACGTCAGTGCCTATACGTAAGCATACTACAACGCGGCTCTCAAACAAAGGAGAAACAAGTGTGATACTATCACTGCCAGACTAGATCTTTGATTCTCTCATGCAGTGGTTTATCAGAGAGGGGAAGCTTAGTAATCCCCATCGCCTGCCCATGGCGCCTTTCTATCGCGACATGAGCCAGCAACGCCGGCCATAAACCTACCGTCTCCAACACTCCACTATAAAGCATGAAATTAAGCCCGCCCACCAGCAACAAGGTGCAAAAACTAGCCAAGGGGAGGGGAACCGGCGTAAAGTCCCAGTATTGACTTATTAAAGCCAAAGAAAAATATATCCAATTGGTTGGTAGGATAAGATGGGGGTAAGATGTACCCCCGGGGCAAGTTGACTTTTATTTTTTTTTTTTTTTTTCCTTTGGTTTGTTTTTTCCGTCGATCTTGTTTTCCGTGCTGAGCACCAATGCTACCGACGTGCCAGGAAGGCAGCTCCCACACCTGGACCCTACCTATCGACCCATCAACTCATGAACCGGGGACCAACGGCTTTACTTCCCATCCGAAGGAAGGCGTGATCAGAGATGTTATGCCTCAGAACATCCCGGCGGCGCCGACTGGGATTGAACCCAGGCCTGCTGGGGTGAGAGGTAATCACGCTTACCACTACACCACCGGCGCCGTTTTAGTTGACTTTTATCATGCAGCATTGTTTGTTCAGACATTGAAGTAGCAAAGTTCTTTAGCATATCCTCGGAAAAGGGGTAAAAAAGGGATTTTAAATGCCTTATTTTAAAGTCATTTTGCCCCGGGGATGCATCTTACCCCATTTAACATTTAAATTTTATCAGTCACAATGAAAACAAACGAATTTTGAAACAAACATTTTCACAATTCTGAAAAGTATGCACCAGTTGCATGAATGACTGTCGGAAATTTTCGATAAAATCTTTAAACAAATTGAGCTTAATTTCAAACATTACTTTAATCGTAATATTTATTTGTGAAGCAGATACATTGGACCGTGAAATAAATTTTATCATATCTTATTATGCTTTGCATGATCGTCTAGACTTCTGTGATAATAGTGTAGATCGTCGATAATTGATCATTTTGCTGCGACATTTGCACGACAATTATCACAATCGATCACAGTGACAATTTGTCACATAAAAAGGAATCTGTTTTTTTGTAGGGTACCACACTTAACTATCAAAATCTGAACCCACCATGTGTGAAATGCACCATGCTTGTATACATTTGACATAGCGAAATTTCACTGTGATTTCAGGAGAGTCTAAACAGGCGTTAAGGCCACCCACATTAGATCCGGGTCTGACGCGTTGCGGTAAAGTAACAGCTAAATCTATTGTCTAACTGTCAAATTTACGTCAACGCAACGTAAACGGATGGATCAAAATGAATACCTTCCTTAAAAAGTTGTCCTAGCTCGCTATCTACTATCTATAAACAATTTTCACACTGCCATCCTCTAACGGAACTATCAACTCTAGACTTTCATCTCCTCCATCTATCGTATAAAAAATTTCCACTTTAGTCTGTTATTTGAAATTAGCATCTTCAACTACCGTCCTAGTGCGTGCGTGGGACTTTAAGGGGAAGTTTATTGCCCCGAAAAAAATATATATATTTTCGGCACGTTTTTATTTCTCTCAAAATATTGAAAAAAAAATCAAAAATCCAACAAAATCAGTTTCTTCCTTAGATTCTTGAGACAATTTTCATGTAAAACCGAAAAGTCGATGTTTTGTGGTTTATTGAGTCCAACTTTACGCCATAATGACTTATAAAAATGTTTTTGCACGTGAATTTTCTTTGGAAAATTAGAAAAGATGTTATTTTTTTAGATTTTTGCCACCTTTTTTTCAATATTTCATGCAAAATGTCAAGAATTAATCAAGAAAATTTCTCCATTTCTGGGATATTGAATGCACGGCCGAAGCACGTCCTTATCTTACTGTTACACGTTTTTGAAATTGTTACACACAATCTTGAACAGTTTTCTAAAACTAGGTTCCTAATATTTGTTTCTCTCGAAGTCTCAGAATCTTGAGCATTTTCATTAATCCTGGATCTTTAATTTCTATATGCGGAATCTTGAAATTTGCTCAATGTTTGAATTTACTGAATTCTTTCTTTGGAACCTATATCAGAATATGTTTGAAAATTTCTCAAGGATTTCTTAAGAATCAATTCAAAATGCCTTCAGAATTATTTTCAGGAATCCATTCTTAAGAACATTTACGGTTTTCCCTAGAAATTTCGAGTGAAATCGATTTATGTCATTTGAGGAAAATTTTACTCACTAAGTAAGTAACCGCACTTTCATCGATTTTAAGCGAAATGTTCAGTGATGTCATCGTGGTTAGAACTGGTGACCCTCCAGGGTAACCAGTTAATGAAAATAGAATTATTTATCTTTATTTCTCACAACGCCGCAAAAGGTTACTCTAAATGAGTAACCAGTCCCAAATTTACCAATGCATCACTGGGTTGCGGTCTTCATCAAAGGAAGGTGCAAAGTTGCGTTCAGAATTCGTCTTACAGGTGGAACTAATAAATTATCTGCTTAACTTGAGTTCTTGAGTAGATAGAAGGTTTTTGTCTTTTGAAAAGTTTTTTCAAGTGAAAGAGACTTATTGGATGGTGTACATCACACAAGTATACTTTTTAACTTTTGTTTACTAATACACCATTTAACATTGCTTTAACTTGCGACCTCGACTAGATAGAAGGTAGCGGTCTTTGACAAAGTTGTTCTGATGAATAATACCTATTGAATGACTCTTCAATGACGCTAGTCTGTAATTTGACATCTTATTACTTGCTTTAACTTGACAGTACGACTGGATAGAAGTTTGCTGTCTTCAGTAAAGCTGTTCTGAATCGTATTTACCTATCGTATATCATTCGAAAAAAAATACGTATCATTAGTGCCACAGTGGACAGCTCAGTTCTGAATTCTCACACCAGGCTGCATGAGTATACGATTTGACTTATAATTACTTGCTTTAACTTGAAAGCTCTACTCGATAGGTGGTTGCTGTTTTTGGTAAAATTGATCAGATTTATAAGACCTATTATGGCCAGTTAAGTTGAAAATTTCTTCAACAGGCGGCACAAGTTGACCAGTGAACCGGGAAAACCGGGATAAAGCCAGGAATTTTAAGGCACTGAGAAAATACCGGGAATGAACCGTGAATTCCGATGACAAATCGAAAGATTTTTGACATTGAAAAAAATTCAAAACCCTTGGACTGGACTAGATTTTCAGGACACAGTAATTTTGAAGAACTATTAACTACATTTTTGATTTTTGTGCCAAGGCAATTTAGAGCAGATTTTAGAATTAATTCAGAAACAATGTATTAGGTAGTTTTGGGTTGAACTCTAAAAGAGTTTTGTCTAGAGCTCCTAGGCAATTGTGTGAGTTCAGAGTAACTATTTTAAGTAGCTCTTTGAACAATTCCATCGCAATTTTGGAAAGGATTCCCCGATCCGTGAAAAATACCAAGGGAATCGAATTTTGAGGGTACAATTCCCATGGAAATGTGTAATTTTTAAAGATATTCCGTGGATAATTCCAAGGGCATCTCGAAATAAATTTATGTATAATTTTAAGGAGAATACCAAGTGAATTTTCGGAAGAATTAAAAGGAGAATTTTAAGATAATTCTGATCAAAATTTCAAGACCATTCAGAGGTAAATTGCATGGAAATTCTAAGGAGATATAAGCGAATTAAAAAAAAATATCTAAAAAGAGCTTCAGTGAATTCTTAGAAAACGTTTAAAGTTCGTTTAGAATGTAAAGGCGGATTTCCCGTGTGGATTTTTTTAAGTGTTCTACAGTAAATTTCTGGGCTGTTATAAGAAATGTTGAAGGTACTCCCAGAGAGAATCTCAAATTTAATTTAGAAGAATTCTGAAAGGAAATGATTTTATGAGAACAATAAATCATCGAAAGCTTTGAGCGAATTTTCATTGACAAATTTTGAAAAGATCCAGGAACAATTTGGCTGTCTTAGTAATTACTCATTTAACCGACCCTAGCAGCACACTTGTTGTAAAACAGTTGAGGCAACTTCAATGTGACTTATTTCAGTCATAATCAAGTTGCTGTAACTTTTTGCCATAGCGTTGTGCTACTTGGGGAGTGATCTCTTCGGCTCAATCGCAATTTGGTTTTGTGCTTAATTTATGCTTTCCTTGCAGCTCTCTTCAGAATGTCTCTTTGATTGATTGATTTATCAACGTTTAAGAGATTTTCTGCCGTTGGTGAGCATTAGGTGTAGTTTCAGGATTGTAATATTAAAATTCCAGAGAACTCATAAGCATCACAAGAAATTTAAAGGAGCATTCTAAGGGAATTCGAAGGATGATTCAAAATGAATTAACTGTACTATTCCTTTTGATACTTTTGAGTTCCCAGGAATTCTACTCTTAATAGTGCTGTGTGAGGAACTGGATTTTTTTCTAGTGAACAAAAATCTAATCATATTTGACTCTATTGTTGTCCCTTGTCTTATGTTTTGGGATATAATTCACGATTTGGTTATTTACTGCCAATTTAGGCATGTAGGATTATTGTTGTGGTAGAATACTCCAGGTACATTTGTCTAGAACATTTGAAAACGCTATCTCGACGTTTAAGCCCTCATTTTGGTGATATTTCTAATATTTAGGTCGTATCTTTTAGAACGCCGAGCACCTCCGTGGTGCAAACTTGTTGATCACATACACGCTTGTAGGATGGCCAAGAATCATGAAGAGAGGGGTAAAATATATTTAATACTTTAACTCAGGAGACCATAATAATATTCAAATTACATACAGGCATATGTATTCCTGAAGAATTTTTCAGAAGAACTCCTTTAGAATGCCTTCTTTGTCTTTGAATGTGATGTCTTTGAAAAATTCAATATTTCCTGAAATTTGGAAAGCCTCTTTTTTGGTGCCTATTTTCAAATCTGGCATGAAATCTGACAATTACCGTAGAATTGACATTATTTCTTGCATTCCAGAACTTTTTGAATCTATCATAAACGACAACATTTATTAACAAGTAAAAAACCAAATAACAAGTCAACAGCATGACATCTTCAAGGGCCGCTCCACTGCTTCTAATCTTCTGGAGTTTGTCTCTTTTACATGTCATGGATAATGGTAACCACGTAGAAACTCTTTATTTTGACTTCAGTAAAGCATTTGACAGAATCGACATACCATTATTACTCTTCAAGCTGCAGAAATTAGGAATGGAAGCCGGTCTTTTGAACTGGCTCCAGTCCTACCTAACAAATAGTAAGCAAATTGTGCGCTTTCAAAATAAAATTTCAGAACCAATTCTAGTCACCTCTGGGGTCCAGGGATCTCATTTGGGTCCACTTCTTTTTTATTTTGTACGTAAACGACATTTTCTTCATTCTTAAGAACATTAAAGTACTTGTGTATGCAGAAGACATGAAGCTCTTCATAGAAATAAGAAACACCTCCAACGCAGAAATATTCCAGAATGAAAAAAAAAAATTCTACACCTGGTGTAGCAAAAGTCTACTCCAACTCAACGTAGAAAAAATGTAACGCAATAACATTTAGTAGAAAAATTGAAATCCCTTGCATAAACATACATTTAGGAAACGAAATAGTAGACAAATGCAAAATTGTAAGGGGCTTACAATACTGGACACCAAACTTACATTTGTAGAACATTATAACACTAGCATAAGCAAATCAAATAGCATGCTGGGCTTCATTAAGAGGTTCAGTTACAATTTTCAGGACCCATACACTATAAAATTACTGTACACTACATATGTAAGACATATTATGGAATACTGCCACATGGCTCAATTCCAGCCCATATACCGCCATACACGAAGAACGCATTGAATCTGTCTAAAAGTAATTTCTTTTGTGTGTTATTCGACGACTATATTGGACTGCATTTCCTCTACCATCCTATGAAGCACGCTGCATGCTCATCAATCTACAAACACTAAAGGAATGGCGTGAATTACCAATGCCCAAGTAACATTTTAAGTTTTATGAAATACTACAAAGCAACTATAAAACAACATTCATAAAACCTTGGTCAAGGCTATTTTGCCTTCATTACATCCACCAAAACCTCATTAAGACTAGAATATGTCTAGTTGGCCCACCCTGGAGAAGGTTCTGAAGGGTGTATTATCGAAGCTCTTCAAGATTGATTTACTGCAAAAGGTGCATTTCCCCTAGCCGCTTGCTAAATCCACTAGTGTAAAGCATCAATCAAGATAGAAAAGGATTTATGAATCCGATCTGATCAATATAATTAAAATAGAAACTGATTATATAAAAATCTTGTTGAATATCAAAATTTATTACAATAGTTCTCTTTAAGTGGCCTAGTTTTATGTGCCTTATTAAATGTTATGTGAAATGTACATGAAAACATCGAAAAAAATAAGTCCGCACTCGTAAAACTTCGATTTGACTTTGCATTGATAAAAAAAATATTCTTCAGATCGAGCTTGGCCGAGATTTTTTTAGGATTTTCGCATTTAAATGTTTGCTCATTGCTAGATTTACTTAAATTGAGTTATATCCAAGGAAATATAGATTGAAAATCGAAGAATGTAAAAAAAAAACAAGCAAACTTATTGTAACATGGCGGTGGCATAACAGTTGATTTTCATGGGTCATTTGTGAAAAAGTTGTTTTGCTTTCCAGAAATCCTTAACAAATTCATAAGGTTTTAAAATGGCTTTTATGAAGAAAACTTTCAGGCTGAATTGTATTTATCTAAAGCCATTTTGCTTAAACCTAACCCGTTCAGATTTAATGCAGCATTTATGGAGGTCAAGTTGCCTGCAAATAGTTAAATGTCAAAGTTCGTTTATCTTTCGATAGTTGCGCTGTGGGATCCATCTTCCAGGCGGTTTTCTCCCTATGGATTGTGAGCAGTTACTCAGATAGTTTGCGATACTGTTTTACAACATTTTGCATTTCGATCAGCTGGAAACGCAATCGTTCCCGAAGAAGATCCCCTTCTTTCGGATAGTTACAGAAGTGCAGCATACAACGAGGAAGGGATGTACGCTTACATGAAATTTTCGAAGAATTGATTCTTTCGCCGAATAAAATCGCTGCTATTGATCGGAAACCAGCTAATCTCCGCTAACTAACAGTTTCAGTGGTTTGCTGTCGGTTGTCATCTATTCGCAATATCTGGGAAGGCTGGTATGTTTTTAAACTCTCACTTTACTCTTCTCCACCAGATGGTCAGTCGTTGATGGTGTGCTTGTTCTTCTAAAGAAGTAAATTTGGCTGAAATCGACTTAAGTTTTTCATCCTACTTCGTCTATCCTTCGAGATTTTCTTGTCATAAATTTGGCTTTTATCGAAGACTACAAATCAAGAAGACTGGCAACTGTTCCCTTCTCCCATACAAATGTCAAACGTCACTGATAACAGCGCCTCTGTCAATCAAAGGTGGAACTTTGAAGCACAAGTGTTAGTGAGACTGCTCATAGACAGTGGCTGTGTGTGTGACCTTATGTCACCGAAACGAATAATCATAAAACGGTACTCGTTGTTGTTTTTGTTTTGCTCTACAAAATTTCACGGCAATTTGAATCCTAATCCCAGCAAGCCGGTGGTTTTGCAACTCCAAACCGAAAAACTTGTCATGGTGGATCAAGTAGAGGATTGAAACTTAGATCGATATCTAGTGAAAGTAGCTTTTACTTCTGAACGAGGAACTGAAATATTGTTTATTTTGCCTGTTGGAAGCAAATAATTATAAGGAATTGGCAGCTTCCACCACCATTGTGTGAACTACCGTCATTGCATTGGAAGCTGCTGAAAATTCAAGGATTTAAAAAGAAGAAATCCGATACCTGCATCACGATTTAATGGAAGGCGTAGCAGGATCTAATGGTGGAAAAAATGAAAATGAAAGGTTGAAGCACTACAATTCCATTTTAGATGATGTGGGAACATGAAACCACCGGATAGTGATCCTCTGTATGCTTTAACTATGCTTGGAATCGACCGACTCCTTCCAGAGAATGATAACAACAGTGTCGGATTGGTCAGTGACATTCAAATGGTCAGCTAGTACTGTGCCAAATTGCCGAGCGTCACAACTTAACTCCGCTGTGGCCAGGTGCCAAGGCCGTGCGGAACGGGCATGAATTTTACTAATGCACCATACAAATGCCCATAAATGCATCACTAAATAGCTTAGGAAAAGTGGAAGATAATTCTGAGATAGCAAATTAATGATCAAGGAAGGTCCCACCATTATTGTCAATGGCATCATTGCCATAGTTTTAATTCTCATCACAAATTTACTTATCCATCTGTTCAATGTCAGCTAAAATTTTACTCGTTGTCAGCATAAAGTAAAGAAAGAAACGTTTCACTTTTTACGACAATCATAATAAAACCAATAATTGACAGCTATTTATGTTAATGCACTCATGAATTAACACACACCATCATACAAAGGTTCCACTTTTGCTCATTAGAGGCGTTGCCGTTACTGTCTCCTGATTTTTGGCAGAGTTGCCAGTCTTCTTGGTTTGTAGTCTTCGCTTTTATTAACTATGAGGAACCATCGTTTAAGCTAAATTTGTAAACAGAGTAATTGGGGAGTTTATGATGCACTTTAAAAAGCCTTAAAAACGCAACTATAAATACTTTTTGCTCTAATGCAAAACTTAATGGTTTTATGATTGATTTCATAATGATAGAACACGATAAAGTATTACGAAAAAAATGGCACCATCAATCGAATGATGCGCGAAGAAATTGACATCACTATGTCCAAAAACCAAATAAAAACTCGACTAAGAAGAAATAGAAATAATGCATAGAATGTAAATAACACATTGTTTGCAATCTACTTTGCTTGACAATCTAAAACAATAAATAAGTAGATGAGGTTCCCGTAGATGCCTGACGGCTAAGGCTTTAACAACCTCAAACTGACATATTTGATTCCCAATCCAAACGATGATAATTTTGAAAAGATAATTTTCTCAGAAAGCATATCATCTCATAAAATAAATGACCAATTCACGCCTTGGTCATTTTAAAACATCATTAATTGCTATTAAATACTCATATGATCAACAAAATGCGAGCTAACTGATGTCCCCGGAGGAATAAATAATTTCAATTTAATTTACTGCCTATTCGTCGATCTCAATCGCTCGTTAACCGTTCAACTTCCCATGTGTTATCAACTCATCTAATTACTTAATCTAATAATGCCGTAGATTCCTCGGAATCTCTGATAGACTATTAAAACGGCTATTAAATGCAGCCCCGTAGCCAGACGCCGACGACGATGCGATGGTTGCGTGCCATCGGTAATCGTCGCTACATTTTTCGATAATTCCTGTGACACGAGGACCCCGCAAGTAGCAGCATAGCATAGCGCTAACAGATCGCGATATCGCAATGGTATAATTGAAAAATTCGCACCGCATCGAGTGTCGCATCGATTTTATCAAGATGTAGTACTATCTCGAGTACAGGAATCCCCCGAGTAGTGTAGTGGGTGGTGCAGTCGGCTGATATCCAAGCAATTGAGCTGATTTTTTGTTCGTTCAATCGGTTGGATGGCAGCCGAGAAATAGAGGAGGGTGGGCTGCACCACCCACCGCGCTATTCGGGGGATTCCTGTATTTGTTTTTCACACTTACGTTGGCGGGTTGATGATGGTTAGCAGCTCGGTGGGTGAATTGGGCACTCGACGAATCACCATCCGTCGGCCATCGGTCGACCCCACGCCGATTGAGGCCAACGATCGGATCGAGGTGGCATCGGAGAACAACCTAGGTGTACCGCCGGCATCACTGAAGATGTACGAACCGGTGCGAATGATTGTTGGCTGGAGATGAGCATCGGCGATCCCCATACGGTCCGTGGCTATAAGAGGTGATAGTGAAATAATTCGGATGTCATTCTGTTCTGCAAGAGGGGAGATAATCGTCTTCCAATATTTACCTACCAGAACGTACCGATCTCAAACTGTGGAATTGCTTCGGCTTGGAACTGGGTCCCAGGGGGAACGCTGGATTGAGCATTGAACTGGGCCCACTGGAAGAGCTTTCCCCGATTTCAAACTTGGCGACATGGGGGCTATTATGGCTACTGACGTTGGTGTTATTATAATTACTGCTACTAGTTGGTTGCGACGTTGACGCTGGTAATTGCGCTAGAGGTGAGGTACCCGCACTACCGCCAATGGCACTACCCGGCTGAGATGGAACGATGATGAATTTACGATGATTTGATGGCAGTAGCAGTACCTTTGACTCATCGCTTTGTACCACTACGTTGTTGTTATTCAATTTATTTTGGTTCTTATAATTGGTGTTGATTGCATTGAAATGCAGATCGTTGATCGCTCGCCGGTTCGGTACCGGATTGAGCGATTGCGTTTCCAGCTGGTTCTGCTGGTCCTGTTGGTGGTCCATGATTGTTCACGGTCGTAATTGTGTGGGCGATTTCCTCCCCGGTTAAAAGAGTGTATCACAGTAATCACACGGGAGGCCGTTGCTATCCCGTTACTAATCGACAGGGCGTATGCATTCTCGTCCAGGTTTCTCATCAGTAGCATAAATCTAGTTTGATCATCTGAAATTGGGATAAGAACAATTTGCTGTTTTTAATTGAATTCAAGCTAAAGTCAAGTAATATTTGCATATTTGTTGAACCTGGTGCCAGAGAAAGTAATCCCAAAACAATTTTGTCTGCTAAGATACTATGTATATCGTACTCATATCACTGCTCGGGCTAAGAGATTTATCAGTCGTTGACGACAAATTGTCGTAGTCACTCAACCGCTGCTCTTCAGTCGAGTGTTTAAATATAATGAAATATTAAATACAACAATAGAGCGAACCTCTCCCGAACGTGTAGAGCAGCAGACAGAAACGCAAGACAGATGGACGAATCAATAAAAATAAACATATTTTCTTATTCTCGTGAATGTGTTCAGTCCTAAAAAACACGCCACACCGTCGAGTAGACGAAACAGTTTAAAAGTGAGTGAGTAAAATAGCCTGAAGCAAAAAAAAAACTCATAATACCCCATCATAGTAGATTGGCAGAGCACGCATCGCACCCGGGTTGATAATAATTAGGTACACCCCCCGTTTTTGCCGATTCTTCCTGCTCCGGTTTTTCGTCACATCACATCATCAACCACCATGCTTCTCCACTCTGTTGTCCGCCGGAGGTCTACCTTTGCCATTGTGAAACGGATACGGTTGGTATTTAATAATCTAGCAAAGCACAAGAAAGCGGAATTCGACGCGACTAAAGACAACGCAGCGGCGGTATCGGTCAGAGTCTGAGATACATTATCTGCTGATGCTGCTATGCCTTGTAGAGTTAGTGGACAATCGGTCTAAGAGACCGGCTAATTTTAGACAAACAAAAACATAGCGAAAGAGACAACAACAAAATAGCGGCGTGGTGTGACCTGGTGGTTGCTTAAATGCTTGATGTGGAGGACAGTGTGAGAGTTGTGAGGTGTTATCAATATATGTTACGATGCTATAAACCGACTACCAATGAAATAATGAACTTGGAATCAGTAGGTGCCGCGTTTGAGTATTGGAATGGGTATTTATCATCTACCAAATGCTAAGCTATCTGACTGAACACCAGAAAAATGATATGTCCGATTTCAGTTCATTTAAATATTTGTAATGGGACCATTCGTGTTCCAGTTCCGTATAGGGTTAAGATCTAATTTCCGTCATACTATGCACAACCCGCACTTCACCTCTCTTTTTCGAACGATCAAAAATTAAATGTTTCTATAGAAGTTGTTACTTTCAATTCCGTCCAAATACATTGAATCTTCATTGGATTCACTTCGGCATTCGGATGAAGGCAGAAAAAAGGATTCACTAATAGCGCTTATTTTTAACGTACATATTCATATTAATCGTGCTTATAAAATGTATTTGTACACAGAAAAAATGAATTTTACTGCTGATGCAACATGTAATGATTGTTGCTTTCAAATATGTATGGTTGCATACAACATTTGTAATATTCCTAGAAATGTCGCATAACTTTACACAATCTAAAATGTTAACTTGTATGATATATGACGCTCCATTTATGTGCATCATTACAACAAAAATTTACACGAGTTTTTCAAACTGTGTAACTATCGTTCCAAAAGTACGATTGATTCGCTCACGTCGAATAAATTGACATTTTTTATGGCTCTGCTCGATATGACGAAAATGGGCGCTTATGCCGACGTAGTTCGCTACCCTAGGACATTCTAAATTTAATTTTTTTTTATTGGGCCTAGATCATCATCTTGCTTGCCACATCGTTAAATGCTGTGTTTCGCCATAGTGCCAATACTCATTAATCTAATTACTTATACGCTACTTAATGTAACGCTGAAACACTTAATTTTTATTACGTTTATGTTCTATAAATTATTTTTACCGAGACTCAGTCAAATATTTGCCGATACTCAGGTTTAGAATGTTGATGACATTTCAGCTTACAAACAAATATTTTGCGAAATACCAGTAAAAAGAAAAGCCAAGCTAATCGGCTGTTGGACATTTTACCGAGCTAGATTGAGTGTGTAGGGTGGATTAGTTTTTTTTGTGTGGCGAAAATAAGTGTATTAAGTATAGTGCTTTCATTCCCTGGATGATTGTATGACATTCCCCAGAATGCTGTTTGCCAGAATGCACCATTCCCCAGAATGTACCTACACGGAACTGAAAAATTACCCAAAATTAAGATCTTTTCACTCATCTCCCATGTTCCGTTCAATAAGCTAATTTTATAATAGTAGTTTACATATGACTACGGCAAAAATAATAACTTACTCGTGAGTATTTTCTACCCAAAATTAATTTCAATTGACTCAAATTGGAAAATATATCATATACTCACTAGTACACACTTAGAAAATAATACCGAACTCGGTTTAATTTTCTATCGAACCTCTTCGGTTGCCAACGACAAACCGAATAAATCAAGAGCCACATGTGAAAAGGGCATTTTAGCTTTTTGTAAAAAAAAACCTTTGTATGCCCTTTTCTCGCCAACCGAGAGTCGCGCACGCAAACCAACAACATTATCGGGAAGAGGAAAGTTTCCCCTACCCGATAATGTTGATGGTTTGCGTTGGCGTCATATAGGTGGCGAGAAAAGGGTATAAGAAGGTTTGTTTACAAAAAGCTTATATGTTGGTCTTGAAATGGTTTAAAAACATTTTTTCAGGCGTATTTATCGAAGCAGACCCGAATTTCGGTGAAAATGGTATAAATTTGACAGATAGAAATGGAAACTGAACCGAAAAGTACGGTAAAGTATCGACATTTACGAATTCGCTACGAGAAAACCTAGAAACTCGGTTAGCTGAACCGAATATTCGCTAAAACGTGTTAAACGTCAAACGCTTAAACGTCAAACGTTCAACTTGCGCTCAACTTTACGACGGAAATTTTAACCGAAAACTCGGTTCTCTACGCTGAGTCTAAAATTAGTCAGCCATTTTTTCTCGCGTGTGCTCATCCGACGTGTGCAAAACTTTGGTAAAATGGAAAAAGTTCTGGAACTGCAACAGGAGGATGCACGTTTGAATGAAATCTTTTGTAAGTATTTGAAACTAACGGTATGATTTTTTTTCAGGGATCTTGTGCTTATAGCTCGTTTCTACTACCGTGAAAATATACAAGGTTATGTATCTGGCTTGCAAAGGCATTTTAAAAACCATTTGAATAAGAATGACTTCAAAGTCAGTGATATTTTTGGACAGTACTTTTCACGCTATAACTCGCGTTACGGAAGTTTTTATTCGCCAAATTAAATTAAATAAATATATTTTATACATTTCTTTGACAAAACTGGTTTTATTTTTATTAATATTTGAAGCAACGCATCCTTAATCAAAATTTAAAGCAGGGTTTGAAGTGAAACCCAAGCGCTGCCCAAGAGAACCGTATTCTGTAATTACAACAGGTGAGTCGGTTTGTTTGACAGCGTTCGGTAATTCTTGAGTAAACCGATGTTCGGTTATTTCTGCTTAAATTTATTTTTCGTCAACCGAGATTTTCGGTAACTTTGACAGATTGTGGGTACCAAAAAGAACTAACGACAGCTCGGTTATTCCTCTTTGAACCGACCAGACTACCGAGCGTTCAGCAGATAAAAACTCGGTTGAAATCAAACCTAGTTCGGTAATATTTTCTAAGTGTGTAGTGATATATAGTCGTGAGAAAGTCGAATCTCTAGTTCCGTTTTTGACAACAACAAAAAGTGAGAGTGGGATGCAAAACTCAAAATTACCCAAAATTAACTAAAAAAAAACTTAAATTTAGGGCAATTTCTTTTCTCTGTGTACCATTCTTTGCTCTCCGTTTATAATGCTTTTTGCATTTTGCTTTGTAGTTCCAGAAAACTTTCGTCCTACAATAGGCCTTTTGAATGTACATCCAACGTAGAGGGCACCACGCGAGTTCAAGAGGAAACGTCAACCAAACCGTTGTTTACATCAGAAGAAGGATTTTTCACAACGCAAATTAAAGCATTTTTCATTGAACAGCTTGCCAGTTTCCATCGGTAATTGTCTTATTTTACGTTTTTCCACACATCTGAACTGATTTACACCTAAACTAAAAAAAACCGTCCCCGGGAACGGACCGTGAACTAAAAATCACGGTCAACCAACCAGAACAAAATTTTCTCAAATATACACCGTGAACATGAAAACTCTTTTTTTCCCGTGTACACACAAGAAATCCGGAAGATCATAACCACTTAGGCACTATTGGAATTTTGCATTTTTCTCAACAAAATATTACTGAACACTAGCAGAATCCTTGCAAAAATGTTACAGAATTAAATTATTCAACTATAGATCAAGTTTTCGAGCATCTCAGGTGAAAAAGTGTTCCGCTTCCAATGTCTCACGGCAAAAATTTCTGATCGCAACACTCTTTTTGACGTTCTCATATTCACCACTAGAGGTTGAATCGATCGATTAGTTTCTATTAAAAAGGCGTAGGGTAGATAGGGGCAATATGGTCCCCCTAAGAAAAACACATGATAACACATGAAAAACATTCATAAATGTATGATAGCTGTGATCATGCTCATGCTTTGGAATATGTTTGATAATATACAATGTTTTAAATATGGATAAAAAATGATAGACTCAATCAATTATTATGTTTGAAAAATTTCAGTTTTTTCAGGGGCAATATGAGCACCTTAACGTTTCGACAGGTTTTCACTAGAAAATAACATTCAGGAATCATGTGAAATAGAAACATAAGTTCTTTTATCAAAAGTTACGTGTATTGCTCGCTATAGAACCAGCGGATCAGTAAAATGTAATATAGTGAATGCAATGCTTGTTTTCTTGACTGCATATCTTATAATATTCTAGAGATTTTGAGCTAATGTTACATTTCCATTATTATCTTAGACATGTTTGTAAAAAAATTAGATTGAGTTAATAGGTATTAGCCCAAACAAACGGTGGCCCATCTCGCCCCGTATGGTCTTCTTGCCCCATCCCCCCTATTGTCCACAATTTTAGCGGCGCTGGTGGTGGTAACCTCTCACCCCAACAAAAGGCCTGGATTCAATCCCATTCGGCGCCGCCGAGATTTTCTGAGGCGTCAAATCTCTTATCCTTCGGAAGGGACGTAATGCCTTTGGTCAATACCCGAGTAGCACACTTCCACAACAATAAGTTGCAGCAACTTTTTTATGACTGAAATAAGTCGTATAGAAGTTTCCACAACCGATTAAAAACAAGTGTGCTACTAGGGTAGGTAGGGTCCAGGTATGGGAGCTGTCAATTTATGCAATATCTCATGACCTATCTCATAAATTTACGCGATCTATAATGTAAACTTGTATGACATATGGCGCTACATTTATGTGCGTATCATAGTAACATAAAATTACACTATTTTTTCGAACTGTGTATGTTACAATGAGAAACAGTAGTGAACATATCGTCTCGTTATTCTTAAGTCAATACCTAGGGGCAAGCCAGCTGTACTTAAAGTTAATACTTTTGCTCAGAGTAAATTTGAGTAACTCATTATTACTCAAAAATGATCAAATTAGTCTGGCCTTATATTCATCAACAAATACAAACTGCAGTGTAAATCAACATTATGTGTCAGAAGAGGTGGAAGAATTATTTTATTATATTCTTGTTATAAATCGGTATTTAATCTATTGAATTCATTAACAGCATGCATCACACTGATAAGCGGAATCTAAGAACTTTGCTAAAAAATGGCTAAAGGTAAAAAATGCCATATCCGAAGATGGCCTAACATGACAAATGTATCCGTATCACGTATCCGTATCAGGTATCCGTTTGATCGAAACATACAATTTTGAATATGACTATACGATGACAATGTATTGCTTTTCTATTAATCTCGACTCGAACTTAGTGGCAAATAGAATTGCTTATAGTTTTTTTTTTTCCTGAAAATCATGACAACCAGCAACTAAATTAATGCAAGGATTATGTTTCTAGAATAGACTTCTCTGAATGCCCAAGTATTAGTGCAGAACTATTAGGTCTAATTCTTGGGTATTCAGACAAAAGTCAGAGAATACTACTATAAAGCAGTAGTCGTAACTTTGATACCTCTCGAAGATTCAAACTGCGGTCAATTTAACCTTAGAGAAATAATTATAATTATTTCTCTAAGATTTAACCAAAAATGTACTTCAGCAAATTACTCATATTTTGAATCTGCAAATGCTATGGACAACGTCGACCGATAACAGGCTGCACTTCGGATGAAAACGGCTTACAAAGGATTGGCACGAAGAAGTAGGAAAGTCATGGGATCTATGGATAGTTATCCAGTGTAAACCACCTTTTGATCTTTTTATTCCATTGAGACGCCCACATTTATCAGGATTCACCATTCGATAATGCGAAGCAGCAGAATTTAGAAATATTTTTCACCGTTGAACGTCTTTGTTTGACAGTTGGGGAACAAACACAAAAAGGTTGCTGTGTTATCAAACATCGCATGTTGAGCAACTCGAGTTACTCAGAGTTGCTCAAAATTATCTCAAATATTACGCACGATCAAAAGCTGTGTTGCCCCAGGTCAATACATTGATAGTGTTACCAAAACAAGGATTCGTGTAGATGCGTTAAAAAAGTTTCTACGTATTTGTTAAAAAATCTTATGGCGTTGTATTAATCAAAACATTACCTCGAAACCTCAGGTTTGTGGTCTTCTTCAATTTATTAAAAAGAAGAAATATTTTTGTCTCAGTAATTGTTAGCTATGATTTAGCAGATTTGCCTCAAAGATGTTTCAATAAGCAGTTCTTTTGAGTCATATTAGGGTAAGTTGCCAATTGTTGCACACCACCCAATTGTTGCACACTTCACAATGTATACGGTGTAGCATTTATACATGATAATGACATTTACCGATCAAGGTGACATGTTAATGAATTAATGAATGATAAAAAAATTATGATAAATTATGACGGACGCGAAAAATTTCCGAGTGTCAAATTTAGGGTTTTATTTTTTCTTGACGTTTTCTAATTTTAGTACAAGAAAGTGTAAGTGATCGGTTGGAAATGCATTCCAAAGTGTTTTCGTTTATCATAATCGATGATTCTGATTGGAAACAGGTGCAAGAACTCCGAAGAAATCCGAGATCCGAAGGAATGTTATGAAATGTTTAGCTAGAATTAAGAGATGCAACAGTCTTTCAAGTATTGGCTTCACGTGCAAACCATCGTTCATTTGGTGAGTTCGTTCCAGTTTATTTGTTTACTTGTTTCGATACCATGTATCAGTTTTCTACAATTTTGTCTTGGACATCTTTTCAAAGAGCCACGTTCATGCTGTAATTTGTCGAGCTAACGCATGTCCACAGGTCCAATAGAAAGATAGGCAGATTTTCGGAGTTTTGAATTCGTTAGATGTTGTAATGGAGATTTGTGTTGTTGAATGCGAAAGGAGATTGGAGGGCGGGTGTTTGACCCATAGAGCCTGTCAATTTTGATTTCAGATTGCCGCAGTCGGCGGTTTTATGATTCGTGAGCGCTCTCGATTCGTAGAATCGTTGATTGTGACTGCAAGTGGATTTTGCGGGTTTTGTATGTCGGACGCTTGCTTTTTGGCCTCTTCTTGTGTCTAACATGTGCAGAGTATCATTATAGCGTCTAATGGTTTTGAGATTCCTGGTTACGTGAAATATATTTGTAAGAATATCTTTTTGAGATTTTAGTAGTCACGTTTTGTTTGTAGTTTATATTTTATTTCTTTCATGTAATCATCGTAAATAATAGTTATTCAACAATAGATAGTTCATCCATATATTCTTACTTTGACGCGAAGCGCTGTGGATTATGAGATGCTCGATGACCCTGGAGGGATCGATTTTGCTTACTGAGCAGAAAATCATGGATGTAACCCCAAGCTCTTCCACAGCACAATAAATCGCCGCCATCATTTGTATATTTGATATTGAACATTAACCTCGGAAACTATTTGCATACCAAGCGAAAACGTAGTCCTGTATTGTCGCGAAGCGTTATGGTTCTAAGATGCTCGATGACCCTGGAGGGATCGTTTTTGCTTACTTAGCAGAAAATCATGGGTTTAATCCCAAGCTCTCCGTCATGACTCTTAAAATTCATGATCACTAAACAAAATGAATATGTTCTTTCGATAGCCGGCTATCGAGAGATTAAATAAACAACAAATAAACAATACATAATTTTGGTTGCATCGCCAACTTGAGGTGAATCCTAGCCGAATACACTACCCAACCCTCCAACTCCGTAGCACTTATGAGGGTGTCACTAAGTCGGTGGCCTCTTGTTAAGTAAGTACTACATCAACATTTCCTTCCCTATCGCTAGTTATGGTAAAGATGGGCGTGGCCGGGAATAGCGACAGTCATGCTTCTGTTACTTTTGTTTCGATTGGAACCAATGTTTACTCCCCAGCATTATTCCTGAAAGTAGTCTAACTGAGAATTTCAGAAGAGACGTGAGTGTCGCTAGTATCCAATCTACGAAGTATATCATAACAACGCTGACGCTAACGATAAAAAAATATGATAAATTATATTCAGCATTGGAAATATTGTGATTAAACTTGATTTCATGATTTCAGACGATTTCTTAATTTTTCAGCTAATAATCTTCAGTTGCAAAATAAACTATTACTAGCTTAAAATGCAATTAATTTAAATATACTTTAGAGGAAAAAGTTCATTATTCTTTTGTCCAATTTTCTATTGCAATACATCAATCAAACATGTCAAATTTAAAGGAAAATCATGAATATTCAATGCTATACGATTATTCGGAGGCTTAAAAAAAACACTTCGGAAAAATCGAATCACCCGGATAATCGTGCCTTTGTTTTTCGTTGCCGCTTATCAAGGATAGTTTGATAGATGATGAAAATTAATTGCACTGGGGGTGCCTAAATTAAACGTTTTAAATCATTTGATTCGTTTTTCGTGATGATTCATCTCAATACCTTCAACAATGTCTGAAGCCACCCACAATTTTGAGTGGATACATGATCACTCCATGCACTCATCTGATGCATCGTTGAGTGGATCCATGAGCGCTAGGGTGAGTCAACTTAACAACCCCTTGCTCCCCATAGCTGTGCAAATTTTGCTCGAATTTGCTTAAGATCTGGATTTGCGGGAGAGCTCTAAGTGCCCAAACAACCGAAAATTCCGCAACGATAAAACCCACATTCAAGTTCCATAAAGTTCAAATAAAGTTCTATCGGAATTTTTACCGTCCCTCTGGATCGCACTTCAACACAGGGACGGCCCAAAATCATCAAAATTTAGTTCGCCAAGCAAAATCTCACGAACACTAGCGTGTAAATTCATAGGATTTTGAGAGTTCTTATAGTAATGCATCTGTAATTTGTATTTTTTACATATTCTGCAGAAAAAATACATCCGAAATCCCTCCTTTTTTACATATTCTGCACAAAAACTACTTATTAAGCCTGATAGGATTTCCCGCCGTTTTTTCATGAATGGGGCGTGACAGAAAGTATCTTCTGTGCGGAATATGTAAAAAAGTATGGAGTTCAGATGTTAATCTAATTGCATATAAAAAGGTACCAGACATGTTTTACGCTATTTTGTAGCTGTGAGAGGTACAGCATACAAAATGCAAATGCTTTTGGCAGGTGAAAAAAATAACGTCAATTCTTTTTAGGTTGTCGTAATAGGAGAATGGGGGGGGGGGGGTTTGTTATATTATTATATGTCATATTATTTGAACGGGACCGAAAACAATCTCAATAACTTTTTCTGTAAAATATGTGTGGTCCTGAAAAGGACCAATTGTTCGATCTCCACAAATTCCACGTACTCTCCATCATATCGTTGGTTATCATCAAGGTGATCACGCTGACTGCTGCTATTTTACCACACCGTCCGTCCGATGCGAAACTGAGTGGATTCACAACAGCGGCGCTCTAGCCTGACTGCGGTAATGTTCAGCAGAGTCAGAGGGTAAAATTCCATCTTTTCCTGATTTGCTCCTGCTTCTGCTTGCCACGCCGTCCGAAGCTTTAATGAGCGAAGGAACGACGGCAGAGCTCTTATTTAGTTTTACAGGTTCAAGCAAAACGATGCGCAACCAAATGGTACTCAATTATGATGACTTGGTTTGCGGAGAACGTTTATTCAATTGAAACAGTGATAAAATTATCACATTTAATTTGTACATTTTTCAACAATTTTTTAAGGAAATTGGAAAAGCATGTATTGTAGCAAATTGTGAGAGTTATTTCCTATCGATTGGTGTATGTGGATTTTAATTTCATCTATACATGACAAAGCTATAAGCGTTCAAACTCTTAAACCTTTTCGTGACGATTGCAATTTTAGATTTTTGATTTACCCCCAGTACCTTCCTGTAAGACGTAGTCTACGTCGAAAAAGTTTTAAAAAGCATTCCTAAGCACTTCAAGTTCCCAGCGAAACTTCTTAGTAACTATAAAGTTTCTTAAAATTTCCTTGCGGAAGTTCTTAGCAGCTTGACTTGACTTGACTAAAAGGGTCCGTCAAATCCCACATACAACAATCCGCACAAGTCTTTATTAGTAACAAAACTTCATGTACGTAATTATGAAATGATCACTTGATTAAATAAATCATAATTTTTATAACAATGCATAAAATAACATTTTAAAAATGACATTTTTATAACAGTATTCCATCCAAACATAAAAAAATTAAAGAGCAATTTTCTGTATTCGAACCCGTGTATTCGATATGCAATCTACGAACGCTAACCACAGCGCCACAAGTGTGTTGGAATATCAAGTAGGCAAACACCAATTTAAATAACATCAAGGCGTTGTGTTTCGTATTCAAGTCAAGTCAGTCAGTTTGCACTGAAAACTCCAACAGTAGGCGGGACAACAGCTCATTTCAATATATCGCAGATGGCGCAGCGGTTCGTGCTCACGAAGAAGGACTTGGTTTCATTCTTCAAACAGTGCTTATACTACTACTAATTCTGATAAATCAATACACGTTCATACCTGACTTTAGAAATAACTTGCATAAAAGTGCGAACTAAATAAACAACCTTTTTTTTAACTTTTTTTTTCCTTTGATTTGTTTACCGTCGATCCTGTTTTCCGTGCTGAGCACCAATGCTACCGACGCCAGGAAGGCAGCTCCCACACCTAGATCTTACCTATCGACCCATCAACTCATGAACCGGGGACCAACGGCTTTACTTCCCTTATCAGCCGTGATCAGAAATGTTATGCCTCAGAACATCCCGGCGGCGCCGACTGGGATTGAACCCAGGCCTGCTGGGGTGAGAGGTAATCACGCTTACCACAACACCACCGACGCCGCTATTTTTTTAAAACTTATTCTCTAAAAGTGCCGTTCAAGTTCCACTGGAAGCTACTTAGAATGCTCTTCAATTATGGTACCGTAACTTTCAAGGTCTTATAACGACTTAAAAATGAGGCTGCTAAGAATTCTATAGACCACGTTCAACCAAGCTGCTTAAGGCTCAAATCGCCTTTTATCGGAACTTTTGTTTACTTGGGTGTGTATGGTAAATAGAACAAAGCTGTTAAGATATTGAAAAATATTTTCCTTTGACCAAACCTCGGATTGAGTATACTAAGTTTAACAACTTTGTCGAAAACTGTAAATAGATTCGACTTCTAGTCAAAAATTTATTTCTATTCAACTTTAGACCAAGTGCTTCGCACATACCTACAAGCTCATATATACAGTGTATCTCAAATTAATCGTACAGCTGTACTTCAATTTTAGAACAACGCACAAGTTAAAAAGATACGTCTCTGAATTTTTGGCAGCTGACTCAGCATACATTTATCAATTATTGTCTCAGTATTAGGCATATTTGGTCGATTTTACAAAAAGTTAGAGCAATTTAAGAAAAACGCCTTTTTCTTGAAAAACCTTATTTACTTGAAATGAAATAAAAAAAAACTTCTTGAAATTTTGCTCATTTTTAGTCGTAATAAAGATCGTTAATATGCCAATAATTTTACTAAAATTCGTCGACTAATCTAATCTAATCTAATCTAATCTAATACAAACGCAGCCAGTACGAGAAAGCATCCTGGAAAATGATTAGGTTAGATGAGGTCCAATCATGTTGCTTGTCTAATTGATGTGTTCAGCATATCTGAGATATCAATACGGCCTACTGCGTTGTATTTGCCGCAAAGATGATTCTTGGAAATTAATGGGAACATTTCTTGAATCTAAGGGGTGGAAGGATGCGTTGACATACCGTATCAAACGCTCCAAGTTACTATGTGTAGTTGTGTGTAATGTGTAAATAATTGTACAATGTTGAAGCATCCTAAAATAATGCAGTGGAAGGATCTTCCAATTTTTTTTCCTATGTTGAATTTTACTAAAATCGAGCCCTTTACTAAAACAAATCTAACTTCATACAAGCTCCAAGAGACCAAAACTATAGCAATAAATCAGCAATCATTTGTTCAACCACCAGCCACCATTTAAAAAAATATATCTATTTATCATGTTTAAAAAAAAAATCCTCTAGGGTGTACGATCAATTATGAGATACACTGTACCTAAAGTAAAATAATAATATTTTTTGCCCAGGAGTCACATCGATTTGCGATCTTTGACAAAATTCTTCTTCAGAGTATTGCCAATTTAAGTTCAAGGTATGGTCAAATTTAAGCCATTTTTTTAATTTTTGACAAGCGCATTAATAGGTAGCAGTACCATATTCCAAGTTTTTAGTCCTATTGCGAATTCGTTTATTATTCAGTCCCAACCTGGACCGGGTATCAAGATTGGGCCTGGTTGTATTCTGACAAACGTCAGTTTGTTTTTTAAACCCAGCTCAGGTTGAGGTTCGCACTGACAAAAAGTTAGTTTTCGCACTGGGTTATAACTGGTTCAAACCCCGATAATAAACGAATTAGCTACTAGTCTCTTGTTCGTCGCGTGGGCTTTTCCGCTTCGTTCATAATGTGTTACAGGTGAGAGCTTGCTATGACTTTGTCTTTCAAACAATATCTTTGTTTCTTTAGACCACACACATCTGGCAGATGGCAGTTATGACTTAACGACGTGTTCGGGGTACCATCCAAACCATTTGTAGAATAGTTTGATAATTTGGGTTATCGTTCGTTTTGGTAAATTTTTTTTATTATGGTAGCCATATGCTTATATTAAACTCAAAACAGTTCCCTACTAATGAATGATCTTCTTTTTGATAGTCTTAGGAAGGAATAATTTACAATATCAGGACTAACAAAATTTCTTAAGCTCATCTCGACAAAGTCAATACTGTTACATTCTTTCACAGTTTCATGCAAAAATCATGTTTTTCAAATAAATAATTCGTCCAACATGAAGATCGTCCGTCGGTCTACTCTGGCCACAGACAGTTGACACTTTTGTGATTGTTTCTGTTAACCAGCGTATTTCCCGGACCTGACATCGTTACACACTAACTATACATACATAAACGATAGCCGTTCAATGTGTACCGCTTAGGGAGAATGCTATTCACACAGAGCGTGGGTGGTAAATTTTTTTTAACTATCACCGTCCGGGATGAGTAACAAGAGATGGCAAATAAAACATACATTCTGTAACAGCAGAATTCGTACAACACATATGCGAGTGTGCGAAAACAAGTTCAGCGAGGGTCGGATAACGTCACATATGGCACTTCCGAGCACTGTCCACTTGAGGTTTACAACTGACAACAACACGTCGCGCCGGCCGCCAGATGGAAGCCGGAGGAAAGTGAACTGAACTGACTTTGACCGATGAAAACATTTTGTCAAACAAGTGGCTTACTGCGGCTGAGTACACGAACACGGGACGAATGCTTGCGCGCGTGACACGAATGCTTACGGGTACAAGTGTTTCACGATCATTCCGGGTCAAATCCGGTGGATCGTTTACATTTCTGTCGGATTTAGAAGTGTTATGCTGCATTAATCATTGAAGTTTTGATGTGTTTGTAAAGCAAATTTTGTTGATACTTTTTTATCGCGTGTTTCTGACAACACACTACAATCGATGAGTTCCCAATGGCTTATCATTCACGTTTCTTGTATGATGTCTGAATAATAAACCCGTGTGTGTCAAGTGATGCCGCTTGTAAAGCGATTTTTGCGGTTCTGGGAATTATCAATTAGACACGCTGATAAGGTTGCCTGCAACATCGGCAAGCTTGTTTAAACTATTTACCCACGATTGAAATATGTATCCTCACTCACCAAACCAGGAAATGTAAGATTCAATTACAGATTTGTATAAAAAATATACAGAACTTGTAATGTTTCACCGCAAGAACCGGTTTTGTAGTGTGGTCGTCAGAATTTTTTTTATAATTTTGTTATGTATACGAAAATATTGAATTACAGTCCACTGTAAGAACGGCCAAACATGCCAATTGTATTGATTGGTGCATAGCTACTATCAAAGCTGGTTGTGAATACGGTTGTCCTCTAATAAATATGCATTATTTTAAAACGGTCATATCAAGATTCTCCTCTCAAGATTGAAATATGTTTCCTTCAAAGCTGAAGCTTCAAGTCTTATTGCTAATTAGTTAAAATAATTTCACACTTCAATGACCTATCGAAGGGCGGCAGCATATTTAACGTCACGTTTGAGCTAATCTGCTTAGTCTTGTAGTAATAAATCTATCAGGCATGCTATTCAAGTATCACTATCACTTTATTTACTCGTGATTAATTTGTAGCCTTTGAGTTACCGACCCATAAAGATAATGTTTGTATAGAAATGACAAGGTAGTGTTGGAGCAAAAATGTTTTATTCTGGCATTTAAACTCTTTAAACTACTCGTTAGTATAACACAATAAGTTGGTCGTTGCAGAGCGGAGGTATTACAAATTTATCTGGTATTACGAAATTATCGGTTTTGCTGCAGAGAAAATACCTCGTTGTTCTAGGATTCAAGAAGCTTTCCTATGCAACAGAGAATCGAAATCCCGACGTGATGCAAGTTACCCGATTTGTCGATAGGAATATTTTTTACAGTTTTCCATTAACTCAGCTGCCTGTATTTTGTTGTAATATACGAACAAAATGCACATATAAATTCAAGAATGAATATCTCCATAATACTAACTTAAATAGTGATGTTTCTGATAGATTAAGCTACATGTGCTGAAATTCTGACCTTAGAAGAGTTTGCTGAGCCAGTGTTATGCACGAAAGAGTGAAGGGATGTTATTTCTCCATATATTTCAACCAATATCCCCATATAAACTTTATGCCAAAAACGCCAGCTCGTGTTACATCCGAATGAGCTGAAATTTTCAGAGAGTGATTTTCTCACCTAATGGCACAGATCTGGAGGTTGGCCCGTTGAAAAAAAAAATGATAAATTTTTTCTCCCATATAAATGTGGGCCAGTCTAATGCAGACAGTTTGAAATGTTTAAACCAGAAATTATAACCAGAAGTGAAAAATGTGTTCTTCATAAAATTTTTTCATTACTTAGGACTCATAGATTTGTTTTTACAAATTTATTACCAAAAGGCTTATAGACGCATTTCGCGCCAAATCGTATTCGGAGCTGGCAGCAGTCTTGTAAGCGGTCATGGTAGTCGACACATTTTCTGTGATAATCGACTGCCTTTGCCTCCGACACTTGCAAAACAAGCTATCATAGTACAGTACCAAACTAAAATGTCATATGACAGGCTCTGTCATACGACACTGTCGCCGAAGACCGTCACGAATGTATGTATTTTGGTTTTTCTTATAATAAGAGCTGCTGTTGTTGTGCTTGCAATGATGTATTAGTAAAAACAATGCAAGCAATGATGTATTAGTAAAAACATTTCTGATCAGAAATAGTTTAATTTACACCAAATTGAGGAATTGCATCGAAATCACACATGTCATATGATAGTATTTGATAATTTTCTTTTAGCTCGAATGTTATTCTACCGTTCGTGTTGTGTGAGAAAAACGACAGTAGAGCATGAGTGTACGAATACAAACGGACTGTCACGCACGACAACGAAGCGAGTGTCGTAAAAAACGTCAACCGTTTCAACCCCTGGCCGGCAGCACCCTCTCAGATTTCAATGAATTTTTCTGGATGTGTGGACCTTGACTAAATAAGCCACTTTGCATATGCTTAGTTTTACCAAAATTTATCGAGACTAACCTTTGAGAAGGACCAAACTTTTTTCGCCGATTTTTTTTTCAAAAAAATATTTTGGAAAAATGACAACTCCTACAAAAAGGTGTTGTATGGATGACTTTTAGAAAATTGTACAAGTTTTCGAAAATAATACTGAAAAAATCCATTTGAGATCTACACTGAAAAAAAAACGATTTTTAAAATTTGAAGTCGATTTAAAAAAATGGCCATGTTTGATTTGGATTAAGCTTTGTCTCAAGATAGGTAATTATGTTTACTACCAACCATCCATACATTGTGAGATGGGCACTTTTAAGGAAAAAAAATATCTAACAAAAAAAATTTTCATGTCTGAACTGATTTTTTTTTAATTTGCCATTTTCACACAAAACTAAACCAGTGAAGCTCAATTTGCGATTCAATTTTGTCTAATCAGCACTTAAGCTCACTTTGATTAATCGAGAATTTCATATGAAAAGTGCTCATGATGCGTTTCTCGACAAATCGTATTCGGAATTGGCAGCACCCTTTCACAGTTCAATAAAACTTTCTGGACATGTAGACCTTGTCAAAAATATCATTCCCTTATTCTGTTGTCTACTACTGAGGCAAAATGATGCAAAAGTTGATAGAATCATCAGGATGACTGTTCTTACCAAGCTCATCTACGGATTGATGGCCACTCAATGATGGACCTGGATCATCACTCTGCTGCTGCCCACTAGTTGAGGGTTGGATATTTACTTCATTCCCAACCGATCGGCGTTTTTTCATAACTGGACTTCTATTATGAGATATCACGCTACGGCATTACTCACAAATGCTCATCGTTTCATCAAAGCCAGTAACTTATTTCGGTTGCATCTCGGATTATTTATATAAGCACAACATTTCAATCCTTTGAGTCTTAATTTACTACTTTGGTCCATGATTTATTAATTTTACTAAAACTTGTCTTCACAACTTTTGTTATCAGATTGACTGCTGCTTGTATGAAATCAACCTTAGTTTCAAATCAATGAAGTGGTAGGTATATAATGTTAATGGTTTAGGTATAAATAACAGAAGAGCATATAGAATTATGATGCGATAGGTTGACTTCCCAAATCGTTGTTGATACGAAAGAAGATCTCAATTTAAATTTTATTCATACCTAATTCTTTATGGATTATTTTAGCTAAGAATGCTAAGCTGCTATAAAAGTATCGGATATTGCCTCAGTGGTTAACAATACAATCAATTATATTATTTTCTAATGATATAAGCCCTTTTCATATGGAATTATCTATTAATCCAAGTGATTAGTTGCTTATTAGACAAAATAGAATCACAAATTGAGCTTCATTGGGTTCTGAGATGATTTTGAGCTTCACTGGTTTAGTTTTGTGTGAAAATGGAACGTTAAAAAAATTAGTTCAGACACGAAAAAGTTTTTGCAAGAAAAACTTTTTTTTCCTTAAAAGTGCCTATCTCGCGATGTATGGACCGATGGTAGTAAACATAATTACCTATCTTGAGGCAAATTTCATCCAAATCAAACATTGCCATTTTTTAAACGACTTTAAATTTTAAAAATAGATTTTTTTCAGTGTAGATCTTAAATGGATTTTTTTCAGTATTTTTTTTTCGAAAACTTGTACAATTTTCTAAAAGTCATCCATACAACACATATTTGTAGGAGTTGTAATTTTTTCATAATATTTTTTTGAAAAAAAATGGCAGAAAAAGTTTGGTCCATCTTAAATGTTAGTCTAGATAAATTTTGGAAAAAAATGAGTATGCAAAAGTGCTTATTTAGTCAAAGTCTACACATCCAGAAAATTTTATTGAAATCTTAGAGGGTGTTGCCAGCTTCGATTCGATTTGGCGCGAAATGCGTCTTTCTAAATGCAGCCATTTCGAAATACAATTTTGACGAAAAACCCTATATATCTTAAACGAAACAGTTCTGAGGCTTGGTACACTGGATAAAGTTTCGCGCTTTAACGAAATCTATCTATTGACGTAAACAGACAGTATAAGGATTCTCCGGATTTTGTACAGTGAGAATGGATTGCTAGCCACGCCCCATTAATATGGTTCTTTGTGCAAATTTCGCTGAATTTGGCCAATCACGGAGTAGCAACTACTGAAATGTAGGGTCATCAATGCTCATGCTCATGCTCATGCTCATTAGTGATTATTGCACTGGATTAATCGTACTTTTTCATTGGGTAGGAATAAATTTGGTAAGCCTTTAAGGATACACTTGTTTTATTACTTTACAATTTAATTTAAGAATCAAATTTTGAGTGTTGATCCTTATAAAAGGTGATTCAGAATAACTGTCACCGATTTCACAAATAATGCAATTCTAGATGGGTAAAATCGGCATACGTTCAACTATTTTTGTTTTAAAGTGTTTACAAATATTAGCTTGTATTGATAGTAGGATTTCGATTCGTTTTTGATTTCAAGCGGCCATGGAAGTGAAAATGGAGCATGTCATAAATCTGTATAAATTCGAGTGTTATCTTTAAGAAACTCAAATCTCTTCGAAAGAATGAAACATTTTTTTTTTCGCATTATTATAAAGGTACAAAGGAACCATGCGTCGAAAATCCGCATCGTCAGGACTCTAAAAGTGCTGGAACTAAAGAGTGCCTGCCGTGCCAGCTGTGGTTAAGTTGAAGGTTTTATCATAGAGGTAACTCTAAGACCAGAAGATCCCGAAGAAACGAGCTCAACTTTTAGGCTCAGCTCTGGTACTATCATCGGACCCAAGCTGATCGATGCACCCCTCGAAACATAGGAAAATCCACGAACCCCTCATTTTATCTGTCAAACTTTCATAGCGAATCAAAACAAACATAGTGTAGTACTGGAATTTATACTAGAATGGGGTACGTTAATCATTTTGCTTGGGACCAATAGGCTAGTCAAGTAGTGAGCCAATTTCAAATCGTTAGTTTCGAATTGATTGTTGGTTTTATTGTAGTATATCTGGAATATACTTATATAAAAAAAATCAACATTTATGCCGAATCACCCTGTACTTTATCTTTCGAACGAGTTTGATGAAGGGACGTTAGCCTTGGTGTTGGTCCTGACCGTTGGATTTTTTTTATTGACAACCATTTCAAATGACTCCACACTACACAGCTACTTAGTCTATAGAACTTTTTAGTGTTGTAAGAGGATTTCGTCATACAAGAAAAAAGTATCACAATTGTTCTTAAATCTTGTAAACAGCTTATAACATGATAAAACTCCCTAGTTTGAACATAGCATTAGAGTCACCGGAAATTAATCTAAGTTTCGATTATACAATTTTAAACTTGGTTAATACTAAACCAATTGGAAAGTAACACATTAGTCTATAAAGTTGAAAACTGCATGGCTCAGAAATCATGAATTCTCAAATTTAATTTTCATAAAGTTCATAATAATTTTAAGTAGAAAAAATAAACATTATTCATATAAACCTCCACAAAAAAAAAAAAACAAAACAAAATACAATCAATAATTTAAGTTCAACGTTGAGAAATTTCACGAAGTTACCAAGGGAAAAATTTGCAAGCGTAGTGAGTTTTGGTGAACTTTTATTTTTTATAGGCTTATTGATTTTTCCCGGTTCTCCCATTAAATTCCCGGGATTTTGTTTTCAGTTTTCCCTGTCACTTTTCAAATTCCCGGTTATTTCCCGGTTTGCTCACCACTCTGATAAAAATCAGAACTTTTGCTAAGGAATAAAATGGTTGAAGCAAAAATTTTGGATGTTGAAAATATTCAAAATATGTGCTTGATTAAAACTATTCTGCTTATTTCATCCGCAGATTTGCAGCCATTCCATAGGAAAACGATATAGTGGTTCTCAGAATTTCGTAAAAATTTATAGTTTTGTTCCTCATCGCAAAATATAAGACATGTATTTTTTTTTATTTTGTCATTAGGGTGACCATTTCTATGTTTGGGTGGTCCAAAATATTTTTTTTTCAATAATGACTTTTTTCCAAAAATGTATAATTTTTAAACTATTGGGCCGATTTCAAAGATCAAAATATCATATGAAAGGGAATTAACAATACTTTATAGAAAAAAATATAATGATATTAAAAAACGTATTTTGTATTGAAATACATTTTTTTTTTTTGCTTTTCATGGTTTATACACAGATGACGCAATATGTTTTAATATTTTTCTTTGAAAAATTTAGGCTTTTTTACGCAACATATAAAAAAATCAGCTATTTGTTTTTTTTTCGTTTTGGAGTTATATTTTTATGAAGTTATTAAGTTTTGGGTTTTCCTATAACATCAGAAGCAGAAAATTGGTTAAGATTATGTGACTATGCTAGCTACGTATCAATGGAGACGCATGGTAGTCTAGTCGCATAGGAGTATTGAGCGGAACCCAAAACTTGATAACTTCAAAAAAATATAACTCAAAAACAAAATAAAACACATCGCTGATTTTTTGATATATTGTGTGAAAAATTGAAGCTTACAAGGAAACATATAAAATACCCTCTGTCTACAAACCATGAAAACAATAAAAAAAAACAAATGCAATCAATGTTTTTCTATACAAAACCCATTTCTAATATTATTGTATTGAAAAAAATAATTTTAATTATCTTTCATTTGACATTTTGATCTTTGCAATCGGTTCAGTGGTTCAAGTGTTATGAATTTTTAAAAAAAGCCATTTTAGAAAAGCCATTTTTGACATGGAAATGGTCACCTTAATGACAAAATTAAAAAAAAATACGGGTCTAATATTTTGCGATAAGGAACAAAACTACCAATCGTTTTGCTATGGAATGGCTGTATGTATGTAAGTAGCCACCATCCTAGCTTGGGGCTTGCCCTGCATGCGGCTCCAGTCAACAGCAAGATCAAATTTCGTCATCATTCTGAATTCAACATACTGCTGTATGAAGGGCCAAAAATGGTTCGACGGGTCCGTAAGCAGAGGCACTTACGTGGAACCCGCGGGAATTAGAGAATCTCCTTCCAACAATCCAACAAAACGAATAACGAAATTTGCAATAGATGTTAAGTTTTCCACGGGATGGTTTGTTTGAGAAGAGCGCGTCAAATTCAATGCAACTGTTGGAGTAAGATGTAACTACCTAAAATGACAGTACACATTCCCTGTTAGACTCCGGTTGGCACTCCACTCCATTGTCCAGTTGCAACTTCATTCGCAGATATCTGCAGAAACTATTGGCACCAATTTGAATGTTGAATTCCACCTGGATTGTTGTCATTTTTAAGTGGAACATGTAAAATAATACCGTTGTTTGCGGATGGACTTTTAGCCAGTATTGATTTTTCCCAATTCCTAGCTGCCTGATTGGCTTGGAAAAACTTTTTTGATTTTGCCTTGAAATTTTAATATCTGGCCCATAGTCCAATATATCAATATTGTTCTTGTATCACGAAAATCGCTTATAACACGTTACAACTCTCTAGTCTGAACATGGCATTACAGTTTCTTGTTAACCGCTCACGAAATAAAATGTAACGTCTTATGGAAAAAAATCGGTTTATCTTTCCCAAATAATGTAATGAATCAAGCATTCCGCTTCGTAAATTTTCCATTTATACGTTTCGCAATAACAATGCAAGCTGACTGGCACAGTCCGAAGAGCCACAAAGAGAGAGAGAGAGAGAGAGAGAGAGGGAGAGAAATCAATCCTTGCGACGAACGAACGACTGCCTCACCTTCTAATGATAAGAAACCGATCTTATCGTCTGACCGTGCCGCTCTGTCTTACGGTTATCGATTGAGAGGATTGGTTGGTCCTAGCACACAAGGGCACCTCTAGCCAACCAACCACCTGTGCCGGCTTGTGACTAATTAGCTGGTTGTTGTCGTCTGTGTCTTCGTCACTGTCGCCACCACCGCCGCCGCCGTTGCTACCGGTTACTACTAAAACTGCAGAAGATTACTGGCCGCACCGTACTGACGTAATACTGCGGCTTCCGATGAGTGAACACACAAATATACCCTTTGGTCGGTGACGAATTTTGGGGTTAATTAATCCGGGAATCGCTGTCGGCTTGTTTAGTGTTATTCACCATTTGATGCCAGTGGTTATTGAAACAATAAAGAAAAGAACTATTCGGATTCACCAGCGCGACCTGGAGCTGTAATTTACGATCACCTATAGAGCAATTAATTAGTGCTAATATCGCTATCATACGATTTGTATCACAACTCGTCTCTTTGTCGTCAGCCTCTTCTCAGTGGCCAACCCCAACAATGAGGCGATCTATTTATTTATTTTTCATGCTATAATTGGTCGGTAATTTATTTATCTGCAGCAACGGCCGGCGGTCACTTTTTGTCACTCTTGTATTCTCTCTAGAGCCACTTTCGTTGGGCGTTTATTTTCCGCGTGTGTGATGTTATTTTTTTCCGTTTTCCTCACTATAAATTTGACACTTGTTGACTATTTTTACCACCATGTGTGTTTGGACTCACTCACTTTATGGCCGTTAGCTTCTCTTTTTGCCAGAACATCACCCGGTTGAGCTAAGCGTGGTGATAGCAAACTCCAACACTTTTCCACGAAGATCACCACAAACACTCGGCCGTCTTCTTCACGTGTATCATAAGTTCAGTTTGTACACAACTTGTCGATACACCGCACTGACGATACTGCCTCTAATCTAATCGAACTTTTCGCTTATCACTTGTTTTCAGTAGATGGACAACTCTTCGTAAATTGACATACCTTTGCGGACAAAACCTGTGGGAACTCCTTGGGAAAAAATTTCAACGTCTGACGAAGCCCACGATCCAGGGCAGGACGACGCGCGCGCGTTGATCTTCGGAACCGTTCTGATAATAGCATTCGCGATCAGTATCTGCCCTAGGATTCGCTAAAACACTTAACCCGCTTGGGGCTGCCTGTCTATATATTACTCTTTCTCTCTCGCACTCTTTCTCTTTTGTACACGCTTACACTCACTGCTGAAACTCATAAATACACTCGGTCAGCTGAGGTTACTATGGGGTTCTACTCGCGCGGTCTCTTATACAGTACGGAGTGGGTAGTATGCTCATCACGAACGCGACTAACCGAACTGCTTAGTAAGAGTGACTACCTGCGCTGGTTGCTTGATTGGTCGCAAGCTAGTACCGCCAACGCTCCTAAGGGGGAGGCAGTGATGTCGATTTCAATGTTTTGCACCATTGGTGAACAATGGTTCTCTTATTGGCGAATTTGTTCCAACCTGGTCGGATTGGGTCTGCTTGCTTTCCGACAAACGTCGTTTGATCGTTTGTTTTTAAAACCTACCTCAGGTTGAGGTTCACACTGACAAAAAGTTCGGTTTCGCATCCCGATGAAAAACGAATTCGCTATTAGCTGGCAATTAGTGCAAAATCGAGAAGTGTTTCTTAAACATATTGATATAACAAATACATGCAATTGTAGTTTATTAACTCGATTTTCAATATCGACCACGTAATGTATGACTGCGTTTACATCAGAATTCGATAACAAGATCCTGGTTTAAATGGGACATATCTGATGTCCCAGACTACATTGGTTACATTATTTTCAAACTAGAGCCAAAAGCCATCGTGTGACGCATAAAGTTACATGAAAGCTCTAAAGGAAGCTCATTGCTGGTTACATTAAGATCCCAGGACCACTTTAGCCAACACCTGGAGATGTTTTGGGAAAGTTGCTCAAAATTTGATCTAGTCAGAAGGTGGATAAATTCAGCATTTTAAGATGGATTTACAAAAAAGTCAATTGGACTTAACGTTAGTTTTCGATGTTAAAAAAGTGAACGATGCTCCAAAGAGTGTTTTTTTAAACTATTTCTTTTATTTGGAAAGCTCAATCGCGTTAGCTTTACGGAGTCGATAGTTCATTGTTTGTAACAAAATTCACTTAATTCTATGTCCAGTAGGAGTTGGGTCGAATACTCGCGTCTTACCTGAGGTTAGAGAGGTACATTGAGCTTGGGGGTAATGTTTCGTTGTCTCATCAGAGTTTCGTCTGGAGTTCGACCGGCTATGGCGACCAGTGGGTCACGATGAGACTCATCGAGACGGGGGGACAAGACAAACAGAAACTATTAAAGAGAGACAAAAGACAAAGGAATTAAATTCATATACTAGACATTTGAAGAAACACATAAACCGAGTACTTATAGTAGGTATCGTGAGTTCCCAACACGTCTCTGATAGGAACATAGGGTTGTCTTCCTTGGGCCTCGAGGGTTCTCAAAAGTCGCTCTCTGGCGGCGTCATTATCCGTACATGGCCAAACTGCGTGATCGATGTCATCGTAACCGTTTCCACGCCGACAGATGTTGCTGTCCACGAGGTTTATTCTATTGAGATGAGCATCTAGCGAGTAGTGGTTGGACATAAGTCTACTAATCACTCGAATGAAGTTCCAAAGAGTGTTGCCATCCCTGGCTACACTCTTGGCAAACCTTGAAAGATTGATGCAATTGAAACAAAATACTTTAAATTTCAAATACTCAAACACTTAACCCTTTTTAAGTTCGCGGTATTCAACATATTGTGAAAATGTTGCACATTGTTAAGGGCTTAGAAACTTTTTAATGTTATATGTCCCAGAGCGGCGACCCTCATTAATACTTGTTTAAAATCTCACAAGTCTCATACCAAGAAAGTTTTTTCATTGGAACTACATACAAAGTTTCTTTAAAGTTTTCTCAAAATTCTAAATTTTTCAATTTTGGCATAACACTTTATGAAACTCTTCATCTTGTTATTTCTCGTAATTCAAGCTTATTGCTTATTAACTTGTTGCGTGCTCTCAACTTCGTGTTCTAGATGCACTTCCACAGTTATTAATTGGGTTGTTTAGGGGTATTGAGGTAAATACATATTTGTTATCTGCATTACAAATCGAACCGAAATCCAAAATTTCATCAATTTTGGTACACTGGAACTATTTTAAATAAGTACGATTTCATTAGCAAAAATCACCATCTTAGCGCCCCTTGGTGGGAGTTTGTACTGGAGCGAGCTGTCAACGAATAGATTTAGTGTCAACGATCAAAATTTTTAATCTTGATTTAAAAATCGAGATGAACGTCTACGGGATCGATAAAAATATCGTTGTGATCAGAAAACAAAACTCTATCAGATGATATATAAAAATTTGTATATTTTTCGAGGTTAAACAACCCAATTGAGAGCTTTCGATGCCTGTCACGGAACTCTTGAATCTCTTCAATTCTCAACCAATTGTTATTGTCTTACAAAGAAGGGTATAGATATCACTTGAAAACCCGACTATCGATCCGAAGCCCAGAGGGCCGAGTGTCATATACTATTCGACTCAGCTCGACGAGATCGGAACATGTCTGTGTGTGTGTGTGTACGTGTGTATGTGTGTATGTGTGTGTTTATGTAACGAAATGAATGCGCTCACGTTTCTCAGCAAACGCTCAACCGATTTGGACAAACTCGGCGCCAAATGATAGGTCTTGGGGTCCCATTGAACGCTATTGAACGGTTTTGGAATCGGTGAACCGGTTCCGGAGATATGGCCGGAATAAGATCCGGTGAATATGGGCCTTCACGCTGGATTTAACGGAAAACGTATCAAAATCATCATGCGACACATCAAATTACTACAGAATTCAAAAATAAGATCAATGCAAGTCGTGTTAAGTATTCCAGACCACATTGGACACACTTGGACATGTTCCGGGTACCCCGGGGAAGTTGCTTGAATATGAATTGAATTAAAACCCATTAAATCACATTAAAATACGATGATAAGGTGATTGGTAGCCTCACCAAATAGACTACACCCGGATATATTCCGGGTACCCCCAGGCAGTGGCGTAGCGTCACTGGATGACACGGGGGTGGGGGGCTTGGTCACTGATAATGACAATAAAATAAATAAACTTAAATAAGTAAGAAGGGTCTGATCACACCATAGGTGGATAAATTCGGGTTTTTTTATTTAATTATGGTAATTTGCCAATTGTTGCACAGCTAAGCACGCGCTTTATGTTGTTTAGCGAATTAACTTACGAAGTTGAAAACGTTTTCTAAGTTGAAATTTATCAAGAAATACTCTATTGCGATTTATAAAACATTTCCTTAGCTTATTTGCAATTTATTTTCGTTAGAACTTTTCTTATAATAAATCTTTTGAATATGTCTTAGAGCCCAATTGTTGCACGCATCATTTGCTTTGAAATTCTATTATTGCACACTTTGTATCTAATTATTGCACACCCTAAAAAATATGGCTTAATGCATGTAGGTTGCAATTTTTCAACATAAATAATTCTTCAGTCGTTCTGAATGATTGAACTTAACTTTCAGGTATATTGTCCTCACGGTATCAGTTATTTTATTAATTGTATTGAACCGGTCAACCATGGGAGGAAAATATACGCAGCAGCTGTTTATATGAACCGTTGCATACCTTTAAGCGTTTTTCCATAGACAAGACAATAATCCAGAACCATGCGTCTAATTAGGGCATCTTTAGCGGTGGTCTGATCTAGATCCAAATTTATGTCACATTTGAACCAGCTACAATTAAAAAGATCTAGCCAAAATAGATCAAATTGTGTGCGTACGCACCGGTTGGTATATTTTTGACCGTTCTATTTCAAACGTCAAAACCCGAATCAAAACCAACTCACACCCTGATTTCGTGGTCAGCCATTTTTTAATCTCGTGCGCATTCGTACACGGTTTTTATCCGGCAATTACCGTGAAATAGATCTCCGATGGCTGTCTCCGGGATTGATGTGCGGCTTTAACAAAAAGCCTTGAACTGCTCGTCCTCCTGCTCCTCGTGCTTCCCGGTGAAATAATAATAAAAACCTGTATTTATTGAAATTTGTCTGGTATGTTGTTGCGTGTTGGGTTTTGGCCCAAGTCAGAAACTGGACAATTACCTGGGGGGTACCCGGAACATACCAGAATGTGACCAATGTGGATCTAAGCACTATATTTGACTTAAACTGATCTTGTTTTTCAATTTCGGTGACACATAAAATTGTCAAATCACAGGGTTTGGACCATATCAGAAACTAGTCACTTCCCTAGGGGTTCCTGAAAGATGCCTGGAAGTAAGAAAGGTGGTCCTAGCCACATTATTTGACTTCCATTGATCTTGGTTTTGAAATCTAATGTGATTTGCTATGTGGCGCATGGATGGATTAAATCAGAAACTGGCCATTTCCTTGGAGGTGCCCGGAACATATCCGATAGGGTACAACATGATTCTGTGCACTATATTTGACTACCATTGATATTGCTTTTGAAATCTAATGTGATTTGATGTGTCACATGATGAGTTTTGGACCAAGTCAGAAATTGGCCACTTCCCTGGGAGTTTCCAGAACATGCCCGGAAGGGGCCAAGGTGGTCCTGAGTACTTTATTTGATTACCAATGATTTTGTTTTTGAATTCGCATGTGATTTGATGTGTCGCATGATAGGTTTGCAATCTCCAGAACCGGTTGATGGAATCCAAAAGTATTCAATAGCGTTCAATGGGACCACAGTACCTTTCATTTGGCGCTAGTTGTGTCCAATTCGGTGAAGCGGTTGCTGAGAAGCATGAGCGTATTATTTTCGTTACACACATGAACAATTGATCAATGTTCAACATGTCAACATGATCGGTAAACGTCATGACCATGGATAAATGCTGCATAGTAAACACTGTGAAGTGTTCAACAATTGGGTGGTGTGCAACAATTGGCAATTTACCCTAAGGATTTCTTTCATGGAAACGCACGATACCTTGGCAGCTTTACTCTATTTGTTCGTCGTCAGCATCATGAAACATTATGGCAACCCTGCACCCACCCCCTGAAACATAACGCCATACTAACTCGAACAAACGGAGCAAACTAGCGGCCAAGTAGCGAATGCGCGAATCGCACACATCGCGTGCCGGTAGTGAATATTCAAAACGGCCGCGGTGGTCAAGTGCTTGAAGAGGGAGCAAGAGAGCTAGGCCGCGTACGCATATCCATCGTGGAGGAGCATAGAGCACATCGCACGTTTATGCTGCTGCTACAAGGAGCCGTAAGAAACTCAACACGCACGTGAAATACAACGATTACTCCATAATTGGCCGTTGCCGTTGCTCTTTTGTTCGTTTTGATGGATTATAAAGAGAGCACTTTTCTTACAGGAACGCCTGTTGACGTAAGTCGAGTGTGTGCGTTGTGCGAGGTTGGAACTATATATTAAATTTTGGTTCGTACAATTTTTTGTCCACGAAATCCACACAAAACCGAATGTTGGCTGGAATTGAAGATTTCTGTGGTAATTTATTTCCCTTTTGATTAATAGGGTAAATTACGGCTTCGGCAATACCTTTACCTATTACCGTCAGGGAATAAATTTAGTTCATGAGCGCTCAATTTTGGCTAATCGATGCTCCACAACAAGATAACCTCATGCAAAATTGAGCCATAAAACTTCATTCACCCTATAACGATAATAGGAAAAGATATTTCCGAAGCCGACAATTACCCTATCATTTGTTAAATGATAAGATTTTGATTGAAATACGGCCAATGCACAAAATTTTAGTATAGTTTACTTATCAATCACATAAAGTGCAGGAACTCAACGATGAGTAAATCTACATCATGTTTTTCCAGGTTCTTCCAGGTTTGTCCAGGAAAAAAACTCCCGAGTACGAGAAAGTAAAGATTGGATTCAGTCAGTTCATTGGTACTACTCCTAGACTGAGTAAAATTTTCGTCAATTTTACTCATTTTCCGGCAGATTTTTGAGGTTTCCAACAGAGAAACATATTTAACAGATCTAATGTGGGTGACCCTTTAATGTCGCAATATTGACTTCAATATTGTTTATTCAAAATGAATGTAACTCACTAACCGAAGACAAAATTTTCATATTATGATCAGAAATCTGGGTTTTCAAAAACCGCAAATGAGCTGAAATATGCTAAAACATTTCTGAACGTTACATAGCAAACACATTATTTTGATATCACATAAAAGTGGATGCACTTCAATCGTGTCGAAAATATAGGATAATGGATATTTTTATTTTTATTTATTTATTTATTTTATTCTTATTTCATCTGACTTTTTTCAGTCCTAATGAAATCTAAGATGGGGAAAAGCCTCTTTGAGTAAACCATTCAGTTGGCTCAAAGAGGCGTAAAAACCCCATGTATTTTCATACATATAACAATAAATAAAATTACAAATAGTTAATACACAGAATACGTTGAATACAAATGAATACAAATGACAAGCATATTAAAAGCTAAGTCAATAATCTAAAATAATTAAACACAACAATCTGCAAATGCGTCGCAGCTCACGCGTCGGAGGGTTGGAAACTGGGCGTAGTGTTGTAGAAGGACCATGTAATAAACAGCAGGTAATACACACTTTCGAAGCAGCAGTGATTGGACAGATACTCACCGCTGTGCGTTGAGGCGGCGTTGAAAAGTGGCAGCAGAAACATTGAAGTCAAATTGTCCCAACCCGGGGGCAACTTGACAACTCCAGTATATTACCAGTGTACCCCGACAATTTGGTGCTGGTGGTTCTGTCAAACTCACAAGTTTCAGAATAGTTATCTGAATAGGGCGAATGCGGAAATTATGTACAATAAATAAAATCCAAGCTTAAAATTCAATTGTCACGCGCCCACCAAACCGGAACGCGCGTCCGACGTCAAAATTAACATTAATGACATAGGAAGTCCAGTGATGCCAGCGGAAAATGTCGTTTTGATTTTCAGTCAGTTTTTTTAAACTTGTTTTTTTTTTTGTAGTCTCGGAGGTCTTTGAGCAGAACAGAACCAAAAGTTTAAACATGTGATTTGTAAAACAAAAATATGTGATTGCCATCGAATTAATTGAAACAAATGAGAATTGAGCGAGGATACCATCGGTGATTTTGACGCTATTGTTATTATCGTTGATGATAAACAAAAATAGAATGGTTTTGCAGCGAGTATGAGTGTAATTATTACAGTACCCCATCGCTAATCGGACACATTTGATAATCTGACTGTCAAGTCCATACAAATAAATGTTACCAATATAAAAACAGCTCCATAAGAGACCGTGATGTCGAATTAAGGAGAGCCGGAGTTTGGAGATACTGTATACGCAGCTACTACTGCAATATGTGCAATTTGATGAACTAGAGTACAGTGGAGAACTTTGGACGTCTTTCGAAGGCCTTAAATGCATTAAAGCTAGATGTGTAATATATCATGCAATTTGACTAATTTGCAATTTCAGCAGTTTACTTTACTTACCCCGTAAGAAAAACACAGGAAAGTAAAAAAATTACGGGCCCAGGACAAGCCATCATTGCAGGATAAGGATAATCAAACTCAAGAGCAAAAAATAACTGAAGAAACCAAAGTATTATTATTGCCATTCGATGATATAAGAAGATGGTTCAATTTGTATTGATTTGTTTCATAAATTAGCTCTTTTCATATGGCATTCTTGTCTGTTGTTTGACATCCACACATAGTGAAACAAAAAGTTGGTTTTCCATAGAGAAATACCGTTGCGGCGATGACGGACAATCCCTTTGCTTACGTCGTGTGGCGACATCTACTATTTGCAAGTGGGTACGTGAAACTAAGGTTATCTGTCACCTTGCCGGGGACTTGAATTGTCCACTAACATCGTTAAACCGAGAAGACATTATCCTGATAGGATCGTGTTGACCATAACGGCTGTTCCGGGTAGCAAGGTGCAGGAAATTACGTTGTCTCAAAGGTCTTTGCGGCGCATATACGTGCAATTCAGCAAGAATATCTGAGGCATCGATTTCATTGGTCATTACCTTAGCGACGAAGATGGCTTGCAAATTGGATCTTCACTTATCAAGAGTATCGATGTCTAACAGCATACAACGATGTTCATATGGAGGAAGATCGAATCACGCCAGGGTAAGTGGCGAAGAGCTAGGCGCACAAACTTTTTCTGCACCGCCTCGATAGGTCAATCCAGTTTCTGTTGTACGGGCACCATACCAGCACGGAAGATTCCAAAATAGATCGAACCAGTGCACAGAAAAGGGACTTCAGGCAGAGAGGATCACGAAATCCATCAGCAAGCTTAAACATGAAGCCGAGCTGTTTATTGGCTTAATAACGCTGAGTCACTCACGAGCAGGGTGCCTTCCATTCATTTTGACTAAAAAAATGTTTTAAGAAATTATGGAATAATAAGACCTTATGAAAATATTTTGATTATGTAAACAACAAGAAAAGATTGTTAAGTTTGTGTTTGACACATAATACCTGCCAATTTTGCTACATGAGAGTCGCAATAAACGATTTTGTAATTTATCTCACCAACTCTTCGCTCTTCACTCTTCGCGAAGAGGCGATCAGAAAAACGCTCATTGTGACTCTGTCAAAGCTAAATTTGCAGGTTGGATGTGTGAAACACAAACTTTAAAATCTTTTCTTATTACTTACTCATACAAAATATCATCATAATATCCTATTATTCTATAATTTCATAAAACATTTTTTTAGTCAAAATGAATGGAAGGCACCCTGTTCACGAGTACTAAATCGAGAATCCGTGAACTGTAGTGGAGTTCTTCACAGTATTGATTTGTGTCAGACCCTGGAAGCAGAAAGCATCGTACAATGCACAACTAGCATTCGTTAATCTCGATGTATGGGAATCTATTGTGAGGCCACCATCCTCTGATGGTATCCAGTGCATTTCAGGATGATTATAGTCTCCAAACTGGAAAGCAAGGTCATGAGGCCTCAAGCCGGAAAGGATTGATACAATGTAGTCAGTATGCTGCTGTATGAGCGACAGGTCGTCTCTGCAATCAGGTGGTAGATAAAGCACTCCAATGCTGACATCATAGTTCTGCAGTTTGATTTTGATCCAAAGCTGCTCGAGAGCATTACTTATCGGAGCTGGATCAATACAGCAACACAATTTAGAAGAGACGACTATCAATACACCTCCACCACGAGTTTTTCGACTGTTCAAAGAGCTACGATCTGTCCTGAACACAGTGTAAGGGTCGTTGAATAATTGAGTAGACAAGATGCAATCGTTCAGCCAAGTCTCAGTTAGCACGATAACATCATATTCCGAGTCAGTTGTAGCTAAGAAGAAAGAATCTATCTTTGTCCGAAGTCCTCGTGCATTCTGATAGTAAATGCGTAATATGGTGTAATATTGCCACAAAGGAAAAAAATATCATTAATACAAAGCATGAACTAACATTACGCTGCTTCTACTGCATTTGGTTATTGTTGTTACCTTAAAAATTACATGAGATTTTCGACATGATTGAAGAGCATCATCTTGGTTGTAATATTGAAATTTATTTTTTGCTGTGCGGAAGACCATCCGAGTTGATCCTGAAAAGTTATTAGCATGTTATTGAAGCAATGTCTGACTGATTTTTAGATATTGCTTCAATAAAATGCTAATAACTGTTCAGTATCAACTCGGATCGTCTTCCGGTCTTTGACAAAGTTGTTGAGAATATAATTTCCTGTTAGGTCATTGGGCTTAGTGATGCTTGCGCTTGGGCCGTTTGCAACGCCACTTAGTGACAAAACTTTAGATTTTTTTTCCTTGATTTTGTTTTCCGTGCTGAGCACCAATGCTACCGACGCCAGGGAGGCAGCTCCCACACCTGAACCCTACCTATCGACCCATCAACTCATGAATCGGGGACCAACGGCTTTACTTCCGGCGTGATCAAAGATGATATGCCTCAGAACATTCCGGTGGAGCCGACTGGGATTGAACTCAGGCCTGCTACGCTTACACATATTTTACTTTTCGTTTCGTTAATCGTATAAAAATCGGACACCACTAGATGAATGTGAAACGTCATTTCAAATATAAAGGCCGTTCAAAAATAAGTAACTGAAATAAATACGAGTGCAGATGAACTGGTTAGCAGGTACGTAGTGGGTGGCGAAAATGGCATTTTTAAGACATTCAACGGGCTTTGCGAGGATAACTTCAGGGGATTTTTTTGGAAAATTCCAAGGGTAAAAAAAGTACCTATTGGTATTTAGGAGGTGAATTCCATAGGAGAAGCCCAGGAGTATTCCAGCCTGTGTTGATTGTGTTTCTTGTGTTTTTTTATATCTTTATTAAGGAGACTTTTAGCCCTGGGCTGGTTCGTCTCCATGTTTCTTGTGTGTTTTTGGGTGTCGGAAAGTGTTTATGAATGCCGACCTAGCTGTCAAAACGTTAGGCGAAAATTAATGATTACTGGCAACCATTACATCCCCATTTATTTGCAAGCAAAATTCTGTTTTTTTGCTGCCGCCAAAAATAAACTAATATTAAGAAAGGAATCCCAGTAAAAAGCCCACGTCAACGTAAACAACTTACCTATCTAAAAGAGTGTGCTGTATATGTCCGAGAGTGTGCTGTATCTCAAAAAGTACTCCCTCAGCCGTCACATTCTCATGCTTGAGATCCTGGCTCAAACCAGTAAAGCCTTCTCGAATCCATACCAAACGAATTCCAGTCGCAAATCAAGCCCTGATAACCCAGTCGAGCATGCCTCTAAATTTCACATAGAAAACGAACTGTTTTGTACGTCACAGCTAGTAGGATGGATCTCTCTGATTTGGTATTGTGTATATGGAATGACTACTAAATTAGAAAGAAATATTTCTCTTCAGTTATCAGTCAATAATTGACGTGATAATTACTATCCGCTTCTTCATTCATGCACAGATGCAGATATTCTAGCTTGTTCTAGAGGCTTAATTGTCTGTTTTTTTTTTCAATGTCCCAATTGCGGGAGTGAGTGTTACTCCCGTGTCCCGATCAGTTTTCTGTGGCATCTTCGGTGGAATCCGGTGGAATCCGGTGGATACCGATTACTGGAGGGAGATGTTTCCTTCAGAAAAAAAAATCAACAAAAATAGAAAAGGGCATCAAACGAATGTACACACTAACTTTAGACTACTGGAGTCAGTAAAATTTTACTGGGTTTTTGAATTGCGGATCGCCCAGTAATCATCACTGCAATAATTTGCATTACCGAACTGTCCGTAAAGTGATTTGTCAAAAATAACTGTTCATTCAGTGATTGGTTCAAGTTGCGTTCAGCAATGTTAACTGGAAAGCCCAGTAAATTTGTTTGTTTATTTTGCTGCAGTTTAACTAACAAGACAGTTATTTTGTTGATCCTTGTACCGTGTTACCATAGAGGTAACTCTAAGACCAGAAGGTCCCGAAGAAACGAGCTCCACTTGTTGGCTCAGCTCTGATACTATCTTCGGTCCCAAGCTAATCGATGCACCCCTCGAAACATAGGAAAATCCACGAAACCCTCATTTTATCTGTCAAACTTTCATAGCGAATCAAAACAAACATAAAGTAGTACTGGAATTTATACTAGAATGGGGTACGTTAAACGATTTGCTTGAGACAAATAGGCTATTCAAGCAGTGAGCCAATTAAAAATCGTTAGTTTCGTATTGATTGTTGGTGTTACCCAGTTATATTGGAAGTTTTATCAGGAGCAAAATTTTATTTTATTATTTTATTTCATTTTAATAATAATTAGATGCACAAGAGGAAAACCATTCATTTCCATGTTTATTTGCACTACATTTTGCTCATATTTTCAGTATTGATAGAAAATATCAAAAAACTTTTCTGCCGTATAGTTGTTATGTTTCCCCCAGTATAGTTGTTATGGAATACAAAGAATGGCTTGTCGCTCGGTCGACAACCAACATTGAAGATAGTCAACGACATGCACCACATTTGGAAACTTTCCAAGAGATTTCTTTGCAAAGGGATAGCTACGTTCTTCCTTAATCCCCTGACTTTAACTTAATCTCTTGACGTACCCCGGAACAGCGCGTCGACAGTGAATACAAGCAATACAAACATCCATTTTGCTCGTAAAGATTTGTTGGAGATCTTGGAATTGTAAAAAGAGTAATTAATATTTGTTTGTACTTACGAAATAGTAATGCCGGCTGTAATAAAATTGACAGGTTAAATTTTTACAATTCATGGTCAGTAAAATAAGCTGATCATTTTGCTGACCAGTCGGTATAAAAATAAATACTACTTTGTGTACAGTAATTATTTTTACTGACTTTTCGTGAAATTCCGAAAATTCTGAAATTAACGACTTTCTCGGTAAATTTACAGAATGTCTGTTATTCACCAGATTTGAACTGAATTTTCAGTAAATGTGTGCATGCCCAGTATTAAAAAAAAAACTAAATGCTGGATTAGTGTATAAACATTCTTGGCTCTAAGCAGTGCTGCCAGAAAATATTGAAAAATTTGTTCTCATGGTGGTTGAAGGGTGTTTCAGTGTGTCGAAGAGTGTTTTTGATGTGTTTAACCCAAGGTGGCAGAGTGACCTATCCCCTGATTCCAGAGGAAATTCTGAGCCAGATTTAACAGGAACCTTGTTGACACACATTCAAACGTTTGTTGTGCAGTTTGGTGCAGTGAGTTTTGGTCAGTTTTTGGCGGATGCACTTGAGGACACGGAAACAAGTGAACTGGATGAGCCCACATAATTTCTTCTCATTGCACAAACAAAGAACACTGATGATTTGCAGTCCGAAAAATGTGGAGTGTATTAGTGAGTGAAATTAATTATGTCGAAAAAAAATAGAAAGAAGGTTGCCGACTGGACTCGAACCACGGACGTTGCGACTATCAGACCTGTGCTTTCTCCACTGCTCTCTCCATGCTTCTGAATAGGGCTAGTCTAAAAGCAAATATGAAGCGCTCATTTTCTCGCATGCTCGACTTCGTATGCTTTTTCTGCTGGAGAGATTCGAGACAAGTGTGTGCGTCGTTCTACAATGTTCTACAATGTGCGTCGTTCTACAAGCTTACTGGTATAGTCGAAAGCGTACACTCAAAAAATTCCACACGTCATCATCATGTGTCTCACACTTAATTTTGCGCTTATTGTGAAAACACATCCATTTCATGTGTGAATCTCATGCTATGAACCATGCCTGAACACTATGGATTTGAATTGTGACACACTTGGATTCTATGTGTCTCATATGGTGATATCAATAGCTTTGCACACCATAGTTCAATATTCTACAATATTCTACTTTATCGACTTCTACTTTACCGACTCTAAAAATTGAAACGACAAATATATAATCAAAACTGCCAGAGGCCAGAGCTTTCCCATATCTTTTTAATGGGTCTGATTTGGGATTCGATCATGGACTGTTGGGGTGTGCTACTGCCGGAGTCTTCGTTCTATCTCACTGTGCCAGGGTTCTTCTCATATATGAGGCTGGTTAATAGGATAAAGTCACAACTCTTGTTTTCGATGTTTACCTTTCTGAGCAAGCAATTCACATCGTATTGAAATGCAAAACACTTTAAATCCATCTGTTTTGAACAGTAGCGTGATTCAATGTGCAACAGCACGGATAACTTAAGACTAATGGCTAATAGTTTGATTGGGGAATGCTGAGGAGAATTCCTAAGGAATAATAGTAGTAATTGTTGTAGTTAAGGGGGGAAATACAAGTAATTTTTTTCTTTATCGTTTGTTTATATTTTATTCTAACAGCACAAGGAAGGAGTGATCTATGGCCCCGGTATCGCCGATTAACCGTAAGTTCCAGAAATCATGTTTTTACACAACTCAAAACTTTAAACGCGTTTTTCTCGAAACGGTGTTTTCCAAATTGGCGGGAAAGATAACTCAAAAAGTTCTCATCCAAATGACTTGAAACCTGGCGCATCTTAAAGGAAATAGATTTTTACTCTATCTGAACCTGATATACCTCTATCTATAACCTGAACCTCTAACTGATATCATAAAAAAAATTAACAACAAATAATTTTCAGGTCTGCCTAAAGTGAAAAAAAAACAGTGAAAAATCAACTTTTTTTTTCAGATATTTTTTTATAAATTTTTAAATCATTTTTTTTTGTTCTGAATAAGGTGCAATTGATAAAAGTAAGTTTTATCAATTTTTCAGGTCTCTAGAACGCCCGCCAATTACAATCCCCACCGAAGGCGACCTCCTTCCGATGTGACCCCAAGAAGCCACAGAGGTCACACACCAATGAAAAAATCTCAAATGTAGAGGAAGATTTAAGCAATTCAATGCAAAAAACCCCACACGTTTGCGTTGTTTCATTTGCTCACAAAAAAATTCCGAAAATCGTCGAGTTTTTGACTTGTTACTTGTATTTCCCCCCTTAAGGCACCGACAAACCGACATGAATGACCATAGCAAAAACAATAAAATTTCTGACCAAAGCACGCTACTGACATCTGGCTCCGTGTTCGCGGGAAATATTTAGCTAAACCATGAACCCGCATGCAAAAGTTATGAATTGGTTCGTGTCTGATCTATTCTGGACAAATTATTTTTATCGAGATCAAAAAATCCTATGGATTTGACAGTTCGGATCACTGCACATTTAATCAGCCGTTTACGATTTAATAAGTCAGAATTAAGTGTCATGTCGGTTTGTCGTTGGGTTAAATTCCAAGGTAGTTCTGATTCAGAGAATTCTACGTGGGATACAAAGAGAATTACAGGAAAACTTTGAAAACTGACCTGTGAACGATTGCATCTGACAATTCCCAACAAACTATCACCTATCGGAAGAAACGACTTTTTAACGATTTTATTCAATTGCATGCTTAATCATACTTGTACTATTTTTAACAATCACGTATGTTCAAGGCTTTGTTCACACAAATCTGGATATTTTATTCAACCACAACATTGAACTACTTGATGTTGTATAAGGTATGTCGAGAAGCTTTTATTTGACTTAAACCGAAGACTACAAATCAAGAAGACTGGCAACTGTTCCCTTCTCCCATACAAATGTCAAACGACACTGATAACAACGCCTCTGACAATCAAAGGTGGAACTTTGAAGTACAAGTGTTAGTGAGACTACGCATTAACAATGACTGTGTGAGTGACCTAATGTCACCAAAACGAATAATCATAGCACGGTACTCGTTGTTTTTGTTTTGCTCTACAAAATTTCTTGGCAATTTGTATCCTAATCACAGCAAGCCGGTGGTTTTCCAACTCCAAACCGAAAAACTTGTCATAGTGGATCAAGTAGAGGATTGAAACTCAGATCGATACCTAGTGAAAGTAACTTTTACTTGTGTACCATGTACCGAAATATTGTTTACTTTGCCTGTTGGAAGCAATCAAATATAAGGAATTGGCGGCTTCCACCACCGTTGAGTGAACTACCGTCATTCGAAAACTGATGAAATATCATGGATTCAAAAAAAAAAGAAACACCGGGTACCTACATCATGATCCAACGGAATGCGTAACAGGATCTAATGTTGTAGAAAATGAAAATGAAAGGTTGAAGGACTACAATCCCAAACGGTACATATTTCCATTTTAGATGTTGTCAGAACATGAAACCACCGGATAGTGATCCTCTGTATGCTTTAACAATTCTTGGAATCGACCAACCCCTTCCAGGGAATGATAACAACAGTGTCGGATTGGCCAGTGACATTCAAATGGTCAGAGAGTACTGTGCCAAGTTGCCGAGCGTCACCAAGCCAAAGCCATGCAGAACGAGCATGCATTTTACTAATGCACCAGACGAATGCCCATAAATGCATTAAAGGGCTTAGGAAAAGTGGAAGATAATCATGAGATAGCAAATCAATGATCGAGGAAGGCCCCACCATCATTGTGAATGGCATCATTGCCATAGTTTTAATTTTAAAATCAAATTTACTTACGTTCAATTTCAGCTGGATTTTTAATTCGTTGTCAGCATAAAGCAAAGAAAGAAACGTTTCACTTTTTACGATAATCATAACAAAACCAATAATTGACAGCTAATTATTTCTACCTATGTGTGTGAATGCACTCGTGAATGCACTCGTGAAATGCACTCGTGGTTCCACTTTTGCTCAGAAGAGGCGTTGCCGTTACTGTCTCCTGATTTTTGGAAGAGTTGCCAGTCTTCTTGATTTGTAGTCATCGCTTAAACGCTGTCCAGACTGGTGGTTATAACATGTTATAACGGTTGTCAAATAATTGCAACACAGAAACCACCATCAAGATTGCGCTATTACATGTTATAACTCTGTAGTCTAATAGTACGTTCAGACTACAGAGTTATAACATGTTATAGCGCTATCTTGATGGTGGTCTCTGTGTTGCAATTATTTGACAACCGTTATAAGCCTTTAAGGGGAGGTTTACTTGGATTTTTAAAAAAAAAATGATTTTTTTGCATAAAATGAAAGCTACAAGTGTGTAGAATATGTGGCCAAAAGGATTTTACGATCCGAAACATATTTAGCGAGTTATGGCGCTTTGAGTGAACCTTTGTCATGCGCGCTGAGGGACGCAACAAAAACTTTAAACGCGTTTTTCTCGAAACCATATTTTTTATAACAACTTAGAGCATAGGGTTTGAACAAATGATCCGATTTACAATCGGAAAATTGCGCTTTGAAGGATACTATTTTTTGTATGGCTTATACCTAAAATGAAAAAAAAAAATTGTTAGTAAAAAAAGCACTAAATTTTCAAATGTCCATAATTTGGTCAATTTTTGTCGGATTTCGTTCTAGTTAGGTATAAGCCATAGGGAATATTATCAACTTTAACCACAATAAAAAAAATTTCATTTCAGTTCACCACCAGAGGGTGTGCACTCGAAATTCTGCAGCAAAACCTGACTGACACTCCTCCACGCGAGCCGCCATTTTGAGCCGCCATTTTGTTTTTTTACCTTCAAAAAATTTCCAAGTATTCAGGAATAGTGGACAAATATAATTATCGAAACCGGAAGTTCGTATATCTTTTCATTCTCCTGAAAAAAAATTCCAAAGTTCAACTGTTTTTCAGCCAAATCCAAGTAAACCTCCCCTTAAACGTACTATTACATGAGTTGTAACAGAGCTTATTGGATGATTTTTTTGATTATTCAGCGTTTATTAGACATCATTGCTTCCATATACAGCGATGCTAATGCTGTGTATGCGCTTGGATTATCATGTGAAGCAACGTTTAATTAGACGCTATTATACATTTATTAAACGATTATTAAACTGCGGAAAAATTAAGCCGACAATAAGAACGGGAGACACAGTTGTTTTCTTTAGTCATTATTTTCAATTTTCTGACGAGGCACGCTCCACACAGATATTAGAAAATGTATTATGGGATTCGAAACATGTACCCTCCGATCACCAGCCGCTTGCCTTGCCATCTGAGCAATCCTAAAATACGTCATTTTTGCAGCTCAATAATCAATAAAAGCTTGCTTGAAACTAAACACCTATCAGCACTTCCGATCGCATGCTGGGTTATTTTATTAAAAAAATGATAACATTTATAAGACGTCTAAAAGCATGTTATTAAATCAATTTTAAACAGTCGAATTAAAGCGTCAATGTATGCGCAAATTATACTTATTCAGTTTATTATTAGATCAAACATCTGGCGTTGAACTGGGAAGATAGTCAGCGTTTAAAGATTTTTACCTTTTAATGACTTGGTCACTATTTTCAAGTCAGTCACTAAAAAGTCGCTTTTCTCTAAAAATTTAGTCTCTAAAGTCACTTTTTTACAACCAATGTTGAGAGAAAAGAATTTAATTTCAAAAACTCTCATCAAATCACAGCTTGCTTGGGTGGCAAATTTGTGTTGGAAAGATTAATTAAAAATCCGTGTAAGGTCAGACAAGAAGATATGTGAACAGACGGAAACTTTAACCAAAGATGAATACTAAGATGAAACTGTCGAAAGAAAAACTTTCTATTTTAGTGTCTTCTTTCAAGGTCCCTTTCATCCAATGAGAACCCCCCGTATTCAAGGTAATTTTGTGGTTTTGCAGCCCCCTCGGAAGAGATGAAATTTTGCGCTCATTTTTACCAAAACAATCACACCAAAATCAGAGATGTCCCATTTTTTAATTACTCGATTAACAACTAATCGATTATTTTTTGCTCGCTGTGCTGCCATTTTTCCACGAATGAGAGTGCAGCACATGTTTGAAACGATCGGTGATGATCCTGTGGAGATGTTAATGCTTATATCGGCATGATCTAACCGATTATAAATAGTTTACTTTTCGGTTCGTTAATCGATTAAACGATTATTCGAATGAAAATCGGACATCACTAGATGAATGTGAAACGTCATTTCAAATATAAGGCCGTTCATAAATAATGATACAATATGAAAGGGACCGGGGCTAATCACAAATTACGTCTCCATGGTAACTGAAATAAACACGAGTGTTCACCGGTTGCTTTAACTGTCCAATTGATGTTGACGGAATCACTAAATTTTCACCTTCAGAAGTTCTTGACCCAAAATTCCGGTTATTTTACATTGAGATCTTGAAAGTTTTCCAAGCCTATGATGTCAAATAATGGTCTAGGAAAATTTTCAAGCTCTAGACATTTGTTCAAAGGCCAGAAATTTGAATAATCTTTATATAGCATTAGTATTTGTTCAAACATCGAGAAAAAATCATGTGACAAAATCTTGAGTTCCTTTTTATGCCCATTAATTCCGGTAATACGGGAACAACAAATTTCCAGGTCCAGGTATTAGAAAAAAACTAAAAGCTCTAAAATGTATCCCTAAATCCCTAATGTTGCACGATCGAGATTTAAAGTCCTAGACGCATTCACATTTTTGTTTATGTCCGTGATCATTTCATTTTGGAAAATTTTACTTGTACCATAATATTGATTTTGTTTTTCTTAAACTGCGATCTAGAAAAGTTGGGAATGTTTCTATGTTTGAGGTGTTACAGAAGACTCCACTCTAGGGAGGAATGGAGCAAAGTAAAAAGATGACCAGTCCTTTATAGCGACTACCAAGGGAGAGGGACACTCTTGGGCCATGGCTAACTTAGATCTATGTACATTTCATTCTAAGCTGCAGTTCTTCACGTTGCAAAACGCATCGCTTCATTTATATCCTAGATCTTTAAAAATGACGGTCCTAAAATTGTGAAAATGCCTCCAGTACAAACTTAGTAAATAGTTTGTTTTTAAATCATTGAGGTAGATAAAAGAGTGCAGAGTAATTAAATGGTGGTTAGAATCGGAAAATGCTCTTTCTTATTCAATTCATGGGATTCTTAAACCATTTGTTTTATTTTTAAAAAGCATGAACGCATTGTACACTGATAGGCAAAATAAAGTGCCCACCCCATCATTTTTTGAATTTCTCTCATTTATTTGGTTCAAATTAAAGTAAATACACTGTAGTATTTTTTATATCTTATTCTTTATATTCTTTTTAAGTTTCACTTATAGAATACCAGATAAAAAGAAGAGACTGACTCGAAGAAAAAAAAATCAAAATGGGTGTAAAAAAGAACAGTGACAAAAAAAAGTGCCCACTGCATTTTAACTCCAGAAAACATAAAATAAAGTAAAAGAATACCAGCCTAATAGTTAATGTGTCCTCCTTTGGCCTTCAGGACCAGCTGCAGGCGCTTCGGCATGCTCTCCACTAGATTCTTCAGGTGCTGTGGATCTAGTTCTTCCCAGGCGCGCTCCAGGGCTTCAAAATAGTTATTTTTATTGGTAACACCAGTTTTGTCAACCCTGGCATCGAGAATCGCCCACAAATTCTCGATGGGGTTGAGGTCCGGGCTTTGTGGAGGCCATTCCAGTGGTTTAATTCGACATGACCGGAAGAAAGACTTAGTCTTCTTGGCAGTATGCTTCGGATCGTTGTCCTGCTGGAATACGAATTTCTCCTCAAGGCCCGTCTGGATCAGCGAAACTTCCAGATTTTCCCGCAGGATGTCGATGTAGGAATCTGCCGTCATTATCCCGTCGATTTTCACCAGGCTTCCCACTCCACCCCACGAAAAGCACCCCCAGACCATCACATTTCCTCCTCCATGCTTCACCGTGCCTTGTATGTGGCGCTCCTGAAGCTCCTCACCCGATCTACACCACACACGAACCCGTCGCTTCCGGTTGAACAGTTCGAATTTTGATTCGTCCGTCCAGAGAACCGTTTTCCAGAACTCTAGGGGCTTATCAGCATGCTCCTTAGCAAACTTAAGCCGTTTGACTTTGTTTGCCTTGCTGATAAATGGGCGCTTCCGAGCAACTTTGCTGTTCAACCCCTGTGCTACGAGACGGCGACGAACAGTTCGACTGGAAACTGTTAGCTGAAGAGCCTCCTGGATCTCGCGGACAGTTACCTTCGGGTTCTTCTTCACTTCACGCATGATCTTGGTGTCCGTTCTCGCATCCGTTTTGCGCATCCTGCCTCTGCCAGGGCGATCCACCACTGATCCGAACGATTTCATTTTCTGCAGAATTTTCCCGACCGCTGTTTTGCTGATATTGTACTTCCTAGCGACAGACCGGTGCGATTCACCGTTTTGCACATCACGAACAACCAATTTTCGGATACACACGGGAATTGCTTTCGAAATCACTACGTCCTCCATTTTTTTCAACTGATTCAAATGCGATCACGTGTACAAATGCACCAGTTCCACCCGTTTGCTTCAATACATGTCAAACTTTCAAAACAAAAACAATCGAGGGGTTTTCCGATGGAAACTTATCGAAAACATACCGATTTTTGAAGTGGGCACTTTTTTTTGTCACTGTTTTCTTTTTCAATCCAAATTGATTTTCTTTTACTTCAAGTAAAACTTTATATTTTCAGTATTCCATAGGTGTAACTTTAAAAGAATAATAAAGGTAAGACATCGAAACAGACTACGGTGTGTTTATTTGAATTTGAACCAAATAAATGAGAGAAATTTCAAAAATGATGGGGTGGGCACTTTATTTTGCCTATCAGTGTATGATGGGTTTGTGAGTTTATAAAATTCTCTAAGTGGTAATCGGAATCAAGGGAAGATTGGAACCATATCTTTCCGATCAAAAAATATCATTATTGGTCAATTCTTTATTGTTTAAAAGTCACTATTTTCGTTATTTTAGTCACTCAAATCACTACTATTATCTCATATACCCACTACCAGGAATAAAGGTGCATCTATCGATCTCAATGAGCTTTTTTCAGCACATAATTCGACAACCCGTTTTATTCAGCATTGTACACTGTAATACAGCATTTATTCATTATATATGCTTATTTGTAACTCTGAATTGTTTGTTGGGCGTTGTTTGCGGATGGAGTTTGGTTTTTGCTAATAAATGGAAGGAGTCCAGTTTTTGGTAATGAAGATACCATTTGCAGTCAGTATTCTTACTTCCAAAGATCAGGCATCTAGGAATCGGGAAAAAGGAATACCAGCCCCCATCTGCAAACCACGGTAGCTCTCTGTACATTGAAAAGTGTGCTGGTTGGATATCACGATCGAATCCTTCCAGAGAGACAGGGATGGATTTTAAATTTAAATAGTTACGTTAAATCCAATTGCATTTTCAGTTAACCCATCAGAAAATGGAATGGAATTGTCTGCACCGCAGAGCTACACTCTGTGTTTTCACTGAAGGTGCACTTGAGAGTGCTCTAAAGTGCACCTTCAGTGAAAACACAGACTGTAGCTCTGCGGTGCGGAAATGCTTAAATTTAACATTTAGGATATTAATTAAGATTTTCGAAAATCTCTCTGCTGTTGATCGGCCGATTTTCAAAAAGGTTTCTGTCAAAATTGATTCCTTATCTGTCAGAGATAAGTCTGCTGGAATAGCAGATTTATTTGAAAAATTTTCATCTGTCAAATTTAAGTGAAAATTCACCAAATGGAACAACGCTGTGAACCATTTGCCGAGTTAAATTTAACTCGTGGTTTAAAGTGAATTTTCGAAAGTTATTTTCTAGGTTCGAAAATCCCTGTCGATCGACCGGAGAAGAACTTATCTAAGGCTGTGAACCATTTGCCGAGTTAAATTTAACTCGTGGTTAAAAGTGACACTTCGAAAGTTATTTTCTATGTTCGAAAATCCCTGTGCTGTCGATCGACCGGTTTTCGAGAAGAACTCAGCCACAGTTGTCAAAATTTAACTTCTTGTCTGTCAGAAGTAACCACGCTCGGATAGCAGGGTTAATCGATAACTTTCCATCTGTCAAATTTTAACCAAAAGTTAAAATAATCCTCCAAATGGTTCAGAGCCTAAGATTGTCAAAATTTAACTTCTTATCTGTCAGAAATAACCATGCTCGCATAGCAGGGTTAATGGATAACTTTCCATCTGTCAAATTTTAACCAATAGTTAAAATAATCCACCGAATGATGCAGAGCCTAAGTGTACGGTCATCAATGCTGATGGTCGATGGAAGCGCATGGTAGATTGTTGCTTTTTGACGTTTACGAACACAAGGGACAAAGTTCTCATTTCCGAAGTTTAAATCAATCTAGATAGGATGTACTAAAAGGCTAATTTGCCAGTTTAGCAGTCAATTTTTAATAGGTAGGTATATAAGAAAAGGAAATGTACGATATACCATTGTTGAAAAAACAATTTTGAAACCATCTTACACTTTCCAACGGAGGTAAAATCTACCTCCAAGCTGCTGCAGCAGTATTGTACACACGCTTCAGAAATTAGCATCTGAAGTCCAGATTTGAATTTTAGATTGCGCAAAATTATCCACATCCCTTAATCCCACTAACTAATCCAGCAGAATAGCGAAATGAACGACGCTCCATCAGCGATCATCATTTATTCCAATCAGCTATCTAATCTAAACTGAACGTCCTCACTCGATAGATGCCTATACCTATATGGAACTGCCAGCCAAGCCAGGTTTGCCAATGAATTGCTGGAGGTCTCTTGGATTGATGAAGACGAACATAATTATATCGTGACGCAACCAACCGTGTTTGGTAAAATTCCCGGGAGGATGTAAACAATTAGCTTATTTCAATACGGCAAGCCGCGGTGCGATTAGGGAATTGAAACCACTCGTGCCGAGGGAAGTCATCTATCATTGTGAGGATAAATTAATACTGACGATAAAGATTTTTTTTTCTGAGACACGCTGCGAGCGTATTTTATTCATCAATAACAATTAAATTAGACACATTGAACCTGCCTTGGGCAGGCGACTTATTTGCGTGTTTTTGGGCCTTTCGATTCGGCTTGTGACTTTTTGAATACTTCAATTGCTCGTTGCTTCCGGTTGACCACATCCTCTTCGTCCTTCAAGCGCTGCGGAATAGGGGGATTGAAATCCGGTATCTTGTTCTTGACAGGTTTCTTTCTGCCGACAGCAGCATCTTCTCCCAGCTTGTCCGCCGATTGATCGTTTATCTTGGAGATTAAACTGCCGATGTTCACCAAGGAGGTGGATGGTTTGTCGGTTTCGGAGTTTTCGGTTTGACCCGTGATTGTCTGCTTGGCAGATTTTGGTATTGCTTTCTTGGCCTTGCTTGCTGCAGGCTTTCTTCCTCTAGTTTTCTTCGGCTCAGCAAAGTCATCATCGCTGTCTTGTGTCAAGCTGATAATTTCGGAAGATGTTGATTGAGTTGCAGCAGCATCAGTTGGTTCACCTGCTTTTGGTTTGCGCTTGCGTGTGACCTTTTTCTTTGGACTCTTGACCGGTTCTTCCGTAACTTTTCCTGCCATGACATCAACGGCTTGCTGAACGCGCTTGCTGACCTTCAGCTGATTGTTGGCGACAGCGCTTTGAACTTTAAAGTAGTTCTTAATCGAAGCTTGCGATTTCCGTTCATCCAATCGTTTAATCACCGGCATTATGACGTCATTGAATTTGGACTGAGGCCAGCCGAATTTTTGCTTCGTAAAGTCCCGTAAACTTTCCACGTCCGGGTAGCCCCATGTGAAGGGTTCCTTGTTGCTGTCTACCGTGGGGAACAGATATGCTTCTACCACTCCGGAACTGGGAAATCCTTCGGTAAATTCAATGTTTTTCAGCTTGGATTTGAGGGTTATGCGGGTACCTACGGAACTGTTTCGGCCGTGGTTCCACCAGTCGCGAAATTTGCGCAGTCCCGAGAGAAGGGACATCATTTCCGAAGTTTCACCGTCCTTTTCCGGCGTGGTTGGAAACGATGCGAGTATCTCCAGTGCCGTGACAGCACCGATGCCGTTGATACCTATCGACATTTAAGAAAAAAACGCATTAGTTAACATCAGGGTCTTATTTGGTTTATCTAATTAAAATTCCCAAATTAGCTCAGAATTCAGAACTAAATAATCATTACCCGTTGTATAATCGCTTCCCACCAACAGAGCCAGCTGTATCAGCTTCTTCCGGTCCATCTGAAACAACCGCTCGATGCCATCCGCCGAATACTCCAGCACCAACTTTTGCTGATTGAAGAAATTCTTATACACCGTCTGCCCACCGAACAGCCAAATATCACTGTCATCCGTAATCGTCCCGTCAGTAATCTGGATCTGATTCAGAAAAGCACACTGCGCTTCCGCCTCCATCGGTGCCACGATGTACGGAACCCCGAACAATCTCAGGAGCTGCATGCAATCGTCTTGCATCTGCTCCGTTATGGACGTTCCCAACCGAGCTTGACGGTTCTTTTCCTTCTCCAGTTCCCTTTCTGTTTGGGCAAGATTCAAAGCCATCTTTTTCAGCTCCAAAGGTGTTTTGTTGTCCTTCAAGGTGTCTGCCATATCGGCAATCATATTCTCGGCTGTTGGCAACGGAGCTTTGCTGGTTGAGGGCATCGGTTCCTCCGATGGGGGAAACAGTTCCTTCGAGACTTTGGTTGCCTTTGATGGGGTCGAATTCGGGGATTGGAGATGTTGCTTCTTCGAAGACGACGTTGGTGTTTTGTTAACGAAGAAAGGTTTCGGTACATTCGGTATGTCTTCTTCCGGTTCGGACTGCTTCGAGTCGCTACCGGGCGTGCGTGATAAAACCAAATGCTCAAGTGTTCCCTTTTTAGGAGTATCATAAATGTGGTTCGTTACTTGCTGAGCTTCAGGTTCAGTTTCGTTGGATTGGATTGTGGTCATGCGAGATTTTTCTGAAGTTTCCAGCATTTTTCGAACTTCCTTCATTGGTGAATAGCCCACGGTTGCATCGCTGTCTTCGGCATCTGAGATTGCTTTGTTCGGTTCAGCTTCCTTCACCAAAGCATCATCCAGTTTGATTTCGTCCAAATCGATCACCGGGGCCTGGGATTTGAGCATTTCTGGTTGCTTTTTGATGCTGTCATGTACGGCCTCTGGTTTGCTGTTTTCTACGCTTTTCTTGGTCGGTATTGTCTCGACAAGTGGATGGTCTTCATCAAGATTGACTGATATATCGTCCAGGTTGATCACCGGTGCCGTTTTCAACCGTTCAAGTTCCTCTTGTAGCCGTGCGTTGATATCGTCCACCTTTTTGACTTTGAGTCCAGCAAACTTTGGCGTCACTAGTGGCTTTATTTGCTCCTGAAATTAAAAACGATGCAATTAAGTAACAGAAATGCCACAAAATTCACTGCTACAAACTTTTGAACCACTTGGAACTAGATTTGTTATTTCCGGAACATCCTGATGAATTTTAGAAATTAATGCCTTCTCCATAATCGGTTTCAATTGGTCTAATTCATCCACCATTTTCGGTTCAAATATGTCAGCAAAAATATCATCTTCCTCCTTCGCACCAATCTTCCTCTCATCGATAATCACTTCCACCACCTTCTTTCCATCTTTGTTCAGCTTCAAATCCTCCAACCTAAAGTCCACTACGGTACTATAGAGCGGCTTCAGGTGGTTGCTAGGGTTCAACGGTAGCAATACTCCGGGAGCCGAATCATCCAAATCGTCCGTTGGAACATCGATGAAATCCGAGTCCGTGTCTGTATCTGATGATGCCAAAACTTCAGCTGTCTGTTCCGCTTCTTCCTTATCCTCTGGATCATCTGTTCCTTTCAACACAGACACACTATTGTGGTTAAACATCTGCGTGAATGATTGCTCCGCCTCACCCGGATCCACATCCTGTGTTTGATGCATCAATTCTCGAAAATCATCGTTGGACATGCCACCGTACTCCATCATATACCCTCGAGCCAAACCCAAGGCAGCACTCCCTAAAGCTTCCTTCTGCTTCTTTGACATCTGCACCTCATCCTGTTCCAGATTGATCAACACATTGGGATCTTCATCCTGCATCAGCGACATCTGGATGGCCAACTGCAACTCCTCATCCATTTCCTTATCATCCAACACCTCCACCGGTTCCGACTTCGAAGCATTCTTTTTGGCGAATTTTGGCGGCTTCGGAGCATTTTTCTCCTCTTCTTCCTTGATTTTTGCCTTCTCAATTGCTTTCTGCACGTCTCTGACCAGCAAAAATCGTGTATTTTCATCCGAAGCAATCTTCTGTGCCGCTTGACTGGAGGAAGTGTCCACTCCCTCCTCGGACAGCAGTGCTTCTAGCTCTGCCAACGAAAGACATTTCCCACCCATCTCCTTTTCGGCTTCCTCTAGCTCCACCTGAACGGTACGACGCTTTAGAAGCCGCTTCATTTGAAACGATGAAAAATTATTACTTTCTACTGGTAGTTCGTGCAACCGTCCCCAGGAATTCTGTTTCCTCGTCTCCTTGATATCACTCAAAATGTCATGTCTCACATCGGCCGGTAAGTTTTTGAAATGAACACTCGTTACGTCGATCGCATTCAAGTTCAGATGGTAGTACGTCTTTGAACTCTTCTCATCCCAAGAGCTGCAACTGTCATCCAGATCCGTTTGGCTACTGTCAGCATTCTTGAATGGCGAGTCTTCCTTCAACGGAGGCAGTTTGAACATTTCGTCCGGTTCGCCTTCGGTTTTGCTGTTGTTACCGGGTTTTTTCGAAGGTGAAACCAGCAGATTCGTTGCTGATCCCAGGGCTTGTTGGACGACCTTTTCCTTTGCCAGTGTTTCCAGTAACAGTTGCTGCAATCGATCAGCTTCATTGTGGTACTTGCTTTTGCTCTGGTTGCGCTTTGCCTGAAATGAGATTTCATAAAATAACGTACCCCTTACTTCAAAGCTACAATCTATTAATTACAATAGTTTGTCTTTTCAAGGCTGGAACTCCACCGTCGAAAACAAACACTGGCTTAATGCGATAGTACATCAGCTTGCAAAGCCGATGGAATAGGCCCAGAATGTGTGCATTCGGGAGGGAACTTCCCTTGGAATCCTGAAATCCCTTAGTCACCTGATGAAGCCAGATTGATATATCTAAAAGGCAAAAATCAAATTCAGTTCGTACCCGCTAAAACCATCAGCAAAAAAAGAAACTCACCGACTGCAAGCACCTTGTTTTCCAGCGTCTCCAATGGAACCGGTTTTCCCGATTGTTCCACCAGTTTCCACAAGCCGGTTACTCCCATCGTTGTAGCCGGCCGACTGCGATCACACTCAACAAGAAATACACTAACCACACTTATTACATTCCCTCAGACAAAATTACAATTCATTACACTTTAATGCTTATTTTCAACCAGATTACTACCGCCACTTTCGAGTCGTGTATGTTCTTGAATGACATTTTATGCTGCAACTGATGTCAAGAGAATCAAGCTCACTGATGTCAAGAAGAAACGGTGGATGAAAACAAAAGGAGTTCATTTTCGCTCGTCCGCTCTCTCGCTCATCAGTTCGATTATCCGTGAGTTGAAATGAACCAGTGAGTGAGGATATAAAATAACTGCACTGTGCTAAATATGCAGACAGTTTTCTTTTGATCACCGTTTCACGGGTCTTGATGTCGACGATTCACAGTAGAACAACAATCAATACGAAACTAACGATTTTAAATTGGCTCACTACTTGACTAGCCTATTGGTCCCAAGCAAACGATTAACTTACCCCATTCTAGTCGAAATTCTAGTACTACATAATGTTTGTTTTGATTCGCTATGAAAGTTTGACAGATAAAATGAGGGGTTCGTGGATTTTCCTGTTTCGAGGGGTGCATCGATTAGCTTGGGACTGAAGATAGTAGAGGTGAGCCAAAAAGTTGAGCACGTTTCTTCGGGACCTGCTGGTCTTAGAGTTACCTCTATGGTTCTACTTGTCGGCTGGTGGATTTCCCAAACCTTTAAATCGATTTATCTCCGTAAATATGCCTCTAATCGTGATTTGGGGGGTGTTCAGATGGTCAAAATTTTTATACCCAGATTTCCTGGCATAAAATATTTCAAAATTCTTGACTTGTCGGCTGGTGGATTTCCCAAACCTTTGAATCGATTTATCTCCGTAAATATGCCTCTAATCGCGATTTGCGGGGTGTTAAGATGGTCGAAATTTTTATACCCGGATTTCTCAGTATAAAATATTTCAAAATTCTTTACTTGTCGGCTGGTGGATTTTCCAAACCTTTAAATCGATTTATCTCCGTAAATATGCCTCTAATCGCGATTTGCGGGGTGTTAAGATGGTCGAAATTTTTATACCCGGATTTCTCAGTATAAAATAATTCAAAATTCTTTACTTGTCGGCTGGTGGATTTTCCAAACCTTTAAATCGATTTATCTCCGTAAATATGCCTCTAATCGCGATTTGCGGGGTGTTAAGATGGTCGAAATTTTTATACCCGGATTTCTCAGTATAAAATATTTCAAAATTCTTTACTTGTCGGCTGGTGGATTTCCCAAACCTTTAAATCGATTTATCTCCGTAAATATGCCTCTAATCGTGATTTGGGGGGTGTTCAGATGGTCAAAATTCTTATACCCAGATTTCCTAATATAAAATATTTCAAAATTCTTTACTTGTCGGCTGGTGGATTTCCCAAACCTTTAAATCGATTTATCTCCGTAAATATGCCTCAAATCGCGATTTGGGGGGTGTTCAGATGGTCAAAATTTTTATACCCAGATTTCCTAGCATAAAATATTTCAAAATTCTTTACTTGTTGGCTGGTGGATTTTTCCAAAACTTTAAATCGATTTATCTCCGTAAATATGCCTCTAATCGCGATTTGGGGGGTGTTCAGATGGTCAAAAATCTTATACCCAGATTTCCTAATATAAAATATTTCAAAATTCTTTACTTGTCGGCTGGTGGATTTCCCAAACCTTTAAATCGATCTATCTCCGTAAATATGCCTCTAATCGTGATTTGGGGGGTGTTCAGATGGTCAAAATTCTTATACCCAGATTTCCTAATATAAAATATTTCAAAATTCTTTACTTGTCGGCTGGTGGATTTCCCAAACCTTTAAATCGATTTATCTCCGTAAATATGCCTCAAATCGCGATTTGGGGGGTGTTCAGATGGTCAAAATTTTTATACCCAGATTTCCTAGCATAAAATATTTCAAAATTCTTTACTTGTTGGCTGGTGGATTTTTCCAAAACTTTAAATCGATTTATCTCCGTAAATATGCCTCTAATCGCGATTTGGGGGGTGTTCAGATGGTCAAAAATCTTATACCCAGATTTCCTAATATAAAATATTTCAAAATTCTTTACTTGTCGGCTGGTGGATTTCCCAAACCTTTAAATCGATTTATCTCCGTAAATATGCCTCTAATTGCGATTTGGGGGGTGTTCAGATGGTCGAAATTTTTATACCCGGATTTCTCAGTATAAAATATTTCAAAATTCTTGACTTGTCGGCTGGTGGACTTCCCAAACCTTTAAATCGATTTATCTCCGTAAATATGCCTCTAATCGCGATTTGGGGGGTGTTCAGATGGTCGAAATTTTTATACCCGGATTTCCAAGTATAAAATATTTCAAAATTCTTCACTTGTCGGCTGGTGGATTTCCCAAACCTTTAAATCGATTTATCTCCGTAAATATGCCTCTAATCGTGATTTGGGGGGTGTTCAGATGGTCAAAATTTTTATACCCAGATTTCCTGGCATAAAATATTTCAAAATTCTTGACTTGTCGGCTGGTGGATTTCCCAAACCTTTGAATCGATTTATCTCCGTAAATATGCCTCTAATCGCGATTTGCGGGGTGTTAAGATGGTCGAAATTTTTATACCCGGATTTCTCAGTATAAAATATTTCAAAATTCTTTACTTGTCGGCTGATGGATTTTCCAAACCTTTAAATCGATTTATCTCCGTAAATATGCCTCTAATCGCGATTTGCGGGGTGTTAAGATGGTCGAAATTTTTATACCCGGATTTCTCAGTATAAAATAATTCAAAATTCTTTACTTGTCGGCTGGTGGATTTTCCAAACCTTTAAATCGATTTATCTCCGTAAATATGCCTCTAATCGCGATTTGCGGGGTGTTAAGATGGTCGAAATTTTTATACCCGGATTTCTCAGTATAAAATAATTCAAAATTCTTTACTTGTCGGCTGGTGGATTTTCCAAACCTTTAAATCGATTTATCTCCGTAAATATGCCTCTAATCGCGATTTGCGGGGTGTTAAGATGGTCGAAATTTTTATACCCGGATTTCTCAGTATAAAATATTTCAAAATTCTTTACTTGTCGGCTGGTGGATTTCCCAAACCTTTAAATCGATTTATCTCCGTAAATATGCCTCTAATCGTGATTTGGGGGGTGTTCAGATGGTCAAAATTCTTATACCCAGATTTCCTAATATAAAATATTTCAAAATTCTTTACTTGTCGGCTGGTGGATTTCCCAAACCTTTAAATCGATTTATCTCCGTAAATATGCCTCAAATCGCGATTTGGGGGGTGTTCAGATGGTCAAAATTTTTATACCCAGATTTCCTAGCATAAAATATTTCAAAATTCTTTACTTGTTGGCTGGTGGATTTTTCCAAAACTTTAAATCGATTTATCTCCGTAAATATGCCTCTAATCGCGATTTGGGGGGTGTTCAGATGGTCAAAAATCTTATACCCAGATTTCCTAATATAAAATATTTCAAAATTCTTTACTTGTCGGCTGGTGGATTTCCCAAACCTTTAAATCGATCTATCTCCGTAAATATGCCTCTAATCGTGATTTGGGGGGTGTTCAGATGGTCAAAATTCTTATACCCAGATTTCCTAATATAAAATATTTCAAAATTCTTTACTTGTCGGCTGGTGGATTTCCCAAACCTTTAAATCGATTTATCTCCGTAAATATGCCTCAAATCGCGATTTGGGGGGTGTTCAGATGGTCAAAATTTTTATACCCAGATTTCCTAGCATAAAATATTTCAAAATTCTTTACTTGTTGGCTGGTGGATTTTTCCAAAACTTTAAATCGATTTATCTCCGTAAATATGCCTCTAATCGCGATTTGGGGGGTGTTCAGATGGTCAAAAATCTTATACCCAGATTTCCTAATATAAAATATTTCAAAATTCTTTACTTGTCGGCTGGTGGATTTCCCAAACCTTTAAATCGATTTATCTCCGTAAATATGCCTCTAATTGCGATTTGGGGGGTGTTCAGATGGTCGAAATTTTTATACCCGGATTTCTCAGTATAAAATATTTCAAAATTCTTGACTTGTCGGCTGGTGGACTTCCCAAACCTTTAAATCGATTTATCTCCGTAAATATGCCTCTAATCGCGATTTGGGGGGTGTTCAGATGGTCGAAATTTTTATACCCGGATTTCCAAGTATAAAATATTTCAAAATTCTTCACTTGTCGGCTGGTGGATTTCCCAAACCTTTAAATCGATTTATCTCCGTAAATATGCCTCTAATCGTGATTTGGGGGGTGTTCAGATGGTCAAAATTTTTATACCCAGATTTCCTGGCATAAAATATTTCAAAATTCTTGACTTGTCGGCTGGTGGATTTCCCAAACCTTTGAATCGATTTATCTCCGTAAATATGCCTCTAATCGCGATTTGCGGGGTGTTAAGATGGTCGAAATTTTTATACCCGGATTTCTCAGTATAAAATATTTCAAAATTCTTTACTTGTCGGCTGGTGGATTTTCCAAACCTTTAAATCGATTTATCTCCGTAAATATGCCTCTAATCGCGATTTGCGGGGTGTTAAGATGGTCGAAATTTTTATACCCGGATTTCTCAGTATAAAATAATTCAAAATTCTTTACTTGTCGGCTGGTGGATTTTCCAAACCTTTAAATCGATTTATCTCCGTAAATATGCCTCTAATCGCGATTTGCGGGGTGTTAAGATGGTCGAAATTTTTATACCCGGATTTCTCAGTATAAAATATTTCAAAATTCTTTACTTGTCGGCTGGTGGATTTCCCAAACCTTTAAATCGATTTATCTCCGTAAATATGCCTCTAATCGTGATTTGGGGGGTGTTCAGATGGTCAAAATTCTTATACCCAGATTTCCTAATATAAAATATTTCAAAATTCTTTACTTGTCGGCTGGTGGATTTCCCAAACCTTTAAATCGATTTATCTCCGTAAATATGCCTCAAATCGCGATTTGGGGGGTGTTCAGATGGTCAAAATTTTTATACCCAGATTTCCTAGCATAAAATATTTCAAAATTCTTTACTTGTTGGCTGGTGGATTTTTCCAAAACTTTAAATCGATTTATCTCCGTAAATATGCCTCTAATCGCGATTTGGGGGGTGTTCAGATGGTCAAAAATCTTATACCCAGATTTTCTAATATAAAATATTTCAAAATTCTTTACTTGTCGGCTGGTGGATTTCCCAAACCTTTAAATCGATCTATCTCCGTAAATATGCCTCTAATCGTGATTTGGGGGGTGTTCAGATGGTCAAAATTCTTATACCCAGATTTCCTAATATAAAATATTTCAAAATTCTTTACTTGTCGGCTGGTGGATTTCCCAAACCTTTAAATCGATTTATCTCCGTAAATATGCCTCAAATCGCGATTTGGGGGGTGTTCAGATGGTCAAAATTTTTATACCCAGATTTCCTAGCATAAAATATTTCAAAATTCTTTACTTGTTGGCTGGTGGATTTTTCCAAAACTTTAAATCGATTTATCTCCGTAAATATGCCTCTAATCGCGATTTGGGGGGTGTTCAGATGGTCAAAAATCTTATACCCAGATTTCCTAATATAAAATATTTCAAAATTCTTTACTTGTCGGCTGGTGGATTTCCCAAACCTTTAAATCGATCTATCTCCGTAAATATGCCTCTAATCGTGATTTGGGGGGTGTTCAGATGGTCAAAATTCTTATACCCAGATTTCCTAATATAAAATATTTCAAAATTCTTTACTTGTCGGCTGGTGGATTTCCCAAACCTTTAAATCGATTTATCTCCGTAAATATGCCTCAAATCGCGATTTGGGGGGTGTTCAGATGGTCAAAATTTTATACCCAGATTTCCTAGCATAAAATATTTCAAAATTCTTTACTTGTTGGCTGGTGGATTTTTCCAAAACTTTAAATCGATTTATCTCCGTAAATATGCCTCTAATCGCGATTTGGGGGGTGTTCAGATGGTCAAAAATCTTATACCCAGATTTCCTAATATAAAATATTTCAAAATTCTTTACTTGTCGGCTGGTGGATTTCCCAAACCTTTAAATCGATTTATCTCCGTAAATATGCCTCTAATTGCGATTTGGGGGGTGTTCAGATGGTCGAAATTTTTATACCCGGATTTCTCAGTATAAAATATTTCAAAATTCTTGACTTGTCGGCTGGTGGACTTCCCAAACCTTTAAATCGATTTATCTCCGTAAATATGCCTCTAATCGCGATTTGGGGGGTGTTCAGATGGTCGAAATTTTTATACCCGGATTTCCAAGTATAAAATATTTCAAAATTCTTCACTTGTCGGCTGGTGGATTTCCCAAACCTTTAAATCGATTTATCTCCGTAAATATGCCTCTAATCGTGATTTGGGGGGTGTTCAGATGGTCAAAATTCTTATACCCAGATTTCCTAATATAAAATATTTCAAAATTCTTTACTTGTCGGCTGGTGGATTTCCCAAACCTTTAAATCGATTTATCTCCGTAAATATGCCTCAAATCGCGATTTGGGGGGTGTTCAGATGGTCAAAATTTTTATACCCAGATTTCCTAGCATAAAATATTTCAAAATTCTTTACTTGTTGGCTGGTGGATTTTTCCAAAACTTTAAATCGATTTATCTCCGTAAATATGCCTCTAATCGCGATTTGGGGGGTGTTCAGATGGTCAAAAATCTTATACCCAGATTTCCTAATATAAAATATTTCAAAATTCTTTACTTGTCGGCTGGTGGATTTCCCAAACCTTTAAATCGATTTATCTCCGTAAATATGCCTCTAATCGCGATTTGGGGGGTGTTCAGATGGTCGAAATTTTTTATACCCGGATTTCTCAGTATAAAATATTTCAAAATTCTTTACTTGTCGGCTGGTGGATTTCCCAAACCTTTGAATCGATTTATCTCCGTAAATATGCCTCTAATCGCGATTTGGGGGGTGTTCAGATGGTCGAAATTTTTATACCCGGATTTCTCAGTATAAAATATTTCAAAATTCTTGACTTGTCGGCTGGTGGATTTCACAAACCTTTAAATCGATTTATCTCCGTAAATATGCCTCTAATCGTGATTTGGAGGGTGTTCAGATGGTCGAAATTTTTATACCCGGATTTCTCAGTATAAAATATTTCAAAATTCTTTACTTGTCGGCTGGTGGATTTCCCAAACCTTTAAATCGATTTATCTCCGTAAATATGCCTCTAATCGCGATTTGGGGGGTGTTCAGATGGTCGAAATTTTTATACCCGGATTTCTCAGTATAAAATATTTCAAAAATTATTCATTTGTCTGCTGGTGGATTTTCCAAACCTTTAAATCGATTTATCTCCGTAAATATGCCTCAAATCGCGATTTGGGGGGTGTTCAGATGGTCGAAATTTTTTATACCCGGATTTTCCAGCATAAAATATTTCAAAATTCTTTTCTTGTCGGCTGGTGGATTTCCCAAACCTTTAAATCGATTTATCTCCGTAAATATGCCTCTAATCGCGATTTGGGGGGTGTTAAGATGGTCGAAATTTTTATACCCGGATTTCTCAGTATAAAATAATTCAAAATTCTTTACTTGTCGGCTGGTGGATTTCCCAAACCTTTAAATCGATTTATCTCCGTAAATATGCCTCTAATCGCGATTTGGGGGGTGTTCAGATGGTCGAAATTTTTATACCCGGATTTCCAAGTATAAAATATTTCAAAATTCTTTACTTGTCGGCTGGTGGATTTCCCATACCTTTAAATCGATTTATCTCCGTAAATATGCCTCAAATCGCGATTTGGGGGGTGTTCAGATGGTCAAAATTTTTATACCCAGATTTCCTAGCATAAAATATTTCAAAATTCTTTACTTGTTGGCTGGTGGATTTTTCCAAAACTTTAAATCGATTTATCTCCGTAAATATGCCTCTAATCGCGATTTGGGGGGTGTTCAGATGGTCAAAAATCTTATACCCAGATTTCCTAATATAAATATTTCAAAATTCTTTACTTGTCGGCTGGTGGATTTCCCAAACCTTTAAATCGATTTATCTCCGTAAATATGCCTCTAATCGTGATTTGGGGGGTGTTCAGATGGTCAAAATTCTTATACCCAGATTTCCTAATATAAAATATTTCAAAATTCTTTACTTGTCGGCTGGTGGATTTCCCAAACCTTTAAATCGATTTATCTCCGTAAATATGCCTCAAATCGCGATTTGGGGGGTGTTCAGATGGTCAAAATTTTTATACCCAGATTTCCTAGCATAAAATATTTCAAAATTCTTTACTTGTTGGCTGGTGGATTTTTCCAAAACTTTAAATCGATTTATCTCCGTAAATATGCCTCTAATCGCGATTTGGGGGGTGTTCAGATGGTCAAAAATCTTATACCCAGATTTCCTAATATAAAATATTTCAAAATTCTTTACTTGTCGGCTGGTGGATTTCCCAAACCTTTAAATCGATTTATCTCCGTAAATATGCCTCTAATCGCGATTTGGGGGGTGTTCAGATGGTCGAAATTTTTATACCCGGATTTCTCAGTATAAAATATTTCAATATTCTTGACTTGTTGGCTGGTGGACTTCCCAAACCTTTAAATCGATTTATCTCCGTAAATATGCCTCTAATCGCGATTTGGGGGGTGTTCAGATGGTTGAAATTTTTATACCCGGATTTCTCAGTATAAAATATTTCAAAGTTCTTGACTTGTCGGCTGGTGGATTTCCCAAACCTTTAAATCGATTTATCTCCGTAAATATGCCTCAAATCGCGATTTGGGGGGTGTTCAGATGGTCGAAATTTTTATACCCGGATTTCCAAGTATAAAATATTTCAAAATTCTTTACTTGTCGGCTGGTGGATTTCCCAAACCTTTAAATCGATTTATCTCCGTAAATATGCCTCTAATCGTGAATTGGGGGGTGTTCAGATGGTCAAAATTCTTATACCCAGATTTCCTAATATAAAATATTTCAAAATTCTTTACTTGTCGGCTGGTGGATTTCCCAAACCTTTAAATCGATTTATCTCCGTAAATATGCCTCAAATCGCGATTTGGGGGGTGTTCAGATGGTCAAAATTTTTATACCCAGATTTCCTAGCATAAAATATTTCAAAATTCTTTACTTGTTGGCTGGTGGATTTTTCCAAAACTTTAAATCGATTTATCTCCGTAAATATGCCTCTAATCGCGATTTGGGGGGTGTTCAGATGGTCAAAAATCTTATACCCAGATTTCCTAATATAAAATATTTCAAAATTCTTTACTTGTCGGCTGGTGGATTTCCCAAACCTTTAAATCGATTTATCTCCGTAAATATGCCTCTAATCGCGATTTGGGGGGTGTTCAGATGGTCGAAATTTTTATACCCGGATTTCTCAGTATAAAATATTTCAAAATTCTTGACTTGTCGGCTGGTGGATTTCACAAACCTTTAAATCGATTTATCTCCGTAAATATGCCTCTAATCGTGATTTGGGGGGTGTTCAGATGGTCAAAATTCTTATACCCAGATTTCCTAATATAAAATATTTCAAAATTCTTTACTTGTCGGCTGGTGGATTTCCCAAACCTTTAAATCGATTTATCTCCGTAAATATGCCTCAAATCGCGATTTGGGGGGTGTTCAGATGGTCAAAATTTTTATACCCAGATTTCCTAGCATAAAATATTTCAAAATTCTTTACTTGTTGGCTGGTGGATTTTTCCAAAACTTTAAATCGATTTATCTCCGTAAATATGCCTCTAATCGCGATTTGGGGGGTGTTCAGATGGTCAAAAATCTTATACCCAGATTTCCTAATATAAAATATTTCAAAATTCTTTACTTGTCGGCTGGTGGATTTCCCAAACCTTTAAATCGATTTATCTCCGTAAATATGCCTCTAATCGCGATTTGGGGGGTGTTCAGATGGTCGAAATTTTTATACCCGGATTTCTCAGTATAAAATATTTCAATATTCTTGACTTGTCGGCTGGTGGACTTCCCAAACCTTTAAATCGATTTATCTCCGTAAATATGCCTCTAATCGCGATTTGGGGGGTGTTCAGATGGTCGAAATTTTTATACCCGGATTTCCAAGTATAAAATATTTCAAAATTCTTTACTTGTCGGCTGGTGGATTTCCCAAACCTTTAAATCGATTTATCTCCGTAAATATGCCTCTAATCGTGATTTGGGGGGTGTTCAGATGGTCAAAAATCTTATACCCAGATTTCCTAATATAAAATATTTCAAAATTCTTTACTTGTCGGCTGGTGGATTTCCCAAACCTTTAAATCGATTTATCTCCGTAAATATGCCTCAAATCGCGATTTGGGGGGTGTTCAGATGGTCAAAATTTTTATACCCAGATTTCCTAGCATAAAATATTTCAAAATTCTTTACTTGTTGGCTGGTGGATTTTTCCAAAACTTTAAATCGATTTATCTCCGTAAATATACCTCTAATCGCGATTTGGGGGGTGTTCAGATGGTCAAAAATCTTATACCCAGATTTCCTAATATAAAATATTTCAAAATTCTTTACTTGTCGGCTGGTGGATTTCCCAAACCTTTAAATCGATTTATCTCCGTAAATATGCCTCTAATCGTGATTTGGGGGGTGTTCAGATGGTCAAAATTCTTATACCCAGATTTCCTAATATAAAATATTTCAAAATTCTTTACTTGTCGGCTGGTGGATTTCCCAAACCTTTAAATCGATTTATCTCCGTAAATATGCCTCTAATCGCGATTTGGGGGGTGTTCAGATGGTCGAAATTTTTATACCCGGATTTCTCAGTATAAAATATTTCAAAATTCTTGACTTGTCGGCTGGTGGATTTCACAAACCTTTAAATCGATTTATCTCCGTAAATATGCCTCTAATCGTGATTTGGAGGGTGTTCAGATGGTCGAAATTTTTATACCCGGATTTCTCAGTATAAAATATTTCAAAATTCTTTACTTGTCGGCTGGTGGATTTCCCAAACCTTTGAATCGATTTATCTCCGTAAATATGCCTCTAATCGCGATTTGGGGGGTGTTCAGATGGTCGAAATTTTTATACCCGGATTTCTCAGTATAAAATATTTCAAAATTCTTGACTTGTCGGCTGGTGGATTTCACAAACCTTTAAATCGATTTATCTCCGTAAATATGCCTCTAATCGTGATTTGGAGGGTGTTCAGATGGTCGAAATTTTTATACCCGGATTTCTCAGTATAAAATATTGCAAAATTCTTTACTTGTCGGCTGGTGGATTTCCCAAACCTTTAAATCGATTTATCTCCGTAAATATGCCTCAAATCGCGATTTGGGGGGTGTTCAGATGGTCAAAATTTTTATACCCGGATTTCCTAGCATAAAATATTTCAAAATTCTTTACTTGTTGGCTGGTGGATTTTTCCAAAACTTTAAATCGATTTATCTCCGTAAATATGCCTCTAATCGCGATTTGGGGGGTGTTCAGATGGTCAAAAATCTTATACCCAGATTTCCTAATATAAAATATTTCAAAATTCTTTACTTGTCGGCTGGTGGATTTCCCAAACCTTTAAATCGATTTATCTCCGTAAATATGCCTCTAATCGCGATTTGGGGGGTGTTCAGATGGTCGAAATTTTTATACCCGGATTTCTCAGTATAAAATATTTCAAAATTCTTGACTTGTCGGCTGGTGGATTTCCCAAACCTTTAAATCGATTTATCTCCGTAAATATGCCTCAAATCGCGATTTGGGGGGTGTTCAGATGGTCAAAATTTTTATACCCAGATTTCCTAGCATAAAATATTTCAAAATTCTTTACTTGTTGGCTGGTGGATTTTTCCAAAACTTTAAATCGATTTATCTCCGTAAATATGCCTCTAATCGCGATTTGGAGGGTGTTCAGATGGTCAAAAATCTTATACCCAGATTTCCTAATATAAAATATTTCAAAATTCTTTACTTGTCGGCTGGTGGATTTCCCAAACCTTTAAATCGATTTATCTCCGTAAATATGCCTCTAATCGCGATTTGGGGGGTGTTCAGATGGTCGAAATTTTTATACCCGGATTTCTCAGTATAAAATATTTCAAAATTCTTGACTTGTCGGCTGGTGGATTTCACAAACCTTTAAATCGATTTATCTCCGTAAATATGCCTCTAATCGTGATTTGGAGGGTGTTCAGATGGTCGAAATTTTTATACCCGGATTTCTCAGTATAAAATATTTCAAAATTCTTTACTTGTCGGCTGGTGGATTTCCCAAACCTTTGAATCGATTTATCTCCGTAAATATGCCTCTAATCGCGATTTGGGGGGTGTTCAGATGGTCGAAATTTTTATACCCGGATTTCTCAGTATAAAATATTTCAAAATTCTTGACTTGTCGGCTGGTGGATTTCCCAAACCTTTAAATCGATTTATCTCCGTAAATATGCCTCTAATCGCGATTTGGGGGGTGTTCAGATGGTCGAAATTTTTATACCCGGATTTCTCAGTATAAAATATTTCAAAATTCTTTACTTGTCGGCTGGTGGATTTCCCAAACCTTTGAATCGATTTATCTCCGTAAATATGCCTCTAATCGCGATTTGGGGGGTGTTCAGATGGTCAAAAATCTTATACCCAGATTTCCTAACATAAAATATTTCAAAATTCTTGACTTGTCGGCTGGTGGATTTCCCAAACCTTTAAATCGATTTATCTCCGTAAATATGCCTCTAATCGCGATTTGGGGGGTGTTCAGATGGTCGAAATTTTTATACCCGGATTTCTCAGTATAAAATATTGCAAAATTCTTTACTTGTCGGCTGGTGGATTTCCCAAACCTTTAAATCGATTTATCTCCGTAAATATGCCTCAAATCGCGATTTGGGGGGTGTTCAGATGGTCAATTTCCTAGCATAGCATGGTTCAGATTTCCTAGCATAACATATTTCAAAATTCTTTACTTGTCGGCTGGTGGATTTCCCAAACCTTTAAATCGATTTATCTCCGTAAATATGCCTCTAATCGCGATTTGGGGGGTGTTCAGATGGTCGAAATTTTTATACCCGGATTTCTCAGTATAAAATATTTCAAAATTCTTGACTTGTCGGCTGGTGGATTTCCCAAACCTTTAAATCGATTTATCTCCGTAAATATGCCTCTAATCGCGATTTGGGGGGTGTTCAGATGGTTGAAATTTTTATACCCGGATTTCTCAGTATAAAATATTTCAAAGTTCTTGACTTGTCGGCTGGTGGATTTCCCAAACCTTTAAATCGATTTATCTCCGTAAATATGCCTCAAATCGCGATTTGGGGGGTGTTCAGATGGTCGAAATTTTTATACCCGGATTTCCAAGTATAAAATATTTCAAAATTCTTTACTTGTCGGCTGGTGGATTTCCCAAACCTTTAAATCGATTTATCTCCGTAAATATGCCTCTAATCGTGAATTGGGGGGTGTTCAGATGGTCAAAATTCTTATACCCAGATTTCCTAATATAAAATATTTCAAAATTCTTTACTTGTCGGCTGGTGGATTTCCCAAACCTTTAAATCGATTTATCTCCGTAAATATGCCTCAAATCGCGATTTGGGGGGTGTTCAGATGGTCAAAATTTTTATACCCAGATTTCCTAGCATAAAATATTTCAAAATTCTTTACTTGTTGGCTGGTGGATTTTTCCAAAACTTTAAATCGATTTATCTCCGTAAATATGCATCTAATCGCGATTTGGGGGGTGTTCAGATGGTCAAAAATCTTATACCCAGATTTCCTAATATAAAATATTTCAAAATTCTTTACTTGTCGGCTGGTGGATTTCCCAAACCTTTAAATCGATTTATCTCCGTAAATATGCCTCTAATCGCGATTTGGGGGGTGTTCAGATGGTCGAAATTTTTATACCCGGATTTCTCAGTATAAAATATTTCAAAATTCTTGACTTGTCGGCTGGTGGATTTCCCAAACCTTTAAATCGATTTATCTCCGTAAATATGCCTCTAATCGCGATTTGGGGGGTGTTCAGATGGTCGAAATTTTTATACCCGGATTTCTCAGTATAAAATATTTCAAAGTTCTTGACTTGTCGGCTGGTGGATTTCCCAAACCTTTAAATCGATTTATCTCCGTAAATATGCCTCTAATCGCGATTTGGGGGGTGTTCAGATGGTCGAAATTTTTTATACCCGGATTTCTCAGTATAAAATATTTCAAAATTCTTTACTTGTCGGCTGGTGGATTTCCCAAACCTTTGAATCGATTTATCTCCGTAAATATGCCTCTAATCGCGATTTGGGGGGTGTTCAGATGGTCGAAATTTTTATACCCGGATTTCTCAGTATAAAATATTTCAAAATTCTTGACTTGTCGGCTGGTGGATTTCACAAACCTTTAAATCGATTTATCTCCGTAAATATGCCTCTAATCGTGATTTGGAGGGTGTTCAGATGGTCGAAATTTTTATACCCGGATTTCTCAGTATAAAATATTTCAAAATTCTTTACTTGTCGGCTGGTGGATTTCCCAAACCTTTAAATCGATTTATCTCCGTAAATATGCCTCTAATCGCGATTTGGGGGGTGTTCAGATGGTCGAAATTTTTATACCCGGATTTCTCAGTATAAAATATTGCAAAATTCTTTACTTGTCGGCTGGTGGATTTCCCAAACCTTTGAATCGATTTATCTCCGTAAATATGCCTCTAATCGTGATTTGGGGGGTGTTCAGATGGTCGAAATTCTTATACCCGGATTTCCAAGTATAAAATATTTCAAAATTCTTTACTTGTCGGCTGGTGGATTTCCCAAACCTTTAAATCGATTTATCTCCGTAAATATGCCTCTAATCGCGATTTGGGGGGTGTTCAGATGGTCGAAATTTTTATACCCGGATTTCTCAGTATAAAATATTTCAAAGTTCTTGACTTGTCGGCTGGTGGATTTCCCAAACCTTTAAATCGATTTATCTCCGTAAATATGCCTCTAATCGCGATTTGGGGGGTGTTCAGATGGTCGAAATTTTTATACCCGGATTTCTCAGTATAAAATATTTCAAAATTCTTTACTTGTCGGCTGGTGGATTTCCCAAACCTTTAAATCGATTTATCTCCGTAAATATGCCTCTAATCGCGATTTGGGGGGTGTTCAGATGGTCGAAATTTTTATACCCGGATTTCTCAGTATAAAATATTTCAAAGTTCTTGACTTGTCCGCTGGTGGATTTCCCAAACCTTTGAATCGATTTATCTCCGTAAATATGCCTCTAATCGTGATTTGGGGGGTGTTCAGATGGTCGAAATTTTTATACCCGGATTTCTCAGTATAAAATATTTCAAAATTCTTGACTTGTCGGCTGGTGGATTTCACAAACCTTTAAATCGATTTATCTCCGTAAATATGCCTCTAATCGTGATTTGGAGGGTGTTCAGATGGTCGAAATTTTTATACCCGGATTTCTCAGTATAAAATATTTCAAAATTCTTTACTTGTCGGCTGGTGGATTTCCCAAACCTTTAAATCGATTTATCTCCGTAAATATGCCTCTAATCGCGATTTGGGGGGTGTTCAGATGGTCGAAATTTTTATACCCGGATTTCTCAGTATAAAATATTTCAAAATTCTTTACCTGTCGGCTGGTGGATTTCCCAAACCTTTAAATCGATTTATCTCCGTAAATATGCCTCTAATCGTGATTTGGGGGGTGTTCAAATGGTCAAATTTTTTATACCCGGATTTCTCAGTATAAAATATTGCAAAATTCTTTACTTGTCGGCTGGTGGATTTCCCAAATCTTTAAATCGATTTATCTCCGTAAATATGCCTCTAATCGCGATTTTGGGGGGTGTCAGATGGTCGAAATTTGTGTACCCGGATTTCTCAGTATAAAATATTTCAAAATTCTTTACTTGTCGGCTGGTGGATTTCCCAAACCTTTAAATCGATTTATCTCCGTAAATATGCCTCTAATCGCGATTTGGGGGGTGTTCAGATGGTCGAAATTTTTATACCCGGATTTCTCAGTATAAAATATTTCAAAATTCTTGACTTGTCGGCTGGTGGATTTCCCAAACCTTTAAATCGATTTATCTCCGTAAATATGCCTCTAATCGCGATTTGGGGGGTGTTCAGATGGTCGAAATTTTTATACCCGGATTTCTCAGTATAAAATATTTCAAAGTTCTTGACTTGTCGGCTGGTGGATTTCCCAAACCTTTAAATCGATTTATCTCCGTAAATATGCCTCTAATCGCGATTTGGGGGGTGTTCAGATGGTCGAAATTTTTATACCCGGATTTCTCAGTATAAAATATTTCAAAATTCTTTACTTGTCGGCTGGTGGATTTCCCAAACCTTTGAATCGATTTATCTCCGTAAATATGCCTCTAATCGCGATTTGGGGGGTGTTCAGATGGTCGAAATTTTTATACCCGGATTTCTCAGTATAAAATATTTCAAAATTCTTGACTTGTCGGCTGGTGGATTTCACAAACCTTTAAATCGATTTATCTCCGTAAATATGCCTCTAATCGTGATTTGGAGGGTGTTCAGATGGTCGAAATTTTTATACCCGGATTTCTCAGTATAAAATATTTCAAAATTCTTTACTTGTCGGCTGGTGGATTTCCCAAACCTTTAAATCGATTTATCTCCGTAAATATGCCTCTAATCGCGATTTGGGGGGTGTTCAGATGGTCGAAATTTTTATACCCGGATTTCTCAGTATAAAATATTGCAAAATTCTTTACTTGTCGGCTGGTGGATTTCCCAAACCTTTGAATCGATTTATCTCCGTAAATATGCCTCTAATCGCGATTTGGGGGGTGTTCAGATGGTCGAAATTTTTATACCCGGATTTCTCAGTATAAAATATTTCAAAATTCTTGACTTGTCGGCTGGTGGATTTCACAAACCTTTAAATCGATTTATCTCCGTAAATATGCCTCTAATCGTGATTTGGAGGGTGTTCAGATGGTCGAAATTTTTATACCCGGATTTCTCAGTATAAAATATTTCAAAATTCTTTACTTGTCGGCTGGTGGATTTCCCAAACCTTTAAATCGATTTATCTCCGTAAATATGCCTCTAATCGCGATTTGGGGGGTGTTCAGATGGTCGAAATTTTTATACCCGGATTTCTCAGTATAAAATATTGCAAAATTCTTTACTTGTCGGCTGGTGGATTTCCCAAACCTTTGAATCGATTTATCTCCGTAAATATGCCTCTAATCGTGATTTGGGGGGTGTTCAGATGGTCGAAATTCTTATACCCGGATTTCCAAGTATAAAATATTTCAAAATTCTTTACTTGTCGGCTGGTGGATTTCCCAAACCTTTAAATCGATTTATCTCCGTAAATATGCCTCTAATCGCGATTTGGGGGGTGTTCAGATGGTCGAAATTTTTATACCCGGATTTCTCAGTATAAAATATTTCAAAGTTCTTGACTTGTCGGCTGGTGGATTTCCCAAACCTTTAAATCGATTTATCTCCGTAAATATGCCTCTAATCGCGATTTGGGGGGTGTTCAGATGGTCGAAATTTTTTATACCCGGATTTCTCAGTATAAAATATTTCAAAATTCTTTACTTGTCGGCTGGTGGATTTCCCAAACCTTTAAATCGATTTATCTCCGTAAATATGCCTCTAATCGCGATTTGGGGGGTGTTCAGATGGTCGAAATTTTTATACCCGGATTTCTCAGTATAAAATATTTCAAAGTTCTTGACTTGTCGGCTGGTGGATTTCCCAAACCTTTGAATCGATTTATCTCCGTAAATATGCCTCTAATCGTGATTTGGGGGGTGTTCAGATGGTCGAAATTTTTATACCCGGATTTCTCAGTATAAAATATTTCAAAGTTCTTGACTTGTCGGCTGGTGGATTTCCCAAACCTTTAAATCGATTTATCTCCGTAAATATGCCTCTAATCGCGATTTGGGGGGTGTTCAGATGGTCGAAATTTTTTATACCCGGATTTCTCAGTATAAAATATTTCAAAATTCTTTACTTGTCGGCTGGTGGATTTCCCAAACCTTTGAATCGATTTATCTCCGTAAATATGCCTCTAATCGCGATTTGGGGGGTGTTCAGATGGTCGAAATTTTTATACCCGGATTTCTCAGTATAAAATATTTCAAAGTTCTTGACTTGTCGGCTGGTGGATTTCCCAAACCTTTGAATCGATTTATCTCCGTAAATATGCCTCTAATCGTGATTTGGGGGGTGTTCAGATGGTCGAAATTTTTATACCCGGATTTCTCAGTATAAAATATTTCAAAGTTCTTGACTTGTCGGCTGGTGGATTTCCCAAACCTTTAAATCGATTTATCTCCGTAAATATGCCTCTAATCGCGATTTGGGGGGTGTTCAGATGGTCGAAATTTTTTATACCCGGATTTCTCAGTATAAAATATTTCAAAATTCTTTACTTGTCGGCTGGTGGATTTCCCAAACCTTTAAATCGATTTATCTCCGTAAATATGCCTCTAATCGCGATTTGGGGGGTGTTCAGATGGTCGAAATTTTTATACCCGTATTTCTCAGTATAAAATATTGCAAAATTCTTTACTTGTCGGCTGGTGGATTTCCCAAACCTTTAAATCGATTTATCTCCGTAAATATGCCTCTAATCGCGATTTGGGGGATGTTCAGATGGTCGAAATTTTTATACCCGGATTTCTCAGTATAAAATATTTCAAAATTCTTTACGTGTCGGCTGGTGGAGTTTTCAAACCTTTAAATCGATTTATCTCCGTAAATATGCCTCTAATCGTGATTTGGGGGGTGTTCAAATGGTCAAATTTTTTATACCCGGATTTCTCAGTATAGAATATTGCAAAATTCTTTACTTGTCGGCTGGTGGATTTCCCAAATCTTTGAATCGATTTATCTCCGTAAATATGCCTCTAATCGCGATTTTGGGGGGTGTCAGATGGTCGAAATTTGTGTACCCGGATTTCTCAGTATAAAATATTTCAAAATTCTTTACTTGTCGGCTGGTGGATTTCCCAAACCTTTAAATCGATTTATCTCCGTAAATATGCCTCTAATCGTGATTTGGGGGGTGTTCAAATGGTCAAATTTTTTATACCCGTATTTCTCAGTATAAAATATTGCAAAATTCTTTACTTGTCGGCTGGTGGATTTCCCAAACCTTTGAATCGATTTATCTCCGTAAATATGCCTCTAATCGCGATTTGGGGGGTGTTCAGATGGTCGAAATTTTTTATACCCGGATTTCTCAGTATAGAATATTGCAAAATTCTTTACTTGTCGGCTGGTGGATTTCCCAAATCTTTAAATCGATTTATCTCCGTAAATATGCCTCTAATCGCGATTTTGGGGGGTGTCAGATGGTCGAAATTTGTGTACCCGGATTTCTCAGTATAAAATATTTCAAAATTCTTTACTTGTCGGCTGGTGGATTTCCCAAACCTTTAAATCGATTTATCTCCGTAAATATGCCTCTAATCGTGATTTGGGGGGTGTTCAAATGGTCAAATTTTTTATACCCGTATTTCTCAGTATAAAATATTGCAAAATTCTTTACTTGTCGGCTGGTGGATTTCCCAAACCTTTGAATCGATTTATCTCCGTAAATATGCCTCTAATCGCGATTTGGGGGGTGTTCAGATGGTCGAAATTTTTTATACCCGGATTTCTCAGTATAAAATATTTCAAAATTCTTTACTTGTCGGCTGGTGGATTTCCCAAACCTTTAAATCGATTTATCTCCGTAAATATGCCTCTAATCGCGATTTGGGGGGTGTTCAGATGGTCGAAATTTTTATACCCGGATTTCTCAGTATAAAATATTTCAAAATTCTTTACGTGTCGGCTGGTGGAGTTTTCAAACCTTTAAATCGATTTATCTCCGTAAATATGCCTCTAATCGTGATTTGGGGGGTGTTCAAATGGTCAAATTTTTTATACCCGTATTTCTCAGTATAAAATATTGCAAAATTCTTTACTTGTCGGCTGGTGGATTTCCCAAACCTTTGAATCGATTTATCTCCGTAAATATGCCTCTAATCGTGATTTGGGGGGTGTTCAGATGGTCGAAATTCTTATACCCGGATTTCCAAGTATAAAATATTTCAAAATTCTTTACTTGTCGGCTGGTGGATTTCCCAAACCTTTAAATCGATTTATCTCCGTAAATATGCCTCTAATCGCGATTTGGGGGATGTTCAGATGGTCGAAATTTTTATACCCGGATTTCTCAGTATAAAATATTTCAAAATTCTTTACCTGTCGGCTGGTGGATTTCCTAAACCTTCTCAGTATGAAATGTTTCAAAATTCTTTACGTGTCGGCTAGTGGATTTTTCAAACCTTTAAATCGATTTATCTCCGTAAATATGCCTCTAATCGTGATTTGGGGGCCAAATGGTCAAAATTTTTATACCCGGATTTCTCAGTATAAAATATTGCAAAATTCTTTACTTGTCGGCTGGTGGATTTCCCAAACCTTTAAATCGATTTATCTCCGTAAATATGCCTCTAATCGCGATTTGGGGGGTGTTCAGATGGTCGAAATTTTTATACCCGGATTTCTCAGTATAAAATATTTCAAAATTCTTTACTTGTCGGCTGGTGGATTTCCTAAACCTTCTCAGTATGAAATATTTCAAAATTCTTTACGTGTCGGCTGGTGGAGTTTTCAAACCTTTAAATCGATTTATCTCCGTAAATATGCCTCTAATCGTGATTTGGGGGGTGTTCAAATGGTCAAATTTTTTATACCCGGATTTCTCAGTATAAAATATTGCAAAATTCTTTACTTGTCGGCTGGTGGATTTCCCAAATCTTTAAATCGATTTATCTCCGTAAATATGCCTCTAATCGCGATTTTGGGGGGTGTTCAAATGTTCAAATTTTTTATACCCGGATTTCTCAGTATAAAATATTGCAAAATTCTTTACTTGTCGGCTGGTGGATTTCCCAAATCTTTAAATCGATTTATCTCCGTAAATATGCCTCTAATCGCGATTTTGGGGGGTGTCAGATGGTCGAAATTTGTGTACCCGGATTTCTCAGTATAAAATATTTCAAAATTCTTTACTTGTCGGCTGGTGGATTTCCCAAATCTTTAAATCGATTTATCTCCGTAAATATGCCTCTAATCGCGATTTTGGGGGGTGTCAGATGGTCGAAATTTGTGTACCCGGATTTCTCAGTATAAAATATTTCAAAATTCTTTACTTGTCGGCTGGTGGATTTCCCAAACCTTTAAATCGATTTATCTCCGTAAATATGCCTCTAATCGCGATTTGGGGGGTGTTCAGATGGTCGAAATTTTTATACCCGGATTTCTCAGTATAAAATATTTCAAAATTCTTTACCTGTCGGCTGGTGGATTTCCTAAACCTTCTCAGTATAAAATATTTCAAAATTCTTTACGTGTCGGCTAGTGGATTTTTCAAACCTTTAAATCGATTTATCTCCGTAAATATGCCTCTAATCGTGATTTGGGGGCCAAATGGTCAAAATTTTTATACCCGGATTTCTCAGTATAAAATATTGCAAAATTCTTTACTTGTCGGCTGGTGGATTTCCCAAACCTTTAAATCGATTTATCTCCGTAAATATGCCTCTAATCGCGATTTGGGGGGTGTTCAGATGGTCGAAATTTTTATACCCGGATTTCTCAGTATAAAATATTTCAAAATTCTTTACTTGTCGGCTGGTGGATTTCCCAAACCTTTAAATCGATTTATCTCCGTAAATATGCCTCAAATCGCGATTTGGGGAGTGTTCAGATGGTCAAAATTTTTATACCCAGATTTCCTAGCATAAAATATTTCAAAATTCTTTACTTGTCGACTGGTGGATTTCCCAAACCTTTAAATCGATTTATCTCCGTAAATATGCCTCTAATCGTGATTTGGGGGGTGTTCAGATGGTCAAAATTTTTATACCCAGATTTCCTAGTATAAAATATTTCAAAATTCTTTACTTGTTGGCTGGTGGATTTTTCCAAAACTTTAAATCGATTTATCTCCGTAAATATGCCTCTAATCGCGATTTGGGGGGTGTTCAGATGGTCAAAATTTTTATACCCGGATTTCTCCGGGTATAATATTAGTATAAATATTTCAAAATTCTTCACTTGTCGGCTGGTGGATTTCCCAAACCTTTAAATCGATTTATCTCCGTAAATATGCCTCTAATCGTGATTTGGGGGTTGTTCAGATGGTCGAAATTTTTATACCCGGATTTCCCAGTAAACAATATTTCAAAATTCTTTACTTGTCGGCTGGTGGATTTCCCAAAACTTTTAATCGATTTATCTCCGTAAATATGCCTCTTATTGTGATTTGGGGGGTGAAATTTTTATACCCGGATTTCCAGTATGAAATATTTCAAAATTCTTTACTTTTCGGCTGGTGGATTTCCCAAACCTTCAAATCGATTTATCTCCGTAAATATGCCTCTAATCGCGATTTGGGGGATGTTCAGATGGTTGAAAATTTTTATACACGGATTTCCCAGTATAATAAACTATCTTTGAAGAACTTCAAGAGCATGAGAAGACGGTTTTTGAGAATTACTAGATGTTGTTTCATGAATGTTACGATTGTTTTTGTGTAAAAATAGTCATTATTGTTTATCATTCCAATCATTTTTTTTCTAATCACGGGTACAAAAGAGGACATATAATCACCTATAATATTCCATAGATTGTGTAGCTTGAGTTATGTTTTTTCACAAAATGCGTATAACTTCAGCCATGTTTGCTCTTTTAGGAGAAAAGTGTCGTATAACAATGGATTGTTTTTGCACTAAAACCGTCACATCTTTCGTAAAAAAAACATCTAGTATTTCTCAACAACCTTCAAAATATGCGCCCTCTAATGTTCTTCAAGTCTATTGAAGATGGTTCTGAAAACTATCTTTTTAGAACCACCTAATTGTATACAGAATGATATGTTGATGAGATAGCATTTTAATTTCTTCAGCAAAGTTGATTGAAATTAAATAATCTATAATTATATCTATATCTATAAGAAGCAAGTGTTCCTTTACATTTTTAAAATAAAAAGTGTATGCATTTGAATTATAAATAAAATGGACCACCCTAGTTACCACCTACGTCAAAAGAAAAATATTTTCTTGCAGACAAACTATTCCGAAGATGTAAAATCTCTAGTGTGCATAGTTTTGAAATATCGTGGGAGTTATGAACTTCTGTACAGCTGTTTGATGTGAACAATGATTCACTTTTTTGCTTAAATTCGGCCATTTTGGATCTTGTGAAATTTTCAAAACAATTGTGGCTCTAAAATACCTACTGTGCTACCTGATTTATAACGAATATACGTTGTATACGAGTACCCCAAATACAACGTATAGTTCGTCTAATTTTACATTGCAAATGCTATGCAAAATTAGACGAGAGTTGCAATAATGTCTGTGACAAAGTTGTTTTTTATGTTTCAAGATCATCCTCGGTAGACAAAGCCGAGTCTTGTCACTATCAACAAGGCATAACAAGCGAAAAGGACTATGATTTGTTCCTTTGATTACAATAACAGTCCTGTTCTAAGTATAGAAGAGTAAGTAAGAAGTACTAAAACGTAACTCCTATGATAATCCCATGGCAATTTCGGGAGAATAATAAGTAAATTCTAAGGCAAACTTCAATTTTTTTTATAGTCACTTTAACGCTCTTTGGGTCATTCGTGACTTGTCTGGGGTGAGATTTGAACTCGTGACTTTGGCGTGAAAGGTATGGATTCTAACCACTACGCCGGGATCGCCCCCGAAAACTTCAAGTAAATTGTCAGGAAAATTGTTTCGGAAATTCTTTGGTAATGAGCGTGAAGTTTTTTGTTTGTTTTATTTACATCTTGCTTTTTTAAATAGTAGCTGATCTGCCGCTCATGACAAGTCCATCCCATAACACAAATCCGCAAGCCGAGAAAATGCATTTAAGTTTACTTCGTACTATTGCCTCTTATGTGATGGGATAACTTATTTGGTTGGTTGTACAAACATTTCCAGGACAAAGTTGTTAAGTTAATCCAATTGTATGAAAATTTGGATGATTAGCTACCGTTTCCATAGAAAAACTCAGTTTTGACAAAAATGCAACTTGTGACTTGTGATGAGTGACAGTTATAAATCGGGAACCCCGTGACGCACACAACGGTTAAAACTGATTGTTATGTATTAAACATGTTTGTGGCACTTTAGTTGTTTTACGAAAAACCTGCATTCTCAAAATCCTGGAAATTTTCTTAAAAGTTCTGGGAAAACCTGGAAAACTCAGGAAATTTTGTTTAGTAAAATTAGTAGACAGCTTGCTGTTTCTAATTAGCTTGGAATGCCAGCCCACTTTCTCCGAAAATGTTGAAATCCTTGCGAACAAACTACGTCAAGCCCAAATTAAACCTATGCAAAACAATCGTTAGAATTTCTCAGGTAATACATTACATTTTCTTCCCAAGAAATGTCCGGTTTCCTTAGATACAATCTCTACCACTTATCACCGCTAGATGGATCTTTCCACAGCACTGATTTTCCCACCCATAAGCAGCTATTTCCCTCCCTTTGAGACACTTCTGGAACACTAAAAGACGTAACCACTTGCGCGCCAAGACGCAACCATCAACATCTTATCTGGCCTCACCCTCTGCCAAGTGTAGCAGAAACTGCGAATGAAGAAGGTGGAAGACCTCCAAATTCAGATTTTCCCATAGTGATAAATTTTACACCTGAAGGAGCACAACAATCAAAGCTACTACCGGCCTGCGATTGACTCATGTCTTTCAATTTTAGATTGGGCGGGGACCACTCGATATGAGCACTGTCGAAATGTGTAGCAACTGCGCTGGGGCCCAAGGAAGCCTCCTTCAGCTTGGGCGATTTTCTTGAGGTTTCCTTGACTGGCTGGGTTTTAAAGCGACCTCGACACGGTCGATAGATAACGTGGTGTGGCATGGGTGGGTAACCAGTGGTATGCGACAGCAAGAGGAACCTGTACGGATGGGTGTTTTTAAAGGGCTGAGCTTCTCTTTGTACGGTGTAACAAAAGTCTTAAAGTTTGCTTTAATGAAAAAGGGAAGAACTAATTTATTTTCATATGTATTTATGTTTTCTTTCACGCTTCGTGTATTTTGCCTTATATTTCTGCCAGCGTGGTTTGGTCGTATTCTTAGTGAGAAGTTTGCGTGTGAAGATCCATCGATGCCGGTAGAAGAGGACGGAAAATAGGGATGTTCATAATTAACTTTTGATGGAATTATGAAACATGATAACTGGGTCAGCACGGTACGTGGTCTGCGTATAAATTAGTTTTTAAAAGTGTCTATATTAAAAGTAGTAAAGCTGGATCATCCCTGGTTGCACGTCGTCACAGGATCGAGAGGCATAATATTGAGTAACAACGTGACTGACTGACTCCGGAATTCGAGGCGCGCAAAGGTTTTTTTGTTTTTATTTGCTTCTCCTCTGTACGTCTCGTGGGTTCCGCTCCGCCGCTGGTGTTTATACAGCACACATTTATATTATTTGACTTCAATTTTCGCGAGACATCAGCCGACTTTTTGGAGGTGGAGGAAGAATGAGATAGAGATTTCTTGGCATTATTTGAGATTGTGGGAAAGTTTTTTTTTTCGTCACTCCCTCTTCTGACCTCTGAAGATGACTGCCAGTCAGCCGGCGGTAAGCCGTTTCTTTACTTCCTGGCTGTCCAGTTTGGCTAGGTTTGTTGAAAACGTATGAAAAGAGCCTGAAATACAATTATTAATTATTGTTCAAATTGCGCCTAAAATAAGTTCCCATGGCCTAGAGGAAATGATGTAGATAAGTGAAAAAAAAAGATAATCAATGTCATACCGATTTGGAACGATTGTTTGATTGTTTTGCTACAAGGTATAGTTTGAATAAAACCATGTCGTTTGTTAATTATGTGGTATTAAAGTAAGCAACCTTTATATAGAGATATTGTATCATTCTGATTAACAGTAGGTTGAGTAGATAGTAAATAACTATTTCTTCCAACGAAAACACAAAATATTCTAGGTAATATGTAACAGATTCAGTGAAGTCGAAAATTTGACCCATCGATGATGATAATGACGACACGACGGTAGTGGCAGAGTGGTCATCCTCGGGCAACAAAGGAAAGTTCGCAAGTAAAGCGTGTACACAAGTGCAGAAGATTGATATTTTCCCACGCCTTTTCTCCATACACAATTTGCGCTCTCTGTGCACTTCGTTGACTGAGGGGCCACTTTATTACATATAGTGCTAGTGTACCTACTCCACATTACGGGGGTTCAGCAGACGCACGTTTTACGTGCGAGAATCAAATGCATTTTGCATTAGACAGGCTGAAACTGACATATGTTAGTTGTACAGGAGCAGGACTTTGTTTTCTTCAGCATTGTTTTTTTTTTGTATTTCAACTTTTGATCTTTGAATTTTATTAAAAGTCATATTCATCATAATGCTCCACTTAAACATCAATGATATTTAAATTTTAAATCCCCAGTCTCTTTAAATTACCAATCGAGACTGTCGGAGGTCTATCCTAGAAGGGTCGAATAATCTTACCCCGCATTGACTGCAAATTCTTTGTAGGGGCATTTAAATTTTAAAACCCTCACTTTCTGTATTATTTATTCATAAATACATAAAACTTGCCTCTCCTTAATTCCAAGAGGAAACGAAATGGAAAAGCAGCCCAAAAAATACTACGACGTATATCCGCCTCTGCCCTTTGAGCTGCATATCCGAGTCCTCCAAAGTTTATACTCAGAAAAAAAATACGCCCTCTTCGTGCCTCATGCCCTCGGTCGTCTTTTCAGTCACCGCAGTTCTCTGGGTATAACTGCTGGTAGGTCCATCATCGAGAGCAGGGCCAATACATTTACACATCAGCCAGCACGCAGTTGGCAAAAATTCCCACGGTTCCCACAATGTAAATTTATACGTCCAAGAATATTTCCACACGAAGCCAACTGTGAAACGATTTCGACGTAAGTGTGTGCTCTCTGGAAGGTACTATAGTACTGGCTGGTTCGATGCGATGGATGGAAGGAAGCAAAAGGTAACACATTCGGGATCGGGGTGCACTGAAAGCACAGTATAGATATATAGCTACATCGCATCATTTATGTTGGGTTGTGGCAAACTCTGACGTGTATATTTTGCCTTTATCGATGATGATGACGAGGAGGGTGGCACACTGTACGTACATGGACTCAGTATTGGGGAGTATGATGAGTAGCAACAGATATATTGATTGATGGATGAGTTATGCAGGGAAGGAAAGTACGGTGTATAGAATATCGTGCCTGCTTCCGAATAGTCGTTTGGTTCGGCTCGAAATAGTCGTTTTGTAGCATTTTGACTATATTGACAATCGAACAAAGTTGCTCGAATTTCGCCCACTGCATCAGGATTGAGAAATTTGATTGTATTCCATCTTTAAAACATGTAATTGTTCACTATGTTATCAGATGTAACTAATTCTGGTGGGAATGTGCCAGTATTTTGTGTTGTACTATTGAATGTTAGTTGGATAACCTGCCTCCATTTGTCACCTTATGAAATATTTTATTTAAATTAGTTCCTATGTTGATCAAAGGTTTTCAACATCACTGGCGTGCACAGGGTGGGGCAAGGTGGGGCAATTGCCCCTCCTTTTATAAATAAGATTTTTATTTTCACATTTACAAAATTATAATATAAAATAACTTGATTTCTTGATATCTTGGATTGAAGGTAAAATAAATACATTTTATAAAATAAGACCACTGAAATCATTTTATTGCGTCAATTTCTTTGAGGTGGTGCCTGAAAATTGCACCAAAAGGTGCATGAAATCTCAAACTTCAATTAAGTCAAAAACTTGCACCCCAGTGGTGCATACAAAAAAAAATCTGGTGTAATTTTTTTGTTCCGGGGTGTTCATGGAGGGTTAAAAAAAGAGGGTAAATTTAAGGTTGAAAAAATTCGCCTTCGTGATGGTAAATCGAACAAAAAGCTTTTTATTGAATATTTTCGGTGCAAAAATATCATCGAGGGGGGCATGGAGGGACTAATCAAAATGAATAACTTTGGTGTAAAATTGAATCACGCTAAAAATTTGGAGGAGCACATTTTACTGAAAATTTCTGGTGGAAAGTTCGCAACACTGTGGTGAATGTAGAAGCAAGGTTTATTATTTTTTTTCTGGTGCATAATTTGCATCGTTCTGATGAATGCAATCTTCATTGAAAATTTATGGTGGAAAATTTGCACCATTCTGGTTCATGAAGAGACAAAGCTTGAAAATTGAACCACAAAGGTGCATGGTGAAACAAACTTCACCGACAATTTTTGGTGAATGGAGGAGCATGCTTTATTAAAAAAAATTGGTGCGAAATTTGCATTGCTCTGATAAATGAAATGAACGGACTATTTCTGGTGGAAACTTGCACTGGTCTGATAAATGATGGCACAAGCTTTATTTAAAATTAAGCAATATTGAAAATTTCTGGTGGAAAATCTGCACCGCTGTAGTGAACGGATGGGCAAGCTTTTTGGAAATCTGCACCAATCAGAAGATTGGAGAAGCTAACATTAACGGTGAAACATTTGCATCGTTCTGATCAATTGAAATTTTCTGGTGTAAAATTTTATGGGGGCAAATTTGTTTTTGAAAATTTCTGGTGTAAGATTTGCAACAATCTGCTGCATGGGAGGCCAGCTGAATAATAAATTCCTGCACAGCTCTGGTGAATGGAGGGACAAGCTTTATTGAACATTTCTGGTAGAAAAACTACAACGTTTTGGTGAATGGACGGACAACTTAAACTTGACTTCCGAGAAGAACCTCAAGGGTATTGAATTCTGACGACAGTTCTAAAAAGATATCTGGGGATGTGTCCATAAAAAATCTGCGAATAATTTCTAGTGAATCCTGCAGATAATTCCAAGATAAGAATACCGAGAGAGTCAAATTTTGAATGAAATTCCAAAGGGAAGTTGAGAAAAATTTCAAGGGATTTCCGAGGATAACTTCAAGCGCATTTTGAGAAGAATTTCTGGAGAATACAGAGGAAATTTTTCAGAAACTTAAGGGGAATTTCAATTCCAAGGTATTCTCTAGGTGGCCAGCAAACCGGGAAAACCGGGAACACCTGGAAATATTCGGGAATTTGAAAAGTAACCGGGAAAACCGGGAAAAACCCGGGAATCCGGCGAGAGAACCGGGAAAATTAATTAACCATACCATAGGAACAAATTTTTACATCAGAATTTCAGAATAAATCATTAAAACAGAGTGAACCTTTACCAAATGAATGTCTTGCTCTAATTGTTGTATAGTTTTCTTCAGTTTCCCGTGTTATTGTTTTTAGAATTTAATCACTCAGCAATATTGTAAATTTATTTTTGTCGTCTCAATTTCAGATGTAAAGTGCATGGTCCTCAAAAGAAAGTATTGAAGATGCTGGACTTCGGAAACACATATTTGTAAGAACCGAAACTGAATTATTCTTTTCCGGGGGTTTTATTTTTTGCTGTTCAAAATTCTCATGACATGAGTTCCAGAATTAACTTGAAATTCTGCTCTGAATTATCTTGAAATTTTTCTTAAATAAACCATAAAACACTCCGCGTAATAGATGCCGTTGAATTCTTTTTGGAATTTCCTAGCAACCTCTTCTAAGAATTTAATTGAAATGCTTCTTAGAATTCCCTTAAGTCTACCCGGAGACTTTGATTCCTTTGAAAATATTTTCAATGATTTCTTTTAACTCTATTCAAAACAGCTGAAATCTTTCGAAATTTTATTTAGAAACCCCTTTGAGTATTTTGAAGAATTTCTTTCTAATTCTCAGCAAATTTTTTGCAATAAATTTTGTTGGAATTCTGTGATGAATCTTTCGCACTAGGGTTTAAATTATTGCCAGCACAATCTAAGAACTCTGTTTATTGTTGAACTCTGATCATAATTCTCTTGGAATTCTTCTTAAAATTCATCTCTAATTTTCTTCACGATACCCATACAAATCTCATCAAGAACTTTCGGCAATGTTTTGTTTTTAACAACTCCTTTTTAAATCTTCTAAAATTACCTAACAATTTAATTTAGAATTTATATTCTTCTCCACAGAAATCCTTCCAAATTCATCAGACAATTACTAGGGATTTCTTGTCAGAATAATTCTAGAAATCTGCTTCGAAAACTGTGGGAATCTTTCTCAATATTTGTTTGAAATCAACACTGTGAATTCTTTCAAAATTTACTAAAAATTCCAGGATTTGTCCGCTAGATTCTATAGATTGTTATGTAATTTGTTATAACCTGTAAAATGCTTCCAAGTCTCAGAGCGTGTCAATTATGACTCCACGACTCATAAGTATGATATTTATTTACTTTTTCATATCTGATATATAGAAAAATTTTCAAAATCTCACATTTTAATTATTTTTACTCCAAATCTTGCATCACAAAGATTGTCATTAATCACAAATTTTGAAAAAAAAAAAGTTCCAGTTTCAGACACTACTCAAATTTTAAAGCCCCAGAATCTTGGGAATATTCTTAAATCACATTTTTTGTCCTTTCAGAACGTTTTTAAAAATGTGTTCAATTTGGTTTTTTTGTTTAATATTAACAACCGGGAATTTTTTAAGATTTAAACCGGGAAAACCGGGAATTTTAAAATGAAAATTCACTGGCCACCCTGACTGTTCTGATAAAAAAGTTCAAAAATATTCCGAGAAGAACCTCAACGATATTGAATTCTAATGACAGTTCCAAAATATTTCTGGGGAGAATTCAAAGAAAATTCTGCGGATAATTTTTAGTGCATCTTGCAGATAGTTCCAAGATTATTTCGAAAAGAATACCGAGAAAATCATATTTTGAGTGAAATTCCAAAAGGATTTTAAGCAAAATTTCAAGCAAATGCCGAGAATAATGTTTAGCTCATTCAGTTCCAATGTGTTCTGAGAAAAAATCATGAAAATTTCTAAATATAATTCCAGTGGACTTCTGAGAAGAATTTCAAAAGAGCTCTTAGGAGAGTTCTGAAAAAATCCGAGAAGAACCTCAAAGATACTGAATCCTGAGGACAGTTCCAAAGGATTCCTGGGGAGTATTCCAAGAAAATTCTAGAAATTCTTCTAATTTCTAGTGAATCCTGCAGAATACATAGAAAATTAAATTTTGAGTGAAATTCCAAAGGGATTTGTAGGAAAATTTCAAGGGAGTACTGATGATTTCTAGCTCTAAGGGAATTTCAGTTGCAAGGTGTGCAGAGTAAAAGTCAAGAAGAGATCTAAAAATAATTCCAGAGGACTTCTGAGAAGAATTTCAAAAGAGCTCACAGAGTTCTAAAAATTTTGTAAAGAACCTCAAGGAATTCTGAGGATGGACTTTTTCACAACTGTACAAAGTTTAAAGACAGCTTTTGTATTTCCTTGAAATACCCTTAAAAAGTGGGTATCAGTTTGCCATTGAAACTTGGTTTTACTAACAAAAAATCGTCTAAGAATCTTCTCTGAAAATTTCACGTCATTTTTTTACCGTAGTTAAAAAGTTACAGCTGTTTATGTGCGTTGCAACAAATTCGGGTGTGTCCTTTATATCATCTTTAAAACATGTTGCATGCTCGGAATCATTTTCTGTCACCCCGACTGGCGGTACTTTGGGACGGTTCACGACGGATGGGATTAAATTGCCAAATTCCATTGGCTGTCTGAAAGTAGTTTGCATTGAAGAAGATGAACCACCACCGGAGCGAAAAATAAATAAAATTAGCTAAATTAAACAGTAGGGAAATAGTGGTGAGTGGACAGCACCATCTCCCACGCACTTTGGAGTACTCCCCATCCCCAGATTAAATGCACCATAGAAAAAAATTGCCCCTCCTTAACAAGATTCCTGTGCACGCTAGTGTTCAACATCCGGGTGCAGGTATTCCTACAGAGCTCTGGAATGGATAGAAAGACACCGGCGCCGGTGGTTTAGTGGTAAGCGTGACTGCTTCTCACCCCAATGGGTCTGGTTTCAATTCCAGCCGAGGTCGGTTTTGATTTTTCTGATGCATAAAAAGCTCTGGTCACGTCTTCCTTCGGAAGGAAAGTACCCCGGCGTGTATGTGTAAAATCTAGAACAGCCGATTACCTCGGCATTTACTTTTGCTGATATATCTGCAAAATATCGGTTTTTTAGCTGATATCTCTGCAAAATTATATTTGTTAGCTGAGTCTCGGCAATTGTTTTAGTCAATCTTAGCAAAATAAACTGCAGAACTACTCGGCTGTTGGAATCTCGGCGAAAAAATTTAAGTGTGTGTGTGTGTGTGTGTTTTTTTTTTTTTTTATAGTAAGGAAAGCTTCAAAAGCCCGACCTGTCACTGTGTTGCGTGTTTGTTCTCCTTCTGGCACAGTGTGGGACTTTTAACCACTAAAACCTTACTCGCCTCTAGCCACTATCCCCCCGGAACTCCCCTAGAGTATTTCGTCGGGGGGGGGGGGGCTGTGCTCAAGCACTTCTCTTTAGCTCAGCTAGCCGGCGTTGATCATCTCTCCATTTTCGCTGCAGCTCCGACAAAATTTGCGTCACTGCCCTGCTGACGACGCTCCACGTCCTCTCATCCCAGCACATTTCACTGATGACATTTCTCGCGCTAAGGGCCGGCATCTCCACTCGCACTGCCTCAAATCTTGGGCAGTAGAAAACCACGTGCTCCGGCGTTTCGTCTACGTTGCCACACTCCGGACAGAGGGGTGACGTTGTGTGTCCAAAGCGATGCAGGTACTTCCTGAAGCAGCCATGACCAGACAGGATCTGCGTCAAGTGGAAGTTGACTTCTCCATGCTTCCTGTTCACCCAGGTCGAAAGAATCGGTATTAGCCTGTGTGTCCATCTACCGTTCTCCGCTGCGTCCCACTCCTGTTGCCACTTAACCATCGACTCCGTTCTCACCATTTTTCGAACTCCTCTGGTATCTCTTCGCATATAGCATTCGGTGTCCTCCGCCAAGGTGATGGCGATGGGTAACATACTGGCGATAACGCATACTGCTTCCGTCGAAATTGTTCTGTACGCACTCACGACTCGCATGGCCATGAGGCGGAACGTACTGTCCAATTTTCTTTGGTTCTTCTTCGTTTTCAGCGCTGCATCCCAAGCTGGACCTCCATACCTCAGTATTGACGACGATACACTAGCCAGAAGACGCCTCTTGCTGCTGCTTGGTCCAGAATTGTTAGGTCATCGATCATCACTCCAAGATACTTCAGCACGCGCTTTGAAGCTATGGCGTTGGCATCAGCGTCTCGACACAGCTCCTTGAAGCAGTTTGACTTGCTCAGCTTTAACTCCCGTTTTAGAGCGGCCTTGGCTGCTCGAAACACCACCCTTCGCTCTGCTCTGTCTGCATCAGTTCTTGCTCTCTGAACGCGCCTTCTGGTTCGGAGACAACTAGCGCGGAAAGTGCTAAGTGCCTCGTTCCACCAGTAAGCTGGGCGCCGTCTGTTCCTTGGTTCCGATTTCCTCGGCATGGTTGTGTCGCATGCCCTCACTAACGATTCGGTCAACTCGTCCGCGCTTTGGTCTGGGACGCTGCTGTCTACCCGGAGAGCTTCTACAAAGAGATCCGTGTCGAATGCCTTCGTCTTCCACCTCCGCTTGCTTACTTTCGTTTTCCACATTGCCATAGGTATCCGTTGGCCAAAGCTGTACCTAATCGCCTGATGGTCACTATGAGTGTACTCCTCACACACTCTCCAGTTCATACTTGTCACTAACGACGGAATGCAGAAAGTGACGTCGATAATGGATTCCCTACCATCTTTGCGGAAGGTACTGATGGTTCCTTCGTTGGCCAGACTGACGTCCAACTTTGCCAGAGCTTCCAGCAGGCTATACCCTCTTGCGTTGGTACATCTACTTCCTCAGTCCACTGCCCAAGCATCTCCTCCAATGACGATTGGTCTCCGTCCGGTGAGCTCCCCGGTGAGTCCATCTAGCATCTGGTGAAACTGCTCCATTGTCCATCTCGGGGGTGCATAGCAACTACATACGAAGGTTCCATTAATTTTGGCGATCCCAAAACCTTCGTAAGACCTCGTCACCACTTCTTGTATGGGATACCTGCCCATAACTTGTATTGCCGCCATCCCTGCTCTATCGGCCACCCAGTTATCGTTATCGGGAGGGACTCGATACGGCTCCGCAATCATTGCAACGTCGCACTTTGTTTCCGTTGTCGACTGCCACAACAGTTGCTGTGCTGTGTCACAATGATTGAGATTTATTTGGGTTATCTCCATTACTATTGGCCCGCTATCGCCTGTTTTGTAAGCTGGGCACCTGAAACTTCCCGTCATATGACTGTTTCCGTCCTCCTTTCTGCATAGCATGCACCTCGGTTGCTTCATACAGTCTTTAGCAACGTGCCCCTTCTCTCCGCATTTCCTGCACAGCTCCGATCTATCAGGGCCTTTGCAGTTTCTCGCCTGGTGACCAAAGTTCATGCACTTAAAGCATTTCTCCATTTGCTTGGTAACCCGAGGGATAGCTTTCAGGGGGCATACTGACCACCCAACTTTGACTCGTCCCGTCTTCAGCAACTCGTTAGCTGCGTCCATCGCAAGTCGTATCAACGCCGTTTGTGTACCACCGTACGCCTTCCTCAACCGGATTGTCATAGGCACATCTCCCACATTGCCTTGCACCTTCAGCGCACATCGTACCTCGTCTTCCGTTGTGATCTCATCCAGATCCTTGCACTCGACCACTGACTCCTGCGATAAGGCTCTTACGTTCGCGTCCTCGCCAAGAGATTTTTCGACGAGTTCCTTGAAGGCTGAACTCCTCACCGACGGGTCCTTCTTCAGCTCGAAGAGCATCTCGCCTTTCTGGGTGCGCCTGGTTTTCACCACGTTCTCGCCCAGTTGCTTCAACTCCGGATCCTCTCTCACTTTCCGGAGGAGTGCTGCGTATGTCGTTTTGTCTTTCGCCTCGATAACCAGAGCGTCGCCCTTACTTCTCTCCCTAAGATGCCTGGGGTTTTCCTTCTTCTTGACTTCCTTCTTCCTCTCTTCCGTCTTCTTCTTCTTCTCTTCCTCTCCATTCTTCTTTTCCTTCTCCTCCTGAAGGAACAGAAGAACCTTCTTCCTTTGTTCCTCTTCCTTTAGTTTTTTCCTCTTCTCCTTCTGGTTTTCGACTTTACGCCAATCACTGTCTTCTCCATCTTCTTGCTCCTTGTCCCCGTATTCGTCGTCCTTGTGTTTTTTGGGGTCCTCTTCGTCTCCTGGCGTTTCCCTATCTCTTTTTTCCGGACGTTGGTCCCTTCGGCTATTCTTCTCCAAAATTTTCGTGTTGCCAAATTCGAGTTTGCTAAAATGACGTAATATCAATTACAAATAATCCTATTATTACTTACCTAGCGTGTAATTTTATCAACGAATAATTTAAGAAAACTTTTAGAATATTTAAATGGTGTTGCCAAAATCAAGATCCATGTGTATTTCAATAATTAAATTCGTTTTAAACTATTCCAAAAATGTTTTTGAGCGAATCCTTTGGAAATCTCCTCAGAAATCTCTTAAAATTTCTTCTAAATTTTCCTTAAACTTTTCTAAGAATTTAATTTAAATTGTCCTCCCTTTATGTTTGGAATTATACTCAGAATATGATCTATTTGATGTTTTTTTTTCTCGGAATTCCCTTGAATTTCTTTTCTAGTATTCGTTTGAAATTATCATCACAACATCCTTTAAATTCAGCTTAAAATTCTCTTTTAATAATTCTTAATACCTGGTATCCTCCTCAAGATTCAAATAAAAGTCGCTTCAAAATCACTTAGGAATTCAATTCAGAACTTCCCAGAATTATTCATCTTAGAATTGCTTATCTTAGAATCATATATAATTTTTTTATAATTCTGGTCAAAGCTCCATTAAAAAATGTTCCAGGATTTTTAAGGAATCCTCTCTAGCATTTTCTTTGAATTAACAATTGACCACTTTGTCAAGCAGTTTTAGAGTGACAAGAATGCGATTTCACAAAACTGGACCAACTAATTTTTATTTTTCTATGAAACGCACAAATGTTGGCTACTTTTCTCGTGGTTCTAGAAGAAAAAATCTCAAAAAATGTTTATTTTCAAAGATCGAGTGGTAGAAAACGTCATTTTAACCGCTCGAATGAAGTTGGGTAGTTCTCTTTAAATTCACCCCAAATTTCATTAGGTTTTTTTTCCGGCAGAATTTTTTATAAAAATCTAAAATTTTTTAGATCCTTGAAATTTCTTTCAAATTCTAAAGACTTGGCTGAAATATGGGCTCTTTATTTTGTTTTCAAGATCCTACATTTTGAGTTTTTCTCAATCCCAATCGAAAAAAAAAAAACATTTTTTTTTTCTTAATCTAGAATCACGAAGATTTTTTTATATTTCATAAATCTCGGAAATATGTCATAGTCTATAAACAAATATCGAAACCAATCGTGGAAATATTCTTAAATCCCAAATTTATTGAACACTTCCGTTTCTGGTTGAATTTGAGCAACCGGGAAAACCGGGGGAAACAAATTTGAAAATGAAAATGAAATGAAAGCTCAATAGTGTTCGGTCTAGCGATGCTCGAATAATTTTCATAATTTTATTAGAAAATCCATCGTTACTTTAAAGGGATAGAGGGTCCATCACTGGAAAAGAAGCTAATAACTTTTACTCGGGTCCCAGCACTGTCAAAACAATCCCGCACTCCAGCTCCGCAAATACGGCAACAGCGCATGGGAACCGATACAGGTGTTCATTCGCTATTCATTTCATTCTCGCACCAACACACACCATTCATAAACACACGACCCTCTCTTTTACAACACGCACTCAACTCACTAGCTCTGCTTTTACAACCAGCTCCGTTTCTTGTGTTGATGTTGATTCTGGTGAGCAGACTGTCGTTCAGCGGCCAAGAGCGGTATTCTATGCTGCAAACGACGCATAGCACAGTAAAAAACCTTCTCTGTGTACGTGAGAGAGAATCTACTGCGTGATTACGGGCGGATCAGAGCATAAACCCAGAGAATTTTTGTTTGCTTACACGACTTCAAACCAAGGCAACCGTCGCCGCTCCGTTCATACGTTATCGTGAATGCGTTGAGTGTAGTCGCGCGTACGACGGGTTTTGCGGGTTTCGGCTCTCACAAAACTGTTTTTCTTCTCAATGAAGTGAAAATAATCCAGTGAAAACTTGAACGGTGGTGGACGATAAAAACTTTGCTGACTCGGTGGTTTTTGAGGTGCAATTTTGAGAACTGAGTATTGAAACCTTTAGAACTGTATTCCAAATTAGCAGTGAATTGAATTTGATTGGCAAAGTAGCAAAGCGTTGAAGCAGGGCAAAATTGGATTCAAAAGTGAGGAATTTGTGCGTGTAAACACTAATAGCCGGGGAAGCATAGCTTGTGTAGTCGTCGTTCAGTGGTGGTTTGATTGAAGCATTCCCAGCAGGAAAAGGCAATCGCCTACGGACAGTAAAGAAAGTAAGGTTATGTTGCGTAGTGTTTTCTGTTTATTTTTTATTACAATCTGACACTTGAACGAACGCTGCTGCGCGTTGGATGACAGCGTTCATTGGTAAGTACACCCTATCCGTTGTATATGTGTGTTGAGTTATGGATGGGGTTTCGACGGGTGAGAGAGAGAGAGATATCCATCCAGCAGAGTTTACTGGATGAAGTATCCCGACGGTAGAGTGATGCCAGGTGTGGTAGGGAACTGTCTATTTAAAATTGGGAATTTGATTATTTAGCTTCTTACTTACAAATAATTTCTTATATACCTAGATCAATAGCGAATGATGTTTAATACGGACTTTATTTTTATAAATCATATGCTAAAAGTTGGTTGATGCATCGAACCTTAATCCCTTATTATGTTATCGTTAGTATATCGTCTTTGAGTTCGATGATGAGAATCGATCTTTGTTACTTAGGATCTAATCCATTGTTCGGTTTGAATTATGATGGTTTAAATAAAACTATTTTGAATTAATTATCAATATCGGTGCACTGTTCAACAATGCGAATCGATCATGTCTAGATTTCTACGGTCTCCCTAATAAAATTGCTATGGTTATTTTGATTAATGACGTGTTCATTGTATCATCCAAACCATTTTTGGGATATTTTTATTATTTGGGTTATCGTTCGTTTATGGTTATTTTGTATTAGAGCTATCTAACACTACTGGTTTTAAGACTTGTTATCATAGGTTTTTGTTCCTTTTTTATTTAGCGTCGGTCACTGTTCCGTAAAGTACCAAACACCGACGAGCGTGGTGACTCATAACAGACAATCAGCAAGAGCAATCGAAGGCCAGGGAGGCGATTTCTACACCTCGAACCTATCGAACCATGGGCTTGGTCCGGCAGCTTTACTTCCCTTCCGAAGTAAGACGTAACTTACTTAAATATGATGGGCACCCCCAGTATTGCAAAAGATCGACGTGAAAGATTTCCATCCTGGGCAGCTGCTTGCTTTTGCTTTAACCCACGTCAAATTCCTATCGACTTCCTTAATTACCTTGTTGGGTCTGCCTCTATTGCGATGTCCTGCCGGGCTCCAATCTAGGCGCTTGCTTGCTTGCGTGGAGTGTGGCCGACCCACTTCCGCTTACATTCTCGAATTTCAGTTGATATCGGCTTCCGATGACATTGAAGGTGGAGCTCATTATTCGAAATCCTGTTGTGAGGCCTCCAAGCAACGTTTGATGAATATTTACAGCTTCTGGGTGTTCTCCACTGATATGCACCATGTTTCGCTAGTGTGATCAGAGATTTTTCACCTCGGCTGGATTGAACCAAGCCAACTGGTGTGCGGAATCTGTCACGCATACCACTCAACCACCGGCGTCGTCAATTATAATAGGTTATCATGAAGTATTTCTCAGGAGCAAAAAATATTGACTGGTCAGTTAGTTGGGACTTCATAATTTCGACCTTACGACCAGAACAATGAAGGATATTTTTCCTCCGTATACTCATACAAATAGTCTATTAAACTAATTCATTTAAACACGATTTTATAAGGATTTTTTACTGGTTCTATTTGAAGGATGAATCAAATTGAAAACGGTTCATATCGGCAAAACATTTGACATCATTTTATTTCTAATCCTCATTTCAGCACACCTGGTGCAGCAAGATTTTTCCATCAGGTGCGAAGATTTGACCTTTCCAGATTTTGAAGACGTTGTTACGCACGTTTTTCTTAACTAGAATTAGAATTAACGATTTGTTATGCTCTAATAAAATTTACTCCTAGAATTGTGACAGCTCCACTATATTAAACTGATAAATTCAGTTTCAGCAAAATGTCTTTTTCGTTTTAACAGTAAAATTCCACTCTCCTCTTTAAATACTCCTGGAATTCGATCTGTAGCACCTTTTAGAGCTCTTGGGAATCTCACGACTGTCACTCTACAGTTTACGCATAAAAAAAAACTGTAGAACGCACAGAATATTAAGAACTGCAAACAATCCTGTAATTTCTGGAACTCTACCTTTTTTTCTTGTTGCTTTATGAGCGAGATTTTTAGCTCAACGGATAGTTCGTCTCGAGGAACTCTATCAATTCTTCTAATTTTTAAACGTTAAAATAATTTCATACTTCCCCAGAACTTCAGAACTGTAAGTATAGTGCTTTGGGAGCATGCAAACCTCCCAACAATGTTTCTTCTTCCAGGAACTTGGTGATTTCATCGATATAACCTATTATATCTACGGATATTAAAACTGTAGAACTTCTGAAACATTAAAATATACTGAAACCTCTGCAAATCTATCAAACGTATGAACTGTTTCAACAATGTCCGAATCCAACAACTCCCGGAAAGAAGGAACACAAAACAGAAATTTCGATACGTTTAATGTTTAAAAAATGACAACGACCACAAGAAAATTAACAATTGCATGAACTCTCAGAAATTGTGGAACTCCCACGAGGCTTATAAATCCTGAGAAATCGAAATTTTGGAACTCAGAAAATATTCAAAGAAGCGTAGAACATATCAAAAGGATCTTTTGAAGCTCCATCCACTCTTGAAACTCTTGGGACTCCACGGAATTTAGATTCTCTGAAAGATTTAAAAGAAAAACGTCAGTATCTTTAGGAAGCTTTCAATATCCGGCAACGCTTCGAAATCCTGTGAACTCCTGCAAGAACTAATGGATGCAACTCTCAGCTCTCCAGGATCTTCTCGATCTCTAGCAACCTTTAGAGCTCTTGGGAACTTTAAGAACTGTACGGCTGCCTACGGGGGCCTACCTTAGCTCAGTCATTAAAGGTGCAGCGACAAAGCTAGACCATGCTGAAGGTGGGTGGGTTCGATTCCCGGTCCGGTCTAGGAATTTTTCGGGTTGGGAAATTTCTCGACTTCTCTGGGCTCAGAGTATTATTGTACTTGTCACACAATTATACTAATGCAAAAATGGTACAGGCATCTAGACCACTTAGTTGAATGCACGCAATAAGCTTATATGCGATAAGCAATAAGCTTGAAATGCGAAGAAGAAGAAGAAGAAGAAGAAGAAGAAGAAGAAAGCCAGAGCTGAAGAACTCCCGGAGTATCAAGAACTCCTTTAACTCGAACTAAAACTAATTCTGATGATTTTGAGAAATTACAATACCCTACATTCGAAATTTCCACGGCTATATTTTCCATAGAATTCATGAATCATTAAGAAACTCAATACATAAAAAAATGATTCGCTAACTTACGACCTAAAAGCTTCAAATTTTGCAATAATGAGAGCTGTAAGATGATAGATTCAATGTTCCAAATCAATAAAATGATTAAATCATGCATGACTTAAAATTTTCAAGATGCTTCTGAAAATATATAAAGAAATATAAAATCATAATCATAAATCATAACATATTTATACTGCAACTAACAAAAGACGTCACTTGTCCCAAGAAACATTGCAAGTTTTATCGAGGTTTAAAAGCATTCTACAAGTCTAAATCATGGTCTACAGAACCCTCAAAAAAACAAAATTGTTACTTGGGGTCTGTACATGTCTTTTGTCAGCCATGCACAAATCACAGACAAACATACGTAATTTTTCATGAAAACATTGTATCTCAAAACGTAGGACCTCAGTAACGACATCTCTCGGGTTTCTCTCGGAAAACAAGCTTGCTCGCTAACTCGCAAACAATATTGCATAAAAGTTCTATAGAATGCATAGAAACGTCAAAGGGATCCGATGCCAGCGCTGCGGCGAGTAGTCCGCGGAACTGATACTATTCAAATCAACCGTTAAATGCGTGAACAAAGGTACACAATGAAGTGTTACGTCTGTTTGTCTGTGGACAAATATTTTTAGACCAACATTTAAAATAGGTGAAACAGCCATACGTAAACAATGGCTTTATTCTATATTAAAACATACCCACTCAAATTTACAGTAGAGTAAAGTGGGGCAAGAATATGCAGACAGAAAAAATAAGCACTGGACCTAAAGACAGGTAAACGAAATGATTATGAGTAGGATTGAAACCTCTACTGAATGCATGTTTACTAGAAAAATATTGCATATTTTGTATTATCCACCTAAAAGATATCACTAGAAATATGATTTTTTTTTCAATTTGTGCATTTTTAAATAAAATTACATTTTTTTTGGCTGCGGTATTATGATATCATGGATGAAGATTATAATTTAAGTATTCCAGTATTATGATTGGTCTATCTGATAGGTATTTTCTGGTATGTATCCGCAGACAATGCAGGAAAGACGTAATGTATGGGAGATCCTTTTCATTATTGTGGTCAAATCGTTTCGATTTAAAAAAATGTTGGTAGAACCTGTTTTTAGTCTTTAATTAGCATGCTTTGTTAGTGCAATAATATTACCGAATATTAATTACATAAGATTTGTACGATTTCATGCTAATTTCCACCGCTAAAATACTACCAGCTTTCAGCACTTGAACAAAGAAAACAGATGACGAACTAAGGTTCAATTTTGATTTGTTATTGATTTATAAATCATTCATTCAATGAAAACAGACATTTGTGAAACAATTAATAAAATGCGCACTCTTGCTCCACCAGTGATGCAAAAGAACGCAACTTGAAACTATTTACTTAATCAGCAATTTAAGAAAAAAATCATGATTACTCAATAGCTATCCATAAGTGCGTACTCTTGCCCCATTTCACTCTACCATCAGGCAGAGGAAATGTGTTCTATCAAATGCTGGCACTCGAAAAAAAAAGCATTTAAAGCAACAACAGCTTTGGTTATACCGTCTATATCTCACGGTGGATAGATTTCAAAAGTAGGTTACGAAGATTCAAAATATCTACTCTGCAAAAATTGTCTTCCCAATGTTTTAAATGAGTTCATACTGAAGACATTATTTGTTAATAACTGTACCAAAATGTGAATATTAAAAATCAGGTTAATTCTTTGGGGGTGCATAGCACTTCTTGCATCCCCATTTCCGACGCAAATGGCAGCACATAGTTGCGGAAAATTTGACAGGTATAGACTGTTCCAGAATGTATAAGCACACTTTCAAAATAACAAAAAAGTCATGTTTTTTAAGTTTTAATAATTTTATTTGGCAAATCATATTTGTATTTGTATTTCAAATGATATTTTACTCTCGTTTAATCAACATATTTAGTCATAGCCAAGACTCCTAACTTTTCCTCGAACATGACCCATAAGCTTCTGCACAGTGGTACTTCCCACCATTTTGACCACTTTTGGTCAATCTTTTTTGAATTTTTGGATGTCGTCTGCTGGTTTTATTAATTTTCGAAGCTTTGCTTTGCCCAAAAAGTCTCGATTGGCCGTGCCTCCGGGCAGTTCGGCGGATTCATGTCTTTCGGCACGAAACATACATTTTGGCTTTTGTACCATTCTAAAGTGTCCTTTGCGTAATGACATGACGCCAAATCAGGCCAAAATACTACTTGACCTTCGTGTTGCCTGATCATCGGCAACAATCGCTTCTGGAGACATTCCTTAACGTATTTCTGAGTGTTCATCGTCTCCGTTGTGATGTACGGACTAGATGTTTTACTACACTCGCATATTGCCTGCCAAACCATAACCTTCTTGCCGAATTTTTCGGTAAATATTGCCTTCTCCGTTTCGGGGATGTCCTTGCCTTCGCTTACAGTATAGAATTGTGGTCCGGGAAGCGTTTTGTAATCTAGTTTCACGTACGTTTCCTCGTCCATTATTATACACCCAGAATTTCGACACAATAACGAATCGTAGAATTTGCGGGCCCGTGGTTTCACGGACGCGGCCTGTTTTGGGTTCCTTTTGGGTTTTTTCTGCTTCCGGTATGTTTTTAGCCCAAGTCTTTCTTTGGCACGCATGACGTCACTCGACGAGGTCCCTAGTTTTTTTTCGCAACATCCCGAACGGAAGTCGCTGGTTTTCGTTTGTGGGCATCCCTGATCTTTTTATCGATATCCGGACTTACAGGATTTCCGGCCACTCTTCGGCGCATCTTCAAACGTACACTGTTCTCTATATTTTTAATCGCACCCTCTTCTTTGGCCAATTTTCTCAAGGAGAGTCCGCTCACAGTGCACCATTTGTGCACGATACTTTTTCGTTGTTCCGGAGTAAGACCACGCATTTTGACAGGAAACACAAAACTGAGCACTTTTTTGATGCTATGTCATTCAGAAATGAGCAAACAAAAGGACGCAACCAAAACATGTTGAAATATTTCATTATATTCAAAGTGACCGTTAAAATAAGGTGTGCTTATACTTTCTGGAACAGTCATTAGTTAATAGATTAAGCACTCACTTGGCCGCAACGTATAAATCCGGATACATTGTTCGTCGCTCTTAATAGTAATTTTCAAACTCAATTTTACACGATGAGGCCAGTCTTTTTATTGTTTTGTGTCTGACTGACTGTAAATATCATAAGTTGGTAAACGTTATCGACAATTTATCAATGTAAGGATGTCTACTACATGGGAAATTCAGAAAATCCGGGAATCTTCAGGAAATGTTATTTTTCCTGAAAAAAATGGAATTATCAGGCAAGTGAGCCAGTTATGGCACTTATGACTCCAGTTTTTAGCCCTAGGGTCGAACTAAAATTTTAAATAAATTTTCATGGCTGTATACACTAAGATTTTGTTTCCGTGTTCGGTAAATTTTACCGAAATCAGAACAGCTGAACGTTCGGTAAAACTTTAACCTTCATTTTAAAGGCTATTGAATTTGAAAATAATATCAAAACATGTTCAACTTTGTTTAAATGATCAAATCTTGTCATTTTAGTGGAGATTTAGTTTCAAAGTAGCTGAAAAGCAATTGAATTGCATTGCATAAATTTTACCGAAAAGTTCAGCTGTTCAGATTTCGGTAAAAATTACCGAGGTTGGCGATAATTTCTAAGTGTGATTTATAAGAATAAAATATAAAATTTAGATAAAGCCAATTAAGGACTAATTGTTAAAAAAAACTTGTTCACTTATCCCACTCAGGATTTTTTTTCATCTTATTTAATTTTTAAAGCTCCTGGACTTAGATGAATAATTTTGATGAGAATTTATGAGGAACTCGTGGGATAATTTAAAGGGAATTTGGAGAAGAATGCCGTGGGAGGTCTGGAAAGAACAGTGAGGAAAACTTCAAATTTAATCTGAGGATTGCATTCAAGGTAGGTCTGACTAAATTCAGAATTCAGGTGAAACCTAAGGATAATTCCAAGGGAATCCTCAATAGGATTTGAAGGATGAAATGGGGTTAATTTCTAAGAAATTGTAAGGATAATTTCATAATTCAAAGGAGAATTCCAAAGGAGATTTGAGTCTCATCAAGAAATGTATTCCAAGGAAGATTATGATTAAATGTGAGGAGAATTCCAGGAGAACTCAAAGAGAGTTCTGACTAGATTTCCAAACTATTCCTGAATTCTATTTCTTGAATACCATGTGAATTCTAAAAGAACATCAAGGTAGTTGTAAGTAGAGTACCATGGGAAGGAGGAGAATTCGTAGGGATCTTGACAATAAGTTAATAAAAATTCCGAGGAAGTACTCCAAAGAAATTCTGATCAAAGTTTCGAGGAAATTCTGATCAAAATTCCAAGGGAATTGAATTTCGAGGAGAGTTTTAACGGAATGAATGAGGAAATTTTGAAGTCAATACTTAGGAGAGTTCGTGCGGAATTTCGAGGTGTATTTCAAGGTTATTGCAGAGATAATATTAAGAAAATTCAGTGGAGAGTGTTTCAAGGCATTTTGTGGATCATTTCATGGAATTTATGTGTCCACTCTAATTGTATTCTGAGCTGAATTCAGAGGGGATTCCTAGGATAATTCCAGGTGAATTTGGATTTAGAGAATTTTCAGGGGAATTTCTACGCAATACTGCGAAAATTATTAAGAATTTTAAGAAAATTTCAGAGTGAATTCAAAGAGTGATCCACAGAGAATTTCTAGAGAATTGAATAACAACTTATATGAGAATACCAGAGATAATATTTTAATATTAGTTCTGAGTAAATGATTATTCTACGAAAATTCTTTAAAGCAATCCTGTGAAGAGTAGGGTATCAAAATGATTTTTTGAGATCCTGGACCCAGTTAAACAGTTGAACAGGATTCGGAAAAAAATCTGATAATTCGACATGCGTACTTTTTTTAGATCATATGCTTGGTCAAATTTTCATGATTCATGATTTTTATTTGTCTCATAGACCTAGATTACTCTTCCTATCAAATATTACCAGTTCATTCGAGGTTTTGCACTCCTTTATTTCGAAACCTCTCTAAGGTATGGTTCCATATCCTTGTAGTTAATGTAAAACTTTGCCATAACAAATGAGTAGCATATGAAAAAAACATAATGCATTAGTAGATTTTTATTAGTTTGACTAAATGTTTAGTATTACTTCTGCGTGAAGTCAACGGTTTACATAGTTGAAGATGCTATTTCGAATAACATACTGAAGTGGTAATTTTTATACGATAGATAATTCTATACTTTCATCTCCTCATCTATCGTATACAATTATCACTTCAGTATGTTATTCGAAATAGCATCTTCAACTAAGATTTTTATTGTTTTTGTTGAATTATAATTCAGAGGTTGAACGCATTTGTTTTGAAAATTAAAGCATATATATATCTAATTCAATCTAATCTAACACCAACACAGTCAGTTCTTGATAGCATCCTGGAAAATGATACATTTACCAACATACTTTTTTTTCTGCTATTTGATTTTTCTATGTTTTAGCGGGATTTTTAGCCGTTGGCTAGTTAATCACGGAATCTATTTGATATATCCGGAGTAAATTGTGATTAGGTCGAAACTAGCAAAATGTAAACAAACGGAGATTGTACAGCAATCATTTGGAGCAGGCAAAGATCTACTAGCAAAGATCTACTAGCAAATACTCACAAACAATTTTTTAATGTTCCACTATCGAAAAATCCGTGCAAAGCGAAAGGCGAAACAAAATTTATTTCTAAACAAGCTTAAAAATGGGTTACGCTCTTTCCTTTGTTTACGATAGTACAGGGCGCAATTTTGAAACGTTGCGGAAATCAATGTTGTAAACACGACGAAAAGGGAAGGGCGACACTTTTAAGGAAACCAAAACAAGGCGCATAGTATTGAGTGAATTGTTGTTGGCATACATGTTCGGGGCGATTTAATGAGGGCGTATTATTGACGTTCCGCATTTACGGGTGAAATTATAAAAATGACGAGTTTTCAAGAGAAAATGAATAAAAGAGGATTTTAAACTAAACACAAATAAAAATGGATCAATTTTACAACCATACATTTAATTCAATTGGAAAAATATATTGCTTAACCTTCAATTAAAAATTAAATTAATACGTGCAAACTTGCTCGGTTTTTCTCAATTTGTTTACTTTTAGCTAGATTCGCCCTAATCACAATTTGCTCCGGGTATTGCGAATTTTGCACCCATTTAGACTTCTATAAAAAATAATTGCGGTATTTAAGGGACGAGATGATTCGGGGGTATGTTTTGAACGCTAATTGTTATACCATATATTAGAAATAGACGTTCCATCAAAATCTCTTCTCGTTAGTAAAGACTTAAAAAAAAGTAGGTAACAGAAATTCAATCTTACATTCTGTCATAAGAACAAACTCAATTCTTTTATAAACCGTATGGATGTTTTATTATAAAAATGTAAGGCAAAAATGTATAAGAGCATTGAGAGTGACCTAGTCGATCCCAATTAAACACTCAACATTAGGTTTGTCGTTTCCGAAATCAACCATGGCACCTGGCATCACTTCCTACCACCCGACCAGACATATTTGGAGAGAATGAACTTTTTCCTTCATTCAACAAAACCGTATGTTTTTTTTCCTTCTTGTTTCTCTGCAGGTTTTGACAAACAGCATCGATTTTCATTGTGTGTGCTCTGGTTCTCTGCGCAACAGAAGCTGTGTGGAGTGTGTTGTAAGCTTTGTCCCCTGTATATTGAAAAAAAGAAGCAAAAGGACCCCGTCATCTACAGACATTCGATGAGGTGAAGAAAACTGTATTTGCAACGAAACCCAATAGACCGATCGATAGTGTGTGAACTGATCTCGCGAATCGCGAATAGTGCGTACGTTTGTTTTATGAATGAATAAGCTAGGAATCGATCATTGCTTAAGGCTTCGCCAAGTGCTAGAAATGGTGTTCGTAAAAGTAGTAGGAAGAAAATGCGATTGCTGCTGCTGGTAGCCAGAAGCCATGATCCGGATTTCGTCCGTCTCATCGTGTCGGGTGTACTTTAAGTAGTGAGTGAGAAAAGAAGGCAAAAGATGAATGAATGAGCAAAAATGTCAAAAGTGCTATTGCCTGCTGCTGATGATGGAATTGTTGCAGAAGAAATTCCAGTGAAATAGTTTCCCATTGCTAGTAAGCCATTCGTTTGGTCCCACGGATTGCTAGAGTAGCTAGTGGTTTGACGAAGTTTGAGTTAGCTTGGATTAGCGGCCTTGATTTGTCTCCCTTGCCCTCCATTTGTCAGGATAAAAAAAAAACTAGTTCAGCCACACAAACCCAATCACACATACACAAGCGCATTCCATCTACCACCATGCCACATCAGTACGGAATTCCGGGCTACGGGCAGCAGACGCCACCGAGTCCACCTACGCACCACGGAGGTGCTCTCATTCCACGGCTCGGTGGCGGAGCTGTGATTCCGGTTTCGGCCAACACGAACGCTGGAAGTATGGTACCATCCGGTACTCCCATCTTCCGGGGACCCATCGAAGAGCGGCGGCTTACGCGGGATGCGATGGAGAAGTACTTGCGGGATCGCAATAACATGGTCATTGTGATACTGCATGCAAAGGTAATTATTTATTCATCTTTCAATCATCATCATCATCATCAGCGGCAGCCTCACTGGCAGCGAATATCATTTTGGGGTGCTGCGCGGTGTCGCGTTGCTGAGGTGAAATGTGTCTTCCTGTTACCTGACTCTAATAACAGTACACTTGTATCGCTACAGTGGTGCTATCGTTCGCGCATTATCTTCGTATACAATTGTTGTAGTTGGCCTAACCGGGGTCAGGGGGCTCATCCGACTCGGCAGAAAAGGAAGATTAATTTTTAATGACTTTTTTTTCTCGCAGTTATAGTGGCAACGGTTGGTTATTGGAGCCGGTTAATTACTGCTGATGATTGTGTGTTTCTACAAATTCATGTTTAAAAATGTGCTCAAATTATTATGGCAATTTTATACACATTTTTTTGTTTGTTTTATCAACAAACATAGAGTATGACTCTTGAAGTTGCACATAATCGCATAGATTCACAATTTCTCGTCCAACTCATTTTATATTTGATATCGGTCTCGGAAGTCCATACTTAAAAAACTCTTCTTAATTTTAGAAACTGTTCAAGAGTTACAGTTATAGTTATAGTGAATCAAACACAAAAGTTAGTGGATTTGTTGAAAATGAAATCAGAAATAAATTATACTATAATTTCTGATCATTCAATGACAAATTAACAACACATGAAATACATTAAAACATATACGTTTATAACGTATAGCTTTCTAAGCAATGCAGGGTGACCAAAGATCCGGAGTATAAGGATATTTCTTAGTTCTATTTTCACAATCTATTCACAAGGCTTATGAGAATGAAAGTTAAGGATTCATTGATAAGGCATCATTTTTGTTAATTTACTTAACATATGTCATCTTATTTATCTCTAATTTTGGTTTTTCTTTTTCTTTTTGCATTATCAGTGAATCTGGACGCAGAATTTACTTTATAGCAGTGCCCCTTAGTGGTTGGTTCTGGAATGTTTTGACAGTAGTTTGTTTTGAAAAAGTTGCAGTGCTGAAAGTTTCATCACGATTCTTCTTTTTCTTCTAAGTTATGCCATATAGAAGACGAAAGAAGAAAATGTTTCGGTTTCAATCAGGCTAAGGCCTTGTTGTCCTCTGCTGTCCGAAGAAGTCGTCTCCACTCTACTCGATCCATGGCCACAGTTCGCCAGCCTCGTAGTCTGCGAAGGGTCCGCAGGTCACCTTCTACTTGGTCGATCCACCTTGCCCGCTGCGCGCCTCTTCTTCTTGTTCCTGTTGGGTCGCTTTCTAGAACCATTTTCACTGGGTCGTCGTGCGGCATTCTTACGACGTGCCCAGCCCACCGTAGTCGCCCAATTTTTGCAATGTTGACGATGGATGGTTCTCCCAGCAGCTGGTGCAATTCGTGGTTCATTCGCCTCCTCCACGTTCCGTCATCCATCTGCACTCCACCGTAGATGGTACGCAACACCTTCCGTTCGAAAACACCAAGGGCGCGTTGGTCCTCCACGAGCATAGTCCAGGTCTCGTGGCCGTAAAGGACCACCGGTCTAATCAGCGTCTTGTAGACAGTCAACTTCGTGCGACGGCGAATTTTATTCGACCGGAGCGTCCTCCGGAGTCCAAAGTAGGCACGATTCCCTGCCATAATGCGCCTTTGAATTTCTCTGCTGGTATCATTTTCGGCGGTCACCAGTGAGCCCAAATACACGAACTCATCGACCACCTCGATTTCGTCACCGTCAATCTGAACTCGGGGTGGGAGGCTAACATTGTCTTCCCTAGAACCTCTTGCTTTCATGTATTTTGTCTTTGATGCGTTGATGGTAAGTCCAATCCGTCTAGCTTCAGCTTTCAGTCTGATGTACGTTTCCGCCATCATCTCAAAGTTCCGTGCCATGATGTCAATGTCATCGGCGAAACCAAGGAGCTGGATGGACTTCCTGAATATCGTGCCACTCGTGTCTATCCCAGCTCTTCTGATCACACCTTCTAACGCGATGTTGGACAGCAGACACGAAAGTCCATCACCCTGCCGTAACCCCCTTCGAGATTCAAAGGGACTCGAGAGTGTCCCCGATACTCGAACAACGCACATCACTCGATCCATCGTCGCCTTGACCAATCGCATCAGTTTATCCGGAAATCCGTACTCGTGCATAATCTGCCATAGCTGATCTCGATCGATTGTGTCGTATGCGGATTTGAAATCGATGAACAAATGATGTGTGGGCACGTTGTATTCGCGGCATTTCTTTTTTTTTTATATATCTTTATTAAGGAGACTTTCAGCACCGCGGCATTTCTGCAGAACCTGCCGAATCGCGAAAATTTGGTCCGTGGTAGCGCGGGCACCCATGAATCCCGCCTGGTATTGCCCCACGAACTCTTTTGCATATGGTGACAGACGGCGGCATAGAATTTGGGAGAGTACCTTGTAGGCGGCGCTCAGCAGTGTGATCGCGCGGTAGTTGCAGCAATCCAACTTGTCGCCCTTTTTGTAGATTGGGCATACGACACCTTCCATCCACTCCTCCGGTAATATCTCCTCCTCCCAAATCTTGGCAATTACCCAGTGCAGTGCTCTAGCCAGTGCTTCACCACCGTATTTCAATAGCTCACTTGGTAGTTGATCTACACCAGTTGCTTTGTTGTTCTTCAGCCGACCGATCTCCTGCTCAACTTCTTGAAGATCAGGGGCCGGTAGCCTGTCGTCTTCTGCGCGTGCTCCAAGGTCTGTTGCCGTGCCACCTTCGTTTTCTGCTGCTTCACCGTTGAGGTGCTCGTCATAGTACTGCTTCCACCTCTCAATCACCTCACACTCGTTCGTGAGAAGGTTACCGTCCAAGTCCTTGCACATATCGGCTTGCGGCACGTAGCCTTTGCGCGAACTATTTAGCTTCTCGTAGAACTTCCGTGTGTCGTTTACGCGGTACAGATTTTCCATCGCCTCGCGATCTCGGTCTTCCTGCTGACGCTTCTTCCTTCCGAAAACCGAGTTTTGTCTGTTCCGCGCTTGTCTGTATCGCTCCACATTCAATCTCGTGCGGTGTTGCAGCATTCTCGCCCGTGCTGCATTCTTCTCCTCTACTAACAGTTTGCATTCGCCGTCAAACCAGTCATTTCTTCGGTCCGAGATTGCAGTACTACCTATGGCTGAACGGATGTCCCTCCAGCCATCTTCAAAAGAAGCTGCGCCAAGCTGCTCTTCCGTGGGTAGTGCAACTTCCAGCTGCTGCGCGTAGTCCTGGGCAACTCCGGTGTCCCGTAGTTGCTCAATGTTGGGTCGTGGCGTTCGACTTCGACGTGTGTTATGCACCGTCGAGAGTTTTGAGCGCATGCATACTGCAACTAGGTAGTGGTCCGAATCTATGTTCGCACTGCTGTACGTGCGGACATTGATAATGTCGGAGAAGAATTTCCCGTCGATTAGAACGTGATCGATTTGGTTTTCTGTGTGTTGGTCAGGTGATCTCCAGGTGGCTTTGTGGATATCCTTGCGAGGGAAAAAGGTACTTCGAACTACCATACCCCGGGAGGCTGCAAAGTTCACGCATCGTTGGCCGTTGTCGTTCGATACGGCATGCAGGCTGTTTGGCCCGATTGCCGGTCTATACATTGCCTCCCGTCCTACCTGAGCGTTCATGTCGCCGATGACGATTTTGACGTCCCGTTGCGAACAGCCGTCGTACACCTGCTCCAGCTGCGCATAGAACGCTTCTTTCTCGTCGTCGGGTCTCCCTTCGTGTGGGCAAGAAGAAAATGTATTCTGCCTAAATCACCGAAAAAGTATTTTTTTTTATCGTTTTTAGATCGTTGGAATGGACTAGATTTTCAGGATACACTTTGAAATATTTTTTGATTTTTTCCAAAGCAATTTGAGCAGGATTAATTCTAGAGATAACACCAATTTCAGAGAAAATATCCAAGAAATTTTTTGATGAACTCTAAGTCAATTGTGTGAGTGTGTCAAGTATTTTTTTAAAGTAGCTTTGTGGAAAATTCGCTGAGGATGAAACGATCCGTGAAAACTATAATGGGAATCGAAGGAGTTTTTAGGAAATTCCGAGGATAATTCAGGGTGTCCATCCAACCGGGAAAAACCTGGAATTCGGATTTACCGGGAAAAATGCGGGAAATCCCAAATTTCACCGGGAAAGATCATATATACTCATCCCAAGTAACGATTTTGATTTTATATTATACAAGACTATAATTTGGTCTTGAATAATCTTTTAAACCTTTAAACTTGTAATGTTACTTGGAATCAATCTATAAAGTTGAGCACATACATAATTATATTCTCATATTATTCGTTTCTCTCACTCGCAATCTTTTCGCGCCCGGATCAAGCGGTGATTTTGTCGTTGTTCCTACTAAGATAGCTAAATTTATAGAATTTCATATGGTGTCATTGGAATGCATATGGTGTCATTGCTTGAATTATTTTGCTACAGTGTTCCGAGTGAAGTAGTTCTAGTATAAAGGCTAAGCGATACATATCATGTTACGAAGCTACTTCAAGATAGAGATGCAGATTTATGCCGTCTCAAACTCCTTGCAAACTCCGATCGTGCTTGGCATGCAAATGTTCGATACCGGACATAGAGATAAATTAAACATTAATTTCTGCAATTTGTGCTAACTAGATACCAATATTAGGACATCTTTGTATACCGAGTTTAGTCTGTAATCTTTGTAATCAGAATGATGATGTAATGAATCCATACATCCATACTTCTCACCCCAAAATCATGAAATCAAATCTCACCCGGATAAAGCACGAATGATCCGAGAGTGTGAAAATTACTATATCTGAAAAAAATACTTTCCTTGAAATTTTGCTAAGCATTCTCAAATCAAATCAGGATTCCATGTAAAGATTCTTTTAAGATTATTTCAAAAATCATCATTGGAATTTCCTTGCATTTCTCTTCTCAATTCCAATCCCCAATTGATAATAACATATTTTGACCTTACTACATATTACATACTGTATTCTTTAGGGTCAACAGTTAAGCGAAATAATAATATCTAGATAGAGCTGGAATTAGGGCGAAACAGCTTTTGTAAACAATGACTTCTATCGATGATTTCTAGGAACTCAAGGCACGCCCACGCAGACCGACATATCCATCGGATAGGGGAAGTCTTTACCCACCTGATGAGGATGTTGGTTTGCGTGGGTGAGCCTTGAATTTCTAAGAATCATCGATAGAAGTCATTGTTTACAAAAGCTGTTAGGCCCTAATTCCAGCTCTATCTAGATATATGCTTCAAGTAATGATTTGGGTTTTATTATGCGATCAAACTTGTGATGGTACTTGGGGTATTTTACCGTATTTAACTGCTTCAATTAAACTGGGAAAACTAGGTTAGACAACTGGAAAAAAAACCGAAAAAAAACAAGTTTTTAAATTGAACTTGAAGTTTTTCCATTGTCTATGATCTCGAGATATCACAAATTTTCTGAGGTTTCGAAAAAATAAACTCTAGTCCCGATATCTCTTCGTCATCTTGAAAGTTTTCCAAGCTGTTGAAAAATGGTCTAGGAAACTTTCCAAGCGCTTGAGATTTTTTCAAAGACCTGAATTTCGATAAATCTTTGAAGGCCGGAAGCTTTAGTATCGGCAAACATCGAAAAATCATGTAGTAGAATCTTCTTTTTTTCAGAAGCTCTTTTCCAAGCCCATCAAATTGTATTTTCTACAAGTCTGGAATCAACAAATTTCCAATCCCAGATTTTAGATAAATTCTGAGTTTGAAATCATGAAATGTTTTCTATATTTTAGAAACATTAATTTTTTTCGGACTGTGAACGTACATTCTAACATATCGTTAATTATTCTACGCTTTCTAAATTTGTTTGAATTAAAGATCGCGAATTACTAATACCTCTCAAATGTATACCAGAATCTTACTATTTTTTTTGAAGATCGAGATTTTTCGACAAAATTTTCGTCGTTCCAGAATAATGATAATTATTGATACGATCCAGAACACTTGTCTAGGTTCCAGAGATATGAAAATTTATCTATGTTTGAAGTTTTACAGAAGTTTCTATATTCGAGATCTTTAAAATTGCTTGTTTTAAATTTGACAAATTTGTGCAAGACGTTAAACATTTTCTTCTGCGCCTCATTTTTTTTTCAATTTCAAGATTCCCTAATAAATTTCTATGTTCAATTTCACATCCCGAAATTCAACCAATTCGCGATCTGACTCTAAATTCAACTTATTCAACGGTTGGTTTCCAAAAAATTGTGGCAGAAAAATGAGTACTGTGTGAGGAAAAGGATGTTAGGAATTAACCTGTTGATTATCCAATTAATACTGATTATACGAAAACAAGTTTATAAGATGCTTCAACCATTTGTTTTATTTAAAAAAAAAGCTTGTAAAATGCTCATGGTGGTCTGGGAATTTGTAATATTTGTCAAAGCGGATCGCATTCAACGACAGATTAGATCCATATATTTAATAACTTTCCGATCAATAAATGTCACTATTGGTCACTTTTTTATTGTTTTAAAGTCACTATTTGGTCACCTTTTTTCGTTATTGTAGTCAATACTATTGTATAAAATACCCACTACCAGCCCTGCATATTGTAGAGGAATTATGCTGACAATATTTTATCATTATCTCCATAGGGTTATTATTGGACGTCTTTTTTGTTTAAGGTAGAGTTTTTTTTAACCGGGAAAAACCGGGAATTGAACGTCTTTTTTGTTTAAGGTAGAGTTTTTTTTAACCGGGAAAAACCGGGAATTGATAAATGGAATTTGAATGGACACCCTGATAATTTCAAGGACATCTCAAAACGAATTTCTACATAATTTAACGTAGAATTCCAATTGAACTTTCAGAAGAATTTAAGGGAGAACTCCAAGACAATTCTGTGGAAAGTTTTAAGGTAGTTCTGATGAATTGCATGTGAATTCTTCGAATGCGAATTTATATAAAAATAGAAGGAAGCTTCAAAGAATTCTAAGAAAATGTTTAAAATTCGAAGAGAATCTAAGGACGAATTGCATGCATTTTTGAAGTGTTAAGCAGAGGTGTTCTGGACTGTTATATAGACATTTTCAAGGTACCCTCAGAGACTTATCTTAAAAGAATTCTGAAAAGTGCTTTGCGAAGGGATTTTTTTTAAGGAAATGCTTGAGATCAATAAAATAAAACAAACAAAATTTGAAGACTTCGTAGCAGGTCCAAATTAAAGATCCAGAAAAAATACATCTATCTTTGTAATGGCCCGTATAACCTTGTGATCTTTTCAGCTCAATCGCATTTGGTTTTATATTTAATATAAATGTATATTGTCCAAGCGGAAAGATTTCCAAAATTTCGGGAAAAATCCGGGAAGTTGCTATTGAATCGGGAATTGCTGGTTACCATGCGTTTGGATTCGCTGACAAATTCAACGATGGACTCGAAGAAAAACGCATTCTACCGTTTATTAAGACACTCATAGAAGTATAGTCGCTATATTCATAGTCTGGCGGATAGAATTTCGATTTATCAAAAAGCGAATCACATTTTACAAACAAAGCGTTGATTATTCTTTCCTCGCTAATCGAACGCAAATTACCAGCATCATCGGATAGGGGAAACTTTCCCCACCCAAAGATGGTATTAATTTGCGTAGGCGAGTCTTGAGTCACGAGAAAAAGGGTTCCGAATTTTTGTTCGCAATAGCTGATATCAGGGTGGCCAGATTATTTTTTTTTCATTATTCTATATTTCTCAAAACTTTTATCGGTAGTTATCGGTAGTTATCGGTAGGCCGTCTTAAGAAGGCCAAAACTTTAAACCTTTGTGAGCGGGAGGGGGGACTCTGTTTCAGAACAATACCCTTCAGTTCTTCTGCTTCAAACCTAAGAGGAAGAGGAGACAACTGGCTTCTTACTATTTTATCTATATCTCTATCTATATCTATATCTCTATCTATATCTATCTCTATCTGTATCTTACGCAACTTAAATCGGCCAATCACGAGCTGGTTCGCATTTTACAGAAAAGTGGTTCGTTTTCCCCACCGTATTGTCTCCTCTTCTCTTAGCTCTAAACGTGTCGAAATCAATATTTATAATTCTAACTACGTACAAAACATAGGTATTGAACATTTTTCAAGATTACTAAAAATCTGTGATTGTCGGTAGGAAAAGTGAAAAATCGGTAGTTTTTAACCTTTAGTCTGTGAATCGGTAGGTCTGGCCACCCTGGCTGATATGCTCTTTTCTGTTGTTGGTCGTGATTTGCTCGATTGGTTCCGCTATTTGACAGCTCTATTGGTTCCCGAGATTCTATTCGCCAGACTTTGAACTATACATAGAACCTGTGAAGCTTTGGCAAGCTGTCACTACAGCTGGGAGGTATTTTAGTAGTATCGTGACAACAGAATGGATTTTATCGAAAATGTGATTAATCCCTAGTTCCTCAAAATCAATCAATTTTGGGCAATTATCAAGCGGAAGTTTAATAAAATTGACATGGTGAATTGGGATGCAGTAGAGGTTGACCAGAAGTGTGTGCAAAAGAATTCATTTTAAATTTCAATCCGTGATTTTTTTATGATCCCTATAGAATAATCTTCTGACATTTTTTTATAAAAGTGCTACAAAAAAACTACAATTTGACTGCCTAACTTTTTTGTTACGTCAAATCAATCCAGGGATAGAGCTGACTTATTTCGTTCAGATTCTAAATGGACCATGCTTTAGTCCGAGATTTCGAATTTCCAATCTATTGAAATATTTTTAAGGTTCTACAATGTTTAAAATGTTTTTAAGTTCAGAATTCGACTAATATAAATCTTAGTTTTTTTAAATGTCATGGCTCTTTACCTAAACCTAAATCCAAAATTTTCGCAGTTTTCCTCTAGTACAAAAACTTGATATTTATATAGGTATCAGACTCTTGAGAAACTCTATATGTTTGGGATTTTTGCAAAAATATTCCTATGCGTAGAATCGATTTTGACGTAGGACTACGTCTGTGATTTCTGTATGGGGGACTTTGTGAAAACCATAAATGGAACATGTAACAAATTATGAAAGATTTTGAACGTTAATAACTCAGCTGCCCCTGGAACAATTTCAATAATTTTATCACCATTCGATCAAAAATATTTCTACGCCACTGGTAAATTTAATACTTAATCATTTTTCAAAATGCCACTATTGAAAATTGCACGAATGTGCAACTGTTGCTATGATAATTAAAATTATCACCGTTTGCCTGCGAAAAGCGATTTCCCTAACACAGATTTCAAAGTTGAATTCTATCTGGTCTCACCAAACGGTGTTTATTCAATCACCCCGTGGTGAGTGGTGGCGTTCTCCAATACACAACGAAAGGCTGCCTGCAAGCTGCGAGCTGCAGGCAACATGAGCATCCATAGAAGTAGGGAAAAGCTGCACCGCTATTGATCGGAATCAGTAGCTCTTCGTGAGTCGCTGTGGGCCATCTATGCCAAGCGCGTCATACTAAAGAGTATGAACAGAGGTAACCTCGCTCAAATTCCTATTCCTATACAAAACGCAAGCTCCTGCTGAAGTTAACAAATAAGATTTATTATATAAGACCACGTAGCCCTACGTCACCATTGCGTACAGCTCCATAGGGCTGTCCTTTGTAGTTTTTTCCTAGTATCTCAAATTCCAACACAATTTCTAACTTCATTCTTTCGCATTTTCTTATTTGGACAATAACCCATGCGGCCTAACTGTGACCGACCTAGTAAACTTTTGCGGGATTCTCCAGCATCGTTTTGTCTCTACATGAAGAATGAAAATAATTTTTTTATATTTTCTAGGAACGATTGAATTAAAAATTTACCTTTTTAATATTCAGTTTGGAGGAAATAAAATTTTAATCACAATTTTCCTGTAGATTGTTTTATAACAACTTCTGCTAAACGCAAATATTTGACAAATTCAAACAACTACTGTCCCATGCATCACATCGAATTAATTGTGAATAACTTATTTGTGCATTTAATTCCAGCTAGCCATGTTGACAAAATATTGCATTAATTTTCATGCTTAAAATCTTAGTCTTTTCAAATATAACATTCACACGAGTAATTTCAGTTAGGATTATTCCCCCCTTCTGTGATTACGACCAGAGCTGCCTATGAAAAAAATCTGCGATCGATTTTCATCTACAGGTTTCGTTTTCATTTTCTGAAGTTTAAGCTGATTCAACTAGAATTTGATGCCAACTTTTATCAAAAATTCGTAAATAAATCAAAACAATGGTGTCTTAATTCCCTTTGATATCCGGGCCTAAAAATAGCCTATTCAGTAAGGGTATGGTATTACCTATTAAGAGGCAGCGGGTTCAATTCCTGCTCCGGTTTTGAAAATCTTTCAGGTTGGAAATTTTCCCGATTTCCTTGGGCATAGAGTATTGTTGTGCTTGTCACAAATTCATGGATTGATTGACATGGAAAGTTCTCAAATTATACCTGTGAAAGAACTTCAAGAATACTAAATTACAAACTAGCGAACACTCGCATTAGAAGGGTCAAGAGCCAAGAAGATGAAGGTGTTAGATTATCTACGCAAGAGAAGGTGGTCTAAAATTTCTTGCACATTGTCTACGTAATTTATGGACAGCCACTCATTCATGGGTTTAGCAGTGCTTTTACATTTTCTACGGTTCTCTGAAGAGATTTTAACCGAAACCTATTAAGTGCTTCCCATCGCTGAATATGACATTGAAAAGTTGGCATCATTTCCCTGTCATCATACAACATAATCAATAATGAAAATACTACTATAAGTAGCAACACAAACACAGCACTGACCAAAATGACGGGAAACACAGTGCAGCAGCCTTTGATGCTGGTACATCACGATGACTGGACTATATTACATCTAGAGCTAGAGAGAGAGGGAAGCTCAAGTACGCGTGAACATCATCAGTCACACAGCCAAGGTCTTACTGCTGCAGCCTGATACCAGACCCATCGAGTACATGTGAAACCCGTCATGGAAAAAGGCAAGGGAAATGATTGAATTTGGTTTAATCACACTCCGACTGCACATACTACATGTACACATCATCGGCGGCCACCAGAGATTGGTTCCCAGCCAGCCAACCAGCCAACCACGCAACTGAGTCAGTCTCCTCGTCCACCCATCTCTTTCGCTCTTGATTAGTTTGGAGGAATTTTCTCACGGTACTTCTTCTCGGCGATGCTCTCTTCTCTGCCGTGGACTCTGGTGATGTTTGATCGTTTGGTGTAGTTGTTGTTGTTGTTGCTGCTGTTTTTGATGTTGGTGTCGCGCTTTTGTTGCGGCTTTCGTGTCTGGGTCCAGAGTAGAGGCCCTCTTCACTCACCGCCAACCACCCCCATTACCCACACTGGACTGTGTCTGGTGCGGGGCCGGTGAATCCGACTAAACGACAACCGGCTTTCCGTCCGGGTTGGATAGAGCAATAAACTACTTAAATTCGATTTATGTGCGGAACTTTTATCGTCTCAGCGCGTATTTTATGGGGGAAAATATTTCGGTATTGCGTGAGAACGCACACTGCCAAACGGTCGGCGAGAGTTTGGAACGCATTGGTTAATCCACTTCTGCATACATTAACATTGTCACCTCAAATGAGTGTAAAATTATTATTCAGCAGAATACTGTAATACCTATAAACGCATAACAGTGTCATGTGATTTTTCTGTGTTTTCAAGAATGAGTTTTCCAATGGAATTCATTGTTTACAACCTGCATTTTACCATCTCCGCGAAAAAATAACTTTTTAGATCTGAATATACCGTAAAGATTACCTAAGATAGGTTGTCCAGGTTGTGGGCAATTTAGGGAACAGCTATTGGAAATTTGATACTGTGTGGCAATGTCGCATGCATTCATTAATATGTACAGGTGCGTGTCATTATATTGCAGGTCACAAGTTCGTATCATATCTAGAATCAAGTCACGAATGACATAAATGGAGTTTTTGTGTTATTCCATGTTCCATCAAAATAGTCTTAATCTATTTTATGACCTATTACTATTTTTTATGGCACTGTTGACGCAGTTTCCAATTGATTATTTAAATTATTCTGTGTAATTTTTCTGTAACTTTACTGAAAATAAAGCGGTAATTTGATTGATTCATAGCCATATTTTGTCAATATGTCATTAACTGTTTGATTATTGCAAACAATAATAATGTTCGGATACTGCAGTACCAACGCACGGGGCCAAAGAGGCTTCCAATACTAAACATAATCCATGCGCACATCGCACTAAGCACTGTCAGCTTTCATTCATATCAGACCCAGACTTCGAAAACAACGCACCTTACTCCACGCTCATCTGTCTGCCGTTGTTTGTATGTTATTGTAATAATTTAATTCAATCAATTCAATCTAGTACTGTTTCCTCTGTAGTTTTGTTGCTTTCTCGCTCGCTCTCATCTACATCTGTACACTATCACCCTTACCGTGCGTCGTGATTCAATCAGATTCAACGGTAACATCGTCATACCAGCACCGAGAAGTAGCGATCCCAAACTTCTACAATGAATACGATCCTTAATGAGATTAGTGATGCCCAGTGGTGGGTATAATTTTCAATTTTATCCAACGGGTGGTCCACACGTTCCAGATTCCGGTGTTCCAATTTTGCGCACATGGGAACATTATTTCGGTCGTCCAATTATCATGTGCCGCGTATAAAAGCTTACAAAAAAGCAAATTTTCCACTAAATTTCCTCGAAATTGTTACGGCGCAGGGAATGGGATGTTAATGTGTCCCATGGACACATCTAGCGAAACGCATCCACCAAAATTGGCAAGACACATCAAACATCAACATCTCCTCGACAGCGCGGGATATTTGTAGGCAATTTTTCAATTATTTGATCATTTTCCTTAATTTTTGATTGCTCGGTTCGGTGGTGAATAGATCCGTGGGAAAATCAATCTACCACCGAGCTCGAAGGGGGTACCTACGGCTTAGAAGAATAGACACAGAGAGAGAGAGAGGGAGAGAGAGAGGCAGAAGAAGCAACAAGCAGACAGAAGAGAAACCGCAGGAAACGACGAGTGTTTATGACTAGCTAATAAAATATCTCGTTGATGATCGATGATGATCTCTGTTTTGGGCTTCATTTGATGATATTGCAATCTTGATGAGCTGGAACTCGCTCTTAAAGATCCGAAGATGGGTCGAAATTGTAATTGCTGAATTATTTTCACCCATTTTCCTTCGTTCCGGTGTTCGTTCAATTCCCATCCCATGGATCGTCGTCAACTGTGGATCAAATGAGGACTAGTACAGCACAAATTGAAACCATATTTACTTCGTTAGTCCAGTAAGAGGCCGGCTTGTTTCAGCTTCGATGTGACAATATTTACATTCTGAGGAAAATGTGTTAGCTTTGATTTAATGACATTAATTAAAAACATTAGAATACAGTCAATTTCTAATGGTGATTATTTTTCTTTTACCCTATTCCAGGTTGCTCAGAAATCCTACGGCAATGAGAAACGGTTCTTCTGTCCGCCTCCCTGCATCTACCTGTTCGGCGAAGGCTGGCGGCTACGGAAGGAGCAGATGCTGCGCCGCGGCGAAAGTGAACAATCCACCCAACTATGTGCCTTCATCGGTATTGGCAGCTCCGACCAGGACATGCAACCGCTCGATCTGAACAACTCGAAACAGTACTGTGCCGCCAAAACGTTGTTCATATCCGATTCGGACAAACGGAAACACTTTATGCTCTCGGTGAAAATGTTCTACGGTAGTGGACACGATATCGGTGTGTTTCAGTCCAAACGAATCAAAGTGATATCAAAACCGTCGAAGAAGAAACAATCGCTAAAAAATGCCGACCTGTGTATAGCTAGTGGTACGAAGGTGGCACTGTTCAATCGGTTACGATCGCAAACGGTCTCGACGAGGTACTTGCACGTGGAGGATGGGCACTTTCATGCGAGCTCGACACAGTGGGGTGCGTTCACTATACACCTGCTCGATGACAACGAGAGTGAGTCGGAAGAGTTTCAGGTGAGCTTGAATTGTAATATTCAGTAGAAGATAAGGTCGATTCCCGGTCCGGTTTTGAAAATCTTTCGGGTTGAAAACTTTCTCGATTTGCGAAAGCGTGGAAATAGAATATTATTGTGCCTGCCTTACATTATATAATTAATTATTAATTAATAACTGTGAATGTGCCAGGAAAAAGATGGATATGTGACACAGAAATTCTTTCCAATTAGGCGTAATTTATTTTTTAAACAATTATTGACATATTCGCAACATCTCCATTTCTCGTAATCCCTCACAGAAAACTATTTACTCTTTTTCCGGTAATGTTTTCATTTTCTTAACTACATTAATTATGTCACGAAAAAGTGAGGAAAATGTTACCCCTCCTCCCTCCTTTCGTCACATTTTTTCTATACCTAATGCATTGCTTGTCACAAAATCTTACACTCCCTCCACCCTTAGAGTGTGACATAATATATGCATAACCCCTAACCGAGAAATCAGAAATACGGGAAAAAGTCTGTAATTCGAAATCACAAAAAAAAACCTGGAAAGTCCGCTAATTTTGATGGCAAATCAGAAAAAATATACTTCTTTCTTTCTTAAGGGATTTGGGATCCTGAACACAAATTAATGACCCTTGAACTGGACAAGATTTTCAGTATACAGTCACATTGAAGAACTATCAAGAGAATTTTGGAGAAAATTCAAAATAAATATTGAGGAAATTTTTGAATAAATTCTAAGGATAACATCTAGGTAATTCAGAGAAAAATTCCATTGGAGTGTTGGGAATAACTCTTAGAAAGTTTATAACAGAACTTCAAGTCAATTATGAGAGTTTGGAGTAGAATTTTAAGGAAGTTCTGTTGAAAATTTATGAGCGAATTACAAAGAGAGTTCAAGGTAAAGTCTCCGGAAAATACCAAGGGAATCGAATTTTAAGGGTATAAATCCAAAGGAAATCTGAGAAAAGTTTTAAGAAAATTAATGATTCCAAAGGCTTCTAGAGAAGAATGCAGTGGCATCGCGTCCACATGTGCAACCTGTGTACGACACAGGTGTAAATAATAAAAAAAAAGGCGTTTAGATTTTTATAGATCTAATGGTCACATTATAGCTGTACTTCGTTACTCCAGACCACAAGTGACCATGAATACACTATTTTATAGGGTGGCTCAATTAAATTTTCGACCTTGGTTTGCTTCAAAAAGGATTAAATTCAGTTCGGATGGTCTGCCTAATCCCTAATGCATTGATTTCTAAGCATGTCGATATCACTACCTTAACAAAACTCGTTAAATAGTGCACCTAAAAGCGAGCTTTTTGGGTGGCGTCAACGCGTCAAACGGAAGCAACACGGAAACAGCAGTCTGGTACGCTTTGGACGTGTATCATACTTGCAGACCGGTTTGAATGTGTGAGTTTAAATTAGAAGAACATTTGTGTATGGGTGACTAAAGCGTGCATTTCTCGCTGTGCACTTGGATTTCTGATTGCAGGCAAAGAGAGTAATAGAGAAAGAGAGCGCAACCCGAGCAGAAAAAACATAACCAAATTCAGGTATGAAAAAAGGATAACTGGCAAACTAAATATCAGGCATAACATTTGATAAAGGCACAAAAGCATTTGTAAACAAACTTTCTAAGGTCCTTTACACGCGAACCAAAGTACGCCCACGCAAACCAATACAACTTTCGAAAAGGTGAGGGGTTTGCGTTAGCGTTCTTTGGTTCGCGTGTAAAAGTTTGTTTACAAACGCTTTTGTGCCGTTATCAAATGTTACGCCTGATATGGTATTAAGAGGTAAAATACCAAAAAATAATACATCAAAAATATTCTACGAATAACGAACTAATAAATAATTTAGTTATTACAACAACAAACGGATAACAGACGCTTTTTTAGATGCCAGAATACCATAGTTTGTTATTTTGAAGGTCTTCTAATACCAATTCAATAACTCTTTTAGGTGTTATTTCCTAAAATCTGAACGATCACATTTTGTTATTTTGGTACTCATTTCATATTTTATAAATTATTTCGATAACTAAATAATATCAAAACAAGGTTTTATACCACAAGCATACCAAAATCTGGTATCACACCACATTAAGATATTCATTTATTATCGATTATCTATCGGTTCCTGTTCGGGAAAAGCTCGCTCTCACTCTCTTGTCAGTTGTAAATCTCTCAATTACCGATGGTTGCACCGGTGCGCCTGCCGAAACTTATGAGCTTCTTCTGGTTCATTCTGATAGTGTTGATAAGTTTTGCAATTCCTCCTACTTTGGTTAACGCGAAAAGGGCCATACAAGTTTTGTTTACACAAGATGATAGGCCCTTTAAATGTTACGTAAGGTAGTGATTAATATAGTAATTGAGAATATGTCCCTCGAATTTATGGAGCATTGAAAAATAAAACAAAAACTAATATGTGCTGGTAAACTATAACGAACAAAATTTGGTGCACAGGTAAACAAATGAAAAGCACGCGACGCCTCTGGAAGAATGTCTGGAGAACTTTAAGATAATTTAAAGCTGAGTTCCACCTCCTGCAATTCGAAAAGTTCTGATTTGCCTAGGAATTCTAAAGAGAATTTTTAGCAAGTTTGAAATATAATCATTGAAGGGAGCTTGGGAAGAATATTTTTCTGCACAGAATTGCTGGACTGTTATAAATAAATTTTTAAAGGACTCCCAGAGAAAATCTCAAATCTATTTTAGAGGAATTCTGATAATATATCTGTGAAGGAAATGATTCTCAAGGAAATTTTTGAGATCATTCCAAAGTGCTCTGAGCAAATTTTCACGGTAGTAATTTTGAAAACTTGGAACGCAGAATAAAATTTGCGATCCAGGAAAAATAGTATTGTCTTAGCTATGACCAGGCATCGAAAATCATTTACATTCATTTGCCATTTACTTTTTGGATGATGTATAAAGCTTTTGTAGGTTATTGCCATTTAGAATTTAGAAAAGTTTGTTTCAAAATTTTCTTGGATTTCACCTTAGAATTCTGTTGAAATTTTCCTCAGAATTTCCTTCAAATGCTTCTTAAAATGCTCTTGAGGAGGATCTCTTGGAATTCTATTGAAACTCTCCTTAGAATTCGCTTAGAAAATTTATTCAGAATCTCCTGGAACACTACTCAGAGTTTCTTTGGAAATATGCTCAGAATTTCCCGCCAAATCCTGTCAAACTTTTTGATATTTTTTCAAAATTATCATAATTTCATTTACGAATTCTCTTGAAACTAATTTCAAACTTGCTTAGATTCCCTTGGAAATATTATCCATGTTTTGTTGCAGCTCTCGTTAAACATTATCTTTGATTAATTGATCGATCAACATCGATTTTCAGGCGTAGGTGATTGTTAGGTGTAGTTTCAGGATTGTAGTCATAGCATCATTAAGTTTGCCTCATTGAATCCCCTCCAGAATTCCCTTGGAATACTCTTTTAAACTCCTTCCGATTTGCTTTAATCCGATAATCCCCATGATAGTCTCTTCAGATCAACCTTAGAAATCACCTTACATTTTTTTGAAATACATCTCAATTTTTTTTCCTCTGTTCGGCACTTAACACCACTGCGGCCAGTAATTTGATCTATTGTAGTATATTCCCTGTCCTTAGTTTAGTGCATGTCGTATTACTCCATCAATATTGAGAAATGATGAAGTATTCGATTTTTTTACAGTTGTGATTCTTGCATTTATCGCAAGGATCCGACTCAATGAAAAGGTTCCGCTATTTAAACCCTTCGGAGTGTTGAAACACCCTCCAAAGGCGCGCCCCTTTGTCAGTCAAAATTGGATTCCTTAGCAACAAAAACAAGCAATGACACCGATAATGACAATGCATCAGAACCCTAGTCTTAACCACTTCAAACTAGAGAACAACGAATAGAAGATTAGGAATCACATAGATGGAGACTAACTAACTAATTTTTTCCTTGTTTCAAGATCATCCTCGGTGGACAAAGCCGAGTCTTATCACTATCAACAAGGCATAAAAAGTAATATGTGTTCCTTGGATTACTGAAAAATCCTGTTCCCCTAGTTTGAAGTATTCAGGACTAGGAATCGGTGGTAGATGTTACATCCCGTAACGTACCACGAAAAGGTGATCTTTCGTTACGGGGCTACTTACTTCTCAAATTACCTGAAACTTCAATTAAAATTTCAGAATTCCTCATCCCTAGATTTCCTCTATTAGGGGCCTCCCTTAGCTCAGTCGGTAAAAGGCGTAGCTACAAAGCAAGACCATGCTGGAGGTGGCTGGGTTCGATTCCCGGTTCGGTCTAAGAATTTTTCGGGTTGTAAAATTTCTTGATTGTACTTGCCTTGCCACACAATACTAATACTAATGCAAAAATGGTACAGGCATCTCTCAATTAATAACTGTGGAAGTGCATCTAGCACACTCAGTTGAGAGCACGCAATATGCTAATATGCGATAAGCAATAAGCTAGAAATTCAAAGAAGAAGAATAAGAAGAATTCCTCTACAATTTAAAAAAAAAATTGGCCTTTCCATCATAATTTTCTATCCAATCATTCGAAGTGTCAGAATCCTAAAATGTTGTCCAAGTCCCAGAGACATTTTTTTCATCTGAGATCTTTAAAATACACCATATTGGAAGTAAGAAATCTTGTAAAGATCAAGAATGTGAAAAACTTTCCCAGTGTCAACCTATTGAAAATGTTTTCGTGTAATCTTAAAAAAGTGTTTTAGTCTGGAAATTCGTATTTTATTCCGTGTGCCTCATTGTTTAAAAACAAAACAAAATATACTCAATCTATCAATACGATTTAGTGCCGATTGAATAATTTACATGTTACTTATACAAAATTCTGAGACGTTTAACATTATTTTAAATTCAGGACTTCATAAAATTATTTAAACTATGCTAATTTTGGATCCTACGAAAAATTGTGGAATTTCACTTTGTTTATCATTAATGTGGAGAGGTTTCTCTGGTTTTTTTCCTTGATTTGTTTCCCGTCGATCTTGTTTTCCGTGCTGAGCACCAAAGCTACAGACGGAGGCAGCTCCCATACCTGGACCCTACCTATCGACCCATCAACTCATGAACCGGGGACCAACGGTTTTTCTTCCCTTCCGAAGGAAGACGTGATCAGAGATGTTATGCCTTAGAACATCCCGGCGGCGCCGACTGGTATTGAACCCAGGCCTGCTGGGGTGAGAGGTAATCACGCTTACCACTACACCACTGGCGCCGCTTTCTCCTGTTTTCTGCATTTAAAATAAAATGCTGTTACTATATTTCAGTGACATAAATTACTGAAATGCCGGTATTCATTTTTTACCATATTAAGCTGTTTGTATTAAACAGGGAAAAATAGGTTGGACTACCAGAAAAAACGGGAATTCAGTGGCCACCCTGTCCACGGTTACTAATGAACGAACAGATGTATAATAGGGTGCTTGGTTAAAAAAAAGTTGTTGCAATCTAATGGGCCACTCTCTAGTTTCAATCATAACCCGAAAAATATTTGTCTATGCAAAAATGATAAAGATTATTAAAGGCTTAGATATCATGCAAATGGTTTAAATTTCGTTTGGTGAATATGGCGAAATAAAATGTTTTGGAATTTCACTACTATCCCTCTATCTTAGTGTTCAAGTTGTCAGAATGATGTCAAAATTGAATGTGGTTGCCACGACAACGATAAAGAAGCCTGTCGTTGTTGTGAAAAGTTGGAAGGGTTGTATACTAGATACGACCGCAGGGTTGGCGTTGGATAACGTCTGTTATGTGTTGTATTTAATTGTGTATATTATATTTTAGGAATATTCCTTAATAACTCTTTTGCGAAAGTTTGGTGGCCCTGAAAAGAGCCGTTTTGTTGGGCTGATGTTGTTGGGTTTGCTCTACTCTGTCGCCCTGGAGGAGCTTTGGAATGATGTTGGTAGTTCGAAGACAGACAGCATCTCCCCTTCCAGCGTTCCCACACTCCAGTATAGTCCCCAAATTTAAGTGTAACTGTGATATTCTGTATAGAAATTGTCTTCAAAACTAACTCTTTGTCGAATTATTGGTGGCCCTGAAAAGGGCCGTTTTGGTTGTGGTTTTGGAATGATAGATTGAATAAATTATTATGTTTGAAAAATTTCAGTTTTTGCTCCGATCAACAACCATACGGGGCAATATGAGCACCCTAGTAAAAGTTAAGGTTTTGACAGGTTTTCACTAGAAAATAACATGCAGGAATCAAGTGAAATAGAAACATAAGTTCTTTTAGTAACAGTTACGTGTATTGCTCGCTGTAGAACCAGCGGATCAGTAAAATGTAATATAGTGAATGCGATGCTTGTTTTCTTGACTGCATATCTTATAATTTTCTAGAGATTTCGAGCTAATGTTACATTTCCATTATTATCTTAGACATGTAATTGAATTTTGATACGGTTTTCATGGAGATGCATATTAGAAGCATTTTCAACAAGTTTGTAAAAAAAAAGATTGAGTTAATAGGTATTATGCCCAAACGAACGGTGATCCATCTCGCCCCGTATGGTCTTCTTGCCCCCATCGCCTCTATTGGACTGAATTCGGAAACGCTCATGTCCAACCGGTTTTCGTTTTGGGCTGGAAATTCTCTAAAGCAACATATTTAAAAAATCTGGGAAAATCCGGAACATAATTAACAATTCTTGAAATAAACGTAATAACATATAAGTGAATTATTGTCTGGGTAAGTATCTGGCAAGACGATTGAAAATCTGGAAAATCAAATAAATCAGGAATACTGGCAACGCTGTCTCGTTTCATGCCCGTAGAGACAACCGACACTCATCCCATTTTCAGTATTTTGCTACCCACAGTATTTATTGTACCGTCCCTGTATTCATAATATGCTACTCGACGCAGGTATAAAACCACCCTCGACGGTCGAAATGTCATCATTACAGTTTCAGCATCGAACTGTTCGTGTCGTTCGATGCATAATGTCTGGAGCCGCGCTGGATTGCAGTTTCCAGTCGGTCGTATTCACCGTCTACTCCGAAAGGGCAACTATGCCGAGCGTGTTGGAGCCGGTGCTCCCGTCTACCTGGCTGCCGTGATGGAGTATCTGGCCGCTGAAGTTCTCGAGTTGGCAGGAAATGCCGCTCGTGACATCAAGAAAACCCGAATTATCCCACGTCACCTGCAGTTGGCCATCCGCAACGACGAAGAGCTGAACAAACTTCTTTCCGGAGTGACCATCGCTCAGGGTGTCCTGGTCCTGGTGTCCTGCCAAACATCCAGGCCGTCCTGTTGCCCAAGAAGACCGAAAAGAAGGCCTAAATTCGATCCAAGTTCCCACCCTTTAACAAAATCCGTCCTTTTCAGGACGACCAATTTGATGGTAAAGAGTTTCGTTTTCAAAACAGTTTCCTTCGTGGTGCGCAAGGAGTGATAAAATGAATCCATTAAAAACATGGTTGAATCTTTCTGTCATGCTCTCCCTAGTTAATTGATATCTTCATCGAGTAGGTTGATTTTTCGTCTTAATTTAAGTGTAAATTTGGATTAATTTCAGTGCGACAATGAAACTCCTAGGTAACTGTTTGATTGGAAGGTGATTTTTCGGAAAATTGAGTTTGGGAAATGGTAAAAAATGGAGATTTGTAAATGAGCCGAATCGTTGCCGGTAGGCGAATGCCTTTCTCAATTCTCGTTCCCGTCATCAACATGTAGGATGGTGTGCGGGCTGCTGGGCAGTTGTTTGGTATCGTCCGTCTGGACGACGAGAACCGCCTCCAAGTACACATCAGAAAATCTTCACCGATGGTCTCAAATCGTCCGATCTGCAGGCGGTGAACTTTTCGTCCGTGAATGTGGCCGACAAGTCACCGGATGCCTGCAGCTGGTTGGACGCGGTTTACCTCGAGTCGAAGTTTAATGATTTCGAGAAGAATTTCTACTACTCCGGGAAGTCTACTTCAATTTGCATGCGGCAAAGTATTTGGGTGTCGCTGTGGATGAAGCCACAAAGGCACGATTGGCTAAGAACTTGGAGGCTATTTTGAAGAAGGACGATTCTTTGAACAGTCTAGGGCATGCATTTGCTGTGGCGGCAGAGCTGGGAACTAATTGGGCTTTTGCTTACGATCGTGTTGAGGATGCCTTTGTCCAGGCAGATGAAGTCGACGGAAAGATGCTGCAGTTCGAGGGAGGATTGAGCATTACGGCTTTGATAGTGAACGGCGCGTTCAAATTGGCTGCGAGTCTGAATAAGCCAGCTCCGATTATTGCTGATCAGGCGGTCAAGCTGTCCGGAAATGGGCAACTCTTGCCAGAATCTCCCGTGCTGATGGTGAAAGTAAGCGATCTGTTAGGTAAGCCTTTGAGTCCGGCTTTGGCCATTGTGAGCATTTTTGTCACTTCGAAGGCAACAAGCGAAGCGTATTGAAGCGATACTTCTAGATTATTATTACGCCTATAGTGTGGGCTCATAGAACAATAAAACCGAGCCTGGTTAGTAGGTGAACACAAAATACTAACGTAGAACATTCTACCAACATATAGAGTCTAAGAGATTCCTTCAAAAAGGCACAATATATGCGACCGAAACTTCGGATGAAATCCAAACAGATATTTTGAGAGGAACCAGTCGATCACAATCCTCTTAATGAGTTTAACCGGTATTAACAGAGAAATAAGACGCGCTAACCACGAATCCTTGGGGATGATCGTGACACGCTTCATATGGATGACGAATCGTCCTCATCTCATCTTCAGAAAATGGTACCCATTATTTTAATCGGCATCCTTTTGAAAAATTCCCCTCACAAAAAGGCTTTTCATGTACTGCCAGAGGGTAGGGGGAGAGGGGCAATTTAATTATTACTAAAATGAACGAAATTTACGATGTGCGCTTCCATCGTGCAAACTTTATTTTGATTGCCGAAGCATACACTCAAAAAATTTACCACATAGGTATCTAATGGATGAAAACCATGTGAATTTCACATAGCTAAAAATCCCACCACAAAATCACATGAATATCAGGAGGAAGTCATGAAAAAAGTGTCGGAAAGGCATTAGAAAATTAATCTTTAAACTCTTTCTTGATAATGTTGTGGCCCTGAAAAGGGCCATTTTTCCAACGCGCTCGGCGTAGTTGCCCTTTCGCCCCCAGGCTCTGCTGCCGCTGCTCTGCTGCCGTTGCTCTGCTTCCGCTGCTCTGGTACTGCTGCTCTGCTGCTCTGCTGCTGGGTCGACGATCGGATAGACAATGATGGAACGGGCGACCTTGTTGGACGCTTATATAGTAGAACAGAAAATATCAGAGGTGTCAGATACTCGCATCTGATGTCTCGGTTGGAGAAAGTATAAGAATATAAAAAAAATCAATCGATTTTCACCATCTTTAGACAATGGCTTATTTTTAACAATTTTTCAATAGTTTACAGAATGAAATCAATAGTGTTGAAACATTCAGCAAATTGCTAGAAATATTTCCAATCGATTGATGCCATTATCTTGTAAATCTATCGAGAGACGGTTGAGTTATTATCGTTCAAAATCTTTTAATTTTTCGTAACTCATCCAAAATGACTGTTTTCAATTTTGTACCCCCGTATGTTGCCGAAAGACGTTATCCAACGTCAAAAAAATGGTGTTGTTTTCACTAGTTTACAAATAAAAGTAAAAAAATTAACTAAAATACCACTAGTCTCACTGAAAAATAGTATCCAGATGATCGAAAGCAAATTTTCTCACTTTTAATTTGGCATTAAAATAATTGATATAGCTTCATTACAGGCGAAGATATTTATATTTTAGTAAACAAATTTTTATTTGGTGAAATTTCATGTTTTAACTGTATCTAGAAAACTATCCTACTGAGATGTTTTCTGGCCACATTTTTGGATTCAGCGCACGATTTTACATGGGAAATGACCATTAGCGTACAATGTTCAAATATGCTGTAAGCTAGTGTATTCAGCTAGAAATTTTCCGTATTTTTACATTTAATGAATAATATTCACATTTCTTGCTTGAATTGCTATCAAACTGACCGCATCAAAAACTTGGTGGCTTGTTGATCATTGCCATAGCAGCCACATACATTTGAACAACTAGAAGTGAAGTGAGAGCGATATTTGAGAAATTTAAACTGCTTTTATAGTAATCCCCATACAAACTTCAAACCATTTGCGTGACCTCTTAACCTTCCTAATGGTTTAGTGTTTCCGGGCTAAAAATGACCCCAAATGCACTCTTTCTCTTTGGAATTTTTGTTCATGGCCACTCTTTAACTTTGAAATTTTTGATAGTCTTTGATTTTCATCTTTGAAAAAATTGCGACAAGATAATTTTCTTGTCTGTCTTTCAAAATACGGTAAAAAAAATTATACGTTTGGTACGATACGTTTGTTCAAAAGCTCAAAAAACTCTAAGTCGGAAAAAACGTACTGTGTGAATATTTGCACATTTCGGAATTGTTGCCTTCATCCGTATGACGAAGTTAATCCAATGTAGTTCCTATGTATTTGGAGGAAATTGAAACCCGTAGCCCAAATTTGGAATCAAGAAGCAGTGTTGTATTTTTAACAAAATATAAACAATTTGCGACTAATCCAACGGTACGTATGGAAAGGTAAATAAATTTAGAAGTCATCTGTAGAAGAAATATTCCATTTTGTCTAAACATCCGCTTGAAAGAGAGAGGTAAAGTGCGGGTTGTTTGCCTAGTAGGCCGAAAATCAGATCCAATCCATATTTCTTTATTTAAGAGAAAAATGTAATCTTAAACAATGTTCTAATTTTAAGATCATTAACTTGGTAAACTTTTCAAGATTCTGGGACTTGTATTATTTTGAAGATTTGGGGGTTAACAATGTTTGAAACCTACAGTTAAAAAGGCTCGGTAATCAAAATTGCATTGAGCAAGCTGCACAAATTCTTAGGTGGTACAAGTCCTAGGCCATTTTTTCTAGAGTATTGCCACCTCCGTCCATTGGCCAAGATTTTGGGATTGATCTCGGCCATTTTTTAGATGGAAGTAGCAGTATCTCCGGGCATCCCTTAGCTCAGTCGGTAAAGGTGCAGCTACAAAGCAAGACCATGCTGGAGGTGACTGGGTTCAATTCGTGGTCCTTCCTAGAATTTTTTCGGGTTGGACAATTTCTCGACTTCCTGGGCATAGAGTATAATTGTACTTGTCACACAATTATACTTATGCAAAAATGGTACAGGCATCGAAAGCTAATAATTAATAACTGTGGGAGTGCATCTACCACACTAAGAGCACGCAATAAACTAATATGCGAGAAGCAATAAGCTTGAAATGCAAAGAAGAATTGAAAGGATTGTTACTTTAACTAATCATGTTTGTAATATTCCAACGATTTACATAGTTTGAGATGCTTAACGTCATACATCAGACTTAAAGTGGTTACCATTTCTGCTTACTGAGCAGAAGGTCGGGAGTTCAATCCCCGGTCCGTTCCCTTCCTTGAAATTTTTCACTATGCCTTATTCTATACCCATCGCTATTTTAAATCTTCCAGCAACGTTTACCGAACGTATCCTCTATGGCAGCGCTGCCCAACGTGCGACCCGTGTGAAGTGTGAAAATTGTATATAGAGAGTAGAAGCCGAGCAAAGGTCAATTTTGAGGAAGGCACCAATCAGGTTGATCATCTCCTTTACGAAACTCCGTTGTTGGGGAGGGATGGTGAGGGGTATCTCCCCCGCCACCACTGGCAAAAGAGCCGACTTTTAAAAATTTCATAACTTTTGAACCACTGGGCCGATTTTAAAGATCAAAATATCAAATGAAAGGCAATTGATGAAAAATATTATGATATTATCTTTTTATTTTATTTTGTATCGAAAAGTATTGATCGTATTTGCTTTTTAAGGTTTGTAGACAGGGGGTGCAATAGGCTTTTATATTTCCTTGAAAATTTAGGCTTTTTTCAAAGACTTCAAATCAAAAAGACTGGCAACTTTGCCAGAATCCAAGCGACAGATACAGTAGCGCTGCGCTTGAGTGAAGGTGGAAGCAACGCATAGAAAAATGAGCAAATACACAAACCTTTCTTCTGAGGATGTAATCTTTGCTATCAAATTCGTTCGAAGCATTTACCTTTGAGCGGCAGATGACGCGATTGTACACTCAGGTCTTTTTTTACACGGGGGATACGGTCCGTGTAAAAAAAAACCGTGTAAAAAAAAACCTACGAGATTTTGATTTTTCGCATGCTTAAATGTTTTTAAAAAATCGGATTTTGATGCCATTTGTAATTAAAGCATGATATGGTCCATATAGACATATTTAAAAAATTTCTGTATTTACACCAAAAAATGTGATTTTTTTTTAAGTATGCCATTCGATTACAAATAGCTTGAAACGGATAATGTGATTGGAATCAAGTCGATAGGTTGTATCGTTGTCGAGAAATCGTTAAAAACGTACCGTGTAAATCGTGGAAAACCGTGTAAAAAAAAACCGCGTAAAAAAAAACCGTGTAAAAAAAGACTTCAGTGTACCTGTCTCATAGCGTTCGTATGAGAAAATGGAAGATTTTTTTTTTTTAACTTTATTAGAGAGATTTTTAGCCGTTGGCTAGTTCATCTCTACAGAAAATGGAAGAGTTGGCAGTCTTCTTGATATGTTGTCTTCGCTTTTTTATCCAACATATAAAAAAATCACGTATTTGTTTTTTGTTTGTTTTTGAGTTATATTTAATTACCTTTTCTTTTGATATTTTGAACTTTTAAATCGGCCCAGTGGTTCAAAAGCTATATTTTTTTTTAGTCATTTTTGAAAAAAAAATCATTTTTTGAACCACATTGAAAAAATAAATAAAAAAATACGGGTGTAATATTTTGTGATAAGGAACAAAACTAACAATATTTACGAAATTCTAAGAACCCCTATATCGTTTTGCTATGGAATGGCTGTATATCAAAATACCCTTGGATACCTACCTACATCCAGCTAAGCATTCGGTTTACCCCTGAATGTAGATTTCCTACAAACATGAAAATTGACATTTTTAAATATACTTAAATATAAGAAAGTTTGAACATACTGAGAGGTAAGCACATATCATCGGTAAGAGACGTGTGTGTGAGCAAATTTGCGAAAAAAAATTGTTGTGTATCAGAGAACGCTTGCGGAAAAAGACTAGGGTGGGGAACGGATTCGAAACCCAAATACATCCGTAGACCATAGGTCCACCGTTGTATAATTGGCAATGCACCCGTGTACTGAATGGGAATTGTGGGTTCGAATCCCACCGGTGCCCTTAGATTTTTTCGCAAATTTTCTCACACACACACACACGTCTCTTACCGATGTGCGATGTGCTTAACTCTCAGTATGTTCAAACTTTCTTATAAACAATTAAATTGACTGCAAAGTCGCTAAACCGTAAATCAAAGTAAAAGTAATTGATATTCATCACTACGGCCCGGTGGTCGGAGGTGAGGCCGGCAGCTCAAAATGTTATATTCATACTGTACTGGACATATTTCAGCATGTAAGATGTACAACAAAAATGAGCTGTGTTTGTTCACATCGACAGATATTGAGTGGTTGCGGTACAAGCACATATCGTCGATAATAGACGATTGTTGTGTATCAGAGAACGCTTGCGCAAAAAGACTAGGGTGGAGAACGGATTCGAAACTCAAATGTCAAAAAAGTTATTTTCTATGTTCGAAAATCCCCGTACTGTCGATCGACCGGTTTTCGAGCCACGGTTGTCAAAATTTAACTTCTCGTCTGTCAGAAATAACCATGCTCGGATAGCAGGGTTAATCGATAATTTTCCATCTGTCAAATTTTAACCAAAACTTTAAAAAAAATCGCCGAGTGGTTCAGAGCCTTAGGAGAGCATCTTGACAGTAAGAGAAGCGTTTGTTGATTTTTTGCATTGGGCTGAATGGAAACGAAATCTACTGGCAACGCTGCCCATTAGTTCCCTGTAAGCGGGCAAACGTAAATAAGAAAACTAGGGTAGAGCGCTACTTCGTCGTAATCGCCCATTTCCGTTCTATCGATCAGAAAAGATCAATAATATCAATGACTTAACCGTTTACAAATCAAAAATAGGTTTGTTCCGATGCGTTAGTTCATTAGCTACAACATAAATCCTGTTAAAGTGCATTGTATGAATATTTACGCTCATTGTTCTCAAAACAAAAGAAGCGCTCCTAGCAAATCCCCTTTTTCTAAGTTTATCCGTAGGACGAAAAAAATCTAATGGCGTTTCAATGCGTTTGGACGGAATTGAAACTCGTAGAACGAATTTAAAATCAAGAAGCAGTATTAGATTTTAAACAATATCTCAACAATTTGTGACTCTTTATCAAATATAACGGTACGTATGGAAAGGTGAATAAATTTAAAAGTCATCTTTGACAGAAATATTCCATTTTTAATTAAAACTCGTTCAGAAATGAGAGGTAAAGTGCGCGTTGTGCTTAGTAGGACGGAAATTAGATCAAAAACCCTATCATCCTTTCTATTTATTTTTGGTCAAGATTTACGCTACAGAATAGTTCAGCGATGAAAGAGTATACCTTTAGGTGAATTGTAATATAATAAAGTTGAGAGTTTCGTCTTTTCCATAGGCTACCTTTAGGCGAATTAAAAATATGAAATTTAAGCAACGGTAACGGTAACCAGCGTTTCATCTGGTTGGTTCATTCACTTTGTGGCTGTTTTCTTATCTTTCACATAATGTAACGGCCGGCGCCGATGGTGTAGTGATAAGCGCGACTGCTTTCTCACCCCAATAAGTCTGGGTTCAATCCCAGCCGAGGTCGGGGGGATTTTTCTGAGGCATAACAATCTCTGGTCACGTCTTCCTTCGGAAGTAAAGCTGTTGGTCCCGTCATGTGTGTTGAATGCGTGCGATATCCCACGCAGGTGTGGAAGCTGCCTTCCTGCATATTCGATTGCTGTCAATGGATGCACGCTTAGAAATAACTACTTTTACACGAGACGTAATCCTATTGAACGTAAATCGTGGAACGTAGACCATCATTTCATGTAAAATTAGGTGTTCTCAAACCGAAACATACGCAAGTCGATGAAGAGAACGTTTGATTGAATTGATTTTCTCGTTTCTTTCAACTGATTCTTATGTTAAAAAGGCCGCTTACATGTGTCGGTCTCAGGCAACTGAAATTTACATGACATTTTCGTTGTGTGTTGGAAACAGGAGTTACAGATAATGGGAAGCTTATAAAAGTGTTCTAAATGCAACCTACATTTATTGTTTAATAAATCAAATGTTGCTTGCTGAGTTTGTAAACAAAAAATAACACATTTAATGATATGAAATTCAATGAAATTTACACGTTCATGTAAATGCATATTGTTGTTCGTCGAAAATTATTCAATTTCAATTAAACTTTTCGCTGCCATGTAGAAACGCAGTTGCATATAAAATTCAATGGAAATATATTGAATATTAAAAACTATAATGTAAAATTTACTATTTATTGCTGTATGTTTCAACTAAGGCCAGGAAATACATCAATGTTCCACATGTCAATTTTAGCAAGTTTGTGCTGTGTATTCTCGTTTTATCCTTTAGAACACACCGATTATAAAAATCTTTACTACTGATCGCTTCTTACCACTCCTTCCACAGGTTCGCGACGGGTATGTGCACTATGGAGCAACGGTCAAGCTAGTCTGTTCCGTGACGGGTATGGCTTTGCCACGGTTAGTGATCCGAAAGGTGGACAAACAGATGGCACTAATCGAGGCGGACGATCCAGTATCACAGCTACACAAATGTGCATTCCATATGAAAGATACCGAACGAATGTACCTGTGCCTGTCGCAGGAGAAAATCATTCAGTTCCAGGCGACGCCCTGTCCGAAGGAACCCAACAAGGAGATGATCAACGACGGTGCCTGCTGGACGATCATCTCCACCGATAAGGCTGAGTACCAGTTCTACGAAGGGATGGGACCGGTGCGGACACCGGTCACCCCAGTGCCAATAGTCAATTCGTTACACCTGAACGGTGGTGCCGATGTGGCGATGCTCGAGATTACGGGTGACAATTTTACGCCGTCGCTGCAGGCGTGGTTCGGTGACGTGGAAGCGGAAACAATGTACCGGTGTGCGGAATCGTTACTTTGCGTGGTGCCGGACATCTCGCAGTTCCGAGGGGAGTGGTCATGGGTAAGTAACAAAAACGTTTGCTTTAAGTTGACTAATAAGAGAGAAATTGATTTATTTGCAACTGGAAGAGGTAACTTGATATTACTGGATACTTTTCGTGATACTCGTGGTTCATTTTCAACAATCTATTCTTTGCTCTTACTCCTAGATGACTTCTTGCTTTTCTTCTTACCTCCGGTAACCCCGCCACCACCACTTTGATTGCCATCGTCCTCTTCGGTTGATTTGGATTTGGATTTGGATTTCCTCCGTACGGGCTTGCGCCCCTTCTTGGAGCTGCCGCTGCCACTGTCAATACTTTTCTGGTTCAGATCGGCCAGCATCTTGGTCGGTGCAATCTGCTGCTGGGAGTTGGTCTTCTGGATGGGCGGTTTCGGTACCACCCGGGTGTAGAGGTCGTAGTTGAAATCCAGACAGACTTTACCGTTGCAAAACTCCTCCAGACACTCGTTGCAGGTGAAAATGCGTGACTCGATAATGCCGGACTTGTTCTTTACCTTGCGCACCGATGACGATAGTTGATTCTCACGTTTATCACGTTGCTCGGTTTTGATTTGCAGCTTTCCCAATTCAACCAATCTGGGCAGGCACGAGTTTTGCGTGGAATGGGTGTGTGAAAGAAGAGTTTGCATTATCATAATTGTGTGAAAAGTTGATGGTTGCATATAATTCATACGGTAGTGCAATGGAAATCAAAAAGCATTATTGCTGTGATGCACTTATCTATGGTAGGTATATAGCATGCGAACTGCATAACAGTTGCATGTTAAGTTCAATGAACTGTGCACCTCTAAATTAGAACAATGCACTGTCAAACGACATGCTCATGTCACCAATAAAACTAAGGAAAATAAAAACACTCACTTGCTGAAATACTCCTCCTCGATCTTCGTTTTCGGTCGTTGAGGTGTCAACATTTTCCAATCGATAGACACACTACACAACTCCATAATGACCAGGTTCCGCATTTCCGACGGTATGGGATCCATGTAGATGTACAGCTTGTCCCGGTCGCCTCCATTTTTCAGCAGCATTTTTAGCTCCTTTTTGGGCATTTTGTAGCTCGAATCCTTGTCCTTGAAGCGAATTTCGTCGGACCGCACCTTTACCGGTCGGATCTTGTAATCCGGAACTTTTTCGTACATTTTCTTAAACTCTTCCCGGGTGGTGGCCGTTGCCCGGGAGAGGTCAAGTATGGGAACCACTTCTTTTTTCTTCCCGAATAAATCATCCATTTTTCTGCGCTTTTATTAACTTTGGAATCACTCACAGTTACGCAGTGGGAAAATGGAGGAACAATTCTTGTTCTCTTGCTCTGCTCTGTAAATTATAACTATGCGGTAAATGAAGCTTCGGCGGCGATGAAGACACCAATTTTTTTTTCTCACGTTAACTTACTCTCGCAGGGGAGGAAAAAACGGTGGAAACAATCGACAATCGTTGTTTGAGGAAATTAAATATTCATAAGAGAACTTAGATCTAGTAACAACTACTCCATGCAATGGTGGCTGGTGGTAACGACGTTGACTGCGCTAATACTACGTCTCGAGGAAACACTCTCCGGCGGCGATAGTAGGCAGATAGATACCAAGGCAGCATTGTTGATGCGCCAAGTAGCTAGCTGCCGCTGCCGTCGTTGGTTGTTCCGATGTTATCGATTTAATAATGGGAAAACCTGTTGCTATAGTAGTGAGTGTGTGGCATCCAAATAAGTTTATTATCAATGACGTGGCCGGGGGGAATGACATGCCGCTTTCTTCTTCCTCGAGGTTTGATGGTTTCGGAGGTAACAAAGGAAAGCTCCTCTGGAGGTTGCAAGCGGAATTAATGATTGAGCTTTAATTGTGGGAAAAACTATACAGTTCAGCGTACTAATTACCGCTCACTGGATCCAAAATATGTAATTTTTAACGTCTTAACCCGGTGTCCGTGGGGCTGGGAGATGGGACGTTTGCCATATGAATATTTGGCATTCGTTCGTTCAAACGTTCCTATGTGAAACGTGGTATCACACGCTGTTTCCGAAATGGCGGAATAATCAACTTTCATGTACATTGGGTTTTTACTTCGCCAAAAGTTAGTTTGGGTCCTCACATTCCTGTCGCGAGACATTTGAATTATTCAATTTTATCATAAATGTCTATACAAATAATAGGTTATGACAGAATATTTTTAAACCTATCGATTTAGAAATGTTAGTACCCAATTTAACATTTGTGAAAAAAAAATCGGATGTACCTGAAAGTTGATTAATCCGTCACTTCGGACACGGTGTGTATCATGTGCGTGACAGGATACCTGGGTACCAATTTTGGGGTTCAGATTGATGTTAAACCATTTACATATGTATCGCTTTGAAATTTTTTAACATATTGTAATATTAAAAAATTAAAAATATGTTGAAACTGAAAAAAAAAAATGGTTTTTAGAGGCTAAATCCTGACGCGGTACCCAGTGACCAGTTATTACGAAGTTTTGACTACCTATATTTTTTATTAAGTCAAATAATGGTCTACATAGTTGTCGGTAGAGATATTATCCAAAATTTGACACACATTCGGTTTGTAATTGATCGGCAATTATCACTAGAACAGGGATTTGAAGTCCCGCAAAATGTGGCGGTCTCTGATTGCTAGTTTTGAAACATTTCAAAATTACAAAATTAGCCGCATCGGTTGACCATTGTTCGTCCTGCTTTTCTTTGTGGTTTTCCTTCTTTTTTTTCCTTGATTTGTTTTCCGTCGATCTTGTTTTCCGTGCTGAGCACCAATGCTACCGACGCCAGGAAGGCAGCTCTCCCCTACCTATTGACCCATCAACGCATGAACCGGGGACCAACGGCTTTACTTCCCTTCCGAAGGAAGGCGTGATCAGAGATGTTATGCCTCAGAACATCCCGGCGACGCCGAATGGGATTGAACCCAGGCCTGCTGGAGTGAGAGGTAATCACGCTTACCACTATACCACCGGCGCTGCTCTTTGTGGTTTTCCTACATCGTAAATAAATACATGGGAAAGGTTTTTCAGATTTTATTTTATATAAATTGCTGAGATAATTTCTTTACCATTTTACTATACATGTTTTATGAGTTATGAATTTTCAAAGTACATGATGTCCGAGAAATCCAAAAACTTCAACTAAAGTCTCCCCCAAAATGGGCCATCCCAATTGTTTTGAATTTTTCACACCCTTTACCTGTGGACGAAATTTCATGTTGTTATGTTCAAAACCACGATGAATATTTTATGTAGAAGTATGTATGTTCTTTTAAATCGGGAAGATTTTGGAATTCAAATGTTTAGTTTTCAATTAATTATAACAAGCACCGCATGGGATGATTTTTGCCGAAGGAAAATCAATTATGAACTTTTGCACAACTAAATTCCCTAAACTATTGGACCTATTGAATTCCTCCTAAAAGTTTCTTTCGAGTTCTCTGGGTGTCAACATGTTCCAGACGTTAAATCCAACTACTCTAGGAAGTGTCATCCGACTACGCCAGAATACTTTTTTTTTCAAATTTCCCCGATGAGACCTCCGGAAGTTTCTCCTGATTTTCTTTAGAAGATTCTTCAGACATCCCTCGGATTTTATTTTTTTTACTTTCTCCGGAAGATTCTTCCAATTTATCCTGATAGTTTATTTTATATATTGCTCTAAAAGAATCTTAAGGCCACTCCTGGAAATTTATTTTAGTTTTCTTGGAATGTTTCCCTTAACTTTCTTCCATCTTTCCGCATAAGGCCGTTCGCAATGCTGAGTTTCACAATTGTTTCAAAGTTCTCGACAGTTCTGAAATTTGAAACTATCGAAAATGAAACTGCAACACGATCAGCGCAACGCGCAGTCTTAAACGCTATTTGCTATTCAACAACACATATGTGGTAACAAGTTTGAACTACAAGAAGAGGTCCCGGACGACTTTGCTGACGAAACATGTAAAAGAGGTATGATTAATTATGAAGATCGCTGATCACCTCATGGTCTTTGAAACAATTTTGGAGCAACCTGGTATCGTGGGTGAATATCTGGCAGACGTGATTTGAATTGTTGTGTAGTTGAAGATCTTCAGAATTATACTAAATGAACCTGAAGATATGAGATCATCCTGAAAAGTTGTTGGAGATCTCTGATCACCTGAAGCTCTTTGGAATATTTTCTGAGTTGCCTGGTATTATGAGAGAATATCTGGGAGATGTGATTTGAATTGTTGAATAGTTTGAAATCTTCATCAGTACTATTCTGATCAATTTGATGTATTGAAAAAGTATCCTAAAACACATGGAATACTTTCTGAGCTGCCTGATATCATATGAGAGAATATCTGAGAGATGTGATTTAGATTGTTCGATAGTTGGATATTTTCAGAATGATACCTGATCAACCTGAAGTCTTGAAAAAAAATATATAAAGGACTTAATGGAGATCTTAGAACACTTGAAGATTATTGGAATTATTTCTGAGCAGCCTGGTATCATATTAGAGAATATCTTCTAAATGTAAAAGACGCAATCGCTTTCATGAAATTCTGTGAAGATCCATGGATTTCCATGAAGTTCAATAACAGGCATGGAAAATCATTTGCCTCTAACTTTTTTCATCTACAGCATTCCGCAAAATGATATACAGAGCTTTTGTAGGTTTTGTTATTAGCTACAACTTTTGTTCATAACTCAAATCTGTATCTCTTATGCAACACGAACTAGAGCGGGCAGAACTTATGTAGTGGCTTCTGTTCGCTCTGGTTCGTCATGCATAAGAGATACGAATTTGGCTTGTTAACAAAAGTTGTTGCTAATAACAAAACCTACAAAAGCTTTATACATCATTTCGCGGAATGCTGTTCAAGAAAAAAGCTAGAGGCAAATGAATGTAAATAAATGCACGAAATGAATGCAAATGATTTTCCATGCCTGTTCAATAATATACTATGAAATTTCCAGAACTACTACGGTGTTCCCCTATCTTTTATGAAATACCTTTCACTTCTTGGAAACAACTGAACTTCAATGATCAAGTACAAATTCCACACAGTTTACTGTCCTCTATGAAGCCCTCCGATTTTTGTGAAGCTCTTCGTTATTTAAATGAAATTCTCCTCAATATATTCAAACATGTCAGATGTTCCCAAAACTCCTGTAAATTTCCCAAATTTCTTTTAAATTCCCTCAACTATTATGAAGTTCTCTGAAAAATTACGAGAAACATTAATAAATTTATCCAAAAACATTTTGAAATAGACTTCCATTCGTGTTTCAAACCGAATAGTCGAGCAGTTGCAAATCTGGTGTAACATAGAGCTCGAATAATGAAACTGCATCTCAGCAGTGTAAGGGGTGCGTTTCTGTTCTAGTTTAAAATTGAAACAGACCATATAAATAACAACAGCATTGCGAACGGCCTAAGATTGTTGCAGTTTTATTATGATGTTTTTTTACGACTTCCACCTGCAAGTGCGAGTCCTGCAACTTCTTCTGGGAGTTGATTCTGAGTTTTTCTTGACTTGATCTTGAAGTTCGATGGCCAATTCAAACGATTTATCTTGAACGCTTCTTTCCAAGTTCCCCAGAGGTCCTGCTGACATGCCCCGGAAATGTCTGTTAACTTCTTCTGGAACTTTCTCTCTTCCGTCTTGGATGTCGGGGTCAGCTTTATCTAGAAGTTTCTTCTAACTTTCTTCGGAAGTTTTTTTCTGAGTGATCTGGAAGCTCTTTCCAACCTCTCCAAAAAGTTTTTTTTTTATATCTTTATTAAGGAGACTTTCAGCCCTGGGCTGGTTCGTCTCCAACCCAAAAAGTTTCCATCATCATCCTTTCGAAATTTCTTTTAATTTATTGATAGTTCTTCAGAGTTATTTTCCCGGGAATATTTGATTTTTTTTTTCCGAAAATGCTTTAGCATGCTTTTTTCAACTCTTTGCTCTCTAAATCGAAATAACTTCCACTGAACATGTTGAAACTAGTGGAAATAGATTCTCTGAGCAATGCTTTTTTTTAATAACGTTATTTTTGTACCTGTTTTGCCCGGGAAATCCGAAAACTTCAACTAAAATTTTCCGGAAAAATTAACCACCGCGAATGTTTTGAATTTTGTTTTCGTTCATGTGATACATAAATCTTCCTGTGCCAATTACCTATGGGCAAAATTTCATAAAATACTGAGACCCTTCGGCCCAAACCTGTTCGATAATAACAGAAATTCCCAGTGTTCTCACTCTCACGTGACGAAACTACATAGCCAATTCGATCAACCCAATTTTGAGTTCAGTTTACTCATAAGTTCAGGAACTCAGCGATGAGTAAATTTGCCTCATGCTTTACTGTGGAAAAACATCAAAAGTCTATCGAAAAATGTTTGCATGGACCTTGGACTGGACTGAGTTTCAAGGATACAGCAATTTTAACGAAATAAGAGTACACTGGAGTCGCTTTTTACGAGCCGCGTAAAAAAAAAACTACCGAGATTTTGATTTTTCACATGCTTAAATATTTTTTATAAATCGGATATTGATGTCATTCTTAATTATACCATGCTATGGTCCATATAGACATATTTTAAAAATTTCTGTATTTACACCAAAAATTGTGTTTGAACCGGATAATGTGATTGGAATCAAGTTGATAGGTTGTATCGTTGTCGAGAAATCGTTAAAAACGTACCGCGTAAATTGCGACTCAGCGGCACTAACCGTGTAAAAAAAAAACGCGTTAAAAAAGACTTCAGTGTATATAGAATAAATACTAAGAATGATACCAAGGTATTACAGGGCTAGCGACAAAGGAGTTTTTACTACAACTCCAATGCGATTGTTAAAAGATTCCTTTGTTTATGGATTTCTCAGTCCAAACGTTCAGTTTTGCATTGCCCGACGTTTCTCTATTTTATGATGGCCTCTTTTAGTGCTAAAACAGTCTACCGACATACAGGCAACCTAATAAGTTACTAATATGACTGATCTACACGGTAGCTTCTTGAAAAAAAAAAAAATGTTAGAAGAATTTCAAAGTGATGGTGACAGGGGAAATTTATGGATAGCTCTGAGTAAAATTTGTAGGTGGTTCTGCGGGAGATTCCATGATAATTGTGAGGAAGATTTCTGGTAAAATTTTAATGAATACTCCAAATAAGTTCTGACAAAAATTCCAAGAGAGGTTTCACTGAAATTTCGAGAAGTACTTTGAGGTTCTGTAGTACTCTGAGGGGGCGACTCCGGCGTTGTGGTGAGAATACATACCTCTCACAGTCACAAGTCACGAGTTCAAATCTCACCCCCAGACAAGTCACGAATGACCCAAGAGCGTTAAAGTAACTATAATTTAAAAAATGAAGTACTCTAAGGTTATTGAATTTTAAGGATATTAACAAGTTGGTTTATCAGAGAATTCCAAGAAAATTCGGCGAGGAATATCAAGGGAATCATATTTGATAATACAATTACCAATGACTTCTGAGAAGAGATAACATTCAATGAGTATCTTAGGGTGAACTGCATAATTTTCTTTGAAAGTATACTACAGGGGAATATCTGAGAGATTCTCATGTTCATATTAGGATAATTATGAAGAAAATAAAACTCTCTAAAAAGGGACCCCCGTAACGTGAATAGATCATCTTATCGTGGTATGTTACGGGATGTAAAATCTACCATCGATCCCTAGATCCCTACTCCAAATTAAATAGGGTAACAGAATTTTTCAGTAATCGAAAGATTACATCTTAGTCCTTGTTACTTGTTATGCCTTGTTAATAGTGATAAGTCCTCGGGTTGCATCACTAAGGATGATCTTGAAACTAAGAAAAAATGGGTTAGTCTTCATCTATGTGATTCCTAATCTTCTATTTGTTGTTCCCTAGTTTGAAGTTGTTAATACTAGAGGTCATTATCGGTGTCATTGCTTAATTTTGTTGCTAAGGAATCCAATTTTGACTGACATAGGAGTGCGCCTTTGGAGGGTGCCCTCACTCTTCGAAGAGTATAAATGGCGGGTGTTTTCAATTAGAATCGATAACTTGCGATGAAGTCCAGAATGACAACTGTATCAAAACCGAATACTTCATCGTTTCTCAATAGTGATTCGACATGCACTAAACTAAGGACACGAGAGGGACATACTAAAATAGATAAAATTACTGGTCGCAATGGTTTAATGTCCCGAAAAGAGGAAACCTAAGAGGGATGATTCAATAGAAATGTCACCCCCCTGGTGAGAAATGTTGAAAGGGGTTATTTTTTTTTCTGAATATCCCAAGTAACCTTCAAGCCCGCTAGCTTTATATTGGTTGTATATTGACCTTATATCGCATAAAGGGCTATTAACTGGTTTGTTGGTTACTTGGGATATGCTCCCTTTGTCCATTTTGCTCTTTTTAAGATGATTTTATTGATCTTTTGGGTTATAATGGGTGTCCCACATCAAATTGCATCATGGAAAAAACGCTGTAGAAAATGACCTAGTTGACCGATCCTTTTCAAACTTTCAGACAATAAAATATAACCCATTAGTAAGCTTTTGGCATATTTATTTCATTCAACTTCAATGCCATAACTGTACTTCGCACCTTACGCTTAAATCCACTCGTTAGGTTCTGTACAACATCTGACTGCAGCTTCTTCTGTACGGAATCCCACTTTTTCTTCATATCTTCCTCAGATTTGACCTCCTTGGCATGCTTCCGTAGTGCCTGCTTCACAATAGCCCAGTATTTTTCGATAGGTCTTAGTTCCGGTGCGTTTGGGGGGGGGTTCATGTCCTTGGGTACGAAAGTGACCCCGTTGGCTTCGTACCGTTCCAGGACAACATTTGAATAGTGGCACGAAGCTAGATCCAGCCAGAAGATCTTAGGGCCCTCGTGTTGCTTCAACGCTTCTGTAGACACCCCTTGAGGTAGATCTGACCGTTTACAGTCCCGGTAGTCACGAACGGTGCACTCCGTTTGCCACATGAGCAGATCGCTTGCCAAATTATGTATTTCTTGGCAAACTTTGAATGTTTCTGCTTCCTTACTTCCTCCGGAACATCAAACTTGTGCTGGGCGGTGAAGAACAGTAGCCCCGGAAGCTGCCGGAAGTTAACCTTGACGTAAGTCTCATCATCCATGATGAGGAAGTGAGGCTTCGTCAGCATCTGGGTGTACAGTTTCCAAGCCCGTGACTTTCCCACCGTATTTTGCTGGTCGTCACGATTTGGAGCCTTCTGCACTTTGTACGTATGCAGTCCCTCCTGGTCCTTGGCTCTCTAAACGAACGACTTGGACAGATTCAACTTTTTGGCCACATCCCTGACCGAAGTATTCGGATTCCGATAAAACGCTTTCACGACACGCTTGTGATCCTGATCACTAATAGAACATCCATTCTGACCGCATTTCTCCTTCCGTTCGATGCTCAGAGTTTCGTAGTAACGTTTAATCACACGACTTACCGTTGACTGCACGATTCCGAGTTGTTTTCCGATGCCCCGATGAGAGAGTTGAGGATTTTCCAGGTAATTGCGCAGAATCAATTCGCAACGTTGTTTTTCGGGTGATGCCATTTTTTTTTCAACTTTCGAAAAACTGACAGCGATAAAAATACAGTGTAAACAATACACTCTAAACTAATTTTACCCAAATTTGCAAGAGAAAATACCTAATGGGTAATCTTGCACAGCGTTTTTTTTTTTCCTTGATGCTATTTGATGTGGGACACCCTTTAGCTCAATTTTTTTAAATTGACCAGAACGGGAAAAAAAAACCTGGATTTTTAAAATGGAAGTTCAGTTAAGATGGTTTAGATCTTGATATGAGCATTATTGTCAAGTTGTAGAATCTCAAATAATTCTTTAGTTCAGGTTTTTACCATTAATCCCAAGTCAAGGATATCGAAATTTCTTCTAAAGCTTAGATCAAGCCAGGCATGAACAATCATTTACATTCATTTCGTACATTCATTTGTCTCTAACTTTTTTATGAAAAGAATTCCGTAAAATTGTGTATGAAGTTTTTGTAGGCTTTGATGTAAGCTACAACTTTTGTATGAAACTGCAAAAGAGATATAGATTTGAGTTACTGATAAAAATTGTAGAACATAGCAAAACCTACATGAGCTTTAAACATTATTTTACGGAATTCTGCTAATGAAAAAATCTAGAGGTAGTTAGTTGTAAATGAATGCACGTTAGACTGATGCAAAATTTGACTTTTTCGCTCCACAGTGCTTAAATGGTTTCAAATCGGGTCCTGATTTGCCTCCCAAAGTTACAACTCATTTGGTTAGAAACAGACTTCGCACAAGCCATTTGAAGTTTACATGTAAATTACTATGGGAAATCTCAACTTTTTGTTCAGTGCCTTCTAGTCTGTTTTCCATATTAAGCTGCGAAACAGTTCAATAGCTATTCTTATAGAAAATTTTCTCAGCTTCAACTTTACTGAAGATCGTTTCTATGTAAAACGAGACTGGAAAAAGTTATTAATTATTTAAGAGATTGGTAAACTTATGACATGATCAAGCAGCTAGAACGTAGGCAACACTGTATTTTGCAGTGTGACATAATAGCCATGATTTTTGTGTCCTATTCAACGCCCCAGAAACACCAATGTTGCCTGCTGAGCAGTTGATTGAGCATGATCATAAGACATCAGCGCATTGAACCATTGATAACTTTCGATCCTTGCATTTAATCAAAAAGTGGTCTTCAGCAAAGTTGTACAACTGAAATTTTTTTAAGCAGACCGATATGGTGAATTATTAGATAGACATGAACAAAAATCTTGGTTTTACCATACTAATTCCCATACAAACTTCAAATGGTTTGTGCCATCTCAGTTTCTCACCAAATGGGTTCAAATTTTGAGAGGTTAGTCAGGATCCGATTTGGAATCTTTTAAATATTGTGGAGCGAATATTTCAAATTTTGCATCACTCTAATGCACGTGCATTTCACCAAAATGTGCAGTATATTGGGATTTTATCTAAATTTATATTTTTCCCATTCACAAATGGATAATGCCTACCTACATGGGGACTGGCTCGGTGTAGTGGTTAGCATCCATACCTCTTTCGCTAAAGGTGACTAGTTCAAGTCTCATCTCTGGAGAAGTTACGAATGACCTGAAATGTGTTAAAGTGACCATGATTGAAAAAAAAAATACTTACATGTTAACTCATTTCACATCAATTACAAATTATAATTTTTTGGAAAATTTAAACTGCGCAGAATTGGGCCGTAGATGCCCTGAATTATGGCACTTTACGGTAACTAGATTGGCGAAAAGTACATTCTACTAATGCACTGAAAGTTTTGTATTTTATGACTGCATTATGAACTGAACCCATCACTCCAATCTTTAGTCGTTAACCCTGACACTCGTCTTAGTATTAATACTGTTAGGCTCAATAGCTTCAGAACCGATTATGAACCTATTCAATCGAACATCTATTTACCCGTAACTAAACCGCTTCCCCTCCTCCCATCCAGGTGCGCCAGCCCACGCAAGTGCCTATCTCGCTGGTACGAAACGACGGTATCATCTACGCCACCGGATTGACCTTCACGTATACGCCGGAACCGGGCCCACGGCAGCCCTGCTCAAGTGCAGAGGACGTTCTGCGACGGAACAACAGTGCAAATAACAATAGCAACAACAACAACAGCAACACTGGCAGCGGTACTACAGCGGCGGTTGCCGGGCCCGTTTCCGCCGGATCACTACCGCCGATCTCGGATGTGACCTGGAGCACGCATGGTGGTGGAATTCCGTAAGATAATCCGTAAATAGCTTTCCAAGTAACAAGAGGAGGGTAACAACCTATTTATTGTTTTATACTTTTGGTCGAGTCGAGATCCGGTTCGGATGTGCGAATTACCTATCTTATACATATTTGCTAATTTATATACAGTATTTTTACGAACACATACACGCGAACATACCGAATGAGTAACACAAAACAGTGAGTAATCTCAAATTTTTTATTCCTAAAAAAAAAACTACTAAAGTCGCGAATGCAAGAAGGAAAGTGTAGGCCAATGAACAAATTTCTATATATTGAATGTGTGCACGTGCAGGAAAATAAACAAACACGTTCAAGTATATTTTTCCTAAGAATTTTTCTCTCGCTCAACCGGAGAAAAAAACCTGTAGACTATCATTACCTACTCTATTTTTAAAGGGAAGTCGTATTTTGACAGAAATTTTTTGTAAGAGAATTACTATTTTTAAGATGAGAGATTACGTGATTGATCACACAGACAGACATTGAAAACAAGTGATATATGCAGGTTTTAAAGAATAAAATGAGAAAAAAACAAAGTATTTAAAATTAAAGCCGTCGGAAACAAAGTGACTATTATTTTTTGTTTGAGAAGGAACAATCTGACAACGAACATTTTTTCTATAAAGGTAGCGCAACTATACTAAGAAAGACACACTTTTACCGTTCAGATAATTGTTCTTTTTAAGATTAAAGAAAAAAGACAACCAACCGAGAAAAAAAAGTCTAAGCATTTTAAACTGGGAATAAAATTGCCAAAGAAGTAGACAACAGCTATTTTTTATGTGCACCGAAAGAATTTTTCTGTTTTGTGACATCTATCAACCTCCTAGCCTAGCCATCGCACTTTTAGTTCATTCTTTTCATCCATCTAGGTAAAACTCTGTTAGAACGTTTTACAATCGCTGAAAGTCGTCGTATCGTCGGTTATGAAAGAGTGAGGCAATTTGCAATCAAGCGAGGCAGGTGTCGGGCAAGGTTCAGGTTGTTCTTTTTCCATTCGTGATCTCAATAACGATTTTCCCATCATTGTAACGATGATATTGCATTTCTTATTAGCCGAGCTGCGCTGGTGCTGTTTTACTGCCGCGTTATTGTTTTCGATATTTCAGTGTGCTTCTTGTGTTGTGTTCAGCCTTGCTTCTGCTTCTGTTCTGACGCTGATTAGTGTTTCGTTATTGGAAGATGTATATTAGTTAATTACGCAAAACTGCTTAGCGCATCAGGTAATGATGTAAGTATTAAGGTTTCCCTTAAAGGCTACCGACAACAGTAATGTTTTTTTAAATCGCACGTAAGGCTAGTCAATCATGTAGTACCGAAATACGTTGGTTTAATTTCCTAATAAATATCCTAATAATAATAATGCAATGATTTAGAAAAGCTAGGGTTGGTTTGGTTTGGTTGAAGAATTTGTAGTATTGTTAGATGATTCTTTGGGGGGAAAGTTACAAATAGTTTCGAACTGACTGAGGCACTATAGCGAATTGGGGAAGTTTGGATCCTCGTTCGGGACATTAGTTGGTGAAGCTAGAAGAAATGTAAGGTGGGGCAAGATGGATCACGGGCATGATGGATCAGCTAGTACATTTATTAATTTGATTGTATGCATTGAGCTTGTTGATGTTGAAATCAAGTAGATGACCCATTTACCCCGTTTCCTATCTTTCCCATACTTATCCTATGGTGAACTAGAGGGAAATAAACCGTGTACTGCTCGGGGAAGCACGAAGCTATCCCAGAAAAATGTACACAGAGAACTCCCGGAGACGGTCTTGGGTTTTTTTTTCTAAGTTGCCCTTAAAATTTTCTCAACCCCAATTCTGTCTATAATCAGATATCTGTTCCATATGTATAAAGCTTCTATAATAATAATTGCGATCGATGTTATGAACTGGATCGTGTCGCATGATTGTTTTAAAAATGCTAGTAAATTCACATGAGTGTTATGCCGCGGATACACTTGTATGCTAAACTATGAGCATCCTTATTTGTATAATAAAACTCAGGCCCATGGTATACATTTTATATAGTTTGTATAGTGCTCATAATTATTATACAAATAATGCAGATGCTCAAAGTATGTCACCCAAGCACAACTTTTTAAAATCAATTTCATCAAAGCTTGCTTATTTTATTATTCCTATCACAGGGCTGGTAGCAGGTCACTTTTTAGTGGCTAGGTCACCATTTTCATGTCAGTCACTAAAAAGTTACTGTTTTCACCTTAAAGTCACTAAAGTCGCTATTTATTAAAAATTTAGTCACCAAAGTTACTTTTTTACAAACAACGGTGAGAATAAAGAATTTGCCTTTAAAAAATCACATCAGCTTGAGCTTGAGCTTGCTTGAGCTTGATTGACCGCCCACGGTTGCTACTCTGTTACTGCCAGATCAGCTGTAATTACACAAAGAACCAATAGACGATGCTTGGGACTAGCAATCATCCTCAATGTGTAAAAACTGGTGATCTTAAATTAGGCAATACCAGCGCCGGCCGCGCCCGAACACAGGTCAAGAAAGGAATGGGAAGGATTGTGTTGACATGATACTCGCTTTGATGGAAGCCGAGAACACCTCTGCACTTCCACGAGGAATCACTGGGATGTTGGATAAGAGGGTTCGTTTTGGTAAACGATAAGCTGAATTGATGTCCTAACGATCATATAACGTGAAGGAGCTTGGGACTAAACCCACGGTCTTCTGCTCAGTAAGCAAAAACGTTTGCCACTAGGCAGACGAGCACCTTTTTAATCACCGAGTTGCTGTTATTACCATGTAGTCATATTAATAAATAAAACGATTGATGAATCTTGAATGTGGATGGGCCTGAGATTAGACTCATGATGTTCTGCTCAGTAAGCAAAAACGGTTGCTCTAAGGCCACCGAGCCCCTCATATCACATAATACCGTTGCTCAAATTTGTGTATCCATTCAAACCCGGAACCAACGACAACAACGAGTTTTGCAAAATACACGATACACAAGCGATTTTACCATAAATCTCTTTGATATGTTAGGACCTGGGACCGCGTTTTTCTGCTCAGTAAGCAGACCACTGTAACCGAAGATCTTTCAAATCCGAAAACTAAAAACTACGAAAAAGTACTCAGGCCTTCTTTAAGTTCCACTTTCACGCGACGTTCAATGACAGGGTCCTATCCAGGATTACATCTGAAAAATCCAAATCTGGTCAACGCCCACCCTAAACCTAAACCTGTTCTAATCCACCTGAACTGACTAACGAATGGAAGACTTTGACTACCCAGACATGCAATAGTCTCATTTCGTGCCTTATGGCAACTTGATGATTCTATTGCGCTCATCTTTTGGCACCACCCAGGGGAGACTTGGTCCTGTACCCAATGCTTAACTTATCTCCATTCCACTCAGCTACTCGCAATTTCTTGTGATATAGTGGGTGGAATATTATTATATGAGACAATTCAATGCAGACGTCTTTCCAAATTTGGCAGATCGACAGGTAATCGGTGAGTTACCACTATAGTTACTATTCAACAACTCGACAACGTCCCATCGTCAACGCCTGCTATGAGAATTTCCCATTGCAGACGCCAACGAAATGACGTCATCGAGCTATCGACCAACTACCCTGGTTATCGCCTGGTACCTTATAGCACGATGCTAGGAGGCGAACCGGAAGAATCGATGAGCTACCTCTCCCCCCCTTTAAAAAATCACATCAAATTACAACTTTATTTGGTAACACATTTGTGTTCGAAACATTCAGTAAGCGTGTAAAGTCTGACAAATTATGATTAAGTACTTAACCATTCTTCTTCAAACGAATACATTGTTGGAATCCTTAACCAACCAAATTTCCGAGTTCTTTCCCTGTTCCGGTTCAATTTGTATCGGATCGCAATATTGCACATCGCTGTACCACTCACTCAAATTGATACGGGATTTTCTCCAAGAAATCGTTCGGATACACCACAAAAAAAAACGATACGATGAGAATTCAAGTGCAAACGTGACGGAGTACGTAGCTCAACTGATGTATTTACTCATGCTACTATTTAAACTATCTACAAATTGTTATGCTGCACTGGTTTGACAGTGGGTGTGTTGCAGCTTTCAACTGCTGTTACAATACGTGCGATGCGCGAGGTACAGTGGCAGTAATTATTAATATACAGAATTTCATTTCAATTTGATTCTCGTTGGTCACCAACGGTCGAACTTATATGGTGTCTTGTACGGCGGATGTTGATAGACGGGTTCTGATAGGTGGTTCCGATTGGTATAGGTTTTCACGACAGGCTCTCTCACAGCTTCCGGAATAAGAATGTCTCGGAGACGAGCCAGCCAACGGCTGAAAGTCTCCTTAATAAAGATATAAAAAAAAAAAAATAAATAAGAATGTCTACCAAGATTGTGCAGGGCGGTGTGCTATAAAGGATGAACATCTGTACGCGAATTGTTGGATAAGATAATGAAAGAACGATAATTAACTTGCGTCAAGTCCGAGCCATGTGGGACAGACGGGAATTTTCCTCAATTTAACGTCGGTCTCTGTTCCGCAATCTAGTGCCAATCACCGACGGACATCGATTACCATCCATTGATGGCAATCGAATGTGCAGGAAGGCAGCTTCCACCTGCGTAGGATATCGCACCCATTCAATTCAACACATATGGGCCGGGACCAACGGTTTCGATAAAAATTCTAAACTCAATTTGTAGGCTTTTATACTTCGTGTTCTTGAATGTTTTCTAAGCCTAATATGTCGAAAAATGTCTAGGAAAATTTTCAAGCTCTCGAATTTTTTTTCAAAGGCCAGGAATCTCATATCTCAGAATCTTGAGTTCCTTTTTAAGACCATTAAATTAATTGTATTGTATTTTTTGCGGACTTCTAATCCGGAATCCACAAATTTCCAAGTCCATGTTTAAGAATAGAAAATTCTATGTCTTAGGTCATGAAATGTTTTCAATGTTTTAGAAGCATTTTTTTAAAGACCTGTATATCCATGTGTTCAGGGCTGGTAGCAGGTCACTTTTTAGTGACTTGGTCACTATTTTGAAGTCAGTCACTAAAAAGTCACTTTTTCACAAAATGTTTAAATTGAGTACTTGGCACTAAGAGAGTCTACAGAAGTTTTAGCAAAATATACATATCTGTTAAAAAATTGCAAATTTTAACCAGAGTAACCAGTGAACCGCAAAACGTTAGAACAACAGGAAAACTATTGAGAAATGCCTTCAATTTCGATTTAAAAGAGAATTTTAAAGGATTCTAGGGCAGACACCAAGATATATCTGAGAAGAATACCAAAGTACAGACTACGAAAGTCTCATGTAAAATTAACTGTTCTGATGACCGATTTCTTCATATTCGCTTAAATCTTAAGCCAGGTTTACCTATATAGTAAAACTTGGCTTAACACATAAGGGCGTCGCTTTTGATTACTTTTTAAATTAATAGAGACTCAAAATTCAGCTCCGAAATAATTTTGGAAATAATTCTAATGTAATTGAGAGTGCATTTTAACGAGAGTTCTGAGAAGAGTTCTATGATGATTGGATGAGGATTCTAGGTCTAATTATAATAAGAATTCAAAATGAGTTCTGAAATGGCTCTGATGAAAATTCCATGAAAATCCCGTGAACTCCAAAGATGGTCTCTGCGGATAGTTCTAAAAGAATTCTGGGGTGATTTCTGATGATACTTTCAAGAGAATTCTAAAGAGTTCGAAATAAATTCCGAGAAGAATTCAAATGGAATCGAATTTTGAGGAAGGAATTCTGAGAAGAGTTTCAAAGTTTGTAATGGATTTTTGTTTTGAGAATTCTGATGAAATACTATGGGGATTCTAAGGAGAATACGAATTGAATGCAAGGGAGAAGTCCAAGATTATTCTAAGCAGAAATTTATGAAACTTCTGAGGTTAATTGCATGGAAATTCTAAGGATGGATTTATGGAAGGACCCTTCAGGGAGTTTCTAAAATAATCAATAAAAAATCGAAAATAATCTACTTTAACTAATCATGTGTTATTAATTCATGCGTGAATTTAACGATTTACGGAGATGCTTAACGTCAAATATCAGACTTCAAATGGAGATTTTATACGACCGAGGAGGAGATTCAATTATAGAGTTGATAGCTCCGTTATAGTACGGCAGTGTGAAAATTGTTTATCAAAGTAGAAAGCGAGCAAAGGACAATTTTGAAGAAGGTACGAATCGGGTAGTTGTTTACGTCAGATGGCGACTTGAGTGTGAAACAATCGATAGAACTGTTTCCGCACATCAGAGGTACATGAGCAAATCGGTGATCATCCCTTTTGCCAGTGATGGCAGGGGGAAACACCCCTCACCATCCTTCATTAACGGATGAGCTTGGTAAAGGAGATGCTCTACCCTATTCGTACCTTCCTAAAAATTATCCTTTGTTCGCTTTCTACTTTCTATATACAAATTTACACTGCCACACTATAACGGAACTATCAACTCTTTACTCTCATCTCCTCATCTATCGTATAACATGTCCACTTTAGTTCTGATATTTGATGTTAAGCGTTTCCAACTACGAAAATGATCTATTTCCAAGAATTTTGTGATTGTTCTGCAAAGAATTTCATGAATGCAATATTATGTTTGTAAAAGCTTATTTGCTTCTAAGTTTAAGAGAAGGGGAATTATTCTAAAAAAGTTCTTGAGATCATTCTGAAGAAATTCTGTGAAAATTTCATAGCAAATTATCAAAGTTATCTACCTAGATATATCAAATATTTAGAGATTTCGAACACAGAACCAAATTCAAGATCATAAAAAATGGGAATTACTATTTGCTAGTCATCATGTATAACGTAAGCAAAAGTAAATTATTCAAATTACTTCAAATGCTCTTCACAGGAGTTTCCGTTGTGAGATTCGATCAAATTAGAGGAATTTATGAAACTTGACATAAATTTACAAGTCACTATTTGGTCACTATTTCCGTAGTTTTAGTCACTAAAGTCACTACTATTATATCGCATCAGCGCTACCAGCCCTGTGTGTTCAAAATATCGACAATTATTCCGAGATGCACAATTTTCTTAATTTGTTTGTCTTAGTTCTCGAACTGAATGGTTAAATACCAGCATTAATCAAAATGGTCCAAAATCTCGCAAATTTATCCCTGACCATGTAAAAATAAATCAAGATCGAGATTTTAAGACCTACACTCAAAAAATTTATCACATATCTAATGGATGAATTCCATGTGAAATTCACATAGCTTTCCTGTGATCACATAGCAGCACATCCCACCACAAAATCATATGAATATTATGAGGCCGATGAAATTAATTTGCAAGATCACATAAATTTAATGAGATCGCATAAATGTTATGTGAAATTCAGATGAATTCCATTAATTTTGACAATGGATGAAAATCATGTGCATTTCCAATGGAAGCTACATGCAAACTTTTTTAGGCGTAGGCTTTTTTACCTAGTGTCTCACTTTCCAACAGGTGCTTCCAAAAATTTGGTATTTTGTTATCGTAAAATTGAACATATTTGTAGTTCTGTGGCGTACGTTTCAGCTCAATTGATCATAAGTTAACAAAGTTACATCATGTCAAAGTTTATCATTTTGAATGGAAATCGTTATGCGCTGCTATTATATTGAACACAACTGTATTAAAATTTTCCTCGCTGCAAAATAATGAGATTTTTCTTTGATTTACGATCTAGAATAGTTTTCTAGGTCCCAGAGTTATAAATTTGTTCTATGTTTTAGGTGTTACAGAAGTTTCTAATCTCTAAAATGGACAGTCTTAAATTTGTCGAAATTTGTCCAAGTCTGAGACTTTAAACGATTTTCTCTATGTTTCAATTTTTCGATCTACAGTACCCGTTGGATTTTGGCAACAAAACCACAAAATCGTTCGTTTTTGGCACCAGTCCTAAATCGAACATATTTTGAAAATAAAGTATTTTTGTTATTTGTGATTACAATTTTCAATGAGAGATTAATTATTAATAACGTCTATGTCATAAAGATGGTTCACGGTAGTCCAAAGGACACGAAATCATGAATTAAATTTCAAAATGAAACCGTTCGATTTTGGCACGGTTTGATTTTGGCATCATTAAATTTACGGGCTTGTTGCCAAAATCTATCGGGCACTGTAATCACCAATTTGCGGTCTGCATCTAAAATCAACATATGAAATTGTTATTTTCTAAAAAAAATCGAGGTGAGAAAAGTGTGCTAGTTGTGGTACTAGTGCTCCAGTTTTTGGCCCAAAGACCTAAATCATTTTTTATATACAGGGTGACTGGTAATTCGTGTTACACCCGAAAAGAGGTGAAAGCATATCATATTTGCAGCTAAAAATGGTATGGCAAGGTAGGTCGAAAAATCATTCCTTACCGAGTTATTGATCTATTTATTTTACATTGCCGAATAACACTACCACTTTTTGCTCGGGCACTCGCGAATATTACCAAAGCCCATCAGGGAGTGAGCATTGCTTGGCTACTATGATCATTCTTTGTTTACTAACCAGCCTATTCAATTGGCGCCACAGGTTTACTTTCGGATGGATTTGATCAGATTCTAACCGTTTAATGTTACAATTTTGATTGCATACCCGAGCAAAATCAGGCACTTTGAATCAGTAGAAAATTATTTGTTCCGGAGTTATCGCCTACTATGGTAACCGCGTCAATATTCGCCTCGTTCCTTCTGACTTTGCCATTCGTTAATGCACGATGTGTACTTTTATACATGATTGACAAATCTCAGGTGACAAATATATGAAATTTTGATATTTGAAAACAACGCGAATGAAAAAAAGAGACCAACTGCGTCAGGATCTGTCATGATTACCTGAGTTTTGTCAAAAAATCTTAAATAGGGCTTAGCTATAATTTTGCCTCTATTTTTCGAGTGAATTTTTGTTTTCAAAATGGAATGTTTTCACTGCAGATGACTTTTAAATTTATTTACCTTTCCGTACGTACCGTAAGATTTGATAAAGAGAAACAAATTGTTGAGATATCGTTAAAAATCTAGCACTGCTTCTTAACCCCAAGCTCGGCCTACGGATTCTAAACTAGGCCTAATGCATTGAAACGCCATTGAATTCACTTCAGTCTATCGAATGAAGATAAAAATGATTCGGTCGGAACGCTTTTTTTGTTTTTGAGAAAAATACACCAAAATAAACATTCATATCACGCGTTCTCATTGACATCGTTCGGTAGCTTTTGAACTAAAGTATCATACCAAACGCATAATAGACTTGTTAGTTCTGAAACAATGGATTTATTTGATGTTTTCTGCTCGATAGGCCCAAAATGGTCGATTATGCCGAAGTGATGCTCCACCCTACACAGTTCGAAAAAGTAGTGTAAATTTCTATTCAATATGATGCACATAAATGTAGCGTCACATATCATATAAGTTTACATTATAAATCATGCAAAGTTCTGAGACATTTCATGCAATGTAGCAAATATTGTATACAAAAGCCCATGTTCACAAGTTGCTCAGTTGCGTGAAATGAAATACAAGTTTATGTGGATGAATGTTTACATCCACCATTGCATCCGCGTAATGTGAAGGCGGATCTTACGGATTAGAAAGTAATCGTCAGCTGCTATGGCAGTGTTTATTTCGGCTACGTCTACATTCTCGGCTGAAGCAGATGTGGTCGATTTAATTATTGGCATATCCGACACGGGAAACCCACACATTTGGAATAATTAATGTAAATTTAGGTGCTCTGAGACTGACATATACGAGCGTCAATTTTAACATAAAATTGAGTCATAATAGACGCAAAATTCAGCTCAATCAAACGTAATTGCGAGCTTTTCAGTCTCGGAGCACTTAATTTTACATGACATCTTTGTTTACGTCTCATCCTTTATGTCAAAGATGGATTCCGTCACGTGTAAGATTAGGTATTTCTAAGTGTGACGTCACTTTGGGGAACAGTAAGCCCCGCATCACCATATAGTTATTGCCACAAAACTCTGCAAACAACTCACCGTTTTCAGCGGTGCCGGTGATGCAGTGGTAAGCATGATTAGCTCTCACTCCAGCAGGCCTGAGTTCAATCCCAGTCGGCACCGCCGGGATGTTCTAAGGAATAACATCTCTGATCACGCCTTCCTTCGAACGGGAAGTAAAGCCGTTGGTCCCCGTTGGTTCATGAGTTGATGGGTCGGTAGGTAAGGCCAGGTGTGGGAGCTGCCTCCCTGGCGTCGGTAGCATTGGTGCTCAGCACGGAAAACAAGATCGAGACCATGGCGTCCATGCAATTGGAGCCGATCAGTGTAGATCTTGATGATTGCAACCGTATCTACGATGGTACTAAGTTGACTGTAGAAATTCTCCTTGTCGTGTAGCTCGACAGCATCGGTTGACGCATTACATTGGATTATGGTAAGGTTTCGAACCCGTGTTCTATATCTGGCAACGATTATTCTCTCATTAATATGCTCCGAAGGCTTCGCTCAGTCCCAGTAGTTCGAACATAATGCGTCCACCCCTCGCTTGCAAGGTGTATTGTATCAGCTTATTATGCTGGGCTAACGTTAGTACATTCCTTGTTCCAATTTGAACAACCTTTTATGGATCGCTCTTTTGTGTTTATTTATAATTTTATATTATAGAATGCTATCGTAAAATCCAGTTGAATTTTCAGTTAACCTATCGCAAAATAGATAATTTAATGCTATTAACCTCCCAATCAAAATGCAAAATTTCCGCATCGTAGAGCCACACTCTTTGTTGTGAAGGTGCACTCGAGAGCGTTCTCAAGTGCACTTTCAGTGAAAACACAGAGTGTGGCTCGGCAGTGCGGACATTAATAGCACTAAACTAGGGTAAACGCTCCTATAGTTGCGGTACGTTAGAAGCGTTGGGTTCCTATAGTTGTGTATTGAGTCTTCATGCACAACTATAGGAACCTAACACTTCTAACGTACCGCAACTATAGGAGCGTTTCCCCTATCATTTTTAAGATCGTTTAACTGAATATGCAATTGGATTTAACGTAAGCATTCTATATTAAAAAAATAATGAAAAACGTACCAAGATAGCGATCCATCCATGCATACAACCGTCATGAAGCTAAAATTCGTTGCCGTTTACTCATATCGTTGACTTCCATTGTTGGTTTCAAAATTTCGGAGACAGTAGGTTGTTGGCCATGGCCATCTTAGGTGTAGCTTCCGGGTAGATATAAACAAAAAAAATGAAAAGCCGAACGCCATAATTTTGAAGATGTGTGCATTTTCACAGTTTAAAGAATCTCTAGAAATCCGGGAAATCCGTAGAATGGATAGATCCGTAGTAACCTTAAAATCGCTTAAATCTTCGGAACAATCGATAGACTTGACAACACTGAGAGGCTGAGTCGGAGTAGCAGCGTTGCTATTTATAGATGCTCTTCGCCGGGTGGATGGCAACTGCTCCGAAGATGTGCACTCCTCGTTGTCCGATACGAGAATGCGATGGCTCGGGTTTCACACTTCTCATTTATATAGATGATGGCTCTTTTATTTCCATTAATCAGCGCGAATGAGACAACAACTTCCACTTTGGGATATCATATCAGATCATATCGTGCATTTTTATTTTCTCCCTACTTTTTTACAAATTCAGATTTTCAATACCGTTTCTTATGTGAGTTTTCAGAAGTAGCTCGAGCTTCTGGTTGTATTTTGGCAGAGGTTTCGCTTTTTGTGGATTGTGTTTGTGCAACAAGAACATAACAAACCTGGCGCAAAATTAAAGTTGCTTTTTACTGATTTGTTCCAGTCATTAAATCAAACCCAACCATCCTGCTAACCATTTAACGTTGAATTAAAATATACGTATCTTCGCGAAGTACCTAGAATCAAGTCTACCATAGCGCTGGCATTTGATCCCTTTGTCAATTCTATATAATCTATTGAACATTAATGCAACATGTTGGAGGAAGTTTCTTCGCCACAAATAGCTCGTGAGATGTGAGGAAAGCTTGTTTAAAGAAATACGTCTGTTTGTCTGCGCCACTAATCATCATGTCAAACCTTTATGAGAAGGACATGAGAATTCAAAAACAGATCATTGTCGTTCGTCATATTCAATGCCCAAGATCTCATATTGGTCACACAGTGCTCTTCCTAAAGCTGCATTCAGAAACAATTCTACCGAAGAAGATATAGTACTTTCCCCCTTTTGACAACACGGCTTCATCAGTTAATAATACCTTATGTATGCCTAATGCACATACCATAAAACGGGATATCTTTGTTAATGCGGGTAACTTTGATAGTAGAATATAATGATTGAATTTACTCTCTGCCTATTTTCCGAATTAGAAACATTGGTTCCATATTGTAGCTTAGGACATTTCCCTTGATATCGCATATAATTTTTATATAGTTTGTGTTACATGTTTGCCAAACATATTGAATAACTATTTTCTTGCTTTTTGCCTGTTTGAAAAAGCACTCAAACCATGAATTATGAAATGTATTTCTGATATAGCTATCACAAATTCAATGTTGTCTTATTATTGCTTATGATGTTTCTGATTATATACTCATTCAAAGTTTCATATTTCTTGAACTATATTGTTTGAGATTCACACATGTTTTTCTACATTCATCGAGCATTATCAAAGTAACCCCAAATCAAAATATCGATGTTCGGTTACAAGACTAAAAAATTAGTGCAAATGCAATAATTTTCATTAAACATATTACTAACGGATTGACTCTATGATCCTCAGTACTTGTTTAAAAAAAAAATAAAATTTGCGAAACATTAATTGAATATTTAGAATATACTTCAAAAATCTCTCAATGTTACCCCGTTTTACGGTACTTGAAAAAATGATCATAAAATCAGGAAAACGTAAAAAAACATTGAGATAGTTTATTTGAAAATTCATCATCCAAGTAACACAAATTCGTAGAATTATGTTGAGTATACTGCTTCACAACCAGAACCAGTTATACACAGGTTATATAATCTGTTATAGAACATGTATGTTGCTTGGGTAGGCTTGGATCTCCATGTAAATTGTACATTTAACAGTAGGGTATAAGCTGCTGAACGAAATGACGTTGAGATTAGCACCTTGTCACCTCCTTAAAGATAGTGTTAAAAACAAATTAAAACGAACCTAACACCTTTAAACAATGAGATAGCGATTTGCTATTTTATTCAAAACTATTGCTTTAAAATTACAGCTTTTAAAACATTGAAAAAATGGAAAAATACAAACAAAAAAGTTATGGTTAAAATACGTTTTTTAAGGGGTAAGGTCAACCGGTGAACACTCGTGTTTATTTCAGTTACCATGGTGACGTAATTTGTGATTAGTCCCGGTCCCTTTCAAATTGTATCATTATTTTTGAACGGCCTTATATTTGAAATGACGTTTCACATTCATCTAGTGATGGTCGATTTTCATTCGAATAATCGATTAATCGATTAACGAACCGAAAAGTAAAATATTTGTAATCGGTTATATTAAACCGATATAAGCATTAACATCTCCAGAGAATCATCACCGATCGTTTCAAACATGTACTGCACTCTCATTTGTGTAAAAATGGCAGCACAGCGAAAAAAAGTAATTGATTAGTTGTTAATCGAGTAATTAAAAAATGGGACATCTCTGATGTTGGTGTGATTGTTTTGATCAAAATGAGCGCAAAACTTCATCTCTACCGAGGTGGCAGCAAAACCACAAAATTACCTTGAATACGAGGAGTATTCATTGGATGAAAGGGACCGTGAAAGAGGACACCAAAATAAAAAAATATTCTTCCGACAGTTTCATCTTAGTATTCATCTTTGGTAAGGTCTTCGGCAAAGTATCCATAAATGTACGTAAATTTTAACAAAACATAAAAAAGCTATATTTTTGTCTGAGTGTATTATAATACCCCGCTAAGCAAAACTTTTTGCTGCTCAATTAAAGCACTCAAAATATGAAGAAACATTCCAGAAAACATCAAAATGCTACACTCAATAGCTGCTTCGTCGCAAATAGTAATGCCCCACTATTTTTTGATATTGTCCCACTGTGCGACACCATTGAAGCAGCTCCCACACCTTGATTCTACCTATCGGCCCATCAAATCATGGACCCGGGGCCAACGGCTTTACTTCCCTTCTGAAGGAATACGTGACCAAAGATTGTATGCCTCAGAAAATCCCGACGGCACCGACTGGGATTGAACCAATCCTCTGCCAAGGAGGAGGGTTGCTGAATCCACAACCATTGGTGGTGTCAGCACTGTAGCCTACAGTTTTTATGCAATGTTTATATGTGCAATTTAATTTCCTAATTTATAAAATTAATATAATAAATATTTAATTCCTTCAAGTACGCGCTTGTTGAACATCTATCACGATTATTTTGCCACGCAACAAATTAAACATCTATGAGGACAGAGCATAACTTCTCAATGATTGCATCAGCTGTCTTAGATTGGCAGATAATCGTGCCAAAGAACCAACAACTTTGGCTTCAAGCAAAATGTTCGTGGATGACGTTTCTGCCAGAGGCAGACACGATTGTCCTTTCAGTAATCGCTCCGTTGTACAAAGTACAACACAAAAAAAATATACCTAATGACTTTGAAGCTAGCTCAAAATGAAACTAAACATGATTCATGAAATTTAATATCCACGTCTAATACTTGGAGAATATTTTGGAGAATATCAGGTTTCCTAAAGTGCCCTCAAGGTGAAAATAACATACTGTTGTATTTTGTACAACGCGCCAGTGCTCGTGTAACAAAAGTTCTCGCGAGTACTGAAAGGTTAGAAGAATGAATAGCTTTCTTAGGCTGTGTTTCATTTGGTGAATTTTAACTTATATTTGACGTTTCGAAAATAAATTATAATGTTCGAAAATCCCCCTGTTGTTGATTGTCCGATTTTCGAGAAGGTTTTTGACAAAATTGATAGCTGGTCTGTCAGAAATAAATCTGGTACAATAGCAGCTTAGAAGGGAAATAGTAAAAAATCAAAAATTGCTTAGATGTCATAAAAATTAGTTTCAGAATATCAATGTCGGTTTTGGGCTTGGGAAAAACTTATGTCCTTTCGACCTTTTGTTCCTCAACCCTTTTCATTGTCAACAGACATACACTGAAAAAAGTGTTCATATAGTTTCTATAAGGAACGTACATAATATTTCTCCAATAACAAAATTAATGATTTTTATCTGAATATCACATAACGTAATAAATTCTATGTGAGTAATCATATAGATTTCATTGGACACATAAGGTTCACGTGATAGTGGTACAATTTTCAATTGACAGATCACATTAAAGTTATGTGAAAAGCAAATGAATATTTTCCAGGTCAAAGTAAAATTTCTTGAAATTGTATTTTCTAAAAAATGCAATATTTTATTAATTGATACGCAACGATACAGGCCTATTCTACGAGTCTTGTGACCTCTGTGCACTGGAGACAAAGGTCACTCACTAGTGAGGTGACTCTCCGTTCCTAACAAATGGAGAGTCACTTCACACGAGCGACACAGAGTAACACGTCTCGCAGAGCAGGCCTTATATAATACTTAACCAAATAGGCTATACATTAGGAAGTATATATTTAACTCGTTAAATCACAGCAAAACAAGTTGATGGTTAAAATTGGTGTATATTTATTATGTAATTATGATAAAATAAGCTAAATCACTAAAAGTTATGAGTTATAGTACAATGAAGTTGTTTATGTTCAACGAAAAAACACTAATTTTTCAAACCCACCTTCAAATTAGTTGTGCACTATTCCATTGATAGTAATGAAACTTTTGGAAACAATTCCATGAGGGATATACTAAAATGAAAAGACCCCACTGTGTATCCGGTAAAAATGGATAAAAACGGTGTTAATACTTTATTCTTGAAGAGCTTTGAGTGTGTTGGTTTATTTCCTTTTAATTCCGTTATAATTGCTTATCTTTTGACAGATACGCGCATTTCGTCTACTACTTTTAGACTTCATCAGTGCCAAGTATTCAACACTAAAGAACCTTAATTTATTAAAAGACGACTTGTCAAATGGGTACAATAGATTATCTGTCAAAGTCATAGGATAAGATGTCGTCTCTTTATACATTCAGGCTCTTTACTCAACACCTACACTGAACGAATTTGACATATTCCTGTTATGTGGAAGTCTAATAAATTTGCGCTATAAGATAATCCATTGAAAATGATATGATTGAAAATGTGTCAGGTAAATTCTATATGAATATCTGATACATTTACAATGCTGATAATTTGGTAACTTTTATATGATCGTCATATGATAAATGAAAATCGATTAAATTATAATAATTAACTGAAATGGATTTGAAACCCATAAGCATAAGCTATACTTTTCACCACAATATAATATATGTGTCATAAATCAATCGAAGTAAAGTTTGTGTGAAAATAACATGAAATTTACTTCTTCTTTTGACACATATATTTAATCGATTTCTAAAAATAAATTCGAAAAATAAACATCAGGCAGTGGGAGCTTTCACAGTTGTGCCTTTTTTTTATTGTAGCTGATTTGGGATTCGATCAAGATCTGTTGAGGTGTGATGCTTTCGGTGTCTGTGCTCGATTCCACTGGGCCACGGCTGACTTCAAGATTGAGCTCGTTCAAATAGCATGAAGTAAGAACAGCTCTCCCGACATGGAATGTAGTGCAACTTTATGCTCGTTTTGCTAGAGTGAAGACAAATAGCACTGACAAATTTATGTTCCGTTTCGGTGGTGTGGTTTGTTCAAATCTTTCTTAATGCACCTGTGTGCAATAAATCAACGACTAAATTATATGATTTGATAGAACTGGCTCATGAAGTTCGAGTACTACTTACGGCTGGAATCTGAATTAGCCGTGTAGAAGGCTTACAATTAGAATCATAGCAAAGTAAATATTACAGTAGAATCATTTTTTTTTTCAATCTCAATACATTCTTTTGTGGAACCAATTATCATATGAATGACTGCACGTTAACATCGTTGAAAATTGTTTCAACTATTTATAAAGAACAATCATGTAAGATGTATTTTATTGGGAGCGATATTCATCCCAGAAAAACATGCAAAAACAAATGCTTGCTGTTGGATTTCTTAAAAGGCATTTCTATATGACTATTTAATGATTGGGATAGATCTGTTTACAATCTTTAAACGTCAAAAATCAAAGCAAGCTATTACAATGAGATATACATGTTTTCCTATACTTCAAAGTTAAATGACAGTCCAATAGTTTCTACATGTCTATTTACACGCGACATATCAACAAACGTCAAAAATCAGTAAAAGCAACTCCAATAAAATATACATGATTATCTTATAAGATATATATTTTAGTGAGCAATATTCATCATGAAAACAGGTATATTTTACTGAATTTTCTCATAGTGCAAACTTATATGATTTTCCATTAGTTTCTAGATGTCTGTTCCCACCCATGACATATCAACAGTTTTTCACCATGAAATATATCAGACAATATTCATATACTTCTTACCTTCGCTAACCACGTTCGAAGCAAAGTATTATCAAGTATTAAGTATGTGAAATTACGATAGAAATCATTCCATATCGCAGTCATAGTTTTTAAGTGATAATCCAATGGAATCTATCAATCATCACATAGAATGAATAAATCTGCTGACATTGCTATGTTATAAGATGGATCCAATAAACGGTACATGTCGATTTGTTTCAGTGTACTTGGCACTGATGAAGTCTGCAAGTAGTAGACGAAATGCACGTATCTGTCAAAGGATAAGGAATTATAACGGAACTAAAAGGAAATAAACCAACACACTCAAAGCTCTTCATAAAGGGATTCTCTTAAGAGATTCAACAAATTTAAAAGATTGACTTTAATCCTGCTAAATTTTATTTTCAGACCATACACACTAATCCAGGCTTCCGCTTTTCGGTAAATTTTTTAATACGGAGGCGCTCGGTAAAAGTTTAAAAATCATTGGAAAATTCAAAAATTTTAAAATATATTACGAATTTGCACAGGTTTTTTTCAGTAAACCCCAAATTTGTCGGTTTTATTGACAATGACAAGCAGCCCGTGCGACACAGCTCACTCGGGACGGTAGAAGGAAACGATCAAATTGTTGGCAAGCTGCTTCATGAAGTAAAACCGAAGATGATACACGTGTGTTAATGGGAATTTTTTTGTTATGTATTTTCTCGATTCAGATTCAATGCACATGATTTTCATCCATTATCAAAATCAATGGAATTCATCTGAATTTCACATAACATTTATGCGATCCCATTAAATTTATGTGATTTTGCAAATGAATTTCATCGGCCTCATAATATTCATGTGATTTTGTGGTGGGATTTACTGCTATGTGATCACTGGAAAGCTATATGAAATTCACATGGATTTCATCCATTAGATATGTGATAATTTTTTTGAGTGTACTCCGATCGAGCTTTGTTACAGAACGTTTTGTCTGCATCGTTGGTTGCTTTATGTGTTTGAATTCGCTGAGTGTAACGTTACTTACCATGTGAATCAAGAAAACCTGGTGGAATGTACGTGATGCTATCTGGGTAGTTCATCAACGCTTGTAAAATATCACTGATTGGATTGGCTAACATCTTATGATGAATCTTTATGATAGTATGCTACATCATCAAACGTTGGTGTACCGCTTGAACTTTTCCATGGAGCAATATTTTGAATTGATTTCTTCTAGAACTGCGAGAAAATATAGTTTATCTACATAAATAAAACCATAAACCATGTTATATATTCATTTTATTTCAGCCATCTCATTTTCCAACAGACGCTCTGGACAGCAATTTCAACATTTATTAAAAAAATCTACATTTGCCAGCAACACTTACTATACTTACCTTCCCTACTAACATAATTCCTAAATTCCTGAGAAATTTAGTCGTAGAGTTCTCTGCATCTCTCTCAAGTAAATGTTGGACTAACATACCTTTCCTATCCCTACCAGTTGTAAGGACGTGGCCAGGACTGTCCTTAACTGTCCTTACTATCTGTGTCAAGTAATAGATATCCGTCTTGCGCTTAATAGTTTTGAATTCGTACCACCTACGATATTGTGCAACTTGTTCGATGCTTATGCTAATGCTAATAAATAAAACCATAACTCGTATTAAAGGGAAAGAAAACGTTATTAATTTTTGAAAATTCAAAGGTTTTTCGAAATTCTGTCAATGTAAATGTATTCTATGTGTTCAGGTAGTCAAGTAGAACACATTTTCATGCACTAATGACGTTTCCTTTCACCTTGACCTTAAGTAGGGGAGAATGGTATACAACGCACCCCCTGGGTAGAACGCACCAGCAGACTTTCATTTGTGTGTTTCATGGCTTTTACGTAACTTTTTTGTTGTCTTATCAAGCAGCACTTCTAGCATAAAGCATCTGAACTCTAAATTCTGCATGATAAATCCTTGAATTGGATTAAAAATTCCAAGAAAAACTCAAAATAAAATGAAAAAGTGCGTCTTACCCCGGGGGTGCGTTATGTACTGTTCTCCCCTACACACTCTAAGTTGTTTCAAATTCGTCAAACTTGCTTCTATGCCTGAAAATTCGTAGAATAATTTCAGTTCCAACAACTTAAGACGTAATCGTAAAGAAATGTTTCAACGCGCATTGGAAAGATACTCTCATATTAATCTTAGACCGCCTAATACTCATCCGTGGGAGGCATAGCTTTTTACCTACACCAAACATAACGGTGAATAAGAAAAAAAAATATTGTTAAATTATCGCCTTAAGAAAACCCAACAATACATAAGTCCATCTGTGTTTTTATTTTATGTACACTTGTAGCACCCTGAAAAGCGAGTCAAAATGGTGGGAAAATAGCGCGAGTGAGCGGAGCGCGATCTAATTAGTATTGCAGATTAGTAATCACGACAGCAACAGCGAAGCCAGTCACCGTGAAGCATGGATGAGACTCTTGTCGTACAGGGGGTCTCAATTTGCAGGGGAAACAAAAGGTTGGAAAATTCATCGACAAGCAGAAGAAGTAGGGATAGAAGCGATGAAAATAAGAAGGAGGAAAGATCTAATGAATTATATGTAAATGTACACCTTCTATTATTAGTGAATGGGCAGAGGTAGTAAAAAAAAACCAGGGGTAGGTATAATTTATATATTTTGAAAACAATCAAGAAGCAATCATTTCTGGGAGAGTGAACCAACAAGAACTAGAATGTTATAAGCACGGAAGAGGATTTTCCCACCCATTGAAGGCAGCATTGAATAATAACAAGTCAAAGTGCAAATCGCAGATTGGGCTTCTGTATTCCGGATGGACATTCCACTGAGGAATAAAAAATAGCAAAGCGACAGGTTGTTTGGTACAATAACAGGCAGGAACAGCAGAAGAAGAATGGTTCAAGTTCCGCCTGCGGTGGACTCATTATGATGAGGAATCACGACACCATCGTCGTCGTCGTTGATGCGTTGACCTCAGTAGTGGAAACAATGATCATTCTTCACCTCATGCACGGTAGTAAACGGAGTATGACTGATAAGAGCGAGGAAGTTTTTTTTTTTAATTTTCTTCTTGATCGAGGGGCTCGTGAATGTCAGATTGTTAGGCTGTGAGAAAACTGCAATAAGTTGATCTGGAAGTATCAGAGTTACATGTGTATACTGAGATGTAGAACAACAAATATGTTGAAAACAATATTTAGGGTTATTTCCCAGCTACACAAGGATTAATCCCATGATTTTAGTAAATTTGGAGATGACTTGGTAATCAGAATTGTGGCTGCATAACAAATGTTTCAGATTAAGATCATCCAATATGCTAAGATCATTCCTTTAGACCAACTTTGAAGTATTATTTAACCTTTTTGACTAGAAAAGTGTTGATGAATTATATGCCTTAATTATAGTTCATGCATTTAGTTATCAAAACTGGAAAAATTAGTAACGTTGCTTTTTTATTTTAATGAATTTAAATTAATTATAAATGAAAACAAAATATTCTATCTCTCATCCCAGCTGGCGTAGCTTCAATCCCAGTCGGCGCCGCCGGGATGTTCTGAGGCATAATCTCTGATCATGCCTTCCGAAGGGAAGTAAAGCCGTTGGTCCCCGGTTCATGAGTTGATGGGTCGTTAGGTAGGGTCCAGGTGTAGAAGCTGCCTGGCGTCGGTAGCATTGGTGCTCAGCACGGAAAACAAGATTGACGGAAAAAAAAATTATGGAAAAAAAATTCGACATGTATACAATAAAGTGACGAACCTCATTTAGCGCAGTTGCAGGCAAAATAACGAAAAAACTACAGGGACAGCCGACAGCCCTATGGGGTTGTACGCAACGGGGACGTAGGACTACGTGTTCTTATATAATAAATCTTATTTGTTAACTGCAGCAAGAGCTTGTGTTTTGTGGAGGAATGGGCATTTGAGCAGCGTTATCTCTGTTTGTACTCTTTAGTATGATATGCTTGACATAGACATTCCAACGCCGAATCACGAAGAGCTACTGATTCCGATCAATAACGGTGCGGCTTCTTTCTCCTTCTATGAATGCTCATGTGGACTGCAGCTCGCTACTTGCAGGCAGCATTTCGTTGTGACTGGAGAACACCATCACTCACCTTGTGGTGATTAAATAAACACCGTTTGGTGAGATCAGTTGGAATTAAACTTTGAAATCTGTGTTAGGAAAATCTCTTTTCGCAGGATATCGGTGATAATTTTAACTATAACAGCAACAGTTGCTCATTCATGCAAATATCAATAGTGACATTTTGAAAAATGATAAAGTCTTAAATTAAACAAATGCGTTGAAACATTTCTGATCGATTGGTGATAAAGTTATTGAAATTGATCCAGGGGCAGCTGAGTTATTAACGTTCAAAATCTTTCATAATTTTGTTACATGTTCCATTCTCGGTTTTCACAAAGTGTACCCCCATATATAAATCACAGACGTAGTCCTACGTCAAAAAAAATCATTTTTAATCGACCTTCTCCGATTTTTATTAAACTTAGCGTTATTGTTTGTTATGAGCAAGGATTTTAATTTGTGTTGTGTTGAAATTCCGGCATTTTGGATCTAGTAAAATTTAAAAAATGGCGTTCCTGATATTGTTTTAAATATTGTAGCACGGAAACGACATTTCTGATCAAAATTACATCTGCAACAAAGTTGCAAAAACAAATCATATCTCTCTTGAAAAAAATAATCATAATATATGTTATTTTTTTTTTATTTTTTAAGTAAAATAAAAAAAAATAAATTAAAAAAAAACTTTTGGAAACTGCAAACTTTCAGAACGTTCAAATCTATGGACACTTGAAAATTGACAAAAATAATAGAACAAGAATTTTTGATCAAATTTTTTAAATGTTTCACAAAAAATGAATTAGAATATTTGAAATATTGTTTGCTAAGTATAAATTACATAAAAATTTGTTTTAACAATAAATTAAAAGTTTTTTTTTTAAATAAATTTAAAAAATCATAAAAAAACGCTTTGAGATATTAAGGTTTTAAATTTTTTAATATTTTTTATTTGAAAGTGCTAAAAAAATATCTATTTAGTCACAAAATTATAGTAAAAACACACATACCACAACACATCGTACACAAATTGGAACAAAAATTTACAAAAGACAGCAGTAAGAAATTATACAGTAAATTAAATATTAAAAATTAAGAATCATATTATTTCATTTGAAATTAGCTTTACAATTTTCTAACAATAAAAGTGAAAAAAAAAATAGAATTTCAAAACCAAATGTTCCACCCCCTTGATGGTTTTGTCTCTGAAATTTACGACCGATCAATTAAAGATATTACAAAACGGATTAAATTACGCAGTAACAATAAAACCTAACGTAGAATAAATTATCATAGACATAGAAACAGCATAGCCTAGTCAGTAAAGGCACGGTATTACCAAGCCGGAGGCGGCGGGTTCGATTCCCGGTCCGGTCGAGGAAATCTTTCGGGTTGGAAATTTTCTCGACTTCCCTGGGCATATAATATCATTGTGCTCGCCACACAATATACAATTTCATGCATTGGTATTGGCATGGAAAGCTCTCAATTAATAACTGTGGAAGTGCATTTAGAACACTAAGTTGAGAGCACGCAATAAGCTAATATGCACAAAGCAATAAGCTTGATATGCGAATAATAAGAAGAAGATAGAAACAGCAACCGAACACAAAAATACAACCAGAACATTGTCAGAAGGAACCATCAAGAAAGGCACATAAGAAAAAACAATCACCAAGGAATTAAAAGACAAACCAGTATACTACACAAAAGCGGACAAAGGAAACGCTATAGACATTTTAGACAGGACAAACTATGACAACACAATGACAGAGAAACTCAACAACGGACCATACAGAAAACAAAGAAAAGACCCATTACCAGAAATAGTGAAAAGTATGGATAAAACCACAAAAGAATGCAAACCAATTTTTGAAGACATAGGACGACTGAAAACGCCCTACACTACCAAGAATTAGAGTACAACTAAAAACACACAAACCAGGAAACGAAATTAGAGAAATTATATCATTATAACACATAAAATAGCAAAATGGTCAGTCAAAGAATTTCAGACACTACGTCCAGAAACAGAATCAAGACAAGTACTAAATACCAAACAATTCACAGAAACACTACAAGACTCAGGTAACATTGAAGACGACAAAATTATGGTTTGTTTTAACGTAGCAGCACTGTTTCACAGTGTACCAGTCAAGGAAGACACAAATCTATTAGAAGACTGATAACTTCTACAACACAGTGACGCAACATGGAAAGCTAGAGTACAGACATACATTAAACTGACTAGACTGTGTATGGAAGAGAATACTTTACATTCAGAGGTGACTATTATAAACAAAAAAATGGGTAACCCTCTATCTAATTTCTTGTGTGAACTGTTCATGATAAAACTAGAGAGTGATTTTAAGGAGAAAACGATGGTGGAGATATGTAGACGATATCTTCAGTATTGTTAAGTGAGAATCTTTGTCAATCATCATAGAGGCCATTAACAGTGCACATAGGGATATCAAGTTCACTTTTGAACAAGGGATTGAGTGATACCGTTCTTGGATGTTCTAATTATTAGAGACCTTTTTTTTTGTTGGGGAGGGGAGTAAAACCACTGCGTCCATTATTTGAACTTTTGTGGTAACCCTATTTGCTGTTTGTATCATGCAAACCGACCACTATTTAACGAGTGGACGGCTAATTGCATGAACACATCTTTTCCCAGTCCGGTATTATATGGTTTATAGAACCAACTACCTTTCCAGGATTTGCAGACCAAATTTTACTAGGTTGTCAGCTAATACTTCCAAGAAATTTAGATCTACGCTTGTGTAATGCACTACAACTGCAGAGAAGATGTTTCGAGGTTTCACGTTCCAAATTACAGAAACGACACATATCACTCATAACCCGAACAATGTTCTTCATGTGATATCTACTAAGACAGTGCCCAGTTACTAGGCCGGTGTATATACTAAGAGCTCTTTTATTGAGCTCTAAGAGCTTTTTGGTGTATGTTATTTTTGACTGGTTGCAATTTGTGACAGTCATCCAATTGTCACCACCCTTTGCTCTTCCCAGCATTTGAGTTCCATTTTAGCCTTACAGTATGGTTCTGGGCCAAAAAACTGTGAATTGTAACCTAACTTTGCCAGGTCGTCTGCCCTTCAATGCCACAGTGTTATGGTACCCTATTTAAGTTTGCTGAGTTCCGTTGGAACAGTTGCCGAAGCGAGACGATCTTTGATGTACGTTTGTAAGCACTCAGTGCTTTCAGCGCTGCTTGACTATCAGAATATTTGCACATCTGTATTTCCTCCTCAGACAAAAATGTACACATTCAAGTATTGATATATGGCTACAATTTTCGCTTGAAACACTGTTGGAAAATGTCCCATCGCAACTGAAATATTTGTCCCGGGGCCAAAGATCCCTGCACCTGTTCGTATTCCAATTTTTGAGCCATCTATCTAAAAATATGATTGAGCCTTGACGAACGTTAGGACCACCAGTTTCCCAATCCGAACGGGCCGTTTCACATACGTTGAAGCGAATTTCATAGTTGTTCTCTGGGTTCATCGAGTCTCCATTCATACTCAACACTGGTCCCATTTGGAAGTATTGTAAGATGCTTAGATGACCAACAAGATCACCTGGCATGACTTTTTTTTAGATCTTTTGAGCCTTAGAGCACTTCTTTCCGCTTCTAGTTGCACATGTTCATGCAAGGGCCGCAGCTTGAAGATAGCAATCTAATGCTTTTTATGGAGTGCTACGCATAGCACCCGTTATTGCAATGCATACTAGATGTTGAAATTTTGCTAGTTCCTCTTTTGATTTTGGCCACCACACTAACGAAGCATACGCTACTTTCGGACGGATTGTTGATGTGTAAATCCACATTGTCATTTCTGGTTTTAAACCCCACTTTCGTCCAATAGTTTTGTAGCCTGCCCACAGGGCACTGGTTGCTTTGTTAATCACATAATCAAGCTGAGCATTCCAATTCAACTTGGCGTCCTAAATAACTCCTAGATATTTGACCTGTTCACTAAGATGGATCTGCTCTCCTCCAAGGATGAATTTTTTTAGGTTAATCTTCCTCTTTCTAGTAAAGGGGATGATTATGGCTTTTGATGGATTAATACTTAGGCCCTCTTTAATGCACCAAAACAGGGTAAACTTTAGAGTCTCTTGCATTCTTTTAGAAATGATAACGTCAAACTTTCCACTTACTATAATGACTACACAGTTCGAAAAAGTAGTGTAAATTTCTGTTTAGTATGATGCACATAAATGGAGCGTCACATATCATATAAGCTTACATTATATATCATGTAAAGTTCTGAGACATTTCATAAAATGTAGCGTATATTGTATACAAAAAACCATTGTTGTAAACAACATTGTTTACAAGTTGTTCGGTTGCATGAAATGAAATACAAGTTTACGTGAATAAATGTTTACATTACTATTAAAATTCAGAATTTTTGCAAAACCCACAACTTCGAAGCCTTTTGATTCCAGGCTTCTTAGAAGATCATCTACAACTAAAGATCACAGCAATTAGGGACTCTACGTCACTGACATTTAAAACCTTCAGAAATCCGACAAATACGAGACGAGTTATACCAAACACTTCCAACCATTCTCACGAACATAAAGCGGCTAGATAAAACGGATACCCAAGAAAAATCATCCAGGCTATAATTGAGAAACACAGAAACAACGAATACAAAAGATCATTGACTACCTTAACACCTTAAAGTGTCTGTAGATTTCGATCATAACTCCGGAACCGGTTCACCGATTCCAAAACCGTTCAATAGCGTTCAATGGGACCCCAAGACCTATCATTTGGCGCCGAGTTTGTCCAAATCGGTTGAGCGGTTGCTGAGAAACGTGAGCGCATTCATTTCGTTACACACACACATACACACATACACACGTACACACACACACACACAGACATGTTCCGATCTCGTCGAGCTGAGTCGAATGGTATATGACAATCGGCCCTCCGGGCCTCGGATCGATGGTCGGTTTTTCAAGTGATATCTATACCCTTCTTTGTAAGAAGGGTAAAAATAAACATACACAATGAAAAAAAAATCACCAATTGTCATCGAAAAAAAAAGCTATAAAAAACTTCAATATCATAAAAGCATATTATTAAGATTTTTAACTTGACTTAAGCTTTCAAAGCTTATAAAAATGCTAGCTTTTCAGAAATGAACACTTCCAAATTTGACCTAAATCGTAAAACATAAAAACTTTGAACTTTTTTTTGTCATGCAATATGTATGTGATTTATGTTTAAGAAACAATTTTCTGGTCTTAAACATATGTTTTCTGCATAAAAAACAAGACACAATTATCTGTGGAAAATAAGTTCAAAATGTGTACTAAAAGAATATTTGAAGCGTTCATTGTGTCCATTTGAGAAAAGTTAGCATCTTTGATAAGCTTTCAAACCAACATAGATTTAAAAATCTTTAAAATGTCTTCAATAACAAAAGTTTTTAAATGTTTTTATTTCATTTTTGAAGAAAGTTTGTCCTATATTTTTCAATGTGTATTATACTTTTCACAATAAACAGGATTATCCAAAAATGCATTTCTATAATATCAATTATATTATATTGAATCTGTTGGAGGGTAGAGCCCTACTTCGTCGTAATCGTCCATTTCCGTTCTATCGAGCAGAAAACATCAGTATAATCAGGGTTGCTTCCACTTAGATTTTTAACAATATCTCAACAATCTGTGGCTTTTTATCGAATTCAATGGTACTTATGGAAAGGGGAATAAATTTAAAGTCATCTTTGATAGAAACATTCCATATATTGTTAAAAACCGTTCAAGAAAGAGAGGTGAAGCGTGGGTTGTGATTAGTAAGACGGAAATTAGACCAAAAACCCTATTATGTTGAATCTCTTCTGAAAATGTTTTGTGTTTAACTGAATACAAAATATCGAGAAAACTGGCAACTCTCCCGTTATCTTATCCAATGATGGTAAGCTCCAACCAATATTATCCTCGGATTAAGTCCCGATCAATAATGTCCTGCTGGTTGAATGTCGACATCAGAGTTAATCAACACGACTCTAAGCAAACACTCGGCAGATTATCCAAACAGGGTCGGTATTAAAAGTTAATCCGAGTTGGAGAAACAAGCACAATTGCGTCACCTACAGCTTAAATCAATACCATCATGTGAAAAGGGCATACAAGCTTTTTGTTAACAAATCTCCTTATTCCCTATTCTCGCCACCCAAATGGATCCTACGCAAACCATCGACATCAACGGCTTGGGGAAATCTTTCCCCTTCCCGATGATGTTGGTGGTTTGTGTGGGGGACCTTCGGTTGGCACTTTGAAATTATTACCGAACTCGGTAAATTTTTACCGAAATTTCCACAGCTGAACGTTCGGTAAAACTTTGACCTTCATTTCTAAAGTTGTTTCACTAAATTTAAATTTCAAACCACCATTGTGGTGATGTTTTACTAGTTTTAAAGGTTTAACACTAATGAATTAAACTGTCTTATTTTTACCGAACAAACAGATGTTGACAGTTCGAAAAAAATTACCGAAGTCGGTAATCATTTCTAAGTGTGTACAAACCTTTGTATACAAAAAAACTAGTACCGTAAAACGGGATATCTTTGATAATGCGGGTAACTTTGATAGTATTATATAAAGAATAAGTTTACTCGCTGTGCTTTTTCCAAATAAGAAACATTGGTTCCATATTGTAGCTTAGGGTATTTCCGTTGATATCGTATATAGTTTTTACATAGTATGTGTTAGATATTTAACAAAAATATTAAAAAACCATTTTCATGTTTTTCGCCTTTTTGAAAAAGCACTCAAACCATCACTTATGAAATGTATTTCCGATACAGCCATCATAAATTCAATGTTGTATTCTTATTGCTTATGAATTTTTCTGATTATATACTCATTCAAAGTTTCATATTTAAAAAACTAAATTGTTTGAGTTTCACTCACTTTTTTCTACATTCATCGAGCATTATCAAAGTAACCCCAAATCAAAATACTGAAGTTCGGCCACAAAACTAAAAAAATAGTGCAAATGCTTTGATGTTCGTTCAACATATTACTAACGAATTAACTCTTGGATCCTCAGTACTTGTTTTAAAAATATAAAATTTGAAAAACATTCATTGCTATAAAAAATATTTAGAATATACTTTAAAAAACTATCAATGTTACCCCGTTTTACGGTATTCCCTTTTCAGAAGTGGATTTAATAACAAAGATTCAAATCATAGAAGAGGTGTATACTTCCTTAGCAACAATTCCGGTTTTATCATGATTTCAAAGAAGTTTGCAAGGCTTTTAAAATAATGGAACCATTATAAAAGCAGGAATGTTACTTGGGGAATTTTCTCATTTGGCTATGTGCTGGCTCCGGCTTTGTTTCAGCGCAGTGATAATGTACCTGTCTCTTAGATTCTGGCAAAGTTGCTGATGTCATCGGGTTAATATTAGCTTTAACACATTACACGGAACAGTGGAAAATTTGCAATTTCGTGGAAGCTGTGAATTTTTGCGAAATTGGCCTAAAATTGTAAGATTTCCGAAATGCCGCGAAATTGGTTGAATATGCGTAGTCGACCATGACATATTTCGATGAATTAATAAAGTCTAGAATAAAATTTTGCTCTAAAACGTCACAATTTTTAGGTAGCAGTCTATCTATAAGACGGTACAGCTCGTGCATGAGATCAGCGAGCTTGCAACATGGAGGTTCTCCGTGCTCTGAAATACACCACCAAGTATTAGAAATATCACCAAAAAGAGGGTGATCGATCGAGATAGCATTTTCAAATCTTCTAAGCAATTAGTTTTCGAGTCATTTTCTACAAATGATCCGCGAACATCAATAATGTCACATGCTAATGAAGGCAGTAAATGACCAAAGTCGTGAATAATATATCCCAATTTATGAAGAGGGTGGTACCTAGTGGTTGGACATAAGTACATTTTAGACTTTAACTCGAGGGACAACAGTATAGTCAAATATGCATAGATGTATCTGTCCTAGGAAAATTTTTGAAGTTTTTCGCCCAGTGATTTTGCGTCAACTAAGAATCCTTCAAATATGGTCGGTGTTGAGTCAGACCGAACGGAGAAATATTGTTTTAATTTAGAGAAAAACGAATTTATAGGTTGCTTAGTAGCATTGTTTCTTTTGTTTTGGGACAACCCGTTTAGCTTCTCCATTCACCAAATCTGACAAAAGTGGAATGTTAAGGAGATTATCGATCCATTGCTATCATTATCTAATTTTTTTAATGTTGCTACTTAGTCCCCTCTGACTTAACGCCGACCATATGAAGTTTGGTTGAAGTAATGAAAATAATGTTATATACAGGGTGACTGGTAATTCGTGTTACACAAGGCAAGGTAGGTCGAAAAATCATTCCTAACCGAGTTTTTTTATTTTACATTGTGGAGCAACACTACTTCTTTTAGCTCGGGCACTCGCGAATATTAAGCCCACCAGAGAGTAAGCATTGCTTGGCTACTATGATCAATCTTTGCTTACTAACCAATCTCTATTCAATTGGCGCCACAGGCTTACTGTCGGATGGATTTGATCAGGTTCTAACCGGTCGTGCAACATTTTTAATTACTTATGAATACCCGAGCAAAATGATGCACTTTGAATCAGTAGAAAGTTAATTGCTCAATAACTCGGTAAGGAATGATTTTTCGACCTACCTTGCCATACATTTGTTTGCTTCAAATGTGGTCTACTTTCAACTCCTTGCGGGTGTAACACGAATTACCAGTCACCCTGTATATATTAACGATGCAAAATCGACGCGGAACTTCAAGTTTTTCACATTTCTGCAGCTGAATTCCGTTCATACATTTCATCGAAGAGAAAGAATTTTTACCCAATGAGGTATATGTAGAAATTTCTTTCTCATCGATGAAATTTATGCCCGGAATTCAGCTGCTGGTTCGCAAAATTTTGCTTTTTTGCCACAAATTTCCACTGTCCCTACACATTATGTTTTTATCCTTTTAACAGAAGGGTTATAATATTGCTTTTAGCAGCTTGTGTGTACGTGTTATGACATTTTGCAGGATGTTTTTCTCAGCTAATTGGTGGTTATCTACTGCCCACAACCATCTCGGTCACACCCGGTAATGCGACCCCGGTGAGGCACCCAGAATCTGCTTAGAGTCAAACCCCCTTATTCTGCGAGTCACGTGACTCTCTGTCACCGGTGAGGTGACAATTGTCACCTCGTCTGAGGTGACTCTCCATGTAAATCAAATGGAGAGTCACCTCACACGAGGTGACTATTGTCACCTCACCGGTGAGAGAGAGTCACGTGACTCGCAGAATAGGGGGGAAAGTTTATCTTGCGACACATCAGCTCATCTCTAAATTCAATAACATGATCTCATCCGGTAATATTCCGGAATATGGATACAATTTCTTCGTGCATTTCGAAACTATCGACTTCTCTTTCTGAAGACGCATTCGGGAGCTTATTTCTAGAACGTAAATATGTTATTAGATATTCAATTTTTTTTTTTTTTAATAAGAATAGAGATACAGTGAACCATCCATGAGTCGGAGTTTACATACTTCGAATACTTGGCACGTCAGCCACTTCTGCTGAGACATCAGCTTAATGCGATGCCAGGCACTCAGCTGGACCCGTCACATACTACGAGGCTGGTGACGTGTGGCCATTAGACTGATGCAAAATTTGAAATTTTCGCTCCACAGTGCTCAAACGGTTCCAAATTGGGTCCTGCTTAGCCTCCCAAAATTTGAACTTCTTTAGTAAGAAACTGACTTGGCACAAACCATTTCAAGTTTAAATGGGAATTACTATGGGAAAACTTATGTTTTTGTTTGTATTCATCTAACAATTCACCACATCACTGTGCTTTTAAAAATGATAACAGTAATTGTAGCAAATTTTCTCAGCTTCAACTTTGTTCAAAACCACTTTTCAATCAAATGCACGAAACAAAAGTTATTAAAGATTCAAGTCACTGATGTCTTATGATTATGCTCATTCAACTGTTCAGCAGGCAACATTGGTGTTTCTGGTGAGAAGAATACAGCACAAATATCATGGCTACTATGTCACACTGCAGAATACAGTGTTGCTAACAGAACAGCTGCTTGATCATGCCTTAAGATTATCAATCTCTTAAACAATTAATAACTATTCAATTCGACATTTAGCTGAAAAACGATATTGCGCAAAGTTGTAGGCTATTCAGGACCTGATTTGAAGCCGTTTGAGCACTGTGGAGCGAAAATTTCAAATTTTGCATCAGTCTAATGGCCATGGATTGAGTAGAGTGGAGACGACTTCTTCGGACAGCAGAGTACATCTAGGCACAACAATAATTGTATAGAAGACCGCTTTTGCAGACTGGGTTGAACCAGAGCTTGATTAACCAGTCAATTCTTCATAGCTAAATATTGATCATCGATGAATTATCAAGTGAAGGAGGATACAGAGTCACGAAGGTAAATTTATGAAATTTGTGTGGGAAAAGTCATCAAGCTAATTTTTACTGAGTTATGAAACATATACAGTTGTGTTTAATATAATAGCAGCGCATGCCGATTTCGATACAAAATGGTCAACTTTGACATGATGTAACTTTGATAACTTATGATCAATTGAGCTGAAACGTTCAAATATGTTCAAGTTTACGATTACAAAATACCAAATTTTTCTAAGCACCTGTTGGTAAGTGAGACACTAGGTAAACTTGTTCAAAATAATAGCAGTATTTGATTTGAATTTTTATGTACTGTAAATATTTTAAACATTTTTAACTATTATGTACATTTGTTAATTGGGTGCGGATTGTTATAATTGCGAGAAATGCAAAATTTAAAATCTCAAAATTGAGCTGAAATGCAAATTATTAGTACTGCTATCATTTTGAACAATTTTACCTATTGTCTCACTTTCCGGCAGGTGCTTCCAAAAACTTGGTATTTTGTAATCGTAAAATTTAACATATTTGTAGTTCTGCGGCGAACGTTTCAGCTCAATTGATCTTAAGAGAACAAAGTTACAACTTGTCAAAGTTGACCATTTTGTATGGAAATCGGCATACGCTTCTATTATATTGAACACAGGTGTATATTTAAAGAAAATATTTATAAAAATATGTTAATGACAGTTTAAAGTTATCAAGATCATAGACATTTTGAAAGTCATGGAGCTTGGAAATTTAAATTGAGATTTCAGATTTGTAGATAAATATAAATACAATACAACCTGGCTTTTCAAGAATCTTAAACTTATTTTTTTGTGATTTTGCACTTAAACTCTTAACTCTGAAATTTCAATTTAATAATTGTACATAGTGGTTAAAAACAGTTTTTAATTAACCAACAAATACGAACCTTCCTGCCTTACCTTTTCGCTCTAAATGAGTACAATCCAATACCAAAATCCGCTTACTTTTTAACTTCAACTTCATAATTACAGATTCAGCTCATTCCAAATTTCCCGAGACCCCCGGTCGCAGCTTAAAAATCCCATCATCAGTTATGGATTAAGATCACGCATCGTGACCCCGGTGGGAAAAGTCACCCAGCCAGACAGAAGATAGCACAGCGCACGAAGGAGAAAGGAAAAACGGCAAGGCCTTTGCTTTCCTCACAAGACAGACATACAAACAGCAGCCGAACGCAACCCGAACAAGCGTTGATAGCGCCCGCAATTCTTCATGTCTCATTCACGCTGCTCTGATTTTCGCGGGAATTTTCCCCCCTGGGCACACGCTCCTTCGTCTCGGTAATTTACCCTTCCCGATTGAACTGCAAACCCGAAGAAATGCATCGGACAGCACCCACGACAAGGTGAGGTGCAAAAGAGGGGGCATTCAACAGGCACATAATACATAAAAAAGCACGAGGTGATAATCATAATGAATTGGAAAACAAAAGCCACCAAGGCGAACCAAGGGAGAATGGTTATGTATAGCGCAGAGCAGAACTCGAGGGGTGGTGCTGGCAGTGAGTGAACTGAATCGGAACACGATCGCCGGATTCACCTGAGCAGCAGTACAATCAAAGGGGAGACCCAAGAAACGCACTCTGGATTAAATTATTTTTTTTTATTATGCGTGGGAACTGATCTCGTTTTGCTGCTTCCTTTTTTCCATTCAACACTTTTCTCTTGGACCTCCCGCGCTCGACTTGGCAAATTTTCCCAAGAAGGGGATCTTCATTGCTTTAACTTTTTTGAAAAAAATATTTGCGTTATGTAAATCACCGTTTCATGATAATTCTTCCTTTTAAATTTTCTTATTGTTCTTGCGTGTCGTTTTCCCCTTCGCCTCTTGCGCTATGTGTCTTCCTATTTTCTCCCTCGGCTATTACCTTTCGCCCATTTTTTTTTTGGGGTGGTGTCGCTTCCTTGTTTCTTCTGCTGCTACTAAGTCTACTTCTTCTCCGGCCAGGTGGGATGGATGGAAAGAGAAAGAGATGCCACCACACTGATACCACGGGGAGACAGACGGGTTCAAGAAGTTACTTCCGACCGCGATTGCTCGACGGATGGCAGTAGATCGCCGGATCGGAGCGAGGTAAGTTCTAGTTCCGCAACAAGCCGGGATCCCTATCGAGACTGGAATTTGCCTCGAGTGGAATTGTTGCACATACAGCAATTAGTCACTTGGTGTAATTGGATAACGAGAGGAACGTCTTGTGGTTTTCGGAGAAATTTCTGTTTTGTGAATGTGAAGTGACATCTTGGTGATACGGCGGTTTTATGAGCACTACAAAAGTGAATATCTACTTACGGCTAGAGCTAATTGGAGAGTTCTTGAATTGAGTTGTGAACTTTCATGAAATCTTTGATTAGGTCTGGTCGTGGTGATCACTGTCAACAATCGGAGATCGAAGCATCTGTTTTAAGCTGAAACGACATAAGCTTCTGTTGTATTATGTGATAAAAATGTGTTTCTTTTGTGATATAATATTATGATTCAGTTCAATAAAACAGTTTTAGCTTCAAATGTTTGCAGGCTGTTACATTTCAATCTCGAATTCAACCAATGACCGTGTTTATAATCTCAAATGCTTAACATCATATTTTTTCGATGAAGATCGTTCAATTAGCAGAGAACACTGATTTAGATGGAAGTTTTACTTAAGTTGTTCAGCACATTTCTTGTTGTTTAACTGTATCCTCAATTAGAAAATAGTATCAAAAACATGGTTCAAAGTCGAGTTTTTTTAAACAATGATCCAACTTGCATATAAAGTAAGCGGCGAACTCCGTATGGGAATGCAACAAGCTTTTTGAAGTACTATATTTCTCACTTCAATCACTATAACAAGTGAAATTTCTTCTTGAACGTGGGCGTCTATAGTGGAATACTTGTATAAAGAAAGAGAGAAGGATTAGTAATTTCATGTTAATTCCACTTACTTAATTGCTTATCCTTGACAGATATGCGTATTTCGTCTACAATGTAGAGACTTCTTCAGTGAAATTAGGAGACTGTTCGGAAAATCATGATGTCCGCAGCTGTCAGTTGGTGGTCCTCGATGAAGATGTGTTCTGCAACCTTTGATTTGAAACCGGTTTTGTCCTGTTGTTGGTTTTTAGCCTTATTAACCTCCGCTTTATGTTCTTTAAATCTAGTTGCTAAAGTTCTCCTAGTTTGTTCTGCAAACATTAATTAGGTCTTAAATGGGTCCTAACCAAGAATACAACAGGTTATGTCTACAAATAAAAACTAAAGGGTGATACGGTCAAAATTTGGTCAAGGGAAAACGCGTGTAAATCGGTGAAATCGTTTATTTAAAAAATCAAATTAAATTTCTTTTTCAAGTTCAATGAGTATAAAATTCAGGAAAAATATTCAGTTAGGCTTCCGCTTTTCCAAATCCGAATTGCCGGGCCTTACGCTTGACCCCTGCCATCAGATTTTGTACAGCCACCTTGTCCACCTTCTTCGCCGCAGAAAGCCAGTTTGCCTTGAACTGCTGCTCGCCCTTAGCAGTTTTTTGGTCTTCTTTAGGTTCCGCTTGACAATAGCCCAGTATTTCTCAATTGGGCGGAGCTCTGGCGTGTTGGGAGGGTTCTTGTCCTTGGGAACCACCTGCACATTGTTGTCGGCGTACCACTCCATGGCCTTTTTACCGTAATGGCAAGATGCCAAATCCGGCCAAAACAGTACGGAACAACCGTGTTTCTTCAGGAAAGGCAGCAGACGTTTATTCAAACACTCTTTCACGTAAATTTCTTGGTTGACAGTCCCGGAAGCTATGAAAATGCTGCTTTTCAAGCCACAGGTACAGATGGCTTGCCAAACCAGATATTTCTTTGCGAACTTTGACAGTTTCATGTGCTTGAAAACATCTGCTACCTTTCCCCTTCCTTTTGCCGTATAAAACTCCTGTCCCGGAAGCTGCTTGTAGTCGGCTTTGACGTAGGTTTCGTCGTCCATTACCACGCAGTCAAACTTCGTCAGCATCCTCGTGTACAGCCTCCGGGATCGCGCTTTGACCGTCGTATTTTGTTTATCATCGCGATTTGGAGTCACTACCTTCTTGTAAGTCGATAGTCCGGCTCGTTTTTTGGCTCGATGCACGGTTGTAGACGATACACCCAGCTTATTTGCGGCATCTCGGAGAGAGAGGTTAGGGTTTCGCTTGAAACTACCGGCAACTCTCTTTGTCGTCTCAGCGGCTTCCGGTTTTCGATTTCCCCCCGATCCAGACTTCCTGGCTGTCGACAAACGTTCCCCAAACACTTTAATTACATTTGTAACGGTTGATTTGGCAACTTTTAGCGATTTTGCCAACTTTGCGTGCGAGTAGCTTGGATTTTCGCGATGCGCGAGCAAAATTTTGATACGCTGCTCTTCTTGCTAGGACGGCATTTTGACAACTGAAGAGTGAATTCCAAAATCAAAATAGGAGCAACATTCTACACACACACACCTTCAAAATGAGGAGTGTTCAGGTTTTTTAAATGCAAAATTGAAAGAAATACGTCAAGTTGATATTGACCAAATTTTGACCGTATCACCCTTTAAATCCAAGCTGAGTTTTTTTCAACCGTGGTCTTAACTTACTAATAATATTTCGATCAAATGGTACAGGCACCCATTTCAGGGACTCAGAAACTGCGATGAGGGTTATACACAATATGCTATGTAAATTTTTCACCATTTTATCGATGATAGACTGGATTGTGCTATCCTTATATTCGTTGAGCCTCGCTGTTTCGAAGATATATTCCAATTCCTTATCCTTTCCCGTTTTGCTGAGTGCCCAAGTAACAATTTTGGTTTTATGAGGGTTCTGTAGACCATGATTTAGACTTGTAGAATGCTATAAAACCGAGATAAAACCTGCGATGTTACTTGGGTGAAAGAGTCTAACTCCGATGAATCATGTGATGGCAGCAGTGCTGCAAATATCAATAACAGTACCCAAGTAAAATTGTTAGTTTTATCGAGGTTCTATAGTATTCGACAAGTCTAAATCATGATCTACATAATCCTCATAAAACCCAAATTGTTACTTGGGTACCTACAAAATGCTGAATTTCACTAGCCACCTGATGTCAGTATCAGTTCACACAGCTATAATATCAATGTCATTCGCCTCAAAGTCAGTGCTAAAATGTCATTGACATCATAAAGGAACCATTAATATTCAACTTTCTACCGCATTTTGACGTAGGACTACGTCTGTGATTTCTATATGGAGGTACACTTTGTAAAAACCGAAAATGGAACATGTAACAAAAATATGAAAGATTTTGAACGTTAATAACTCAGCTGACATAATTTCAATAATTTTATCACCAGTCGATCAGAAATATACCTACGTATCTGTTAAATTTAGGACTTTATCATTTTTCAAAATGTCACTATTGAAAATTGCACGCATGTGCAACTGTTGCTATGATCATTAAAATTATCACCGATTGCCTGCGAAAAGCGATTTCCCTAACACAGATTTCAAAGTTGAATTCCATCCGGTCTCACCAAACGGTGTTTATTCAATCACCGCGTGGTGAGTGGTGGTTTTCTCCAGTACACAACGAAAGGCTGCCTGCAAGCAGCAAGCTGCACCCCACATGAGCATCCATAGAAGGAGGAAGAAGCCGCACCGCTATTGATCGGAATCAGTAGCTGTTCGTGAGTCGCTGTGGGCTATCTATGTCAAGCGCGTCATACTAAAGGATATAAACAGAGAGAACCCCGCTCAAATTCATATTCCTACACGAAACGCAAGCTCCTGCTGTAGTTAACAAATAAGATTTATTATATAAGACCACGTAGTTCTACGTCACCATTGCGTACAACCCCATAGGGCTGTCGCTTGTAGTTTTTTTTTTATCTTATATACGCCAGCTAATCGAGTACCGATCTTTAGAAAACTGATCAGTAATATTAAAACAATACACGGTTATACAAAAAAAAGTTGATTTGTTGAGATAAAAGTAAGATTTTCAACTTTCCCGTAGGGATATTCATATGGATAGATATCATGCTTACTACGAATATCAATGTCGGAAGTGAAATTCAGTGCTGGACTAATATCTTATGTCAATTGACTTTGTTGACAGCACGCAGCACTGGATGGAAGGCGACCATTTTTTTGCTGAAACCAATGATTGGAAGTATAGGGGAAAACTCTTTTGGTGCTTGTTAGTTTTTCGTAGACTTTGAATTTAAAAGAAGAAGGAGATCATGATGATTCCCTGATGACAAGAAGGTCGAGAAATGCAATTTTTCCGACTTTGTCTACCTCGTGAGTGAACACTATATCCATGTGAATCCTGTTGATCTAATGTCAAATTTGTGGAAAGACGCCTCCTTTGGTCTGTTTGTAGAAACGTCCTCGAAAAAAAAAAGCAGTTCTCTTCCATACAAAGACGAGTCAGCTACAGATACGTCCGAGCCTTGTTTCTTCATGCCGCAATCGCTCGTTGAATTAACAGCAATTCATCCAAAAGGTTGATTACTTCCTTGACCGTTACCCTGGGAAAAAGAACTGTGTGACATCAAAAGATACCATAGCCTCGTATTTGTTGATGTCTCCTGAAGATTGTAATTGCAGGGTGAAATCCTGGCTGTTACTAACTGTTTTACTGTCGAACTGTTTCGGAATGTTCTGGAACTTTCTTATCCACCATATTTCAGGTTTTAAGAGGGGGAACCAACTGCTGAAACGATCTCTTGCGTTTCATTTCCTGGTTTGTGGGGCAACCTTTCTAATTCTAGGTAGAATGGAATTTGACACCCTGTTACATCTCATAATATCGGCTTACACTCCTTCAATGTTTTCTCCACGTGGTTCAGTAGGGGGTCCATTGTTGATCTTCGTTGTCATCGTTGTTCGTCAATCAAAAAATAAGGCATAAAGCTACTTCAATTAGAATCTGGAAGTAAGAAATCAGCTTTATCTCGGGATTGGTTTGACGTATGAAAATATTAAGTAGTCAAAATAAAGCATGTTTATGCTGCTTTCATAAACAAAATATCATTAAAATCATTACATTGAGTTTAAAAAAAATCACGAATTTTTCTTAAAATCTCCAAGATTATCTCTTCCTCAATCTGCTGGTCAACATCAGCATGCCTCAGCGGCCAGTTTTTTACAAATACTTACCGTCTGATGATGATGGTGCCACCTCTACAAAGGTTTGAGCTGGACGATTTATCTTCAAGATAATATATTGTAACATTATCACCAGATAAGCAAACTGGTCACAGTTACAAATACAAATTGCCTCTAGAGTTTACAGTTGCTTCACAGCAATATAAATGTGAAAAAGCGTAGGCGTCCACCAAAAATATTCATAAGTATTACAAGCGATCAGCAAAGTATTCTAATATGCTAGCAACTCCGCAATTGTATGATGCTATACTAATCTTCAGCAATGTCATGAATGTTCACGAACACCCGGCATTCAGCCAGAAAACTTAGTACTAACGCCAGACATCTTCCAAATAAGCTTCAACGTTGCATTTTTGTTTTATCAAATGTTAAATTCAGTCCTCTATATCCGTAATACTCAAATTTTGTCTGTTTTTTTAAACTACTACTATTAAATCAAATATCAAAAATCCATCATCACCATCGTGGAAAACATTAGTTATTTTTGCAACAAGTTACCAAATGAAGATTTTTTCAACACGAATCGTGCATTTATCCAGCGAGACTTACCGAGTTGGAGACAATTCAAGAATATTTTTGTATGTTTTTTTGAATTTTAGTTACTCAAACGCATTTGTGGTGTGCAATATACACTAGAGGACATTAATATATGGACTCTGAACACTACGCCGGGGTCGCCCCTTCCTATATAAGGACACTTTAAAGAGCAGAGTTGCTCGCAATTTTAAGCATCAGACGAATTCTAAATCATGTGTGTTTCGAAGCCTTTTATCACGCTACAATATGAGTATAAGAATGAATCATTTGCATTATGTACGTAGGACTAATACATGAAAATGTGATTATCTCCTTCGGAAATAATGATAGGCCAATTTAGAAGCACGATTTAGCATGTCTAACATTATTTTAGCACCAAAATATTCAAAGAGCTAGTTTGAATAAGCTTTAAACTTGATTTTTGCAAAGCTTTAAGTAGATCCTATCGGTAGAAGTTCTCAACATACACAAAAACCATTAGTTCTAGACCAACAATTGAAATAGGCGAAACAACCGAACGTAAACAATGGCTTTAAACGGAAATTCCTCGAGAATCGAAGCACATCCAAGAAATCTAACACCATCATCTGATAGAGCAAACTTCATTTATCAAATGGCTTTGTTATTTTACGTGGGAGGGTTTTGATTCTCGAGAATTTTGTGTTTTAAGCCATTGTTTACGTTTCGTGGTTCTGCCTATTTCAATTGTTGGTCTAGAGTTGTTCATCAATGATGAGATACATACATTTAGGCGATTACCGGGATAGTTTCTGTGTATGCTTGTCGATTAAATTCGAATGTTCCGAAAGTTCTGTGTATTTGATCTCCAAATAATTTTTCAAAAATCAATCCAAGGATTATTTGAAAAAACTAATTGTTTTTTTTTTTTTTGCGTGCAACAATAAGTTTTGATATGATTTGAAAATGACTTAACTCCCGTATATGGGTCATTTTCAAACTATAATTAAGAATGTCTATTATGGCTCCAAAATAGCCGATGAGCTAGATCAAATTATCATTGAACTTGTTGTAAAAATTTAATAATTGATTGTAACTGATATGGATACTGATTAGCGTAACTAGTATGTTGGGCTGGGGTGGATGGGTTTCATGTCCCTAGCTGACAAGACTCATCGATAGTATGGGGATGGAGATTACTTTATTCTAGATAAAGGGTGATACGGTCAAAATTTGGTCAAGGGAAAACGCGTGTAAATCGGTGAAATCGTTTATTTAAAAAATCAAATTAAATTTCTTTTTCAAGTTCAATTAGTATAAAATTCAGGAAAAATATTCAGTTAGGCTTCCGCTTTTCTAAATCCGAATTGCCGGGCCTTACGCTTGACCCCTGCCATCAGATTTTGTACAGCCACCTTGTCCACCTTCTTCACCGCAGAAAGCCACAGGTACAGATGGCTTGCCAAACCAGATATTTCTTTGCGAACTTTGACAGTTTCATGTGCTTGAAAACATCTGCTACCTTTCCCCTTCCTTTTGCCGTATAAAACTCCTGTCCCGGAAGCTGCTTGTAGTCGGCTTTGACGTAGTTTTCGTCGTCCATTACCACGCAGTCAAACTTCGTCAGCATCGTCGTGTACAGCCTCCGGGATCGCGCTTTGGCCGTTGTATTTTGTTTATCATCGCGATTTGGAGTCACTACCTTCTTGTAAGTCGATAGTCCAGCTCGTTTTTTGGCTCGATGCACGGTTGTAGACGATACACCCAGCTTATTTGCGGCATCTCGGAGAGAGAGGTTAGGGTTTCGCTTGAAACTACCGGCAACTCTCTTTGTCGTCTCAGCGGCTTCCGGTTTTCGATATCCCCCCGATCCAGACTTCCTGGCTGTCGACAAACGTTCCCCAAACACTTTAATTACATTTGTAACGGTTGATTTGGCAACTTTTAGCGATTTTGGCAACTTTGCGTGCGAGTAGCTCGGATTTTCGCGATGCGCGAGCAAAATTTTGATACGCTGCTCTTCTTGCTTGGACGGCATTTTGACAACTGAAGAGTGAATTCCAAAATCAAAATAGGAGCAACATTCTACACACACACACACCTTCAAAATGAGGGGTGTTCAGGTTTTTTAAATGCAAAATTGAAAGAAATACGTCAAGTTGATATTGACCAAATTTTGACCGTATCACCCTTTACTTGTACTATTCGCAAAGTTCATTGAAATGTACCTATATTAAAGCTGTTTTAAGGTTTCCAACTTCAATAAAATTTACAGATTTTGTTTAGTGAAAAAATACATTTATTTCAGTCCAGATAAAATATCTTGACGAAAGCGTTTTTATCGACTTTCAAGTTTCACACGAGTTTTACTTTTCGGTTGCCTTTAACAATCATGTTGAGAACTTGTTCAAGAATAACCTTTTCTTTCACAAATTCATTTTCAAGGTTTAGTACCGCTATGATGAAACCCGTTTTGTAAAATAGTGGTTCTCAGCCTCGTTTTGATGCACCTCATGGCCGAAAAGCTTCTCTTACATCCTGCTGAACTGACAGGCAGACCAATGGCTGTTTGTAAGAGTTTGTACATCCCAAGTAACAATTTTTGTTTTATGAAGGTTCTGGAGACCATGATTTAGACTTGTAGCATGCTTTAAAACCTCGATAAAACTTGCAATGTTACTTGGAATTCCGCTGTTAGCGTGTTTGCATTTAGCAAAAAAATAAATAAAAGATGAGAATCAATTATCAACCATGAATATGTAATAAATTATCAATTTAAAATCACAGCACAATTTATTCAGAATAATCTGGAAAATAAATTGCTCTGATATTTATTTCTTCATTTTTCTGGGAGGGCAACCCTAGGACTGGGGGGCCTGGTCTGCCTATTTACGCCAATATGGATATATAAGAAATAGCTCGAAAAATTATTTGAGTGCATTTTGAGAACTTCGACCGATTGAATCTGCTTAAAATTATACAAAAATCAAGTTGAATAATTGCTTGATCTAACTTTTTGATTACTTTGGTGCAACAATAAGTTTTGTCATGCAAAATCATGCTTCGATAATGACCAATTTCCCATATTGTATGGCGTCCTTATTTTTATTCCCGAAGGAGTAAATCACATTCCGTTTATTTCTCCTATAAACATGATACAATTGGTTATTTCTTAGGGTTCATATTGTAGCAAAATAATGTGGCCTTGAAACACACATGATTGAGATTTCCTCTGTTTCTCAAAATTGAAAGGAGTCGTGCTTTTTAAAGAGTCGGTATACTAATTTCCAGTAGTGTATAGTATAAACACAGACAAACAGACATAACACTCGTAAGTTGTTCATCGAACAAGCATTTAACGGTTAATTTAAAAGTATCGTAGTTGGTAGTAATGCCACCTGTGGTGCGCATAGTCATTTTCCTTGCGTTTGACGCTACGAGAAGAGGTGACAATACGGGGGCGAAAATGAACCACTTTTCTGTCAAACGTGAACCAGCTGCTGATTGGCCGATTTCATGTGCGTAAGATAGAGATAGAGATAGATAAAGATAGAGATAGAGATAGAAATAAAAGAGCAAGAAGCCAATTGTCACCTCTTCCTCTTAGGTTTGACGTTTACACACTACCGCCATCTGTTCAGCGTACTACCCACCATAGTGTACTCAACAGATGGCGCCAATGTTTCAGCGACGATGTTTTACAGTGAGAAATATTCAATGTGTTATGTCTGTTTGTCTGTGGTATAAATATATGTATTGTGTATCTGAGATTCCATGGATCGCTCATTAAATGGAAAGATCACAAACAATGGAGGAACTACTGTTGAAGTGAATACCTGTAAGTCCTGGAGTATACAAGTGAAAATCTAGGTTTCTAGGAACACTGCCACAAAAAACATGCTCGATAAGCTCTGGTTTTGACATTTTGCTTGGCTCAAAATCATCCGGACCGCTTTTCTCGTCTCGACCAGTGATAAGTCCCAGCTGGAATGATTGGGAAATACCCAGAATATAACTTAAAATGACAATCGAACAGTTACAGCCACCAAAAGGTGGTTAGCTGCCATGGTGTACTGTCCAAGAGCCTTACTAGAGTATATGATAGAGTTCAAATATCAAATAATATGAACTGGTGGCAAATTCTCATGAATCGAGAATGCGTGTTCAGTCCAAGAATATCTCTGAAGGTTTTAGGAAAGTGAAGCATACAGCTGGGTGCAATACGCAGACAATATGTCTGGGACAATGAACTCGTTCCAATTTTATTCACTTTATCTCGCCAAGAGAAAGAAACCATCCTATAGAACAGAGAGCTTTGTTCTTTTTATGAAGCGACAGAGGATACGCATAGGGAGGCAAATTAATCGCAAAAAGATGATCCTTTGTTGACATTTTTGCCTCAAATACTTAATAACCAGACTCTGATGTCAAATACTACCAGTGCACTTTTCTGCCGCGAGAATTTTATCTCTGGATTTTTTGCCCAGGTCTAGCGTTCAGAATCATAAAGGTTCAACTGCGAAGATCGAATCTCTTCATCTATTTTTTTTAGGTAGTTTATCAGTACCTGATGACCATCAGCTTCCTTTAAGGATAAACAATTAAGATTGTTTACAAGAGCTACAATCTCTCGAAGAGTGGGCGGGGTAATTATATCTACCCTCCTATGTTAATCGTCTGTTTTTTAATAAACTAAGTTGATCTTTTGTGTGTGTGTTTATTGCAGGGTTTAATCTAGATTGCTGCAAGACACAGTCTAAAATAGCGATTGTAGATTTAACTGTAGACCGCATTCTTTGAGGGATCGCATCTATTCAGATATGATTCTTTCTTACTACTCTACGCAGTAAATAAATGCTAAAAATTTAATGTATGCCATTCCAGCATACAAAAAAAAATCCACCGAAAATCCAATCCACACAATGAAACCCATTTCACTGCATGCATGAGCTACCATGCGTGACGAAGCTCCTCCCACTTGGTTGTGTTTCGAATGGTGGATTTTCCCACTTGTTTATATTGTTTGCACCTCACATCCTTCACCACATACCATTCTCCTCCATCATCTTCTAAAAGTCAGCCCATCCATCAGGTTTTACTCTAGAAAAGAAATATACCTACATATGTCTTAATTGCAGCTTTGCAATAAGACAGTAGTTAAGAAAAGAAATGAATAACACTGACTCTGACGGAACAATCGAGATAAATGTGGCGAGATTTTCTCACACTGATTAACGGTGAAGACGTGCGGAGGCAATTGAATAACCTCTCTATTGAATCAATGCGATGACGGGTGTTTCAGTGCGGATGAAAATATGATGAGGCTTTCACAGGTTTTAAACGAAATTTTAAAAAACGAAAGAAAATTGTGTATTTCCGGAATTAAGGTTCAAAAGGGTACGCAGATTATTTAAAAAACAGTGCAGTTTTTTCGTTAGTAGTAAAATTTCTGGCTATGAAAAGGTATTTACGCAGAAAAATGGGCTTTAGTTTCAGGGTCTAATATATTTTGTTATTGATTCAAAAAATATTGTATCACTATTCCAACAAAACATATTTTTGAATCAACAAAATGGTTTTTAGAATCAACACACGGATTATTGACTCTATAGCCGGTTTGTTTATTCAAAAATATGTTTCGTTGAATTAATCGAATAATATATTTGAATCAATATCAAAAACATATTAGGTCCAGAGTCAAAAGTATATCCATTTGAATTTAAAAATCATTTCTCTGCGTATTCTACTGTATAATTGAAACACAGTTAATTCATTTGTACGACCATAATTTGACTATCTATCTATCTATCTACTGAAATCAAAAAAGGTATTTTGGATTTTTTGTTGATAAATGATCTGCGTATCTTCGCCTTTGCACCTTAAACTTAATTCTGGGTGCTTAAATGATACATGTGATTTTATATGATTTCACTTTACGTTAGCACAAGAATTATTTGAAATCATAATTTTACATTTTATTTTCTTGTTGGTGAACTTTGCGTTAAAAAAGGTTTTAAACGATCGGTAAGTAATTATCAATGGTTGAAATTATATCGTTGGTGTGGGTAGTTAATATGCCCAAAAAATAAGTTTACTTCTTAAAAACCATTTTTGAAAATCAAGTGAAACATCATTTATCAATCCCAAAGGTAAGTGGAAATTAGTACCGTTACGAGGACATAGAATAAAGTACAAACATCATTAGTGAAGTGATTCTTGATTTTTCCGAACATTCCTTCAACAGCTACAGCACGCTTAAATTGGGCTAAAACATCCGAATCAAATCCCTTTGACTCTTTTACAAAACTCCGCGTGATGTAGTTTCTCCTATCCCTCAACTTCCCAACTAACAAAGTTCACAAGGTAAACGCTTTACTTATTTCATTTATACAGCCTCAAGCTGTATTCAAACGTTATACGATATGAGGCAACCTTTGCTCAACCTCTATACTTAAAAATCTGGCGAACTTAGTCAGCTACTTATGGCTGTTGGGACGGTTGGGACAAGCTCTTATTGCATATCTATTTACGCTTATATACAGCTGCTCTCCTGCACAATTATGTGAATTTGAAAGGACCATATTCAACCTTTTGTCGGTTTTACAATAATCACTACACAGCTTTCTCTTGAAGCCGGATGAAATATTGTTCACGGATTTTTTTTTTGAGGAATTTATTGAGTTTAACCAGCCAAACTTTCAACTGACGTAAACAAATATACATTTTTTTCCTTTATTTGTTTTCCGTCGGTCTTGTTTTCCGTGCTGAGCACCAATGCTACCGACACCAGGGAGGCAGCCCCCACACCTGGACAGTTTATTAGCTGAGTACAGGTTGTTTAGTGGTTGAAAAAGCACTTTTGATGTTTATGTTATTCAGCAAGAGTGGTTGGTTGTGTAGAAGCTATCACATAAGTAATATATTCGCTTTATTAGCTTTGTTTTGAAGCTAAAAGTTAAAAATTGATTAATATTTGCATAGAAGTGACAATAGCGTTTATTGAGTGATGTGAAAAATTGTCATATTGAGAAAATTACAACTTAACATATTTGAATGATTTTTTTTTATTTTTCTGCCAATTCTAGTTATAAAATCTAGTCAAAATAATATCATTGCATCATAAACTTATCGTTGGTTGCTTAAATACATTTATAGCATTGGTTTTTCGATATGATAAAATAGCATAGGAGAGGATACGTGGAAGGAAACCAGATGGCTCTCATGTGCGAGTACATTTTTAGATGAGCGCAAAAGTACTCGCATATACCAGACCCATGGCTCATTTTCGGTTGTTTTGTTACCTTGATCACAATACCACGCCACTACCGTTGAACAACTTTGATCTTGTACATCGATTGGTATTCAAATTAATTCTAGCACCTCAATCTAGGTACTAGATTGAAAAAGTCTGTAACAGCAGTAGTCATCATTTTTGTAGGTAGAGAAAACATGTTCCAATATTTTTCATTAGTTTTCAAATTTTCCTAAAGATTGAAGGAAAAGAATTCACAAAACAGAACATTCCTGAGCCCATATACTCCCGATCATACGTTTGGGGTCACACTAAAAAAACATGCGATATGTTATGGTCATATCTCTGTCATTTTACGTCCAACATTCGTTCTGTTTAGGTCATTTGAAAGGTATTGAATGGATCTTTCCAAACTTTTTTTTTATTTAACGTCGGTCTCTGTTCCGCAATTTAGTGCCAATCACCGACGGACATCGATTGTCATCCATTTTTCAACATTTCAAAGTTTGAAACACTCTAAATTAACGTGTATAACACATCGAGCCAAGGGGAAATACACTTAAAGTAAATGTGATTCTGCATTTAAAAAATCAAGTGTTTAAACACTTCGATCAAACGTGTGAAATTTTTTGAGTGTAGGGTGACCCAAAACTTTAGATCGAGACCACTAAATTTTGACAACTGGAGCCCGTTGGCATTGAATAAGAGTTATACTACCATTTTCATTTCAAAATTTGGCAGACCCAATTTTGAGAGAATTAGTCATGATTATTCAGTGTAAATTTTGAAAAATGTTGTAATTTAAAGTGCTGTAATTTTAGTATACAAAATCTGAAAAATAAATTGAAATAATATGCACGAAGTAAGTTTCATTCAATCCAGATTTCCATGCTCGGTAATGGCAGCCTGTTTGTATGAATAAATGTGGTTTTTGACACTATCTGGATGTTCGGGTTTTGACCCCTCCCTTTCCCTCTCCCAGGAACAGAAGAAAATGGAACAACATACGCCCTCCAGTTAGTGACAACAAGCACAGTGAAGGATACATTTATTCATACAAACAGGCCGCCATTACCGAGCATGGAAAGCTGGATACCTTTCGAATGCAGTAAGGAGAACGAAAAATGGACGTAACTGACAGAGATATGAACATGAACTTGCATGTTTTTTGGGGATGATGCCAAACTTATGATCGAGAGTGTACATTTTAAAAGAAAAGTGTTGATACCAATTTGCATCAATATTACATAATAAATAATAAATTGAGTCGGGTTCATAGCAGACCTAAAAAAAATACGAATTTTAATTTTGAAACTGACTGCTATCCTGAGTTGTTGGTCATCATTGCATTAAATATCCTGAGGATAATTCTCACATTTGGGAAAACCGATTTCACTCATAATTTCCCTGCTTTTTGGTCAGAGAGCGTAACCCAAGTAACTATTTTGGTTTTATGAGGGTTCTGTAGACCATTATTTAGACTTTTAGAACGCATTAAAACCTCGATAAAACTTGAAATTTTACTTGGGTAAGGGCGTCGTTGTGCCAATTTGCTCGTGACACATTTCGAGTATGAGAGAGTGATTGCAGTTAGTTCAAAGGTACCTGGGAAACATTCAAGTACTTTCGCGGATTACCCGAAGTTGTGAATTTGAAGATATTATCACATACAAGCAGACATAACACGCTTAAAATTTTTAGTCGAAATCGCTTTTAACGGCCAATTTATATGTTTTTCCTTGAGTTTCACATTTACTCACTACCGCCATCTGATGAGTATTTTGCCCATCACAGTGTATACGGCAGATGGCCGTAGTGTTTTAGTGACGATGTTTTACAATGCGTTGTGTCTATTTGTCTGTGATATAATATTGAGGTATCGTTAGGATAAATCAGAACATTGAGAAATATAACGCATCACTTTCAGAAATACTTCATTTCGCAATCGACGAATCATTCTGACGGCCATATGAGTACCCAAGTAACTATATAGTCGCAATATAGCTTTGTATGTACTTACTTTGATTGAGTTTGGTTAGTTGGGGAATCCGATGAAACTATCATTTCTTAAAACTAATCCCTGTACGGAGCGCTCATTCCGAGTGCTCGGAGGACCAGCGACTTTAGTCGCGAGCCTCCTCTCAAATGACCATGGCAATGCAAGAAAATTTGTTTTCGTTGAAGGAAGTATCACAGCACAGGTAATTGCTATTAGACATTTTAAGAGACAGTGACAGATGGTGGACGTGAGGCCGATCATACTAACCAGCGAGAAAGGAGTCAACATCGAACCAAGAACGGAAGATTAAATTTTATCTCCCTCGGAAAACAAGAAAAACCCAGAAAAGGCGGAATCATGTCAGAACCGACCAAAGACGATCTACGGAAGGAAATCGCCGGTGGATTATGAAATTAAATACGAAGCGTTAGAGAAAAAGTGCACAGCAGTAACAGAAGCAATAAACCCCTGCAGACCATTTTAACATGGTGAGACCGGGCCAATTATTCATTATAAATAAAATTTTAAAATTAATCTAAATACGCTCCAGGTTTGAAAAGAATATTTTCAAATTTGGTAGTGTGTATGTAATACCAATATCCATTTGATAACGGTGATGCATAAATGCGGGACTTATTGTGAGTGAAAGTAACCTCGGAATGGACGTGACTCTCCAAACATTCTGAAATGGATTGCTGGATTTGCAATAGAGCTTTTAACTCCTGGACTAAAACTGTCCGAAAACAAGAAATTGCAGATGACATTCTTCCATAATACCACTACCGGCCAGTGAATACACACATACCCACACATATATGTGTGTCAATAATTATTGTGTACAGCAAATGTTGTCATCCTTTTCAATAAAATACTATTTATACTGTTGACGTTCACGAAACATGTTCACGACCTTCATGATTAATTCGAGCATAGTTATGATAGTTCATCATAAGTGTATCTTTTGAGACAGCGGTTCTCAAATATTTGTCGATTTCGACCTACTATGAGGAACTTCCTTAGCTCGTGACCTTTTTTTCTTTCTTCTTCTTCTTCTCCTTCTTCTTCTTTTTCACAGGTCCAGTTTATTGCGTATCCCATCTTAGTCCAGACATTTTCCAACCCGAAAAATTCCTAGATCGGACCGGCAATCGAATCGGTTCTTTGTATACATTGCATGCCCCTCGCCTAAATCCCTTTAATTTAAGGTGATTTCATGCCGAGTCCACAAATGGTCGCCACGAGGACTATACATCCACTTCGAATTTTAAAGTATACAAATCTCAGAAATTAGTGCCTCATTTCACTTTAAATTGCTACTTAATATATGCTGGATGCTGATATTTGTGGACTTAAAGTTTCGAATTAGTTACGAGTATTGAGATCTCACAGCGAATCACCTTAAAAGGACCTGGGAGCACGTTTTTCTGCTCAAAAGCAAGCCACTGCAACCGACGATCTTTCAAATCTGATACAGCGATTTATTTCAAATTCACAAATAGATTTTGGTGTTTGCTGCCATCTTATCTTACTGGCCGCCACTGTAAAGGGTGTATTCTATAAAAATGACACACCGAAAATCTTCTGTAACTTTTGAACCGTATGAGTAAAAAACCTGAAAATTTAAGTACAGTAGTTCCAGTAATTGTCCGTGAAAAAGTTTTGTGCACTTACAATCAAAATCCTGAGGCGTCCCACCGATGGATCGCTAAAAAGCTTGGAATTACAAATAAAACTGTGTCTCGTGTGATAAGAACCTTCAAGGAGCATCTGAGTGCCCGAAAAAAGGAAGGGAGTGGTCGTAAAAGTGGTCTAATAGACAGTAAAATGGCCAGAAAAGTGGTGTAACAGTTCAAGAACCGTCCAAACATGTCAATTCGAGCTAAAAAGTCCAAGGTAACAGTCAGTTTTGTGCAGAAAACCATGTAGCGTGCTCGGTTACATGTTTACAAGGTGCAAAAAGCCCCAAACCGGAATGAAAGGCAAAACATCACTGCGAAAAGCCGCGCCTGGATACTTTACACGAAGTTGCTCAACAAATCGTGTTGCATCGTGATGGATGACGAAGCTTACGTCAAGGCCGACTTCCGTCAACTTTCTGGGTAAGAATATTTCGTTGCCAAGTCTAATTTCGATGTTGCAAAGGATGTTCGAAAGAAGAAATGATCGAAATTTTCAAAGAAGTCAACGGTGCGATTTACACGGAAGAGTGCCTTAAGAAGCGTCTCTTGCCATTCATATGGAAGCAGAAATGATCAACTCCGTTTTGGCCTGATCTAGCATCCTGCCACTACGCTCGAAACGTGTTGGACTGGTACCGAGCCAACGGAGTCAATTTTGTGCCAAAAGATATGAACCCACCAAATTCACCGCCGAGTAAAGCAGGTGCATAAGAACGCCTATCAATGGTTGTTGGGTTCTGCCCTGACCGGCGATTTGCGGCCTCTGTGCACCTGAACTCCGATTCTTACCTCCACGCGGTGCCCGGTGGGGTTGCTGGCGGTGATATTTGCCGTCAGTAATGCGAACAAGAACGGGGGATCATCGTGGTCACCAATGCGCTATTGTCAATAAATCGGTAGTGCCCGTGATGACGATGACAGACCAAAAAGGTAATAGCCAACTCTAAGTAGCCTGTGATTATCGCTACCTGGGGATGCTAACCGGCTGGGTCTGGTTACGACTTGACCGTCCTGAATGAACTTTTTCCACCTCCTCAAGGTGGTTCGTTTAAAAGGACGTTAATAAATGGAAGCACCAAATTCACCGGAACTTCGCCAAATTGAAAAATTCTGAGCAATTATGAAGACGGAGCTTCGCAAACATCCCAAAACTATCAAAACAAAACTTGAGTTGAAGAAAATTTGGGTAAAAACAACAAAAACACTGGGTAAATCGGTTGTACAAAATTTGATGGGTGAAGTGAAAAGGAAGGTGTGGGAATTCGGGATGGGAAACAAAATTGAATAAAAAAATAATTTGTAAATCATAACTCATTAATAGTTTTTCATTCCCTGATAATTTCAAGAAAATCCGATAATCCGTTTAATTTTGGTGAGTAAATATGTGTGTGTGCTATTTTTATCGAATACACCCTTTACCATCTACCTGTCACCACTGTATGCGCCATCTACCGGCTGCCTCTGTAAGTGCTATTTTTTTCTACACCCACTGGTAGAGGATTTGTTTACAACTGTTACTGTACCTTTTCTATGTGCTCCATATTGGTATTTGAACCAAAGAACTTTGAAGTCCATTTTATTTTTGTATCTTGCGTACTTTGCCACTGGCTTCACCTGTACTTATTGGTAGAAGATGAATTAGAAACGTAGTGATGATACATACACGCGGACATGCATTTGGGCTTGAAAATCATTAGTTTCCAAGAGTTCATTGTATTTTGATTGTTTCGCTATTGTTTTGTATTGTTCTATTGTTTAGATTTTGTTTTACAACCGTGGACTCCAACTAATCTGAACGACTCTTCATTCATATTATCGTGGATCATTTTTAATTTGAACTTCTAGTAACCCTTCTTCTTCTTCTTCCTTGCATTTCAAGCTTATTGCTAATTGCATATTAGCTTATTGCGTGCTCTCAACTTAGTGTTCTAGATGCACTTCCACAGTTATTAATTGAGAGCTTTCGATGCCTGTACCATTTTTGCATTAGTATAATTGTGTGGCAAGTACGATCATACTCTATGCCCAAGGAAGTCGAGAAATTTTCCAACCCGCAAAATTCCTAGACCGGACCGGGAATCGAACCCAGCCACCTCCAGCATGGCCTTGCTTTGTAGATGCGCCTTAACCGACTGAGCTCAGTCTGGCTCAGACTGATCATTGTATTGCTCGAGCCCTTTAACAATATGCTGTCGAATTTCGGATGATTTCCTTATGGTTGAATTCGCCATCAACTGATGAGCATCCATATGACTGTCCTCCAAATAAAGAATGATATTTATTTGATAATTTGCAGTGAAATATACAGGGCTCAAAGGACAACAATTTAAGGATAGGATGATTTGTAATTACTTAACATTAGATTATTACTTCGATTGTTTACATTTCCATATTAAATAGCCATGAACAGCCATTCATCATGGATACAAAATTTCCTTGTTGGTTGGTAGAGCAAACATGCTCCACCACGAAATGGGCAATTTACGATTTCCACGCTTTACCAATGCTCGTACCACCTCTGATAGCGATGTATATGCTTCCACCTCGTTTGTCTGCTCAGAGCAACAAATGACATTCGATAGAATTATTTGCATCATCGTTTTGAATGATTTGTGTTAAGGGGCTGAGCCAATACCAAATTAATTTCAATTTAAGATGACTACCATTCTGCAGAGAGCATTACGCATTCCAACTGAAGGCCCTATTCTTTTTCATAACATACTCATCCTGTATTCGAGAGGAAAATCATCTGATTTCAAAACAACCGTCATCCGGTTGCAGCTATCATTCGAAAAGGCGATTTCGATGTTTTGATTTGAATGGTCTGAGGTTTCATTCGAACAGAGGACGGTGGTTTGGTACAGTGTAGCCTTATTTGCTGTTTTGTTTGATTCTACGTTCTGTTTTACAATGTTCCATTCCGCTTCACTCTATTCCACTAGCTAAATGACGTTTGAACATTTTTTTGTTTTCACGGCGTACAGATTGGCATGGTTAAAATTAAAAAATGATTGGATTAAATACGGTCAGGCTACCGGGAATCCACGGTATAAGTTTTAATATATTGAAACAAAGCCATAAAACTTATTTTATAATTATTGTAAGAGTTAAATTTCATATTCGTTTCACTAAACCCTTTGATCGCTGTGTATGACTATCAAATGAATCGACTATTTTTTGAAACGAAACATGCAGTTTTCAAAAGATTCACGATACTATAAATATAGAATGAAATTGATTGTTAACCATATTTCGCTTACAATTTGACCCATAAACTTTCACCCCTATTCTGTATTTCGTTTCGAACGAAATTCTCATACAAAAAAAATATTTTTTTGTATGAGAATTTCGTTCGAAACGAAATACAGAATAGGGGTGTTTATCATATATTTTTTACCCGGGTAGGACAATGAACCAAGTTTATGCCGAAATTCGGTCATTACGACTCACACCTAATTTTTCGAAATGGCGTATTCGGTAATTTTTCAATAAATCATAGCATGAAATTTGGAATATCTATTCGAAATGACGTCTGAGGCAGAGTTGTTTTTAAATGGATTGCCTGTAACAGAAAATATACACACTGAAAAATAATAGTCAAAAATTAAAAAAAAAACTTATCAACTTCAATAACATTAAAAGTGAATTTATAAGATTTTTAAACTTATGTTTATAAGAAAGCTTATCAAAAATGCTATCTTTTTTATCTCTATTTTATAAAAAGAAAGATATGGAATCTGAAAACACGGCATTCCCAAAACCTACACCATGTGAATGGAGGGACTTTTTCCTTCATTATGCGATACCAACATTCATTTTTTCTTGATTTGTTTTCCGTCGATTTGTTTTCCGTGCTGAGCACCAATTTTACCGATGCCAGGAAGGCAGCTCCCACACCTGGATTCTACCTATCGACTCATCAACTCATGAGCCGGGGACCAACAGCTTTACTTCCCTTCCGAAGCTTGGGGAAGCAGAGACATAACATCAGAGATGTTATGCCTCAGAACATCCCGGCGGCGCTGACTGGGATTGAACTCAGGCCTGCTGGGGTGGTGAGGTTATCACGCTTACCACTACACCACCGGCGCCGCAACCAACATACATTAAATGATATGAATTATTTGACATTAAATATTTGAATCAGTGAACAAGTATCTTTTTGAAGCAACAAACCAATTCCATTAAACATGGTGGTTATTCTCAAAACAAGTCTGCTAGTACGAGAAACTGTAAGTAATAATTTCAATTTTCTCAATAACCAAAGCTGAAAAGAGACATGCGTATCACTTGGAATTTAACTTAATATCGAGACTATTACTGATTTTTTTTTTCCAAAATCTCAATTAAATATCATTCCAGCAATCCACTAATCGTATTATAGATATTTAAATAAAAAATGTCCATGGCTTGTGCTTTCAACATCAATTGACAAGTTTTGTATTTTTATGAAAACAGATTATTCCTTGTTGCGACATCACTCATTGAATAGGAACTCCCTGTTTTCTGCACAGAAGCGTGCAGTTGTTTTGTTAAAACTGATATTTGTGCTCTTGAAATTTTTGAGGTGATAATGAGATTAATCAGAAGTAAGGTTTCCACAGCGATTCATCTTAAGTTTAATACACCGGGTCATCGTTCGGCTTTCTTGGAAAGAAACTTCATCACTTTATAAGTTTTATTTATTGTATGATTGGTCGTTAATAGATAATAGTTACGAAGGTATGCATAACAAAATACTAATAAAATTACAAAAATATATTACCCTATCTTAGAAAACAAAACACCTGGGATCCTCTTATACCAAACATCATAACAACGATGGACTCATTATTTGTGCAATTCAGCAATACACAAACGCCACATTCATCCAGTCAAAACCCACTCAAACGATGCATTGCAATGTTCTTCATTCAATCGACCACAGTTGGCATAAGAGGAGCTGAAATTTTGACGACTATATTCTTCCAATATTGCTGCACCGTTTTAAAACTAACCACTAACATTAAGCTTGAGACTTCCGACCACGCGGGACCAACACAAAATTTACTCTACAAATCTGTGGGGGGAAGGGAAACTAATGAAGGTGAATAAATAAAAGCATTTTCGGTGTTCTGTGTGAGTGTGCAAGGTTAGGTGCTGTCGAGTGTCGTAAGCTAAAATGGCTTCAAGGAGTTGAACAAAATGTTAAATGTGTTAAATAGATCAGAATTGTAAGAGCACACCTCAAAACTAAGGTTCGCAAAAAAGTGAAAGGCAAATGATGTGAGTAAAAGGCATCGTTTGGTGATTCAACATGCTCCAATGATCATTAATATTAGCGCAGGGAAAAAAATGGGATTCTCTTCTACAGCATCCCGTCGATTGAATTGAATTGGTTCTAACATTCCTATTTAAATATTCTTATGCCTTTGCATGCTAAAACAAAAAGCAAAGCTCAAACAAAATAAATATTCATAAGCCACTAACGAAGGAATCGTTAATTTTTAAAACAAACAAAAAAGTTGTTACAATCTTCGTCTAAGCAACTGTGCTATACTGTGCTGTTGCTGCGTTGCTTCGGGCTTCCGGCGCATCCTACTTAATCCTAATTGTTCGCTGTTTGTTCATATTGGTCAGCATCAGGGAAATGTACGAAGTGAGCAGATCGTCCATTTTGTATCCCAGCGACGTTTCGCACAGTAGCTTCGATCCGCGGACCAGATTTCCGATGGTCATGTGGAAGTAGGTGTTGCCGGAAGACCAGTTGGAAATTCGGGTGAACGGATGAGTCACCAGAATGTCCTGCGAATGAGAATGGAAAGTAAGGTCAAATGTGGTAAAAGTAGCACGCATCGATTGATGTTACCTTTGAGCTTGGATGGATCAGACTGACGCCATGCTTGTTGATGGCAATGAGTAGCATTTCCGGATAGTTGGGTTCAGTGGTTTGTTTCACCTCGAAGAATGCTGAGCCAAATGTGGGCCATCTGGGAAAGCGAGTTTTATTGAGTTAGAAACTTTTGTTCTGTAGTAAACGTTTGTCCTGAATTACCTGTACACTATCTTGAGGAAGGTGACCTTAGCATCTTCTGGAGTCATCCCAGCGTCTTGATTGTACGCTGCCACAATTGATCGTTTCCAGTCATTTGATGTTTGCAGTTTTATAAGATCCGATGGGACCAGTTCACGTAGCATTTGTCTGAAAACGAAATTTATGTTGAGTAATCAGTGAACTCTGTGTAAAGCTTCCTGTATGCTCCTTACGGTATCGCCTGCAGTTCCTGTTTGCTCTCCCCAAATCGCACCCGATATACCAAAGCCGCCAGTTTGACGGCTTCCTCCTTCGAGCACTTGTGATAGCCTCGCAGCAACTTGGGCAGCTCTTGGTGGTAGTGGAATATCAGATCCGCATTCTTGTCCTTACCGGGCACCGTATTCGTCCACAGCTTCTTCATGAAGAACACCTGATAGGTAAACTGTGGATTCGTCCCGTCCCGCGTCGGTCGCGCCTTCTTGATCCAATCGGTTAGATGACGCACAAAGTCGAAGAAGAAGTCTCCTTCTGGCACTGATATCACCTTGTCGGCTATTTTTACAAACAAGCTAAAACCTTCACTGGACCGCAGATTCAGTCGCTGTGAAATGTTCTGGCAGAAATCTTTCGCTCGGGTTGACGAGTCAACTTCGAATGCTTCATCCGTATCGTCCGGGAAGTAGACCTTGTGGAATATCTGGGTAGTTTTGTGCTGGATGGCTTCCACTTCGACCTGGTGGGGTGGGTACTTGCGTTGACCATTCCGGATGGTCTTCTGCAGCCGGTGGAGTGAGTCCTGGGATATGGGATGGCGACGTGTTCGAAGAAAGACAGTCAGTTCCTTCAAAAGCTGTTGACTGCAGGCAAACAGGCCGGTTGAAAGCCACATCAGTTCCCAACCGCGTTCCTCGGACATACGATTGCGGTTGTCGGTCAACTGTTTCATCAGTTGACAGTAGATTTCATCTCGAAGGATTTCATGTTTGAGCGGACCGTCGAAGATGTGGTCGGTGACTTCGTTGCCGATTCGGGGTCGTTTCGATGGCAAATCTCCCATGTACTTCATGATGGCGATGAATGCTAGACAAGACTCTTCAGCCAATTCTTCCTTGGCCAACAACTTTTTTAGTAGAGGTTGCTTTAGAGGTTCCCTCGAGTATCGCCATAGCTCGTCGCCTCCCCGTTTCGAGCTGAGAGTGCTGAGTGCCTTGGACATGGTGCGTTTCGGGGGTGGCCTAAAGTGGTCCAACGAATAGTCGGCCAGGGTGTGCGGTCGTTCACGCGTCTCAGTTCCACCGTTTGAGTGGATCGAGTTCAACCGTTTGCCGTGATGTGCGTCTTCTACACTGAACAGTGCTAGGATGTCTGGTGGGGGTTTGGTAAGCGAAGGCAGGACGTAGACTATTTCGGCTGGGAAGTCTCCACGCTCCTGGGTACGCTCGCAACATCCTGGTAATTTGAAAGATAATTTTGAATTTGTTTGGTATTATTGTGCACACAACTTACCGATACACCAACCGGAATTGAGTACACTTTCGCCAGTACTTTCATCTTCCAGGATGATCAGGTCTCCCTTCAGAAATGACAGGAAGCTGGTTCCTTCGCCAGGAGCTTTGTAGTCCTGCAGTGCTATCACAAATTTTGAGCTAAAATGAATCCTAGCGATTAGAACTTTCTTACAAAGATAGGCCTTAATCTGAGCTCACCGTTTTTTCAATCCTTCCAAGAAGTAAACCACCAGATCCCTGATATCTTCCGCGTTTGGACTTTGGAAGGTGAATTCCTCATTGCGCACCGTTGACAGGGAGAAGGTTTGAGTAAACACCTTGTTCGTCTTTTGGCTCGATACGGCAGTGATTTCCGGGAAGGACAATTCAAGCAGCACCTGTTCCTGATCATCGACCACGTAGACGCCGGTCCAGTTTACAGCAATGATGACGTCGTTCTTGGGTAGATTGGGACCGGAGTTTCTGTGAATTAAGCATAATAAGGAAATCAACACAACAGAGTTAATAATGTACAATTTCGATGAGAATTCCAATGGAATTTTGAGAAGCATGGGAAATCGGAAGAAAACTCTTAAGAAATTCTGGAAGTAATTCTTAATGACTTCTGAGGAGAATTCCAAAGGAGATTTGAATAGAAATCCAAGGTAATTATTGAAAAAATCAGTGAGATGTTCAGGAGAATTTGACGAGGATTCCAAAAAATTCTCTAGGCTAGGATTCCTATTGTGCAGAATTCAAAAGGAATTCTTGTAAAAATGCGTATTCCAAAGATAATTCCTAGGAAATTGTGGATATAAATCTTGAAGAATTTCAAGGATCAATTCGGATTTGTGAGAAATGCTCCAGGTGAATTGTAAGGAGGATTCCAATGCAGTTAATGAGTAAAATCACAAGGTAGTGCTGAGATGATTTCTATGAGGTTTGACCAGAGAAGTCCGTATGAATTATAACGACAACTCTATGAGTATTCTGCCGATAAGTTACATCTGTCAAAACCATTTAATATATTTTCTTATTAAAACAATGAATAATGATTGCAATAACTTGGAGAACCATGTATCCCAATACTCCCCTACTGGTCTCCGACCTGATCCACATCGTGGTCATAAATTAAACATTTTCTTAAAACAAACCCATTCATATTCACATCATCAAACGACCCTTACCTGTACGCCTCGTAGAATCGGGAAAACAGCAGTGGCCACTTATACTTTGCGTAGCTAACCACGTCCTCCTTCACCTTCAAGGCCGCTGCCTTGTCCTTCAGGTAGTAGCTCTTCTTGTAAGCTTGCAGCACGAGGGCAGCCCAACGGTCGATTGCCTTCTCGATCCCCGTCAGGCAGTAATCCGGAATGAAGTTCGGCAAAAGCGTATACAACCGATCCATCGACATGTCCGTATTGTACTCGATGTAGTACTGCTGAGCAGCAATCATCGCCAAGTCCTCCTCCTTATCGCACCGATATTCACCAAACTTAACTCCACGAACCACCTGCTGGTAGATCAGATTCGTAGCCACCTGATCCTCGATGGGATTATGCCACGGAGCGAAAATTTCCTTCCGGAAAAACAGCCGCCACGGGGCGTTCCTTTCTTGAGCACCTTGCTCCTTGGCATATTGTTCGCACTGTGAGATTGCATCCATTACGTGATCACCTCCGCTTCCCAGAGAGGACACCTTATCGAACAAGGCAATGTATAGCGAGAACCCGAACTGGTCTTTAAGGGCGATCTTGTCGGACAATTGGTTGCACAGTTCACGAGCTGTTGTGGCTGAATCGGCTAGCAGAGTTTTCGTGTTACCATCCATGAAGGTGATCGGAAGCATGATGGGTTTCTTGGACTTGGTTGCCTGCAGTTCTAACCACGATGGCGGTTGATTTCGAGTTCCGTTGTTGAAAGTGCGCTTCAAGCGTTCCTCACAGTACGGAGCGTAACCGGGGGGACCTTCTCGGATGAACGAACGCAGGTAGTTGACGAATTTTTCCGATGGAGCAAAGCATCCTACGCAGAGCGACAGAAGGATCCAGCCTCTAGCGTGCGAAGACTTCGAAGGATTGTTGGTGAGTTGTTTGCAAATTTGACAGTAGATTTCGTCCCGGAGTTCCGCTCGTAGAATACCATGGCCTATAATGAAGTGTAGCTTTTCTAGATTGGAGGTCGGTCGAGATTCAAGCCATGACTGGTAGCTATCGGCGGTGTACTCTTCGTCTTGAAGACGACGTCGTACGTCTTCACCCAGTTTATTTTTTCGCTTCAACGTTAACGATACGAGTTTATGACGGATGGATCGAGGTTTTTGCTTAAGGAATTGCTCCGGGTCTAGACCCATCATTTGAGCTTCCTGAAATTCTTTACTTCGAATAAAGTTTCGTCCTAGCGTGGCAGTTACTTTCGACATGACTGATGTATTGTCGCGATCCATAGTGTGATATCGTGGTTCCGGAAGATCTCCGGTAAACCGGAGAATAGTTATCCACAGAGCTTGTGCGGCAAGTTGATCACCTTGTGTGTGCAACGGTAAGAGTGGATGTTTCAACGGCTTACGTGAATAGAAATGAGTGATGTTGCCCTGGAAGTATGTTGCAGCAAATTTCTGGAATTTGAACTCCGATAGGTCTTCCTCGTCTTCGGAAATTGTGTGGATTGGTCCAATAATATCTTCGTGATTATTTTGATTCACCGGTAGGTCATTAAAAACAGAAGTTTCACGACCACCATGCGGAGTTGGTGCTTCACTACTGGAATCTGGCAGGAAATCGAACATAGCTTCTACCAACTTGCTATCATCTACCGGTTCATCCGCCTTTCTAGCCGCGTCATTGATTATGTTCTTCTTGACTTCGACCTGGCGACGTTCTTCCAATTCCTGCTCTATCTCCTTTCTCTCAATCTCATTCAGTCGATCCCGGTAGTGCTGTTCAGCAATCTCCTTGGCACGTCTGTTGCCTTGATGCTTCAACTCTTCTTCTTCCATTCTGCGTAATCTCAATGCCTCGTGATGTCGTCGGTACTCAAGTTTCAACTTCTGATACCTATTCATAGCAATCATTCTCCGCACGTGTGATTGAATCTTGATCACGGCCCACATCTTCAGACCATATTCCCGACGCACCAAGTACCCGCGTATTCTAGCTTGCAGTCGAACGATATGTCCACGCAGATGACGGAAACGATGGCTCAACACGCGCGATCGAATCAACGCCTGCAACCTCATGTACCCGATCCTCATCTTCTTGTACCGCTGTCGTTGTGCGTAGCCCTTCCAGAATTTCTGAACAGTGATTGCCGCTTGTCTCATCCTTAGGAAGCGTCTTCGATACACCCATCCACGAATTGAGCGCTGTAGGATAAGGATCTTTCTTGTCAGCACACGATCTCTTTCCTGTTCCAGGAACAAATCATGTGCATCCTTCAGAAACACCTTCGTGTGACCAAGTTGGTAGTCAGAACGTCCCAGCACCGATGCACAGATCTTCGATGTAGCTAAACGACAATCCGTCCTATGAGCCGGTGGAATACCACTGATGAGAAAACGGTACCGCTCAACAAAGTCTTTGAACTTGTGTCGAATTGGATATCCGGCTCGCCTAATGCGAATGGTCTCCATCATACCGGAGTAACGCAGCTGACGACAACACAGGGCTCGATCAAACATCATGGGCTTCTTTAGCTCATTCGGTTTGATACATCGAATGAAGAACGGTTGACACGAGCTCAGGGTCTTCATGAGCGAATCCAAGCTCTTCTTGAATTGAGTCGACAAAGTCGGAGTTCGCTTACGAGTCTCAGCGCCCATGCCGATATCCTCGGCAAATACCATTTGCAAGAATCTGTTGGTTGAACTTGAAATGAGTTGCAGCAGGTCAGCACTAAATGTATCGCGGTTCTTCTCCAAGAAGCCACGGGTGTCGTAGAAGACGACTCCGGCAAAGTGATTCAGACCGAAGCTGGTATTGATGTCCGACTTGGGTTTCAGGTAGTTTCGGTGAGTTCCGTGAGTTTTGTGCAATTTGGCCAACATGGTCTGATCCGTTCCCTTGGGGAACTTGGACTCCTCATCGATCAAGGCCATAATGTTGAGTTGCTTGATGGCAATGAGATCCAGAGCGTCTTGATTATCGACGAACTCGATGTGTTGCCAGTTGATGCTTTCGTGATTGTATTCCTCCTGTTCTAGTTTGAAGATATGTCGCACGAAGAACTGTTGCAGATTCTCGTTGGCAAAGTTTATGCAGAACTGCTCGAAGCTATTGTGCTTGAAGTTTTCGAAACCGAAGATATCCAGTACGCCAATTGCACTTCGGGTAGTTGACTTTGGCTTGAAGATTGCTGAATTGATTTTCTTCACTATGAGTACGAACAATCGCCCATAGATACCTTTCACAAAGGCATCCCGCACATCCATAGATTGATCTCGAGAAAGAGTGGACACTACCGTTTCACCATGGGCAAATAAGGTCTTTCGAGTCAGTGCATCTATAAACGGCTGAAATGGAACCTCCAACAGACTAGCAACTCGTTCCACGTTGATGTGCTCCGGGATTTCGGTTGCATCCAGGTTGTCAATCACCGTTGCTCGATATGTGATGTTTCCCGTGTGAAGAAGGGCGGCCAACAATTTCAAAATTTCCCATATTTCGTGATCTGAAAAACAGAGCACCTTCATTGCTGAACGAATATCCGCGAATTCAGCAGCATCGTTCCTCCCGTCACATCTGATGCAACCTCCTCCTGTCAAGTAACGAAAGTCGGAAGCATGACCAAGGTTCAGTTTGCGTTTCTCATCCGTGGACAACCCAGCTAGCAAACAGTAGAAGATGTGGTAATTCCGCTCATCCGCATTCTGCGATACTATTCGAGACTTTTCCAACAGATACTGCTCAATCTCAGCACCCTCGATTACCCCGGAGTTGTTGAAGTGAATGTCTATGTACTTTCCGAAGCGAGAGGAATTGTCATTCCTCACTGTTTTTGCGTTGCCGAACGCTTCCAGGATGGGATTTGCTTCGAGAATTTGCTGCTCTATCCATGAGTGCTTCCCGCTGATGGCCGCCAGATATTGGAGAATAAGCTTTGTACTTTCCGTTTTACCAGCTCCGGATTCTCCCGAGATGACAATGCACTGATCTTGGCCATAGCGTCGCATGTTTGCGTAGGAGTTGTCCCCTATGGCAAAGATGTGCGGTGGCAGTTCACCAATCTTGCGCTCCTTGTACAGTTTAATTTGATCTGCGGTGTAGATAGGTAGAATCTGGTAAGGATTGACCGCTACCAGGATGGATCCGGTGTACGTCTGGAAAATAAGATAGCAGTTTAGAGATTTTGCCCTGGAGACTTTTTATTTTGAGCGCTACTTACATAGATCAAATTATCATTGTAGCGGATGAGCAGATTCCGCAAGATGCCAGCTTCATGCAGGTCACCGAGGGAGATCATATCTTCCACACCCTGGACAGACGAGGCGTGCATGGCTTTGATGCGCCGCTCGGGCGTAAGCCATAGCTCGTTTCCGTCGTCATCGCGCACCTGAATGCGCCGTCCCTCGGCCGATACGACCCGAGCCCCGATGGCCACATCGAATTCACGTCCGGACACGGGCTCGATCCATATGTAGTCACCCTGGAAGAGAGCAAATGGAAGAAAAAATAGTCAGATGCACATAAGTAAACTGAAACGGATGGTCGTTAAAAAAGTAAGAAGGTAAGTACATTGAAGGAGAAGCAGCAGTTAAACTCTTAATTGTTATTTATATCTATAAACTGTCGGTTGCATGCTGCAAAGTGGCACTCAATGGCTAATTTCTCATCATCTGAAGGGTAGCCTTTATGGGCTCATTACTGGAATAAAAAACGTTTTAATTTAATTGCGCCTATGTGAAACTGTTGTTATACATAGTATGTAGATAAATTATATTTTAGGGACCGTGCATCAATTGCGCAAGACGATTTTTTGGAACATCCAGTCGCTGCCACATACAATCTATTGAGGTTTGATGTTTGCTCAAGTTCAGAAAATTTCACATTTAGCATTTGCGTCTATGACATATTTTTCTGACCACACGACTTATTTCAATTGACTAAAGATGTGACAGGAATCATAGATTTGCATTTTAAGAATTTGTTAAACAAAAAAACGTCTCTTCACCTTGCTGATAGTATAATTATTGCATGTTACTAGTGTTACAGGATAACAACAATTATTCGACCACTTTAAACTTATCGCCATCTAACTCTACTTCACTTTCAAAATCACAATTGCTGCTACGCTACCTATTGGCAACCATATACACTAAATTCTGTTTTTACGTGATTTTTATCTTTTTTTTTATTTGTCCCTCATGCTTTCATCCTGCATGAGTAGCATGAACTCCATTCTTCAGACACTGAAGAAGTATGCACATTGTAGATGAAATACACGATCTGTCAAGGATAAGCAATTAGGCTAGTGGAACTAAATGGAAATGAATAGTCCTTCTCTCTTTCTTTAAACGATAATTTGTGTTCATGGCTATAACATAAGATACAGATTCGGTTATTTTTTTACACAAATCTGTAAGATCAGAACCCAAGTCTTAACCACTTCAAACTAGAGAACAACAAATAGAAGAATAGGAATCACATAGACGAAGACTAATTCACTTTTTTCTTGTTTTAAGTTCATCCTCAGTGGATAAAGCAGAGTATTGTCACTATCAACAAGGCCTTTGATTACTGAAAAATCCTGTTCCCCTGGTTTGAACCAATCAGGACTAAGATTCGGTAGTAGATCTTACGTACCACGAAAAGGTGATCTACCCACGTTACGAGGAAAGTTGCAGCTTAAGATCACTGTTGATTTTTCTTCGCCGAATTGCGCGTTTTTTTTTTTAATCAATTAACTGATGGTAAGTGTGAAGCTTATATTCAAGTTTCAAAGATCTCAAAGTCACTAAAAGTGGTCGCTGGTTCAACTAGATTTTAAACGTTAGTGGAACGTTAGTGCTACTGAAAAATGAGTATAGTACCCTTGATAAAATGAAACTCACAGAAGAATATAGAAAAAAAAAAAATATAATTGCCGAATATCACAGGAGATCACAGCAAATTATCTACACGGCAAATGAGTATAACTCAGTGACTTAGCCGAATTCGACTCAAAGTGCAAAAAGTAGGGTTACTTATATCGTGATCGATATTGAATTGCTTTGTTCCGTAGTATCTACGAGAAGACACAATTCCATGTAATAGGTTAGTAAACGTACTAACTCCGAGCAGGCAGAATGCAATACAAAGTAACGATTATGGTGTAGAAAAGGGTGTTTGATTGTTTGCCGATTCATATCCTTCGCTACCATGAAACTTCTCAAAATCTCAACACAAAGTAGGGCCTAGTCGAATCCTGGCCAAAAATTGGCTTCTTGAATTATTAATGAGGAAAATCTAGAGATATTTGACGCAGTCTATTAGTATATTCATAGACTGAGTAAAATTTCCGTCGATTTCCCTCATATTCAAGCAGTTTTTCCTGGAAAAGTGAGGAAAATTGTTGCATTTTTGAGTCGAATTCGACTCAGTTACTAAGGGGCTGTTCATAAACTACACAGACAGTTTAGGGGGGGGGGGGGGTTGACAATTATCCACGGCCCATACAAATTTTAAAATTTTTGTATGAACAATTGTCTACGCAGGGGGAGGGGGGATTAATAATCCCAAAAAACTGTCTACGTAGTTTATGAACAGCCCCTAAGCTACTCTCATTGGCTGTGTAAGTTCATAAAATCATGATTCAATGGCCAGGAACGCTACTGACGTTAGTGGGTCATTAACTTGAATTTGAACTTTAAAAAAATGATTATTGGTCCAATTGTTTCAGGCGACGTACAGAGGAGTACCTAGAACAAAAATTTGGCCAAAAAAAAGAACTTTGATTGTGGTTTTATATGATGTTTTTTTTTGTATACTTAAATAATATATTTAAGTATACAAAAAAAACATAGTGGCTATGGTTGAAATACGGTAAATGATATTTAAAATTTTTGGGAAGTGTTTAAAAATTGTCATAATTTAGAGCTATAAAAACAACTATTTAGTAATAGCCCTTCCCAGACGTACACAGAATGATCAATGGTCAATATTTCTCAAAAAATTTGTTCCTTGTATTCAATTCGAACTAGTTGATGGATAATGGCCTACTTTTTACATTATGTCCATGACCGATATCACTCAAAACAGCAGTAAATAATGTTGGCCAGGTTTTTGCCCTAGTTACTTCTCTGTGCGACGGACTAAAGAACATCTTCAAGATTCTGAGACTTATAAAAACCTTTCAAATGTTGACTTTTTTATTAATATAAATATTTTTGAAGAGATTTCAGATTTCCAATATTATACTTATAAGATTTTTCATGTTTTTTCCCTATTTAGGAGATTTTCAGCCGCAAGCTGGTTCAACTCCGGGAGCCCCAGAAGGGGGCTTCCCTAATTACATAGTTGAGAGTTTGGAGAACCCAGAAAGGGTTCTCCTAGAGGTTGGATGGGCTCCAGATGGGAGTCCCCTTAGTACAGAGTATTTTTAAACAGAGTTCATTATAGTTCCTGTCTTGGTTCTTAGCGTGGTTGGCGGATCATGGTGTGAATGACGGTGGTCGTTGTCGAAGGCAGTCAGGTAATCGTCATGTGATATCCAGGCTTATTCCAGTGGTGTCCATGTTCGAGGCGTAGTTATTTTGTATATATTGATTATATTTTATAGAACAGTCCAGCATCATCTAGGAAAACTATTAGGGCTGCTTGCGTGGACGGGTCGTTAGAGAGGCGTTACGTATGCTGTTCGGTATTCCATAGAGGAGCCGGATGTTATGGAAGCAGGGACAGTTAACAATCAGGTGTTCAACTGTCATAATCGTGTTGCAGGAGTCGCAAAACTTCCGAAAAGAGTTAGCGCTACCCATGTTGTGGGTCACTCGGGTGTGTCCGGATCGAATCCGGGATAAGACCTGTTGTTCCCATCGGCTCGTAATGTCATTCCATTTGGAGGTGTCACCCTTTATTTTTCTCAGGAACGGTCCCCTTTTTGCGTACCACTCCCGGGCCCAGGCGTCTCGGAGGGATGCTTTCACCCATTTTTTTTACGTCCGGACTGGGTACAACTGTGGTGCCCAAGCAACACACATCCATCAAAATAGGTTGCTGCAACTTGACTGTGACTGAAATAAGGTGCATACAAGTAACCACAACAGTTAAATGACAAGTGTGCTGCTAGGGTGGCCATCTGGCCGTAGCGACCTGTGGCAGCGAGATGATCTGCTTCACAGTTGCCCCGGATACCGCAATGGCCGGGTACCCAAACAAATGAGGTGTTCGGTGGCGCGGCCTTTTGGATCCCTTGTATCCAGGGGTGTTTGGATGTTGCTGAATTCAAGGCGTATAAAACGCTGGCGGTGTCTGTTAGGACACATATGGGTTTATTGGCGGGTGTCGTGGTGGCGAAGTGGATGGCCGCAGCCTCCGCCGAGAAGACGGAGCACTGATCGGGTAGTCGAAAGAAGTAGCTATTGCATACATCCGCTACTCCGAATCCGACCTTCCCCAAGGCCTTACAGCCATCCGTGTAACGGTGTTGAAAATTTGCGTATTTAGTTCTCAGCAGCTCCGCTACGTGGGCCTGCATGGCACGGGAGTTGTTACCTGCCTTGAAGCGCTTGGCAATTGAAAGGTCAACGCATATGGTTGGTTCTGTCCATCCTCTGGCTCCGTTCCAGTGTACCCTGGACACGGGTGGGAGCTCCTGATGGACCAAGTTTCCGAGAGCTCTGTTCCCCTCCCTGAGGAGAAAGACCTCGTGGTTCCCGGTGGTCTTTTCCAGGTAGCTGGTCGTTCTGCAGCTCAGCGTTTCGGCGACTTGGTATTGAAACGGTAGTACACCGAGTACGACGCAAGCCGATTCAGCCGGTGTTGAAGGCAGAAGTCCTGCGACTATTCTGATTGCCTGGTTATACGATGGGGCTAGTCGTGTGGTAAGAGAGTCATTGGAAAGGCAGAACAGTTCGATCCCGTAGAATAATCTACTGTTTACGGTGGCTTTGGCTATTTTAGTAGAATCTCTCTGTTACTGCTCCGGTGTGGTTTGGAAAATGTCCGGAGGAGGTTTAGCCGCGTGCAGCAGTTGGCTTTGATTTCATTGAAATGTGCGTCGAACCTCAGCTCCTGGTCCAAGCGTACACCATGAACCTGGATGGTCTTCTTGTTGGGTATTGGAATATTGTTCGCAACGATGGCTGTTGGTGGAGGGCGATGACGGAAGTGGCATAGGTGGGAAACCACGCTCTTTTCTGCGGATAATTCAAAGCCGACCCTACAGGCCCATCTTGTGGTGGCTGATGCAGCAGCTTGTAAATTCCTTCGCAAAGCCTTGAGGGTGCGTCCGATAGCCAGCAGGACGATGTCATTTTTCATGTTTCTGAATCCAAGATATTCGAGATAGGGTGAATGTCCCTTGTATCAGCCTAGGTGTCCCTAATATTGAGCCCATATAAAAAAATTTGAAAGAAAGTATCGTTCTGACAGTTTTTTGTTAGCAACCAGAAACATACATTTGTATTGTCCAGATGACGCATTGTTCTGAGAAAAAATGAAGATCGGGACATTTGTTTCGATGGGCCCAATCGTTAGATCCATAGGCCAATATTAGAGTCATTCATCCTAGATCAGCTCAGATTAAATAAATAAATATCAGGATCCTTGACTTGGACTTCGATAAAAAATATTCTCGATTTCAGCAGTTTGTAGAGGCTTGCATAGAATATTTGAGGATTGAATTATTGGATTGCTTAAGAGAACTCCAAATGAGATCTGAGAAGAATTTCAATAGGAATCCTAGAAGTATTTCAATGTAGTTCCAAGAAGAGCTTGAAGGAGACTTTCATGGGAATTATGAGGGACATTTCTAAAAATTTCATCAGAATGATTTCATTGAGATTTTTACGAGAATTCTAAGAAGAATTCTAATAGGTACCTTAAAGAGATTTATTAAGAAAATTCCAATGATAATTCCCAACAATTTGTGGGGTATTTTCCTAGGGGATTCTGAAGGTAATTGCATGGGAATTCCTAGATAATTCCATGGTAACTTGAATTCCAAGGGAATTCAGAGAAGAACGGAATTTCAAGCATATATCTCAAAAATTTTAGAACCCAAATAGGAAATTCTAAGCAGATTCAAATAAGAAAACGCGGCTTTTTTGGGACGATTTCAAAACTATTCTAAGAGAGTGTTGGGATGAACTCGAAAAATGGTTCTGACTTCCAAAGTCATTTTGAAAATAGTTTCATATGAATTGACAATAATTTCAAACGAAATCGCATGAATCACTAATAAGAATTCCAAGAATTAAATGGAAATTATGAGGTTAATTTCGATTGAATTTTAAGAGTTTTTTGATAAATCTAAGGAGATTTAAAAGGGAATTCCAAGAGAATTGAGTTCTGAGGATAGCTCCAAAGGGATTCGAAGAAGAGTTTCACAAAAATTCCATGCGACCTCCGAGCAGTGTTCCAAAGGTAAATTTGAAAGGAATTGAAACGAGAGATTCAATTAAATTCTCAGGAGCATTTCAAGCAAATTCTGGCAGAATTATAATGACAGTTTTAGAAAGAATTAAAAAAATGCTGAGGAGAATTCCCATAAAACGATCAAGAGAATGCGAAAACGATTTCAGAGTGACAACTATGTGGGAGTGCCAAAAAGAATCCCAAGATGAAGTTTGAAAAAATCAGATGAAATTCATATTGAATTCTTATCAAAATTCCTAAGGTAAAGATTTCTAGATGAATTAACAACGAGATCCATGGCCCTGGAAGAATGAAGACTAGTAAGTAGAAAAGTAGACAAGATTTCGGTTAAAGAAAAATCTTCAAAATACTGGATGTAGAAAATATTTTCAACAATATGCGGACTTTAATTTTTTTTTTCATGATTCTTGAATATGAGAAGGGGGCGACCTCGGCATAGTGATTAGAATCCATACCTCTCACGCCAAAGTCACGAGTTCAAATCTCACCTCCAGACAAGTCACGAATGACCCAAGAGCGTTAAAGTGACTATAATACAAAAAAATAAATGAAAATTGTTCAAGCTTCGAAAATAACAGAAATATTCAATTTTTTTTTTTTCACAATAAAGTTATTCACCCAAGTAACCAAAAGTTTCGCATTCAACGATAAAACTCACTTCCAAGTTCCATAAAGTTCAAATAAAGATCCGACAGTACTTTCTTCTCAAGCAACCAAAAGTTCCACATTCAACTGAATAGGTGATGCAGTGCGTGTAAAAACAATAGAACCAGTTAAAATCAAACCATCATTAAAACCGCCGTTTCAATTTAGTTTACCAATACCATTTTATGAAATTTTAATGAATTATGGATAAAGTAGTGTCCCATAGTTCTACAAAATTTCACTCAATTTCATCACAAACTTCAATATTGAACATCTTTCACATTCTTTTTCTCTTCATGATGTCAATTACACACAAAATTTATCATGCACAACCTACAAATTGATAAATATAATCTCAAAATTTGACTATTACTAATTAACGCAATTATTTTTTAAATTAGATCGGACATTAAGGTACACCGGGGAAGTGTACCATCGGGGTAAGTGGAACATTTCATTTTATAAAATTCTACTGTTGAAATTTTGTACTAATAATTGCATAATAAAGATGTATTGGATCCTAGTGACCTACTAACACCAACACTACGATAATATCGAGAGCATACGTACACTAACGTAGCTAATTCCTTGATACGCCATTCTCAGTTCCGCAAAAAGTTGGCTCACATCGTAATAAAAAGCTTCGTATAGTTTTCAACCACCAGTTTTTGCAGTTGTTTCGTATTGCTGGTAACTATTATGATGTGGTTGTTGGGATCACTACAAATATTCAGTGCTTCAAACTACCAAAGAAATTAAATTTGCAATGATACACTTCCCCCAATGTTTCATAGCCCTAGGGGAAGTGGGACATGCTGTGTTTACATAAAAATGGACCATTGTCTGTGGGTTTTTCTCATGCTAATTGTTGTAATTGATTATTTATTTTATTGTTTATCTTATTTCAGCGACAATGACCCGGACATACGTTAGAAAAAGGCCAGTATCTACATATTCTAAAGTTACGTTAGATGTTGCCTTTCAATCTGTGAAAAATAAACAAATGACTTTGTCACATGCTGCAAGATGCTATGGAATCCCAAGATCAACCCTATACAAGCGAGTGAATGGCCAAAGAGGCGTAAAAAGTACTACGGGAGGTAGATCCACTGCGATTCCGATAGACGAAGAAGCCAAAATTGCCTCATGCATTAAAACCATGGAGAAGTGGGGGTTTGGCTTATCCAAGTCTGAAGTACTGCAGGCTATTGCACGGTACTTAAAAGAAAATGATGTTCCAAACCCCTTTAAGAATTCGATGCCTGGAGACGAATACTTTTACAGCTTCAAGAAACGCCATGGTTTGTCTCAAAAGAAGCCTCAAGCTGTCGAGGTCGCCCGCAAGAGATGCATTGATCCTTTTATCATGGCTGATTATTTTCAATTGCTCCAGAAGATAACTCGGGGAGTGCCTCCCGATCGTATTTACAATTTGGATGAGTCAAGCTGCTGTCTTGACCCAACGCGCGTGAAAGTTGTTGGAGCAAAGGGGACAGCAGCACATCGCGTTACAGCAGGACCTGCTAAGGAGAATATTTCTGTATTGATGGGAGCTAATGCAGTAGGTGGGAAACTGCCTCCGCTGATCATATTTAAAGCGAAAAACGTTTGGACCAGCTGGATGGCCTCGAAAAAGGACGAGTTTCCCGGCCTAAGTTACGCATCTACGCCGAACGGATGGATGGATACTGAGACATTTAACAATTACTTCGAGCGTCAATTGTTAAATGCGATCCCGAAAGAACGACCCGTTGTTCTAATCTATGACGGCCATTCGTCCCACACCAGTCTCTGGCTGATTGAAAAAGTGTTGCAAGAGTAAGTGGTGATATTGAAACTTCCACCTCACACAAGCCATTTGCTTCAACCCATGGATCTTTCCGTTTTCAAATCTCTTAAGCAAAGGTATGACGAACTCTTAATTGCTTGGCAGCGCAAAAACTACGGAGTCAAGGCTTCAAAATCAGTATTTTCTACACTTATTTCTCAAGCGTGGAACCAATTCGATAAGACGAACATTATCAGCGAGTTCAAGAAAGCAGGGATTTTCCCCTTCTCTGACAAAGTCATTCCTGATGAGAAGTACGAACCAGGAGCACTTGAAAGGTTTAATCGACTTCAACGTGCCACAACATCTGCTACGAACGAATTAACATGCCAAGTAAACATACAACATGCCAGTGTGCAGGTAGAAAACGCATCTGCAGCTGATGGATCTTTTGAAAAAGTTTTATTGGAATATGTTAAGCAGAGTTCATCAGCCTCGAAAGAAAAACGACGGAAGATCTGCGCGGGAGCCGAAGTAATCACCTCATCAGATGCTTTGGAGACATTGAAAAACTCAAAGAAGACTATCAAAGATTCTGCGAAGAAGCGTATTGGAATGTTCAAATAATAATCGGCACACTATTGCGGTCTCCCTTTGAAGAACATTTGATTTAAGGATAGGATTTTTTTTTATTGTCAAGTTGCTTATCGACTAGAAAAATAATTTGATTTGCTAAAAGTCAATAAAGGTGTTTGGAGATATTTTAATTCTAATTGTATATTATTTCTTCCACAATCTCAATGATAACAAACTCCCGATGAACCAATTACCCCATATCGTCAATGTAAATGCATGAGCAAGTCAGCTTTTAAAAATCTCGTATTTTATGTGTATAAAGGCTTGTTCATAAACTATTTAACGTTGAAAGGTGAGATTTTGAATACTCCCCATACTCGCTCGTCACTTTTTTCATATCAGCTAATTCATGACATATACCCCGTTGTCAGATACCCTTCTACAGCTACACCCTCTTGCGTTACGTAATATGTGAGCAGACCCTAATGCAATCAATGAGATATTGTGTGTATGTTATATGTAACAGTCACACATTAATTTTACAGTAAAGAAACCTAAAATATTGCAATTTTGAAGGTTGCACATCAAGTAGAAGTCGAACTTTGTATTGTATTTTTTCCATCGGTGTACTTCTTAAGAACTAAGGGCTGAAAATCTCGTTAATAAAGTCTGAAAAAAAAATCTTAAGAACTGGGTTTTCTTTCTTTATTTTAATTTTTATTACGTACTTATAAATGATTTCATAAGAAATAAGTCATTTAAGCGTGTTTGAGATATTCTGAATGCATTTTAGATCAATCACAATCGTTATTTCTCAATTATGATTACAAACATATCGCTGTTCCACTTACCCCGAACCACCGGGGTAAGTGGACCATCGAGTCAATTTTTTAAAATCTTTGGTGAGCACTAGCGAGTAATCTTAATGATTTTATTTTTATATTGTGTTATGCACAACACTTCCACATTCATTTTACAATCAACAGAATAAAAATCGATGCATTTTTAAGAGTTGCACATCAAGTTGAAGTTGAACTATGCATTTTCTTGTATCCACTTCCCCCGGTGTACCTTATATGTTTAATTTATTTTGTACTAATATTTTTTTTCAGATCGTATGTTAATTTTTGCTTTAATATTAGATTGTATTCAACGAATCATGTAGAAACATTTGAAAAGCTTTAATTGCTATATTTTTCATAAACTTTCTGTGCTAAATATAACAATGCTGTGATCAATTCCTTTGAAATGTTGAGGTTATATTCATCAGTGTTTTGATCATTCATTGGCAACTTTTTATTTAAGTTTATAACCACCATAAATACAGGCAACTTTTTCAGTTAGGGACATCCAATGCTACATATTCACCAAAGTCTCAAGAAGTTTTGCATTAAAATTACCTGTAAACGATGACATTTTTATTATTATTAGGAAGTCTCAAAAATTAAAATTGTCATGACAAGTACTGTATTACTTAATACGGGGTGCCTTGATATCAGTACCCGTACGTCAAATTTTCACTGAAAATAATATGAATGGCATTTGATATCCAGATAGACAATGTTAAGTAATATCAAGCTGAAGTATCAACGCTGCATTAGAAAGTTTTCAGTTAACAACTGTGTCCGTTCACGGACACTGGAGATGGTGTGGCAATCCTCGGCTCGGAGGATTCCAGCTGATTTGGCCAATTCCCCCTGTGGGAATGCCAACAGGAACACAACGAAAAGCTCGACTGAAATCCAACTCAACTCATAGCCCTGAAAAGGACTGTTTTGGCTTCGGCTTGTCCAAAGAGGAAAAACGAGAATGAATTAAAACTTTCAACGGCGCTATATTTCGGTGTTTGCTTTACAAAGCTTGTGGACTGTATGATCGCGACGCGCAAAATGCGTCGCTTTAAATGTGTTTAGCTTTCTTATTCTTGATTTGCATTCATTCATTTCGCCTTCATTCATAACCAATCAGCACTCGCTGCACGCTCGTTGGTTTGTGGTCGGTCGGTCGCTCGTCGCTCGGTCGGTGCTGCTGCTTGCATGCTCGTGCCAAGCCAGCGGCAGTGTAAGGAAATGATCAAAGCTTGTTTTCAGGGTCTTGATACAAATTACACATGTAGCACATTAGGGTTAGTTTCGGAAACCGATTACCCGCGGTCGCCTCGGGGTTAGTAGAGTTTTAAAGGATTGGGTAAGTGGTTAGGGCGATTACACAAAACAACTACTACTACTACTTCTACAACACATTACGTTCGCTTCAATCGCGAACATTCTCCCCCCGGGCAAAGAGGAACTTGATGAACAACAGAGGGCTGGGTTGAATCAAAGGGTAAAGGGGCCAACTTCGAGATTGGGCGGCGGAAAATACCATGAGAGGTTTGGAGCAACCTCGGATTGGATCGGAAACATGTAACAGAAGACCGAATGATTTTCCTGACAACAGAACGAGCATTCAGAAGCCAGAATCTCTGGCGGACCAACGAAACGAGACCAGACGGACCAATGTGCAACATTTCGCAGTGCATTGCTCTTAGCAACGATTCGACAATTGGGTTTTTGTCAGGGAGTACGGCTTGGTGCTTTGAACCATATGGCAAACATGAATGCTTCAGTCTTCCACCCACTCTCAACACACCATCATTCATAATAACGTTCAGACTACTGAGTCGACGCAAAGGTTCACCTGATTCAAGCCGACGAATTTCGTCAGAAAATGCGACTCCTTGAATATACTTAACAATCGAATTCAATGACTCTTTCAACTCTCGCACAGTTAGGTATTCCGAAGTGATGCGTTCCGATTTGGGAGACCTTGCATTCACAACAAATCTCCTGACGTATCCAATCACTCGCTGAAGCTTTCGGAATGAACTAAAGGCAGTCATAACTGGGAGGGTTTCAGGAACAAGAACGGCAGTAGACGCGGTAGTTTATCATCGGGAAGAGGATTAAGCTCATCAATCGGATAGCAATGACTTCGCAGAAACGGAGGTCCGTTCCACCAAAGTTCGTTCGAGGCAAGGAGTTGGGAGGGTTGACCACGACTGACAACATCAGCTGGGTTTTCGGACGACTTGATGTAATTCCAATTAGCATCAACAGAATGATCAACAATTTCTGCAACTCGATTGCGAACAAAAACGTCAAGTTGAGATAGAGCCTTTTTTAACCATGAAAGAACGATCTGACTATCCGACCAATAATGGATTGAGTGGAAGTTCATCTTAATTGCCGGAAGAACCTTCATGGCCAATCTGATTAGCAACAATGCAGCACACAGTTCGGATCGGGGAATCGTCAATCCTTTGATTGGAATGACCTTCGACTTACTACAGACAAGAGATACCTTTACCCCATCATGGGTTACAGTTCGGATATAAAGACATGCTCCATACGCATAGGCAGAAGCGTCGGCAAAGCCATGAACTTCAACATAAACATCATCAGGGGCACACATATACCGGGGAATTCTTATTTGGTGGATGTGATTTAGAGAATCACGAAATATGGTCCAATTTTGCATCAACTGACCATCCAAAACATCATCCCAATTCAGCTTACTCATCCAGATTTGCTGCATTATCACCTTAGCAACTATTATTACAGGTGACACAAGACCAAGGGGATCAAATAGTTTAGAGATCTGCGAGAGAACATTCCGTTTGGTAGGAGGAGAGTTGGAAAGACTTGGTAGTTCCACGTGGAATCGGTATACATCCTCAGTCGGATCCCAAAGAAGTCCAAGTGTCTTGATGGCCTGGTTAATATTCGCATCTTCAAAAGACAAGAACCTTTCCCTTTCTTCTTCTGGAACTGACTCCAAAATCGCTGAGTCATTCGCACACCACTTATGAATGGGAAATCCCCCTTTTCGGAGTAGCTCCGTGAGCTCGAGACGACATTGGATGGCCCCTTCTATGGTTTCAGACCCAGACAAAACATCATCAACATAAAAATCTTCAAGAACGATCTTGGCTGCAATCGGAAATTGATCACCATCATCAATAGCAAGCTGCTGAAGTGCCCTTGTGGCTAAGAATGGCGCAGAAGATGTACCATAGGTTACTGTCGTTAATTCCAAAACTTGTAAGGGATCATTTGGATTTTCTCTCCAGAAAATTCGAAGCAAAGAAGTGTGGATTCTGGCAAGTGCTATTTGCCGGTACATTTTACTAACGTCAGCAGAGAAGGCGAATCGATGCTTACGAAAACGCAGGTTGATCGTTAAGATATCATCTTGGACCACTGGTCCGATCATCAAAGCATCATTCAGGGAAGGTCCATTACCCTTCGATGAAGCATCAAACACAACTCTGAGCTTCGTTGAAGAGCTCGTAGGCTTCAAAACCGCATGGTGAGGGACATAATACTTCAAAAGCTTTGGAGGATCTTGAGACTCATCAATCTGAATACAGTGACCGAGGGATTTGTACTCATTGATGAACTCTGCATATTGTTTTTTCAGCTCAGGGTTTTTTAGGAACCGTTGTTCCAGCATGAAGAATCGACGAAGAGCAATCGAACGATTGTCTTCTACCCGATGAATAGAATCTTTCAGGGGCAATTGAACAATGTAACGACCATTCTGGTCGCGATGGGTTGTGGAGCAGAAAATTTCTTCGCACAACTGTTCTTCATTGATGAGAGGATTACATGAATCCACGGATTCAATCGACCAAAACCTTTCCATAGAATCAGCAAGACTTTGCAGACCCACAGAGTAACAATGTTGTGCAACATAAGACTCTTCGATAGAACCTGCAACAACCCACCCAAGCCGAGTTTCTTGGAGGATTGGAAGTTCATCAGCCATCTTGACTTGACCTGGCAGCAACAATTTGAAAAACAACTGAATTCCAATCAGCAAGTCAATTTCACCAGGAATATGAAATTCAGGATCTGCAAGTGGAAAATTCGGAGGGATGTTCCACTTCCTTATATCAAATGGAACAGATGGCATAGGGCCAGTAACTTTGTCAGCAACAAGACACTCAAGTTGCGCAGCATAGTTAGAATTACAAGAACGTATCTCAATTCTAACCATCTCAGATAGCGTTGAACGCTGACCATTTGCTCCGACTACCTCAACGTTAGTGGAGAAACGGGGTAGATTCAAAGACTTAACCAGACTACGAGAAGTAAGGTGAGCCTGGGAACCACAATCCAAAAATGCTCGACAGTATTTCAGATTTCCATCCGAATCCTTAATCTGAACCCTAGCGGTCATCAACAAACTATGACTCAGACGTGGGGGTTGCTTCAGTGAATACGAGACTGCACTATTGGACTGGGATTCCTTGGGAACAGATTGATATTGCACATTTGGGACATTCGATTTCAAGACAGACTGCGAAACATCAGGAAAAGGTTGAGACTTCGAAATTGACTGTGAAACCTCAGAAACAGACTGGGATTCAGCGTTCGAGACATTGGATTTCGAGGTAGACTGGAAAACCGGTTTATCCCTATGCAGAAGGTTATGGTGTCTACCCTTGCATTTAGAACACGTATATGACGATGTACACGAATTACTTAAATGACCCACTTTCAAACAATTAAAACAAGCTTTGATCTCTCTTACCTTGGCTTGGCGTTGCACGACGGTCATCGCTCGGAAGATCTCGCACTTGAAGTTCGGGTGGGCTCCAGCTCCACACACGTCACAGGACTCCTTTCCGGTGACAGCAAAAGCTTTGGTAGAGATGCTCTTCACTTGATTCTTGCTTGGTACAGATGGCTTCGTAACGGGCGGCTTCACGATCGCATCCTCGCACCGCTCCAGGATTGCGCAGCGCTTCTTTAGGAACTCCATCGTGTCCTTGTACGTGGGAATTTGCTTGTGGGGAACGGTTGATTCCCATTCCATCCGGGTTTTGGCATCCAGAGCTGTTGCCAAGAGGTTGACAACGAAACGCTCCGACATACCGTTCATCACTTCCTCCATGAGCTTCAATCCATCGATGTGTCGGGATACTTCGTCGACTAATTCCCGAAGATCCTTGGCACTTGTTCGGTTCATTTTCTTCAGGCTAAGCAGCCCCAGGATGTGTGTGTCTACGATGAGCCGCTTGTTTTCAAAACGTTCTTCCAGCAGCTCCCATGCTCCGGCATAATTATTCTCGTTCAAGGTGCAGACGTCGATGATTCCAGCGGCATTACCAATCAACGCTTTATCAAGGTGGTAAAGTTTGATGGCGTCGGAATCGGTGGATGTTCTCATGACGTCGAGAAACATGGCCTTGAAACGTGGCCAGTTCTCGGGTTTCCCATCGAAGGTGGGAATGGGAGCCTTGAGTGGTTGCTGCTGTACGATGATGCGAGGAATCCCTTCTCGCTGGGACGATGGCATCGGACGAGGTTGCGGCTCGGTCATCGACTGGATTAATGTTTCGACCAACATGCAAGCCTCGTTGTGTTGGTCTTCGAATAGGATGTACGTTTCATCCTGGTCCACTAGTTTTTCGGCGGGAGTCAAAGCGACGATTTGCCGATGAATATCACAATACTCCTGGTAGTGCGTTTCCAAATTGCGTGTGAAGACTTTCAGCTGCACCATACTCAATTGCCTTGCTCCAGCTCCAGATGCTTCTTCAACGGCCTTCCGGATCCTCGTCACTTTGGCCTTTGCTTGCCCACGAAGGTAAACAAGAGTCTTCACTTCAGCCATCTCCTCCTTTTCGTTCTTCACAGGTGTGTGTTGAATTGGCATCAAGCACAGCGATCACCTGCACAACGGTAGGCAGGAACGGACAGGAATAAACACGTTCCACCACTTGCGCACGACGTAAGACGATCGCGTACGTTTTGTTTTGCACACGCGACGACGAACAGGTTCGATTTCACTCGCGACTGTACTTTCGAAGAAACTTGCGGTTTTCCTTTTAGCCAAGCCACAAGAAAATTCTAAAACAAAACTCTGCGAGCTTTTCGTGAGGTAGCAGGAAATCCGATCGGCTGATCACAGCAACGAAAGGCAGGAACTTTTCGACAATCGTCAGATAGTCGAAACGCTGTTGCGGTTGCAACAGAAACGGATGGGATCACACGGATCCGGTTCGGCAGGACCAAAAATGTCCGTTCACGGACACTGGAGATGGTGTGGCAATCCTCGGCTCGGAGGATTCCAGCTGATTTGGCCAATTCCCCCTGTGGGAATGCCAACAGGAACACAACGAAAAGCTCGACTGAAATCCAACTCAACTCATAGCCCTGAAAAGGACTGTTTTGGCTTCGGCTTGTCCAAAGAGGAAAAACGAGAATGAATTAAAACTTTCAACGGCGCTATATTTCGGTGTTTGCTTTACAAAGCTTGTGGACTGTATGATCGCGACGCGCAAAATGCGTCGCTTTAAATGTGTTTAGCTTTCTTATTCTTGATTTGCATTCATTCATTTCGCCTTCATTCATAACCAATCAGCACTCGCTGCACGCTCGTTGGTTTGTGGTCGGTCGGTCGCTCGTCGCTCGGTCGGTGCTGCTGCTTGCATGCTCGTGCCAAGCCAGCGGCAGTGTAAGGAAATGATCAAAGCTTGTTTTCAGGGTCTTGATACAAATTACACATGTAGCACATTAGGGTTAGTTTCGGAAACCGATTACCCGCGGTCGCCTCGGGGTTAGTAGAGTTTTAAAGGATTGGGTAAGTGGTTAGGGCGATTACACAAAACAACTACTACTACTACTTCTACAACACATTACGTTCGCTTCAATCGCGAACAAACTGTGAAAATGGTAAAAGAAGAACATTATCGTAATTCCATTTGTGACGTAATAAATAGCCTAACACATAGTTTTAAACCGGACACTTGACTATTTCGGGGCCTCCCTTAGCTAAGTCGGTAAAGGCGCAACTACACACTTAGATTTCAGCAAAATTTATGTTTGTTAGCTGAGATCTCGGCAAAATTCCCGTTTGTTAGCTGAATCTTGGCAAGTTTTTCACTAAGGTCCAGCAAAATAAAATGCCGAGCTGCTCTGTGGTGCCCATCTCGGCAAAAAATCTAAGTGTGTACAAAGCAAGACCATGATGGAGCAGGAGGTGGCTGGGCTCGATTCCCGGTCCGGTCTAGGATTTTGTTGGGTTGGAAAATGTATCGACTTCCCTGGGCATAGAGTATGATTGTACTTATCACACAAGTATACTAATGCTAAAATGATACAGGCATCGAAAGCTCTATATTAATAACTGTGGAAGTGCATCTGGAACACTAAGTTGAGGACACGCAATAAGCTAATATGCGATGAGCAATAAGCTTGAAATGCAAAAAATGAGAAGTAGAACTTTACCATTTCAATATGTATTACGTGGGATACATTGAATGAAGCCTGTTGAACTGTGTAAACTCATCTTAAAAGCTATTGATGAATGAGTGTTTTGAAAAGGAATGACTTTGCACCGAATGCTATGAACTCCAGTTAGTAAATGCTAACAATTATGATTCTACAATCATCCCGTTGCAATCAACTTATAAAAAAGCCAACATAAATAACAATACATCCACGTAACTAGCAAGAAAGAAAACACCTCAATTTCGTAACTCCGGTCATGCCCACGGCCAATGTTTACACTAGCTTCCTCGTAGTGGATATTTGTGCGTCTGGCTGCTTTTTTTTTTGCTCAGTTGCCTACAAGCTCTAGCTGATGGCATACATAGGTACCTACGAAGTACATCGACTTCCATGTGCTCACGTGCGGACGACCGACTGACGACGGCATAGGTACTCAACTCATTTGCACCGATTGTGGTTTTAGCACGTAATCAGGGTGGGCTATATTTATTTAGTTATTCTGCAGGTTTGGCTCATGCTACTGTGTGTCTTCACTTATCTTTACCATACAATGCCTTATCACGTGCACAATGGTCATGAATTATGTTGGATCATCGGATAATAATACCTTTCTGTTGATTCGAAAAACTATATGAGAACTACTGGTTATGCCAGGCGTTAAGAACAAGTTGATAGAGTACTCATTGATCTCAATACACAAAACCATGACTACCTCAATCAACGGAATTGTCACTCAACAAGGAATGCTTCGTTACCATTTGACCACGCAACGTCGTAATGCGTGAGAAATCCGCCCGCTCTGGCAAAAGTGATAATGGTGCATTTAATTTATCATCCAATGAAGCGATGTGGATGGCGTTGATTACCGATTACCGACGAAATTGGCTGTTTACTGTTTGAAAAGCAATTGACCACAGCGCACAGCTTATTTCTGCTGTAACCGCCACCGAAATCGAACCGACAGTGACAACATTTCAAATATCTACGTGTGCCATTTTTCAGTCATTTACGCCATCAATTGATTATCCGCGTACACGGAACACTTCAAAACAATATCGACTAGGGTAATTGAGCCAATTTTTGACACTAGTGGTCCTATCTTAAAAATGGATTTTCTCATTCTTTAACAAATTTATTTTGACACAACGTTAGAACATACGTACACGCAAATAACACCAGATGTATTTTAAAAGCTGGAGCACTAGAATCAAAACTTGCTCACTTACCCTACCACCTCCATCACCATCATCATCGAAGCTCGTGAACCTCATCTGGGTGTACAAATTGAACATTTAAGAGTCCATATTTTTATTGGCTCTCAAACAGTATTTAATGAACCGTTAAATTTTCGGCATTTTCCCTGCATTGTTACTTCTACCTACTACTGTTTGCTGTGCGCCTCATCTACCTTTTCTTCGCTTGGCGTTTTTCTTTCAATTTGATTGAGGAGCCACGATAAGTGGATTGCGCTTGTTTGCGCGTGGAAAAAGATGACTCCGAAACAGATTTGCTTCCTTTTTTCCTATATAATTAAACGCCTTTCACGTTGAGGGTGACGCTAGTTTCGGCTTGACGATTGCTTTTATCGACGGTTGTTGTCAATGGTTGCTGTCTCTTCTTCCCAGAAGAAAAGAGAGCCTGTTAGGAATTTCAATGAGTTCCTCTATTGCTGCCGATTACATCATTAAGCTCCATCAAGTGTATGAATGTGTTAATATGGCCATTAACAAACAGAATTCATAATGCGCCAGTTGTAAGAATCCGATTAATAAACTGTTGCTGGCCTCTTTTAGATGTTGATGTATGATAAATCTAATGACCTAATAATCATGAATAAAAAATGAGGCCAGAGAGACTTGTGATAATAAAATCACACAACAGCTATGCTTATGTTCAGAAAAACAGAGTTGATCAAATACCTACAAGCGAGAAACAAAAGCTAATGCCAAAATTCCTGAAGAAATATGATCTCTTGGAACTCATGTATGATTCTTATGCGCTTTCAACCCTATTTCACACATAAGTTTTCGTTGTAATCCAATAGTATTTTAGTTTGTTTATCAGTAGTTTCACTGTTCAGTTTTAAAAATTACATGCAAGCGATTGACAGGCACACGCAGGATTGACAATGATGAGATGAACAGAAAAGTTGTCTACAATCAAAGGAAAAGTTCGCGAGTCATAATAATTTTTCGTGAACCTTTCCATCATTAGCTCGGAATTAACAACATTTTTCGTGAACCTTTCCATCATTAGCTCGGAATTAACAACTTCTCAGACCTCCATAAACTACTAGATAATATATCCATACTTGAGAATATTCATTGCAAATATCAAGTTATTTTACGTAACAGTAACAGTTCCCGTTTGAAAAATTATGTATATTTAGCGCACAGTTGTTAAGGCTAGATTTGGTGTATATTTATACGATATTTCATTTCATTTTTAACGTGGTATTGCATAAATTAGCAATGTTACAACCTTGTGAATAATTTCATTGTTTATGGGTAGATTTCGTGATGCTTAAAATTAAGAATTTTTTTCTGTGCGTGTAGACCACCTCTTCCTGGAGCGTTACGGTGTAAAATCAATCACATAAAACTCTGGCCCTGAGCTTTTCTTGTTGACGGTTATGTTACTCAATTTTTAAAATTACCGTAGCCAAATGTTAACCACTGCTAAAAATTGATCAGCTGGCAACTCCCTTTCAGTTAGCAATCCACATTTATATCTCAAAATAATTTTTCCTATTGCTAATCTTGCTATCTACTGGAACATCACAAACGAGTTACGCATAGGTCAATGTTATTGTATTTACGTTGAAGCGTTTGTTATGTACCAAGAAAAAAGTGCGCCGAAGACACCAACAAGATTTAACGTAAAAGTGCACTTTTATAGGCGTTTCAAACTTTTCATCACACTTATAATGCACTATATCACTAGAGGAAAAAACTTGGCTCGCAATGTTTGCTTGTGCAGACAGAATGGGAAAGTTCAACTATTAAATTCGTTTCTAAAATAAATGTCTTCGACAATATCGACATTGCATTCATCACTTTACGCGTGCCATAGAGTTAACAGACAGAGTTTTGGCATAGAAAACAACAGGTTTTTTTTCCTCGTGTAGTTTCTCTTGATTTGCAATTTATGTTCCTTTTAACTTTTAAATTACAGATTCATACAAAATATCAGACGACATCGGGTAAACAAATAGTTGAAAATTGTCTAGCAACGGCGATAACATTTTAACATTAAATATTTCTTAAGTATTTAAAGTATTTGTAATTTTTTCTAGGTATCTGCGATATAGATAAAAGTTTAGAGCGGGATGCCTCTAAAAATTTCCTATAGAAATCACCGAAGTTTATAGATCATTTCAGTATTTTGACGTAAGACTACGTCTGTGATTTCTATATGGGGGTACACTTTGTGAAAACCAAAAATGGAACATATAACAAAATTATTAAAGATTTTGAACGTTAATAGCTCAGCTGCCTTTCGACCAATTTCAATAACTTTTTCACCTATCGATCAGAAATATTTCTACGCATCAATTGACAATTGATTTTCAATTAGAAACTATTGAAAAAGTGGTAAATGTCAAGCGTTGTCCAATGTACAAATAAAAAGTGATAATTTTATCACTGTTTTCATGAAATAAACGTTCTTCCGAACCCAGTCGTCATAATCGAGTACCACTTGGTTGCACATCATTCCGCTTTAACCTCAAAAGATATAAAAGAGCACTGCTGTACAGCCTCAACTCATTTTCGCTTCGAAAGGCGTGGTGAGCAGGCAGCAGAAGCAGCAATAGCAGCAGTAGGAAGCTGCTGGCAGGTTAGGTTGTTCACTCTCCTACCTAACAAGCAACAATGACTGGTCGTGGCATAGGAGGAAAAGGTCTTGGTAAAGGAGGCGCCAAGAGTCATGGCAAGGTTCTTCGTGATAATATCCAGGGTATTACCAAGCCCGCCATCCGTCGTCTGGCTCGCCGTGGCGATGTCAAACGTATCTCTGGTCTGATCATCTGATGATCTCATCTAGTCACATAACCAACAAGGCAACTACCCTTGTGTGGAAGTAGAACCATCGCAAAACGGTAGTAACCAAGCTTCAAATCCTTAAGCAACCGGGCCGAGGCTCTTCAGAGTGCCCATTCGTCGTTGAGTTATCCTTCACTGCGTCCTTCCAACCCGTCGCAGCCACCTAGTCAACCCGTATCCAGTAGCAGTAGCGCCGAGAATCTTCCGAGTGCCCATTCATCGTAGTAAGGTTGAGGTTTTCCTCGCTGCGGCCTTCCAACCTGTTGCAGACACCAGTTCAACCCTGTCCAGCAGCAGACGGGCCGGGACTCTTGCGAGTGCCCAATCATTGAACCGAAGAATATGGGATTATCCTATCCGATTTTCTGATCCAGCTGCCTACACGTCATCATCATCTTCCAAAGGCTTCATCATCTACCATCGACCTTTTTCAGGGCCACCAATATTTTCCAAAAGAGTTAAATTTCTGAACATGCCCCAACTAAAATGCATATCAAAAGGTTCTTTTCAGGGCAATCATAGTCATACTAAAGAGTATAAACTTAGAGAACCCCACTCAAATTCCTATTCCTACACAAAACACAAGCTCCTGCTGCAGTTAACAAATAACATTTATTATATAAGACCACGTAGTCCTACGTCACCATTTCGTACAACCCTATAGGGCTGTCCCGTGTAGTTTTTTTTTATTTACTTACTTACTTAAGTGTCCTGAGCGCCATTCCTGGCGCAAAGGGCCAACGTGAAAGATCTCCATCCTGGGCGATTGTTTGCTTTCGCCTTGACCTGGGCCCAGGTCAAATTCCGGTCGACTTGCTTAATCTCCTTGTTTAGGCTTCGCCGCCATGAGCCCCTGGGTCTGCCTCTGCTGCGATGTCCGGCTGGATTCCAATCCAGCGCTTGTTTGCAGATTTCATTTCCGCTCTTCCGTAGAGTGTGGCCAACCCACCTCCACTTACGTTCCCGAATTTCTGTCGATATCGGCTTCTGGTGACACCGTCGATGGAGCTCGGCATTCGAAATCCAGTTGTGAGGCCACCAAGCACGAATTATATACCGCAGGCATCGGTTGATGAACACCTGCAGCTTCTGTGTGATCTCCGCTGATACGCACCATGTTTCGCTAGCGTACAGCAGTACAGATTTCACGTTAGAGTTGAAAATTCGGATCTTCGTGCGGAGACTAATCTGATTTGACTTCCAGATGTTTCGTAAACTCGCAAAAGCAGCCCTTGCCTTCTTGATCCGTGCACCTATGTCACTCTTGGTTCCGCCGTCCGACGCTATCTGGCTGCCAAGATATTGGAAACTTTCAACCTTCTCCACTTCCTGACCAGCTACCGTAAAATTGGATGGATTTCCCGTGTTGATATCCAACGATTTAGTCTTGCTGACGTTGATGTTGAGACCTGCCGCTGAGGAGCGTTCGGCGAGATCGTCGAGCTTACTCTGCATGTCAGAACGCCGTTGTGATACTAAAGCAACGTCATCCGCCAAATCTAGGTCGTTTAGATGCTCCATTGTAATAGGCTGCCAGAGCAACCCACGGTTCGGCACACGGTCGATCGCACCAACCATTATCTCGTCGATTACGATGAGGAACAGTAGCGGTGATAGAATACATCCTTGCCTCACTCCAGCGACTACCCGAATAGGGTCAGATAGGGCTCCGTTGTGCAGCACCCTGCACGTGAAAGCCTCATACTGAGCTTCGATGAGGTTGACGATTTTATCCGGAACTCCCTTGCGCCTTAGGGCGCCCCACAGGTTTTCGTGGTTGAGTCGGTCGAAAGCTTTTTCGTAGTCAATGAAAACCAAGTAAAGGGACTCTTGGAATTCGTTGACCTGCTCCAAGATTATGCGGAGCGAGACAATATGGTCCACACAGGATCTTCCAGCACGGAATCCCGCCTGCTGCCGTCGGAGAGTCGCGTCGATCTTCTCCTGTATCCGGTTGAGGATAACTTTGCATAGAACTTTGAGAACACAACACAGTAACATAATGCCACGCCAGTTATCGCATACAGTTGGGTCCCCCTTCTTTGGGACCTTCACTAAGACGCCCTGCATCCAGTCAGCCGGAAAAGTCGCGGTGTCCCAGATATTGCAGAATAGTTGATGCAACATTTGTGCAGATAGCATGGGGTCAGCTTTGAGCATCTCTGCTGATATGCGATCGACCCCGGGAGCCTTGTTGGATTTCATGGTTCGGATAGCAGCTTCGATCTCCGGTAGGGATGGCGCCTCAGAATTGACGCGAGTGATGCGTCGCACTCTTGGCGGTTCATGCCGAGATGTTGATGGCTGGTTGACCGACGAAACTTGTAGAAGCTGTTCGAAGTGTTCAAACCAGCGTTTCAGCTGATCAGTGGGGTCGGTGAGCAACTGACCAGTCGCGTCCTTCACTGGCATCCTAGGATTCATCCTTGCTCCACTCAGGCGTCGTGAGATATCGTAGAGGAGACGGATATCGCCTGTTGCTGCGGCTTTCTCACCTTCATCGGCTAGGGAGTCCACCCACGCTCGCTTATCCCGCCTACACGAGCGCTTCACTTCCTTCTCGAGAGCCGAATACAGTTGGCGGGCCTGGTTCTTCGCTCCTCTGGTTCTCGCCCGCTCTATCGCGGCTTTTGCATTTCTCCGCTCCTCTATCTTCCTCCAGGTGTCATCCGTGATCCACTCCTTTCTCTGAGCGCGCAGCTCGCCCAGGTTGTTTTCACTCGTTTCAGTAAAGGCATCCTTGATCGCCGTCCATTGCTCTTCTACGCTGCCACCATCAGGAATATCCGCAGCTCTGGTCTCCAGTTCCTCGACGAATGACCTTTTTACTGCTGGATCTTCCAATCGGCGTGTGTTGAATCGCCGTCCGAGCCGCTCCTCCCGCCGCTGGACCCGCGCGATACGAAGGCGGATCTCTCCAACGAGGAGATGGTGGTCAGACGCGATGTCGGCACTGCGTTTGTTCCGAACGTCAAGAAGGCTCCTTCTCCATTTTCGGCTGATGCAGATGTGGTCGATTTGATTTTCGGTATGTCCATCACGGGAAACCCACGTGACTTTGTGCACTGGTCGATGGGGGAAGAGCGAACCCCCGATCACCATGTCGTTATTGCCACAAAACTCTGCCAACAGCTCACCGTTTTCGCTCATTTCGCCAAGACCATGGCGCCCCATGACACGCTCATAATCCGTGTTGTCGGAGCCGATCTTCGCATTGAAGTCGCCGATGTAGATCTTGATGTCACCTCTCGGAATTTTATCCACGACTGCATTCAGTTGACTGTAAAAGTTCTCTTTGTCCTGTAACTCGGCAGCATCGGTTGGCGCATAACATTGGATTATGGTTAGGTTACGAACCCGCGTTCTGAATCTGGCAACGATTATCCTCTCATTGATAGGTTCCCACTTGATGAGCGCCGCATTTGCTTGGGCGCTAAGCAGGAAACCAACTCCACGGTGGCGGGGAGCGTTTTCACCTCGAATACCAGAATAGAGTAGTACCTGTCCCGACGGCAGCTTGTGTTCTCCAAAGTTTGGCCAACGGACTTCGCTTAGTCCCAGGATTTCGAGCTTCATGCGTCGAGCCTCGCTGGCGAGTTGTGCCAGCTTCCCCTGTTGGGCTAGCGTTAGTACATTCCATGTTCCAATTCTTGTCCGTTGTTTTGCGCTAAAAGTCGTTGCCGTAATATCAGTCCGTGATCTTTCTCTATTGGTTTCTGTAACAGTTGTAAAGTTTCGGGGACAGTAGGTAGTTAGCCTAAGGTCTCCTATCCGCCGTGATGGGGCTGCCATCTTGGGTATAGCTTTCGGGGATAAGCATTTCTTGTTTCAGCCGCTGGATGCCAGGCAGACGCTGTTTGAGCCGCACCTCCATGGTGGACAGACGCTCAGTTATTGTGTAGATGGGGCTGCCATCTTAGATTTAGCTGACACAATACAGCATTTCTTATTCAGCCGCTGGATGCCAGTCAGACGCTGTTTGAGCCGCACCTCCATGGTGAACAGACGCTCAGGCCGTGTAGGCCGAACCCGCTAGGGGCCCCCTAGCAGGTTAAACATTTTTAATGGATATTTTTTAGTTGATCATTTCCCTTGTTTTATGAAGAATATTTATAAATATAAAGGATGAAACGGTCAAGAATTGTTGGACTAAAATTTTGTGTTATTTTTTTTTTATCGTGCGCTTAAAAAACTTGAGCAACCCTCATTTGTAGGTGTGTACGTATGTAATATTGCCGCTATTTTGCTATTGCCATTTACTATTCAGCTGTCAAAATGGCGTGAAGCAAGAGGAACAGGGTATACAAATTTTGCTCGTTCGTAAGCAAAATCCCAATTTTTCCTACGCAGACTTGGCAAAATCGCTGAAGGTGGCCAATTAAAGTGTTTGGGGAACGTCTGACGACTGCTAGGATACCAGTATCAGGAGGAAACCGAAACCAGGATGACGCAGCGACTGGTAGAAGAGTGGCCAGCGTTTTCAAGCGTAATCCTAACCTCTCCATTAGATATATCGGATAGAAGCTGGGAATATCTCCCACAACAGCGCAAATAGCCAAGAAACGAGTCAACATACAAGCTCCCAGGTCAAGAGTTTTACACGGCTACCAGAAAGGGACTGGTTCAAGATAAGTTTAAGCAGAAAAAGTTGTCAAAGTTCTCGAAAAAATACTTTGTTCGGCAGGCACATGTGGGCTGAAAAGCGGATTTCCGTGACAACTGGTACTGTTAACCAAGATATTTATGTAAAGGGATGTTTGCAAAACCACCTGTAGCCTTTTTTGAAAAATTAAAGTTATTCCGTGCTGTTTTTGTCAGACCTCGCTTCCTGTCATTACGGGAAAATGACTCAGGAATTGTACACCCCCAACAACGTCCAAGTTGTACCCAAGGACCAAAAACCCTCCAAACTCGCCGGAGCTGCGCCCAATCGAAAAATATTGGGCAATCGTTAAGCGGAACCTCAAGAAAAACTCAGAAAACAGTTTAAATGAGAAACAGTTCAAAGGAAATTGACGTTCAGCCACCGACAAACCGACGTGACACTTAATTCTGACTTATGCCGAAAATCGTAAACGGTCGATTTAAATGTGCAGTGATCCGAACTGTCAAAACCATAGAATTTTTTGATCTAGATAAAAATATTTTGTCTAGAAAAGATCAGACACGAACCAATTCATAACTTTTACATGCGGGTTCATGGCTTAGCTAAACATTTCCCGCGAACACGGAGCGAGAGTCAGTAGTGTGATTTGGTCAGAAATTTTATTGCTTTTGCTATGGTCATTCATGTCGGTTTGTCGGCGGTTCAGTATCAAATAAGGTTGATACAACAGCGGTACAAAATCTGATGGAAGGTGTGAAACGTAAAAACCGACAGTTCGCATTTGGAAAATCCTGTATTTAAGAAATAAAGTTTGATTATTTATACAATAACATAATCAGTGTGCACTTAATCATGATTGACCAATTTTTAACCGGTTTACCCTTTACTGGCAATTTTACTTATTCATGGTGCCTCCAGATTTATTAATGAGCATTTTAACTTAAATATTGGCACATCTGCCTGTTTTTTTATCATAATCATTGATTTTTTATGAAGCATTTTATTGTTTCTATTGGTGCAAAATATGGGATTATATTTTATTAATGTCGAATTTATAGAAATTTTATCCTTAATTCTGGACAGTGACAATCTTTCAAGATATTGTAAGACGAAATAATTCATATTCCACTCATGAAAAAAACCAAAACCAATTATTATGAATAATACTCGATTACTTTTTCACATAGACGTATCGGCTTTTGTATACAAAGATTCAAACGCCAATTTGTCGAAACTCTTAGCACTCACATTCAAACTAACACCACCATTAACAAGGGTATTGTTTTCTCAACAAGATAGTGTTGTTAGTTCACGTGGGAATGTAAAGAGTTTCGGCAAATTGACGATTGAATCGTTGTTTACAAAAACAGATACGTCTATTTGAAAAAGTAATCGAGAATGCTTTGACTTATAAAGCTTGGGTTAGTTAGAATCTGGACGCAATTTAGCAGAGCCCCTGTTGATCGGGTCTGGAATGTTTTGATAGTCGTTTGTAGATTCATGTCGATTGAAAATAGATGAAATATGAAAGAAGAGAGAAAGAAATTTAAAATTTAAAAAAATGAGCGAAAACAAAAAGAAATAGATATGCCCCCGGTGAGTTTGAGTTCGTTTCTAATTCACCCGGAAGTTGATGATCTGGCAGGGGATCTGCAATTGCGGTTTACCCAATTTTTCACCCCAGGAGACGATGGAGTTAAAGGTACAAGCAAGAGTGCCTGAAAAAAAAACGCATTCTTGCGTTTATCAAGACAGACAAAGGATATGTGAAGTTATGACCTGATTTGACAAGCTGTCACTACACACTGAGCAATTCCCTACAAATTCGCAAATCGGGTTATTTTCGTACTTTTTGATTTGGTTGAAAATTCGCAAAAATGTTCCTTATGACCGACGATGCCATTTTGCATGTTCATATCGCCATTTTGAATCCATCCTTATTTTTGAAAAGGGCATATTGAAAAATATCAAGCTTATGTTCAGAAATTTTTTACTCGAAAACTGTTTGCCCGATCGATTTTGTGTCTTGGACAATATTGCAGATAATAGATGAGACAATTTGAAAAAAATATGCACTCAAAAAAAAACTACACAACTTTTTTTTTTATTTCAAATAAAATCTTAAAAACATTTTTTCCTCAAAAAAGGATTTGTATTTTTCAATTTGTTGATATGTTTAGGGGACAAAAAATGCCATCTATTGCAACCACGTGAAGTGATTCCCGTTTGATTCACACGGCAATCACGGCTCTTATTCTGAGTATCACTTCCTTATCACCGTGTAGTGACACCCGTAATAAGACCCTATATGCCCTTTTCAAAAATAAGGCTGGATTCAAAATGGCGATATGAAGATGCAAAATGGCATTGTCGGTCATAAGAAACGTTACTGCAAATTTTCAACCAAATAAAAAAAATAAACCGATTTGCGAATTCATAGGGAATTGCTCACTACTAAAAAGATCATGTAAATTTCGGTTCCTTGAGACCGACACATGTAAGCGGCCCTTTCGACATAAGAATCAGTTGAAAGGAACGAGAAAATCAATTCAATCAAATGTTATATTATTCGATTTGCTTGTGTTTCGGTTTGAGTACACTGAACTTAACATGAAACGTTTGTTTACATTGCATGATTTACTTCTTAGCCTTCCAAAAAATCAAAAAAATAATGTGAACCTGATTAATGTGCTGGACCGAAATCCGTACACCTCATAAAAAAAATGCCTCGTGTGAGGTGTACGGACTTCAATTCATTTCTTAGGTGTACGGATTTTGGTACCGCATGGTATCTGGCCAAGTCCAAAGTTTCACAATCATCTGGACAATCATCTGGACAATCCATGAAAAATATTAAACAAATGTTAAGATTTAATCTGCAGAGCAAAATTTAAAACAAAATACAGCAGGGTAATATGACCAACATAATTGTTATGGGATTATCAAAATAAATTCAAAGGTTGTTAATCCAGAATTGGAAGGTGTGCAATTTTCATATCAATTGGCTTGAAAAGTACGAGAAGAGACAAATTTTCATATTACCCCACTGGTGCGTATTACACCCAGTTCTCCTAGCTACAGTGAACATATCACGTGACTAACAATCATGAATTAATGTAAAACAAGTAAGTGTTTGTTTTATTCCAATCCCCCTTCTATAATGATAGTTGAAATGTTTATTCAAAATGAGTGGCTTATTTTAATGCGTTAGATGTAGTTCAATCCTGATTCACTTACCCGTGTAACGATAACCATCTTGTCGCCACATTGACTTTCGATTTAATCTGTAACAAAAAGCACAAAATAAAGCATAATTATTCATCACAATCAACAGGGGAAACAAACTATATAAAGATACTAAATTCTTAAGACAAATAAACACAATCGGAAATCTCACCACGAAAAGGGAAAAAAAAGAAACACCTGTGAAAACAAAATATAAGAAAAAAACTCTAATAATCAAGACAAAGGGAAAGTCGGTTGGCAGTATTATTTCTGATTATATTTCACACGACAAAAAGTAAAGTGGAAAACACGGCAGCTAAACGAAAGCAAACAACTAGACTGGAGGTTGGTGGGTGGAACCAGCATGGATTACTGTAATCATAATTTTAATCTCGCGCACAAAATTCACCCTATCTTACTCTTTCACAGCGATACAACATTTGTACAACGTGTCGGAATTATAGCTCATTCTTAGTGTCTTACCTTACTTTATTACTACTGTGTTGTAGCAATGGACCACTTGCCTGTGTTATTATACCTTCAACAACAAAAACAGCAACAATCTGTATCGGTGACCGTAATAGCCCTTTCATTTCAATCGTGCTAGAAAGTTGTTGGCAATCCAGTGAAAGAATCGAGACATACCTAGTGTTTGAAACAATTCCCATCAAATGAACATTTCAATGCAGGAAACATAGATCTCTCGGTGATGTTAAATACTAGTTGAGAAATATCGTGTGAAATCGTCAAAACCGATGTAAATCAAGTAGCAATATCAAACACTGTTGAACAGCTACGAATCGGTGCGAATGTTCGACACCGATTTGAATCTTACCCAGTAATTATTGCTAAATATTGAAAGAAAGAGCACATACCCTACACATTTGGATCCAATGGATGTGGATAGGATTGGTTACTCCACCTTTGATCCATATTGATTATGATTTTTTTTCCACTAACGAAGTACGATGACCTAATTCGAATGATACATCCAAAAGACGTTACGCTACAATCTCGCAAAATAAAAATGAATAAGCAAGCAGAATCGTGAAACGTAAACACGCGAAATTTGCCCGTCCATCGACTGGTGTCCATGCAGACAGCAGAAGACACAAAATAACATACAAACCCAAAGCTCCCAAGAAAATCAAAGTAAAAACATAAAATGTAAAATGATATACTAAGTACCGCTATGTTTAATGATCTCTTCATTTCATTTCCTCCATACACGTACGAATATATGTACAATGTACATCTTCTATGCCCAACAGCGCAACACATATGCTTATGAATTTCCCACACATGCGATCTACAAAGCATACCTACGCTGTTTACGTGTACGATGATCGCTTTTCCCCATAAGTTCCGTCGTCGAGACTTGTTTGTATTGGTACTAGGATCCCCCATATGATCAGCTTGATCCTCATTTCAGAATGGAACACTGACTGACAGATCACCGGACTGGGTGGTGGTCGTGAGTGTCCATCTCTCACAACTTCGGATCTCGTGGGATGGAGCAGCAAAAGGAAGGAAAAAAGGAAAGCCTACATTGCGTGTGTTTAATAAGCGACCGCAACTACCTCACAGACTAACTGACGGACGGTCTGTTGAGTAGTGTGACGTTGACCGCTGGCCGGTTACGGCGGTCGCACAGAAATGGAACAAACTTGTTACGAGCAATGGAAAAACTGGTTCAAGGTGTGTAGATAACTGAGATGATATAAATGAGTGACTTGAATCACATAACTGGACGCTCATAGACCAGTTGTATGTACACAGATGAATTAAATCCAGTATCGAAAAAAATATCTGGTGATTACAGTAATGCTAACAAAACCTCCAGATATGAGGTCATATACATTTGCCGAGTTGACTTTAATCCTCTATTAAGAATGACTGTGGAAAATTCAGACAGAAACTACTTCACTCTGGAATTTTAAACCCAAAATAATAGAAGCATATGCTGAGATTAGGTCCTGTAGCCTGTGAATCAAATGACAATAAATCATGGTAACTTCTAATCAGACAATGCATGAAACTTTTGGCAGGAATTCATGAGGGGACATTCAAAAAACAACATTTATTTGTTTTCCTTGCAAGTAAATGATGACTTCCTGAAAAAAAGTTAACCGAGCTTAGTTTTAGTCTCCTAATTGAGGCGTTCTTCTGTTAGATGGTTTAAAATATCTGCACGAAGATGTTAATTGGAAATATATGATCTACTTTTCCTCACGGCAGCCACCCTCCAATACGCATCTCTGTGTTAAAAAGGTAAAGATTGATGATAGTTTACGGGTCTCACAAAATTTGAAAAGATTGTATAGAAGAAACTGAGATGCAAATACACAAGATGTCCTGCTCAAAGTGTGTATAAACAAGATTACGAAAGAAAAAAAAAACATGACTTATTCTACAAGGATGTATCCGCGTTTTTCTTGTTTCTTGACAGTATATGTACTGTAACTGAAAAGAATGAAAAGTAACCCTCAAATATTATTGCAGATTTGGAAAGTGTGATAAATTACCAAAAAAAAAATTGATCAAGAGTTTATGATTTTAATAGCTCAAAATAGTTTGTCCAAAAATAAGAAAGTGAGTTTTTAAATATCAGTTAATTTGAGAACCACCCTAATGTCGACAAGTACCAGAAGAATTGATTTCTCCGCAAAAAAGCTTCACCAAAGACACCAAACATCCAAATATTAAAACAAAACTAATAATCAGGATGGCTCTCTGAAAACCATTGTAGCTTTTTTAATTCATATTTCTGATGAAAGTCACCTCAGAAAGACGTTTGAAGCCAACCTGGTCTATACAAGGTGTGTAGATCTAGCCCTGACGTATGTGTTGGTAGAGGAAAAAATGTAAACTTTGCGGGAGACGATGGTGAAAACGTCATAACACTCGAATGGAAATTTGCGAAATAAGGAGTAAAACAAATCCTAGCTATTTTTGCATGATGATTTTGCTTGGTTGTATTCTTTTGTAAAGTCGCCGCGAAATATCAGCTGGCAATTTTTATTTTATGATAGCTCCTTACTTGAAAACAGGCAAAAACTCACAAACAGGCTGCTTTTTCATGGTATACAGTGTGATAATTCAATAATCAATAAATTTTCTCAACATTTAGTGGCAGACCATTCATAAATTTTGGTAACATACATAGATTCTATAATCCATATTAATTTTCCTATGCAAGCGTCGATCGAAACAAACGCTATGACGTCACTACAAGGGTGATTGAGTGAACAAAAGAAACGAATCGTGCGAAGCGGAATGAAAGCCGAGTGAAAAACGAAGCGCACCAATACATTCAGGTCTTCAATTCCACACCTTGTATAGACCAGGTTGGTTTGAAGCTTCATGGGACGCATGAAGAAGTTATTCTCAATCGCATTTTAAAAAAAAATGAAAAAAGACAAACTGATCTTGCAGAAGTGAATAAACTTGAATTCGTTTAATTTTATGATATTATATACAATAATATCGAAGACATCATATCAAGCGACAGAAACAATAGCGCTGCGCTTGAGGTGAGGTGGAAGCAACGCATAGACAAATGAGCAAATACACAAACCTTTCTTCTGAGGATGTAATCTTTGCTATCAAATTCATTCGAAGCATTTACCTTTGAGCGGTAGATGACGCGATTGCACCTGTCTCATAGCGTTCGTATTAGAAGATGGAAGAGTTGCCAGTCTTCTTGATTTGTTGTCTTCGATAATATACTTGAAAAGGCGTATTTTTTAATTCTCTAAATACGTCAATTCAAGAGATATATATTTTTACAAAGTTGCTTGAAATTGGCTAAGTTACAACTTTTCCCATAAATGTATACCTATATATCCGCAAATAAAACAAAAAGATTCGAATTCAATAATATTAAGTGCCACTATAGTATCCATTGGCTTCAATATGCGGGCCAAACAGTGAGGAACAAGTTTCTAGAATACAGACTCTAAATGCATCTTTCCTGCTATGTATCTTAACTGACTCCGCCAGTGTTGTCGCAGCATTGAAATCACCTGTAACACGTCATCCGTGGATCCAAGGGATTCAAATGGGAGCCTCAACGAATACCATCTTCCTCTGGATCCCTGGTTACTGTGGGATCAGGGGAAAACTCAAAGTGGATCACCTCGCTGCCATGGGGAGTAGATGTCGCATAGTTACAACGAGCAGCCCCGATCCGGACGCAAAAAAGTGGACTAAATCGATACTTCGCGAAGCTTGGGCTAGTGAGTGAGCTTCCAGAACAGAGCCATTTATCCGCAAGCTCAAGGGGAAAACAAAAAGATGGACATATGTACCAAACTGGCGGGACCATTTTATCCTGTCCCGTTTGCGTTCCGGCCACACACGAGTCACACATAACATGGAAAGAGCACACCCACCTTCCGGAAGAAATGTGACACTTGTGAAGTCACAATGACGGTCGACCACATAGTGATCTACTGTCCCTGCTTTCAGGACATCTGGGACCTATATGGAATGCCATCTAGAAACCGGGACGCCCTGGGAAACGATCCCTCCATGGATGCGGCTATGTTTCATTAAAGACACCAGATTGTCACAACATTTTAACCACCTCAACCACATGACTTAAATTTTGCCAGCAACCAGGAACACAATTGGTATTTCGATCAGGAAAAAAACGCACAAGAAGGACACTAGACACTGAAAAACGATACTGAAAAAAACGATTTATTAATATGTTGAGAAACCTTGCCAGCTATCAGGAAAGCAATTATGCAATATTTTACGCTCCAATCCAATACTCTGTGTACCAAACTTTGTACTGTGGGGAATCCCGCTCTGGAATCCCCACCCCTACCACTCCGTTTTTTCGTGAGATCACCATCTGGAATCCCCACCCCAACTCTGTACTTTGGGGTCTCCCTTAGAGAACCCTACACGGAAACAAATCCGATTCCATTTTCATGAATAAAAAATCATGAAATGAAAAAGCTTGCCATCCCATGAAATCGTAACAATGATTCCTGATTTCGGGATGTAAATTCATGATTTCATAATGCAGAGGAATTATTTAAGACCGCTACAAGCGTTACACGTTCTTGGCAAACCGTGTTCATAAACCGCACTACATAGGTATCTCTTATACGCCTTTTGTCTCCCATCTTATACAAGAACTGATAGTCTAGTGGTCAAAGTATGGGTATAGGGATCTCAAGGTTCTTGGTTCGAATCCAGTCTGATGCTTTATTTAATTCTTTTACATTTTTTGGTTAACAATTAAACCCATGAATTTAGCTCATGATTTCAACTCTGACGATTCATGATTTTGGGAATGTTTGCTGCGTTACGCAAAAGTTGCTCATGATATCATGAATATTATTCATGGTGTATTTTCATAACATGAAAATACGCTGTGTTCATGAAATCATGAGTCATTTTTCTCATTTCGGAGTTCGGATTTTTTTCCCGTGTATTAAATTTAAAAGAGACGAAGCAGGGAAAGACAGAAAGTCTCTATAATAAAAAAATAAATATAAAAAATCTTTCCTGCTGAACCGCTTACAGCAGTAAAAGGGCCTATCGAAGAGTCTGAGGTGCTGCACTGAATCCGATCACATCAGCCACAAAGAGTTTGAATTGGCCAAGCTATCGATTTTTGGGGCATCTCGCAGGGTGGTAATAGGGTGTTTACATATAGGCTGGTTCCCTAACTCAACCAGCTCAACCAACTAGCACGAATTTCAGTAGCTCCTTAAATCTCATGCTGGTAGATGGTGACGCCCTGTTTACATTATGAGGACTACTTTTTAGTAAAGTTTTAGTTCACTAGCACCAGCACACCAGCACTGGAAAGCTGTCCGAACTCGAGGAAATGCAAGCCATCGTAATCGAAGAAGCAGATGCCCACGTAGTTAAGCGATTTCAATCGAATTGGGCAGCTTGAAAATGTCTTTTTCAAGATTCGGATCGTAACACACCCCAAGAATGCTGCGAAGTTGGAGGGAAATATTCCACGTTGATCAGCCCACTCCATATGCAGTTTGTCTCTGCATATTTTCACTAGGACGCTCAACAGAACATGTCATGACTTCAATATAAGGTATGGGAACGCAGAACACGAAGAAGTTACCCATACATTCTACATCGATTAACTAAAGGTCTATTCTGACAGTGTGGAAAAGACTAGACGTACACACTTAGAAAAATTGATGTATATTTAGGTGCTCTGAGACTGACATATACGAGCGTCAATTTTGACATAAAATTGAGTCATAATAGACGTGAAGTTCAGCTCAATCAAACGTACTTTCGAACTTTTCAGTCTCGGAACGCTTAATTTTACATGACATGTTTGTTTACGTCTCCAAGCTTCTCGACCGGACCGGGAATCGAACCCAACCACCTCCAGCATGGTCTTGCTTTGTAGCTGTGCCGTTACTGACTGAGCTTGGGAGGCCTTCTTATCAAATAAAATGTTGAACAACAGGGGTTGGCCAATGTGAGCATAGGCTCTTAATGTGACCAACTAAATGAGCTTGTTTGAGAATCTCAATGTATTGTTATAATGGAGTTTGGCTCTAATTTAAAACTGGTCACTCCCTCGGGGGTTGATCCAAATGTAATCAATGTAGTTTTTGACTATCGATATATCCCATTCCAACCAGTTCTAACTTGATTTGATATGTCACATCCTGAGTAGCATAAAATATATAATCAAAAGCAAATTTTAATACTAAATATAGGAAATCTAAAGCACTCTTTTTGCAATTGGTTTGATCGATATAAGAGGTAAAATATCACAAATAATAATAGCAACGTAAGATATAGGCATATCTTATGAAGAACAGAGTTTTTGAGCTTTATAATAACTAGCCAATATCATATTGAGCTATTACAGATATGTAAAAATATAAAGCCACAGTATGGATTCAACGAATCATGAACCCAGGTCGTTTGCGTGACTGTGCTGACAGCTCAGTTATATCTTCTTGTTGAAGACAAGCAGGAGGAAAAAAGACCAACAGTTTATTTGGTTGTCATGGTTATACTTTTCAAAGACAAAAATAAAGCAGTGCGTATGTTGCGTGATCTTTGCACAAAGAGTGATTTTCAAATTGTCAAAAATATCTCAATTGGTTATGGATAAGATATTATTATTTAGTATGCGATTATATAGTTTGCATAAATGCATATGTTCGTATTATTTGTAAATTCTTTGAAGTAACCAGAGCGTCTAACCCCTGAAGAAGTTCCGGGTGGAGGTATATAGGAAAATAATATCAAAGCTTGCTATCATATCTCATTGAGCTATTGGTTTGATGTTCATTAAATTAGTTCAATAACATAGTAATACAGTGCTTTCCCGATTTTGTCAGTTCCCGATTTTGTCTACCCCCGATTTTGTCAGTTTTTTTTCCCCGATTTTGTAAGCCTGAAGATTTTGCTGAACTTTTTGGCTTTTAAGCATGAATTCACAAGCATTTCGCTCCAAATGACACTTGATTGTTTTGTCGCAACTATAACAGGGGTAACTCAAACAAACTTCAATTATTGCGACACTGCACAGCTGTATCGAGTCCCTCCCGATAAAGGTAACTAGGTGGTGGATAGAGCTGGGATGGCTGCAAAACAATTTATGGGCAGATACCCTATTCAAGAAGAAGGTTTCGTGATCGCCGGAATATTCAAATGCAGTTGCTACGCACCCGATAGACGATGGAGCAGTTCCACGAGACGCTGGTTGGACTTACCGAAGAGCTGATCGGACGAAGACTGGTAGTCATCGGACGAGACTTCAATGCTTAGGCAGTGGAGTGGGGAAACAGGTGTACCAACGCAAAAGATCGCCGGGAATCGATTATCGACGTCATTTTATGCGGACTGCAGTCCGTCGCTGGTGGAAAACATGAATTGGAGAGTGTGTGAAGAATATACCCATAGTGACCGTCAGGCAATCTGATATGGCATCGGCCAACGGAATCCTGTGGCAGTACAGAAGACGAGAACTTGCGTCCTGGAAGACGAGTTGACTGAATCGTTAGGGAGAGCATGTGACACGACCATGCCGAGGAAACTGGAGCTAAATAACAGACGGCCTCCAGCTTACTGCTGCAACGAGGCAATTAGCACCCCATGTGCTAGTTGTCTCAGAGCCAGAACACGTGTTCAGAGAGCAAGAACAGAAGCAGACAGGGAGGAACGTAGAGGAATGTTCCGAGCACATAAATGAGAGATAAAGGAGAGCATTTCAAACAGTCAACTGGAGCTGGGTTGAGACGCTGCTGCCACCGACGCACACCGTGTCGGTGACGAAGATCAGATGTCAAGTCATGCCCGCTGAAATGTGTTTAGAGAACCTGAAAGTCATCGTGGAAGGACTTTTCTCGAAGCACTTAACTTAACTTACGAGAAGGCAGCGAAGGCCATCAACGCGGTAACCAGAATCATACCGAACATCTCGGGACAGGCAAGTGTATTTACGTTGATACTGAGATATGGAGGTTCAGCCTTGGTTGTAGCGCTGAAAACCAAGCGGAATTGAAGGAAACCGAACAGTACGTACCGGCTCAACAAACCGTACGCAAGTCGCAAACTTTTCGAGACATTTAGTGTACCCTTTGTTGTAAGAATAGTAATCAGCAATTCTATTAATAGTGGATATATAATGGTTAAACTTGATTTCAAAATCATTTTGATGGATAAAATATTGAAAAAGAAAACTGCCCGATTTTGTCAGCTTCCCGTTTTTGTCAGCCTAAAATTTCAGAAAAATAGGGAAAGTACTGGGTCTCATTTTGTTATCATAACACAATTTGATATTTTTATTATATTTGTAATTATTTATTTTCACACTGCCGTACTCTAGCAAAACTATCAACCTATCCTCTTCAGAGCTTGCTCTAGTTAATGAATTATCACACTAAAGCTTTATGTTGATATTAGTATAGCATTTCCATCCAAAACTGAAAATCGTAAACTTCATATATGAAGTAACAAAAAACACTATGAAGATTAGTGATAGTAAAATTAGATATTATTTTGCTCTGGTTTTGCTATTCCTCTCTACCCGAGATGATGGGTTTTGACCCTAGTCAGAAACTGGCCTTAAGCACGCGGATATCATTGCTCTTATTTTTAAATTCTGATTAAATTGAATCCTGCTAGTTAGGGTTGCTTTGACTCACTTCGCAATAACAAATGTTTTCTCGGAATGATTTTATGCTATGATTATATAGCATAATATATATTACATTTAATGTTAATTGCATTTCCTATCATCCTCCACAGCAAACACTGCAGAGAATAATATAAGTTGACCTTGCAGATGATGCAATCATTTTTTATCTTTTTTTATTTCGTGTTCTGTCTACGCTTTCGACGACACAAGCAAGTATTTTATTTCTTGTAGAACGACGCTTGCACCTGCCACGATTCTCTCTAATTCTAATTACCGTTCAAATGAAAAAGCATAGGAAATCGAGTTATCGTACTATGAGCACTTCTTATTCGTGTTTAGCTTATCCATGTTCCAAAGCATGGAGAGAGCAGTGGAGAAAGCACAGGTCTGATAGTTGCAACGTTCATGGTTCGAGGCCAGTCCGGCAACCTTTTTCTTTTCTTTTTTTCGGCATAATTAATTTTACTCACTACTGCACTCCATACTTGTGTTTCCATTTTCTTGCATTGGACCGCAGCTCGGTATATCTAATCCTCCGTTAATGCGGTCACAACTAAGATCCTGCGATGATGAATCCCTCATTATTGTAAGCTAATCTTACATCCCCCGGTTGGTGTACTTGCGAGTTACAATAATTTATTTGACACATAAAAACTGTAAATTTCGCTTCCAGAGTGTCAGAGTCAGCGATTTTATGATTCATGAACGCTCACTTTGAGTGAACGCTCAAGCTTCATAAAATCGCAGATTGTGATTCTCTGAAAGCAGTACAAAGTACAAAATATCATTATTGCATCATCTGATTCCATAATAAATAAAAAAAAAATTATAGTGAAGTGAGTCGAAGCTACCCTGCTTCTAGTCTTGTTCCGGTTAAATCTCCGGAACCAGTTGACCGGTTTCAAAAATATCTCATAGTGATAAATGGGACCTTTCATTGGCGGTTGTTGCATCAAATTAGGTGCAGTGGTTGCTGAGAAACACGAATTAATTTAATTTGCCATGGACGCACATAGACACATACTCACATATACAGACAGTTGCCGATCTCGTCGAGCTGAGTCGATTGTTATATAAAACATGACCCTACGTGTTTTGGATGTGATGTGATGCACCGAATATTCGGCCGAATATCAAGTTATGTGCTTTACAAATTTGGATAAAACGCGTTGTCGGTCACTTGTTAGCTGAAAAAAGGTCGAATATCAGATATCATTTTGGTGTAAATGCTGAATACCTGACTAAAATAGCAATATTCGGTGCATCACTAATATGTATACCCTTCTCTGTAAGAAGGGTAAAAAGACCATGAATTTAGGCATGGATCGATATTCTGTGATTTAACATTGGTAATAACGAAAATGTCAAATTTTCAATGCATGAATGCGCTGCGGTTCCATAACCAAAAAGTAGCGGATTTAGGACACCTACTTCTAGACATTATCATAAATGGAAAGAATTAACAAAGGCATAACTAATCCTAAATAACAATTCCAACGCGAGCATGACGTTGCTCTACTCCAATAACTTGCTCACACACAATTTGACCTTAAAGCTCACACCCACTTGGTTCCATTCTTCGACCATTTTTTGCAACTTCCTTCTATGAATAGCGATTTTTTTTTCTGTCTATGCCCAAAACAAAACACAAACTCTGACAACTTTTTAAGATCTCCTCAACGATGGTGCAGCACAATGAAATCGAAACTGCCTGCAAGCTTCTTCTTCCCGCAACTAATATCGTTTCGAATGATGCGCATGGGACAGCGCAGTTCATTCCAAACGTTTCATCAAACTCGGGTTTATGGGAGAAGTATGAAAAACCCCATTTAATAGAAATGAAAACAACACTCATTTCCTCCGAAAAATGATGCAATTTTGTTGCTTTTTGCTACCCCGCGACTGGCGGTTGCTGCCGTCACTGAGGCTGTTGTAACCAACGTCAACGCTGCTTTGTAACCGAGGAGACGAAAAAAAAAGAAGCATCATTATTTCGTCAATTTATATGGCCGCTTAGTTGGTTGCTGCTCCGCCTCATCTTTGCCTTCAATACAAGAAACGCTGCCAGTCTTTACAACAACAACAACATCGACGACTGACGGTCGGATTATATGATTGCTTTTCTCAGCACATTATATGTCACAAATGGGGCTGTTGGCTACACATCTTTCACTACAGTGGATGCATGTTTGCTGGGGTGATTCATCTGAATTTATATCCCATTCAAAAATAGACTCCAGCAATCAATCTTCACTCACGGGGAGCAATATATGAAAGCCCTTAAATGACTTAATCAAAAAAAAAAACCTAATCGAAGCGACGAACCCCCATCATCGCCACAATTCAAGATCAATGGCATTTACAAGGTACCTACATACTACATTGCAAGATAAGTCGTCTCATGCATACGCCTTCAGTTACAAGGCCCACATGAGGAGGAAATATTAAAAACATAACTACACTTCCACCTATTATGCGATGAACGGTTCACATCGACATTGATGGCGTGTAATAGGAAGACTAAAAATAAGAAAATAAATCATCAGTAGTCAGTACAGTAAGCAGTCAATAGTAAAAAAAAACCGCCGCCGGCCGGAACGGCAGCTCGCCGACAGTAGGTACCCTACACGAATTATTCGCCTATCGGATGCCTGCCGTTGTTGTCGTCGATAGTTGAGCTACCATTTCTCGGAGGCTCATATTACCGGCATGATGTAAACGGAGAACTTTTACAATGCTTCGACGTAATCGGATTTTCGCAGCACAAAACAATAGCCTCCGGGCCGTTTTGAGGGTGAGTTGGTGAGTAGTAACAGTAAGCATTCGGCATCCGCGCTTGGAAGTTCCAGCACCTCTCGGTTTCATGTTATCGAGAAGGTGTGGATATGAACTACAAAATAGATGATTTTTTTCTCTAATTTTTAATTTGAAAAATAAAGGTTGAAGTTCTCAGCCGATAGACTAACGCCACAAAGTTTCGAAATTCGAAAATGTTTACATTGTTTGTGGAAAAGAAACACACCCCAAAACATGTGCAACATTCCACATCCAACGGAGCATAATGATGTTTGCATAAATTTCCTCTTTCACTTGGCTTACGCCCATTGGACACTGAACTGACAGCTTGAAGCTCAACTGAAAAGTCACACCTACTGAGTGCTCCCAAAACATGCCAGACACGACCAGGCCCAGTGAAAGTGAATGACAACTAAATATTGGGCTGGTTGGTGGCACGTTCGATTGGTTGTTGCATGCGGATATGCCCATGGAATGTGTTCGAAGTGAGTAGTTATACGAACGTCAGCCACATCAAGATGCGGACAGTCATTTCCGAACGTAAGGCAATAAAAAGAAACTGTCGATATTCAAATTTCGCACGGTTGACAGTGGAATGACGACTCGAAGATCAATTTATTCAAATCGATCGCTAATTCGAACGTAAATGACTGCTGAATTTCGATTGAAAAACAAAAATGAAACCTGTTGCTGTCTTAATGCAAATTGTTTACTCGGTCTAGATGGAAAACATCATCATCATTAAAAAAAAAATGTTATTTTTGTCACGGCAAATTATTTCACTTTACTGCAGTCACATTTATATGATACACGTTACATAACGTTGCAGATGGAATTTGACGCTTTGCAGAGAGCGATATTACTCTCACTAGCGGGTTCAGTTTTTGGAGCAATTATTTTCAGATGGCTATTAAGCAACAGACATGACAATGGTAGAATTCCCAGATAAAACAGTTTTTGCTTAATTTCAAGTCGCGTATTATTCCACTGACTGTTTACAGGTCAAACTTGTCGAGAGACGTAAACTTCCTCGAATCGTGTTGTTGTGCTGCCACTGTGCATGGCGGCGATTGTATTGTGCAGTGGTGGCGTCAACAGCAATGGTGAAACCGAAAGTGAAAACAGTATTTTGAACTTGGCTTGGGAAAGTAATTGTTTTGAAACAAAGATAATTTAAGCGATAGCTTATCACACACACATTCCTTCGAAGGTTTTGATACGGCAGAGAATTTCGATTGAAATCGGAACGAAGAATCGCACGGCGGCTGATAACATTTAATTAGATAGGTACGTCTTCTTCTTCTTCGCATCTCAAGCTTATCACTTATCGCATATTAGCTTTTAGCGTGCTCTCAACTTAGTGTTCTAGATGCACTTCCACAGTTATTAATTGAGAGCTTTTGATGCCTGTCTCATTTTTGCATTAGTATAATTGTGTGGCAAGTACAATCCTACATAGGGCAACCCGAAAAAAAAACCGTGGATCGAACCCAGCCACGATGGTATTGTCTTGCTTTGTAGCTGTGCCTTTACCGTCTGAGCTAAGGGAGGCCCGGATAGGTACGAGCTCTGTCAATACTTCTGAGAAATGTGATTAGAGTACGAGTGTAAGTATTCATTAGATACTGAGCAACGAGTTGCGGAGAGCGTATGGAGCTATGTCGAAATCGTAGTGCAATTTTTGTACAGGTTATGTGACGAATTTTTAATCAGTTCAAACAGTAACCGGGATAGTGAGTAATGATTGATAGCAATAGCAATGAACGTAAATTAAAACATCTGGATATCAATTAGCTTGCTGTCTTTCAACCTACAAGAAGTTAACGGACCAAGTCTACTAATTAATACGATAATATTCTTAGCAGAAGACACAAGTTTTAAGGATATGATTCTAAATTTCCCCATCTTCTTCTTCACATTTCAAGCTTATTGCATATCGCATATTAGCTTATTGCGTGCTCTCAACTTAGTGTTCTAGATGCACTTCCACAGTTATTAATTGAGAGCTTTCGATGCCTGTACCATTTTTGCATTGGTATAATCGTGTGGCAAGTCCAATCATACTTCTATGCCCAGGGAAGTCGAGAAATTTTCCAACACGAAAAATTCCTAGACCGGACCGGGAATGGAACCCAGCCACCTCCAGCATGGTCTTGCTTTGTAGCTGCGCCTTTAACGACTGAGCTAAGGGAGACCCCAGATTTCCCCATGAGACTGGTATATCAAAAATAATTCTAAACCAGAATTTCTTTTTCAGAAAAAATACTGTTTCAGTTCTTTAAATTTTCGATGAACTCACTAAAAATTTTATTTTTTTCTCTGAATCATTAAAACTTTTCATGTCCTGGAATTTTGAAGAAACATCCCCCAAATAACAATTTTTACAACGCAAACGCTTTGCTCATTTCATTTATACAGCTTCAGGCTGTATTCAAATATTATACGATATGAGGCAACAAGCAAATCTGGCGAACATAGTCAGTTACTTATAGCTATTTTGGCGGTTGGGAAAAGCTCTTATTGAATATCCATTTACGCCTCTATACAGCTGTTTAGTTATGAGTGAACTTGAAAAAGGCGCTTATTCAACCTTTTCCCGAGTATCAAAAATACACTGTATGTTTAAGGAATTTATTGAATTTTATTTTGCTGCGAGAATCAAATTAATCGTAATTAGCTATAAGCAAGCCACCAAATTGTTACCCTGCACCGAAACCTGGATTAGAACTCGAGAAAACCACATCGGTAAACCTCGACACTACCAACTTAGCTACACCAACACATTGAGCTGAAGTAAAAAAATCTACATATCCTTCTACAACAAGATCGCTGCGTAAAGGCTTTATAATAGTGCACATGAATCACTTTTCTCGACTAGTTAATTCAGCTTTGTAAAGGAGCGGAGTAAAAGCTGTAAAACTGCAAACAGCTAAAAATAAACCTGACTCTAAAAATGCTTCCAAAGTAGCGCTAACACAGTTTATTAGCTGAGTACAGGATGTTTAGATGTTGAAAAAGCACTTTTGATGTTTATGTTATTCAGCAAGACTGGTTGGTTGTGTAGAAGTCATCAAATGAGTAAAATATTCACTTAATTAGCTTTGTTTTGCAGCTACAAGTTTAAAGTTGATCAATATGTGCATAGAAGAAACATTAGTGTGTGACTGACAAGTTGAATAATGGTTGTGAAAAAGCTCGTATGGGAGTGGGATGCCTTGGCCTCCTTATCATTTTCAAGAGTTGACATCTACGCAATTTAACTGAAAAATAACTGGCATCATTGATAAGTTCGTAATGTGGTGTAAGGTTAACGCTTCAGTGGTACCACCATGACAAATGCGGGTATATTTCCTACTAAAACCTTATTTGAATTGACTGCTAGATCGTGCGAAGATTGAGATTGTGAGTGTTATGTCTGTTTGTTTGTCGTTTAAGTAAAATCATTTCTATTCCCACCATGCTATTAAGGAACTTTTTAAGTGTATTCACGATTTTCAACATACTCCCTCCCTTAGCTCAGTCGGTAGAGGCGCAGCTACAAAGCAAGACCATGCTGGAGGTGGCTGGGTTCGATTCCCGGTCCGGTCTAGGAATTTTTCGGGTTGGAAAATTTCTCGACTTCCCTGGGCATAGAAGTTTGATTGGACTTGCCACACAATTATACCAATGCAAAAATGGTACAGGCATCGAAAGCTCTCAATTAATAACTGTGGAAGTGCATCTAGAACACTAAGTTGAGAGCATGCAATAAGCTAATATGCAATATGCAATAAGCTTGAAATGCGAAGAAGAAGAAGAAGAAGAACATACTAAACTCGTCCCGTCACAGTTCGAATGACGATATCTTAACAATTCTCGCTGTATTACCTGTATCCAAAATGCCCATGGAATCATGTTCGGAATTCCCTCTCTATTCCACGATTTTCTTGAAATGGTCCTCAGAATTCACCAGGAACTCTTCTTTGAGTTCTCTAAAGATGAACAACAGGAATAACCTTGAAGCTTTACAAAATATTACGTTGTAGATTTAGTCAGAACCCTCTTTGTATTCTCTAAGGAATTGCCTTAGAATTCTCCACATAATTCTCTTGTAAATTTACTATAAATCCGAAACAAACTACCTCAGATTTTTCCTTAAGTTTCACATTGAGTCTGGAGTTCCTCAGAACTAATTTGAAAGGAATTATCAGATATCACTTCCCTAAAAATTCACCCCCTAATAACTTCCTTTGAATTCCCTTGAAATTATTCCAAGGTATCCTCGGAATTTTTCATCAAATGTATTCATTAAATTAATGAATGTGTTGACTGGGACTTGTCAGGTATTATTTAGTTAAATGGCTTTCTCAGTCTTAAACACTCTAACGACTACGATGGCCGAAACTTTGGACAGATTACATCATAGTCGTTAGAGTGTTTAAGGCTGAAAGAGCCGTCAAACTAAGCAAGTATTAATTAAGCTTTGAAGTTTTTATTTTAATTTATTTTAAATCTGTGGCATTGGAATTTTTCCTATGTCGGTAGTCTTGAATATTTATTTTCGATCAAGATTATTGAAAATTTCTCCAACACAGAATTCCAGGATTTTCCAGGTTAAATTAAATTTAAGTTATCATGTTTTTTTTTATTACTTCATGCGTGAAGCTAACGATCTACATAGTTGGAGATGCTTTACGTCAAATATCAGACTTAAACTGGACATTTCATACTACAGACGAGGAGATTAAAATACAGAGTTGATAGTTCCGTTAGAGTACGGCAGTGTGAAAATTGTATATACAGTGTATCTCAAAATTGAGCGTACACCTGAATGGACAATTCTTTGAAAGACTGTGAGTAGATAGATTTTTGAAATTTTGGCTAGTGCAGAGTTTCCCAACCGGTGGTCCGCGGCCGATAGGGGGGCCGTGAGGTTTTTTCAAGGGACCGCGAGGGTCTTGGTTTGTTTAGTCTAAAAAAAATATGCCAAAAGTGACAATATCTTGGCTAAAATCAAAACATTTTTTGAATCGGATGGCTTACAGTGGGAAAAAGTAAGTGAAGTTAATATCGATGGCGCTCTAGCAATGCTTGGTAACAAATCAAGATTTCAGAAAGAGATTATAGAGCTTGCTCCATACGCCACAGGTGTTCGTATGCTCTGCAGGAACTAGTATTAAAACTACTGGATTCTGTCATCAAAATTGTTAATGATGTCAAATATGGAGCTTTGAACACCTGTTTATTCAAAGAACTCTACACACAAATTAATTCAGATCGCGTGGTTCTTCTTTTCTATACTGTTGTGCGCTGGTTGTCCAAAGGCAATGTTCTCAACCGTGCTTTTGAATTTAAGGAAGAAATCAAAATGTTCTTGGAAGGTCAAGGGAAAAATGATTTCATTGCTAATTTTAGTGTGGAAGGTTGGCATAAGCGTCTCGCTTGTTCAATACATGTGTGTGCATTAAAATTCGCTGGACTTGTAACTACGGGGCAAGTAAGCTAGCAAACCCATCTTCCCAGATGATCTTCAAGCATTCAAGCAAAACTGGTCCCGAAAGGTTAGTATTGGAAATGTTGCCATGTTCCATAGACTCTGAAGTATGACTGACAAAAGAGCGAACGAGCTAAAATCGGATCTTTAATCAGAAATTATTGCTCATTTTCACTCACTGGATTATCAATGTGAGCTGAGTTTCCCTGAGCTGATACAAGAAGATGCTGATGTAGTCCGCAATCCGTTTTCTTCCTCAATGGATGTGGAAGTCTTGATGAAGCACAGGATGAAAATTTGGACCTGAGAAATTATTCCTTATCTCGTGGTTTTTTTTTCCGTGAAAAAGATTTGAACCAGTGGTTCTGGCGTGCCATGTCGTATCCCAAAGTCTCCAAGCAAACATTGAAGATCCTTGTCCCATTTGCATCTTCGTAAGTACGTACGAGAGCGGATTTTCAAACAGATTGAACGTTGACGAAGATATGAGATTGGCATGATCACAAACGCAGCATTGTAACTAGATTTGAGATCTACAACATCGAGTTGTTGGCTGTTGTTAACATAGTATTTTGAAATGAAACGAATAACTTACAGATCAAATGAATGGTTTTTATTCATCTCAGCGTAATTTATACAAGGTACTTTTCAGTGGGCCGCGGAACATCCAATTGTTCACAAAGGGTGTCGCGGAGCTGAAAAGGTTGGGAACCACTGGGCTAGTGGTTGAACAACTATTTATTGAATTATCAGTAAAGCTTTGGACTTTATTGACCCAATGTATGAAGTTTGAGTAATTTAAGTAAAACTGTCGATTTTCAACTTTTTTCATAGTAGGTGGATATTAGTAAAATTAGCGGCATTTTAAAGATCATTATTATGACTACAGATTAGCACAATTTCAATATGCTTGGCTCATTGTATTTCAAGAAATGTATAGGAAATCTAGTTTTTCTAAAATAGCTCTAATTTCTTACACACTCATCCAAATAATTATAATTCTATACCGATAACCAATAAATTGTTGATGAGTCAGCGGCCAAAAATTTAAAAATCTATATTTTTAAGTTGTGCTCGTACAGCTGTTTTCTAAAATGTACGGGCAGCTGTACGCTCAATTTTGAGATACACTGTAAAACAGTAGAGAACGAGCAAAGGAAAATATTGAGGAAATTACGAATCGGGTTGATCGGCCCCTTTACTAAACTTATCAGTCTTTTAAAGCTATTTCAAGCGTGGTTCTGTTTTCAGGTGTCTCTGACTTTCTCATGGTCCTGCTTCATTACGGGGGTCTGTTGTCGTGCGTCTTGGATAAATTGTGTCTCAATAGTTGAATTGTATCGTAGCATGGTATTTGTTATGGAAAATCCTGAATCCTTCAAGAAAATCAGTAGAGCCCCCATGCACTCCAAACAAAACCCCTGGTCCATGCAAAGATCTGCCATTAGCCGCCAGTTCTCCTGCCTAGTATCCTATGACAGTGGAACCATCACAAAGGTTGTGTTTCGATCGGCCGCCGTAACTTATTTCTTGCATCCATACATTGTTTGTGTCTTAACCATTAATTTAACGTAAATAGTATCTACGAGAAACTTTATTAATTTATTTTAGTCATTCTATTGAAGGTACATTAGGGTGATCCCAACGTTTAATGAGTTCTAATCGTAACGGTAAAAGGAAAACGATAACATTGCTTGCAATATTTGTTGCAACGATTGCGTTTGACAACATAGCTTGATCGGAACGGTGAATTGGTAGCCCCTTTTCACTTACGTGCACCATCTCCTGCGTATGTTATGAAAAAGCTTGCAAACAATTAATGTTACTTGTTCTGGCATTTTGAGATATTTTCGATTTCCTCGTTCTAATTATCAACTTTCAAGTTATTCGAAATAGACTGGCCTAATGTATAATAAAGCTGTAGAGCAAGTTACTTAAATCAACATTCCTGAAGAAACTAAAATGCTATCTCTAACGTTTAACGATGGTTTTAAATTTTGCAGGTGACCCCTAAAGACTCGGGTCGCATTTCACCAAGGATGAAACAACGAAAAAATAGTCTTCTATGTTACTCCTAATATTCAATTCGTTGTTCTCTAGTTTGAAGTGATTGAGACTACACAGCAAAACATTAGTTCAACTGTGGAAATAATGCAAATATGAAAAAGAAAGTTTATATCGATCTAATGACAAATAATATTACATCACATTTTCACCAAGTTTGAAGTGCATCCCCTTTGCCACAAAAAATCAAAAATCCTTTTTAACTCTTTAATCTCTATAGAAATGAACTCACTCTGCAACAACTGATTATTATTTCAAGTAATCGACACGACCTTGCGCAAGGTAACAGACGTATTAATAGTTAACCCTTATCATACCACGAGTAGGAATCTTATCTTACCCGTTATCTCTAGACACATACCATACTCAATAAACGCCACCGCACCCAAATGGGCTAAGTGTGTGGGCGACATCATTACTTTCCAGCAGATGTACGTATATTTAGTTGTAGTACTACGCTTTGACTGATAGCAGAATTACAAATGCGTTCCATGCTCTACATCCTATCGTGCGAGACTGAAACCGGCCGGTACACCCCATCACCACCCTCCTTCTCCCCCTTTTGGATTTTGTTCCAGGTAATCGCTCGAACAAATCGCAACCTGGAACGTGATTCTTAAGCAGTGACTTTCTACGCTTACATTAGTGGCTGCAGCTGTGAAATTGCACTGGAAACCGCTACTGTATTCTGCTTCGATTCATCTCCTTAGTCGTCTGGTTATTTTAACGCTCTTGGATTTCCGTTTCTTCTGCTTGAGCTCTGCACGTGATTAATCACTTATTTCTCTCATTATTACCTATGTGTTTCCTCCGACACGGAGGTACCTTACTACACGGTACGCGATGCATCAAAGCTCATACGGAAATGCACGGGCCATGCTCACTGCCAGAGCCATTACGCTCTCGCTTCTATACTAATATGCTATCCTCCTCCATGTACTTATTGTGAAGCTACATAACTCGCGCTAATGAATTAATTTATTTTAAAATGCGTTCACTCCTCTTCTCATTGATGCCGCAGCGCAGCGCTGGTCTGCTGGTGCTAATGTACGGATAGGAGCACCCTCATCAGTTCTCAAAACACGTATGCGATCATCGTCTCTGAAGAAACTCCTGGAATGGCCATCATCGCAACGTTACATGCTGCCAAAATTTTACTCTGAGCTGCTTATGCAACGCATGTGGCACGTGTTTTATCTTGATGATCGAGGTCGTTGGATAACTCTGAAAAGTGATCCGCGGTATTGTAGGTAAAAGTAGGTTCTGTAACTTATTTGCCTAACAAGGTATTTAATTAGCGCAAAGGCAATGAATTATTTTCCAATAATACCCATCATGCGTACACCCAAATGCGGCAAATCTCATTGTTTCAACCTCAGTGTACGGAGGTTTCTCATTACACGGAACGCCACCACAACGTATAATGTTTTTTCGTTGGAATGTCACGTGAAAACAATACACGGCATACATTTGCATAATCATAGACAACGGAACCATTGTTATTGAACCTTTATGGCACTTCATCATCACCAATCTCAGACTCAGACTGGAAGCCTAACAGATGCCACTGGCAGTAGTAGCAGCAGCAGTAGCAGTAGCAGTCGTCAATACGTGTGTAGTTAATTATCAGCATTTCTATTTTATTGTCTAGTTCACACCGTACTTGCTGGAATTCCGATTTATAAAAAAACAGAAATGGAAGTACATCGTACCACTGAAGTAGTTCAGCTACAACCATATATGCTACAGTATTCCCACATTCATGTGGCAACCATGTAAACGATACAGTGACTTTTTGACCGTCTGAAAGGAGAGCCGGCCGACTTAATTTAGATTTTCACCCAAGACAAATAGGCACACAATTAAAAGGTGTCGGCAGCTAGTGCGAGAACTGTACAATTTTTTGGCATGCTTCTAGTTTGATCATTTTTGGCAATAATCAAAATTGTTTCCAAAGCCATACAATGCATTTAATCTTTATACATTGAAACATACTTTGATCCTGCAGGTAGATCCGCATCGCTGATGGCTTTCCAGCTGGGCACTATTGAATGCATTCTTGACATCTATCGTTATCACGGTGCAATATCGATTTCCCCTGCGTTTTGTATCGACGACTTCTTATCTCTCTCTCTCTATGCCACTATCCAGATTGCATCGACCATAGATCTTCCATTACGGAGTCCGAACTGCAATTTCTATAAGCCATGCTCACTCTCCGGATATGTTATCAGTCTTGTTGAGGATAATCCTCTCCAGTGGTTTTCCAGGTATATGCAGCAATAGGCCTATAGAGGCTAGATCACTCAGCGGTTTTCCTGGTTCTGGCAGCAATTCTAATTTCTGTATCGTCTATATGTCTGGGCATGACCTTTATCTAGACATTTTGGAAGCACATCCTGAACAATGCCTGGATCGCCGTTTTAACAGCCACGTTGGGGATTCCATTCGGACCGAGCACTTTCTTCACTTTTAATCCTATCGCTACTGAGCACTACGAGTTCCTCATTTTAGAGACTTGTATTCCTTCCTTGTCGTCTCCCGCAGCCTCGATGTACGGTGTAGTTAGGTCCTTCAATGATTGCTTTCATTTTGTCAAGGCACATTTCGGAGAGTTTCGTTGAGCCTTCAGATTTCGTCATCGTATGCGTCACCCAGGAGTTAGCGTCAGCTCTGGGGCAACTTGCACGAAGGGCGTTGAGTGCCTCGTTCCACCGGTATACTGGTTGTGTCGCATGTCCTCGCCAACGTTTCTGTGAACTCGTCCGCGTTCAGGATCGAGAGGCAACTGTCTACACAGAGAGCTTCGACATAGCGATCCTAGTGTGTGCGCGTACGTGAGATGAAACTACGTTAGTCGTATTTATCAGCAACCACTGCACCAAAATAGTCGCAGCATATATTGGCAGAAAGGCCACATACGTAGATGTTCCAGGTGCCCCTGGGAGAATGACCCGTTTCAAATTTGGGCCAAAACACATCATGCGACACCTGAAATTACCAAAAAAAAACCGCTATGCTACACGCTGTGTCTGAAAGTAATTATTTTCTAAGATGCAAGCAAAGTCTGGTCCAGGTAGAATCAGGACACATAAAACCAGATGTTTTTCGGGATGGATTTGGCGTAAAAAAATTTAATTTAGTCAAAATGAAAGTATTTGGAATTCACGCCATCATATGCCACACACTGGACTGGTCAACCTCAGCGGCTAATTTCAACATTTTCAACATCGAGCCACCTGTGCAGCGTCCAGAGTCGTTTTTCCAGTTTTCTTTAACTTCTGCTTGATAATAGCCCAATAATTTTCGATTGAGCGGAATTACGGGCAGTTGGGTGGATTGTTAGCCTTGTCGACGAAATCCACCCTATTGTCGCGGTACCACTGCAGCACACCCCGGCTGTAGTGGCAGCTTGCCAAACCTGACCAGAACTTCTCTGGACCGCTGTGAGCCTTAATGAAAGGTAGTATACATTTCTCCAGATACTCTTGCTTATACAGCTTCGGGTCCAGCGTTTTGTTGGTAATGAAAAGCTTGGTTGTGAGCCCGCAACTGCAAATTTCTTGCCAGATCAGGCCTGTTTTCGGGCTAATTTATCAGCGAAAACAAACTTGAATTTGCTGAGGACATCACCCCGTGCTGTGGCCAAATAAAAAATTTAGTCTGAGAACTTGCCTCAAATCGGCAATCTTCAACTTTTTCGCAATATTTCGAATTGACCACGTCGGGTTTTTGACGTGGGTGTGCAGGATCCATTTTCTTTTCTGGTCTTCCATCTAGTACAACCAACCGGTGAACACTCGTGTTTATTTCAGTTACCGTGGGGACGTAATTTGTGATTAGCCCCGGTCCCTTTCAAATTGTATCATTATTTATGTACGGTCCTTATATTTGAAATGACGTTTCACATTCATCTAGTGATGGCCGATTTTCATTTGAATAATCGATTAATCGATTAACGAACCTAAAAGTAAAATATTTGTAATCGGTTATATCATGCTGATATAAGCATTAACATCTCCAGAGGATCATCACCGATCGTTTCAAACATGTGCTGCACTCTCATTGGTGGAAAAATGGCAGCACAGCGAACAAAAAAATAATCGATTAGTTGTTAATCGAGTAATTAAAAAATGGGACATCTCTGATTTTGGTGTGATTGTTTTGATAAAAATGAGCGCAACATTTCATCTCTACCGAGGGGGCAACAAAACCACAAAATTACCTTGAATACGGGGGGTATTCATTGGATGAAAGGGACCGTGAAAGAGGACACTAAAATAGAAAGTTTTTCTTCCGACAGTTTCATCTTAGTATTCATCTTTGGTACAACTGTTTTAATACTGCAAATATCTAGAAGAAAATTTTCACTGAAACACGTGTACTTTCAAAATAAATCCCTGTAAAAACATTTCAAATCCGACCACTAGAGACGCTGCTATAGAATAAATAAAGTGTTCGGAATCTAAGTGGATTCGACTTTACCTCAGTATATTCTTCACAGAAATTTGGCATTAATCTTGAAAATCAAACCTTTGAAGGTTTAAACTATTTCATCATCGGTTTTTCCAGAAAAAAGTGTTTTGAAGTTTACATAGCCGTTGTTTGGCGTGGATGGATACAAGGGTATAAACCATATTTTTTTAACACGGCAGCCACCATCCAGTTTGATTCATAAACCCAAAAGATAAGCCTGTTAAAATAATCGTAAAGATTTGTGATGTTAGGAGTCACGCAAAAGGTTTGATGCATATATTTGCGAATTACTATGGGAATTTTAAAAATTTTACCGCTCCGAAATTTTCAGAAAAGAAGTTTTCTGGCTTGGGAAATATCTTTTGAAAAATTGTCAATTGCAATGATTTTTCCTGATTTACTTGCGATTTTCCTTTCGTGGATATTTTTTTTCCTTGGTTTGTTTTCCGTCGATCTTGTTTTCCGTGCTGAGCACCAATGATACCGACGCCAGAGAGGCAGCTCCCACACCTGGACCCTACCTATTGAACCATCAACTCATGAACCAGGGACCAACGGCTTTACTTCCCTTCGGAGGAAGGAAGGCGTGATCAGATATGTTATGCCTCAGAACATCCCGGCGGCGCCGACTGGGATTGAACCCAGGCCTGCTGGGGTGAGAGGTAATCACGCTTACCACTACACCACCGGCGCCGCTATAGATAACATTTATCAGATTATATTTTTTTATGGAATGCTAAGATAATTTCTTATAATTATTAAACTACACAACGTTCTTTCTACAATGCCTTTTTTATCACTGCAACCATTTTTCAGATCTATTGTGATACATTCCCCGTTTTTTTTTCTTTAGCTATATCAAGATGCCGTATCACTATTATTAGGAGTGATCGCCATCGTTTGACTAATAGCATTATCCCAGAACGGCCTTTATACTTCGAATAAAGTGCACTACCGTACTGGGAGTTGTTCCCCAAATGTCAAAGGGTTCTATCAGCCCCTTGTTGAAGAACTTACGCCTTTTATTGAAAATTGCCGGACAGTGGCATAGCAAATGTTCTGAGTCTTCCTTTTCTATGCCACAGAAGCGACATACATCATCTTGAAGTTTTCCAATCAGCTTCAAGTGATAACGGCTCGGACAATGCCCTGTTATAAGACCTGCATATATACTAAGATCTTTCTTAGAAAGTTCCAGGATTGTGTGGGTCACAGAAATGTTTGGATTAATGAATCGCTTCGACTGCCTAGCAATAGAAGTGTTCTTCCAGTTTTCCTCCACTTTTGAAAATTCCACGCTTTTAGCTCCATTTTAAGAGATGCAGCCGATAAGCCACAAAAGGGCTCTGGCCCGATGAACTTATGAGAAGATCCGAGTCTTGCTAGTGCATCAGATCTTTCATTTCCCTCAATCCCGGAATGACCAGATGACCCAATATAAGTTAACTTGATTATGACAAGACAATTTTTGAAGTGATTGGACACACTCCCAGACAAGTTTTGATGTACATGTCGCCGACTTTAAAGCATTTAGAGCAGCTTGACTGTCGGACATGACGTATATATTTGAACTCTTATAGTTTCTACGCAAACATATAATGGAACACTCTAAAATTGCTTGGATTTCAGCTTGGAACACAGTTCTACAATGCTTAATTCATGAGTTATGAATTTTAAAGGTACGTGATTTCTTTCAACAACATTGCTCCGGGAAAGTTAACCACCCCGAAACTATTGAAATTTATTTTCGTTCTTATAGTCATTAACTCCAGCTGTGGACAACATTTCATTAAATTCTGAGATCCTTCAACCCAAACCTGTCCGATAATAATTAAAAATCTCCTAATACATTTTCACTAAAGACAGCCACAGTGCACACAAATCAAATGAGAGTGAAGAGGAGAGCAATGAGATCGATAAATGCATGATATGAACTTTTTACTGTGTAGGTAATGCAGCTGGGACCAAGGCAATATACTATCGACTAAAAGCTAGAAATGTACGGATTGTGTTGATGTTTCACATCTATTTATTGTATCTTAAACGCAAAAACACATAAACTGTCTATAATCGCATAACAGTCGCATATGGATTTTTGTCAAGTTTGAGATAACAACGATATGCACTAGCAATTTGCACCTAATTTCATATTCTTCTTCTTCTTCTTCTTCGCATTTCAAGCTTATTGCAAATCGCATATTAGCTTATTGCGTGCTCTCAACTTAGTGTTCTAGATGCACTTCCCCAGTTATTAATTGAGAGCTTTCGATGCCTGTACCATTTTTGTATTAGCATAATTGTGTGGCAAGTACAATCATACTCTATTGCCGAGGGAAGTCGAAAAATTTTCCAACCCCAAAAATTCCTAGACCGGACCGGGAATTGAATCCAGCCACCTCCAGCATGGTCTTGCTTTGTAGCTGCGCCTTTACCGACTGAGCTAAGGGAGGCCCCTAATTGCATATTATGTATTAATACTATGGACTCATATTCATTCTACAATTTAATTGTCTAGAGGACTGCCATTTTCCATAGAGTAAAGTAAACACAGCAAAGTGTTGTACTACCCAAAAAAAAACAAATCAAAGTCACAAATAAGCATACACATTGAATAAATTCTGTATAGCAGTGTACAATGCTGAATAAAAAAGCGATGTAGAATTATGTGCTGAAAAAAGCTCATTGAGATCGATAAATGCGCCTTTATTCCGCCGTTTGCTCTGATATGATTAATTTCCTTATTAAAAGCTTTATAAACGTTGACTGTCTTCCTTATTAAGAACCAGAAGTTTGATCTAATAACAAACTGAATAAGTGTAATTTGCACATACATTGTCGCTTTAATTCGACTGTTTTTAATTGATTGAATAAAATGCTTTATTCAACGTCTTATAAATGTTTTCTAGCTCCATTATTAGATGTCATTGCATTGATTTACAATACTGCTGTATAAAGGTGAATACACTCAGCAAAATAGCTCTTATACCACCCAACAAACAATTCAGAGTCACAAATAAGCATATATATTGAATAAATGCTGTATAACAGTGTACAATGCTGAATAAAAAGAGTTGTCGAATTATGTGCTGAAAAAGCTCATTGAAATCGATAGATGCACATTTATTCAACTGTTTGCTCTGATCTGATTAATTTACTTATTAAAAGCTGTGAAAGCGTTAAATGTCTTCCCAATTCAACGCCAGAAGTTCGATCTAATAACAAACTGAATAAGTGTAATTTGTACATACATTGACACTTTAATTCGACTGTTTTCAATTGATTTAATAACATGCTTTTTTAGACGTCTAATAAATGTTCTCTAGCTCCATTATTAGATTTCATTGCATTGCTTTAGAATATTGCTGAATAAAGGTGAATACAGTCAGCATAATAACTCTTATACCACTATACGTCCATGTAGCAATCACATGATTTGTAAATGCTTCATAAACGACGTATTAGATTCAAGATAACACTGATTCATTCTTACAACAAGGCGAAATCAGTATAGTAGTGGTTATCGTTTCCGCTTTCCAATTAGAAGGTCGTGAGTTCAATCCCAAGCTCAACCCTTTTTTTTTTATTTGTGTAGAACATAATTAATTTAAATAGTAATCATCGATCACATGACTAACGATAATGAATGCATTAATCTAGCTTAAAATACAACCGAGCATCCTTTCTTTCGACTTGGAGATGTTAAGAGAGGCAACATTGGTCTCATTTCAAACAACGATGAATGAATTAATCATTCCCACAGGGCCTTGAAGGAGCTAGAGTTGCGATCGGGAGTGCTGATAGGTATTTACTTTCATGCAAGCTTTTATTGATTATTGAGTTGCCCATATGATGAATTCTAGGATAGCTCAGATGACAAGGCAAGCGGCTGGTGATCGGAAGGTACAAGGTTCGAATCCCATACAACGACATGTATAAGTATTTAATAAATTTTCTAATATCTGTATGGTGCCAGCCACGCCAGAAATATTGAAATACAATACACTTTAAGCAAAGTAACACACCCTTCCCTGTCCCCGTCCCTCTTATTTTCGGGTTAATTTTCCCACAGTTGAATAATCATTTAATAAATGTATAATAATGTCTAATTAAACGTTACTTCACATGAAAATCAAGCGTATACAGAGCATCACTGTTTTAAGGAAGCAGTGATGTCTAATAAACGCTGAATAATCAAAAATTGTATCGTATAAACCTCTGTTACAACTCCATATAAGTCGAATAAAAGCTTCTCGACATACCTTATTCAACACCAAATATTTCGATGTTGTGGTTGAATAAATTCTCCAGATTTGTGTGAACAAAGCCTGAACAGAAGTTATTATTAAAAATAGTACAAGTACTATTAAGCATGCAGTTGAATAAAATGACCAACAAGTCGTTTATTCAATAAACGATTTTTTGTTGGGTATTTTTAATCATTAAATTTTAATTATGATTTTGATGAATTGATCAATATAAATTTCTTTGCAAAAATTTAGTACACCGAACATTCTAAGTAAATTGAAACTGACTTTATGATGAATTGATTGAAACCGTCTTTCTTATTATATTGGCTTTATTACGTACCTAATGGAACTTTGCGCTGACCCTCAACTTAGTGTTCTAGATGCACTATGTTATTTGTTATTTGAGTTTATCATGTTATTTAAGAGCTTTCTAATCCGACTACCATTTAGGAATTTAGGGCAGGAAAATTCAACCAGGTTTGAATATATTATGATCACTTGAAGGTAAGTTTGAAATATACTGCTCTAACACATAACGTCATAGACAAACTGATATAATACTGTGAATATTATTGACTGTAAACCATCGCCCAAAAAGCACTATTACCATCTGTTCACTACACTTTGGGGTGCACTGTGCTTAATGGCGGTTGTGTTTATACGACAAACTGTACAGTAGACTGCCAGACTATCAATTACCAAAAAATAAAATGTTGGAAATTATAAGAAGATATTGAGAAGCAAAGCACACATAATCGAAAGGACATCCCAAGTAACATTGCAAGTTTTATCAAGGTTTTAAAGCATTCTACAAGTCCAAATCATGTTCTACAGAACCTTCATAAAACCCAAATTGCTACTAGGGATGTGAGTATATTAGAACATATACAAACGCATACATATCCTTTCGATCATGCATGCTTCACCTTCATCTTCTAATTATTTCCAACACCTAATTACATGAATACCAGTGCATTTTGTCTGTTTGCCTGTGATAATTGACTGTAGATTAAGACGATGGAGTAAATAAGAAATAAAAAATTTAATCGCTCGAAAGAATAGGTCTGGAGAGTGATTCAATTTGCTTTGATATAAAAAAAAACACCTTCTTGACACGTTTTATATTTTTCTTCCAAAACTATATGCCACAGCAACTACACTTTGAACTTATGTTGTTTAATCTATCTTATATGTTAAAAAGTCTGGGGAACGCGATGGTGCTATCAAATCAAATATTTAAATAAAAAACTTAACCTTGAAATTTGGCAACACTTTTTATTCATTATTATTTATTCTCGTTCACTATTATTTTTCATGCTGCAAAAAACATCTGAAACAGTAGGCGAGAAAAAATAGTTTTTTCACTTAGAAGAGCGGACGAAAAGAAAATTAAAAAGAATATTGTTTCACATAATTTTTAAAATGCTTTTCTTCAATATACTCTATCTCAAAAAGTACGCAAATTAGTTTTTGCTGATGAAATTTTCTAATGTGAAAAAGGATGAGAAATACGATGGTGCTGTCTAATTGGAAATTTAAATATACTCATTCTGAGAGATTTTCGATTGTTGTATTTAAACGCAAATATATAATATTTGGCAACACTGTAATAAATAAGTAATAAATTCATATTCAGATTTTTTGTCTAATTTTCTCATAAAAACACACTATAATGTGAATTGTAGCTTTATTTTGAGGTATTGATGAAAGAAAGTAGTGCTTTCTTGAAAATCGCGAAAAGTAGAAAATACTTCCCTGGACCAATGTGCTGCGATCGACTCAAACATTTGGGTTCATAAAATTAGAGTAAAATTGTATAATAAACATCTCAATGTGGTTAAATTTGGAAAAGGTCAATTACATCTTTTTATTTTTTCTCGGTTACTTGGCGCGAAATGACCCAGAGGGATGTTCGAATATTTTAATTTATTTTAATTAACTACAAGAAAGTTAAAACTTAGGCGTGTAACTAAAATTGTTCAAATTTCACAGATTTTAAGTCCAAAACTACATAGTTGGTAAACCCCTGCCAAGATCTAAGAAATCTTTCAATTCACAGTGTTTTAAAAAGTAATCCCTTCAAGTTATATTAGGTAAAGTGAGGTCATAGAAAAAGGTTTAAATGCATTTATATGAGTTCATACCAATTGGCGATTTAGCCAAATACCAAAAATATCCTTGAACCTCAAAAATCCACAAAAAAAAAATAAACAGAAAATTAAGCAAATTTTCGACAAAGAATTCAAAATAATCTACTTTTTAAAGCTGTATACTTTACCCCTGTTTTTATCAATCTACTTAAAGTTTATTATTATTGTTATTTTGCTTTTATTTCGTTATTTATTCAGCCTTAGGATGGTTCATCTTTCTAAACTACTGAAAGATTAATATGATATCTAACACAATGAAATTTTTACAGTGATTAGACAACACATATTACAAAAATATGTAAGGCTAAAATCACTATCCGTTCTGGTTCAAACCTTCATGAATATCTTGTCGTTTGCAATATGATGTTGCAAATCTATAAAAAGAAACGTAAACTGAATACGCGAAACTAGCAAAATTTTTGGCAATTTATAATTATAATTAACTGTTTCTGAATGGACAATGCATCACAAACGCGCCGTGGCGAAAAAAAAATCTACGCAGCACAACAATCACTGTCGTAATGTGCAGACAATAGTACACACGAGTTGTGACTAAACTTACCAGCAAGTGGAACCACGTGAAGTTAATCGCATTAGCAAATTTCCCATACACTAAGCTGTCATCCGTTACCACCACCACTGTCTCGTCGCTGTTGCATTTGACCTTCAACCGAGGCAAATTGCGATGGAAAACAAAGCGCGGTCGATGTCATATGACATAATTTACAATGCCCCCATGCTACCTGAGTAGATGTGTGGATGTAATTTTGCATGCGTTTTTTATTATTCTAGAGATCTTGAGTGCGACCCCTGAAAAAGCCACTCAGCTAATGATGATGCGCCATTGACCAGCAACTGCACAACAACGATGGCCACGATATGAGCGGTGGAATCAGGTCAGAGAGAAACCGTGTCACACACGCGTGCGATGTGGAACTCCCTCCCTGAATCAAGGTTTTATAGCTGTACTTCAGGAACCAGTTTGATGCCTACGAGCGGCAACCGAACCGGTCCCTTCTTTAGGCTCCTGGAAGAGTTTTTTTTTTCTCTCTCTCTCTCTCTCTCTCTATGAGGCGTCAAATCAAGAAAGCGATCACTAAAACCTAGTCCGAGGAATGTCACCATCATCGCGCGAAAGCTGAATCTCCAAAGTCGAAACAGATTTTAAACTTTTACCAGGTTTGGTGCTCACGGTACAGGTGAAATGATATGCATCGCAAACCAAATTCCCTTGGATGGTCCAGGTGGCATCCACGGGTTTGCGTGTTTGTGTATATGCTTGAAAAGAGGAAAGAGAAAAATCTCCCATTGGCACTTGTGATAACGGTTTTCCAGATTCCAAGGTGTTTGTACTGAAACTGGAATCAAAATAAAAGCAACACCAATGAAGCCGTCTGATGGCTGAAACAAGTGATGGCTTCACCGTCATCGGGAAGACCGCATATTGGACCTCGCTCGGAGGACGCTTTGTTTGTGGCAATATTAAGTTGCGTTTTGCTCGTGGGTACAGAAGATGATGAGATCGGTTGAGGAAAAAATGTGCTAATCGTCAACGAAGCAGAAATCAGTTGACTTCATCGTCGGTGATGACGGTGATGATGGGGATAATGCTGCAGTTGCACAATAACAGCAGTAGCTGTAAGGGTGATCGTGACATCAGAATGAGAAATATAAATGACACTATCGTTTGAATATTTTGGACATAGCAATCTAACGGAATCAGTTTTATCAAGGCATCGATCAATTTCAACATTTCCGAACCTGCGATCAAATTATTGTTTTCTTTTCGCAACAACATGGCTACCTCCTCCTATAGGTTGCACTAATTATTTGTATTCTGCATGCTCCGTTAAGTGTAAAAAAAGTAAAGCTAAACTGTCAATAAATTGAAACTTTTAACCAAACATCAAATACGTTTTTACTCAAGTCAACTATATACAAACCCATTTTCAAAATCCTTCTCAAGCGCATCAGCTTGTGTGCATGTCTATTCAATTATCACGTTCAGTGGTCTTAAGTAAACCATTCGAAGTAAACGCAAAATGCTATGGTTCAGTCAACAGAACGTACGTATAGATATATGGGGATTTGGCTCTGAATCGCAAATTGATTTGAGTAATGATCCGTGAAGAAATAGCCAATGATAAATGCTGTTCTGATCGTACCGCATAGCTGAAAGTCGGGTAGCAACGGTGCGAGAGTGATGAATCAAATAATTTCACACGTACGTTTTCTCATTGTCATAAATTTTAGAGATTGATGCATGCAATCGATCATGCACTTCAACAATATGCAGGAATTTAAAATACGCCATCAACGCCACTCCTAAGATAATAATCTACTAGAACCCGATGTATTTTTTTCATTTGAACAGGTTTGGATAAATCTATTTTTAGGTGAAGCTCATCATTTAGGTGGGAAAAAACTTGCTGACACACTCAAAAGCGCATTCCCCTCTTCTAGTCCAACAACGTTGGAAATAATAAAAAAAAACCATAAAACCCACATCCAAAGGCCGAGCCATCCAGCGAGCACGGGAACGGCAGACCCTCATTAGGAGTTCATATACCACGAAGCTCGGAGCGTGCCTATTACAGTTTTCGAGAAGCCTTATATAAGCGACGAGAAAATGTCTAATCCCAGTGGCAGCAGTAGTCACTCAAAGTGGGACTCTCGCACGACAGTATGACCACCGGAACATGTGGTTTACATGATGATTGTAATATTGTGTGAGCATGATGAAACTTCACATTCGACATGGGGCAACCCTCCTCGCCTTGAATACCTTTACATTGTATTTTACAATTAGAAAAGCACTCATCATCATCATCGTCGACTACAACCTTCACGCCCTGTGACACTGAACCATGAATTCGTGCTCTATTGACAGTTCTAAATAACACGTCCGGTAAGCTTCTGTTCCCGAATATATTCTTCTGGACCTGACTCACCCATCACTATCACGTATATACGGAGGTAAGTACCTACACCTCTGTTATTATTTCGTGCCCATAAAAATGAAATTCTCTCAATGTGGAACGACCATACGTGGTGGGTTCGCCGTCTGTTTTGTTGTTGCAATCGTCATCAGCGCTTTCCATTCTTTTCCATGTGCACAAGCTGTGTGTGCGTTCCTGCTTTTTCCCATTTTTCCATTCTTAAGTATGTGTTAGTTGTGTGTGCAGATAGCTACATATGTGTGTGAGTATGTGTGCATATTCATGAAACCTCCTGTACCGTGACGATGAGAAACGAATGCGAAAGAATCGGGTAAATGTGGCACTACCGGGTACCGTTTTGTACAAACCTCGATGATCGAGTTTGGTTTGATTGGATAGAGAAGAACTTAGAAGATTTTTTTTGCTGCTACTTGACGGTGGCAATATGTATTATCACTTAAGCCATCCTTAGCCTAGTCAGTAGAGCCACGAGTTATAGACAGACCATGCTAATGAAGTGGATTAAATTTTAAGTCTGGACACTTCCCAGAGTGTCAACTTGAAATGCTGCCTGACAAATCCTAAAATCGGTTGAAAACACCAACACCAAGCAAACGCAAAATAGGTACTGAATTGGATCATTCCAAATAGTTTTCCCCATACAACAGAAAGATGTTAATAACTGCACCAAATGACATGTCATTCGTTGAAGCTGCCAATTTGGGTACCGGTTTTTCAGATCACTTATAAATTAAAATATCGATCAAATACGTATAATATACAAATATTACATATTCTACATTATAATATATGTAAATACATTGTATATGTATTACAATTACACCATGTTTGATAATATCTGCTGGTATTATTTTTCAACTTCAGTTCCTTTTGTGCAGCACATGAGCAATGTTAGAAGAACAATTTTTTGAGTTCAATATAAACACATTGATTTGGAATATTTTGAATTGCTAATACATTATTTTCATCGACAGAAAGTAGCAACAACAAACTAAACCCATCATATAATTGAGCTCTTTAAACGCTGGCTGAATAAGCATGGTCTTAGCTGTATAAGGCAATATTTGCCCGTATAAGTTGTTCTGTAGCTAAAACTTGTGTTGTGACGCCCTATTCGTTTAATTTTAATGGTTTTCTATTCTTGAAAATTGTGATAATACAGTATGTATTGTTGACCTATTGTGGAAATAATATCATAATTTAACCAATACATAACAATTATATTGGAAGAAATTATCAACACTAGAATGACTAAAATTTTATTGTTATTTCATTTTGATTTCACGGTTGTTTATTCTTTAATGGACTGCAACACCCACCGCACTCCCCAAGAAACCATAGGCACGTTATTTCGCCTTTTTGGCTATATACAGCTGAACAACGGATATACCAGTGTTTGTAAGTTTTGATGAGGCCCGTATGTAGCCAAAAAGGCGAAATAACGTGCCTATGGTTACTTGGGTCTTCGGAGAATTTTTGTATTCCCATAAAAGTCCTCAAAAGTTTGTTTTATGCATGAGTATTATTGTGTTTCATTTTGAAAAACAAAAAGTATTGTCAATTTTATAGGCTACCCACCAGTTTGATTCATTGCCCTAAATATTTGTGTGTGCAAATATTAGTATTTAAAAACTGATGAAGGTTTAGAGGTCACACAAATGGATTGAAGTTTATGTGGAGATTATGGCGAATTAGTATCGGATATTTTTGAATTTCAATCTCATCGCTCTGACTTTGGTTCTAGCTTTCCAAACGCTGAAACATTTAATAAGTGCACACTCAGAAATAACTAATATTACATGTGACAGAATCCGTCTTTGACATAAACGATGAGACGTAAACAAACATGTCATTAAGTGCTCCGAGACAGAAAAGTTCGTTGCTCAACGAAAAGTACGTTTGATTGAGCTATATTTCGCGTCTGTTATGACTCAAATTTATGTAAAAATTGACTCTACCATGACAACGAATAACATTGTGACCAATCTTTTAAATTTGTCGAACCTCTTAACGGAATCCCTTGATGAAGAGCTTTGAGTGTATTGGTTTATTTCCTTTTAATTCCGTCATAATTGCTTACCTTTTTACAAATAGGGGAAATGGATGTAATGTCGGCCTAAGTGCCTCTAATTTGGGTCCATACATAAATTCAGGAATCAAATAAATTTTCAATAGCGACCAAAAATATTCATTAGTACCGTCCCAATGACGCATTCATCTAGATAAAATTAATATAAAGAGAGAGAGAAGGATTAGTAATTTCCATTTAATTCCACTACCTTATTTGCTTATCCTTGACAGATACGCATATTTCGTCTACAATGTGCAGACTTCTATAGTACCTTGTACTCGACTAGTATTAGTACAAGATACAAAAGAAGTCTGCACATTGTAGACGAAATACGCGTATCTGTCAAGGATAAGCAAATAAGGTAGTGGAATTAAATGGAAATTACTAATCTTTCTCTCTCTCTTTATACAGGTATGGATTAGTGGAACACATACATAGATAGATAGATAGGATAGATAAAATTGATAAATAACAGATTTTTAGCCATGGGCCCAATCTTAAATCTATAGGCCAACATTAGAGTCATTTCACCTACGCGTATTTCGTCTACTACTTGCAAACTTCACCACTGTGGTGTTGAGTACTTGGCACTGATAAAGTCTGCAAGTAGTAGACGAAATACGCGTATCTGTCAAAAGATAAGCAATTATAACGGGATTAAAAGAAAATAAACCAACACATTCAAAGCTCTTTTCTCGGATTAAAATCTTTTTAAAAGTGTTTCCTTGTAGAGTCCATTTTCCATCACACAACTTCATGAGCGCACAACTCAAGATCTACGAGGTTTATACATCTGCAAATTAAGACACTACTTGCTTCAGCAAACAACAAGTAGTAGTTTCAGCTACGTGCATTCACGTATTATAACCTTATTATTTTTACATGTGAAATTGCGAAGTGTAACACAAAAAAAAAGACGCTACAGGAAATCACCTTGAATTGCTGCCAAACTGACCATAACAACAGCATTATTATAGCAACCACATATTCATTTTTCATCATTTTAACAACTGTGACATAAGTGAAATTTAAAATGCTTCCATAATAATTCCCATATAATTTTTTTACAATTTGCACAACCTTTAAGGTTCCACAAAGGGTAAGTAAAATTGTATTCATTTTCTTTTGAAATATCATGCATCGTCATCATTTGTATACCCATACACATTATTGATACACAAATTTAGAAGATCTTGAGAGGGCCACGCTCCTGTCACGCTCCTTATCATTCTGGATTAGGTCAACAAATATCAAGAGTCCCTGTATTTCGTATCCATCGACTACGAAAAAGCTTTCGAATGGCTCAATCAAGAGAGTCTGTGGAGCACCCTGAGGTGAAAGAGAGTCCCGGTTTTAATAGTCAACCTCATCGAGGCTTCAACATGTAGAGTCCTGCATATCGAAGTCTTGGTCTAACTCTATCCTATGTTCAACAAGGTGTGAGGCAAGTATTGACACATTTTCAGAATAATCCCAGCAATTTACCTCAGATGATCGCATCCTATTTCATTTGATTTCAATGACGTACAATCATCACTGCCCTTCATGAGGCACGACCGTTCATTGAAGTAGGCAAACGCCGCGTGGAATTTAGGGCTAATCTGTAAGTGGTGTTCCTGAAATGCCGCGCGGCACATTAATCTATCAGTACAGGGTTAAGATCTAATTTCCGTCATATTAAGCACCTGCACTTTACCTCTATGTTTCGAATGGGTTTGAGCAAAAAAAAATGAATGTTTCTATCAAAAATGACTTAAATTAATCTACCATTCCATATGTACCATTTGATTTGATAAAGAGTAACAAATTGTTGAGATATTGTTAAAAATCTAACACTGCTTCTTGATTCCAATTCCGTCCTATGAAATTAAATCCCGTCCACACAAATTGTGTAGCTTTTGTACTAAACTATCGATTCGTTCACATCAGAATCATTGATAAAGACGGCTAACTGAAACAAATTTCAATTAAAGGACATTTATCTGTCAAAATTGAGCATTTCAAAACATCACGAGAACACGAGGTTGCACATTGATTCATTTTAAATGCATTTGACAACTATGTAGTTCGACACATGAAATGCATTTCAGTGAGCGAAATCCGTTCGCCTAGTGAAAAGTAATAATGTTTCAGTGAACAGTCAGTCAAGACGATGCGACTGTTGGTTCCGCGTTTTTGACGTTTCCCGGCACATGGACTCTAGTAACAATTACAATCGGACTAAATTCAATTTCACTGTCTTCGCCGTGATAGATATCAAGTTTGTAATTTTGCTGGTTCTGGTCAATCACAGAGTAACAACTACGAATTGGATTTTCTTGTGAAATTTCAGAATAAGGTGGGACAAAAGTTCGCTTTGAGATTTTCGAAGCCTGTGAAAAATAAAACTCAATGTTTCAGCAATTGTTCAAAAGGTCTTTTAGAGACAGATTTCCCAAAGAGACACATACATTGATGATGCTTACGAAAAGTTACAGCGAACATCGTTGATATCGAAATTAAAAGCTATAGCACTTGTAATAAGTTTCATCTCTTGAAGATGTTTTGAGGAGAATCAGACTTTCGATTAAATGCCTGAAAACCGTTTATCCACATTAGACACACCATAAATGGAGCAGTGTGCATCGTAAAATGTGTGTCCTATTGTAGTTATTGAGGATAATCACTATTTTCGCGTAGATTTCAATTTCTGACCATGCTCGGTCACGGTGATTCTGAAAACGTTTATTTAGCATGATTACGTCTTCAGCTAAGTTTAGAGTCATTGCTTCATCTTCATCTTTTACTTAGATTAAAAGTACCTGAGAAAAATGCAAGTACTTTCGCAGATTATCCGAAGTTGCGATAGACAGACAAGCAGATATAACACTCTCAAAATGTTCATCGAAATGGCTTTTAACGATAAATTTAAATGTTTCTTAGTTGGTAGTACCACCACTTGTGGCGTGCATAATCAATTCCCTTGCGTTTAACGTTTACACACCACAGCTATTTGTTGAGTGTATTTCCCATCACAGTACATTCGGCAGATGGCGGTAGTGTTTACAATGAGATGTGTCTCTTTATCTGTGTTATAATATTGAGGTAACGTTAGGATAAAATCAAAACATTGAGGAATATAACGCACCACTTTCAGAAATACTTCTCTTCACAACCGATGAACCATTATGACGGCTATATGAGTACCCAAGTAATCATATAGTCACAATATAGCTTGTATATACTAGTTTGAGTATGGTTAGTTGGGGAATCCGATGAAACTGTCACTTCTTGAAATTAATCCCTTACGTATTTCTTTCATTCTCTTATCGCACTTTGCATTTAACACCATCTCATACTAATCTTTACATCGATTCAATGATGTAAGGCCTGCTCATTCCGAGCACTCGGTGGACCAGCAATTACCAGATGACCATGGCAATACAAGAAAATTTGTTTTCTTTGAAGGAAGTATCACAACACAGGTAATTGCTTTTAGATATTTTTGCAGACAGTGACAGATGGTGGACATGAAGATCCAGTGAAGATGCCGGGCAAAGGTGTTATAGACAAATGATAAGTTCCGAATTCGCTGTTGTCATCGTCGTACACCGTTTGTAGTGCCATTCGAATATTTGAAATTAACCATCAACCGCTGAAACTATATGAATTATCGCGTACCAAGTGGAAACTTAATCATATTTTGTCGAGTTTGGTTTAGAGATGCTAGATTACTATACCCTGGAGGGATCGTTTTTGCTTACTGTGCAGAAAATCATGGGTAGTATTATATTTTTATATTCTAAATATTTTCATATAAACATATAAGTTCATTTTGGTAGGGATCGGGCGATTTGGATGAAGAGAGTGGAATAACATTTCGTGAATTGAAGGTGGGCTATTTCTCCAACTCATTGAAACATGCCCTCGTATGATGGCTTGTTCTGTATCGGGCTGTAACATTGTTATCATTGGAAGGAGATTCTTCTTGCTCCCGTGGATCACGCGTAAGTGTATCTGCTTACATGGCCACTCTTCTTTTCTGGCCCTTCATACAATGGTAAATTGAATACATCCAGGTATCGTACTTGATCAAGTCATACGAGGTGGACAGTCCACTGTCGAATGGCTGTGCCCTGCAACTATGACTTCCTCTGGCTATAGACTTCCCTGGCCATAGAGTATCGTTGTGTTTTCACACAATATACAAATTCATGGATTCGTTACGATAGAACTAACATTACGCTGCTTTAACTGCATTTGTTTATTGTAGTGACCATAAAAATTACATTTGATTTTCGACATGATTGAAGTGCATCCTCTTGGATGTAATATTAAAATTTATTTTTTGCAGTGTATCAAGAACGAAGTATTGAATTTAGGTTGAATATGGACTTCGATCGGGGAGATCCTAGTATGCATAAAACCAACTAAAAAAAAACGCTATTCCACTAACATAACACGTTCCTCAACAACAGAAAATATCCAAAATGACACATAATGCAAGCCACACATTGCTCGTACATAATGCACCGCTTCACTTATTCCACACGCCAGGTGATCTATTCCTCTAGCTCACGAACCTTCAGCAACCGTCAGCCAGCCATGGCCATCCCAAAGTGGTACAAAGCAATAATGAGCTCATTCGCTTCTTCCCAAGGCTGGCTCTGGATGGGTGGCTGGCTGGCTGGCTACCTACAGAAGCAAAAAAAAATAAAGCAGTGAAAAGTTCCACGTATGTATCTGCTTGCTGGTCTGGATCTGGTCTGCTGATGGGATGAAGCAACATCAACGACGACGACGACGATGTCGGCGACGACGATGATATTCCTTCTTCGTATATTGGAAGGCAACACGGGCACCTATACTCCGGGAGCTTACGGAACTTGCACTATAGGAAAGAGGTGTAGCTCGGCGAGAATAAATGAAATTCATAAATTCAATTCAGTCAGGAAGGCTGGAGCAAATCCGTTCGGAACCAGTAATTTTCGTTTCGCAAACTTACCGATTGAGTAGATGAGTGCGCACGGTCCCAGCGATGTTCCGCGTTCACGCAGGTGGGGAACTCACGGAGCGATGAAACACGATCAAGGGTGACTGGGATCCACGTCCAAAACTAGGTTGAATTCCGCGAGCTTTTTGTACCACTGGAATACGCACGTATATGCGGATGTAATCCAATTATCTCTTAGTAATCCATCAGCACGATTGAAATGTAGTTAAATGTTGTGATCACCTCATTCAGCTTAAACTTTTCCAGCAACTACTTCCGAACTTCTTCGTATTCTTCTTATTCCCTTCTCCCTGTCGAAACTTTCTTCAGGTATCTTGACTTTCTTTACTTCAGCTCTTCTTAACTCTTTCTCCGCTTCTCCTGTTTCACTGTTGAACTTTATTTCTGAAGATAAAATGCCGTTAATTACACTCACACATGCAACAATCGAAAAGCAGAAAAAACTAGTGTAGAAACATTTTTCTCCTAATTTGAATAAATTTTCTTCTTTCTTTTGCTGTAACATAAGCTTCCACTATCACGCACTTGCAATCGGTACCGTAAGAAAAACACCAAATCTGTCACATACCCGGAAGAACTTCACAATTTCGATCACTTTTTGTTCACAGCTATGCCCATTTTTCACTCATCCAGACAAAAAGAAAATGGATGAAAATCAAACAAACCGAGTTGTGCGGTAGCAGCCACTCAGGAAAACTCTAGTTTTCAACCTGGTTGAAGCAGCCACAAAGCTCCTGCGGTGGCAGGAAATTCTACTCAGGGGCAAACTGCTCCGGTTTACGTGTACGCAACGCAGGAAAGTTAAACTCAGACTGGTTGCACTGGCACTAGCGAGCCACTGAACTCCAGCCATCAGCACAGAGAGCTCTCGAAAAGAGTGGATCTTGTTGATGGTGCTTACTACTACATACCAGTTGGTCGTCGAGAAAGAGCTTTCGGTGTAGGGTTTGGCAATGGTTGTGTGATGAAATGGGTGAGCTTCAAATGCAATGTTGCTGGAAAATCAAAACATTGCAAAATTTAAGCTCCCCGGTTACTTTGGATAGTGGTCATAGGGTAAATTTATCAAAGAATTATTTAATATGATTTAGAGAATAAATTCGAGTCGTTCGATCAGGTTACATGAAATATAATTGAATCAAGTGCTTTCAATAAATTGAAGATACATAAGAAGTTGAATCTTAAATCTGAAATTCTACAAGGGGTTTGCCCTTTATTGTTATTTATATGAAAAACAAAAATCAATAATCATTAGAAAATTTTCCTGGCAATAATTTGGTTGACTTCTAGCAAACTAAACAAAGAAAACAAATATTTTTGCTTTTATTTCCAACGGTATCAAAATCATATTTGATATACATTTGATTACAGCATTTCTCATCATCCTACAGCTACTAATTACACACGTTTAATTGTTAATGTTTGTTTTGCCCTACATATAGTTGCTCTTCTGCTTTGAACGGCGTGTTTTTAATTTAAAATTATTCTGTAACCTGTAACTAGTATTTTATGATCCGAACGAAACATTTTAACATTTGCAGTTTTCATTATATTAATATCATAATATTTTATTTTGACTACTTCATAACTTCAAGACCCTAAATATTAAATTAGACTTTTTTCACACTCTAAACTTCATCAAAAATTACAAACATTTGGCATCTCTCGCTCAATGAAAAATACACTCCCACTCGAGCTTTTGAGCAAAAGCTCGCCCATAAACACCTGCTATGTGTGCAGCAGATCACTCAAAACGAAACACCAAGCCAACCACACAACCTTCCTTCCTTTCTTCATGCGTATACAAGTAAGCCGGAGAAGCAGCAGCGCTCTATCATCCAATTGGTCGCTACTGGAACCGACAAATATTGAGAGACACACAGGTGTTTTCTCCACTACATCACATTCCATCTACTCTGACGATATAGACCCTCTCTGGTACTGCACTTGATCTAGTGGAGTAAACTTCAGAAAGATAGTGGTAATGATGATCAACTTCTCCCTTTCTGTGCTTCACGCTCGAGTGACCTGTCACTTTGCATCCGGCCGTAATTCCAACCAACGCGTACTGGCCACTGTCGCCGATGGAAGCAGTAGTGGGGACCATGATTCTTTCTACACAGTATAAATAATAGTTCACATTATCTTCCACACTTTACGACGGTTGCGTGTCACTAATTTTATGCTGCCCGGACTTATGCATACACCTGATAATGCTAATATACCTATGGGGAAGGGTCAAACGAACGTTACACGTTAAAGAACGTATTGGTGAAAGCACAACCTGTGAACGCAACAGGTTAAACAGGACTGACGACGCGACGGTGCGATACGAAAGATACGAGCTGTTATGCCGGTAGGGTGGTATAGAGATCTACAAGTCAACTGTGGTACTATTGAGCCGCAGCTTTTTTACCTGCCCCAGGTGTGTATGGAAGAAAAAACCTACACCAGTGCAGCCTAGTTTACCTGTTGCTCACCTGTAATGTGGAGCACTCTGTTGGTAGACACTTAAAACTGTGAGCAGAATTGATGCTTTGGCAAACCGTACTCGATGTAGACTTGTTCTAAAAGGAATGTTCTTACATGATGATGTTAAGCTCAATTCACATTTACATTATAAGTATGGGGCATAGTATTAAAAATATCAAATAAGCTTTTAAGCAAAATTGATCAGTTATAAATTTACTAATTTCGCATCACTAAACTACAAGTAAGCTGTCACAAGTCCTGGAAAAAAATAATCTATCAATTCACATAAAGTATGTCAATTCAAACGATGAATCCAATATTATAGAGTTAATTCTATTATATGCAATTATGAAGACTGTCCACGATAAATTAGACACACATAAACAGCTGCAACTTTCTAGCTGTTATAGCATAGCATAGCATAGCATAAACCAGGTTGCACAATGTCGTAGGTGGTACGAGCTCCAAACTGTTGTTAAGAAGGAGACCCACCTTCATCCGTTGCTGTTAGATAGTAATTTGTGATTAATTACTACCTCTTAGATAAAGGATGTGTCTCCCTCCAACAGACCAGAGCTGTCCTGGCCACGTCCTTGCATCTGGTGGGGAAAGGGTAGGAATGTTAGTCCGACACTTACTTAAGAGAGATGCAGAGAACTCTACGACCCCTCATAAGTGTCACGGGAGGGTTGGATTTTTGTTAGTAGGGAGGGTAAGCCATAGGATACGCTTAGTCGGCGTTGCTGGCAATCGTTATATCAAGCATTTAATAAATAGAAGCTGTAAGTAGTTTATCTGTCCGTTGTTGCTGCCCATTACCTAAACATATTATTCAAAGCAGTCTTCAGATGTTGGAATTAAGAAACGTTATCAGCTCGATCATGTTGCTCTTTTGGGCCTGAAAATGTTTGTTGATCCTAAATATATGCACAATTCATTCTGATCGATTGGAGGTTCTCACGTGTAAAAGGTTATTAATAGTATGTGGAATCGTAGATTAGAATGAAGATACGCCCTTGGCCTAACTCCCACTGTCTGGCAGTGGTATTATGGATAAAATCTGCCTGCAATCATTTCGTATGAATGCAAGAAGCTTGAACCCGGGAGTTAGAAGGTGACAGCTCTACCGCAGCTACAATAGCCAATTTCAAGAACGCAAACATTCCGAAGCTATTTTCATTCATGATAAGCCCCGCTCCAATACATTATCGATGCAAATATACACCATTGATAATGTACTGAAACTTTCAATCAAGCAGTAGTGCAATACTCGATTGACACGTATTTAGTATGTTTTGAAATAATCGGCTTGAATTAGATGGATATTTCCTATCGAGGACAGAGGAATGAAAAGGCAAATAAACTTAGCTGAACGTAACTACGCGTAGGTTAGAACAGTCGGCACCACATGCAACGGATAAGAATTTCAAAATTTTCACTTAATGCACTTTTCAACATCACTGTACTTTCAAATTAACACTTTTTAAAAATGAAATTGTAAATTTATAACATTTTCACTAGAACGAAAACGACGTAGCAAAACAAAAACACGTCATTTTCGCAGCGTGGCCTACTTCGATTTTTTCAGCTGCAACTTTCTAGCTGTTATACCACATAAATTGAAATTACAGTTTTGATTTTTTAGAGAGTAACGTCAAAAGGGGAACTTTGAAAATTACCATGCCATTATGTGAATAGATTTCCTAAAATCATTGATAGCATACCAAGCTTCCGTGGTGGTAAACAAATTTTAAATGGCATTTCTCTGAGGCATTTTCTTACTACATTTTTATGAACCTTTGAACATAAGGATCCTATCAGCAATCCCCCAAAGAATCCCTCTTCATGGACATGGAGGTTGATGGTACTTGAAGCAAAGGGTTATGTTTAATCTCTTAATATTTGCAACGATGATGATTTCCCATAGTGACACATATCACCTTCATAATGCTTCAGTATGCCTCAAACGATTAATTCTTGGTTGTTAATAGAACGTCCTTGATGAAATCGGCTGCTTCATGCAGACTGAGCAATTCTGATTATAGTATCAGATTTGTTATGTATACAGAGGAACTGGGAGGGCTTATTAGAAACTTCTCACCAATAAAGTAATGATCTTCTAGTAAATTTTGCCTATAATTTTATTAATATTTTATTTTATTTAAGCATATTATTTTTGTTACAGTCAATTAGCATTAGCATACGATACAAGAGATTAATATTACATGCTCGTTTTTGGGTAAAAAACGAAAGTTGAAAGTTTTTTTCAAGTTTTTTTTTTGTGATCTTGAAGTTTTCCCAGTTTGGTTAGAAGTTTCGAAGGTAACGTATGTCCACAGGCCTAATAGAAAGATAGGCAGAAAAAGTGTATCATGAAGAATGGTTGCATGCAGGGTTGTTTCCACTCACTTGCTATAGATGAGTGATTTTCGGAGTTTTGAATTCGTTAGATGTTGTAATGGAGATTTGTGTTATTGGATGCGGGAGGAGATTGGAGGGCGGGTGTTTGACGCATAGAGCCTGTCAATTTCGCTTTCAGAGTGTCACAGTCAGCGGTTTTATGATTCGTGAGCGCTCGCGATTCGTAGAATCATTGATTGTAACTGCAAGTGGATTTGGCGGGTTTTGTGTGTCGGACACTTGCTTTTTGGCCTCTTCTTGTGTCTAACATGTGCAGAGTATCATTATAGCGTCTAATGGTTTTGAGATTCCTGGTTGCGTGCAATATATTTGTGAGAATATCTTTTGAGATTTTAGTAGTCACGTTTTGTTTGTAGTTTATATTTTATTTCTTTCATGTAATTATCGTAAATAATAGTTATTCAATAATAGATAGTTCATCCATATATTCGTACTTTGACGCGAAGCGCTGTGGATTATGAGATGCTCGATGACCCTGGAGGGATCGATTTTGCTTACTGAGCAGAAAATCATGGATGTAACCCCAAGCTCTTCCACAGCACAATAAATCGCCACCATCATTTATATTTGATATTGAACATTAACTTCGGAAACTATTTGCATATCAAGCGAAAACGTAGTCCTGTATTGTCACGAAACGTTATAGTTCTAAGATGCTCGATGACCCTGGAGTGATCGTTTTTGCTTACTGAGCAGAAAATCATGACTCTTAAAATTCATGATTGCTAAACAAAATGAATATGTTTTTTTCGATAGCCGGCTATCGAGAGGTTAAATAAACAACAAATAAACAATACATACCTTTGGTTGCATCGCCAACTTGAGGTGAATCCTAACCAAATACCCTACCCAACCCTCCAACTCCTTAGCACTTATAAGGGTGTCGCTATGTCGGTGGCCTCTCGTTAAGTAAGTACTACATCAACATTTCCTTCCCTATCCCTAGTTATGGTAAAGATGGACGTGGCCGAGAATAGCGTCAGTCATGCTTCTGTTACTCTTGTTTAGATTGGAACCAATGTTTACTCCCCAGCATTATTCCTGAAAGTGGTCTAACTGAGAATTTCAGAAGAGACGTGAGTGTCGCTAGTATCCAATCTACGAAGTATATCATAACAACGCTAACGCTAACGCTATCAGCAATCCCCCAAAGAGTGCGGTTACCATTTACGTTAATCTTGAGTATTTTTTTCCACCCGGAACATCCCGGGATAGTGTAACCGATAAATTCGCCAAAATTCACATTTTCTGATTCCCGAGAAACAGCTGTTTAGAACAGAAGCCATGCTTAACATACGTTTTCACCCGGATATTTACTTATTTGATTAACTTAAGGAAATTAAAAGAACATATTAAGGTGAATCGCTGTGACATCCTTATTCTCGGAACCACTTCAAAACTTTAAGTGCACAAATACTGCTTCTTCGACACGTGTAACATTCAAATTGTTACTCCACGTTTGCTGCACTGCAGCATACATGAAGTAGCAATTTTAATTGAAATGGGGGACCGATTTCCGAGATTTGTGTAGTTGAGAATTCGAAGTGGAAGTGCATGTATAGCCTACGTGGTGGTCATTTGTGGACTCTACAAGGATTCACCTTAACAGGAGCCGGTAGAAACATCCGATGGAAGGATGTTGGAAGAAACTTCCAGGAAAAGTCCAAAGCAATTCTGAAAGAGCTTCCCGAGTAAATTTGAACACTCTTCCAGGGGAAACTAAAAGGACTTTTGAGGAGGTCGGAAGACACTTCACGGAGGAGTCGGGGATGTCAGATGAAACTTCTGAAGAAAAAAAATTTAATACATATCTAGGAAGTACGGAAGATACTTTCAGAGGGGGAGACTATAAGAAATTTTCAGGGGATGTTGAAAGAAATTTCCGAAGAAAGTTGAAGGAAGCTTCCGAGGGAGTTGCAAGAAACTTTTGTGCGATGTTAGAAGAAGCTTCCGGGCGAAGTTAGAAGTAATTTCTGTATCAGATTTCTGGTTCACTTTCCGGAGAAACCTGAAGAAACCTATGGGGCAAGCTGACCGCAATTTTCGATGGAATTTGATAGAGACTTCCAGGAAGTCTGGAAAAATAACTTCCTGAGGAAGTCGGATAACATTCCAAAGAAAGTCAAAAGCACTGGGGAAGTCCGAAGGAAGTTCCAGTAGAAGTCAGATGAGATTTCGAGGGAAGTGAAAATAGGAAACAAATTCCAGTCCCAGAGGACTTCGGATGATGGTTTGAAGAAACTTCCGAGGAACATTCGGATAAAAAATCCGGAGAAAATTGGAAGAAACTTCCGAGAAAATATTGTAGAATCGTCCAGGTCAAGTTGGGACAAAACTTCTGGGAGATGATAACTTACGTTTTTAGAAATTCCGCTATCACCTTTTATTTTCTCCCTCTGTTCGGGTCATAATCATTGCGACCAATACATTGATCTTTTGTGATATGTTCATGTCCTTTGTTTAGTGCATGTCGTAGTACCCCATTACTATGGAAAAGTAATGAGATATTCGCTTTCGATACAGTTGAATCATACATACTTGCTCTTTTCACAAGAAGCTCCATTCAATTGTGATGTTTCGCAATATTCGAAGCGTTCTAGGACCTTTCCATATACCCACCCTCTCATCATTTAAAATAGGTCTTACATGAATCCTCCTTCAATTGTAAGGTTCCGTATCATTTTAGGAGTTCTGGGACCTCTGCTAATCAATCAATCAAACAATCAATCAATCAATCAAAATGGGTTTTACATGAATCTTCATTCAATTGTGATGTTTGGCATCATTTGAAAAACTCTGGGATCTCTTCAAATATACTACTTCTCAGCAATCAAAATAGATCTTCTTAGTGAGAAAAACAAGCGATTATCGTGATATTTGACCATGCATCGGAACCCTGGTTCGAACCATTTCTTGTATCCAATCTCCAAACCGAGGTTAATAACCGTCAACAAGAAGAACTTCGGGCCAGAGTTCGATGTGGTAGATCTTACATCTCTTAACGTACCACGAAAAGGTGATCCATCCACGCTACGGGGCACGCTTTCATCTTAATAGAAGTGACCCAAGTAACAATTCAAGCTGAACAGTAAGAACAGAAGCTGATTATTGGTTGATTGAAGGTGTGAAAGCTGATTAACAGCAGGCTGAATATATAGTTGATTGGTAGTGCGTGAAGCTAATTGTATCCCCATAATTCAACCTCAATAAGTTAGCTGATCTAAAGATTGAACAAGCTTTATTTTAGCTTAACACTACTCCACAAACCAGCAATGCACAACACATATTTTGATAGCATGATTTGTTAAATGTAGTCAGTGTCACGTTGGATTTTCGGCATTTTAGTTCTTCTAAATTCACTGCCTACCTTTCTAATCCCAAGCATCGGCATCAGTACAGAGGATAGAGGAGCTTTTAAGGAATATCTCCAGGTGGTATAAGTAAGCGCCGTAAATAGTAATTCTGGAAAAACTTGCTTATATGCTACAGTCCATTGTAAGACCTGTCATTACATTTGTTATAAGAAACATATAAAGAAGTTGTAAGAAATCCACACTTACATTTGATGTTCATGCCATATGTTAGCGTGTGCGTTTATCACGAAGAGCCCCCGATTCCCCTGTAGTAAGCCGACCCAGCTCATTCTATTAGGAACAGCCAGTAGAGTTACAAAACAAATTCATTTATCTTCGATCATTGTTCCGATCTTCAATGATGTTTTCACCCTTCTCCTTTCGCACCGTCACCGTCACCAGATCATCCACCACGACCATCACAGTTGAAATTTGACGAAGGGTCTTGGCATGACATCCCCCAACTCGTAAACCATGGTGATGCGCTTAGTTCCCTGATGTAATACTCTCCAAAACGTAGAGACCAGCTTCACAATTGGTCATCGTAGAACTTCAGATGCTGTCCGGACTAAAGCCTGACGGGATCACCTGTCGAGTCTGGAAATAAATTCATCAACGCGTCCTCGACGTTCGGCTTGCTATCAACACCAGATTCCAAACGCTATATCCCGGGGCTTCGTCGAGCAATTTTTCTCATCGTGAGATGACTGGTAGAGATCCCTTCATCCATCTTGACCTGAACTCGGTGGTGATGGCTAGGGCTAGCTTTCAACTGCTCTACAGGTCTTGTATCCATTTGTGGATCCCAACAGAAAGTGGTTGGCAGTAGGTGCTTCGACTCGAGTACGAATGTAGGTGAGTGGTCACGTGTCATCTAGATTTTACTCAGATGTTAGTTGTTTTTGTTTTCAATGCAGTGACATTTGCAGATTCCCAGTGTTGCTTTAATACCACCGGGAAATTTCTTAAAAATTGCATTGGGATTCAAATACCCGAATGAATTTAGATCGAATTCCTCGACACAATTGCACACTGCCGTGCCCTAACAGAACTATCAATTCAGTCCATTCATCACTTTCTCTAGCATAATATTTTATAGATTTATCAAGTACCTATTATCTCCATTGTGATCATTTTTTTTTTCTTTTCCTCATTTGCTCGTTTACTTGTTCTTCTAGTTTTCTATACTACTGTTTATAATCCTCACTTCTTCACTTCTTTCCACCGTGTCCTTCGTGCTCTGAACAACTGGATCGATGCATCCCGGTTCAGTGTTTTCACACGATCTGCTGTCCGTCACACCACCCCTAAACCAGATCCAACAGGATGTGCTCCAACGCAATAAAATTAGCATATTTGCTGTTGACATTTATTGATGCTCTGTTATTAATAGAGCACCCAAGTTATATTAGAATCACGTGCTGGAGACAAGGCCCCGAAGCGGTAAATTTTCCCCTCCAATTTGATCGTGTTCTATATGTTAAGCCATACATCACCATCCATGTAATTGGACTACTGAAAGCTTCCCATTCGGTTCGAATAATTTATATTCCACCATATTGCGGCTTTGTTTGTGTCCTTTTGGTTGTTGTTTTCTTTCTCTAAAGGTCGTTAGAATCATTGATCTTCTTCTTTCTGCTCCTCTCTCTCTCTCTCTCTCTTCCTTTCGATTTGTAGCCTAAACACAGCTCGTCGGTGGTCGATTGCCGGCAATCGGGATTCTCCTCATCGTTTACAATTCTCATTAGCATACAGGCTTAGTTTGCATGTTTTATTTTGACGCTCCGCTGTCTGGCTAAATCCGCTTGGATATAACAGAGGCTCGCGCGAAGCGAGAGCAGTGACTCTATTATGCGCGTGAACACTGAACTTGGTGTGAGCTTACCCAAGTGAAACATATTTATGGAATTATGTTGAGTAAACTTCTTTACAACCAAAACCAGTCAGACAAAGCTTATATAAACTGTTTTAGAACTTATGTGTTGCATGAGTTGTTCATTCAGGAGGATTTTTCATCAAAGACAATAAATTCACAGTTCCTTAAATACAGTGTTTTTTAACTGGTGGGGAATACTAGCCTCAGTGGGTGCAAGCGTGCTTTTCTGGTAGGGGAATGAAACGGAAAAGGTTGAAAACCACTGTTTTAGTAGAAGCCAGCAAGTCTCGGCCATTGGTACCAGGTGTGCAAGTGTAAAAAAAACTCAAAACTTATGACTCATCTGATGAATCCGACAGTCACCAAATCATCAGAAACATCAATAATCTGACGGGTAACAGTAATTTTTCAAGCCTATCGGTGTATCAAATTACTCAAGGATATATGCGTTTTCAGACGAGTTTTGTGATACGTGCAAACACAGAGTTTCAAAACTGTGTCGATCTCTTCTGAAATCAATTGTTCGCTTTTTTATGTAAGCGGTATCTAACGAAAGTTTATAATGTTCAACGTGGTAAGTTATAGGGTTAATGTCCCCATTGTCAGTTCAAGTGTTTCTAATATAAGGTCTTTATGTCAGCATCCAAAAATATCCATTTGTATTGTCCATATGACGCATTGTACTATGAAAAATTTAATAACAGGAGATTTTTAACGATGGGACCAATGATTAGATCCACAAGCCAAGATTAGAGACATTTCTCCTAAATGAAAGAATATGTAAAGAAATGTTATTTGAAGGAGTATATTTAAGTAAGAGAAAACTGTGATTGTTTCTAAATTACATATCACGTGGTAAGCCAATCTTATCATTTTTTAAACCGTCCTATTGACATTTCAATGGTTTCTCCGTGTTTTGACCAGATGTTAATAATTAACGTTTTGATATTGATATCCTTGCCAAGCATGAAACACAAAACCAAAGCTTTGATCTTACTCCGGTGAGACCCAGTGAGATCATGGAAATAAATTTCCAATTCGATGAGCTACCGCATCTCACCGCATTATACTAACGACCACATAAATGTTTGTCCTCAGCAAATGCGCACGATTATGCCGTCGATTGATATCCTAGCTTCTGCGGGCGGCACGGTGAAAAGTTAGATATACCGGGAGCTAACGTGTGACGAAGAACATGAATGACGAAAGCGATACCGATCGTAAACACGATGTGATCAGCTACGTGTGATCAACACGGATTGATGTATTTTCTTTCAATTTCTATTTTCAGGATTCGCGGTCCCGTGCGCGCTTTCATGAATTCCGGAATGGAGAAGAGCTTCCCTCTTGTAAGAGGGTAGCAAACAATAAAATTACTTGCTTGGTTGAATTAATAACGGATTATCGTCAGAGGGGGAAAGGACCGATTTCATGCATACCTAACGAGATGGATCATATTTCTTAAAGAGCTCGTCGGCACTCAAAATGAGTCACCCACAGGTTGATGTACGAAGGAAGGATGTAGCTGTTGAAAGAATTGTCAGTCATGAATCTTCAACGTGATTTTGCAAAACAAAGTTTTTTCATAACATTACTGGATGAAGTTATACAAAATGAAATTTTATAGAGGCATGTGTCACAACAAAAGTATTCGACCTTGATTCATAGTTGTCATGCGAAAATTGTGCTCGCAGTTTCAGCAGTTGGTTCAAAATGCAATTTTTACCATGGTTCTGAAAAAGTCAACTGATCCTACACTTATTTCAAAATTTTAAAACCGCGGACTTTAGTTCTTCAACTGAGTAATTGTCCTGCACTTGTGATAAATTCTCAGGACCAACAGTAAGTTCACAAATAAACTTCTACAATTCCAGGAATCCCGATTGATTTATAATTATATTTTATAATACTAATCAGATCAAACATCCCAAATCGAAGAAAAAATCATAAGTTTAAAAGCCGTTTCTACTTGTTGTTTGTTGCAGAAAAGCAAACAATGTCTAAAATTTACAGATTTACAACGTTTGATTTTTTTGGCACCACCGAGCATTTTATTTTGTGTGAAAAGTGAAAAACTTGCTAAGTTTCACCTAACAAACAGGATTTTTACCGAGATCTCAAATAACAAACAGAAATTTTGCTGATTTCTCAGTAAAAATAAATGCCGAGCTGCCCGGTGACGCCAAACTCGGCAAAACAAAATCTAAGTGTTTATAAGATTCATAAATTTTTCAATTTGTGCACCTGAAATTACGAAGTGTGATAAAAAAATTGTTTACAAGGAAATACCTGAAGGGAATATTATAGGGCTATAACATAGATATTCTACCAAGATTGCAGGTTGAACATATATTATGATGTTGTTGATCATAAATTTCAATGAAGTCCTCTAATTCATTTTTCAAGACATTAGGATGTTCAAGATGCTGGCCTTAAGATGCTACTACCACGAATCTACTGTGTCTGACATCGTACATTACGCAAAGTATGGTTGAAAGGTCACAAACAGACGTCATCTACACTGACTTGTCTGCTGCTTTCGATAAAATAAATCACGCCATCGTGATCGCCAAATTGGATAGACTTGGGATTAGCGGAAATGTCTTGAGATGGCTTCGCTCATATCTCGCCGATCGTCAGTTGGTGGTAGCCCATGGTGACTGCCAGTCCGACATTTTCGCAGCTACGTCAGGAATACCTCAAGGAAGTCATCTGGGACCATTGATTTTCTTACTCTACTACAATGACTTGAATTTAGTCATCGAAGGTCCACGACTATCGTATGCAGACGATCTCAAAATCTACTTACGGATCTGCTCGATCGATGATTGTCAATTCCTCCAACGTCAGTTTGAAGCGTTTGCCAGCTGGTGCCATTTGAACCGAATGACAGTAAATCCTGCTAAGTGTTCAGTCATCACTTCTACCCGAAAGAATGAACTAGTTATTTTTCACTATGCCATACCATAATTGAACGTGTGAGCCATGTAAAAGATCTAGGAGTCATCCTGGACTCTCAACTTACATATAAGCAACACATCTCGTCGACAAGTCGTCAAGGACATTGGGCTTTATCTTCAGAACAGCTAAGAATTTTTCCGACATCCATTATTCTGTGGTTTGGAGACCGAACTACAACAATGGTACTGAGAGAGTCGAGTCCGTTCAACGCCGCTTTCTGAGATACGCGTTGAGAATATTACCTTGGAGAGACCCGTTACATTTGCCCAGCTATGAAAGTCGTTGCCAGCTGATTGACTTGGGGCCTCTTCGCACCAGAAGAGATACTTCAAAAGCCCTGCTTGTCGCGGACACGTTACATGGCAGAATTGATTGCATGGCAATCTTGGAGCAAGTAAACATTAACTTCGAACCCCGAATGCTTCATAACAATGTTATGCTGAGAATGCCACTACGTAGGACAAACTATGCAATCAACGGTGCAATAGGCGGACTGCAGCGAGTATTTAACCGAGTTGCATCAGTATTCGATGATTCACCTGCCACGACTAACACTTCGGAGACGTTTCTCTTCATTCTTCTCCAGAAATGGAAACAGTCAATGATTATGTTTTAATGTTTTGTAGTTTTAACTTATGACTTTAATTTTAATTTTAAGTTAAACCATCATTGACACCATATCGAGTCTGTTTTTTTTTTTATAATTACTTTATTTGTACAGGCTCAATCGAATAAACTTTACAGAGCCGAGTTATCCTTTGCGTTATACATTATTACTGTCTTAAATTTAAAATTAAAGGAACTGGACCGAGTACTCGCGGTTGTCTCGAGGTTAGTGGAGATTTACAATTTTTTGGATGGGAAAAGGGAAGAAGGAGGTTTGAAATGTGGTTTACGATACAACTATTTAATTAATCCTAAAGCATGAAATTATTTCTATTCATCTTGAAAACAAACATTGAAAAAAAAAACCCACACGTACAAAATACAAACTAAACACACGGTTAATCAAACTTACAATCTAAGGTTAATATCCTTAAATTAAACATATATGAGTTTCATAAACTCCAGATCGCGTCTAGCCAAAATATCGAGTCTGTTGATGCTGACAAATAAATAGATTACGAAAGGTAGTTTTGATACTGACCGCTCAGATATTCACAATTTCAAATGTTTTCCTATATGGCGTCCCTGCCCGTCACGCAAATAACGGTAAGGCAGAAATACTTCACCGAAGAGAGCAAACGCCTAAAACTTAAAACAAAAGTAATAGGACTACTTCCCTGATAAATTCCCATCCTGGACAACTGAGCAATGGTAGGAATATATATTGATTCCTGACAAATTCACGCTTTTCACGTTTATGAACACATAGAGCAACAATTGAGTTCCCCAAGTCATACCTAGTACTGTATATTGATACTATTACGAAGACTTCGATTTGTGTAACAGAATAATTAATATGATTTTAGTTTATAGAGCAGAGGCTCTCGAAAATGGCTTTCATGAGAAATTTAAAATAAAAATGTTCACTACAGTAATGACCCGATTTTGTCCATCCCCTCAGACTTTCATCTTTCAATAATTTTTCATAGCCGTAATTTCAAACTTTTCTCATTAATCTTCAAGACTGGTGTTTAAGGTATACTTTGGTGCAATAGGACACTTGAAAAGCGCATGGGTAATAGAGTATTTGAAAAGATGTTCAAAATCGGGTCATTATTGTATTTTAAAATTTTGCAGGTACACCCTAAATCAATTCCGAAAAAATGCACGCAAACAGGAACGTTAAAAGGTAGAGAAAATGTTTCTTCAACAAAGTTGCTTGAAATTAACTGAGCCACAACTTTGCTGAAGAACATATGTCTTTACTTCAAAAATAAGAAAGTTAGCATGTGAATAATGAGATAAGCTAGCTAAGGACTGAAAGTCTCCATAATAAATTAAATGAAACTACCACCAAAAGAAGACACTTTTAATGATGCATGTTAGTGGTCTGCCACTTATTTTAGCTCGGAAACTAAGTCCGACAGCAGTGGGCTCTCTTCTCTGTTTGCCTTGATCAAGCTTAATAACCTCTGATTGTCCTCAACATGTCGCTGTATGAAGGGCCAAAAATGGATTGGGTGGATCGATAGGCAAAGTCACCTGAAGAATCTCCTTCAAGAAACATGATCGCACAATTGGTCAAAAAGACTAGCCACCAAACAAGAAGATGCCCCAATGAGTGGGGAGCAAAGCCCATCCTTTATCCACGAAATGTTATCAACATGGAGTTGGCATTCCCACTCTCCCCGTCCAAATCGCTTCAATCGGGTGCCCTGTTAGACCCTCCCTTCCCTTTTGTATATGTATTTAAATGTATATTTATATGTTATATGTAATGATCCTTCGCTTATGTGAGTCGATTGAAATCTGCTGAAAATAAATTAGGGCTTAGTTGATTCTTAACATACAAGCGTAGATGCATAAGGGAAGGATGAGAGAAAGGATATTCAAAGGTATTGGCATGCAGAATTAGAACTGTCCATATATGAGAAAATGACTAATATGCCTTTTTTGTCAAAATCGAGAAAATCTTGTTACACGATAGGTAGAAATCTTGTCAAGGTTAGCATTAGCATTAGCATTAGCATCGAACAAGTTGCACAAAATCGTAGGTGGTACGAATTCAAAACTATTAAGAGCAAGACGGATATCTATTACTGGACAGATAGTAAGTAGGGAATCATTACTATCTCCCAGATAAAGACATATCCCGCTCCAACAGTTAAGGATTGTCCTGGCCACGTCCTTACAACTGGTAGAGATAGGTAAGGTATGTTAGTCCAACATTTACTTAAGAGAGATGCAGAGGTAGCAATCTTGTCAAGATTAGCACTGCATAAAATAAAAAAAAAATATATATGCATTTATAATTTACTTGAAAAATAAAATGGCTGATTTGCAATATAAATAAGAACTTGTCTAAGATGTATGATAAGTCTTAAACCGAGCGCAGCAACCAGTGTGCTTTTTAAAGAGATTTTCTTAAGAACAATTCTACTGGCCTTGCAGCCTAGTGGATAAAGGTGTGATTTTAGTAATGATGAGGTTCGGAGTTCTAATCCTGTTTTTTTAACTGATTTTTTTAGCACAGCTATAATATCAAATATGCAAATAATTTTGCTAAAATATGGGTCAATAATGCGTAACCATGATTGTCTGTAACTGTTTCCATGTATCTCACAGTGCGTTCTTTTTTTATCCATGAGAAGGTCCACTTCACGATTGTGGTAGCTTTTCTTATCGCTACTGTTGTTGCCCTTCGACTCCTATTCACTTTGGTGAGAGCAAGTAACGCAACGTCATTTAGTGCAGACATTTTTGACACGATAAATTAAAAAGCATGCACGTTAGCCAAAAGATCGCATCGCTTTTCAGATCTTGTTAAGCTTTGTAAATGAAGATGCGAGCGTTGAAAACTATGCTCAAATGAAAAGTGGCTATTTGTTTTCCAGTTTTTATTCAACGGCTTGATCTCGGAAAAGATGGAGAATATTATGTACACTTGAAAAGTTAAAATTATCTAGTAAAAGTTACTGTGCCGACAAAATCCATAAAGTAGCATTTCCTAGCTTTCATGTGCAAGGCACATTAGCCATTTTCTCTTTTATGGGCCGATAAGTCGTCGACATTGAATGCGCTCGTTTCCGGATGCATGTTGATTCAGTTACCTATCATTTTTTTAATATCATCTAGTTATAATTATTGTCAATAATACTTACATTTCGATGAAGATACTGCTACCTGTTTTAACATTTATGTGATACCAAACATCACAGAAGCCATCTTTGAAGCGCAGACAAGGTCCATTCACAATACACTCGGCTCAACTGTATAGTCTTCTTCTTATTATTATTATCATTCTTCTTCTTCTTATTCTTCTTCTTCTTCTTTTTTCTTCTTCTTCTTCTTCTTCTTCTTCTTCTTCTTCTTCTTCTTTTCTTCTTCTTCAGGTTCGCTCACCACCCAGAATTAACGCTCGGTGCATCATAGATTTGATATGGTTAGTAATATCAAATAGTGTTACATGCAAACGAAAAAGAGATACAACCAGGCTTACCTTTTTAAAGTATTGATGAATTCCCAACTAAACATACCATGTCTCAGTGACATTGTCTCACTCTAAACCTACATTTAAAGTTATTTACCACCAAAAGAAGAGACTTTTTAAGCACAAAAACTTTACCAAAGACACCAAAAGCCTAAATGTTTAAACAAAAATTCTAGAACTACTTTCCAGCTAAATTACCACCCTAAACCACGTCAATGAAATATGTTTATCAACAATGAATTAATTCAAAGTTATAACTAAACGTAACAGTACAAAATATGCATTTTACACATGTAGCATTTATGTATTTCTTATACTACTAATGTTAAAAACACATGTTTATTTCATAGTGAAAACATTTAAGATTCGGTTTATTTTCGATGAAGCTTGGATTTTACTAACCTCAACTTAAAATGATTTATGCGTGATTTTTTTTTGTTCTCTTTTTAGAGACTTAAATAAAAGAAAAAAAAAGAAACCATAATGTCAGTAAACAATGATTTAAATTTAAATAAACGGTTAATTCAAACATTTTCCTTCCAAATAATAATATGTTTAGAATAATGTGTGATAAATATGATCATTTATTGAAACGTGCACATATAAGGAGGGTCAAATTACAAAATATTGTTATAAGTGTTGAAATCATTAGTAAACAAAACGTTGATCTTCAAAAATTGTGTGATGAAATTTCTACTAATCACACTGCTCTTCGCTTAGGCCTTACTCGGCTAAATATCGTCAGTTCAGAAACAAAAACAATCCTAATTCGTCATTCTTCAACCGCAACTTCAATAGCATGGTATGACCAGTTTAAATGCTTTTTTTTTAAAGCTGAATTGAAAATATTTCTTAAACGTGCAGAACAAATTATGTACAATGTAAGTTTAAGTAAAGATTTCGGTTGGTAATTTTTTTTACAAGCAGTCACATAAATTTTCCACTGTGATTATTTAAATTAATTCCATGTTCCGATATTTTCGATCATATGTCTTGTTCTCGACCTGAAACATCTAGACTAACATCTTTGTACATACCCTTTGAAGTGTAATCCATTGTCAATCAACATTGGATTACTTAACGATAATATCTAGCTGATATTGACCAATCCTTAAAACTCTAGTCTTAACCAACATAAGCTATAGAACATCGGATAGAAAATAAGTAATCATATAGAAGATTATAGCTCATTATTTTCTTGCTTGAATATCCTCCTCTGTGGATGTGACCCGAGTTTTGTCACTATCGAGAAGGCTTTACACGCAACAAGAATTTTTGAAGTATTCTGCCATGTCTCCTACCAACTTAATTAGCACCATTAGCACCAGCAAACAATCAAGTAACAAGCACTACTTATTTTAATTAAATAATCTATTCATTCTAAATATATTTGGTCTTCAATAGGTATTAATTTTGTACACAAGATTTTTTTTTTTTTTTTGAGACTAAATCCGTTATAGCACATGTCAAAACAGCTATTTACGCCTTCTTACGCCAGAATGAACCAAACTGAGCATCACAATGAACAACGATCTCTCGCAGCATCCGCCGTGGGGTGAACCAACCATGCTCACCGACGACGAGCACGCGAGAAGCGTATATATGGAAAGCTTTTTTACTCGCACCGCTCCATTCGCCGCGCAACGGTAGATAAACCAACATCACTCGTTTCGTAGAGCTTCGGGTTTGATCCTTTCGCCGTGAATAATACGGTAGCCGGTATTTCAACAACACTCAGATCCGGTCGCGAGCTAGTTTTTCGATTGATACCGATCGATAATGGTGTTGATTAAGAGTGTAAGGTTTTAGGTGAGGTGATTGTGCTAATAGAATGTGATTGCTCGCGTGCATTGCCCTGGAGGCACTTAAAACGGCGCAGTGAGTGCGAAAGATTCAATCTAATACCGGGATCGAGTACCCTTATTTACCTGCAGGGGAAGAAAAAGTTTTGTCTTGTTCAGTGCAAATATTAGCACGAATCGGCTGTGTTTGAACGGTGAATGTAGCACGCCAACGGCATTGGAACCACGTGAAAAATAATGCAATTCAATGCGGATGTTGTGATTAATAACAGTTTTTAGAACAATTTTGTTGCTCGTTATAATGCTGATCAAACGAACAGTGGATTGAATAATTAAGATGTTTTGCCCATCGAACAGTCGTCATCTGGTAGGGTGCATCAACGGTTTATAGAAGGTGTATCGGTGTGAGATTTTTGTTGTATTAGATAGTGCTTGTTAGTCGATACTCTAACTGTAGGACAATCGTGTAGTTTCCGATAGTAAAATCGTGTGATAATTTGAATGTTTTGTTTATGATGTTGACCTTTAAAAAAAACTATATGCATTGGTGAAGCAATTTGAAAATGTCCTGTGTGTTTGAATCTATGGAAAGCTATTTATTTAGTCTTCATATTATGAGAGACTTCAATGCAAAACAAGCGATGAACGTTTTACAATTTTTGTGAAATGTTTTCAAATCTATACCACGACATCCGACTTGAATATTTCTGGATATTCTCACTACTTTTACAACAAAAGTTCTTAAATTTATATGAAAAAGCAACACTTTAATCAATCTCTATCAAAGGTGTGCTAATATTGCAATGAAAACTATACAACAGACTTTCCAGCACGACTCAAGCTACACCAAATCCAGGCATCTATATCAATACAGCTGATCAGTCTCTCGTAATGACCGGGCAATAAAATTCACTATCATCTTCTTTTGCTATCTCACCGTGACCTTACCGGCGGCTATTTAACAGCTCTCTATGACTACCGACAAAAACTGCCGTGCTGACGTCCTTAGCTGGCGCTTCTTAAGAGTTCAAACACAATCATTCGATCGCTTGTAATTGCTGCATAAACAAGTTCCACTGGCTCGTTAAATCAAGTAAACAAAAAACGTGACCGTTACCATACCGTTCGGTGAGATGAGAAGACTCACCCTCCTTCTCCCACGTCCATGCTCGATCCTAGATGAGATCGTTCGCTTATATTCGCTACCTTCCCACTTCAACCGGCCAACCTTGACATATTGAGACGGCAGTTCCGCAAATCAACCTTTTGCTTCCCAATCCCACCGACACAATTTGAACCTCTCACGGGGTAAAACATTTAAGAACATTTACTGTGCAAAAACAACTGTTTTGATTCTCTCAAAACAAATCAATCATGTTGAGTTAATTACCTGCGCGAGCAATCACATTCGACGCTCCACGTGTCGGCAAAGCTGCTGTACCTTAGCTCGTTAGTGCGTGAAGATTCTCACAAGCAGCGCGTGCTAATTGCAGTGTATCATCCTACTCCAATCAACAGCTACAACGGCTCTTCAACAATCACAACAAACTCATCCACGCCGCCAAAGGAAGCAACTGTAGTGAAAACAACAAAACATTCTCAAACAAAATAAGTGCAACCCCCTGTCGTAAATCATGTCCAGCGAATAATTAAACCGTGATCTGCAACAAAAGCGTATGTTATCTCGAAAGCTTGATCGCATTTGCATGTCTAGTAGCCCTTGGAAAGTAGCTAATTATAGAACACGAAAGAATTTATAGCTACGCACGGCTGTAACCATATGATTATGAGAAAAATGTCTGATTATGCGGCACTATCCGCACCGTTGCCTCCGCCAACAACAATAGCAACAACAACGGTTCTACAAAATAAACAACACGATCGGATTCCGTTTAAACGGTTCGCTGAAAATAGCTACTGGAACAGCAGGTCAAACACCTTAGGACGACGAGAGCGTTGTGAGAAACCGCGAAGGCATCGATCACGTATCAATCGATCGAGCTGGACGACGATCGGTGCTAGCGGTTTAAGGGGAAATCTGCTCGTATTAGTCACGGCGGCTACCGCCGCTGCCTTGACCGTGCTGGCTTCGGGTAAGTGACAATAATTAAGATCTCTGTTATGTAATAAGTTTGTGAATATGAGTAGAGGGGTTAGGGAAATCATACAGATTCCAAGATTTGCTTGGATTTATCATTAAATATTGCAAGTTTTAAAGACACCCCAGGATGCTAATGACCAGATTGGCCACAACCTGGAGTGGCACCCTTGGGTGTGGCTACAGACACACATATGTTTTAGGTATCTTCATGGAAGTGACCAAAGTTTATTAGAATACACATGCTCCACACAACGCAGTCAACTCCAAATCAGATTCTGATCAACCTCCCAAAATTTTGTAACTTTGATGTTTACATGAGAATTACTATGAGAAAAGTGAACGTTTTGGTATATCCTCCTAGCATTTTGTTGTATTGCTCAACAGGTGAGGGTCTATCAAGTTTTTTTTCAGGTATTCTTATTCTTCATCTTACTGGCTTTGACACTCTTAGGCAAGCTTACGCCTGCTCTCAACTCTCTTTGAAGCATTTCCACAATTATTAATTGAGAATGTCCTGTGCCATCCAATACTACTTGAATTTTTTTAACATCAACACGCTCAATGCAGCGTCGCCGGTTTTGTAGTGATAAGTGTGATTATCTATCTGTATCGTTGGTTGCTTTACGTGTTTGGATTTGCTGATAATAACAAACTGAGGATCTTTTCAAATTGATCAATTTGCAAATTGATGATCACGGAAACTTTATTATCATGACAAAATTTATGAGCTTGAAAAATTAAGGATCGAAACAAATTTATTATCAAGGCAAATCAATTAGCATGGCAAATTGGTGATAACTGTAAATTAATGATAATTACAAAATGATGATCATAGAAAAACGCTAGGGGAAGAGCCTGGCCTAGTTGTTAGTATCCATGCCTTTCACACTAAAAGTTTCGAGTTCAAATCTCATCCCCAGGCATGTCACAAATGAATTAAAGCTAAAAAAATGTTAAAGTGATTATAAAAATAAAAAAAGCAATCAAATTGATTAATGATTACATTAAAAAAATTATTTAGTTAAATTTAAGATCCTGACAAATTGATGAACATATCAAATTAATGATGATAGCTAATTGATGATCACAGGATATTAATGATGTGCCTCAGATAGCCTGGTCATTATTAGTCACGGTATTACCAAGCCGGAGCTGGCCGGTTCGATTCCTCGTCTGGTTGAGTAAATCTTTCAGGATGAAAATTTTATCGATTTCCCTGGGCATAGAGTATAATTTTACTTGTCACAAAATATACAAAATCTTGCATGTGTTGGCATAGAAAGCTTTCAATTAACAGCTGAGGAAGTTCATCTACTACAGTACGTGGATAGCCGGCAATACGCTCGCTACAGTTGCGTAAAATGCACAGAATAAGAAGAAGAAGAAGAAGAAGAAATAATGACCCTGGAAATTTGAGAATTTTTTCAAGATAAAGATAATGACAAATTAAGCACGGTTTCCCTGGCAAATAAATGATCATGGAAAATTGATAATGAGGCATTGATGACGTACCATTTGTAGCTGCTTCTCCGCGATTGACCTTATCCAAAGAAATTTGCGCAAATAACCAAATTAATGGGACGCTTGACAACCCAAGTAACCAAAAGTTCCGCATTCAACGATTAAAATCACTTCCAAGTTCCGTAAAGTTCAAATAAAGTTCCGACCGAACCTTCAAGTTCCATAAAATTCAAATAAAGTTCCGACAGAACTTTCAAGTTCCATAAAGTTCGAATAAATTCCCGACAGAACTTTAAAGTTCCATACAGTTCGAATAAAGTTCCGGAAGAACTTTCAAGTTCTATAAAGTTCAAATAAATTTCCGACAGAACTTTCAAGTTCTATAAAGTTCAAATAAAGTTCCGACAGAACTTTCAATCCAAATGAAGCAATCCGCACAAGTCTTTATTAGTAACAAAATTTAATGTTGTGTTTCGTATTCAAGTCAGTCAGCTGGCACTGAAAACTCCAACAGTAGGTGAGACAACAATTCACTTTATTATATCTCAGATGACGCAGCGGTTCGTGCTGGGGCTCTCACGCTGAAAAGAACTGGGTTAAATTCTTCAAACAGCTCCCAATTCTACTACTAATGCTGATAAATCAAAACACATTAATACCTGCCTTTAGAAATAACTTTCATAAAAGTGCGAACTCTAAATATGGATTTTTGGTGTAGAGGACAAAAACCATTTTTAATTTTTTTTTTCTAAAAGTTCCGTTCAAGTTCCGCCAGAAGCTGCTTAGAATGCTCTTCAATTATGATACCGAAACTTTCAAGTTCTTATGACGACTTAAAAATGAGGCTGCTTAGAATTCTATAGACCACCCCCAACCAAGCTGCTTAAGCCACAAATAGCCTTTTATCAGAACTTTTAGTTACTTGGGAATTTATTCGTAGTGTGCTGTGAGGCAGTACTTTCAAGATAAACAATGACACCAGCCACACATCCTTATCGTTATCGGGGAGAGGAAGGACTGTTATTTCAATATTCGTTTTTACTGAAGATCGAGTATAACTTTGCATCTCCACTAAAGGATGATTTTTTTAGTGGGAAGGTTACATTAGATCTGAATTCACTTTGGAAAGAGATGTGGTCTTTTCAAGCCTAAATATCAAATAAAGCAACCATATCGCCTCAGTACTGCAAAGCCTTGGAAAGAACCCTGGTCTTGCGCTTCGTAAGAAAAATCGGCCACCATTAGACACCAAGACGTATACATCACAGTAAACCACTGTTACCATCTTTAATCCCAGTGACAAAAAGCTATAAAAATGGCGTCCGCGGTAAACATTTTACCGAGAATATGACTTGTTTACACACAGTTCCAACCGTGTTTTTTAGTACCAATATTCTACAGTAAAACAAAAACTTTATTAATAGGAAGAAGACTCTTTCCGAAAGAGCTTGAGATTCAACCCACGATCGCAATCGATTTCATAAATAATGTGGTCACCAAGTCTGTAAGTGGTCATGTTTAGAAAGGCGTGAATTTTTCATAGAATTCTGACATGGAGCTTCAATATTGTAAGGTCTTGGAAGCACTGAATAATGCTGATATAGGCTTGTAAGCACTCGCAGTGCAGAAAAGAAGTTGATTTATGGTTCTTTTTCTTCTTCTTTGTCACATTTCAAGCTTAATGATTATCGCATTTTTGCTTATTGTATGCTCTCAACTTTCAACCCGAAAAATTCCTAGACCGGACCGGGAATCGAACCCAACCACCTCCTTCAGCATGGCCTTGCTTAGAAGCTGCGCCTTTAGCGACTGAGCTAAGGGAGGTCCAAATTGTAAGGAAGGCTCTGCAGTAATGTAAATGGATACGTGGGAACATCAATGCATCGAAGCGATCCGATATGAATACTCCGAAACCCGATTTGAAACTGAGGAACTGTATGACGTTTGAATGAATCAAAGTCCACTAGATCACACCAAGGCTTGCAACGAGGTACTTCATAATTAGGATCAAAAATCATTTAGTTGAACCAATTTCTACACTCATGATCGACTGATTTAACGTTCAGCGATGATGAATTATCAATTTAAATAAACCGAATCGAAGTCTTACTCGTACAGTTCATTCAAAATCTATATAATGTCATGTAAATCGATGATCATCCACGATAACACTAAGCCCCATACCATCAGCAAAAAAAACACAAAATCATCCAGATGACCAGGATATAGCCTTCCAGATTGCATCATAATTAAATGACATAAATCTCAGCTACCATTCACAAGAAATATCAAACAGCCGTCAAATCCAATAATCGGTCGACATATTCTGATTTATCACAGTATTGATTTAACATTTTGTCTTCCACGGCCTGCCTCAACCGATCGTTCCTCTTGCAAGCGTATGGGATCATCGTTGAATTAAGCGGGAAAGGCACATAAAAGATAACGACTTGTTAAGTCCGGGATTATACCATAAATAAAATTCTCACCATTATCGGGCCGAGAAACGAATAATCGTAAAAGCGAGAAAGGAAACAGTCACAGATACTTTAGTTAGTAGCCGTTAGCTCTCGGATCTCCTAGAAGATAGTCAGCTTGATGTGGAAGAAAATGACGAATAATGTGCGAATTCTATATTTGACATTTTACAGAACGAAAGCTGCAAATGTCTGGACGAGTTGTTTTCAAGATGTTACGTAGTGAAGTGACCCAGTTTGGTGAGTTGGAGTTGGAGTCAGCTTTCGCACTGTTTTTCTTACAATTTGCACTTAATGTTTGCTCATTTGCACCTTTCGTAACAAGCGTTAATTATTTATTTTTAAGATATTTTTGTAGTCAAGGATATAAAATATCAGTTTGTTACAATCTTATTTACTTACAGGAGCCACAGCAGTTCAACTGAAATGTACTCATCATGATGAATTATGGTATGCAAGTCCTGCAAGCAAGTGTTCTTTGTACTACCGATGCCATCAAGGGGAACCGATCCGTTACAAGTGTAACGAGAAATCAGTTTTTGATTTCTACCAACAAAAATGCGTTCGTAGCGAAGGTAATAATCTATCTCAGCGAATTTTCAACAGATCTAATTTTAAAACTTCAACATTATCATCTTTCAGGTACCTGCTACGAACCGGTATGCACAGGTAAAACGAACGGTTTGTACGCTGATACGACTCAGGCCTGTCGGAGGTCGTATGAATGCCGAGGAGGTAAACTTATTGCGATGGACAACTGCCCACGGGGTCACCTGTTCGATGGCAACAAGTGTGTACCCCAACATGAGGTCAATTGTGAAAGTCCTAAAAATTCCGCTATTGCTTTTCCCTTCAGTGGAGATGACCGGTGCTACGGGCGGCAGAATGGGAATCATATCATCGATGATGACCAGTGTAAGAAGTTTATGATATGTCATGATAACAACGTGATTCATGTGCTAGAGTGTCCTTTCGGGTACGTGTACAACGAGGTCACTAGGAGATGTACATTCACAGGGGGTATTGGATCGCCCGGCTGTGTGAGCAACTTCATGGACGAAGGGGACGACGCATGTTCAAGGCTTCCCGATGGAGCTCATCTGGATCCAACATCGAAAACTTGCAAGAAATATATCGAATGTATGGATGGAAGGCTTTCGTCTAAGCATGAATGTCCTCGAGCAACTTTGTTCAATGGAATTCAGTGCGTTCCCGATGTCTTGTACCATTGTCCAAGACTTGCTCTTCCAGGAGATATTTGCGATAAGAAACGAGATGGATTCTACATTGACCCGAGAAAGGGCTGTTCTTACTATGTTCGCTGCGAAAATCAGCAGACTCTCGAGAACCATTCATGTCCTTCAGGCTTCTATTACAACCCGTCGGAAAACATGTGCATAGAACAATACAGTGGTGACATCTGTCTCGAATCTGGCTATTCCAGCGATTGCATTCAGCGCTCAGCTGGGTACTATCAAGACATCTCAGAACAATCAAAATGTTCACAGTACTTTTACTGCTTCAATGGAAACAAAACCACATTCCGATGCAGTTCAGGTGAAGTTTTCGATGGAGAAAACTGCATTAGCTATATGCTGTATTCGTGTCCAAGCGCAAACTCCAACTCATGCTTGAGAAAATCAAACGGTTACTATCGAGATCCAACCGGAGGCTGCCGCTCGTATTTCTACTGTTTGGAGGGAACCAAAACTTCCTACGTCTGCAACCCAGGTCAAATATTCAGGAACGGCCATTGTGTCGATCGCCTTGAAGATGCATCCTGCCAGGATGACCTCGTCTGTGCAGGTAAATCAGACGGATACTATCAAGATCACCAGTCCAACTGTCGAAACTACTTCTACTGTCAAGGCGGAGAAAAGCTTCAGACGCTTACCTGCCGAGGAAGCAAAATCTTCAACGGGAACAGTTGCGTTTCGCAAGGTTCATACATCTGTCCACGAGAGGGAACCGGAGCCAATCCGTTGTTGAACTGTCTTCCTCGATCTTGCACGTCAGACTGCTCAAGCAATGGATTTCAAAATGACTACGACAGCGATTGTGAACATTATTTCTTCTGCATAGATGGCAAAAAGACGATCCTATCCTGCTCGAACAACTATGTTTTCAATGGCGAAATTTGCGTTCCTAGAGATACATACAACTGTCCAAAGTACTGCGAAGCTCCGGTTTCCTGCAGCTGATTGAAAGAGCCGGTTTGAGGAAAGATTCTATACCTGCAGCAAAAATAGGGGAGGTCTGCCCGATGGATGCATCTGACTAGTTTCTAGTATTTATTTGCTTATATAGAAGTACGTAGAATAGAAACAAAAACCGTTACAATTTACAACAATACCGTCTCTCGCCTGTGCCAACAAAGTAGTGATGTTTACCTGGCTGCTTGGGTACGCATTTTGCTTTAAATAATTACGAGCCCATACCAAGCAGTCTGCGAAACTAATTACATACACGTAATGACGATTTTACTGTCAGCAACATATTTTGAATGTTTCATCACATACACTGGTGTTCTCGAATGAAAATAATTCGAAGCTCGATAAAAAAAAACTAAACATTCAATAAATTCACAAATAAACCGCTGGGTTCAAACAAAATGCATTTACAATACTCATAGCAGTAAGTTCTAAAAACTAAGTCTAAGATACGTAAGAGAAAGGTAATCTCGCCGGGAAGCAAAATGAGTATCGTTAACTCATTGAAGATAAGTACGTTTGAACTCAAACAACCATTCTGTAATCTTCTTAGGCCTCTTTCAAATATTACCTGACGCTAAAAATTGCGTTTTTACATACGAGAGGTATGTAAAAGTGCCATATTTGCGTTACTTAATATTTGAACGGGCTCTTAATGAAAGTTTAGCATTGTAAACTAACTTATTTAATAAAGATTTGCATCAAAATAGCTGGGTCAATTATGAAATGTATCACACATCCACGGTATTGTCACATTTACACCTATTTAGACTTGCCCGAATCACAGACAAATTTTGCAAGTTGATTTCACAATGTCAAATGTATGCAAGCAAAGTTCTTTTTGTATATGGTTGGTTCAAATATTCGCTCAAATAGTCAAGTGTAGCACCCTACATGAAAAAGTGGCCTTATTGAGCGTCAAATTTTTACTGTGATTATTGTCAAGTTTTGGCAAATTTCGCAGCAAAATGATGACTGACACTCTATGTAATTATCCTTTTAATTCCGGTAAACATATGTACCTATATACGCGTAAAGTCCCTGGCCCAGACCTCAAAAAGTGGATTTTTTGCATCACTTGAGAAGCCTGGAATAGGGACTGCATTAACTCTTGCGACCTCTTCATCAGGAAAATCAAAGAAGACACGGGCAAATGGGAGTATCCAGCAGACTATCGCTCTCAAATTGTCCTATCCCGCCTAAGACCTGGCCACACTCGCCTTTCCCACAACCATAGTGGAAACGGTGATCTCCACAATACCTGCTCCCTATGCCACATTCATCACTCTGTTGAGCATTTCCTATGTCGTTGCCCCCAGGGAGCAAGAGAGCTTTACGGGATTCCAAGCAGTGTAAAAGAAGCACTCAGCAATGACGCAAGCCTCCGAGGTTTTCTTTAAGAGGCAGAACTCTTCCACCTAGTATGATTACTACCACTTCGGTGATCGCTGATGGCAGCGAACCCGTCACTGAAGCCTGTTACCGGTGGAACCCTCCTCTTCATCATGGACTGACCATCCGCACCATCACCCAGATTACCGACCCTAAACTGACCAATGATTCAACCAAGACCCATGCGCACCATAATCCGGACTACTGACCCCAGCAGACCTACGGGACAAGCAGACCCAACCGCAAACAACCATTGACCCTCCCTGACAGCAAACTAGACAGCATATACAACACTCTGTTTTAACCAACTCTATATTAGGGGGACCCCCTTCTGGGGCCCTATCCTCTTTCCCGGAGACCCCCTCGAAGATCCCCAGAGACGAACAAGCCAATGACTGAAAGTATCTTCAATAAAATAACCTAACCAAACCTATCCCAGAAGTCTAAACATTCATGAAAAGCACAATATTGTTTGTATTTTATGTACACAAATCTTTAGTTGGGGAACGACTGTGACTCGATTTGATTTTAAGGATACAGGTTTTTCGAACTAACGATGGATCAAACCAAGAGAAAATTTAAAAGTCTCCCATAGTAATTCGCCAAAATATCCATACAAGCCATAAACTCCTATTGCGCGACCCCTTAACCTTCATCAATCTTAAATTTTTTTAAGTTAAGAATCGAACTGGAGGTTATTTCCAAAATTATGCACCCCTATGGCAATGACTAATTTCTTGTAAATTTCATAATATTTAAGTGCGAAAAATGAAATACCTAAAGTAAAAAACGTACCAAACGTGATCTACAATGTTGTTCTTTTGCCATATGAAGTTAAATAAGTGTATTAAGCTCCGTAAACCATGTTGCTTAGCAGCAGTATTAGTTATGATTTAGAAAATCTGATTCCCTCCCATCAATCAAGTGGTATAGAGGGGAATCTGAGATCTCGAGCTTGAAACTTGCTGTGGAAATTTTGTTGATCATAACTTCATGTTTGAATGTATGCATACATGCAGGCAAACATTGAAAATCGTTGTCATTATTGCAAATTTACCTATAGCCTGCCAATTTTCTTTAATTTACGATCCATCTGCGAATATGCAATCAAATCTTATATATTTCCTTTTTTAGGTAGCTGTTAAGCTGTTTCAGTGTTCTGCAACGAATACGTTGGCCTTCTGACAAATACTCTCAACCTTCGCTAACTCAGTGGTTTTCCCTTTTCAAAAATTGCTCACAACCGTTCTCCCTATCAACAAAACAGTTAGATAGTTAAATATAAGACAAATTAGACTAACACGGGTAACAATGCATATTTGTATGCACTGTCGTAAAGGTACTAGAGCCCGTTTAGTTGTTATCAAGTTTACGCATTTTCAAAGAGAAACCTGCGCCAGAACACTTTCAGCTTTGGAACTTCGCGCACCGCATGTCATGTTCGACGTCTAGTGTAGTAAACTCTTTCGTTTTAATTTGCAACAATTCAGAAAATTTACAACCGTACATAAATCTTGATACGAATGGCTACAGCACTCTACAATATTACCAAATACCAAGTCCAAGGGAGGCGTCTCTAGCTAAGATTTAGGGACGATTTTGTTTTGCTGTCGATGGAGGATGAAGAACGGAGAGCAGATGGATTTAGAAACAAGAAATGACAGAAGACTTTTCGTAGATTGATTTGCTAGCGTAGGATTTTTAGAGCATATAGATTGCTGATTCGTAATCTATGGAAGAATGGGATACTATTGGGCTGAATCCAATATACCATCAACAAGTGATCAACATTTTCTACTAAAAACTTAAAATAACATGTTGTATTTTCTTATGCACAATTATCTCCTCTCACATCCAGTTTGCTCAAGTCCGCCTTTTGGCGGGGTAAATTTAAAAATCAAGGACAACAAATGTCGAATTATTTAATAAATGTTGTGCTAAGGGTCGGAAAGTTACACTATTTTTCTATCATGAGAAATCAATTTCAAAACCATTCTGTTAAGTTATTTAAAAAAATGTTTTCGAAGATTTTAATAGAAAAAAGGGCAATTGAGGGTTAACAATTCATTTAACATGATCAATAAAGTGGCTCCGGTGGTGTAGTGGTAAGCGTGATTACCTCTCACCCCAACAGGCCTGATGCGCCGCCGGTATGTTCTGAGGCATAACATACTGATCACGCCTTCCTTCGGAAGGGAAGTAAAACCGTTGGTCCCCGGTTCATGCGTTGATGGATCGATAGGCAGGGTCAAAGTGTGGGAGCTGCCTCCCCGGCGTCGGTAGCATTGCTTCTCAGCATGGAAAACAAGATCGACGGAGAACAAATCAAGGAAAAAAATATACGATCAATTATGATTTGTGTTGAAGGAAGATTCTTTATGCAACATATGATATTGAAACAGTTGACTACAAGAAGCCATATTTCATCATTTCACTTATAGTAATAAGCTGCTAGAATGTTACGCCAATTGGCTCACTTCCTTGATATTCGGTTTAAAGCAACCGACAAACGCAGGTAGTGAAAATAATATGGCAAAAATAATAACTCATGCGGCCAATTAGCACTAATGACACTTTCTACTGATTAATAATGAATTGATACATAACGAAAATAATGTTACCTGTCGATTGGAGAAATATTCTAGGGAACTTGTGTTCGACTACCCGTTGGGTTGCTTTATTTTACCGCTTAAACTACAAACCAAATCGACAAGGTAACCCCTAGCAGGATGCATCAATCTGTTTGTGCACAGAGCTCAAGCAAGTCAGACAGTCGATATCGAAAGTTTCCACCATGTGGAATAAATTGTTAGTGACGGGATGTATCATCCTGATGGTTGCTGGTAGCAGTGTAGACAGCGAAAAAGGTATGATAAAAATATATATTAAGGTTCAATTTACTTTGATGCATTTTCGAAAAATGCAAATGCAGAGCTTTTTGCAATCTGAAAAGATGCCTCAAAAAAAACTGCATTTGAATTTTTCGAAAATGCATCAAAGTAAATTGAACCTTAATGAATAAGTCAACAAGTCCCTCTGACTAAAGGGGTATGCACATAAAAGCAACTTGTATTCTCTGATATGTCTATGGCAATCAATGCCAATTACCTTATGCAATTTAAGTTTGTCAGCCAGCCTCATTTAAGTTTGAAAATCAGACAGAATTTACTTCAAGCATAAGTTTTAGCAAATTATGATGGTTTTGGATGCATCCATTTGGTTTAACAGCTACCTTTGCTGAATAAGTGAAATTTTTACCAACTAAAACGTGTTTCTGGATTTCAGAGAAAAAAGATGATACCCATCAAAATGAGCAGGAACATACAACAGACACAGCCAAGGAAGCAAAATCCATCAAACAGAAACGTTCAGCAGGGGGGTATTACTACTATCCTAAGTATGACTACGTTCCAGAGCCCGATTATTATCCACAACACGAATACGAATCCTGCGAGGATCACGAGGACCACGAGCATCATGAGCCCAACAAGCACCACGAACACCACGAGCCCTATAAGCACCATGAGCACTACGAGCACCCCAAAAAGCACAAACCTAACGAGCTTCACGAACACTACGAACACCACGAGCCCACCAAGCACCATGAGCCCAACAAGCACCACGAGCACCACGAGCCCTACGAGCACCACGAGCCCCACGAGCACCATGAGCACTACGAGCATGATGAGCACCACAAGCCTGACGAACACCATGAGCACTATGAGCATTATTATACGACGACTACAACTGCAGCGCCTTTCAAGCTGAAACCGCTTAAAAAACCTCTGCTCGATCTGTTAGCTCCTCCACCAACTACCACAACGCATGCACCGTATACAACAGCCCACGGACACTACGATGATCACGATCATTACGACGAGCACTACACCACGACTACTCCGGCACCGCCTACCAAGCCATTCAGTGCCGAGCACCTAACTGCCCTATTGGGCAAAGTGCGAGACCATCGGGTAAAGAGTGTAAACTCTGCTGTAGGATACTTGTTCCCACCACCAAGCTACCGATCCGAATCCAGTAACTGCGGTTGCATGGAAGAGATTAATCAACTGCAGCACGCCATCCTTTTACTGCAGGAAAGCATCCGACAGTTGAGAATCTTCGTAGAGGCCGAGGAAGGAGCTATTCTTAATGGTAAGACTAAGGTTGTGAAAATTGCACGAAAGATCGATGAGACTGCATAGTTTGTAAGCTACAAGGATCAATAAACAAATGAAATATCAATCAATCAATCAATCAATACAGAGCGTCCCGTCAATTTCTCCTGTATCCGATTCAGGATAACATTGCACAGAACTTTGAGAACAATCAATATACAGTAACTTGATGCCTCGCCAATTGTCGCAATCAGTCAAATTCCTCTTCTCAAGGACCATCACTAAGTAGACCAGAGCCACGCTTCGGATAGCTGCTGCTATTTCCAGCAGTGATGCGCCATACCCTTGGTCGATCATGCCGAGATGTTGAAATGTGAAGAAGTTGTTTCTGTTAAACAGTGGGGTCGCAGTGGGGTACCCAGACAACCAGAAGTCGTATAACAATTTACAGACAGTATCGTAAAATGCTACAGTTTTAGTCAACATCGCATATAATAATGGCATACATTCCATTATATTTAAGTTAAACCATGTCATGCAAAATTCTGAATTATATGCGATAAATTATATATGTATCACAAATCAAATCGGATTAAATCGTAAAACTTTACAAATTGACCTTGTTATTACAGAGTATCGTATATGATGTTAAATCAGCTTAAAAAAAAAATCAAAAAATGGATAAGGTGACCATCTTGCTGTCGCTGTAAATCAATGAGCATAGGAGTATTGAGCGAAAACTTAAAACCTGATAACTTAAAAAAAACTTAAAAACGAAAAAAAAACACATCGCTGATATATTGGACAACTGTGTAAAAAACCTATATTTTCAAGGAAAAATATAAAAACATATTACGACCTTTGTCTACAAGCTATGAAAACCATAAAAACAAATATAATTAAAGCTTTTTGATACGAAATTCCATTTTTTTTTAAATATTATTATATTTTTCCTGAAAATTATTTTTAATTACCTTTTATTTGATATTTTGATCTTTGAAGTAGGCCAAGTTATGATTTTTTGAAAAAATATTGTTTTGGACCACCCCAACATGGAAATGGTCACCCTAATGACAAAATAAAAAAATATGTATCTAATATTTTTCGATAAGGATCAAACCCAAATTTTTTTACGAAATTATGAGAACCACTATATCGTTTTGCTATGGAATGGCTGTATCATAGACAAACAGACGTAACACATTGAGCATTTTCACTGTAAAACATCGTCATCTGTTGCGTACACTGACATGGGTAGTACGCTAAACAAATGGCGGTAGTGTGTAAACGTCAAACGCAATGGAATAGACTATGCGTGCTGTGCGGTATCAATACCCCTCGAGTAGAGATGGTAGCCGTTAGCTACCTATCGCAGAGCCCCTCGGCTTTCAGGCACGGCAAGCGACAACCGTTTGCCCCGTTATACGACGAGTAATAGCAAGCATCGCCATCGATCCAGCCAATCCTCATCAGATAGCCACAGGGTACGGACGTACAGGTAAGTAGCTCCAGCTACAACGGTATAGCCACGCATCGCGGCCAAGGCCAAAACTCCACATAGGCGATCCTGCCATGAGCTTTCTGGAAATGCTTTGATCATTTAGAAGGCGCGTCTAGAAGACGTGGTTAGGGATACCACAAGGCGCGTCTAATAGACCGCCGGAACATGATTTGTGGTTATGGAAACCACGAGGCACGTCTAGAAGACCGCCGAAACATGATTTGTGGTTAGGAATACCACAAGGCGCGTCTAATAGACCGCCTGAACATGATTTGTGGTTATGGAAACCACGAGGCGTGTCTAATAGACCGCCGGAACATGATTTGTGGTTAGGGATACCTCAATGTGCGTCTAGAAGACCACCAGAATGAGGTTATGGGTAGAAACGCCACAAGGGGTGTGAAAAGCACCGAAGAACGTTTGTCGATTATACAAATCGCAAAATGCGACTGGAAGACCACCGGAGTTCTAGTTGAAAAATGCTTTTCCAAATGCGCCGCCTATCATGTTTTTTTTTTCCTTATCAGAAATACGGGCGGATTCCATACCATTTGATGAATGCCCAGAATTGAACCTTGCCAAAAATTAAAATAAGAGAAAATTCCGTGGAATAAAATATATATTGCCAAGCTAGCCCATGTCAATTAATAATGGACTAAAGCATTTTCTTTTCCCCGCCTAGTTGAACATCATGTCAAACGACGGAAGATACGTGCGAGCGCCGATCGATGACGGCAATCAGGAAGAACTAACTCCCATTGTCGATGATTCGGATGATAGCGTAATGGACGAGCTGAACGACGGAAGTTTGGATTGTGCGGATGAGCTGGAGGTGGTGGCTCACGAAACAGTAGAGACGGAAATTCCAACGCTTCACAGCGATGACGTTAATAGCAGACTGCGAAAGCTAGAGAAGATGATTGAGAACATCGCTAAACAACGCCGATTTGAGACCCCAATGGTAGAACAGTGTGACGAAAACAATAGGTTTGGTCCGGACTCATCTTCGTTTCCTGGGTATATCGACAAAGGAAGCAACATCCGTTGGGACCTCATCCCAAAATTCCCAAAAGATATCCCATCAAACAAATTATGGGAGAATTGGCAAAGCTTCATCGAAAATTTCGAGATTGCGGCATCCTTGTCAACATTTGGATGTCCCTCAGACCGTGCCAAACTCCTATACCTGACAATTGGTAAGAACCTTCAGGACATTATAAACGCAGCGAATCTGCAACCAAACTACCATGATCCTAGGTGCTATTCAACCTTAGTCGAAGGTATCAACAATTATTTCAAGTCTATGACTGATACAGCCGCAGAACACGACGCATTTCAGGCCATGCGTCAGGCTAAGGGAGAGTCAATCGTAGCATTCCACGCTAGGCTGACTCAGAAGGTGCGCCTCTGCGGATACAGCCCAACCGATCAAATCCGTTTCATTCTGGCTCAGCTACTCAAAGGCATGCAAAATAGAGAGCTAGCAGTGGCTGCCAGAACATACGGACACAATGCAAACTACATCGCACAAGCTGGTACAAGGGTCGAGGCATACAAAGCTGATGAAGTGGTTACTGAACACAGCTCCGACGTTTATGCTGTCGATCGTGAAAAAGCGCCTAGCCGAACTAATCACGAAAGCCACCCCTCACGCAGTTTCAAGAAAATTGAGGAACGCAGGGCCACCAATCCGAAGAGGCCCAAGGGATTTTCGCAGAACTACCGTGAAGGACGACGATCTCGATGCTGGAGATGCGGGTTCATGTTCCATAAAAGCGACAAATGCCCCGCTTTGGACAAGCGATGCAATTCTTGTGGACGCGAAGGGCACTATGCTATAATGTGCCGCAAGAATCATGTCAACAACATTCGAGAGGAGGAATCAAGGCCGATGGTTTCACGCGAATGGAAAAAGGACCCGAACAACGATCAGGTATAAAACTGTTTTTTTTTCTATTCTTTTATTTTTTATTTTGTACTTATCTGTAGTTCGACCGAGAGATAAATCACAATAAACTGTATGAACTGCATTTAACTCTTACTATTCAACAGTATGTGGCTCACACCAAGGCTCACATAGTAATTGTACACACACAAATTGAAAAACCCCTCCACCAGCCACTTTTATTTATTTATGTTTTCCTCCCCTAGCAGATAAACGCAGTTGCATCTCTAAATGATGCAATTGTGAGTTGTCGTCTTAGCTCGTCCAGTCCATATGATTTCCTGGTTGACTCGGGTTCCGACGTGAACATTGTTGGGGAAAACGATTGGACACTCCTGGAAAATGAATTTATTAACAAAACGGCTAAGTTGTTACCTATCGACCACCTCATTCATAGAGATCTTCGAGCGTATGCATCAACAGCGCCGATGGTTGTACGCCGAGCATTTAGAGCTGAAGTCGAAGTTATAAAAGCGTCTAAGCCAATCGTCTCCGCAGAATTTCTCGTCGTGAATGGAGGTCGTCGATCAATACTAGGGCGGCGCACAGCTAGTGAGTTGCGACTCTTGGAGGTGGGCCTGTCGGTTAACAACTGTGAAACAACCACTAACGTGGAAACCTTCCCAAAAATGCCAGGCGTAAGCGTAAAATTTAGTGTAGACACATCAGGGGTGTTTTGAAAAAGTGATTGATGACGTTCCGGATCAATAAGTTGGATTACCAAGGCAAGGAAGAGCGTCATATGCATTTATGTTAGCAGACCAAAAACATATGTAACGTCACTTTTAAAGAGAGACAATTGAATCTTCTATTTTTGTTTCTGTAGCTGCTGAATTAAATAATGCATTATTTATTTAATGCAGGAGGGGGATGTGCGGTATCAATACCCCTCGAGTAGAGATGGTAGCCGTTAGCTACCTATCGCAGAGCCCCTCGGCTTTCAGGCACGGCAAGCGACAACCGTTTGCCCCTTTATACGACGAGTAATAGCAAGCATCGCCATCGATCCAGCCAATCCTCATCAGATAGCCACAGGGTACGGACGTACAGGTAAGTAGCTCCAGCTACAACGGTATAGCCACGCATCGCGGCCAAGGCCAAAACTCCACACGTGCCAACTTAGAAAAATTATCCATACCAAATTTAAAAACACACCTTAAACAACACCCAAATGATCCACAATCCATATTTTACGTAAAATTTAGCAACACAATTGTAATAATGTATCGCTAAATTTTTACAGAATGAACATTGAAATTGTACGAATTGTCCATAAACATATTGCAAATGGTAAAAAAATAAAATATTGCAAAACATATAAAACATGTGCGCCAAAGAATTCAAATCGAAACTATGTTTGATACAGTGCACAGTAGGCAAAAATTTACAAAACCACGACTAAATTGAATATCTCGGCTGCCAAACGGTTTCAGTCAACATATGATACATATTCTCAAAGGAAAAACTCTGCTGAATCGATTGGTGGTGGTTTCATTGGCTAGGACAATTTTTATAATATGGCCACTTTATCAGTCGTTCCAGATTATCCGGAGAACCAGAATATGGCCACTATACCCCAAAATGTAGTTTCCATATTAAATACGTTTTGATCTCTTGATTCTGAACAACATAGAAAAAATCGCAAGGTTCTAGGACAATTTTTATAATATGACGCACTTTATCGGTAAATCCAGATTATCCGGAGAACCATAATATGGCCACTATACCCCAAAATATAGTTTCCATATTAAATACGCTTTGATCTCTTGATTCTGAACAACATAGTAAAAATCGCAAGGTTCTAGGACAATTTTTTTTAATGTGGCCACTTTTTCGGTCAATCCATATTATCCGGAGAACCAGAATATGGCCACTATACCCCAAAATATAGTTTCAATATTAAATACGCTTTGATCTCTTGATTCTGGACAACATTGAAAAAATCGCAAGGTTCTAGGACATTTTTTATTATTTCATATATACTTAGTACTGTCAATTTCCAGTAATATACGTTAAGTAAAGTGTAAAATTATGTCGATCGATAGTGGCATTTCCTACTTTACCGGGCACTCGAGTTGATCCCGGCCCTCTATCTCAGTACACAAAAGTCTTCGTCAGTACACAATCGATTCAGCAGAATTTTTCCTTTGAGAATATGTATAACATGTTGACTGAAACCGTTTGGCAGAAAGGTTATTTAATTTAGTCGCGGTTTTGTAAATTTTTGCCCAGTGTGCAGTGTTGGAAAAATATAAAAAAAAATCATATCTCACCAAAGAACAAGATCATGCTCGATTTTCGTTGACAAAAATCAACACGCAAACAACTGCGGTTGATATTGCACGCTGTGATATAGGGAGCTACACCGTCGGGTTAAGCTCACTTATTTTGACATCTGGCAGCGGTTTGTTTACATGGACTTAGAAAAAAAAATATTAAATTTTTTTTTTTTAGATTTTTTGGAGAGGAATATTTTTTCGACTAACAAGCAAAGGTAAACAAACCACCACTGTATGTCAAACTGATGAATGCGGGTTCATCGCGTTCATTCGTGACGTCAGCGTGCAGCTTCCTATTGCAGCTCGGAATTAGGTTTTGCACCGTCGGGGCTAACCTCAATTAGGTATTGCACCGTCGGGGTTAACCTCAATCTGATGACAGTTCAGTGGTGCTGTTTACGTGGACTTAGTCAATTTTTTCTTGGGTAGATTTTCTGGATAATTTTTCAGATTGCAGTGAGATGTAAACCACACTTTTGCAATGTTCACGAGCCACATCCTTTCACCACGCATTTCCTCGACAATTTTCAAGTTAAAATTTTGAAATTTTAAAATATATTTTTTTTTTGAAAAAACGACGAAGTGCTTGTAAATAGTACTACTGAACTGTCAAAAAGCTTCAGCCGATTTTTTTTTTCCTCTGTTCGGGACCTAACACTACTGCGACCAGTAAATTGATCTATTGTAGTATATCCCGTGTCCTTAGTTTAGTGCATGTCGTATTACTCCATCACTATTGAGAAATGATGAAGTATTCGATTTTTTTTTACAGTTGTCACTCTTGCATTTATCGCAAGGATCCGACTCTAATTGAAAGGTCCCGCTATTAATACCCTTCGGAGTGTTGAAACACCCTCCAAAGGCGCGCCCCTTTGTCAATCAAAATTGGATTCCTTAGCAACAAAATTAAGGTATGACACCGATAATGACCATGCATCAGAACCCTAGTCTTAACCACTTCAAACTAGGGAACAACGAACAGAAGATTAGGAATCACATAGATGAAGACAACTAACTCATTTTTTTCCTTCTTTCAAGATCATCCTCGGTAGACAAAGCCGAGTCTTGTCACTATCAACAAGGCATAAAAAGTAACAAGGACTAAGATGTGTTCCTTGGATTACTGAAAAATCCTGTTCCCCTAGTCAGGAACTAGGGAACATCGAATAGAAGATTAGGAATCACATAGATGAAGACAACTAACTCATTTTTTTTTTCCTTGTTTAAAGATCATCCTCGGTAGACAAAGCCGAGTCTTGTCACTATCAACAAGGCATAAAAAGTAACAAGGACTAAGATGTGTTCCTTGGATTACTGAAAAATCCTGTTCCCCTAGTCAGGAACTAGGGAACAACGAACAGAAGATTAGGAATCACATAGATGAAGACAACTAACTCATTTTTTTTCCTTCTTTCAAGATCATCCTCGGTAGACAAAGCCGAGTCTTGTCACTATCAACAAGGCATAAAAAGTAACAAGGACTAAGATGTGTTCCTTGGATTACTGAAAAATCCTATTCCTCTAGTTTGAAGTAGTCAAGACTAGGAATCGGTGGTAGATCTTACATCCCGTAACGTACCACGAAAATGTGATCTACCCACTTTACGGGGCTCAGCCGATTAACACTGAGTTCATTTGTGACGTCACGCTGCCTAATCGGATGACAGTTCAGTGGTACACTCAAAAAGGTTCAGACGATTAACACTGAGTTACGGTGGTGTAGTGGTAAGCGTGATTACCTCTCACCCCAACAGGCCTGGGTTCAATCCCAGTCGGCGCCGCCGGGATGTTCTGAGGCATAACATCTCTGATCACGCCTTCCTTCGGATGGGAAGTAAAGCCATTGGTCCCCGGTTCATGAGTTGATGGGTCAATAGGTAGGGTCCAGGTGTGGGAGCTGCCTTCCTGGCACGTCGGTAGCATTGGTGCTAAGCACGGAAAACAAGATCGACGGAAAAAACAAACCAAAGGAAAAAAAAAACACTGAGTTCATTCGTGACGTCACGCTGCAGAACCTAATATCAAGCTAACAAAACTCACCAGCTGCAAATCTCACCAAACTGTGGTGAGATTGAATTACATGATTTTGGCTTAACACTCGAACGCAACGAAACTTCCATAACGGCTGGCAGCAGTCACTTCGTGTCTGCCATCGGTGAAGAGATAAAAGAGATAGCATTATTATACCTTCTCTTTCTAAGAAAACGAGCCGCAACGGAATCATTTTTGCATCGATGCAACTCACAGCTTGATTTTTGCCATTTTTGCACGTTGTGAATAGTCTCGCAATATCAAAGGAGCTTGTAAAATCAATATCAAGCATGATATTTTGCTCCAATATCACGACCGGAAAATATCAATTTGCTAATGATTATGCCATAACTGGTTTGATAATATCTAAACAGTTTGTTTTCCAAAATTTACGAAAACAATTAATATTGGAAACATAAATGCCCCAGTGTGCTGATTTCTGAACATTTTTATACAATGTTATGCATAAATGTAGGGGTGACACTCTTGCCCCGTATAGAGTTTATTTTTAGGAACATGATTTATGATCAATTAAAGGAAATATTTAATAATTTATCGTTATTAAAGCTTCAATCAACCTTCAATGGTGACGTCTGAATGCAGAAATTGTGAAAAAATAAATTGGTAATGCCGAAAACCTTATTTTATGATGCCGTATTCTTATAAAACAAAACTAGTTTTTCAATACATCACCGAAAAATGATTTTTTGCATTTTTTACGACTTCGATTCGGACAAAAGTTTCTAGAATGCTCCATAGGAATACCATGCTTTGATTCATAGTGAGATAAGATTGAAATGTTTTCATTTTCAAGATATATTGAGGGTTGCACTCTTGCCCCGGGTGACTTTCTTGCCCCTAGTTCCCCATAAATCCTCTAAGCTGCTAAAAATCTACCCCATTTAAAAATTGGCTCACTTCCTTGAGATTCCGTTTAAAGCAACCGACAAACGCAGGCAGTGAAAATAATATAGCATAAAAATAACACATGCGGCCAATCTGCACTAATGATACTTTCTACTGATTAATAATGTATTGATACATAACGAAAGTTATGTTACCTGTCGATGGGAGAAACCTTCTTGTGTAGCTGTCTTTGGACTACCCGTGTGGTTGGTTTATTTTACCGCTTAAACTATAAACGAAACCAACAAGGAAACCTCTGGCTGAGTGCATCAATCTGTATCTTCACAGAACTCAAGCGAGTCAGATAGTTGAAACCGAAAGTTTCCATCATGTGGAATAAATTGTTAGTGACGGGATGTATCATCCTGATGGTTGCCGGAAGCAGTGTAGTAGACAACGAACAAGGTATATTTAAAAAATGCATATTAATGAATAAGTCAACAAGTCTCTCTGATTAAAGTGGTATGCACATTGGAGCAACTTGTCTTCTCTGATTGCATCCATTTGGTTAAGGACAAGGTTGATAAAATCCATAAATGACCGTTGTCATGGCTGATTTGCCATGATAGCGACCATTTGTAGATTATATCAATATTGTCCCTAACAGCTACCTATGATTTCTGAAGTTTTTCACCAATTAAAACGTGTTTCTCTCCCGTTTGCATCCAGTTGTTTTAAATATAAGGTTGATAAAATCCACAAACGACCGTTGTCATGACTAAATTGATCAATTTAGATGGTCAAGTTTTGAACCTACCACAGCATGCTTTTGGCGCTACTGTATATGGACAACCAAATGTAAAGTACTGTGGTAGCCACAGAAAACCTCAGTATTTTCATTGATCCATTAGCATTGTAAAATAAGCCACCATAGCGGCCATTTGTGGATTCTATTAATCTTGTCCTTACCAGCTAATTATGTTCAATTAGTGAAATGTTTTACCAACTAAAACGTGTTCTTGGATTTCAGCGAAAAAAGATGATGCCCATGAAAAAGAGCGCGAAAATACAACAGACCCAGCGAAGGAAACAAAATCCATCAAACAGAAACGTAAAGCAGAGGGGTATTACTACTATCCTAAGTATGACTACGTTCCAGAGCCCGTTTACTATCCGCAATACGAATACGAACCCTGCGAGCACCACGAACATAGTGAGTACCACGAACCCTGCGAGTACCACGATCCCTGTGAGCACGACGAACACAACGAGCATCACGAGCACCACGAGCACGAACACCATGAGCACTATGAGCCTGACGATCACCACGAGCCCTACGAGCACCATGAGAACTATGAGCATTATTATACGACGACTACAACTGCAGCGCCTTTCAAGCTGAAACCGCTTAAACAACAGCTGCTCAATCTGTTCGCTGCTGCACCAACTACCACAACGCATGCACCATACACAACTACCCACGGATACTACACCACGACTACTCCGGCACCGCATGTTTTTCCACACAGTACCGAGGAACTGGCTGCCCTCTTGGGCAGGGTGCGAGACCATCACGTAAATAACGTGCAATCTTCTGTAGGATACTTGTTCCCACCACCAAGCTACCGATCCGAACCCAGTAACTGCGGTTGCATGGAAGAGATTAATCAACTGCAGCATGCCATCCTTTTACTGCAGGAAAGCCTCCGACAGTTGAGAATCAACGTAGAGGCCAAGGAAGGAGCTATTCTGAATGGTAAGACTAAGGTTGCCAAAGATGCACGAAAGCTCGATGAGACTGCATAGATTATAAGCTACAAAGATCAATAAACAAATGAAATAACAATCACCTCTTATTTCAAAACGAATGAAAATTATTATCTCCTGAACTATCATAACAACAAAACATTTCCAATTATTAATTAACTCACCGCGACAATTAAACTATATTTCTTATTTTCATATATAACGATATAACGTAATTAATAACAATTGAATCATTCACAATAATATTATCAATAGATGGGAGATTATCTCATCTGTTAGATGGTGTTATTACTTTGCTTGTTTGAATGATCGGCGATGGATGTCAAAAGTGACAGTTACGTTGTATCGAAGTACACCTGTATTTAAAAATGAGGTTTAATTTAGATAATGCTTGAAAACACGTTTGAAGTTATATGAGTAATATCAAAACATTTCGTGAGCCTCCCTTAGCTCAGCCGGTAAAGGCGCAGCTACAAAGCAAGACCAGGCTGGCTCGAGGCGGCTGGGTTCGATTCCTGGTCCGGTCTAGGAATTTTTCGGGTTGGAAAATTTCTCGACTTCCCTGGGCATAATAGAGTATGATTGTACTTGCCACACACTTATACTAATACGAAAAGTAGTAAGGCATCGAAAGCTCTCAATTCATAACTGAGGATATGCATCTAGAACACTAATAGCGAATTCGTTTATTATCGGGGTTAACACCAGTTCCAACCCAGTGTGAAACCGAACTTTTTGTCAGTGTGAACCTCAACCTGAGCTAGGTTTTAAAAACAAACGAGCAAACTGACGTTTGTTAGAAAACAAGCCGACCCAATCTTGATACCCGATCCAGGTTGGAACTGAATAATAAACGAATTCGCTATAAGTTTAGATCACAAACGACGTAAACTCGAAGAACGATGGGACGTCACGTGTCCGCTGGAAGTTCCTGCTGACTTTTGAAACCACTTGTCAACGGCAAGCCACATGGATGTAGAGCCAGTATGTCTTCAGGGACGGGCTGCAGAACTCGTAAGAATTTCACTCTCTTGAAACTTTCAGTCGTTGAATTAGCTTCAGTAATTTTGACTGGATCCGCAACAGAACATAAAAATGAAATCAAAAGTTCCGAAGAGAAATCAAACGTTATGTTCGTTCCAACGCACAGCCTGCTCTCCCAAAATAAAATACCGATCAATTTGTTTTTAAAAACGAAAGAATGAATGATATATTTATTATCTTCTGATTTATCATAACAATATAATTTTCGTGTAATATACATGCATGTATGCCGTTTTGTTAATGTATTTTCTACGTTTATTTTACATCTCTCGGAATAAGTTTCGGATTCGATTTGTTTCCCTTAAGTTTGTCACAGTTTTGTGTTCTTCACCTGACGACGTCTTCAGTTTCTTCGCTTCCCTACAATGAACATTGAAAGCACCAATTACACCTCTAAAACTCGTCTCTCTATCTTGTAGTGTTCGCGAGTCGTTGATTACTAGAGACAAGGGTTGTGATTCCTCGTGAAATCATAGACCAATGAAACCATGTTCAATACTTTCCCGGAAATTCGAAACACAAACTTTAAACGCGAAGAACTTCTATTGATACATAAACAATGAATAGAGTAACCAAGTATTATCTCTTCAACAACAACAAAAAACCGCTGTATTTGTAGTGAATACAGCTAATGAAAAAGGGGGACAACTCATCAGGTCGACAGATAACTCAAATTTCCACTTGTTTCCAGAAAATCTAACATACATTACAATAGTTATTCAAGTCTTATTGGCTACTATCATTATAGTTTTATTGTTAAAGTTTACAGTTAAACTACACAAACAACGGGCTCTCTTCGCACAAATTTTGGTATAGCTACTGTAACCACCCACGGACCCCACTTTCGTTCTCTTCATATATGTGAGTTTTAGTATTGTAGCCGAATATTAACTATGATGTCATTCGTTTATGAATTTTATTTCACCTAGTAGTTTCCAATTATAGTATAAAAAGTTAGTTACTTTTCATCCATATGTTACACGACGTTCCCTACATTTTAGTTACCTTCAATCACTTGTAATCTATTATAAACAAAATAAAGCCAAGCTTAAAACGATATTTATATGTGTGAGTGTAGTACAGTACAGTGATAATACAATTTTATTTCTGCAATCCAAAATCTTCCTCGTACCTGGCCAATATTAAACTGAGAAAGGGGGGGGGGGCTTCACGTGCAAAGCGGTTAGAAACGCGAAAACTAAACTGTGTGAATGCAATAGTTGGACGTAGCTCTTAAGGCCAAATGGAGGAAAGGTCCCAGATCTTGATGATGCGATCCTGTCCGACGGTAAGCAGTCTTTTTCTCGGCTCGTCCAGATCCATCGCCACGATGCTGTGCTTGGCGTCATGGAATGTCGCCAGGGATGGTCGCCTATAAAGGGGAAGAATTATCAAACACTTTCGTTAAATACCTCGTTATGCTCAAATCGTCTATTTTGCTGTGCTGGGCCCGCTGTCACAGTATAACATGTTGCCTACGCACCTGCCACTGGGCTGAATTGAACCGATTTCTAAATCATTATCTACATACCTAACTAGAATATTCTGTGAAAATCGAAAAACTACGAATCAAACTAATATCCCCAAACTTTTTCGGAAACTGCTAAGGTCTAGCTCCTCTTTCGCCTTTTCATATTTCAATTGATTTTTTTTTTAAATATTTCTCTATATTGCACTGGTAAGGTGACCCTGATAAAAATGTTATGGTTAATTTGCCAAACCATTTGTGGAATAGTTCAATCATTTGAGTTATCATTCGTGTATGGTATTTTTGTATTACTATGGATGGGTTTTGTGGGGTACACCTTACAATAGAAGGATGCACACCAGTCACACCCCTCATTCAGCTGTCATGTGAATGAACTTGTTGTTGATGTTAATTCAGCACGAGGATCCTAATGGTGAGCACGACGACAGTAGCTCGGACTGGTAAGACGTACGCCGTAAAAATATATTGCCAGAACCACCGTACCGCGCCACCAATCAAGGCACACGCACATTGCATCCGTCGGTGATCCGTTGCGGCAAATCTGACAGTTAGACAATAGATTCAGCTTTCACTTTGCCGCAACGTATCACCTAAAAGAAAGAGGAGACAATAGGGAGCCTTTTATGAACCAATTTTCTGTCAAACATGAACCAGCGCCTGATTAGTTGGGCGAACGTATAGAAACGCGAGAATGTTTACAACAGCAAATCTTTTTTCCTGTATTTTAACAGTCACTCACAATGAAATAGTTGTTTCACGGTCGTTTCCGCGAGAGAAGAAGAACATGTCACAGACAAAAAAAAGCCAGTTATCTCCTCTATCTCTTAGCGTATCACTAACGGATACAATGTCCTAATTTGAATTCCTGTTCTCGAAATTTGTGCATGGATTGAAGAAATTATAACTGCATGCTGCAACTCAAGAAAAATGCTCCAAATTTAAGAGATGTTTTGTTGAGTTTTAACAACATTACTCTTGAACCCGATTTCTGGTAGTTAAATTCAAAACTTCAGAGCCAATAGAAAATGTCAGCCTTTTGAGATTTCAGCCTTATGCGTAGGACACCCTTTTTTACAGCTTGACAGACATTGACTAACCTGATAAATCGTTAATCTGGTTCATATATCTGCTTCATATTAATTTAAAATCTATACTCACTCTTCGCTCTTCAATCGCTGGAAGCACTGCTCACACACACGCACATCGAACTCAAATCCCATGATGGGAATGTTGATCCGGTTGGTCGAACATTTGTCGCACACGGCCTTGCCACAGTAGCGACAATGGTGCTGACGGATTCCGATCTGCTTCTGGTCGATCATGGCCCGCAGATTCCAGAAGAAGGCCCTCGTACAAAGCTGGCATGTGTCCGATTCAACCCACTCCGGGGCTACCTTACGCATGGCATTCATCTCCCAGAACACAATCACCGAATCTTCGCCGGCCGAAACCAGCTGTTGCGTGTTGCTACCATACGTAAGCGCTGAAACTTTATTACTGAAAGAACAAATGATTTTCAAATCAATGTCAACCATACATTGACCTTTGACTGGGACTCACTTGTGTCCGTGTAGTTCGTATGTCGTTCCGCGTTTGCCACCAACATCCCAAACGATGACAGTTTGATCGTACGATCCGCTGAACAGAAGCTGTGGTCCCTCGGCCCAGTATAACGCTCGGACAGATCCAGCATGCCCTTTCATCGTCGTTACCACCGCCGCTCCAGTTGCGCTCAGCTTCAGCATTGTAATTTGGCCACTATAATCACCTACGAATGCATACTTAGAAAGGGAATCATATCTAGTTAGGAAAGGATCAAGTTATGGAAAATCAATTCAATCTACGCCGTTAAAAATAATCAACATTTCGCTCAATCAAAAGGATACTGCATGGCTGTGCATATGGCCTCGAACGTGTAGCAACCGAGACGTTCGCCAGTTTCGGTGCTGTGATAGACAAAGAACTTGTCCCGTCCAGCGGACAATATCCATCCGGTGTGTTTGGCAAAAATCACATTCGTAATGCGTGCTTGATGCGCTAGGTACTCCCGGATCGGTGTCAAGCGGTTGCAATCATCGGACAGTGTAAACTGTGAAATTGTTCCATTCTCCTGCCCGATGAAGAGTGTTCTGGTTTCCGGTGTGTAGAACAGAGAAGTGCATCCTGATGGCATATACTGACAAATCGATGGCCAATACTGGCCGGAGTCACGTCGCAACCACACGCGAATCGTTCTAGAAATAAATAAAGCATAAGCGTTGCCATCAGAATTCCAAGTTCATGTAGGTAACAGAGAGAGGCATACAGTGAGTAGTCTAGAAGCGAAGCTGATTAGACGCAATGAATCACATTTGTCGCTGTTTGTCGTAATGTCACGACCTCCAATCGATAGAAGAAAGAAGAAAACGGAAGATAACGGGTTTGTGTTATGAGCACATCGCTTTTCAGTATATGAGAAGTTAAAATTGTCTTTAAAGGCTACCCAAAAGAGGCACGTCATTTGAAGTTCTTAATTTCATAGGAAAAAAAAAGACTATTGTATCAAATTATATGGAGAAGCTTAAAATCTGAAGAAATTGAAAAAAAAACAACTTCCTCAAAAAGTATTGGTGTATAATGTGAGCCTGACCTATTGGTGGAAATAATGTTGTAATTGGTAGTTGTTAGCGTCCCATAATAATAAAAAAACATTTCTAATTAGTATATAATTGTTCTCACTGATGGTTGAAATTAATTTTTATTGCTAAATCACTGTCTTTCCTGTGAAACAAGAAAAAGGATCTGCAAAACGACAAAGTATTTTAACACATAAGCCCCGTTCAAACATTGCATAGCAAACCATGAATTCTAAAGAAATAACGATAAAACATTTAACAGGAACTATCAGAGTTGGAATTAAATGCCTAAAATGGGTAGTTGGACTGATCCCTTAGCTTTCTTAAAATTAATGAACCCTTCAAAATTTTCAATTCCCCTGCAAATCCAGATCATAACCAAATTTGTTCAAATTTGACACCGTTGTTAGGGACCTCAATACACATCGGAAGAGCAGTGGGGAATAGGGGGTTGTGATTCACCATACATACTTAACCCACCCTAATGTACATCTTTTAACTAAGAGACACACCTGCTTCAGAACGAGTGATATTAACAGTTATCATTCGTTGTTTGGGACGCAACCCATCTACTCATTTTTTGTTGGCATGGTTTTTCAGTTTTCTAACTGTAGTTTATCAAACAAAGCAGCTTGCTAGATTATTCCCAAGTAAAAACAGTAAAATGTCTAGGGTAGTTTGACACAATTTTCTTACGGGATATCTCCATTATAGTTAGGACGTCACTCAATTATCGAACTCCCAACTAAAAAGCGAATGATTAATGTATTCCAAAAAAAAAAGTGCGTTATGTCCCCAAATATGTTACCTTGAAAATGACTGTTCAGGCTTCTGGCAATGGCTTATGGCTCCTCGGAAATGCAAACTACTACTAGTTCATCCTCATACAGTGCATCGGTTATCCGATGGATTGAAACTGTGCTTCCGCAGTGCTATACCGATATCCGGTTCCAGATGTGGGCGGCTTGTTTCAATCTGTAGTATATTTTTAAAGGACACACCAGATTCAGATCTCCAAAATCACAGCCAGTGAATGCATGACAACAGTTTCCTGAATTTCTATGTTCAGGTACGCCGTCTGAACGTTTACGTGTTCGATCTGCATACTTCGTTGGTAGGCTACAGGATTCTTCGGGAGTTGCCCAACGAGTTTTTGGTGAAACCATGTACTACCAAACGCGCCTCGTAGCGGGTCACGTTTCCGTTTTTATCCTCTTTTCGCTTGAAATTCTACCTGCACACAACTTTACAGGCGCAAACTTCCTTCTGAGACTGCTCAATCGCTGCTCTCCAGAGTTCAATCATCGGACCATTGACGTTTCGTTGAATGGTTGTGGGATATTTGAAATCACCATTCCAACGGCTTCACAGTATCGGTAATCCCTTGTTGCTTTCTTCGAATCGCCTGACATTGGTGTGTCATCAGATTCACTTCTTGATTCTCGTTGACTGCAGTCCAGGGACAATCATTTTCAGTGGTTACCAACGTATATTCCTCCTCGTCTGCTTGAGTTTCTGAATGGGTTACTTTTTATATTATCCTACTTAAGACATCAATCAACACCATTTATTATATAAATGCTATCAATCGTTAAGGAAAAGGGGCGACCCCGACGTAGTGGTTAGCATCCAAACCTCTCACGCCAAAAGTCACGAGTTCAAACCTCACCCCCGGACAAGTCACGAATTGACCCAAAAGTGTTAAAGTGACTATAATAAAAAAATTATAATAATAAGAACAAGGTTCATAGAATCCACAAATGGCCGTTGCCTTTAGCTCATTTGTCTTGTGAAATTTTAGCGGTTTTTAAATGATTCTATCAATCTTGACGTTAAGATAACATAAAGCAACTTGCTTCAATCGTACTTTATCAACTTTCATTTAAAAAAAATACTTCTTTTTTATTTTAGTCTTAGAGAATACGTAAACCATTCATCATTGACCACTTTCTGCTTAAATTTAACATGGTAGATTTAGTAATATTATACATATAGAACGTATACCATGTATAATTTAATGAGTTTGAAGATAAGCAAATGAAAAAAAGCTGACAGTGAAGAATAAAAAGAAAAAAATCCATGAAAAAATATAAATCATTCCATATATATTGCACAAACATGGTCCACCAGCAAAAGAATACAGACACTAATTTTTATCAGTAAACAGAGCACCATTCGTATCTCCACTAGCCTCTCAGGTCATTGAACAGTACGCAAAGTTTGAATATTTTTCTCCCATCAGTGTAACAAAAATATGTGCCAAAAAACGACAGTGACCAGCGTAACAGCAACAGTCAGTAGATACGTACATACATAGTTGGCTAAGAAAAAGTCAGCAACGAACGATAAACAAGGTAAAATTCAATTAACATACTTGTCATCACAAACACTGATAACACCTTCCTCTCCGGGAATCAGTAGCGCTGCGTTCACGTCATCATTGCAGCCCTCCAGCTTGTTAAGCAATTCCGGCTTTTTCGTCGTACTGAAGCGATCATTTGCACTACGCGGTGCGGGCTTAATCTCTGCGGCCATTGTCAGCTTCCGATTCCGATTTTCACACTTTCCCGATCGCAATGAAAGTCTCCTCAAACGCAAATGGAAAAACAAAACTTCGAGGCTTTTTTTCCACCTGTGAAATTTTGTTCTTTATCGGTAAACTCCTGGGGCAGAAGAACAATAGGTAGTCGAAAAAATCACAAAAAACGCCCGACAACGATGACTAAAACGAAAAATAACAACTTTGGGCCGTTTTCTCCCAACTTGATGTGGTGTTTGACCACTATATTGCTGCTGGTTTTGGTTAGTTGGCGTAGAAAAATACGGATAGATTAACAATCACTTTACTCGGTAGATAATTGTCAAATGTTTTGACAGCGTACAGCAAACTCGCAATCACAGAAAAAATAGGTGTAGAATTCACACCCACACATGTGCACAAATCGATTGGCATCGTACAGCCACAAGGTGACGACGAAAACAACCGTTGGATTGTATTTGCGTCGATGGACACGTCACACTTCATGAATGAGTCATTCAAGGAACGTAAAGCAGCTTACGGTATGAGGTGTAAGCATGTACGGGATGTACGTCGAAACGAGGATGGCGGCGAGAGGATTTGAACGTGTGGTAGTGTCGATAGGCAGCGAACCTTCTCCACTATCAAATGCGGTGACCTTGATCCATGGTGTGGTCAGATGAAGTGTGAGTTTATAGCATTTTATGGGAGATATTTTATTTTGTGTTTTGAAATGAACGTTGAAATTTTGCTCGTCGGTTCGTTGCTGGCTGTAGTTGAAAATGTAATTTCACCTAAACACACGCTAATTTCATAATGCCAAATGAAATGGCACCAATTAAATTGAATGGTAAATTGATTGTAATTTCTGCTTCATTAGAAATGCAATGTGGCAAGCACAATAATATTCTTTGCCCAGGAAAGCCGAGACATTTTTTTCTAGACCGGACCGGAAATCGAACCCACCGCCTCCGGCTTGTGCCTCCGTGCCTTGGCTGACTATGCTATCTGAGACCCAGAGCAAATAGATAGAGTACAGCAAATATTTCCCACAATTATAACGAGTTACTCATGAAACAAATGAACCTGGTCTAAACATATAGGGTACGGTGGTGCAAATTATGCATTGCTAGTGTATGGCTGCTAAAATTATTTAAGATGTAGGGTAGAGAACTTCGGCCTAAGCACCCATTTTGGGCATATCAAGCAGAAAACATCAAATAAATCCATGATTTTGGCGTTAATAGGTAGATTATACGTTTGGTACGATACTTTAGTTCAAATGCTACCGAACGAAGTCAATAAAAACGCGTGATATGAATGTTTGCACCCAATATTCTCAAATACAAATGAAGCGCTCCGACCGAATCAATGTTTATCTTCATGCGACAGGCCGAAGTGAATTCATTGGCGTTTCAATGCGTTAGGCCGAGTTTAGAATCCGTAGGCCGAGTTTGGCGTCAAGAAGCAGTGTTAGACTTTTAACAATATCTCAACAATTTGTTTTTCTTTATCAAATTTTACGGTACGTACGGAAAGGTAAATAAATTTGGAAGCCATCAGTAATAATAACATTCCGCTTGGTGCTAAACTACGCTAGATTAAGAAAGACTAAGTGCGGGTTGTGCTTAATAGGCCGGAAATGGGGTAGTTAACCCTAATTGAGTATGGTTCGTTACAATGTTTTCTACAAAGATCAAGTGTGTTCCATTTCCAAAACAATTATTTTTTATGATATTTTAAACTTTTTTTTTATTTGATTCCAAAATGACAGTGGGACAAAACGCCTGATGCATCGCAACATTAATCAAATTAAAAAGACGTAGGGTCACATAGAATAATACATAAAACATGTGATAAAAGTGAATTCATTCCATTCATTTGTGACATATACTGTTAGAAGCTTCTATTCATCAAGCGCATTCCGTAGATACCCATATTGCATGGGTTTAGATGCATATTCGATGTCCGGAGGCCGCCATATTGGAGTTTGGTCCGCCATCTTGAATTTCAAAAGGCAGCGGATGTTGATTTTCCACTTTTGCTCATCATTCCCGGTCCGTAGATACCCATATTGGGTTTAGATTCGCTGTTCGGAGGCCGCCATATTGGATTTTGGTCCGCAATCTTGGGTTGAAATCCACCATTTTTATTTCATCCGGAATGCTGACCTAGAATTCGAAATGTCCCAGACTCTAGAATATAACATATCTTCGAATCCTATGATTTTCGATGATTTTGAACTTGGTTGATATTGGTGCTCATTGATTTTGGGAATCGAAAATCACAGCTGATATTGGTGCCTATGATTTTAGATGATATTGATCTTGAAAGATAGCTGATTTTGATTTTCTGATCTTGATTTTAGCCAACACTTTCAAGCTGATGGAGAGAATGGTGCCGTACGGTTGCATGCTCTCTTTTTCTCTCATCATCGTGCTTGGTGTTTGACGAGGAAAATCATGAATTCGAACGTTAACCGCTTGATCTGTACTCCTTTTCTTCATTATGTGCTGTAGATGGTGCTTGGCTGTTGCTTCATCTACCATCTCGACATAAACACAATTCCGGAACTGAATTATTATTATGGAACTGAATGTCTACTGCGTCTACAATGTTGAACTTCATGTTCACGGTGTACGACAGATGCATACGGTCGCTTCGGAAGAAATCCACTACCAATGTGTTCTCACGTTTCGCACCCATATTTAGAGGAAACCATTCGATTGTAGCACGATACCGCAGCTGATATAAGAAATACGTCTATCTCGCACGGGGCTTGGCTGTCAAGTGGTGATTCTTAATCGTCTATTGGTTGGTCCTTAGTTTTAAAGTGGTTAAGACTATGTTTTTGATGCATGGTCATTATCGGTGTTATTGCGTAATTTTGTTGCTATGGAATCCAATATTGACTGACAAAAAGATGCGCCTTTGGGGGGTGCTCTCACTCTTCGAAGGATATAAATAGCGGGACCTTTCAATTAGAATCGAGTCCTTGTGATGAAGGCAAGAATGACAACTGTATCAAAATCGAATACTTTATCATTTCTCAATAATGATAGATGGAGTAATACGACATGCAATAAACTAAGGACACGGGATATGCTACAATATGGTCACAGTGACGGTATGCTTACGGGTCTTAGTGACAACAAACTGAATATTTCCGGGTATGTTAGATTTAGCCGGTATATTTGGCCAATTTAAACGTTTTCGGCATTTTCAATGTAGACGTAAGACCGAAAGGTGTAAGATCAATTTTTCCCTCGTGTTCCATCTGGAACAACTTTTTTTTCAACTGCACGAATAGTGAGGTAACATTCAGCACTGAAATAGGAGCATTATCGAAACAAACTACTGTTAAAACATTCCAGACTGACCGCTAGGGGCACTGCCATTAAATAAACTGCGCATAATAGATTCTAACTGGGCCACATTTTATTACTTACCCAAGAATTAAGCAAGCGAAGACACCAAAATATTGGGTTATTGGGAGGTTTTGTGGAAATGACACATAGTGATGCTAAATGTAAAGAAACCGAAAATCCATCTCCCACTGATTCATCCTTTCACATATATACCAAATTGATATTTTAGAGCAATAATCAAAATAAACAGACAATACATGAAAAGGCTAGTTTCCAGTTGCTTTAAAGGCTAGTTGCCTCCCTAAGCGGACCCTCCGCATCCTAACTCTTCTGTTAATCCACTTAATGCTACTAGACTGTCTAAATTTTCTTATTTAAGTTCGTTTGATGATTATGATATCTATAGTCTAATTTAATAAATAATTTAAAACTCTAATCTACCTACCATGCTTTATAAAGTACCTGCACTTGTGAATGTAATCCAAAATTTAACGTGTTTCAAGTTGTTTTTGACTTTGATCTATATTTAATATATATTAGGTTCGTCCCAGGTGACACCTTCAAGTGACTAAAATGCTTCACTTTGAAGTTAGTTCCCTAGCTGATTTTTAAATTATATAGGGTATATGCTTCAACTACGCTCACATGTTTCCACTATGTCGCACCACAAAAATACGTATGGTTATGTCACAATAGAAGCACGCCACAGTGGAAATCCCGAGCCATAGTTCAAACACTTATCCCAAATCAAAGTGAAGCACATATAAGATTAGTTGCAATACCATGTACAAAAATGGTGTTTAACATTGTTCCCTGAGTAATACCTCAATGAAAACAACAACGAAAGCTTGTCATGCAAGTAGAAGGAGTACTGTTGGGCACTTTCTGAAATATTTCAATAGTATAATTCCCTTGCAAACCCCAATAAATCTATCTGCGTAAAAATAAATAAAATAAGAGTGATTTACGGCAAAACCCGCCAGTATCGCACCCAACGTCAGTGCCTATACGTAAGCGTACTACAACGCGGCTTTCAAATAAAGGAGTAACAAGTGTGATACTATCACTTCAGGCTAGAACTTTGGTTCTCTCATGCAATGGTTCATCAGAGAGGGGAAGCTCAGTAATCCTCATCGCATGCTCATGACGCTATTCTGTCACGGCAAAAGCCAACGATGCGGGACCTAAACCCACCGTCCCCAACGCTCCAGTATGAAGCATAAGATTAGGCCCGCCCACCAACGTCTAGATTACTAACTAGCCTAGGGAGGGATGTTAAGGTTGTCTGCATTTTCAGCTAAGTTGAGTGTAAAAGAAATGATTTTTACCTGCACTGATCATGAATGCTTTCAGCAATCTGAAAGATTTCCCATAAGAAACATATACAACTTGTTGATCCCCAGTCCCATTTTGAGCTGCACCTGTTGAAAAATACCGTAGGTCCCAAAATAAAACGAGTTACTCAAGCGCTCAAGTTTCAAAGTTTGTACATTAATTTACACGACATTAATGCATCACATAATGTGATGAACCACGCATCCTTCGACGATTAATAAGCTAAACATGTTCCGTTACGAATGCGATCAGCTGCGAACGACCGCCAACCACACGCGTAGCACCAAAATGATACTTCAACCCTGAACAGAACACGTTTAGCAATCAATCGGTGTGCTAAACGACACATTTATGGATTCTCGCATTTCCTTAATCACTTCACCGTCTCCTACTTACATATTAGTACACACAGGTATTTAATTTATGATTATTATAACCACTCGCTGGTTCGGGAGCTTACAATCTCTCACTTTACACCAAATCTCTCACGGTTCACGCATCAGCGCGCCATTCAGCAGGTAGCGGAACAAACAAACAAACATGAAAGCGATTCGAAAGCTCTTTGCGGCATCTTGACTTGACGTCGCATTCGATCTCAAGTGTGGAAAATCGGAAGTGGTTGTAGAGAATGTGCTATCGGCTACCGGAAAAGCCAGCAAGCAATTGATATAATATCGTCTTTCCGATGGGTTTGTCACGTTTTGTTCACTTCTATTTATTGAATTGGTTGGCAAAAAGTGCAAATGTGCCATTGTTTTGCTGATTGATAACAATTTCTATTCAAGTGTTCATGTAAATTTGCAGATGGATTATCCGACAAGGCTTTCATCGATGGTTCAAAATATTAATAATCACGCCATACCGGAGCATCGAACTCGAGACACTGATACTGCGGTATATACATGTTTTGATTTTAACTTTATTCGTGAGGTCACCAAGTCCACCGGTAGTAGGAGCACGCATGCTATCTAAGGTGAAGGATCTAAAATCATTACGGTTGTGCCTGCCAAGCATAGGCATATAATAAATCAATGAGATGATTTGACTCATCTAAAACCTCTATTAACGGTGGAGGTGCCTAAAACACTGAGGTGACTGATAGTACGATAGTTGGCAATTACAATTTCACTAAATAAAAGAAATGTAAACTTAGACGAAAACCTCACCATTCCACTACCCCATGCTAGCGACCTTCAGTGTTGTACTTTGGCAATACTTTAATGCGGGAAGCTTATTTGCCTGTCATATCACGCTGGTATAGTTACTTCGGTTCCTACACACAATGGACTGCATTCCTCCATAATTGAAATTTTATCATTTTCAATCGAATGTCCGTAGGTGCCCTCTCCAGCCTCCAGTTCCACTGGACCGCTCTCGCCTGCTGTTTAAGTTCCCGCTGCTCTCTCTTTAGCTAAACAATCACTCGAAAGGGAGAACACTACAACAGCTACCGCATTATTGGTACTGCTGCTGCTAGTCGGATCGACATTATCCCGTATCGAACAACAATCACAACACTTTTACCGCGGTCCTACAGATAGCGGCGCGAAGTAGTTTGCAGTAGCTGATTATTATTGGTAGTGTTAGTACACTAGTAAAACTACTATCGACGGTGGGACTCCATCGCTCGGTAGGTACTGGCGGAATCGGAATCGAGCAATCACTTCATTCTAAGTTTTGCGTTCGTTCAGGAATGAGCAAGGTGCTCTGAGCTCCAAAGCGCGCGAAAAAAAATCGTTCATTGTTCGTAGAACTTGAACGGGTGCAGTGCACACCCGGAGTTCTGAGTTATATATATTTTTGTGATAAAATCGGTAATTAGTTCCCACAATGCTATGTACCGGCGGTCTGTGATTTAAGCTGAAACTCGGGGGAAGTTGTTTGTTCAACACAGTGATTTGTGTGGCGGGCGAAGAAAGTTTATGCCAAATGCATGCTGGTTGACAGTTCCCCGATTCAATCGTGATTTGCAAACCGAAATAATTGGAAAGTAGCAAACCTGTAATAGCGTTCGAGCGATAAAAAAAAAAAGAGTCAAGTGAACCACAATGGGTGATAGCGAAAAAGCAAACCGCAGAAACACCATCGAAATGAATGGGTTTAGCAAAGACTGCTTATCCACGGAGAAACCCAAAATCAGCGACCAGGAAACAAATGCACGTTAGTATCCATCAACCAAGCCATGTGAAATTTGTTGTCTATATATCCAAATCCCATTCGTCAGCTTCTCACGTCCACATCTCGATCCGATTACGCAGCTACTCTCCATTATTGGCACAAATGACAGACACATTTTTCGGGCTGTAGGCACGATAACCTTTGAGCATACCTACATTCGTCAGAGGAGAACAGGTTCCACATTAAAATTAAAAAAAAACTCATTCCGAGTATCTTCAAATGTTTGCACGGAGCGAGATTCGCGCTATGTGAAGGTCTCACATGCGCTGCCATAATCAAACTCAGTGTCTGGTATTTGGGTTATGATGATATTCGAAAATCAAAAACAATTGCAAGTTTTTGCGAGTCGGCGTTTGATTTGCTTCCGTTAGGAACAAAAAAAAAGGCGATCCAGGGCACAGCATTTTTAACCCGTTCAACTACTCATTGCAGCGTGGTAAATGGAACGTAAGCGAATAGAAACAAATGGCTGACGATTGTTTGCAAATAGTTTACTAATTGGTTATGCAATGGTTCATATCAAAAGTTAACTATAATGTTCAACACATTTCTGTCATATTTAATGTACAATGTGTAATGTACTACAAAGGGCTTCAATTTTCATTTTTTGATGGATAATAATGTTATCAATAGTTGGAAAGAATGCCTAAAAATCAGAGTAGGACCAAGTATAATTGAATCAAATTGTGGGAATTAAAATTAACCAAATCTTTAAAATATTCATAAATATTTTTAATACATTAGAGAGTTTAATTTTTTCACATTCATATATCAGTTTTAAGTTATGTTCATGGGATCAATCTGTCGTTTTCAACTTCATATCAAACTAAACAAAACATCAAAAGAAGCAGCATCAGTTCAATGATAATATAAAAATCAATTCTGCTTATTCACAGTTTTTAGCTGTGAAAATTTTATACGTTTCGGTGAAAATCCAAAACGTTATTAAGAATTTTTTTGCTGCTGGCTAAACAAAAGTCTAATGGAGTGAAAACATACGAACTACTCTCAAAAATATATTCGTTCTACAATCTGACGCAATTGTCACCATAAAATTACCTTTTATCTAGACGAAACTTTGGGGAAACTTATCTGAAAAAAATCTGCTCAGAATTTCGAGAAACCAAGGGGGGATCAAGTGTGTGCAGTCTCCCCATCCCCAAAGAACATCACTAATTATGGGGAGGAACGTCAACTTATAGGATTAGGAGCAGATCAATTACCAATAAGTGTACAAGCACACCCAAATCTAGATTTGCGAATCCAAAATCGGTTTCAAAAAATTAGAATAAAAATATAAAAATTGAAAACAAAAAAATATAACCGCGCAAATTTAGGTTGGGGTGTAATCGTATTCCATTATGAAATAAAAAAGATGATATATGAGCCATGGATCAGCGATGCCCTCTAATGCCCGAAGAGATGAACCAGCCTATGGCTGAAAGTCTCTCCTTAATAAAGATAACCTAACCTAACCTCAAATTTCCGATTGTAAAGGGTGATACGGTCAAAATTTGGTCAATATCAACTTGACGTATTTCTTTCAATTTTGCATTTAAAAAACCTGAATACCCCTCATTTTGAAGGTGTGTGTGTGTAGAATGTTGCTCCTATTTTGATTTTGGAATTCACTCTTCAGTTGTCAAAATGCCGTCCAAGCAAGAAGAGCAGCGTATCAAAATTTTGCTCGCGCACCGCGAAAATCTGAGCTACTCGCACGCAAAGTTGGCAAAATCGCTAAAAGTTGCCAAATCAACCGTTACAAATGTAATTAAAGTGTTTGGGGAACGTTTGTCGACAGCCAGGAAGTCTGGATCGGGGGGAAATCGAAAACCGGAAGCCGCTGAGAAGACAAAGAGAGTTGCCGGTAGTTTCAAGCGAAACCCTAACCTCTCTCTCCGAGATGCCGCAAATAAGCTGGGTGTATCGTCTACAACCGTGCATCGAGCCAAAAAACGAGCCGGACTATCGACTTACAAGAAGGTAGTGACTCCAAATCGCGATGATAAACAAAATACGACGGCCAAAGCGCGATCCCGGAGGCTGTACACGACGATGCTGACGAAGTTTGACTGCGTGGTAATGGACGACGAAACCTACGTCAAAGCCGACTACAAGCAGCTTCCGGGACAGGAGTTTTATACGGCAAAAGGAAGGGGAAAGGTAGCAGATGTTTTCAAGCACATGAAACTGTCAAAGTTCGCAAAGAAATATCTGGTTTGGCAAGCCATCTGTACCTGTGGCTTGAAAAGCAGCATTTTCATAGCTTCCGGGACTGTCAACCAAGAAATTTACGTGAAAGAGTGTTTGAATAAACGTCTGCTGCCTTTCCTGAAGAAACACGGTTGTTCCGTACTGTTTTGGCCGGATTTGGCATCTTGCCATAACGGTAAAAAAGGCCATGGAGTGGTACGCCGCCAACAACGTGCAGGTGGTTCCCAAGGACAAGAACCCTCCCAACACGCCAGAGCTCCGCCCAATTGAGAAATACTGGGCTATTGTCAAGCGGAACCTAAAGAAGACCAAAAAAACTGCTAAGGGCGAGCAGCAGTTCAAGGCAAACTGGCTTTCTGCGGCGAAGAAGGTGGACAAGGTGGCTGTACAAAATCTGATGGCAGGGGTCAAGCGTAAGGCCCGGCAATTCGGATTTGGAAAAGCGGAAGCCTAACTGAATATTTTTCCTGAATTTTATACTAATTGAACTTGAAAAAGAAATTTAATTTGATTTTTTAAATAAACGATTTCACCGATTTACACGCGTTTTCCCTTGACCAAATTTTGACCGTATCACCCTTTATTTTAGCTTATTCAGATAATAAAAGGCTTATACAGCTAAAAAGAGACTCTTAATTAGCCAAATTGTTTGTTGGATATTTTGGTCAATTTTGGAGAGAAATCCATCTTGCTGTTAAACGAAACGTACGACACCCTATGTCGTTTACATATAAGGAACCTAGATTGAATGAAAAGAGCACTATAACTCAAACATTTGCGAATTTATGTACCTCAACTCATCAAAACTGGCCAAGTAGCTTCTCTTACAATCTGTAAGGGTAAGATTTGTTCCTATTGTAGTATGTTTCACGCTTTATATTGAAAGTATACGATTAGATTAAAAATAGAAGACAATTCGTTTTTCATCAATTTAAATATTTGAAAACGTGATAACTATACTATAACTATACTGAGATGAGATGAAATATTTCGTTTATTTTTAAATCAATAAATCGCAATCAAGAACGATATCTCATGTTTTACATTAAAAATCATCGTGATTTAGGACATATTTACCATATATTTTACATAGGTCATTCGGTACACCTGGAGATTACCACAACAGACAGAATCACAAATCAATTACGTTTTGATTTATGGAAGGCACTTCTCGCACATTATCGGTACAAACATTGATTTGAACCACTACCTTGTGATGACAAAAGTGCGAAACCAGAATCAATTTTGGTTTTATGATGGTTCTGTATACCATGCTTTAGACTTGAATAATGCTTTAAAACCTCTATAAACAAATAAATTTTCCTTGGGAATGGCTTCCATCTTCTTCCCCTACACTACAAATGGATGGCACAGATTTACACATGGTACATAGATGTAATTTCTGGCCTCAGTTGAAACATACATTATAACATATTAATTCAAGGGGTGAGACAACTTAAATATATTTAAACATATCATAAAATATTTCTAAATATCAACGAAAATATTAAAGTTTTTTCAAAAACTAATACATGTAAAAAAAAAAGAGTTTTTTGATGAATAATGTTTGCTCTACGGATAATTTTGTTTTTAAGTCTAAGTCAAAATATTTTGATATATTCAGTCAAGGTGTGCAGCCCCCTGCATTAATTTAACATGAAATTATTTAATTTTTTATTCATTTTCATAAAATTTTACATGCATTTGTGCTTTTACAAGGCAGTGAAAAATTCAATTGAATTTAATTTAATTTACATTGAACGAGCCGTGGCCAGTGGTGGCGGTGAGGGGGAGAGGGGGTACCCCTCATCCCTCTCCAACTGGGGAGTTTGGTAAAGAGAGATGATCAACCCGATTCGTAACTTCCTCAAAGTTGTCCTTGTTCGCTTTTTACTCTCTATATACAATTTTTACACTGCCGTACTCTAACGGAACTATCAACTCTATACTTTCATTTCCTCATCTATAACATGACCACTTTAAGTCTGTTATTTGAAACTTAGCATCTTCAACTATATATCAAAAATATTGTTTATATTCATAGAGTTATAATCCTTTTCCCTTTGTCCTTCTCCTGTTCCTTTTCCTCTTATCTTGTCAGAAAGCGAGTGACAGCGCTATAGCCATAAGCCATAAAAGGCTAGAACAAGAGTAAGTGCTCATATCCCAACTGTCAGGGGAAATGGAGCATCACTTAACTAGAGTCGGTGTATAATGAGTCACGCCAAGAGAAAAACAGTTGAACTCGCATCACGGTTTTCGAAAGATTCACAGCAAAAAATAAATTTTAATATTACATCCAAGAAGATGCACTTCAATCATGTCAAAAATGGCCACAAAAATAAACAAATGCAGTAAAAGCAACGTAATATCAGTTCATGCACTGTATTAATGATAATTTTGTCCTTTTTGGCAAGTAATATTACACCATATTTTCGACACAATTGAAGTGCATCCACTTTGATGTGATATTAAAATTATTTTTTTGCTGTGTTCCCTTTCTTTTCACTTGGCAACAGAGGACTTCTACATCAACTTCAAATGACTTCTAGCGAGAACAAAAAATAGCGGCTGTAGTGAATCATTATGTCAGTGATTTTATCAAATTATTTTATAAAAAAAATAATAGAAATTTCCATTACTGATCATTACCAAACGTATTCCATGACAATTTAATGCTCACTGCGTGTTTATGATCATTTCTTCAATTTTATTTTATATGTTATTGCAATACCTTTCGTGGACCTTTCATAGCATCGTAATGTTTGTTTACTTTGCACGATAAGTAGCCGGTTTGACAGTTCAATAGGTAGACTTGGCTTCACTCTTGGCGTGACTCATTATACACCGACTCTACACTTAACCTTTCTAGTTTAGATGCTTCCAACGACCAACCAATCATATAATTATCAAAAACGGATCGTACGGTACTGAGATGTCCACGTTTCATCCATTTATTACATTCTGAAGCATCGTGTTTAATATTTGATTTAAACAGACCCGATGTTTTCTAAATCATCTTGCCCCTTAAATGCTGCACAGTAGGCCTGGCCGTTTTTTATATGTGACGAATCTTTGATGTGAAACATATATCAAATAGACAAGAAAAATGATGGAGGTACATATATCAATCAGCCAGTTATTGAAAGCTGCCTGTGTTGGTGTTAGATTAGATTAGATTAGATTAGTAAAAGACAAAAAAAAATATCAGCAGCGCAGCAAATGCTGCCATTGGGAAATTACACTAACAAGTTAGACTCGTGATTCGTATTCATCGGAAAATGTTCCGGTCATAAAGCGTGTCCGGAAATATATTTTGTATCATCACACGAACGTTGGTTTAACTGAAATCCAAACAAATCTTTTTCTCAAAATTTATGATCCTTTACAACTTTGTAATAATAAATTTAAATTTCACCCTCACGTCCAAACTTTCGGACCTTTGACTTGACTCCTTCCATCAAAGTTTGGACAAGCTTCTCTCCCCTGTTTTGTAAGCTTTTGTCCACTTCTGCTTGAAGTTTTGAACCGATTTTGACTCTCCTTCCATTTTCCGACAATCAGCCTTCATTATTGTCCAAAATTTCTCGATCGGTCGTTGCTCTGGCTTTTGGAGGATTAATGTCACAAGGTACCACAATGACATTATTTTCCTCGTACCATTTCTTCGTCACTGCTGAGTAGTGGCAAGATACCAAATCGGGCCAAAACAGGGTGTTTTGAGAATGCTGCTTTCCCAAGTAACAATTTTGGTTTTATAAGGGTTCATGATTTAGACTTGTAGAATGCTACAAAACCTCGAAAAAGCCTGCAATGTTACGTGGGTTAGGTTTCTTCTGGGCTTTGAATGACCTCAGTCCACATCGCACTTTAATGTCATGCACAGTTGACTTAGCTACATCTACTTTTTTGGCAACATCTCTGATCGAAATGTTGAGCTTCCTCTTGTATATTTTCACCACTAGTTTCTCATCTTGTTTGTTGCGTGTTCCCCTTTTCAACTGCTTGGTTGGCTGCCTCTGCACCGTTTAGGTTTGTAGAAACTTGCTGATGACATTCGACACCATTTGTTGAGTCACCCCGAACGAATTCGCGATTGTTTTCTGTGAACGAATAGGATTTTCTAACCACTTGTCCAAAATAAGAGTTCGCAGCTCCTGTTGTCGAGACGTTCCTTTAATCGGCGTACACAGTGCTGCACCATCTTAATCGTAGAAGAGCGAGCAAGCGGTACACAAATTAGTGGGAAAACAGTGAATCTGTTCATCCCCGTGTGCTAGATAGAAAAATATGATAAAACGTCTAAAACCTCTATACGTCAATTTAAGAAGCCTTTCACGTTAGCCCTTTACACAATGGAAGAAGGAAAGCCTTTGATTATGATTTGTTTACTTAAGTATCCTGTGCACCGTCAGTGGTGCATACTATGAGACCATGATCGTGTTTTCTGAAAAATTATTCCCTTACTGCTTGTTGATAACTAATTATGACTGACTAGAATCGATTTGAGGACGAATAGAGAACTTCCATATCCGTAGATGGCTTGCGTCATCTATGAAAAATTGAAATTTGACTACCCAATTCTGTTTCATGTAATGGTTCACTTAGTTTTAGGATTCCAGAAACTAACGTAAACGGCACAATTTTTATCCTTGAAGATTTATGTTGTCAATCAATTATATTTTTTCCATTGCACGATTATTGCATCTAATGTATTAAATATCCTCTATATTTCAACTCAAATTTGTATGTTTTCAAATCCATCGCTGATTTGACCATGTCTATGTTTATGTCACTGTATGATGTTGTTTATATAATGAGAGCTCAGAGGTCTTCAGCTAACTACTATTCATTCAAGCTGGATGATTGCTTCACGGTTGAAATCCGGTGGTAATATGTATTGTTTATCCTGAGGGTGTTGGTTGTGGCAAATGGCTTGTTGTCACGACACAGAGCAAAATACCAAGTACCCACATGATGGGGTCATTATGTTAAATTTTTATGCTTAGAATTTGCAGGTCAGAAGTGAATATACTTCAGTCGAAAACTTTCCTGCCTAATATGGCACTGACGGGGATGCGTCTCGTAAGACGAAAGCAACAGATGCAGTTGACACCTGAACCACAATGTACCTGATAAGATGTCAATTTCAATTATTGAAGATGATTATTTTATGAGTGTATTATGAAACATATTATTCATGTTTATTAGTTACGCCACTTAATATTGTGTCATACCTAGTTGAAATTGCGTCACCCATAATAATCAATGAACTTAACTGTGAACGACTAAAATAGCGTTGATTTAACTCTTTTATAGACATGCAAGCGTCACTTTTGATATAAAGTCATAAAGGACTCGAAGTTCAGTTCATTCAAAATTAGTTTATTCCAAATGTGCAGTAATGAAATATGTCACCTTAAATTACAGCTCACATTATTAAGATCGGTTTGCCAAAGCTGCCCAATCTTCTTTCACTTACCGTTTTATCTATAGGGACCCATCTAATAACAGCGTAAACCGGCAGCTACGAGTTGGACGCGCTCGCAGCGACGAACCTTGATACTGAACTTAGTATCAGATTTTGCCCACGTGCCGGAACAGTGTGTTGTATTGTTGGCCATCATAAGTTCTGCACGCTTCAGTTGCTTTGCCGATCAGACGATCTAAGATCCAATGCCAGTAGTGTTGAGTGTAGCTGAATGGTTTCGGCCATCCACCGCTACCTTTATATAGGGAATAAATGTCCTGAACGTGATCAAACTGCTTAATTTGGAAAGCTTCCTGCCCAAAGTACTTTGCTGTGATTATTATTATTAGTGCCGGTCAATTGCGGTCAAGGTGATTCAAAAGTCATCATACCTCTGTGTTCGAAAATCCTCCGCAAATAGAGGCATGTTTGTGCTCTGAGGTTATGACAACGAACAGGGGAAAGAGCTGTCGATCCACATAATAATTTTATACAGGCAGCATTTGTTATCAATCCATTTCCACTGCCACTTCACGGGGTCGTAATTAAAAAGTCGACAAACAGTAGTTAACTTTATCAACCGTTGCAATTGCATACGTATTGGAAATCTCGGTTCCAACCTGATTTGCTATCAGTGAGATTGATAGTGCGGTATAGGGCCATAAACTATTTATGATGCAAATATTTAGAAAAAGCATTCTTATCAGTGAAACACTTACATAGCGACAGATAACAGTAATCTGGACAGAAGGAATCTCCAATAACTCACGATTTCAAGTGACCATTGTGAAAGGGCGGCATTGTTTTGAGCAATACTGAATTGGCAGTGCTAGTTCAGCGATCCATGAAGCAAGCTTCTACGCCTCGACGGGATTAACTTGTGTGTAGCGCCACTTTAACGGTGGGATTAGTTGTATCAATTTGGTGGTAGTGGGTTAAGGTTGCGTGCTGTTACAATTGTGACCTAATTTTCAATTATGCTACCATTGAAATCAGTTTACAAAAGCCACAGTGAAAAAATTCAAAATAAATTTACAGCAAGAGAGTTCCTGTTCTTGAACATCGCTGGTCAGTTCTCAAGTACCTAATCTTTAACATTTTCACTGGATGTACCGTTACAACGATTGGTAAGCACTTCATTTTCGTCACTCATGAATAATTTTGTGCGTAAACCACGACCACAAAAACCTGGCTAGGTTCTGCTCAAGGTATGCCATCATCCAGACGGGAGAGGGTTATGGTGACACCATTCATCAATTATAAACGGGTTTTTGTTTTGAATTTAACGGATTGTTTGTTGCACGCAAATCCAATGATTTGCCAACTGGATTATTGCTCAAAAAAACTAAGTGGAAGTTTTCCAAAATTTCGCTAGTATTTAGTGACTCTTAAGAAAAACGGTTCCTAATTGAATAATTCACCATCAGAAGCCCTGCCAGTTTGACATTTTAATTGAAGTCTAATCATTCAACATGTGAACACATCATCCATCATCCATCATCAAAAGGCAAAAGTTTCAGCTACCTCAGCATGCACACGTGCGCCCGATCTATATCGGATAGCAGGGAGCATTCGAAAATTACATAGGTACCTACATAATGAGTAGGAATTTGTAGCTCCAAAAGGTGGACACCAGAATAAGATATTCTCGATTAACCTGTGCGAATAGCCGGCGATCTACTGACCAGGTGTTATAGCATAACAGTAGAAATGACTGAGAAATTTTTCACTGAGTAGAGCAGAGCCAATTGATGACGAACTATCATCATCATGATTGCCATGACGGACGGCGTCGACTGACAACCGGACAAGCGGAACTGAGCTGAGCGTAGGCACCCGGCTTTGGAAATGTGCTGTTGATGATAATGACATGATTTTATTGTTGAAGCATGATCTAATGTGACGTTGATAGCACTGTTACGGCTTGGTCAAAACAATATGGACGAACAGAATGGCGGTGAGCATAACCGCTGTTGTTAAAAATAATTAAAACTAAGTTTTACATTGCTTCTACTCAATTCACTTTAAAAAATGATTTTCGGAAATTTGAAATCGTTAGATGTTGATATTTTGTACTTGTAAGTTACAAGAGAGATTGTAAAGCAAATGTTTGACACACAGAAAAAAACTGTAAATTTCGCATTCACTATCAGCGATTACATGATCGATGAGCGTTCAATTTGAATGAGTACTCACGGATCATAAAATCGCTGGAGTTTCTTCAAACTACCAAGGAAGATTCTTCCGATTTCCGTTGAAAAACTAACTTCTTATTTTACCTGAAAGTCTTTTCCGACACGGACAAGAAGCGGCGCGAGACTACTACCAGAGTGTTTTTTACTTTTCCCGGAATTATCTCTTGAACTTTCTTCCTTCTTTTCACGGAAGCTAGTTCCAGTTTACTCTGACTTCCACCGGAAGATTCCAGCAACTTCTCCTGAAAATACACTACCAGACAAAATTATAACACCTCGCACTTTTTTCTATCTTAAAAAAAGTTCAAAGAGCTGTATACATGAAGTTTTCTGAAATCTGAACTGCTGGTTGATCAAGTATCCAAGACTGGTATTATTTTGAACTTGATTGACGGAATCTATATGAAGTTTGAGCAACTTTAACAAATCTATGTAATTTTTGGAAGTACAATAATCGAAATGCGCAAAAATGTTGCTCAATTGTCAAAACCAGTGGCGTCCTGTAAACTCATTTTTTACCTGTGCACCAACTTTAAAATCCAGTTTTAATGCCATATTCATACTCATATCGGTTGAAAAATACACTTAATGTTCTAGTTTACTCGATATCTATTCATTGCAAGTAATATTATGATGAATGTTTATGTTTTGAGAGTTGGTGCACAGGTAGATTGAGGTTAAGGAAACGCCACTGGTCAAAACGTCATATAGTAATATAAGACTTTTGGTGTTACTAAAATCTATTCAGCACGAAAAAAGATACATCCGTTTCATTTTTACACCAACCGAAAAAATGGCAAATTTAAGTGCTCGTCTGCTGGTGCCTCGCTGGATACGCCCAAGACTGGACGGGCGGTAGCTGGTAGCCGTGAACGGTTCCTGGCGAAAGCACTAAACGCGAACCTCCTCCTTGATGACCATGTACCAATGCAAGTAAATTTGTTTTCGTTGAAGGAAATATTACAACAAAGGTTATTGCTATTAGATATTTTTACAAACAGTGCCAGATAGCAGATATGAAGCTCAAGTGGAGGTGCCGGGCACAAGTGTTATATCCTAGACAAATGGTATGTTATAAATTCGCTGTTGTCGTCGTCGTAGGCACATTCGTAGTCGCTGTCGTACTCGCCGTAGGCAGTATCGTTAGTATATTTAAAATTAACCATCAGTCGCTGAAACTATATGAATTATCGCGTATTTATGTTGCTCATGACATACCAAGTGAAAACTTAATCATATTTTGCCGTGGAGTGTTGTGGTTTTGAGATGCTCGATAGCCCTAGAGGGTCAGTTTTGCTTAATGAGCAGAATATCATGGGTTTAACCCCAAGCTCTCCCACAACATCATAAACGGCCATCGTTGGGTTCAGAGAGCATAAAGCGCAGCTAATAACCAATAGTTGAATTGTTTAAACCATGAGTTTTGGAAAGGGTGTATGCGTGAGCTATTTTGGAAGACATTGTTGGCTGCTTTCAAAGACGTCGCTTCATTTGAATAGTTTTTTGTTAAATCGGTCGTAGATTGTAGGGGCACGGTGGCTATAGAGCAACCGTTTTTGTTTAATGAGTAGAAGATCATGGGTTAAAACCCAAGCTTCATTACATTACTGAGTTTATCTATCATCCAGGCCACTATTGTAGAAAATTGTTAATATCAGAAATTGAAGGAACGGTTCGGTGTTGATAATTATATTTAAGAACGTAATGATTAGTTTTTCTCTGCCTTCACTCAGGTTAGATCCATTTGACGGCTTTCGAAAACGTTATTTCATTTGAATAGCTTGTTTAGGGCTTAAACAATCGTCACGTCAGTCATAGCTTGTTATGATAACCTGAACAATACGTAAAGAGCAAATCAAAATATTGAACGTCGTGTGAAAGATTTTAATGAAGACCTAAGTACTTTTTCGTAGCTTTTAGTTTTCGAATTTGAATGGCTTGTTTACTGAGCAGAAAAACGTGGTCCCAGGTCCTTTCATATTAAAGAGATGTATGGCCAAATCACTTGTTTATCGTGTATTTGTCGTCGTCGTCGGTGCCAGGTTTGAATGATCACAACAACTGGAGTAACGGTATGATGTGATACGAGGGGCTCGGTGGCCTTAGAGCGACCGCTTTTGCTTACTGAGCAGAACATCATGAGTCTAATCTCAGGTCCATCCACATTCAAGATTCGTGAATCGTTTTATTTGATAATATGTCTACATTGTAACATAACATAACAGCAGCGATGATTAAAAAGGAGCTCGTTTGCCTAGTGGCAAACATTTTTGCTTACTGAGCAGAAGACCGTAGGTTCAATCCCAAGCTCCTGCGCGTTATATGATCGTTAGGACATCAATTCAGCTTATCGTTTACAAAACGAACCCTGCTGCAAACCCTACCCTCTTACCCAATATCCCAGTGATTAATCGTGGAAGTGCACAGGTGTTCTCAGTTTCCATCAAAGCGAGTGTCACGTCAACACATTCCTACCCATTGCTTTCTTGACATGTTTCGTGCGCGGCCGGCGCTGGTATTTCTTAGTTTGAGATCACCAGTTTTTACACATGATTGCTAGTCCCAAGCATCGTCTATTGGTTCTCTGTGTAATTACAGCAAATCTGGCAATAACAGAGTAGCAATCATATTTCATTAAGTAGATTTGAACACTACTTTCCAAACGTTTTACCAAACCAACGATCGTTGCTACCACTCTGAATGTACAATTTTGTGGAAGTGATAAAATATGCAACTTTTAACTGTTCCTAAAAATCGTATCAGAATTAGCATTTCTTCAGGTAGAGTGTTCAACGAAATAACTTGTTTTACCTAATTTTGGGTAGCTGAATATGAATATTAAATCATATTTCGTTAAAACGAACGATTCAGTATCATACAAATGGTTTTATTTGAAAAACTGATCTTAATTGCCTACATTTAAGCGCGTTTTAAACTATTTTGCACAACTTTTTATGAAATTTTAACACCAGATTTTTCATCTGTGAACACAAGTCAAGTATGTATGCTAACATACATGATCAACTTCACCCCAGAATGGAAAATTTGTATTTTAGTATAATTATAATCTAATTTTTTATTTATTTTTTAATAAAGCAATCATGGGATGAACTAAAAACCAAAGATTTAAGTAGGAGAAATGGATGTAATGTCGGCCTAAATGCCCCTAATTTGGGCCCATACATAAATTCAGCAATGGACTAAATTTTCAATAGCGACCAAAAATATCCATTAGTATCGTCCCAATAATGCGTTCATCTAGAAAACATTGATAAATAGCAGATTTTTAGCGATGGGCCCAATCTTAGATCCATAGGCGAACATTCAAGCCATTTCCCCTATGTACACTAAAGGAGAAAATTAAATCTTTGAGTTGTATTAGTTAGGTAGTTCCATTTTTATACCTGTGAGCTTGATATTTTTTTTACATAGGGGATGAGAACTTAAGGGGGTTAGATTTTCTTTATTGGGAATGATACTGATGAAGACTGCACATTGTAGTCGAAATACGTATCTGTCATGGATACCAAAATTAATTAAGTGAAATTAAATGGATGATAACCTTTTTTTGCTGTTTTATTTAATCAATCATGGGACTTAAAAACTACATTCGCACATTAGAAAAGCATTTGTTAGTACAGGTTTGAGAGGAACTAGTTTGTGTGCCAAACATATTGTTGAAAACATATTCAGGTTTATTGGTAAAAAGTGATCGACTTGCCCCCGTTTAATGGTAATATAATTAGGTCCGCAGAGTTAAATACCAAAACGGACAAAAGTACAGTACTGGCAGAAATAAAGTGCTCTGTAGAAAACTTTTTCTTAAAAACGCGATTTTTTGTTATTGTATCGATATTAAAGATTAAGGTTTATTTGGAAAAAATATAGCATTTTCAGTGCTTCAAAATCAAAACACTGATATAAATTACTTCAATCAATTACAATTACAAATTTGTTTACATGCACTTTTGGCCCTGGTAGAAAAAGGTGCTCATTAGTGTTAGTAATTTTAGATGAGCGCACCTCTCTCTTCATTCATCTTGAATCTGTCATAGCTCATAGACGAGTGCACGGGTGAACTTTTGTTCATCTACTGAAAAAAAAATTGACACAACAGCGGGGCCCTGTTTACTAAAAATGAACACATGAATAATTCTCGCGTAACATTTGAAAATAGCCTATCTACTTTTGTAAACAATTTCCTAGGTCCTTTTCACGAGAACCGAAGTACGCCCACGCAAACCAAGGTGTACGGGAGAATTTTCCCTACGCGATGGTGTTGTTAGTTTGCGTGGGTGTATTCGGTTCGCACGAAAAGGGCTTAACATGTTTTGTGTACACAAGTTGATAGGCCCGTTTCAAATGCTACGCGAGTATTATTCATGTGTTCATTTTTAGTAAACAGGGCCCCGCTGTTGTGTCCGTTTTTGTCAAGTGAGTGAACTCAAATCCATCCGTGCACTCGTCTATAAGGATGCTGCACGCTGACGTCACGAATGAACGCGATGAACTCGCATTCATCAGTTTGACATCCAGTGGTGGTTTGTTTACCTTTGCTTCGTCATTTTTAAAAAGATAAAGATATCTTTTTAACATCCAATATTGAGACTATCACTACATTTCTATTCAATTTGCCAATATTATCGACCTACCACATCCCAGGACACCACTTCCTATACAGAAAATAATTTTGCGCCTAGTCACCACGACCAACATGTCAAGTCATCATAGTAGTTAATTGATTTAACATCACACTTTGTACGCTTTGGTTACATACGACCTGTCCAAAAGTGATTCTAGAGCTCAAACCTCCAGGTACACGGTAAGAACAAATATCCCAAAGTGACTCATTTTAACAAATCTCGGCACTATATTGCAGGAAGCCATTTGATTGTGTTCAATTAGTGTGGAATTGACAATTCGCCTCTACCCAAAAATAGTTAGTTGTCCCAAAAGTAGGTGAATATGATTATACTCAACGTGATTATACTCAAAGTCAAAAGTAGGCAAAAATGAACTGGTCGCTGGATATTTTTTCTTATCGTGTATATTTTTGAATCATCCTTTTGCCGCCTTTTGCATATCAGCTGATGGTTTCGAGCAGTGCAACCAGAACGACACATATGTTTTCTATAGAAGATTTCTATAGGTTCATTTACTTTCATTTTTTGTCTTGAAAAAGAGATTATAAGAAATTGTTTTAAACATTTATTAGTAATGGTTTCTAAATTGAACACGGTTTAAGCACCTTAAAAAGCAATAAAAGCATTGTTTTTACACACTTTGTTTCAATTAAATCGACAACACTGAATACGATGATAGATGATTCGTACATGCGGTGTGTAGAAAAAGGTTAAAAAACAGTTTCAGCTTGCAAAATTATTCGCGGCTCGCGTTTTTAACGATGCAAATGATATTATTTAAGTAAATGTCGTTTTTAAAAGTGAATTAACTTAAAAGTGCTTGTAGAAGCACGTGTCGGAAATGTTTTTAGTGTGGTTCTGAGAAGTGAAAGCTAGTGAAAACAGTTATGGAAATTTCAAGCCCTGAGCAGAACAAAATCGGCTGATCGTAGTTTTTAATGCAAATATTACCAATGCGTGAATGAATTGGCAATATTCATAATACTTCATAATAATATTCATACAATTCAGGCCCATGTTTAAGGTATGTAATTAGTAATTTACGGTTTTGTAGGAAGATGTCTTTCGTACGCATACCAAAACACGTTTATTTAATGATTGTAGGGACAGCCATTGTTACATGACGTGCCGTATCACCTTAAAGGGAAACCAAGAGCCATTGCTGTACGGAAACTCATCGTGAGAGACTGTGAAAATTGCAGCCATGTACGCAGTAAGTTATTCTGAGGCCCGAAAGGTATGGAAAAAGTGTCAGGAAACCGGATCGGTGGCGGACAAGTCAGGACGTGGCCGAAAACGGATTACTACTCCTCATGAAGATGCTTGTATTGTTTGTCAGGCGCGAAAAAGTTCAAGTCCGAAAGCAGAACAAAATCAAACGATCTATGTTTGCGAAAACAGTACGCGGAAAAACCTGTTGAGTTTTGGAAACACGTTCTATGGAGTGAAGAGAGTAAATTTGACCAAAGGGCGTCAAAAAGTTTGGAAAAACCAAGTAATAGTTTTTTGGGCCGAAATCTCCAGAACACTATTAGAACCACCACAGACCATTAGGGAACATTAGAACATTAGAACATCTATATGGATAAATTTTTAAACTTTTTTATTGGACAATTTTTTGTGATATTTCGCACAGAAAACCATTTTTAATCTTTCAAAATCAATTTCTGTGCTAAAATTAAAAATATATATACAGCCATTCCATAGCAAAACGATATAGTGGTTCTCAGAATTTCAAAAAGAGGTAGTTTTGTTCCTTATCGAAAAATATTAGACAGGTATTTTTTTATGGGTGACATTTCCATGTTAGGGTGGTCCAAAAAATAAGTTTTTTTTCTCAAAAATAACTTTTTTCATAACTTTTGAACCACTGGGCCGAATTCAAATATCAATATATCAAATGAAAGGTAATAACTTCTTACTAGAAATATAATGACATTATAAATGTGATTTAGTATTGCAAAACATTAATTGTATTTGTTTTTTATTATTGTCATGGTTTGTAGACAGAGAGCGCAGTATGTTTTTATATTTTCCTTTAAATTTTATGCTTTTTTACACTAAATACATACGAAATATCAGCCTTGTGTGTTCTATTTGTTTTTGAGTTATATTTTTTTGAAATTATCAAGTATCGAAGATGCAAAAAAATATTACAATTATGCAAAGTTTCATGGAAATGGTCGAGCCTGAAATTGCTTTTAATGTTTGGCAGTTTCACCTGCTAATCTGACATCTCGTTACGAAAAGAGGATTGAATTCGCACTCCAGCTGGAAGAACTTTTCTTGCATTTGAAGTTTTCTTATTGTTGGTGTGGTAGAAATTTCATCAGAAATAAAATAAACAAACTATTCTAATCTACAGCGCAACGTAAAACTTAAGAATCGTGAAAAATTAAGTGAACTTGAAATAGTGTTTTTAGTTGTCTAGTCTGAAAAGAACGCCTTTTTTGATGCCCACTGCCTTGAGCTTGAGACGAAGAGAAGAAAGCATACACTAGAAATCTCTGAGTACCAATCGGATCGTAAAATTCCACTATTAAGGTGAATCGTTGTGACATCCTTAGTCTCGGAACCACTTAGAAACATTAAGTGCACAAATATTAGCTTCTACGACACGTGCAACATTCAAATTGTTACTCTTCGTTTGCTGCACTGTTTGATACATGAAGTAGCAATTCCAGATGAAATTGGACACTGATTTCCGAGATTTGTGTAATTGAAAATTCGAAGTGGAAGTGCATGTATAGCCTACGTAGCGGCCATTTGTGGACTCAACAAGGAATCACCTTCAGCTGGGGACTGATCCTAGCATAGTGGTTAGAATCCATACCTCTCACGCCAAAGTCACAAGTTCAAATCTCACCCCAGACAAGTCACGCATGACCCAAGAGCGTTAAAGTAACATTAATAATAATAACAATAATAATAATAATAATAATAGTAATAAAAATAATAATAATAACCTTAAGGGGGGCGACCCCGTCGTAGTGGTTAGCATCCATACCTCTCACGCCAAAATCACGGTTTCAAATCTCACCACCATACAAGTCACGAATGTCCCAAGAGCGTTAAAGTGATTATATTAAAAAAAAAAAAAACCTTAAGTGGGGATCTGGAATAATAAAATTTATCAATTACACATTTCAAATCGAAAATGGATGAATTCTTCTCCAGTATTCTGACCAACCTCTCTTCTAACTTCTCAGACTAGACTCACAAGACTCAAAATACGTAACCAACATTACTGATAAAGCTTACTGATCAATGTTAATAACGGTCGACAACAATCGGTCATAAAAGAGAATATCACTCGTGCAAACATGCTATGGTATTTTGTCAGAATTATCCTGCATTCGGTTTGCCATATTTATGACCAGAGTAATTAAACTTGAGTCATATCTTGTTAAACTCAACTTAGCCCATCAAACTACAATGGCCATCAGAAGCGCGTGAACGGTCACCCTGATATCCTCAGGAGGAAATGTGTCACACTGCCACACTACATAAACTTGTTTTTGAGTAAACACTTAATTAATGCAAATATCGCTGACAAGCCGATCAAGTGTGACACCAGCAGGTAATCAACGTGCAACGAAAATTGAACCAAAACAGGTTTTCCGTTTCATTGATATCGTCCGTCAAACTCCACCCGCCTGATAAGGACTACAACCGAACGCTACAAGACTCCTGTTAGTTCTGGTTAAACATTTACCCTAGATAGGTGACTATCGTCTCGGAGAGGAAGATAGGTTCGTCTTCGCTTCGATTCGATTGATCAGTTTTCGCAAAAAGGGTACCGCCTTCGGTATAGAGTATAGCTCCGAGCTGTCGCGTGATAGGACATCGAAAAGACACTAGTGGAGTCAGTGCTCTTTAGAAAATTCAGCAACAAATTCTGTGCCGCGAATAATAAAGCAATTCCGGTCCGATAGCGAAAATGGTGCGAAATCGCCGTGACGAAGGTGAGCAGGATTGCTTAAATTATAACCCAAGTGAATTGGGAGATCAGTATTAAAAATTTTCGAAGATTCCTAAAAAAATTAATGGCTACTCATTGTAGAGTAATTAATTTTCATATACTAGAATAGATTGAAAGTAACTTCCACTGGATATTATGCATAAGGCGGGAAAACAAAAGTGATTGCATTCTTTGAGCATTTGTTTCACACGGTGTGGGAAATGAGATTGTTGAATTACTATATATAGGAAGGACGCACGTATGAATCGGGTGCCGTCAGTCGTCTAGCAGGAACTAGACGTTTTGGGGTCGATAATCGGTCAGTAGTGTTGTTCATCGCGGATATTCAGTAGAATATGATTAGGTAGAATCAGACAGTAGTGATTATATACTAATAGGTTAGTCAAGATGGTTTCTTATCACCGGTAGAAGCTACATCAATCAATTTTAAAGGTGTATGCTGCAGTGGTAGTGAGATAAGAAGAATAAGACTGACGACAAAATTGTTCTGCCTAGTTTGTCCAATCTAAGTCGCAGGTATATGAAAAATTGAGCAATGTGTGATTTTTTTTTATTTTTTTCAAATTTGACACATTTTCTGCATTGATTTAGTATGTTTTGCACTACTATGCCAGGTTCAATAAGTCGGGTATTTCTAATATTTTCTAATCTTTCATATAATCAGAAAATTATAAAACACTCTTCATGGAACTATGAACTAACGTGTCAAAGTGCTACGTCCACTGCGAATTGTCTATGTCTCCAATCCATAAACAAGGCATCGATGTAACTAAAACTAACACAAAATCATCTTAAAAACTATGTATCGTCGTATCGACACATAACCAACCGAATGAAACCCTACTCCATTCCTTTCCATTTGATTGGTTTTGAGAGAATGAATGAATGAAGTTGAGAGAAAAATGATTCTCTGCGAAATTGGCAACGGCAAGCCTCAAATCTTACTCTCAGCAAAGGGACCTCAGATAGTAAGGTCAGTAAAGGCACAGTGTTAACAAGTTGGAGGCGGCGAGTTCGATTCTCGATCCGGTCACGGAAATCTTTCGGGTTGAACATTTTCCTTGGGCACATGGTTGGCATAGAATAGTGCATCCTGGAACGAGACTAGTTTTTACAAACGTCGCGACATTTTTTCCATTATGATTTCCATGACATTTACCACCCTGAACAGAGCACTAAATTGAGAGCCGGCTGATCGCTCGCTACAGAAGCGTACACAATTCTATAAAAAAGAAGAGGAAGAATCGTACAGCAACAGGTTGGATGGATCGATACAGCTATCGCCAATGACTAATATTGATATCGCCACTGAAATCTAAATAAACGCTGTTAGAAACATTCTCAGGTTAGAGAATTGGGTTTAAACCTTATGCTTGATCCAAACCGATTTTATTTTTTCAAAGCAGCCTGAAAATTGTTTCTTTCAGTATTTTGTCGAAATTGTTTTCTGGGTGAATACTGAGACTTTTTAATATGGAAATTTCACTAATGCAGCTTAAATGCAGAATTTCATGAGATTTTAAGTTATTTTAAAAGGATTTAAAAAATTTAATGTGAATAGCACGAAACGGTATTGAAATGATTCCAATCCAAAAATTAAATTAAATTAAGCAAATTAAGTCAAACACAATTGTCAATTAAATTTAACCGTTCCTTTTCTGGACATATAAAATTTCAAACTAACTCTTTTTATTGGGTTCAATTTTAAATTAAAGAGGCTTTTATCATTGCCTAAAATCAAGCGATTTAGCCGAATAGGTAGATAGGTTCATTCTCTCATAAAACCGCCCCTATATACGATATCCTCAGTTGCGCATACACCTTCAAACGGCCACACTATACAGCTGTAACGATAATAACAAGAGAGCGTGAATTGAACAAATTTACGTTTTCATTCGTATTTTGTACCAAAGCCAGACAGCTGCACAGCAGTGGAGAAAACTGTTTCGTAAACAAACGACCCGTATACAGAGGAAATATACTGGTGATGTCTACAGTTCAAATAGAGGAGAAGACACTATGTGGATCTCTTTATCCATATCACTACGCGGAAAGAATCCTTATATCTGTACTGACAAACGAGGTGTCTCTCTCTAGGCCACGCTGGCTGTGAAGGAACTCGTTTCACCGCATTCTACAATCAGCCTTCTCGTTGTACTGTTGTTCCGAATCTCCAGACGACACATCGTGTGCCGTCGAACTTTCTGTGTCAGTGACTATAGTGCATTATATACGCCTAATTAATTCCATACGGTACAGAAAAAAATCATTCTCAAGTGACGAACATCTGGAATCAGAACATTGAGCCCTGAAAATGGTTCCTTTTCTTTGTTCCTTTCTTTAACTTTGCTCTAACCGAGAGATACAGCCAAACGCAGTCAAAAAGTGTGGAAGTGAATCATACTGAATCATACGCATACAGAAACTGATGCCATATGGCATGAATGCAAAAAACGAGGTGCGATAGTGAACCTGAAACGTAGACAGTCAGCGTCGACGAGCTGCAATAATGCATTATGCTGGTGGCCTTGCAATCGTTCTCGCTTATCGTTTCTCGTGCATTGAGTAGAGTGCAAGAACACAACCGTTGGAGTGTGTACTGTCGGAATAGCCAAAGCAAGAGCTATATGTGGATATAGCATATACATAAGAAAAATATGTTCAACTGTTGCGGTAGACGCTATGACTACCGTCCCATCGATCTTGCATTTCAACGTAATTATCGCAGATATTTTTAGATTATTGGGGCACTCAAGAGTTTTATCCGAATACTAATTTGATCTTATCTCTATTCTTTCCAGCAAGTGGCTTCGGTGTCCGCCATGTACAAACGTTGCTGCTTTTCTTCGGCCTCACGGTTGCCTATGCCCTTCGGGTAAACCTATCGGTGGCAATCGTGGCTATGGTTGATAAGACGGGTACTACAGGGGACTTCGATCACTTCGACTGGAGTGAGCAAACCAAATCTGTGATTCTCAGTAGCTTTTTCTGGGGTTACGTTGTAACGCAAATCCCGGCCGGCCAACTGGCACAACGAGTAGGTGCGAAGGTACTGCTGCTCTTTTCGTTGGGAATCTGCTCAACTCTTGCCGTACTGACGCCACTGTTTGCACACCTCGGAGGCAGTAAGGTGAGCTATATTTAGTGTAAATATAACCTTGCAGCAAATCTTAGTAAAATCATACGTTTTTACATTCCAGCTGGTGATAGTCCTCCGAATAGTACAAGGCCTTAGTCAAGGTTTCATTTTCCCATCGACTCATACTCTCCTATCGAAATGGGCTCCGGTTTCGGAGAGAGGTCGTCTCGGCACGTACTGCTATGCTGGGGCCCAATTCGGAACGGTTGTGATGCTGGCCATCAGCGGCTTCCTTGCATCGTCTCCCATCGGCTGGCCCGGGATATTCTATGTGTCCGGAGCTGCCGGTATCCTGTGGACCGTTGTTTGGTTCTTCTATGGAGGAAACTCGCCTGTTGAGCATGGATCTATTTCCCCAGAGGAGCGGGATTTCATTGAAAACTCGTTGGGCAACCAAGATCACAGCAAAAAGATCATAACGCCATGGAAGGCCATTTTAACATCGGCACCGATGATCGCCTTGACGGTCGCACACTGCAGTCACAACTGGGGCTTCTGGACACTGCTAACCGAAATGCCAACCTTCATGAAGAACGTTCTCGAACTGGACATCAAAAGTAATGCACTGCTATCCAGTTTGCCGTATCTGGTCATGTGGATTCTCAGCATGATTTTCAGCCCGATCTCCGACTTCCTGATCAACAGACAGTACCTTTCTCGTGTAATTAGCAGAAAACTGTTCAACACAATCGGTCTGTGGATTCCAATGGCCGCCCTGTTGGGACTGGCTTTCGTGCCTAAGGGAGAAAAAGATTTGGCTATCGTACTGTTAACTACAGCCGTTGGAATCAACTCGGCAACCTACTTGGGCTTCCAGGTGAACCATATCGATCTGGCACCGAATCATGCTGGTACAATGATGGGAATTACCAACTGTGCGGCCAACATTATGTCCATCATCGCCCCACTGATAGTCGGAATTGTGCTGCAGGATGCGGTAAGTAGCTGGATATCAAACTCTTCTACGTTCCACGACCATGTTTCATCAAGCATATATATGTGAAAATCCATATCCGGTTCGAAAATTGCCTCAGAGAGTATTTTCTTGAGTGCCATTGAGCATATAGTAATTTCACTTCTATCAGCATTGGTCGTTGGCATTGATGTACGTAATGGGGGTGCCTGGGATGCCTCCTCCAGAATGATGCAGGTAACTCCTGATTTTTTGACGTACGATTACGTCTTTCGGCAATATATTGGAGGTGCAATTTAAAAAAACCAAAATCGACCGCGTTACGAAAAATGCTCAGGTTTTGACCACTTATAATTCTGTCAATAGCGAATGGATTTTAATTCTAAACAAGCCAATCGATGGGAAATTGTTCTACGACTCTGCTAAAATGAACAGCACTATTGAAAATTACACAAATGTCCAACTGTTGCAAAGGTGACCAACATTATCACCGATTGCCTGCAAAAAGCGATTTCCCTAACACAGATGTCAAAGTCGAATTCCATCAGGTCTCGCCGAACGATGCTTGTTCAATCACCGTGTTTGGTGGTATCCGGTCGGTCGTCATCAGCAGCAGCAGCAGTGCTTTTGGTGCGTGGCGGTGAACATTGTTCTCCAGTCTAGGGGCACGGAATAACCTTTAATTCCAACGCAGGCAACGGCTGTAATTAAATTAATTCCATTAACTGCTGCTTTAATTACATTAATTACACAATGTAGAATATTAACTACTTTTTAACTCCATTAATTACAGTTGAAATTTCGTAATTAAAGTACATTAATTACATTTTAAATACTTTAAGTTTCATTAATTACGGATAGATAATTTTAATTACCGTCAGTACTACTTCAAAACGCATTAATTACTTTAAGTACTTTTGATTGCATTTTAACTTCAACGCACTGGTTCTTTGTATTGCGTGCCCCTCGTCTCCAGTACACAACGAAAGGCTGCCCGCAAGCAGCGAGCTGCAGCCCACATGAGCGTCCATTCACCGAAGAAGGAGGAAGAAGCAGCACCGCTACTGATCGGATTCAGTTGCTCGTCGTGAGCCGCTGTGGGCCATCTATGCCAAGCGCTTCACCCTCGTACCAAACAACATACAGTTCGTCAGCCTTATTCGTGTTGAACACCCTATTAGTTCAGCATTACTCAACCATCACGACAAAACGGTTGTTTTTAGGACCAATATAAATTATTGTTGTTTAAGAGTTAATTTTTATTGAATATTCGCTCGCCTTGTTGCCAGCCACATCACCCCCAAAGCTCTTTGATAATGTACCCAGCAGCCTAACGTTTGTGGTCAAATGCGTAACAGTATTGACGTGATACATAAAAATTCTCGCAATCACCGAATATCACATGATCTTGTCAATTAACCAGAAACACTTTGAATTAAGGACGCTAGAAAAAAGCAAAAAAATCTTAAATTTATAAGATTGATAGCGAATATCTCACGATTGAAAATTTTAGCATGAAATTCCTCCAATCAATTTATGCTTTTTTTTATTATCTATTGAAAAACCAAAAATTCCGTGCGTAATGTTCCCTAATACAATTCGTATGGTTATTTTGCTTAACGACGTGTTTGGGGTATCATCCAAACCATTTGTGAAAAAGTTCGACAATTTGGGTTATCCCGAGTCCGTAATCCTACGTGAAATCTACGGTCGTGTCTTGGATACAAACTCTTACTGTTTTGTATCGAATATATCGAATATATAAACTATGTAAATCTCTAAATATAAATTATATAAATCTTCAAATATCGAACATTTAAATTATATAAATCTTCAAAAATTCTGGAGGGAGCCTAGATCATTCTAGAGGGGTGCTGGTCCCCTAGGCACCATCATTAGCTACGTCAATGTAGTTGACAAGGCTACGATTTACGATTACAGTGCAAGTCGATTGATGATGGGAACCTTAATAAACTTCCAAAAGGTGCTGGCGCACACCTCTCATACCTCACCAGCTTGGTAGCTTCGTAAATATCACTTGAACTGAATAGTCATCATTGTCATGATCAGTAATGCTAAATACTCATATCGATAACAACAAAATGCTGATTTTCACTAGCCACTTGATAACATTATCAGTTCATCTAGTGTCAAGTATCAATGTCGCTCGCTTCAATGTCAGTGTTAGTAATGTTATGGCAAATGTTTCTCATTTGTGCAAGTTTATTGGTTAGCATTTTTTAGAGAGCTCATTGGTACTATTGAAACAATATAATGGTCACAACAAATAACAGAACTACTGAAGTAAGATTTTTTACTATATTACAATGTGAAAGTCGTTTGCACCCTACCGGTATACAGTATTGGACGAAACATTTGCAACCAATAAACCAACATCATGAAACTATTCAGAAAAAAAAGTTATGGTAGGTAAATTTTCAGAAAGACTTATGCAAACGTTTACAAACAGCATACTTCAGGTTTATTTTAACAAAAAACTCATTATTCATACAGAATATTTCATGAATTAAAAAAAAAATACAAAAGAAAATGGACAAAACAAGTGCAACTTTGCATATTGTTCGCCAAATTTTGCTTGGCTTCCAATATTTTGTAGCAAATCCTTTATTGTCGATTACAGCCTTGCACCTTTGGGGCATAGACTCGATCAGGTTGTCAATAAAGTTTTGTGGAATCGCTGCCCAAGCCTTTTGGATTTGTTCAAACAATTAATCCTTATTGCGAACACCTTCACGATCAATTCTTTGATTCACGATCTCCCAAAGATTCTCGATTGGGTTAAGGTCCGGAGATTGGGGTAGCCAGTCCATCACAGATATCTGGTTATCCTTAAACCACTGTTTGACCACTTTGGCGGTGTGCTTGGGGTCGTTATCTTGTTGAAAAATCCATCTGATTGGCATATTCCATTCAGCATGAGGTAGCATGACATCTTTTAGGATGCCATTGTACATGAAACGGTCCATAATTCCAACGATGCGATGAATCGGACCAAGGCCGTTAGCAGAAAAACATCCCCAGACCATTACGTTGCCTCCACGATGTTTCACGGTCTTTTGGCAGTAGCGTGATTTTAAGCGTTTTCCGATTGGTCGACGTACACGGCAAATTCCGTCGCTCCCGATGATGTTGAATTTCGATTCATCACTGAACAGGACCGTCCGCCATTTCTGCACAGTCCAGCCTATGTGAGATTGAGCAAACAGGAGTCTTTTCTTCTGATTTTTCAATGAAATTAGAGGTTTCTTCGCAGCTTTCAGGCGTCGGGAGAATAATCCGGCTTCAACGGTACGTCGTCTGACTGTCCGGTCCGGAACAGATAGCTGCAATTCCTTTTGTACCTTGAAGGATGACTTAAAAGGATCCTTTTTAATGCATCTGGCAATCATAGAGTCCTCTCTGGAAGTGGTGGAACGTGGTCTTCCCCCTCTGTGGGAAGCAGTAATCTTCCCGGTTGCACGAAATTTGGAACATAGTCTTGATATGGTCCACTTTTTCACACGATATTTATCACAAACCTGTTTTTGCGACATTCCGCACTTGTAGTCCTCGATAATTTTCTTTCGCAATTCCAATCCAAGGCTGTAAATATTGAAATCTTAAAAGGTTTATCGTGCAACATTTACCTTGCGATGGTAGAATAACGCAATATACAACACTTTTGTTGTAAAATGAAACCTTTCCCACTTGTTGCACCAACACTTTGACAGTAAAAGCAAAAGAAACCGTAATGTTGCACTTGTTTTGACCGACGCAAAATAGTGCTTGTCAACAAAACTCTAACGAGGGGCTGTCATTCAATTACTGATTACTCATGTAATCATGTAGTACAAATCCAGACTTCCGAACCATCAACTGCAGTAGCTTACTTTCGTTTCAATTTTAGAACACTGACATTTACTGTCGCGTTTTGTTATTGTTCGATATCAGTTGCACATGTTTTGTCCAATACTGTATGTACACCCGGTGAAAACTTACTATTTTAAATTGGCTCACTACTTGACTAGCCTATTGGTCCCAAGCAAATCGATTAACGTACCCCATTCTAGTCGAAATTCTAGTACTACACTATGTTTGTTTTGATTCGCTATGAAAGTTTGACAGATAAAATGAGACGTTCGTAAGTTTTCCTATGTTTCGAGGGGTGCACCGATTAGCTTAGGACCGAAGAGAGTACTAGAGCTGAGCCAAAAAGCACGTTTCTTCGCGACCTTCTGGTCTTAGAGTTACCTCTATGATATGTACAAGTTCTATTACAGATTTGTATAAGGTTGCAGGTTTTTGAATAAAATATTCTGAAACATTTAATGTAAAATTAATTGCCAGGGAAATATCTAATATTAGAAAACAAGTTGGCAATATGTCGAATAACCGATGGAGTTACCTTGAAGAAACCAGACATTGTAGATCAGTTTTTCTAAATTTAGGCAATTGCATCTCAACAGCCAGGGTGCTGGAACCGTAGTTTTCGCCGTGTGAACAAACAAATATGGCATCGATGGCTGATTTTTTTTCTCAGTTATTGCAATGACAACAATTCAACAATTTCAATTGACGTTAGATATGGCTCCAGCAATTGCTTTCACTTCCGGCACTGATATTCGTACATTCAAAAAAGTCCACACGTCTGATCGACGTGTTTAAACACTTGATTTTTCATATGCACAATCACATTTATTTTAAGTGTATTTCACCATGGTTTCAATATATTCAACACGTTGATTTCTAGTGTTTCAAACTTTGAAATGTTGATAATCTTTCTCTAAGTATCAATTCATGTGAACTACACATTGAATCTAACATTTAATCACACTATTGTTCAAAACCGATGATTTTGAAGTGTTTTGCATTTCAATGCTATGTGAATTACTTGTTCTGCCAGGTAAACATCGAAAACCTGATTTGTGACTTCATTCTTATCAACCAGTCTCATAAAGGGTGATACGGTCAAAATTTGGTTAATATCAACTTGACGTATTTCTTTCAATTTTGCATTTAAAAAACCTGAACACCCCTCATTTTGAAGGTGTGTGTGTGTAGAATGTTGCTCCTATTTTGATTTTGGAATTCACTCTTCAGTTATCAAAATGCCGTCCAAGCAAGAAGAGCAGCGTATCAAAATTTTGCTCGCGCATCGCGAAAATCCGAGCTACTCGCACGCAAAGTTGGCAAAATCGCTAAAAGTTGCCAAATCAACCGTTACAAATGTAATTAAAGTGTTTGGGGAACGTTTGTCGACAGCCAGGAAGTCTGGATCGGGGGGAAATCGAAAACCGGAAGCCGCTGAGACGACAAAGAGAGTTGCCGGTAGTTTCAAGCGAAACCCTAACCTCTCTCTCCGAGATGCCGCAAATAAGCTGGGTGTATCGTCTACAACCGTGCATCGAGCCAAAAAACGAGCCGGACTATCGACTTACAAGAAGGTAGTGACTCCAAATCGCGATGATAAACAAAATACGACGGCCAAAGCGCGATCCCGGAGGCTGTACACGACGATGCTGACGAAGTTTGACTGCGTGGTAATGGACGACGAAACCTACGTCAAAGCCGACTACAAGCAGCTTCCGGGACAGGAGTTTTATACAGCAAAAGCAAGGGGAAAGGTAGCAGATGTTTTCAAGCACATGAAACTGTCAAAGTTCGCAAAGAAATATCTGGTTTGGCAAGCCATCTGTACCTGTGGCTTGAAAAGCAGCATTTTCATAGCTTCCGGGACTGTCAACCAAGAAATTTACGTGAAAGAGTGTTTGAATAAACGTCTGCTGCCTTTCCTGAAGAAACACGGTTGTTCCGTACTGTTTTGGCCGGATTTGGCATCTTGCCATTACGGTAAAAAGGCCATGGAGTGGTACGCCGCCAACAACGTGCAGGTGGTTCCCAAGGACAAGAACCCTCCCAACACGCCAGAGCTCCGCCCAATTGAGAAATACTGGGCTATTGTCAAGCGGAACCTAAATAAGACCAAAAAAACTGCTAAGGGCGAGCAGCAGTTCAAGGCAAACTGGCTTTCTGCGGCGAAGAAGGTGGACAAGGTGGCTGTACAAAATCTGATGGCAGGGGTCAAGCGTAAGGCCCGGCAATTCGGATTTGGAAAAGCGGAAGCCTAACTGAATATTTTTCCTGAATTTTATACTAATTGAACTTGAAAAAGAAATTTAATTTGATTTTTTAAATAAACGATTTCACCGATTTACACGCGTTTTCCCTTGACCAAATTTTGACCGTATCACCCTTTATATGAGAACAACCGTGGCCTAGTGAGATCGAACGGTAAGACAACGGCAGTAGCACACCCCTACAGTCCAGGATCAATTGATCATTTAGATGGTCATGTTTTGAACCCACCACAGCATGCTTTTGGCGCTATTGTATATGGACGATCAAATGTAAAATACTGTGGTATCCACAGCACAGTTCTGTCAAAACGTCAGCATTTTCATTGATCCATTCCCAAATCAGACCCATTAAAAGAAGGCAAGTGTATGCTCTGGCCCTCCTTTGACAGCTTTGTTTATATATTTTTCAATGCAATTTTGGAGTCGTTAAAGTAGAAATCGATAAAGTAGAACATTGTAGAACATTGAACTTTAATGTGCAAAGCTATTGATATCACCATGTGCGGCACATAGACTCAAAGTGTGTCACAATTCGAACCAATAGTGTTGAGGTATTGTTCAAAGCATAAGATTCACACATTAAATGGATGTGTTTCACAATAAGTGCAAAATTACGTGCACTCAAAAAATAAATCACATTTCCGATGGAAAATATCCATTATAATTTCACATAACTTTCATGTGATCTCATAATTCCGGAGAACTTCGAGATTTGGGCGTAATTGCTATTGTAAACAAATACCGTTCCGATTCAAATTTCGGACGATTCAAATTTCGGACACTTTCATTTTTAATTAAATATTACATCCAGTTAGAAACAAAGTAATAATGTTAGATGATCGTGGAGGGCACTAGTCAAAAAAATTTAAAATTTACAAGACATGTGGATCATATTCGACCGAGATAATCAACTTTTAAAAGTGTCCGAAATTCGAGTTTAAGTGTCCGAAATTTGAATCGGCACGGTATGTCAATCGCTTATTTCTTGCGAATAAAAGCTCAATCTCGCGAACAAACTATTCCGAATGACAGAGGAATCATTCCTCTACATGAGTGTTAGTTTTCTAGGGTGAGTTTTTATTCGCGAGAAATCGGTGATTGAAGTGTTTGTTTACAATAGGGATTACGCCCAAATCTCAAATCAGTCCGGAATTGGGAATCGCACCACGAAATCACATGAATCTTATGTGTCCAATGAAGTTCATGTGATTTATCACATAGAATTCAGGTGATCATATGAATGTTATGTGAATTTCAGGTAAAAATAATTAATTTTGTTATTGGAAAAATATCATGTGCGTTCCCAATGGAAACTATATCAAAGCTTTTTTCAGTGTGTGGAACTTTTTAAGCGTAGCGAGCAGAGCAAATCCACGCCAACTAACGAATCGATTTTATTTTACCCTCTCCGAATACCATGATACTTCACATAACTATTCATTAGGGGCAGTGAACCAAGTTTATGCTAGAATTCGGCCATTTTTACTCTCGCCTTATTTTTTTAAACTGGCATATATAGGACATTGGATTCTCATTTCAGGAAAAAAAACACACATACAAACTGAAAAAAAACAATCACAACGTTTCATTGTTAACAGTTGTTTTTTTTTTTAATTTTTTGGCTTTGTTTTTTCAGAGTATATTTTTTTCTGAAAAGGTAATCTAGTTTCCTACCACTTTATCTCAGACGTCATTTCGATTAGATGAGCCGTTTTCATGCTATGATTTATTGAAAAATATACGCCATGTTGTAAAATTAGGCGAGAGTTAAAATGACCGAATTGCAACAAAAACTTGGTTCGTGGCCCCTAGCAAAGAATTATGCGAAGTATCATGAAGGTCTGAGAGGTAAAATCTGAAATTAGGGTATATTTTTCGCAATTTGACATGGATTCGCTCAGCAGCTCGATACGAATATGACTTGGAAACAATTGAAAATCTTACTTTGAGCAGTTCCACTCCAAATTACGAATCGAAAAAACTCGGCCTTCTCTGTTTTTCATGAAACTATGCGTAATTATGTGTTATGGGCAATCATTCATATTTTTACAAAAAATCGACCATCTTGTATTTTTTTCTCAAAATGGCGTTTTTGTAATTTTTCAATAAATTGTAGCACGAACACGTCTGATCGAAATGCCGTCTGAGACAGAGTTGTAGGGAAAATTAAAGTCTTTCTGGATCAAATATCCACGGATTTTTTTTTTAGTAATGTTGAGTATAAATTCCAGAAAACTGTTAAAACTAAAATATCTCAAAAAGTGTATCTTTAATTTCTATAACTTAAAAAAAAAAAATTTCCGCTCGCACACGCTTTCAATATCACGCGTGGTATTGGAACAAAATATCATGCTTGATATGATTTTACAAGCTCATTGTAACAACAAGTAAAAATCAAGCTAAGAGTTTGACTCGACGCAGATTTAATCAAACTTTGTTTAACGCACTAGACAAGGGTACTAAAAATAATATTTGTATTGCCATTTTAGGATCCATTGTTGACATTTTTACTGATTATTTGAATTCCTTTTGAATTTTACCTCTTACAGACGGACCCAGTTCAGTGGCGTACAGTGTTCTACATATCTGCCGCAATTTACTTCCTAGGTAATTTGGTATTTATAATATTGGGCAAAGCCGACATCCAGCCCTGGAATGAACCCCGACCGGATAAGAAGGATGGTAAGTGAAATCGTTAGCTAAACAGAGGGACATTTCTTTCATCCTTCTATTTACCTTGCAGATGATACCGAAGCTGCCGTGCCAAATAATCAAAATACCACCGAGCGAGTTGACCACGTGGATTGAGAAAACCGAAAGAAACTAGATACTTTTAATTAATAAAGTATACTTAGTCTAGTCCAAAGTTGATATGATTCAAACAAAAACAGCCTATTCAAATCATGGGTAAACCGTTAAAAATTTCGTCCTAACGAAAAGTAAAAGAATACAAATCGAGTGCTCTTAAATTGCTGCTGTAAGCAAAGCAGAGACGCAGGGTTTCCAGAAAAGGCTTCCGATGTTATTTGTGACTACCTATTAGTCGTAAGATACAAACAACAGGTACTAAGATAGAAAGTTCAATTAGGCTGCAGGACTGAATCTGAGCATTCCAGTTGCATAATTTAAGAACTGTAAGATATCGATTATATTTTTGTGATTGTTGCCCAGAAAAATGAAAGTATATATTTTTAAAATACAACTAAAAAAAATAAGACTACTTACGATTGTTCGTTGCGTTTTATTTGAGATCGTATGTCGGCTTTACAAAAGTTTTTTGTTGATGCGCTTACCCGATTTGATGATGATGTAAATGAGATACATGCTACCGATCCAGCTGACGAGAAGGGTGGCGGGAAGGACGAATCTGTACGACGAACTGTTACCCACCGGTATGAGGACACTGATCACTGTCGGTACATTCTGCAATCGAATATCACACGGATGTTTCTTTTGTTCAATATTCCTCGAGTAAATGAAATAAAAGATAACGCGAATAGAAATGTTCAACCTACACTAAACTCCAGCTCCTGCCAGTCGCAGTACTCGGCCTCATTAAGCTTGTCATAGTCGTATATCTGGGCACTGCTCGGACAAGGATACCGGTAAGTTCCCATCGACTTCAGAAGGCGTTTGGTGCTCGATCCGCGGCACTGGACGTACAGAGTTGGGCTTTCGATTTGAATGCGCTCGAATCTAGTAGGGATGAAAAAAGAATAAGAAGCATGTATCAGCATAATTAAAATTCACAGTGCAAATTCGATATCTTTTCTTTCCTTAATTTGTTTTCCGAGCAGAAGTTTGACATTTTTGTTTCACCCATCTCTGGGGAAGCTGTGGCGTATTCAGGCTTTATTATTGATTAAACTGGGTGACGGCCCCGGCGTAGTGATTAACATTCATACCTGCCACGCCAAAGTCACGAGTTAAAATATCATACCCGGACAAGTTATGAATGACCCAAGAGTGTTTAAAGGGCTATTATAATAATAAAAAAAAAATGTTTGAACTACACTCATAAAAAATACACGTTAATGCTACGTGAAAAATCACGTAACCTCTTTAACACCCCACTTCGATCATTTGCACATGGCTCACGTCTAAAATTAAATTTTGATAACATTTACGTGATTTTCATGTTCGTTGATGCTAAGGGAATTTCAAGTAAAAAGTAAGTGATAATCGTGCACACTCTACAACATATACACATCCAATCTACGTGCGAATGCTTCAACTTTCATGTATACATGATGGTAGTAAAATTGATAAATATATCACTTCAATGTGATTGTGTGTGATTGTGGTGTGCTTACGTAAAATGAGTTTAAGTGATTTACATGTATGAAAAAGTTAAACAATATGGCTGCATCGATTTTATTAGTGGAAGAAGTGATTCAGCATACTGCAACTGTTTAAAGGTATTTTTATATTATTTCGCTTTATTTGAAATCCGTCATACACTGCTAATTAAATTTATTTCGATTTCATAGGCTGATACAAGATACAATTTACGGGGATTTTCCAAAGGTCAATTTAACCTGACTGGCAGTAAACAGTGCAAACGGATATTGCATCTGAATCGTCATGATCAATTAAGTGTTGGAAAAGCGAAATGGTTAGTATTAACGTTTCAATGACATACTTGACGTATTATTAAAAAAATACTAAAAATGTTTAAATATACTTTTCTTGGAAAAAATGGAAAACAGAATTTGTTAAATCTGGTAAAGATCACTTCAAAATCACGTCAACATTACGTGCAAATCCATTCTAATTATAGTGGAAACCACGGAACGTAAGCGTAAGATGAACAGTATTTTCCAGTAAATATCATTACAAAATCATGTAAACATTACGTGATAACCGCTTCCAACTTAAGTGGAAATCACGTTATATTTACCTTACTGTTCACGTTGACCGCTGAATGGGAATATTTTTGGCTACCTGTGTATTAACGTAAATGTTACGTGAAAAGTAGTATGGACGAAAGTGACCTATGTTTTCACGTAGATCGGACGTGCATATTTTTTGGAGTGTAAGTTAACTTCTAATCAAAAATAATAATTTGTAAGAATAAAGGGTGTCCACGAGAGAAATTAACCACCAAAAGTTCCGCCTTCTTTTAGTTCGGCATGATCTTCAAAGGATACCATATGACAATTAGTAGTGCCAAAAATGTGCAGCTGTTGATACCAAGGGGGGGAGGTGGCCGTCAAATACGAACAATCGTCGCCTACCTCGCATAACTGGTTCCAAACGTAAACAAGCCATAAGAAACCTACAGCGTTTGTTTACGTTTGAAACCAGTTTCATACAAGATGATCAGTAGGCTGATTTGACAGCACTTCCCCCCTCCCCCCAGGTTGATACTGGCTAAATTTGGAACGACATCTATGGTTAAAATGAACAAGCATCTACGACCTACGCCCTTAACTGCCTGGATAACAATATTGTGAAATAGAATGCACGATATTACACTTTTTGATACCAAGTGGATCTTTGTAATTTACGAAAAAAATAATTAGATTTTGACGAAGGTTTATGTGAGAGTCAATTCTTCCAATTACGATGTCAAACAAATTATTGTCAATATCGATTGAAATCATTCTTTTGACAAATCCTAGCATTGCCTATAATAAACAATTATGCAAAGTTTAATGCTAATCACAGAAAGTGAAATTGCTCAATTACAATATGAGACCCATTGCAGAATTTATTATTTTTTTTCACCGGAAACATCAGAATTCCAAAAAATATTAGTCTTGATCAATAGCTAGTAGAGCTAAATAGAAGAACTGAAGTTGAAACCTGTTAACTCATATAGTGGATCAGAAAGAATGTTTTTATTTAATTACAAAAAAAAAGCTTACTTCCTTTCCGATGGATCGTGATACCGGAAGTGGATAGGCAACGTTATGTTCACTTCCTTGCGTACAGTCTCGAAAAGGTACAGCGAAAATGGACTCGCCTTGCTGGCCGGTTTCTCCACGTCGACATACAGCGGAATGTAGCTGTTGATCTTAAAAATAAGAATAAAAGTTTTTTTCATACAATCGGAGATTGGAGCAATTCTACCCGTACCTTTTTGAACTTCTTCAAGTTCGTCAGCTGATCGGTATCGACGTACACAGCGGAAGGGAATTGCTGCAGAAGCATGAAATCACAGGACATTCTACCTATTCCACCGAATTTCAGTGTGTAATGGACATCTCTGACAAAATGAAGAAAATAGTGATTATTTTTCGCAGAAAAAAAAACATTTTGAATGCATTATTGATTTGGACGCACCTATGAAAGCCACTGTTGTAAATATGCATGTAAAGAAAGGAACCTAGGCACGAAGCATTTTCAATTACAGCAAACAATATCAGAAACGGAATGAAACGAATCATTTCTACACAAATTGAGCAAATTTCACCAATATTCCATGTAAATTAACACAAAACATTAGATAGCTTAAAAACTCTACGCGAATCCAAATAACTTCCGGGCGGTTTGTGTTTGTTTTGGATTTTGAGACTGAGACGGATCAGGTATGGCATTGTTCACCGCTTAAACGGGCTTCGCTGTTTGAATTTGCTGCATGGGCACAGAGCATTTTAAAATTTGTTTGCAAACTTTCGCACACAACCATCCCGAGTGCTTGTGTGTGCGAAGTTTTGATTAATCACATCCTGATTGTCATTTTCTTTCTTATCGTGTCGGGGAGAAAAGTTTTTGTTCGTAGAAAAAGTCGGATTTTCCCGTAAAACCGTGATCCATTTGTGGCCGATGTGTGCTCTCCCGTAGGAGTAGAGTGTTGTGCGTGTTTAAATGTTACCGAAAGCTGCCAAAATGCCAGCGATTCGTGATAGTCATGTAGTGAAAATTGCGGTCCAATTTGAGACGGGAATCGCCCAGCTCATTGAGTTTGACCAGAGGCAACCGCTCACTGCGATCATCCAGAACTTGTGTCCATACTGGGCTATCCAAGATCCAGGTTGCTACGCGCTAAGGTTCACTGATGTGAACAATTACTACGTAACGGAGAAAAATCGTCACGAGGTGAAGAACGGATCGGTACTGATTATGGTTCATTCACCGTCGAAGATGGCCAGCGATATCCTGGAAAAGCTGAAAGGCGGAAAAGTGGACGAGATGTTGAAGGTACTGACGGAGCTTCCGGCACTGAGTGCGGATGTTACGTTCGCACTGGAGTTTATCAAAGAAAAAGGATTGGACGAAATTGTACGCATTATAGAAGAACCTAAATTTGGTGAAAATATTCTCAAATATGCTCTGTCAGCTTTCGTTAAGCTGATGGACCACGGAACCGTTTCTTGGGACGTTTTGCAATTATCTTTCATACTGAGAAACATCGCGTTTATCAATGGAAATAGCAATAAAGAAGTTATTCAATCGGCGTTGGCAATTTTGGAAAATATTGTTCAAAACAGTAGTAATTTCTCGCTGGTGGAGAAGGATGTTACGCTGGAAGTGCTTTTGAAATTGCTTCAAGATTCGCCGTCAACGGTGATACAGCAGAATACCATTGCCCTCATAAATGCACTGTTTATAAAGGCTGATGACGGCAAAAGGAAGATTATTGCAGCAACCTTTAGTTCGAAACAGTATCGGAGTGTCATCAATAGCGTTATCACGGCGAATATGGGCGCGGAAATTGCCCATCAATTGTACGTTTTGCAAACGCTGACGCTGGGATTGCTAGAACAGCGCATGAAGACTCCGATCGACGTTCAGGATCAGGATGCCCAAGAAAAGATCAAGGAACTTCGCAGAATTGCCTTTGAGGCAGATGGTATAGATCCTATTCCGGATGTAACGGCCCGCCGTCAGCATGGTGGGTCGTACTCAATCCACTACAAGAAACTTGGGTTCAAATGCGACATTAATCCGGCGCAGGATTTTTTGGAAATCCCCCCTGGTGTTCTAGCCCTGGACTGCATGGTTTATTTTGCTCGCAATTATACCCAAAATTACACCAAAGTAGTGCACGAAAACAGCTGCAGAGCGGACGAGCATGAGTGCCCCTTCGGGCGGACAAGCATCGAACTGGTCAAGGTTCTTTGTGACATTCTTCATATCGGCGAATCTCCATCGGAACAAGGACAAGAGTTCCATCCAATGTTCTTCACCCACGATCACCCGTTTGAGGAATTCTTCTGCATTTGTATCGTTGTCCTGAACAGAACCTGGAAGGACATGCGTGCCACCACGGAAGACTTTGTCAAAGTCTTCAGTGTCGTTCGAGAACAAATCACCCGCAGTATTACGGGGCGCCCTGCATCCCTGGAAGATTTTAAAGCCAAAATTCATACTTTCACTTACAATACCATCACCACGCTTCGTCAGCAAGAACGAACTTCCCGCGAGGAGTGTGAATCTACGGCGTCGGCCATCGTCTCTCTAAAGGAGAAAATCACACCGGAAATCATGTCGCTCATCAAGGAACAACGGCTCGGCTACCTGGTGGTTGGAACTCGCTTCTCCAAGTACACCGGAGGCAAGCGGGAACGGGACAAGTACTGGTACGCTCGTCTGTCGCCGAATCACAAGGTCATTCACTACGGCGATTGTGACGAAAAGACGGTACCGACCCTGGAAGAACTCAACAACAAACTTCCGGTCATCGACATCCGCCAGATGCTTGTGGGAAAGGAGTGCCCCCACATGAAGGAAATGCGTGCGAAAAAGTCCACCTTCCCGCTAGGATTTTCGCTCGTCACCGAGTCCAGCGACCAGCAAACGTTGGACTTTGTCGCTCCGGATGAGGCCACATTCAACTATTGGACCGACGGTATCAACGCTCTTCTAGGGCAACCGATGCTCAGCAAGCAGAAGGATGACGATTTCGAAACGTTGCTATCGATGGAAATCAAACTGCGACTGTTGGATACCGAAGGGGTAGACATCAGCAAGGACCCACCGCCGATCCCGTCAGAGCCGGAAAACTACGACTTTTGCTTCGACAGTTAAGGTAATTGTGTATGTGCTCGATCTATATGATACGATTTTATTTATGCTTTACTGTCTGGATCTGGAACCAAAGTTTTTTTTTTATATAAATTGATATACTTTTACGAGAAGTTAAAGAAAATTCATTCCGATGGGGGAAACTATCATTAGAAACGATGGCCGGCTTATGATAATCGTAAATATTAGCAGGGCAAAAATAGGTAATTATTCTTGTAATCTTAACGAATGGAAGCAGGGATGCATTTTGTGTATTTGAGCTTATGTAATTTCAGTAACCAAGACGGTTAGACGGAAACTCGCAATTTTAGCACAATATCCTTGCGCTTAAGCATTTATTTTTTATGCGCAATTGTGTGTTGAATTTTAAACGTAGATAACACTATGCGTCACATGAACGAACAGTTCATGTTTAAAAGAAGGGGAAATACCGTAAAAATGATTATGTTTTGTTCTTTTGATCATGAGCTGTTCTATCATATTTTATTTAAATGCAGACCGCGCGAATATATAAAATGGAAGTTGCCCGGCGCACTTCGCTATATACACACTCAGAAATTATTACCGACTTCGGCAATAATGTTACCGAACTTAAAACACCTGAACGTTCGGTAAAACTTTGACCCTCATTTCAAAAGCTGTTTCACTTAATTCCAATTTCAAAACACTGTCCATGTAGAAATTGTTCGATTCGTTCAATCGTTACAATATCCGCTCATGTGCGCGTCATTGACGTTTATATAAGGTCTGGGCCAAAGGGCTTATTGGTGTTAGTGAAATGTGCAAATGGTTAGTGGTGTTCGTATTATATTGCAATGTTTATCTTTTTACACGAAACAGCTGTTGGCAGTGACGTATTTCTATCTGTTCTCAGTATGTCGGCAGTGACGAGAGCCTAAATTTATAAAGAAGCGACATGTCAAAATTGGAACAATCGATTGTCTGTCAAAGTCATAGAAAAAGTCATTCCAATCGAGCACAAGACCTGTCAAATGGATAAGATGTCGTCTCTTTATAAATTCAGGCTCTTTAGTCTTCATGTACTACCAATAAACGCATAACAGTCCCACTAGAATAGGGAATCAAGCAAAGATGTACTGCCATTAAAAGCCTAACAGTCCCATATGGATATTTGTCAGAAATGAGTTATCCATTAGAATCAATTGTAAACTACCGGTATTGTACACTGTGCATTAAAAGTTACATATTTTGTTCAGTAAATATCGTGAAAATACCAAAACCAGGTTCTCCCATCCATGAGAGCCAAAATAGAAATAAATGTTCAACAGCGTTTTTCTCGGCTTGCTGTCTTTCCAGATGGGACTGGGGCTTTCAGACTCGACTTTCTCCGATTTGCATGAATTGTATTTCACGCGGAACCATTCAAAAGGTCGAATTTTCATCGACCGATTTTATTTACCGTTTTTTCCTCATTTTTTTTCACCGAAAAATAAAATCCAATGTGGTATGACTTGTTACAAAAGTTTTATTCGAAGCGTTATAGCCATCAAAATTTACGGTAAAAATATTTCTTTCATCGAGATACAATCTGGTATTATAACAGTATGGAAAGCAATAAATATTGAAAAACACAGGCATCCGCTGCTGTTCATGAGTTTTCAGAATACATTTTATGTAGTTTTGGAGTGTGTTTATATTTTAATCTAAGTACTAAAACGAAAACAAAACAAACACTATTTTGTGCAATTTGATGAGTTAACCTTTAAATACACATACACGAACGAAAATATCAATGCACATTCGTAGGTTAATTTACTTCGGAAAATAGTTTCGTGTATTATTATATCAAATAAAGTAAAGACTATTTCTTATCAACATTCACCTTCAACGTAACATTAGTTCGCATATAATTTTTAAACTTTAACAATATACGATTCTTAGTTAATATCTATCAAAAATGAAAATATACTTCCTCCCGTCAGACTAAAATCAATATCGTTAATATATTGTTCCACTACGAAAGTGAAAAGAAATAAATGATCCCAATAAATCAGTGAAGAAATAACATTTAAATACGTATCTATGTGGACTATAGTAAAATAATGTTCGCCCAACAGGTTGAATCGTATAGAGCGCAAAAAAAATTACATTCGTGTACTCAAACGTATTTGGAAAAATAATAAACGTATTTTATAATCAATAACTGAGAATTCCGTTCTACGTACGGATGGAATTTGAAAGAACTTCCTTTCTCAGTGTGATCACACCACGCGATTGATAATAATAGGTATCCAAAAGTGAGCGAGAAGTCGCTTAAGGCCCACGCACATTAGATCCGGATCGGACGCGTTGCGGCAAAGTGACAGCTAAAGCTATTGTCTAACTGTCAAATTTACGTCAACGCAACGCAAGCGGATCCAATGTGGGTGGCCCTTTAGGGAACAACTCTTTTGCTCATCATTCACTAATCGACAAACGGTGCTGTACGGTGTAAGCAAAGTCAAATGCGGCTGCAGCTGCTTAATCTTTTCTCTCGCTAGCTTTCAAGCTCTAAGCTTCGACCTTTCGGATTTGGTGCCGTAAGTATATATCTGGATCTAGAGTGGTGTAAAAAATGCGGAGCAAAAATGGAATCCAACTGCAAGGCGCTTGCCCCTAGCTGCTAGTTAATCGTTTCCTATTCACGCTCGGGTTGGGTAATTTTCAAAGATTCTCGTCCAGCATGTAGTCCTGTTCGTCCTGGCGGTCCGGCAAGCAAACGAAGAACTCGAACAGATTCAGCACCGGACCGCGGGAAAATGGGTTCTGATAGCGACCACGTTTGTCCCGTAGATATGGGTAACGTTTGTAGTTGAACATCTCGTTGGTCGTGAGGTTCATGCATGCGTGGAGGATCTACGGAGAACGTTTAAGGTTAGCTTAGGAACCTGAGATTGACCCTCCATTATGCTTACCGAAGTACAGGTGAGAATCCATCCCAGGCCACAGAAAACGAAGGCTTCCACCAGTCCTAGCACGTACAGTAGACTGAATCCTTCGATCATTACACAATAACAGGCAAAGTAGATCGTGAATGAGCAGTTGATCGCTACGCTCAACACAAACAGCAAGAACCACATGCGATTTCGCAATCCAACGCAGTTGTAGATAAATGGGCAGTGATGATCAAAGTACGACACACATCTGTTGCAGATTCTGCAATGCTTGGCTCGCAGTGGTCTCAGGCATCGGCAGCTGTGACATAGTCGTGATAAAAATGCATTACGTTTCTTCCACTTATCAAAGTAGGGAATCTGTTTGATGGCCCGGTAGTACGTATCCGAGTTTAATGGAATATATCCCGGGTCACGACGATTGGCTATGATCCAACTAATCCACATAACCGCATTCCAGTAGATGAAACAGTAGTGCGACCTCCGTAGAACGTTCCACGTTATTGGGATGCACTGAAATGAAAGATCGTTGATGATCCGTCATCTATAGCGAGTATTAAGTAAACCATCTTACCCTGATCATATACATTGGATACCCCCAAAGCAGTACCGAGAACAGAAACAGAATCAACGGGCCCTTGGAGGCCCCAGCGCCGCCAAACAGCAGACTCCAGATCTCCGAGATCGGTGGCATCCATCTGGACTTCTTCTTGATCTCATTGTGAAGCAACTTCACCACATCGTTATTCCGATGGCTCTGAGCCAACATCAGCGGAGTTTTCCCATTCTTATCCCTCGGTTCTAGTTCCAGGTTACGTTTTTCGCAAAGTATCTTCACACACTGCAAATTACCCGACAGGCAAGCCAAATGCAACGGTGTCGATCCGAAGTTGTCCGTTTTCTGCAGATCCACGCCCGAATACATCAGCAATCTGATCAAATCGGCATGCCCTTTATACGCCGCCCAGTGCAGTGCCGTATCGCCGTTGATGTCCGTAAGGTGGTTCTGAGCACCCATTCCAAGCAGATATGCTGCAGTAGCCGTCCTTCCGTACATACAAGCCGTCATAAGTGGTGTCAGCCCCTTAAAGTCGGCAGCATTAACTGCCACTCCGGCTTGTAACAGAACTTGCACAACCGCAGCATGACCCTTCCTGCAGGCCCAATGGATAGGCCTCGGACCTTGCGTTCCCAAACAAGGCAGATCTACCGGAGCATTGCGTTCTACCAAGTAGCGCATCATCTCCACGTTGCCATCCAAAGCAGCCCAGTGAGCCGGAGTGTACCCATGCTTATCCCTTGCACTCAACGCTTCCGGGCCGACCTTCTCCACCAGGTTTTCCACCTCCGACAACTCGCCAGCCTTGATCACATCGAAGATGTCGTCCATGCTGCTTTGGATCAAGACCTCGGTGCTATCCGACCGCACCAGCAGGTTACTGTCCTGGGTCGGTGTCTTTTCTTCCTCGGTGTGGGGATGCTCGTCGTTTTCCTCCGTCACCATGTTGCATGATGCCGTCAGTGGAAGCGCCCACACGAGAGTGCGAGCGCTGCCGGGACTCGGATGCACTCGGGACTGCGTTTTGATACCGTTATCGAGCGCCACTTTCACACGGGAAGCTTAGTTAGGATGGGGATGGTCTGATCTCGTCAGTTGCCTGCTGCGGTGGTCGGAAGATTCTAGAAGATCAATATATATATCGTTTTAGTTAGCACCTACGGTAACGGTTGAATTGAATTCAATAGTATGGATTCAGGAACTAGGGTACAATTTGAACAACTTAAATCGATGGTAAGATGTTCTATTTTGGGAAACTAATTCACCTAGATTCAGAAGTCTCCGAGCCGTCTGTGAAAAATGTAAGGATATCGATTAATGTTACTGGGATGGTGGATATGACACTAGTGCGTCATGCGCATTGCAAACGCATCCTTAAAATCCTGCTGTCCTTATGGTGATTATGTTGGAATGTGTAGAAAGTAGAGACGAAAACAAAAGTAATTGAGATAGGTCAGTATCGTTTTGATACATATGTTACCCATTATGTACAGACGTTATCAACAAGAGATATGCGAAACAGGCTTAACTCATTCGTAATGCCATGCCCTTAGTCGCAACGTTATTCTCTCGGAACTCGCTACACTGGTATGTTCGTCATATTAATTTGAATGTAGTATTATGCCTTGTTCAGACTACAGAGTTATAACATGTTACAACGGTTGTCAAATAGTTGCAACACAGAAACCACCCTCAAGATAGAGATATAACATGTTATAACTCTGTAGTCTGAACAAGGCATAAAATTGTACATTACAAAATATCTTAGTCACTACACTCCACTGCGTCCTAGCAAGAAGTACGGTCGACTTAGTTCGCGCTCCGTTATTTTGGAAGTTTTCTCGCTATTCGCTTGATTTAAATTATCAGTTTTTTCTCGCTTAGAGTTCCTAGCTAAATAATTAACTAAAAGTGAGTTTTTTCTGAGAAGAAAGTGTGTTTTCGGCATCATCGGAAGGAAAATAGTTTTTGCGATTGCCAATTCGCCAACCATTTTGCGCACCATCGGTGCGTGGTAACGCATACCTGCACACGGATCATCGTCATCGAGTGTCAGCATCTGCCTCCGCATTTACACCGCTCATCTATCATCGTGTGTTCAACTGAGTGCCGACCCTTACATAAGCACACACCAACGAAGACCGCCCGCACACGCGGATCGAAGATCATCCACGCTGCGCGTCGCTCCGCTGCTGCTGTTTAAACGCTCGGTGGTAGTAGTATAGGATTATCAGATAAGTTTTTATTCTTGTTTCTCTCTTTCGCCCACCAGTTAAATTTTAAGTTTGTGTTCTGTGTTTGTAGTTTTTTTTTTTGTGTATTGTGTCCGAGTGATTATCGTTTCAGTGGTAGAGCGTTTTTCGCTCCCACTAGTACGGCAAAATGGACATTTTGTCGCAAGACGAAATGGACGTTTTGTCAGAAGATGACACCACTTTGCCACGCGATGGCAAGAAGGGTCGAAAACGTACATCATCTCAGAAGAAAGATGATGTCATCCCTGATTCATCGTCTCAGTCTGGCAAAGGACAGGCTCAGATAAACCCCCGATCGCGAGCCTATCCAGATGACTCGACTGGCCCATGGGTTGTCTACTTTCAGCCCAGAAACAAACCTTTGAATGTAATGCAAATTACTAATGATCTGACGAAGCGATACTCGGCCGTGACTGAAATTACGAAGGTTAGGCACAATAAACTTCGTGTCTCCGTCTCTAACCTTAAGCAGGCTAACGAGATTGCTGCCTCCCAGCTCTTCACGCTCGAGTACAGAGTTTACATCCCAGCTCGTGATGTGGAGATCGAAGGTGTGGTCACCGAAGCGAGTCTGACCCCCGAGATCTTGGAGAAGCAGGCGGTTGGCCGTTTCAAGAACCGTTTGCTTCCCCCGGTGAAGATACTGGATGTCCAAAAACTGGGCTCAGTATCTGTCAGCGAGGGTAAAAAGAGTTTTACCCCCACAGACTCGTTCCGTGTGACCTTTTCTGGTTCAGCCCTTCCTCACTACATCGAGCTGGGAAAACTTCGACTACCTGTGCGTTTGTTCGTTCCCCGGGTCATGAACTGCCAAAACTGTAAGCAGTTGGGACATACGGCCTCCCACTGTGGCAGCAAGGCACGCTGTTCCAAATGCGGGGAGAAGCACGAGGATGGCGCCTGCACAGTCACTGCACCAAAATGCGTGTACTGTAAGGGAACTCCTCATGGTCTCTCGTCATGCCCGGTGTACAAACAACGCGGGGAGAAATTACAACGCTCACTCAAGGAACGTTCCCGGCAGTCTTTTGCGGAAATGCTTAAGACGGCCACGCCATCGACCAACGACAAAAATCCATTCTCTCTTTTGTCAGATGACGAGACTGACTCTGACTTGGCTGAGGAGGGAACTTCTTTCTGTTTTTCAGCACGGAAACGAAAACGCATCCGTTCGCGGAAAGTTGAGAATGAAGAACCCCAAATCAGCTTGCCCAAATCAAGGAGTGGTGGAAAAAAGGAAGTTTCTACTCCTCCTGGATTCAGAAGAACTGACTATATCCAGGATTTTCCACCTCTCCCGGGGACATCCAAAACCCCTGATGTCCCATTTTTAAGAACAGAAGCCCCTTCTTCATCTGGGTTGTTCTCATTTGATAAAATTGTGGACGATATCCTCAAGTACCTGAATATTTCTGATCCTCTCAAAAGCATTGTTCTGGCAATGCTTCCTACTGTGAAGACCCTCTTGAAGCAATTGACATTGAAGTGGCCCCTCATTGCAGCAATCATTTCCTTCGATGGATAATTTTCCAAACGAGGTCGGGGATTTGATCACAATTCTACAGTGGAATTGTCGAAGTCTTATTCCTAAATTAGACTCTTTTAAGTTTTTAGTTCACAATAATGATTGTGATGTATTTGCTCTTTGTGAAACTTGGCTCTCTTCAGATATTGATCTTCCTTTTTATGATTTTAACATTATTCGACTGGATCGTGAGGATCCGCGTGGAGGAGGGGTACTTTTGGGGATTAAAAAGTGCCATTCCTTCTATAGAGTGAATCTTCCACAATTTACAGGTATTGAAGTTGTCGCATGTCAGGCTATTATTAAAGGTAAGAGCCTTTGTATTGCTTCTGTTTATATTCCTCCTAGAGCCGTTGTGAATCGAAAACAACTTTCAGATATATGTTCAGTACTTCCTGCTCCACGGTTGATTATGGGAGATTTTAATTCCCACGGTACAGGCTGGGGGGAACTGTATGATGACAACCGTTCTACTATGATATATGATCTCTGTGACAACTTCAATATGACAATTCTTAACAATGGAGAAGTAACACGTTTGGCTGGTCCATCCTCAAATGGAAGTAAATTAGACCTCACACTTTGCTCTAACTCATTATCGTTGGATTGCACGTGGAATGTGATCCAAGATCCCCACGGTAGTGATCACTTGCCGATCAAAATTTCGATTGCCAGTGGGTTCAATCCGTCGGAATCCGTTAACGTCGCGTACGACCTCACCCGTAATATCGATTGGACAACGTTCAAGACCGCGATAGAGGAAGCCGTGTCGTCGGTAGAAGGGCTTCCACCGTTGGAGGAATATAACTTCCTCTCCAATCTGATCTTGGACAGCGCGCTTCGAGCTCAAACTCGGCCGGTTTCTGGAACGTCTTTGCGTAGGAAACCTCCTTCCCCTTGGTGGGACCACCAATGCACTGAGGTTTATCGTAAAAAGTCCGACGCGTTTAAGCTTTTCCGGAAACGTGGAACACCCGTGTATTTCGAAGCGTACTTGGCTCTTGAACGCGAACTCAAGAGCCTCATCAAAGCCAAGAAACGCGGATACTGGCGGCAATTCGTGGACGGATTATCGCGTGAAACGTCGATGAATACGCTTTGGAACGCGGCGCGAAGGATGCGTAACCGGTCTTCGAACAACGAGAGCGAGGAGTACTCAGATCGTTGGATTCTCAAGTTCGCGCGAAAAGTATGTCCTGATTCCGTGCCGGCACGGATGATTCCTCGCGAAACGACGAATTCGGTAGACGAGATCAGCCAGCCTTTTTCAATGCTGGAGCTCTCACTCGCGCTCCTTTCATGTGGCAATTCGGCTCCGGGGGCTGATAGAATCAAGTTCAATTTGTTGAAGAACCTCCCAGATGTCGCTAAGAGGCGCATGTTGAACTTGTTTTGTCAGCTCCTAGAGCTCAATATTGTTCCGGATGATTGGAGGCAAGTGAGAGTTATAGCCATTAAAAAGCCTGGAAAACCCGCGTCAGATCATAACTCGTATCGTCCCATCGCGATGTTATCGTGCATTCGAAAATTGTTGGAGAAAATGATCCTTTTTCGCTTGGACAAATGGGTTGAGACGAACCACCTACTCTCAGATACTCAATTTGGTTTCCGTAGGGGCAAGGGAACGAACGACTGTCTCGCGTTGCTTTCCACAGAAATTCAGTTGGCTTTTGCTAAAAAAGAGCAAATGGCTTCTGTGTTCTTGGATATTAAGGGGGCTTTTGATTCAGTATCGGTTGAAGTCCTTTCAGACAAACTCCACGCTTGTGGCCTTTCTCCATTAATTAATAACTTTTTGTACAATTTGCTGTCAGAGAAACATATGAGCTTTTCTCATGGAAACTCTACAGCTTCTCGATTTAGTTACATGGGTCTCCCCCAAGGCTCATGTTTAAGCCCCCTTTTGTATAATTTCTACGTCAGAGAAATTGATAATTGTCTAAGTGACAACTGCACGCTGAGACAACTTGCAGATGACGGAGTAGTGTCTATGACAGGGCCCAGAGAGGCTGACCTGCAAGGACCCTTACAGGATACCCTAGACAATTTGTCTACTTGGGCTATTCAGCTAGGTATCGAATTCTCCACGGAGAAAACTGAGTTGGTTGTTTTTTCTAGGAAGCATAGCCCAGCACAACCGAAGCTTCAACTTTTGGGTAGGCCGATCACTCATTCCATGTCTTTCAAATATCTTGGGGTCTGGTTCGATTCCAAATGCACCTGGAGATCCCACATTGAGTATCTGAGACGAAAATGCCAACAAAGGATCAATTTTCTTCGAACAATTACCGGAACGTGGTGGGGAGCCCATCCACAAGATCTTCTGACGTTGTACCGGACAACGATTTTATCGGTTTTAGAGTACGGTAGTTTTTGCTTCCAGTCGGCAGCTAAAACGCACATCATCAAGCTGGAACGGATCCAGTATCGTTGTCTTCGAATCGCGTTAGGATGCATGCACTCGACTCATACTATGAGTCTTGAAGTGCTGGCGGGCATGTTGCCACTCTCTGATCGGTTTTCGGAATTATCCCTCAGGCTCCTCACCCGTTGTGAAATTATGAACCCACTGGTGATTGCAAACTTTGAGAAGCTTCTTGAGCTAAACCCTCAAACTCATTTTATGTCATTGTACTACGTGTACATAACACTGGATGTCAGCCCTTCACAGCATAATCCTCATCGTGTATGCTTCTCCGACTTCGGCAATTCAGTTAGTTTTGATTTATCCATGACGCGGGAGATTCGTGGGATCCCAGAACATCATCGTTCTATGATTGTTCCGTCAATTTACGCTGCAAAGTTTGGCCAAGTTGATTCCGCAAGATCATTCTTCACAGATGGATCACTAATAGAGTCGTCCGCTGGTTTTGGTATTTTTAACGAATTTCATAGCGCCTCTCGAATGCTTCAAGCTCCTTGTTCCGTATATGTTGCTGAGCTGGCGGCAATATACTATACGCTAGAAACGATCGCCTCACTTCCACCAGATCACTATTTTATTTTTACGGATAGTCTCAGTTCTGTCGAGGCTATTCGCTCCATGAGGCCGGTAAAGCACTCCTCGTATTTTCTCATGAAAATACGAGAGCTTTTAAGTGCTTTATCTTTAAGATCTTTTGTCATCACCTTTGCATGGGTCCCATCTCATTGCTCGATTCCGGGCAATGAGATGGCTGACTCACTTGCTAAGGTGGGCGCTATGGAAGGCGATATTTACGATCGACAAATCGCCTACGATGAATTTTTCTTCATTTATCGTCAACAGTCACTCGTCAGCTGGCAGAATAAGTGGAGTGAAGGGAGTTTGGGACGATGGCTATATTCGATCATCCCTAAGGTGTCGAAGAGTCCTTGGTTCAAGGGGTTGGATGTGGGTCGAGACTTCATTCGTATGATGTCTCGCCTCATGTCCAATCACTATTCGTTAAACGCTCACTTGTTCCGTGTTGGGCTGAAGGACAGCAGTCTCTGTGAATGTGGACAAGGTTACCAGGACGCAGATCACATTATTTGGTCTTGTGCTGAGCATCGCGGAGTCAGATCTGAACTGTACGATTCCCTTCGGGCTCGAGGTAGACAACCTAATGTTCCAGTTCGGGATATTTTGGCTAGACGCGATCTGGAGTTTATGAAACTCATATATGTTTACTTTAAGAATATTAACATTAGATTGTAAGTTTTATTAACCTTGTGTTTAGTTTGTATTTTGTACGTGTGGGGTTTTTTTTTATGTTTGTTTTCAAGATGAATAGAAATTAGTTCATGTTTTAGGATTAATTAAATATTTGTATCGTAAACCACATTTCAAACCTCCCTCTCCCTTTTCCCATCCAAAAAAATTGTAAATCTCCACTAACCTCGAGACAACCGCGAGTATCCGGTCCAGCTCCTTTAACTTTAAATATAAGACATAAATAATGTATAACGAAAATGATAACTCGGCTCTGTAAAGTTTATTCGATTGAGCCTGTACAAATAAAGTAATTAATAAAAAAAAAAAAAAAAAATATCTTAGTGATGAATAATGAATTATGCATGGATCAATGAGAATGCTGAGGTTTTGACAGAACTATGCTGTGGTTACCACAGTATTTTACATTTGATCGTCTCATGCTTGGCATACACAGTTTTGGTCACGAAATGCTCATTTGCTAATAACTTTGCACACAGTTGACGTAACATAGTTCTTTTTGAAGCAGTAGATAGAATGGAGTGTAAGCTTGTTATAGATATGTAAAAAAAGTAGATTTTAATTCTAGTAATAAACTGTATTTATTTTTGCGTAATAAAAATGAAGTGAGAAATGCTCGCTGCACATCTCGGACTTTAAGTGTAAAAAATCATTGGTGTTGATTCAAATGTTAAGATTTACCTACTCTTTGCATATCTATTGTAAACTATGATCCTAATCTATCAAGTACATTAAAGAAAAACAAATTTCAACAACTGAGTGAAAAGTTTTTAACAAATGAGCAATTGGTGTGTACAACTGTGTATTCCAAGCATGCACCCAATTTCGATTTTGAATTTCACCCAAACAATTTGCTGAATTGGTTTCAATAAAATATCTTGGAATTCAGTATCCAGTATTTTGCGATCGCTTATGGCCGCCACAATCTGGCTGAGTTTCTGGTAGGGAACATAAGATTTGAAGTTTGGCTTGTGTCGTTTGACGTGTAAACGATCAAATTTGAACGTTTACACGTCAAACGACACAACCCAAACGTCAAATCATATGTTCCCTACCAAAAACTCAGCCAGAATGTGGCGGCCATAAGCGCTCGTAAAATGCTGGATTAGTATTTTTAGTATTCCTGTCTACTTAAATGACAGGTCACGCAAAACATGTCTACGCTATCTGACAACAATATGTGTACTTAAGCCCCAAGAAGTTTCGTTATATGTGATCTTGTAATGCTTGTACGTTTTCTATAATGCTGAATTAAAGCAGTGATCTGTCATTTCTAGCAGGATGTTTTTGTGTGTGTATGTTTTTTTTTTCATAAAACCAAAGCAGAGAAAAACAGCGAATGCAGCTCTTCAATTATTTAGAAAAATGAAGAGGAAGACCGACCTTCCACATCCATAAAATTGTCATCCACTAAACTCCTTTAGCTGTAGATTTCAGACATTAATAATGTATAACGGAAATGATAACTTGGCTCTGTAAAGTTTATTCCATTGAGCCAGCCTGTACAAATAAAGTAACCAACCTGCGTTTGCTTGTACACCTTTTCCACGGAATGACCAACCGTTCGGAAGAAAAAGGTTGCGGATGGTGCCAGGAAGTTATTCGGGTGATCATGCTTTTAAATTATACTGTATCAAAGGAGAAGGGTGATAGAATCTACAAATGGTTCACGCACAAAGCTGGCACTTCATGCTCCGCGGTAAGTGTTGGCAGCTTTTGTAAACAAAACAAATTACTCTTGTTAACATATGCATGTTACTGCTATAATGTGTTTTTTTTAAATTTTGTTGTTATTAATAAACGTTTTGTTTGAATTTATTTCACCTCGATTACAATACTTTTTAACTCAATAAGAAATCTTCTGAATATTTTCTAAGCAGAATGCTCGTTTGGCGCACATTTTGACGGTTCTCGCTGCTCAGTTGACTCCAATGTCCTTTATACAAGCTCTAAGCCAAAGGACTTATTTGTGTTAGTGAAATGTTTAACTCCATGCATCTACACGGATAGAAATCTCCTTATACCTTTTGGCAAATTTCTATTGCTGATTTTTCATAAAATGTATAAGTCAACTAATAAGCAGACGCCTTGCAAAAAGTTAATGAAGACCATGTGTCAAATGAAATGTATAAGCGATCACACATACCTTTTATGCATTCTTTTAGGACCTATGTGGTTTGTCTTATGGAATGTATAAGGCTGATGTTTTGGCAAAAATGTATAAGTGAAACACATGAATAAAACAATTGATTTTCGTTTCGTGTAGTAATCCTATAGAGATTAACGGAAGCGGCTATCTTGAGTCAATCCAATGACGTTTATATAAGGTCTGGGCCAACAGGCTTGGTGTTAGAAGTAAATATCAATGCCAACATTTCAAAGGGGCGTAATTGCTTTTGTAAAAAATGGCTTTAGCCGTCGATTTCTCTCAAATAAAAGCTCACTCCTCCATGTTAACAATGATAGCTGATATAGGAAACATTCCTATACCTGTTGATGTTATTAATATTCATGAGTGAGCTTTTATTTGCGAGGAATCGACGCTTAAAGCCATTGTTTACAAATGTAATTACGCCCCTTTGAAATGTTGGCACTAAATATATTGTTAACATTGCTGAGCACTTCAGCCCATTTCAAATGGTATTCTAGATTTTTTCCAAGGAAAACAAGCATGCAAAGATGCTTAAGTAGTAGATTTTTTGCACCCACAAAGTTTCAATGGAATCTAAGAGGTGCTGCGTCTTTATCTTTCGAAATAACTCATTTCAACTCAAGCACTTGATTGGCCGACTATTTCATCTTTTTCGGTCTTACATTGAAAGATCTATAGGATTGCAACCCTATAGATCTATCTATGTAAGATCAAGAAAGGCTAAATGATCGTATTGTGGTATATTTGTGGTTAATGTCCGACTTGACGCCACTGAATCAGATCAGATAAAGCCATTGACGTAGCTAGACAATTTATCTGGAGGGGGCCTAGATAATTCTGGAGGGAAGCCTAGATAATTCTGGAGGGGGCCTGGCCCCCCTGGCACTCCCATTAGCTACGCCAATGGATAAAGCATATGACCAAGTTGTGAATACTTCAAAAAGTGCATATTTCTGAACCGTTAAATTAAAAATATGTTTCAGGATGTTGAAGTCTATCTGCACAATGGCAGTTAGAAATATGTAATCAGTCATGTTAAAACCGAAGTCGTATTCTCAAAAAAAAAAAAAACGACACCCCTCTCTAAAAACGGTCAGTTGACAAGGTTTTATCAACATTAAAATTCGCGACTGCGCATGAGGAAAACATTCATATTTTCTCTATACTGACACTGATGTTGTGAAAAACTTTCACTTTCGAGCCACATTTCGCCGCATTGAAAGTACGAAAACGTATCAAAACATCATTGAACTTCAAATTCAGTTTTTTGGAGCGCTAAAACTGCTCTAAAAGTGTCTAAACACATCAAAGATCATTTGTGGAGTGTCTCAAGCAAGTATGGGAAAGAACAACAAATCAAATAAGCAGGTATGTCGCACAAATGTTTCTTTGCCAGTGCATTCAAGTGCGTTATATTCTAATAGTATAAGATATGATGATAGTATGAAATGGATTACGTGTATAATAAAACAAATTGTCGTATTTTTAAATTTACCTACCTCATTTAAAAAATCAATCTGTTAACAATCTATAAAGAGGAATTTCAAATCCAATTCCAAGGAAATTCCCTAAATGATGCAACCTGCGCTACCTTTTACAGTTTTTCATCTCAAACTCCTTCCGTTCCATCGATTCCGTCCACCGACCACCACCCATCGTACCCCTGCAGCAAAACAAATCATTTTCCCCCTCCCCTTTTTTTATCGGCTTTCAACCTGAAACGTCATCTGTAGCTCGTTGACAGTTTCCCTTGGATCCTTCTTGTGTAGTGTTGTGCAAAAAATGACTGACAACGTGCCCGTCGCCGAGCTAAAAAAACTGGATTTGAACCAGCAAAAGGCATGAATTTGTAACATTTTTAAGTAAATTTCACCTAACGAACTATTGTGCTGGAGAATGCGCCTATCGGCGTTGGTGGCCGGCCTCAATCGGACTATTAATTTGCGTTTGAATTTGTGCAGTAGTAGCTTGCTAGTGCAACAGTACCAACAACAACAGCAGCAGCAACTGCTGCGGCATCCGACTCAGCCGCCTCGGAGCCAATTTGCGACACTGGTTCGTGGAAGATAGTGTTCCGTTTTTTAGGTTCAAAAGTGCCTTAATCCGTTTTTAGAGTAGATTTTTTTTTATAAGTGGACTTCGTCCAAGTGGAATTTGTGTTAATTTCGTGTGACCGCGGGCGAGCTCCCAAATTCATGCACGTCAGCACTTCGGTTCCCTTTCACTGTTTTGTTACATCATTTTCTGTATAAAACTGCTTAGCATTATGGATGAAACATTTTCATCTTGTTTACACATTCGATTCTTTTGCAGCATGGTAAATTTTCTAATGCTTCATTTCCGTTTTTCAGGCAAGTAAGATGAAGAAAGAGAAGCAGAAGAATCAACAGGAAAAGGGTAAGTTTGAAATGATGCATTGTTGATCAATGACTCATTGTTTGTTTTCCAGGAAGCGGCGGTTCATCTACAGCTCCAGCAGAGAAGCCTGCTCCCGAATTCATCGATCATCGTATCAAATTGTACGATGAACTAAAGGTGCAGTATTTGGACGAGCTTTCCAAGAAGCCAAAAAATCCAATCAAGGTAACCCTTCCGGATGGTAAAGAGATCGAAGCGACAAGCTGGGAATCGACCCCGTACGATGTGGCTAAGGGTATCAGCCAGGGACTGGCCGATAATACGGTCATCGCTCGCGTGAACAACGAGCTGTGGGATTTGGACCGTCCCCTGGAGGTTGACTGCAAGCTACAGCTGCTGAAGTTTGACGATCCGGATGCGCAGGCCGTGTTCTGGCACAGTTCGGCGCATATTCTCGGCGAAGCGATGGAGAAGGCAAGTAGTAATCCATTATTGTGGTTAACGATAAATTCCAATTCGTATCTATTTAAAATATTTTGGATGTTTTCTGCAAAATCGAGGACTTACTTTAATTTTGTTTTTAGCCATTTTTAAACACTAAACGTGATACACTTTCAATCAGGAGCATGCTATTACTATCAAATCCAATGTATAAACCATTTACCTCACATTGATTTTGGTACCCACTTTCTGGTTGTCAATGAAGATCAAGTTTTGGAATTTCGATTTCGAAATAAAAATCAAAGTTTCGGTCTGTTTTCAATATATTTTTTTCAGGGCAATGAGTAACAATACATTGATTAATTAGAAGCCTAATATTTTTTTACTGGTGTTTTACGATGATTAAAAAATCAAAACAAAAATATTGAACACCATGTTGAATCTATTTTCTTATACATCTATTTTAAATTAGTTCAAGCAAACAAAACTGTGTGCAAGTGTACTTTAACGTTTAATTCTATAAATGTAATCGACACTTAAAGTTGCGATAACGGATTCTAGCACAAATACTAATGACCTCATTTTCCATCTCTTCACAAATATCCCAATCGCACAACGTCCTGGATCAAGCCCCGCATTCGGTCTCGGAACATTGCATCCGCTGCCTCAGTCTTGCTGAAGAGATTTTTGTCGTCCACATTTTCCCCTCCACTCTCTTGGGCCTTCTTTGCCAGCTCCATTTGCTTTTCGATATCCGGCACCTCTTCGTTCGGTGTACAGATGATCGGTAGCACCAGCAAGCTAATCAGTAAGCCAAATCGTCCGAACCGTTTCAGTTGCTTCTGGAACGCTGACTCCGGGAATTGACGTTCCGCGTCGCCGCCCAAGAGATTCAGATAGTCCACGAGAGATGTGTAGTACGTCTGGAGCAGTTCTTCGTAGTGTTCGGCACGAAGCGCTGCATCAGTCGACGTGAATATGAAGTACATCAAGTCTAGCACGGGTGAACCATAACGGCACAGTTGCCAGTCGATTAAACGTATGTCCTTTGGAGTGATGCTCTGAAAATACACATTCTTAAATGTTACCATGGAATGGAGGTTTAAACATTCTACTTACATCGCTTCCATAGCTGTATAACATATTGTTGATCCAGCAATCGCCATGACCCAGCACAGCATAAGGCTCAGCTTCGTCTACCTTTGCGTCCTCCTGATACAAGTCAGTAACCACTCCACGGACAGATTCCATCTTCGTCCTACACAACGCATCGCTTTCGTCTAGGGCATGGATTGCCCTTTCACATGTTCCGTTCATCATCCTTGTCATGCCCTTCGTCGGATCGAACGTAATCAGTTGGCTCAGTGGGTCACTGAAGTGCTTGAATTTTTCGAAAGCTTCCGGTTGCTGGTCCTTTAATGCAAACGAAATCGCGTGCATTTTCCCAAGTTGCTTCACTAACATATGCGTATGATCATAATTCACCGGTTCCAGCTTGTTCCACATCTGGAAATGTGTCTCTCTCATATCCTCCATGATTATTAAACCTTCCAGTTTTTGCATATCGCAATAAGCATAGTAGCTCTTGGGGAAGTTCCAAAATCCTTCAGGATTGTACTCCTCAATGCCTTTCTCCTGTTGAAATTTGCTAATCATTGGTAGAACTTCCTTGTAAGCCTTGACTTCTCGGTGGAACAAAGAAATGGTATACTGCTTGCGAATTTCGTGCGTTGGAAGCGTCTTGCACAGGACCACCAGCTCATCACGACCGGCTTCCCGGATGAACACCTTAAATAGCTCACCCATGTATCCGTCGCCATTATTGGATCCATCTTCGAACTCGAACCGGTACAGTCCATCTGTGAATCCTTGTTCCGAGGCTACCTTCTTCAAGCCACCCTGGATGTATTCCGGGAGTTTCGCAAATGCCGATGATTGATCCGCCATTTTTAGTCTAGCTCACGTTTGAATCTACACATTTTTTTGGCAGAACGTTTCATTTTTATGGGATACTATTATCTGCGGTCGTCCATCCACTATAGACGATAAGATAAACAAATTTGCAACCTGCCAGATGGTCGAACTTTCTGTGTCCGTAGATAGCGCCAAATGGCAAGCACTTAATTTGATAGCGCAATCGATGGGTGCACCCGTGTAAAGCAGATCATGCGAGGTGCTTAGTCATCTAAATACAAGATACTTTACCTCGGTCAGTGGGGCGATTTGTAAATTGGTTTTATTTTTGTTGTAGCGTTACGCCGGTCACCTTTGCTATGGTCCACCAATAGAGAATGGATTCTACTACGATATGTTCTTGGATGGAAGTGGAGTGAGTATTTCCTATTGCATAACTAGACAACTAAACTAAGTTCTAAAACGAAACTGTCCTCTCGCCTTGTAGATCTCCAACCAAGACTACGGTGCCCTGGAGAGCGAGGTCAAGAAAATTGTCAAGGAAAAGCAACCCTTCGAACGGTTGGAAATGAAGAAGTCTGACTTGTTGAAAATGTTCGAGTACAACGAGTTTAAGTGTCGTATTCTGAACGAGAAGGTTACAACCGAAACCACAACCGTCTACCGATGTGGTCCGCTGATCGATTTGTGTCGTGGACCTCACATCCGGCATACCGGCAAGGTGAAGGCATTGAAGGTTGTTAAAAACTCTTCGACCTACTGGGAAGGTAAGGCTGACGCCGAATCTTTACAACGTGTTTACGGCATTTCCTTTCCCGAGCCCAAACAGCTGAAAGAATGGGAAAAGATTCAGGAGGAAGCCGCCAAGCGTGATCATAGAAAGTTGGGCAAGGAACAGGAACTGTTCTTCTTCCACGAACTCTCTCCGGGTTCGTGCTTCTTCCAACCGAAAGGAGCCCATATCTACAACTCGCTGATGAATTTCATTCGTACCGAATATCGCAAACGTGGATTCCAGGAGGTGATCACTCCTAACATCTACAACTCTAAGCTGTGGCAGACTTCCGGTCATTGGCAGCACTATGCAGAGAATATGTTCTCTTTTGAGAGTGAAAAGGAAACATTTGCTCTGAAGCCTATGAATTGCCCGGGTCATTGTCTGATATTCGATCACCGTAACAGATCCTGGCGCGAGTTGCCTCTGCGAATGGCTGATTTCGGTGTTCTGCATCGTAACGAACTGTCTGGAGCCCTGACCGGACTGACACGTGTGCGTCGATTCCAGCAAGATGATGCCCATATCTTCTGTATGCCCGAGCAGATCGGACAGGAAATCACCGGATGTCTTGAATTCCTAGCACATGTGTACGGAATTTTCGGTTTCACCTTCAACCTGGTTCTGTCCACTCGCCCTGAGAAGTACCTTGGTGACGTCGAAGTATGGAACGAAGCCGAAAAGGCTCTGGCCGAATCTCTGGACAAGTTTGGTCAACCATGGAAAGAGAACCCCGGAGATGGTGCTTTCTACGGCCCGAAGATCGATATCACAATTATGGATGCCCTGAAGCGTAATCACCAGTGCGCTACAATTCAGCTTGACTTCCAGTTACCCATCCGATTCAACCTAAACTACATTGACGATAACGGCGAGAAGAAGCGTCCGGTTATTATCCATCGGGCTATCCTTGGTTCGGTTGAACGTATGATCGCCATCTTGACTGAGAGCTACGCCGGAAAGTGGCCCTTCTGGCTGTCGCCGAGACAGGTTATGGTGGTTCCCGTTGGACCGCAGTACGACGAGTATGCCGACAAGGTTCGTCTACGCTTGCACGATGCTGGTTTCATGGCCGATGCCGATCTGGACGCCGGTGATACCATGAACAAGAAGATCCGAAACGCACAGTTGGCGCAGTACAACTTTATTTTGGGTAAGATTGGTTGCAAGGTCGAAGACTGGTGTGAGAATCTCAAACGAATTTTAATTTTGTATTCAACAGTTGTCGGCGAAAAGGAACGTAGCTCGGAGACGGTCAACGTGCGCACTCGTGATAATAAGGTTCACGGTGAAGTGTCGGTCGCTGATCTAGTTTCAAAACTGCGCAGGCTAGCAGATGAGTTCACCTTAGGTGAAGATCAGTTCTAAGCTATCTACTGGTTCCGGAATGCAACGGTTCAGATTATTCAGACTTTTCTGATGCATTTAGGTGCCGATGATTCGAGCTCTTGGAATATTATCCAGTTCTAATAATTTATAATTTCATAGTTGCTTCAAGCAGAATACGTTTTCGTCTGAAATAAAATATGCAGGAATAAAACGGGTTGGGTTTTGTTGAGTGTCCGAAATGTCCATGGTACCTATCAGTGTTGGAAAATTATCAAAAAATCAAATCTCACCAACACTGCGGTTGATTTTGCAAGCTGTGATATCGCAGCTCGGAATATCAAGCTAACAAAACTCACCAACTGCAAATCTCACCAAACTGTGGTGAGATTGAGTTTAATGATTTTTGCTTTACACCCGAATGCAACCGAAACTTCCATAACGGCTTGCAGCAGTCCCTCGCGTCTGCCATCGGTGAAGACTAAAAAGAGATAGTTTGCTTTCTCTTTCTAAAAAAAACGATGTGCAATGGAATCATTTTTGTGTCGAGTTAACTCTCAGCTTGATTTTTGCACGTTGTGAATAGTCTCGCAATATCAAAGGAGCTTGTAGAATAAATATCAAGCATGATATTTTGTTCCAATATCACGCGTGATATTGTGAGCGCATGAGAGCGGAAAAATATCAATTGATTTCTGATTTTCGTATATTCGACCGCCATATCATTCTGCCGCGATTCTATAACATTTGCCCGTATGTCACTACTTAGTCCGAACGTCACTAGCCCGAATGTAACACAAACCGTATCGTTTGAAATTTGCCTGATCTTAAACTCAGTATAACTTTGTGGACTTTGTCATCAAATTTCTGAAATGTTTAAATATCTGATATTCTGAAATTCAGGGTGGCCGTAGTTGATCATTAGGGGTAGTACTCAACTTGGCACTGATGAAGTCTGCAAGTAGTAGACGAAATACGCGTTTCTGTCAAAATATAAGCAATTATAACGGAATTTAAAGGAAATAAACCAACCCACTCAAAGCTCTTCATAAAGCGATTCAGTTAAAGGGTTAATTTTTAGTTCTCCTTACAATGTTTTTGAAATACTTTGCAGAATAATCTGGAACTAATATTTGAAAAAAAAATTCTTTGGAATTCTCATCAAAATTTTCTAAATAATTTTTCAACGTGTCAGAATTCTCAAATTTTGTCCAAGCCCATGCGTCATGATTGAAATTTCGAAAAGTTCAAAATTTTTAAAACTGGCATTACCTCAGAATCATGAAAGTTTTTTAAGTAATCTTCAAATAATTTCGTAATCCAAGATCTCAAATATTATTCCGTAAATCTCATGGGAATTTATATAGGAAATAGTTCAATCGATCACTTTATAACATTCAGTACAATGACCCACTCGACTCAATAGTGTTCAGCCTAGTGCCCTTCGAAAAATTTACAAGTTACTTACAAAAATTTCGTAATATTCTGTGACTTCCAAATTTCGGATTTCCAAATATTATCTAAAATTGAGTTTAACAATTAGCTGTGATCTTTAAGCCTTATGCATTTTAAAATTATTGAAAATTTAGTGGTTGCTGAAATTAACCATGTCGTTATTTTCTAGCATATTTAGCTGTTTGAAACCGGGGAAAAATACGTTGGGCACCAGGGCAAAACCGGAAATGTTATTTTTAAAATCCAGTGGCCACCCTGCTAACCGTATAAATATTTTAAAAATATTCAAAGAAATGGTTGATAAAAATAATGGTCCAATAGTGGATAATAACGGATGGTATTCTATAGTCAGGGCAATTTCTGAATCCTGGGCATAAATTAAAAGTTAGATATCGGGTTATAAAAGGAACAAAATCTTTTATAACCCGATATCTAACTTTTAATTTATGCCCAGGATTCAGAAATTGTTCAAGATTGCAAGATTGGAGGGGACGACTCTGATGAAAATAAAAGGAAAATGGGATCGCTCTGATGTTTACAGAACTTTCTTGAAGTTCTTAGAAATCCCGTGAAGATCATAGATTTTCCTTAAATTTGCTAAATTTTCCCTCAAATTCACGAGAATTTTCCTAAAATTCTAAGGATATCCCTGATGTTCGCAGAACTTTCTCTGAAGTTCGTAGAATTTCCCTGGAGTTCACAGAATTTGCCTGAAGTTTTTCAAAGTTCGCATAAATTCCTGAAGTTTGCATAACTACCCTGAAGGACTTGTTATTTAAGTAAACATTCTGATTGTTATACATGTAATCATTTTTTATAAGTTGTTTCAGGTTTCTAACATGCCTTGAACTGAAATACGTACCATGACTGCTCTAAAGAATCGCAGGTTACCTGGCTCATACCGAATCAGCAGGAACATTAACTCGTCTACAGTGTTTCTCGGCAGCAACCATTGTGTGGTCCTCCTCAATGTTCTTCATCAGCAGTTCTTTCAGTCGATGCGTCGTCGACTTCGGAAAGCAACCGTTTCGTGATGAATGTGTGAGTGCTGACCACATTTTGCGTCCATTGCTGCAATGGAAGCGCTCTGCTCCCCGTTGGCGAATCTGCCATACAATGAAACCATTGGAAGCGGCTCCCGTTCTGGTGGAGGAGGCTCATTGGATTGCGGAAAATAAAATGTTTATTGTGTTGTACCTTTTGATTATAGAGCTTTTCGACGTCTAATCGGCGCACACTACTATACCATTTAAATCCAACGAGTGTGAGTAAGAGGGAAACAGATTAGTGGGAAAATACACCGTGATACATGTGCGATAGATAGAGAAAGACGATTAAGCATCGAAAAGGTCTATAGTTATAAGATGTATTGTATAGTGAACAAGAATCCTCGGCTGTGTAAAGTTAATTCGGTTCAGCATTATCAAATAAATAAATTAATAAACAAATTAACTCGTCTATGCTATGTTAAATCAGACGAGTATACGTTGTATCTACAGAAACTGCGTAGCGATTACAGCACATTAAACTTAACTTTAAGACTTCCATCCCGATAAGATCTTCAACTTAAGCGGGGATACTGAGTTGATTGTTTTGTTTCGATTTTATTATATTAGTATTTTGAATATCCCGTACCCTGAATAAACAATCAAATCTAGTGATTCAATACACTCGGAATATTTATTTTACTATTATTTTCATCCGTCGTGATTGGAATCTTTCTCTTGTTCCTCATTATACCAGCTTCCACTGCATTTGTATCAGCACTATGGAATAAGCCTCAGTACTTTCACGAAATTGAGCGTATTTTTTATTTCTACGCCACTAAAAGACAACGACAAAAGCGATCGAGCTGCAGGCAATAAACAAAGGGCACCGCAACAATAGCCTTTTGGAGTATACAGCGTGATTGCATGATCGACACCAAGAGATACAACTGATGCTACCGTCTTCCTTCGACAACAGCTGAGAGCGAACTGATTGTGGCGGCATTGTCAATATTGTATACATATGTTTGCCTAATCTTTGTTTACTGAAAAAAATATGAGACGCCACTGTAAAGGTGATATTTACTGAGAATGAAACCATCGGACATCGGTTAAAGATCTTTTTGCTGATATTGTTCTTTATTTGTAAAACAGAAAAAAACATAATTTATTTCATTGGGGAAATCGTTCTGTTTAGAATATCAAATATTTACACTAAAAAAATCCATATATAGAAAGAATATAATACAAAACTTGCCGTTTAAACAAAACTATCAACGAAGATTTTACATCACTATCATAAAAATTGAAAAACTCCTAAAAGCTTCGCCAATAGAACCCAACCTAGAATTGCGCATTTTGCACTGTTTTAGACTTCTGATCGGTAAACAAACTGGCACAGTATTTTTTTTCGAAAATGTCAGAAAATCTATATACCGACATATTTGAAAGTGGCAGCAACTGTAAGCCACACTAACGTACTCGAGGCTGCATAACCCTTTGATGAGGCCAACTTTTAAATATTTTGGCCAGTGCGAAAACATTACTGTGTAATCATTTTAGCGCCAGGAGTCTATGAAAGTGCGAAATGCACAATAATGATATAAAATTTTACTTCATACTGTCGTATCACCGGTTTGAATAAAATTGTTTTATTGTTGCAATTGCTGGTACCACGCCATCAATCAATTTATTAGTTTTTTTCCCTATCGGATTCATATATCAAGTAGCTATAAAAGATGTCGGTTTCAGGATGCATAGTAAAAAATAACGATTAGGTACTCAGACAAAATGTATGAAATTTTCTCTTTTCCAATTTACTAGACAGCAGTTACAGACAGTTCTTTTTACGTTATTCAACAATTTGGTAATTTCTAACATGGCCCCGACGTTGTCCTTTCATATTTGTTTTTCCTTTAAGTGAAAATGATACTATTATGATGCGCATAATAAGTCAAACCGAGGGTAAGAAAAGTTGCGGGTTGAAATCTATTGTTTTGTGGGTGGTTTTCTTTATTGATTGGTAAAATCGAACTTCCAGTGAAGTTGCGCTAGTGGAATAGCTATTTTTTACTAGTACGTTTTTCATCATTATCATAGACAACAAGTTTTATTGTGAATGTTTTTTTTTTTTATTCCTTTGCTGAAGTGACGTTTATTTCGTCTAACTTTTGTCTAATTTAGCTAGGCCTAGTTGCTTTGTTTTATTTACAAAAGTTTAATAAGATATATTACATTATTTTCTTCACTTCTCTTTTTATGTATCACGATTTTTTTTTTGGAACAAGGGAAAAACTAAACGGATTGCTCCGGGTTCGTTTTCTAAGGTTTGGGTTATTTACAAATTTCAATGTAGTCCATTGATTAATGCCGGTTATTTCCGCATCCAAATAAAGAATTCGGTTGTAAAAAAAATGTCTGGCTAAAATAATACGCTAAATTGGATAAAATCACAATATACAACCAACCGAGAACATAACAACTTTCCACATAAAAGCAGAAAAATACCGCTTTGTTCTAATCAATTCAAATTGCGAATTTTCTATCACCGCAGATATTTCTGTCGTTTCACATTTCCACTCAAAGTTGTATCCCACCGCCAGCATGCCAGGAATGAGCGCTTTTACTCCTGCCCAAAGCCTTCCGTTTCTTCGATTGCGTAGTTTAGCTTCTCGACCAGCTGATCGTAGCTCTTATACGGCGGTAAATCCAACCGGTTGAAGCACGTGTGTGACCGGGGGAGCCACGTGTCCTTGCCGACCTTTTCGATGCAGAACCGCTGGGGACCGTTCGAGCCCATCAGTTCGGCGAATCCACCGACCGGCACCCGACACGTTCCCGTCACAAACTGTAGCAGTCGGGCGCGCTTTTCGTTGTCAGTTTCTCGTACAAACTGTAGAAGAATCAATTGTTAGCTTTGCTGCCATGTATGCGTGAATATTTAAGTAAGGCGACCAGAGGATGGGGGGATGTCCCTACATTTGCTCAAGAAATTATCAAAGATTTACTTTTAGAATCTTGAGATTCTAGAAATTCATTGAACTACTTATACTTATATCTAAAACAATATCTTTGGAATCCTTTGAGAAGTTCTCCCTAAATTGCTTGGTTTTAAATGCCTCAAGCTCAACATTTCCAAATTCTTAACGGAATTGCCATCAATCTTCTTCCAATTATGTTTCCAACACATCTCCCCGATCATTTGTTAGACGATTCCGTTTGTCGATACTAACCTGCCAGAACCACACCATCTGCTTGCTGTTACGATTGTAATGCCGGTAGATCGAATTCCGCTGCCAATCGTCGACGTCGATCTCCTGCATACCGCAAAGCATCAGTTCCAGCTCCCGCTCGTCAAAGTACTTCAGCCACTCCAAAGGCACCACCTCGTTGAAACCGTCCAAAAAGGTTTTGGTTTGCTCTTCAATACCTCTGAAAATTGAATGGGAAAATTTAATGATGACCTTTTTTTCCATTCAGTTACACAATAATCTACCTCGTCATTCGCCATTCGGTCATGAGTGAAATGTACTCCTCCTTATTTTCCTCCGTTACTCGTTCCTTATCGCCTTCCTCTTTCAACTCGTGATGAATAATCTGCCCCAGCACCTCGAAGTCCACACTGAACCACAACTCCAAGCCACACTCGTCGATATTGTTATCCCGCACCCAGATGAGCGAATTGTAAAACTCCGGGTCAATCGTTTCGATATCTTTGGTAGTTAGCTTCTTGTTCAGCATTCGCTTGTAGAACGGCATCGTAAAGCCAGAGTAGATAAACCGCCCATGGTACAGAGCCATCGCGATAAATCGGCCAATAAATTTAAAATACTGCAAGTGATCTGGATTGACGTAGCTGGCAGGATTGATTTGTAGACTGTAGTTGTTTTTGTTGGCATACTCGAACAGACAGTACATTGGATTGAGCACCTCATGCGATAGCAAGAAGAACCATTCTCGCGAAACGCCACCGTAATCCAAACCTTCTTCCCCTCGGAAGATGATGTACAGCCGTCGCCGTAGTTCGTAAGCTGGTAGTCGCATTATTTGGTGGTAGGAGTCTTCAAACAAAGTTTGACGGGTGAGAGTAATCTTGATATGAGATGCGAGGGCATTACTTTGACACAGGTACCGGAATTGACTGAGCTTCCATCGGAAGGACCGTTCGTAGGCTCGTGGAACTCCGTAGACACCTTTTCCACCCTTCGGTGCACCAGGCCGTGGGTCTTCAAATGTAGTTTTTCGATTGTTATGATCTACAAAGAACCGCTCCCCGCTTGCTGTGTATCGGATCTCCCATCCCGGCGGCAGCGGTCCTTCGGCAAGCATGTTTACTTCTTGACCTTGAGTTCGGGGATCTTCCCATTGCGTTGTTCGATTTTTGTGATTCACAAAGTATACACGATTATCCGGTTGAACCCGTTTTTCCCAACCATCAGGAAGTGTTCCTAGGCCATCATCATCCTCTTGCACGGATGTCGTGTTCGATTGTTGAGCATGCTGAGGATATAGGAACCTTTGATTACCCTGTGATATGATGTGTTGGCGTTGGCCTTGCCAATGTTGGAAGTGCATTAGCCGTTCGCTGTTCGGCCGCTGCCAGGTCGTTGTTCGAGTGTTATGATCTACGTAGTACACTCGACCTCGTGCATCTCGCCGCATTTCCCAACCTGCAGGCAGTGGTTGTGGCTTTTCCCAATACGTAGAACGTGTGTTATGGTCCACATAGTACCGACGACCGTATTTATCGACTCGCATTTCCCAGCCCGCCGGAAGAGGTTCGTCATCAATTGGATTTTGTTGCGCCGCTGCTGCTTCTAACAGCATCTGTTGATCGGTTAGACTTCCACCGATGGGAACCAACGCACCTGGTGATGCTCCTGCTGTCGCTACTTGCTGTGGACCACCGTTCATAGGCACCAATGCACCACTCATGCTCGGCTGCGCTTGACCATGATTAGCACCATTCGGAACGCCATTAATCAATGAATCTTGCGATGAATTAGAATACACCGGACCAAGACGCGGATGTCCAGTTGCCATTGAATGCATCGTCTGAGCTTGTTCCTGTTGTTGCTGTTGATCCCAATTTATCCCACTACTCCGGCGGACAGCACCGGTTGATGCTCCGGGACCCATCGGAGAAGCTCCTCCGACCATTGGCATCGCAACACCGTTACCCATTGTGCACGCCGAAGGCGATGCCGATCCAGTGGAATGTATGCTTAGATCGTTGAAATTTGCCGCAGCACTGTTAACCGATACACAATCACCCAAGCTATTGATATTACCGTGACTGTTGCCGGCCAAAGGGGAATGATGGGGTTGTACTGGGTACTGTGTAGACGACGATTGAATACTTCCGGGGCCACTGGAAGGGGGTTGCAGCTGTGACGATTGAGACTGTGACGAAGATCCACGGAGTCGCATGCGTGCACGGATACCACCATTTAGGATACTACTTCGGTAGCTGTTAGACCCACTACTGGTGCCGACCATGTCCAGTGCTGAAGATAGCTGTTTTTTTTTTATCGGGGGAAGAAAGATGGTAAGGGTACAAGGTATGAATAATGAACAAACAACACTCTATAAATGCTATTGATTTTCCCACGCGAAAATAGTTTGCTGTGCTTTGGTGCTATCAGTATCATGGGGGCGTTAAGTGGTTGTATGTTGTACGTTTCTTCATGCAAGAACTTCTAGTGCGAAATTTACCTTCTCCAATGTTCGTACTTTTTTGTATTAAACGGTAATGAATTGCTGAAAGTTTCCTCATACCTCATACATGAATTCATATAATATAAAGTTGATATATATTGAGTTGATCAACATGTACTAAACGCACCTCACACCCAGCACACACTCTTTCTCCCGAAGGTCAACACTCATTCATGTAAGCGTGACAAGAAAATAACATACACCCTTACACTACACTTACCCCATTGCCGTTGATGAGTGCTACTGCTGCTACGTCATTGCTGTGACTGCTGCCACTACCACTGGTGTTTAGCCCTACAGCACCACTGCTGCCCGGCCGCAGTGGCACCGTTCGCATATCTATCTTCAGCCCATTTAGCACTGCTACCAGTTCACCGGTTTTCGATGGCTGTCGCGGTTCGTTCACTTTCGAACTGGACCCGTCCGACAGCAGGTCCATGCTGAGTTCCAGATTCTCCAACACACCATTGTAGTGTTCCAGAATGTTGGCCAGATAGACCGTCTGTTGACCAAGAACTGAGTCCTTCCGGAAGCTGGAGTGATCCAGCACCCGAAAGTGTAGCAACGAATTGGCCGACACGATCACGGTGAAGCGCTCGTTCCATTTGGGTGCGTTGGTGTTCTTTAGGAAATCGGTCTTGCGGGTGCTTTTATTGTCGATTGAAATCTCCACGTAAGGGTTCGGTTTGAGGAAACCATTGGTGCGTAAGGAGGCGTACTCGACTGGAGGTCAATGAAATGATTTCGACGCGGACATTGTTCGTTAAAATACATTTTTTTAATAATATAATTCAACAATTCTACAATACTCACTCGTAACACTCAGCTGATGTATTCCCTCTTCCATCTGTTGTGTCGATATATTAATTATATACTTTAACGACGTTCGTCCACGTGTTGCTCGTTTGTTCTACCGACCGTGTGCAGTCCCCCTCCGTACGTATAAGGAGGTGGCTGTTGGTCACGTTTTTATACTGCTGTCGTCGAGTCGATCCGTATCGATTAGTGGAACGACACCTGCTCCCAACCCAATATCCCCCACGTTTTTGTAGTGTGGAAAACTTCTGCAAAAGCAATAAGAACGAATCGTTACAATTAAAAATCTAATTAGAGGTATCACGCCGTGTCAGAAGTGGCGGATTATTCAACTTTCATGTGGTTTTTCTTCACCGAAAGCTAGTTTGGGTGCTTACATTCCTAAATCGGTTGATTTTAAAATATTCTATCGGCAAAAAAATGTTGGCGCGTTTTTATATGGAGAGCCTTGTCTCTTCCGAGCTGTCTCCTAAAGTTGGTATGGAAAATCATTATTTGAATAATTCAAATTTCATCCGATAGTATACTTTAATATCAACCGATTTAGTACTGAAGCACCCAAGTTAACTTTTAATGAAGAAAAAACCCCAGGTACGTGAAAAATTAATAATCCCCCACTTCGGACACGGCGTGGGTATGCGGTCATCAGTTTTGATTTTCATTTAATGATAATTACGTCTGCTGAAGGGGTTTTCTCCTTCAACGGATATTACTTTTCCTTTCATCGATGACGGTGTGGCGGAAGAAAAGGAATCGCAACGAGGAAGAAAATAACTGCTACTAGGTATTGGTAGAGGCAATATGGATTCAAAGACCCAATGGTGTGCTTGTCGTTCGAATGACTGTACATATACTACAAAATGATGAGTCTATAACCTAGCATGTGCGTGACACCCCAAACCCAGGCACTGTGGAGCTGGTTTCTTGCTTAGCGTTCAGGCTCAGCAAGTGGGAGCCTATTATTGAGAGGATAATCGTAGCCAGATTCACAACACGGGTTCGGAACCTTACCATAATCCAATGTTATACGCTAAACCGGCGACTGGATCGGTCAGTTCCGAAAACACGGACTTTGAGCGTGTCATGGGACGCCACGGTCTCGGGGAAATGAGTGAGAACAGTGAGCTGCTTATACCAAAAATCAAATCGGAAGATCGAGGAGAGAAGAAAGAGAAGCAAAAGCTGTGATGGAATGGGCCAAAACCAAGAACGAAGCCCGTCAACCTTACTCGACTCTAGAAATAGTATATTACCAAATAGTATATTTTCCAATTACCTGTACAAATTAAACCTGAAATAAAATCTGCCTTTTCGACTGCAGGAACTTATTTCGGTTATCCTTCATTGTAGCCTTTTTTCCGGAGAAAGACATTCTTGTTGTTACAAATTGTGTCGTAGTTCGATGTCGGTGTTCTCCCGGAGAGTTGAGTTCTTCGATGGTTCGACGCCATTGTCTTTAGATAGATGTCGTCTACGTTGTGGCCCTGGATCACTTCCAACACGTGCTTATTGGCTAACCTTAACAGTTTTTCACTGGTGCTAGATACGGAATGATCGTCAAGCTCAGTGAATAATCGTTTCACCACCAGAGCCAGGTTTTTAGCGAACTGTTTGAAGTTTTCGTGCTTCACCGAAATTTGCTTGGCTCCCAACGCCTGTGAAACAGCCCAGAGTAGTTTCTTCGTATGGTTCTCCTCCGTTAACGTCGTCACCGGTTGGTTGATGAAGTTTGAACACATTATTTTCGAGTTTTTCAACGATTGAAGTTTTCCCTGTTCTTCCTTAATTAAATCCTTTCGAGGTAGCTTTCCCGGGTGAATCAATTTCTCGTCATTCTCTTTGTCGATGGATCGTATTATTTTGCAACTATCCAATTTCTTCAGATCGGGAGAGATTTCCCTACGACGCAAACGAAGCTCACTGGATGTACCGATCGCATTGGAATTGAAAGTGATTGCGCCATTGCGGAGATTGTCCAATGAAAAAACTGATCGTCGATGGGCCAAGTGACTGACGCGGCTTGCAAGGGATTCATTAACCAATTTCCTTCGGAAAATTCGTTTTTCCACGCTGGAAGGTGATTGTGGTGCGTTGAATGTAGAACTGGTCTCCGACCCTATGAAGCGATCTACGTATCTAAGTCCAAGCATTTCGATGTTCTCGGTTACGCTGGAATGATTATAGCTGAGTCCATGCGCCCTGACTGTCAGCAGATTCGGCCATTGAAGTTCATGAATATCTTGCAGCGAATGAGTAGGTTTGCTTAAGCACTCCGCGAACTTCTTTCCCACAACTTGATCTGTGTGATGCGACAAACGATCTTCGTTCTGTTTGTACTGTGTTAAAATCTGACTGGCATCCATGTGACAGTCTGTTACGCATGGAGGTGGTGGAATTCCCGTTAGACTTGTTTGCAACTTTTTCAGCAGTGCTCGTTCGAACCGTTCAATTGACTTTGCGTCATCCTGCGCACTTGTTCTGTTGAACTTCTTTGTTAAATTGATCAGCTCAGTCTTTTGCACAGCATCCACCGTAGCTTCATTATTTCCTTGTGTTACAAAAGTAGTATCCGACTCCACCCGGTCACAATCGAAAACGTGCATTTCGACCACTAAATTTAAATGAATCACTACAAAGTGAAAGTTCAACACAACACTCGTCACATTTCCTTGGCAATATTACTTTTTCTTCAGGATGAGCTTCTTGTACCTAATGAATGTAAATATATCTCACAAAACTTTGCAAACCGTCCTTAGTACATTGATCAATTCTCTTCATCTACTTTCTCTTTGGATCGTCACGACCTACTAAAAATATTTTCGAATATGTTCGATACACTAATATAACACAACGACAGGAAACGTTTTCGTTGCCAAGTTATCAACGGAATGAATCTCGATTACTTTTGCAAAGGGACGTATGTATCTGTTTATATAAAAAAAAAGATTCAAATGTCAATTTGTCGAAACTCTTAGCACTCTCACGCAAACTTGAACCACCATCAGAAAGGATAATGTTTCCCCAACAAAATGGTGCTGTTAGTTTGCGTGGAAGTGCTAAGAGTTTCGGCAAATTGACGTTTGATGGTAATCGAGAAAATAGTCAATAAAAAGAATCGATCAATGTGCAAAAACATTAAAATATGAACTTTGTCAACAACAGGACTTTTCTAAACCTTTTTCACTACTCAAATTTCAACCTACACTTTGAACGTCACTGTTAGCGACTCTTTAGGATTAGATAAATGATGCGTATCACTTATTACGCTATCGCACGCTTTGAAGTAGCGCACCGTCGTAGATAACCGGCTTTCTACCTATTTCCATCGTCGCCCAACTTGGTACTGAAACAAAATAGCATAAAACAACACACACTAACAGGTTTCGGACGTTTGGCGAGGCAGTCATCCATGTCTGGTGACGCGACGGTGGGCATACAAAATTGCAGGTATAGTGGTAGTAATGGAGAGTTCTTCTATATGTCGTGGGATTGTATTCACTTATAATTAGGTCTACATCACCACGTGCTGTTGGTAGTGGACAATCCAATCAGATGTTCGTACATACTTATGAGGATTTGCACATTTTATTTCATAATCGTGTGCTTTTGATTGCTTAATTATCTGACAAGCTTATGTTCATTGAGTATAGCACCTTTCAGAGAACAATAATGGGTAATGAAAATAGACAAAAGAAGGTTGAACGGCCAACTATTTATTAATGGATCAATGTCTGTAAGTAGGGTAGGAACTACTTCGGCCTAAGCGCCCATTTTGGGCCTATCAAGGAGACAACATCAAATAAATCCATGATTTCGGCGTTAACAGGTCAATTATGCGTTTGGTACGATACTTTAGTTCAAATGCTACCGAACGAAGTCAATAAGAACGCGTGATATGAATGTTTGCACCCAATATTCTCAAATATAAATGAAGTGCTCCGACCAAATCAAACTGAGTTGGTTTCGATCATATCTTACCGGTCGGCAACTAAAGGTTACCATAGGAGATTGCAGATCAGCTAGCTTCTTCGCCACATCAGGTATACCTCAGGGAAGCCACATGGGACCGTTAATTTTTATACTGTACTTCAACGACGTGCATCTGGTCATCGAAGCTCCTCGGTTATCATATGCAGATGACCTCAAAATCTTCCTACGAATCTGCTCCATTGCTGACTGTCACTTTCTTCAACGTCAACTGAATGTATTCGCTAGTTGGTGCAGGTTAAACAGAATGGTAGTGAACCCAGCCAAATGCTCCGCTATAACGTTCTCACGAAAACAACAACTGATAATATTTAGCTATGACCTGCTTGGCTCGACAATCGAACGCGTGAATCAGGTGAAAGAGTTTTGTATGATCTTGGATTCGCAGCTTTCATTCAAGCAACACATTGCATATGTTGTTGATAAGGCGTCAAGAACTTTAGGGTTCATTTTTAGGATAGCTAAAAACTTCAGTGATATCTAAAGGGTGATACGGTCAAAATTTGGTCAATATCAACTTGACGTATTTCTTTCAATTTTGCATTTAAAAAACCTGAACACCCCTCATTTTGAAGGTGTGTGTGTGTAGAATGTTGCTCCTATTTTGATTTTGGAATTCACTCTTCAGTTGTCAAAATGCCGTCCAAGCAAGAAGAGCAGCGTATCAAAATTTTGCTCGCGCATCGCGAAAATCCGAGCTACTCGCACGCAAAGTTGGCAAAATCGCTAAAAGTTGCCAAATCAACCGTTACAAATGTAATTAAAGTGTTTGGGGAACGTTTGTCGACAGCCAGGAAGTCTGGATCGGGGGGAAATCGAAAACCGGAAGCCGCTGAGACGACAAAGAGAGTTGCCGGTAGTTTCAAGCGAAACCTTAACCTCTCTCTCCGAGATGCCGCAAATAAGCTGGGTGTATCGTCTACAACCGTGCATCGAGCCAAAAAACGAGCCGGACTATCGACTTACAAGAAGGTAGTGACTCCAAATCGCGATGATAAACAAAATACGACGGCCAAAGCGCGATCCCGGAGGCTGTACACGACGATGCTGACGAAGTTTGACTGCGTGGTAATGGACGACTAAACCTACGTCAAAGCCGACTACAAGCAGCTTCCGGGACAGGAGTTTTATACGGCAAAAGGAAGGGGAAAGGTAGCAGATGTTTTCAAGCACATGAAACTGTCAAAGTTCGCAAAGAAATATCTGGTTTGGCAAGCCATCTGTACCTGTGGCTTGAAAAGCAGCATTTTCATAGCTTCCGGGACTGTCAACCAAGAAATTTACGTGAAAGAGTGTTTGAATAAACGTCTGCTGCCTTTCCTGAAGAAACACGGTTGTTCCGTACTGTTTTGGCCGGATTTGGCATCTTGCCATTACGGTAAAAAGGCCATGGAGTGGTACGCCGCCAACAACGTGCAGGTGGTTCCCAAGGACAAGAACCCTCCCAACACGCCAGAGCTCCGCCCAATTGAGAAATACTGGGCTATTGTCAAGCGGAACCTAAAGAAGACCAAAAAAACTGCTAAGGGCGAGCAGCAGTTCAAGGCAAACTGGCTTTCTGCGGCGAAGAAGGTGGACAAGGTGGCTGTACAAAATCTGATGGCAGGGGTCAAGCGTAAGGCCCGGCAATTCGGATTTGGAAAAGCGGAAGCCTAACTGAATATTTTTCCTGAATTTTATACTAATTGAACTTGAAAAAGAAATTTAATTTGATTTTTTAAATAAACGATTTCACCGATTTACACGCGTTTTCCCTTGACCAAATTTTGACCGTATCACCCTTTACTGTCTAAAATCTCTCTATTGTTCGCTTGTTCGATGGTCGTTTGAGTATTGTTCAGCGGTTTGGAACCCAAACTACAACAACGGTGCCGAGAGAATTGAATCTGTTCAACGTCGCCTTCTTCGTTTTGCGTTGCGTAGATTGCCTTGGAATGATCCGTTTCGATTCCCCAGTTACGAAAGCCGTTGTCAACTTATCGACCAAGAACTTCTCCGGACTAGAAGAGACACAAGCAGAGCCCTAACCGTGGCCGATATCCTGCAAGGAAGGACAGATTGCGAGGTTATCCTGAGGCAAATTGACCTGAATGTTCAACCCCGACCGCTTCGTAATAACCTTATGCTTAGACTGCCTCTACGGCGCACAAATTATGGAGCGTACGGTGCGATTTGCGGACTGCAGAGAACATTCAACAGAGTTGCATTTGTTTTCGACTTTCATTTCTCCCGTGATGCGCTTCGTCGAAAGTTTTCTTCTGTTTTTGGCCGGCAGGAGTAACTGACTATAAGATATATGTTTTTTATTTCATGACCATGCTTGAATGTATTGTTTTACCATAGTTGATAAGGTTAACATCATTGGGGCTTCATCAATAAAACGACTTTATCTTCATCCGATAGGCGGAAGTGAATTCATTGGCGTTTCAATAGCGTTTCAATGCGTTAGGCCGAGTTTAGGCGTCAAGAAGCAGTGTTAGACTTTTAACAATATCTCAAGAATTTGTATCTCTTTATCAAACGTACGGAAAGGTACATACATTTGAAAGCCATCAGTAGTAATAACATCCCGTTTGGTGCTAAATTACGCTTGATTAAAAAAGACTACGTGTGGGTTGTGCTTAATAGGCCGGTAATGTGGATAGTTAACCCTATGTAGTTCTTTGTTCACCTATGCTTGCTAACTTCATTCGAGACTGTCACTTATGTTCCTTAACATGCCATTGAAAATAGGAACTGCATTTGACGTTCGTTACCGATGCAAACCAGTTGGTTCTGCGATAACAAAGTTTCTACTCATTTTGCTAAATAAAATTCCCTGATTTTTTCAGGTTTTCGAAAAATTTCCAGGCAATTTAAAAAAAATCAAAAACGTTATAAAATATGCTACTGTGTTACCTTATAACGAATATACGTTGTATACGAGTACCCCGAATACAACGTATAGTTCGTCTAATTTTACATGGCAAATGGTATGCAAAATTAGACGAGTCATACGTTGTGTTCGGGGTACTTGTATACAACGTATATTCGTTATAAGTCAGGTAACGCAGTAGGGGAAATGTCGGCTTCGGCAATACCTAAACTTATTATAGTCAGGGTTTATGGTTGTACCATAGAGGTAACTCTACACGCAGAAAAATTGATTTTTGTTTCAGGGCCTAATGTATTTTGTTATTGATTTAAACATATCAGGCATAACATTAGATAACGGCACAAAAGCATTTGTAAACAAACTTTCTATGGCCCTTTACTCGCGAACCAAAGTACGCCCACGCAAACCAACAACATCATCGGATAGGGGCAACTATCACTACTTTAGTTCGCGTGTAAAGGGCCTTAGAAAGTTGGTTTACAAATGCTTTTGTGCCGTTATCAAATGTTATGCCTGATATTATATCACTATTTCACAAAACATATTTTTGAATTAACAAAATGGATTTTAGAATCAACAAACAGATGATTGACTCTACAACCTACAACATTCAAAAATATTTTTCTTTGAATTAACCGGATAATACATTTGAATCAATACCAACAATGTATTGGGCCTTGATCCAAAAATATATCCATTTGAATTTAAAAATCATTTCTCTGCATGTAATACCTGAAGGTCCCGAAGAAACGTGCTCAACTTTTTGGCCCAGCTCTGGTACTCTCTTCGGTTCCAAGCTAATCGATGCACCCCTCGAAACATAGGAAAATCCACGAACCCCTCATTTTATCTGTCAACCTTTTATAGCGAATCAAAACAAACATAGTGTAGTACTAGAATGTTGACTTGAATGGGGTGCAATCGATTTGCTTGAGACCAATAGGCTAGTCAAGTAGGGAGCCAATTTAAAATCGTTTGTTTCCAACGGTTAGTACAACCAACCATCAATACGAAAATAACGATTTTAAATTGGCTCACTACTTGACTAGCCTATTGGTCCCAAGCAAATCGATAGCCGTACCCCATTCTAGTATAAATTCCAGTACTACACTATGTTTGTTTTGATTCGCTATTAAACATTGACGGATAAAATGAGCTTGGGACCGAAGATAGTACCAGGGCTGAGCCAAAAAATTGAGCCCGTTTTTTCGGGACCTTCTGATCTTAGAGTTACCTCTATGGTTGTACCATAGAGGTAACTCTGAAACTAGTAGGTCCCAAATAAACGTGCTCAACTTTTTGACTCAGCTCTGGTACTATCTTCGGTCCCAAGCTAATAGATTCACCCCTCGAAACATATGAAAATCCACTAACCCCTCATTTTATCTGTCAAACTTTCATAGCGAATCAAAACAAACATTGTGTAGAACTAGAATTTCGACTAGAATGGGGTAGTCAAGTAGTGAGCCAATTAGCTACATGGACCTGCCCCAAGGCTCATGTCTCAGCCCTCTTCTTTATAACTTTTATGTTAAAGATATCGACAACTGTTTGGCAGAACAATGCACGCTAAGACAACTTGCAGATGACGGTGTGGTTTCCGTAAGAGTTCCACATGCCGTGGACTTGCAAGGACCATTGCAAAGTTCCTTAGATAACTTGTCTTCTTGGGCTAGGAACCTAGGGATCGAAAGCGGTACCGAGCCCAAATGCATCTTAATCTTTTGGGCAGAAACATTACTCAATCATTGTCTTTCAAGTATCTAAGGGTCTGGTTTGATTCAAAGTGCACTTGGAATACCCATATCACGTATTTGAAGCAAAAATGTCAACAGAGGATCAACTTTCTCTGTTCATTTTGCGGCACATGGTGGGGTGCTCATCCGAGAAATCTCATAACGCTTTATAAAACAAATATTCTCTCTGTTCTAGAGTACGGCTCTCTCTCTGCTTTCTCTCGGCAAGAAAATGTCACCTAATAAAATTGGAACGAATTCAATATCGTTGTCTGCGTATTGCTCTCGGTTGTATGCACTTAACGCATAACATGAGTCTCGAGGTTCTGGCAGGAGTAAAACCCCTCCAGAACTAATCAAATGCGGAGTGACAAACACACTTATAATTGAAAATTTTGAAGAAATTCTTGGGCTGAACACACAATCTCGATTTATGAGAATCTACCACCACTACGTATCGTCAGATATGTGCCTTCCTTGTTACACTCCAGACCGTGCTCACTTAACCAATCGCAGTTCCTCAATTGAATATGATCTGACCATGAAACAAGCAACTCATCCGATCAACTTCGACCTGTTATTATCCCGCGTATTTTTACTGGAAAGTACCAACACGTCAATTGCGTTAACAGATATTTTACAGACGGGTCTCATCTCAGTGGATTCACTGGCTTCGGTGTCTTCAATGAAAACTCTAGCGCCTTCCGCAAACTCCAGGAACCTTGTTCCGTTTTTGTTGCTGAGCTGGCAGCAATCAAGTTCGCATTGGGGATGATTTCCAACATGCCTGCAGACCATTACTTCATCTTCTCGGATAGTCTTAGTTCGATTGAGGCTATTCGGTCGATGAAACCAAGTAGGCACTCATCTTATTTCCTTTCAAAGGTAAGGGAGCAGATGAGTGTGCTGGTCGAAAGATCATATATGATTACCTTTGTATGGGTCCCCTCACATTACTCAATCCCAGGCAATGAGAAGGCGGACTCTCTCGCAAAGGTGGGGCGCGCAGGAAGGCGAATTTTATGACAGGCAAATTTCACACGATGAATTTTACCATTTAGTGCGTCAGAGTACCCTTTCGAGTTGGCAAACCGATTGTGACAGTACAAATCTTGGACGGTGGTTACATTCAATTATTCCAATGTTTCTTCGAGAGCGTGGTTTAAAGGTTTGGACTTAAGTCGTGACTTCATTCGCGTGATGAGTAGACTTATGTCCAACCACTACTCGCTAGATGCTCATCTCAATAGAATAAACCTCGTGGACAGCAACATCTGTCGGTGTGGAAACTTTTTTACGATGACATCGATCACGCAGTTTGGCAATGTACGGATAATTACGCCACCAGAGAGCGACTTTTGAATACCCTTGAGGCCCAAGGAAGACAATCCTATGTCCCTATCAGAGACGAGTTGGGAACTCGCGATATCTGCTATATGCAGTCGGTTTATGTGTTTTTTTCAAATGTCTAGCATAAGAATTTAATTCCTTTTGTCTTTTGTCTCTCTTTAATAGTTTTTGTTTGTCTTGTCCCCCCGTCTCGATGAGTCTCATCGTCGCCCACTGGTCACCATAGCCGATCGAACTCCAGACGAAACTAGAACCGCACTACCATTCATACTGGCGACAACGCTCTGATGAGACAACGAAACCTTATCCCCAAACTCCTCCCCTGATCCTATCCTTCGACAATGTACCTCTCTAACCTCGAGTAAGCCGCGAGTATTCGGCCCAACTCCTACTAGACATAGAATTAAGAGAATTTTGTTACAAACAAAGAACAATGAACTATGGGCTCCGTAAAGCTAACGCGATTGAGCCTTCCAAATAAACGAACTAGTTAAAAAAAAGTGGTGAGCCAATTTAAAATCGTTAGTTTCCACCGGTTGGTATTACTATTGAGAAATGATAAAGTATTCGGTATTGATACAGTTGTCATTATGCAAGAATCCGACTCTAAATAATTGAAATATCCCTTGGAGTTTTGGAACAACCTCCACGCGCCCCTTTGTTTGTCAAAAATGTATTCCTTTGCAACATAATAACCATGCCTCAGAATCCTAGTCTAACCACTTCAAACTAGAGAACAGCGAAGCGGAGATGAACCAGCGTTCGGCTGAAAGTCTCCTTAATAAAGATAAATAACTAACTAACTAGAGAACAGCGAATAGAAGATTAGGAACCACGTAGGGGAAATGACGGCTTCGGCATGACAGACTATTTTCGGCAACTCAAATTGAAACGCTAACTTCACTGGATTTTCTTACGAAAACACTTCGCTGAATGCATTAAAACTATTCTTTAGGCTTTCAGCTTCAATTTGATTATATTTTTCCCAATCTAGCAGAGATTTATTGAAAAATGAAACACAAGCACTAGAAAATGCTGCTGATTTCGAGTTGCCAGTTCAAATAGAAAGGTTGCCGAATAAAAAGATGTTGCCCACAATAGTGTCGCTCTCACTAGAGAAGATTGGAGCTTTGTAAAAGCGTTTCAAAACAGTTTTTGACAATTCTTTCGACTGAAATTGTTAGAGCAGCTGGCAGCAAATGATTGTAAACAAACCAATACTGCATATGTGTGCGTTCCTTAGTGAAAAAAAAGCTATAGAAAGTGTGTCGCTGCTTAGGTTGCCGAGAATAAGTAAATTCCCCTAGTTGAAAAATAACTACTTAACTCATTTTTCCTTGTTCATCGTTCTTAATCGGTGGACAAAGCCGAGGTAAAGTAAAAAGGACTAAGATGTGTTCCTTTGATTACAAAAACAATCATGTTTCCCTTGTTTAGTTTGGGCTAGGCTTCGAGGGTAGATCTTAATGTCAGAAACGCATGGTAACGCACCACGAAAAGGTAATCTACCAGGCGTTACTGGGCCACTTCCAGAGCCTTAAAAAGCACAATTATTGAACCCTAAGGATTTATTTAGTTACTGAAGACAAATCCAGAATTATTATGTTCAAAGAGTAAAAACTACTAACGAGGAAGATAAAGTTGGTAGTATTAATAGGGTGGTAACAGAATTTTCATTTAAAAATTTCTGGTTATTTTCGGTTTTTCTGGTGAATAATTCGAAAATTTCCTGGTTTAATAAACCATGCTTTAAGCCGACCATTGGAAATTTGTTTAATTGCTTCTATCAATTTGGTTGGACATTTGTTTAAGTTTTTAGAAATTTTTTAATAAAAATACCTAACCAAAAATAAAAGAATTTCAGTTTGAATCCCAACATTTTAATTTCAGACAAATAATTCATAAGAGTTTAAGAACAACGGTATAATAAACTTTTCAAAACACCACTGTAATGCACTGAGCCCCGTTAAATCTTGATGATTCTGTATAAATGTATTCATACATATTTTTGTATAAAATCTTAATCTAAATCGACAGCACAGGGATTTTCGAACATAGGCAATAACTTTCGAAATGTCACTTTTAATCACGAGTTAAATTTAACTCGGCAAATGGTTCACAGCCTAAGGCTGTGTTCCATTTGGTAAATTTTCACTTAAATTTGACACTTGGAAAATAAATTATAATTTTTGAAAATCCCTCTGTTGTTGATCGATCGATTTTCGAGAAGGTGTTTGTTAAAATTGATTCCTGGTCTGTCAGAAATAAGTCTGGTACAATAGCAGGTTTAATTGAAAATTGTCCATCTGTAAAATTTAAGTGAAAATTCACGAAATGGAACACAGCCAAAGCCTCGGCCTAAGCCTTTTCTTAAGGAGGTATTCCCAATCTTTTGCCTTTTTTCGGCCTGTTTTTCAATTAATTTTTTTTCAAGGAAAATGAATAGTAATGCGCCTAACTCTTTGGGATTCTTGTTTATTGAACATTAAAGTTTACAAATAAATTTTTTTCGACATAAAAAAGACATTATTGACGTCACAAAATGGCGGCAAACAGACCCCTGTTCGCCGCAAACGCCTGGACGGGCGAAGACTTTTCTCTGGAACGGCTTCATCTGAAACAGATTTCGTGATGAAATTAATAATCTGATAAGATTCTCTGGAGCTTCTCCCGTTGGCAGCAAAAAATCTTGAAAATTAACAAAATGGCGGCCATATGAAAAAACAGGCGATTTTTAGCCCGCTTTTTTGCAGCTTTAAGGTGCTTCAAACAATGTTAAATGTTAATATTTTTGGCTGAAAGTGGGAGAAGCTACAAAGAATTTAATAAGGAACAAAATGCGCAAAGATTCAAGTCAATATCTCTTATAGTTTCTGAGAAAAATCTTCGCCCGATAAAAAAAATGTGGTTTCGAGAAAAACGCGTTTAAAGTTTTGACTTTAGTTAAAACCATTTGGGGGTTCTTACCATTAGTCAGCTATGCCTGGACACCGAATTCGCTGATCGGAAAACGGCTTGGGGGGATGAAAGTATATAGTCTAAAGTACAAAAAAACGTGAAAATAAAAAATTTGATTTTTTGAAAAAAAAGATCGGGAATACCCCCTTAACGTCAAATAAATGCAAAATAAATAATCGACTCTGCCTTACACGGTAACCGAAAAAAAAACCCAATAATGACTACAAAGTAAGCATTTTTGAGGGAAACTGGAATTACACATTAAATGAGTAAAAATTTACACATTTATAAATAATTACAGCTACAAAAATAAGTAGTAAGTAACAAATACTCATAGGTAATATTTTTACTCATTTAATGGGTAGTCCCAGTCTTTCTCGAAAATGCTTACTTTGTAGTCAATATCGAGTCTTTTATAATCATTTTTGGGTATTTTGCGGTTACCGTGCAAGGAGTAGGGCCTGGTTTTGATTTGAAAATTTTCAATCATCGGCCCTTGTACGTCACTAGACCATTCAATGGAACCTAATGGAACGAAACAAATATATGTTAGGCCGTTTTAGCATGTGAACCTCACTGAGGCAAAAGAACGTAAGAATTCCATAAGAACCACTAATGAATTTTAGCCACATCCAAATCGGTATGAATTTCATTGATTTGCCTTATGAAAAATGTTGACAAAAAATAATAAAATGCAGCAGACAGGAACCGAATTATGGACACTTAGATTACATGACAGGAATGTTGACCACTCGTCTTTCAACGCTTGAGAGAATGAAATGGTTAAAGGCATTAATTTAAGAGCTACCTCTTGTTAGACGAACATCATTGATAAATCACGCTTATGAAATTCATGTGTCGTTCATAAGTCGAGCCTTATGAAATTCTTAACTTTGTTTGCCTCGGTGATGAATGATTCGAAAAATTTCGTTGATCGGCCGTTATGAAAATCAAATTATTTTTAATGACCCTCCTCGAACTGTTCAACCAGGCCTGGACTGACCGCCAGATGCCGAACACCTGGAAACACAGTCTAATCGTACCCATTCCGAAAAACCCCGGACCGGCATTACTGCCTAAGGACTTCCGACCGATCTCCCTGACCAGCTGTTGCAGCAAAATTATGGCGCGCTTGGTTAACCGAAGACTGACGGGCTTCCTCGAAGGGAACAGCCTGTTGGACCACCGGCAACACGCTTTTCGACCTGGCCACGGAACCGGCACCTATTTTAATAGCCTCGGCCAGATCGTCCAGGAGGCACTCCGTAAGGACCAACACGTAGAGTTGGCCTCCCTGGATCTGGCTAAGGCTTACAACAAGGCATGGACACCACAAGTCCTACACCAACTGTCCAAATGGGGTCTTGGAGGAAATATTCTCTACTTCCTGAGGAATTACCTACAGGACAGGACATTCCAGGTGACCATCGGTAATCATCGATCCAACACCAGGCGAGAGGAGACTGGAGTTCCACAGGGTTCCGTAATTGCTGTCACCATCTTCTTGGTGGCAATGAACGGAATCTTTGTGGGATTGCCAAAGGAAATATACATCCTGGTGTATGCGGACGACATCTTGCTCCTAGTAGTCGGGAAAACTCTAAAAGCAATGAAGGTAAAATTGCAGGCGGCGGTCTCTGCGGTTGGTAGATGGGCCGCCAAGACAGGCTTTGCGATATCAGCCGAGAAAAGCTCGGTTTCCCATGTCTGCCAGCATGAACACCGGCCACTACCGACCCCGATTAGGGTCGATAAGCAGGCAATCCCCAGGAGGAAATCCATCTCCATACTAGGAGTCACGATTGACCGAAACTTCCGTTTCGGCCCCCACCTCAACGAGGTCAAGGCCAACTGTCGAACAAGACTAAACATCCTTCGCTCCCTATCCGGTCCACACAAGGTGAACAACCGAGGTATTGTGTGAACACCGCCAGATCCATCGTCCACAGCCGACTGACATATGGAATCGAACTTCTATGCGCGTCCAGCGACTCCATCATCTCCCGTCTTGCACCGATATACAACCAGGCTACTCGGATTGCAGCCGGTCTACTGCCATCAACACCAGCCGACGCCGCATGCATTGAGACCGGAACACTACCGTTCCGGTTTTTCATTGCGGAGTCGGTTTGTACGAGAGCCGTGTGACTCGACGAGCAACTCAGCGGAGACGGAGATTTCTATCTCCTCTCGGAGGGGAAACGAATTCTCCAAGAGACCGCCCACCAGGAGCTCCCTCCGGTGTCTAAACTCCACTGGGTCGGAGCCAGGGAGTGGGATGCCTCCCCCAACCGATCAGATAGAACCATGGCCAACCGATTCAGAGCAGGAGACAACTCGGCGGAAATGAGAACCTGCCTCACCGAGCGACTGAGAACGATGTACCATAACCACCAACTCCGATACACCGACGGATCGAAGGCTAGGGGCCGAGTAGGTTTTGGAGTAACTGATGGCCGAACATCCCATTTCTGGAAACTCCCGGACCAATGCTCGGTCTTCTCAGCAGAAGCAGCAGCCCTACATTACGCGGCCTCCCTACCATCCTCCTCCCCTCTATGCATACTCACGGACTCCGCCAGCGCTCTGGCTGCATTGGAATCTTCCACTGCACGCCACCCGTGGATTCAGGCCATCCAGAAGCACACACAACCCGGCACCACCTTCATGTGGATACCGGGCCACTGCGGAATCGCCGGTAACATTGAAGCCGACCACCTCGCGGCCACCGGACGAAGCGGCCGTCTTGCCCACAAGTCGGTCCCCAGACAAGACCTAAAAGTCTGGATAAAATCTACCATCAGGTCAGCATGGGGCAACGAATGGAACAGCAACCAAGAGCTTTTCATTAGAAAGGTCAAAGGGGAAACGGCCCCATGGACGGACACCAAAAATTACGCGGAACAGAGAATACTCTCCAGACTTCGAACCGGTCACACCCGGATTACTCACAACATGGGAAGCAGCAGCGGTGGAGGCTTCCGGAGGAGATGCGACGCGTGCCGAACAACGATGACGGTTGAGCACATCCTTATCAACTGCCCGTGTTTCCACGGATCACGGGAGTTGTACGGTCTGGCCGACAACATTCGGGACGTCCTCCAAAACGACCCGGTAGCGGAAATCCAACTCATCTGCTTTACGAAGGAAGCAGGAATCTACAAAAATATTTAAAATACGATATTGATAGCAGGCCCGGCAACCCTGCCGGCAGCGGCTGCCAGGGTCACCTGGCAGTTTCTGCCGGTGGGGCTCTACCGGGGTCCTGAATTTAGTCACTATAACACGAAAAATACTATTTTGATAGCAGGCCCGGCAACCCCTGCCGGTAGCAGCTGCCAGGTTCACCTGGCAGCCTCTGCCGGTGGGGCTCTACCGGGGTCTTTTAGACAGCCTTTGAAATGAAAATTTGACAGCTAGCTGAGACAGGAAACATAAGTTTCAAAAACCAAAACTCTGTACATTCTAAAAACTCTGTAAACCCCCTTTTCCCCTAGGAATACCCCCCTCTGGGGTATTCGGAGACGAGCCAGCCAACGGCTGAAAGTCTCCTTAATAAAGATATATAAAAAAAAAAAAATTATTTTTAATGATTTTTATCGATAATGCGGAACATTCCTATACGACCGGTAGTTATTTAGCGGTGCTATGCAATGGTATCAAAAAACGGTTTGTTTACATTTTGGTCATAGGCCCTTTTCAAAGTTACGCGAGATCTCTAAACGGTTATTTTTGAACGCCTTTTTTTATTAAGGCAGGGCCGGTAGGGGTTGATGTTTGAGTAGGGTTTATTATTAAAGAACCGGTAATTGGAAAATTGAATTTAAATGGACACCCTGAAATTTTTGCGATCAGTTTCGAGCTCTCATTGAACAAAGCTAGTAGTGTCCAGTTCTGTTTGTCACTTGCACCCGTTTAATACACTGATATCTTTTTTTACGCGGTTTTTTTTTACACGGTTTTTCGCGATTTACGCGGTACATTTTTAACGATAAATCGACAACGATACAACCTATCGAATTGATTCCAATCACATTATCCGTTTCAAGCTATAGGTAATCAAATGGCATACTTTAAAAAAAATCAAAATTTTTTGTGTAAATACAGAAATTTTTAAAATATGTCTATTTGGACCATGCTGTTATTACAAATGGCATCGAAATCCGATTTTTTTAAAAAGTTTAAACATGTGAAAAATCAAAATCTCGTAGGTTTTTTTTTACACGGTACGTATCCTCCGTGTAAAAAAGACCTGAGTGTATTTCAGTGCCACCATTTCAAAGGGGCGTAATTGCTTTTGTAAACAATGGCTTTAGCCGTCGATTTCTCGCAAATAAAAGTTCACTCCTCTAAATTAACAACGCTAGCAGGTAGAGAAAACATTCCTCTATCTGCTGGTGTAATTAATTTTCATGAGTGAGCTTTTATTTGCGAGAAATCGACGGCTAAAGCCATTGTTTACAAATACAATTACGCCCCTTTGAAATGTTGGCACTGATTTGGTTGTTTTCACTATTGCTGGATCCATAAAAAAAAACATTATTATTATACGTATACGTAGCGATGGCATTCTGCCAGCCATTGTTTCATTTTCCATCAGTCGCCAGTGACACTCGAGAGTTCTGGAACATTTTTCTTATCAGTACCGTTCAAGGCGTTCGATGTATTTTCTTGCGCTTTGTTATTTCGTTTTTTTTTTATGGTAGTTAATGATTCACCGTGTTCTCATCATTCAAGCGTTGTCAAATTGCCAGTTGCCACAATATCCATTAATTATTGCGTTGAAACTATTTTTGCTGAAGTGAACAAACTGGCTCTACATGAATATTGATTATTTGCTGAATTCCCTGTTAAATTAAGGGGCAAAGATAACTTATCTATAAAATATAAAGACAGTACCACAACAGAACCAACAAGAAGAAGGTAAACACTTCAAGAAAAACAAGAAAAAGTTGTAATTTACAGCTCGTTTGTTTTGGAGCTCTCCACTTGAAGACGATGATCTTTTTGTGCCTTATTTGCGCTCCCGTGAGTATAATTCCCTGGAATTTTCGGCTCGCTACTCGCTTGATTGCTATACGCAGCTTAACTGGAATTTGTAAGCCTAATTCACAGTGCTGTTCCTCTAATTACCGCTGCTTGCTCTATGGCAGCCGCTGTTGTTTCTACTTCTCACTGCTATCCACCCAACCGAACAGAGAGAGAGAGTGTTGATTAATAATTCATAATGCAACGATCAGGTCCACAACAGAATCAGCCAACACTCCGTGTTGATCATTTTTTTTTTATGAATTTATGCTCTGGAACTATAAGGATTCCTCCACATCCACTTCATCGAACTACTTTCCTCCGGTCAGTCCACTCGCTGACCACAGGAATTTCCATGACTCAACCTTATATAATTTCGTCACCTCCATCGGAAAAGACACCGAACCCCTTCGGGAATCTGGCTCACTATTATCTTCCCCGTCAACCAACCCGTTTCCACCATACAGCACACTAAATCCCGTCTGACATAGCAAAAATTACATTAATCACACTCACTTTTTTCCGCTTCTATTTTCCCCGTTCAAACCGAAACGGATCTTCTATTATTTTTTTTTTTGCTGCTGTTGTGTCGTCAAAAACAGCTTTGATTCACTGCAGCTGCTTCTTCTTTTCCCACTTTCTACGTCAAGCGAACCAGCAGTTTCCGAAAATTATTGTCTTTTATGTTCCTCCGACACTCACGCAACGTTCGGAACCGTTCACATTGCTCCTGCTGCCGGGAGGAATTGGTTTCGCACTCGAAAGGGAACCTCTTAGCGACACTTTTACGAAAAATATAGCACTTAAATTTGACGATGCAGAATATTTTCTTCGCTTTTCCAAATGGCTACGATTTTGCACTTTCTTGCACCCACCAGCAGCAAAAGCATCAACTCGCGAGTCGTCAGCCGTCAATGGTGTTCAGTCAAGGGTACACTTGTTGCCATCTGTCATCGGGTGCAGATCGATTATTTTTATTAATAATCAAGCCGAACAATGGATTAGGTCCTAAGTAATATTGATCGATTATCTTCAACGACTTTCTCTTTCGAAAAATTAGCTACAAAACCGTTTTTCCCGTGTTTGCCATATTAGATGCAGTCCCATATGGTAACCACTAGAGTCGGTGTATAATGAGTCACGCCAAGAGAAAACAGTTGAACTCGCATCACGGTTTTCGAAAGATTCCAATTCTTTTCACTTGGCAACAGAGGACTTCTACAACAACTTCAAATGACTTCTAGCGAGAGAAAAAATACTGCGGCTGTAGTAAATCATTATATCAGTGATTTTGTCGAATTATCTTAACAAAAAATAGTAGAAATTCTCATTACTAATCATTACCGAGCGTATCCCATGACAATTTAACGCTCACTGCGTGTTTATGCTCATTTCTTCGATTATATTTTATATTTTATTGCAATATCTTTCGTGAACCTTTCATAGCATCGTAATGTTTATTTACTTTGCACGATAGGTAGCCGCTTTGACAGTTCAATAGGTAGACTTGGCTTCACTCTTGGCGTGACTCATTATACACCGACTCTAGTAACCACTACTATTTCGTGGGTTAAAAATGAAAACAAAATACCACTAAATAAGGTGATCCAAGAGACGTTTCTCAGTGGAACTGACAACTAGAAATCAAGAGTGTGTGAGTGATCTGGTGTTAATGGTGCTGAATGTACATAAACAAAGCAGAAATTCATATGAGACTGAACTGTCAGCTCTACTGTGATCTGTCAAAAGCTCTTGGTAAACAAAAAAGTCAGCTGATCGCAACTCCGGAGAACTTCGAGATTAGGGCGTAATTGCTTTTGTAAACAAACACTTCATTTGACGATTTCTCGCGAATTTAAGCTCAATCTCAAAATCTAACAACACAAACAGGTAGATGAATGGTTCCTCTATCATTTGGTATAGATTGTTCACGAGATTATTCTGTTATTTGCGAGAAATCAGCGATTGAAATGTTTGTTTACAAAAGCAATTACGCCCAAATCTCAAAGTTCTCCGGAACTGTCTCGTGGACAGCCTTATTTCGGTAGAACGAATATTGTATTTGAAATGAATACAATTGGGCTCTTTAATTTTGCAAACTACAGTAGAAACTCTTTATAACGACCATCTGTATAGTGACAAATCTCTCTGTAACGACATTTCCACAGGTCCCTTCAAATTATCATAGAAATCCTCTTCTGTATTGCGACATTTCGCTATAACGACCTTTCTCCTTAACGACACACCATCGTTGCTTTTTACCCGTACTTGTCATTCTCTATTGCGACATTCTTCATCTAAGAGTGGTTTAATAGCCGTAGACAATATTAAATTTAAAGATTTAATAAAAGATGTTTTTTTGGTCATAGATTTTTTGTTTAAAAATTTAACCATCGGTATTGTTTATTTTACTTAAATTCCTACGGTATGGAACTCATTTGTAAACAATAGATATTATACATATACCAAATTTGCCTACATTTAAACTGAATTTAGACCACTTGAACGAGATTTTCACGTAGAGTTTAACTTACGAATTCTTGTTAATAAGCAGATGCATTAAAGTTCGTGTCAAGTAAAACTGCATTGCTTTCGCTTTCAGTTTACGGTCAAAAATGAGTTCAAAAAATAGAAAAGCATTCAAATTACAGAATAAACTGGACATAATCGAAAAATTCGAAAATTTAAAATGCTCACTGAGAAAGGTATTGATTAATTTGGAGGTAGAAACATGTATGTAATGTTTCAATAATATTATTTATAAAATTTGTATATTCCAGACAACGTGACTTTTGACGACGGCCTTTGTGAAGGAGGACTTTGACTGACGATGACATACATAGTAAGTATTGTCCACGATCAGCCATCAGCAGCAGTATCGATGTTCAAAATCACTCAGCGACAGATGAAACTGTTGACAATGAACTAACCAGCGCGCCTTCAAAGAATCAACTTTCAGATGCTTTCCAAACAATCTATGCTAGTTTATTAACTACGGAAGATCTGCAAAAGGACAGTTTCAGCAAAAAAAATTTAATTAAAAAACAGGTTCTACACAGACAAAAATTCTGAATTTTAACTTTCGCGTAAAATCTCCTCTCGTTTTATTTTGAGCTACAGTTGGCATAAACAACGAAATCATTTATAAGCTTGCATACAATATTGCTAATTTAAGCGTTATTGAGCTCAAATTTACACGAAATATCGTCTAAATTTACACCAAATAAAGCGTTAATTTCATGTGCGCTATATCTCTCAGAAATTTACATGAATTTTTCAAACGGTATAAGGGACGAATGAATGGAATGGGTTTAATCTTAAACGATATGTATTGTATTGTTAAAAATCGATTGCAATCATCTAAAAATATACTTTGATTGTTTAGCATGGAGTAACGTTTCTCTCTTTATAACGACATTGAAATTCTATATAACGACTATCTTTTATAACGACAGTTCTCTAAAACGACAGTCCCCTGCGATGTCGCTATAAAGAGCTTCGACTGTATTAGGTTCTGCAGCGTGACGTCACAAATGAACTCAGTGTTAATAGGCTGAACGTTTTTGACAGTTCAGTGGTACTGTTTACAAGCACTTAGTCGTTTTTTTTCGAAAAAACAAATTCTAAAATTTCAGAATTTTAACTTGAAAATTGTCGAGGAACAGCGCGATGAAAGGATGTTGCTCGTGGACAATGCAGAAGTGTGGTTTACATCTCACTGCAGTCTGAAAAATTATCGAGAAAATCTACCCAAGAAAAAAACGACTAAGTCCACGTAAACAGCACCACTGAACTGTCATCAGATTGAGGTTAACCCCGACGGTGCAAAACCTAATATCGGTTTTTATATATCACCTGAAAGAGCTTCGTTTTCTGCTCGGTTTTCTGAGCATAGACCTTTTTGACGTTTGATAGTCTTTCTCTGTCCAGCACACATGAATGAATGAACGGTTTGTTTTCCCACTAATCTGTTTCCCTCTTGCTTGCACTCGTTCAATTTAAATGGTTCAGTAGTGTGCGCCGATTAAACGTCAAAAAGCTCTATAGCGATATATTTTTCGAACCAACACACTTTCATCTCGATTTTTAAATCAAGATTTAGAGCAAAATAATAACTTCACTGTTTGACACTAAACTGACAAACTGACAGCTCGCTCCCATACAAAGTGACATCGAGGGGCGCTAATAAGGTGAGTTTTATAAATGTAATCGTTCTTATTTAAAATAGTTCCAGTGTACCAAACAAAATTGATGAAATTTTGGTTTTGGGTTATGCATTTACCTCAATACCCTTAAAGAACTCAATTGTTGTTGATGTTACCATGCTGCGTCAAAAACGTTAGCGTAGTACATGCGCTAATACCAACAATCATTACGAAACTAACGATTTTAAATTGGCTCACTACTTGACTAGCCTATTGGTCCCAAGCAAACGATTTACGTACCCCATTCTAGTCGAAATTCTAGTACTACGCAATGTTTGTTTTGATTCGCAATGAAATTTTGACAGATAAAATGAGGGGTTATTGGATTTTCCTATGTTTAGAGGGGTGAATCGATTAGCTTAGGACCGAATATAGTATAAGAGCTGAGCCAAAAAGTTGAGCACGTTTCTTCGGGATTTTCTGGTCTTAGAGTCACCTCTATGGTACAATCATAGAGGTAACTCTAAGACTAGAAGGTCCCGAAGAAACGTGCTCAACTTTTTGGCTCAGTTCTGGTACTTTCTTCGGTCCCATGCTAATCGATTCACTTCTCGAAACATAGGAAAATCCACGAACCCCTCATTTTATCTGTCAAACTTTCATAGCGAATCAAAACAAACATTGTGTACTACTAGAATTTCGACTAGAATGGGGTACGTTAATCGTTTGCTTGGGACCAATAGGCTAGTCAAGTAGTGAGCCAATTTAGTACAAGAGCTGAGCCAAAAAGTTGAGCACATTTCTTCGGGACCTTCTGGTCTTAGAGTTACCTCTATGGTAGTACTGTTGCCATGTGGTACACTGAAAAATTGCAATAGCAGGTTCGTCACCAAAGTTTGTGCTTTAACATCCTGTTTACGTTTCACTTAAATATGAGCTATTTACTATATCCGGAGAACTTTTAGATTTGGGTGTAATTAAACAAACACGTCAATCGCTGATTTCTCGCGAATTTTTATTCGTGCACAATCTCGCAAACAAACTATACCAAATGATAGAGGAATCATTCCTCAACTGTTTGTGCTGTTAGTTTTTTTTTTTTGATTGAGTTTTAATTTACGAGAAAGCAATTACGTCCTAATATCGAAGTTCCTAGGATTTTCACTTTTGTTGGTAAACAACATTGGTTTCGAATCCATTTTTAAGTTTGCTAGAAAGAAATGAGAGCTCAACTTTGGCATGTAGATACATTGTGTTTCAGAGCATCTATTGGCCAAATTTGTGTGTTCTAGGACCCTGACGATAATAAGTTAAGGTATTGCCGAAGCCGACATTTCCCCTAGCATATTTTATAACGTTTTTGATTTTGTTTTAAACTGCCTGGAAATTTTTCGAAAACCTGGAAAACTCAGGGAATTTTATTTAGCAAAATGAGTAGACACTTTGCTATCACAGAATCAACTGGTTTGCGTCGGTCACGAACGCCAAATGCAGTTCCTATTTTCAATGGCATTTTAAGGAACATAAGTGACACTCTCAAATGAAGTTCTTTCACCCCTACCTGGTAGACCGTTTAACGAGACCTTAATAGAATAAAGCAAGCATAGGTGAACAAGAAACTACATACGTGTTTTTAGTCGTTGTAGACAGTTTTTCAAAATGGATAGAATTGGAGCATATGAAGACTACCACGGACTGTAGAACGGTTACTAAGGTTTTTATAAGTATTTTTGCAAGATATGGAAAACCTGATGTTTAAGTCACCGACGGAGGCCCCCCTTTCAATTCTGGAAGGTTAGTAAAGTTTTTTGAGAAGCAAGGAATACGGGTAATGAAAAGCCCACCTACCACCCGGAAAGCAATGGACAGGCAGAAAGGATGGTTCGTTTGGTAAAGGATGTGTTTAAGAAGTTCCTTCTAGATCCTGAAATGCAAAAACTGGATACTGATTTACAGGTTTCATATTTTTTATTTAACTACAGGTATACAATTTTGAATGCTGATGGTAAATTACCATCAGAAAAACTCCTCGCGTATAAACCAAAAACCCTTTTGGATTTGATAAATCCCACAAAAACAGTTCAAGGAATTTTGACACTAATGTGCATGATGATTACTATAACATGAATACTAGCAAGCCTGATAATTTCAATGATGATTTTGCTAAGCTAAAAAATGGTGATCTGATTTACTACAGAAAAAATAACAAGACTGACATAAGAAGATGGCTTCCTGCAAAATATTTAAGCAGAGTTTCTGAAAATGTTTTCGAGATTTCGCTCAGCGAAAGAATCATCACGGCGCACAAACAACAGATTAAGGTTTATGAAGGTTCTCGCCCGAAAGCAAACAGACGTTTAGTTTTCCATGGAGAGAACAAGCAACAAACCAGTACCAAACGAAGAAGGGAGGACGATTTTGAAGATGACGGAGAGATCTCAGATTCTGAATCCGAGTTTTATGGTTTGCCGGCGGATTCTTTTATTTTTGGAGATCATCCCTGTGAACAGCAAGTTGAGGAGATTCAACGTTCAGAAGTACCAAGAAACATAAGAAAAACCAATCGAAATGTGAAAAAGAAGCTGAAGAAGGATTTCGTTTATTATTGAAATATTTTGAATTCTCATTAGAATATCGATTACCAGAAGATTACATTTTAACTTAAGGAAGGAGGAGTTGTAGTGATGTTAGTGAAGAGATTTGAGCTACGGGTTAGGTTTAGAGATAAAAAGAGAAAACGAGAAATCAAGAGAGTGAGTTCTCGCTAACGAATGTATAGAAGGTAAAGACGATAATATATGGGTTCAGAATTTGTACAACCATCAACGGATTAAGTGTTTTATTATTTACTCACATCACCTCGACTCGGTACCCCTTTTTATAGTTATTTCAAGTACCACAGTACCAGGCATGGAAAATCATTTGCATTCATTTCATACATTCATTTACATTCATTTGCCTTTAACTTTTGTCATCAATAGCATTCCGCAAAATAATGTATTGAGCTTTTGTAGGTTTTGTTATAAGCTACAACTTTTGCTCTTAACTCAAATCTGTATCTCTTATGTATCACGAACTAGAGTGGGCAGAACTTGTTACTGTTTTTCAGTGAATGTAAAATACATTCACTGAAAAACATTAGTGGCTTCTGTTCGCTCTGGTTCGTCATGCATAAGAGAAACGGATTTGACTTGTTAACAAAAGTTGTAGCTAATAACAAAACCTACAAAAGCTCTATTCATCATTTTGCGGAATGCTGTTGAAGAAAAAAGTTAGAGGCAAATGAATGTAAATGAATGCACGAAATGAATGCAAATGATTTTCCATGCCTGCACAGTACCGAGTGGAACTACACAGCAAAAAAAGTTGTTGAATACTCGGTTGAATATTACATCGAAACTGCTGCAACCAGGTCAATCCATCGGCTGTGTAATATCACATTGTACGATGTACATCGATTTTGCGAACAAAATTACATCCATTGATGTAATATTGTATCTGCTCTTTGCTATTACATCATTATTTCATACATCAGCTTGAATTACGTTGATCGATATTACATTTTTTTTGCTGTGTACGTGCTCGTGCACTTTTGTCGGAAAAACCTCGGGAAAACCAAGGGGGGGAGGTGGCTGTCAAATACGAACAATCGTCGCCTACCTCGCATAACTGGTTCCAAACGTAAACAAGCCATAAGAAACCTACAGCGTTTGTTTACATTTGGAACCAGTTTCATACAAAATGATCAGTAGGCTGATTTGACAGCACATCCCCCCAGGGAAAAACAACTAACCAACCCTAATAAAAAATTACCACAAACGAACGATAACCTAAATCATTGAACAATTCCACAAATGGTTTGGATGATACCCCGAACACGTCATTAAGCAAATTAACCATACCATTTTTATTAGGGAAGCTCGTCGCTTTTGATAAGGAATTTTAAAAAAAATGTCCAAATTTTTTTCAGTGCCAACCAAAGAATAACATTCAATAAAAATTATTTCTTTTGAAAACAAATCAAGCCAAAATGCTCACCGAGCTTACCTATGACGCGCATCCCCGGTCTCTGATTTTCTGTCATCGTTCGGGTTTTGTTCATCCATCATACCGTTCATTACTACTTGTTCATTCGTGTCTGCTACTTCAGCCAGTTGTGACCGCGTTGCATTTTTTCTCTGCTAAAAAGGTGAGTTTTCCGATATTATTTGAGAGGTTTTGGTATAATTTCATCTTTTTGTTGTAAAGTAAGCGAAGCCCGCTCCAAATGAGGTAAAATTTAGTGATTTTGGTTCGTTTTCTCGCGGGGAAAGTAGAATTTAAATTAGCGAATTTTACCTCATGCTGAATTTTTCAAAATGGCCGACCACTGGCTTTAGCCGGTCGGTGATGTGGTGGCGCTATGCCACTGACGGCTTGAACATGTAATTCGAAATTCAATGTTGATATTTAATTTTAGTTTCCAAACAAACGTTTCGATAATGGCTGACAATGATGATCTTTTGGATTACGAGGACGAGGACCAGACCGAGCAGGTTACCACCGAGCCGGCCGAACAGCCAAAGAAGGATGTAAAGGGAACGTACGTTTCCATTCACAGTTCCGGTTTTCGGGATTTCCTCCTGAAGCCGGAAATCCTGCGCGCCATCGTCGATTGCGGTTTCGAGCATCCGTCTGAAGGTTAGTATTGTATTAGCTGTGATCTGAATTCAGATTATGCTTAATGCGTATTTCTCTGGCAGGCATAGAGATAAGCTTGAATGCCTTCAAGGTTGTGTCCGTGTTGCCAGTTCTTTTGGCTTGTCAAAATGATGATAAATCACACTATTTAGTAGATAGGGACATCTGATCTAAGATGATTGATTTGTGAACTTTACTGAACGATAAAAATGGAAATTTTTGTTCATTAACATGCGTGGATGGATGGATTCTAATGTTTGTTTGTTTGTTTTTCTTTCCAGTACAACACGAATGTATTCCACAGGCGGTGCTCGGAATGGACATCCTGTGCCAGGCCAAATCTGGCATGGGAAAGACGGCGGTGTTCGTGTTGGCCACGCTGCAGCAATTGGAGCCAACGGAAAACGTTCCGTACGTGCTGGTAATGTGCCACACCCGTGAGTTGGCTTTCCAGATCAGCAAGGAGTACGAACGGTTCTCGAAGTATATGCCCAGCATTAAGGTGGCCGTCTTCTTCGGCGGTTTGCCAATCCAAAAGGACGAAGAGGTTCTGAAATCGAGTAACCCGCACATTATCGTTGGAACGCCGGGACGTGTTCTGGCCCTTATCCGGAACAAAAAGTTAAATCTGAAGCACCTCAAGCACTTCATTCTCGACGAGTGCGACAAAATGCTTGAACAATTAGGTAAGAAAAAAATACGGTTATCATTCTCAACCATACCTAAATGATGAAAACAACTCCATTTTGTAGATAGGGACATCTGAGTCTCTTCTAGTGATTGATTCCATATATAATTTCTGATCTAATTCGTGCAAGACAAAACCTGAATGATAATCAGCTTTACAACGTTTAACCAATTTTTTATTTCGCTTCTTTACAGACATGCGTCGAGATGTGCAGGAAATCTTCCGCAACACACCGCACGGCAAACAAGTGATGATGTTCTCCGCCACCCTTAGCAAGGAGATCCGGCCAGTGTGCAAGAAGTTCATGCAAGATGTAATTAGAACCAATTCTCCTACTATTACTACTACTACTGTCTCCTGTACCGCTGGGACTAGCACTTCAGCTATTGCCTATAATGTCCGCCTCCTCGAAAGCGATTGTGTTGGTGGGAATAGTTTACCGTACCGCTGGGATTGTGGGTTTAAATCACTCCAACCGCTAACGCACAACCAAACCGTTAAATCATACTCCTGGCCGGTGATCGGAAAGGTCTCCTGAGCATAATATCAAAATCAACCCTGTAAAAGTTGGATTCTAAAAAAATACTGCGAAAGCTGTCAAGTGAAAGTGTCTGGACGTGACACACCTTGGGACCTTGGTAAGGTTTGTATGTCCCGATTTGGCGTGTGGAGAAGCTGCATCGGAAATGGCCAGTAGATATTCTTAAAACCTAAACCTCTTAATACATCACCAAACCGTTAATACAGGGCTTTTCAGGAATCACTAATAGTTCTCAACCGTCTAAATTGATATCATAAATAATAACAATGCCAACAAATCTACTGGCCTAACAGCGACGAATAAAGCGGCGTTGGTTCCTGACTAAAGATGTCTACCGGAAAAAATAACACAATCCTCTGGATGAAGAACGGTTCCACTTCCCTGGGGGCATGATTTTGATGAAAATCGGCGATGACGACGAAGAAGCTCACATCGTCGACCTCAACAGTTGGTCGACTGAACGAGCAGAATCCGTATGTAGCCAGTCTGTAATTTCTTAATTGCTTAGACATTGTCTCATTTCAGATCTAAAGTTGCTAAGTTAGTTAATGATTCAGTTAGTTTGGATCCTAAATATGCGATGACGTGAAACTTTCCCACGAAACCAACAGAAAGTTGTTACTGGCGAGAGCGAGAGCATTTAACTTTCAGTGGCAAGAGGAAATTCAGCGCGGTGCTGGCAGTCCGTTGTAGATTAAAGTCCCTTCAGTTTGATTCCCCCGATGAATTGTTGACGAAAGTGGCCGCGATTGTAACCGAACCCTTCTCTGTTTCCCTTTCTGACATCCTCCATTTCATGTGTAATATTGAACAACGATAGCCTATGGAAGTTTACGTTGATGATGAAACCAAGTTGACTCTCCACGGTCTGCAGCAGCACTACGTCAAGTTGAAGGAAAATGAGAAAAACAAAAAGCTCTTCGAATTGCTCGATGTTCTCGAATTCAATCAGGTACTTCAGCAGCAGGATCAATTTTTGTTTGTAGTACCCAAGCTAATGCCAGATTTTTACAGGTCGTCATCTTTGTGAAGTCCGTCCAGCGTTGTATGGCCCTGGCGCAGCTATTGACGGAGCAGAATTTCCCCGCCATCGGCATCCACCGTGGAATGGTTCAGGAGGAGCGATTGTCTCGCTATCAACAGTTCAAGGATTTCCAGAAGCGTATCCTAGTGGCAACCAACCTATTCGGACGAGGCATGGATATCGAACGTGTTAACATCGTGTTCAACTACGACATGCCAGAAGATTCGGATACCTACCTGCATCGAGTGGCTCGTGCTGGCCGTTTCGGTACCAAGGGATTGGCCATCACGTTCGTTTCAGACGAAACCGATGCCAAGATTTTGAACGAAGTCCAGGACCGGTTCGATGTCAACATCACCGAACTGCCGGACGAAATTGATCTCTCGTCGTACAGTAAGTTCTAGCATTGAAAGCAACTCTTTCACTTTGTTCTAACAAAAAACACATTTCTTTCATCTCTTTTCAGTTGAAGGGCGATAATTTGACTTTCTGAAACGTGCATCGGAGAGGCACACAGATGCTTTTTTTTTTAGTTTGTTATATCCCCTATAGTGTAGAAGATAGATCGTAAAATACTCTGAGTCAAGTTTTTAACACGATCATGCGTCACCACCAAGAAACAGGAAAAAGGAGATCTACTGCAGAGTCGTGTAGTAGAACGGCAACAGCGCGCTCTTGGTGCTCGCGAAGCTTCACTAACATTCGATTAGTTTAAAAACAAACAAACAGTACGATAGAAGGAATCTGCATTCTACTGCTTTTTCAGTAGGTTTATAGTTTTTTTTTACTAGAAACAACTAAATCAAACTTGATCCCATAGGTTTAATTCCGGTAAGCTGGATAAGTAATAAAAAATGATTTGGTGAAATTGTACGACTTCAATTCGAAGAGTTTATAACGTTTGAATGTTGAAAGAACAGCCTGAAAGTTTGTCACTCACACTTAGTTTATTTCACCGAGGCCGGTAAAATAAATTGCCGAGAAACCAACAGCCGAAATTTTTCGTTAAAAATTTCGGTAAAAGTATAGAATACCGAACGCTTGGTAATTATCAGTTTTATTCAACTGTCAAATTTTACCGAAAACATCGGTACTATGCCGAGCGTTCAGCTTTTATTTTACCGAAATACCTCAAAACAAGAATAAATCTTTTACCAATCCTTCGGCAAACCGTGCATGGACATATTTAGCTTTTGCCGACTATCGTTGAAATTTCAACTCAAATTAATTGGATTATTCAGAATAGCAATAATAATAATACAAAATTAGTGAAAATTCCGTAAACAAGCCTTTATTCAAGTTATTCTCACAATGACACATTCTTTCTCACTCTTCCACTCACCCATCAGCATGCCCCGGGACTAGTTGTTTGAAGAAAAGGCAGCATAAGCCATCTCCTATCTGTATAAATCTGTAAATCTGAAAACAAATAAAGATTTATTACTTACAGAATAGTTGACTCAGCACCACCTTCACCATCGATTTGCCGCAATATTTCCTCCATTTTACACTTCATTGAATCACACGCAACACTTAAAGCAACGCAACAGACGACTTACTCTCTGCCAAAATGGCTGACAATAAATGTGCACAACTGACAGATACTTGCTCTTATTTTCAATTGCCGAGGTTCGTCACTTTTAATTACCGAAGTCGGTGAAGCAAGATTTTAACGAAATTCATGGTAAACCATTACCGAATTTCAGTAAATACTTTCGTATAACCAAAAATCGTTAATTGTATATACCGATATTCAGTAAAAACATGTTTTCTAACGATAAATCAGCAAAAATCGCGTTTTACCGATTAAGTTCAGCAATCAATTTAACCGAGATAAAAATATAAGATTAAGTGTGCTGAGCGTTCTTCTGCGTCTGGTCTGGTCCTAGCACGTCCTATTCATAATAATCTCACGAAAAAAGCAACCGATTATATTCAGCTATGACCTGCGTGGCATGATACTCGAAAGTGTCCTTGGTGTGATCGTGCATTAGCAGCGTGTACTAGAGGTACTAGATTAAAGGAGTACCTCAATCGATTAATAATTCTTGGTTGCAGTGATGTTAACAATTTGTAGATCTGTTCACGAAAAAGTGGACACCCTCCCCCCTATTCTGCGAGTCACGTGACTCTCTCTAACCGGTGAGGTGACAATAGTCACCTCGTGTGAGGTGACTCTCCATTTGATTTGCATGGAGAGTCACCTCACCGGTGAGAGAGAGTCACGTGACTCGCAGAATAAGGGGGCCTGTTTTAACTTCATTAATGTTAAAAATCTAACACTGCTTCGCGATTACGATAAAGTGGTGCCCTACCCTATTCTTGTTTTCGTTAGAACCGTATTTTTCAAACAATTTTTTTGTATGGAAGAATAGTTCGTTCTAACGAAAAAGAGAATATGAGCGAATGACTATAAAGTACGCAGCTTTTAACGAACATTAAATAATTTTACTCATTCGTGAGTAATTGTTACTACACAAATGAGTAGCAGTTAGTCATTATTGAGATTTCTGCAGTAACCATGTATGAAACATTCATAAACGTCTATAAAAAAGCGTGAGAGTTCTACGTAGACAATCGTCCATACATTTTTTGTTAAATTTTGTATGGATCGTACACAATTGGGAGGTGGCCAGCAAACCAGGAAAACCATCACTGAGTCAAAAATCTCGAAAAAATGTCATGTTCTATGACTGAAAACAAATGTGAAATCATCAGAATCATGGAAATGTTTTACATTATTTTTATATAGATTTCTGTTGATACAGATCACGATGTCTTGAAGCATTTTCTTGCTCCGAGATCATTGTATCAAGTTTAAGTTTTCTAAAACAAATTCTTGATTTAATATATTCCTCTAAAATTCGCTATAATGACCCATTCAGCCCGATTAGCCGAACGCGTGACCTTAACAAAAATCCATAACTCTGTAATTTGTAAATGCTGACGCTTTGAAATCATAAAAGGGCTCGAGCTTTAAGAACATAATCAAATTAAAACTAAGACCTATTCTGCGCCGCGAGTGAGGTGAGGTGTTTCTAGTGTGACCACAAACGAAGTGACAGGCGGCTAGCTGGCAAAGAAATCCATTTAAATAATGTGGTTCACTGTGCTTGATGTGAAGCTTGTGCCATCATCCACCAGATGGGTTAGTTTTTTTGTTTTGATTTGAACAAAGTTGATTTTGTGTACAATGATTCTTTGACAGTGTGCAAAGAGTGCGTATCATTTTGTCATTTTTTTGTGCATTTCAGTTTTGAGTAGAGTGAAAGAGATAGAATCAAAACATTCTAGTACATTTGGTGAAAATGCTAGTTCAATCTAGTAGTAGTGTTGCCATGTGGTACAATCCAGTAGTAGTGGTGTTGCCATGTGGTACACTGAAAAATTGCAATAGCAGGTTAGTCACCAAAGTTTTCGAGCCGCTCCGTCTGTCACTTCGTTTGTGGTATAGGCCTTGTCACTGGCCTCATTTTGACGATTCGATTGGAACAACTTTTGACAGACGTCCATACTTTTAGTGTAGGGCTTTACCCTAGGCCCCCTTATTCTGCGCTGAGAGTGAGATGAGGTGATTCGCTGTCACTAGTGAGGTGACTCTTCGTGCAAATCAAAAGGTGCGTCACCTCACTCGCGGTGACTTTCATCACCTCACATACTCACATGGTTTTACCATAGAGGTAACTCTAAGACAAGTAGGTCCCGAAGAAACGTGCTCAACTTTTTGGCTCACCTCTGGTACTATCTTCGGTCCCAAGCTTGTCGAATCACCCCTCGAAACATAGGAAAAACCAATAACCCCTCATTTTATCTGTCAAACTTTCATAGCGAATCAAAACAAACATTTCGTAGTACTAGAATTTCGACTTGAATAGGGTACGTTAATCGTTTGCTTGGGACCAATAGGCTACTAAAGTGGTGAGCCAATTTAAAATCGTTAGTTTCATATTGATTGTTGGTTTTACTCTGGTACTTTGGTGCTAATTTGACAGCTCCTCCTTTTCCTCTATGATTAAGCTTGGTACATGTCGCGCCGCGTTGCGGAAAATAGTGCATTCTAGATAACGTTATAGGAAAGCATGATTCATGCAAATTGGGTTGTTTAGGGGTATAGTAGTAAATACATATTCGTTATCTGCATTAAAAATGGAACCGAAATCCAAAATTTCATCATTTTTGGTACACTGGAACTATTGTAAATAAGTACGAATTACATTAGCAAAAATGACCATCTTAGCGCCCCTTGGTGTAACTTAGTATGGGAGTGAGCTATCAACGAATAGATTTATAGGCCTATATTCTGCGCGGCGTGTGAGGTGAGATGACAGTGAAGTAATGGTGAAATGACAATTGTCACCTCGGGTCGGGTGAGGTGAGTCTCCGTGCAAATCAAATGGAGAGTCACCTCACGCGAGGTGACAATTGTCACTTCAGAAGTAACAGCGTGTCACCTCACTTCACACGCCGCGCAGAATATGCCTATTAGTGTCAGCGATCGGAAATTTAAATCTTGATTTAAAAATCGAGATGAATGTCTACGGGATCGATAAAAATATCGTTGTGCTCAGAAAACGAAGCTCTATCAGATGGTGTATAAAAATCGGTATATTTTTCGAAGTTAAATTAGCCAATTGTGCTCGTCAATTTGAAAACAACTAAATCATTTTTTAATTGTTCATTGTGGGAAAGTAAGAATGGTTTTGAAGGCATTACCACAGACAAACAGACATAACTCTCGCAAGTTGTTCATCGACCAAGCATTTAGCCAAATATTTGATTTAGCGGTCAATTTAAAAGTATCGTAGTTGGTAATACCGCCACCTATGGCGCGCACAGTCAATTCCCTTGCGTTTGACGTCTACACACTACCGCCATAGAGGTAACTCTAAGACCAGAAGGTCCCGAAGAAATGTGCTCAACTTTTTGGCTCAACTCTGGTACTATCTTCGGTCCCAAGCTAATCGATTCACCCCTCGAAACATAGGAAAATCCAATAACCCCTCATTTTATCTGTCAAACTTTCATAGCGAATCAAAACAAACATTGTTTAGTACTAGAATTTTGACTAGAATGGGGTACGTTAATCGATTTGCTTGGGACCAATAAAAATGTTATGGTTAATTTGCTTAACGACGTGTTCAAGGTATCATCCAAACCATTTGTGGAATAGTTCAATGATTTGGGTTATCGTTCGTTTATGGTAATTTTTTATTAGGGTAGTCAAGTAGTGAGCCAATTTCAAATCGATAGTTTCGTATTGATTGTTGCTACCGCCATCTGTTCAGCGTACTGCCCACCACAGTGTACTCAACAGATGGCGGTAATGTTTTTGAGACGATGTTTTACAGTGAGAAATATTCAATGTGTTATGTCTGTTTTTGTGGCATTACATTTCAGTGCTAACATTTGAAAACGGCGCAAAAGCCATTTGTAAACAAATGGTTTGTGGGCCCTTTACTCGCTACCCGAAGAACGCCCACGCAAACCAACAGCATCTTCAGGAAGGGGAAAATTTCCCCTACCCGATGTTGCTGTTGTGTCGCGTGGGTGTACTTCAAGTAGTGAGTAAAGGGCCCACAAACCATTTGTTTACAAATGGCTTTTGTGCCGTTTTCAAATGTTAGCACTGATTTGTTGTCACCTTGCTGCATTTAATCTTACATGGTTGGAGCTTAAAGACGAGCTTAAAGATCACCAGCGCTGCTGACGTTTTCGGCAGTTTCAAGAACTGGATTGCATTGCAGGGGGTTGAATCTACTAGACTTATTTCTGACATACCAGGAATCCATGTTGACAAACACCTTCTCGAAAATCGGACGATCAACAACAGAGGGATTTTCGAACATTATAATTTATTTTCGAAGTGAATTTAAGTGAAAGTTCATCAAACGGAACACAGCCAAGTATAGAAGTATCGAAAATAACGTGATATTGCAATCATTTTTATTGAATAATAACCGGGAAATTAATGAGATTTAAGGGGTTACGCCTACCTGCAAACTTTCAAAAAATCGATTTTTTTATTGTCCTAATCGAAAGTATATAAAGTCAAGAATATTTCCTCAAAAGATCAAGTTGATCCGATGAAAATTGTGAAAGTTATGCGACGTACAAAAATATGCATTTATAGTGGACTAAACCCAACTTGAAATTTTAAACGCGATTATCTCGGTGCCAAACATTTCTCGAAATGTATACATTCGATTCGTCCGATTCGTTTTGATTTCTGTTCAGTACTATTTTGTGCAGTCCACGATCGTTCGGATTTCGTCTAACATTTAATTTCGATTTTTTACAGCCGATCAAAGACAAATTTTAAGGATCAAAAATCGACACTTCAACTTTGCAAGGCCGCCATTTTGTCAAAAAAAATTAAAAAATAAAACCGAACGATCAAGGACTAGTTTAACACATGCTTAACGATTTGGCATGGTTTTTTTTTATTTTAGATGACCGCAGTTGGCACCGCAAAAAGCGTTTTTTAAAACATCGTCCACGGGGAGCAGCCGTGCGGGGCACCAGGACCTCGTTTTTACAGCATCGACTGATAAATGTACCATTTAATGTGTGTTCAATAAACGGCAGAAAACCGATTTTCAATATGTTGCGTCGTTTTCGAGAAAAAAATTCAAACTTTCGCTTTTTTTCGGTCTTGCAGGTAGGCGTAACCCCTTAAACCGAGAATTTAAAAATGAAAATTGACTGTCCAGCCTGCAATTGCCAAACCAACCCAACACAAACAACCTCCTCACGTCACTTTATTTTGTAATTAGCCTCATGTTTTCCTGTGGAAAATCTCGGAAATCTGCCGAAAAATTGACGAAAATTTTACTCAGTCTAGAAGTAGTATCAACAATCAATACGAAACTAACAATTTTAAATTGGCTCACCACTTTAGTAGCCTATTGGTCCCAAGCAAACGATTAACGTACCCTATTCTAGTTGAAATTCTATTACTACACTATGTTTGTTTTGATTCGCTATGAAAGTTTGACAGATAACATCAGGGGTGTGTGGATTCATGCAGAACATGCAGGGGTGAGTGAAATAGCTTGGGACTGCTTGGGACCGTTGTTCTGGTACTGAGTGAGCCAAAAATAATAATGATTTTCTTCGGGACCCAGTGGTCTTAGAGTTACCTCTATGGTAGTATCAATAGACTGAGGGAATCCAATCTTTACTTTTATCATATTCATTCCTAGAATAACCTGGAGTTTGCTATAATGGTGCTGATTTTCTATCCGCATAACTGTCTACGTATAGTTAATGAACAGGCCCTCACATGAGTATCTTAGTCCCCCTTATTCTCCACCGCGAGTGAGGTAAGGTGACTCGCTGTCACGAGTGAGGTAACTCTCCGCGCAAATGGTTCAGGGATATTCTACGAGATGTGTGACTCTGTCACTAGTGGGGTAACAAAAGTAACGTCGTATAAGGTGACTCCCCACGCCAATCAAATGGGGAGTCACCTCACACGACGTATCTTTTGTCACCTCACTAGTGATTGAGAGTCACACGACTCACAGCATAGGCCTATCCTGCGCTGCTTGTGAGGCCTGGCTGGAAACGTCGGTCCGGTCACGACAGTGAAGTGACCTATTATCACTAGGGAGGTGACAATAGTCACTTTATGTGCAGTGACTCTCCGTGCAAATCAAATCGAGAGTCAACTCACCTCACTCGCGGCACAGAATAGGAGTTCTATTCTGCGAGTCGAGTGACTCTCTGTCACTAGTGACGTGACAAAAGTCACGTCGTCACATGAAATATGATTTTTTTTCTGTTATAGGCTACAAAACCATTAATAACCACAAGCTTTTGGGACGAAGGCCATCCCGCTATCCAACGTTTGGAAACCTCTGATACAAAAGACAATTTGGAGCCGCCACATAAATAAATGGAAATTTCGAAGTTTTCAGCATGACAAACATAATTTATTTTTCCACAATGAGAGAAATGCTGATTATTAGCATTCTAATGCTTCATATATTTGTTGTAAGACGGTTCTTCAAGTTTGTAGGGAAAGCCATTTATAATTATAGAGATAATGTATGTTTGTTTGTTTTAGTAGTCATTTTTTTGTTTTTGGTTGTTTATGTGTATAGAGCCTTCTACACTGCTTTCCTTGTCATCTCTTCTTCCTGTTCACGAAAAGTTCTACCGAATCAATAAAAATTCTTACATGATAAAAAAATATATATAATTTACTCTCTTCTTTCAGTCACCGGAAAAAACATCTACCTAAAACTCGCACACAGACTTACCTTGCTGCTATGATGGATAGTCTCCTTCCTCCGCGTAATGTAAGTAAGGTATGTCTGTGTGTGTTACCGCGGTTGCTGGTTTTGCTTCCGAAATTTAGTCTTTTGCTTCATGTAAACGACCGACCCCCCATCCGGGTCCAACCACAACAATCAGCTGTTGAAATTATTAGCACTAAGAATAGCAAACTTATTCGATAAGTCGTATCGATAACTGTCTAACGTAAAAGAATATCACAAACACAAACGTTTCCTGGCTGAAGTGGCTTGCATAGCAGCGACAGCAGCAGCATAACAACGGTTGAACCGACGATGATGGACCGGTTTTCATAACTGTCCTCGCCGTTGCCACTCATTGCTCATAATACTGGTTCGTTCAACTGGTGTGGACTGCATCCGCTGCGAAGCCACCACTTCCCCAGCGAGGTGCTGGTAGCTGTTGATGTTGTACAATGAAATTAAGACTTCAATACTACTTAAACTAATCATCACTACTAACGCTAAAAGTAAGTTTCTCAATTGTAAAACTAAAACATCGACAGGACATTCGATATTGCTGCGCAAGACTGTTGCTGTCTGTTGCTCTGATACATCATAATCATCATGACCGTTATTAATATAGGCTTGCATTGGATAGTAGCAATAATTATCAGGGTGAATATTTGTTAAACGATGATTCCACTCGCTAACCGAGTGGACCTGTTCTACTTCTACTACACACATATTTGGCTCACTAAACGACGACAATGACCGGTGGTTGGCAACGTTGACGGTTGCCACCCCGATGGTAGGGAAGTAAGAATTGTAAAAGAAATGGAAATTGAACCGATGATCTACTAGTATTGTAGTTAGCTCATTACGGTTTGTCTGCGCTTGAAGTCACCAGAGGTTCTTCGGCAAAACGTAACCATTCTTGGAGAAGAGGTGCTTGCGGCAGCCCTGATCTTGATCCAGCAATGTACCGGCAACGGATTCGTCACTACCGCCACCCTGTTTGGGCAGTGCCTTTTCGAAGAACGGTTTGGCCGTAGACCCCCCTTCGTCGCCGTACGTAGTTATGGTTTCCTTTTGGCCGTCCTTGGTCGAACGGGTTATGGTCGTTTGGGTATGGCCTTCCGAATCACGGACCGTTTTGCGCGTTTCATACGACTGTAAAAAAAAAGGCAGCATTAGTTTAGTCGACATTAAGCTAAGGCAGCCGACTAGAGTGACTTACTCCATCGGGTTTACGGATTGTTTGTGAGATGATGCTTTGGCCAAACATTCTCGGGCCCTGGAACGTTCCCTCGAAGATCCCATCGTGATAGCGTTGGGAGGGAATTTTACGCGAAGGACGCGCACGTGGTGCCGGCGGCAACGGTTCCGATTCTTTGTAACCATGAATCCAGTCCATAATCTTCTGTTCATCGGTCAACTTTAGCTTTGGCTGTTGGATAGAGCTGACTTCCAAATGCTTCTTTCTCGGTAGCAGCTCTTTCAGTTCCGGTGAGATACGTTGCAACAGGCTGTGCAACTGGTCCGGGTAGATTCTGAAGAAATATGTGTGAATGAATATCTCCGCATTAAAAAAAACTATAAATGAATAAACGCACTCTCCGTCCAAATCCGTGTCGAGACGTTTTTCCGTTTTGAGCTCTTTCTTGATTTCGTCCTCGAAACCGGGCTTGAGGAAGTCCTGCTTCAAGTCGCGCTCGAAATGTTTCACGGTATCTGCAATGCAAGCGAAAAAGAGAGTACGGATGAGAACGGAACAAAAGCAACACTCACATGTGATGTAACGAATATATTATCAGCTCACGTTTTGTACCTTTTGACTACTAAACACGCAATACAATATGCGAAAGGATTTCCATATATGTGAGGTGAACTTACCATCGTACTCCTCTAAGCTCTTCATCATCTCCTGGATTTGGTGCTCGAAATGTTTCTGAATCTCAAGAGGATTGGTGAAGATTTGGACACCGAAGATTTTCTGGTTGTCGAACAGGTCATCGTCGCTGTCGTACTCCTCTACCCAGATGGGTTTCCGAAACTCATCCTTGACAACCGGCTTTTTCTTTCTGTTAGGGTGAAAACAAGAAACGTATATGATTTCCATTGCAGTACTATGAAGTTTATCTATTGGAAGATTTCACGAGCAAACGAGATCTAGGCGGCGCTGCTGTGCTTGTGATGATCGAATCAAAATTTATGTCAAACTGCGAACAAATTTGTAAACAAGCATAAGAAAAACACTTTTTGGTACTTAAATAGAGGAAATTGTTGTAAATTTCTAACTGAAAACGGTTAAAAAACGTTTTTTCCAAGCGATGGTAAGTAAATTAGTCAAAGGAATGCAGTGTAACTTGAATTTATTGGGTGATATTTTTAGGAAGGAGGGAAGCCTACTCAGTGTGCTGTTCCCGGTTGCAGGACACAATATGAGACCAGAATGTTTACTACTACAAGGACTCACAAATTTTTCAAGAAGTGGTACGATTTCATCAATCTCGAAAGGAATGGAGAAGAGAAGATTTGCAAGTTGCACTTCACCGAAAAGGATTTTATCATCAGTAGGTTTTTTCATCTATGAGTATGAATACAAATTGAAGTAATGTTTGTGTTTTAGATACTCGTAGAATGGTACGCCGCGATGCCGTGCCATCGGTGAATCTACCTGAAGCAGATCCGTTCTTAAAATCCGATGGAGTATGCTGTATTTCCACTTGCCGGAACCGGTCAATGAAAATGCTGACGGCTTTTCCAACGGCAGCAACGATGGAAGAAAGCACTGCGCTTGATAAGTGACGTGCCAAATGCTTGCTTGAGGGTGTGCCCGCGGCATTTTAAACCAAGCGATGTATTAACCGGTAAATATCCTGAACACTGACCAAGAGCTTAGTAATTAACTAGGTATTTTTTCTTGTTCTAGTAACATCACGATATTTAAGAACCAACGCCGTTCCAAACGTTCGTGTCAAGCGACTTGTTCGCTGCCCACGTCGGCAGATTCGACGTCTGGAGTATACGCCAAAGCATTTGAAGGACCATACTTATTACCGTTCCATATTCAAGCCCCGGAGATTTGAGTTAGGTTTTGAGCGCTTGTAACTTTGTCATTTTTTCAGTATAACCGATGCAAATCACATCGGCATCGAAAACGCAGCCACCCTCGCGGATTAGTCGGACGGAATCAGCTACATAGTCCAGTATGTCGCATTCGCTGGTTTTGATTTCCTCCCGGCCATCAGCTGAAATTCAAAACAAACATCACATAACCCCACTTCGACTAGCAAACATTTTTTGAAGGCATTATAAGAAAGGAAAATCCTGAGTTAATCGCCACAACAATGTATTTCACTTGTGACAATATTGAATTCTTACCTGTGGATGCCATTATTTTATTCGGGAAAGGATTTTAATTTACCGTAAATTCAAGTTTCGTTTTGCGGACCGTGGAAACTAATGCGGGAACCGAAGAAACATCCTCTGTTCACTAGTTCTTATTTCCACACACAGAGTTCGCATGAGCTGTCATAGTTTTGCTGCAAGACGCCAATTTAAATTTCTATTTCTCAGTCATTCATTTGGATTCATTCTTAAATTCATTGCACTGCCTTTAGTTATTACTCAAAGAATTCCCGAAGAATTCTCTTGAAAATTCTCACGGAATTCTTCTCAGCATTCGCAAAGTATTTTTCCGAAATTGTCATGGAATTATCCTTGGAACTACTGCTCAGGATTATCATAGAGTGGTCCCAAAAACTCCTTGAATAGCTTTTCAAAATTCTCTTCGAGCTTTCATTGAATGCTCTACAAAAATTGGAATAACCTTCGAATACATCTTGAAAGTATCCAGAGGCGTCGCGTGCCTCATTTGTTTACCTGTGCACCAAACTTTGTTCGTTATAGTTTACCACCACATACCTATTAGTTTTTTTTTTTTTCAATGCTCCATGAATTCGAAGGACATATTCTCTATTACTATATTAATCACTACCGTAACATTTGAAGGACCTATCATGTTGTGTAAACAAAACTTGTATGGCCCTTTTCGCGTTAACCGAAGTAGGAGGAATGAAAAACTTAACTAATTCTCGTTTTTATCACAAGGAAGTCGAAGAGTTATTTTTCGACTGAAGCGTAATGAAGAATATCCGTCAAACACTTCCGAAAACATTTTTTGATACAAAACAGTGTCAAAATCAAAAGAAAATTCATGAAGTCCCCGTTGGTAGCTAACTTGAATTAATCAACTCTTTATTCATCAGAACAATACTATCAGAATGGACCAGGGAAGCTAAACTCAACCGACGCAACCATCGGCAGCGTTGCCAGTATTCCAGATTTATCTGGATTTTCCAGATTTTTAGTCACCTTCCCAGATAGACAGACAGACCACGTATAATTCCAGATTTTTTAAATATGTTCCAGATTTTCCCAGATTTTTTAAACAACGTTGGACATTATTGAAATTTTAAGGTTATTCTGAAAATAGTTCACAGTTAACTGTAAGGCGAATTCTTTGTGAAATCAAATGAGAATTTCAAGCTTATTCTGAGTAGAATTACATCCAGTTTTGTAGGTTGCCCATCATTTAGGCATATTGTGAGTGCCACGAAGTGAGGGTTCGATTCCCGCTCCAGCCGGTTCAAATTTTGGCAACCTGAAAATGTCCTTACTGGTCTGATAGGTGTGGTGTGTTGTCCGTTGTCTAGTGTTAAATATTCAGTCTGTGCAACCTCTGGTTGAAGACGGTGTCAATTGTCTTGTCAACTCTGCTGAAAATTGCATGGAGATTTTGTCAATAAAGGAAATACAATCCGGAAGAGAAATCATAGAAAATTCTTATGATGAAACTTAAGGGGTATGCTGATATGAATCGTGAGAATAATTTCAATGGAATTCTGTCCAATGTTTCTATGGAGATTAATTTTCATAAAATTTTAAGCGCAATTTCTGGTAGACTTTCAAAACCATTTTGGCAAAGTACTTGAGTAGTTAGGTAATACTGAAAAGGATTTCAGAATAATTCTGACCTTACCTACAAAGCAGTTCGAAGGAAATTATCGGATAAGTCTGAGAAGAATGTGACAGTCATTGTGTACCAAGGAAATTGTTAAGAATATTTTAAGAATTTCATAGAGAAAAATGGACACAAAATTGAGTCAATTCTTGCCAGTTTGAGGGAGTTGTGAAATTGGAGAGTGATTTATAAGAGATTACAAGAGGTAATGATTAAAACTCTTAGAATTTTACTGGAAAAGTTTAGATATTTTCAAGATTATTTTAGGGGAATATAGAAAAGAAATATGATTGCATTCGAGGATGATTCAAATTGAACTAAAAATAAAAAAAGGCGAAAAAAATTATTCTTTGGCATAAAATTATTCGTAATGGTCATGCGAAGAGTGGAGTTACCCATAGTTTAGGTAAACTGTGTGTGAGTTCCGCGATGTTAGGCTTTGATTCCCATTTCAGCCCGGTTAATTTTACTTCAAAACAATCAAAAAATAAAAAACAATTCTAACCATATTTTCTGCTGTATTTAACTCAATTTTTGAAATGCTGTGTAATGGATATTTGAACTTTTTGGGCACACTGTGTCAATACTTTTCAACTTTTGGATGATTTTAGCAATGCTTACAAGTTATTTGCTTTATATAATTTATTTAAACATGTAATTTATAACCATTCTTGTACTTTAAATAAATTCCAGATGATCATACTGACCTATTTTTACGGGAGATTGGCACAGAACTTTGATTTCAATAGCATTATGTTAAAAAGAGGATTTTTGTGGCATTCCAGATTTTTCCAGATTTTATATTTTACCTGGTCCAGATTTGTCTGAAAATGACCTGGCAACACTGCATCGGAGAGATTTGATTGAGAGATTTACAACTGACAAGAGAGTGAGAGCGAGCTTTTGCGCTCTCTTTCTCCATTAATCTCTTTGCCTGCAAACAGATATCCAAGTGCACAGAGAGAAATGCACACTTTGGCATGCATGCACATCACAAATATTCTTCAAATTAAACTCACACATTCATACCGGGCTGCAAGTATGATACACGTCCAAAGCGTACCAAACTGCTGTTTCCGTGTTTCTCCCGTTTGACGCGTGACTGCTGAAAGTTTCAATTACAACTAGTGGTGCAAACCGCCATGTATTGTGGAAAATTTGTGGTATGTTTCAAGAGGTGATAGAAGGTTTGCTTGGCTTACATCAGGCATTTGAACATTCACAAACTTGCCACCCGCCACCCAAAAAAGCTCGCTTTTAGGTGCACAGGTTGCACATGTGGACGCGACGCCACTGAAAGTCTCCCAAGTATTTCCTTGCAATAATCCCCAACTTTGGAACTATTCTCGGAATTCATTTCCCTTGGAATTTTTCTCTGAATTCCTTTGGAATTATACTCACAATTTTCACGGCATTATTTTCAGAAATCCCTTTGAATTATGTTTTCCCTTTGTAATTGTGCTCATAACTTCCTTGAAATTCACCTACAGTTTTATCATAGAGGTAACTCTAAGACAAGAAGGTCCCGAAATAACGTGCTCAACTTTTGGGCTCAGCTCTGGTACTCTCTTCGGTCCCAAGCTAATCGATTCACCCCTCGAAACATAGTAAAATCCACTAACCCCTCATTTTATCTGTCAAACTTTCATAGCGAATCAAAACAAACATTGTGTAGTAGTAGAATTTCGACTAGAATGGGGTGCGTTAATCGTTTGCTTGGGACCAATAGGCTAGTCAAGTAGTGAGCCAATTTAAAATCGTTAATTTCGTTTTGATTGTTGGTTTTATTGCGAAGGCAACATATCAAGAAGACTGGCAACGGTCCCATTTTTCAAACGAATGGTATGAGACAGGTACACGTTATTTATACGTTGCTTCCACCTTCACTCGAGCGCAGCGCTGCCATAGAGGTAACTCTAAGACCAGTAGGTCCCGATGAAACTTGCTCAACTTTTTGGCTCAGCTCTGTTACTCTCTTCGGTCCCAAGCTAACCTATGCACCCCTCGAAACATAGGAAAATCCACGAACCACTCATTTTATCTGTCAAACTTGCATAGCGAATCAAAACAAACGTAGCACTAGAATTTCGCCTAGAATGGGATACGTTAATCGATTTGCTTGGGACCAATCGGCTAGTCAAGTAGTGAGCCAATTTTAAATCGTTAGTTTCCACCGGTTGGCACTACTGTGCCTGTCGCTTGGATTCAGGCAAAGTTGCCAGTCTTCTTGATATGTTGTCTTCGATTATTGTCAAAATGAGTTTGTAATTTAAGTCAGAATTCATGTTTAATTTTACTCTGAATTTATCTTTCTAGTTGTCCTGGATTTTCTTTCTTTAATTGTTATCTTCCTTAGCTAGTTTGGCATACCTTAAGCAGGCTTGACTTTTACTCGCACGTGTACCAAGGAAGTGTATGTGTTGACCCACACGCCGAGAAGAAAACACGATGCACGCGGAGAAAACTTTCGTTGCTCGCCGTGCACGAACGCTCTAACGGAGAGCAGGAGCATTCCCTATCGTGCATGAACGTAAAACGAAGAGAGAGAGAGAGACCCGGAGGAGAACAGTGTACGATCCTGGCAGTACGATTCGGGGTCTTGGATTTACGAAATCATTTCTCGATGAACATTTCAAATGGTCCTATCTGCTTTGATCGATTCTCTTAATCGACTTTCTCTTTTCATAACCACTGCTATGCAAACAGATTTCGCGTTAATTCTACCACATAGTTTGATAAAGGAGGTTCTTATCTAGCGTCCAAAACGTCAAATACAACAGGGAAAGGTTTTGCAGCTGAGTTATTGACGAAAGAGAAAGTCGATGAAGAGAATCGATCAAAGCAGATAGGACAATTTGAAATGTTCATCGAGATTTGTCGTAGTCAGTTCATATCGAAAAGCGTATCCGTAATAGGATTGGGCGATCTTCAGAGAAAGATCGATCTTATATTTGGCTCTAGAATCGATCCACTGATTAAATCGGTACCAAAGAATCGATCTTTGATAGATCGATCTTATGGTTTTTATTTCAATTGACCTTTCTGACGCTTATGACTCGCACACTTGCATAATCCCAAGTGCTTAGTTTGCTATCCTAACTTTCGCTTGGTTTGTTATTGTTATCCTCACTTTTCGACAATGTTTACGCTTGTTTACGTTGGTACCCCAAGAAATTCTTTCAATTATTTTTTTTTTATTTCATTAAATGTTGTCATGACGGTAAGGAGCAATGAGCACAGGAGGGAGGTAGCTGTATTCATAAATATCGGAAACCTAAATAGTGACGCCATTGTAGGGCGCAATGCTGATGTTGACTTATGTATGTTCCTTAAATTTACCTCGCAGTCTGGGGTGAGCAGTGCTGTAAATTTTCATATCATTCGATTGAAGATGAACCAATACAACCATTCAATCAATTCTGTGTAAACGAATTCACACATGACCATAATTCGAAGAACCCCTTTCTCATTCGAAGCTCATTGTCACTGTCAATTGAGTCACTCACTATCAATTGATATACAACAGTGGAGTATGGAAGAAATCCAGCAAAATGATCCCGAACAGACAAGTCAACCCGATGTCGGATCAATGGAAGGCTAATTTAAGGTCGATGTAGACCCAATGTCATGTCGTTGTCGGGTCAATTTTGGGTTTATGTCGGGTCAATGCCAGGGCAACATCGGGTTGGAGTTTGGTAGAAGTCAGGTTGGCTTAGCTTTTTCGCCGGAATGTCGACCAGAGCTCCGTTTATGTGTAGGTTACACTCAATTGAATGATATATAGTGTTTCTCAAATGAGAATGATCCATGCCTTCGTCAAATGACTAAGCAACTGATATCACCCATTCGGAGGAGGTCCCCTTTGATAGTGGATAGCTGCTTTTCTCATTTTCATCAAAAATGTTCAATTGATTTTGAGAATTTACAGCACTGGGGGTGAGAGTAAATCGTTTTTTCAATGTAAATACATTAACAAAATTTAACACCTATTGTTTTCCGAAGATCGAAAAGATCGAAAAAAGACATCGATTTTTTCGATCTTTTCGTGGACAAAGAATCGATCCGAAAAATCGGAAACCGAGTAGAAAAAGATCGATCTTTCAAAGATCGATCCAAGATGGTCCAATCCTAATCCGTAAGCTGTGGTTAGAACCATCATTGCCCCTGGACGAAGAAAAATCGATCCTGAAATGGCTATGCTTGCAGAGACAGTGTTGCAGATGCCTCGCACGCAAGTGTCTATCGAACGCGCTTTTAACAGCCTTGGTCAAATAATGACCGAGCATCGAACTAATTTAATTAATTAATTAATTTTAATTAAATTTGTTAGAGCAAATGGTAATATTATTGATAATATTTACTTTAACTATACGGTTTAAAGTATGTTACTTCATTAACGAAATTTTCAGTCGGAAACAGATTTGTCTCTTACAACTGGTTCTAAATGTTTTGTATTTTCAGACAGTAGAAGCGATACACTTTAAAAAATTAAGATTGTAGGATTTCAAGATTTTTAAAATAACCAAATTCTTTAGAAAGCAAACTTTAGTCATTTACCATGATTCTAAACATTGAACAAACTCCTTATAAACAATGAATTTGCTCAATGGAGGTTTACGTAAATTCGCACTGAGACCATAATACAGAAATTATACAGATTTTTGGTCAGTCACATAGAGATTAAAAAGATTTTTGCGATGAAAATACAGATTTAAATCTGAAAACATTAGGCAACTGGACAGTGTACAAAGCACAGGGAATGCGCCAGCTGTTATGAGGTAAGGAAAATGCGCAACGCAATCGTTTCAGCGAGCATGCTCTTGCTCTGGTAAAAAAGCCGAGTGTATAGCCAAGTGTAAAACTTCGGGATTTCTCATTTGCCGAAGTGTATGCGATGAATTGCACTCTCGCACTCACGTACAATCGGTGCGCTTGAACGTCTGGTGTAGAGTAAGCCGATCTACGGTGCGCGCACCATTTTGTTGGATGCGGTGCACGTAGCAGATACACTTTTCTCTTTACTCACACCGAGGAGAGAACCAAGCCTGAGTCCTTAAGTATGAACTCTCTAAAAATTATCATGGAATTATGTTTCGGATATTACTTGAAATTCTCCATAAATTTGCCCGTGAAAACTCCTCAAAATTATCATTAGCTATCCTCAGAATTCTCTTGAAAATTTCTCCAGCCCCCTGCTGAGTAAAATGCAAATGTGAAATTCCCGGTTTTTCTCGGTTCAAATCTCAATAAATTGCCGGTTTATAATATTCAATAAAAACTAAAGAATTCAACGATATTTTTTGCAACATGACCAAATACCCCAGCAGGCCTGGGTTCAATCCCAGTCGGCGCCACCGAGATGTTCTGATGCATAAAATCTCTGATCACGCCTTCATTCGGAAAAGAAGTAAAGCCGTTGGTCCCCGGTTCCTGAGTTGATGGGTCGATTGGTAGGGTCCAGGCGAGGGAGCTGCCTCCCTGGCGTCGGTAGCATTGGTGAGCAGCACGGAAAACAAGGATGCAAAAAAAACACGACCAAATGCAAATTTGCGATAATATTTGTGGGTAAAGTATTTTTCAAGCTGAAAGTATAATTCAACGAAATGGTTCGCTTACGATATCAGGGCTGGTAGCAATCAGTGCTGTCAAAAAGAGTGATTTTAGTGACCATGTTGAAGAAATAAGTGACTAAATAGTGACTAAAAAGTGACCCTGAATTGAATTGAAAGTAAATTTTAATGAAAACTCTTAGGAATTTCTGAAGAGCACAACTCCTGTGAACTTCGAAGGAAAATTCCAAGGGCATTCTGAGCATAATTTCATAAAGTTTGTGAGGAAAAAAAAATCGGAGCATAAGTCATTTCATTTTTTTTTCGTAAATACTAAAAGGAGGATTACAATTAAATCTGAGAATAACTCCAGGACATCTTGCAAGGAATTCGAAAAATAAATTCAGGTGAGTTTGCCAAACCATGAGAAGAAATCTAAGGAATTTGTGAGAAGAAATGCCATTGAATTCTTAGGAGACTTTCAATGTGTGTAGAATTCCAAGGGAAGGAATGAGATTCAAAAGGTAATCTGAAATGAATTCAATTAATATTATGATAATCTTTCCAAAGGGTGTCTTATTGTGGACAATTTCAAGGTAATTCCGAGGAAAATTAAAAGAAAATTGAATTCGGAGGATAGGTTCATCGAAATTTCCATTGAATATGGAATGGACTATTCTGAAGTCTTCAGAACTTCCCAATTTGTCCTGAAGTTAATGGAACTGCTTTGAAGTTCTTTTGTAGTTTGAGAAACTAGCCTGATGCTCTCAATACTACCCATCAAATTCTAAAACTTCCCTGAACTTTATAGGACGTGCTACAGTTTCCTTAATTTTTCTAACGACCATGAATCTCTTCTAAAGGTTTAACAATTCGCTGAAGAGAACCTAAACTTCTTTAAACTTTATGTGACTTTTCTAATGCTAACGGAACTGCTCTGAGGTTCTCTATTCTTTGAAGTGCACGGATCTCCCCTTGGGCTCCATAGATTTCTATGAAGTTCTAAAAATGCTCCTGAAGACCACTGTTCTTCTGTGAAGTTTTCGAAGTTTTTCAAAATTTCTGGAACTTTTGTGCTCCCACAATGTTTATGGAATTAGAGCGAAATAATTAATATAGTTATTTTCACTGAAGTTCTCATGATTTTTCTGAAGTTCATGAAACTTCCATTAAATTATCAACACTAATTTAAATCTTCTTCAATAGCCTAGACTTTCCTGGTGTTTATTATTAAAACAGGGTGTCTACTACCTGGAAAAATCTGGAAAACCGGGAATTTACAGGGAATTTTATTTTTTTCTGAAAAAACCTGGAATATTCAGGGAATTTTGGTTCCACTCAGGGAATTTTCCAATTATCACTTCATTCGTAATTCAAAAGAAGTTTTTCGCTCAGTTTCTCGAAACGTTTCTTAAGTACACTGATCTTGACAAGCATCTGACAGCTAAGACAACGTGTGCGAACGAGACAAGTTCATTCAGAGAGTCTTGTCACGCTCGCTCTTCGCTGATTTGTATGTGGAGGATCAAAATCGTCGTAAAAAGGAAACGACCGAAAAAGAGAGACTGGCAACCGACAAAAGGAAGCATACGAAGCATGTATTGTATAAGAATAAGCATGCCAGACAGCAGGTCTGAGAGCCTACATATAATTTTTTTGAGCTTCAGAGAGGGTCGGAGATCTACTGAGAAATTTGTTGAGCTTCAGGGTAGCTCGTAGATCTTGAGAACAGAACTACAAACAAATTAAAAGTAATTAACAGAAATTCATAAAAACAAAATCACAAGAGAGGTCGTAGATCTTCAGATAAATGTTCAAAGAAATTTTCAAAACTTCAAGCAAGCAAAAATAATTTCAAATCAATTTGTAAAACTATAAGCGAAATTTTGCAAATCTTCAGTGAAATTCGCATAACTTCAGACAAGTTAAAGAATCTACAGTGAAATATAAAGTATTTCACAGAAGTTTGGAGATCCTCGAAACATTAGTCAACATCAGAAAAGTTCGTAGATCTTCAGAACAAAGCTACAGAACTTTGAAAAAAATTACAGGACTTCGGAAAAAATCAGAAGAATCTCAGAAATTTTAATGGATCTTCAGTAAAAATTGCAGAACTGCAGGGAAGTTCAGCGATTAAAAAAAAATATTTACATGATTTCAGGAAAATTTGTAGATCTTTAGAGAGGCATTTAAAACTTCAAGGAAGCTCAAATATTTTCAGATAAGTTTTGACAACTTTAGGTAATCTTCAATGAAAGTTTCAAATCTTCAGGGTAACCCGAGAGGAATTTACAAAACATCAGAGAAGTTTGCAGATCTATTTATTGAGCCTCAAGTTTTTTTTTTTGTAGATCTTGGGAATAGAGCTACGGAGCTTAAAATAACTTTACAGAACTTTAAAGATATTTGCAGGAATTTGACAGAAAGTTTCACAGTTTCACACAAATGTGAGATCTTCAGAAAAATTCGTTAAATGCAAATAAAAATGAAAAGCACCTCAATTCCAAAAACAAATCGCAGCTAAGTACTAAAGTACAATATTTTGCAGAACTCCATGGAAGTCGGAAATAGATAGATCTAAAGAACTTCAGAGAAGTCCGTAGACCTTAAGAGAAGTCTGTAGAACGTCAGAAAGTTCGTACGTTTTTAGAAAAAATTGCAAAACTTCAGCAAAACTCACAGATCTTAGGGAAAGTTCGCCGATCTTTAGATCAAGAATCCACAAAGAAATTTAAAGAACTTTAGAAAAGTTCGGAGATCTACTGTGAAATTTATTGAACTTCAGGACAGTTCGTAGATCTTTAGAGCAGAAATACAGTACTTCAAAAAACTCTACAGAATTTGAAATAAATTTTAGGAACTTCAGAAAAGTTCAGAGGGTAGATCGTAAATCTACTCAAAAATTAGCAGATGTTTAAATAAATTTTCTGAATTTTACTGTGTTTCTTGGATTTTGAAAAACATTTACCGAACTTCAGGTAAATTCGCTGATCTTTAGAGATATTTGCACAGCTTCAGAAAAATTAGAAAAACTTCAGAATACCCCTAAAACTTCAGGAAAGCTAAAAAATTTCTAGATAATCTTTTCATTCTTTAGAAAATTGTATAGATGTTCAGAGATATTTGCAGATATTTATCGAATCATGAAAATCTGCAGAGAAAATTGCAGAACTTTCGAGAATTTTGAAGATTATTAGAAATTTTGTGAACATCTGAGATAGTCTTTTCAGATAATCTTCTTCAGAGATTCAGGAACTTAGTAGATTTTTAGGAAAATTTGCAGAACTTCTGAAGAACACACAGAACTTCAAAGAAATCTGTAGAACTACCGAGAACTTTGCAGATCGTCAGGAAAGATTGTTGACCTTTAAAGAAATTTTACCCGAGAACAGAAACACAAACTTCAGGGACGTCAGAAGGTTTGAAAATCTTGCAGAATTGAGTTGTTAACAGACATTTTCAGAACTCAAGGAATCATGTAGATCTAGTGAGAACTTTTCCCACTAGCTTGTCTAAAGTTGGTTTCAACATCCTGGCGAGGTTTTGAAATCCATGTTCATCTTCATATCACAGCTCTTGAAGGACAATATGAGCCAGATCCCTGCCTGTGTTTCTCCTGAGCAACCATGTTCTACTCCACAAAGTTCACCTTCTCTTTCTCATTTTATTTAAAATAATAAAAGCAAATACGTCTGCCGAAACTAGAGCAATTTTCCGGTAATTCATGATGGAAGTATTTACTATTGGTGCATTTACTAAACATAAATTGTACAAATTAATATTAAACAACCTATGTTTATCTATTCTGCTGTAATATTCAATAACTTTTTTGCTGTGCCGACTTATAAGTACCAACGCCCAAGTTTGAACAATCGAAAATAACATAAATCAATAAGTACATAAAAGGGATTCCAGATGGATAAATAGATACAATAATAATGTGTATAATTTGTATGCACCTGGAATTTTTTCATCTGACCTGGAAAAACCTGGAAAACTCAGGGAATTTGATTCCTTGGATTGAGTAGACACCCTGTAAAACTACCTAAACGATTATTGAATTTCTTTAAAGTTCTCTAGACAGCCATGGATTGATCAGTATATTTTAAGAACCCGCAACTTTACTGAAATTAATTGATTTGCCTTGAAGTTTCGACAATTCACTTAACTATTCTAACCATTATAAACGCTCACTTATTTTCCCTGAACTTATCTACGCTTACCTGAAGTTCTCTTAATTTGTCTAATAATCCGTAAAATTTTCTAATACATATATATTCAAAACTCTGACAATTTTGGATCAATCATAGAGTTCTTGGAATACCCCATAACTCCACGGAATTCCTTGTAAGTCGCTGCAAATTTGCTTAGGTTAATGGGATTATTCTGAAGCTATCTGATCGTCCTCGAAGTACTCGGAACCAGTGGCGTCGCGTAACCTCACTTTTTACCTGTTCAACAACTTTGAAAACGTTATTTAGGGCGAGATTTAGGGTCATGTTTACATTCAATTCAGTTTCAAAAGGCATGGGGTCTTCTAGTTTCACTGATTTGTATCCATTGGAACAAATATTGTTTTGTTTGTTTACGTTTTGGGAGTTGTTGAACAGGTAGATTGAGGTTAGGGCGAAGCCCTAGGGGGACGAAATTATACCATTCTACATTTCATTTAACAGATTTAACTAAAATTTGCAAAATAATTCAGATTTTTTGGATAAACTTGATTAATAATGAGTAATAACACGCGCCTGCCGATATCTTCCGATTTCATTCACTATTCTTCGATAATCATGGATGAGTTATCTATCTGTTTACTGTAATATGTTTTAGTGTGTTTATGTTTACTGTCACTTTCATGATCGCGCGGTTTTCGCATTCGGTAAATCTCGAAAAAAAAAATCGCATATCAAGCGGCACATTCTTCTAGGCCACTAAACTCTTCCCCGAAGTAACAACAAAAACCATCCTTACCTGCCAATCTTCCGTTCAGCAAAACAGTTCCGTTTAGTTGATGCAATCTTGGACCCCAAGCAGTGGCAGACGATTTGATACTGGAAATATGACCAGAAAAAGATCCAGCAGATGCGCTTATCTAAATTGAATTCCAACATCTGAAAGAACTCATCGAGGACAGGACTAGCATCCACCCCAAGGTCAAGTTAGCCAATCTGCACTTCAAAGAGTACCCGGCTTAATACTCATCCCCTCCGTCCTCTGTCTCTGCTCCATGACTACCGTCCCATTCTCTGACCCATAGATTCCGATCGCGCTAATCTACCTAAATATCAGTGACAACGCCTCGCAAATCCCCTAACCACTCCCCGGTTCGCAACCTATCAGCAGCAGCAGAAGAAGCTTAACTCCGGCACTCCGCCTATACCGCTCCCAAACAACAACATCTCTCTCAAAGTCGAGACAACCCCTCACCTAGTACTCCCGAGATCCAGCCGTCAACCAAAACTCGTTTGGTCTTACCGAGGGTCTTACAACCATCTCAGCCTCCCTCCTCATGTTTATTAGCCATGCAAGTATCCAAGCAAACCTGGTGCTGCTCGGTCAGACGTCGGTTTCGCCTATTTGGACAGAACCCGTTATCCAGGTTGCGATTCGTGAACTCGAAGCACCCACATTCCTCATCGAACTCTGACGAAATCCACCTCAACATCTCGACACTGAGCGTCCATAAGGGCCAATATTGTAAACGTAAACAATGGCTTCTCTGTTAAAATTCCCTAATTCAAAATCTAACCATGCAATCCACTAACTCTATCGGCTCTTCATCTACACAATCATTGTGATATTTTACTTGAGCGAGTTTTCATCTTTGAGAAATTCGCGGAAGAAGTCATTGTTTACGTTTGCGACATTGGCCCTTATGAAACAGCAGCAGAGAGTTGTTATTTGTAATCTAAGAGAAAGAGGAGACAACTGGCTTCTTACTCATTTATCTCTATCTATCTCTATCTCTATCTTACGCACTACAAATCAGCCAATAACGAGCTGGTTCGCGTTTGACAGAAAAGTGGTTTGTTTTCGCCACCGTATTGGCGTTGACGGCACCATCGAAAACTTTGCTCTTCCAGCAAATTTAGACAGTTTCTTATGGGAATTTTCGGTGGAGTGAAAGGGTAGTACAAAGTCCGCCATGTTTCACGCACAGTCTGACGTTTGCTTATGGATTTTCTCATAAGAGTAAAGAGCTACAGAGTCGCCGTCAACGCCAATTGTTTCCTCTTCTCTTACACGCTAACTTGAAAGTACCCATTAATGGTTGAAAAAGACCCATTTTGAAGAAAAGTGGCTTAACTCATTAAATGAGTAAATTTTTTACCCATTAATGAGTATCTGTTACCCATTAATGAGTAATTGTTAATCATTAATGGGTAACAGATACTCATTAATGGGTAAAATTGTTTAATCATTAATGAGTTAAGCCACTTTTCTTCAAAATGGGTCTTTTTTTACTCATTAATGAGTACTTTCAAGTTAGCGTGTAGGTTGTAATGATAAATAATCTGTCATGTGTGATAGATAGAGATGTGACCCGATATATTAGAGATGTGATCGATAAAAAGCCGATATTATTGATTTTAAAGATTTGAACCCGATTATTTCGGATAAAATAAATTTGCATGGATTCAAATCAATTCATCAAACTAAAAGTTATTTTTGGATAAAATTTGAATAAATCTGGGACTTTCGTCTCCCTCGGCGACGCCACTGCTCGGAACTTCGCTGAATATCATGAAACTATCTAAATTCTAAGTTCGCTGGAATTTCTTGAAGATATTTATCGCAGCTTGCTAAAAGTTCTCGCATTTTAATTAATTAATGGAACTTCGTTGATATTCTCTAATCAACTTAGCTAAATTTTCGGATTTTTTAAAGTTCTTGAAATCTCCATGATATGACACTCACGTTTTCCGGATGTTCATATAATTTTTATCACGTTCCAGAAATTCTATCGGAGCTTTCCTGAAGTTGCCGGAACTTTTTTAAGGTTTCTAAAATTTCCTTGAAATTATTTGAACTGCCCTTTGATTCTCTGATCTGTTTTGATGTTCTTGAAGCTTCCCTAAAGAAGATTAATTTCACTGAAATTCTTTGGACTTCTGTGAAGTTCTTGAAATATTTCTGAGGTTTTCATAAATTCTTTGATGGTCCCTGTACTTCCCTGAAATTCTAGGAACATCTTATGGGTTTTAATTTTTCTAAATTTACGATTATAGATATTTGAACTGCTCCAAAAAGTATGAACTTAAGTCATGGCAACTAACAAATATTTTTAGATCTCGCTTTTCTTAGGTACTTGGAACTTCTTAAAATTTGCACAATACCCCTCAAGGTTTCTTTTTTTTTTCGTTTGGTTTGTTTTTTCCGTCGATCTTGTTTTCCGTGCTGAGCACCAATGCTACCGACGTGCCAGGAAGGCAGCTCCCACACCTGGACCCTACCTATCGACCCATCAACTCATGAACCGGGGACCAACGGCTTTACTTCCCATCCGAAGGAAGGCGTGATCAGAGATGTTATACCTCAGAACATCCCGGCGGCGCCGACTGGGATTGAACCCAGGCCTGCTGGGGTGAGAGGTAATCACGCTTACCACTACACCACCGGCGCCGTTCCCTCAAGGTTTCTATATTTCTCAAGTTCGCTTAACACCTGTGATGTGCTCTGAAATTCTAGGAACTTCATAAAAGCTCCTGAAAATTTTCGAATGTTAAAAGAACCGATCTGAGGAGCCCGGAGTTTGTTTATGGAGCTTCACTGAAATTCTCAGCATTTCCGTTCATTCCTCAGAACTTCTTCAAAGTTACTACAATTGTTGTGAAGTTAATAGGACTACAATGAAAATCTCTAATCTTTCATTAAGTTAATAACGAACTTGAAATAAATCATTTAATGTTTTCGTTAATTCAGCTACTTTGACAATTTTCAATATCTTGAACTTGTACATGGAATACGAAACTTCATCTTGAACTAACTCAAATTAAGTACGTTTTTTAACTTTATTAAAGAGAGGAATTAAGTAAGTACTAAACTTCAACATTCAATGGATTTGATTATAAAGTTGTTTCTTTAAAACGGATTACCATGTTTCAAAAACGTTTGGGTTAATTACTGTTGTTTTTGATCTTCCAGAAAAAAGCATATTTTGAACGCATTTTAAAAAGCAAAAAACCGGGAAAACTCAGGAAATTTTATTTAGAAAAATGATTAGACACCCTGTAGATAGAGAAAAACGATTAAACGTCACAAAGCAAAGAATGATCAATCTTGAAATAAATTTCTTGCTAAAAAAAAGTTGAAAATAGTGACTGATTACAAGAAAAAGTGACTTTAGTGACTTGACCTTAAAAAAGGAGGCTTTTTAGTGACTGGCTTGAAAAAGTGACCAAGTCACTAAAAAGTGACTCGCTGATTTTATGAGACTTCGGAGGAAAACTTTCGAACCGTATCAAGAGCTTTTTAGTTTCTTTACTTCCTATAAAACCCATCAAACACTACCATTTTGTTTGAGACTTTACTAGAACGCTCTACGTGAATCTGACATGATTGGTTATGAACTGAAAATTATCAAGAAAGCATTGGTTCGAAACTGGAAAAAGAAATAACTAATGGCGTCGTGTTACCAAAATTAGGAGTGCACTATATTCTCGCATGTTTTTCAGCATTAACGAATTTTCATTTATTGAGATCCAGATTTAAAATAAATCAATAACATATTAACAAAAGTTTCCAAAAGTTGTTGTAGGGGAAAAAATCGATAGCCGGTTTTAATATTAATTAGCCTCACACTGCAAAGAAGAGTACCTAACTTTTTTTCTAAGACCAAATAACAGGATAAATAAAAAATCATTGATCACCTATTTGTTTTGATGTTACATATTTTCAAAAATTTCCTTTAGGAGAAAAGTTCGCGGCAATAGCAACATGTTCGCTCGATATTGTATAATGAAAACAATTTCAGCCTTGAGCTTTGTTTTGACGGAGGACATAACATATTTTTGCTTTTCTTATAATATGGGAGGGTGTCTGGTGAAAAATGCGCTCACCAACACTGTCCTGTTGGGACAAAAAAAAAACCACAGGGAAAACCACCTCGGACCACCACTAACTACTGGCCTCAGCACTCACCTCTTGTCGTCGTCGTCGTCCTTGTGACCATCTAGGCCCATCATCTTCTTCAACAGATCCATCTTTACGACGCAAATTTTGACCGGATTTATGGAACACTGGGTACGAGAAAATTCCTTTCAGCAGAACCTTTTTCTGCTACGACGACGGCGCGCTGTTGTAATCACTGTCTTTTTTCTTCTATCAAGGATCCTGCTGCGAAGATCGAGAGCCGAGCCTTTTGCACTTTTCTGATGGGTTTCCTTTCCGGATGGTTTTTGCACTTTTTCTGGTTTATACCTATCAAACGTTACCGACTACACTTTAACCGTACAATATGTCACAATTTGGACACAGTTTCGCACTTTTACGGGTTGGATTTGGGTGGAAATTGAGCCGAAAATTCGCAACGCACAAAGGGATTTTCTAGAAGCGACCAAAGTTATCAGACGATACTGGACTGGCTGTGAGAAAAGCTGAAAGTTGTCAAAAACATTCGAACGTTCTTGCGCACTGGTGGGGGAGCTTTTGGCAAAAGTCACGTACACGGGAAAGCTCTTCGCTCCTGCAGGGTGGTAGCAGATCTGTGGTTACCATTTTGTTTGTTTTGATATTGACGCGATGGGCCGATCGTTTGTTTTTGGTAAAAAGAAAAACTGAATATCGAAACCGAGATCGAAACACTTTTCTAATAGCGAATTCCATTTATTATTCAGTTCCATCCTGGATCGGGTGTCAAGATTGGGTCTGCTTGTGTTTTGACAAACACCTTCTCAAAAATCAAACGGTCGATAAGGCTGTCCACGGGACAGTTGCGATTAACTGAATTTTTTGTTTACCAAGAATTTTTGACCGATCTTAGTAGAACTGGCAGTTTATTCTCATATCACGCAGAAAAATTTACCACCGAAACAAAAATATTTGAGGTAAATTTAAACGTATACTTAGTTCGTTCTGGACACGTATTTCATGTTAGAAGTCATTGATATCAATGATGATGGTGATTTTAATGTTCGGGATGGTTAATGAGCGCATCGTAAAGTGCGCTTTTGCGAGAATTTAATTTGTAGTTTAAAACTTGTTTTCAATTTATTATAAATAATTCATAGTTTAGGGCATCTTCAGCGGTGGTCCAAATCCTGGTTTTGGTCTATTTTTTTAGAACAAACACAAAAACACTGCTGCACCGGTGTTCCAAATTTTGTTTTATATCTGCATAATTTTGAATCTGGTAGGTATATGATTTGATCTATTTTCGTCACAATTTGGAACAAGAAAAATACTGTTCCAAATCACTCTACACGCTCGTTCGAGCTAACTCAAAATTGAGTAAAAAGTCACAAAAAAGTTTCTACTCAGTTGAATAAGATCTAGTTTTGCCAATATTAATTTTCTCTTGAGTTAATGTTACTCAAATTCATAAATCACGATTACACATACTATGACGTTTCAAAGCATGATATGAAATTAACTTGTACTCAATTTTGAGTTAGCTCGAACGAGCGTGTGTTGGATTTTTTGACAGACGATGGGAAATAAACCAAAACAAATAGATTCTTCAGTCAGGTGCTTGTTCGTGGCAGTCTTTTGATTTCGCTTGTCGTTTTCTGTCGGTGATTAATTCGATTAATGATAAATTTGTTTGCTTTCTGTTCAGTTGAAGGTAAGCTGTAATCAAATTGAGCATCCTGGAAGTTGAACAACAAAGAAATTTTTCCTGTAGAATGTCACAGCCACATCCCAAGCGAGGTAGCAACTGGTTGGAGGAGTATGACGAACAGTTATGTCGATCGTGGCTATCTATTTCGAAGGATGCTGTCAAAGGAACAGACCAGCATAGGGGAGATTTTTGGAAGGTCGTGAAAGACCACGCACAGTCCCAAATTCCGTCTTTCGCCAGTAGCCCAGCTGATGGAATACGGCAGCGATTCGCGATGCTGAGCCACCATGTGGCTAAATTTGTAGGTTGCTTTGCGTTCGTAAACAGGCTGAAATGCAGTGGAACAACCAACGTCGACCGCTTTCAGGAGGCAAGGAAAATGTTTCTCAAAGAAATGAAACTGAAAACATTTAAAATTCAGCATTGCTACGAAATTTTGAAAAACGAGCCAAAGTTCAAGGAGTTTCAAGATTCCCGGATTTTAATGAAGCCAAAACGGAAAGCTAACGTCTCAGCAACCAGTGGTAAGTTTGAAATCTGGTAACTGTTATTAGTTTAGAAATCATGGACATTTTAATTGCAGAGAGCGAACCTATTGCGTCAACGAGCAATGATGATTCTGTATGCAATTTCTGATGACCGGAACGGAAATTACGATCCACATTAGGGCGTCTTCCAGGACGCGAGCCTTTCCGTTTTAGGTTATGATTTTCTGCTGCCAAATCACAAGAAATATATGATTATTATTTGGTATGATTCAATGAATGAATTTGCGGGTCACCTTCAGCCAAACGAAAAAGCAAATATTCTTCATTATCCTCCGATAGCGAGACACTGCTGGCAGTAAAGATTACTTGGTCAAACCAATCCATCTTTTGAAAACAAATATTTGAATCCGGATTCAAAAACTCTGCCCCACTCGAAAATGGTTGAATGTTTGACAGTTAAGAAAAAAAAAATACATCACCAATGCTGATCTATTTTGGCTGGTTCTATTTAGTTTTCACTGTTCCAAATCCAGTATAAAGTTGGTCCAAAAATAGACCACCGCTGAAGACTCCCTTGAGTATAAACATTTATATTTTTGAATAAAATGAACAAACAAACGTGATGCTGGAGTTTTTAAACCATCATCATTCCGATAGTTCTTATGTTCTCTGCGAGGTTTTGATCGCGAATAAAATCATATTTTCATGAATCTCCTGAAAAGCACGTTGAGTGGATCAGTAAACTCACAGCTTCGACTATGTATAAGAGATCAGCTTGATTGGTTGGAAGACAGACAACTAATAACTCCAATAATTTTGAAAATAAATACATTTCCAACGCTATCTCACCCAGGATTACTTCCACTCACTTGCTATAAAAAAATGTTTTTCGGTACATATTATGAAATCATGATATAGTATAATGCTTGTTAGTACTTGTAAGTTACAAGAAGAGGTCATGAAGTATATGTTTGACACATAAAATCTGTCAATATTGCTTTCAGTGCGCCACAATCAGCGATTTTACAACTCGTGAGCGCTCACGAATCATAAGATCGCTGATTGTGACGCTCTCAAACCGGCGAAATTGACAGGTTTTATGAGTCAAACACATACTTTACACCATCGTCTTGTTACTCACAAGTACAATATAGCATTATTGCATCTAATGATTGTATAATTCCGAATAATATTTTTTTTTATAGCAAGTGAGGGGAAGCAACCCTGCTCAAATTTCAAAAAGCATTTTGTGTTGATGTCTTGAAAATTATTACATATAATAAAATAGTGATATCTGATTTTAAAAATTACCTTTTTCACAATTCTTGTATGGAGACATCGCTTTTAACGATTAATTGAAACAATCATTAGAATGAATAAGGGCCTGTTCATAAACTACGTAGACAGTTTTTTTGGGATTGTTGACCCCCCCTCCCCCTGCGTAGACAATTGTCCATACAAAAAAATTAAAATTTGTATGGGCCATGGATAATTCTCAACCCCCCCCCCCCTCCCAAAACTGTCTACGTAGTTTATGAACAGCCCCTAATATGGTAAATAATCAAGGGGTAAGTGACTCTGCACACCAATCTTGGGTCATATTTTTTGTCAGTGTGCCGCAATTGTGCCGATTGTGGCGGTTATAGAGCAAGCTTTGTATTTCTGACACCTTAAACGTTTTGGTTTGAAATCGCAAGGATAAATCGGATTGATGATGATGCGGAAAGTGGCGGGTGTGCGAAATCTTGGTGTTCTGTGTTCATAGGATAATAAAAGTCCTGTGTTTTAGGGTTTTAAAATGTACTCATAGGCAGATCAGAAACCTAACTTTTTGTGCTGTGAAAATCAACGGTCTATCAGCGGCTGGAAAGAGTTGGAACCGGTGGGGAACATTGTTGGAGACAGACTATAGAGGATGTCAAAGTAATGGTCGGGGTGGTATTATATCCCCAACATTGGGGAAAAAAATAGAGGATGATGAATAGACTTTTGTAGTTTGAATTAAGGGTACTAATGGTATCTGATTAACTGCTTCTTTCTCTTGAGCCCACTCTAGAACCTACATTTTGTACTTAGACCTATAAATGAACTGCTGGTCTGAGTTCCTCTGGTACATTAAATTAGAGGATGTTCCTGAATATACTGTCTGTGGAATCCTCAGGGTACTTCCGGGTGAGTAATTGTTTGAATAATTAACACTTGATCTTAACAATATACGAAACGTTTCTAGATAGAGCTGGAATTAGGGCCTAACAGCTTTTGTAAACAATGACTTCTCTTGATGATTTATAGAAATTCAAGGCTCACCCACGCAAACCAACATCCTCATCGGGTAGGGAAAGACTTCCCCTACCCGATGAGGATGTTGGTTTGCGTGGGTGAGCCTTGAATTTCTATAAATCATCAAGAGAAGTCATTGTTTACAAAAGCTGTTAGGCCCTAATTCCAGCTCTATCTAGGTTTATTCTCCTTCTGTTCTTAGGCCCGCTACCTCTTGCTCTTACACTCTACTTAACCATAGTCACTCTCTCGTTGCAGGTAGTTTGGTTTATAGGACCATAGTCATGTTGCCCAGAGTAGAGGGCACCACATCTCGTTTTTTCTCTAAAACCCAAAATCATGCTCCTTAAATTTCGAAGGAAACTTCACTGGACGTCGAGCCCTAGAAAGTTCAAAGTGAGTCAGTACACTCTTATCGGTATGCAGAGTCGATGGGGACGGTTCCGGGTCATCCCGCTACTGGCGTTCAGACGATGTTGCAGTATCCTCACAGCTATCTGCAACCTCGTGACGATCGGTAATTCGCTTCAAGTGTGCTACATTCCGGCGGTAAACCTTGTCGGATTCCTTGCTTTAGATCGTTACACGAGAGCCCTTCTTGTCAACTACTACACGACTACACATTCATTAGGATTGAACGTAGTAGTAAGTTTGTTCCCTGGTAACAGATCCTTGACCAGGACGGTGTCCCCAATCTTCAACTCTGAACGTCTATCATGACGCTTTTCATCTTCCCTCTCCTTAACCCTCATTTTCAATGAGAAGTATCTCTCTGCTACTTCATCTCTTGATGGCATAACCTCAACGTCGGTAAGTGATGGAACTTGAGATCTGATTGTCCGGCCAAAACAAAGTTCATACATTAACAAATATTCTTGCAAATCAGTCTTCCAATCACGGCCAAGTGCGTGGCTAATTTGTAGACGCTTCAACAGGAATTCCATTCCGTTGGCAATAGTTTTCAAATGATGAGCTGATGAATTGTCTAGCATTATCTAAAGTGAGCGTGACTGGAAATCCAAGCCGAGTAAAGATTTTGTGTAGTCGTGAAATAGTTTCCTCTGCGGTAATCTGCCTCATTATCTCGATCTCCTTGTAGCGACTGTAATAGTCGATCACAACGAGAAGATAGTCTCTACACGGAAGTGGTCCCAGAAAATCTAAAGCTAAGTCAATCCACGGTTTAATCGGCAAGCTCTCTACGTTGCATCGGTTCTGGTTTACTCGGTAGTCCTACTAATCTACATCCTTCGCAAGCTGTCACGTATGCCTCAACTTCACGGTCCATCTTCGGCCACCGGACACGGTCCCTCATTCTACGCTGCATCACGGTCTCTCCCGGGTGACCTTCATGCGCTAAAACTAGCATTCTGTTTCTCAGAGACTTTGGTACGACTAATTTCGATCCACGTACCAGTAAGTCCCCAACGAACCCTAACTCGTTCTGAAAAACTGCAAAAGGCTTACCTTCGCTTTTGTCCCACTTCCCGCTTCGGACATGGCGATCCAGAGCTCATGATCGTCAATTAAAGCTTTCTCTAACTCGCTCGTATCTATTGCTGCTGATTCCATAATAGCCAAAACCAGGAATTGGCTGTCACAATCAAAATCTCGAGAGATGCTTTCGACTGCCAGTCGCGAAAACGGATCAGCGACATTTCCTGATTCTTTGCGGTATTTCAGGTAACCGCTTGTAAACCAATTGGTAGTACCACAGACAAACAGACATTGCATATTTTTCACTATAAAACATAGTCGCAAAAACACTACCGCCATCTGTTGAGTATACTGTTATGGGCAGTACGCTGAACAGTTTATAAACATCAATCGCAAGGTAATTGACTAGGTGCGTCACAGGTGGCGGTACTACCAACTTAAACACATTTAAATTGACCGTTAAATGCGTGTTCGATGAACAACCTGCGAGTTGTATGCCTATTTGTCTGTGGTAGCACGGTATTACCGCAGCCTGTGGTGCGCATATATGGTGGTTTTCATTTGATGGCGCAGATTTGTTTAGTATTGAAAAATATCGTAAAAATCAATAGTTTAATTGGTTAAACAATAACAGCGGTTGTTAAACATGCTCAAGAATGGCAAGTTATTGTTAATAAACAAGATGTAATCTGTTTCACTCCATTTCATAGGCATGGCCGTTTTGGCCCATAAGGATGGACACAGGGCACTCTTGCCCCGTATCATTTTCAACAAGCAGGTTTGATATGATGTTTTGATAAATCCATTAACAGCTCTTGACTTGGTTTTTGGTGTGATTTAATTCAAATTTTTTTGTTGATTCATTGAAGACAATATCATAAAATTGCAGTTTGGTGTGCAAACTCCGATAAAATCCACGATATGAAATACAAAGAACATTGAACGCCAAATCCTTAGGGTGATGCACTTGCCTCTAGATTCGCTAACTGTAACACGATGGTAATTCAGTTAAAAATCGTTGCACCAGACGCAAGTATGGCATTTGATTTTTTGAGTATTGCTTTCGATCAAGATCTTGACTAGAGATAGAGATAGAAGGTCACTGCTTTCGGCAATATTGTTCAAGTAGACAAAATCCATTCTATACTTTCGCTCGATTTTCCTATACTTACTAGTAGGTAGGTAAAAGGTTGTTATACGTATTTCTTATCTTGACTATAACTTGAGATCTTGAATGATTGGAAAGTTGCTGATGGTTTAGACTGAACTTTTAAAAGGCATGAAAACTGCATAGGGTAGAGCGCTACTTCGTCGTAATCGCCCATTTCCGTTCTATTGATCAGAAAAGATCAATAATATCAATGATTTCACCGTGCACAACTCAATAATAGGTTTGTTCCAATGCGTTAGTTCATTAGCTACAACATAAACTCTGTTAGGGCGCATTGTATGAATATTTACACTCATTGTTCTCAAAACAAAAGAAGCGTTCCTAGCGAATCTCCTTTTTCTACGTTTATCCGTAGGACGAAGAAAATCTAATGGCGTTTCAATGCGTTAGGACGGAATTGAAACTCGTAGAACGAATTTAGAATCAAGAAGCAGTGTTAGATTTTAGACAATATCTCAACAATTTGTGACTCTTTTTCAAATCCAACGGTACGTATGGAAAGGTGAATAAATTTGCAAGTCATCTTTGACAGAACTATTCCATTTTTTATTTAAACTCGTTCAGAAAAGAGAGGTAAAGCGCGGGTTGTGCTTAGTAGGACGGAAATTAGATCAAAAACCCTATGTTCCTTAGGTGAGCTTTTCCATTTGTCTTGCGAATATAACCACATCTTCATCAATCGAAAATAATTCCACCAAAACAATTTTGTGGCACATTTTCAGATTCACTTTGGATGACCAAGCATGAAATTTCTCAGCTTCAAGCTTACAGTGATTTAAATTAATCAAACTTTCATTGCTGAGAATTCAGATATTTTTGGTTTCCTACACGGCCAATGAGATCAATCTAAATTTGAGTGCAGTTTACTCATAATCGCCAAAAGGGCAGGAACTCAGCGTTGAGTAAATTTGCCTCATGTTTTCCAGTACCAGTAGTACCAGCAGTAGACTGAGTGAATTCAATTTTTACTTTTCTCATATTTGGGATTTTTTCCTGGACAAACCTGGAAAATCATGATACAAATTTACTCATCGCTGAGTTCCACCCTTTTAGTGATTTACGAATAAACTAAACTCAAATTTTGGTTCATCTCTTTGGTCGTGTACGGAGATACCATGTTTCTTCGTTTGAAATCGAGGAACTTGTCAATGTCCTCATCACAAAATCACTGTATTAGGTACACAAAAATTGTACATATAAGATTAGAATTTCGTAGCATTAAATTGACTGAACAAATCTACAGCGTGTTCACTATTATCATGTATTGTATTTGAATTTTAACATACGCCACGGGATGCCTACTTCAGCAAGCGACCAATGTACAAAACTTCCAATTTAAACAATCTTTAATGGTGATCATCCTTTTTCTGGAAACGTTGTCCGCAGTATCCGCAAGAATGAGCTCCAGGTTGGTCCTAAAAATGAGCAAATATAACTATTTTACTCAACAGATCCTAGTATATATATAAAAAAAAAAGTGTAAAGCCACCCACCAGATTGATGTACACCTTGGGATGTCCGAGAGCTGGTTCGGTACCACCGTCACAGTACACAACTCGCGACGAGCTCATGGTGATGGGCGTTTCATCGATCATCTTGATGGCCCAGTTCTGATTCACGACCTTGGCGGCATTCACAAAACGGGCATTCCGGTAGTCCTTATCGTCGTAGAACTGCGATCGGAATCGAGATCGTAAGATTATAGTTTGTTGTTTAGGACTGAGTCTACAATCACTACTTGCGTAATCGTTCCGTCGAGCTGTGTGAGCCCGTACGATCAGCGAGTTCGCTTACCTGGCCAGTGTGGGTGATTTCGTCCTTGATAGAAGCGCAGCGCGAGGCCAGAATCTGTGTGGTGATGCTGCGCGTTCCGATGGTACGGGCCACGGGGGAAATAATCATCCGGCAAGCCATTTTAGCACGGAAGGAATTCCTTTATTTTGGTGTCGAGTGAAAATTAACTCGGTAGTCGCGAATCCTGATGGATGGCTAGTCTGACAGCTAGAAATGTCAGCCGCGGTTCAGTGGATTAGGTTACCAATCCAGTAACTTGACAGCTGACGGTCTCCGATGGTGATTGTGTTGGTGTTTTCGGTGAACACCCACTTTACTCCGTATGGGAAACATTCATCGATTCATCTCCCCTTTGGCAGTGGTGTTGGAGCGGATGAAGGAAAAGTATTTATGAAAGCGAAAAAGTTCAATATTTTGGTGGCGACGATTCGGAGTGCCAGGAGGAAAAATCTAATTTTCAATCGGAAAAAGGTGTAATTTCTGTGTAAATACAAGTGTAAGATTATGCCGTTGTTAAACTGAAAGTGTACGCGTCGGTAGCGAATGGCTAGCGGTACGCGAAAAAGCGGAAGTGCAGTGTGAAAGTGGTGTGCACACCAAAACGCAGAAGAATAGATAGAGGAGGAGTGCTGCAGAAAGTGTTTCTTTTGGATTTTGTTGGTGCTGCTTGCCTAGCCCATACCCCCAGCTAAGCCACCGAAGAAACCGCAAAGACGACGACGACGACGACAGCAGAAGACTAGAAAACGCAGGCAGCTCGGCAGAAAGTCGGGAAAAGTAGGACAAAATCATTTTCACTAGCATTCGTATTAGTTTTTGTCCAGTTGCCCAACGTTAGAATGTAAGTGGAGATATTGTTTTTTATTTATCACATTATTAATACCTATTACTAACTGTTGGTTTGCACTTGTTACAATTGCATCAGGGGAGTTTGTAGAAAATATAGCGAATTTCTATTCCAGTCGATGTACTTCCGTTGCATTTCAATTGTGGCAGATTTCAACTTGGGATGCACAAAATATGAGTAGCATTTTTCGAAGTTTTTTTTTTGTTTTGAACAAACCTACCTTCCTATCTATTATAGCATGTCATTTATGATATGAACTGGTTCAATCTACCAGGGGGCCTCAGATTCAATCTAGGGGGCCAGATAGCCTGGACAGTAAAGTTACGGCGGCGAATTCGATTCCCGGTCCGGTCTTAGAACATCTTTAAGGTTGGGAATGCTCTTGACTTCAATAAATTGGTCAATTAATGCATTAGTTGACGTTTAATTTATATGTTTTAAAAGCTCTCAACTGTGGAAGACGTGTATCTAGAACACAAAGTTAGAGCCGGCAGAACGCTCGCTACAGAAGCCTAAAAATCCTAGAAGAAGAAAAAAAGGAACTGGTTCAATCTGCTATTAATGGCGTTACATTGAGATAAGTTATTCGTATTGTATTAGTGTTCTTTTTACGTTTCAGAACCATTGTAGTTGTTAGGATTGTCCAAATTAACGTTTAGAATTATTAAAAAATACTCTTTAATTTAATACTGCTTACAACTAACTTCAAACATTGATTCCGGTGTAACCAACTTCAAACGTAATATTTTTGGTGAAAATTTAGACCAAAGTTGACTTTTGAATTCCAGTCCAGAATCCAATTTCAGAAGACTGATAGATAAAATCATGCAATAATTAACGGGATCTAATCTTCTACAAAAAAAAAGTCAAAATAGCCAAATTGATCTAGATATTGATCAGAGTAGATCAAAATAATTACAATTAAATTTTCATAATGAAGTATGCAATATTCTTCTCAAGAATTTGTAGCCGGGGAGATTGCATAAAGCTCTCGTCGATATTTTGGTCTAAAACTAGTACTAATATTGATTGTGTAATTGGATGAAGAGCTGTAACGTTTCGTTACGTGCATCAAATCTTATTAAATTTTGGCTGCTGATTCACCGTACATTCAATGGTTATTGGTGTAGTTTTGAGCTTGATTGGCTGATGTTGTCTGAAGTTAGGCCGGTTGTTAGTAAAACGCTTCTTATTCTATCTCCCTTTTTCAAATTGGTATTTCTTGAAGAAAGATGAACCAAATGAGCTTCTATTACTTTTCATTTTTAGTTGAAACGTTACCCTACGAATTGCCTAAAAATATGCTGAAATCAATTCACGAGGAAAAAAGTTAAAAATTCCAAATAGAATATTCTCAATCCACCAAAAAGTAAGGCCTACGAATAGCTGCAGTTTAAAGTGCAAAATGAAGTATCCACATTTTCTAAATAGCTTCAAACCACATTATTATAATGATTTATGTACCATGAATCACGGTTGACCGGTGACTGTATCTTCAATAAATAAATCTTTTAAATAAATTTTAAAATTCAAAGCAAGGGATAAGTCACTCAACACATTGTGCCAAAATTAGATTCGGCACAGCTTGGGCACATCCATCAACACACCTTCGGCACAATCTCGTAGGCATTGGATTGTTGTAAATAAAATGGAAGCTCTGCTGGACAGCTGTCATTGAAGTTGTTCACAATATTACGTGCTGTTTGACTGCATATTTAGGAACAGCCTCAAATTGAATATACCAGAGAACCAGCAGTTCAATTATCGGTTCACTTATATATCTTATAGTTCTAGAGTGGGCTGAAGAGTAAGAGACAGTTAATCAGACCCCATTAGAGCCCTTTATTCAAATAATGGTGCAACTCACATAAAACAAACTACAGAACTCATATGCATCATCATCTATCGTCGGTCTACAACAATGTCCCCCACCGGTTCCAGCTCTTTCTGGCCGCTAATAGACCGTTGCTTTTCACACCACGAAAGGCTAGGATTCTGGTCCGCCTTTGAGGGCATTATAAAACCCTATAACACAGGACTTTTATTGTCCTATAAACAGAAAACACAAAAATTTCGCATACCCGACACTTCCCGCGTCATCTTCAATCCGATTTATCCTTGCGATTTCAAACCAAAACATTCAAGGTGTCAGAAATACCGGGTTGCTGGGATGGGTATTTTACAAACAATCGCAGCTTGCTCTATGACCGGCATAATCGGCACACCTGTGGCACACTTGCGGCACACTGACAAAACAGATGACGCAAGATTATTGGTGTGCGGAATGACCTACCCATTGATTCAAAGGCTTTATTTTTTTTAGGTTCACAGGTTTCACAGATTTTAAACTTGAACAATTTTGTTTTGAAATTCTAAATAAAACAGCAAAAGGGTTTATCTTCCATTTAATTCCACTTAATTAATTTTGGTATCCATGACAGATACGTATTACGACTACAGATGGAAGATAAACCCTTTTGCTGTTTTATTTAGCATTCCGCTAACAACCCAGTTTCATTACTTCATTGAAATTCTAGTCTTTAACATAATAATACTTGTAGACATTTTCAAGAATCTGAAACAAAGATAAATATTCATGATGTTGGGCATTAAACATTTACCAAGTCCACAGATTTCAATAATAAAATCATCCAAACAAGCAAAATGTGCAAGACTCATGGTATTTGGTATCTGAGGTATTCGAATTTCTAAGCAACTCATTTCAAGGGATGAACGTGAGAAAAACATGAAGTGAAATTTACTGTCAATGTAGTTCTGCGGAACTCCCAATTCCATGTAAAACCTAAGAAGAATACTAAGATAGTTCTTCTGAGTAGAGTTATTAAGAAATTATGAATAGAATACAAAGAAAACTTTAATGATAATTCATTGGAATTACTGAGGTCAATTCCTATGAATTTTGAGAAAATTTGGAAATGATGGCTGAGGATTATTTCATGGAAATTCAGAGGATAATTTCAAGAAGTTTATAGGAGAAAAACAATCCAGTGCTCGGATTATGCGAATTTTCGGTAAAGCTTTTCGAGTTAGTCATCATAGAGCCTCTGCTCTCCCATTGCAAGCAGTATCTAAGCGAAGATCAACGTGGCTTCACCTCCGGTTGATCTACTACCACGAATCTACTGTGTCTGACATCGTACATCACGCAAAGTATGATTGAAAGGTCACATGATATCATCTACACTGACTTGTCTGCAGCCTTCGATAAGATCAATCGCCAAATTGGATAGATTCGGCGTTAGCGAAAATCTCTTGAGATGGTTTCGCTCATATCTCGCCGATCGTCAGTGTGGTAATCTATGGTGACTGCCAGTCCGAAATTTGCGCAGTTTCGTCAGGAATACCTCAAGGAACTCATCTGGGACCGTTCATCTTCTTACTTTACTTCAATGACGTGAATTTAGTTATCGAAGGTCCACGGCTCAAAATCTACTCAAGGATCCGCTCGATCGATGATTGTCAATTCCTCCAACGTCAGTTTGAAGCATTTGACAGCTGGTGCCATTTGAACCGAATGACGGTGAATCCTGCCAAGTGTTCAGTCATCACCTTTACTCGAAATAAGTTGGACTACCGCGCGATCACACTGCTGAGCGCCGCCTACAAGGTACTCTCCCAAATTCTATGCCGCCGTCTGTCACCATTTGCAAGAGAGTTCGTGGGGCAATACCAGGCGGGATTCATGGGTGTCCGCGCTACCACGGACCAAATTTTCGTGATTCGGCAGGTTCTGCAGAAATGCCGCGAATACAACGTGCCCACATCATTTGTTCATCGATTTCAAATCCGCATACGACACAATCGATCGAGATCAGCTATGGCAGATTATGCACGATTACGGATTTCCGGATAAACTGACGCGATTGGTCAAGGCGACGATGGATTGGATGATGTGTGTGATGGTGCGTGCAAGGTGATGAACTTTCGTGTCTGCTATTCAACATCGCGTTAGAAGGTGTGATCAGAAGAGCTGGGATAGACACAAGTGGCACGATCTTCAGGAAGTCCATTCAGCTTCTTGGCTTCGCCAATGACATTGACATCATGGCACGGAATTGAGACGATAGCGGAAACGTACTGAAGGCTGAAGCTAGGCGGATTGGACTTGCCATCAACGCATCAAAGACAAAATACATGAAAGGAAAAAGGTTCTAGGGAAGACAATGTTAGCCTCCCACCCCGAGTTCAGATTGACGGTGACGAAATCGAGGTGGTCGATGAGTTCGTGTATTTGGGCTCACTGGTGACCGTTGAAAATGATACCAGAAGAGAAATTCAAAGACGCATTATAGCAGGGAATCGTGCCTACTTTGGACTCCGGAGGACGCTCCGGTCGAAAAAAAATTCGCCGCCGCACGAAGTTGACTGTCTACAAGACGCTGATTAGACCGGTGGTCCTCTACGGCCACGAGACCTGGACTATGCTCGTGGAGGATCAACGCGCCCTTGGTGTTTTCGAACGGAAGGTGTTGCGTACCATCTACGGTGGAGTGCAGATGGATGACGGAACGTGGAGGAGGCGAATGAACCATGAATTGCACCAGCTGCTGGGAGAACCATCCATCGTCCACATTGCAAAAATTGGGCGACTACGGTGGGCTGGGCACGTCGTAAGAATGCCGCACGACGACCCAGTGAAAATGGTTCTAGAAAGCGACCCAACAGCGATTGGTAAGGTAAGTTTACTCGAAAGAAAGAACCAGTTATTTTCCACTATGCTCTCCGGGACACCATTATTGAACGTGTGAGCCATGTAAAAGATCTAGGTGTCATCCTGGACTCTCAACTTACATACAACCAACACATCTCCTACGTCGTAGACAAGTTGTCAAGGACATTGGGCTTTATCATCAGAACAGCTAAGAATTTCCCCGTATTGCTCCATTCTAGAATATAGTTCTGTGGTTTAAGGTCCGAACTACAACAATGTTACCGAGAGAGTCGAGTCCGCTCAACGCCACTTTCTGCGATACGCTTTGAGAATGTTACCTTGGAGAGACCCGTTTCATTTGCCCATCTATGATTGACTTGGAGCCTCTTCGTAACAGACGAAGCCCTGCTTGTCGCGGACGCGTTACATGGCAGAATTGATTGCACCGAAATCTTATAGCGAATTCGTTTATTATTCAGTTCCAACCTGGATCGAGTATCAAGATTGGGTCTGCTTGTTTTCTGACAAACGTCAGTTTGCTCGTTTGTTTTTAAAACCTAGCTCAGGTTGAGGTTCGCACTGACAAAAGTTTCGGTTTCGAACTGGTTCCAACCCCGATAATAAACGAATTCGCTATTAGAGCAAGTAAACATTAATGTCAAACTCCGAATGCTTTGTAACAATGTTATGCTGAGAATGCCACTACGTCGGACAAACTATGCAATCAACGGTGCAATATTCGCCACTGCAGCGAGTATTAAATTTTAATCGAGTTTCATCAGTATTTTTACCTGCCACGACAAACACTTCGGAGACGTTTCTCTTCATTCTTCTCCAGAAATGTAAATCGGCAATAAACATGTTTTAATGTTCTGCAGTTTTAACTTATGACTTACTTTAATTTTAATTTTAAGTTAAACCATCATTGGGAGCATATCGAGTCTGTTGATGTTGACAAAAAAAATACTTCGAGCGTATGGCAAAATAAGGATTACAATTAAATCTATGAATATTTTCAGGAGAACTTCAAAGGAATTCCAAGAGAGTTCTGACTTGAATGCCATACACAGTTTGAGGAGCAATCTTAATTTTTTTTAGGAGAACTGCAAGTGAACTTTTAGGATAAACTCAAAGGGGATGCTAAAGTGAGCAGTTCCAGGCAAAATAGCGAAAAAATGGTTTTGAATTGACCTTCCCAGATCTGCATGGAACTTTGCGTACTTGTTTGCAGGGTTCTGCACTTTCGAAACAAAGAAAAGAAAATGAACTCTCCGCAGAATCGCTTCATTTCGAGCAATATCATTTTCGTGTAAGTCATCGTGTTTCTTGTTATCGAGTCACGATGAACATTCGTCTTTTCAAACATGACTGGACTATCACTTGTTTCGTTCGTCAAGTGCCTCAGTTCATTTCATTTGAAGCAAAGACTTGTTTCAATTGACGCAATGAATGACTCGAAAACTGCTTCCTTCATTTTTTCCTCTTTCACTTCAATTCGGGGTTCATTCGACTTCTCTCGACCTGACGACGCAGGCATAAAAATATAGTATCCGGATAGTATCCACACAATATCGACGAGAAGAAGGTGCCGAAAATCGATATTCGACGTTATTTTGGAATCCAAAATGGCGGCCATCGGATTTCAGAAAAAGTGTCAAATATCCCACCACAGACAAACAGACATAACACTCACAAGTTGTTCATCGAACAAGCATTTAACGGTTAATTTAAAAGTATCGTAGTTGGTAGTACCGCCACCTGTGGTGCGCACTGTCAATCGCCTTGCGTTTGACGTTTACACACTACCACCATCTGATCAGCGTACTACCCACCACAGTGTATTCAACAGATGACGGTAATGTTTTAGCGACGATGTTTTACAATGATAAATATTCAATGTGCTTTGTCTGTTTGTCTGTGACCCTACAATAGGATCTTTTCGGAACGGGGATGCCACGTAGATGCTGAAAATCGGTATCCGACGCCATTTTGGAATTCAAGATAGTGGCCATTGGTTTTATGAAGTATCAAATACCTTAAGATATGGGTATTTTCGGAACCAATATGGCAGCCATAAGGAATCAGAAAGTGTCAACTATCCTACAATATAGGTATATTCGGAACGGGGACGATGCGTAGATGCCGACAATCGATATTCGATGCCATTTTGAAATCTAAAATGTTCCATCAAGTTTCATAAAACGTGTCAAATACCTTAAGATATGGGTATTTTCGGAACGGAGACAACGCGTGGCTGCCGAAAATCGATATCCGATGCTATGTTGAACTCCAGCAAACGTGTCAAATACCCTACAATATGGTTATTTTTGAAACGGGGACAACGCGTAGATGCCGATAATCGATATCAGATACCACTTTTGAATCCAATATGGCGGCCATGAAGGTTCAGAGAGTGTCAAATTATAATATGGGTATTTTCGGAATGGGGACAACGTGTGAAATGAAAATCGATATCAGATGCTATTTTGGAATCCAATATGGCGGCCATCGGGTTTCACAAAAAGTGTCAAATACCCTAAGATCTGGGCATTTTCGGAACGAGGACGACGCGTAGATGCTGAAAATCGATATTCGATGCTATTTGTAGGCTATTTGACACTTCTTATGAAATCGGAAGCCACCATCTTGAATTTGAAGATAGCGTCGGACATCTATCTCTGGCTTCTAGATGTCACCCTGTTCCTAAAAAAACCGTTTGTAAGGGTATTTGATAGAATTTAAAACTTTTTCTCATACCGGAAACCGCCATCATGGATTTCAAAATTTCGTCGGATATTGATTTCCAATCTCCAAACCTCACCCCGATTCTAAAAATACCCATATTGATGGGACGGCATCAGCATTTCCCATTTTTGTCTGAAATAGGAAGCCGCCATATTGGATTTGGAAAAAGGCGTCGAATATCGATTTCCGGCCTCTTGGCGCCATCCCGATTACAAAAATACTAATATTGATGTGTATTGGACTGTATGTATTTCCACTTTTTCGTAAATTGAAAGCCGCCATCTCCAATTTCAAAATGGCGTCGGATATCGATTTTCACCCCGAGTAAACAAATACCCATATTGATTATAGTCGCTATATTCATAGTCTGGCGGATAGAATTTCGACCTATCAAAAAGTGGAACCAATACAATATATTGTAGACTAACAATTGAAAAGGTCCTATCAACTTTTATAAACCAAACGTTGATTATTCTTTCCTCGACAATTGAACGCAAATTACCGGCATCATCGGATAGGGGAATCTTTCCACAAACCCAAAGGTAGTGTTAGTTTGCGTAGGCGAGCCTTGAATCACGAGAAAACGGTTTCCAAAGTTTTGTTCGCAATAGCTGATGTGCTCTTTTCTGTTGTTGGTCGTGATTTGCTCGATTGGTTCCGCTATTTGACAGCTCAATTGATTCCCGAGATTCTATCCGCCAGACTGTGAATATAGCGACTATAATATTGATGGGTAAACAAACCACCCGACAATGGTAAATTTGACATCCACGTGCACAGATCTGAACCAAAATGAACCGAGTGAACAAGCAACAAAAGTCATAAAAACTGCACGTATTTGGATCGAACAGCTTTGCTTCAATGCATGCAAAAGTAAGTTCATTTGACAATGAAATAAGAAATGAACACGAGTCAAGCTAAAACAAACAGCATGAAAACTGATCGAAAGTGGTTCTGTTGATGTTGAGGGGGATCTGCTCGAAGAGAAGACAGAATGTCTTTCAATTGAAAGTGATGGTTGACAGCTTCATCGTCGCTTGACGATTTTCGATTGAAAGTGACTTTGTGGGGCCCTGCTTGTTTGTTCACATTATTACTAGAAGTCGGCCATTTTGGATCTTGTAAAGTTTTCAAAATGGCGTTCTTGAAAATGTTCAATCACTTTTTGCAATAGTGGGATTGATGGTTACTTGGGCATGGACACTTCAAAATTCGTAGAATGTTTGGTCAAATTTTTTAACTTGTTGTTAGTATGCTTTCTTGTGTAGTTTTTCACAGAAAATGAATGTCTCAAACGAGTATAAAAAAACGTTTTAACAAAAAGTTCAAAAATGTGACCAAAAGTTCTTGTTCTACAATTTTTGTCAATTTTTAAGTGCCCATAATTTTAAACAGTCCAAAAGCTTGCATTTCACACGACCTTTTGGTTTTAAATGTGTTGTTGTTGTGTGCATCCGCGTTGTCCCGGTTTGCTTTTAGGTTGCCATCGTTGATCTAGGCAGCTGATTTAGATCCCTGGAAGAAGGGTTTTTCTCGTGCCTGATCGATGGCCAGCTTCACGCTTTCTTCAATTTCTTTCCAAACAATCTTGCTTGTCAACTTTTTGAGCCGATTTCAGCAGTTGCATCACATCCGCGGCAGCTTTCCCCAGTGGCTGTAGATTTAGAATGCGATCAGATGCGTGTCGATATCGAGCGGTCGGAGGAACTTGGTCGTCTTATTGAGGGCCAGTTGGTCCAGTATCGGTTTGTGCTTGTGAAGGGGTGCTTCTGGATCATCGGCTTGGCTCGGTTCGGATTCCACTGCTTGTTGTCTTTCTCAAAATATTTGAACGGTCAAATTAACCGGGTTGTCAAACATCCCATTTTTCACAAACAAACAAAGCCAGTCCGATGACTGGCACTCTCGGCACTGCCGGCACACGTGAGGCACAGTGAGATTTTTTTTGGCATGAAATAAGTGTGTAGAGTGACACCACCCCTAGACACCAATACAACCAACTCGAAGTAGGTAGAATGTTTGAATAAACGCCAACAAGGAGATCGCGAATCGTTTAAAATTGTTTCAACTTGCCATTATACATTATATACTTTTAGCTCTACAACTTTGTCTTAGGCGGTCAATCAGAAGTGCCGTTTCCATGGAAAACATTTTTGAAAATTTTTAAAAGCGTTATTTTGAAAATTTCACAAGTTCCAAAATGGCCGAATGTTCGAAAAAAAAAATCAGTTTCATGTTCATGTTCATGCATCGGTCGAGTTTTTCCGATTCGTCATTTGGCGTGGAACTACTCAATTGTGTTCTTCAATTTTGAGAAAAAAAAAAACCGGTTTTTATATAGGGTAAATTATGGCTTCGGCACCCATTGACTGTTTTCGGCAACCGAAATTGAAACGTTAATTTCACTGTATTTTCCCATCACAACTCTTCGCTGAATGTATTAAGCCGATTCCTTACCTTTTCAGCTTCAATCTGATTACATTTTTACGACTGTGCAATCCTGTTATGCCATATTTTTCTTTAATTGAAATATACACACTACAAAATACGGCTGATTTCGAGTTGCCGATAATAGAACAGCTGGTTAACACGCAGTTCAAATGGTAAGGGTGCCGAAGAAAAAGAGACTGCCGACAATAGTCACACTCACTTGAGAAGTTTGGAGCGTTGTAAAAACATGTTCAACCCGTTTTGATCAATTCTGTCGATTGGAATTGGTAGAACAGCAAGCAGTAGATAAATGATAACAAACAAACCTGTCATGTATGTGTGTGACGCTGAGAAATCGCCAATAGAAGTTCGGACGCTGCTTAGATTGACGAGAATACGTAAATTCCCCTACCATCTGAATGAGCTTCGTTTTCTGAGCACAACGATATTTTTTTTTTCGATCCCATACACTAATTCACACATTTTAATTGACGAATTTCCATGTGAAATTTCACATGATTTTCATGTGACCACACATGAACAGGGTATCCCTTAGCTCAGTCGGTGAAGGCGCAGCTACAAAGCAAGACCATGCTGGAGGTGGCTGGGTTCGATTCCCGGTCCGGTCTAGGAATTTTTCGGGTTGGAAAATTTCTCGACTTCCCTGGGCATAGAAGTATGATTAGACTTGCCACACAATCATATCAATGCAAAAATGGTACAGGCATCGAAAGCTCTTAATTAATAACTGTGGAAGTGCATCAAGAACACTAAGTTGAGAGCACGCAATAAGCTAATATGCGATATGCAATAAGCTTGAAAAGCGAAGAAGAAGAAGAAGAAGACACATGAACAGAATCCACCCAGAAGCACACATGAAATTTATGAGTCAAATGAATAGTGTGTGTGTGGTTACACATGGCTTTCATATGTACACATATGAAGTATGTTTCCGACACATACATATATATCATTTGTAGATCACATTGCAAAAATTCATGTGTGGGACACATCAAAACGATCTTTGAAATCTATGTACACGATTCCCTAACAAAACCTTATTTGCGAAATATGTGATTGTGAGTGTTATGTCTGTTTGTCTCTAATCAAATCTAATACCAACAGAGTCAGTTCTTGAAAGCATCCTGGAAAATGATATATATACCTACATCATTTTTCTTATCTATTTGGTATCTGTTTCACATCGAAGATGCGTCACACATATCAAAACGGCCAGGCCTATTGTGTTGCATTTAAGGGGCAAGATGATCCAGAAAACATCGGGCCTGTTTAAATCGAAGATTGAAACGATGCTTCAGAATCCAATAAATGGATGAAACGTGGATATCTCGTACCGTACGTTCCGATTTTGGTAATTATATGATTGGTTTATTGGTCGTTGGAAGCATCCAAGCTAGAAAGGTTAAGTGATGCTCCATTTTCTTCTGACGGTTGGGACATGAGCACTAACTCTTGTCCTAGCCTTGTATGACTTATGGCTATAGCGCCATTACTCGCTTTCGGAAAAGAGAACAGGGAAAGGAAAAGGAGAAGGACAAAGGGAAAAGGATTATGTGAAATCTATGAACATAAACAATATTTTTGATTTGAAATATACAATATAGAAATGCATCACTACCCGAGTCTTGTCACTATTATCAAGTCATAAAAAGTAACAAGGACTAAAATGTGATCCTTTGGTTACTGGAAAATCCTGATTCCCTAGTTTGAAGTTGTCACGACTTGTCACGGTGGTAGATCTTATACCAGTAACGCACCACAAAAAGGTGATCTCCCAACGTTACTGGTTTGAAAAGATATAAATTTACAAAATGGAACGAACTCATTGAGCCTGCCTGACATGTGTTGATGTAGAAGTCCAAATTGTAGACGAAGCTTGACGAAGATCAACATGAACTAGGTAGTCCGGTTTATGGTAGTTGCGCGGAATGTCTTCCTTCGATTTGAGATAAACAAATGTTCGGATGTATGTAGTCGATTTTTGATGTGCATTGGCAAGCCTTTTCGTAGCCAATAGTCAGGTTCAACGCTGCGACTCAACGAATGATGGAACTAATGATGGGACGAATGATGGGACGCCTCGTGGAGGTTCTACTTGGCTTCGGAACAGCTTCTCAGCGGCAAATAATAGGGACCTAGAATGAGGAACTAGAAATTATCTACTGGGCCTGGTTATGGCCAGATCATAACCGATTATAGATTTAAAAAAAACTTCACGGAAAAGACAAACGTCAGGTTCAAACACACGCACAGCCTACTCTCATGAGTGTTATTTCTGTTTAACTTTGACATAAAGTTATGTTAATAAATATTTCAAATCCAATCTAAAAGTTTAATTTAATCATTCTGTATTGGTAATCATACTTCAACATATTTTGCTATTATTAATAAAAAAACTGGATAAAACTGGACAAATTCTCAAAAATCTTGTTTCAAACTTTAACTATTCGACTGGATGTGTCGAAAAAACTGGAAGAATCCAGTTTAAACTGAATTGTTGCCATCACTGCTACGTTCAATATGTGCGTGTGGATGACTTCGCTAATAAAATTAACCATAAAAGAGAGCTTAACGACGTGTTCGGGGTCTCATCCAAACCATTTGATACTTTACCCATCCTGGATACAGTTCGTTTATGGTATTTGTTGATTAGGGTTACCACTATAGTCGCTATATTTATAGACTGGCTGATAGAATTACGATCTATCAAAATGCGGAACCAATTCAATATATTGTAGACCAACAATTGAAGAGGTACTAACAACTTTTATAAACAAAACGTTGATTTTTCTTACCTCGCCAATCGAACGCAAATTACCAGCATCATCGGATAGGGGAAACTTGCCCCAACCCAAAGATGGTGTTACTTTGCGTAGGCGAGCCTTGAGTCACGAGAAAAGGGTTTCCGAAGTTTTGTTCACAACAGCTGATGTGCTCTTTTCTGTTGTTGGTCGTGATTTGCTCGATTGGTTCCGCTTTTTGACAGCTCATTTAATTCCCGAGATTCTATCCGCCAGACTATGAATATAGCGATTATACTTACCACCGGAGGTTTGAGCCATAAGCTAGCGTTAGTGCTGAGGAAGTACGGGAAAGTGAAGCGTGTTATCCGAGTGAAATTTCAAGCTGAGCTGTGCTTCGCCACGTACACAAGTGTACTTGGGGATACAATAGGGTGGTTTAAAATATCAATTTTGCTCCACCAAGCTCAATCAATTTCAAATCAGGTCCTGATAATTTTACCAAAATTTGATGTTTTTATATGGGAATTATTATAGGAAAGGTGAACTTTTCCTTCTCCTCATCTTTGCTCGTGCTATGGAACACCGAACATAGAGTAGTAATTTAAAAATTGTATGTTTTGAGCCAGCTAAAATTTGTGCTTTAGAAGTTTCACGCGAGTATCACCTTAGAGAAAAGCATGATTCTAAGAAAGATGCGTTTTTTTAAAAGTCTATTAACCAACCATTATGGTATACGCAATTTTGACGAAGTCGAACAACTCAGTGAGACAATCATAACTGATCCTTTTCGAGCTATCAATTCTTCAAGCACCAAACCACAATGACATATCTCAATATTTTCTTTTTTTTATTTGTTCGGTAATTTCAAACGGATTTCTGGTGTTTTTATTTTGTTGGAAATCATATTGGTTCCCCTTTCCTGGGGTTAAATTAGTCACATCATATGCTGGCGTGTACGATTGTCAATTCATTTTTTTTTGTCGAATCGGCAGACAAACTGATTGATTTCTCCTGTCATATTTTTGCCTGAATGCTCAAAAGTAAATTGTAATGCATTACTGAAAGAGTAATGATCACTAGAATTTTTTTGTTAAATATAATATTCCGGACGTTACAGTGCTTTTAGATGGCAAATCCAGGTATCGTGACCAAAAGATTAACGGATAAACAGAATCCGAACAGAATCATTTTGAAAAAAAAAGTCTCCACTGCATTTTTCTGTGTACTGCTCGAAGACTTAATTGTATGTTAATTTTTCCCCAGAATCGCAACATGACGTCAGTGCAGAGTCAGGAAGACCTGGAAGCGCGCATAGCGCGCATCAAGAAACGCAACGAAGAAATCGAGAAGAAACATCGTGAAGCAGAAGCGGACCGACTGATGGCGATGAAGGAAAATGCGATGGTAGAGATCAAACCTCCCAAGGATGACGACTGGCCACGGGAACACAAGTACGACAAGATTGATTTCACATACGATCTGGATGAGGAAGCCCTCGCTGAACTCGAAGGTATAGTTACTAGAAGCATTGCATTCAAAAGAGAAACACGTGCCTGGGTGATCAACCTGTGTTTCTTCGCACGCTTCTCTGGTCCAATCTATCATTACTTTTGTCGTAACATTCGTTCATTCGTTCTCTTGCCCGTGTTCATTGAAGCTAATCGTTTTAATTGGTTTCGTGGTCTAATCTCTCTCAACAACTGTTTTCTGTGTTTTTGTTTTTTGCAGAGAAAAAGAAAGAGAAGAACGCGTTCATCCAGAAGATTGCTAAAGACTACAAAGTTTTCGCCGAAGGTGAAGGCCCTCCACCGGATCCAGCGTACAGCTTTCTAGCGGATGTGGAACGTGATGGCGAAAAAGCACTCCCTGGACCCGTTGGCCCCGGTGCTAGTAAGGTCAACAAAAATAACTTTGAACGTAAGAACCCAACCAATCGAAGTGGTCGGCAGGGTAACGGTGGCAACATTGGAAACGGTGGTAATCGGGGTGGTGGCCGCGGTGGCGGCAAGACGAGTTACAATGGTAATCTCCAGAGGTCACTGTCGACCAATGAGTACGATGGGCGGCGACCGCCGGAACATATTCGACACGGTGCCGGCGGCGGCGGTATCGGATTCGGTCATAAGCCGGGTGATGGAAAGTGGCGTCGCGATTGGGAACACGACAGAAGCAAAGATGATGGCTGCATTCACAATGCTCCGCAGAACAATGGGTTCAAGGGTGAACCGAATCTGACCGTATCGGTATCGCAGGATGGAGAGTTTAAGAGCGTTAAAGGTGAGTGGGGTGTGGGAACTACAGCATAGTTACTTGTTGAAAGGTTGCAAGAATGTGACCAGGACAGTGTTGTCGATTGTTGAAGGTCCACTGTAGAACTGTAAACAACTTCATATTTTACGACCCTTGAACTCGCTAAATACATCCTTCTTTACGTTTTAGTAACGTCCCCTCCAATCATTGGCAGTGGTCGGGTTGGCCCTCGTCAACCGGCGAAACCACAGTTCCAGTTCCAGACGGCAGGCAATCAGCCGATGGACCATCACCACCATCCACATCACCATCAGCAGTATCATCCTTCACATGGCCATCCAGCGCAGCAGCATCAAGGAGGCGCTAAACAGCCACATCACCGGAATAATGAGAATTTCAATAGAAATTCCTCCGGTCGAAAATCGGATAAGGACGCGAAACGAGGCCAAAAACCCCCGGGACCGGGACAGCCGGCCACAAGCAATAAACAATCGTCGGCCGGGGTCAGTGTCCAGGATCGGCTGAATCGCAATCGGGTGGTGAATATCGATAGAAACGATAACTCGATCAAGGTCAGCACCAGCAACAACGGAAGCGAGACTGCTTCTCAACCGCAACCGAAGGCGAACGCCACGCTGAAGACGATTTCGAAGATTATCGAAAAGAATGCAGAAATTGACGAAAAGTTGGCCCGGCAAATGCACCAGGAAAACGAAAAGATGGCCAACCGAATGAAGGAACTGCGGATGCAGGACGGGGCTTAGGAAAAAGAGGGGAAAGCTGAATATTGAGCTTTTTTGAAATGTGAAACGAGAGCTGCGCTTATGGTAGAATCCTCTAATCCAGAAGAGTTGTAGCGCTGCGCACACTAAACCATAACATTATTAAAACACTACGATAGTGCAAGAGATGCAAACGAGAAGCTCACATGCTCCCTAGATTATATGCAACCGCTGCTGGAGGAAAAAAAACACTTCATTACTAGTTGTAACACTGTAGAGAAGAGGGCAAGTTTGGATTAAGTGCATAGTTGGCAGCTTTCTAAGTAATAACCTTCCTCAAAGAAGAAGAAGAAGATAATGATGATGATGAAGAAGAAGAACATAAGAGTGATCACCCCGTGGATTTCTGAAACCTTATAGGCTAGAGCTCAGCATCACGCCAATCCCTCTGTTCCCCATTGTCTTCGGCGTGCAGGCCAACGCAAGAACCAGTTTTATTCGATGCTGTCCCTATTTATTATTTATATACACACATTTTCTTATTTTAACCTAAATTCTAACGAAACAAAGTTTTGCATATTTAAATTATTTAAAGTAGTTGTCAAGCATGTATGTTATACCGTATATTATGTTTTTACATTATTTTTTACACCCATAACGTTATAAACGGATCGGAAGCATTTAGAGACGCAACATTTATCATTGGTGAGGCAAGCTCGAGAATTGTTTCTAGTAACCTACTTTCATTTTACGATTATATTTTACACATTTAGCATAACACATTCATAAATGTTAAAGAAATATATTGGAAGTAACATTTGATGATAAAAAAACCGGTGCGTAGTTGTCTTTTTTTTATCTATAAAGGTACAACATTGAAAGAAATGAACCTACTAAATACAACTTGAGGAAGGAGTGAACCACGTGGAGTGAATGTCGTCGCCGAGTGTGAAAGTAAAAATGCGCATGAGAGAAACGTAGAATTCACCACGTTGGAGGGTCGCTCCCATGCCTACTGGATGGAAGTAATATGGGTGTAAACATTATTTGGCAGACAGAGGTAGACTGTCAGATGTCAGGTGCTGTAAGTGCGGTGATGGTCACTGTTGTTATTGAATTAAACAAGCGGAACCTAAGGCAATTAAACTTAATACTGGGACTAAACACATCCGAACATTACAGGTGAGTGGTCGAGTAGAAGAAATTATCTGCAACGCAAGCGGTTCAGTGAAGAGTACTTCAGTGCATTTGCGTCATGGTGATATTTTTTTCAATTGCATAATTTTTGCGATGTACCTACGACACAGCAAGCGGCGATTGAGTGGTGACGTTAACATTTGTTTACCTACAACAGTTCCTTAAAGTTTAGTGACATCAAGAACACTTGTAAGCATTTTGTTTTCTAGTTCTTATTAGTAGAGTTGAAGCGCAAACAGATTGAAGAAAAGATGAAAAGAGAAACTCGAACCAACTGTTGGTATTTTCCGTACACGTATCTCGCTTAAATGTAGAGACTTCTTTACTGTCTTGGAAACATACCTAACTATACTAAATCTCTACATGTTACGTAGATCGTTATTTTGGGGATATGGAAAGCAAAAAAAAAATCCGGAATTCATCCATATGTGGTGAGATTTGACCCTTATGCATTGTTTAAATTCCAATCAAAATGCCCTAATCTGCAGCCAGGAGCCGAAGTCAGTAAATTTTGGAATGACGTAAATGTGGAGAACCTTAAAATCTCTCAATCTCAATGTTTGATTACAATATGCGATAATGTAGGTATTTTTCTAGGACAGAACAATCTAACCATATTTCACTTTATTGTGGTCCCTTGAGTTAAAATGTAGGGTATAAGGGAAAGTGGAGCAATTTCTCCAATGAGCATTGTGGCCACCCGCTTAAAATCAAATTATTGAACATATGTTTCAAGAAATATGCTGCCGGTTAAATGCTTGAAGCCTACTCGAACTATCTATTTCATTGTAGTCTACAAAATTACTTTTCTCCAGACCGAATATTCTAAAAACGTCAAAAATTTCAAAAGATTTCTTATCAGAACATAAGGTCTATCTGCAGTTTCTTATAGAATTTTGTCAATATTCATTCAGCAGCTATATAAATGTTCATTGGTATCTTATATGATCCGATGTTTTTCTAGTTTTCAATAAACATTAAAGTTTTTGTTCATAACATATGGGAAATATGAGCACCACTGATATTCCAAACATTTTTTTACTTAAATTCTTCAATTTTATATTATTCCTTTTATAAATATGGCTTACGTTTTGAAGCATATGAACTTACTTTTTGAAGCAGCTGCTTTGATACAAAACTAGTAATTCACAAGACTGAAAAATATAGCCCTAAAGAGGCAGTACTTCTTAAATTTAATTTATTCTACAGAAAATAATTGTTTCTTTTAAATATTTTTATGCCAATACCTAAAACTGTTCACTGTTTGACTCTTCATAAAGTCTGAAGAGAATAGAATATTCTTACCGGTTTTTTACAAGGGCACTCATACCACCCCGAGAGGGGGCTCATTTTACCCAAACATTTTTATTTCGGTTTCAAAACTAACATTTTTTTAAATCTTCTTTAAAAGGATTCAAAACTTTACTTTTTATATTCAATTTGTATTCATGATGCAAATAGGGCTTGAAACTATCCATTTGGTTAAAATTCATTCGATTTTCCCACTGAATCTGGTATTATTAGTGATGAATTTCTTAAGGTGGCCAAAGTGCCCCACTTTCTCCTACTTATGAGCTAGTACGTCCCATTTTTTAGGTACCACCATCTTTAAGAGTTGATATATTGCACGGTTTTGGTCATTTACCGCCAACCTAAGCATGTGTTTATTTTATTGTTGAGGATGGAACATTGGACCATTTGTGGAAATTTGACCCAAGGAACATTTGTCTACATTATTAAAAAACGTTATTTTGATGTTTCATTTCAGTGACTTTACTAATACCGTGAACCCCCGCTAATCTGAGCGATACTTGATGCATATTAAAGGGGTTTATTTTTAATTTGAGCTTCTAGTAACCCTAAGACCATCAGATTGTTTTGTTTTGATTCTGCGTTTCGTTTCGCATCGTTCCATTTTGCTTTTCTCCATTCCATGTGCTAAAATTTAGCGACGTTTGAGCAATTTTTAGTTTGCACGGTGTGCAGATTAGCGGGGTTCAAAATAAAAAGAGTTCAGTTAAAAACGGTCAGATTACCGGGGGTACTTAGGTGGTGTCTTTCAGAACGAGTAACATTTACAGATTCTCTTCGTCAACTTTCTCTTTGTTTCCACGGCCATGTAATGACATTTCCAGGTATTTTCAGCACACAGATCGATAAAAGAAGCTTTTATCTAGCATCTAATCTGACAAACACAACAAGAAACGGTTATGTGCTCAAGTTATTAATGAAAGAGAAAGTCGACGAAGAGAATCGATCAATGTTACTTAGGACCTAATGCAATGTTTAGCTTTAAAAAAGGTTAAAAATATGTTCTTGAAGTCGTGTAGGACAGTGTAATTTGGTCGGAACTAACCAGAATTTTTACCCTTCAAAACGTCTGAATAACACGAAGGATAAATAAAAAAAAACGTTTTTTGAATGTTTGATTTATAATAATTTTAGCATAGAGGTACATAACTCTAAGACTAGGGTCCCGAAATAACGTGCTCAGCTTTTTGGCTCAGCTCTGGTGATTTTAGTGCTATGCAAATTTCTATAATTAAGACTTTAAAAAAAATCTAGTGCTATACAAGCTTGCAAATGCTCATTTCGCATAAAATCTTTCTGAAATTATAAATTCTGAAATAATGAGATGTTATAATGATTATTTGTAATGCCTCGGCATTGATAAAACATAGAGGTAACTCTAAGACTAGAAGGTTCCGAAATAATGTGCTCAACTTTTTGGCTCAGCTCTGGTACCATAGAGGTAACTCTAAGACTAGTCGGTCCCGAAGAAACGTGCTCAACTTTTTGGCTCAGCTCTGGTACTATCTTCGTTTCCAAGCTAATCGATTCACCCCTCGAAACATAGGAAAATCCAATAACCCCTCATTTTATCTGTCAAACTTTCATAGCTAATCAAAACAAACATTGTGTAGTTCTAGAATTTTGACTAGAATAGGGTACGTTAATCTATTTGCTTGAGACCAATAGGCTAGTCAAGAAGTGAGCCAATTTAAAATCGTTAGTTTCGTATTGATTGTTGGGTAAAACCTAGTGGTAGTCTGATTACTACCAGGTCCCAGGGCTGATATGGATTCTCATTGGAAAGATACTCACTATTTTGGAATTTCAAGCAGACAAGTGAATGTTTTTTTGCTATAGAAATGAAGATTTTAACTTCAAATGTGAAGCTCCTTGTTTATGAATTATGCAAATGTTGCCTTGATAAAAATATCTACAGAACTTAACTTAAATGTTCCAAATTAGCTGAAATATTTCAAATTTACTTAAGGTGAATAGCTGTGAAAGCCTTATTCAATAAGGTTATAGTACGTTCAGACTACAGAGTTATAACATGTTATAGCGCTATCTTGATGGTGGTTTCTGTGTTGCAATTATTTGACAACCGTTATAACATGTTATAACTCTCCAGTCTGGACAGCGTTTTACATTAACGAAAGAGAAAGCCGATGAAGAGAATCGATCAATGTTACTAAGAACCTAATGTAATATTCAGCTTGAAATAAAAGCGCCCACAAAACATATAGGGGAAATGACGGCTTCGGCATGCCAGACTATTTTCGGCAACCCAAATTGAAACACTATTTTCACTGGATTTTCTTACGAAAACACTTCGCTGAATGCATGCAAACGATTATTTATGCTTTCAGCTTCAATTTGACTATATTTTACCACTGAGAAAAAGCAATCTAGCAAGGTTTTCTTGAAAGAAACACACGCACTACAAATTGTAGCTGATTTCGAGTTGCCGATAATAGAACAGCAGATTTACATGCAGTTCAAATGGAACGGTTGCCGAAGAAAAACTGGTTGCCGACAATACTCGTTCTCACTAGAGAAGATTGGAGCTTTGTAAAAGCGTTTCAAAACAGTTTTTGACAATTCTTTCGACTGAAATTGTTAGAGCAGCTGGCAGCAATTGTAAACAAACCAATACTGCATATGTGTGCGTTCCTTAGAGAAAAAGGCTATAGAAAGAAGGTTGCTGCTTAGGTTGCCGAGAATACGTAAATTCCCCTATGTATACAACGATGAAACTGGAACTTCATGTTTCTTCTTCATTCCTTTATTTAACGTCGGTCTCTGTTCCGCAATCTAGTGCCAATCACCGACGGACATCGATTGCCATCCATTGACGGCAATCGAATGTGCAGGAAGGCAACTTCCACACCTGCGTAGGATATCGCACCCATTCAACACACATGGGCCGGGACCAACGGCTTTACTTCCCTTCCGAAGGAAGACGTGACCAGAGATTTTTATGCCTCAGAAAAATCCCACCGACCTCGGCTGGGATTGAACCCAGACCCATTGGGGTGTTAGAAAGCAGTCACGCTTACCACTACACCACCGGCGCCGGCTGAACTTCATGTTTGCTGCAGTGTAGCAAACAGAGGATTGCAATTTCATGAGCGATGTCACAACTGTGTCCGAGATTTGTGCTCTAGAAATCATGAAGTGATAAGACATATCAGCTATCATGACGGTCATTTTTGGACTCGGCTTCTCAGTCTAGGGTAATTCAAAAGGTCATTTGTACATTGCCCAATTGGATAGTTTGCAAACATCAAACATAATGTTGATTCAATCAGCGTCCATATGTAGGTTGCCAGTTATGCTATTTTCATACCTGAATTTGGTATCCATAAGGTATTTTCTCCAGCTCGGGTAAATATGAAATTAGAATATTAGAAATTAGTAGAACAAAATTTGATAACACGCTCTTGTGAATGCAGGTACCTACATTTCCAAAGGCATTAAGAAGCCAATTTACACTAGGCGCTCTCAAAGTATAAAAATATTGCTCCGTCTCAAGTGATGAAAACAGCCCCTGAAAAAATTGACGGGTTAAAAAAATATTTGTATTACCTCTAACATACTGATATTATCTACTAAGACATAATCCAAATATTTGTACGTTTTGACTATAGTTTTACGATGTTTTGTATGGTGAACAAGAATCCTCGGCTCTGTAAAGTTAATTCTAATGAGCCTTATCAAATAAATTAATAAACAAAAAATAATCCAAACATTTAGGCATATGTTTGGTCTGTGAATATCATCCTTAGTTGGTCGGATTTTAAACGGCTTTTTACGTGGAAATTCAGGACAGTTTTACCACAGACAAACAGACATAACACATTGAAAATTTCTCACTGTAAAATATTGTCACTTAATCACAACCGTTGAGTTCACTGTGACTGGCAGTACACTCAACAGATGACGGTAGTGTGCAAACGTCAAACGCAAAGGAAATAACTAAGCGCGGTACAGGTGGCGGTACTACCATAGAGGTAACTCTAATACTAGTAGGTCCCGAAGAAACGTGCTCAACGTTTTGGCTCAGCTCTTTTACTATCTTCTGTCCCAAGCTAATCGATTCACCCCTCGAAACATAGGAAAATCCAATAACCCCTCATTTTATCTGTCATAGCGAATCAAAACAAACATTGTGTAGTACTAGAATAGCGAATCAAAACAAACATTGTGTAGTACTAGAATTTTGACTACAATGGGATACGTTAATCGATTTGCTTGGGACCAATAGGCTAGTCAAGTGGTGAGCCAATTTAAAATCGTTAGTTTCGTATTGATTGTTGGTACTACCAACTAAGAATCATTTAAATTGACCGTTAAATTTCAGCTAATTTTTTTTTTAAACTTCCAGCAAACTCTGAGAAAAATAGAAAAGATCTGAACTTTGAGATCTTCACGGGTAAGTTCTGAAAACTACAGGGCAGTTAAGATGAAGAACAGATAACTTAGCGACAGTTTAATTACATTTAAAAAAAATTTCAGGAACTTTGGATTTGTCGAAGCGTTAGGGATGTTTCAAAAGCTTTTGGAATAATTTGAGAACTTAAGGACCGTTCAAAAAACTCCAGAAAAAAAAAACGCAGGAACTTTTCAGATTTTCCAAGAGCAAAGTCCCGAAAACTTCAAAGAAGTTGGGAGTCCCACGAAAGTTAGGAAATTTGCGAAATGTTTAAAGATGTTCCGAGAACTTCAAGAAATATTTGAAAATTTTATGTTAGTTCCATGAACAGCAGAAAAAAATACGGGAATGAGAATTTCTTGGAATTTCTATGAATTTAAAGGAAGTTTCGAAAACATGAGGGTAGTCCCGAAAACTTCAAGAACGTCCAAAACTACGGGCAAGCTATAGGATATTTTTGGGGGCGACCCCGGTATAGTGGTTAGCATCCATACCTCTCACGCCAGAGTCACGAGGTCAAATCTCACCCCCGGACAAGTCACGAATAACCCAAGAGCGTTTAAGTGACTATAATAAAAAATAGGATGTTTCAGATAAGCTTCAGGGTAGTTATTTGAAATTATAAAATTCCAATGAAGATCAAAGAGCGTCAGGGCAGGCCCATTAACTCCAGGAAAGTTGCCAAAACTTATGTTGAGTAAAAAAATGTTAAAGGAAGTTACGTAGCTTTGAGCAGTCAGAACTTGCTCGTAGTTTTGAACTCAAATTATCAGGAAAATTGCGAGAATTTTAAGAAAGTTCCGAGAACTCCAGGTAAATTTAGAGAACCTTAGGGCAGTTCCATTGAATTCAGAAAACTGTCGGGAACGTAGAACTTTCAAAAATTACTGCGAGCATCTGGGAAGTTTAGAGTACACACTACTAAAAAGTAATGTAAATTTCGGTTCCCTGAGACCGACACATGTAAGCGGGCCTTTTGACATCAAAATCAGTTGAAAGAGACGTGAAAATTAATTCAATCAAACGTTCTCTTCGTCGACTAGCTGATGTTTCGGTTTGAGAACACTTAATTTTACATGAAATGTTTGTTTACGTTATATGATTTATGTCCAATATGAATTACGTCTCGTGTAAAAGTTTTTATTTCTAAGTGTGTACTTAAGAAAAATTTCGAAAACTTCACTGAAGTTGCGACAAATTCACGGAGATTCAAAGAATGCCGGGAAGTTTAGAGATCTTTGGGGCAATTCCAGGAACATCGTCAGAAGAATAGCAAACACTTCAGGAAAGATAAGAGAACATCATTCATTTCGGTTCATGAACAAACTGGGGGATAATAAGGGAACTTCTGTTAAATTTTGGGCATATCAGCTTCAACATTCAACTTAAAGGAAATTGCAGTAACTTTTATGAAGTTCTATGACTTCAGGGATATCCTGAAAACTTCAGAGATGTCAAAAATCATCTGAGGAGAAGTTTGCAGAACTTTAGGATAATTGTGGAAACTTTCAAGAAAGCTATCTCTAGAGATTTCCATGGATACACAGAGATCTCAAGATCTTAAATATAGACTTTCGGGGAAGTTTAAAGATCTCTAGTTTTTGCGAGAGGATACTCAGCAGTGCCAAGATCTGTAAATTTAAAATTCTATATATTCTATATAAAATATGAAACTCCAGGCAAGTTCAGAAAATCGCAGGGAATTGTGAATACTTTAATGGAAGTTCAATGAGCTTCATGGAAGTATGTATCAAAATTTTTTGATAAATTTCGGGAGCGTCAGCATAGACAAAATAATTTCAAGGCAGTTCAATTAACTTCAGGAACTTTTCGGAAATTTTAAAAACTTCTAGGAAATTCTAGAAAGTCTAGAGTACTTTATTGAAGATTAAAGAAGAACATTGCCATTAACATCAGGAAAGCATGGCTTCAAGCAGCGATAACTTTTGAATAGTCTAGACCTACAGGAATACTAACAAAAAAAAAAGAAAAAAATCGTTTTGTTTTAGTTTTTTAATCTACAAGGAAAAGTGCTGATTACAGTTTATCATCCACGGGATGAGAAGATCTTCATCAGGGCTAGTTTTAGATTAAGATTAAGTCCCATGAGAATGGCCAATTGCAAACACAGTAACTTCTGAAATAAAACATCGTAGGATTTAGATTAGTATTTATAAGTTTTATAGCTAGCAGTTAGAGGGAGTAAATCCCCAATTACAGGGGTGCATTAAAGAGGGCGCATAAATTTGAGATATTATATAGATAGCATATCCAAAATCATTGAATAACCAGATCTTTATCATGACCTTGATCAATCTAAAGTCTTGAAAATATATACAGTGGACTTTATTGAAATTTTTTATCAGCTGAAGATCTTTTGAATACTTCCTGATCAACCTGCAGTTTTGCAAAAAAATCTGACAGACGTCATTTGTATTTATGAACAGTTTGAGATCTTCAGAATAATACTTGATAAATCTGAAGTCTTGAGAAAATATCCAAAGAACTTTACCGAACAACCTCCCGTCTAGGGAGAGTATCTTAGATAATATCCTATAATTTCTACGTTCCCCGGTTAAATTCGTTAAAGTTGTAGAACATATTCTGAACTGCATTTTTTTCTCAAGCATCTTGGTAGAGAGCTATGTAGAGAGAACATCTATGAACTTCACCTCATCCTTTTCTACGTGTGATCTGGAAATATCCCTTATATTAAATGAAGTTAAAAAAAACTTCCAGGAAGTTTATTGAGTTTTCATTTAAAAAAATTACCTGTACTTCTATGAAGTTTCACGCAGTTCTTTGAATTGCTACGTAATTTACTGCTACTCACAAAATTTGATGCATTTTTACAATCTCGTTGATTTTCCACGAAGTTTCTCAAAATTTCCAGAACTTATACGGAATTTTCTGGACTAGTATAATTCTACTGAGCTTCAAAATAGTACCTGGAATTAAAAGATAGTTCCATAACATTAAGGATGTTTCCTGAAATTGAACAAACTTGTACAAAGTTCCCACTTGTGCAATGTGGAATCTTTACAAAATTCCCTAAATTTCTACGAAGTTCTCTGAAGTTCCAAAAATTATGTTGGTAGATCTGCCATCTATGAGTAGTAGGCCATGTATAAACGGTACACACCTAGAAATTATAACTGACTTTGATAATTTTCATCTAAATCCGAACACAGCTGTAGCTGTTCGATAAAATATGGGTAGTTCAGTTTAATTGTTTTAAAACTACACAACAACGAATACTCCAGAGCATTTCCAGGCCAAATAGCAAATAGAATATAAAAGAACTACAAACTTGACCTTCTCCAATTTGCATGAAATTTTTGAATAATTCGACAGTGAGCATGCATAAGGGCGTAAGCGCGATGATCGATTCTGAAATTTCAGTTCAGTGCTGTAACAGATTGTATTTACCATCAAAAGCAACAACGAACGCACCGAGAAATGTTAATCCAAGCGAGTTATTAACAAAAGAGAAAATCGACGAAGAGAATCGTTCATCGCGTTTACGCCCTTATCCATGCTCACTGTCGAATGATTCAAACATTTCATGCAAATTGAAGAAGGTCAAGTTTGAAGTTTTTTTTTAATCTGTTTGCTGTTTGGCCTGGAAATGCTCTGGAGTATTCGTTTTTGTGTACCTTTAAAATAATTAAACTGAACGACCCATATTTCATCGAACAGCTACAGCTGTGTTCAGATCGACGAATCGAATTGACCTCTGAAACAAAGTTGAAGGAAAAAATTACTTTTCTGGAAAAATATACACGGTAAATTTGTTAAAGTAATTTCGCGTATAAATCAAAAAAGTGAATAAAATAATAAAATAAAATAACGCACAACATTTTTGAATACTTTTAATTACAAAGCTTATAAAAATGCTATCTTCTGATATCTTTGTAGTCCAATACTTGAATTTAAAGTGAATTTTAAGAATTTTTTGTTTATTATTTTTTAAGTCTAAATATTGTTTTTAGCGCAAAATTTCACAAAAAATTGTTTAAAAAATAAGTTTACAAATTTGTTGTTTTACGAATTTTGTTCATTTCTATATGTCCAACATGAAAATTTCACAGAAGATAGCATTTTTCGTTAGATAAATTAGATAGCATTTTTTATTCAGAAATATTCAAACATTTGGTAAGGTTTTGTTATGTAAGGTTAGTTATTTTTTATATAAGTTTAATATTTTTTTTTACAAAAGTTTAATCCATTTTTTACCAAAAGTTAGTCGAATTTTTGTACCATGTATATTTGTCCTGGAAAGGAATTATTTTTTCCTGCAACTTTGTCTCAGACATCTTTATGTGATTGGAAGTGACGTTTTAATGTTATTATTTGTTGCAAAATTTCGAATACGCTCAGTTTTTTTGTGGGATTCAAAATAGTCCAAAATTTGCTCAAATGTGAATGATTGACCATTACAAACAATTATAAAAAGTTTCATGCAAATCGAAGAAGGTCACATCAGATCGCTTCGTCATTTGGCGTGGAACTTCTCTTCACAATAATGACAAGATTTCTCGTATCAGGTTTTGTAAACAATGCATTTGATCGTCGATTGTGCGTAACTGGTAGCTCGCACACGCTTACTAACACCACTAGCAGGTAGGGGAAATTTCATCTATCTGATGGTAGGCGTGGGAGAGCTACCAGTTACGCCAAATCGACGATCAAATGCATTGTTTACAAAAGCTGATACGTCCCTTTGAAAAAGTTATCGAGATTTGATCATTTTAATACACTGAAAACAAAACTAACTCAGAGAGTGAGTCACTTTTACTCATTCGAATAGAGACATTTCTAAAAGCTATCTAGCACGCTTTTAAAAAATTCTCCATACGAATGAGCAACAGTTACTTATAACTGAGTAAAAATGACTCACTCTCTGAGTTAGTTTCGTTTCCAGCGTAAGGTTGAGCGTATTTTGAATTTATTTATGAGAAATATGAGAAATAGGAGAAATAGGCTTTAAAATTAAACGCAACGTAACAACCAAACGTTCAGCTGTTTACATTTCGGTAAACAATTACCGAAGACGAAAATAATTTCTGAGTGTTGATAACAAATAATGTATTTATCTAATATACAAAACATTGTATTGTAAAACTTATGATATAACAATACAATCAGTTGTAATGGGACTTTCACAATAACAAAAAAGGGTTTTTAGTTACCAAGAAAAAGCAGGCTTAAATAATTAATTAGACTGTTCAACTGTCGTTGGAATTTTATCGAATTAGCTAATATCTTTTATGCTTGAAGCCCAAAGGATGGGCACTAAGACGAGTCAGAAGTTCTTGTTTCCCATTTCTCTTTCGGTTGCTATGTTGCACCAGTACAGCCATTAAGATTTATCACAGTATAATCAAATAGAGAAATTGCTATCTATGCTTGCTATGCAAGCATCATATGGCTTGTTAAGAATCCAATGGTTTGGAAGAACGTGATTAGCAGCGTTTTTGCAACCGTTCAAGTTTTGTAAATACAATGTTGCAATTTTGTTATCACCTTAATTCTACGTAATCCCACTTTGTTGACACTCTCATTTGCGTCGGTTTTCATTCATCAAAGCTATAAGCAGCCGGCGCCGGTGGTGTAGTGGTAGGCGTAACTGTTTCTCCCCAATGGGTCTGGGTTCAATCCCAGCCGAGGTCGGTGGGATTTTTCTGAGGCATACAAATTTCTGGTCACGTCTTCCTTCGGAAGGGAGGTAAAGCCTTTTGTTTCGACCCATATGTGTTGATGGGTGCGATATCCTACGCAGGTGTGGAAGCTGCTTTCCTGCACATTTGATTGTCGTCAATCGATGGCAATCGATGTCTGTCGGTGATTGGCACTAGGCTGTGGAACAGAGACCGACGTTAATAAAGGATTTAAAAAGAACAAGAAGAAAGGTAAAAACTATGCATACGCAAGGTTGCTGCCAGTCTTTTGCTAAATAAAAGTTTATCAGAGATCTGAAGTTATAAAAGGTTATGATGATATTTTGCACATGTAAGTTACAAGAAGAGGTTGTAAAGTGTGTATTTGACTCTTCATATATTTCCCGATCATAAAATCACTGATTGTGACTCTCGGAATGTGAAAGGTTTTATATGTCAAACACATACTTTACACCTCTTCCAGTAACTTTCAAGTTCTAATACTTTCATAATTACCAAAAACATTTTGTTATAGCAAATGAACGGTTGCAACCCTGTTGTATACGTACTACTCATTTCTCGTGTACAAAGTCTATTTCATTAGGTCACCAATAAGATAATAACGCATTACATTTACACACATACCGTCAATCTACGTATCGATGGAACCGGCACTTGTCTACATATAGTCTAGCTGAGCGCAATTATCACAAACGAAGTCATTCTTCGGAGGGGGTGATGCATAGCCAACGACATTTTTAACAGCCTGCAAAATATGTATGAAAGAAAGCAATGTAAAACTTACCATTGCATATGACGATCATCTCGATCACGATCACCATTCGCCCATAAACATACAAACTGATCGTCATGTTCGAAGTGCGAAGTCACATGTTAATTATCCTCGGAGGTTGCATGAAAGTACGCTGTGCATGTAGTAGCTCGTAGTTCGTAGGCATTCGTGTCGGTCGTCGTCAGTCGAGTTTTAATCGCTGACCAGTTCGGTCTTCGAAGTTCTTGGTGCTTAGCTTACTCTAGTGTTTGGTTTTTCATAGAGGAAAGGGTATGTTTTTGTTATTTTTTTTTGTCATTTACCTGTGTTCTTTAGCTGCTAGGCTACCTGACCAAGAATCGTTATTGTGATATGTGTCATATATTAGCAACATAATGTGCAATTACGTAATATGGAAATGCTATCGAAGCCGTACGCACGGTACTATCTATAGTCTCATTTTGGTGCACAGCAATTGAGATACTAAAATGGAATTAGCAGTGCTTAGTCGCAGTTGTGTGATGTTCGGGCTCTATTTATACATATGCTATATGCTGCATAAACTATAGCAAACAAAACGAGAAATAAGGTTACATTCGTAACCCGAATCGTGTGGCATAGTACTGAGTTGAGTGTTTACTAGCTGTACAACTGTTAGAAGATAGTAAGTGATAACAAGTTTGGCAATGCGCCAGCATCATTTTGCCCAGCCGCCGTCCCCGTGTAGGATGATATTTCAAAACTGTGCTGTAATACATAGATTCCTGAGTTGAGCAAACTCTCAAAGAAGTGAAAGGTTCAAGGTTTTGTCGTGCGTCGTCGTCGTCGTCGTCATCGTCGCGCGCAGATGATCGAAATGTGCATGCTGTACTTTGAACCTGAGTTGAAATGCGCGTGCAGCAGCTCTAAAACCGGCTTATGAACTTACTGATCCGGAACATGAGGAAATTTCCTATGACTAGTTGATGCAAAAAACAAAACTTGTTTCCATAAGTTAACCGACACCTACCACGACCAGCTTGTTCAGCAGTGTGTTGACGTAAGGAACGACGATGGCCGAACTGCTGATAATAAAGCTTTATCAAGGCCAGAGCGCCGGCGTCATTGTCGCTTTGGATATAAACTTGGTTCGGTAACCCTTCCCGGACAGTGAAGATAAACAAACTCGAGCTTATCACACGGCTCACGTCGTCATCATCCGTTACTCTCATTAAGAGAACTCAAAGTCTGCCTATAGTCAGTTCGGCAAGAGAGAGTTAAATCTATAAGCCATAATCGATAAGGATGCACATGTAGTTTGTTTGCTTTACCGAGTCCGAAACGAACTAGGTGCAACTTTTTGATTCACGTGCACGTTGTCAGACAAGCCTAGCATGCAAAATGATGCCTGCCGAATGAATGCGTACGACTTTGAATTCTAAAGGGGTGCGATGTTAATGAATGAATGCATTACTCTTTCTAGGTCAATTTATGGTGGTCTTTGGTCGATTAGATTCACATAAACAACTTAAAACGGGCTGCTTGTTTAAGCATAGTAAAGGCGCGGAAATAAATTCGGCTCGTATATGCGGAATTAACTCACCAATGTGTACATTACCATGATAGGTTCATTTCAGGACAACATTTAAAGAATTCACTAATTGAAACTTAGCCATGATAATACCCATTTTTGGATCCCATCAACCTTGTCCTTAAGGAATTTCAATCAGAATAAGGACCCATGTCAAAACTATAATGGGTTGTTAAGTTTGAAAATTATCTCACAAGTTGGTGCTAGAGATCCGGAGGCAACGTTGTTTAGAAGGCTAAGACCTTTTGGATCGTGAACAGTTTACTGTGACATTCGCTCACTAAAGGGTGTCCACGATGAAATTGCCACACTATGAAATTGCTCTAACTTTTTAACCGTTGGGTAGAATGTTTTAAAGTCCTGTGATCAAAACTCGCGGAAATGGAGTCGAAAGAACAGCAAGATAAAATCTTGCGCATTCATCACGAGAACAAGGATCTCTCGCATCGTTCCATCACTAAAACGTTGGGAATCGCGAATTCCACGGTGTCGCGAGTGATTAAGCGGTTCGAGGAACGGTTGACCACCGATCGGAAGCCCAGAAGTGAAGGAAAAAGTATTCCATACAACACCAAAAATCACAACCGCGTAGTTGGGGCCTTCAACCGAAATCCGAACGCCTCCGTTAGGGATGTGGCTAAGAAGCTACACCTAAGCCGAAGTTTTGTCCAGAAGGCCAAAACTAAGGCTGGGCTTCGAACGTTCAAGGTACAAAAGGCCCCTAATCGCGACGAGAAGCAGAACAAGTCCGCCAAAACCCGTGCCAGGAAGTTGTACCTCAACATGCTGACGAAAGTTGAATGCTGCATCATGGACGACGAAACATATGTGAAGGCCGACTTCAAACAGATCCCCGGCAACCTGTTTTTCACGGCCAAGGATAAGTTCAGCGTTCCGGAGCATGTCCGCACTCAGAAGATGTCCAAATTTGCGAAGAAATTCCTGGTTTGGCAAGCCATCTGCACGTGCGGGAAGCGGAGTGCACCTTTCGTGACCCAGGACACGATGAACGGACAGGTGTACATAAAAGAGTGCCTCCAGAAGCGGCTGCTTCCTCTCCTGAAGGCCCACAACGTCCCAACAATCTTCTGGCCGGATTTGGCCTCATGCCACTACTCCAAGGACGTGCTGAAGTGGTATGCGGACAATAAGGTCAATTTCGTGCCGAAAATGTTCAACCCTCCCAACACTCCGGAGCTCCGCCCCATCGAGAAGTACTGGGCGATTATGAAGCAGCACCTTCTTAAACGACCTAAGGTAGTGAAGACAGTCGAGGAACTGAAGAAAGTATGGGTTTACATGCAAAAAACGGTTGATTCACAGGTTGTGCAGAATCTTATGGCCGGGGTTAAGGCCAAGGTGCGGGCATTTGCGTATGGACTGTAAATAAAATACGAGTTAAATGGTAAAATGAAGTTTAATAGTTATTTCTCGCCGTAGCTAGAAAAGTTCTGAACAGCTAGCTCATACATAAATGGATGAGGGGACTTGAAGTTTTTCTTCAAATCCACAGGCAAAAGAGTGCGCATTTGACTTGCCCTTTATACTGCTGTGGCTGTGGGTTTATCACTACCTAAAGCCTAAAGATGTTATACTAAACACATACTTATTCGAAACCGAACGTTTGATTTGAGAAAAGTCACAGTATTTCATGGATAAGATAGAAAGAGGGCATATTTCCTCAAGAAACAGATACCTTATTCTACATATATTTTTCATGACACTACGAACACGCTGTTAAGTACATAATGCTGATGCATGATGTTTTTTTTTATTAGAGTTGTCCTCCAAATTAAAGAACAAAAGGTGTGCTTAGATCACCACGTAAGATCGTTATAACCCTTCTACTTCGCTGACGTATAAACCAAAATTTTGTTCAATATTGAAAGTACCGTCTTCTGATAAGGAAAACACAACTGCCTGTTACGTTATCATAAAATTCAACTTTCACTCTCTTCTTTGCTTCAGTATTATAAGACGATTTGGCAACGTGATTTGTTTTGTTTACAAAAGCTGCCAACACTTGCCGCGGAGCAAAATGCTTCAGCATTGTGCGTGACCTAATCTTTGTGTACACTACAAGTTAGTTTACGTTGTTTGAATTCTTAGTGATCTGGTCAACTATGTTTCCTTAAATTTCGAATAACATTCCCCCCTATTCTGCGAGTCACGTGACTCTCTCTCACCGGTGAGGTGACAATATTCACCTCGTGTGAGGTGCCTCTCCATTTGATTTGCTTGGAGAGTCACCTCACACGAGGTGACAATTGTCACCTCACCGGTGAGAGAGAGTCACGTGACTCGCAGAATAAGGCAGATTTATTGAATATGAAGTGCATTGCCATGTTTTGCCCTAACTGCGGTCGTGAAAGTGCAACAATGTGAGAATTTTTCGGTTTCCGAAAAACGTTGAACTTCGAAAAAATGGCTGGTGTTTTGCGGACTACCGTCGGATTTTTTGCAGTGTATGTTACAATGATAATAATTTGGTGGTATCTAGTTAAAATGTAATGGTTCTTCCAGTACCACTACGAGCACACGCTATTGTATTTTACTAAAGAAGGTGGGAAACTTTTGAAGCTGCCTTGAGCGATCCCGGTTCATCAGCGCCAAATGCATGTTGTGCGAAAACGATTCCGTGATTTGACGTCGCAGTGCTTTTGACCAACAATATCAAAAACATGCATTTTACTGCTATATATTTTTTATATTTATTTTCTGTTTGAATTTATATCACCCCGATTACTTTTTACAATACTTTCAACTGAAGCATTCGAGCAAACGATAAACATGCTCGTTTGGCTCACATTTTGACAGTTCTCGCTGCTCGATTAGCTCAAAATAACCGCTTCCGCAAATCTCTATATATAGGATTACTAGTTCGTATTTTAATATTCACATCTGATTGCAATTTAGGAACCAAATGTAATAGACTACACTCAAAAAATAAATCACATTTCCGATGGAAAATATCCATTAGAATTTCACATAACTTTCATGTGATCTCATAATTGGGAATCGCACCACGAAATCACATGAACCTTATGTGTCCAATGAAGTTTATGTGATTTATCACATAGAATTCATGTGATCATGTGAATGTTATGTGAATTTCTGATAAAAATCATTAAATTTGTTATTGGAAAAATATCATGTGCGTTCCCAATGGAAATTATATGAAAACTTTTTTCAGTGTATGTATTCGCATTTTTATGTGGTCCTGAATTTGGCCAAGTATGAAATCCAAAATATGTACACAGAACTGACATAATAGGTTACTTAAGCTGTATTTTAAATCAATGTCAAGAAAAATACCCGAGAAGTTTACTTAACAGCTTAACGTAGTCTACGTCAACCATACGGTCGTATCTTGTACACAACCCCACCGATTTTTTATATTCGATTTCAAGCTACGGCGTCCAAAAAGATGATGGAAGACGTAAGAGAATTGAAAGCGGTAAACGTTTAAAAGAAATATTTCAAGTAGATGAAAAACCCACATCTTTTAGACCTTGAGGAATATGGTGGCATTAATCTAATTGCAAACTAATCGAGTGTAAATTTTTGCAGAAGGAATTAAAATCAGCGTCTCCAAAGCTCATTCATTTCAGTCGGTAGCGAACGTTTTAACTGGTCTCCGAGAGAATGAGCGAACTGCCTCTCTGCGAGTGTGGGATGGTTTTTGTTTGCTCTGCCTTTGCCTTGTCGTTTATTTGAGAGGGACGACTCTATCTAAGATGCAGGAAAATTTTTGCTTTGTTGTTGTGAGATGCGCGCACGCTTAGTAGATGGAAAGAAGATTGCTGGAGATTTTGCAGATTTGCTGCAAAAAGGTGAAGAGCGATGTGAGTCGATGGACTTAGATGCAAGAGATAAAAAAAAAGATTTTTCTCAGTCAGACTCAGTTAGATGTCTTGCCAGTAATATTAGCAGTAACATAATGTCCATGTAATTTTAAGATAGTATTCACAGCTATATAAACACATGAACGTTTCCTTGTGATTGAACAAAGTGATAAGATTCTTGCTTGTGACGTGCTCATTGTAAAAATTCCGGCTTTATTTGGTTATTGCGATGGAGTTTTTCCATTCCACATAACTGCAGACATAAATAAATGTCATGATTTTACCATGTTTACCAATGCTTCTCGATCGGTATTCAATGAAACATTGCTCAACTATGCGCTAGGCTATTATTATCGCCAGTAGATTGAACCCATTTGGCATCGATCTACAACGATGTTGTAAGATGTGGGTTTGTGCGTGATGGAATGTTGTTGTTTCGATTGAAATTCTCAGCTCGCTTTCAATCGTTGATAAAGGCAATTTGATTCAATTGTAGCCGATTGATTTCGCCGTTCAATGGGCTTGTATTACAGGAAGACACGTTTGTCAGTATCTCATCTGGCGATCTGAGTACATTTGCAATGGCATGCTCATTGGCGTAGCTAATGGGGGTGCCAGGGGGGCCAGGCCCTCTCCAGAATTATCTAGGCCCCCCTCCAGAATTATCTAGGCCCCCTCCAGAATTATCTAGGCCCCCTCCAGATAAATTGTCTAGCTACGCCAATGGACATGCTCAAGGAAAGGGAAGGTAATGCCTTGCCTGTTTTTTATTGTTGTTGGTGGTGATAAGAAAGTTGGTATTTTTTTTTTGAATACCTAGATAATTATACCTACTACCTATATAGAACACTACGTACATGAAGAAGAAACCACCAATCAAATTGTAAAGTCACTGTCTGCCTGAATTAGGGTTGTTGGCGGTGTGCGATAAGGAATTTGATATTTGGTTCCAACTGTGTCGATAAAAAGTTGTACGTTGCAGGTGCGACGAATTTCCCTTGCACTTTGGACTTATGAGTAACGGAGTCAAGCTTCATTCTACGAATCTACTTACGGGAAACGTAACATATTTTTTGCAAGTCTATACTTATCAAACCAGGCATCAGTAACTGATTATTTATAAACTCATTGTAGATATAAACAAACCGGTGCAAGGATCATTGTACTATACTTCAGCTTTTGACTTTGATTGACAATTCCAATTTATAAGCCTTTTATCGTTTTCTTCTTTTCCCCTAGATGTCTCTTGTGGACACGTTGAAGGAGCTGTACAAGTTCAGTGCAATAGACTATGGCGTGTTTGCGTCGATGTTGATCCTGTCGGCAGCGTGTGGGATCTACTTTGGATTTTACAAGCGAACCGTAAATCAAACACCGGAAAGTAGCGATGACGAGTGCGGTCCCAGCAGGAGCAGTAACACAAGCAATGGAAAACGGATAGCCAGCTTCGGATCGTCTTCGATGGACGAGTACCTGCTGGGGTCTCGGAAGTTGAAGGCATTCCCAGTGGCGATGAGCCTGGTGGCGGGATATATATCGGGTGTTACGATCCTGGGGACACCGGCGGAAATTTACAACTTTGGTACGCAGTATTGGTTGATTGTAATACCGATCCTACTGATGGGAGTGGCCGTTTGTACTATCTACCTGCCGGTGTTCTGCTCTCTGAAGCTGAATTCGTCCTATGAGGTTCGTTGTAAAAGTAGTTCAAACCGTAAAGCAACTTGAAGTTCCCTTTCGTCATTTTCAGTACCTGGAACTACGATTCAACTCATCCGTACGGTCGATAGCTTCTGTGATGTTTGTATTGGACGAGGTAAGTTTCCTGTAGAATTCTAATAGCTTCGTTACAGTAATCCGATCGCGTTTCATTGCAGCTGTTTTTCTTGCCAATGATAATCTACGTACCGGCACTGGCATTCAATCAAGGTATTTAATTAGCACTTCATTAGAATCTAAAACGGCTGCGTCAATGTGTATATAGTGAACACAACGTATTTAGCTACAGGTACAAAGTTGATTGCTTTGTAACTGATGTTTATTTATAAGTACTGACTGAGGAAAGCGAATATACTAATGCACATTGTTCGTAGGCAGTTTTAGTTCCAGAATTTGTCACTTTATATAAATGTTGATTAGCTGCGGATAGAGAATAATTTTAAATACATATTTTCAGTCACTGGATTCAATCTGTACATCATTGGAGCGATTGTATGCGTGGTATGCATATTTTACACATTACTGGTAAGTGCTTTTTTCTCTACTGGCGTTCTTATCAGCTTGAGCTATTTATTACCATAAATACGGTACTTAGATAACCAACAAGCCCATTGATGGCAAAGCCGCTCTAGATTACTCTTAGACCAGTATGTCGCACGTATTCATTTAAGGTGTGCCAAAACCCCAAAAGATAACATTTTCTCGAATGCTACTAGCTCGAATGCCACTAGCCCGAATAGTTTGAAAATAGTCTGATTTAGAGCCCAGTATTAGTAACTTTATAGAAAACTCATATCATTTCTGACTTTAGATATTAGATTCTGATCCTCCATCAATCATTCAAACACTAGAAAAAAAATTTAAAAGTTCTCGAACGAACTGTTCATGGAAGAATGTTTTCTAAAACATTAAATTTTGACGATTATTCAAACTTTAAAATCCTAGTTCTCACCAATTTGCCCAAAGTCTATTTTTAAATCTCAAATAAAAACTTTATTCACAATACAGTACAACTCGAACAGCCATTTGGAGCACTTCGGGGAGCTTTAGATAAGTTGCGAGAACAGCGTAGACGTTCATAAAACTGAAAATGAATAATGACAACGGTAGCAATATTTAGGAAATTTCAGGGATGTTAATTAACTTATGAAAAGATCACAGAACTCAGACTCTTATCACTCCTGGATATTCTTTGAGATCTGGTCCCACGTTGTGGTATTTGAAAATTTATTTTACAGAAAAAGGCTTGATAATCAAGTTTTGAAAATGCTTTAACACTATTTTTGGAAGATCATTAATACCTTATCCCTTCTACTTGCCTTCGTTCCCAGGGTGGCATCAAAGCGGTCGTCTTCACCGATGCCTGGCAGGTGGTAGTGATGTTCATCTCAGTTGTCATCGTGGTTGTCCTGGGCACCATCACGCTCGGCGATGCAGACATTGTCTGGAAGCGAGCGGAAATTGGAGGCAGAATTGATTTCTTCAAGTGAGATCCTACCGCAATGCTTTCCGTAAATATTGGCACCAATTATCGATTTCTGAATTTCAGTGTGAGCTCATCGATGTACGAACGGCAAACTTTCTGGGGTGTCCTGATCGGAGGTTTCTTCTACTGGACGTCGTTCAACTCCGTCAACCAGACCATGGTTCAACGGTACATGTCGCTGCCAAATTTAAAGAAAGCGAAACTGTAAGTTCATTTTGTTTCTTCAAAATCGATCTCGGAACTGAAATTCGGGAAATATTTCACAGATCAGTCGGAATGTTTACAATCGGAATGGGAGTGTTCGTATCCGTTTGCTGCTATGCCGGTCTGCTGATCTACGCTCACTACTACCAGTGTGATCCAACGTCCGTTGGACTAGTCAAAACCGACGATCAACTGTTTCCCCACTATGTAATGGAAATCGTTGGACACCTTCAGGGAATCCCTGGCCTGTTTATTGCTGGTGTCTTCGGTGCTGCTCTCAGTTCCTTATCTGTGGTGCTTAACTCTACCTCGGCTGTTCTGTTGGAAGACATCCTGAAAGGAATGTTCCGTGTTAATCCTAGTCCTAGGGTAGCCAATATCTTTGTTAGGAGTAGTGTGGTGGTACTTGGGCTGGCAGCCATGGGTTGCCTGTTCATTATCGAAAAATTGGGAGGAATTTTGAGTGTCGCAACATCACTGTCTGCCATCGCTGCTGGCACGACCTGCGGAATCTTCACCCTTGGAATGCTGGTGCCATGGAGTAACTCGATGGGGGCTCTATCTGGTGGTATCGCCGGTGCTCTTTTGTCCGGATGGGTTTCATTGGGAGCACAGTATGCCAGTGCTAATGGTGATATCAGTCCGCATAAGCTACCAGTCTCGGTGGATGGCTGCCCAGTGGATATGTTCTACAATAGTACTATTGTCAATCCGGTCTATCCGGATGAATCGGGCGTTTTCTTTATGTACCGTTTATCATACCACTGGATCACACCAATCGGCGTGCTGACGGTTATGATTGTTGGGTCGATCGTATCGTTCTTGACGGGGCCGAGGAATTTGAAGGATATCGATCCAGAACTGATTTCCCCGGTCATTCATCGATTCCTACCGCAGGAATCATTCGGAAACTTTGGATCCGCAAGCAAGGAGGTTCCTATTCACATGAGCGAGGAAATGCAATCAACTTATGGAGTGGAACGATTGGTAAGCATGGTGCAGGGAATACAATTTTCAAAATGGTTACAATTTGTTTATTTCAGAGTGCCAAAAGGAAGCGATCTCCATGAAACGACGGAAGAACGTTCAGCCAAGACAGAATTCCAGTTACTTAATGCATTCACTGTATGCAATGATGGACTTTACTAGATGAGTAGTACTTCGTTAACCGTAATCTCCTAGAGAAGATGCGAGCTGCAATTGGAAATTGCGTTAAGATTTGTACAACAAACACTGGACTGCAAAAATAGTGTGTTTTGCTCAACAACACTTGGATTGAGCAGATGGATTTCTCAGTTTTATATTTATTACAATTAGAGTGGCGTCTTAAAAAAATAAAATAGCTTGATTGAAGGAGACATTTTCTATGTGAAGGGACGTCATACTGCAATTATAGGTACAACATTTCTGTAACTGCCTGTGATACAATCAAAAGAATTGTTTAGTTTGTAAGTAGAGTAGCGTTGTAGGTTTTTAACCAAGTAACTTTTAATCTGTAACGAATTAGTAGCGTGAATAAAACATTTGTAAAAAATCATAGCTCTTGAACTTGTGTCGAACCGAATTCGGTAAAATTTATATCTATGAAGTCTGATATTTCGAGAAGCTCAACATAGTTCAAAATTTAAAAAAAAAAAGGTTGAAAAGTATATAGCAAATTATATTAATCGATATTTTCCCTAACTTGACGGAAATAAAAGTTTTTTTTTCCGTTAGCGTATGTCATACAAATTTCTTAAAATTATCTTCATAACTCGATATACTCCCTAAGTTGAAAGAGCCTTCAATTAAGAATCATAATTTAAACAATTTAAAAATTCTGAGGTTTTAACTGCACAACTCAATTGATGTCTCAATGGCTGAACGAAAGGTCAATTCAAATTTTTTATAATGTCCAAGTTTGCAGATATATCAAGCTGAACAATGCATGAGGTCATAAGTAAAATTATACAGATTCTCTTCGTCGACTTTCTTTTTGAATCTTCACGGCCATGATATGACGTTGCCCAGCTAATTTCAGCACACAAATCGATGAGACAAGCATTTTATACGACAAACGTGGCAAGAATTTTTCAGTACCCAAGTTATTTACGAAAGAATAAGTCGATGCAGATAATCGATCAATGTTACTTCTTATGACTTAATGCATTGTTCAACTTATATTAACAATATACAGTCAACTCTTGAAGGGACCATCGAGTTATAGAATTATCGACTTAGAGAATAAACAAATTTTTTATCATCTAAAATTTTAAGAATAATTCAGAAATGCTCTACTACATGATTTCGAAAAATGGTTCAAGGAACATTTTATGGAAGCTAAGAGCAGCTAATTTATAATATTAAGCCAGTTTGCACAATACACGCAATAGGGCTGCATGAACTAAATTTAATTTGTCAAGATATCAAAGGTTATAGTCATTTTTGGATGTGGTACTATCGCCCTAGTAGTGTCCGAGTAGTCAGAAGCTCAGACTTAAATAAAGTTTGACGAGCTTCCGTTATGTTATGTTTTTAAAATTATAAACACTAAGATATTTGTTCTGCCAATTGGGACGGTCCAGTACTAACTGAATCTTGAAGATTTTTCTTAATCCAGGATCATAGAATTGTCTTTACATGAAATCTCATAATTTATTAATATAGGGGAAATGGATGTAATGTCGGCCTAATTTAAAATGCCCCGAAATTTTCAATAGCGACCAAAAATATCCATTAATACCGTCTCAATGATGCGTTCATATAGATAAAATGGATAAATATCAGATTTTTAGCGATGGGCCCAATCCATTTGATCCATAGGCAAACATTAGAGCCATTTCCCCTATAAAGCATGTCCAAATCCTGAATCTTTATTTTTTTATTTTTATAAAAAAAACCTCAAAATCTTTTTTTTTTTGTTAGAATCATCCTGATACCCTGGAGGATTTGCAGGATTTCTTCAGTATTTTCTGAAGAATTTGCTTGAATTGTCTCAGAATATCCACAGAGTATATCTTAGACATCTTTCTGGTATTTTCTTATAATTTACTCCATAGTACTCTAGAAAATCAACTGCAGAATACTCTTTGAATAAAATATGAAATGCTCTTAAAATTTCTAATAATTTATGCAGTATTACTTAGGAGTTTCCTGAGATTGTTCTGGAAAATTCACTAGGAGTTTTCGTCAGTTAGTGCTTCAAAATCTCGATAATAATCAGCGATATTCAAAATTCTGCTTTGATCATTCATTAGAGCTAACAGTCATCGTCAGCGAATCCAAATACATAAAGCAACCAACGATACAGACAAAACGGTTTTTTTTATCTTTATTTAAGAGATTTTTAGCCATAGGCTAGTTCATCTCTCAGCCAAAACGGTTGCTACGACTACCATGACAAACTTGATCTGTAACAAAGTTTGATCGGAGTGCTAGAAGGATAATGATATATTGCTTGCCTGCTTTGTTGCAATATACATGGATGAGAGCATAGCTTGATCTGAATCGAGAAAAGACATAAAAAAAATTCCCATTAACAACCGTGTATCATCTTCGGCCTTACTTCGTGAAGCAGCCAACAATTTTCTCGTTTCCTTCTACCGCTCCGAGTGAGCTGTGTCGCATGGGTTGCTTGTCATGAATAAAATGGAAGAAGGTTATATCATTATTGCTTTCCAGTTCTGACATAGCGTTTTCATTCGGTTCGTTGATCGCTTGTCATTTAGTCATTTGAAGATATTTTTGATTCCTTGGTCATCGTCAAAGCAAACCATGTCGATTGTCAGTGACTGTCATGTGCAGATTTTTTTGTTAGCTAAATTTGAAAAGAAATTAAATGACTTGAGCAAAACAATTACATGGAGCCGTTAAAGTGAACCAGCATCTACGACCTGAAGTGCTTGGATAACAATAATGTGACTCAGAATGCACGAATCTACACTTTCTGTTATCAGGTGAATGTTTGTCATTGACGAAATAATGAATGAGATTTTTAAAAAGGGTTTTTTGACAATAAATCCTAGGAGGAACTTTATGCATAAAATTTTTGTCGATATCGCGCGAAAGTCTGTCAGTGACAATGACAAATCTCAGCACTGTTTTTTCAGCATTCACTATGAAATATTTCAAGGAATTCCTTCTAAGTTTAGCTTATTCTCATTTCCAAAGTATTCTCCGAAAACGCCCATGGAATAATGCTCCGGATTCATTTTCTCCCAAAATATCCTCGAAATTATCCTCAGAATTCTTCTTTTAATTTTCTTGGATTCCTCTTCGTAATTCCTTAGGAATTAACTTCAGAAATTCATACGAATTTTCATTTAAATTTTATTCGAATCCTTTTTAAGGGTTAACTTGGAATTCTACTCAGATCTACCTTGGTATTTAGGTTTCACATATAATCTGAAGTTCCTTGAAAGCAGATTGCACTTGATGTTTTTTTCTCACAGTTCTACCCAGAACTCCCTTGAAATGAGTTCCTTTGAAATTACCGTCCAATTTCATGAGCTTTGAAAATTATGCAAGGCTCTTAATCTTGATGTTTTTCAAATCTGTGATCATGGAAAATACCTAGGAAATAGGTTCTTGAAAATTTATCCAAGTTTTATTATTTTGAAGTTCAGAATTTCAATAAAATTTGTTCAAATTTAATGATTTTGTAAATTATCCATTTTCAAGAACTTGAAAAAAAAACACAATTCAAGCCTCTGAATTTTAAAATTTATTTTGTTACTGAAGATAAATCGGTTCAGGATCTATTATGTTCAATAGAAGAAAATAGCGAGGAAAATTAACAGCAACGGTGTTGTAGTGGTAAGCGTGATTGCCTCTCACTCTAAAGGGCCTTCGTTCAATCGCAGCCAGCACCACTTGGTTTTTCTGAGGTATACAATTTCTGAAGCCGTTGGCGCTGGTCCACGGTCCACGTGTTGATGGGTTGACAGATAGGGTCCAGGTGTGGGAGCTGCCTTCCTGGCGTCGGTAGCTTTGGTACTCAGTACGGAAAACAAGATCAACGAGGAAAATTTAATGTTTGCATAATAAAATATATTATAGGGGAAATGGATGTAATGTCGGCCTAAATTTCCCCTAATTAGGGCCCATACATAAATTCAGCAATCGACTAAATTTTCAATAGCGACCAAAAATATCCAATAGTACCCTCCCGATGACGCGTTCATCTAGATAAAATTGATAAATAGCAGATTTTTAGCGATGGGCCCAAGCTTAGATCCATAGGTCAACATTAGAGCTATTTCCCCTTTTCTTTAAAAAATCTTAGTATGAGAATTCGAAAATTCCCTGAGCTATGATTTAATTCCCTGAGAATTCCAGGTTTTTCTAAGAAAAATAACATTCCCTGAGAATTCCAGGTTTTCCAGGTAGTAAAGAGTGTCCACATTCAAAATGCATCACTTAGAAGTACTCGCCAAAAATAAGTCTTTCAACCGATTGTCATGAAATGTTCAGATAATGCAATACTATACATAAGCTTACCCGAACTTTCTCTTTAATTCCACCCATAAGGTTTTGTACAATGGTTGAATTGACATTTTTTTTCTGCTTTCAACCATGATTTCAACATTTCCTGCTCCGTAGTGACAACTTTAGGATGCTTACGGAGCTCGTGCTTCATTATAGCCCAGTATCTTTCGATCGACCGCAACTCCGGTGTGTTTGGGGAATTGAGATCCTTTGGCACGAAAAAATCCCTATTCGTCTTGTACCAGAACGTACTTAGAGTATTGACAAGAGGCTAGATCCGAAATTGTAGGAACGTTGTGTGATTTGAGAAACGGAAGCAATCGTTTCTTCAGGCACTCATTCATGTAGACTTGGCCATTAACGGTTGTAGTCTTGCTCCATTTTTCGCACGAACAAATTGTCTGCCAAATCATAAATTTCTTGGGGCGCTTCGCCACTTGCTGTTTCCTGAGGAACTCTGAAGCATCGAACTTGTCTTTTGCAGTCACACACTGGCTTCACGGAATTTTTTTTGAAGTCCGCATTTACGTATGTTCATGCATATTAGACCCAGGTTAGTGACATGTGGTGTGATGGTTAAACTAATTGGTATAAGGTATGTCGAGAAGCTTTCATTCGACTGCCATGAGTTGGAACAGAGTTTTTTTAAACTCTTTATTTGTTCCAAATTCAAAATAAATTACATTTCATTTTAACCTAGGTGCTCCAGTTACTACAGTAACTTCCCAACTAACATTTTCAGCTTTATAAGCCAACTTTTCCAGCGTTGTACTGTAAAGTAGCTGAAACAAAGCTGCAGATACAGCTACAAGCAGAAGCTAGCAAAATATGTTCGAAGAGCGTTTACTCAACTTTTTCACAACCATTATTCAATTTGTCAGTCACACTGAATAACAGCAGCCAATAAACGCTAATGTCACTTCTATGCAAATATTAATCAACTTTCAACTGGTAGCTGTAAAACAAAGCTAATAAAGTTAATATATTACTCAGTTGATGGCTTCTATACAACCAACCACTCTTGCTGAATAACATAAACATCAAAATTGCTTTTTCAACAACTAAACAACCTGTACTCAGCAAATAAACTATGTTAGCACTACTTCGGAAGCATTTTTATTTTTAGACGTGTGCAGTTTTGCAGTTTTTACTCTGCTCCTTTACAAAGCTGAAGTAACTTGTCGAGAAAAGTGATTCATGTGCACTATTATAAAGCCTCTACTCAACGAAGTTATTTTAGAAAGTCATGTATATTTGTTTAGGTCAGTTCAAAGTGTTGGCGTAGCGAAGTTGGTAGTACCTATACGGTCGTCTTGAGTTCGATTCCAGGTTTCCGGTGCAGGTTAAATAACTTGGTGGGGTGCTAATAACTAATTTCGATTAATTTGATTCTCAATCAATTCGTCCAACAAAAAAAAAAGGGTTTACAATATTTAACCCGGCTTCAACAGAAAGCTGTGTAGTGATTATTGGATAACCAGAAAAAGGTTGAATAAGCGCCTTTCAAGTTCACACACAACTAAACAGCAGGATAACAGCTGTTTAGAAGCGTAAATGGAAATGCAATAAGAGCTTGATCCAACTGTCCCAACAGCCATAAGTAGCTGACTAAGTTCGCCAGATTTGCTTGTAAAGAAGTTGAGTAAAGGTTTCCTTATATCGTATAACATTTGAATACAGCTTGAGGCTGTATTAATGAAATGAGTAAAGCGTTTACATTGCAAAAATTGTTAATTGGGTTACCAGCCTTAATTGTTATGATATATAACTAAGTGTTTTTACATTGTTCCTGCCTTGGCAATTCAGTATTTTAATCAGGTTTATAACAATTTACATCTTAAAACTAAAAACTAAAACTAAATATTATCTAAGTATAAAGGGAATTAATCATTGCAATTGAGGATTGCATCGATTTTTGCCTGAAATTATTAATTATTTTGTTGGACATTTATTCTAAAGTCTCAACATTCGAAATTCTATGTACCTCGGTAGTACCATAGAGGTAGCTCTAAGATTACAAGGTCCCGAAGAAACGTGCTAAATTTTTTGGCTCAGCTCTGGTACTCTCTTCGGTCCCAAGCTAATCGATGCACCTCTCGAAACATAGGAAAATCCACGAACCTCTCATTTTATCTGTCAAACTTTCATAGCGAATCAAAACAAACATAGTGTAGTACTAGAATTTTGACTGGAATGGGGTACACATTTCGTTCTATGGGATTCGAACCATGACCGATCACCAGCCGCTTGCCTTGCCATCTGAGCTATCCTAGAATGCATCATATGGGCAGCTAAATAATCAATAAAAGCTTAAATCTGAATACCTATCAGCACTCCCGATCGCAACTCTACACGAAAAGAAACATTCATATTGAATGTATTAAGCAATCCACATAGATTTTTGCAATGGCTATATTCCCATAAAGCTTAAAAGTAATACATATGAAGTGTGTAAGTCACGCCAAAATAATTTCATAACATAGACTTATACATTTCATGTACAATCAAACGTACTCTTTAGTAGACGCCAAATATTTCTCATTGAATCGATTCATTTATATTATATTATAAAGAATATAAATATTATGAGTCTCACAAATAGTATTAATATAAATTATCCTTGGTAGAATTGGAATTGGATTTATTTTATTCATTTCCGTTTTCAATCGAACACATTTATATAAAGGTACTAATACAATATCCAGCATTCTGCAGAACAAATTTAAAGATCCATTGTATGGAAATCATACTTTTTATGGAAATACATTTAGCTTTCTCTTTCGATTTGACAGGAGGCTGGTAGACTTCCGAATGTAGTATTTCCAGTATTTCACAGTTCTCCTCCTCCGGTTTGACTGGAACTTCTGAATGCAGTACTCCACACTTTCCTTGCTCAACGTCAGCGAGTAATTCTTCGCGTTCGGTGGACTCCGATGTTTGGCTGTCTCCAAAATCTACTTCTTCAAATCCAAGTAATTGAAAACCCTGTAAAATTAGTATAGCGTTATTATTTGTTAGTGAAAACAAGCATATTTTGCTCTCACCTTATTATGTCTCCAAATAGTGAGTAGGTTGAAAAGTTCGTCATTATTCCGATCCGACGGATCGATAATTCTTCCCAGTTCGTCTTTGCTTATAACTGCGAGCCTTTGTGAGTCGATGCCGTTGTCTGTAAACAAATACAATAGGATGCCATTAGTCTCAGTTGAGGATAATAGTTTATGATTTTTCTTTGCATAACTTACCTAATAAGCTTCGCAAAATTTCTTCTCGCAGCTGTAACTCATCCAACAACAAGGATTCAAAATTTTCGAGCGCCATATTGAACGCTGTTTCTTTTAATTCCAGAAAATAAAAAAAAGTCAAGCCTTGTAACCTTCAGCCATGAAGCATGACTTATACCTTTTATTGGGTAAACAAATATAAGGTAAGAAGTAGAAGTAGAAAGTAGATGCATTATATGTGCAAGGTTCATAAAAACTATGGTGTTTTCAGCTATAAAAATAATTAAATTGTTTTAATGAATAAAATAATTAGAATTCTTTGAGTGTAGCTACTTCAAGGAGTTATGGGAATGACTAATTCATTCATCGTTGTTTTTCATGAGACCACTGTTACCTATTCACCTATTCAATTTCCATGGAAAAGATGCTAAATTCGTTGTCGTGAGTGATGTGATCGATGATTACGATTAAAATGAATTAGGTGTAAAACATAAATAAAAAAATGATTAAGGTTGTAAAGTGAAAACGGTAACCAATATGCTATCAATTTCGTCTTGTTGTTAGCCTGAAAGAGTTTTGTGCAATAATGAATGAATACGTTGAACAAAATACATGAAAGGAAGAGGATCTTGGGAAGACAATGTTAGTCTCCCACCCTGAGTTCAGATTGACGGTGACGAAATCGTGGTGGTCGATGAGTTCGTGTATTTGGGATCACTGGTGACCGCCGAAAATGATACCAGCAGACAAATTCAAAGACGCATTATGGCAGGGAATCGTGCCTACTTTGGACTCCGGAGGACACTCCGGTCGAATAAAATTCGCCGCCGCACGAAGTTGACTGTCTACAAGACGCTGATTAGACCGGTGGTCCTCTACGGCCACGAGACCTGGACTATGCTCGTGGAGGACCATCTACGGTGGAGTGCAGATGGATGACGGAACGTGGAGGAGGCGAGTGAACCACGAATTGCACCAGCTGCTGGGAGAACCGTCCATCGTCCACATTGCAAAAATTGGGCGACTATGGTGGGCTGGGAACGTTGTAAGAATGCCGCACGAAGACCCAGTGAAAATGGTTCTCGAAAGCGACCCAACAGGAACAAGCATTTCTTCTTCCGCGCAGCGGGCAAGGTGGATCAACTAAGTAGAAGGTGACCTGTGGACCCTTCGCAGACTACGAGGCTGGCGAAGTATGGCCATGGATCGAGTAGAGTGGAGACGACTTCTTCGGACAGCAGAGGACAACAAGGCCTTAGCCTGATTGGTAAGGTAAGTACAATGTTTGTAAAGTATGCAATTAAATCATGGACGGATAAGAGCTATTATGCTGACTGTATTCACCTTTATTCAGCAATATTGTAAAGCAATGCAATGGCATCTAATAATGGTGCTAGAAAACAATTATTAGACATCTTATTAAGCATATGTTATTAAATCAATTGAAAACAGCCGAATTAATGCGTCAATGTATGTGTTAATTAGTCTTATTCAGTTTGTTATTAGATCAATCTTTTGGTGTTGAATCAGGAAGACAGTCTACATTTATATAGCTTTTAATAAGTTAATCAATCAGATCAGAGCAAACAGTGGAATAAAGGCGCATCTATTGATCTCAATGAGGTTTTTTCAGCACATAATTCGACATCCCGTTTTATTCAGGATTGTTCACTGTTATACAGCATGTATTCAATATGTATGCTTATTTGTGACTCGGAATTATTTGTTGGGAAAGTTTGCTGTTCCTATCATAATGAAAACTAATTTTGTTCAATTGTCGCGACTTAAACCTGACATCATTTTAACTTTCTACGATCAATTTCCGGGATATGGTGGGGTGTTCACCCGGAAGACCTAATTAAACTGTATAAAACGACTATTCTTTCAGTACTTTAGTATGGCTCTTTTTGCTTCCTTTCAGCAAGAAAAAGCCAGCTAATTAAATTGGAACGCATTCATTATCGTTGTTTACGTATTGCCCTTGGCTGTATGCATTCAACACACAATATGAGCCTAGAGGTTCTAGCGGAAGTAAAACCCCTGCAGAACGATTTCTGGGAGCTCTCATTAAGAATATTGATTTAGTGTCAGTAACAACCGGGTGATTGAAAACTTCGAAGAAATGCTCGAGTTGAGCATCCAGTCTAGATTCGTGCGAATCTATCTTAATTATATGTCATTGGATATTAGCCTTCCGTGCCGGAATACCATAAAGCAAATTACGAAGAAGCCAAACGTAGACTATGTACAATAAATTGGCAAAATTTAATAAGTATTGAAGGAAATGTCGATACTGAAGTAGAAAAATTTCACTTAATTCTACAAAACCTAATCTTAGAAACTGTACCATCAAAAAAAAAAGAAGACGAACACAAAACAATAAACTACCCGCATGGTTCAATCCACAACTGAAAAATTTGAAGAATAAAAAACAGAAAGCTCATAAACTATACAAAAAAGAAAAAACTGAAACCAATTTGCGAAACTATCACAACTTATGCAACCAATTAAATACAGCCACCAACTCTGCATATGAGGACTATAACCGCAAAGTCGAAAATGAAGTCAAATCATGTCCTAAGAACTTTTTTAATTATGTAAACACGAAATTAAAAAGCAGCAATTTTCCTTCGCGAATGAATTTGGATGCAAATGTAGGGGAGAATTCTTCTGAAATTTGCAGTCTCTTTGCAAATTTCTTCCAAGAAGTATATACCACATTTTCCGAAGAAGATCGTGACCGCGATTTCTTTGCATTCATTCCTGAAATTTCTAAAAACATCTCTGTCAACCAACTTTCTCAACATGAAGTCCTCAATGCACTAAAAAACTTAAATGCGTCGAAAGGGTCTGGACCTGACGGCATCGCACCCATATTTTTGAAAAACCTTTCTGAAGAACTCGCATTTCCTCTAGAGCGTCTTTTCAACATGTCTCTGAAAAATGGAAAATTCCCTGAAATTTGGAAATCATCTTATTTGGTACCTATTTTCAAATCAGGTGCAAAATCAGACGTTCGAAATTATCGTGGAATTGCTATTATTTCTTGCATTCCAAAACTTTTTGAATCAATCGTAAACGGCAATATTTTTCAGCAGGTGAAAAATCTAATTACAAGTAAACAGCACGGCTTTTTTAAAGGTCGCTCAACTACCTCTAATCTTCTAGAATATGTATCTTTCATTATTAAAGCGTTGGACAGTGGCAAGCACGTTGAAGCGCTATACACCGACTTCAGTAAAGCATTTGACCGCATCGACATACCATTATTAATCCTCAAATTACAGAAAATAGGAATGGAGCCTGGACTTTTGAATTGGCTTCAATCATACCTAACACATCGTAAACAAATAGTTCGCTTTCAAAATAAACTTTCAGAACCAATTTCAGTCACCTCTGGGGTACCCCAGGGTTCTCGTTTAGGCCCACTTCTTTTTATTTTGTACATAAACGACATTTCCTACATACTTAAAAAAATAAAATTGCTTGTATATGCAGACGACATGAAGCTCTTTATGGAAATAAGTAATTCTAGCGATGCAGAAGAATTCCAGAATGAAATCAATATATTCCACACCTGGTGTAGTAAAAGTCTACTTCAACTGAACGTAAAAAAATGTACTGCAATAGCATTTAGCAGAAAAATTGAAACACCGCATATTGAAATATCATTAGGCAACCAAATAGTAGAAAAAAGCAAAATTGTAAGAGATCTAGGTGTAATCCTAGACTCCAAACTAACTTTTATAGAACATTATAATACTATCATTAGTAAAGCAAACAGAATGCTAGGCTTCATCAAAAGGTTCAGTCATAATTTCGAAGACCCATACACTATTAAGCTATTATATACCACATATGTAAGGCCAATTCTGGAATACTGCCACCTAGTATGGAATCCATACATTTCCATACACGAAGAACGCATAGAATCTGTCCAAAAACAATTCCTTTTATATGCTTTTCGTAAATTGAATTGGACTGCATTTCCATTACCATCTTATGAAGCGCGCTGCATGCTCATCAATATACAAACACTTAAGGAGCGCCGCCAATTTGCAATGCTTTTCTTCATCAACGACATTATTTCAATGCGCATAGATTCGGCAGAAATTCTCGGACAATTAAATTTTTACACACCTTGTCGATATCTTAGAACACGGAATTTATTTTCAGAAACATCGTACAGAACAAACTATGCAAAAAATAGCCCAATCAATCGAATGATGCGCCTATATAATTTGCATTGCGGAACTATTGACATCACTATGTCCAAGCAGCAAATACAAACTAAGAATAGAATTAATGCATAGTATGTAAGTAAACATTGTAATAATCATTGTATGTAGTCTACACTGGCTTGACGAAATGAAATAAATGTTCGGGAACTTCAGGAACCTTGTTCTGTTTATTTTGCTGAGCTAGTAGCAATCAACTTCGCATTGGGGATTATTTCCGACATGCCCATAGACCATTACTTTATCTTCTCGGATAGTCTCAGTTCGATTGAGGCTATTCGGTCGATGAAACAAGGTAGGCACTCATCTTATTTCCTTTTAAAGGTAAGCAAGCAGATGAGTTTGCTGGTCGAAAGATCATATAGGATTACCTTTGTATGGGTCCCCTCACATTGCTCAATCCCAGGCAATGAGAAGGCAGACTCTCTCGCAAAGGTGGGCGCACAACAAGGCGAGATTTATGATAGAAGAATTTCACATGATGAATTTTTCCCATTAGTACGTCAGAGTTCTTTTTGAAGTTGGCAAAACGATTGGACAAGTAATTCTCTTGGGTGGTGGTTACATTCCATTATTCCAAATGTTTTTTCGAGAGCGTGGTTCAAAGGTCTGGATGTAAGTCGGGGCTTCATTCGCGTTATGTCGAGACTTATGTCCAACCACTACGCGCTAGACGCACATTTCTACAGAATAAACCTCGTTGACTGCAATATATGTAGGTGCAGAACCGGTTATGATGACATCGGGTAATGACGCCTCCAGAGCACGACTGTTGGATGCCCTAGTGGCCCGAGGTAGACAACCCTTTCGTGAAGTAAGAGATGTATTGGGAACCCGTGATCTTCCCTACATGCAGGCGATCTACGAATTCCTTTGTTTGTCTGATGTTAGAGTTTGATGTGACCATCCCCTCCTTTCCAAAAAAATTCCAGCCATTGTGTCCAAGTCTTATTATCCTACTGTTTCTGTGCTTCTTGCCCGTGCCCAGCCAGGATTTTGGTCAACCGTCTGAGAGTAGTATCTGAAGGAGGCTTCAGAAACCAGTTTCCTACCTAGCTCCTTCCAATCAAAATTGTTACCCATTAACCTCGAGCCCGCCATGAGTAAATAATTGGTACCCAATACTAACCTAGAACTACCGCTGTATAAAATGTAAATTCAAACATTACTGATTTTTGGCTCCGCAAAGTGTCACACACAACTGAGCCTAGTAAATAAACGAACTAGTTTAAAAAAATCTGCCATTTTCTCATATGACATTTCCGCGTCATCTGACGTGAAAAGGTAAATGCTTCGAACGAATTGGATAGCAAAGATTACAACCTCAGAAGAATGGTTTGTATAGTTGCTCATTTCTCTATGCGTTACTTCCACCTTCGCTCGAGTGCAGCGCTACTGTATCTGTCGCTTGGATTCTGGCATTTGATTTGATGTCTTTGACCTAATGCTCATGCATGCTCAATGCTCATACACGGAAGATAATTGACCGATGATATTCTGCAAACCTAATGTTGTTTAGCATAAGACCTCGTATCCAAAATCTACATTTCTGACTTTCCTACCGAACCTGATGCGATAAATTATTTACAAGAGTGCTATCAAAAGCACACACATATCCCGTTTGGAAACCCAACATGCTACATCCTGCCGAATTCTTTTTCCGACTGATTTCGGCTCATTTCAGATCGTGAAAATGTGTACTCTGCTTGTCGCAACACCGCAGCATGATGCTGATGATGATACATCTAGTGGTTTCCTACATGTGACTTGTGACGTGATATGTGCGTTTCAGTTCGTTTTATTTTACGAAACTCCTACACCTCTACTCCTCCCATTAGAAGCTGCGATGAAATTTTTCCGCCTTTTGTGGAATTTTCCCTTAGTTTATAAAGTGCTATTTTATTTTAAATTTTATTACGAGATTTTCCCTCCCTCAACCCCCGAGTGATACGTTCCTCGAAGCAAGCTCATACGCGAGAAGGGTCTTCTATTACAGTGTTGGCGATCCGGAAGGACCTGTAGCTACGGGGAGGAGAGTGTATGAAATAAAAAAGAAGAATCTCTTTCTGTGCTTTTCCACATTGTATGTTTGAAAAACAGCCGCGTGTGACCCAACCTCTCGAGTCTTGTGCCGGCGGGGGGAGAAAAAGCAAATAAATTACACATAAACATCCTTCCCGGGGGGGACAGGCAGCTACTAGTGGTAGGATCTAAAGTTGAAAGAGACAGCAGCAGAATCCTCCACTAAATAGAAATCGAAAAGTGGGCTGGGAACCGCAGCACAGAGAGGATCGTTGAGAAGATTTGTACAAATAATGCTATTATATTATACAAATGAGAGCGAGTGTTTGCTTTGTGCTGACTGCTATTTATTTTATTTTTATTCGTTTTTTTTTCGTGCGCTGCCATCTACCATCGAGTTTTGCCAAGAGGTCCTTTCAGACCGGGCAATGTGGAGCGTGGAAAAGTGGAAAAATCAAGTGAATTTCAAAAGGAATTTTCAAAGGAATATAAACACACTCGCGTTGTTGTGTTTTTTCCCTTCTTCTTTGTATGGTATGTGGTATGCAGTCAAACTCACATTCAGTTTATTTATATTATTCTAAATGAGCGTTGGTGGTCTTTTATAGGATGGAGACTGACCAAAGGTCCTTTTGGTGGAGTTTTTTTTTTATTTATTTATTGAAGCTGGAATGTTAGGCCGAGGATTTTAATTTCAATTGAGAATGAGATGAAAAATATAAATCTTAGCTTCGTATGAATATAAAAAATACAACATAATTTTCATTAAGGTACACCAGGACAGATATAATCAAGTTAAAGCTGTAGATTTTGAAGGTTTTACTGTGTTTAGAGTGAAAAGCGTTTTTTTTTGTCTAAAATTGCTGAAAATTATATCTTAAATCTGAGCAAATCACATGTAAAGAAACTTTGCCCAAAATGACGGCAACATTCATTTCTCATCCCACGCCAGATGACGAATCGGAAAAACTCAACCTTTGCCGATTTGCATGAAACTTTGCATAATTGTTTGTTATGGGCAATGATTCACATTTTTGCTAAAATTCTACCATTTTAGATCTTGTAAAATTTTCAAAATGGCATCTTTGATTTAAAAAAAAATGTAGCACAGGAACGGCACTTCTGATCGAAATGACGTCTGTGACAAAGATTTAGAGAAAAATAATAATTTTCTTGGAAAAATATACAAAAATTGTTTTTATTAATATCAAGTAAAAGTTTCATAAAATCTCAATAACATAAATATATTAAAATGTCCCTATTCGATTTTTGATTTTTTTAAACTAAAGCTCATGAAATATTCAAACTTCTGGAATATTTAAAACATAGGCACTTGACAAAAATCGTAGAACAAGAGCATTTTGGAGCTTGTTGTTAAAACCTTTTATCATGTAATTCATACTCAGAAACGGTGAGACTGTGATTTGTCATTTTCATTGACAGACTTTCACGCGATATAAATTTCATTCATTTTTTCGTCTATGACAAAGATTCACCTGGTAACAAAAAGTGTAATTTCGTACATTCTGTGTCACATTATTGGTATCCAAGCAGTTCAAGTCGTAGATGCATGTTCACATTAACGTTTCCATGTAGTTGTGTTGCTCAAGTCATTTAATTTAGTTACAAATATAAAAATCTACACATGTTCATCACTGACAGCATTGTCATTGACAATTGACATGGTTTGCCTTGACTGTTAGCTCAAATGAGTTACCAAAACAGAATTGTAAATATCACCGTGTATTGTCGAGATTTCGCAGCACTGCTCAGAAGGCAATATTTGAGATATCTTAAATCATTTTCTGTGAAAAATACACCTGTGAAAAATGAATAATTGCACCCTTTGCGGTGTGATGTGATGTGAATAGAACCCACCATCAGTGCAAGGATTACCTATGACTGTAGATACTTCACTGGTTGTAAAGTTCTGACTGATGGTTTGTTGCAGAAGGGTGAATCAACTTCATTGAAGACCTTTGGAAGACAAACGACAAGATGTACGTCTATCAACACGTGACAAGGGACTGGCAAATCCACGAACCCTTGTTCAGTCTACAAATCATTTGGAACCCGAACAATCTTCAACTGGAACGTACTCACCAAATCAATATATCCGGGAGCGCATTCCCGATGCTTAATTTTCTCTAGTCATTTTTAAACAATTCCTCCTCCAGCGTATCCAACCACACAATAACTAAATATCACTTTTCTTCTTCATGTCACTCTGTGCACGCATCGTGAAAAAGACCAGCCCCGATCCTTCAAGTGTACATTTTCAGATTGCACGTTAGCAATGATCAGAGCCAGTTGTCTCACAAAGAGCCGTAGACAGAGATGAATAAGCAGCTTGTGAATAAATGCACTTTGATGTTTGGTTCTGGTAGCAGGTTGGGCGAACGGCCTCCGAAAGATTTTGACCGGATCATCAACAAAATAATGGAAAAAAATACACAACGACCGACGCAAAATCGACACTGATCACTTCTTGGATGATTGGATATAAGTTTTGACACATACTTTAAAGTATTTTGAAACTATAATTGATGAATAATTGCACCCTTTGTTCGCAAAAACAAAATAGTTGTTCCAAACGAAGCCTTTTTTGCCTTCATCCGTATGAAGTAAATCCAATGAAGTACCTATGTGTTTGTACGAAATTGAAACCCGTAGGCCGAATTTGTAATCAAGAAGCATTGTTATAGTTTTACAAAATACAAACAATGTGGGACTTTTTATCACATGCAACCAGTGTTGGGAAAATATCAAAAAATCAAATCTCACCAACGCCCAAGATCACGCTTGATTTTCGTAGACAAAAATCAACCAGTAAACACTTGCGGTTGATTTTGCAAGCTGTGATATCACAGCTCGGAATATCAAGCTAACAAAACTCACCAACTGCAAATCTCACCAAACTGTGGTGAGATTGAGTTTAATGATTTTTGCTTTACACCCGAATGCAACCGAAACTTCTATAACGGCTTGCAGTAGTCCCTTCGCGTCTGCCATCGATGAAGATTAAAAAGAGATAGAAAACTATGCTTTCTCTTTCTATGAAAACGATGTGCAATGGAATCATTTTTGTGTCGAGTCAACTCTCAGCTTGATTTTTGCACGTTGTGAATAGTCTCGCAATATCAAAGGAGCTTGCAAAATCAATATCAAGCATGATATTTTGTTCCAATATCACGCGTGATATTGCGAGCGCATCATTTCTAATTTTGCCAACACTGCATGCAACAATACATACGGAAAGGTACATACATTTTGAGGTTATCTGTAGTAGAAACGTTCCATTTTGCAGCAATTGTTTCATATAACAACCGAACAAAACATTTGTAACCTAAATATTCCATTCAAACCTTGTATATTTGTTTCTTATCGATAAGTTTTAGACCCTTTTATATTTGACCCTTAAGGAGCACCTTCCTGAGCTAGGGTGGTCGAAAAAATCGAAAATTTTGCCTATATAGGGAAATGTATGTAATGTCGGTCTAAATGCCCATAATTTGGGCCTGTACATAAATTCAGCAATCGACTAAATTTTCAATAGCGACCAAAAATCTCCATAAGTACCGTCTCAATGACGTGTTCATCTAGATGAACTTGATAAATAGCAGATTTTTAGCTATGGGCCCAATCTTAGATCCATAGACCAACATTAGAGCCATTTACCCTACCCAAATTCATAAAAATTCATAACTTTTCTAGTACTGGACCGATTTTAGATATTTATTATGCAAATGAAAGGTATTTGAAAGAGCTGTCTAGAGTTTGGGGCAGGTTCCAACTCCCCCGCACTAGTGAAATCGGTAGCAGAACTTCAACGGACCGTGTACAACGGTCATACAATCCGATATTCCGACGGCTCTGCATTCCGCATTCCGCATTCCGGCTACCGGACCAGTACTCCGTCTTTTCATCGCTTCCACTACACCATCCAACAGACCAATCGCGGTTTTCACGGATTCCGCCAGTGTAGTCGAGGCCCTCGCATCGGACATTTCCAAGCATCCCTGTATCCAGGGTATTCAGAAATACGCACCCACCAACCGCTTTTATTTGGATCCCTGGACACTGTGGTATCCGTGGGAATATAGAGGCTGATCACCTGGCGGCTTCCGGAAGAGAAGCTCCTATGTACATCCGGGAGGTCCCAGCCAAGGATTTGAAACACTGCGTTTCAAAGGTGATCTGGGAATCCTGGTCAGCCGATTGGCTTCGCTCAAGGGTTACTTTCATCCGAAAGATCAAGCACGACACACATAGGTGGGATTGTGATAATAAAATTGTGATTGTGATGTCTCGCCTAAGAACGGGGCACACCAACATTTCCCATAACTTTACTGGGAACGGCCCTTTCCGCAGGATGTGCGACATCTGCCATGTCCCGCACACGGTAGAGCACATCATATGCCACTGCCCACAATATGAAGGGCCCCGCAAATTTTATGACATACCGGGGACCCGACAAGAACCGCCGCATTACTCGGCTTTCTCCGAGAAACCGGAATACTGGAAAGCATCTAACACTTGTATATTGAACCCGATCAGATTCTGCACAACCCCACAAAGACCAACCTTAGCTTCTCACCTGAAAACGAACATGAACGACCGATAATACCTGACCCACATTCTATTTCTCTTATGGATAACGCCGGTGACCTTAGAGCAACCGTTTTTGCTTACTGAGCAGAACATCATGAGTCTAATCTCAGGCCCATCCACATTCAAGATTCGTCAATCGTTTTATTTGTTAATATGACTACATGGTAATAACAGCAACTCGGTGATTAAAAAGGTGCTCGTCTGCCTAGTGGCAAACGTTTTTGCTTACTGAGCAGAAGACCGTGGGTTTAGTCCCAAGCTTCTTCGCGTTATAGGATCGTTAGGACATCAATTCAGCTTATCGTTTACCAAAACGAACCTTGCTGCAAACCCAACCGTCTTATCCAACATCCCAGTGATTCCTCGTGGAAGTGCAGAGGTGTTCTCGGCTTCCATCAAAGCGAGTGTCATGTCAACACAATCCTTCCCATTTCTTTCTTGACCTGTGTTCAGGCGCGGCCGGCGCTGGTATTGCCTAATTTAAGATCACCAGTTTTTACACATTGAGGATGATTGCTAGTCCCAAGCATTGTCTATTGGTTCTCTGTGTAATTACAGCTGATCTGGCAGTAACAGAGTAGCAACCGTGGGTGGTCCATCAAGCTCAAGTTCAAGCTCAAGCTATATTTTTTGCCTCAAAATTATATGACTAAACTATCACGTGTTTTTATTAATTAAAAATTACCTAGTACAAAATTAATTTTTTTTTAAATATGAAAGTAGTATATCTTAAAGCCTTGTCAGTAAAGTCATGATAAGTATTACCAAGCTGAAAACGGCAGATTCGATTTCCAATTCGATCTTATTGGGAATTTGTCAAAGATTTCCTGACAATATCTTTCTTCTTCCGAAAACGAAAATCGTTTTACAATAATATAATTTTCATTTTCTGGCTTAAAACTATGATACGATTGGGTTCCGAAAATTTGTTTTACATTAGTAGGGTTAACTATCTCATTTCCGGCCTATTAAGCACAACCCACACTTAGTCTTTCTTAATCTAGAGCAGTTTAGCACCAAACGGAATGTTATTGTAACTGATGGCTGCCAAATTTATTTACCTTTCCGTACGTATCGTAAGATTTGATAAAGAGAAACCAATCGTTGAGATATTGTCAAAAGTCCAACACTACTTCTTGACGCCAAACTCGGCCTACGGATTCTAAACTCGGCCTAACGCATTGAAACGCAATTGAAACGCAAAATAATTCACTTCGGCCTATCGGATTAAGATAAAAATTGATGCGGTCGGAGCGCTTCTTTTGTTTTTGGGAATAATTGGTGCAAACTTTCATACCACGCGTTCTCATTGACTTCGTTTGGTAGCTTATTAACTAAAGTATCGTACCAAACGCATAATTGACATGTTAACTCTGAAATCATGGATTTATTTGAAGTTTTCTGCTCGATGGGCCCAAAATGGGCGATTAGGCCGAAGTAGTTCTCTACCCTATAACGGGTTTTGATTTTCTTGTACATTGCTTTATAATCTGTTTCTGTAAAAAAAAATCGTACCTAGGGTAAACGCTCCTATAGTTGCGGTACGTTAGAAGCGTTAGGTTCCTTTAGTTGTGTATTGAGTCTCCATGCACAACTATAGGAACCTAACGCTTCTAACGTACGGCAACTATAGGAGCATTTCCCCTAGTGTTCTTTTGGATCTGGCTTTGAAATAGCCCATGGGTAAAGTTCATTTGCCGTTGTTATGAGATGACCTTGTAAACTTGATCGAGCAGCATTTCGTTTCAAAACTCCTCCCAATGCATGGACCTTGGCATGGACCAAATGGACCATATGGCACAAATTAAAAGTTGTCATTTTATTTTTGTACTGACTGCCTGATCTATTTAACAAAAGTGGATATTTTTCAGGGCATTTGGAATATTGAGATATAACAGGATCAACACAAGTGCTACTACACACTTAGAAAAAATCATGTAAATTTAGGTGCTCTGAGACTGACATATACGAGCGTCAATTTTGACATAAATTTGAGTCATAACAGACGCGAAATTCAATTCAATCAAACGTAATTTCTCACTGCGTCCTAGCAAGAAGTACGGCCTCTCCTTTTTATTCTATACGTAAACGACAATCTCACATTCTCAAAAAACTTAAATTGCTTATTTATGCCGACGACATGAAGCTCTTTTTTTTTCATCTCACTGCGTCCTAGCAAGAAGTACGGTCGACTTGTTTCGCGCTCCGTTAATTTGGAAGTTTTCTCGCTATTATCTGACGTAAATAATCAGTTTTTTCTCGCTTAGTGATTCCTGGCATAATTCCCGATAAATTTATCAAAAAGTGAGTTTTTTTCTGAGAAGAAAGTGTGTTTTCGGCATCATCGGAAGGAAAATTGCCAATTCGCCAACCATTTTGCGCACCATCGGTGCGTGGTCACGCATACCTGTGCACACGGATCATCGTCATCGAGTGTCAGCATCTGCCTCCACATTCAAACCGCTCATCCATCTCGTGTGTTCAGCTGAGTGCCGAGCTTCATACAAGCACACACCAACGAAGACCGCCCGCACACGCGGATCGAAGATCATCAAAGCTGCGCGTCGCTCCGCTGCTGCTGTGTAAACGCTCGGTGATAGTAGTATAGGATTATCAGATAAGTTTTTGTTTCTTGTTTCTTTCTTTCTCCCATCAGTTAAATTTTAAGTTTGTGTTTCTGTGTTTGTATTTTTTTTTCTCGTGTATTGTGTCCGAGTAATTTTGATTATCGTTGCAGTGGTAGAGCGTTTTTCGCTCCCACTAGTACGGCAAAATGGACATTTTGTCGGAAGACGAAATGGACGTTTTGTCGGAAGATGACACTTCTTTGCCACGCGATAGCAAGAAGGGTCGAAAACGTCTGTCATCCCAGAAATCAGATGATGCCATCCCTGGTTCGTCATCTCAGTCTGGTAATGGACAGGGACAGATAAGCCCCCGATCGCGAGCCTACCCAGAAGACTCGACTGGCCCATGGGTTGTTTACTTTCAGCCCAAAAAGAAACCTTTGAATGTAATGCAAATTACTAATGATCTGACGAAGCGGTTCTCGGCCGTGACCGAAATCTCGAAGGTGAGGTACAATAAACTTCGCGTTGTCGTCTCTAACCTGAAACAAGCTAACGAGATTGCTGCCTCCCAGCTCTTTACACTCGAGTATAGAGTGTACATCCCAGCTCGTAATGTGGAGATCGAAGGTGTGGTCACCGAAGCGAGTCTGACCCCCGAGATCTTGGCGAAGCAAGCGGTTGGCCGTTTCAAGAACCCCTTGCTTCCCACGGTTGAGATACTGGAAGTCCAGAAGCTGAACTCAGTATCTTTCAGCGAGGGTAAAAAGAGCTTTACCCCCACAGACTCGTTTCGGGTGACCTTTTCTGGTTCAGCCCTTCCTCACTACATCGAGTTGGGAAAACTTCGGCTACCTGTGCGTTTGTTTGTTCCTCGGGTCATGAACTGCCAAAATTGCAAACAGTTGGGACATACGGCCTCTCACTGTGGCAGCAAGGCACGCTGTTCCAAATGCGGGGAGAAGCACGAGGATGGCGCCTGCACAGTCACTGCACCAAAATGCGTGTACTGTAAGGGAACTCCTCATGGTCTCTCATCGTGCCCGGCGTACAAACAACGCGGGGAGAAACTAGAACGCTCTCTTAAGGAGCGTTCCAGGCAGTCTTTTGCAGCAATGCTAAAAACAGCCACACCATCAACCAACGACAAAAATCCCTTTGCTGTTTTGTCTGATGACGAGTCTGACTCTGACTTGGCTGAGGAGGGAGTTTCTTTCAGTTTTCCGGAAGGTTCTGCACGGAAACGAAAACGCATCCGTTCGCGGAAAGTTGCAGATAAGGAACCCCAAATCAGCTTGCCCAAATCAAGGAGTGATGGAAAAAAGGAAGTTTCAACTCCTCCTGGTTTCCGCCGAACTGACTATAACCAGAACTTTCCATCTCTCCCGGGGACATCAAAAACCCCTGATGGCCCATTTTTAAGAACAGAAGCCCCTTCTTCATCCGGGTTGTTCTCATTTGATAAAATTGTGGACGGTATTCTCAAGTACCTCAATATTTCTGATCCTCTCAAAAGCATTGTTCTAGCAATGCTTCCTTCTGTGAAGACCCTCTTGAAGCAATTGACATTGAAGTGGCCCCTCATTGCAGCAATCATTTCCTTCGATGGATAATTTTCCAAACGAGGTCGGGGATTTGATCACTGTTCTACAGTGGAATTGTCGAAGTCTCATTCCTAAATTAGATTCTTTTAAGTTTTTAATTCACAATAATGATTGTGATGCATTTGCTGTTTGTGAAACTTGGCTCTCTTCAGATATCGATCTTCCTTTTTATGATTTTAACATTATTCGACTGGATCGTGAGGATTCGCGTGGAGGAGGGGTACTTTTGGGGATCAAAAAGTGCCATTCCTTCTATAGAGTGAATCTTCCACAATTTCCAGGTATTGAAGTTGTTGCATGTCAGGCTATTATTAAAGGTAAGAGCCTTTGTATTGCTTCTGTTTATATTCCTCCTAGAGCCGTTGTTAATCGCAAACAACTTTCAGATATCTGTTCGGTACTTCCTGCTCCACGGTTGATTATGGGAGATTTTAATTCCCACGGTACAGGCTGGGGGGAACTGCATGATGACAACCGTTCTACTTTGATATATGACCTCTGCGACAGCTACAAAATGGTGAGTTGACAACCTGGAAGGAGCGGAATACCTAGCCCTGGTCCTCACAAGTTCCTACTTCACGCCTCCTCGAGTCATATGATAACAAAAGACTACCAGCTGAAACATGGACACAGCTGGTTGGCGTAGCCTGGGCAATGTTGCCAGTCCGGCAATAGCAAAGTGAAGAGGTGCGACGCGAACACTGGCGCGGTAACCATAGTACGGTGATAGAGGAAATGCTTCACCAAACCTGAGCGTCTGCTCACCATGGAGGTGCGGCTCAAAACGGCGTCTGTTCTCCATGTTAGGAGCGGCTGATCACCGTCCTAGTGCCAGCGTGGGACTCTAAACAGAGCTGTGCACGATGGTCCCCCGGCGAGACAGGGGGTTGGGGCAGGCCCAACAAGCCGCCCTGGAAAAAAAACAAAGTTGCAAATACCGAAGAAAGAAATACGGATCGGAACAATCGGCACAGACCTACGCGACGAAATAAGGACTACGATTGGAAACTCGGAACATGGAACTGCAAATCGCTCGGCTTCCCGGGTTGCGATAGGTTAATCTATGACGAACTTCAACCACGCAACTTCGAAGTCGTAGCACTGCAGGAACTTTGCTGGACGGGACAAAAGGTATGGAAAAGCGGGCATCGAGCGGCTACTTTCTACCAGAGCTGTGGCACCACCAACGAGCTGGGAACCGGCTTTGTAGTGCTGGGTAAGATGCGCCAACGCGTGATTGGTTGGCAGCCGATCAACGCGAGGATGTGCAAGTTGAGGATTAAGGGCCGTTTCTTCAACTACAGCATCATCAACGTGCACTGCCCACACGAAGGGAGACCCGACGACGAGAAAGAAGCGTTCTATGCGCAGCTGGAGCAGGTGTACGACGGCTGTTCGCAACGGGACGTCAAAATCGTCATCGGTGACATGAACGCTCAGGTAGGACGGGAGGCAATGTATAGACCGGCAATCGGGCCAAACAGCCTGCATGCCGTATCGAACGACAACGGCCAACGATGCGTGAACTTTGCAGCCTCCCGGGGTATGGTAGTTCGAAGTACCTTTTTCCCCCGCAAGGATATCCACAAAGCCACCTGGAGATCACCTGACCAACACACAGAAAACCAAATCGATCACGTTCTAATCGACGGGAAATTCTTCTCCGACATTATCAACGTCCGCACGTACCGCAGTGCGAACATAGATTCGGACCACTACCTAGTTGCAGTATGCATGCGCTCAAAACTCTCGACGGTGCATAACACACGTCGAAGTCGAACGCCACGACCCAACATTGAGCAACTACGGGACACCGGAGTTGCCCAGGACTACGCGCAGCAGCTGGAAGTTGCACTACCCACGGAAGAGCAGCTTGGCGCAGCTTCTCTTGAAGATGGCTGGAGGGACATCCGTTCAGCCATAGGTAGTACTGCTGTAGCGGCACTAGGTACTGCAATCCCGGACCGAAGAAATGACTGGTTTGACGGCGAATGCAAACTGTTAGTAGAGGAGAAGAATGCAGCACGGGCGAGAATGCTGCAACACCGCACGAGATTGAATGTGGAGCGATACAGACAAGCGCGGAACAGACAAAACTCGGTTTTCCGAAGGAAGAAGCGTCAGCAGGAAGATCGAGATCGCGAGGCGATGGAAAATCTGTACCGCGTAAACGACACACGGAAGTTCTACGAGAAGCTAAATAGTTCGCGCAAAGGCTACGTGCCGCAAGCCGATATGTGCAAGGACTTGGACGGTAACCTTCTCACGAACGAGTGTGAGGTGATTGAGAGGTGGAAGCAGTACTATGACGAGCACCTCAACGGTGAAGCAGCAGAAAACGAAGGTGGCACGGCAACAGACCTTGGAGCACGCGCAGAAGACGACAGGCTACCGGCCCCTGATCTTCAAGAAGTTGAGGAGGAGATCGGTCGGCTGAAGAACAACAAAGCAACTGGTGTAGATCAACTACCAAGTGAGCTATTGAAATACGGTGGTGAAGCACTGGCTAGAGCGCTGCACTGGGTAATTGCCAAGATTTGGGAGGAGGAGATATTACCGGAGGAGTGGATGGAAGGTGTCGTATGCCCAATCTACAAAAAGGGCGACAAGTTGGATTGCTGCAACTACCGCGCGATCACACTGCTGAGCGCCGCCTACAAGGTACTCTCCCAAATTCTATGCCGCCGTCTGTCACCATATGCAAGAGAGTTCGTGGGGCAATACCAGGCGGGATTCATGGGTGCCCGCGCTACCACGGACCAAATTTTCGCGATTCGGCAGGTTCTGCAGAAATGCCGCGAATACAAAGTGCCCACACATCATTTGTTCATCGATTTCAAATCCGCATACGACACAATCGATCGAGATCAGCTATGGCAGATTATGCACGAGTACGGATTTCCGGATAAACTGACGCGATTGGTCAAGGCGACGATGGATCGAGTGACGTGCGTTGTTCGAGTATCGGGGACACTCTCGAGTCCCTTTGAATCTCGAAGGGGGTTACGGCAGGGTGATGGACTTTCGTGTCTGCTGTTCAACATCGCGTTAGAAGGTGTGATCAGAAGAGCTGGGATAGACACGAGTGGCACGATATTCAGGAAGTCCATCCAGCTCCTTGGTTTCGCCGATGACATTGACATTATGGCACGGAACTTTGAGATGATGGCGGAAACGTACATCAGACTGAAGGCTGAAGCTAGACGGATTGGACTTGCCATCAACGCATCAAAGACAAAATATATGAAAGCAAGAGGTTCTAGGGAAGACAATGTTAGCCTCCCACCCCGAGTTCAGATTGACGGTGACGAAATCGAGGTGGTCGATGAGTTCGTGTATTTGGGCTCACTGGTGACCGCCGAAAATGATACCAGCAGAGAAATTCAAAGACGCATTATGGCAGGGAATCGTGCCTACTTTGGACTCCGGAGGACGCTCCAGTCGAATAAAATTCGCCGCCGCACGAAGTTGACTGTCTACAAGACGCTGATTAGACCGGTGGTCCTTTACGGCCACGAGACCTGGACTATGCTCGTGGAGGACCAACGCGCCCTTGGTGTTTTCGAACGGAAGGTGTTGCGTACCATCTACGGTGGAGTGCAGATGGATGACGGAACGTGGAGGAGGCGAATGAACCACGAATTGCACCAGCTGCTGGGAGAACCATCCATCGTCCACATTGCAAAAATTGGGCGACTACGGTGGGCTGGGCACGTCGTAAGAATGCCGCACGACGACCCAGTGAAAATGGTTCTAGAAAGCGACCCAACAGGAACAAGAAGAAGAGGCGCGCAGCGGGCAAGGTGGATCGACCAAGTAGAAGGTGACCTGCGGACCCTTCGCAGACTACGAGGCTGGCGAACTGTGGCCATGGATCGAGTAGAGTGGAGACGACTTCTTCGGACAGCAGAGGACAACAAGGCCTTAGCCTGATTGGTAAGGTAAGTAAGCGACAGCTTTAATATGACAATTCTTAACAATGGAGAAGTAACACGTTTGGCTGGCCCATCCTCGAATGGAAGTAGATTAGACCTCACACTTTGCTCTAACTCATTATCGTTGGATTGCACGTGGAATGTGATCCAAGATCCCCACGGTAGTGATCACTTGCCGATCAAAGTTTCAGTTGCCAGTGGGTTCAATCCGTCGGAACCCGTTAACGTCGCGTACGATCTTACCCGTAATATCGATTGGACAAAGTTCAAGAATGTGATAGAAGATGCCCTAACGTCGGTAGAAGGGCTTCCACCGTTGGAGGAATATAACTTCCTCTCCAATCTGATCTTGGACAGCGCGCTTCAAGCTCAAACTCGGCCGGTTCCAGTAACGTCTTTCCGTAGGAAACCTCCTTCCCCTTGGTGGGACCAGCAATGCACTGAGGTTTATCGTAAAAAGTCCGACGCGTTTAAGCTTTTCCGGAAACGTGGAACACCCGTACATTTCGAAGCGTACTCGGCTCTTGAACGCGAACTCAAGAGCCTCATCAAAGCCAAGAAACGCGGATACTGGCGGCAATTCGTGGACGGATTATCGCGCGAAACGTCGATGAATACGCTTTGGAATGCGGCGCGAAGGATGCGTAACCGGTCTTCAAACAACGAGAGCGAGGAGTACTCCGATAGTTGGATCCTCAGATTCGCGCGAAAAGTATGTCCTGATTCTGTGCCGGCACAGATGATTCTTCGCGAAACGACGAATTCGGTAGACGAGATCAGCCAGCCTTTTTCAATGCTGGAGCTCTCACTCGCGCTCCTTTCGTGTGGCAATTCGGCTCCGGGGGCTGATAGAATCAAGTTCAACTTGTTGAAGAACCTCCCAGACGTCGCTAAGAGGCGCATGTTGAACTTGTTTGGTCAGTTCCTGGAGCTCAATATTGTTCCGGATGATTGGAGGCGGGTGAGAGTTATAGCCATTAAAAAGCCTGGAAAACCCGCGTCAGATCACAATTCGTATCGTCCCATAGCGATGTTATCGTGCATTCGAAAATTGATGGAGAAAATGATCCTTTTTCGTCTGGACAAATGGGTTGAGTTGAACCACCTACTCTCAGATACTCAATTTGGTTTCCGTAGGGGCAAGGGAACGAACGACTGTCTCGCGTTGCTTTCCACTGAAATTCAGTTGGCTTTTGCTAATAAAGAGCAAATGGCTTCTGTCTTCTTGGATATTAAGGGGGCTTTTGATTCAGTATCGGTTGAAGTCCTTTCAGACAAACTCCACGCTTGTGGCCTTTCTCCATTAATTAATAACTTTTTGTACAATTTGCTGTCAGAGAAACATATGAGCTTTTCTCATGGAAACTCTACAGCTTCACGATTTAGCTACATGGGTCTCCCCCAGGGCTCATGTTTAAGCCCCCTTCTGTATAATTTCTACGTCAGAGAAATTGACAATTGTCTAAGGGACAACTGCACGTTGAGATAACTTGCAGATGACGGAGTAGTGTCTATGACAGGACCCAGAGAGGCCGACCTGCAAGGACCCTTACAGGATACCTTAGACAATTTGTCTACTTGGGCTATCCAGCTAGGTATCGAATTCTCCACGGAGAAAACTGAGTTGGTCGTTTTTTCTAGGAAGCATAGCCCAGCACAACCAAAGCTTCAACTTTTGGGTAAACCGATCACTCATTCTATGTCCTTCAAATATCTTGGGGTCTGGTTCGATTCAAAATGCACCTGGAGATCCCACATTGAGTATCTGAAGCGGAAATGCCAACAGAGGATCAATTTTCTCCGAACAATTACCGGAACGTGGTGGGGAGCCCATCCGCAAGATCTTCTAACGTTGTACCGGACAACGATTTTATCGGTTTTAGAGTACGGTAGTTTTTGCTTCCAGTCGGCGGCTAAAACGCACATCATCAAACTGGAACGGATCCAGTATCGCTGTCTTCGTATCGCGTTAGGATGCATGCACTCGACTCATACGATGAGTCTCGAAGTGTTAGCGGGCATGTTGCCACTCTCTGATCGGTTTTCGGAACTATCCCTCAGGCTCCTCACCCGTTGTGAAATTATGAACCCACTGGTGATTGCAAACTTTGAGAAGCTTCTTGAGCTAAACCCTCAAACTCGTTTTATGTCATTGTACTACGTGTACATAACACAGGATGTCAGCCCTTCGCAGCATAATCCCTATCGTGTTTGCTTCTCCGACTTCGACAGTTCTGTTCATTTTGATTTATCAATGACGCAAGAGATTCGCGGAATCCCAGAGCATCATCGTTCCATGATTGCTCCGTCAATTTTCGCTGCAAAGTTTGGCCAAGTTGATTCCGCAAGATCGTTCTTCACAGATGGATCACTAATAGAGGCGTCCGCTGGTTTTGGTATTTATAACGAATTTCATAGCGCCTCTCGAATGCTTCAAGCTCCTTGTTCCGTATATGTTGCTGAGCTGGCGGCAATACATTATACGCTAGAAACGATCGCCTCACTTGCACCAGATCATTATTTTATTTTTACGGATAGTCTCAGTTCTGTCGAGGCTATTCGCTCCATGAGGCCGGTAAAGCACTCCTCGTATTTTCTCATGAAAATACGAGAGCTTCTAAGTGCTTTATCTTTAAGATCTTTTGTCATCACCTTTGCATGGGTCCCATCTCATTGCTCGATTCCGGGCAATGAGAAGGCGGACTCGCTTGCAAAGGTGGGCGCTATGGAAGGCGATATTTACGATCGACAAATCGCCTACGACGAATTTTTCTTCATTTATCGTCAACAGTCCCTCGCCAGCTGGCAAAATAAATGGAGTGAAGGGAGTTTGGGACGATGGTTATATTCAATCATCCCTAAGGTGTCGAAGTGTCCTTGGTTCAAGGGGTTGGATGTGGGTCGAGACTTCATTCGTATGATGTCTCGCCTCATGTCCAATCACTACTCGTTGAACGCTCACTTGTTCCGTGTTGAGCTGGGCGACAGTAATCTCTGTGAATGTGGACAAGGTTACCAGGACGCAGATCACATTATTTGGTCATGTGCTGAGCACCGTGGAGTCAGATCCGAGTTATATGATTCCCTTCGGGCTCGAGGTAGACAACCTAATGTTCCAGTTCGGGATATTTTGGCTAGACGCGATCTGGAGTTTATGCAACTCATATATGTTTTCTTGAAGAATATTAACCATAGATTGTAAGTTTGATTAACCTTGTGTTTAGTTTGTGTTTTGTATGTGTGTGTGTATTTTTTTTTGTAGATTTGTTTCTGTAATAATTGTATAATTACAGAGTTGATATAACGTCGATAGGATTAAGTATTTGTTTTAGAAATAGTGAAATTTTTGAATCATAAATCATATTCCAAATCTCCTTTTCCCTCTCCCGATCCAAACAATTGTCATCCACTAACCTCGAGAAGACCGCGAGTAATCGGTTCCAATCCTTTAATTTTAGATTTAAGACATTTATAATGTATAAAGAAAATGATAACTTGGCTCTGTAAAGTTTATTCGAATGAGCCTGTACAAATAAAGTAATTAACAAAAAAAAAAAAAAAAAACAAACGTAATTTTTGTCGAGTATGGAACTTTTCAGCCTCGGAGCCCTTAATTTTACATGACATGTGTGTTTACGTCTCATACTTTATGTCAAAGATGTATTCCTTCACGTGTAAAATTAGTTATTTCTAAGTGTGTATAACATGCGCCGAATGAAATTGTGCGAAAAAGATCCTTGGTCCTTTTACATAAATCATAAAACATATTTCATAGTGTGATTTCATCACCAGCCAGTCATATTCCTATTAGCAACTGTAAAACTGCTCAATAATTCAGACTAGGCACCCCAGTTCGGTAGAAGAGGAAGCAATCTTACTTTCTTGAGAGGAAGGAAATCTTTGTCAACAAATTGTGAACTGCTTTCCAAAGATGTTCTTTTGGAAAAAACGACCCAAAACGAACCCCATTCAAATAGTTTCCTTGAATGCTGAAAATGTCGCATGAATGCCATCGTAATAACATATTATTTCAATAATCATCCTATTCGCGGCATTCAATTGAGCCGAAAAAAGCACTTTCCCCTGGTCCATACGAGCATAGCATAATTAAGAACCACATTGAAAATGAGCACGGCTCTTTTCAACGACGAGCTGGCTTCTTTTCAAGTGGGATCCTGTTCCACCGTCACAGTCTTTGACGTGGGTGGGTGTGCTGTGCCGCATTCGCTATGGTTCGCTATTTTCCCGATGTAAATACATTAAAACTAAAATTCTTTCCCCGCACTAATGGTATCCCGTTCTACGAAACCATCGACGGAAAGTGCCAGAAAAGCCAAAACAGGATAGGAAATTCCGACGAACCCTTTCGCTAATGATTCTCTATTTAAGCGAGTCGCAGTGAATAAGACTCACAAGGTAAACAGCACACGATCTGTTCAGAATTTCAAGTTTTTTTCATTCCTCTATCTGCACAGAAGGCACCCAGTTCTCCCCTTGGAAGTTTAACATCATTAATGTTTATTTAGTTTTCGTAAAAATCCCTTTATCAAATTTACCTCTACCGTTTCACATTTGCTGTCAGGTATTTAGTTTGCTTGTCTGGCTGTGATTTAGCTCCCGGAATGTGGAAGGAGATTTTCCGGCTCCGAGAGGATGCTGCGGTTTCAAAGCCAAACCGTGCTGCTAAAATACAGAAAACCTCGATGAGGGATGTTTTTGAAAAATTGGCTCAGCACTTTTAATCACGTTCGAGTCCCCGCACCCATTCTCGTGTCGAGAGGGAAATTAAGTTTACCTGAGTACTTTGTATTACATGAAAACCGGAAGCTCTCAGCTAAAATGTCTGTATTTGCTCTGCTAGTTATGTGGAGTCGATTGGGGAGAAATTTACAACGAGAAAAAAGAAGGAAAACGAAAAATTCGAGTGAGGTTTTGGGTTGAGCGGCTTGGTGAGAAAGGTTCAGTCGTTTAATTATCCCGTTTAAATGTCGGATCAACTCAATCAAAAGCCGTCAAGAGTGGTGCGGTACCCAAATGTCCTTTGATGTTTTAGTTTCTTCGTAGGATAGGTAGAGCGAAGGTGAATTAAATTTAAATGGGTTTGATTTTTGTAATCACCTTCAATGAACATATATTAAATTAATTTTACCCATCCCAAGCGAAAGAATCATAAACTAAAGGATGAGAGACTGAAACATTTCAACCCCTAACATTGGTCTGAAGCTGTTTTCCCAACATTCATCAGGCATTATTTTTAACTCCTAATATACAAGTGTAAAAACTTTTCAGCAGAATGGAATAGGCCTATAAAACTTCACCTCTCGCGGTCATCTTGAAAAACGTGTTGGTGATGCAGGTTTCGAAATTTTGCATTGCGAGGTGTGCCTATTAAGTACTTTAAATTAATTTGATTTTGCTGTGAGCGGTAAAAAGTCAAGATCTACCTATCTGAACCACTTTTATAAAATATTTTTAAAATACTTCAAATATTTACTATAGTACGTCTACCTTATTACACTGATTTTTTTTTTAAATTTTACTACTACACTTTTAAAAATTTATATATGATAAGATTTAAAAAAGTGATAGTGGAGGTGAATAGTGAAAGTGATATAATTGTAGTTGAATTTAAAGGAAACACAACATAATAATGTATAAGGTTATTCCACTAAAACGCTCTTCAATAAATTTAGATAATACGGGAGGCTAAGTTTTTTTGGCCTATGATAAAAGTATCGTTGAACACCACTTGCAATAAATGCCAACTAAAGCCAATGTAATATGCAGCGTTAATTATGGGTACACGCTTGCACAAAAGCATGTTCAGCAGTTTAGAACAACCCCCCCCCCCCGTTCTGCTCTTTGGTTGTTCGCTGGCAACCAGACCCCCAACTGCTAACATTTTCAGAATGTGCTCGTACATCATACTATTAGTTGTAGACATTGTGCTCACAACGACGAAGACGATGAGGATTGTGAACGGCGTTGGCTACAACGGCTACGACGCAGTATGAACTAATTATGCGCGGGTGGAAAATATATTATTCAAGTATAGAGAAAAAGTCCTTTGAGTCCCACATGATGCGGTATCACAACAAGCGTTTCTGTCTGTGTAACATTTTTTGGCATGGATCGTTCCCAACTGTGACATAAAGGGTGTCCACGATGAAATTGCCACACACAAAATTGATTCGCAAAATTCGAGTTTTCATCCGATTGCCATCAAATTTTCAGGGATTGAGAAATAACTATTAAACTTCATTTAACCATTTTACTCGTATTTTATTTACAGTCCATACGCAAATGCCCGCACCTTGGCCTTAACCCCGGCCATAAGATTCTGCACAACCTGTGAATCAACCGTTTTTTGCATGTAAACCCATACTTTCTTCAGTTCCTCGACTGTCTTCACTACCTTAGGTCGTTTAAGAAGGTGCTGCTTCATAATCGCCCAGTACTTCTCGATGGGGCGGAGCTCCGGAGTGTTGGGAGGGTTGAACATTTTCGGCACGAAATTGACCTTATTGTCCGCATACCACTTCAGCACGTCCTTGGAGTAGTGGCATGAGGCCAAATCCGGCCAGAAGATTGTTGGGACGTTGTGGGCCTTCAGGAGAGGAAGCAGCCGCTTCTGGAGGCACTCTTTTATGTACATCTGTCCGTTCATCGTGTCCTGGGTCACGAAAGGTGCACTCCGCTTCTCGCACGTGCAGATGGCTTGCCAAACCAGGAATTCCTTCGCAAATTTGGACATCTTCTGAGTGCGGACATGCTCCGGAACGCTGAACTTATCCTTGGCCGTAAAAAACAGGTTGCCGGGAATCTGTTTGAAGTCGGCCTTCACATATGTTTCGTCGTCCATGATGCAGCATTCAACTTTCGTCAGCATGTTGAGGTACAACTTCCTGGCACGGGTTTTGGCGGACTTGTTCTGCTTCTCGTCGCGATTAGGGGCCTTTTGTACCTTGAACGTTCGAAGCCCAGCCTTAGTTTTGGCCTTCTGGACAAAACTTCGGCTTAGGTGCAGCTTCTTAGCCACATCCCTAACGGAGGCGTTCGGATTTCGGTTGAAGGCCCCAACTACGCGGTTGTGATTTTTGGTGTTGTACGGAATACTTTTTCCTTCACTTCTGGGCTTCCGATCGGTGGTCAACCGTTCCTCGAACCGCTTAATCACTCGCGACACCGTGGAATTCACGATTCCCAACGTTTTAGCGATGGAACGATGCGAGAGATCCTTGTTCGCGTGATGAATGCGCAAGATTTTATCACGCACGAGCTGTTCTTTCGACTCCATTTTCGCGAGTTTTGATCACAGGACTTTAAAACTTGCAGGATGTAAATAATGCACTATGAACTAAATCCACCCAAATTTTCATTAAATTCTACCCAACGGTTAAAAAGTTAGAGCAATTTCATAGTGTGGCAATTTCATCGTGGACACCCTTTATGCTCACACTGCTAATAGTTGTTGTTGCCTCTTGGCAAAATTTTGATACGTTTGTTACCAGTGGTGTAAGCAGACTACGTGTAGAATATCGAAACTTTCACCATATTATCACATAATGACGATCTAGCTCAGACGACTTTGTTGGATAAATGCTGCCTTGTGGAAAGGCTGGGTGGTTGGTAGAGAACGATGCACTGCTATTATAAATCTATAGAATATATCTCACTAAATCATGGAGATATTCTTAAGTATGTCGCAGGACCGCAAATTTTAAAATATTATCATGGGAAATGGTTCTCAATTTTAAATGATGTTGGAATAATCGTAACTGAATTAAAATAAAGTCTGTTCCATTAAGAATATGGTCGCTCAAAATGGGTTATTCATTCAAGAGGAAATAACATACAAGATCGCTAAGGGTATCATTTTGTAGGTAACTTTATTTAACTTTAAGGGAAAAATACAAGAAAATTTTTCGTCAGCTTTTCGGGTGAAATTTTGGATTATTTACTGAATACCTCCTATCATGTCTTGCACAGTAGTACTTCTCCAAATCAGATGGTGTTTTGATTGTTTTGTCACATTTCTTTAATTTTCGCTTGATAATGCCCGACATTTTTCGATGGGACGAAAATCTGGACATTTTGGTGGATTGATACTTTTTTCAATAAAATTGACATTATTCTGCTTATACCATTCAATGACATCTCTGCTGTAATGGCAGGTGGCTAAGTCGGGCCAAAACTTTACGGGACCTTCGTGTGACTGAATGAATGGCAAAAATCTCTTCTGGAGATATTCCTACTTGTAAAGGAGGTGAAAACTTATGTTTTCTTTCCACAACTGCAGATGCCTTGCCAAAACATCGTCCATCAAAATACATCCGTTATACCTGGTCAAGTCTTGCTCGTACAGCTTCCTTGTACGGTTTTTGGCAACCAGGTTTTGTTTCAGCAGTTGGGATGTTTGCTGGCAAGGTACGGGCGAAAACTTTCTCGCATACAGATTCGCCTCACGGTACTGTGCACAGTACTGAACCTTTTCGCCAAATCACGTCCAGATATCCCAGGACTGCCCTAATGATCTTAGCTCGTAACTTCCGGTCACGGTATTTACAGTCGATTTTGGACATTTGAGAACGTTTGTGATCATTACTCCCAACCACGTTGGGTTTTCAAAATATAAATAAAATTTCAATAAAATTTTCCCGATAATACTAAAAAACGCGTGATAAAAGTGCTCGTTTCTATCTTATCGTTTTGGTGTCTTCGGTGTACTTATTTTTTGCTTCATTAAGAATTTGCAAAGAAACCAAAACGATTAGTGTCGGAAACTTGCATTTTCACCACACTGTTGAATAAGTGCAAACGCGCGTTTGAAACAGTTCTACCGATTTTTACCGCACTTCAATTGTTATTTGAAGGAAGGCATCCAGTCGTAGGTTTGGAAATTGCAACTATTGTTTACCCCTACCACGATATGTGCTCCTGTCATCGTCGACTTGACGATCTCGAGGGATGCCTTCCTTCAAATAACAATTGAAGTGCGGTAAAAATCGGTAGAACTGTTTCAAACACACAGTTGGTACTTGAACGGGTCGGTTTTCATCTCTTTTTGCCAGTGGTGGCGGGGGGGGGGGGGACACCCCTCACCATCCCTCTCCAAAGGGGGAGTTTGGTAAAGAGAGATGAAAAAACCGATTTGTACCTTCCTTAAAAGTTGTCCTAGTTCGCTATTCTAATATCTATATACAATCTTCACACTGCCGTACTCTAACGGAACTATCAACTCTATGCTTTCATCTACTCCATCTATCGTATAAAAATTACCACTACAGTCTGTTATTTGAAATTAGCATCTTCAACTATGTAAATCGTTGACTTCACGTAGAAGTAATACTAAAAACATATAGTCAAAATACTTTTACAAATGAAAATCTGGTGAGGTCACTCATTGTCCTCTTAAAACAAATCAACCCAAATATTCCCTAGAAAATTTTACAAGGAAACTTTTCATGCAAGACCGCAAAACGATCCGGCGCTTGTGGAAAAAGTTATTCAGCCATTACTGATTGCTAACCAAACGAACTGCTCATTATTCTTTTTTTCTAGCAGCACTGCCAGCTGCCGCCTGCTGCTGTCTGCGCGAGGCAGTCACGTTGTGTGGGGGTGGGGGTTCACTCAGCATGGAGGAAAGCCGATATCATGCGCAAAAAATCTTCGATTTCGATGAAACTTTACACAGGTTTCCGGTATAGTACAACAATTATGTTTCACGGGGGTCATTTGGAAACAAGCGTGATTTTTCACAAGGGTGTATTTGCTTTGGCGCACAATTTATTCAAACAATCCTACTTGGAAAAACTTCGAGTGTAGAGCAAACCCGTCTAGGAAAAAAATGATGTACCTTTGGTAGTACACTCGGATGGAAAGATTCTGCCTGATATCAACGTAAAGCGCGTTGATCGGCTTCCCATTCTTGTTACTGGAGCAGGGGTGTCTAAACTTCTTTCGGTACCTTCCCTATCAAGTGGAACGGCGGATGCTGAATCAGCTGCGATAATGGAGACAATCAACGAGTGGGGTCTGCAGGAAAGAATAGTTGGAATGAGCTTTGATACAACTAGTGTTAACTCTGGCGTAAAAAATGGTATTATAACCCGTCTTCCAGTTCTACTGAAAAGAAACTTGCTACCATTGGCCATCACATCGCCGAAATTGTATTCAAATACTTTTTTGAACTATATGGCGATAAGTCGAAGTCGAACAATCTCGATTCTTTCCATGAATTCAAAAAAGAATTCAACCAAAATCAGAGCAACTGAAAATTCCGGACCGTTATGGATGGTCCGGAGCTGATTTTGAATGGCTTTCATGGAAATCAAAGCGTAATGTTGATCCTGAAAGTTGTCGAGATCTGCCCAAATTTCCAGATCCACTCGAGGGGCCGAAACAGAACTACTTAGACGATACCAATATGGAATGAAGCATTGCGATAGAAACAGAGCCAAAGTTGGGTAATGCTACCAAAGAGACTGATCATCGAAGTTTTCGCTGCACATCCACGATTTCAAAATGTATATCTCGCGACCCATCCACCTAGCACGGCTGAGGCTACCTGCCTTGTGGAATCTTAATCCTTTTGAAGGAACTCCCCCCCCCAAAAAACATTACGACCAATTCGAGGAGCTCTTCGTAATCCGATCGATGTTGTTTAATCAACAGCTGGTCGTTACAAAACGCGATGATTCCGTCTCTCCATGGTTCAGTTAAGGTCCTCAGCTCCGGATCATCCATAACGGTCCGGAATTTTCATTTGCTCCGATTTTGGTTGAATTCTTTTTTGAATTCATGGAAAGACGTGAAAAACGTGGCTGAAAGCTGATAATTGTCCTTTGTTCAGTATACTCTATTATAATTAAATATTTTCTTGTCGTGATACGTCCTCTGGTGGTCTTGCAGTCTATGTCAAGAATGGGTTGAGCTTTGATGTAAAGAAAAACATCTCTATTGATGGAATGCACTTAATTCATATTGAAATTAATATAAATGGATTGATCTACGATATTGTAGGAGTTTACAGACCTCCATCGTTCGATTTCAATCAATTTCATAATGAGCTGGAGAGTTTGTTGTCAACTCAGGGTTCACGTCCGCTTTTTATTGTCAGTGACATGAATATTCCAATAAATTTAATTAATAATAATATTGTTTGTCGTTATACAAGTTTATTGGAATCATATGATTATATATGTTCGAATACATATGCAACTCGCCCAGTTAGTAATAACATTTTAGACCATGTTATTGGACGAAAACAGGATATTGCTTGTACAAAAAATGATACAATTTATTCGGATATCAGTGATCACTTAGTAATTGTTTTATCCTTCAGAATAAGCAATCCAAAAGAACATGTCGTGTTAACCAAAAAAATTGTAGATAACTACAAACTTAATCAACTCTTTACTGGTTTTTTAAATGGTTTCGTTTGCTCTGAAGATGTTAATGAATCCATTATTGCTATAAAAACAGTTCATAATGATATATTAGCACAATGCACCAAACTGAACGAGTGAATGTTAAAACTAAACATTGTCCTTGGCTTAACTATCATGCGGGGCAATGGATAAAACTTAAAAACAAATATTTGAAAAAAGTAAAGAAAAATCCTTATAATGATCATCGGAAAGAAATGTTGAAACATATAACTAAAAAGACTGATATTGCTCAAAAAAACATGTAAAAATGATTATTTCATAAAATTATTTGAGGACACAAGAAACAACTTAAATGGAATATTGGGAAGGAAAAAACATGCTCCAAATATTGAACTTCAATATGATGCACATAAATCATCAAATTGTTCAGAAGTTTGTGAAATGTTTAATCAATTCTTCTCAAACATTGGAGCTAATCTTGCTAGTAGTATTCGAAAAAATAACTTAAATCCTTTGGGTACTGTAAGTCGCCTAGAGCATACTATTTTTCTCAAACCTACTGATGTAATTGAGGTTTCTTCCTTGATTAATAATCTAAATACTAAAAAAAGCTGTGGCTCTGATAATCTTCCAGCAAGTATCATCAAACATAACCTCAATGAGTTTGCAAATATTTTTACTCAACTTTTCAATTGTATACTGAGACAAGGGAGGTATCCAGATTGTCTCAAAGTAGCAAGAGTGGTGCCTATTTTTAAAGCCGGCGATGTGTCTGATCCTTGTAATTATCGTCCTATTTCCACACTGTCTGTAAATAATAAACTTTTCGAAAAATTGTTAGTAAATAGACTTTCATTTCTTGAACAAATTTAATGTTTTGTTTAAATTTCAATACGGGTTTCGGAAAGGATGTAGTACTTCTACAGCAATAGTCAAGCTAGTTGATTTTTTACTGAATAAAATTGATTATAAATGTATCGTAGGAGGCCTCTTTATTGACCTAAATAAGCATTTGATACTCTGAATCACAATATTCTACTGCAAACATTAGAAAGCTATGGCATACGTGGATTGGCTAATGACATTATGCGTAGTTATTTGAGTGATAGGAAACAGTTTGTGGTATATAAAGAAGCACAGAGCTCTCTCCGATAAGTAAATATAGGGGTTCCACAAGGTATTAACATCGGGCCTCTATACAAACGATACAGGAAATTTACCTCTTAAGGGAATAGCTAAATTGTTTGCTGACGATACAGCACTTTTTTACCCAAATCAGGATACTGCATCTATCGTTTCCTACTTAAACGATGATTTACAGGTACTCATAAGATACTTTGATACTAACTTACTTTCGTTAAACTTATCAAAGACTAAATATATGGTTTTCCACTCACCGAGGAAAAAAATTTCTCCACACAACAGTCCGTCAATTGGGTCTAACGTAATAGAAAAAGTATCAAGCGTTAAATATTTGGGCTTGGTATTAGATCCTACGCTCTCTTGGGGGGATCACATAGAACATGAGTATCATCTCTATGTAGCCTAATGTATCGTGTTAGTAAATTTGTGCCTAGGAACGCACTTCTAACTTTTTATTATGGCTGTATTCATTCTCATCTGCAGTACTCAAACATCGTTTGGGGACATGCTTGCAAGACTAAACTAAAAAAATTGCAAGTATTGCAAAATAGATGCATAAAAATCATCTATCACCTTCCACAATTGTTTTCCACTCTTCAACTATACGCAAATAATTCGCACAGTATTCTCCCGTTACGCGGTTTGTGCAAGTTACAGTCTTGTTTGTTTATATATGATTCGCTAAAAAATCCCAACATGCATCGTAACCTCATTTTACCACAAATCATGATCATAACACTCGCACCATTCGATTCAGCTCGACGAGATCGGAACATGTCTGTGTGTGTGTACGTGTGTATGTGTGTATGTGTGTGTGTATGTAACGAAATGAATGCGCTCACGTTTCTCATCAACCGCTCAACCGATTTGGACAAACTTGGCGCCAAATGATAGGTCTTGGGGTCCCATTGAACGCTATTGAATGGTTTTGGAATCGGTGAACCGGTTCCGGAGATATGGCCGGAATAAGATCCGGTGAATATGGGCCTTCACGCTGGATTTAACGGAAAACGTATCAAAACCATCATATACCATTCGACTCAGCTCGACGAAATCGGAACATGTCTGTGTGTGTGTGTGTACGTTTGTACGTGTGTATGTGTGTATGTGTGTATGTGTGTGTGTATGTAACGAAATGAATGCGCTCACGTTTCTCAGCAACCGCTCAACCGATTTGGACAAACTTGGCGCCAAATGATAGGTCTTGGGGTCCCATTGAACGCTATTGAACGGTTTTGGAATCGGTGAACCGGTTCCGGAGATATGGCCGGAATAAGATCCGGTGAATATGGACCTTCACGCTGGATTTAACGGAAAACGTATCAAAACCATCATATACCATTCGACTCAGCTCGACGAGATCGGAACATGTCTGTGTGTGTGTGTGTACGTGTGTATGTGTGTATGTGTGTATGTGTGTGTGTATGTAACAAAATGAATGCGCTCACGTTTCTCAGCAACCGCTCAACCGATTTGGACAAACTCGGCGCCAAATGATAGGTCTTGGGGTCCCATTGCCTTCACGCTGGATTTAACGGAAAACGTATCAAAACCATCATGCGACACATCAAATTACTACAGAATTCAAAAATAAGATCAATGCAAGTCGTGTTAAGTGTTCCAGACCACATTGGACACACTTGGACATGTTCCGGGTACCCCGGGGAAGTTGCTTGAATATGCAACCCATTAAATCACATTAAAATACGATGATAAGGTGATTGGTAGCCTCACCAAATAGACTACACCCGGATATATTCCGGGTACCCCCAGGCAGTGGCGTAGCGTCGCTGGATGACACGGGGGTGGGGGGCTTGGTCACTGATAATGACAATAAAATAAATAAACTTGAATAAGTAAGAAGGGTCTGATCACACCATAGGTGGATGAATTTGGGTTTTTTAAGTAGTTGCTACCAAAAATTTGTTTTTTAGCATTCATTTTTCTAGTTGATGTTATGCTCTTTCATTCGATTATACATCAGTTATTGACAGCTCCGTTTATGTGATATTTTGAACGGCCATGGTAACGTTGTGGTATTGATGAAAATTTATCAAGTGAATAGTGTTTTCAATTGTTCTCTAGGTGTTTTTCAGATGGGTTTCTATCACTCTATGAAATTATAAGAAAGAAGGGCATGAAAGTGAGTTCACGGTGGCTTCAAGAATCAATGACCGTCCTATCGGTTGGTCATACTCGGATGGGTGAAACTCATAACTAAGCCATAATGATGGTAACGTATGACCGAAGCTTAAAATCATCCCAACATCAACTCCACCACTATCATTGACAGCAGCTTCAAGAACCAATGACCGTGCCAGAAGATTGCGTGATCCACAGCCTTTATTACATAAGATAGATTAACTGACCCAATGCTGAAAGCATAGTAATGTGATATAGCATTTTGAAAAACAAAGATACAAGATATAAGAAAGAGATATTTCAAATTTTTTGACGCGTTTTCTAAAACAAACAAATTTATTTCAGACTTATTCTATTGAATGAATAAAGAAGATAACTGAACAACGAATCGTCAACCAGTGCAGTGTTGCCATAATAATTATTTCATGACTGAAAACTATACATCAGTTTTTCAGTAATAATGCAATTATACTATACTTTTTATTTTATTCCATTGTCTATTATATAAGACTGATCGACAGATCAGTTTACATACTAATCATTGTTCATACATTTAACGGTTGATTTATTTTTTATAGTCAGTAGTGAGTCACCAGTTGCACGCATAGCGCATGTTTATTTATTTATTCGTAAATTAATCAAATCGTAGATTACATATTAACATTAGGACTTATGTTCTATGACTTCGCAGGGTTCCGACATATATTTTTAATCCTGTTGAGGGCATATTTAGGTCAATTATTTCACAATGATGATTATAAACAGTCATCATCTGATTTACCGGTTCAAATTTAGCGTAATTGGTCCGATGGCGATCTACTGCGAACAAGTGCCGATTGCGTAATTGTCGGGAAGGTGCATACAAATTTAATCCTGACAATATATCAGCTGAGTCAATACTTTGCGAAATGATATTGTTAAATTAAGAAATCTTTGCGTAACCTCGACGTTCTTTAAATGTTTGAATGCCGATTAACAAGCAACGTGCTTCATATGACGGGAGATGAAAAGCCGTCCAACGAAACTTACGTAGTGCATAAAATAAAAATTGCTTTTGGATTGACTCTATTCGTTCTTCATGCTTTTTCATATAGGGTGACCAAACAACGCTACAATATTCTAAAATTGACCTCACATAAGCAACGTAAAGTGATTTTATTGTATAAGGATCTTTAAAATGGATACCGAAACTTTTTATAAAATTAAGCATATTGCCTGCTCTATGTATTATTGTGTTATAATAGTCCACAAATGTCAATTTAGAATCAAGAATAACACCTAAATCTTTTACATTTTCACATTGTTGAATATTTTCATTACCTAATGTAATAATCAACTAAATACAATTTAATCCAGGTGAGGAGCTTCATCTCAATTCCCATTTTTTCTAATTTAAAAATCAGCATTGGGATATCAATTCTGTCAAACACTTTGCTGAAGTCCGTATATAGAGCTTCTACTTGTTTACCTCTGTCCATTGCATTTAATACGAAGTCCACAAACTCCAAAAGGTTTCAAAAAGCCGTGTTGTGCACTAGTTCTTCTTTGTTTTATTTGGCCAAAAACGTTTTTATTTATAATTGATTCGATGAGTTTTGGAATGCACGAAATGATAGCAATCCCACGATAATTTAGAATATCGGATTTTTTACCTGATTTATATATGGGTATTATTCTTTCGGGTATATACTGGAATCAAGTGACATATTAAACAGTCAGAATAAAGGAGTTGTAAGTTCAGTTGCTAAGTTTTTCATAAAAATAGGTAGGGTTTTATCTGGTCCTGAACCTTTAGTGGAGTCCAAATCTCGTAGGCCATTCCAAATATCATGAACCAAAATGTTATTAACACCAACAGTAGTTGAAAAGTCAGGAAAATAAGAAAGATATTCATAATCACGATCATTACCTGAAAATTTCGTGTATGTTTCTTGAAAAAAAAGTGGCGAAAAGATTACATATATCATCAGAATTATTACCTTCCTTTTCATCCAATGTCATTTTTGATGGAAAGTTACACGATTTCATTTTATTTTTGACGTACTTGAAGAAGTTTCTTGGACATGATTTATTCCATTCTCAGTTTTTATGTTATACTCAGACAGTGCCAAAGAAGTCGCATCATTAAGTTGATCACAAATACTTAAATACTTTTCGAGATTATCACGATTTTTATGATTTCTGTATATTTTGTGAGCTTTTTGATTACGATTTTTCAAGTTAATCATATGATTATTGAACCAAACCGAATATTTGGAGGAACAATTGCGTTGTCTCCTTTTTAATGGAATTTCCTCGTGAATTACGTCAAACATAATTTTATAAAAAACCTCCACTGCACATGCAACGTTTACCTGATCCTTCAAAATGGTTTGTAAATCTATTTAGTTTAATGTTTGAACACTACCACCATCTGTTGAGCATAGTAAACAGATGGCGATATGGACGATGTTTTACAATCAGACTTTCTAAAGCAGACAAATTTAACCGCATTTGACTTTCTTATGGTCTCCTGGCTTAAAATGCCCTAACACGTTACGTGTTTAATCGTTATGTGATCGACAAAAAGAACACCTTTAGGAGCTCGACAAGGGTACTCGGGTACCCACAAATTGAAATACTTGCTACTGCGGACAATTTTGACCGATTTGGAATCTTTTGGCACCATTGGATTCAAAAACTTATTTTCTTTATGGACATTGCCTAAAATGTCCATCCGGAATCGTTTGGTTCCCGGAAATCCGGATTTCCTGTATAATGTTCCAGAACTAAGCATTGCCACTTGCCTGAAGGAATCGATATCAAAGTATCAGAATCTCCTTCAAGAAACAATTTCAGCTCACTTGAGGAAAGGTTTATCCCCGGAACGGCCATTCTGGAGCAGGTTCTCGTAGGGCCTCTAGTGGACTCTTACAATATGAGTATCAAAATTCATGACTTCACAGCAGGATATTGTTTATCATAATTTTGTGATCATCCGATGGATTGACCCCTACACTATGCGTATCGTAATGCATGAATTTCCAGCAGGAGACTGTTTATAATAACTTTGTGCGTGCTTTAAACGTCACTAATCTCTACGGGAAGCTTCCCCTGATATTCATATGACGAAAGAATGGCATGGGGTATAGTCTCCGGTTGTAAATTCATGAATTTTGATACCCATATTGTAGGGGTTTCTTCCAATGCGCTTCTATGGCCACTAGAGGCCCTCTGGAAACCTGCTGTGGAATGGCCGTTCCGAGGACAATCCATCAAATCACCACAATATAAGGATACACAGTCTCTTGCTGTAAATTAATTAATTTTGGTACCCATATTGTAGGGGTTTCTTCCAATGCGCTTCTATGGCCACTAGAGGCCCTCTGGAAACCTGCTGTGGAATGGCCGTTCCGAGGACAATCCATCAAATCACCACAATATAAGGATACACAGTCTCTTGCTGTAAATTAATTAATTTTGATACCCATATTGTAGGGGTTTCTTCTATGGCCACTAGAGCCCCTACGGGAACCTGCTCGAGAATGGCTATTCCGGAGACAATCCGTCGGATGATCACAAAATTATGATAAACGGTCTTCTGCTGCAAATTCATTAATTTTGATACCCATATTGTAGGGGTTCCACGGGAACCTGCTCCGGAATGGCCGTTCCGGGGATAAACCTTAAACGGTTCCTCAAGTGAGCTTCCTCAAGTGTTTCTTGAAGGAGACTCTGATACTTTGATATCGATTCCTGAAAATGCTTAGTTCTGCAACATTATACAGGAAACCCGGATTTCCGGGAACCAGACGATTCCAGATGGACATTGTTGGAAATGTCCAGAAAGAGAATAGGTTTCTGAATCAAATGGTGCCAAAAGATTCAAAATCGGTGAAAATTGGTCGCAGTAGCAAGTATTTCAATTTTGTGGGTACCTGGGTACCATTGTCTAACTCCTAACTGGTAAAAAATTTCAGGACTCCCCCCCTTTCGAAGCCCCTTGCTATAATATGAAATCTTTCTTCATGAAAAGTTGTCTCTCCACGAGTTCTAAGATGTCACTGAATTCTGGTTTCCTGATGTGAAAATAACTGTATAATAAGGTACCCGGGTCGATCACATAACGGTTAAGACACAACTCTCTTTATGAGGCTCTACCGCCTTACAGACGTGTATGACACCAAGAAGATTGCAGTACAGAAGTATGCCGCTTACTGAAGAGACCGCTATAGTTTTAGAAATAGCACCAAATGACACATCGAGATACAGTTTTCATATATTATAGATAAATTTTGTGTTATTTTCACATGGCCCTTGCACAACAATAATACCACGGGCTTAGATTGGTAGTACTGCAAACATGTGAATAATATACCAATGTAGAAAGGGGGTGTACCTAACAAATGTGACGTGTTGGGGCATAATAATATTGTAAGCATTTTTCAAAATCCTAAATGGCGAATTTTAGCAAAAATGTGAATCATTGCCCATAACAAACAATTACGAAAAGTTACATACAAATCGGAGGAGGTCGATTCAAAAATATAATTTTTATTCATTTTGCCTGGACTGCTCACATGCTAATTAAAATTACCCGTAACCCCTTAAACGCCTGAGCTCATATTTTGAAAATACCATCTGACCCCACTCATTTCTCCTACAACGCCTACAACCCACCGTCTAACGACGACTGTGGGGGCCGTTGCGGAAAATGTTGTAAACATAATAGAATAAAACTTTTTTAACCGATGTGAAACCTTTCGGAAAATGTGTGTATGCTTAAATGCGGGAAAAATATAAGTGGAAACCCCCCACCTACGTCTTCTCTTGCACCATCATCGCCGGAAAGCTGCACATTGGTGGTTCGGCTGGGTGGCATCATAGTTGAATGTAACAGCTTTTCGGGTGAAATAATAAAATTTTTGATAGTGTTTTAAATTTTCCATCACTTGGTCGTAGCTAGCAAACAGCCACGAGCGTATTGTTGTACGGTTTCTACCCTGTGATGATGGTTAAAAGCTGCTCGGTTGGCATCAAGTGTAACGTAATATAGTTTTATTATAATGATAAATTGCTATTTATTTATGGCTTTTTGTTACCAACCGGACCGAAGTTTTTGAATAGTTTGCGGTGAAAATGGTTGGTTGTTTTCGGGTTCGTGCAACTCGTCGTCCTCCAGAGCGAACTAATGACGACGACGACGATGATGACGATAATAAAGCATAATAGCATTAATACTTGTCCAAAATTGGCTTCCACTTGACGGTTTGTATGGGAGGAGTGTGTTTAATTACGAACAAGCGGAAACTTCACTTCCGGACGTTGGCAGTATAGAATGTGGCATGTCCCGGCTAATAGAAGAGCTTTTGAAAGTATACATTTTTCGACGTTGTACATGAATTTTGCCAACTATGTTCATGTTTCACACGATGACTAATTACATCGCGGAAAGAAGCAGCAATTTTCCGAGTTTTCACAGGAAATGAGATATTTCCATCGACGATGGTAGATTTGTTTGGTTCACATATTTTTCTTGAATATTTTACAATTCATAATTAAATGCAAATACTTTCGGAAAATTCATCTCATTCAGCGGAAGCAAAAAAAAAAAACGTGTTTGAACACAGTTACAAAAGGATTCGAGTTCATATTTGATTCCTCCGGGTCGAAGTGAAAAAACTGAGAGCGGGAGGTTTTCCACAATGAGCAAGATAAAAAGGTTTCCCACTGTGGTTGTACAATTAGTCGGGGAGAAGGTTAAATATTTAATTTTCTGGTTCGCATATGTGGGGAATGTTAATATTATGCGGAAAAACTGTGGGAGCTATACAGAAAGTGGGCAAGATGTGGGTATAATGATCATCAAGCATACAGCTGAGAATAGTGGTGGATTTGATTTCCGTTGGGAACGGTCCCGTAAATCTAAAACGTTAAGCATTTTTTTTTATTATGGTCACTGTTGCTCAACAGTCCTTCGGATCGAGCATAGAAAATGATTTTGACAACGATTTTTACCTGTACAGGAATACTTGAGAGTGATGGTCGACGACCGGCTAAACTTCAACAGCTACGTCGACTACGCCTGCGAGAAGGCGGTGAAGACCATCAATGCGTTAGCTAGAATCATATTGTATCTACGCACTAGCGTGCACAGGAATCTTGTTAAGGAGGGGTATTTTTTCTATGGTGCATTTTGAGATTGGGGAGTATTCCAAAGTGCGTAGTGGATGGTGCTATCCACCCACCACTGTTTCCCTACTGTTCAATTTAGTTAATTTTATTTATTTTTTGCTCCGGTGGTGGTTCATCTTCTTCAACGCAAACTGCTTTCAGACAGCCTGTGGAATTGGCAATTTAATCCCATCATTATCAATATACCTGATGACAATCGCCAACTGCTCGTGGTAGCCACAATTGCTCGTCTCATCTGCAATGAATTCCACTAGTTTTCCTCGCAAGGTTTTCACGATGTTCCGCAACATTACAATATTACGACGGAATCATGTCATTTTGAATACGGTTACTTGTGTACTGGCAATTTTTGGCACCTTCCGCCATGTGTTTTTCCAGCACAGGATCGTAGTTAGCCACCAACTGGGTGGCACACTTTCCGCTCCTTCCGAATGCTCATAAAGTGGTCGGCCACCTTTGCAAAGGATGCGCACAATATCGATGAAACTTTCCATTATAAAGCGATTTTGTAGCCGCTTTGCCTCACTAGCAGCAATCATAGCTGTTTTTTTGGTGGTCCAGTTCTTCGTCGATACCCTTCCTGGTTGTGAAATTCTTCCACGCTTTCATACTACCAACATGGGTATCACTGCGATTGTGGTTGCCCAGCAACTTGGTCGCTTTCTTCCAATTTCTGAACCCTGCAGGAATCGTTGTAATAATGTTTTGCGTCATGCTCTTCTTTACAGGTTAAAAAATATAAACCAAAGAAAATATATTCTTCAAGGTACTGGTATCATCTTTTATTCAGTTACCTTTCTGAAATTTTGTGCAGTACGTTTTTGTATATTTTGAAGGCATCATTACAGTTTATTTTGGACTATTTCAAGGTTTTGTAAGTCCTTTTATGCTGTTGAAGTTACAGTTTTCTATTACAGTTGCGAGTACGTTGAACATAGTCATTATCAGCAAAAAATGTAGTTCTAATTTTTTTCTTCAAATTTTGACCTAAATGCCAAGGCTTATAGGACTATTAAAAAGGATTAAAAATATGTAACGATTGGAACAGCGCACACAACTATTTTGACAAACGAGTACAGTATTGTTAACGGGATGACGACTTGTGCGAAGGATTGAGCATGTCAACCCTGTCCCAAAGTACCGCCAGTCGGGTTGACAGAAAATGATGCCGAATATTCAACATGTTCTAAATATCATATAAAGGACAATCCCGAATTTACTGCAACGCACATAAACAGCTGTAACTTTTTAACCACGGTAACAAATTACTTGACATTTTCAGAGAAGATACTTAGACAAATTCTTAGTAAGACAACAATAGACCAAGGTTCAATGGCAAACTATTACCCACTTTTTAATTAGTGAATCCAAAAACTGTCTTTAAATTTTGTACAATTGTGAAATAGTCCATCCTCAGAATTCCTTGAGGTTCTTTTAGAAATTTTTAGAACTCAATGAGCTCTTTTGAAATTATTCTCCGAAGTCCTCTGGAATTATTTTTAGAACTCTTCTTGACTATTAATCAGAACACCTTGGAACTGAAATTCCCTTAGAGTTTCAGAAGAACTTCCTCTGTATTATCCAGAAATTATTCCCGAATGAGCTAGAAATTATCGGTACTCCCGTGAAATTTTCCTCAAAATCCCTCTGGAATTTCACTCAAAATTTAATTTTCTCGAAATTATTTTCGGAATTTTCTTGGAACTATCTGCAGGATTCACTAGAAATTATTCGCAGAATTTTCTTGGAATACTCCCCAGAAATCCTTTCGAACTGTCCTCAGAATTCAATATCCTTGAGGTTCTAAACGAATTTTTTTAGAACTCTCCAAATAGCTCTTTTGAAATTCTTCTCAGAAGTCCACTGGAATTATACTTAAAACTCTTCATGATTTTGTCTTAGAACACCTTGGAACAGAAATTCCTTTAGGGTTTCAGAAATTTTTCAGGGAATGAGCTAGAAATTATCCTCGGAATTCGCTTGAAATTGGTGCAGATTTCCTTTTTTCCATTTTCCACCAGACATTTTCAATATAGCTGGTTTCTCCTATCATCAGAATATTGCAGGTTTCATCATAAATTTTCAGTAAAGCAGCTTCCCTCCAATCATCAGAATGGTGCGAATTTTACTCCAGAAATTATTATTAAAATTTATTTCTCTATTCAGCAGAAGGATGCAAATTTAAGACCAAAAATTTTCCGAAAAGCTTGTCCTTTGTTTACCAGAACGGTGCAGATTTTGCACCAGAAAATTTCAATAGGGGAAACAGCCCTATTGTTGCGGTACGTTAGCAGCGTTAGAAGCCTATTGTTGTGTATGGAGGTCTCCATACCCAACAATAGGCTTCTAACGCTGCTAACGTACCGCAACAATAGGGCTGTTTTCCCTATAGCTTAATTTTAAATAAAGCTTGTGCCTTCATTTACCAGACCAGCGCAAGTTTTTCAACAGAAATTTTCTGTTCATTTAATTAATCAGAGCTATGCAAATTTTTCACCAGAAATTTCCAATAAAGCATGCTCCTCCATTCACCAGAACGGTGCACCAAAAATTGTCAGTGAAGTTTGTTTCACCATTGTAGGATCTAAGCAACCATTGGTTTTGTAACAACCTTAAAGCATGAGAATAAATATTCATTATCAGTTGTACCTCGGACCGAACCAGACGTTTCTACATTTTGGCGACGAGCGATAAAAGTTACCCACGGATTTGGACACTCCACCCCAGAAAATTTTACTCGGACCCCCGTGAGATGGCTTGGCCTATGGTGAGTACTTGTGATAAAGCAGATTTTCGAGAGAGTTTGCAGTGGGAAATTCTAATGTACCAAACCTGAAATCATTTCCGTGGATAGGAAATTCTTAGGGATGATTTTACCTGAGAAAATTGAATTTCAATTTCTCCCGTAAACCCGGAATTTAACATCCTAAGAAATAGAGGCAGTTCAGGGTATTTTTTTTCGGAATGAAAATCCTAATCGCCTAGGGATGATTCTCACTAAAACAATTTTGTTGATGACGTGAGACCCGGTGATTCTGGAAAATTCTAAACAAAATACGCGGAACCCATAGCAACGGGATGAAGTACGCAGTGAAATATGTAAAAAGTATCATTATGTGGAACCCAATGTTTCATGGGATGCAGTACGCAGAAATTCCTAATGTGAAAGAAAGCGGAACCTTTCGTTTGGAATGAAGTACGCAGGAAAATATGAGATATTTTAAGCGGAATCCGACGTTTAAGGATGTAGTACGCAGTAAATCTGAACTTAGAGAATGTTAAATGCGGAACCCAACATTTGGGATGAAGTACGCAGAGTGATAATGTGATGTGTATTTCAGTGCGGAACCTGAGTTTTGTGTAGTACGCAGATCACATGAATTTTGATAAAAATACGTCACAGACGTAGTGTAGCTCGTAAAGTACCTTAAAATGCGTGTTTTCTAGGTAAACCAGTTGATCCCTCCGTTTGCCGAAGATGCCGGCGGACCAGTGTCTGCCCGCTGGGAGAAGTGGCGTGAACATTTTGAAGCATACCTAGCATGGAAGGACGTTGACAATCAGGAGGAAAAATTCAAATCCCTGATGATGTTCGGTGGACCAGACATCCGGAAAGTGGTCAAGCAAGTTCATGTTCACGAATCACACGCTATGGAGAACCGGTACCACATTGCCATGTCAATGTTGGACGATTACTTTGTACCGAGACTCTCGAAAACGTTCGAACGTCAGAAGTTCCGCGAGATGAAACCAGCTGTAGGTGAAAAGTTTGACACTTTTGTCATCAGACTGAAAAAGCAGGCAGCCTACTGTGATTTTGGAGATCAGCTGGAAAGCATGGTAGCTGACCAAATTATTACAACTACAACGGATGTGAGTCTGAAGAGGAAGTGCCTGGAAAAAGACTTTAACTTCAAGGAGATCGTAGCGATCGGTCGTACCCACGAGTCTGTTCAAATACAGATGAGCGATTTGGACAATCGGAACGGAAACTTACAAAAAGTCAGCGCTGTCGAAACGGAGGCCAATGAAGAGTCAATTTTGAAGGTACGCTCCAAACTCGGAGGACCAAGGCGGTTTAGATGTTTCCGATGCAATGGCAGACATGATTCGAAAGATCCATCGTGTCCAGCCAAATCACTCGAATGCAGAAGTTGTGGTCAAGTGGGACACTTTTCCCGCTGCTGTTTTCAAAAAAGGAAGAAGACCAACGGACAACCGTCCCAGTACAATCGTTTCGGAGCTTCCCGTAAACAAAAGCGATTCGTACGAGAAGTATCTGTAGATGGAACCGAGCGCAACTCAGATGTAGTTGATCTTTTCCATCTAGGAGCAGGAAAGAAGCTGGTTCCAGTATCTGTTGGAGGAGTTTGTTTGAAGTTCGTGATTGACACAGGAGCAGACGAAGACGTTTTAAGCGAAGCGGATTGGGCTACGTTGAAACGCGTTGGGTTTGAAGCATACTCTATCAGGAGAGGAAGCAGCAAAGTATTCAATGCTTATGGGATAAATACACCGTTGAAAGTGCTTGGTGAAGTCGACGCAGAAGCTATGATCGACGGTCGGAGTACCGACACTACGTTCTACGTGATCCAGAATGGGAAATGCTCTTCTCTCAGGTGACACAGCAGTCAAACTTGGATTGGTGAAATTTTTGCAAGCAGTGAATGATGAATCGTTCCCACATATGGATGGTAAGCAATAATTTATACAGGTAAATTTAAATAAATCCATTCTAAACTTCACATGTGTACAGGTATTGTTGCTAATATCAAAATCGATAAAACTGTAACTCCAGTCCGCCAAAGCCTTCGTCGCATACCATTTCCTCTTGAAGAATTGACCTTGAAAAAACTTCGGGAGCTAGAGAAGCAGGACATCATTGAACGTGTCAATGAAGCTTCTGAATGGGTCTCTCCAATGTTAGTAAAGCGTAAAAGCTTCGATGAGGTCAGACTTATTGTAGATCTCCGGGAGGCTAACAAAGCAATAGTTAGAGAAGTCCATCCCCTTCCAACACTCGAGCAAATAACGAAGAAAATCGGAGGAAATCAAATTTTCACTAAACTTGACATTCGACAAGCTTTCCATCAAGTTCTTCTTCGAGAAGATTGTCGATACATCACCACCTTCATTTCTCCCCTTGGTTTATTCCGTTATAAAAGGCTCATGTTTGGACATTTTCTGCTGCTCCTGAGTTGTTTCAAAAAGTTATGGAGACGATTTTTGCTGATCTTCCATGGCTTATTATTTTCATCGATGACATTCTGATCCCCGCTAGAAACGAATCTGAGCTTCGTGAAAGAACTTTGATGGTGTATAACAGATTGAAGCAGTACAAGATACAACTGAATGCTGACAAAGTTATCACAGGCGCTAGGGAAATAGACTTCTTGGGTTATCACATTTCTACACAAGGAATTTCAATTTCTCAAGAAAAACTGGAAGCTATCGAAAAATTACAAGTCCCCAAGTCCGCAGAAGCAGTTCGAAGTCTGCTTGGTTTGGTTAATTTCGTTCATCGACATGTTCCAAATATGGCAACCATTACACACCCCCTAAATCAGCTCACAAGGAAAGGCATAAACTTCGAATGGAAACCAGTACACTAACAAGCATTCGAGCAAATTAAGATGATTCTACTTAACAAAAATACCCTTGGATTTTATAATATTGACGATGAAACTTATGTTATTGCCGATGGGAGTCCTGTTGGCCTTGGTGCTGTTTTGGTACAGAAAGGGAAAGATAATCGCAATCGTGTGATCTGTTATGCGTCTAAAACTCTCACTCCGACAGAACAGAAGTATGTGCAGACTGAGCGAGAAGCTTTAGCATTAGTATGGGCTTGTGAAAAGTTTCACTATTATCTTTACGGGAAGTTTTTCCATCTGGTTACGGACCATAAGGCGTTAGTCGTGATTTTTGAAGATCGTCTGAAGCCGTCACCAAGAATTGAACGATGGAAGTTGCGCCTGATGTCCTACGATTTCAAAGTAATGTACCGTCCAGGAAAGAATAACATCGCTGACCCGCTGTCACGACTCTTCCAATCTGTACCAGATAATGGACCTAGCTTTGATGAAGAATCAGAAAGAATCGTACGAATGATAGCTAGTGATGCTTGCCCGTTGGCAATAACCCTTCAGGAAATTGTAACTGCCACAAACTCAGATGAAGAACTGCAAGAACTGATTAAATGGTTACCGTACCCTTCTCGACGTTGGCCTAGAACATTAATGCGTTATGCAAAGATGTCGGGATGCTTCACCAGTGATGGACATTTATTGATGAAAGATCAAAGAATTGTAATTCCTCGAATCCTACAAACCCAAATTTTGAAGCTTGCACACGAACCTAACCTTGGAAGTGCAGCAATGAAACGTCGACTACGATCTAAAGTATGGTGGACTAGGATGGACTCTATGGTAGAGAAATTCGTCCAATCTTGCACAGGATGTACGCTTGTATCAGAACCTGATACACTTCCTATAACAAGAACCGAGATGCCTAACGGACCGTGGAAGAAAATAGCGGTGGATTTCATGGAAATTCCTGGCGGTTACCATTTGCTTGTAGCGACAGACTACTACTCCCGGTACGTTGAAGTTGCTATACTTACTTCAATGACAGCAAAAGTCACAGTCACTAAAATGAGGGAAATTTTTGCAAGGTTCGGCTATCCTATTGAAGTTGTTTGCGATAATGGTCAGCCATTTTCTTCAGTAGAATTCTTGAATTTTTGTCAGACAAATGCAATCTCAATCAAGCATACAGTTCCTTATGCAGCTTTTCAAAATGGATTGGTCGAGAGGCAAAACAGAACTTTATTGAAGACCTTGAAAATAAGCTGTACTATGGGACGTAATTGGCGGTATGATCTACAAGATTTTCTTCACTCTTACCGAGCAACACCTCACAGCATAACAAAGAAATATTCAATAAAAAGCTTTTTCTTCGATTTACCACCACGAAGGTGAATTTTTTTCAACCTTAAATTTACCCTCTTCTTTTAATCCTTCATCATCAAAAAAAAAAACACCATAATTTTTTGTATGCACCACTGTGGTGTAATTTATTGACCAAAAAATTTCATTGAAGTTTGACCCGTCATGCACCTTTGTGGTGCAATTTTCAGGCACCATCTCGAAGGAATTGACGCAATAAACGATTTTCAGTGCCCTTTGAATTATGAAATGAAGTTATTTTACCTTCAAATCAAGTTATCAAGAAATCAAGTTATGTTATGTCATAATTTTATAAATGTGGAAATAAATATCTTATTTATAAAAGGGGGGGGGGGGGTAATTGCCCCACCTTGCCCCACCATGTGCATGCCAGTGTATCTCCGTCGATAATGAGATGCTCTTAACACGATCGAAATACTTGCATGTTTTTTATTCTTTGATTTGTTTTCCGTCGATCTTGTTTTCCGTACTGAGTACCAAAGCTACCGACGCCAGGGAGGCAGTTCTCACACCTGGATCCTACCTTTCGACCCATCAATCAGCTCATAGACCGGGAAACCAACGGCTTTACTCCCCCCCGTGATCAGAGATTGTATGCCTCGGAAAATCCCGGCGGCGCCGACTGGGATTGAACCCAGGCCTTTTGGGGTGAAAGGCAATCACACTTACCACTGCATCATCGGCGCCGCTTTATTTGCATGTTGGCTGCGCTGAAATAATAACCTCATCGCCATCAGTTGGCAGCAAACGCTGTCAAACTGCAATTTGCGTAAAGCCCAATCGTGACTCTTCCATTGTTTGTCTACGTTCGTAGATTCTTGAAAAAAAAGGGAGAAGCATAATGCACTAATTCCTGATGAAAAAGTTTAGAGAAATGATTTTGATGGTTTGGAAAAATGAATACTTTTCATATTGGTGGACTGCAATACTTGTATTTGTTTCTTCATACCGGAAAAAAAAATGATTCGATTTGAGAGCTTCAAATTGGTTTGATTTTGGGGTCTGTCACCCAGCATAAAAGTTTTCAAAAAAGTCTCCAACTTTCTGTGACGTGAGTTAATCCCGACAATTTGCCAATTTGCGTCAGAACTTGTGCAAATCGTTGATAACATCAGGAAAAAGGTACATCGACAGTGCAGCAGCTGAATCGTGCTGAACACGTTTCCGAACTTGGAAAAATCTGTATTTCAAGCAAAAAGTAAAAAGAATCCCACCATTTGTACCTTGCATTTATCCAGGTGCAGGCGCACGTACGCATCTGTCTACCAGAGGCATGCTAGTTCTAGTTCTATCTGCGACGTGCATCAAGACTTGATATTTTATTCAAACTGCACTTTTATCGCTCACGCTTGCATGACAGATTTTTCTACATACAAACTGTTTTTTTGGCTGCTGTTTGAAAAAAGTCCCTGTTGCATCCAAACCTATGCTGGCAGCCAGTTTCGACTTAGATCAGCGGCTGTTTTTAGCAGCGTCGAAAATTCACTTCAAATTGGCCAGAACGAGTTGCATACAAATGTTCCCTGTCCACCAGCAATGACTTCGACTCTAGAACTGCATCCTGCGTTCGGTCGTTTCAAAAGAAGTGCACTGATTTGCGTTTGATTGAGTTCTATAAATGCATATATTTTAGGGGTGGTGAGCGTGAGTTTTGCAAATTCGGCGAAGCCGTTCGAGTACGAACCGGTGGAAATCCATTAATATGATTTATTCAATCGTCGGCGCGCATCATGTCAATCTGATTTTCTCGCGGACTCGCGGTTCTGCACAGCAACAAAAACCAGATTTCTCTTGCCAAGCTATGTGTGCATAATGTTGTGGTAGCGATTGGCCATCAAGTCCAACTGATGGATTTCTGAAGAATATTGAATCCGAATATATTCCACGCCACTGTCCAGTTGATAATGCTTTACCTAAAATGTGGCTTCATATGCGTTGCATGCGATTGGCCACATTTCACATCGTCGAATCGTTGTTATTAAAAAGTGGAAATCCTCCGAAAAGCCAATTATGAACTAAACGTGACGGGAAATCCTGCTCAAAGCTGTTTAAATATTTAGAGGACACGATTGCAAACTCACACCTGTGTGATTTAATTTGTGCGATGAAGTCACCAGAATGAATGCCAGGAATGTCCCATATGCGTGCTGTTTACAAATAGGCCATACGACGTAGTAAATTTGATTTTAAAGTTTAGAACGTCAGTCTTGCGTTCATCGCACACATATCCTTTGGATTCATCAGTTGACGGTGTATTTCATATAGGGTTAATGTCCCTAATGTTGGCCTAAGTAAGGCCATTTGTATTGTCCAGATGACGTATTGTTATAAGAAAAATTGAATAACAGAAGATTTTAATCGATGGGCCTAAACTTGAGTTCCATAGGTCAGTATTTGAGCCATTTCCCCTTTATGTTATAAATGTAGGCTCCAGTGCACCCTTTGCCTCCATACTCAACCTGGACTCCTCTACAATGGCAAACCATCCGCAAATCGGCCACAAAATCGGATGATGGTAGCAGAAGTGATGATTCGCATTTGAATATTATACGTTTTGTCGGATTAAATAGAAGATTACCACAGCTTATGCGAGCAACGCACACACGCACCTGGTCTACTCATCTGGACGGGGCACACCACGCTCTAATGATGATAATAGGTATAAGTGCGGCCGTTCAGATTCACTTTATCTGTGACACACTAATGGCCATGCTCATTATTTTAACCATTATGACCACAGCATCACAGCCAGCGATGGCAACAGTGGATGTTTGAACATTTGAACTTCTCAATACGAGGAATCTATCATGCTACAGTTTATATTTTTGTGTTAAACGATATTGAATTGCTTGGAGGAGTAGCAATTGCTTAGAAGGTGATCTGCACAGCAATAACAGGTGTATTTAGGTGAACGAATGATGCGAAGATTACGGAAACATAAGAAGCTTACAGCAGTATTCTTTTCAAATGGGTGCTGCTTTGATGCTTTTCGAATCGTATTTTTTGTGAGATCGGATCTGCTGTCACGCTGGACATCAATGGACATCAATTGATGTACATTCTGGAAAAACATATCACTTTCTTCGAGGGTGTTGCAATTTCAAATCCTTGTGCGGAAGCCAACAGGGGACTAAAACTTGTTTACGATTTTAAATTCACTTCCAGTTGATGAAAATAACATTTGAAAACGTGAGTGGTTTGTGGTATGAAGGGATATTAATTACAGTCTATTCTCTTTTATTCGAATTTTCGGCAACCATCGAGCTAGGGAGGTAAATGTTATAAAATGTTTAAGTGCAATGTGATTGAAGTAGTCTTCATTTTCATCTAACTAAGGAAAACATTGAATCATATACCGTAGGCCTATCATATAATGCTCACTAGCTCGATATTATATACAGGGTGCGTGACGATTTTTTGCAGTAAATGGCATATTTGAGAAAAAATACACCAGTTAGTTATTCTTGCAATGAATTTTGTGCGATTTATTTTCTTTCGCAACATTTGGAAGTTGTAAGTAAATTTATTCAAAAAAATTGCCTTCCCTTTCGACGACTGTAGTTAGACGCTTCCGGAAACTGCAGTATGCACGTTTTAAAATGTTTCGATTCATAGATGTCATCACTGCCTTGATTTTAGCTTTTAGCGACTTAAGTGTGGTGTGAGGGGTTCTATTGGTATCCCGTTGGACGACGCCCTATACAAAATAATCCAACGGATTGATATCGGGACTGCTTGGGGGCCAAATTTCTTCCTCCCAAATTTACGAAATATTTTCCGTAAGCCATTTCTGTGCTTTATTAGCAGTATGAGCAGGTGCTCCGTCTTATCACTTTCCCAAGCCTTTTTTAATACTACACTGTTCTTTCAGACACATTTACCGACCGAATTATTTCTTTCATGCATACTCCGTCGCGCAACAAAACGACAACGGCTGACAGATTGCTCTCTTGTTTCGACATCTTTACGTTTACTCAACATTGTTTGTTTAAATCTTACACCTAACAGTATAAGCTATCCAGTGCTGTCAAATATATCTAAATCATGATGCACAAGCATGAGAAATTACTATTTGAAATTTACTGCAAAAATTCGTCACGCACCCTGTATATACAATAACGAGGTTGTGAGAAACATATGGTACCTACACAGTTTAAAAAAGTAGTGTAAATTTCTGTTCAATATGATGCACATAAAAGGAGCGTCACATATCATATAAGCTTTCATTATAAACCGTGTAAAGTTCTGAGGCTTTTCAAGAAATGTTGCAAATATTGTATACAAAAGCCCATCTTTGTAAACAACATTGGTTACAAGTTGCTCGTTTGCGTGAAATGAAACACAAGTTTACGTGAATGAATATTTACATCACAATTAAAATTCTGAATTTTTTGCTGTGTAGGGTAACCAGATGAAGGAAGCTTCCAATGAATCTACAAGTCCTGGAACATGAACTTATATTTGCTTTATGGTCGAGACTCAGAAACCTATATATCTATACCTAAAGATTACTCGAAAAGTGCACTCAAATAAGTTGTAATCTTTGATTCGTGACACCAAATAACTTGAAATTTTCAAAGAAGATTTTTTGGAGAGTACTGAATATGTAAAAACTATGTCAAGCTTGATACTTACTTTACCAATCAGGCTAAGGCCTTGTTGTCCTCTGCTGTCCGAAGAAGTCGTCTCCACTCTACTCGATCCATGGCCACACTTAGCCAGCCTCGTAATCTGCGAAGGGTTAACCTATCGCAGCCCGGGAAGCCAAGCGATTTGCATTTCCATGTTCCGAGTTTCCAATCGTAGTGCTTATTTCGTCGCGTAGGTCTGTGTCGATTGTTCCGATCCGTATTTCTTTCTTCAGTATTTGCAACTTTGTTTTTTTTCCAGGGTGGCTTGTTGGGCCTGTCTCGCCGGGGGACCATCGTGCACAGCTCTGTTTAGAGTCCCACGCTGGCACTAGGACGGTGATCAGCCGCTCCTAACATGGAGAACAGACGCCGTTTTGAGCCGCACCTCCATGGTGAACAGACGCTCAGGTTTGGTGAAGCATTTCCTCTATCACCGTGCTATGGTTACCGCGCCAGTGTTCGCGTCGCACCTCTTCACTTTGCTATTGCCGGACTGGCAACATTGCCCAGGCTACGCCACCCAGCTATGTCCATGTTTCAGCTGGTAGTCTTTTGTTATCATATGACTCGGGAGGCGTGAAGTAGGAACTTGTAAGGACCAAGCTAGGTATTCCGCTCCTTCCAGGTTGTCAACTCACCATTTTGTAGTCAAATGTCAATCTTGATCGTGAGCATGATTGACCGCCCGTGAATGCTACTCCATATTGCAATTATCAGTTGTAATTGCACAGAGAACTTATAGCTTATAGCTTAAAGCTTGGGACTTGTGTTCACCCTCAGTGTGCAAATACTGGTCATCTAATGTATTTTATATAATACGAGTGGTGGTCCCAAGCGGCACCAGTGGTGTAGTGGTAAGCGTGATTACATCTCACCCCAGCAGGCCTGGGTTCAATTCCAGTCGGCGCCGCCAGGATGTGGTGAGTCATAACATCTCTGATCACGCCTTCCTTCGGAACGGAAGTAAAGCCGTTGGTCCCCGGTTCATAAGTTGATGGGTCGATAGATTGGGTCCAGGTGTGGGAGCTGCCTCCTTGGCGTCGGTAGAATTGGTGCATAATGACTGCTACACACCTGAATTCCAGAAAAAGACTGAATCTTAAACAAAAAGGTTTCAAATGAATTTGTTCCATATCATGCACACAGAAATGGACACCGTCTTGAATCGTTACTTCACTGGATTTTTTCGGGATGGCACAAACATTTATGAACACTAATAATGAAATATAATAACGTAGATAAAATAAAAAGACCTTACCATTTGACAGCGTTGTGAACCTGTGCTGATTTCAAAGATTTTTTTTTTGTTTATTAATTTATTTGATAAGGCTCAACCGAATTAACTTTACAGAGCCGAGGATTCTTGGTATCTATACAATACATCTTAAAACTATAGTCAAAAGGTACAACACAATAAACACTTTATCTTCCGCTATCCAAAAAGCCTCCTCAATCAGAACTGGAGCCGCTTCCAGTAGTTTCATTGTATGGCAAATTGTTGTACGCCAACGAGGGTCAGAGCGCGTCCATTGCAACAATGGACGCAAAACGTGGTCAGCACTCACACACTCATCACGAAACGGTTGCTTTCCAAAGTCGACGACGCATCGACCGAAAGAACTGCTGATGAAGAACAATGAGGAGGACCACACAATGGTTGCTGCCGAGAAAACAGACGATCGCGTAGCACACATCGAGAGTGGCCTGCTTTTGTCGACAGCCGAGTGAACACTGATTGATTTCAAAGATAACATCGCGAAAGATTTTTTAGAGAACATTTTGTTCACCCGACTGTAACTTGAGTATAGCACCAATAGGCTCTTTGAAGGGAATTCAAATGAAACTCTAACGATAATTTTTTAGACAATTTCAATGGAATTCGGACCAAAATTTCCTAAATAAATTCTGAGTTCCAAATTCCAGCAGAATTCTGTTAAGAATTTTTAACAAAACTGTACCGACATTTTGACGAGAACAGAATGATTTTTTGTAAATTCTGAACACTGAATTGGGATGAGTTGTCCATGGGGTTTCTGATAAAAATCCAAAGATAAATTCTGATAAGAAATCATAGCAAACCGGAATCCGAGGATAGTTCCAAAAGAATTCTTCGGGGAATTCAAATTTTGAGGATAAAAGGACGAACCAGCGTTTTGGAAAAATATAAAAAAAAATTAAATCTCACCAAAGAGCAAGATCACGTTTGATTATCGAAGACAAATATCAATAAGTAAACAACTGTGATTGCAAGCTGTGATATCACAGCCTGAAATATTAAGCTAACAAAACCCGCCAGCAGCAAATTTCACCAAACTGTGATGAAATTGAGTTTCATGATTTTTGTTTTACACCCAACGTAACCGAAACTTCTATAACGGCTGGCAGCAGTAGTTTCGTGTCTGCCAACGGTGAATACAAAAAAAAAAAACGATGTGCAACGGAATCATTTTTTCGTCGATTCACCTCTCAGCATCATCTTTACATCTAAGTAATATGCTCATTTTATAGTTTCTATTTATTTAACCACATAAACAATAAAACAACAAATCGAATCTATCAATTGAAAATCAAAATAACAAATAACGACTGAACCGAATAGTCAACAGCATTTGTGAGGACATTCGCAGCCAATGTTGCTCCAGCTTGATTGTCGAGAAGCACCACTCAACTGAAACTTGCGTAGCTGATGCGGACAATACAATCATTGATAGTGCATACAATTCTTCTTCTTTTTTGCATTCCAAGCAACCTAGTGTTCTAGATGCATTTTTATAGTTATTAATTCTGAGGTTTAGATGCCAGTCCCACTAACATTTTGAGAATTTTCGCAACTTAAAATCACATGCTGTTCTTTCCATAAAATAAACATAACGTATATAGTGTAAAATTAATTATAACTATGGAAACAAGTAAGCAGGTGCTGAAAACATTTAGAATAATACTTGGCTATCTGAGGCCCCTGTAGTCACTGTGTCCCAACTGGTATCGCATAAGAATGTTATATGTTTGCCTCCGTAAATCGATGTTCCTACGTACCTCGATGGTTGTATATGTCATTAAAATAAGTATATCCATTCACACAAGAAATATATAGTGAATTTCAAATAAGTCTGACCAAAATACAAATACGACCTATAAAGAGCTTTCTTATATAAATAAGCATTCTTACAGAAATCACCTCCATCAAGAAATTGTGCGAACAATACAACACAAAACTTTTTTTTTAGTTGCAATTTGCTTTGAGAATTTTTGGATGGAAATGGCTGCCATACGACGTAGTTCACGAATCACTACACTAAATATGCTTCTGCTGAAACATATATTTTTTTATAATTTAACAGTCTTACTTACCAACGATTACTTACTTACGATTGTTTGGTTTATTTCCTTTAAATTCCGTTATAAATGCTTATCTATTGACAGATACGCGTATTTCGTCTACTACTTGCGCGAGATGTTTTTAAAGTGGGCAGGAACTCACGGTCTCCCAGTGTTGGTGAGTTCTTTGCCGTTAATGTTCACGAAAAGTTCACTATTTTGCCATACAGAAATTCAAAACAAAATTTTTTATCTGCGGATTTGGACTGTTTTTGACCTGTTTCGTACGACTGGAAGCTGTATGCTGGTCACAAATGCCGTGCCCAACTGATTTCCTACGCAATTAATCAATCTTTGATGTGAATTTCGCTAATAAACACGAGGAGCATTTCTTATAGCAAACTTGCCATAACAAAATGGGCATGGTTCATTTAAGTAAACAAACTAACACTTCTTCCGACTGTGGCACCTCTCTTACTCGCCTGGCTACTTGGGGACTTCATCAGTACCAAGTACTCAACACCACCGTTGTTGAGTACTTGGCACTGAGGAAGTCTGCAAGTAGTAGACGAAATACGCGTATCTGTCAAAAGATAAGCATTTATAACGGAATTTGAAGGAAATAAACCAACCCACTCAAAGCTCTTCACAAAGGGATTCCGTTAAGAGGTTCGACAAATTTAAAGGATATCTGAATAGGTAACGCTACTGAATCACCACTAAAATATTTCGCGTTCGTCCCACACACCACACGTTTACTCGAAAACAAAATGTTGAAAAAGAAACCAGCATCTGCGCTTGGGTGCAAACATTGATGTTCGAGCGCTGAAGAAAACGAAGTGCGCGCATGAACTTTAAACATACGCTCGGGCTCATGTTCGTTTGGCTGGGTGCATGCGTGAGCACAGAATGAATGTTCTTGTGAGTACGAAAACCTATTTGCTCACAAGCGCGATGCTGCACCTTGAAGACTGGCTACGACAAAAAATCTGTGGATAGTTTTCCGAAACAATCCTAAGGAATCTGCGAAGTAATTTTAGGAGAATGCTAGGGGAATGCTGAGGAGCATTTCTTGGAAATTTTCAGGAAAATGTCAACGAATAGTTGAGAGCATCCTGGAACATTTTGTGGTGGATTCCAAGCGCTTTTTGAAAGATTACTTAAAGAATACTGTGGAAAATTGCTTGGAAATATATAAAAGAATTCCTAGGCAATTCTATGGAGGATTGTTTGGAAATTCTTCGAAGAATTATTTTTCTGAAGGTAATACTAAGTGATTTCCCAGGGGGCGACTCTATCTGCGATGCAGAAAAGGTTTTGTTTTGCTGTGGTTAGTTGCGCACACGTTGCGTAGATAGAAAGAAGATTGATGACTCTCTGATGACTCTGATTCTGAACATTTCCTGCAAATAGATGATGCGCGAAGCAAGTAGATGCGAAAAATGATTTTTCGAAGATTTATTCGCTAGCGTGAGATTTTCCGAGTATCTAGAATTGAGATTTAAATGTGTCACTTGGTGAATCTGAGGAATAGTCCAAATAAATTAAAGAGAATAATGGACTTAATTTTAAGCAAATTCTAGCAAAAATGATTATTAATTGGAAAAGCAGTGTAGAGTGAATTGAGTGAATTCCATGAGTTTTCTGGAGAGAATTACTGAAGAAGTATGGAGAGAAGAGAATACCAAGGGGGACCTCAAGATTATTCTTGTGAAATTTCAGTAGCAACTGTGGGACGAGAGAAGCATTCTTGAGATAAATACAAACAGAAATCCAAGAAGAATTCCAACAAAAATAAACAAGCTGAATCAGACATAGATTAAAGGATGGCACTGGCAGGAGATGACTAGTTTCGGAATCTACACGATTCCTAGTATTTTAACTTCAATCTCATCTGATTGCAAGTTGATGAATAGAAACAGGTTGCCGATACTAGTGACATTTATTTGAAAAAAAAAAGGCGTTGTGAAAACGTTTTACAGCAGTTTTTGACAATTTCATAGATTGGCATCAAGGGAGACTGTAGAGGGCTGTCAAATCCAATATATGACCTATCTACCCCACATTGATTTTGGTACTTTTCATTTTGGTAGTCACTTTCTGTTCTAGTGCATACTGTTTACGAAAACATACTGTTTACGAGAAACCAATGTATGAAAATTTTTTTAGGGGCCACCCTAAAGTCTGGAACGCGCAAAAATTGGTCAACTTCAAATTGGTGTATTTCTGTTAAAAATGCATAAAAACCTGAAATGCTGCATTTGGAAGTTGAGTGTATATACAATGGTTGCTATGATGAGTTTTCACCGTTTGCTCTCCAGTTTTCAAAATGACGTCCAAGCAAAAGGAGTAGCGTGTCAAAATTTTCCTAGCGCAGCAAGAGAATCCGACGTTCTCACACGCCAAATTGGCAAAATTGCTGGCTGTGGCCAAATCGACCGTGACAAACGTTTTAAAAGTGTTCGGGGAGCGTCTGCCGACCACCAGGTAGCCTGGAAGCGGCGGCAATCGTAATTCGGACGTGGCAGCGACGACAAAGAAGGTGATGGTGAAATATAAGCGGAATCCTATCCTCTCCATCAGAGACGTCGCTGGCAAGCTCAATGTCTCCCATACTACTGTGCAGCGGGCCAAGAGACGAGCCGGGTTGTCGACGTTTAAGATGGTGAAGGTGGCGAACCGAGATTACAAACAAAACACGTCGGCAAAGCAGCGGTCCCGAAAGCTGTTTACGAATCTGCTCACAAAGTTCGACTTTGTCGTCATGGACGAACCTTATGTGAAGGCGGATTTCAAGCAGCTTCCGGGACAGGAGTTTTATACCGCATCAGGAAAAGGGAAGGTGACTGAAATTTTCAAAACCATCAAACTATCAAAGTTCCCGAAAAAATATCTCGTGGTCTAAAAAACGGCATTTTCATTACTACGGGAACCATTAATCAAGAGATCTACGTCCAGGAGTGCCTGGAAAAGCGGCTGCTATTATTCCTTAAGCAACATATTTAATAGACCTGTGCTGTTCTGGCTGGACTTGGCGAGCTGCCACTATGGGAAAAAGGCAATCGAGTGGTACGATGCGAATAACGTGGTTATGGTACCCAAAGACTACAACCCTTCCAACAGCCCAGAACTTCGCCCTATCGAACGGTATTGGGCCTTGGTCAAACGGAATCTCAAAAAACTAATAAATCCATGGAAAACGAGCAGCAGTTTAAATCTATCTGGCGTTCGGCGGCGAATAAGGTCGATGGGACCTCTGTGCAAAATTTAATGGAAGGGGCTAAGCGGAAAGCACGGCAGTTCGGATTTGGCAAACCAAAAGAATAAACGAACATTTGTTTCTTTAAATATATGAATTGAACTACCAAAAGAAAAATGAGAAGATTTTTGTGATATGAATTTTGACTGAAAGAAACGATTTTTTTGTCGACCAATTTTTGCGCGTTCCAGTCTTTATGTTACTAATAAAAAAACAATATAAATCTTTAAACATTGGAGGTGGAAAATTGCTTTACCAAAGTTGTTTGTACAGGCTCAATTGAATAAACTTTACAGAGCCAAACTATCATTTCCGTTATACATTATTAATGTATTAAATCTAAAGTTAAAGGAATTCAACCACATACTCGTGGTCTTCTCGAGGCTAGTCGAAGCATTAAATGTTAAAAATATGTATAAATATTAAACTATAAGAGATAAAAAATTGATTCCTTCAGCAAAGTTACTTCAAAAAAGTGGTTCTAATGCATTGGTGCTTATGAATATTTACTTCCGGACTCTTTTTCATGATTTTGAGACTTGACACTTTTTTCGACATTCTGGGACTGCGATTGGGAATCGATAAGAAGAACACATTTCCAGGATTATGGAAAAGTCACCGCTTACTCTGAGTGATTGCTCAAGAACCATAAAATCGCTGATTGTGACTCTCTGAAAGCAGAATTTTTAGTTTTTCTGTGTCAAAGCAAGCAATCGTCTAATCCAAGCGAGCATTTCAGTTGGGAATAAGTTTGATTTACTCAGTACATTCAGTATACAGTCGACTTTAATGGGTATTGCAGGGACCATCGAGATAGGAAGCGATCGAAATTCAGAACAGTAATGTATTAGCGTGCTAGTACGATCCTAGAAGCACCTTGAGTTCAACAAGTGTATTTTATTACCACGTTTCCAAAGCAAAACTCAATCGCTAGACTGAACTAGATTTTTCCATCGACATATGGAAAGTAATTTGTTCTCAAATATATTCTACGAACCATCGACATAGAGTACGATCGAGATATAGAGAATATCGAGGTATAGAGATCTTGGTGAATGGTAATCTGAAGGGACTGCTCAAACCATCGAGATAGCCGTTAAATGGGCTTTTTGTTGAATGTTGAATGCTCATCTCATCAAAATGACGACTGAGGCAAAGTAGTAGAAAACTGGATTACTTTTTCAGGAAAAAAACACACACACACTGAAAACATAACAAATTTTCGCTAAAACTGTTTAAAACTTCAATTACAAAAAACTACATTTTAAAGGTTTGTAATCTTATGTTTATTTGAAAGCTTTTCAAAAATGCTAACTTACTTGAATTTGGACGCAATGGACAATTCACCAAAATCGAAGAATATCACAAAAATAACGGAATTGAAGTTTTTCATTTTTTGGCAAAACATTTGTAAATTTTCTTCAGACTGGTTTTTCAGCTTCCTACATCTTTGTCTCAGACGTCATTTCGATTAGATGAGTCGTTTTTGTTCTAGGATTTATTGGAAAAATATCGATTATGCCATTTTGAAAAATTAAGCGACAGTAAAAATGGCTGAATTTCAGCACGAGCTCGGTTGATTCACTCTAGTAAACATTTCTGCGAAGTTTCATGGAATTCTGAGAGATAAAATCTTATCTTCGTTATTTTTTTTTGCTATTTGGCGTGAATTTGCCGGCCCTAAATAAAAAGAAAAACATAATTGCAGAATCAAAGTGACGATTGACTCTCAGATGGAGTGGGGAAAATGGTCTCTCAGGTGGGGGAAAATGGTAACAACGTTTTGATATCTGAAAATGTGTATAATTTTTTTTTAGTACATCATCATTTTTGTAATTGCGGATCTTAAAACTAGGAGTCGCATGTTTTGGCTTTGCTTAGATTTGCTAATAAAGACATAATTTTTTTTATTTTATAATTGTTTTCCATTCTGATAATTTTTTCATGCTGACCTTTTGTACAATTCAACTGTTTTTCTCTAATTTATTCGTAACGTTTTAAATTGACATGAATTGTTGTACTAGAAAATCTGTTTAAAATACTGAACTATCGAGTAACACGAGAAAAGGTCCTATCATTGTTGATTGATTTTCTTCTTCAACTTTCTCTGTGGTGTACTACCCAAGGTAGCATAATCAAATGTCTGGCGATGCATGCAGCTTAGGTCGAGAGGATATATTTTTTTACTTGTAGCTGAAACATCAAACACTATGGTAGGTGAATACATTTGTAGCACACAATAAAGAAAATCTATGAAAATAACGATAAGCCATTTTCTCGTGTTATTTGATAACTGCTTATTTTGATTTGGTAACGAATAAATATTTAAAACAATTGAGGCTTGAAACCCATCTAAATCAACTAGATAGCAGATAGGTCTTCTGTTTTGGAATCATGTAAAATCTATGAATGAGAAAAAATTACCACCCTCCGTAGTCCCGATTATGTACCCTGGTCAACTATAATGCATGAAACGATGCCGTGAATTGCGTCACCATGTAAAAAAAAAGCGCAGATTAAAATCCATTTCGCATAAGCTGCTTTGATTTATCATCCGTTCCATTGAAAAGTCACTGTGAATTCACACCATACGTAAAATATTACTTTCATATTTTTTTAGAGTTTTAAACAACGGTATTAGCAAACTCCATGGAACAACGGTGATAATAATTCTCGAAGCTTAATGGAAACCTATCAAGGCAAAATAAACGCGACATTTACAGTTTCACCATTCTGGTCTACAAAAGCTGTTAATCATTAACATTAAGCCTCTCTAGTGTGCAAACGTGGTAGGTAAATTGACCATTTGGAAGTGCACCACCACGCATTTTACACACAACATGCGGGAACATTTTTTGAAATCAAACGAGAAAAGCCTGCCCAGCATACAAAAAAAAAGACGCCCTGGAGCAAAAAAGTGCAAACGAAATTAACTCCTGTCCTGGTGCGACTGTTGTTCAAAGAACCACTAGCGGGCATTCTGGAAGGGAAAACCTTCATCTTGCTCGAACCAACCGGACACGGACACAGGCACCGTCGCCACCCGCAGAGGCTTGCAGCTATTGTTGAGGTTTCATGGCTACTTGCTTTTTTGTTTTCCTCAGCTCAACTCAAGAGCGGCACGTCCTGTCCAGGACAATCCCTGCACTTTTGGGTTTTCCCCGAGAAACGACCAAAGTGTGACATGATTATGATGTGTGCAGCATGTTTTGCGTTATAAAATATTTACACAAAAATCTGTTCCAAACATACGTTCGCCGGGGCTTTTTTTTTCAAGCATGTGTGTGCCATCGGGGAAACTGTCAGGAACTATGATTCCGATGCGGAGAAAGTGTAGACAGATTTTCTAGTTGGATAGCTGTTGTTCTTTTTTTTTAGGTAGTCAAAGGGACATGTGATTTGAACGACGCGAAAAATGTTCGCGTAATTTGCGCGTCTAGAGTACCTAGAGTTCCAGATTTGTACTAGGAGGGGGAAAAAAATCCGGAATGGACAACAAGCTGTCGGAGCAAAAATAACGACGGCAAATCCATTTTGAGTGGGAATTAAAATGGACAGACATCGTTTTTTTTAGGAGGTTGTGCTGGTCCGCATTGTATGGCAAAGCGTGATGCCACTTGTTAAAAATTTAGACTTAAATATTTTTCTAACATGGATTTTTGAAACGTGAACAGCAAACTCGGGTACCTTTAGATTTGGAACTTTGTGCACACGGTGTTTCATATTTCGGAAAGGGGACATTTTCGGCAATAAAACAGCGCTCATTTAGAATTCGTTTAACTGGTACCCCTACAGAAGCGAAAAAAGTGGTGCAACAGTATCAGTTAAGCAAATTTTAAATTAACACGGTTTAGTTGCAATTTTGGCTATTCATACTAACGGGGTTCTATGGTACTGTAATAAAGATGAAAAGGCTAGTCAGTGAAAGCATGGTATTACCAAGCCGGAGGAGGAGGGTTCACTTCCCGGTTTGGTCTAGAACATCTTTCGGGTTGGAAATTTTCTCGACTTCTTTAAGCATAGAAGTATGATTGTGCTATCGACCCATCAGTTCATGAGCCGGGGACCATTGCAGTGCTACAATAATTATTAAAAAGTCGTTATGATAGCTATCCATGTAAAATAAACCGTTAGAAATAACTTCGGCAAGATACATAATTTGTCAATTTCTAAAAAAAAAATCACTGGATAACTGTTCAAAAGACAGTTTTAACATGTGAAATGCAGTGTCTTTTAAATTCTGTATGTGTTGCTGAACGTTTTATATGTCTAGGCATCGAATTGAAAACATTTATTCCTCTGAAATATAATGAATGTCAATAAATTTGATGTTCTTATTTCAGCTATGAAAGTCACTTCCTATTTCAATTCGATCACACAAATATCGAGGCAGTAAACCGTTAACTACTTTAAAAATGAACACCAAAGCATCAAAGTTGAGGAAGTGAATCTATTACATCTCAAAATCAAACGCATTATTTTACTCTGCAAGCGCTGTAATCTCGATATTTGTGTTTCATTGGCCAAAAATAAAATGGAAGGGCAAAAGTCTAGATGAGGAGAGATGATTGATTTGTATAACTGTATTTTACTGGAAATAGTTAAATCGTTTTTCAGACGACATAGAATTCTATACTTCTTGGCAATTTTCATGATGACATTGTCAATGTGAGAGTTGAACTTAAGTTTGTCATCATTAATCACGTAAAGATATTCCGTGAAATTACCATATATTTAGTTTTACTTGTATTCAATTTCAACTGCTTACACTTCAACCATCTACTTAGAGAACGAAAATTTTCATTCAAGTGTAAAACGGCATCATCTAAATCCTTAGTTGCAAGAAATAACACAATATCATCTGCAAAAAGATTAATGTCGCAAAATCGTAAAACAAGTTTCATGTCATTAATATACATAATAAATAACAGGGGCTCTTATACACTTCCCTGGGACACTCCAAGGTTATTCCCCACGGGACTGGAAACAGAGTCATTAAAAACAGTCCGTTGAGTTCTGTCAGACAATAGCTTATGCAGTACTCGTAATTCCAAAGCGCTTGATTGATCTTAACAATAAGGGCCTATAGAAATTGTTTCAAAAGCGCGTTTTAGATCCAAAAAAACAGCAATAATCGTATCTTTACACTCCAAGTTATTTTTCCACTTCGCTAATACCAAATTCAACGCGGTTTCACAAGAATGACCTTCCCGATATAACGGATTGTTCTGGTATCAACAAACTATTACTATTTGAATACTCCAACAGCTGGCCTTTAACAACAAGTTCTAAACTTTTCTCTAATGTGTGGAACATGTTGATGGAACGAAACTCTTCGGCTTCAATCGTACCAGCAACTTTTTGAATAGGAACCACTAAGGATTCCTTCCAAATTTGTGGCACATGTTCAGTTTGCAATGATTCATTAATAAGGTCCAGCAAGATGTGGCCTATGATATGAACGCAATCTTGAATAACTCTAGCATTAACATTATCTACTCCAACCGAATTTCCTAATCCTGGGGAATGTGAGATCTATTTCGCATTTTATGAAAATTATTTTAATGTTTTTTTTTTATGTTGGGTACCTGTGTTTATATATGTGATGTAAATAAATAATTACAATGCTTTAAAAAAAATGATTATTGTAGATTACACAAGAACATAATGTTGATCTATCAACCGGTTTAATATTAGGAACTATTAGGTCCTACATGCCTCGGTGTAGCTTACGAACAACAAATCATAGAACTTAAAAATCGTTTTGTGCAATACAATACTGAAATACTTTGTGCAAGAAAAATGTTCTAATATTTTGTTGAATGTTGTTGTTCTACAATTTTTATAATTTTTATGTGTCCTTTCGATAATTTAAGAAAAGTTCACATGTTTATTTGTAATTATTTAAAATTTTTAACAGTTTTTCTTTTTGTAGTTAGTCCAGAATCTGTGATATTTAAACAGTGTGTATGTGTGTTTGTGTGTTTGTGTTTTTTTCAAAAAAGACTATTAAACAACATTGCTATCAAAAGAGGTGTTTTCGTGCTTTGGTTTATTGAAAAATATCGAAGAGTAAATTTTGGAAAATGAAGCGAGAGTTAGAATAATCAACTTCTAGCAAAATTTCAAATTATGCACCAAATGAAGTTTCATGGAAATAGGCGAGGGGGGCGACACATCTAAATCTCAATTCTAGATGCTCAAAAAATCTCATACCAGTGAATAAATCTTCGAAAAATCTTCTTTCATTTCTCGCATCTACTTGCATCGCGCATCATCTTTTTGCAGGAAATCTTCAATATCATGATAAATCTTCTTTCTATCTTTACAGCGTACGCGCAGCTAGCCACAGTAAAACACAATATTTACTGCATCGGAGATAGAGTCGCCCCCCTCGGAAATAGGAGAGTTAAAATTTTTATGTGGTCTTATAAAAGAAGAGATAATAAGGTGATCCAAGCGAGGGGGACGACTCTATCTACGATGCAAAAAAGATTGCGTTTTGCTGTGGCTAGCTGCACGCACGCTGAGTAGATAGAAGGAAGATTTATGCCGATATTGAAGATTTCCTGCTTAAAGATGACGCACGATGCAAGTAGATGCGAGAAATGAAAGATGATTTTTCGAAGATTGATTCGCTAGTGTGAGATTTTTTGAGCATCTAGAATTGAGATTTAGATGTGTCGCCCCCCTCGGATCCAAGAGACGTTTCTCAGTGGCACTTACAACTAGAAATTAAGGGTGTGTGAGTGATCTGGTGTTAATGGTGCTGAATGTTAACATAAACAAAGCAGAAATTCATATGAGAGTGAACTGTCAGTTCTACTGTGATCTGTCAAAAGTTCTTGGTAAACAAAAAAGTCAGCTGATCGCAACTGTCTCGTGGACAGCCTTATTAAAGGGTGTTACGATGAAAATTTGGTGAAACATGGATGCGTGTAAATCGATTAGTTTGTTTTTAAATAAAAAAAAATTATTTTTCTTTTTAAAGTTCAATTAGTATTAAATTCAGAAAAAAATATTCAGCTTATCTTCCAGGTGACCAAACCCGAATTGCCGAGCCTTAAGTTAAACTCCCGCCATCAGATTCTGTACAGCCACCTCGTCCACTTTTTTCGCCGAAGAACACCAGTTGGCTAGGGGAAGTACAACTTGATCTGAAGTAATAATTGGTGTAGAAATTACTCATATTGGTAGTTATTATAGTTTTAGTATAAATATTAATGATATTAACTGTCAAGTGGAACTTTAACGCATACACTCAATGGCGTTTCATCTTTGCTGTTTATGTTTACTGCAGCTTTCTGTTTGTCATCATTTTTGCCTAGCTTTTGATGATAAAAACGGCACTGGACGTTTCCCCAGCAGCAAATCTATCCAAGTTGCAGGCTCATGGGGAATCGAGCATAGTACTACCAACAATCAATAAGAAACTAACGATTTTAAATTGGCTCACCACTTTAGTAGCCTAATGGTCCCAAGCAAACGATTAACGTACCCTATTCTAGTTGAAATTCTATTACTACACTATGTTTGTTTTGATTCGCTATGAAAGTTTGACAGATAACATCAGGGGTGTGTGGATTCATGCAGAACATGCAGGGGTGAGTGAAATAGCTTGGGACTGCTTGGGACCGTTGTTCTGGTACTGAGTGAGCCAAAAATAATAATGATTTTCTTCGTGACCCAGTGGTCTTAGAGTTACCTCTATGGTACTACCACGGAACCATCACTCTGAGCCTCCGTTTACAGAAGCGGCGTAGTCAGTCGGTTCCCGTTCCATCGGAAGACAGCACACGTTGGTTCGCAGACGATGAAGAATTCATGGAAATTAATTACTATTTCCTGGGAACGGAAGTGCAGCCCTGTATGTGCACTGAGATCAGCTGCCAAAGAATACCGAATTTATGGAAACAAAGAGCGGATTTCGGTGGCGTTGGCCAGCAAGATCACCAAAAAATGACTTGCCTCTCGTGCGACATCAATTGTTGATTAAACGAATTTCAGATTTACACTTAAAACCAACAATAGTCAACAACAAAAACAAAACTAAGCATAAGAATCGCAAATATCACACATATGAAAATATTTAATATTTCCACCATTGGTATTGATGCTGATACTTGGAGCTGTCCTTCCCCTAGCCAGTTAATCTTAAACTGCCTCTCGCATCCAACAGGTTTTGGGGTCTTCTTCAGGTTCCGCTTGACAATGACCCAATATATTTCGATTGGTCGGAGCTCTGGTGTGTTGGGAGGGTTCTTGTCCTTGGACACCACCAGCACGTTGTTGGTGGCATACCACTCCATGGTATTTTTTCCGTAATGGCAGCATGCAAAATCCGACCAAAACAGCACGGAACAATCGTGTTGCTTCAGGAAAGTCAGCAGACTAGCAGACATATTTTCAAAGACTCGTTTACGTAAACTTCCTGGTCCCGGTTGCAATGAAAATGTCACTTTTCAAGCCAAACCAGATATTTCGTAGTGAGCTTCGACAGTTTCATATGCTTGAAAATGTCTCTCACCTTTCCCCTTCGGGTTGCCGTATGAAACTTCTGCCCTGGAAGCTGTTTGAAGTCTGCCTTGACGTAGGTCCATAACCACATAATCAAACTTCGTCAGCATCGTCGTGTATAGATAGCTTCCGGGATCGTGTTTTGGGCGTCTTGTTTTGTTTATCGTCGTGATTTGGAAACACTCCTTTTTTTATAATTCTACAGTCCGGCTCGTTTTTTAGTTCGATGTTAACCGTTGTAAACGACACTCCCAGCTTGTTTGCGACATCTCTAACGGAGAGGTTAGGGTTCCGCTTGAAAGCGCTGGCCACTATTTCGATTTCTGCCCGATTCCAGGCTTCCTGGCTGTCAACAAACGTTCCCCGAACACTTTTATTACGTTGGTGACAGTTGATTTGACCACTTTTAACAATTTCGCTTTTTCCTTTGAAATATTGCGATCTTTTCCAACACTGCTCGGCGTGCGAGTAGTTCGGATTTTCGCGATGCCCGTGCAACATTTTGATGCGATGCTCTTCTTGCTTGGACGCCATTTCGATTACTGAAGAGCAAATGTCAAAATCAAAATAGAGGGGAGAAATGAGAAATGCTCGATTAAAAAAAATACGTCATGTTTAAGTCCACCAACATGACACAAACTAGACAGGACAGGAGGACATATTTCTTAAAATTGTTCAATCTTGGTGTGCTAAATTTTAAGAAAGGAACCAGCAGCTTCTTATTTTTCTTCTTATTTGCATTTCAAGCTTATTGCTTATCGCATATTAGCTTATTGCGTGCTCTCCTTTTAGTGTTTTAGATGCACTTCCACAGTTATTAATTGAGAGCTTTTGATGCCTGTACCATTTTTGCATTAGCATAATTGTGTGGCAAGTTTTTTTTCCTTTATTTAACGTCAGTCTCTGTTCCGCAATCTAGTGCCAATCACCGATGGACATCGGTTGCCATCCATTGACGGCAATCGAATGTGCAGGAAGGCAGCTTCCACACCTGCGTAGGATATCGCATCCATTCAACACACATGGGCCGAGACCAACGGCTTTACTTCCCTTCCGAAGGAAGACGTGACCATAGATTTTTATGCCTCAGAAAAATCCCACCGACTTCGGCTGGGATTGAACCCAGACCCATTGAGGTGAGAAAAGCAGTCACGCTTACCACAACACCACCGGCGCTGGCTGATTGTGTGGCAAGTACAATCATACTCTATGCCCAGGGAAGTCGTGAAATTTTCCAACCCGAAAAATTCCTCGACCGGCATTGTCTTGCTTTGTAGCTGTGCCTTTACCGACTGAGCTAAAGGAGGTGGTGTTTGATGGAAGGAAACATTTCCTAAAATCAGGGTTGATTATGACTTCAGCAGATATGATTTCGGAAACCAAAATAAATACGTTAATTTCTCTGGTTATCAACACCACAACATTCAACTGAATGTATTGACGATTCCTCTATTTTATTTTGCTTTCATCTAATCAAGTGATTGATGGAGCTACTACATTTTGCCAATTTTTTTATAATATGAAAAATATGTAGCAAAAAATGCTGCTAATGTAGAGTAGCTGACAATAGAGTAGCTGTTTAAGACACAATTCAAATGGAAGTGTGTCGAAAAAGAAGAGTTTACTGACAATAGTTACAGTTACGTTAGAAATTTGGACCGTTATTGAAATGTTTTACAACAGTTTTTGACACTTCCTTCGTTTGGATGGAATAGTCAGGAGTAAGCAAGTGTAAACTTATTAAAATCAAATTTATGCGCAACCTAGAGAAAATCACCACACATGTAAGGAAACTGCTTAGGTTCACGGAAGTACTTAATATATCCTATTAAGAAGAAATTTACCACCCCGAAAAAAAAATGCATTCAGCGAAGGGTTTTGATTGGAAAATACAGTGTAATTAACGTATAAATTTTTGGTTGCCGAAAACAGTCAATGGGTGCCGAAACCAATATTTACCCTATATTATTTCCAATATTTTTGGAAAAATTAAAACGTTACAGAATTTTTGTTAAGCCTTTCACTTTAGAAAAAATCTCTCATCCTAGTTTTAGCAAGGCTCTGAGTGTTCAAGTCTTTGCCCTGAAAACAATTCGACCAAATTCGTTGTCAAAACGGCACACACCCCATCTTTTAAATTTAGTGTTTTCTCAATGCCTCTGGGAAACCGTTTACGGTGACCCTTATACTTTATCAATCTTTTCCATTTTATTAAAATAATTATTCAACGGATGTCCTGTATTTACTATCGTCAACTAAACCCAGCATACCAAACAAACATCCAAGACATCAAATTCCACAACGACAACCATTTTTATTTTTATTCATCAAATTCCAACCACCTTCAAACCCCTCACTGCAACGGTACATTTTTTAAACAGCGGCCAGAAACCACATTTTGTTTATTAAATCAAGCTTAACCCATCCGCTTTCGGTTGGAGTTTATCCAACAGGCCAAAATAAACCCAACCACGTTGAAAATCCTCTCTCACTCTTTCACCGAAGGGTGTATTATTCTTCTGTCCATAGAGTAGAGGGGAAAACTGCAAACCACCCGGAAATTTAGGTTCATTTTCCAGCGTTGTCCAGCAACCGCACCAAAAAGCCAGGGTATTCAAATGACGTAACACCACCACGAGCAGACCAGCCGGATTCCACATGCCACCATCACCGACCATGCCATTACGGGAAACATTGCGGCGGTATGCTACCGACCGACAAATTTCAGGGAAAAAAAATGTTTTGCACTCGTTTATTAACCACATCAAACGCCTTTTCGGCCACTTTCGGTGAATGTACTCCGTCCGGTCGGAGCAATTGGATCTAGGTAGTAGAGCAAGAGGATTTTGCAATGCCCCTCTGCTCTCTCCAATTCCACATTAGTCCGAACCCAGCCCAGGCCAGCTGGGCTGAGAACCGATTAACGGGCTCCCTCACAGTTGGAAATATATGAAAAATTTGGCAGAGCCTAAATAAATTTTCTCAGAACAAACAAAGGATAATCCTCGGGGATTGAATTATATTTCATTTTTCTGTTATTGCACGAATGATCCAATGGCTCCCCGAGTGTGGGATATATGTGTATAGAAAAAGTTTCGGTTGGAAATAAATCTGTGAATTGACGAATTTATGATCAGCTTGAGCCGGGAAAACAAAGGAAAATAGATTGCAGGAGGGAAAAAAATTGTGCTGAGCCCAATATTGGCGAATTGAGTTACTACTGGATGAACTAAAGGATTTAAGGTTTTGTGTATGGCGTTCAGCGGAAGTAAACATATTTATTTGACTGTTGAAAATGATTTGTCTAGATTGGAATATGGAAGGGTTTAGTGCAACCATAAAATTTTTAGAACATCTTACAGTTTATTTGAGTTGTTTATTATTCATTTATTTCAATTGGATACCAATATTTTGTTTTGTTTTGAAAATTTTCAAAGTACAAGGTTGTAAGTAGTCTAGGTTTTTGAATATTTACGAAGTTTGATATCTTAGAACACTGATATAGGATCGTCTAAAGGACATCTCAAAATAATTGTGGAGCTGTATTGATAAAATTATATGAAAATATCTTACCCAATATTGGGAAAGACAAACGTAGAAGGTTGATTCTGAAAAAAATCCCCTTTTTACAAATGTTCCGAACCCACGCAAGCACTTAGAGACATTTTTATCTCCTCTTCTATTTTTTTAATACAACGTGTAACCTATCAGATTATGCAAATTAGGCGGACAGTAAATTTGACAAGAAAATTCGCACACACCAGTCAAGTGGCATACGTCGGTGTCTCGGCAACCCGTCGACGTCTAATGGGAATTCTTTTGCCAAACGTGCTCGTGATGCGCCTGCCACCGCAAACCTAACCTAACAAGATGACAAGTGGAAAGTAAAAAAAAACACAAACCTTCAGAATAACGTCACAAATATCATAAACCACCTTCCTCCCCAGCAGCACATTCGTCAGCACCGCGCGATGTAGCAAAAGCAGAGATCTATCTGCTTAGCCGACGTTTAACATTTTTACGTTTTATTTTTCGTCAACCTCCTCCGGGGGTTAAGCAACAGTATGGACCTGACTTTTTGTGTGTACCAACATCAGATCCTTCTTGCCTTATCAGGTTCTGTGTGGCGGGGGTGGAGTTGGCATGTCAAATTTTCTTTTTCTCGATAGCCGGTGCTGTTGAATAATATATGTTCGGATGCTCCGAGTGAAAAATAATAATAAACATGCATCACCCACCGTAAATACACTGACTGATGCGAACAAACGGACTTGGTATAAGGTGCGGTGGCGACGGATGATTTCGTGCAACAAATTAGATGAGGGTGGAACAGCACGAACATGTGCCATGGGAAAATGTGTAACTACATCTTCACGTGATCACGTGACTCGTCGGAGGTTTGATGTTTTGACGTATCTCGCCCGCTGTTTTCGGTTGGTGAAGATGATTTGATGTGCATAATGTATCAGCAGAGAGACGAATCGTAAAACCAGCTCTGTGTGCAGTTGAAATGAAGCTGTGCATATTTCAGTTTACGGTTGACGAAAATGTCGTTGATCACGAAGGTAGCCATTAGATGTGCTGACGTGTGATAGATTTGCAATGCAAGGTTTGGTTTTAGTTAATCATTTTGTGTTTACTTTACCAACAAACATCGAGCGTGAGCTTTCATCCGTATTCGTAATCCTCATTCAGACGTTAACGGAAAAGAAACGAAGTTTTTACAAACTCATTCCGAAATCTATTGTTCAACAAGCTATTTTGAGAGGATTTACAATCCACATATTTTACTAAAGCCCGGAGCTCTGCTAGTCTGATTTATAAGCAACAAACACTGGCGTGCAATGGGGGAGCGCAAGGGGATGATGGGAAGTGTTTTATCTATTTCTGTTACAATTGGATTCACATTTTTCATTAAATTTGTTTTGAAGCGTTTTAAATTCTCAAGGTTCTAATACACTGTAAGTTGCTGTATTAGGGTGCTTCATTTTGAAAAAAAAAGTATTCCAATCTAATAGGGCTCCGCCCAGTTTGTTTATAACCTCAATGTCTTTATAAAAAAATGGTAAAGATTGATAAAGGTTTAGAGGTCACGCAAATGGTTTGAAGTTTGTATGAAGATAATAACGAAATAGTATGGGGAATTTTTGAATTTATTTATTTATTTATTCGTCAATCAATCAAATCGTAGACTACATATTAATATTAGGACTTATGTTCTATGACTTCGCAGGGTTCTGAAATATATTTTTAATTCTGTTGAGGGCATATTTAGGTCAATCATTTCACAATGATGATTATAAACAGTCATCATCTGATTTATAGGTCCAAATTTAGCGTAATTGGTCCGATGGCGATCTACTGCGAATAACTGTCGATTGCGTAATTGCCGGGAAGGTGCATACCCTAGTAGCAACAATCAATACGAAACTAACGATTTTAAATTGGCTCACTACTTGACTAGCCTATTGGTCCCAAGCAAACGATTAAGGTAGCCCATTCTAGTCGAAAATCTAGTACTACACAATGTTTGTTTTGATTCGCTAAAATGCGCAAAGTTTTACAGATAAAATGAGGGGTTATTGGTTTTTCTTATGTTTCGAGGGAATCGATTAGCTTGGGACCGAAGAGAGTACCAGAGCTGAGCCAAAAAGTTGAGCACGTTATTTCGGGACCTTCTAGTCTTAGAGTTACCTCTATGCTAGTAGCACGCTTGTCACAAATCAATTGTAGAAACTTATATACGACTTATTTCAGTCATAAACGAGTTGCTGTAACTTATTGTGATGAAAGTGTGCTACTCGGGTACAAATTGAACCTTGACAATAGATCAGCTGAGTCAATGCGTTGCGAAATGATATTGTGTAATAAAGAAATCTTTGCGTAATCCCGACGTTCTTTCAATGTTTGAATGCTGATCAGCAAGCAACGTGCTTCATATGACGGGAGAGGAAAAGCCGTCCAACCTAACTTATGTAGCGCACATAATAAAAATTGCTTTTGGATTGACACTATTCGTTCTTCATGCTTTTTCATATAGGGTGACCAAACAACGGACCAACCGGATCAAAATCAAACTAGTTGATCATTGACACCAACAAAATAATTTTTTAGAGCATTTGGATATCTAGAACCAATATTAGGAGCTATATTTGTGAAATTTAAACTGCTTCCGTAGTAATCCTCATACAAACTTCAAACAATTTGCACGACCTCTAAACCGTATTAATTTTTGCCAAGACTCATATTTTGAGGTTATGAATCAAACGGTGGAGAGTGGCCTATTAGATTGAATATGCCTTTTCCAAAATGAAATACCGTGTTGCTATATATTTACAGAAATTAAAGATGTTAGGTGGCGGATTTTTTACTATTTTATCAATGGTGTAGAAATATGACAGATAAATTGAATCATATTTTTTGTTTGTTTATTAGTTGGTTTGATAAGGCGCAACCGAATTAACTTTAAAGAGCCGAGCATTCCTCTTCACTATTCAATACATCTTAAAACTATAGTCAAAAGGTACAACACAATAAACATTTTATCTTCCGCTATCCAATAAACCTTCTCCACCAGAACGGGAGCCGCTTCCAGTGGTTTCATTGTATGGCAGATTCGCCAACGGGGAGCAGAGCACTTCCATTGCAGAAATAGACGCAAAACGTGGTCAGTACTCACACATTCATCGCGAAACGGTTGCTTTGCAAAGTCGACGACGCATCGATTGAAGGAACTGCTGATAAAGAACAATGAGGAAGACCACACAATGGTTGCTGCGGAGTAAATAGAAGATCGCGTGACACACATTGTGAGAGTGGTCTGCTTCTGTCGACAACTGAGTGAACACTGGAATCACATTTGAGATGGTTTATATCTGCATTGATTTAAAAATCTATCAAATAGCGAACATTGTACTTTAATAAATTTAAATAATTGAACTCACAACAATTGATCTATTCCTGTATACATAGGGCATAGGGCTAACACAATGGTACCATTTTGATAATATTTATTATTATTTATCTGCCTTTCTTTCGATCATGTTGCCATGAAAATTGCATACTGACCAGCCAATATGCGTTTTTTCCCTCTGTTCGGGACATAAATCCACTGCGACCAGTATTTTGATCTATTGCTCAGTGTAAAATAAATTTTAATACCTATTACATCCAAGAGGATGCACTTCAATCCGGTGGAAACTAACGATTTGAAATTGGCTCACTACTTGACTAGCCTATTGGTCCCAAGCAAATCGATTAATGTACCCCATTGTAGTCACAATTCTAGTACTACACAATGTTTGTTTTGATTCGCTATGAAAGTTTGACAGATAAAATGAGGGGTTCGTGGATTTTCCTATGTTTCGAGGGGTGCATCGATTAGCTTGGGACCGAAGATAGTACCAGAGCTGAGCCAAAAAGTTGAGCACGTTTCTTCGGGACCTACTAGTTTTAGAGTTACCTCTATACTTCAATCATGTCGAAAATCTCATGTAATTTTTATGGCCACAAAAAAAAAAACAAATGCAGTAAATGAAGCGTAATTTCAGTTCATGCACTGTATTAATGATAATTTTGCCTTTTTTGGCAAATAATATTACACCATATTTTCGAAATAATTGAAGTGCATCCACTTTGATGTGATATAAAAATTATGTTGTTGCTGTGTGCAGTATATCCGTGGTCCTTAACTCAGTGCATGTCGTATTACTCCATCACTATTGAGAATTGATGAAGTATTCGGTTTGATACAGTTGCCATTCTTGCCTTCATCGTTAGGAATCGATTCTAATTGAAAGGTCCTTCAAAGACGCGCCCCTTTGTCAGTCAAAATTGGATTCCTTAGCAACAAAATTAAGCAATGACACCGATAATGCCCATGCATTAGAACCCTAGTCTTAACCAGTTCAAACTAAGGAACTACGAATAGAAGATTAGTAATGATATATATCAAGAGTACGTTTTTAAGCTTTTATATGGACTCGTTCAACTTGAAACTAGAACATAAATGCACCCCGTGCAATGCTGAGTTGCAGTTTTATTATTTCAGCACTATTTTGCACCAGATTTGAAACTGCTCGACTATTCGGTTCAATACCAATTTGGAAATTTTACAGGAATTTTGGAAACTTCTGAGAAGTTTGAGGATATTTTATAGAAGAACTTCACTTAAATAACGACGAGATTCACAAAAAATCGGAGAACTGCATAGAGAACAGTAAACTGTATGTTTTTTTTTAAAGTTTCAGGGAGTATCATTGAAATTTAGGTAATTTCAAAGAAGTGAGAGGTATTTCATAAAAGATCGGGGATCATCATCGTATTTCTAATAATTTTATAGTATATAATAAAACTTCATGGAAATCCATCGAATTTCATGAAAGCGCTTACGTCTTTCACATCATATGATACCAAGCTGCTCATAAATCATTCTAATGATCTTCCTTTAGATATTATTTCAAGACTTCGGGTTGATCAGATATCATTCTGAAAATATCCAACTATTCAACAATTTAAATCACATCTCTTAAATATCCTATCAACTTAACCAGGCTTCCAGCTTATTCCATGTGTTTTAAGAGTTCTCTGGATACTTTTTCAAGACTTCGGGTTGATCAGGTACTATTCTGATGAAGATCTCAAACTATGCAACAATTCAAATCACATCTGCGACACACTTAGTTATTTTACCGAAATCTGTGAAATTTTACCGAAATCTCAACAGCTGAGCGTTCGGTTAACAGGGCGATTTTTCACAAATTTTCTGTGTTTTTTCACAAAAATTACAGGAAAACCTGGAAAATCACCGAACTGTTTACCGAACGTTCAGCTGTTGGGATTTCGATAAAATTTCACAGATTTCGGTAAAATAATCTTAGTGTGCAGATATTCTCTCAAGCTACCAGGTGACTCAGAAAATATTCCAAAGACCTTCAGGTGATCAGGATGTTCTCATATCTTCGGGTTGATTTAGTATTATTCTAAAGATCTTCACCCTGAAAATGTTCACCCACGATACCAGGTTGTTCAGAAATTGTTTCAAAGACTATCAGGTGATCAGTGATCTCCATAAATAATCATACTTTCTTTACATGTTTCAACAGCAGAATCGTCCAGGACCTCTTTTCGTGGTTTGAACTCGTTACCTGCTACTGGATTACAAATCACCGAAGCAAACAACATTTGCACACGCACACAAATGTAAGGATGAATACCAAACACCGTTTAAAACTGTGTGTTGAGCTGATCGTGTTGCAGTTTCATTTTTGGCACTTTCAAATTTTGGAACTGTCGAGTAGTTTGAATCAATTTTGAAACTCAGCATTGCGAACAGCTCTAGAGTACTGAAAAATACATATCACATGTAATTAAAAAAAACGTGATTCTCTGAATGGCTTTTCTAAAAAATGTCATCAATCATTTAAAATGTACATCAAATACACTTCAATTCCTCAAAGTATCTCAGAGGTATATTGAGATGAATTTGAGATATTTGGATTTGAATCATACAAAATATTTTATTTGAACAAATGCAGTTTTTATTATTCTATTACGTACATTAAGGTGGGTAAAGTTTGAATAAATCTTTCGATCTGTATTGAGGTCCCCAACAACTGTGCCAAATTTGAATGAATTTGGTTATGATCTGCATATGGGGGAGATATATAGAAAACAAATTCAAACTATTCATATGCTTGTCACAAACTAAAAAAACTGAACAACGTTGTTCTGCATAGTTTTTATAATCAAATTCTCAAGTTTGATCAAAATTGATATTTTTTTATTTTGAAAAGCATCAAGATAGTTTGGCTGTACCTGTTTGAATAAAATATATTGATGGAGTCAAATCCAAATATCTCAAATACACAGCAAAAAAATAATTTTGATATCACGTCAAAGTGGATGCACTACAATCATGTCGAAAATATGGTGTAACATTACTTGCTAAAAAGGACAAAATTATCATTAATACAATGCATGAACTGACATTACGCTGCTTTTACTGCATTTGTTTATTTATGTGGTCATAAAAATTACATGAAATTTTCGACATGATTGTAGTGCATCCACTTTGATGTGATATCAAAATTATTTTTTTGCTGTGTATAGCTCAATATACCTCTGAAATAAGTGTATTTTATGTTCATTTTGAATAATTGATGACATTTTGCGGTCACTTGCACATAATTTAAAATCATGTATTTTTTAAATCTCATGCAATATATATTTTTAAGTACTCTAAAAATAAGGTCTGGAAAAAATTGGATTGATTAGTACCAATCGAGGAAAAATGATAAAAATACTCTTTTGAGCGATTTTTAAAATTATAATACTAAAAACGTGAATTTTAGGCAAATTTGATAAAACTTCGCATATATCAGTTGTTTGAAGATGTACAGCTTTTATGTCTTTTGGAATTTTAAACAAAATTTTTCGTTCTACAACTGTATCGGAGACAGCAAACCTCTATCTTTTGAACAAAAAAGTTTATATCGTTGCGCTATCGTTGCGGCCAAAACTTTAACTATTATTATCCACCAAATTATAGTCCTAATTAATCAACGCATGAAGCATGTTCCTTGAGTTTTTACGGTTAGGTGTCTACGAATAATCCATTATGATTATTTTCAAGTTGAAGCATGATTCGTTAAGAAAATAAATGTCGTGATCGAACATGCAAGCTTGGCACTTGACCGATTAGTTTTTGTTGTGTTGATAGGTGTGTCCTTAAGGGACTGTTCATAAACTACGTAGACAGTTTTTTGGGATTCTTGACCGGGGGCCCCCTCCCCCTGCGTAGACAATTGTCCATAATTTTTTTTTAAATTTGTATGGATCGTGGATAATTGTCAACCCCCCCCCCCCTGAACTGTTTTCGTAGTTTATGAACAGCCCCTAACATGACCATAAGTGTTGATTCAAGACTGACGGTAGTCACGGCGGGTCGTGTTTGATTTTGAGCTTTGTCGTTTTAAAAAGCAATAGAGTTCGGTCAGATAGCCCAAGTAACAATTTTGGTTTTATGAGGGTTCTGTAGACCATGATTTAGACTTGTAGAATGCTATAAAACCGCAATAAAACCTGCAATGTTACTTGGGAGCTTAAAAGATGTGCAATATGGGTACGCCGATAAAATCGGCAAGCGTGAAAAAAGGGGAACGGTAGCCCAAAAATGTGAAACTTTTTTGGGTTCTGTTCCCATCTTACGTAAGGACCAAATCAAAACAACGAACGTCGCGTAAAAGTAGAATTTAATGAAGGCATAAGTGCTTTTTCGTAGCTTTTTGTCTCTAGGTTTTAACGATCATCGTTAGTAGAGGCTTATCCTTGTGTAAAGGGCACAACCGTGGAGTTTGAGTTTGAATAAATCATAGGTCCTATTATATTATTATTTTATATTCAATGATAAATATTTAAAACAGGATCGAAGCACAACTGAAAGAAGCAACGTAGCATCAATTGATTTTCTAGAATGTTGAACATACATTTTATATGACAGTGCAATTAACCATTTTATTTTTCCGAAAACATCAGTTGTGGCTGGATTTGGTGAGTTTGTTCCACTTGGTTGCTTATAAATTTGTTGTCACTGATCTTGATTTTCACGCGAAGTCGACACAATGAGTAGAAGATCATTGGTTAAAACCCAAGCCTCATTGCATTACTATTACAGGCCTCTATTGTAGAAAATCGTTAATAACAGAAATTGGAGGAACGATTCAGAAAAGTAATAAACTAAGGGTAAATTAGATCTAGATTCACATTGGAATGTGATGCGGTCTTTGATAATCTGTTAAGCAAATGACGCGATCTTATCAACTCAGTAATGTAAAGAGACTTGGGTTTTGACCCACGATCTTCTGCTCAGTAAGCAAAAACGGTCGCTCTAAGGCCACCGTGCCCCTTATATCACAACAAACTACGACTGACAATCGTTCATTATCGGTTACAAGAAGCTATTACAATAAAATTAAATCATCCAAAGTAGTTAACAATGTCTTCCGAACCGATTCCGGCGTACGTCACGTTTTTCTAAATACACAAGTTACATTGTTAACTACTTTGGATGATTTCATTTTATTGTAATAGCTTCTTGTAACCAATACTGAACATGATCAATGAAGGTAACATGATATTTGAATTACACAAGTTGTAAATGAGGTTTTAACTGACTTAAATGCAATGTTTCACTGAAATATTTAAAACAGTGCTGTGATATTCAAAGTGTTTTTATGTTACTTCATACGCGAAGCTAGCGATTTTCAGAGTTGGTTGAAAATGCTATCTAACATGATGCTTTAGTGTGATAATGTATTAGTTAGAGAATGATCTTTAGAAGAGGGTAGGTGGATAGTTCCGTTAGAGTACGGCAGAATGAAAATTGATTAGAAGTTGAAAATGAGCGATGGGCCCTTAATGCGACAGTTTTTAAAGATAGACGCACATCTTTTGCCTAACCCGTACGATGTACGCGGAGACTTGAAGTATGTCTCCAAGTCTACAGGCAAAAAATGTGCGTCCCTCTTTTGCTCATAAACTGACTGCGGCTGTGGAATAGTTCTAGCGACGTTTTCTTCAAATCCTTGCTTTTTGACCCCTTGGTCGATCATAATATTACTATCCAATAATTAGTGAATGGGATCGAAATTTCAACGCTTAGAGTTCATACTTCAAACCCTAAGGATTTAAACTACTAGTTTATTGGGCGAGAATTGAAGCGATTTCACTACGTCGATTGCGCAAACCGTTAGACTTCTTTGCATAATCATCTAGGCATCATTCAAAATTAGCTTATAATTATAAAGCAAAGATTTCTTTCGAAATTATGACAAAATACAAATCAAAGCCTTCACCTGAACAACATTACACCATAAGAAAATAGAGTCAACCAAAATGGAGAACTTAATATAGCTCTTTAATGTCCTGCACCGATAACAAATCAAAACACCCTCTCATAACCATTAACAAGTGTAACATTCTGAATTGATTTAATTTTTTAATGTTTGGAATATTTGTGAACATTCTCCATTATAGCAACATAATTTCGGCCGGTAGTGTACGGTTCATCCAGATATAATCAAGCTCACTGAACTGTTGCAAACATGTTAAATAGTACGTTACAATAATGTAGCTATTTTTCAGGACAGCATGAAAAGTTTACAACAAGGATTTTTTACGTTGCAGATGAGGGGATATTAAAATGAATGATTCATATTGAACTGCAACAACATCGCAACGATTTGTCAACATAACTGCACCATTACGTATTATCGATGGTATTCATGTTCCAGTTCATGTTGAAAATAAGTAGCAAATGCGTAGTTTGACAATCGGAATTTGTTGAGTATGTGCGTGCTTTAAACGTCACTTGTCAGTAGCAATGTGACATCGAGTGGTAGCGACATCGGTGCAGCTCCTCCGCCAGTAGTCATCTGGTTTCGGCATTATAAGCCACTAGTTTTGGCAATCCACCCGCTATTTGGTGCCGTTTCCAGTTCATCAGCAGTTCCGGCAAATACGAGCTCCGTCTCTAACGGATCCTCAAGGGCCACATCTCCGTTCGGCGGTATCAATATTTATGCTACCCCCAGCTCATGCAGCAACCAATTCAACGTCACCTCAGGCTTCTCATCGTTCTATTTAGCCCTTTGGAAAACCCGATTGGTTGAGAGACTACGGCCACGCCAGCCCCTGTTGGCATCGTCTTTAGTCACCATCGTCCCACGCCATCCGTAATCCTATCGTCCTCGTCATGGTCTTCCATTTCCTATGCATTACGATTTCTCCGCTTTTGCCAATGTTGTCCAAAATATTTTATAACATCAAAGTGAAAAGACATATATGAGCCATGGTAGATACTAGATGGTTACAACAAACCTTTACAGTGACAACTTGATTCAGTTGATTGCAAAACGAAGGTTCAAAACTTATAGATTCATACGCTTAATTGGAACAAGATTGCAAATAGGTTCTTCAACACATCTGTTCGTCAACTTTTTAGTAACATTTCAATACAGTTTCTAATAGGTACAAAAAACATATAGTTCACACTCTGTTGCACCAAAGTTTTAAGAAACATAATGTTTTATGGAACTCTCATTTAACAAACACAACTCAAGTTAGATTTGTTGCTCAAGTGTTTCATACAATATCACGTAAATATCATATAGCTTCATACCAATTTGAGTGTAACATGTTTGCTCCTACCATTTGAGACATGATTTGACAGGTCATCCAAGCAGTACATTGAAACAGTTGAGTTTCATTATTGTGACCTAAAGTAAATGAAGCAACAAAGTTGAAACTTTGTCTTATAAAGATGTATTTCCTGTACCATTTAAGGGATTTCTGGGCAACTTAAATAAAAAAATAAAAGAATTGAGATGTTTTCTGTGTTGCTTGGCGGATAGAACATATTATGGTCTAGAAGATTTTAAATATAAGTATAAGTATAATACAAATATAAAATTGATAAAGATGAGCTTTTCTCACATTGAGGCTAACAAAAACGTACGGTGGATAAAGGGTGTCCACGATGAAATTGCCACACACAAAATTGATTCGCAAAATTCGAGTTTTCATCCGATTGCCATCAAATTTTCAGGGATTGAGAAATAACTATTAAACTTCATTTTACCATTTTACTCGTATTTTATTTACAGTCCATACGCAAATGCCCGCACCTTGGCCTTAACCCCGGCCATAAGATTCTGCACAACCTGTGAATCAACCGTTTTTTGCATGTAAACCCATACTTTCTTCAGTTCCTCGACTGTCTTCACTACCTTAGGTCGTTTAAGAAGGTGCTGCTTCATAATCGCCCAGTACTTCTCGATGGGGCGGAGCTCCGGAGTGTTGGGAGGGTTGAACATTTTCGGCACGAAATTGACCTTATTGTCCGCATACCACTTCAGCACGTCCTTGGAGTAGTGGCATGAGGCCAAATCCGGCCAGAAGATTGTTGGGACGTTGTGGGCCTTCAGGAGAGGAAGCAGCCGCTTCTGGAGGCACTCTTTTATGTACACCTGTCCGTTCATCGTGTCCTGGGTCACGAAAGGTGCACTCCGCTTCCCGCACGTGCAGATGGCTTGCCAAACCAGGAATTTCTTCGCAAATTTGGACATCTTCTGAGTGCGGACATGCTCCGGAACGCTGAACTTATCCTTGGCCGTGAAAAACAGGTTGCCGGGGATCTGTTTGAAGTCAGCCTTCACATATGTTTCGTCGTCCATGATGCAGCATTCAACTTTCGTCAGCATGTTGAGGTACAACTTCCTGGCACGGGTTTTGGCGGACTTGTTCTGCTTCTCGTCGCGATTAGGGGCCTTTTGTACCTTGAACGTTCGAAGCCCAGCCTTAGTTTTGGCCTTCTGGACAAAACTTCGGCTTAGGTGCAGCTTCTTAGCCACATCCCTAACGGAGGCGTTCGGATTTCGGTTGAAGGCCCCAACTACGCGGTTGTGATTTTTGGTGTTGTACGGAATACTTTTTCCTTCACTTCTGGGCTTCCGATCGGTGGTCAACCGTTCCTCGAACCGCTTAATCACTCGCGACACCGTGGAATTCGCGATTCCCAACGTTTTAGCGATGGAACGATGCGAGAGATCCTTGTTCTCGTGATGAATGCGCAAGATTTTATCACGCACGAGCTGTTATATCGACTCCATTTCAGCGAGTTTTGATCACAGGACTTTAAAACTTGCAGGATGTAAATAATGCACTATGAACTAAATCCACCCAAATTTTCATTAAATTCTACCCAACGGTTAAAAAGTTAGAGCAATTTCATAGTGTGGCAATTTCATCGTGGACACCCTTTAAAAAGGGCAGTGACCTTTATACAGCCAGAATATGGCTTGAAATATAAGCTTTCAAATGGAACATGAGAATATTTCATCTTATTTAGGGAACATATAATATTTTTGGGGAAATATTTAAGCATGACGCGTATGTTAATTGTCGTGCTCGTGCTTTTCTCCAAAAGAAGCTTCTAAAAAAATAAATGAACCCTAAAATGAATAAATATTCCCCAAAAAACGTGAAATGTTTTCGAAAAATATGAAATGAGCCAATAAGAAAATTTAAATGAGCCAATAAAAATGTTAAAATGTTACACAGAAATCGCCGAAGTTTATGGAACATTTCATATTTTTCAATGAACATACAAGTTTTTCCAGGAAACATTTCGTTACATTGTACGTAGCATAGCATGTTATTGATAATTTCTCTTGTTTTATGGATAATACTTTTAGGGCCTGGTAGATTTTTTTAAATTTGTTTTTTAAGCCTCCACATATTTCTATTGAGTATTTCAGCTTAAATATTGGCCCATATGCCTATTTTTTATGCATCAATTGTTGATTTTTTAGGGTGCATCAATCGCATATGCTATGCTATGCTATCAATTGTTGATTTTTTAGGGTGCATCTCAATTTTTCTATTGGTGCAAAATATGGGCTGCCATTTATGTTCTACTCTTATTCTTAAGAAGTTTAATCGAATTTGTCTTGAATACAATGAATACAATTAGTACGAAAATCTGATTTCGTTGGTTTTAAAAAGTGTTTTCCTATTAATTTCTATTAGTTTCATGTACAAGACTTTTTAAATACGCTCCAAAATTACAGATTCATTGAATCCAGTAGCGTTTAGCGTTTCTGGTCTTATGAAAAAGCTCAGAGAACTTCTTAAAAAATAAGATAACTCAAAGAAGTTGTTTAAAATGCATATATCGTTACATAATATTCTGATAAGTTCAGTAAAATGCAAATAGATAGAGCTTTACTCAAATTTTAAGAAGTCCAAAAATTATGGAGGCTTAAGACATGTTTGAGAAATTATAGAATTCAGTTTTTCAAAACGTGCTATTGCTCTTTTTTTCTGCGAAGAAATTGATTTGAAAAGCTTGGATCCCTTTTTCAGGTAGCTGCACACGCGAGTGGCAGAACAATGTTTTTTGTTACAACTTTCCTCAAAAATATCCATTGTAAAGCATTTGAACAGTCACGGTAGAACCAACTGTGTACAGTTTGCAGGAATTAAAAAAAAAAATACACGGAATCTACCTCATGGGTACAACACGTTAGCCGATTATGACTCTCTTACTTTCTCTCCTCTTGATTCAGGTGCACTGGAACGTTTGCTAAATCTCCGAAACCTAGATATGTCATATTTTATTTATAAAACAATTTTTTTCCCGTTAAGATTTTGACATTGTTTTAGACGCAGAGGCACAAGTTCAGCATAAGATGATGTACAAAAATTCCGGAAAATTCGATCATCCCCACCAGTTCACGCTTGGGTGGCAAGTAGCATCCGAGTTGTTGCCAAGGAATTAAATTTAAAAATTTCGACAACAATGGCCATTCGAAAGGGATTCTCCCAAATCAGGATGCCGTATGTTCGGTCCAGTTCCACTCACTGCCCTTCGTGAAAAGCGACTCCTTTTTTTTTTTACCTCGAAAGCATGCACTACAAATCGGGATGCAGGAGTTTGTCCGTTTTACGGGGCCCTACCACTTGAGACAGCTTTACCTCCGTTCAGAAGCGGAATCCTTGCTCACGCTGTTATGATTATTAGCCCCTTGTTTGAAAAATGACGCCACTTGTCGGTCACTCTGGCGACATGTCGTAAATCACAAACTCTCTCCGCCTGTTACAATGTGAAGTTGTTCAACTTCCCGAATCGACGAGTCCGACGAAACGGACCGTTCCGGACCGAGCGGAAATAATAAATCAGTCCATGTAAAGAAGAGAATCTGACCCGGCTGGCAGAGGGGAACGTATCAAGATGGGACAGTTTGCCCCCGAAGCGGAACCGGGAGCAAAACGGATGCAAACTGACATATACCTACTTATGGGGGTTGGGGCGACTCGGTAACATGGTTAATATATGTGCAAATATGAAACCCGGGAATTTTGGCAAGCAAGATGTTATAAAATTGAAGCAACCAGTTGAAAGTATGTGAAATGGAAGATGTAATGCGAAAACATAAAAAAAAAGATCGGAGGTGCTTGCGAAAAATGAAAGATGTTGCAGCAGATAACCCTTCTCTCATGCAGTAACCACCTGGAGGGAAATGTCTGCTGTGAAGCAAGCAGGGTTGAATTGTGGCTTGACACATGTGATAAAATTAAAATTTTACAGATTGAGAGAATCAGTTGTAATTATATGTTGTTTTTTTACTTTACATTCAGTGATGTTTTTTACAGGTTTATTATTATTTTTTATCAACTTTCTGCTGCTGGAGATGGAATATAAGATTTTACAATAGATATACATTTTCGTGGCCTTTACGTCCCAAGTTAGCGCCTCCCTTAGCTCAGTCGGTAAAGGCACAGTTCTAAAGCATGACCATGCTGGATACGGCTGGGTTCGATTCCCGGTCCGGTCTAGGACTTTTTCGATTTGCCACACAATAAGCTTGCAATACTAATGCAAAAATGGTCTAAGCCTGTAGGCTCTTAAATGGCAACTGTGGAAGTGCTCAAAGAACGTATAGTCCTAGTGGGGACGTAATAAAGCCATAGTAGACATCCCAACGATAACTTCACAATGACCAAGGATGTCGTGAAATTATCTAGCTCGAAAAATTCTTTAATCGGACCTACAATTTAACCCAGCCACCTCCACCGCTGCGCTTCTACCAGTTAACCTAAGGGAGGCCCTGTCTGGCTGCATTTTACTATGGTTGAATTCAATAACTCCTGATTTCTGCCCTGATGAGCTCACACTTGCATAATTCACGTCAACCACACCGAAAACCTCACGTTAGTCTCTAAGCACATACCAAGCGAGCTTATGCTTAGCTGGTTTTAGAATCTGAACTTTTGCGCTACCGACCGCGGCCAACTAGTTTGCTCGAGTTCACTCCTCGTGAAAATCATTATTCCAGTACCTGATGCTTCAAGCACCCGCCCGGCGCGATCGTGGTTTCTCGAAAAGGATGAGACGAGTCAGATAACATTTTCGGATCATAATATATGCATGCATGCTTGCTGGTACCGCAGCACAGGTAGGTTTAGGGTAACCGAGTAAGCATCGCACCGAGAATTATAAGACAAAAAACCGTCTTATTAGCTTGTGGCTAAACTGATTAACATATAATAAACGTGGTACGTGGAAAAACGTGCCTGATGTTGCACTGGAATGCAGAGCCTTCGTCGGTCGGTTGGGTGCTCTTTCTTTCGATACATAGATAATGTGATACTTTATGCAATGTGTTACTACAGTCAGTTGCAGAGCAGTTTTCGTCCTCGGATAAAAATATTTTGCAGGTGATCACCGTTGTCGTCTCTGCCGTTGCTGAAGTTGGGTTGCGGGTCGGGGGCTGCCCTTTCTCACTAGTCGTCGGCACTACGTCTGTGTAGGGTTTTGCTTTGTTGTGAAATTGCATAATTCATTGCAATCGGATAGGGCCAAGGGAAGTTGCGGGCTATAATTTTCAATTATAGGGTTCTCTTTTGGGGCAATATTTTATATGCAAATTTGGATGCCGCGCGCAGCTTCGCAGCGTCGAATGTGATGTTTGGAATATTTTTCGTTATTAATTGCCCATCATCGGAAGAGGCCGCCCGTGGCGATTGGTGATATGTTGTGCGGTGTGTGCTTTCTGGCCACGTTTTGCTCACGGGTGACATTTTCAGAAGAAGATCAGATTCTTATCTGCGGTATGTCGTCTGGTAGAAGGATAATTTTGGAAATATGTTTATACTTTTTGTAATAAGCAGAACAATTTTCTCGGAATTAGCTATGTTGAGTTAGGGTAAATTGGTCAATTTATTCATGGAACAAATTTTTAACCAACTCTTCAACGGCATTCCATAAGTGCGTCTTTTTTTGTATTTCTTTAGACGGTGCCGGTGGTTGAGTGGTAAGCGTGACTGATTTCTCGCCTCAATGTGGCTGGGTTACATATTAGTCGAAAACATTGGGATTTTTCTGAGGTGAAAAATATCTGGTCACACCTTTCTTCTGCTCATTAGTTGATAGGTTTGATAAGTTTTTGATGTGCAAGTCGTCTCCCTGAAATGATTAATTACTGATTGGCAATTGGCACTTGTCGAGGATTTGCTCTCGATTGCGAAACAGAGACCGGTGTTAATTAAATAAGGAAAAAAAAAAATGCTAACTTAAATGGAATTTTTGCTTGCCAACGTTTTTAAATCATGAATAAAATATATGAAATTGAAAAACATTCAAATTTATAGAACAGTATACTTTACGCATTCATCAGGAAGAACATTATATGATAAAATTTTGTCACCGGATACCTACAAGCTGTCTTAGTTTGTTAAGACTATTTTTTTTAAATTGTCGGATATGGTTTGAAGCACATAATAGCATTTAATTATTGATATTGGGACTCGAAAGAAGACTTATCAATTCATTTGATTCAATTAACAGATTCACATTTTAAACTATAACAGATACGTATTTCGTTTACTACTTGCAAACTTCTTCAGGGTGAGTTGAAGGGTGTATTCGAAAAAAATGGCACATCGAAAATCTTCTGTAATTTTTGAACCGTATGAGTAAAAAACCTGAAAATTTGAGTAAATCTTGCTCATAGTGTTTTGTTAACAAAGTGTCATAGTTATTCATACACACACTTAAAAACACCTAATTTACACGTGACGGAATAAATCTTTGACATAAAGGATGCGACGTAAACAAACATGTCATGTAAAATTAAGTGCTCCGAGACAGGAAATTTTTTTGATTGAGTTTAATTTCGCGTCTATTATAACTAAATTTTATGTCAAAATTGACGCTCGTATATGTCAGTCTCAGAGCACCTAAATATACATGAATTTTTCTAAGTGTGCAGTAGTTCCAGTAGTTCCAGTTTCAGTCAAATAATAGCAGACTTCGAAACAAGAAATCGTCTGTGAACAAATTTTGTGCACTTACAATCAAAATCCGGCGGCGTCCCACCGATGGATCGCTAAAAAAGCTTGGAATTGTAAATACAACTGTGTCTCGTGTGATAAGAACCTTTAAAGAGCGTCTGAGTGCCCGAAGGAAGGAAGGGAGTGGTCGTAAAAATGGTCCAATGGACAGTAAAATGGCACGGAAAGTGGTGAAACAGTTCAAGAATCGTCCAACAAGGTGCAAAAAGCCCCAAACCGGAATGAAAAGCAAAACATCACTGTGAAAACCCGCGCCTGGAAACTTTACACGAAGTTGCTCACCAAATCGTGTTCCGAGCAATGGAGTATAACAAATTGATAACAAGTTCTGATACCCGGTTATCAATATTTGATAACTGAACATGTTATCATTGTGGTGGAATAAACAGCCAACATAACACAAATTTTATCAAAATAATACTCCTTGGATATCACAAAAATAACTGATTCAGTTATCATTGAAAACATCTTGATAACAAATCTTGTGATCCATGCAAATTACGCTAATAACTGGAATCCCGAGCAAAGTAAAATAACAACCGTATATCATCTTGAGAACAAGTCTTGTTATTGAGGGGCGACCCCGGCGTAGTGGTTAACATCCATACCTCTCACGCCAAAGTCATGAGTTCAAATCTCACCTCCAGCAAGTCACGAATTACCCAAGAGTGTTAATGTGACTATACATATAAAAAAAAAGTCTTGTTATTCCAGATATTATGTTGTTTTCAGTTGTTATCACATTACCAATCTAGTTATCAACCTCGACTAATTTTGTTAGCAGTTGTTATCATGAAAGAATACGAAATGGTGCAAGTTAAGTTCAAAACTTCTAATATTATCCGCATGGCAAGAATAAAAAACACTAATAATCATATTTCAGTTATCAGTGTAAGGCTTTAACACCAAATTGATAAATTATTTTTAAATTTGTCGAATAAAATTGCATCGATCACAGAATTTGTTATCAAGATGTTTTCAATGATAACTAAAACAGTAATTTTTGTGATATCCAAAGAGTATTATTTTGTTATATTTTTTGTATTGTTGGCTGTTTATTCAACCACAATGATAACATGTTCAGTTATCAAATCTTGATAACCGGGTATCAGAACTTGTTATCATTTTGGTATAATCCTTTGCTCGGGATGTGATTGGCAGTGTTTTTTTATTTTTATTTTTATTTGACGCTTTGATCAAATCTGGCATAATTTAATATTCTTTCATGATAACAACAAATAACTAAATTAGTCAAGGTTGATAACTAAATTGAAAACAAAATGATATCTGGGATAGCAAGACTTGTTTTCAAGATGTTATCAGGTTGTTATTTTACTTTGATCGGGGTTGCATCGTGATGGATGACGAAACTTACGTCAAGGCCGACTTCCGTCAACTACCTGGACCATAATATTCCGTTGCCAGGTGTAAGTTCGACGTTTCGGAGGATGTTCGTAAGAAGAAATTTTCGAAATTTGCAAAGAAGTTCCTGATCTGGCAGGCAATTTGCGGATGTGCGCTCCCTTCATCACTTCCGGAACAATCAATGGTGCGATTTTCATGGAAGAGTGCCTTAAGAAGCGTCTCTTGCCATTCATAAGGAAGCACATAGGATCAACTCTGTTTTGCCCTGATCTAGAATACTGCCACTACGCTCGAAACGTGTTAGAGTGGTACTGAGCTAACGGAGTCAATGTTGTGCCAAAAGATATGAACCCACCAAATTCCCGGAGCTTCGCCTTCATGAAAAGTTCATGAGCAATTATGAAGACGGAACTTCGTAAACATCCCAAAACTATTAAAACAGCGCTGGAGTTGAAGAAAATTTGGGTAAAAACAACAAAAATACTGGGAAAATCGGTTGTACAAAATTTGATGGGTGGAGTGAAAAGGAAGGTGCGGGCATTCGGGATGGTATACGAAATTGAATAAAACAAATTTTGTAAATCATAACTCATTAGTAGTTTTTCATTCCCTGAAAATTTCAAGAAAATCCGATAGTCAATTTAATTTTTAAGAGTAAATATCCCAGCTAACTATTTCATGCTTAACAAATGTTCTTTCAAAACGATTTTAATTCAGCACTAATTTGAATAATTGTTGTAAATAGATCACGTTAACCTTTGTTCAGCTTTTAAATATCCAAATCTGGTGATTTATATCGGCCAAAAGCAGAACAGTTATATAAATTTTAAGCGCTTAAAGGTATTGAAAAACAGTCTTTTTCAGCCCTAATTCAGCCTTCTAGTTTTAATTTTAAAAAATCTTGTGAGACCGCTTCATATACAGGGTGCGTGACGAATTTTTGCAGCAAATGGCATATTTGAGAAAAAATACACCAGTTAGTTATTCTAGCAATGAATTTTGTGCGATTTATTTTCTTTCGCAACATATGGAAGTTGTTAGTAAATTTATTCAAAAAAATTGCCTTCCCTTTCGACGACTGTAGTTAGACGCTTCCGGAAACTGCAGTATGCACGTTTTAAAATGTTTCGATCCATAGATGTCATCACTGCCTTGATTTTAGCTTTTAGCGACTGTGGTGTGGTGTGAGGGGTTCTATTGGTATCCCGTTGGACGACGCCCTATACAAAATAATCCAACGGATTGATATCGGGACTGCTTGGGGGCCAAATTTCTTCCTCCCAAATTTACGAAATATTTTCCGTAAGCCATTTCTGTGCTTTATTAGCAGTATGAGCAGGTGCCCCGTCTTATCACTTTCCCAAGCCTTTTTTAATATTATACACTGTTCTTTCAGACACATTTACCGACCGAATTATTTCTTTTATGCATACTCCGGCGCGCAACAAAGCGACAACGGCTGACAGATTGCTCTCTTGTTTCGACATCTTTACGTTTACTCAACACTGTTTGTTTAAATCTTACACCTAACAGTATAAGCTATCCAGTGCTGCCAAATATATCTAAATCATGATGCACAAGCATGATAAATTACTATTTGAAATTTACTGCAAAAATTCGTCACGCACCCTGTATTGTAATTGTTATAGGACTGCTTTACCTTGATGCTGACATTTCGAATTTAAATATTTATATTGTTATTATTTATAAGTCTTACAATTGCTTTTGCATTTCGGGATTCGAACCAGCTGATTCACAGGCGTCAACCATACCTACTGGACCACTTAGGCATATGTGTGGCAAAATGTATGATCATTAACTTGAAGCACGTCAAAATTAAGTCGAATAATAGCAACCGGAAAAGTATTATACAGCAATGCAAAATTGTAAACAACTAATGGTGACAGTTAAACATTCCTCTCAATTTCAAGTATAGTTAACAAGTGTGCGGTTTATTTCGATGGTCACTTGGATGCTATTTAAGTGCCATAATTTGATTAATTCTGTACAATGTGGTCTGAAAATTCAGTGAAGTAAGTGTATACAACCAGTCCATTTATACCTGAAGATATTCCTAAAAAACTCCTCTTCCTTGTCTCTACTGCTGGTGCTGCTTGCGATTAGTAAGGTAGGCAGTGAATTTAGAAGAGCTAAAATAATGCTACCGAAACATTTGTAGCGCATTGCTGATTTGTGGAGTAGTGTTAAGCTTAATTAAATCTTTTTCATTTTTTAGTTCAGCTAACTGATTGAAGTTGAAGTAAGAGGATAGAATTCGTTTTACGCACTACTAATCAACTTTATATTCAACATGATGTTAATCAGCTTTGTACACCTTAAATCAACCAATAATCAGCTTCTGCTCTTACTGTTCAGCTTAAACTTGGGATGTGTGTGCGATTTTTATCGAATACACCCCCTTTTTTTAATATTGACTGTTTGTTGGATTGATTGTAACTTCTTAGGCGCCAACTTGGTGAGGGGGGAGGAATGGTTACTTTGCCCCCCTCCTCTCCAATAATATTCACACCTTTCCCTAATTTTCTTCTTAAAATAAGATCAAACCGTATTTAGAAGCTAATAATAATAAGAAGCTATTTCTAGGCGTTTGTAGTCACTTCTATCTGATTATTAAATGTGTACTCAACATTCAATCCTTACTTGAATTGTATGTGATGAGCTCTTGTTTATATCGAGGGGTGCGACACATTTTAATCTCGATTTTAAATGGTCGAAATATCTCACACTAGCGAATCAACCTACGAAAAAATCTTTTTTCATCTCTTGCATCTACTCGCATCGCTCTCCACCTTTTTGCAGGAAATCTTCAAAATCAGAATCAATCGTGTTTCTATCTATTAAGCGCGAGTGCATCTCACAACAGCAAAGAAATATTTTTCCTGCATCTTAGATAGAGTCGCTCCCCTCGGTTTATATAGTAAATTGATTCAGATTAGTAATAGCTTTGAAAATGTCTTGAATTTAGCTGCTACGCCATTTTTAGAACCAACTAGCGTGAGATGGTGCAGGGTCATTAGGCCAAATTCCATTAGGCCAAATAGGTCATTAGGCTGAAAACCATTAGGCTAAATAGTTCATTAGTAATGTTTTTTTTTGAATTTTTACTCTAAATTGCAATCAAAAATGCTGTCACATAAGCAATTTTGGAAAAAAATCAGCATCCATAGGCCGAATTTAAACACAAACCTGAATGATTGCTCATAACAAACAATTATGCAAAGTTTCATTCAAATCGGAGAAGGTTGAGACATTTTTTTTGGTAATTTGCCTGGAACTGCTTGATATGAAAATCAATGTAACCTTTATTCTTCTAGGATTTTTTTTTATGAATTCTGTACCGAGATATTTCCAGCTCTCAACTTATTGTTCAAGATACACTTCCACACCACACACTAAGATTTACCAAAATCAGAACAGCTGAACGTTCGGTAAAACTTTGACCTTAATTTTAAAGGCAATTGAATTTGAAAATAGTTTCAAAACATGTTCAACCTTGTTTTAATGATCAAATCTTGTCATTTCAGTGGAGATTTAGATTCAAAGTAGCTGAAAAGCAATTGAATTGAATTGCATAAATTTTACCGAAGAGTTCAGCTGTTCAGATATCGGTAAAAATTACCGAAGTCGGCGATGATTTCTAAGTGTGCACAGCTATTGATTGAGAGCTTTATATGCCAACACCAATGCTTGATTTTGTATATTGTGTGGCAAGCATTATGTCCAGGGAAAGCGAGAAAATTTCCAACTCGAACGATTTCCTCGATCGGACCGTGAATCGAACTCACCATTTGAGGCCCCAATGTGACCCTTGCAACTCTTTAATGTGAAGGAACCTAGGATTGATTCCAAGATCTTCTTCTCAGCAAGCATAAACGGTTGCCACTAGGCCACCGAGCCCCTCATTCCACTACAAATGACTATTATATAAATCTTGTATGTTTGTATTATTGAACCATGATAACGGTGACTCTCATCCCGAGCAGGAACGATTGTTTCGATACCTTTAATTGGTATGGATGAGCCTGACATAAGAGGTAAAATATCAAAAAATAATAACAAAAAAATGTTTCATCACCATTCCAATACCAAATTATGATAATGCAATCCTAAACAATACCATATAAAGGGTGATACGGTCAAAATTTGGTCAATATCAACTTGACGTATTTCTTTCAATTTTGCATTTAAAAAACCTGAACACCCCTCATTTTGAAGGTGTGTGTGTGTAGAATGTTGCTCCTATTTTGATTTTGGAATTCACTCTTCAGTTGTCAAAATGCCGTCCAAGCAAGAAGAGCAGCGTATCAAAATTTTGCTCGCGCATCGCGAAAATCCGAGCTACTCGCACGCAAAGTTGGCAAAATCGCTAAAAGTTGCCAAATCAACCGTTACAAATGTAATTAAAGTGTTTGGGGAACGTTTGTCGACAGCCAGGAAGTCTGGATCGGGGGGAAATCGAAAACCGGAAGCCGCTGAGACGACAAAGAGAGTTGCCGGTAGTTTCAAGCGAAACCCTAACCTCTCTCTCCGAGATGCCGCAAATAAGCTGGGTGTATCGTCTACAACCGTGCATCGAGCCTAAAAACGAGCCGGACTATCGACTAACAAGAAGGTAGTGACTCCAAATCGCGATGATAAACAAAATACGACGGCCAAAGCGCGATCCCGGAGGCTGTACACGACGATGCTGACGAAGTTTGACTGCGTGGTAATGGACGACGAAACCTACGTCAAAGCCGACTACAAGCAGCTTCCGGGACAGGAGTTTTATACGGCAAAAGGAAGGGGAAAGGTAGCAGATGTTTTCAAGCACATGTACCTGTGGCTTGAAACGCAGCATTTTCATAGCTTCCGGGACTGTCAACCAAGAAATTTACGTGAAAGAGTGTTTGAATAAACGTCTGCTGCCTTTCGTGAAGAAACACGGTTGTTCCGTACTGTTTTGGCCGGATTTGGCATCTTGCCATTACGGTAAAAAGGCCATGGAGTGGTACGCCGCCAACAACGTGCAGGTGGTTCCCAAGGACAAGAACCCTCCCAACACGCCAGAGCTCCGCCCAATTGAGAAATACTGGGCTATTGTCAAGCGGAACCTAAAGAAGACCAAAAAAACTGCTAAGGGCGAGCAGCAGTTCAAGGCAAACTGGCTTTCTGCGGCGAAGAAGGTGGACAAGGTGGCTGTACAAAATCTGATGGCAGGGGTCAAGCGTAAGGCCCGGCAATTCGGATTTGGAAAAGCGGAAGCCTAACTGAATATTTTTCCTGAATTTTATACTAATTGAACTTGAAAAAGAAATTTAATTTGATTTTTTAAATAAACGATTTCACCGATTTACACGCGTTTTCCCTTGACCAAATTTTGACCGTATCACCCTTTAGGTATTCTTTTGGTATCCAAATATTAATTTGTGTTATTTACAAAGTATTTAGCTTGTTCTTTGGTATTTTACCTCTTATGTCATGCCGATCAACACCAAATTTTGGTATCAGACCAGAATTAGGTGTTCATTAGATATTTTCTCCTGCTCGGAAGGGGAAATGAAGTATCAGTAAGAATATGACAGAAACGAAGGATTCAACCATGAATTTAACCACAGGGTTTTGAAATTAAAGCAAGACCTGCAAAAATGACTGAAATTTGGGAAAATTTTTTTAGAGATTTTTTCCTCTGCTCATCAGGTGATTAAATAATGTTTAATGCCACTACATTTTTCATTTCATTTTTTTTTTTCAATTTTCCACCACAGATCACATAAGCACCTATTTTTTTATATCTTTATTAAGGAGACTTTCAACCCTGGGCTGGTTCGTCTCCAGAGCAGGACCTTATTATTTATACATATTAAACACTTATAGTCTTTTTTTTTCTTTATTTAAGAGGTTTTCAGCCTAAAGGCTGGTTTGCCTCTGACACTTATAGTCTTGTTTACGATCGAGTTATTGTTGTTTTCACCAATCAACCTCGGCGGTGGCTTCAACGACGACAATAATGAGTGTCCCATAAAATTAAACATTAGCAGGAAATTGACAGCATTTAAAAGCCATTAAAAATGAAGAATTCAATCATGTTTTCAAACCAACACACTTTCCATTGTACTGCGAATAACACTTAATAACGTACCAGTGCTCTCAAATATTGCTTCCACAAGGCCACTGAACCCCTTACATCACAAGAAACCATTATGGCCGACTAGTTTTTGAACCCAGATCAAACACACGTCTTATTTGAACGCCAAAAAATCGCTCTCTAAGAGTGTGTATTTTCTACGTTTTTTTCTTTCTAGAAAAGTAAAAACAAAAATGATTAAACGATCATGCTGGGACCCTTATACGATAGAGCCTAGGATTGAACCGATGATATTCTGCTCAGAAATCATAACCGGTAGCTCAATATACATCACAACAAACTACTGACTCGTTTAAGTTGGCGACATGAAGCAATTCAAACAAATTCGATTTGACGTGTCATGTTGTTTTGTTAAGAAATATATGAAGAAAAGAAATAAACAACATTACCAAAAATCAATGCGATGCTTACAACTTTTTAACTAGTAATTCTCTTATTAGGAGAATTAGTATGCGAAATTTGTTACATGATCGTGGGATCTTTCAGCTTTTGTAAAAAAATCTTGTAAGTTGGTTGAGAAGTAGCAAAACTTACTCCAGATATAGTTGGATATTTTTTCATTTTGATAGGATCTTTTAGGAAACCTTATGAAAGGAAGTATTAAGAATCATCAGACCATGCTTTAACCATGCGTAAAACGTATAAAGTAGTTTGCGGTACTGGTTTTACTTTGCAAAGCTCAAATAACACTGATTAGAGTACAAATGGCAGCTTCCCGTCAGAACGTAGCAGCCATGATGGAAAATAAAATTACTCAAACGATAAGCCATTCTCATAGTGTCTTGCACTGGACATTCATTATTCTGTCTCATAAAATATATTCTTTTCATGCTTCACACGGAGTTTAAATCTTTCACCATTGGTGGTACTCTAACAGCAAAAGAGGAAGCAATTAGTATCAAGTTCAGATATTTCCATCGTAGCAATAAAATCTAAATAAATCAACACCATCATTCTTCATCCAACATCAAGCATCCGCCCACTTTTGGGCGAGAGATCCTCTCCAGCAGCGCTTTTCTTCGGGGGGCGTACCGAAATGAGGTTGAGGAAAATATTTACTTTCCTCCAATCTGAAGACATGGTGCCGTTCCTCGAACGGAAAGATGCAATAACAACAAATTTTTGCAACAAATTCTACCTTAGCGCCCGGTATGTATGCGAGGTGGTGCTGTTTGGGGCCAGGCAAAACCTCGCCCACCACTTGTTGAGTGCGGGGGAGCTTTTATCGCCCAGCTCAGGTTTGGAGAATACGAGCGAGTGAGAGGGAGAGCGTGATCACTTGTAAGGTGGGGTTTTTTTGCGAACGTGAAGTCGAACGAGGACGGGGTATCCGCAAGGCGGTTAGAAAGAGAGAACCGTAGTATCACTTCTAAAGCACCATGTGACTGTGCAGAGATTGATGTTTATATTTGCATTCGCTTATGTGCCCCGGATTCGATGTTGGTGTGGGAAGCAGCATGCGTTCGAGAGCGGGAATTTGTTTCGCATATGGTTGTGATACACATGTACCTACGTACGGTGTGAGCGAATCGTGTGGGTTGGTTGCTCCACCCCTCGAAATTCAATGCAGGGTTGTTTGGAGAGCTTCTGAGGGGATCAAAGGACTTTTGATACAGTCGAAGGTATGGGTTTATGATGAAATATTGTCGTATTACTAGTAAAAGCGTAGCAGTCGTAGAAATCATGGCAATTTGTAATGGTGAGATTTCGTGAAACATGATTTATTGGAGCAATATTTTCTCTCAGTGTACTTTGAAACTTGTTGCTGCGGAGTAGTCATGCTCCGGAATACCTAAACAACGTGGTTGCTGCCACATTCACGAACCCATTGCTATCTCTTTCTCTCCCGGCTGGAAGCTGCTGAAATCGACTATAGCGTGAGCTTTCGATGGAGTACGCATGTTCCCTACATGGTCGGCCTTGTGTTATGTATCGGAATTCGGCGAGTTTTGTTTTGGTTTTGTACCGTCCGTACCTTTAGTCCTTGCTGTGAAGAAGAAGCAAGCAGATGTAGACATGAGCAGATTTACTTACTTTCATCTCCCGTTGGCGTGACGGGGCGTCCGCGTCCGGGTGTATGTATTCTAGCTACTAATATGGGATAGACAATTACCCGAAGCAAGATGTTTTCAGGAATCGTAAACTACAACGAAAAGATGCGTTGCATCGCAGATGTTCTGCATCTGATACATAAACTAGCGGCATAGACCTTAGGCAAATGCATATGCCTCACTTACTCCCCTCAAGTACGATTACAAAAAGTTATAATTTTTGTTATATAAATGATAAACTGAAGCGGGTCCAGCTTTTCGGTTTAGTTCTAGTTGGCGCTACACGGGAACCGGTTCCCAATCGCTGAATCCAGCAGCTGTTCAACGTCTTCATTTTCCACGCTACCAAAAACATTGGGGTCAATTTGCGACTCAACTCAAACATCTCCATTCTAACCGTGACGTAGGGATTAAGAGTTAACTGTACGCGGAACATTTTAAATCCCCATGCTGAGTAATGGCTCACGACAAGCGTTCGTATTTATGAAGTTGATGAAAGCATATTTTGTGTTCCATTGAGAAATGACTGCGAAGTTGTGCGCGCGTGATAGCCGGATGATTCATTGACTTTCAACAGGTGCAAAACGGCAACTGACTGGCTGGATGACTGCTTGGACGGCCACTACGGCTTACTGGAGGCTTAACTGTGTCGTTTTTCTACATATATTTTGACCGAACCATGTGAGTGTGCGCTGGGTGCGGGCGGGTGAGTGGGTGTATGTTCAGAAGATAGATGTTCCTTTTGATGTGATGCATTCGGTGATAAGTGTACGGTTATAGGTTCCGATTGGCGAGGTGTTAATAATTCAAAAGTTTTAGTGCTTTTGTGGCTGAATTATGCATTGGTGTATTTATGGCCAGAGTTTATGGCGCTGCACTATCTTGATCGAGACTAGCAACGATTTAATGTGATTGCTGCAACTGGAAGCGATGGTAAGTGAATGGTGGAATTATGAATTAGGAGATTATGAATTTAATTAATGGGTTGGGCTATATGAGGCATATGCGGAAAAGATTTTACGCTGTTTATGTTTAGCATCTTGTAAAGACTCGTAATTATTAATAATGCAAATTGCTTTTATATTACGGTAGGGTGGTTCAAATTATCTATTTTGTTCCACAGGTTGAAATCTTTTCTTGTTTAGGTACTGATTTCCCTTCAAAATTTAAATGAGAAATGAACCTGCTCGAACCCTTTAATGCAACTTACGATGGAAATAATGAACTTTTTGTTGACCTCATTTGTACCTTTCATAATATTGGTCAGTGGGTAAGCTTATTCAAACTTAAGAAGGAGCACCCGATTTGTACTGGGTTAAATATAAAAAAAGAGTTATCTTGCTAAACACTTTTTAAGGCTGTGAAATTTCTGAAAAATTATGTTGGAGATATGTAAAATTATTTCTATATAACTATAACTGACATATGAGAATGCTGGGAGTCAATGATTGTGCCTTCACTAATATGTGTATTTTGTTCCTATTATTTTTCGTTTAATCCGTATTGAATTTAGAGGGATGCGGAACAATGTTTTAATTACTTTTACTCATAGTAATTCAAGGGACGATTATTGTCCCTTCAATTACTTTATGTTAAAGTAGAGTCTTAGGTTTTTATAGTTTTCAGATAAGCTTCATTCACATGAAGCTATCATTTACTATATGTTAACACGCTTTATTACATATGTGAAGCAGAAAGATAGCTTATGATCTTTTTTTTTTTGGCGCTGATTAGTACCGAATAATATTTTCCCCCTGAAGATTGCAATAGCCAAAATAAATACGTTTGAAAGAATCATAAAAAAGTGTCATTCTAATTTGTTTTTTTTGTAAGACTGTACAGTCGAAGCTTATACATTACCAAATTTAACAGCAGAAAACTCCAGTGCTGTATATGAAAGTTAACAATCGTCAACATCACTTTTAAATGATACTAGAAGAGTTTATTTGCTCCTGACCCGGATGGAATACCTGCTGTTGTTCTCTGTCGCTGTGCAAGCGCAGTAGCTAAGCCGTTAGCCTTCATTTTCAACCACTCGTTCGAGCAAGGAGAATTTCCAATGAGCTGGAATTTGTCTGACATGTTTCCTAGCATAGCATATGCAATTTTACAAATCTTGGGTGCCAATATAATGGTCAACTAATACGGTTTGCAGAAAATTTCGTGTGTTGACGCAGAAAATAACACTTGGGACTAGTGATTTTCCCCACAAAAAAAAATCTACAAAACAAGCATCGCATTATACACCTGGCCACATGAATCGCAGGGGAAGGGAGGGAAAGTTAATTCAACATTTTCTTAAGAAGGTGCAAGGAACCCATGCTGCCATCAAAGATGTCACAGGAAGGGAAGAGTTGTGTTAGTGAGAGGGTGAATGATTAGGAAACTCTTTTCGTCAATATAGAGCATTTGATAAATCAGTATTAAAAATTGAATATAAATAGATAACATGAAAAGATCTCACCCGAATGGCCTAGTGACTTTGCAGCGTCATGTTTTCGGAAATGCTTTATTTAATTTTCCTTGAACCACCGCAATCACTGATAACGCTCTTCTAACTTATCCCATTGTTCTTCCTGTGTACAAAAGCGGTGACCGGCGAGGTGTCCGTAACTACTGTGGGATAACCAGCCTTTCTAACGGCGCCGGTGGTGTAGTGGTAAGCGTGATTACCTCTCACCCCAGCAGGCCTGGGTTCAATCCCAGTCGGCGCCGCCGGGATGTTCTGAGGCATAACATCTCTGACCACGCCTTCCTTCCGATGGGAAGTAAAGCCGTTGGTCCCCGGTTCATGAGTTGATGGGTCGATAGGTAGGGTCCAGGTGTGGGAGCTGCCTTCCTGGCACGTCGGTAGCATTGGTGCTAAGCATGGAAAACAAGATCGACGGAAAAAACAAACCCAAAAAAAAAAAAAAACCAGCCTTTCTGCCGCTTCGAAGCTATTCGAGGTCATCGTCAGCGACCATATTCTGCGTGCTACAAAGACCCACATCTCGACCGATCAACACGGATTCATTCCCGGCAGGTCCGTAGCTACTAATTTGTTGCATCTAACTACCACCTTTTTTACGGCTATGGAAGAAAAAGCGCAGGTAGACGTATTCAACACGGACCTGAAGGCGACTTTCGATAAAATCGATCACGATTGCTAACACGTCCGGCGTCCCACAAGGAAGCAATTCGGGGCCGTTACTATTTGTCATATTTTTCAATGACGTTGCATCTTCACTTGGCTATAGATGCAAGCTCATATATGCTGATGATCTAAAGCAATATGTGGCGGTACGCTGCATCGAGGATTGCCTTCACCTGCAAATGTTGCTCAACATGTTTGTTCACTGATGTTGCTCAAATAAACTTGTCATCAGCATCGCAAAATGTCACGTTGATACAGCGCTTGATAGGGTGGACATTTCCATTCCCATTATGCATTGATTATTTCCAAGGCAAACCGTCAACTTAGCATTACTTCCAAAATTGCCAAGGACTTCACGGATCCACACTGCCTAAAAGAGCTTCTTGCATCGTGTGACCGATTGTAGCAAAAAACTTCAGTCATATGAGCTCCAAACGACGTTATATGGAATCTAAGATTCGAGCGATTCCAAATAAGATTTATACGGCTTGCTCTCAGGAATCTACCGTGGCGTGATCCTTCTAACCTTCCAGCGTATCCCGATAGATGCCACCTGTACCAAATAACTATCATCAATAGTTAACAAATAACTATCATATGACAATATGATATTTCGTTGCAGTTCCTCAATTTTGTGTAAATTAAAACATTTCTGATTAGAAATATTATTACTGGTACATACCTGCTTGCTATTATCAAAATTTATACAGCTACAACATTAACAGCTCTTATTATGAGAAAATCTAAAATACATAAATACGTGACGGTCAAAAATACGACGACAGTATTGTATGACAGAGACTGTCATATGACATTTTAGTTTGGTGCCGTACTTTGATAGCTTGTTTTGTAAATGTCGGAAGCAAAGGCAGTCGATTATCACAGAAAATGTGTCGACTACGGTGACCGCTTACACCACTGCAGCGGTCACTAATGCAGTCGGGATTTCATCGTACTCTGTATAATCAGCATACACAACAAAAAATTCTGAATTTTTATTGTGATGTAAACATTCATACACGTAAACTTGTGTTTCATTTAACGCAAACGAGCAACTTGTATTTTGTTTAAAAAGATGGGCATTTGTATACAATATATGCAACGTTTCATGAAATGTCTCTGAACTTTACACGATTTATAATATAATTTTATATGATATATGACGCTCCATTTATGTGCAGCACATTGAACAGAAATTTACACTACTTTTGCGAACCGTGTATATCTGCAATGGTTTGTTTGTTTCCATCCGTTGAATGCGCTTTCGATTTTGGTATTTCCACACCTCAATTTTCAAATAGGGAAAGAAGATTGAACATTATTTAAGATATTCATTAAGACTGTTTTGTCAGATGAATTACTAAACAATAAACAAATAAATAAATAAATCTGAAAAACGGGTACTTCGCGAAAGATGCCCAAAACTTATTCGCATTTGCCAGTACAAATATGATAGGAAAAAGTGACGTAGCTTTTGAATAAACAAGCAAAACCGAAAAATCTCCATACATTCTCAAATTCATAACTACCATGCCCTAATGCGAATGAAAATGGTCACCTTGAAACTCCAAAACCGACTTTGTGCAAATAGCCTATTTCCTCGAAAAAAGACGCTGTTCAAATCAGGACTCATTTGGACTTGATTTAGTGTGGTGGCGCAAAATCGTCAAAGTTTGAGATTTTTTTTTTAAAGACTGATGAAGTTTCAGGTTTTGAAAAAAACATTTGTGTGCCAGATGACTTAAAAGTTCACGAAACGTCGAAATCTGGTCAAAAAGATTCACTCTCCATAAGAGTAAAAGTGATAGGGTGATGATGGCTTCGGCACCCATTGACTGTTTTCGGCAACCAAAATTTCAACATAAATTTATTTTCTCACCAAAACACTTCGCTACATCTACAGGGTGCGTGACGAATTTTTGCAGTAAATGGCATATTTGAGAAAAAAAAATACACCAGTTAGTTATTCTAGCAATAAATTTTGTGCGATTTATTTTCTTTCGCAACATATGGAAGTTGTAAGTAAATTTATTCAAAAAAATTGCCTTCCCTTTCGACGACTGTAGTTAGACGCAGTAGTAGTCCCATACAAAATAATCCAACGGATTGATATCGGCACTGCTTGGGGGCCAAATTTCTTCCTCTGAAAATTCCGAAATATTTTCCGCAAGCCATTTCTGTGCTTTATTAGCAGTATGAGCAGGTATTCCGTCTTATCACTTTCCCAAGCCTTTTTTAGTATTATACACTGTTCTTTCAGACACATTTACCGACCGAATTATTTCTTTCATGCATACTCCTGCGCGCAACAAAGCGACAACGGCGGACAGATTGCTCTCTTGTTTCGACATCTTTACGTTTACTCAACATTGTTTGTACACCTAACAGTATAAGCTATCCAGTGCTGCCAAATATATCTAAATCATGATGCACAAGCATGAGAAATTACTATTTGAAATTTACTGCAAAAATTCGTCACGCACCCTGTATTTAAACGATTCCATAGTCTTTCCGCTTAAATTTGATTACATTTGTACGATTAAGCAAACCTGTCATGTCAGCTTTTCCATCATATGAAATATAATCATTACAAAATACAGCTGATTTAGAGTTGCCGATAATAGAACAGCTGGTTAATACGCAGGTCAAATGGAAAGGTTGCCGAAGAAAAAGAGGCTGCCGACAATAGTCAAACTCACTTGAGTAGATTTGACCGTTGTAAAAAAGTTTTCAAACCGTTTTGGACAACTCTGTTGATTGGAATGGACGAAAATACGTAAATTCCCTTATATATTTTTATTCTAACTTTAAAATCTTCAATTTTCTTAGTATGGAATCAACTTAGCATGGTATCTTTTAAATTTACCCAAGGTCTGTAAATGCTCCCTCTCTTTAATAGACCTTGAAGGTTTTTTCAAAGTATTAAGCATGGATTCTCCAGTTTTATAAATTGTTTCTTGGGTAAAAAATCTGTAATCTTGAACTTTATTTGATCAAAATTCAAGTTATTTAAATATATCACCAATATATGGGTAAATGTCACTCGAATGTGAGTGACATTTGGTCAAACTTGAGTTAAATTTTAGTCAGTATGAGTATGAGTGACCGTGTTTTTTTTTAATTTGAGTAAACCGAAATTTGGGTCAGAATGAAGGTACACGATCGTTCAGACCAACTCAAAATTGAGTCGAGTCATCTCAATTTCAACAAAAGTGGATTTACTCAAAAGTGAGTTGAATTTTTCGGGCTTTTCCTTGAAAAATTTCTTGAATATGATGAAAATCGATAGAGGTTTTACTCAGCCTATTTGTATACTCCTAGATTGAGTAAAATTTTCACAGATTTTCTTCACATAAGAGCAGTTTTTCCTGGATTTAAACGGCTTTTGCGCTTGAAAATTGAAAAACACACTTTTGATTTAATCCATTTCTGCCGAAATTGAGTTGACTCGACTCAATTTTGAGTCGATCTGAACGACCGTGTGCCTTCATTCTGACCCAAATTTGAGTTTACTTGAATACTAAAAATCACGGGCATTCAGTGACATTAATTTACTCATATATTGGTGATGTTTACTAATATATGAGTAAGATTTTACTCAGTCTATGAGCGACCGTGGGTTTTGCGAATTTGAGTAAACAGAGCTCAAATTTGAGTCAGTTTTATCGACTGCGTTATAATTACTTTTCTGACCTCATTATTCTGAATTTCAAATTTTCAAATACTTTTAATGTTTGCATCCTCCAACATTTTTCGAAGCCCGCCATTTCTAAAGTTGTTGTTTGCCTCAGAGTCTTTAATGTCCTAGAATCATTATAATATCTCCTTCGTATTTAGAGTTAGATATAGTTTTTCATTCAAAATTTTGGGAAAATAAAACACTCTGCCCCATTTCTTCACGTTTTGCCTATACCTTGCACATTAGACTGATGCAAAATTTGAAATTTTCGCTCCACAGTGCATAAACGGTTTTAAATTGGGTACTGCTTAGCCTCCCAAAATTTGAACTACTTTAGTAAGAAACTGACTTGGCACAAACCATTTCATGTTTATATGGGAATTACTATGGGAAAACTTATGTTTTTGTTCATATCTATCTAACAATTCACCACATTACTATGCTTTTAAAAATCATAGCAGTGATTGTAGAAAATTTTCTCAGCTACAACTTTGGTGAAAATCACTTTTCAATCAAAAGTAAGAAAAAAAAGTTATTAATGATGCATGTCACTGATGTCTTATAATTATGCTCATTCAACTGTTCAGCAGGCAACATTGGTGTTTCTGGTGCGAAGAATAGAGCACAAATATCATGGCTACTATGTCACACTGCAGAATACAGTGTTGCCCACAGATCATGCCATAAGATTATCAATTTCTTAAACAATAAATAACATTTTAATTTGACATTTTACTGAAAAACGATGTTCCGCAAAGTTGTACCTTAGAAAATTTCCCGTAAGAATAGCTAAAAAGCAATATGGAAAATTGGTAGAAGACAATGAACAAAAAGTTTGGTTTTCCCATAGTAATTTCCATATAAACTTCAAATGGTTTGTGCCAAGTCAGTTTCTTACCAAAAACGCCAGTGGTGGCGGGGGGGGGGGGGGACACTCCTCACCATCCCTCTCCAAAGGGGGAGTTTGGTATAGAGAGATGAAAAAACCGATTTGTACCTTCCTTAAAAGTTGTCCTAGCTCTCTATTCTAATATCTATATGCAATCTTCACACTGCCGTACTCTAACGGAACTATCAACTCTATGCTTTCATCTACTCCATCTATCGTATAAAAATTACCACTACAGTCTGTTATTTGAAATTAGCATCTTCAACTATGTAAATCGTTGACTTCACGTAGAAGTAATACTAAAACATATAGTCAAAGTACCAAAATGAGTTTAAATTTTGGGAGGCTAATCAGGACCTGATTTGAAACCGTTTGAGTACTGTGGAACTAAAATTTCAAATTTTGCATCAGTCTATTGCACATAGCTTGTCACCGATATCTAAACTTCCTCTCCCGCGTTAGATCGTGACGTACTTTGTGGATTGCACCTTTTTGATTTTATTTCTATGTTCATCATGTCTAAATATTTGCCAAGTTAAAGACTTCACAAGAGCAGAGTGTCGTTTTTTGAGATTATATAATTTGAAACATCCAAAATTCTCATCAATAATCTTGAGATTCTTCAGGTATTCTCTTAAAATTTTCTTGATAATGCTATAGAGACTATTTCCCAATCACCTCTTTGTTTTCAGTCTACAATTATCTTCCAATCCCTAATGAGCAGTTTAACGCCAAAGGACTAATCGATCTGATGCTACCTTCTCTCATTTCCATGAAGCTTACGATTATTGTTTGTTATGGTAAGTTATTCACATTTGTGTGTGTGTTTATACAATCCATTTCACACTGACCGGCAGTGCTATTTTTACACATAGATGCAACAATTTTTAGCCCTGGAGATGGAAGGTGATAACTCGTCGTTCTTCTCTGCATCGCTGCTAGTCCTAAGAGTATCTGGTATTGTCTTTGTATGATGATGTTATTATCTTTGTATGATAATCTTAAGCTTCTAGTTGCGTCTTATAAAACCGTTACACCAGTGCGGAAAATAGACATTGCCCATGTCTGGGTATTTTCTTCACGAGTATCACTCCATTGTCGTATCGCATGTGCTCCATTTTGCTGGTCCTCTTTCACTTTTACTTTGTTGACTCCATGGTACCGGATAAGATATAGATACATACATTATTTGCAATGCTGTGATATAACCACAACGGTATGGCCACTCAGAATGGTTCAGCAGATGTGAAATGAGGGAGAATTTAAATTTTTCACGATTTAATGTACCGTAAAACGGAGTATCTTTGATAATGCAGATAGCTTTGATAGTATAATATAAAGATTAAATATACTATCTGCGCTTTTTCCAATTTAGAAACATTGTTTTTTTGTATTTCCGTTGATATTGTATGTAGTTTTTATATAGTATGTGTAACATATTTTACAAACATATTAAAGAACAATTTTCGTGTTTTTCGTCTGTTTGAAAAATCACTCAAACCATCACTTATGAAATGTATTTCTGATAGAGCCATAACAAATTCAATGTTGTATTCTTATTGCTTATGAGGTTTTCTGATTATATACTCATTCAAAATTTTATATTGTAAGTACTAAATTATTTTAGTTTCACCCATTTTTTCTACATTTATCGAGCATTATCAAAGTAACCCCAAGTAAAAATACTGAAGTTCGGTCAAAAAAAAAAACATAGTGTAAATGCTTTAATTTCCGTTAAACATATTACCAACGAATTAACTCTTGGATCCTCAGTACCTGTTTAAAAAATATAAAATTTGAAAAACATTCATTTCTGTAAAACATATTTAGAATATACTATAAAAAACTATCAATGTTACCCCGTTATACGGTACTTCAATGCATCATTCAATTTTTTAACTAACAATAAACACATCTCCAACTAATTCCAAGTAAACTAATTTCAGGAAGCATTTATTTGTGTATCAATATTCTGTCATAGCGTATCTTCAAGTGATCTTCACCAGCGCCACATTTCACTCGGGCTCTTAGGAACTACATGTGGTGAAATATGAACCACACTTTTCAAAGTGAATTGCACAGAACAATGACCAGTGTCAACACTTACTCACACATGACATCTGCCTCGACCAACCTGGCAGAACGCGCTCTAACCTTCACTGAACCAAGGGGCAAGGTTATAGTAAATTATTGAATCTTGAAAAAAACTTCAAAGTAGCGTATTCGAAGTTTTTCAACAAATCATAACTCGAAAACGTCACTTCCAATCAAAATGATGTCTAAGACAAAGTGATGCTCTTCAATATTTTTTGAACAATTTTTATTAAAATGCTTATAACAAATGCTGTTTTCTGTGTACTCAAGTTGGACATTTAAAAATTAATAGAAATCGTAGTACATACTTCAACTTGTGGACAAATGTTGGAACTTTTTGTTTAACACTCCTAACACGATGCCTCCGGTAAAATGTGTAACGGCAAAATGACAATGTTTGTAAAATATTTGCTTAGCAATTAGCTCGAGCAAAGTGTGAGATCAATTTGAAATCAAAATTTGATGTTGTGGTTTCGCTGATAATGATTACTCAGGTTGCTGTCGTTTTGGTAATTTTAACGGTTAAAATATCAAAATTGAGAGCAAACAAATCTTCCTGTGACACCACATTTAAAACTTTTTCAGCTATCAGTGAGAGCAAACTGAAAACTCAATTTCATATCAATTTTTCAAAACACGTAATCAATTTGATGTCATGCTAAGACAATGAAAACAAACCCACAACAACATATTTTTGAAGAGCAAATGTACAGTAACATGAAACCAAAATTCGATATCAAATTTGTCAATTGCGTAAACTTAAATCAAATTATGATTTCAGTTTGATGTTGACATCAAAACTTGATTTCAATTTACTGTCATTTTGATGCTGGACTTTGCTCGGGAGTCGATGATTTATTCTCTACCAAACGATCACTCACCTGATCGATACATTTGAAAAAAAGAAGCTCCTCTAGAGTAACATTTGAAATGGGCATATGTCCAAAACGTAAATAAATCGGTTTTGATACCATTCTATAGCACCGCCATCCATTAATTGTTTTTTCATTTCAGCCTAGTGACGTAGAATGAATGACGATGATTGAAAATTTTCAAACCAAAGCTAGGCCCTACTGCTTGGGGCAGTATCAAATCAGAAAATAAATCCGCCACGATTCAATTCACATTTAAGAAAATTGAAGTATTTTAGACATTTATATTGTTCAAAATAACAATAGTACCTGTATATTAGTATACAACATCCAAAATATGCGAAAAGCTTTGAAAAATATATGAAAATCGATAACAGTTTAATTTCATAAATGAATAAGCCTTTTTATGAATCTTTCAATGGATATGCCCTTTTTGTTAAGCCGTTGTGCTTGTCATCAGAAATGGTATGCCCTTTGCTAAGCCTTTTCGCAACGTCAAATAAATTCAAAGCTAATCATCGGCCCTGCCTCAAGCAGCAGGGCCTAGCTTTGATTTGAACATTTTCAACCATTCAACGTCACTAGGCTTATCAATGAAAACAAATAAACGAATGGTTGGCCGTTTTAGCGTGCGGGCCTATTATTGAATCGCAAAATTTTGTTGATCGGCCGTTTCGAAAATCAAGTTATTTTAATGATTTTTCTCGATTATGCGGAACTTTCCTACACGATTAGTAGCTATCAAGCGGTGCTAAAGAATGGCATAAAAACCCGATTTGTTCACGTTTTGAACATAGGCCCATTTAAAATGTCACTCTAGAATTAACTCTAATACACTTAGAATAAGCAACGGGGACGGTACGTTAATATGTCATTTCTGCTTCGTTTTGCGATAAATCAAAATTCAAAATAAATACTATAATGCGAACGGAATTGAGATGGCTCTTATACGTCACCGTTCATTTATGATTGTTTGATGTTGAATACGATTAAGGTGACTCCTTGAAGAGCCCAACAATGGCAATCAAGATGGCTGATATGCCTTATCACTTTAAATTTAGTAGACAATAAATAACAATGTTCCGAGAGCGGTCATGAATTTGTTCCTTCTGTTTGCTGCACTGCAGCAAATGTGGAGTTCCAGTTCCATTGTTGTATGTTTTATGAGACCTAATATCTGTACTCTTGAAATTTTGAGGTTATCATGAGATTTACCAGGAATAAAGTTTCCTTAAATTAATATTTCATGTAGAATAAAACGATTTTGCTCACGACTGTAACTCGCGAACATTTTTTTTTATATCTACTGGACTTAATGGAAGACGAATTAAACAACAAGAGCCACAAATATTTTTCCAAATACTCAAATCCAGTCAATCATCATTCATACACGATTTACCTATTTAATAAAAAAAATCCATAGACATAAAATAAATTTAATTGTGAATCAATCCAGCCAAGACCATTTGCAAAAAGTGGCAAAACATGACAACAAATTCCGCTAAATGATGACTGGCAACGCACTCAACGAGCATGCTAATAGAGTTGAAGAACCTCCAGTAATGAATGTAAATGAATAGCACAAACTATTATTTTCCATCTATAAACTGACAGCAAAAAATCAATTAATATCTGACAGCGACAGCGGCTTTCCTGCTCTTTTTTTTTACCGATAATGTTCGGTTGTGGGGAGTTTTGTTTGTCGATTTTCCAGTTTGTCACCGGCTCGACATTTGCTAGGCTCTCTCTATATGTGCTACTGGCCTATCGAGTTGTTCACGGTTGACTGGTGATGTTTTTGTGGGTTTTTGAAAACCATTCCAACAAACCCCCTCGGGGAAACTAATTGACACCGATCGAGTTGAACGCCGCGACGGTTGACGATAGGAAAGTGTGCTTTTTGTGTGATTTTGCGGCCTGTGTTCGTGGAGGTGTAATAGATTGCAATTTTTACAGCTTGGCTTTAGTTTTTTTTTAATTTCTGTTAGGCCTATCGCAAGCGCTTTTGCTCCACGCTCTATTGCCAATAGTTTTAGCCTACTCTTGCTGGTTAATGGTTCTAAATCAATTACGATTTCACCACATTTGGCGTAAATGGCACCAAATTGGCAAACTGGCGGACTGGCTGTGAGGAAAGGAAGGGATCGAAAAGTTTCGGTGGGAAAGCCAACATCGTTTCGCTTGTTGGACCACCTAATTAGTGGTGCATTTTACATTGTGTGACTCTGGTGTGTGTGCGGTTTTCAAGGTTTCATGGTCGGCCTGTTCTTCGGAGCTACTGGCTGTTGACAGACTGAGTTTCATCATTTCCACGTTGCCAGGGAGTTGCTACTGTGTGACTCCGTGTGTGAGTGTAAACTGAGAGTGCGAAGTATTTTTTTCCCCTTTCTGTGGGGGAAAATATCTTAATTGGATAAAATTGATTTTCAATTGAATTCCAATTATCGACTACTAGTTTCCGAAGTGGCTTCGTGTGTGGTTGGAGATTGGGTGTGTTTTTTTTTTAAATATGTGGTCCACCTGGAAACAATTAATGCAATACCATAATTTAAAGTGCGATGACCGCGTTTTTGCTGGTGGTTCGCATTTTGTTAACAATAGGCTGTTGTCATAAATTTAGCTTCAAGGCTTGAATAGAAGAACTGATTTAAACTGTCACATTGTTTTGAACGGCAACAATTTTTTTTTAATTATTTCATGTGCTACCTACCGTATCATTCAGGCCTGGGTGTCCTTTGCTGTAGGGAAAGGGTGGGGAATCTTGATCCCCCTTTTGATTACTTTTTCAATATCTCCCTTCGTCTTGTGTTGCATACACCTATTACAGAGCGCATCAAAAAATATAATGAACAATATTCTTCTTTCTTAAAGAGTAACGTAATAAATGTATTTGCCTCTGACTGGCTAGAGATTTGATTTATTTGTACTGGCTCAAATAAATAAACTTTACAGAGCCAAGTTATTATTTGGTTTAAAACTACATACTTAATCTTAATCTGAAATCTAGAGTTACAGGGATTGAACCAAATACTCGCGGTCGTCTCGAGGTTCGTAGAGAATTACAATTTTGTGGATGGGGTCTCACGCAAGGAGATTTGAAATATGATGTACGATACAAATACTTATCTCTTCTTAAAACATGAACTTATTTCTATTCTACTTGATATCAGTAGTGTAACTACTCAATTATTAAAAAAAAGAACCATTTAAAAAAAAAACTACATACACAACATGCAAACTAAACATGAAGTAAATCAAACAATAATTTAAGCATTCAAAGTGATTTTATGGTACTTCATACGCGAAGTTTGCGATTTTCAGAGTTGGTTGGAAATGCTATCTAACATGAAGCTTTAGTGTGATAATGTAATTAATTTTTTTTTTAATTTTCTCTATTTAGGAGATATGTGATAATGTATTAGCTAGAGAATGGTCTTAGGAGAGAGTAGGTAGATAGTTCCGTTAAAGTACAGCAGTATGAAATTGAATAGAAGTTGAAAATGAGCGAAGGGCCATCAATGCGCGACAGTACAAAGTCAAACGCACACTTCTTTGCCTAACCGTACGATGTACGCGGAGATTTGAAGTAGGTATGTCTGCAAATCTACAGGAAAAAGTGTGCGCCCGCCTTTGATCATATACCGAGCATACTTCGTGTTAGATAGCATTTCCGACCAACTCTATAATTTAAGGTTGTAACGAGAATATTTTCCTAGCCTAGAAATATCCCTTTTTAGTTATACCAATTGTTAGCTTTCTATTGTACTTTTATAGGCACCTATCGGAATAAATGAAAACTTACGCGAACATGTATAATTTAAGGCGATTTTTTTTATATAATGCGTTTATTTTTCTAGGCTCATTTTCTGTAGCTTTGCAGAGCCAATATTCATTGATTAAATTACAAAATAACTTAAAACTAACATTAGGGTTAGGGGTAAATAAATAATAACAAATGGATGGCAGAGTAGGGATTGTGTACACAAGGTTTGGAGAGCAATGTGCTCTTGATCTCAAACTAAGCGCCACTCTGATGAAAAAGACAAACATGGGGGTACACCGATGGGCAGCTAACAACTTGCGAGAACACAAGATGACACTAACTACTAAATCCTCAGAGCTATCCGTTTTAAAAACACCTAAATTAAATTCAAATAGTCGAGATCTCAGCTCGCTTAGACATCTCTAACGAGTATCGCGGGTTGTGGATAACTCAGATCTGGCAACACGGTGTAAGGAACATGACCAAACAACATGGTCGATATCGTGATAACCACTGCCACACGCACATAAATTGCTGCCTGATAGCCCAATTCGATAGAAGTGCGAGTCTAACGAGCAGTGATTGGACAAAAGCCTTGATATAACGCGTATAAAGTCGCGGCTCATGTCCAACCCTTTGAACCATGGTTTGTTCGACACCTGTGGGAGAATAGAATGTAACCATCTTCCCAAATCACTATCATTCCATTTGTGTTACAACTGATGAGGACTTGCTGACGAGCAATGGAGAAAAATTCGTTGAAGGCGATTTGCCGCTCAAAAATATCGCCTTCCATATCGCCCACCTTAGCCAACGAGTCCGCTTTCTCATTACCCGGAATTGAGCAATGAGATGGGACCCAAGCTAAGGTGATAGTATAGGAGCAGTTAGATAAAGCACTCAGTTTAGATCGTATTGCAGGCAGGAAATACGAGGAGTGCATCATCGGCCTTATTGAACGAATAGCCTCCAATGATCCAAGACTATCCGTAAAAATGAAATAATGGTCAGAAGGTAGTGAGGCAATTCTCTCCACTGCGTAAAATATAGCTGCGAGTTCCGCAACGTATACGGAGCATGTTTTTTGCAGTTTATAGGAGGCGTTATGAAATTGATTAAATACACCAAATCCAGTGGAAGCATTTATGGTTGACCCATCTGTGAAAAATCTTTTATCGTTACTTACATGGTGGTACTTGATTGCAAAAATTGAGGGAACATCCATCGACCGATGGTGATCTGGTATTCCATGGATTTCTTGCATCATGGTCAGATCAAAATTTACAGAGGAACTATAGAAGGCTTGAAAACAATCACGATTGGAGATTAATGAAGAAGGACCAACCTCCAGCGTCATGTACTTATAGTACAAACTCATGCATCTTGTTTGAGGATTTCGGTCGAGCAGCTTCTCAAAGTTTTTTATTACCGATGGGTTCATTACTTTAGAACGGATAAGAAACCGGAAGGACAGTTCCGCGAAACGATCTGTCAGTGGGAGAACACTCGCGAGTACTTCGAGGCTCATCGTATGCGTCGAGTGCATACAGCCAAGCGTGATTCGGAGGCAACGGTATTGAACTCGTTGCAGCTTCAAGATATGTGTTTTCGCCGCGGATTGACAGCAGAAGCTGCCGTACTCTGCTACAGAAAGGATGGTTGTTCGGTACAACCTGATCAGATCTTCCGGGTGGGCTCCACACCAAGTTCCGGTAATTGTACGAAGAAAATTAATCCTTTGCTGGCATTTTTGTTTCAGATACGCAATATGTTGAGGCGAGTTAACTGGATTCAAAAATAAATTAAACCTTCGATAAGTTGCGGAAATTTCCAGAATTATTTTCTACCTGATATTTTGTGTGGAAAGCCGAGTCAGTGGAAAGTATTGTTCCAAATTAGTCCGCCAGAGCTGACCAATAAAAAAATAATCTCTTTAGAAAACGTACATTAGAAGGTGGAAATTACGTCGTAGAAAAAAGTTTGAACCAAGCTATTTGCGCGTCGCTGGATTTATTCTGGTGGAGTCAGTTATATAGTAAAGATCAATTTTGGAAGTGATCGTAAATTTTTTGAAAGTGATTTCTAGTTATAGCCTTAAAACTTAATTCGAAAATTCGGATAGTTGCTAAGCAAAAAATATGGAATTTAACCTAAAGTTAATTAAGTGGAAGTATTGTGAATATTCAGGTAAGCCTTTTTAGTAAGATATATTGTAACCAATAGTGAGATTATCACGTTGAATAGGCGTCGTCCAGCCCATCCAACGTGGGCTGCTGGTCTGGACTGGATTGGTTCGTCCGGATTGGATTTTTGTTGTCTGGCCTGGATTCGGCTTTTCTGGACTGCATTAGCCGAAGTCTAGCAACGTGTGATTGTGGGGTTGGAAAACTCCCTGAGTCGAGTAGCGAAGACTCGAACTTGTGCCCGTGTGCGCGTATGTCCTTCGATCGATTGTGTCGATCAGTTTTCGGGTGGTAGTCAAGACGCCATTCGCGACGGCTCGTAACGTCAAGGCGTAAGGCAGAGAGCAAAGCCAATTCACTCTAACTCCACCAATCTTCCGGGGACGCATACCCCGGGTATCGTCATTCACGCGCGAGCCAATGGATACGCACGAAGGCCAACACAACGAACGATTTCGTCGAAGAACATTCGAGGCGCCGAGGGAACGCCTGAAGTACTAGATCGTCGTTGGAGCACCTCGCCGATCGCCAAGGTCAGATGTGTCCTAGATACTGTGAACATTTAAATAAATGAAGAACCCCTTTTTAGCTAAACTAAATGCGTGACGTCACCGGATCAAGCTAGGGTGTACCAAAAGGTGAACTGAATGTTTACAATAAAGTTTTTTATGCTTGCAATTTTCCTAAATATAGGCCCTACGTGCAACTCTATAAATTCGATTTAGTTATCAATTAATTTATGCGTTTGATTGAAATATTCTATTTTCCAGTTTAGTTACCAATGATTTCACCTATTTGGGTTCGTTAATTGATTGATTTAAGTTAGTTTGTTTGCTATCTCTAGCTTAAACCGTTTCTCAGTTCTGGTTGACTTTAGTTCTTTTTTTTAGTTTTCTTCAATGTATGTTCCGCAATAATCCAGTTCATTTGCTCATTTCGTTGGGTCAATTTGTTGTTTTCGGTTCAAGAATTACTTTTCAACCTGCCCTTAGAAGGGTAGTCTCATACCGGGCTTAGACGAGAGATAACGGTCCTTCAAATCAGAAGGTGGCGCGTAAGCCGTTGTCTTAGGTAACAGAGACGAGCGTTACAAGGTTAATATTTTCAGGAAAACAATACTAGTAATACTAGTATACAGTGTTATGTATATGTGTGCAAAACTTTATCGCGATCTGTCAAGTAGTTTTCAAGATGCATTCGAAACAAGAAAAGCTACGCCAGCAAATCTTGGGCGCGGTGATCGATAATCCTGGTCAGTCGCATAGATGGATCGGCAAAAGGCTTGGAATCCACCATTCCACCGTGTCCTGCGTTGTGAAGATGTTCCAGGAGACGAAGACCATCGAGCGGCGCGCTGGAAGCGGCCGAAAACCGAAAACGGAATACCCAGAGAAGGCGCGAAAGATAAGGCAGTACTTTAAGAATAACCCGAACCTTTCCACCCGAGACGTGGCCAAAAAGGTCAATTTGTCGAAGTGGTTCGTCCAACAGACCATGAAGTGGGCTGGACTACGTGTTTTTAAGGTCAGGAAGGCGCCAAACCGGACTGACAAGCAAAACACGGTGGCTAAATTGCGTGCGCGGAAGCTGTACCGTGAGTGGCTGGTCAAGCCAGGCTGTCTCGTCATGGACGACGAGACATACATCAAGGCGGACACCAAACAAATCCCCGGCCTCGAGTTTTTTGTCGGTACATCCCACATGGAGGTTCCGGAAAAGTTCCGGAAGAGAAAGATGGACAAATTCGCGAATAAGTACCTGTTGTGGCAGGCGATCTGTGAGTGTGGACGGTACAGCAAGCCGTTCGTTACAATAGGCACCATAAACGGGCAGATTTATCGAGAGGAATGCTTGCAGAAGCGCTTGCTGCCCTTCCTCCGCTCTTACCGTGGTCCCACGCTGTTCTGGCCGGATCTCGCTTCGTGCCATTACGCCAAGCCTGTAATGGATTGGTACGAAGCGAAGGGCGTTAATGTGGTCCCGAAGGAGGCGAACCCGCCAAATACACCAGAACTTCGTCCGATCGAAAAGTTTTGGGCGATAATGAAGAAGAAGTTGAAGAAAAGCGTAAAAACATTCAAAACCGATGAAGCTTTGAAGAAAAACTGGGAGAAATTGTGCAAGGAATATGGGCAAAGCCTCGCCCAAGATCTCATGAGCAGTGTTAAGAGAAATATACGAGCATTCAGCTTGGGGGAGGAAATTCAATAAATAAATTATGCCAAAACATAGCTAATATATAGTTTTTTAATCCCTGAAAATTTGAGAAGGATCCGATTTAAAATGAATTTTTGGTGATAATTTTTGTGTGTCTCATTTTTTCCGAGTCCAGTCTTTAGAATCATGCCTTCTCACCACCACTATTTTAGTTTATTATGTTTTGAATCGGAGTTGGTTGGAAATGCTATCTAACATGAAGCATAAGTGTGATAATTTATTAGCTAGAGAATGGTCTTAGAAGAGGGTAGGTAGATAGTTCCGTTAGAGTACGGCAGTATGAAAATTGAACAGAAGTTGAAAATTAGCGAAGGGCCATTAATGCGCAGGAGCAAAACAAAAGTTGGGTAAAGAAGAATTGCATTATAACACACCATCGAATGGAAAAGCTTTCGGCAACGTGGGGCTTTAGGTAGCGATGAAACGTCGCTAGAACTATTCCACAGCCGCAAGCAGTACTTGAGCAAAGTCAAACGCACACTTTTTGCCTGTAGGTTTGAAGACATACTTCAAATCTCCGCGTGCATCGTTCGGGCTAGGAAAAGGTGTGCGTTTGAATTTGCACTGTCAAATTAATGGCCCTTCACTCATTTTCAACTTCTGTTCAATTTTTATACTGCCGGAACGGAACTATCTACCTACCCTCGTCTAAGACCATTCTCTAGCTAATACATTATCACACTAAAGCATCATGTTAGATAGCATTTCCAACCAACTCTGAAAATCGCAAACTTCGCGTATGAAGTACCATAAAATCACTTTGAATGTTTTGAATGTTTTGTTTATCTTTTGTGTAGTGTAAATATTATCATTAGAATTTTGATTGTGTTGAGTCCTATTTAAGACAAAGTTTTGTAGTACGAGAATTTTAGATTGACCACCTGAGAAGGAAATTGACTATGTGTGTACAGTATAAATGAAGTGTTCCAAACATTTTTTTAAAATCTTTATTATTGAGATTTTTAGCCGAAGGCTAGTTCATCTCTTGTGTTGCAAATAGTATAACGTGTTTATTTGTGCTCTCCATATGGACAAACTACTATGTATTGTTGATTGTCCATCGAAATCGGAAGATGAGAAAGATACACAACGCAGGGCCGGATCCTGGACATAACATGATGTTATAATTTAGTTATTTCTTTCTGGTCGGGTTAGTACGCAGTACAGTGCTCTAGTCAGTGCTTGGTCAGTAGTTGGTCTAAGCAAGTGCCTTTTTTATTTTCAACATGCTGGACATTTGGAGCCGGGAACCTGTTGAACTCCACACTGGCTTGTAGGTCTATGCCACCCTCGTTCTCTGATATATCTGATACTCGTCATAGTACTGCTTCCACCTCTCGATTGCCTCACACCCGTTTGTAAGAAAGTTCCCGTCTAGGCTTGTGGTACGTAGCCTTTTTGCGAGCTGTTTAACTTTTCTTATCAAGCATTTAATTGTAAGCAGGGATGTCTGAAGCTTTCACTCAACTCAGAAAGTTTAAATAAAATCCTATGTATAACTTAAGATTCATGAATTTAAAAAATAAGTAAATTGTGCAAAATTTAGAGTTTTTTTTTTATTTAACCAATTACTGGTACTGAAAATTCACATTTATTTCATACTTGCACTTTTCCGAAAACAGAACTCTTCAACAATCGAACAAAAATTCGCTCACATAATGTTACCAACTCAAATCAACTGTTTCACACAAGCGTTCATATGAAAAACGCTTCGTTTCGACTGCCCCCTCAATGAGGCCCCTGGTCTTTTTCACTGTGCAACCGAGGTTCGAATCCAAACTCACAATCGCTGCAGCAAAACCACCGTGAAACCCTTTTCGAAGGCCTGGGGCACGTGGTTGAATTCTTGCAGATTGTGCCAGCATCACGCGACACTGGCAACCACACCACCAACTGCCTACGTAGCTCCCACCCACCCTCCGACTGTATAGAATCATGGGAGTTACTAGAACCGTGTGTGACGCTTTCGCCAACAACAATTGCGGTTGATTACCTATCTGATTATTGCTGCTTTGTGGTCGATTGCGCGCGCGGGAATTGCGATATGTTGTAGGCAATGCATGCGTACCAACTAACATTCCGATTTGGCTGATTGGATTTAGCTAGCAGGGGCAAGAATGTTGTACCATAGGTGCCTTTTTGCCCACCTGCCCCGATTGTGGAGCGGCGCAGGTGAGGTGGTTGTAATTTGTATACGCTTGATCCCCGCGCGGTCTCTCACGAACGATGGAGATGCGGTTTCGGTTGAAGCATCGAATGTGATATCGTAAAACCTTGCCGATTGATTGTTATAATTTTGTAATAAAATGTTGTCTTATTAATCAGTGTCAGTGATTTCGCTTTGCGGTTGCAACACATAGCTAGAGTGACACCGGCAAGCGATCGGAATGAACAGATTTCTGCATGCGGTTGGCTGTGTCGAGACTAATTGGTTCGTGATAATGAACTTTTGAAATGTTACATAGTTGTAAATTCTGCATCCAGCGTATGAGTAGCACTAAACATTGAACTGGGTCTATGTAAATTGATCCACAACTGCAACGAATAATACATTTTAATCATTGAATAATGCAATTCTTGACAGATGACTTCCATCGACACGAGAAAATACCCACTTTGGCGCATCAGCAAGGTATTTTAATTGGAGTAATATAATTTTCGACGAACCTATGTGGTCAACGATTCTTTACCGCCGCCGCAAAGCATCAACCGATGTGATGCAAAATACTCCGAATTTCTGCATGACCTCCGAACCGGGTCCTAATGAAAATTCCCCGTCAACCCATCGTCATATAGGCACGAAACTTTGCTAAATCTCTGCGTTGATGCTGCTGGTGCTGAAATTAAGTTATGTGCCCACCAAACAAAACCCCGGCAAACATAATGAGCTCTTGTTTGCGGTGCCTACGCAAGTAATCTCCCAAATTGCGTAACTGACACACTCACGTCTGCCGATGCCATCTTCCCCGGGATCGGTGGTGCGGAAGCGGTGGTGTTGGAAAGAAGGATCCTTGATGAGGATTTTTTACTTCTGTCGAGAGCGATGTTCATTTTTGTGACAAAGAACAAAGCATTACATTGGGGTGCGGGGTGAGATAAGTTACATCTGCTCATGAACAAGCAGACAAGAGCTGTGTTGCGGAGTATTTTTAATAAATTTAATTAAAATTAATACGTCAAGCCTTTTCCTTTGTTCATTCGGTTGGTTCTTGGAGAAAAGGGAAAAATTCACAAGCGCCAGTCAACTTCCCAGCCGTCAGGCACACCCACGCGCATATGTATGAGGCGTCCTAATGGGTGGTACACACACATGTGCGGAGAAAATTAGGATTCTTTTTCGTTCATGTGCCTGTGGATGCGAGGCTTGGATTAGGAGAAATTCGAGCTTAGTTTATAATTTTCCTGCAGGTTTAATTAAAAGATGTTTAACTAGAGAGTGAGCAGCCAACCAACAACGGCGACGCATTGAAACGGTTTACTCGGGGATGCGGCTTAGATGTCGAAGGAATGTGAAATCTGACTTCTGCAGACGAAACATGATTTTTTTGTTTTTGCGTGACAACTCAACAAACATTGCAGAATGGATTATGTAGCTTCTGGACAGCCAAAATATTTTGTTGGAAATATTGATTATATTTTTAAGAGAACTTCAGTGTTATATATAAACTGTGGAATTTGAAAATCTCCGACTCCGACTGAATCATTTTTTTAAACACAAAATTTGCTTCACGTCCAAATTGCTTTGCTTATAATAATTAGATTGGATTTGAGTGTCTATCATGAATACGTACCAATACCATCTAAGCCCAGATTGATTGATGATTTCGATCTAACAAAACTCTTCATCACAGTTCAGAGCTTTATGGCTTCGATGTTATTCTTTTTGATGTTTTAGATCAGTATGACAGATAATTTTTACTTTTTTACGTTATACAGGGCACATCACAATGCAAAGAAATGTGATTTTGTCCTAGATCTTTGTGGTACAATAATAACTTTCGATAAAATTGAATAAACATAACCAATTTCACTATCACTTTAAACTATACCAGACACGTATTTCGCTTACTACTGGCAAACTTATTTTATGAATTTGTGACCGTTTTAATTATAGATAACTACATATTTGTTAAAATTTATGTTAATTTTGATTGGTTAGTGTTTTCATTTAGGTCGTGCGATGTGCGATGCTTGATTTATAGATTTTATGTTTGTGTGGAGAAAATCACTAATCACAAGTGAAGTAATGAAATCGGGTTGTTAGCGGGTTACACTAGCAACCCCGCAATCTGATGCTATCATAATTTTCAGCAATGCCAGGAATTCTCACAAACCCTCAACATTTGCCGGAAATTCAAACGCATTATTTTATTCTGCATGCACTGTAATCTCGATATTTGTGTTTCGTTGCCCAAAAATAAAATGGATGGGCAAAAGTCTAGCTGAGGAGAGATGATTGATTTGTATAGCTGTATTTTACTGGCAATAGTTAAATCGTTTTTCTTTTTTTTTTCCTTTGGTTTGTTTTTTCCGTCGATCTTGTTTTCCGTGCTGAGCACCAATGCTACCGACGTACCAGGAAGGCAGCTCCCACACCTGGACCCTACCTATCGACCCATCAACTCATGAACCGGGGACCAACGGCTTTACTTCCCATCCGAAGGAAGGCGTGATCAGAGATGTTATGCCTCAGAACATCCCGGCTGCGCCGACTGGGATTGAACCCAGGCCTGCTGGGGTGAGAGGTACAAATCGTTTTTCAGTCGACATAGAATTCCATACTTCTTGGCAATTTTCTTGATGACATTGTCAATGTGAGAGTTGAACTAAAGTTTGTCATCAATAATCACGCCAAGATTTTTAATCTCCCGAACGTGATCAATAGACTCATCGTCAATTACAACAGAGACGTTCTCATTTAATCGATTCCGCGAAGTTACCATAAATTTAGTTTTACTTGTATTCAATTTCAACTGCTTATACTTCAGCCATCTACTTAGAGAACGCAAATCTTCATTCAAGTGTAAAACGGCATCATATAAATCCTTAGCTGCAATGAATAACACAGTATCATCTGCAAAAAGATTAATGTCGCAAATTCGTGAAACACGTCGCAAGTCATTAATATACATAATAAATAACAGGGGCCCTAATACACGTCTCTGGGGCACTCCAAGGTTATTCCCCACGGGACTGGAAACAGAATCATTAAAAACAGTCCATTGAGTTCTGTCAGACAAATAGCTTTCACATCATTTATATGCAGTACTCGTAATTCCAAAGAACTTGATAAATGTTAACAATAAGGGCCTTGAATTTTTTTCAAAAGCTCGATTAAGAGCCAAAAAAAAAAACAGCAGCAATCGTATCTTTACACTCCAACTTATTTTTTCACTTCGCTCATACCAAATTCAACGCAATTTCATAAGAATGTCCTTCCCAATATCCCGATTATTCTGGTATCAAAAAACTATTACTATTTAAATACTCCAACAGCTGGCCTTTAACAACAAGTTCTAAAGTTTTCTCTAATGTGTGCAACATGTGGATGGGACGAAACTCTTCGGCTATAATCGTTCCAGCAACTTTTTGAATAGGGACCACTAAGGATTCCTTCCAAATTTGTGGCACATGTCCAGTTTGCAATGCTTCAATAATAAGGTCCAGCAAGGTGTGGCCAATGACATGAAAGCAATGTTGAATAACATAGAAAAATCGTCTAGAGAAGATAATGTTAATGCTGGACATTATATTCTCCAGACGGTTTTTATAATGAAAAACAAATTGACCTTAGACATCTAATATAGTTGGCTGAAAACCTTCAAACCTACAACTATTATTAACTGTCTGTTTTATTTCGTCAGGTTCATCGATCATTTCAATGGATTGATTAGTCAATGAAACACTGTCTACAAAATAATCATCAAACTTAGATGCAATTACTTGTTCTGACTGTTCTAATGTGCCATTAAAAGTTATGGACCGCGGTTTGCAATTGCTAGGTTTTAATAAAGATCTACAAAACTGTTTGTACCATTATTTGTCCCTTTTCCGTTTAAGAGTCAAAAGATCCAAATTGTACCAGCTGTTCGAGTTCTTCAAAGAAACAAACTTTTACTCAACTAGTTGATTGGTACACGTTTCCAAAGCGTTATTAAGAACAGCTGTAGATTCATCTAAGTTACCGGCCGCGAATGGAAAATCCACGCTCCTCTCAACAAGATTCGAAACAGCCTGTTTCAAATATTTCCTCCAGCACATCAATTTTATTAATTCATCGTTGTTATTTATATTATCTAATACATTAATCACTAATGTCTCATGATCGGTTATTTTCAAATCAGTATCCGTAACTGAACAAATGGAATCAAAATTAGAATAAACGTGGTCAATTAAAGTTCTACTGTGCCTGGAAATACACGTATATTCATTTACCGTTTGCTTTAAATTTAAAACTGATTCGAATGATTCGAATTATGGTTATCACGCCAATAACTAATAACCAAACTAATATTAAAATCACCAGTCAATATATTTAATTTACTAGAATCAAGGAATGTCTCGAGCCAGTTCTCTAAAACTTCAATAAAACGCTGGTCACTAGAACTGGGAGAATGATACAAAACACAATAATTACCCATCTTTGTGCCACGTACAACTGTAATGCCCAAGAACCAGTTGCCATCAATAACTTCTTTGGTACAAAAGTTGAATTGAACTGATTCTTTGACATAAAAAGCAACATCGCCAGTGTGTCTAGAATGTAATAAACAAGCAGCAACAATATATTCTGGAATACTATACTGATCAAAAACTTCAGTTTCTACCATATGAGTTTCAGATAATAAAACAGGACGTTTTTTCTCAACAATCTGACGTAATGCTACGTAGTTTGTTGACAACCCCGCAATATTCAAATACAAAAATCGAATTGATTCGCATTCCTGGCTATAGAGCAACTGTTTTTGCTTAATGAGTAGAAGATAATGGGTTCAAACTCAAGCCTCATTACATTACTAAGTTAATGTATCCAGGCCTCTATAGTAGAAAATCGCTAATAACAGAAATTGGAGGAACGATTCAGAAAAGTAATAAGTATATTTAGACAAATGTGACGCACGCCTGAATCGGTTCGGAAGACATTGTTAACTACTTTGGATGATTTAATTTTATTGTAATAGCTTCTTGTAACCGATAATGAACGATCGTCAGTCGTAGCTTGTTGTGATGTAAGGGGCACGGTGGCCTTAGAGCGACCGTTTTTTCCTACTGAGTAGAAGATCGTGGGTAGCTGCTTCATCAACAGGAGCAACTTGTGGAAGCAATCCACTCTCAAACGGACGCGAATCACCGCATTGCTGCTGACCTAAAAAAATTCTGCTTAGTATCAGAATTATTCGACAGCATTGAGCACCTGCTCAATGACGTAAAAGAAACGTTGGCAGTAATAAATAAAAATAATAATAACATGTGCAGCGCGGTCGGCCAGCATATGAAAACGTGTGATTCACAAGCGCACGCGACAATAACCGGCATCAACGAATCAAATTCGTTGATGTCACAAAAAATTACAAAATTACTTGACGAACGGCTATCAAGCTTATCAAATGACATGGCACTTTCAATAAAAGGGGCCGAATCATCACCTCATCATCATCATCCAGAGCCAAAACTTCTGGAAATTCTCGAGGAAGTGAAATTTGTATCTGGGGCTGTTTCTAGTCTTCAGATAAATGCTGCAGAACCTCATCAGAAGACCTTGGAGGAAGAATTAGCTGAAAGTCCTCCAGTACACAAAAATACAATATCTCCAAAAACTGACCATTCATCTCCTGGATGGCGGTTTTTAGGCAACAAATGGCACTGGAAGCAAGACTGGTCTAAATTTGACGCAAAACAACGGACTCGCAGGTTGCAGGAAAAAGCTGCAGAAAAAGCCAAACGCTGCAGAAAACGACGAAAACAAATCCACACCAGCAGTACCAAAAACATCATCCAAGGAAATGAATACAGCCGCTACAACAACGCCACCTCCGACAACAATACCATCAACAATAACAACAACACCAATAACAACAACAACAGCAACAACGACAACAACAACAACAACTACAACAACAACAACAACAACAACAACAATAGCAACAACGGAAATGGAAATATCACATGGACATCATTACCCCTGGACAAAGAATTATTAGCCGCAGCACGCATACAATTTTCTGGACCACCAAGTAAAGACAGTACACCGAAATTTATAAATTTTCAAAAAGGGGAAACTATTAACCCTTACCGCATAGAAAAACCTAACCCACCACTCCTAGACCCTATGCGCCCGCCTGTCGTAAGGCTTACGGAACAATCTGCAGCCGGCGACAGACGCTTTTTGAAGGCACGCCTGCGGGACCCTAAAATCATGGATACTGTGCGAACCTATCTGTCTTTCCTGCATAACCAACCGCCTTCAGTATGTGTCCGCGGAATAACGAAAACAAGTTCAACTTTAATGCTAGCAGCCGAAGGATTACCAACGGACACACAACTCTTGCGCGAAATTTTTCTGGACGTCCACGAAGAACTTGGAATCCCACGCATTGACGCCCTGGCAGACTTGGAATCACACCGTGCGTTCTTATCTAGTGAACGCACACAACGACTGCAGCACACACGGGAAGCCGCATATAAATTCTACAGCACCCAAAATTTTCCTCGACATTGACGCACACTTCGGAAGAAACCTCATCAAACGACAACACTCTTCGGACACTTTCAGAAGAAAATGGAAATGTAAGTGTAAATAATAATAATAATGAAAATATTTTATCAACCAACGTACTTCCAACAATTTCTTCACATAAACAGAATGCGACTGAAATTTTGATTTACTGTCAAAATTTCAATCGCATGAAAAGCCCAGCTAAAATGAAGGAAATCTATCAAAATTTATTATGCTCATCCTTCTCGGTCATTCTGGCAACTGAAACAAGCTGGGACGAAAGCGTGAAAAGTGAAGAAATCTTTGGAAATGCCTTTAATGTATTCAGAGACGACAGAAATTTTCATGCAACACAGAAGAAGTCAGGTGGTGGAGTTCTTATAGCTCTTTCGGCCAATTTTAACTCAGAAATTATCTTTACACCAAAATTTACAGAATTTGAGCATATTTGGGTGAAATCACACATAGCCGGTGAAACGCACGTGTTCGCCTCAGTGTATTTTCCACCAGACCATGCTCATAAAAGCACTTATGAAGCCTTCTTCCAAAGTGCTGAACAAATTCTATCTGACCTTCCTCCTGAGGTTAAAGTTCACATCTATGGAGACTTTAATCAACGCCATGCTGACTTCATTCTGGACTCTGAAAATGAATGTATCTTACTCCCAGTCGTTGGGGATAATGAAACATTGCAGTTCATTTTTGACAAAACTGCTAATTTAGGACTGAACCAAATTAACCACATCAAAAACCAACAAAATTGCTATTTGGACTTTTTACTAACGAATATTTATGAAGATTTCTGTGTGACCGAATCATTAAATCCACTGTGGAAAAATGAAGCGTTTCACACAGCAATCGAATATTCTTTATTTATGCATGAAAACCAAAGACCCAACGACTGCGAATACGAAGAAGTCTTTGAATACAAATTAGCAGACTACGAAAAAATAAAATTTAAATTAAACAGTGTCAATTGGCAATTAATTTTAAGGAATGTAGGAAATGTCGAAATTGGTATAGACGTGTTCTACAAAATTTTAACAGAAATAATTTCGGAAGAAATACCTTTGAAGAAAAAAAAACGTAACAGAAACACACAAAATCCAGTCTGGTTTAACAGACAAATAAAAAACTTGAAAAATCGGAAGCAAAAAGCACATAAAATTTATAAAAAACACAATAGTAGTAATAATTTATTAATTTATTTTGATCTATGCGATGAACTGAATTTAGCTATCAGTACTGCATTTGAAGAATATAATGCAAAAACAGAACATGAAATAAAGTCCTGTCCAAAGAACTTCTTTAATTACGTAAAAACCAAATTAAAATCTGACAATTTTCCTTCAATAATGCAACTCGACGAAAATGTCGGTGATAGCTCGGAAAAAAACTGCAATCTATTTGCAAAATTTTTTCAAGAAATCTATACGACATTTTCTGAAGAAGATCGCGACCGCGATTATTTTGCATTTTTTCCAGAATTTTAAATTGCAAAAAATTGGAATTGAGTCAGGGCTCCTAAAATGGCTTGAATCATATTTAACTAACCGCCAACAAATAATTAAATTCAACGGAAAGAAATCGAGTCCAATTCAAGTCACTTCAGGGGTCCCCCAAGGCTCTCATTTGGGACCTCTTCTTTTTATTCTATACGTAAACGACATTTCTTTCATTCTCAAAAAACTTAAATGCCTTATTTATGCCGACGACATGAAGCTCTTTTTAGAAATAAGAAATGAAGAAGACATCAATATATTCCGGAATGAAATACACATATTCTACATATGGTGCAAAAAAAGTCTACTAGAATTGAATGTAAAAAAATGTAACTTAATATCATTTAGCAGGAAAAGAACAACTTCAAATATTTCAATTGCACTAGGAAATCAAAATGTAGAAAAATGTGAAAGAGTTAGGGATTTAGGAATTATCTTAGACTCTAAACTAACTTTCATAGACCATTACAACACAATTATTCACAGGGCAAATAACATGCTAGGCTTTATCAAGCGCTTTTGCTATAACTTTCAGGACCCATACACAATTAAAACACTATATATCGCCTATGTGAGGTCAATACTGGAATATTGCAGCATTGTATGGTCTCCTTTTTCAATCACGCACGAAGAAAGATTAGAATCCGTACAAAAACAATTTCTATTATACGCTCTTCGTAAATTAGGTTGGACATCATTTCCTCTTCCATCATATGAAGCACGCTGCATGCTTATAAACATACAAACATTAAAAGAGCGTCGTGAATATGCAATGGTTTCATTTGTAAACGATATCGTTTCGCAACGCATTGACTCCACAGAACTTTTATCAAAATTAAATTTCCATGCACCTACTCGGCAACTCCGAAATCGAAATGTATTTGCCATAAAACATCATCGTACAAATTATGCAAAATATGGGCCATTAAACCGCATGATGGCCTCTTACAATCAATACTGCGAAACCATTGACTTTACAATGTCTCGGCATAAACTAAAACAATATTTTTACTCCATAAGGCATTATAACTCATAAAAAATAGGAAAGCTGACACTGCTTAATTTTTATTAAAGAAAAAATTATACTTTTAACCTTTTGTCCAAAGTTGACGAAATAAATAAATAAATTTAAGAAAACAAAACTGTATTCTCATATGTACTAGTCTACGTTGGTTGACGAAATAAATAAATAAATAAAACCCAAGCCTTTTTACATTACTGAGTTGATAAGATCGCGTCATTTGCTTAACAGATTATCAAAGACCGCATCACATACCAATGTTAATCAAGATCTAATTTACCCTTCCCACTAACAAAAACGTCCTTCCCGTGACAACCGTGAAGATGCAGAGGTATACTCGGTCTCTAGTAGCAACGGTTGTTGAAATAACAATTCTTACCCTCCCTGATGACCGTACGGACGTGGCCGGCGCCGTTATTGACCTCAAAAATATGGATTCTCTGGATTTTGTACACTGAGAATGGATTGCTAGTCCCAAGCCCCATTCATATGGTTCTTTGTGCAAATTTCGCTAAATCTGGTCAATCACGCAACTACTCTAATGTATGGTCATCAATGCTCATACTCATGCTCTTAAACAATTTCAACCAATTTGAAATTGCATCTTATGCAACTTCAACTTGATTTAGATATTTAAACGATTTTAAACGAACATCCTTATACGATTTGTGATTTGCTGGGTAGTCTCAAACATCATCTATTGGCTCTCTGTGTAATTGCAGCTGATCTGGCAATAACAGAGTAGCATCTGCGGACGATCAATCATGCTCATGCTCTTGCTAAATTTACTCCAAATTGACCCCAGGGTACTGTCAACGTATGTTTGTTTGTGGCACATCCGCAGGATAAAAATAAAATAATCATGCCCCGAAACCTCGACGATTCGTTCAACCGCTTATTACCCTTGCAAAAACATTGAAAAATTGGTTAAACTTTACTATATTACGAGTTTCGATGCAATTTCTAGTTTTCCTGAACTTCTCTTTACGTTCTCTGTGGAATTCTCTGAGTTAGAACTACCTTAGAATGCTATCAATAACTACTAAAGGGCCTGGATTCAAGTCCAGTCGGTGCTGTCGGGATTTTCTGAGGCATACAATCGCTTATCACTTCGGGGGGCAATTCAAGGGAAGTAAAGCAGTTGGTCCCGATCCATGTGTTGATAGGTAGAGTCCAGGTGAGGGTGCTGCCTCCCTGACGTCGGTAGCATTGGTACTCAGTACAAAAAGATCGACGGAAAAAAAACTACAAGGGACAGCCCAATGGGGTTGTACGAACAGTTGACGTAGGACTACGCTCACATATTTTAACTATTTTGAACGAACATTATTTAAAATTCCCGATATTATGACATCCGTAAATTTCTTCCGAAGCGTAATAATTGGTAAGTATCCATTTTCCGTTTAATACTAACAAGATTCTTTTTCAGTTCATGTGTAATTATTCTTGTGTTAGAAAATATTCCAAACTAACTCTTTCTTTGAAAATTGTGGTGGCCCTGAAAAGGGCCGTTTTGATGGTTTGTGGCTCTGAAAAGAGCCGTTTTGATGATGCATGGCCCTCAAAAGGACCGTTTTGGTGATGTGGTTTTAAAACTGAACGGTATGTTGTTGACGTTGTTGTAAAAGGATACTGTGAACACTAGACTGATGCAAAATTTGAAATTTTCGCTCCACAGTGCTTAAACGGTTCCAAATTGAGTCTTGATCAGCCTCCCAAAATTTGAACTACTTGAGTAAGAAACTGACTTGGCACAAACCATTTCAAGTTTATATGGGATTTACTATGGGAAAACTTATGTTTTTGTTCATATCTATCTAACAATTCACCACATCAGTATGCTTTTAAAAATGATAGCAGTAATTGAAGAAAATTTTCTCAGCTACAACTTTGTTCAAGACCACTTTTCAATCAAATGTAAGGAACAAAAATTATTAATGATTCAAGTCACTGATGTCTTATGATTATGCTCATTCAACTGTTCAGCAGGCAACATTGGTGTTTCTGGTGCGAGGAATAGATCACAAATATCATGGCTACTATGTCACACTGCAGAATACAGTGTTGCCCACAGAACAGCTGCTTGATCATGCCGTAAGATTATCAATCTCTTAAACAATTAATAACAATTTAATTTGACATTTGGCTGAAAAAAAGTATTGCGCAAAGTTGTAGCTTAGAAAATTTCCCGTTAGAATAATTATAGAAATTTCCGAAAAAGCAATATTAAACATGGGTAGAAGACAATGAACAAAACGTTTGGTTTTCCCATAGTAATTTCCATATAAACTTCGAATAGTTTGTGCCAAGTCAGTTTCTTACCAAATGAGTTTACATTTTGGGACGTTGATCAGGACCTGATTTGAAACCGTTTAAGCACTGTGGAGAGCATCCTACTGCCTCTACTGTGTCGTCGGTGGCTATACAATTAAGCAAATGATCAACCATATTCAAGAATTATTCAGAAACTTACAGCAGGCAACAAAGTAAACAAGGGGCGATGGTACGAAAAGTACGTAATAAACCTTTTGGTGGGCAATTCCGGTATTTTCCTTGCAAACACCAAATCGATGCATGTGCCACCCAATGTAGTCGGCAGCTTAGGGTATGATATGATATAGAGTTGCAGAAAATTCTTCATAAATTGGACGAATCTGATATTCTCAGCTTTCGAGACGTCTACGTTGAAATCCCCCGCAGGTGCTGGTTCCAGGAATTTAATTCATGCCAAGTTTAGTAGAACTCCTAAACCATCTCTTTTGAAATCAGTTATTGGCCCTGAAAAGGGCCGTTTCAGATAGGGAAAATGAACGAAGCTTAACCTCCGAAACCATACAGGGTGCGTCCATGACGCGCCCCTTGACTCTTCACGAATGACATTTTCCAGCAACACCTTCAGCACACCTCGGGTTTCCTCATAGAGCAGACCGGAGATACGCATTATCACGACGAGCCTGATGACAGTCATGGAAATACCCTGTAAGTTAACATGCAACACCTTACGATGACACTTGGTTCTTCCTTCGCCGAGTCCTTTGCCTTCCTTTCCACGTCCAGGCAATGTTTATGCTGTGTAAGCTGCCTTCGGGTACGGTTGACAGGAAATGGATGCGAAAAACTTTCCATTTAACTCAAGAGAGCGAGCTCAATACATACTGACCTGCTTGACGGTCTAACAAAGAATGATGCTTATTTTGACCATGAATACCTCTTTTAACCTACTCGAAGACTAAATTCTTCTTGCAAGTTGTTGCATTTTTGTTCTTTCATAGTTTATGATTGGTTGAACATAACAAAAGTATGTTATTAAATAGAGGAGAAAGCGGTTGAAATTTTTATTCAACGTGTTCGATTCATCGTACCTGCACCGTAACAAAGCACAATGGCTCGTACCAAGCAGACCGCTCGTGAGACCACCGGAGGAAAGGCTCCTCATGAAATCGCCCAGGACTTTCAAGACCGATCTGCGCTTCCAGAGCTTGGCCGTTGCAGGAATCCAGCAAGGCCATCTGGTCGGTCTGTTCGAAGATACCAACCTGTGCGCCATCCACGTCAAGCGTGTCACAATTATGCCAAAGGACATTCAGCTGGCTCGTCGTATTCGTGGTGAACGCTCTTAGTTTCTCCGTCGAAATCTAACAAGGCTGGCCCTTTTCAGAGCCATTAATAGATTCCACAAGAGAGTTGGGAAGGAAATTTCTGCTGCTTGCACTGATCGCATCACAGTGAATCCTGATCTTAAAATTGCAACCAGCAAGTGCCCTAGAACCAAAAGCGGTACGATGCTAGTTTTCATTGCTGTGACGACAACTGTAAGGGGCTTACAAGCAGAAGGATGAAAGCCAACGATTTCCTCTTTTGTGATCACCTTACCTATTTCGCACTATTTCTGCTATTCTCTTCTATCATCCACAACAACAATGGTATCAATGAATGTTGGCCGTCGAGTTAACGTTATCCGATCTTCTTAGTTGCTCCTCCGTGAATGATCAGAACTAATCAACTAGAGACCGAGAATCCCTCAACATCTCCACGGCTGTCTCGGGAAGGATAGTTGTGTTAGTGAGGTAGGTTATTTTTAGATCAGGATTCATGTGGTAAGTGATGCGATCGGTTAAAGCAGAATTTGTTTTTATTTAAATCTAGTGGGGATAGGATAAGGCAAAGTGAAAAATTGCAAGGATGGGGACGGGCCTGGGATTAAACCCCGACCGTCTGCTCAGTAAGCAGAAACGGTAACCACTGAGCTACCGAGCCTCGTCGTAATGCTACATCGGCATGTTTCGTCTAGGAATGATTCTCTGATGACTGTGTTGGGAAAGCAGCATATGCATGTATGTAATTGGTCGATTTATTAGTTAATTCGACGCTTGTGGACAATGCTGGACATTTACCACATTTTAAATAGTTTCGTTTTGAAAATCAACAGTCGGATGCGTAGAAATATTGCTGATCGATTGGTGATAAAAATTTTGAAATTGGACCAGGGACAGCTGAGTTATTAACGTTCAAAATCTTTCACAATTTTGTTTCATGTTCCATTTTCGGTTTTCACAAAGTGTACCCCCATATAGAAATCACAAACGTATTCCTACGTCAAAAAAAATAACTACAACACCCATTGACTGGTTTTAGCAACCAAAACTTAAACGCTGAATGTATTCAAACGATTTCTTTCAGCTTCAATCCCAAGTAACAATTTTGGTTTTATGAAGGTTCTGTAGTCCATGATTTAGGCTTGTAGAATGCTATAAAACCTCTATAAAACTGTAAATGTTACTTGGGATCTGTTTACATTTTAACTGAGTCATATTTTTCTTTCAATGAAATATACGTACTATAAAATGCGGCTGATTTCGAATTGCCGGTAATAGATCAGCTGGTTAACACGCAGTTCAAACGGAAAGGTGGCCGAAAAAAAAGGGTGCCAACAATAGTCACACTCACCTGAGAAGTTTTGAGCGTTGTAAAAACGCCTTTTTAACAGTTTTGAACAATTCTGTCGATTGGAATGGACAGAGAAGCAAGCTGTAGATAAATGTAAACAAACAAACATGGCATATGTGTCCGTGACGCTTAGAAAATACTAATACAAGTTCAGACGCTGCTTAGACTGTGACAGATGAAAGTTATCAAATAACCCTTCTATCTGAGCGTGGTTATTTTTGACAGACAAAAAGCTAAATTTTGACAACTGTAGCTGAGTTCTGTTCGAAAACCGGTCGATCGTCAATACAGGGATTTTCGAACATTTAAAATAACTTTCGGAATTTCACAATTTAAATTTAACTCGGCAATTGGGACACAGCCTTAGATGAACGAGAATACGTAAATTGCCCTTCTTGCAAATGAACGATTGGTGGTTCTAATCAACAGCAACATTTGACTTTCTCGAAAATCAGTATGAAGCAATATTTTGTAACACTCTTAGCTATTATTTGGAAGGTTTCAAGGCAAAGGGTTATTATAGGCTACCCTGCCAGTTATTCGTATTCTATTTCATCGATCCGCATTGATGGGAACCGTACCTTTAAATATTTTATTTTGCATTCGGCAGAATGAACCACCTAATTAGTGAGTGTAAAATCATGTATAATTAATAGAGCACACCTGATATACCAGAAGCGCATCAATCAATTAATCAATCAATCAATCAATCAATCAAACAGTGAATCAGTCATACATCCACTCCCGTTAACTGCATCATATATTAGTTTTCAAATGAATTTACACCCAACCTGATGCTATTGAAGTGGTGCTTTAGAATCAAATGCTGAATTTACCTGCAAAAAAAATTCCAACCTATGTAACATCATGTGCATTTCCCGGTGATAATTGCACTCTAACCCTGTTAATTCAGATGCTCGCAACGAGACTGCAATTGAAAGGTTCAATTAAGCCAATCGTATGAATTAATGGAGTGGAATAAAAATAGATTAGAGCCCACACTGAAGTCCGGTCTGCGGGAGATCATCAATAAATCTATTTTACTGCCAGGCCGAATAATTGATTTGCAAAAAATTCTCCACCAAGCGGTCTGTGCCCCGCCAGGCCATATATCCATATGGTTTAATTTAATTGATTTCCTATTTGATTTCCGAAAACCGTGTTCATAAAATGCAATTTTTCAGTCATTCATTATTAACTTTCGGCTCGCTGGTTCTGGCAGATTCCGACCGGTTGAATGGAAAACAAATCGACCAATATTTTAACCCCAGACCATCATCATCTGCTGCTGCTGCTGCTGGCCGCTGACATCCATGGAAGGCCTCTGCATCCCTCCTCCCCCACAGGGCATCAAACCGAATTTTTCTGGCGGATCGCTTTTCACTGGCCGTTCCTACCGATTCATTTTATTTAATTATTCATATTTCAATTACGTATCCGGTCTCTAAATATCGAACAAATCATGTTAACTTCCATATTACCGACCGGTTATTGAACAATTCATTTTTCTGCCGCTGCCTTTGGATCGGGATTTGATTTTTTTTTTCTCTTTCTCTCCAAGCATTCTATCAATTTCCAAGCGTTCTAAGCTTGTGAGGGATCGCTTTTTTGACCGCACTCGAAACTTTCCCCGAACCTGCTGAACCTCCCTAAATATACCACAATGGCCGGGTTCGCAAAAAAAAAAAAAAATGGCCAGATGCTGCGAATCGGTTCCTATTACCTTCCCGTTACGTCATAGGAGTCGGTAACTGCCCACTCGATAATAATAGTTGAAATATAAATTCATGTTTGCGATATCAAATTCAATTTGTGTAAGTTTTTATCGCCTACCGAGACCCGCCGCCATACTCACCGGAAGCGGAAACCGAAGTGCATGAATAGAATTTTTTCGAACAACACAATCGTCGGCCATTGTGTATGCATTTTTAAAAATTTATGCATATTTATTGGTTTAATAATGAAAGCGGTGTAGGTCGGTTTCGAGACAGGCGGGGCAGCGTATTTGGTGGGCAGTGGGCGGAAGTATGTATGGCATTTACGGTGGAAAAACAAAGCATGCCCACAGATTCATGACCTGTCAATGGTTGTGCGATTTGAGTTTTACATGGACACACATGGTTTAGGACAATATTGGGCTGAATATTGGATGAGTGGTATGTTTATTCTTAATTGAATTAGCAATGATGTTATGGGGCCAGATTGAGTGGGTTACAGTGGATTGAGAAGTGATTGCGGATTATGGTCTGGCCACGCAATGAACTGGGTATGATTCATGATGAACTATTTTTCAAGAATCTTAGGAAAAATATTTTTTTTTAGATTTTCTATACCAATTTCCAATATTTTTACAATTTTTAGAAAAATCAAAACAAGTTTATTTTGTCGTCTGTTTGGTTATTAAAAAATGAATATGTTTTATTTGATCCGTATCGTGCTCTCTTGCCGTGTGGATCTATTTGCTTTTTGCTGAAGAAAGTGTATCTGCTACCTATAGCTACAACAAATTTAAAAAGCACTTTTCAGTGCTCAAAATAAACTGCAAATTTTCTATCTTGTTCGACTCTTATTCATCTTCAATCCTTTTTTTTAATCTAGTTCGTTTATTTGTAAGGCTCTATCACGTAAGCTTTACGGAGCTAATAATTCATTGTTCATTGTTTGTAATAAAATTCACTTAATTCTATGTTTAGTAGGAGTTGGGCCGATTACTCGCGGCTTACCCGAGGCTAGAGGGATACATTGTCGAATGATAGGAAAAGAAGAGGAGCTTGAGGGCAGGGTTTCGTTGTCTCATCAGAGCGATGTCACCAGTATGAACGGTAGTGTGGTGCTAGATTCGTCTGGAGTTCAACTCTCCCTACCCGAGGTAATCCTAATTGGACATCGACTTGGAAAATTTCTCTTTGATCCTTCAGATTCTTATAGTAATCTGCTTGGAAGTCGATTTGCAGAAACGTTTTACTGCCGTCATGGAGCTTTAGCGCATTAGAAAAGGGCAATCTCTTGATCCCCCTTCTGATGAAATTTACTTCTGCACTCAATTAAATATGCTTAAGGATGATGAGAACGATCCATCATCCAGGCAAAATTCCACTAAATAGAAGGAAAAGGTTCCCTCTAAAGGGTGTCCACGATGAAATTGCCACACTATGAAATTGCTCTAACTTTTTAACCGTTGGGTAGAATTTAATGAAAATTTGGGTGGATTTAGTTCATAGTGCATTATTTACATCCTGCAAGTTTTAAAGTCCTGTGATCAAAACTCGCGGAAATGGAGTCGAAAGAACAGCTCGTGCGTGATAAAATCTTGCGCATTCATCACGAGAACAAGGATCTCTCGCATCGTTCCATCGCTAAAACGTTGGGAATCGCGAATTCCACGGTGTCGCGAGTGATTAAGCGGTTCGAGGAACGGTTGACCACCGATCGGAAGCCCAGAAGTGAAGGAAAAAGTATTCCGTACAACACCAAAAATCACAACCGCGTAGTTGGGGCCTTCAACCGAAATCCGAACGCCTCCGTTAGGGATGTGGCTAAGAAGCTGCATCTAAGCCGAAGTTTTGTCCAGAAGGCCAAAACTAAGGCTGGGCTTCGAACGTTCAAGGTACAAAAGGCCCCTAATCGCGACGAGAAGCAGAACAAGTCCGCCAAAACCCGTGCCAGGAAGTTGTACCTCAACATGCTGACGAAAGTTGAATGCTGCATCATGGACGACGAAACATATGTGAAGGCCGACTTCAAAAAGATCCCCGGCAACCTGTTTTTCACGGCCAAGGATAAGTTCAGCGTTCCGGAGCATGTCCGCACTCAGAAGATGTCCAAATTTGCGAAGAAATTCCTGGTTTGGCAAGCCATCTGCACGTGCGGGAAGCGGAGTGCACCTTTCGTGACCCAGGACACGATGAACGAACAGGTGTACATAAAAGAGTGCCTCCAGAAGCGGCTGCTTCCTCTCCTGAAGGCCCACAACGTCCCAACAATCTTCTGGCCGGATTTGGCCTCATGCCACTACTCCAAGGACGCGCTGAAGTGGTCAATTTCGTGCCGAAAATGTTCAACCCTCCCAACACTCCGGAGCTCCGCCCCATCGAGAAGTACTGGGCGATTATGAAGCAGCACATTCTTAAACGACCTAAGGTAGTGAAGACAGTCGAGGAACTGAAGAAAGTATGGGTTTACATGCAAAAAACGGTTGATTCACAGGTTGTGCAGAATCTTATGGCCGGGGTTAAGGCCAAAGTGCGGGCATTTGCGTATGGACTGTAAATAAAATACGAGTAAAATGGTAAAATGAAGTTTAATAGTTATTTCTCAATCCCTGAAAATTTGATGGCAATCGGATGAAAACTCGAATTTTGCGAATCAATTTTGTGTGTGGCAATTTCATCGTGGACACCCTTTATTGTGATAACCACTCCCGATTTCTCACTTAATTTTTACAACGCACTACAAATACAGTTTAATGGTAGATTTAAAATCTACTTTTTTTTTTAAATGGAAAGCTTAAACTCTGTTCTATCAACCGCTTCAAAAAGAACTATGTTTCGTCAACCGTGTGCAAAGTTATTAGCAACTGAGCAGTTCATGACCAAAATTATGTATGCCGAGCATTCATGAGAAGACGTTTGAATCCGTCCAAGGTTTCAGCTAAAACACGACATTCATCCCAACGACCAAGTTGAAGTAAAAACTTCAATTTTGACGTAGGACTACGTCTGTGATTTCTATATGGGGGTACACTTTGTGAAAACCAAAAATGGAACATGTAACAAAATTATGAAAGATTTTGAACGTTAATAACTCAGCTGCCCCTGGACCAATTTCAATAATTTTATCACCAATCGTTCTGAAATATTTTTACGCATCTGTTAAAGTTAAGACTTTATCATTTTCAAAATGTCTCTATTGAAAATAACACGAATGTACAACTGTTGATATGATAATTAAAATTATCACCGATTGCCTGCGAAAAGCGATTTTCCTAACACAGATTTCAAAGTTGAATTCCATCCGGTCTCACCAAACGAAGTTTATTCAATCACCGTGTGGTGAGTGGTGGTGTTTTCCAGCGCACAATGAAACCAACAATTATTGAAACATTCCACAAATGGTTTGGATGATACCACAAACACGTCGCTAAGCAAAATAACCATACAAATTTTATTAGGGAAGGCTCCTCTTAAGCAGCTAGCTATCAAGGCTGGCCTCAACCGTTGATCGGATTCAGTTCCAATCACCGTTAGTCAGCAATCGGGTCATCATCAGGTAGGCTAAGACTTCCTCTACCCGACGGTAATGTTGGTTTGCGTGGGCGTGCCTTGAAATCCTAAAAATCATCGAGAGAAGTCATTGTTTACAAAAGCTGTTATGCCTAATTCCAGCTCTATCTAGAGCTGTTAGTTTAAATCTAACATATCATGTACTTTAAGGCAACATTGGGGGTGCAATTTCATAAACCAAAGTCGGTCGCGGCATGAAAGTGGTCTGATTTTGATCCAGAGATGATGGATGTTAATTCTAAACGATTTCATCATTTTTTAAAACGTCACTATTGAAAATTGGACTGTGTAACTGTTGCTATGATAATTGAAATAATCACCGATTGCCTGCGAAAATCGATTTCCCTAACACAGATTTCAAAGTGGAATTACTTCCGGTCTCACCAAACGGTGTTTATTCAATCACCGCGTTGTGAGTGGTGTTGTTCTCCAGTTCACAACGAAATGCTGCCTGCAAGCAACGAGCTGCAGCCTACATGATCCATAAAAGGAGAAGAAGCCGCGTCGCTATTGATCGGAATCAGTAGCTCTTCGTGAGTCGCTGTGGGCCATCTATATCAAGCGCGTCATACTAAAGAGTATAAACAGAGAGAACCCCGCTCAAATTCCTATTCCTACACAAAACACAAGCTCCTGCTGCACTTGACAAATAAGATTTATTATTTAAGACCACGTAGTCCTACGTCACCATTGCGTACAACCCCATAGGGCTGTCCCTTGTAGTTTTTTCCTTGATTTGTTTTCCGTCGATCTTGTTTTCCGGTGCCGTTCAAATATGTTTTTCTCTGAGACACTTCAAATTGAAAAAAAAAAACAAAACTCTCGTCGTTTTGTGTGTGGGCTTTTTGCAATCTGATGTGATGTCTCAGAGAAACCCATTTTTGAAATTATGATTTACTCACTAGGTCATATTCATCTTATACGGTTAAATTGCTATGGATAAGGAGAAACTCATTATTTTGTAGCATATCAAAGTAAAAGTGTCAGGTGAGCAGTGATGGATCGCTCTTTTGGTGCTTTTCATTAATTTTGACGTAGGACTACGTCTTTGATTTCTATATACTTTGTGAAAACCGAAAATGGAACATGTAACAAATTAAGAAAGATTTTGAACGTTAATAACCCAGCTGCTCCTGGTCCAATTTCAATAATTTTATCACCAATCGATCAAAAATATGGCTACGTATCGATAACAATGCTTTCGAATGTTAATTTTCAATAAGAAACTATTGAAAAACTAGTAAATGTCCAGCATTGTTCAAAAGCGTCAAATAAAGTAACAAATCCACCAATTACTTACATGCATATGCTGCTTCCCCAGCACAGTCGTCAGAGAGTAGTAAGTAGACGATACCAGTCGAAGTGGCATTCACCTCCGATCCTCGGGCGCGTGCGAATAAGGAGGATGCAATTGCGTAATATTTTGTACACTCATCACCATACTCAGAACCACACGCTCCCAACGACCACACCACTGTGCGGTGGTGTTCGGTCGTCGAAATTAGTAGCAACAGTCGCAGTGCTTTCGGCGTGTAGCGTTGAAAATTGTTCTCCAGTAACAACGAAAGGCTGCTTGCAAGCAGCGAGCTGCAGAGCCCACATAAACAACCATCAAAGGAGGAAGAAGCTGCACCGCTATGCTATGGATCGGAATTAGTAGCTCTTCGTGAGTCGCTGCGTGTCGGTCATCTATGCCAAGCGTGTCACCGTGTCACCCTCGCTCCAAACGACATACAGCTCGACAACCTCATCCGTGTTGCAAAACCAGCTCAGAATTACTCAACCATCACTACAAAACGGTCCTTTTCAGGGCCATCAAAAATTTGTTAAACAGTATTATTTGGACGTCAAGGTCATCAGTTCCCGCAAGCAGCTAGCTTTCAAGGCTCAACCTGTCTATATAAGGTGTGGAATTGTAGGCCTGAATATATTGGTGCAATTAGTTTTTCTTCGGCTTTCATTCCGCACGATTCGTTTCTTTCGTTTAATCAATCATCTTTGTAGTGAGGTCGAAAAGATTGTTTCAATCGGCGCTTACATATGAAATTTAATGTGGATTATAGAATTATTTGTGTGTTACCAAAATTTATGAATGGTTTGCCACTAAATGTTGAGATAATTTATTGATTATTGAATTATCACACTGTATACCATGAAAAAGCAGCCTGTTTGTGAGTTTTTGCCTGTTTTTAAGTAAGGAGTTATCATAAAAAATAAATCGCCAGCTGGTATTTCCGGGTGACTTTACAAATAAATAAAATCAAACAAAATCATCATGCAGAACTAGCTGGGATTTGTTTTACTTCATATTTCACAAAATTGCTTTCGACTGTTAAGACATCGCCTCCCGCAAAATTTACATTTTTCCCTCTTCCAACACATACATCAGGGCTAGATAGATCTCGACAAGATCTATTGAATCCACGCAATTTCAAAAAACCACAATGCACAGCATTACGGTAAAGCGTTTAGGTTTCTACCAATAGTAGATAGATTTTAATCCTAAACAAGCCAAACGATTGGAAATTTATCTACCAATCTGCTAAAATGAACACTTAGTTAATTTTCAATAGGTCACTATTGAAAAATACCAAATGTCCAACTGTTGCAATGGTGATCAAAATTATCACCGAATGTCTGAAAACAGCGCATTCCCTAACACAGACTTAAAAATCGAATTCGATGCGGTCCGACTGAACGGTGCTCATTCAATCACCGTAAGTGGTGGTGTCCAGTCCAGCAGCAGCAGTAGTAGCAGCAGCAGCAGCAGCAGCAGTACCAGCGGGAGTGCTTTCAACAATAACAACAACGAAAGGCTGCCTGCAAGCAGCGAGTTGCAGAGCTCATATGAGAAACCATAGAGAAGGAGGAAGAAGTCCCACCGCTAGGCTAGGATCGGAATCAAGTAGCTCGTCGTGCACAGCTCAGCATTACTCAATCATCACTACAAAACGGTCCTTTTCAGGACCACCATAAATTTGTTAAAGAGTATTATTTGGACATTTTTCAAGGTCATCAGTTCCCGCAAGCAGCTAGCTATCAAGGCTCAACCTGGTTCTATAGAAGGTGTGGAATTGTAGGCCCGAATGTATTGGTGAGATTAATCATCGTCCAACCATTTTCCAGAACACGCTGGTAGGAAGTGTTAAAAATCCATATAGAATTTAAGAGAAGTGGGAATAATTCGCTTTTAATGTATATTTAGTCCCCAGAAAGCCAATAAAATCAAATTTGTGAGAAAATTAGCTCTCACGAGTTCAATCTCTCGAAGTCCCTCCTTTTTTACATATTGTGCACAAACGATACCTTCTGCCCCGCCCCATTCATATAATTCGGAAGGAAATCCTGTGATGGGTGAATTGAATACACTTTAATACCAAAATGCACAAAACTTAAAAATTCATAAATAACAAAACATTCAAAATACACCCTTTAAAGCGAGGGGGGCAACACATCTAAATCTCAATTCTAGATGCTCAAAAAATCTCACACTAGCGAATCCATCTTCAAAAAAAAAAAATACAACATTAATAATCAATATATTCGCTAACAAAAATACTGAAAATGCTGAAAATACTGTTCACTCCGCGGCTACGTGACTAATAGGAAAACATTGTTGTTGGATCCTCAAGTTAGTTTTGCCACAGTGATTATATTAAATCATGCATTAGGGGACTGTATTTAAGTAGAAATGTAAAAAAATCATACGAAAATATGACACTTTTTTAAAACCTGGAATGTAACTGATCTGGACTTAAATGAGTGAATATGCAGAGTGCAAAAAATTCTCATTATAATCGATACAATGCCAAAGTTCGTCTACCTGTCTACCTGCTTACTGAATTATTAATTAATTTCTGAAAAATGTCTCCTCCACCTCAATTTCAAACCCCATCCGAATCATCAGCATCAGTTTTCGTAATACCGCACCGCGCAACAGCGATGGGAAAAGGTTACAACGAGATGCATCTTTTCAACTAATTTAATTACAAACAACTTAGCCCGAATGGCAACAAAGCCGCGTTGATGGAAGGGAGAAGTATTTTTTTTTCCTATCCAATTCCGGCAAAAATCTACCGCAACATCACAGACAATGCTGGCCATCGTCCTCAACAACCACCGACTCGAAAGACATCAACACAACGAAACCGAACGATGACGGAACGAGCGTCGAGAGAATTTAATAACCGAGTAAACAAAATTTAATTTAACCCTTCACTCCTACCAACGACACGTCCCAAATTTAGGTTTTGGTGTAAGTTTTTAAGGACCATATCGATATAGCTTCTTGTTCTTAATTTCAGGGAGCGTGTTCTCAAAGCATTGTAAGCAGCAAGAGCTGTTTATCTTTTAACCGCGGAGCTGAAGGGTGACGCCAAATTATGAACAAAGAGGCTTTCAAACGAAGTTTTGGGTAATGAGAAAAATGGTTTAATGTAGTAATAAGCACGGGTTGCGTGAGATTTTCAGGAGCTTGCTAGTAACAGAAGCATTTGTTTAAAATTGCATAATTCAATAACACAAACTTACCTATGAAGCTTCAAAATTTATCCTGAATAATTAAAATGTTTAAAACAGAAACCAAACCCCTCCACTGAACTCTCATTTTTTTTATATATCATCTAAATCTCCTACAATCAGACAATCAAAACAATGGCAAACGAATTGAGCTGGACCGGTTTCACAAACTCCCCCACCAATTTCCGACATTTGGTCGGGTCGCAGGCGGTATCGGTTGGCGGTGGGAGGGAAACGCTAAAAGAAGCAACCCATTGAAAATATCGGAACTGGAAACTGTGCACTTTTTTCCGTCCCTCTGTGCCGGATTCATCGTTACGCTTGGCCATTTTTCGTCCCTCTACCTCCTCCATTTTTGCTGCTCAATGGTGCAAACCCCTCATATATAACAAACTGAACTTATTTATTATGCCCGCATGTATAAATTAATTTCACATTTATTAATTAGCGAAATGAAACTAAATTATTTATGGATGCACACAAACTCTAGCACCACCCACGTGTATGTGTTTGTGCGTTGAGGCGAGAGGCAAGGGAAGTGGAAAGCTGTCTAAAATTCCCATTTTCAAACGGCCAACTGTCGATAATGCCCCGGAAATTTTGCCAATCGCGAGAACACGTCGGCAGCCGCCATCGAAAAAGGTAAATTTATACTCAAACTAATGATGAAATTAGAAAAATATACAATTGAGTGAAAACCAGGCTCGGTTTTTTTTCGGCCCCGAGTGCCATTTTGCATGGCACCCAGCCGGCTGGAACTGATTTTAAGGGTTATTTTCCGGGTCGATTGATACGGTGGAGTGACGGGGGTGCTATATGGTTTTGTGTAGGTGTGTGTCAATGGAATTGGCAATAGGCTGGCCGCGTGTGTGTCGAAGAAGGGGGAAGACAATTTTATATTTTGTAGGATTTTATTTTATTCAAAAAAGTGAAGCTCACACGATTGCGCGAAATTGGTTATGTTGTTAGACCCTTTCATAACTTTCTATCGATGAACTTGAAATTTCTTGCTCTATAATTAATAAGATTCATCAATTTATATAAAATATTTTGCTGGATTTTGGCACAATCCATCTAGTACAATATGTTTGTTGGATGTCCAATGTCAAATTGATAGAACTTAACTGCTCAATTTAGTAAAATTTAAATACTTCCTGACTATTTGAGGAAAATCGGTTGACCTTTCGATTTATTTATTTATTTGGCAACGTCTTCATCTACTTACTCACACACCTACTTCATTTAATCTTCTGACGCATCTTTGTAACGGATGATTTTCTTCGAATACTGTTGGGTGCCTCGGAATCCACAGAAGTTGTCGTTGTCGTGAACTGCGAGCAAGAATGTTAAAGTTTACTTGTTGCAGAAGATGTACAGGGTGAAAGGTAATTCCTGTCAGTGTTTTTTAAGCAATTGTAGTATCAAATGGGTAAATCACATACATGTCTGCATTTTTTTCTTTTAGAGTGTGTTCAAATGTCAAACGGCATGCAAGTTTGCTTTGAATTTTCAAGGGAACTCGTGATAACCCTGTTTTTGAAGCATCATAGACCGTGTTCTATTTTGAAGACGCTGAAACCACTCGGAATAAACGAAAGATTGATCTTTCGCACCATTAAACGGTACAAGGAAACCGGTTCGTGGAAAATCCCTCCCAGACCAGGCCGAAAACGCAGTGTCAGGACTCCGGAAGTTATCAAACGAGTGAGAGAGCGAATTCGGCGGAATCCTTGTAAGTCTGGGCGTAAGATGGCCAAAGAACTCGGAATGTCGCAGTCAACGATTGAAAGATGATCTCGGTTTGAATGCTTACAAAAAAACAGCGGGTGCATGGTTAGACCGGAAAGCAAAAGATAGCTAGAGTCGAACGATGTCGGAAATTGCGATTGCGGATTGCGAAATTCTGTTTTCGGATGAGAAAATGTTCCTGCTACAGGATCACCACAACCAACCAAATGATCGGGTATATGCTGCATATCTTGCTGATATTCCTCACGACAAACTGGCTGTTCAAAGGTTCCAGAATGTTTCCAGGGTGATGGTTTGGGGATGTTTCTCCAAAACATTGAAAGTTCCATTGCTGTTCATTGAACCTGGTGTTAAAATCAACAGTAAATCTTACATCGATAATGTTTTGAAGAACCACTTGCTTCCCTTCGTCCAAAAACATTATAAGAATGCACCATACTGCTTCGAACAAGACTCTGCACCGTCCCATCAAGCAAAAGTTACACAGGCTTGGTGTGAGGCCAATTTCCCGGATTTCATTTCGTCGAAAGAGTGACCTGCCTCCTCACCTGATTTGAATCCTCTCGACTTCTTTGCATGGGGCTACATATTAGGCGAACTAGGGAATACCAAGGGACTAACCGTGGAAACTTTTAAGCAACGTTTGGTGAAAATATGGGACGAAATGCCTCAAGATATCGTGCGTGCCAGCTGTAAAGATTTTCAAAAACGGATGCGGCTCGTAATTAAAGGAAAGGGAGAAAGATTTTAATTGGACTAAGTTAAGACAAATGTTATAGATACTTTACTAACAGGAATTACCTTTCACCCTGTATACAGTCCAAGCGGTTACTTAATACGTCAAATGCAAGCAATCTCTGTAAGCAAACCCTGCACTGATGAAGAGGCTCTAGACTTATCAGTTGACATTGGTGTTCGTATGAAGGCAGTCGAAAAGAGTTATTTAACGCCAGGTTCCGCAAAGCAGTACAGCAATTTCAGTGCTTGCGTATCATTGAAATTGGCACTGCAAAAGTTTTAGCGGAGGTTTTTGAAATATGTTCGTTGAAATTCATCTTAAATCCATTGTCACTCTTAGGTCTCTAATAGAATTGGCTCGTTCAAGTTCATCTTAATTGATGGAGTAGTGGAAGGTTAGCTGTGAACGGGTTCCACTGAAGCTTATAACCTTAGACAATCATACCCAACCGTAAAATATCATTACAAATTTGCATAAAAAATGGGCAAAATTTGTAATGTCACCACCGCATGAACAGATGTAATGTGGTCGACGGAAGGTTTTTAAAATAATTCTGTTATTTTTGTGTTAGCAAAATGTTTAAACAGTGTTTGTTTCCCCAAATGCAGCTCGTGGTGGTTTTATACGAAAATATACAGTCTATTGTTCAATGACTCTATGAGTTAGTTGGGACATGTATTGCAAAGGAAATTTTTAAAGTCGTTGTTGATGATGCTGATAAACTGATATGAACTCTAGAACGATTTACTTGGAAGTAGATCTTAAATGATGTTTCAAATATGCTTGGATATATTTTGTTGCTAAGGTCATTGTTGAAGTCGTAGTTGTTTTAGTTCACATACTTTCGTAGCGTTAGTTGATCAGTGGTTCTAAAAGCTTCGTTAATTGCGACCCCCTTTAATACATGTCTTAAGCCAATATTTGTGGAATTTATAATTCCACTCTTGCATTGAACGATTCCCCCTGAATGGCCTCATGACACCAACAATCGATAACATGTCCTTGAATACATAAACCCAACTATCAATTTTAGCTTATACAGTCAAACATTAGTTAATACAGCAAATTTTAACCTGTATAAGCTAGTCTGCAGCTAAGATTGTTTGTTGGGGAATGGCCTAAATTTTGCCTAAAATTTTTTTTCCCTTGATTTATAAAGAGAGAGAGAGAGAGAGAAGAATTAGTTATTTCCATTTAATTCCACTACCTTACTATAAGGTGGTGGAATTAAATTGAAATTACTAATCCTTCTCTCTCTCTCTCTCTCTCTCTCTCTCTCTTTATGCAGGTATTCCACTAAGACGCCCACATTCATCAGGATTCCTTGATTTGTTTTCCGTGCTGAGCACCAATGCTATCTATGCCAGGGAGGCAGCTCCCACACCTGGACCCTATCTATCGGACCATCAAGCTATGAACCGATAACCAATGGCTTTCGCAACTAACATTTTCAGCTTTATAAGCCAACTTTTCCAGCGTTGTGCTGTAAAGTAGCTGAAACAAAGCTGCAGATACAGCTACAAGCAGAAGCTAGCAATATAGGTTTGAAGAGCGTTTACTCAACTTTTTCACAACCATTATTCAATTTGTCAGTCGCACTGAATAATAAAAGGCAGTAAACGCTAATGTCACTTTTATACACATTCTAACCAACTTTTAACTTGTAGCTCCAAAACAAAGCCAATGAAGTGAATATGTTACTCATTTGAAGGCTTCTTTACAACCAACCACTCTTGTTGAATAATATAAACCTAAAAAGTGTTTTTTCAACAACTAAACAAGCGAATAAACTGTGTTAGCGCTACTTTGGAAGCATTTTTACAGTCAGCTAGGTTTATTTTAGACGTGTGCAGTTTTACAGCTTTAACTGTGCTCCTTTACAAAGCTGAAGTAACTAGTCGAGAAAAGTGATTCATGTGTACTATTATAAAGCCTCTACCCAGCGATTTTGTTGTAGAAGGGCATATTGATTTGTTTACATCAGTTCAAAGTGTTGGCGTAGCACAGTTGGTAGTGTCAAGGTTTGCCAATGCGGTCGTCTCGAGTTCAATTCCAGGTTCCGGTGCAGTTTGTAGTTAATTTCGAGTAATTTAAATCGCAGCTAAATAAAATCAATAAATTCCCCCATCAAAAAAGCAAACAATATTTAACCCGACTTCAAGATCAAGCTGTGTAGTGATTATTGGATAAACGGGAAAAGGTTTGAATAAGCGTCTTTCAAGTCCACACACAACTAAACAGCAGGATAACAGCTGTATAGAAGCATTAATGGATATGCAATAATAGCTTGTCCCAACCGTCCCAACAGCCATAAGTAGCTAACTAAGTTCGCCAGATTTGGTTGTATAGAGGTTGAGTAAAGGTTTCCTCATGTCCTTTAACGTTTGAATACAGCTTGAGGCTGTATAAATGAAATGAGTAAAGCGTTTACATTGTGAAAATTGTTAGTTGGGTTACTTCCCTTCCGAAGGAAGGCGTGATCAGAGCACTCCGGTGGCAGAAACGTCATCCACCAACATTTTGCTTGAAGCCAAAGTTGTTGGTTTTTTTGGCTCGATTATCTGCCAATCTAAGACAGCTGATGCAAAAATTGAGAAATTATGCTCCGTCCACATTCCTTGTTCCGTATATGTTGCGGAACTGGCGGCAATACATTATACGCTAGAAACGATCGCCTCACTTGCACCAGATCATTATTTTATTTTTACGGATAGTCTCAGTTCTGTCGAGGCTATTCGCTCTATGAGGCCGGTAAAGCACTCTTCGTATTTTCTCATGAATATACGAGAGCTTTTAAGTGCTTTATTTTTAAGATCTTTTGTCATCACCTTTGCATGGGTCCCATCTCATTGCTCGATTCCGGGCAATGAGAAGGCGGACTCGCTTGCAAAGGTGGGCGCTATGGAAGGCGATATTTACGATCGACAAATCGCCTACGACGAATTTTTCTTCATTTATCGTCAACAGTCCCTCGCCAGCTGGCAAAATAAATGGAGTGAAGGGAGTTTGGGACGATGGTTATATTCAATCATCCCTAAGGTGTCGAAGTGTCCTTGGTTCAAGGGGTTGGATGTGGGTCGAGACTTCATTCACTACTCGTTAAACCCTCACTTGTTCCGTGTTGGGCTGGGGGACAGTAATCTCTGTGAATGTGGACAAGGTTACCAGGACGCAGATCACATTATTTGGTCATGTGCTGGGCACCGTGGAGTCAGATCCGAGTTGTACGATTCCCTTCGGGCTCGAGGTAGACAACCTAATGTTCCAGTTCGGGATATTTTGGCTAGACGCGATCTGGAATTTATGCAACTCATATATGTTTTCTTGAAGAATATTAACCATAGATTGTAAGTTTGATTAACCTTGTGTTTAGTTTGTGTTTTGTATGTGTGTGTGTATTTTTTTTTTGTAGATTTGTTTCTGTAATAATTGTATAATTACAGAGTTGATATAACGTCGATAGGATTAAGTATATGTTTTAGAAATAGTGAAATTTTTGAATCATATATCATATTCCAAATCTCCTTTTCCCTCTCCCGATCCAAACAATTGTCATCCACTAACCTCGAGAAGACCGCGAGTAATCGGTTCCAATCCTTTAATTTTAGATTTAAGACATTTATAATGTATAAAGAAAATGATAACTTGGCTCTGTAAAATTTATTCGATTGAGCCTGTACAAATAAAGTAATTAACAAAAAAAAAAGCTTCGTCCACATAGATGTTTGGTTAGTTGCGCGGCAAAATAATCGTGATAAATGTTCAACACGAGGTTCAAAAAGCGCTTACATGTAGGAATTGAATATTTATTATATTAATTTTTAAATTAAGCAAGCTAATCATGAAAGATTCAAGTTTCATTAATGATTATTCACATACGATTTTTTAACGCATACGTGTCTCAATGCACATATAAACATAGCATAAAAACTGTACGCTTCAGCAACCCTCCTTCTTGGCAGAGGATTGCCGCTAATTTTACCAAAATGGTTTAGAGTAGTTTTTCCATTTCCCGGCCATTTTTGGCTTCCAGAGAAACGGGAAACAGTTGATAACTCTTCCCGAGAATCGGGAAATATTTTAGTTCAGAGACCAGAAAAGCATACAGTTAAATTCATGACAGTTATTTATCCCAATGTTTATTACTGAACTTTTGTGATTCACAGGGTGGCAATGTGCAAGTGATACACTCATTTGAACGCCTCTCGTTGTAATTGCTGCTACACCATGTGCATGTTTTGAAACAGTGACGTGTTGACGGATTATGAGTAAACAGTAAAGTCCAACAACGTGTTTTATTCGCATGAAATTACTATGGATTCGCATAGAGACAAAATAAAGATGTTGCATCTTCAAGGATTCAAAAAACATTCAAATCAGGAGGAAGTTGTCAAATTTGAAATTGAGCAGACTATCCGTCTACAGGACTATTAAACGTTTACAGGATACCAGTAAGTTTGTTCCCAAGAAAAACCTGGTAAAAACGGGATGTACGGACTCCAGCAGTAATTAAGGCAGTAAAGTAACGAATACGACGAAATCCAGCTCGTTCAGCAAGCTAAATGGCGAGTGTAATGAACATGAGTCACATGACCATGCAAAATATAATTAAAAAAGATCCTGGATATCCAGCTTTTAAGAAACAGACAATCCACGGATTAACGCGTAAAAATATTGTCGATAGAGATGCCAGATCTCGCTTACTTCTTAAGACGCACGCTGTTCTTAACATTATTTTTTTTTCGGACGAAAAGCTGTTTACTTTGGAGGCTACTTTAAATAAGCAAAATGATCGTGTGCACGGAGCTAACCTTCGCGGGGTTCCAGTCGATAAAAGAGCTGTAGAACGATACCAAAGTGCGTCGTCAGTGTTGGTTTGGGGAGTCATATCAAAAAAAGGAAAATTTCCCCTGTTGTTCATCGATAAGGGCGTGAAAATAAATAAATAGTACTACTTGTAACATGTTATAAAAGATCATTTACTTCCTTGTAGTAAGATGCTATTTCCAGGGAAAAGTTATTTTTTCAGCAAGACTCAGCTCCAGCACACAAGGAACTGATTGTTCAGGAGTGGAGTAGGCAAAATTTACCATGTTTTATCAGCTCATCTGAGTGGCCCGCATCGTCTCCTGATCTGAATCCTTTGGATTTTAGTATCTGAGGGTACATGCTAGGAATGCTGGAGAACGTGAAGCATTTATGTCTGGACCAATTTAAAAAAAAAACGTTTGGTCAAAATTTGGGATGATATGCCGAACGAAGTAGTGCAGGCGGCTGGCAATAATTTTGAAAAGCGTCTACGAGCCGTAATAAAACACAAGGGTGAACTATTCGAACTGAACTAAATACGTTATAAATTTGTCTAAATTTATATAACAAATGTTTAATTTGAAATAAAAGAGAAATGTTATCTGGTTTGTGTTACATATCATATTTTAAGTACATCACATATTCGTTGCCATCCTGTATAGAGCATAGAATATTTAAAACACGTTGTTTTAATATTTTGCTACCATTGGTAAATTTTAACAAACTATCTCCAATTTTTATTCTGACTTCTGCCGGATTTTTTTAACGACTGCCTCCGGGAGATTTTTTGGACCCAGAAGATAATTCCAAATTATTCCAGAATCTTCCAACTATTCTTGACATTATCATCTAACTATTTAGAAATTATTATCTGATCTTCCAGAAGTCTATGAGATTTCCACGACACCTTATTTTGACTTCTGCTGGAAGGTTTATCTAAGTTCTTCAGCAAGTTTCTTCAAACTTTCATTTGAAGTTTTTATTGAATCGTTTTTAACTACCACAGAAGTTATATCTTTCGACATCCCTGGATGTTTCTTCCAACTTCCCGGATAAGTCAAAAAGACTTTTCTGATTTTTCCGGAAATTTCCTCTGGCTTCTCTTGGAAAACGCTTTCGACATCTTTTGAAACGTTCTTCCGATTTCCGTCAACCTTCTTTGATATTTCTTTCGGCTCCTTTGGGATATTACTTATAGCTTGCATCAAAAAATCAGCGTGGCCACTCAACTAAGAAAACTGAGAGAACCGGGAAATAACCGAGAATCTAAAAGAACCGGAAAGAACCAATTTCAAAATATGTGTGTATAAAACTGCACCTGACGATAAGTTTCGTGCAGAAAACCAAGATACGAGCCTGCACTAGAAAGCACCAAACCGCAATTAACGACATAATAGGAAAGCTAGAACGCGAGGGACGTAAGCTGTACACACAAATGTTGTCAAAATCACATTGCAACATACGTAAAAGCGAACTTCACACAATTTCCGGGAAACCAGTATGTGACTGCAAAAGACAAGTTCGATGTTTCAGAGTCCCTCAGGAAACAGCAAGTGTCGAAGTACCCCCTAAAATTCATGACTTGACAGGCGATACATTCCCCAAGAAATTCATGATTTGGCAGGCGATTTGGTCGTGTGGAAAACGGAGCAAACCTTTCGTAACAACTACAATCGTAAATGGCCAAGTATAAATGAATGAGTGCCTGAAGAAACGACTGTTTCCGTTTCTCAAATCACACAACGTTCCTACAATTTTTTGGCCGGATCTAGCCTCTTGTCACTACTCCATGGACGTTCAATCACTCCAGAACGAATGGGGTCAATTTCGTGGTGAAGGATCTCAATCCCCCAAACATACCGGAGTTGCGGCCGATCGAAAGATACTTGGATATAATTAAGGACGAACTCTGTGCATCCTAAAGTTGCTACTACGGAGGAAGAAATGTTGAAATCATGGTTGAAAACAGATAAAAATGTCTATTCAAAATTGTAAAATTGTACAAAACCTTATGTGTGAAATTGCGAAGAAAGTTCGAGCATTTGGATTTGGTGAAGAAATAATGTGAAATAAAGATACTTAAACCAATCTTATATATAGTATTACATTCCTTACATTACAAATTTCATGGTAATCGGTTCAGAGACTCATTTTTGGCGAGTACTTTTAAGTGATGCAATTCAACTGTGGACACCTTTTATATTTAGATCGAAGCTGTTAATGTGTTAACCATTTGTACTTTTTTATTCTCTGTTATATTTACTTTTCAGAGATACTTAACAACGTAATTTTCTTTAGACTGGGATTGAAAAACATTTAAAAAATCATAAATCACTTCGAAGTCTCAAACATTTACAAAAATCCTGAGGTGGGTTCACCTATTATACTTTTTAATGGAGTTCGACTCGTGTCGTGCAAGCCAGACTTGCCTTATTGAAGAGTTTTTCTAGACCAGCATTTAAAACTTTTGTTGTAAGTATGAAGATTGAAGACTTTTGTTGTTGTTGACGTTTTAAAGTCGCAGAGTTTTTAAAGCTTGACTAAATCCTGAATTATGAATTTCTGTGTCCAGATATCTTCTTGATTTTTAGAAGGTGCTTCTTCATAAGATGTTTAAGGCAATTTCTCAAGAGCTGCATTCAGGATTCTCCTGGATAATGTTATGATTCTTTCTAAGGTTGAGGTTTTTGTCCAGAAAAGCCCTTGTAATTCTCCACATATCATTTTTGAAATCCTCTCCAGGAAACTCTTATAATGTACTCTAAATTCCATAATTTTCTTGAAAATGTACCTTTTGTTACGCTTGGAATATTCATTAGAATTCTCTTGGAGTTCATATTGAAAATCTAAACAGAATTATCATGAAAATATAGTCAGGATTTTTTTATAGGAAATTCATTTTAAATTCAGATTAGCATTCCCACAGTATCCTCCGAAAATTCCTTTTAAAATCTCCTCAGAATTCATTTGTATTTATTCTGAACATTTCGTTGAGATTCTTTTAGAAATTTCTCAATAGTTTCCGCGTGCGACACTGAAGCAGAATCTAGTGGCCAAAAGACGTGCCCGGAAGTTGTACAACGAGGTTCTTAAAGGGTGTTCACGATGAAATTGCCACACACAAAATTGATTCGCAAAATTCGAGTTTTCATCCGATTGCCATCAAATTTTCAGGGATTGAGAAATAAATATTAAACTTCATTTTACCATTTTACTCGTATTTTATTTACAGTCCATACGCAAATGCCCGCACCTTGGCCTTAACCCCGGCCATAAGATTCTGCACAACCTGTGAATCAACCGTTTTTTGCATGTAAACCCATACTTTCTTCAGTTCCTCGACTGTCTTCACTACCTTAGGTCGTTTAAGAAGGTGCTGCTTCATAATCGCCCAGTACTTCTCGATGGGGCGGAGCTCCGGAGTGTTGGGAGGGTTGAACATTTTCGGCACGAAATTGACCTTATTGTCCGCATACCACTTCAGCACGTCCTTGGAGTAGTGGCATGAGGCCAAATCCGGCCAGAAGATTGTTGGGACGTTGTGGGCCTTCAGGAGAGGAAGCAGCCGCTTCTGGAGGCACTCTTTTATGTACACCTGTCCGTTCATCGTGTCCTGGGTCACGAAAGGTGCACTCCGCTTCCCGCACGTGCAGATGGCTTGCCAAACCAGGAATTTCTTCGCAAATTTGGACATCTTCTGAGTGCGGACATGCTCCGGAACGCTGAACTTATCCTTGGCCGTGAAAAACAGGTTGCCGGGGATCTGTTTGAAGTCGGCCTTCACATATGTTTCGTCGTCCATGATGCAGCATTCAACTTTCGTCAGCATGTTGAGGTACAACTTCCTGGCACGGGTTTTGGCGGACTTGTTCTGCTTCTCGTCGCGATTAGGGGCCTTTTGTACCTTGAACGTTCGAAGCCCAGCCTTAGTTTTGGCCGTCTGGACAAAACTTCGGCTTAGGTGCAGCTTCTTAGCCACATCCCTAACGGAGGCGTTCGGATTTCGGTTGAAGGCCCCAACTACGCGGTTGTGATTTTGGTGTTGTACGGAATACTTTTTCCTTCACTTCTGGGCTTCCGATCGGTGGTCAACCGTTCCTCGAACCGCTTAATCACTCGCGACACCGTGGAATTCGCGATTCCCAACGTTTTAGCGGTGGAACGATGCGAGAGATCCTTGTTCTCGTGATGAATGCGCAAGATTTTATCACGCACGAGCTGTTCTTTCGACTCCATTTCCACGAGTTTTGATCACAGGACTTTAAAACTTACAGGATGTAAATAATGCACTATGAACTAAATCCACCCAAATTTTCATTAAATTTTACCCAACGGTTAAAAAGTTAGAGCAATTTCATAGTGTGGCAATTTCATCGTGGACACCCTTTATACGAAGGATGCATCCTCATGAACGACGAAACGTACGTGAAGATGGATTATGGGCAGCTTCCCGGACAAAATTTCCATAAAGTCACTAGTCGAGCAAATTCAAATTCGTGTTTGCCAAAAAGTTTGCGAGAAAGTTTATGATCTGGCAAGGTATTTGCAGCTGCGGACATAAAACCCAGGTTTTCATGACAAACAAGACTATGCATTATGGATTCCAAAATGAACAAGCAGGAGTGCCTGAAAAAATGTATTCTTCCGTACATTAAGGCTCACAATGTTTTAGCCTGATTTGGCAAGCTGCCACTACAGGGAGAAGTAGTACAGTGGTATCGAGACAACGGGATAGATTTATTTGAAAAGGACATCAATCCACCCAACTGCCCTCAATTCCACGCAATTGAGAAATATTCGGTAATTGTCAAACAGAAGTTGAAGAAGAGGAAGGAAAAGGTGACTCGGAATGCGACAGAGATGAACAAAACGGCCGCTCAGGTTAGCAAACAGAGTGTCCAAAATATGATGAGCGGCATTCGAAGAAAAGTTTTTTCATCCAAACCAAATCGGAATATTTTTCTTTCGCTATTTTTATCTCATTAAGATGATTTCAAGATACCTCCTTTTTTTATGCTTCCAGATATTAAGTGCCCAAACTCTACTTGGGGTATTTTTAACATATTTAGCTAAAAATTCTTCTAAAACTGTTTCCCGGGAAATTGGAACAGATTCCCAGGAATCGGGAAACGTTATTTTTTGTAGATTTCTCGGGAATGGTTTCCCGGGATATGTCGGGTAGGAAACACTAGTCTAGTAAAGTCACCAGAAAGGCCTTAAAAAACCATCCAATATAAGGTTTGATTTATTACATACTCTGCATATGGTTCATACTAAATTGTAATGGCAGTTCTTGCAATAGACTGCAGCGTAAAAGCAAGTTTTTCGAGAATGCATATTTTTATATAAAGTGTTCACGAGATGATTTTAACAGAATCTATTCACGATAAAATTTGAAAACTTAAAAGATGGTAAGACCTTTTCGTGTTCAACAGACAAAATTTAATATAATTTACCTAGTTCTTAATTTACATCTCACTACTCTGGATATCTGATCTTCATCTTCATAACAGATATGGTATGCAAATATAAATAAATTCTAAATTCCACAGGTAATGTAAACACAACCTGGTCTATACAAGGTATGGAGATCTAGCCCTGACGTATGTGTTGCTAGAGGAAAACATTGTAAACTTTGCGGGAGACGATGGTTACGACGATACAACACTTGAAAGCAAATTTGAGGAATAAAAAGTAAAACAATCCTGCACAGAAAAAAAAATCTGAATTTCACTGGTGATAATATTAAATTTCCTATGCAAACGCCGAACGATACAAACGTTATGACGTCACTACAAGGGTGATTGATTAAACGAAAGAAACGAATCGTGCGAAGCGGAATGAAAGTCGAGTAAAAAACGAAGTGCTCCAATACATTCAGGCCTACAATTCTACACCTTGTATAGACCAGGTTGATGTAAACATCCATGCATGCAAACACTCATGCATGTTAACTTTCTTTTCACGTAAACTAGCAGCTTGGAAGAAATGTTGCTTACAAAGATGGACGCTTGTATACAATATAATAAATATTTTATGATATGTCTCATAAATTAACACGATCTATACTGTGAACTTGCATGATAGGGGAAATGGATGTAATGTCGGCCTGAATGCCCCTAATTTGGGCCCATAAATAATCTCAGCAATCGACTAAATTTCCAATAGCGACCAAAAATATCCATTAGTACCATCCCAATAACGCATTCTATCTGATCTGATAAAATTGATAAATAGCAGATTTTTAGCGATCTTAGATCCATAGGCCAACATTAGAGCCATTTCCCCCATATGACGCTCCATTTATGTGCACCATAGTAACAAATGTACACTACTGTTTCGAACTGTGAGCTACTGGAAAGAAAGTCTGGTCTCAATCGACAAAGCAATGATCGCAAACTTAACCCCAAAATAAACAATATTTTAATATTTAGAATAAACAATTATTCTTCATAATACCGTTAATTACAGAAACCCAACTAACGGTCAACAAATTACCACCTTCATCACATCTGGTCGTCCATTACCATCGCCACACACGTCGTCGGTAACATCACCGTTATGGGGACGATACAATGTTATGAAAGCTTCTTATCTACAACGTGGTGGAAATTCGCACCATAAATTGTAATACTAATCATTATTTCATTCGCGGAAATCGAGCGAAACCACCGCTGTCGCACCGGTCGAGTTGGGAAGCCAAATCAAAACGTATAAAGTAAGAAATAATTTCGCTGGTGATTTGTGGAACCGCAGGCTGGTAGGCTGGTGGCACGCTTCGGTGCTTTCCGGAGTGGAGAAACGGAAAGAAACACTAATGCCCCCTGGGGTGGCAGGCAGCATAATTGTTTCGATATCAGCTGGCAGATCTTAATCAAATTCGTATCTAAATGGAATTGCTATGTTAAAGATGCTTTTAAGACCTGCCACCGTGTACGCTTTGATACACATACTCACCTTCTCTCCAGGCACTGCTAGTCAATTAAGCGAGAAAACTTGTGAACAGCCCAAGTCTGGCAGCTAGTAGACTTTATCAACGTCTCACCATCATCTCGTCATCGTCGTCGTCGGTTGGTCTGGCTGCCACACATGGATGATGTCGACGGCTACGGTGCAGGGGCACTGACGTTCATGGAGCGTGTAAAGTGCTACCGTGCTGCTGTTGGGATAGAAAATAGTTTTCAAGTTCACTCTTTAGATCCTCACCTCACTTAGCCTGAATGGGATATATCGTTTAAAAGTAAATACTATCCACCCCGCACATACAAGTATACGTGACACATGAAGGGATGAGCATCTATGGTAAGGGTTGCATCATAATCGTCACCACTTTCCACCGTCGATCACAAAAGACAAAATTGTTCACACTTAAATTCACATAAATCTTGTCCCGTCGTTCCAAGCGTGGAACCAACTGTAGGACGTTGATGAACTTGTCGTATACATGTCGTTCAGTCTCATGTTCCATTGACAGCTTTTCTTGATGGCTTTAAATTTTAAAGTTTAAAAGGATACTGCTCGGTTTGATCCATTGAGGCGCCGTGGCACTCTTTTACCGGGTGAGATAATGTGTAATTGTTTGTATTATCCAGTACAGCTTAGTAGCTAGAGCGATATCAGGATCGGCTTACTACTTGGTTATCATAATAACGTGTGCAGCGTACGGTCACTGGGCTGGAGATTATGGTAAAGTGAGGGTTGGAAGATTCGTTTTGACGGGAAAACATTGGGTTTTTTTGAAAATTGTCTACACCCAACCGAGAAATGTAAGATTCTATTACAGATTAGCATGAAAAGTATGCAGAATTTGCAATGATTCATGACATGACCAGATTTTATACTGTGGTCGCCGGAAGGTTTTTTTTTAAAATAATTTTGTAATTTTTAAGTAATTTGAGCAAATGAATTGCGTTGAAAGTCTGTCCACCTTAAATTTCGGACACTAATCCTGATGAATGGAGGCGTCTTAGTGGAATACCTGTATAAATAGAGAGAAAAAGATTAGTAATTTCCATTTAATTCCACTACCTTATTTGCCTATTGTTGCAGGCAACGAAAACGGATTTGGCAACACTGTCATAGTTGCCGCTTGTGTGAAGCAACAGAAAGAACAAAACAATAACATTGTCGAGAGAGTTAGAATGTTTTAAGATTGTTTTGTGTCGCGTGACTGTTTTTAGTAGTGCCGTAATAAATTAGTATTTATAGTAACGTGCGCATTTTATTCTCTGCCCCTGATGACGGGATAAGTGCCATCTTAGTGCGACTGTCTCGCGACATAAAACTTATCCTGACAGATACGCGTATTTTGTCTACAATGTGCTAACTTCTTCAGTGTCTTGTATTAATACTCGACTGATTTTTATTAAAAAAAAAATCTTGGTATGATTTCACATCAGCTGGAAGTAACCTTCAAAGGGTTTTCATATAAATTCGAGTTTTTTTTGCATTGTCAAGCGTCCTGGAGAAAACCTAACCTCAATTCGAAGTGTTTCTGGTTAATTGACAAGGTCATGTGGTATTGGTCATTGCGAGAATTTTTATGTACCACTTCAATACTGTTAAGCATTTGACCACAAACGTTTGATCGCTGGGTACATTATCAAAGAGCTTCGGGGGTGCCACATGGCAGCAAGGCGAGCGAACGTTCAATGAAAATTAACCCTTAAACAACAATAATTTATGGTGGTCCTGAAAAGAACCGTTTTGTCGTGATTGTTGAGTAATGCTGAGATATTAGGGTGTTTACACGTATGAGGCTGGCGAGCTATATGTTGTTTGGAATGAGTGTGACGCCCTTGGATGGAACACAGTGATTAACGACGAGCAACTGAATCCGATCAGTAGCAGTGCGGTTTTTTCTTCGGGAAGGCTCGTGAGGGCAGCCTTGATTACGGGGATCCTATCGTTGTGTACTGGATACAAATGTACAACGCCAAGCACCTAAAGTACTGCTGCTGCTGCTGATGATGATGATGATTACTACCGGACACCACCACTCACCACCCGCGGTGATTGAATAAACACCGTTCGGCGAGACCGAATGGAATTTGATTTTGAAATCTGTGTTAGGGAGAGCGCCTTTCGCAGGCAATCGGTGATAATTTTGATCACTATTGCAACAGTTTTTATGACCTACTGAAAATTGCTAAAGTATTAATTTCAGCAGATTCGTAGAATTTTTTTTCAATAGATTGGCTTGTTTAGAATTAAAATCCATCCGCTATTGACAGAGTTATAAGTGGTCAAAACCTTAAAGGTTTTTTGAAATTGCACCCTCAATATGTTGCCGATCGACGAAATCATACGTAAAAAAACAATGTATTTATAGATTTGATCCACGGTGTATCGCTTTAAAGCGATGAAGTCCTTTAAGGTGGGACATGTCATTAAATGTCAACTTGACGATTTTATGACATTTAATGACATGGCGATACACCGTGGATCAAATCTATAAAGACATTGTTTTTATTTGCGTAGGATTTAATTTAAATTGTTTTATACAAGGGGCAAGACAGCTTTTAATCATGAGTAAAATCGGAGTTAATGTTCAGTAGCTCTGAGCCGCTCTGAGTAACTCGCGTTGATCAACATCAAATACACATAGCAACCTGCTTTTTGTGTTGCAATCAAGGTTGCAAAGACTCATTTCAGCTAAAATAATGTTTTTCGGAATAATAAAACCAAAAGATGGTATGATGGCATGTTTTACTTGTAACTTACAAGAAGAGGTTACAAAGTATGCGTTGGAAACATAAAACTTGTAAATTTTGCTTTCTATGAGTCACAATCAGCGATTTGCTGATCGCTGAGTGAGTGAGTGAGTGAGTGAGTGAGTTTGTGAAAAATCGCTGATTGTGACTCTCATGAAGTGAAATAAACAGGTTTAATATGTCAAACACATTCTTTGCAACCTCTTCTTGTATCCTACCAATTCAAAATTTGATCATGGCATCTAATTATTTCATAATTTAGAAAAACATTGTTTTAGCTGAAATGAGTCTTTGCAACCTTGGTTGCAATATGTCATCATCGATGGGCTGAAACCGACTGACATATTTTTCTACAATAATTTCGTACGCAACTGAAAACTGCCGCTGAAGTTCTTGCAGATGAGATACTAGTGATGCTGGACTTGCTGAATTGTATAATTCAGTCCGGTGTTACAGAATGCACGGATTGTTGATTGCACCGATCGGATGGATATATTTGCAGAAAAAAATTGTAGCTGTTTTGAGATTGCGGCTTGTGGCACCGTTTGTTTCTCCTTCTCCCAGTATTTTGCATTTTGTTGAATTTCCATGAGTAGCATGATGGCATCCACCAACAAGGCTGTTCAGCTATGGAAAATAAAATTGTCTGAAACTATTAAATTTAACACTGAGCTCTCCTAGAATTCTCCGGAATTCCTTTTGGAATTCACTGCGTTTAAGCTCAAGAGCAGATAGTCATCAGCTTATAAACTGCTATGAGGCTGTTCATAAACTACGTGGACATTTTTTTGGAATTCTTGACCCCCCTCCCCTTTCGTTGACAATTGTCCATATAATTTTTTTTTTTTAAATTTGTATGAACCGTGGATAATTGTCAACCCCCTCCCTCTCAAACTGTCTACGTAGTTTATGAACAGCCCCTATTCATCGCATCATTTTTCATTTGGCTTCCTCCCTTTGACAACTTTGAGAAGTAGCATCCACAAGTACTAGGAACATCGGCACGAAGCTTATATGCAGGAAGAACAGAAACGTCATGATGTCATTAAGAAGGGCTAAGATTGTCCCCAACTGCGACCAATCGAAAATCTCCGGGTTCAATCTGGGCAAGACCTTGGTGCAATAAATCTATGAGCTATCTTCATCAACACAAATAGAAGTCTTATTAAGACTGCTTAAGATGGAAACAATGGCGTTGTGAATATCACTCAGAAAAACTACGACCATGGCCCTTATTACCGATGTCACTTCACGGTGAAGTGACAACTTATCACTCACGGTGAAGCGATTCCCATCCGGCCATCACTTCACAACAGCAGTCCCCGAGGAGAATCAAAACTCCCTGTCTGAGCGATCACTTCAAGTTCCAGGTGTTCAAAAGGCTACTATCGATGAGATGTTTGTCTTTTTCAAACTGCTGCCAACCAACAATCCGTTCTAAGAGATTTCCAGGTTAGAGGAGCGCTGCAAGTCACACCTGCTATGGCTTATGGGATATCGTCTGAGTGGAATCGCGTCCGCCTATGTAGCTCAATCTAACAAAGTACAGGAAATCAAGAAAGAATTTCTACAATTTTGTTAATTGGTGTATTTTATAAAATTAAAAACACAATTAGATTAATAATTTTTTGAATGTTAGTATTTGTTTATATGGTAACAACAATGCAAACCATATCTATAGTTATTTCACTTTCAGCGAAAAACATGAGTCCCGCTGCAAATCCGTTCTGGTCTAAATATCGTACGTGTTCTACCACTTCTAGCAAAAGATTACACTTCCTTCCATTCTCCTTTCGACGACTTCTCGCCAATCTATTCTTGATGGCGTCCCCGGTCTTGTTCTTCCGATGGTCGCGACTAGTTTTGGAACACCAGTGATCATTTTTACGATCAATAACATTCCTTCCCAATTATTACTTTCTAGATATAAGGAACTTTCTCGCCGCATACGTCTTCCTGTCGTATCAATTATGGTAACCAGCCCTTTGATATAAGATTTCAGTAGATATCGTATGGTTTATATGCTCTGGTTGTGCATCCAGACAGAAACTAATGCCCCGTAACGTGGGTAGATCACCTTTTCGTGGTACGTTACGGGATGTAAGATCTACCACCGATTCCTAGTCCCGAAGTAGTCTAGGGGAACAGGATTTTTCAGTAATCCAAGGAACACATCTTAGTCCTTGTTACTTTTTATGCCTTGTTGATAGTGACAAGACTCGGCTTTGTCTACCGAGGATGATCTTGAAACAAGGCAAAAAAATGAGTTAGTTGTCTTCATCTATGTGATTCCTAATTTTCTCTTCGTTGTTCCCTAGTTTGAAGTGGTTAAGACTAGGGTTCTGATGCATGGTCATTATCGGTGTCATACCTTAATTTTGTTGCTAAGGAATCCAATTTTGACTGACAAAGGGGCGCGCCTTTGGAGGGTGTTTCAACACTCCGAAGGGTATAAATAGCGGGACCTTTCAATTAGACTCGGATCCTTGCGATAAATGCAAGATTGGCAACTGTAAAAAAAATCGAATGCTTCATCATTTCTCAATAGTGATGGAGTAATACGACATGCACTAAACTAAGGACACGGGATATACTACAATAGATCAATTTACTGGTCGCAGTAGTGTTAGGTCCCGAACAGAGGAAAAAAAAATGCACCAGCTACCCCGGCGACCCCGGCGTAGTGGTAAGCATTCATACCTCTCACACCAAAGTCACGAGTTCAAATCTCACCCGCGGACAAGTCACGAATGACCCAAGAGCGTTAAAGTGACTATAAAGAAAAAAAAAAAAAAAAAAAAATGCACCAGCTGAGGTTCACGAGTCGAGGGTAGATTACTCCGTCATCGCCTATAAAAATGCTTTAGCTACGATAAATCATAAGAATCAAATCCCTGTCTACAATATCTTGACGATTAATGCGGATCGATGTCACATAGCACCGATCAATATGTTATCAGATATGAGCCGTCCTGCACGTGATCTCCTTCAATTTTATCGGTTACTAAATTTAACAAATGCATGATTTCAACTCAAATAAATTAAATCTAGAGTAGGTAGATGACGTCTGTTTCGACTTTTCATTGAAGGTTTGTATATGCTGAACAAAGTGAGACTACTTTGATCAGTTTTGAGTAATTATGAGTTGCTCAAATCTACTCGCTGCAAAACTATTTGTTCTGAGCAGAGCTTAACATTATTGACTGCCTAAGCTGAGTGTGAAAGCACTGCACTATTCAATCCATTGCTCTGTGCAGACCGTTTGTACCAAACGGTAAAGGACAAGGCAATTAAAGAGCCAACAAAAACATTCAGTCACTCACGAGCAGGCGACGCAGACCGCTTGCCTCCGCTCACACAGCATGTAATTGAGTTATTTTTACATAGAAAATGTCAGTACTAACATTTGAAAACGGCGCAAAAGCCATTTGTAAACAAATGGTTTGTGGGCCCTTTACTCGCTACTCGAAGTACACCCACGCAACACAACAGCTACATCGGGTAGGGGAAATCTTCCCCTTCCTGACGATGCTGTTGGTTTGCGTGGGTGTACTTCGAGTAGCGAGTAAAGGGCCCACAAACCATTTGTTTACAAATGGCTTTTGCGCCGTTTTCAAATGTTAGTACTGATGTACGCTCAGTCCAAGACGGTTTTATGACAGGTAGGCAGGAACTCACGGTCTCCCAGTGTTGGTGAGTTCTTTGCCGTTAATGTTCACGAAAAGTTCACTATTTTGCTATACAGAAATTCAAAACAAAAACTTTTATCTGCGGATTTGAACAGTTTTTGACCTGTTTCATACTACCGGAAGGTGTATGCTGGTCACAAATGCCGTGCCAGATTGATTTCCTACTCAATTAATCAATCTTTGATGTGAAATTCGCTAATAAACACGAGGCGCATTTCTTATAGCAAACATGCCATAACAAAATGGGCATGGTTCATTTTAGTAAACATACTAACACTTCTTCCGACTGTGGCACCTATGTATTAGGCGCCGAGCGCTCAGTCATTCAAAACAAATATTGGGTACCATCACGGCAGACTAATCGTGTTGACTGAGCTACTGACTGAGTGCTCGGCTGTCAGTGACTCGTTTACCTCTGAATCATTCAGACTCTCACGAGACAGTGAATGATGAGGCAGATGGCAGTTCATATTCAAATCAAAATGACTCAATGAACCTGACTGTTTTGCGCACTGGTTTTGAGTACATCTGACTTGCCCCTTGGTTTTATACGCCTATTTTTTTGTCTTTAATTGAGAGATTTTTTAGCCTGAGCCTGGTTTGTCTCTTATTCAAACGCCTAACAAGACAGGTTAGGGGAATTAAAAATAAATATCTCAAGTTGCTCCAAAAGATCTTCATGAAGGATGCTTTTAAGGAATCAACCTATTTTAATAAAATCTAAATGTTTATTTTTTAATTATTGACACAGTTTATTTCTTTTTTTTTTTATTATTAATTAGTATTTAAAAGCCATTCATACTTAATTTTGAATTTAAATAACTTATGCCATATTAATAATGTACTTTAATAAAAAATAAATATATGGTCGAGAATAATAAATGACAAACAAACCAGTTATAAAAAAAACTGTTGGAATTCTTAGCCAGCCTGTAACTAACTAGTGGGGAATCTATGACAAAAGGACGAAGGACAAAATCTCGAAGGACAAAAGGTTGAATGGACAAAAGATCAAAGGGACAAAAGGTGGAATTAACAAAAAGTCCAATGAACACAAAGGTCGAATGAACAAATGGTCGAATGAACAAAAGGTCGAATTAAACATAGTGGGACAAAAGGTCGAATGGATAAAAGGTCGTGGGACAAAAGGTCGAATGGACAGAAGGTCTAATTGAACTTGGTGGGACAAAAGGACGAATGGACAAACAGTAGAATTTAGTTTAAAATAACAAAAGGTCGAAATGGAGAAAAAGTCGAAGTGGACAAATGTTAAAAAATCCATCATCAAGTTTGACAAAAAATTTCACTCAGAGTTTAAAAGATCTTTAAAAAATACCATGCAAATACCCCCAAAGAACTGCTCATGATTTAAAGAAGGAATATATTCTAGAGAAAGGCAGTTACTTGTCTCTTAAATTGCCGTGACATGCATAGTTACTATTTGTTATCGTAATGTTCCGCACAACTGCTCATCATTTATCATCAGTTTATCCATCTAGACTTTTCATCAATTTCGGAATTTTGTCCACTTTGACCTTTCGTCTATCTGAACTACTGTCCATTCGACATTTTGTCCATTTCGCCCATTTGTCCATTGATGTTTATTTAGACATTTTGTCCATTGGATTGTGCCACCTTTTTTGCATTCGACCTTGTGTCTTTCGTCCTTTTATCCTTCGACCTTTTAGCCTCGAACCTTTTTTCCTAAAACCCTAGTTGGATGTATGTGACTTTTCCGTTTTGAATTTTAATTCCTTAATTTTTATCTACATTTAATATATGGGAAATGGATGTCGGCCTAAATGTCTCTAATTTGGGCCCATACATAAATTCAGCAATCGAATAAATTTTCAATAGCGACAAACAATATCCATTAGTACCGTCCCAATGACACGTTCATCTAGATAAAATTGATAAATAGCAGATTTTTAGCAATGGGCCCAATCTTAGATCCATAGGCCATCATTAGAGCCATTTCCCCTACCTAGTTTAATATGGTTTACAATTCTTTGCTACATTAGATTAGCACAATTTTATACATTCCTTTGTTTCAAAAATGCCGACATGTTAGAAGCCTTTTCATAAACCTAAAAATTCGCCAAAGGTACAAATGAAAATCTACAACTTCACTGTTTTCCATCCAATTCCCTTCCAAGGACCTTATGTGCAACAACGAAACCGGTACCGCTCCGAACCAAACGCAAAACCATTGTTTTTCGCGTGCTCCAACCAGGAGGCATCATCTCGAGCTCGAGCCAAAGCAGCAGCGCCAAATTTCACCGAACACCGACAAAGCGTTTCGCTGCTAAATTGAGTGAAATTAAAATATTCTTTCCTATCGCAGAGGCAGTGCCGGATGACTTGTTGTTCTTCGATGTCGGTGGTGCCAGTGGTGAGATGGCAGAAAACCGAAATGAATCAAACCAGGTTTCGCCACGCTAGTCGTCTTGCTACTACGGTGGTGGTGACTAAAAGAGGTTCCTTTTGCTAGCCGTGAAAACACGCGGAACGTGCGGAAGGAAATTAGTTGGAAAACTGGTTAATGCAATGCACCACCCACTGACTGCCACGCGAAAAGGACGACGTTGTCGTCTGGAAAATTGCGAGCGCGAGCGGTAGGTACCTAACTACAATCGATTTGTTCCATTCAACTCGTGCTAATGTAGATATATAGTGAGAAGCAAGGCTTGCTCGTTCAGAACAAAGGAATCCCCAAAGCGAACAAGTTTTCCACGACGTCGCCGACGACGACGCTTTGCGGAAAATGAGTAGCAGAGCAGCGCATTGCTCGCTGCCTCGGTTGATGGTTCCGAGGCTCAAATTAAATTTAAAATATGCAAACATCAATTAAAACTAAATTAGAATAAATTGTCAACGATACGTAATTAAAGACAAATATTTCTCGTTGAAATTTGGAGCGTCTTATCGTGCGCGCGAGGTTCTCTGCGGGAAATGCAAATGTGTAGCGGAAGTGGCAGCAACAGCAGCATCGATAGCATCCCGCATCTGGAAGATGGGTTTAGTTTTGAATAGTGGAGTATTTTTGTGATGGAAGCAAGTGCTGACTTTAGATTGAGATGATTACACATTAGGTTTGGCAAAATTTTCAATCTCCTGCTCATCAATGCTCTTACGATATGTATTGAGGTCCTTAACAATGGTACCAAATTTCAAAATATTTGTTTATGATGTGGATTTGTGGAAGTACTTCAAAGTTAGTTTAAGAAAATGTATGAAGAACTATTAATTTGGTTGTAAAAAATTAAAAAAGTGCTCAATTTTGACTAAATCAAAGAGTTAGATTAGAACAACATGCAGTACCATTTTTATCGAATACCGGAGATCTACAAACCTTTTACATTAGGCCAAGTGGTTTATAACTTTTTGTCTAGAAGTTGAATCGATTTACTTGTATTTTTTTTTGGATCTATTTTAATTTAAGTCTCAGGTTTGGCCAAATTGTGAATTGTTTGAATTTGTTCATTCCGTTTCCTCTAAATGTTCCCATAGAACATTTCCAGGTTAAAAAAAAAATGAATAACAAACTCAACTTTCTCCGACTTACATGAACCTTTTTAAAATTGTTTGTTTTCGTAAGTCATTCCTATTTATGCTAAAAGTCAGCAATTTTTATTCTCGCAATATTTTTCTAAATGGCGTATTCGAGATTTCTGAACAAATCATAATTATAAAACGCCATATCCAATGAAAATGACGTCTGATTCAAAGTTGTAGGAAAAAGAAATTTCTTTTTCAGGATAAAAATACACGGTAAAAAAAAAATGAGAAATTTGGGTAAAAATCCAAAAGAAGAGTTTAAAACTTAAACATAAAAAAAATGCCCATCTTCAAATTTTTAAGTACTTTTCAATAAAAAGCTTATAAAAATGCCTAATTCTGGGAAAATTTAAAGTAGGACACCAAAAAATTAACATGAATCTTTGAACAACAACTTTTTGACAAATATTTGAATCTTTTGTTTAATAAAAATGTTTGTTGAATTTTACTCAGAAAACAATTTTGAAAGTCTAAATAATTTCACATCAAAATGGATTGAACATCAATTAAAAAAAAAAAACTATCCAAAAGTTGCTACTCAAAGATCTTTGTTAATTTTTAAGAGAGAATTTTGAAATATTCACAGAAGGTAGCATTCCTTATAAGCTGTTTTTTGCAAAAAAAAAAATCAGTGAATATTGAAGGGGAAATTTTTTGCTAAATACATTTTAAACCCAAAATACGTTTAAATTTTATACCATGTTGATTTTACTTGAACAGGAATTATTAGACTTTGTCTCAGGATAGATTTGTAGAAACCTCTCGGATACTCCATTTAGAAATTGTTTCCGAGATTCAACATTGAATTTTTGACGTTGGTGTAGATAAAGGGGAGCTGTTCTCCACTCTAGACCTAGAGCTGGCCCACAAATAAATTTTTTCGGAGCAAGCATTTTATGCATTGCATGGATGAATTGCGATATTTTTCCAGATTATCTAAAATAAACGCTGCTGCGACTTTGAATTTCTTAATTAAGGGGAAGCAGACCGCTCCGAAAAAAAAATACGTTTTGATTTTTCTAAAAATATTGAAAAAAAGTATCAAAAATCTAAAAAAATCACATTTTTTCTAATTTTTAAAGAAAATTCACGTGCAAAAACATGTTTTATAAGTCATTATGGCATAAAGTTGGACTCAAAAAACCACAAAACATCAACTTTTCGGTTTTTCAGAGAGTCCAATTTTTTTTCATGATGATATAGAAAAAAATTTTTGCATGTAATTTTTGACAAAAATCTAAGAAAGAAACTGATTTTCTTGGATTTTTGATAATTTTTCCCAATATTTTTAGAAAAATAAAAACGTACCAAAAATATTTTTTTATTTTTGGGCCGGTGAGCTTCCCCTTAATTGCAAATTTACGGCTGAAGATTGGCCCTCATCTTTATTCTCTTTTTTGTCACATACAAACGTCTCATCAAGTCTGTCCACGATACATTTCGGACACTTTTATTTCAGTGCAGTTTTTGAAATATGCTGGATGGATGGATTGAAGACAGTGGTAGCTATTATTGAGAAACATCAGAATCATAATTTTGTACATATTTTTAAGCAGAGGCATGGGTAGAAGGCGTTCAAAGTGAAAGCCCAATCGTAATGATAAGCAAAATTTCACTGCAAAAAGTCGTGCTAAGGAGCTTCTCACCCAGTTTTTGCAAACAATTTCTTTATCAAAATGGACGACGAAACATACGTGCTCAAAGACATTCAACAGCTTCCGGGTTTGGCTTTTTATACTGCAATGCCAAGGAATGCCGTTGCCGATTGTTTCCGAACAAAAAAATCTTTCGAAATTTCTCAAAAAGCATATGGTTTGGCAGGCCATATGTAGTTGCGGCCGGAAATCCAAAAGATTCATATCTACCGGCACTATCAACAAAGATGTGTACGAGAAAGAATGTTTGCAAATGCGGTTGCTACCATTCATCAGAAGCCACGACACTCCAGCTCTGTTTTGGCCTGATTTGGCCTCTTGTCACTATGGAAAATCCGTCCTGGAATGGTATAATGCACAAGAGTCCAGAACTTCGCCCAATAGAAAGGTACTGGGCTCTGGTTAAGTGGAAACTTTTCGAAACAAAGAAAAAACAAATGGCAAAGAGGAGATAGAGGCACACCACCACTAAGGTATCTGAGGACACTGTATGGAACCTGATGGTGGGTATCATACAAAAAGTTTGAGAAATTTACAGACAAAAGAATCAAATAAGCTACGTTTGTTATCGATATAAGTCTACTTTACTGAAATAAATAATCCGTTTTGTTATATATGTGTAGATTTTTTTCCCGACATTATCATAGTGTCCAAAATTTAACGTGAAAAAGCTTTATAAAAATTGCATCTCTTCATTCGTTTTGAAGTTATGTCTTAATTTTGAATATATTTTAAATTATCTGAAGAAGAGTTTCTGATCTTCAAAAAAACCTTTTCAATTTTCAAGACATTGAAAAACATCCAATAATTGAAATCATACTAGAAATAAATCGATATCAACTAAGTTCTATACAACTTTTGCGACGGTTCTTGTACTACTTTAATTAATTCAACTCCATGAACTCAAATAAAGTTCCTTAAAGAACTTGTTAATATTTCTTATGCAGACATGGAAAATTATTTACATTCATTTCGTGCATTCATTTACATTGATTTGCCTCTAACTTTTTTAATCAACAGAGTTCCGTAAAGTGATGTATGAAGCTTTTGTAGGTTTTATAATTAGCTTAAACTTGTGTCGACAATTCAAATCTGTATATCTTATGCACGATGAACCAGAGCTAATAGAACTCACCATTGTTTATCAGTGAGTGTAATTTACATTCTTTGAAAAACAATTTCAAGGCCCTGATTTTCACGAAATTATGAAAAATCTAGCCGAACTTCCCTGAACTTCAACATAATTCTTTGCTCTTTAAAGAAGTTTTGCGAAGTTTTTATTTTTATTTTATGTTTAGTTTACTCAACTTGTACAAAGATCGCCCTTCTATAAAACTTTTAACTTAGCTGAAATTTCAATTCCTTGTATATGATCACCACTTTTACGAAGTTTAAAAAAAAAAAATCGAAGCTCGTCAAATTTATATTAGATTCGAATTTGTACGATTTCACTTCAACATCTCCAAAGCCCTTACAGTTTGAAGAAACTCAATGAAGTTAAAGTAAAATGTCAAAAATTTAACGAGCTTCCACAAATTTCAAAAGATGTCTATAAAGTTTCATGATTTTTTTTTTTTCATTTCGTTTATTTGGCAGGCTCAAATGTTATAAAAATAACTTAGCGGAGCCGAGTAACATAGAATACCAATTATTGGGTGGCGATCGAAGCGGCGACAAAGCGATCTTCTCCCGTGCACGCAACTTCTTTCTTTCCCGAATTTGTTCCTCATTTTCATTGAACCCGAATCGTGATCGCTGCTGCTGTTTCTGAACATCGTTTCCCGTTGCATGCTCTCTGCTACTCTCGTCGGTCGTCGGGGTAGTCACGTCCATTTCGTTATCTTCATTCAACATCTCCAACCCCGTGTCCGTTTCCTGATCGCTAATGACAAACGACGCACCTTCCACCACTACACCAGCATACGTACTGCTGCTGTTTTGTTTTCTTTCACTTTGCTTTCCTTTTTCCTTCAGTTGCTTCTCCGGTTCCTTCCGAGCCTTCCGCTTGGGACAGGAAAGCTTCCGGTGTCCGTCCGCCTTGCACAGAAAACATTTATCTTTGTTGCCATCATAAAAAATATTTCCTTTGCGATTGAAGAAATGTAATGACGTGGGGATTTACTTCACACATTTGCACCGTAGCAACAAAAGGCAACGAACAAAGAGCAACTATATAATAGCGAGTCTCGAAAACAGGCTATCGTGTGGTTCACAACGAAATAAAAAATCGACTGCTGTAGACAGCTGTGGGACAACCAATAAAGTTTGATGATGTTCTGCAAAATAATTAGTGAAGTTCGCTGAGCTTTTACAATAATAGCTGAACTGCTATAAAAATGGTTGTCCTTCTAGAAAATTTCAGGATCTTCTACGCAGTTCCTGAAATTCTAAAAAGTTTTCTAAGGTTTTATGAAATTTCTGAAGATGTATGCGGTTTCTTGAAGTTATATAACATTTCCTAAACTTTAAAAAAACTTTTATAACAATCTTCTAAGTTCCATGAAATCAATCTCTTAAGTCACGCTTCTTTTTGATTTTTCATTGATTTCTAACAAGGTAATTCTGAACTTCTGTAACAGCTTAGTAAAGAAAAATCTGCGAGTTTATTTTAATTATATGTCATCGCATATAAGCCTTCAGTGCTATAACCCCCCTCGTGTATGCTTTCCTAACTATAGTTCCCCCACTGACTATGATCTCTCCATGAAACAGGCTATTCAAGGAGTTCCAGATCAAGTTCGACCTATCTCAATTCCCCGGATTTTTGCTGAAAAGTAGCAACAAGTCAATTGAAATAGAAGATTTTACACTGATGGATCACGCATTGACGCGCACAACAAGGCGAGATTTATGATAGAAGAATTTCACATGATGAATTGTTCCCATTAGTACGTCAGAGTCCTCGTTTAAGTTGGCAAAACGATTGGACAAGTATTTAATTCTCTTGGGCGGTGGTTACATTCCATTATTCCAAATGTTTCTTCGAGAGCGTGGTTCAAAGGTCTGGACGTAAGTCGGGGATTCATTCGTGTGATGTCAAGACTTATGTCCAACCACTACTCGCTAGACGCACATTTCTACAGAATAAACCTCGTTGACAGCAGTATATATAGGTGCAGAACCGGTTATGATGACATCGATCACACAGTTTGGTATTGCCCGAGTAAGGACGCCTCCAGAGCACGACTGTTGGATACCCTTGTGGCCCGAGGTAGACAACCCTTCCGTGAAGTAAGAGATGTATTGGGAACTCGTGATCTTCCCTACATGCAGGTGACCTACGAATTCCTTTGTTTGTCTGATGTTAGAGTTTGACGTGACCAGCCCCTCCTTTGCAAACAATTTCCAGCCATTGTGTCCCAGTTTTAATATCCTTCTGTTTCTGTGCTACTTGCCCCTGCCCAGCCAGGATTTGGTCAACCGTCCGATAGTTCTGAAGGAGGCTTCAGAAACCAGTTTCCTACCTAGCTCCTTCTAATGGAAATTGTTACCCATTAACCTCGAGCCCGCCACGAGTATTTGGTACCCAATACTAACCTAGAACTACTGCTGTTTAAAATGTAAATTCAAGCATTACTGATTTTTGGCTTCGCAAAGTGTCACACACGACTGAGCCTAGTAAATAAACGAACTAGTTAAGAAAAATCTGCTGGAAGAGTGTACATCTTTCGCCAGCCGTAATTTTAAAATGTAGTAGTGAAGACAATTTGTCGATCCCCCCATACTACCGATGGTTTGTATTGTTAGCTAGGACCATGGCCGCCCATAGCTCAACACCCTAGTTCTGGCTATGAATATTACCTATAACAAACGATTATGCAAAGTTTCATGTAAATCGGTGACGGTCGCATCAGATCGATTCGTCATTTGCCGTGGAATTGCGTAAAAACTTCGAAGTTCTCCAGCAAATTTTAAAATCTGACACAGTTGTTAGGGACCTTGCTGCTAATCGACTGAGGAATGATATTCGTATAGGGTGGCTTTTCATTCTGGACCGAAATTCAGCCTGGACCAGACGGTCCCAAATGGACCGAAACGGCTAACCGAATAAAATAACAGAATTTTGATTTCTTGATACAGATCGACAGAGCAGTTAGGTGCTGGGGGTTTTGACCAACCCTATCACACATATTTAATTGTAAAGGATTGCGTAATCAAAACGTTGCCAAATTTAGACCGTAGTTCCGTAGCGCTTCTGATGCTGTCCAAAACGTCTTCGTAACAGATCAAATGACACCGGTAGGAGGATTAATCATGGTTTTTTACCTTCCTAGAATGAGATGTTTTGTCGTAGACTACGTCTTACGGGATGCTTCAGGGGGTATATCGAAAATCTAAAAATGCGACCGTCACGAAAAGGTGTTTGGTTTGGAACGCTTAAAACCTTCCCACTGATACATGATTTTAAGATCTAAATACACCTATATACATATGAACCTGCTACAATAAATAATTTCCTATTTTTCCATAAAAAAAACTTTTGAAAATATACAAATAAAACGTGATAATTTTGTCACTGTTTTCATAAAATAAACGTCATTATCGAGTACGACTTGGTTGCGCACCGTTCTGCTCGAACCTGTAAAATAATAAAAGAGCGCTAATGCACGCATCCGCTCATTTTCGCATCGTACTATGATGCGTAATTATGATTCTTACTATCAAAACATTTAACAGGTGCAGGTGCAGAACCTGTATAAGAACTTTTGCTCTGATTTTTCGAAAATAAATATCTGAATCTCCCTGATTTACAATTAATGTTGTACTAAGCATCTACTTATTGGAAAACAAACGTTTGATTTGAAAAAAAGTTACTGCTACAGCTACTGTATTTTAAATCAATATCAAGAAAAATGTACGAGAACTTCAATAAACAGCTTAACATAGTCTACGTCAACCTTGCGGTCGTGTATTGTACACAAACCCCATTTTTTTTTAAATACGGAATGATGATTTTGTAATGTCTTCAATGCCTCTTTTCAGGCACTGGTAACATATGATTAAACATTACAACCTTTAATGCATTATATTGATCAAGCCATAATTAAATACTGCAACTGATTGGTTTCATGCAAGCGAGGAAATCCTCCCATCAAGACAAAACTTAGAAACGTGTCCTGGTGTATTCTGCATTCTGGCAACAAGGTTCAATTTTCATTAGCGATTTCCAACTACAGGCTGCTTCCAACCAGCGTGCATTGAGGAGTGAGACATTCCCAAGTCCCATTAGGAAGCTCATTCCGAGAGCCTATGCCACCGCCAGCATCATCGGAGATAATGGCTCCCAGAGAATATATATCGCTTTACAACCCTATTTTCTATTTCGGCTGGCATCGTACATATTTTATTCATCACTCATTCGTCATGAGCCGGCAGCAGCAGCAGCAGCATCCTCATCATCGTCGTAGTCGTTTTTAAGTGCAGCACGTTCTAAAATTTATACAACACATTTTATGTGCCCCTCCGAGAGCGCGGTGGAGAGTGATGGGTGATGGAAGGCTAAAACTTTTCCATCAACGTCGTAGTTGACATCGCCGACGCTGTGTCGTTTCCATCATCGTCGTCGTCGTCGTTATCGCTGTTGCTGCTGGAAGCTGACCATCATTATTAGGATGGACCCATTCGACCATGATGGGGCGGGTAGGTAGTTGCTACCATAGCGATGGACCATCCGACCGGTTCGATCTTTCAGTCCAACACTTTCTCGTGGGCGAATGGCCAAATTTTGCATGAGGTAATAGGGATAAATTCGACGGTATGGTACGTCGCCTGATAATCATCGCCAGGAATTTACGAACATTACAATGCATCGGTATGGGTAGTATAAGAAGAATTAGCCGATCGCCTGGCGTTCGGGGCTGAGGTCTGGATATAGTGCACTTGCTGGTTGAAGCTGGTAGTTTAGAACTGCGCTGCTGCAGTGCAAGTGGATTTCATTGCATCAATGGATTCGCATTAGGAGAGAACAGTTGCACCGCGTGCATCCATCGGGTACCTCCAATGCATACCAAATTGGGTCATCATTATTCATCGTCGTCGTTTGGTGCGTTTGGTGGAACCAGTGGCGAGCTTAGCTAGATCCATGAAATAGAACAGTGGGTGTTTGTTGATTATTTGCGTTATCCGCGACCAACTCGTTATAGCTGTTTTTTTTTCGTAAGAGTTAGTTGCAACTGTCACTTCAGTCAGAATTATGACTAAAAATCATTCTTTGTATTTTCGGCAAATCGTCCCCCGCAAATCTCACTGTGTCTACGGATCAACAACAGCCACGATTAGTCTCGAAGTGCACTTTGAACATACACGCGTCCTACTTGCAGCTGGCTGACGGTTCGATGTCTAAGCGGCGCCACACTCGACGGCTGTTCGTCCGGATGATGGTTCCGAAAAATGAATTAGGATGGACATGCGTCCACCGTGGAACAAACTGATGCAATCAATCTGCGCTCAGGCTGCTGTGTGTAATGGAAAAATTACTTTATTTTCTGTAAATAATTAATCATCTAGTCGGATGGATTCTACAACAACCGGCCGAATGTGCCTGCGTTCCTCATACGGAAAACCACTTTGAAATATTCAACTAACAAGAGAAACTCACATCATGCCACGCTCCATTAGCAGCGATCCTAGATGAAGTGTACGCGAGATTGTTATGCACATTTCACCGAATCTGAAGAGCTTTTGTATGTGCTTTCATTATTCAATTTGTGCCAAAATTAGGTTCTGTATGCTCGCATTATATTGGTAACACGGCGTGTATCCTAATGGAAGCGAACGAGTGTTTCTAATAACCGACATTTCCAGCATCCCCTAATTAGTTTCCACTGCGGAGCGGGAGAATTTGCGATAAAAATTGAGATGCAACATTTTTCCACCCTAATCGTTTGCGTAAAATCTGACGGCCTAATTCGGATTTGATGCCAGCACCACCACTGCCGACAGCCGTTGCTGGGCATCATTTCAATCGACCTCAATGAAGCTGAGTTGAAATCTGTAGGGGTGGGGAGGTTGAATCTGCTGCTGATGTTGAAGAAGACACATTGTAATCATATCTGCTAATGACTTGCTCGCATTTTCAGCCTTCAAAGTGGTTGAAGCGATATCGGTAGTGACGCAAATCTGTTGCTGTAACCAAATTATAATTAATCTTCATCTAGTTTACAACATGGGACGGTGGGAGGTGGGATGAATTGACTGATTGGAGCGACATATTGACGTTAAGTTCTTGTTTTTTTTTTAATATAATTCAAGTGAGATATGGTCATGGTTTTGAGCATGGGTGGTGTATTTGAGAGAGGCAGTGTTTTATGCTCCATCACTTTATGAGGAGAAATCACATCTTGTTTCGGAAGGGGAAGTGAAGCTGTTTGTCTTTAGATGCTTTAGATATGTAGATGAGGCAAGGCGGGTTCGATAGCTGGTCCGGTCAACAAGCATAGAAGGGGAATCAACATTACAACCCCCTACTCCCCATTGCTCTTTCGATTTGTATTGAGATTCCCAACAACCGTGTCAAATTTGAACGAGTTTGGTTGAGAATTCGATTTGCGGGGGAATTTTAAAGTTTGTTTGAATACATTTATGAGGAGAGGACAGAACATATGAATTTGCAAGACAAAAATTCACGATTGACTCCATTTTGACCTTTGAAAATTAGATTGGGAAACTATGTAGAACAAATTTTGTTCATGACCATTCGACTTTTGTGCATAAAGCTAATAAGCATTTACTTAAACTCATATATTAGATCAGCAAGCTTGATCTTGGAATGCCCCGCTAAATGCTGAATGCCTTATTGTTACCAGATAACTAACTCAGTAGTATGAGATCCCTGAACAGTGTTGAAATGTGTAATTTAGGGTGGTTCATTTTTGCATAGTGGATCACAACCCCTTGTTCCTATTTGCTCATAGGGTAGTGAAGATGTACCAGTTACGTTCCTATTATGGTGTGTTTCAATTAAGGCATGTGAGATGTCCATAGGCCATAATTGGAGCAGACCATAATAGGAACGTTCAGGCATGGAAAATCATTTGCATTCATTTCGTACATTCATTTACATTCATTTGTCCCTAACTTTTTTCATCAACAGAATTCCGCAAAATGATGTGTGGAGTTATTATAGGTTTTGTTATTAGCTACAACTTTTGTTAACAACTCAAATCCGTATCTCTTATGCATGACGAACCAGAGCGAACAGAAGCCACTACTGGTTTTCAGTGAATGTATTTTACATTCACTGAAAAACAGTATCAAGTTCTGCCCGCTCTAGTTCGTGATGCATAAGAGATACAGATTTAAGTTGTGGGCAAATGTTGTAGCTAATAACAAAACCTACAAAAGCTTTGCACATCATTTTGCGGACTGCTGTTGATGAAAAAAGTTAGAGGCAAATGAATGTAAATGAATGCATGACATGAAAGTAAATGATTTTCCATGGCTGGGAACGTTAAGCCATAACTGGTGTATGTAGAGTAATGAAACTTAAACTGGGCAAATGATGTAGAACAACTTTGTCGAAGATTCGAATTCTGTTCAAAAGGGAGTCTCTGGTTATCCATTAGCCATATTTTTGTGTGACACAATGAGAAACCTAAACACAATGGGTAGATTTACCCTATGGTCTATGCAAATCACATATGCTTTGATTGGAACACAACATAATTGTAACGTATAGCCATAACTGATACATAAATATAATCATTAATCGAGAAAATGGTTATTGTAACATTCAAATGATGACCCTTGGAAAAATGCTTCTTTGCTGCGCAGTTTCTCAGATTTACAGTCCTGCTCGTGTTTTTTTAGTCAGAGGAGCTGAGCGACGAGCAGAGCGTAAAATTATTTATTGTTTAGGCTGAGTTTGAAAGCACTGCACTATTCAATTCATTGCTCTGGTTTGTACCAAACGGTAAAGGACGAGGCAATGAAAGAGCAAACAAAAACATTCAGTCTCTCACGAACAGGCCACTTACACCGCTTGCCTTCATTCACAGAACATGTAATTGAGGCATTTTTCCATAGAAAATGTACGCTCAGTCATTCAAAACAAGGATTGGGTATCATCACGGAAGAATAAACGTGCTGACTGAGCTAGTAACTGAGTGCTCTACTGTCAGTGACTTGTTTACTTCCCAATAATACAGACTCTCACGAGGCAGTGAATGATGAAGCAGATAAAGCATCTAAAAGATGCTTCTTGGAATGATTTCAAAAGAAGCTTCTAAATAATAATCTTATATAAGATTCTAAAAGATGCATCCAGAAGAAGCTTCTTAAGGTGCTTTGCTGTGAAATCCTTAGTCTCGTAACCACTTCGAAACTTTAAGCGTACAAACATCAGCTTCCACGACACGTACCACAATTAAAATGTTACTACACGTTTGCCGCACTGCAGCTTACATGAAGTAGTAATCTCAGGTGAAATAGGACACTAGTTTCCGAGACATGTGTAATTGAAAGTTCAAAGTGGAAGTGCATTTATAGCCTATGTGGCAGCCATTTGTATACTCTAGTAAGTAATCACCTTAAGAAGATTTTAAAAGAAGCTTCTTTTGGAAGCTCATTCTAGACACTTGTCCGCCACTCTGCTCCTCTGACTTACGTTTGGTATGGTTCAACTGGGAATTGATGTGTGTTGTGAATGACTGAAAAGCCATTCACAACATTAATAAAATTAATTGTAAAAAATCAGGTTTACTCATGCACCGATCAAACGGTCCTTAAGAATTGAGTAAAAGTAACTAAATAATGACGGAAACTGTGTAACGTTCTCTTAATATTGATATTGGTTTACTCAATTCTTGAGAAGCGTTTAATCAGTGCATGAGTAGCCCCGGTTCATGCCAAAATGAGTGAAAATCTATTCAGTTTGTCTCAGTGGACGTGTACAATACAATAATCGATTTTGAAGGATGTATCAACAGAAGGACAAAATGGTTGAATGAAATCTAGGGGGGTTAAAGGCCAAAAAGGCCAAGTGTTGATATGGATAATAGGTCGAATGAAAGCTTAGAAGGTCTATAGTTTGAATGATAAAATAGTTAAAAATAGTGTCCCAAGCACAACCGCATTATTGATGAAGTACTACGAGATTGTTTTATTATTTATTCTAAAATTAATAAACATGCAATTCAAAGTTTTGAAAATAGGCGACATTCAATATTCTTAATTGAATTCAGTTTTCACATTTCAAACAACCCTATTCAAAATTAGGTTCCAAACATGTACAGCAAATTTTCAGATTGAAAATTCGCTACATAAAATGCATTAAACCGGTTTAAAATACTTCAAAGTACGTCATACTATATTATTACATTTTGATGTTGCAGAGTTGTTTTTTATGTTTGTTAATTTATTTGTTAAGGCTCAATCGAATTAACTATAAAATACATCTTAAAACTATAGTCAAAAGGTACAGCACAATAAACACTTTATATTCGATGTTGTCCATTCGTTATATCTTTTAAACAAATTTATTTGATATGGCCCAATCGAATAAACTTTACAGAGCCGAAGATTTTTATTCACTATACAAAACATCGTAAGACTTTAGTCAAAAAGTACTAAACAATAAACACTTTATCTTCCGCTATCCAATAACCCTTCTCCATCAGAACGAAAGCCGTTTCCAGTTTTTTCATTGTATGGCAGTATCGCCAACGGGGGGCAGAGCGCTTCCATTGCAGCAATGGACGCAAAACGTGGTCAGCACTCACACACTCATCACGAAACGGTTGCTTTCCAAAGTCGACGACGCATCGACCGAAAGAACTGCTGATGAAGAACAATGAGGAGGACCACACAATGGCTGCTACCGAGTAAACAGACGATCGTGTGACACACATTGAGAGTAGCCTGCTTATGTCGGCAGCCGAGTGAACGCTGTGTTGCTGAGTTATGTCAGATAAAATAAATCTCATTAAAATGTTTTCAAACAAAAATTTATCAAATAGCGAACGCTGTAATTCGATAAATTGAAAGTAAGTTATATTGTTAACGCAAGGCATAGGGCTGTATTTAAATTTGCAAACATTTTGGTACTATTTTGATAAGTCTTTCTTCAGTTTTCTTTCGTTGATGTACCTTTGTCATGGAAGTTGAAAATCGTTTACTGACAAATCAATACATACATACATGTTACATTCGTGTAATCTCCATTTCACAAGTAATGATGGCAGTCCCAAAATAGCAGATGAAATGAAAATTGAAGACAAAAGCAAAGTTCCATTTGGGACGTAATAATAACTGTAAGACGAATTCCGAACTCAACCTTCCAATAGGCCCTATCCATCTGAACTGCTTTGATGAAAACCGCAACCTAGTGATGTCATGGTAAATTTGAAACTGATAACTCATTTAGAATTACCCTTTGCGCCCTTGTATGAAATAAAGATGAATAATATTTATTTTCGATAACTGGAGAACTGGAGGATCACCTGTTCCATTCACAATGATATCACTGAACATTTCACATTCAATCGTGGAAAGTGTGGTTACTCACTGAGGAAGTATTTTTTTCTTAAAAATCTGCTATGACGAAAATCGAGAAAAAAAATAACACAGTCTTCACGGTTGATAAAAGTAACTCAGTACCTGAGTCAAATTCTACTCATCTACGCAATGCAATGCAAGCGCCATTGGGTTCTGTAGAGGTACCCGTTAAACAAATTTAAAGTGAGTGCCGTTGAAATGCAGTTTTAGCTATTCAAACTAAACAGAGTTCTACGGTATTCTAGAAGTTTGTCCTGGAAAATCGTGGAAAAATTTACTTATTCACTGAGTAAATTAATTCTTTGCAGTTTCTAGACAAATTTGACTCAATTTAGAGTTGCTCTCATTGCACGCTGGGCCAGAAATGCAATCTAGCGGAGCAAAATTAATAACTCTGAAACAAAGAATTTCCGCGACTTGGTGTCTTGGGCAAAGTTTCTCATCATAATAAGAACCATCTATTGACATAAACAAATAGTTCAAAACTCTTCCGCAAAGATGGCGCCACAATCTAACTTCTTTCTCTGACGATTTGGAGACTTGATGTCTTCGGCAAAGTTGTTTACCTTGACAAAATAAACAACTTTTTTCAAGACGTAAAATTTCCACAGCCTACTGGTTTCGAGTTATATGGAGTTAGAGAAAAAAATGTCGAAAATATGCTTTTTTCTTTCTGTTTCGGTTTTTTGCTTACATCCATATAATTTTATATTTTTCTCTTACGCAAATGCATTAGATAAATAACTTTTGTGAAGAAAAATGCTTTAAAAATCAAATTTTAAAGATATTGTTGAAAAACCGAAAAAAACAACAATTTTTGAACTTTAATATCTTCCAAAGTGCAAAAAATCGCAACCTGACATTTCCAGCAAAAATTAAGCAATGCTTGATAAACAAAATATCAAAATTTCAGAGAGGTATATTTTGGTGTTTTTGAGGTTTCATTATTTTAGTAGAGCATGTATTTTTTTTCTATAAATTTTTTTTAATGCATTGAAATGGCGTTTTGAAGACTTGTCGACATAGGCAAAGTTGTTTATCTTGATAAAATAAACAACTCTTCTCAGGACGTCAAAACTCCACAGCCTACTGTTGTTAGTGGAGACCGCATGAACCGAGTATGCGATATACCTAGCTGCGGTCCAATGTAAGAAAATTGGAGCCCGAAAAATGTAGAGTGTATTAGTGAGGTAAATTAGTTATGTCGAAAAAAATTGCAAACATACTGCTAGCTGGACTCGAACCACGAACGTTGCGATTATCAGACCTGTGCTTTCTCCACTGCTCTCTCCATGCTTTTGTATTTGGATAGCCTCAAAGCGAACACGAAGCGCTCATTTTCTTGCATACTCGACTTCGTTTGCTTTTTCTGCTGGAGAGATTCGAGGCAAGTTTGTGCGTCGTTCTACAATGTTCTACAATGTGCGTCGTTTACTGGTATAGTCGAAAGCGTAGATAGAATACGAAATAAAAAAGTCAAAAAACCATTACACCGCCTACATGGTTAATTTCTAACATTCATTGCGATGTTCATGAACAGAGGATGATAGGAAACGGAACTAACATTCATTGTAATAGATTTTTGGTTTGCGTGTACCAATTTAAGGTATCGATATATTCGTTCCTGCTCGGGATGAGCTATTTTATAACCTCCCAATCGGCTCGTCTCTCTCTGTTCTCTCAATAGTTATAGCAAGCAAGCACATTATTGGTTGATTGCGGCCAAAAGGTTTAAAAGTTTACTAATGATAAATTATTACAATCTTTATATCAAACAAATCCTAAATACTAAATCCTTAAATCAAATGGTACGAAAAGATTTGAAATCCATCAATAAATAGCAGAATTTTCTTCTTCACATTTTTCAAGCCTAATGCTTATCGCATATTAGTTTATTGCGTGCTCTCAACTTAGATGTTATAGATGCACTTCCATAGTTATTAATTGAACTTTTGATGCCTGTACCATTTTTGAATTAGTAGAATTGAGTGGCAAGTACAATCATACTCTTTGCCTAGGGAAATCGAGAAATTTTTCAACCCGAAAAATTCCTAAACTGGACCGGGAATTTAACCCAGCCACCTCCAGCATGGTCTTGCTTTGTGGCTGTGCCTTTACCGACTGAGCTAAAGAAGGCCCCAGTTTGAAACGTTTAAAACCTGATACTATTTCGTCACACAATTTTTTGATTTACACCCCTCTATAGTCCACAAAAACGTAGTTCTACGTAAAAAATGTCAAAGATCGAAATGGAAAAAAAAAAACGTCGAACGTACAAAACATCGAATTACATCTAGGAGGACGAATATTCAAATGAACGGAATCTGTACATGTATTACAAAAGTAGACGACTTCTATAAAATGTCCAGATTTTGAATTATTTCTTAAGGTTCAATTGATGCTTTTTGTGGGATGAGAATGTGTCGAAATTTTGCCCTGTTTGACCTTTAATCCTTTTCTATTGTTTCTTTATTGTGACAATTTTCTCAGTCGACCTTTCATCTTTTTGCGGTAGCCGTGTAAACTGTTGACCTGGGAGCTGCCTTAAATCCGCCTTGACGTATATTTCATCGTGCATTATAACGCAATCAAATTTCTGACGCAATCAATCTGCGTGGGAATGATTTGGATTTCGCTTAAACGCGAGCAGAATTTGATACGTTGTTTCTATTGCTGCGACGTCATTTTGACAACTGAATGCAAAATGTGTTCAAGTTTTTTAAATGCTCGATTGAACGGAATTTGAGTCAACCAATTTTTGATCATTCCACCCTTTACCATATGTTTCAGGTTCTTTAAATCGTCCAGGATGCGTTCTACTAAATCAACCAAGACTGGTAAAATGTCTGTAGCATCGAAACAAGTCCAAATAGATTTATAGTGTTTATGTGCATCACGCACGATCTATTGCCACGTATACCAGAAGGTATAGGTGCTGCAAACCGTCCTGGAGTTCAGATGATTCGATCAAGCAAGGCTGGGACAATGTCCGTAGTATCGAAGACAAATTCAAAGTGTGGATCATTCACGACTTTTTTCCTTTTTAACGTCGGTCTCTGTTCCGCTATCTAGTGCCAATCACCGACGGACATCGATTGCCATCCATTGACGGCAATCGAATGTGCAGGAAGGCAGCTTCCACACCTGCGTAGGATATCGCACCCATTCAACAACATACATGGGCCGGGACCAACGGCTTTACCTACCTTCCGGAGGAAGACGTGACCAGAGATTTTTATGCCTAGACCCATTGGGGTGAGAAAGCAGTCAAGCTTACCACTACACCACCGGCGCCGGCTTCACAACTTATTATTATGCATACTAGGTGTTATAGGTTCTCCAAATGTCTAGAAATTCAGCTGTTCTACTAGATCACCCAAGACTGACAGATTCATAGTGTCTGTGTGGTTCATGCATAACCTATTTATTTCACATCCCCGAAAACCCAAGGATTCAATTTGATGGGAATTTATATGCACGTGGCTTTACTACAGATGCTCGGTGGCGTTCAAACTCACCGGCAACCGCACATGCCCCACTCAGAGGAACACATGGTCCTATACTCCCACTGCTGAAGCCTGTGACCAAAAGCCCAAAAGCTTCCCAATTCTGTCGTGCGTCTCCTCCAGTCGGAGTGCAATCTGCAGAGCAGTAATGTTTAATTTTGCTCCAGACCACCGGCATTCTCGAATGAATTGCTTTCCAATGAAGAGCGATGAGATTTTTCCACCAACGCCGCTGTTGTTGGAAAGCTGAGAGGGACCTTCTGTGTTCCAAGTCCGTGGGATCGTTTTTCTTGGGAAATAAATTTCGAATCGTTCCGTAGGTACCTACCCCTTCTCGGAAACGGGGAAAACGAAGCATGAATCGTTCTCCGTTTGCTTTGAATGGAACTTTTTCAAAAAAGATTTAACTTGTAATAAAATAATGAATTTACGAGGTAAATAAAGTCTTCGCACAATTTCAAACCAATCCGGGGGGTGTATCATCATTCCAGATGGGGATGGATTTTTTTTGCATTCTCGCTCACGACTTGTTGGAAAATGTAGCATATGAGTTGCTCGGATTCATAAAATTTGAATTAAACGTTCCATTTTTTTTTCGGTGGGAAAGGGGAACCGGAAAAGTGCTTTTGGAAAAAGTTATGAGGGAATTATTTATTCACACAAGTATTTCAGCACATTATTTCACCCTTCACACTCCCAAAGAGTGATACAATTCGTTTGAGTGGTGCGAGTGAGAGGGGGAGTACCATGAATATAAAATTTAACTTAAATGGTTTCAATTTCCCCGATGCCAGGCGAATCATCTTTATTAATATTTTTAAATACATTTTTCGTCTGTTGTATGCCATCGCATTTCCCGGTTTTTTTTTTGTTCAACTGTTTCCATATTGTAACCACCTTCACCTCATGCCTTCATGTTGAATTTCGATCCGCGAGGCAATTGCGATGCCAGGCGTTGAAATATTAAATTCCCATAAATATGTGAAATTTAATTTAATTACAATAAATTATTGAAATTAAAATTAATTAAAAATATATGTATCGAAAAATATAAATATGGGATAAATAATTAATTTTCGGTGAGTCGCATTTTCGCTGGCAATCGTCGTTAGGCCGGATGCTGCGTTCGTTCGTTATATGCCGGGGTAGGTTTCAATCAAATGAAACAATTTTGCACATTTTTCTGTCAGCACTTTTCGGTGTTTTACGAATTCTAGCAAACAGATGCACATATATCAAATTAACCTGTATTCAGGGGTGTAGCAAGTATAAAAAAAGGCTTTGATATCAGGAGAAAAGGCTTTAATGTTGGTCTATGGATCTAAGATTGGGCCATTGCTAAAAATCTGCTATTTATCAATTTTATCTAGATGAACGCGTCATTGGGACGGCACTAATGGATATTTTTGGTTGCTATTGAAAATTTAGTCGATTGCTGAATTTATGTATGGGCTCAAATTAGGGGCAGTTAGGCTGAAATTACATCCATTTCTCCTATAACATGTATTTTCCATCTGAAATTTAGAGAATTATTTTGGTCTATGATTTATGAGTTTAAACTTGAGCTTGGGATTTCTAATCAATTAGCTCAATCCTTAATTTCAAAGGCTTGGTATGGCTTGATTTATTTATACTTTTGCTAGATGTCTGCTGCCTAGGATTTGGCATTTTGAAAAGGACTTCTGGAAAAGTTTTGTCAAATTGATTAATTAAAAATGCTTTGTTAGAATGGTGATCAGGATTTCAACGAACTTTTAAGCTGCATGGGGAAAAATTACTTAAAATTTGTCGTTCAGTTTTTTCCTAGACATTATTATTAAGGAAGCTACAATTAAATAAAAATGATTTTTCTCCACACAGTTTTACCTGCTTTACTAGAGAGCCAAAAAATCAAGTTTTGAGATAGTTCAATTTCTCAACATACCATGTATTTTGATGACACTCTATTTGTGATTTCTCTCTCACAGACTTCAAAATAGAGTACCTGACACCGCAAAACATGTCTGGTACCTCTATATATGCATTTTGATTGACATAAGAAGTCCCTCCTTTTTTACATATTCTTCACAAAAGATACTTTCTGCCCCAGCGGGAAATCCTATGAGGGATGAGCTATTTTGTGTGCAGAATGTGTAAAAAAGGAGGGACTTCAGACGTTAATCTCAATGCATATATAGAGGTACCAGATATGTTTTGCACTGCACTGTCCTCTGTGAACGATTAACGGAAATCAGATTATGTGTAGTTTTCGATAGATGTCACCGCCAACAACAGTAGTGACATCTGTTGGGAAATGAACAACAACATATGTCGCCCTGTCAGTGGAAGATAAACCAATTTGGGGTATGGAGATTTTAGAAAATCATCGATTTGTCTTCAAACCTTGCTTCTAGCGGCTAGAAAATTTCTACATTTAGTTCATTTTAGTGATAGTGACATTATGTAGAATCAATATATCGGAAAAATTGCACCATTTTTAATATTTTTAATTACAAGTGAATTTCGCCATACATTCTAAAGTCGATTTTCCACCAGCCCATATGATTGTAGACCCATTCGATTGAGGGCTGCTTACCTAATTCCAATGCAATATAAATAACAATAAACTGTGATTTTTTTTTAAGTAGTAAGCATTATAGCTCCTATAATGAAATTTTTACAGAAATCATTGACATGATTACTGATATGCTAAATACTTACTCCATGTTTGATGCTATTCAAACTGGAGTAAAATTTGCGAACAATATTGTAATGTCTTTGAAATTCAGCAATGGATTTTAAATCATGAAATATTTTAAATTGGAATGCTCGATCTCTTAAAAATAATAATGAAGACGAGCTTTTTAACTTTTTGAGAGTTCATAACGTGCATATTGCCGTTATAACGGAAACGTTCCTTAAACCTGACCAAATTATTACATTTATCGATTTGCGGACCTTGTGGTGGCGTTGCCATCGTTGTTCATAGACAAATCAAACAAAACATTCTTCCCTCATTGGAAACCAAAAGTTTTGAAGCTTTGGGAGTATCTGTTGAAACAAAATTTGAACAACTTACTTTTCCTGCCATCAGCGTCGTTCTGGACCTACGGTCGAGTTCGGTGGTGGGGTCTCCCAATTATCGTTTTCAGGCAAGTTTGCATACATTAGTTACAGTAATTTTCCTGATCAGCTTCCGTGTTCCAGTGCAATGCCTCAAGCATCTACCGGCTATTTCCAGATGAGAAGCACTTATGATACTGCTCATTCACAACATCCGCTTTATTACTGTTGGAACAATCCTAATTCATCTCGGGGGCGCACAATAGACCGCTCTTCGGAAGCTCCTGGTTCCTCCAGCCCAGTCGTGCCGATTCCTGCCGATTCCTGCCAGCGTTCAGCATAGTCGTCCTCGACCTGTGGCTGGATATGAATCAGGAGTCTTGCACCTTGCCTCTACAAGCAAGTACAATCAATATATTAATATATTCGAAGCTGTTCAATATTTCATTACAGCAGGGGGAGTTCCCTACGCATTGGAAATCGTCATTCATGTTCTCGATCTACAAGAAAGGAGACAAGAGCAACGTCGAAAATTACCGAGGGATCACATCACTCAGTGCCTGCTCTCCCAAGAGATCAGTTTCAACAAATCTAGCTCCGTTCATTTCTTTATGACTTCCGAGTATGGAAGCTGGAGCGCAGGTGGACGTTGTATATACAGATATTAAGGCTGCATTCGACCGGGTTGACCACTCCATACTGCTAGCTAAACTTGAACAACTCGGTTTATCCTCGGGCTTAACTTGTTGATTCAAGTCCTATCTGACCAATCGGGAACTTTGTGTTAGAATCGGATCAGAGCAATCGGACTATTTTACAAACAGCTCCGGTGTTCCTCAAGGTAGCAACTTGGGACCATTGCTATTCTCGATTTTTGTGAATGAGGCCGGACTGATCCTCCCAACTGGTTGCCGATCGTTCTACGCGGATGATGTGAAGATCTATGTGATTGTTCGTAGCTCCGCCGATTGCTTGCGGCTTCAGCACTTTATCGATACGTTCGAAGAGTGGTGCGATGATGCCTCTGTAACTCTCAATCCTGGGAACCCGGATCGCACCGTAGAAAGCCCCATGGAAGCCCCCAATCCCGCCGTCTCAGTCCTGCCATCAGCAGCCTTCGTTCATCATAATCGTTCCGGACCTGTTGTCGGATGTGGAGAGGGGGTCTTCCAACCCACTCACTATGGCGAGAATCTAATGAGACTTGATGATGGTCAGTTATTGCCTGATGTATCTGTGATTTCCAGGGAGAGCAGTCGTTCGATTCCTTGCCACCAAGCAGGACGTCGTGATCTTCTACCAAAACGCCGGTGGAATGAATTCTGATGTTGAAAAGTACCGCCTAGCTGTATCGGATTGTTGCTACAATGTAATTGTCCTGTGCGAAACGTGGCTCGATTATCGAACGCTTTCCAGTCAATTCTTCGGTCCTGACTACAAGGTCTTTCGTTGCGATCGGAATCTTAACAATAGCCGTAAATGTACTGGTGGAGGTGTCCTTATAGCTGTCCGGGTTGGAGGCAAAGGCCATCGAGAACGATTTATGGATCTATGTGGAGCAGGTTTGGACAGCCATCAATCTGGGTGATCACACACTATTTCTATGCGCTCTGTACATTTCACCTGATCGAGTCCAGGACAAGGAACTCATCGATACTCACTGTTGGTCAATTTTTACAGTTACCGAAAGTGCCACTCCAGTTGATGAGATATTCATTTTTGGTGGCTTGAATCTGCCAGGCGTTTCGTGGAGTCCATCTCATAGCGGTTTCCTGTACCCAGATCCTGATAGCTCTACATTTCACGCAGGAGCTATTAGCCTTCTCAACAACTACAGCGCAGCGACGCTTTCTCAAATTAACCATGTAGTTAACGAAAATGATCGTAGTTTGGACCTCTGCTTCGTGAGCACACAGGGCATGGCTCCATTAATTTCCTCGGCTGCTTGTGCACTAACTAAGCTAGTTCCACATCACCCTCCTCTAATTGTCACTGTTGAGGAAAAACTCGTGCGTGATTTCGACGACTATCCTGCTACGGTTTCTTATGACAACCACCAATCTGCTGTGTCTCACATCGTATATAACCGAAAGCATGTCGGATTGGGTTCAAACGGACGTTACACGCTATGTCTGAAGGCACTTTTTTTGCAACATTAATGTACCTCAGTTTTTTCATCACAGGAAGTTAGAATGGATCTTAACAATCAAATCAGTGATGGTTTTAAAATATTTCATCTTGGTTTTTTTGAGAAAAAGTATTTTGAAGTATACTTAGTCGTTTACGAAGGCGTATATGGACCATTGACGATACAAAACTGTTACGGATCGAAACAAATACAATTGAATATGATTGTTGGAGATTAAGGTAGTCAAAATACTTCGTTTCAATGGTATAGTAAGATTTCCTCTTCGGTACCGTAAGATGTCGTAACTTTGTCGCGAACTCATAATGTTTAAAATGATAAAATAATTTACAATGGAGAGAATAAACTAAATTTACTATAACTATCAGTTCCATCTGTTTCATCCATTCTTATCAATGCTTACATAAATATCTAAAGAGAATGATAAAATAAACTTGGAGCTGCCAAGATAAGCAGATTACTTCAAATGAGCACTACTATACGATACCACCGCTTTCATCAAGTTTTTGTCGGATCTGAAATTATTTTCCACTGCTTTATAGATACTCCATGTTTGGGAAAAATCATTATGAACAGCTTCGTTTGTTTTTTCCGTGAACCAGGCTAAGACTTTTCCTGTACTCTTGCAAAAATCTATAATGTGATATTTTACAATATTGAATTTTGGGGCTACCGGAAGGTTTCGGTAGACCAACTTTCACAAAAAAGACCTATGCACTCATCCATGAGTTCATCACCAAAACAATGTCTCATCATAGCATCCATATTATCCAAAACCATTAGCTGATGATCAAAATTGTATCCTTCCAAAACTACACGTTTATCAAGCACCTACAATGGCGACCAGTGAATCCAAATTGCGCATGATGAGCAGCAGCCACAGAATTTGAAGCGTTATTGAGATCATTATTGGCCGCGTTGTCTTTCGTCATAGCTGATTTGATACCGGGCTGGATAGTTTGACGGTCGGTATGTCTCATACGCTGAGCCAATTTTAGCGTATGTAACATAATACAAATATAGTGTAAAGTTATGTACATACTGACCTTATTAACACTCGGATTAAGATCTTTCTTAAAGCTGAGTAAATCTTCGTGAGAGATTTTTTACCATATTTACATCTCTTTGATGGACTTTCAGTAGGCCGATTTGACAGCACATCCCGCCCCTGCTGCCACCCTGCTCACATTTTATAAAGGAAGTGTAAAAAAGAAAGAGATATCGCAACAAATTATCTCTATCATACCTGCTTTCTAAGACATGGAGTGGGAGTTGTTCCACCAACGACCCGATGAGACAGCTTATAGAAGTTAAATACATTCAAATTCATATCCCTGTCCATTTGGTTTTTCCTTGATTTCGTTGAACTTCGATGAAATTCTTCAATTTTTTCTGATGTTCTTAGAACTTTTTTTAAGTTCTCAGAACTCCCCTGAAGCTCACAACACATCCCTGAAGTTGGCAGAATTTTCCTGAGGTTTATAGAGCTTCTCTGAAGATCGAAGTACATCTTTAAAGTTTGAAGAATTTTCCTAAACTGAGATCAATGAACTTCTGTGAAGGTTGTAAAACTTCTCTGATTCTTATGAGGAACGTCTTTAACTTTTCTAAAATTCACTACAGTTCCCTATAGCTCGCAGAATTTCCTAGAAAGCCGCTGAGCCTTACTGAAAGTTTCCTTAGACAAAATATGGGAACTGCAATGAAACTCTAGCAATTATGTAGTAGTTAAAGGTGAAGGCTACCTAAACTCACTGGGCAAGAGCAGCTAATATCATGTGAGTTTCATTCCTGTATTATCGACATTATCTGTAAAGCGATTTTCAAACAACTTCGTCATGGGTTCCAAAAATCCAAACTAATTTTCTATCCCTCAGGGTTGTAAATGCCACCTTCGTTACCAGCTGAGTACGGGACACAAACATTTCAGATACCTACTAACTCTTTTATTGAACTCTGATAAAAATCTTTCAGCGAACGTCGCTACTAAAGTGGCGTAATTTTTTTTTGTCAATCGCTTTTCGAAGCACAACAAGCGAACTCTCTATTTTCTTCGAAAGATTCAAAAACACTTGAAACAGGCAGAAAATCAATGCCTACTATGATTACGTGGCTGTCTTGGACTGTCCTGCTCGTTTATTTCTCTTTTACTCTTATGAGGGAAGAGGCATTAAACAAGAAGTTGTTCTAGCAACAAATATTAATTGATTTTGCGCACAGTCGACGTAATCAATACGCATCTTGCTTGAGAGTCAAAGAGAACTCTTTAATGCCATTTGGATTAATTCAATCAACTTTTGAACCTGATTTAACTGCATTTGTTCAATTCGCAATAGTTTTGTATCGTCATTAGTCCAATATACGCCTTCGTTATGGGCGTTGTAAACTTCAAAACACCATTTCTCAAAAAACCCAAGATGAAATATTTTCAAACCATCACAGAGTTGATTGTTAGGATCAATACTAACAAAAAAAAACTGAGAAACATGAATATAGCAAAAAAAAAAGTGCTTTCAGACATAGTGTGCGTTACCTATCCGCAGCATTATTGAACCACGCTATTGCGATTGCTAAACTCGGCAGGCTCGATGTGTGCGGTAATCTTCTGAGTTGGTTTCGATTATATCTTACCGGTCGGTAACTAAAGGTTGCCATAGGAGATTGCAGATCAGCTAGCTTCTTCGCCACATCAGGTATACCTCAGGGAAGCCACATGGGACCGTTAATTTTTATACTGTACTTCAACGACGTGCAGCTGGTCATCAAAGCTCCTCGGTTATCATATGCAGATGACCTCAAAATCTTCCTACGAATCTGCTCCATTGCTGACTGTCACTTTCTTCAACGTCAGCTGAATGTATTGGCTAGTTGGTGTAGGTTAAACAGGATGATAGTGAACCCAGCCAAATGCTCCGCTATTTCGTTCTCACGAAAACAACAACCGATAATATTTAGCTATGATCTGCTTGGCTCGACAATCGAACGCGTGGGTGTGATCTTGGATTCGCAGCTTTCATTGCATTGCAATGCATATGTTGTTGATAAGGCGTCAAGAACATATAAGGCTCATTTTTAGGATAGCTACTGTCTAAAATTTCTCTATTGTTCGCTTGTTCGATCGACGCATGAGTATTGTTCAGCGGTTTGGAACCTAAACTACAACAACGGTGACGGTAAATCTGTTCAACGTTGCATTCTTCGTTTTCCGTTGCGTAGATTGCCTTGGAATGATCCGTTTCGATTACCCAGTTACGAAAGCCTGACTAGAAGAGACACAAGCAGAGAACTAACCGTGGCCGATATCCTGCAAGGAAGGACAGATTGCGAGGCTATCCTGAGGTAAATTGACCTGAATGTTCTACCCCGACCGCTTCGTAATAACCTTATGCTAAGACTGCCTCTACGTCTATAAAAAAATGGAGCATATGGTGCGATTTGCGGACTGCAGAGAACATTCGACAGAGTTGCATATGTTTTCGACTTTCATCTCTCCCGTGATGTGCTTCGTCGAAAGTTTTCTTCTGTTTTCGCCGACAGGAGTAACTGACCATAAGATATATGTTTTTTTAAATGATTTTTATGTTGTGACCAGGTAGAGATTAACTAGCTTAAGGCTAAAAATCTCTAACAAAAAGTTAAAAAAAAAATATGCTATGACCATGCTTGATGTATTTTTTTACCATATTTGATAAAGCTAACATCATTGGGACTTCATCCAGCCTGTTGATGTAAAACAACAATAAACAATAAACAATAGCTGCCTATAGGCAATACCAATGCGTAGGCCAGCAAAATAATTTTCTCAATGGTGACCTTCAAAAATTTACCCGTCACCCTTGAGTAATTCTTTATTATTGATGATGTTAATGTAAAACACTGCTCAAAGCAATTCCAATGGTAATATTCTGTTCGATGATTGTTCTGCAGGTTATTACGCTATTAAATATCCAAACAGCCCAACATGCTTTTCTTCAGCAAGAAATCCCTCAACTATTGATTTGGTCTTAACTGATTCATGTCAACTTTGTAGCCAATTGGTAACCCATGCTGACTTCGGTTCGGATCACCTTCCAGTAACTTTTGAAATATCCCAAGAAATAAATTCTAATCCCAACAGCTCTACTTTCAATTACCATAGAGCTGATTGGGAGCAATATCGAACATTTATGGAATATAACTTTGAACCAAACATTCCTTTGCAGACCAAAAATGATGTCAATTATGCTCTTGAATCTCTGACTACTTCTATAACAGCTACCTCAGTACCAAAACGCGAGGTTTAATTTCGATTCAATTATAATAGACGATGATCTATAGCTCTTGATCCACCTTAAAAATGTCCGTAGGAGACAAAGTCAAATAACACGCGATCCTGCCATGAAAGTTATCTGGCGGAATTTGCAAAAACAAATTAAAAAGCGATTCTCTGCCCTGAGGAACAAAACTTTTGAAAATAATGTTTCTTAATGAGACCCGAGTTCCAAACCCTTTTGGAAACTCACAAAATTTTTGAAAAAAAACCTCAAAAGCCTATTCCAGCGCTTGAAGAAAGTGGTAAAATTTTGTTCAAAAATTCGGCAAAAGCTCAGAAACTTGCTAAGCAATTCGAGAGTTTCCATAATTTCAGTTTGTGTCTTACTAGTCCTATTGACAATCAGGTTGCTCGGGATTATCTAAATATTTTCTCTCGGGAAAATATGTTTGATGATTCCTGTTTCATAATATGAAAGCTCCAGGTGATGATGGATTTTATATATCCTCATCAAAAAACTCCCAGAGAGTACCTTGTCTTGCATGGTAACATTAATTAACAGATATTTCATTTTGGCATACTTTCCTAATAAATGTGAAAATGTAAAAGTTGTTCCAATTTTGAAGCCGGATAAAAATCCAGCTGAAGCTTCTAGCTACCGTCCAATAAGTTTGCTTTCGTCAATAAGTAAACTTTTTGAAAAGATAACTTTGAATAGAGTGATGCTTCACATCAATATGAACCCAATTTTTGCAGATGAGCAGTTTGAATCTCGCCATGGGCATTCAACTACTCATCAACTCTTAAGAGTTACCAATTTAATTCGTTCAAAAAATCTGAAGGCTGCTCAACTGGAGTTGCTCTTCTAGACATAGAAAAAGCATTCGACAGTGTTTGGCATGAAGGTTTGATTGCTGAATTAAAAAACTTTAGTTTTCCACTCTATATTATGAAATTAAGGCTTGTACTCGAAAAAAAATGCATCATTTTTATCCGTGTGTAACTTTTTTATCCGTGGCTAAAAATTGATGAAAATCTGGGTATAACTAGTTTGGAGTGAATTGTTTACATGTGCAAAATTTCATAACAATTGGTTCAGTGATTATTGAGATGTCATCGAAACAAGAAGAAAATCGCCGGAGAATTTTGCGCGCCGTCATGGAAAATCCGACTGCGACCATGAGATGGATCGGAAGACAACTGGGAATCACCCATACAACTGTGTCTCGGGTGGTAAAATCGTTTAAGGAGTCCCAGACGACCGAGTGGTGGGCTGGAAGTGGAAGAAAATCGAAGACAGCTGACCCTGTGAAGGCCCGGAAGGTGTTGGATTATTTCAAGCGTAATCCGAACCTTTCGATTCGCGACGTGGCTCTGAAGGCAAAGTGTTCCGCCTGGTTCGTTCAGCAAACCATGAAACGAGCTGGGCTTCGTATATTCAAGGTCCGGAAGGCACCGAATCGGCGTGAGCAACAAAACACGGCGGCCAAATCCCACGCAAGGGAAGCTGTATCGAGAGTGGTTAACGGAACCGATGTGTGTGGTTATGGATGACGAAACCTACATCAAGGCAGACGCAAAGCAGATACCGGGGCTCGAGTTCTACGTTGCCAAATCACGGTTTGATGTTCCGGAAGACATAAGGAAGAAGAAAGTGGACAAATTCGCCAAAAAATACTTGCTCTGGCAGGCCATATGCCAATGCGGTAAACTGAGTAAACCGTACATCACAATGGGTACCATCAACAGCGAAATTTGCCGCACCGAGTGCCTCCAGAGGCATCTGTTGCCCTTCTTGCGGTCCCACGGAGGCGAGACATTATTTTGGCCGGACCTGGCATCATGCCATTACGCGCGATCGACGTTGGATTGGTACAGAGACAATAACGTTGTTTTTGTACCAAAAACCGCCAACCCCCCAAATTCACCAGAGATTCGTTCGATGGAAAAATTTTGGGCCATAATGAAAGCCAAAGTTCTAAAATCGTCCAAGGTGTTTAAGAACGAGCTGGAGCTGAAGAAAGAATGGATGAAAGTGACCAAAAAGGTCGGCTCCAGCATTGCACAAAATGTAATGAGGGGTCTTAAGGGAAAGGTGCGGGCTTTCAGCGATGGAAAGGAAATTGAATAAAGTAATTGTACCGAAACATAACCCATATGCATTAGTTTATTCCCTGAAAATCCGACTTAAAATAAATTTTTGGCGAACACTTTTGTCTGGTGCATTTTTTTAACTGCTAAGAACTCTGCAGGTAAATTATCAAAATTCCAAATCTGAACGACTACCTGTTAGAGCAGGAGTTACTAAGGGTAGCACTCTTGTGCCAATATTGTGTAACATTTTTACTAAGGACCTCTCTGATTTGCCTCAGGGTTGCCTGTGTCATCTTTGTTCGTCGATGACACAGGCATTTCCGTTAAAGGAATAAGTCTTCCTGTTATTTGCAGCAGACTGCAGAAAAGTTTAGATATTTTCTCTTCTTATTTACAAAAATGGAAGATTTCTCCCAATGCTTCCAAAACTCTACTTATAATATTCCACATAAGCCTAGAGCTTCCTTTTTGAAACCTAGTTGTAGTCACATAGTCACTATGAACGGAGTTTAAATTTTCTGGTCACACCAAGTGAAATATCAAGGATTAGTACTAGACTTTCTTTTTAACTTTTAAAGATCACATTGAGGGCACTCAAGCCCAAGTATCCGCTTATAAACAGTAAATCCAAACTTTGCCAGACTAATAAACTTCTAATATTCAAACAAGTTTTTAGACCGGCCATGCTTTACGCAGTGCCAATATGGTCTAGTTGTTGCACTACCAGGAAAAAGGCACTTCAAAGGATTCAGAACAAAGTTCTGAAGATGATTTTAAAGTTGCCTCCCTGGTACAGTACTACCGTACTACTAATTTTTAATTAAGTTTAAAAATTTCAGGCTAAAATCGTTGCAATCCTCAATTGTATTGTAACGATTAATTTCCTTTATACTTAGATAATATTTAGTTTTAGTTTTTAGTTTTAAGTTGTCAATTGCTAAACTAACATGCTGGTTAAAAAAAAACCTGTTTGAAATACTGAATTGCCAAGGCAGGAACAATGTAACAATGTATGTTACTGAAGTAGCTTGAGCACCTTGGTTAAAAAGAAATGTAATTAAACAAAAAAAAAAAAAATAATGGCTCTAATGTTGGCCTGTTAACAAATTTTATCTAGATGAACGTCGCATTGGGACGGTTCTAATGGATATTTTTGGTCGCTATTGAAATTTAGTCGATTACTGAATTTATGTATGGGCCCAAATTAGAGGCATTTAGGCCGCCATTACATCCATTTCTCTTTATAAATATATCTGAATTATCTTCTATAAAACCAATCAATAAATTTCCAAACTATTTTCCAATTTTTTTATGATTTAATGTAGTTGAAACTTTCCTCTTTTTTCCGAAATTTTTTGAAATAGTTGTATTTTGTTTGAATCGGAGTGAGATTCAAATACATAATAAGAGTTGAAGTCGGACTCCGTTAATTTCAAATCAAAGGAGTCGGAGTCGAAGTCGATTAATTTTCATCCAGCGCCACAGCCTTCGACATTGACCCGTATGAAGAAAAGTAGATGGTTGATTTTTAAATCTTGTGGTAATAAAAAAATTACCTCCTTTTTACATCCACTGTGTTCTGATCCATTGCCCGTGTTCAATACACAGTACACGAATTGTACACTATTTTAATTATTTATTTTTTACAACTTTCTCAATCCTCGTCCACGACTTTCCCAACACCACACCGTACCTCGCCGTATCACTTTCGACGCATGGCAGCAATTAAACATTCATTAACAAATTTGATTACAGTAATAATTATAATATGTTTGCGAGAACATGCAATTATCCTCGGTTGACATGTTTCATTCGGGTGCTTTTGTATGCAAAATACTTTTTTTTGTGTCTTTTAGGTTTTTTCAACCATTCCAGCCACACCACCATTCACCGTACATAATGAGTTCGCTGGCGAAGGTGCTAATTAAAACTAGTCGTTCTGTATGCATGTATGCATCTAGGTACTACTTCGGATAAAAACATACACTCATTAAAGTCAGTCAGAGAGTCCACTCCTTGCCGCATCCCTGTGATTAAAGCTACATTCAGACCTGAGTGATATTGATACTCGCGGGTCGGGATTTGCGTTGGTAAGAGAGTGAGAGAGAAAAGAACTAGTTGTCTCACCGCCCATGCACGCTCAGGTATGAATACACCTTTATCGTCTGAATATGTCGTGGTTTGTAGCCGTGCTTATGAGGTATTATATTCTCTTGACTATTTTTTTCGCAGTCTTTTGTTTCTCTTTGCTGTCACTCTAAACTGGAAGCTGAATCGCGCATGGGTTCTCATTGAAATCAAGAAGTTTTTCAGCAGGAAACGTTTGCTAATTATGACACATTATGCAAATTATAGAACCAGAAAAATGCGAATTGATGGGAAAAGAAAGATGTCATTGTTGGGTAATTAAAATACTACGAAAAAAAAATCCGTCATCGGACTAATGACCATCAGTTTGAATGGCATTTTGATCCCTCCGCTCGGCAATTACAGCTGATTATCACAATCCCTGTGGATAATTTAAACGTGAGATCTCAATTTGATAGTGTAATCAATTTTCATCAATTAGCGAATAAGCAGTTCCATTTTACCGATTGGAATTAATCAAACCTGATCCGGGATCAAAACTGATGGATTTATTTAATTGACCGAGTTGGAAAAACGATGACAAAAAAAAGCTGCAAAGCCATATCGAATGACCTCGCTGCATGCACACAAAAATGAGCTCATTCAATTTGATTAATTTAATTAATTACGTATCGCCACCCAGCGGGCAGTGAGAGACAAACACACACATACCCACTCCGGTCCAACACGTCACTTGCATCCATCAATCGCCTGGCAACGCATGCGAGGCGTGGAAGGTGAAAGCGTAAGGACATGATGATGCTTTATGTGCTTCTAGGCCTCATATAGCCTCTGGCAGATTTATGGATTAATAGCATTCATTCCAGCGACCGACGGACGGCCGAGCAGCAGCAGCAGCTACTCTGGCAATGTTGTGATTGACGGGCAGATAATTAAATTTGAAATGCTGCTTCTCTCTGTGAACTTGCACAGCAGCAGCAGCCTCTGCCTCTGCCTCTGCACGGTGAGCTATGTGTTTACTTGTGCCACTGAAGGGTGACTTCGGGAAGAAAATTTAAAAAGTGCAAATCAATGTTGATAAAAAATTAATTCCGAGCATTTTTCAGTGGTCGACATAAATTAATTACCTTTCACCGTCAGCAGCATTTGGCGTGGGAAGTGATGTACACTTGTATTAAGTCAGCGTACGCCAGCGGTGGTGTTGGTGGAAAAACTTTTCGCTTTATGATTAATAAATGTTCGATGAACTTTACCTTAATGAGCGGTGAAAGTCGCTGAGGCGTGATCGTTCGCAGTCTTGGTTCATTTTGAATGGATAATTTTTCGGTTTTGCCAAGTTAAGGTTATTGGTCGAAGATGGCTGTGCACTTGGTAAACAAACCAAAACTTCGAAAGTGCAAAAGATCAACATCAACTCAGGTTAACGGTGAACTAAGGAGAATTAAAGGAAAGTGATTACCCAGGACGCGTAGGGAAATGCTGTAACGATTGAAGCTGTACGGTAGAACTGTGAACAAGAGCACGAAGTTGGACGTTGAAATTCTTTCAAAGTTTTACTTTTAATTTCGGGAAACTAATCCACCGCTTCCAGTTTGGGGCTATCCTTAACCTAGACAGTTTTTTGACGTAGACTACGTCTTACGGGAAGGTACAGGGGGTAAATTGAAAATCTAAAATTGCGACCATCTCGAAAAGGTGTAAGGTTTTGAACGCTTAAAACTTTTTCATTTATAGATGAAATTAAAATCCAAATACTCCAATCGAAATAACTCTCAAAATCTGCTACAATAAATACTTTTTCAATGTTATCCAAAAAGTCGTTGAAAAATGTATAAAATGCCGGGAAATCCTGTCAGGGGCGGGGCTTAGAAAGTAGTTTTTGTGCAGAATATGTAAAAACGGAGAGACTTCGGATATATTTTTTCCACAGAATATGTTAAAAAGGAGCTCAAGTAACAATTTGGGTTTTATGAGGGTTCTGTAGACCATGATTTGGACTTATAGACTGCTTTAAAACCATGATAAAACTTGCAATGTTGATTGGGAGGAACTTCAGATGTTGTATACATATTACAGATGCATTGCTGTAAGAACTGTCAAAATCCTATGAATTTACATGCTTGTATTCGTGAGATTGGCTAACTGAATTTTGATGAGTGTGGGATTAATTTACATCTTGAAGGGGAAGTTTACCGGCCCGAAAATAAAAAAAATATTTTCGGTACGTTTTTATTTTTCTAAAAACATTGGGAAAAAATATCAAAAATCCAAGAAAATCAGTTTCTTTCGTAGATTTGAAAAAATGGACCCTCAGCAAAACCGAAAAGTCGGTGTTTTGTGGTTTTTTAAGTCCAACTTTACGCCATAATGACTTATAAAAAATGTTTTTGCACGTGAATTTTCTTTGAAAAATTAGAAAAAAGTAAGAGGTTGTATCCAAGACACGACCATAGATTTGACGTAGGATTACGAAAGGTAGTATAGCAAAAGTATAGTAAATATTAAATTGATTTCGTACAATTGTAGAAATTTGAATAGATTGAACTGCCCATCAATTTTGGTATTCGAAAATGAAATCTGCATACCGGACGGTACTTACCTTTATGCTTTTAGATGCAAATTTTTAGCCCCTCCTACTAAGAGAATTCGGCACGATTAGATTTTGGCATAATTCTCTTAATAGGAGGGGCTTCAAATTTGCATCAAAAGGCATAAAGATAGGTACCGTCTAGCATGCTATCACGGTATCATGGAAAAGCTTCGTTTTATGATGACGTAATTACGCATTTCCGTGCACAAAACGCACGGAATTTTTGGCTTTTTCCATAAATGAAAAATATGCGAAAATTGATTGTAGGAATCTAAGATGGGATACCTCAACAAATGTTCAAATAATACTCTTTAAAAAATTTATGGTGGTTCTGAGAAGGGCCGTTTTGTCGTGATGGTTGAGTAATGCTGAACTGGGTGTTTAACACTGATGAGGCTGTCGAGCTGTATGTTGTTTGAAGCGAGGGTGACACGCTTGGCATAGATGACCGACCCCCGCACGGAGCGACTCACGAAGAGCTACTGATTCTGATTCTGATTCCAAGCGGTGGTGCTTCTTCTTCCTAGTTGCTTATGTGGGCTCTGCAGCTCGCTGTTTGCAGGCAACCTTTCGTAGCGTACGGGAGAAACTGCTACTGCTGCTGCTGCTGTGGACATCATCGACCGGACACCACCACACACGGTGATTGAATGAGCACCATTCAGTGAGACAGGATTGAATTCGATTTTTAAATCTGTGTTAGGGAATGCGCTGATTTCAGGCAATCGGTGATAATTTTGATCACCATTGCAACAGTCGGGCATTTGTGTATTTTTCAATAGTGACCTATTGAAAATTAATAGTGTTCATTTTAGCAGATTGGTAGATAAATTTCCAATCGTTTGGTTTGTTTAGAATTAAAATCCATCTGCTATTGGTAGAAACCTGACCAATTCAGGCCTTACATTAATTTGATAACGGCACAAAAGCATTTGTAAACAAACTTTCTAAGGCCTTTTACACGCAAACCAAAGTATGCCCGCGCAAACCAACAACATCATCGGATAGGGGCAACTATCACCTTTCCGAAAGTGGTATTGGTTTGCGTGGGCGTACTTTGGTTCGCGTGTAAAGGACCTTAGAAAGTTTGTTTACAAATGCTTTTGTGCCGTTATCAAATGTTATGCCTGAATTTTCGAAATGCGGTCGATTTTGGTTTTTTTTTTGTAAATCCTGTGGAGATCTATCTAGCCCTGACGTATGTAATTTCAAGTAGGTCCTAAGTAACATTGACAGATTCTCTTCGTCCACTTTCTCTTTGCATTCCCACGGCCATGTAAAGATATACCCAGGTATTTTCAGCACACAGCTCGATAAAAGAAGCTTTTATCTAGCATCTTATACGACAAACACATCAAGAAACGGTTCTATGCTCAAGTTATTAAAGAGAAAGAGAAAGTCGACGAAGAGAATCGATCAATGTTACTTAGGACCTAATGCAATGTTCAGCTGGATTTGTGAAAGTAAAACAAATCCTAGCTAGCTCTGCATGATGATTTTGTTTGATTGTATTATTTTGTAAAGCCGCCGGGAAAGACCAGCTGGTGATTTGTTTTTTTTTTATGATATCTCCTTACTAGAAAACAGGCAAAAACTCACAAACAGGCTTCTTTTCATGGTATACAGTGTGATAATTAAGTAATCAATTAATCTCAATTAATTATCTCAACATCTGCCACTAACCATTCATAAATTTCGGTAACATACAAGAAATTCAATAATCCATATTAAATTTCCTATGTAAGCGTCGATCGAAACAAACTTTTTGACGTCACTACAAGGGTGATTGAGTAAACGAATGAAACTAATCGTGCGAAGCGGAATGAACATCGAGTGAAAACGAATTGCACCAATACATTCAGGCCTACAATTCCACACCTTCTTTAGACTAGGTTGAGCTTTGATAATTAGCTGCTTGCGGGAACTGACATCCGATTGATGACCTTTACAAATGTCCAAAACATACTCTTTAACAAATTTGTGGTGGTCCTGAAAAGGACCGTTTAGTCGTGATGGTTGAGTAATGCTGAGCTATTAGGGTGTTCAACAAGGATGAGGCTGGCGAGCTGTTAATTGTTTGGAGCAAGGTTGACGCGCTAGGCATTGATGACCCACAGCTACTCACGAGGAAACTGATATCGATCGCGACGCGGCTTCTTCTTCCCTTCTATGGATGCTCGCTGCTTTCAGGCTGCCTTTCGTGGGGTACTGGAGAACAATGTAAACGCCACACGCCGAAACTGCTGCTACTAATGCTGCTGCTGCGGACACCGTCGACCGGTCACCACCACACACGGTGATTAAATAAGCACCTTTTAGTGAGATAGGATCGAATTCGATTTTTAAATCTGTGTTAGGGAATGCGCTGTTTGCAGGTAATCGGTGATAATTTTGATCACCATTGCAACAGTTGGACATTTGTGTATTTTTCAATAGTGACCTATTGAAAATTAATAAAGTGTTCAATTTAGCAGATTGGTAGATAAATTCCCAATTCTTTGGCTTGTTTAGAATTAAAATTCATCTGCTATTGACAGAGGTATATGTGGTCAAAACCTGACCTATTTTCGTCCCGCGGTCAATTTTGGTTTTTTTGAAATTGCACCCCCAATATGTTGCCGAAAGACGTAATCCTACGTCAAAAGAATTGATTTTACTAGATACCTTTTCATCAATATTTTTAGAAAAAATCAAAACGTTATTATTTTTTTCGGAGCGGTGAACTCCCCCCTTAAGCAGAACTTTACATTGTTGTTTGTTACAAAATTAATGTACTAAGTGGATTAGCGAGTTTCTAGGTGGTGCTGTGTTTAGTTCGGTCCAACAAAAATTAAACCTCTGAAAATGGGTTGGAGCGTCTTTGTGTAAATGCAAGAATGGCATAAAGTTAAAAGATATATTTCTGAACACTTTTAGTTCTAGTTCCTCATTATGTGCTTAAGAATGAACATTTAGAATTATGATCCTGCTTGAATGGACAAATGTTTGATTGCTTGAAGTAGCAAATTATGATTAAATATTAAACATGGACCAAACATTCTAATTTTGTGAAAGCACAACTCTGAACATCAAATTTTCATATAATGAGAGAGAGAAGGATTAGTATTTTCCATTTATTTCCACTACGTTATTTGCTTATCCTTGACAGATACGCGTATTTCGTCTACAATGTGCAGACTTCTTCAGTGTCTAGTACTAATAGTCGAGTATTAGTACAAGACACTGAAGAAGTCTGCACATTGTAGACGAAATACGCGTATCTGTCAAGGATAAGCAAATAAAGTAGTGGAATTAAATGGAAAATACTAATCCTTCTCTCTCTCTCTCATTATACAGGTATTCCACTAAGACGCCTACATTCATCAGGATCAAATTTTCGATTATGCTGATGGAAAGAAAGTGAGGGGCAATCCCAAGTAACCAACAACCCTGCTTACTAATAATGCGCCAAAGCTCTGTATTAGTCGTATCTTAGCTTAATAAAATAAATTCAATCCAAATTAGCGGGATTATTGGTTACCTCCCAAGTAACAATTTGGGTTTTATCAGGGTTCTGTGGACCATGACTTAGACTTGTAGAGTGCTTTAAAACCTCAATAAAACCTACAATGTTACTTAGGCTGCGATGTGCAATACATGCTTGTGAACGATTTCCCACCGGAGGTATCCCATTGCGATCAAGATAAACGTGTTATCCATAACAAATGTTCAACGGAGATGGAGTGTGCATTGAAGTGTGCACGGGGCATATAATATATTTTATAACGGAGGATTAAAGACAAGTGTTTCATATGCGGAAATATCCCTAACGGAAAGTTCAGAAACAGTCATAAAAATAACTAATAAGGGAGAGGAAATTGACATGTCAAGGAGAGGAAATGGAGTAAATTGAGGAAATAAGTTACTTCTACAATATTTTAAATCAATATCAAGAAAAATGCACGAGAAGTTCACTAAACATCTCAACATAGTCTACGTCAACCATGCGCTCGTTTATTGTACACAACCCTGCATTTTTTTTTTCATATAATGCGATTATTTTTCCAGGCTCATTTGCCGTAGCTTTGCGGAGCCGATATTCGTTGTTTAGATTTCTTAAAACTAACGTTAGTAAAGCGAGGGCCGATTACTTGCGGCTATCTCGAGGTTAGTGGTTAACAAATTGTAACAAATGGATGGCAGGGTAGGGATTGAGAACACAAGGTTTGGAGAGCAATGTGCTCTTGATCTCGGACTAAGCGACAAACTGATGAAAAAGACAAACTTGGGGGAACACAAGATGACACTAACTACTAAATCCTCAAATCTATCCGTTTTAAAAACACATAAATTAAATTGCAATAGTCGAGATCTCGGCTCGCCAAGATGACTCTAACGGGCCGCATAGGTTGTTTTCCTCGGGCCCTGAGGGATGCGGATAACTCGAATCTAGCAACACAATGAGGGTGCATGACCAAAGCACGTGGTTGATCTCGTAATAACTACCACCACAAGCGCACAAATTGCTGCCAGCGAGCCCGATTCGAAAGAAATGCAAGTCTAACGAGCAGTGATTAGACATGAGCCTCGACATGACACGTATAAAGTCACGGCTCATGTCCAATCCTTTGAACCATGGCTTGTTCGATACCTGTGGGAGAATAGAATGTAACCATCTTCCCAGATCACTCTCATTCCATTTTTGTTGCCAGTTGGTGAGGACGTGCTGACGGGTAATTGAGAAAAATTCCGCAAAGGCGATTTGTCGATCAAAAATATCGCCTTCCATAGCGCCCACTTTAGCCAACGAGTCCGCTTCCTCGTTACCCGGAGTAGAGCAATGAGATGGGACCCAGACTAAAGTGAAGGTATAGGAGCAGTTAGATAAAGTACTCAATTTGGCTCGAATTTTGGTCAGGAAATACGAGGAGTGCTTCATCGGCCTCATTGAACGAATAGCCTCCAATGAGCTAAGACTATCCGTAAAAGACGGATTTCACGCCAACTCGTCTTCGGAGTTGGCAGCACCCTCTCAGAACCTTATGAAACTTTGTGGGTGTGGAGACTTAGCAATTTTAAGCAACTTTGAGTACTTATTTTTTTCAAAATTTATCTCGCCTAACATTTGATAAGGGTCAAAGTTTTTTGTCGATTTTTTTTTCAAATCGATATAGCTTAAAAATGACAAGCCCTACAAAATAGTGATGTATGGCGAACTTTTAGCAAATAATCTGAAATTTTATAAAAAAATTGAAATAAATTAAAAAATTGGTTTCTACACTCTAAAAAAATATATTTAAAAATTAAAAGTCATTTTCCCAAAAATGGTACCCCTCAGATTTGCTTGATATTTTTTCTCATGAAAGGCAATATAATTACCTAACCTTTCTTCATACATCGCAAAGTGGGCGCTTTTAAGGAAAAAAAGTTGTTCGAACAACAACTTTTTCATGTTAATTTTTTTTTAGCGTGTTTCACTCAAAGTCGAATAGTAATACGCGCACAACCTTATTAAAATCCGTTGAAACTTAATGAGCATAAAGATTTTGACCTTTTGATAATCTGGGCGTGCTTAAAACAAAAATCTAGCCTAACATTTGAAAGGGCCTAATACAGAGGATTTTCCTGCATTTCGAATGGTGTTTTGATAAATGAAAACTCTAGTGTTTTTGTTTAGTGCATAATTTATTTTCCTATAATTCTCCATACATAATTTGAGTTTTTCATTGATTATTAGTCTATCGGAAACAGAGTGAAATTTTTCGGAGTTTCCTTTGAATGTGAAAATCGCTTAGTAGAAATTATGTTTTGAGAAATAGGTACAAAACAATGAAATTTTTGTGTACCAGGTATAGTTTTTACATGACTGAACAGCTCCTTGAGTTCATCGGACATCTTTGTGTATTGATCATTTGATATGAAGTAGAAGTTCAATTTTGTTATGCTTGTATCTGTTTGTTTAACTGCCCAGTCATACAGTTCTTGTGGAGTTGTGATTGTGTTTCCATAATCTCGAGCAAGACTTGCTCTCTTTGCCATTCGTTTGAGAGTTCCTCCAATTGCGTCACATGGGCCTTTCCCATGAGACGTTGCGAAGAAGTGCCATTCTGCTTCCAATCCATACTTGGACTTGAAGTTGCACAAACTGGCAAAATTCTTTTTTTTTTGTAATGAGCCGCTGCTCCATCTGACATGAAAGTAATTTTTGTGAAACTAATAGATTGTTTAATGAAATCTAACAATTTTGATATAAATAATTGAACTGCTATTGTATCATGGGTCAATACTTCTGAAATAATAATAAAGCTTAAATTTTCCAACTTGTTTTCTTTTATGTAGTAAATTTCGAAAGGATGTATCGTAGCTTGATTATTGTTCCAATGATACCCCTGTGCTGAGTTTTGAATAATAAATGAATAATTTTCAGAAAAGTCGCAAATCACTAAAATTTCACCGTTTTGAAGAGAATTTTTATTATTACTTAGGTAAGATGATTGCTCTTTATGAATAAAATCATGGGTTATGAGCTTTTCAACTTTTTCCGTCAAATATTGAACAAACTCATCTGCAGGTTTAATAATAGTTTCCAAATTACAACGGTCGGTAGTCAACCACTGTTGAAATAAAACTTCTTCCATATCATCTGCTTCTAATACTGATGTAAGTTCCCTCACGATACTATCTGTGGAAATGCATTCTTCACATGTACGATAAAAACAATCTATGATTCTAATAGGACTACTGCAAAGTATTTTGTCTGCAATTTCTTTATATGAATCAAATTTTACACTATTAATAATCAATTTAACATTTTCATGTATAGTACAGACACATACATTATGTGTACCTGTACTATCCAACAGTATGCAATGCTTTGGTCGGAGCTGAGTGAACGAAGTAAATCCGATTTTAACACTTTTGTATTTCTCTTCAAAAATCACAAAAGCCTCTTTAAGAGACATCATCAATAAACGTTTCTGAACATGCTCTTTATATCCATTTCGATATTCAGAAACATAATCATTACTTCCTGGCATAGGCCTACTAATATCATCACTGTCAAAGAAATTTAAAACAATTTGTTTTTCAGTATCATTAAATCCATGACCACTTCTTGCTTTCTTACTACAAAGAATACCTTGTTCTCTGACTAGCCTTTTCATCTGTTTCACTGTATGATGGGGTGCATTAAACTCATTAACTATTTGATTCACTGACCATGATTTAGGGAGCACTGATAACACTTTTAATTTGTCATTTGTACTCGTAGAAGGCAAATTAAATTTCTCCTTTAACTGCATGATCATTTCGTCAAAATCATTTGATTTGTTGACATCGTCTGAATCCATCCCAAATATATTTTTACGCACTGCCTTTGTGATCTCTGCAGATTTTTGAACACGATAATTCATACTTCTCATACTTCTCGATGAAATTGGTGATAACTGTAAGGTTGAAGCTATACAATTGAATTGTTCCACATTATATGGACCTTGGATCTGATCCGCTGATGGGATTGATTCTAGCGATGGATCTGTATCTGTAAAATTAAAGAAAAGAAAAAAAAAATATTACCACACATTAATATATAACGCTGTTAAGGTGATAGTACCATGAACGGGGGTGGTTTTGATAATAGGGGTAACTTTGGTAATGCAGCTAAGCCAAAAATTTATGACTTAAGGCACATCGTACGCAATATTTTGGATAGGAAACCGATGTTCCCTTCCAAAATAATGAATACGAAGAGCATTAAGTCATAACTTTTTGGATTAGCTGCATTATCAAAGTTACCTCCATTATCAAAGACATCCCCGTTTACGGTACATCGAAGCCGCATCTGAATTTTCCCCATGTTTGTGGAGCACGAGCTGCATAAACCGCATATCGTACAGTCGTGAAAATTTGATAGATTGTTCACCGAGGTTGGCCTACCAATCGATCAAATTTGTACGATAAGCGGTTCATCCAGCTCGTGCTCTAAAAAATGTTGAAAATGAAGTTGTATCTTCGATGTACAATCCTTAAACCACACAGTTGAAACAGTTAAAGTTATTATTATTTACCTAGTGTATCATCAAATTCCTGATTTTCTGATTGCTGATGACTTGTTGATGGTTGCGGCTCTTCAAACTTCCGAGCATGGCTTGATTCTTTTCCATCCGATCGCCACTTTTTCGGGAGAGGTGTCCTATTGTGCACTAAAATTCCACGACACGATTCACAAATACGCATTGTTACATCCAATTGATGATCAAAGCCCCATGAATGTATTTTCTCTATGAGACTTGATGATAAATTACGTAAATTATTGCGGCTGCAATTGGGATTGTTTATGTTGGCACTACATTGCACCCTTTTAATAATCAATTCAGCAGATTTTTCCATTGTTGTATATATAAACACTTTTTCGTTTCAACAACTATGCAGCACTACACTTTCAACAACTATGCACTACAGCAACTATGAGCATTGTTGTGATATCACCAAACTTAAATATTAGATTATGTCGGTAGAAACAGACTGCGGTGCTTTAAGTTTATACCTTATATCTCTCATGTGACTACCTGCGTTGTTATATAACTGCTATATAGCAGGTAACTTAACGATTATTTTAGGCATGCCTTAAATAATCGTTAAGTTACCTGCGCTATTATATGTATTCACTTGAGAGATGAGGTATAAACATATATATGCATATTGCTTACTAATGGACACACCTAATACATAAAAATAAATGAATGATTATTTTTCTAATTAAATTAATCACAAATACATGAATTGAAATCTTTTCATGAATAAAACATACTAAGTGATTTTTACTTAGTTTACCTGTTGATTTGGAACAATTTGAGGGTGGTTTTATAGAAGTTGGATAGAGTGTATGCATATATTATAATACAATCCATCACAGGAAAGTGCAAACCATGCTGAGATGGCTGTTCCTCATTAGAACGTTTTGTTCTGAACTCTTATTGGACGATTTGCAGGTAACTTCTCTGTACCCTTTTCAAATGTTAGGCTAGATTTCGCCCAGATTATCGAAAAGTATACCCATAAAGTTTAATCGAATTTTAATAAGGTTGTGCGCGTATTACTATTCGACTTTGAGTGAAACACGCTAAAAAAAAAATTAACATGAAAAAGTTGTTGTTCGAACAACTTTTTTTCCTTAAAAGCGCCCACTTTGCGATGTATGAAGAAAAGTTAGGTAATTATATTGCCTTTCATGAGAAAAAATATCAAGCAAATCTGAGGGGTACCATTTTTGGGAAAATGACTTTTAATTTTTAAATATATTTTTTTAGAGTGTAGAAACCGATTTTTTTATTTTATTTAAATTTTTTTATAAAATTTCAGATTATTTGCTAAAAGTTCGCCATACATCACTTTTTTGTAGGGCTTGTCATTTTTAAGCTATATCGATTTGAAAAAAAAATCGACAAAAAACTTTGACCCTTATCAAATGTTAGGCGAGATAAATTTTGAAAAAAATAAGTACGCAAAGTTGCTTAAAATTGCTAAGTCTCCACACCCACAAAGTTCCATAAGGTTCTGAGAGGGTGCTGCCAACCACTGGATGAGTTGGCGTGAAATCCGTCAAAAGTGAAATAATGGTCAGAAGGTAGTGAGGCAATTTGCTCTACTGCGTAGAATATGGCTGCTAGTTACGTAACATATACGGAACAGGGTTTTTGCAATTGACCACTTTGTCAAGCAGTTTTGGCGTGACTTTCTACCAGCGATTTCACAAAACTGGACCAACTAATTTCAATTTTTTTATGAAACGCACAAATGTTGGCTACTTTTCTCGAGGTTCTAGAAGAAAAAATCTCAAAACAATGTTTTATTTCAAAGTTCGAGTGGTAGTAAACGTCATTTTTAAGTGCTCGAATAAAGTGGTTAATTGATATGAGGCGCTAAGAAATTCGTTGAATACTCCAAAGTCAGTGGAAGCGTTTATAATTGACCCATCTGTGAAAAAAACTCCTATTGTTACTGACATGCAAAAATTAAGGGAACAACCATCGACCGATGGTGATCTGGTATTCCACAGATTTTTTGCAACATGGTCGGATCAAAATTTACAGAGGAACTATAAAAGGCTTGGAAGCAAACACGATTTGAACTGTACGAAAAAGGGCCAATCTCCAGCGTCATGTACTCGTAATAGAGACTCATGATTCTTGTTTGAGGATTTATGTCGAGCAGTTCTCAAAGTTTTTGTTATTACCAATGGATTCATTACTTAACAACGGATAAGAAACCGGAAGGACAGTTCCGCAAAACGATCTGTCAGTGGGAGAACACTCGCGAGTACTTCGAGGCTCATCGTATGCGTCGAGTGCATACAGCTAAGCGCGATTCGGAGGCAACGGTATCGAACCCGTTGCAGCTTCAGAATGTGTGTTTTTGCCGCGGATTGAAAGCAGAAGCTACCGTCCTCTAAGACCGACAAGATGGTTGTTCGTTACAACCTGATCAGATCTTCCGGGTGTTCCAGTAATTGTACGAAGAAAATTGTTTCTTTGTTGGCCATTTTGTTTCACATACACAATATGTTTTCCCCACGTGCTTTTGGAATCGAACCAGACACCTAAATACTTGAAAGATATACATTGAGCTATTGTTCTACCCTTTAGATAAAGCTGTTACTATGCAGGATGATGCTTCCTAGAAAAAAAGCAACCAACTCAGTTTTCTCCGGAGAGAATTTGATACTCAGCTCCATAGCCCAAGTAGAAAAATTGTCTAAGGTATCTTGCAATGGTCCTTGCAGGTCCGGTGGCAAGCTGCCTTAGCGAGCAATTTTCATCAAGACAACCATCAATGTCTTTTACATAAAAATTATAAAGAAGGGGACTTAAACATGAGCCATGGGGGAGACCCATGTAACTAATTCGTTGAGTTGTCGAGTTTCCATGAGAAAAGCTCATATATTTTTCAGACAACAAGTTGCTCAAATAGTTGTTCATAATTGGTGAAAGTCCACTATCGTGGAGTTTATCCTTTTGGACATCGATACAAACAGAATCAAAAGCCCCCTTGATGTCCAAGAAAACTGAACACATTTACTGTTTTTGCGCATAGGCCAGTTGAATTTCAGTTGAAAGCAACGCAGGACAGTCGCTCGTTTCTTTGCCTCTCCGAAATCCAAATTGCGTATCTGAAAGTAAACCGTTCGACTCGACTCATTTGTCTAGACGGAAAAGAGTCATTTTCTCCAACAATTTCCGTATACAGGACAGCATCGCGATGGGACGGTACGAGTTATAATCCGACGCGGGTTTAGCGGGTTTTCGAATGGCAATAACTCTTACTTGTCTCCAGTCATCCGGAACATCCGGTTCAACAAGCGTCTCTTCGTGACGTCTGGGAGATTTTTGAGCAAGTTGAACTTGATTCTATCCATTCCTGGAGCTGAGTTGTTACATGAGAGGAGAGCAAGTGAGAATTCCACCATCGAAAACGGGGAATCTATTTTGTTACTACCCGACGGTCGATCACGAACGTTGGTTTGAACCGACACCGAATCCGGGCAGACTTTCCGCACGAAGTTGAAAATCCAATTGCAAGATACCTTAGTGTTTTCATGGAAGTCTCTCGCGACAAACCATCGTAGAACCAACGCCAGTAACCGCGTTTTTTTGCTTTAATCAAGTCCTTAAAAGTTTTCTCGAGGTCGGTGTACCACTCGAAATCCCCGACCTTACCGTGTTTGCGGACTTCTCGCTGTTCGCGTCGGTGCAATCCTTATCCCACCACGGGGTGGGAGGTCGCTTGCGAACGGAAATATCCGGAACACGATGATCAGACGCGCGAGAAAGGAGTACTCGTCCAGTGGAGGAAGTATTTCAACCGATTGACTGGCATCAAGAACCGCGGTCGTGAATTTTCGCCAGTCAATGTTTTTCGTAAGATCGTACGCGATATCAACCGAGCGAGTAGAAGATGAACCATTGGTACTGTAAAACGGGGTACCTTTGATAATGCGTGTAACTTTGATAGGGGAAATGGTGGCTTCGGCATGACAGACTATTTTCGGCAACACAAATTGAAACACTATTTTCACTGGATTTTCTTACGAAAACACTTCGCTGAATGCATGCAAACGATTCTTTATGCTTTCAGCTTCAATTTGACTATATTTTTACCACTGAGAAAAAGCAATCTAGCAAGGTTTTCTTGAAATGCAACCCACGCACTACAAATTGTAGCTGATTTCGAGTTGCCGATAATAGAATAGCAGATTTACATGCAGTTTAAATGGAACGGTTGCCGAAGAAAAACTGGTTGCCGACAATACTCGCTCTCACTAGAGAAGATTGGAGCTTTGTAAAAGCGTTTCAAAACAGTTTTTGACAATTCTTTCGACTGAAATAGTTAGAGCAGCTGGCAGCAAAAGATTGTAAACAAACCAATACTGCATATGTGTGCGTTCCATAGAGAAAAAGGCTATAGAAAGAAGGTCGCTGCCTAGGTTGCCGAGAATACGTACATTCCCCTAGTATAATATAAAGATTAAATTTACTCGCTGCGCTTTTTCTAAATTAGAAATATTGCTTCCATATTGTAGCTTAGGGTATTTCCGTTGATATGGTATATAGTTTTGATATAGTATGTGTTACAAGCATATTAAAACATAATTTTCGTATTTTTCGCCTGTTTGAAAAAGCACTCAAACCATCACTCATGAAATGTGTTTCCAATATAGCCATCACAAATTCAAATTTGTATTCTTTTTGCCTATGATGTTTTTGATTATATACTCATTCAAAGCTTCATATTTAAAGAAATAAAATGTTTGAGTTTCACGTATTTTTTTCTACATTCATCGAGCATTATAAAGTAAACCCAAATCAAAATACTGATGTTCGGTCACTAAACTAAAAAAAAATAGTGCGAATGCTTTAATTTCCGTTTATCAAATGACTAATGAATTTACTCTTGGATCCTCAGTACTTGTTTTAAAAATATAAAATTTGAAAAATATTTATTGCTGCAAAAAATATTTAGAATATACTTAAAAAAATATCAATGTTACCCCGTTTAACGGTAATAGAGATTTTGATTGGAAAATGATCACTACAGTAGGGAACTTGGATTACTTTTCACGAGCAATCCAACGATATTGAATTCGAACAAAGTGAGAGGTCTAGTTTGGCTACTCGTGTTGCTTCCCCGGTATTCAGAATTGTCATTTTGAAGATGTCGCACATGTCGTTTATCAAGGTTGAGCGGTTGTCATCGTACAGTTCCCCCCAGACTGTACAGTGAGACTTAAAAGCTCCCAAGATCAACCGGGGCTCCGGCATAACCATGCAGATATCCGAGAAATCGCAGTTCTCGGTGGAAGATATACTGAGGCAATACTTAGGCATTTACCTCGAATGTTAACCTGACATGCAACAACTTCAATGCCTGTCACCGAAGGCAGATCGATCCTGTAAAAGGAATAGAACTTGTTGACCCCGAGAAGCACCCCTCCATACGAATCTGCGCGGTCAAGGCGAATAATGTTGAAATCGTGGAAAGCAAAATCGTTGTCTGAAGAGAGCGATGTTTCACAAAGGGCAAATGCATCAGATAGTGAGTTGTGAACTAAAAATTGAAATGCGTCAAGTTTTGGTATAAGATTTCTACAGTTCCACTGAAGAACAGAGATCATATCCCCGACTTCATTCGGAAAGTTATCCATCAAAGGATATGATCGATGCAATGAAGGACCACCTAGAAGCTAGTTGCTTCAAAAGAGCTTTCACCATTGGCAGCACTAAATTACTAACGCTCCTCGTTGAGTCAAAGATATTGAATATACTGAAGAAGTTATCGAAGAAAACGTGAACATGGGGACATGTTCTTGCTGATTATTCAACTGATTTTTTGGCCGAAAAACTGGGACATCTGGGGTTTTAGATGATCCTGGAAGTGACGGAAAGTTCTTGTCATAATTACAAGGTGTATGGAACGGTTCGACTGGGAATTGATGTGTGTTGTAAATGGCTGTTCAGTCTCGACAAAATCAAAATACTGCAAACTGTAAAAATTGAGTCCCTGAAGAAGGTCCCAAACGGACCGAAACGTTGGACAAAAATTAAATAGCAGTATTTTGATTTTGTCAAGACTGAACAGCCATTCACAACACACATAATTACAAGGTTCAAAACCCGGTGGAATGGGTCTCGGTGCATACAAGTGGCCTTATGGTGGTGTGTTTTTTTGCTCGTTTTCTCGTATTGCCTTTACAGACAACCGGACTACCCTTACCGTAGACTTGTCAACGCTCTTCCCTAAACTGTCTTTTGTGTTTATGGACTGTCTCTTTGGATACACCGTATCTTAATTTTCTGGGATCCCTATTCCTTCATAAATTTTTACCATTTTTGAACAGGTTAATTTTATGGGGTTTTGAAGCAAATTTGAGGATGGCCGTAGCAATATTTTTCAAAATAAAACACTTTAATAATGAGCTCCTATACTTAGTTACTTGTTATGCTGCAATTCATTTCGTCGAATTTAAAAATAATAATTTAATATTTGCTCCTGAGGAAATCACTTCCAGTCGCCATGCAACGTAATGCTCTCCTTAACTGAGGATTTCTAGGCCAAATAGGATAAAAAATCAGCCATCAGGAATTATTGCTTTTCAGGAAAAATATTCACGGTCAACATTTAAAAGTAATTTAAGTTAAAAAAAAAAAAATAAAAAAAGTGTTAAAAGCTTAAACAACAAATATTGCCCTTTGATGGATCCACTGGCTTCGGCGTCTTCAATGAATACTCAACCGCCTTTCGGAAACTTCAGGAACCTTGTTCCGTTTATGTTGCTGAACTAGTAGCAATCAACTTCGCATTGGGGATGATTTCCGATATGCCCATAGACCATTACTTCATCTTCTCGGATAGTCTCAGTTCGATTGAGGCTATTCGGTTTCGGTATTTCCTTTCAAAGGTAAGGGAGCAGATGAGTTTGCTGGTCGAAAGATCATATATGATTACCTTTGTATGGGTCCCCTCACATTGCTCAATCCCAGCCAATGAGAAGGCAGACTCTCTCGCAAAGGTGGGCGCACAACAAGGCGAGATTTATGATAGAAGAATTTCACATGATGAATTGTTCCCATTAGTACATCAGAGTTTTCTTTTAAGTTGGCAAAAAGATTGGACAAGTTATTGTCTTGGGCGGTGGTTACATTCCATTATTCCAAATGTTTCTTCGAGAGCGTGGTTCAAAGGTCTGGATGTAAGTCGGGGATTCCTTCGAGTGATGTCAAGACTTATGTCCAACCACTACTCGCTAGACGCACATCTCTATAGAATAAACCTCGTTGACAGCAATATATGTAGGTGCAGAACCGGTTATGATGACATCGATCACGCAGTTTGGTATTGCCCGGGTAATGACGCCTCCAGAGCACGACTATTGGATACCCTAGTGGTCCAAGGCAGACAACCCTTCCGTGAAGTAAGAGATGTATTGGGAACACGTGATCTTCCCTACATGCAAGCGATCTACGAATTCCTTTGTTTGTCTGATGTTAGAGTTTGATGTGACTATCCCCTCCTTTCCAAACAATTTTCCGCCATTGTGTCCCAGTCTTATTATCCTCCTGTTCCTGTGCTACTTGCCCCTGCCCAGCCAGGATTTGGTCAACCGTCTGAGAGTAGTATCTGAAGGAGGCTTCAGAAACCAGTTTCCTACCTAGCTCCTTCCAATTGAAATTGTTACCCATTAACCTCGAGCCCGCCACGAGTAATTGGTACCCAATACTAGCCTAGAAATACTGCTATTTAAAATGTAAATCATACATTACTGTTTTTGGCTCCGCAAAGTGTCACACACGACTGAGCCTAGTAAAGAAACGAACTAGTTAAAAAAAATAAATATTGCCCTTTTAAATATTTTTCATTGAAAAGGTTATGAAAAACTTTACCTTTTGAGAAATTTAGACACTTAAAAAAATGATAAAAACCCACAGAAGAACAACTCACGGTTATATATTCGAACTTTTTCCCATTTAATTTTTGCACAGAAAGCTATTTTGAAAGGCTAAAATTGTGTTTTTTTAAAGTAAAATTTATTGAAAATTGTTTAGTGGTTTGAGTCTGAAACGAAATTTTGTGATCTATTTTCTCGGAAAATAAGCGACATATTTCAAACCGGTTTTGAGCATGAGCATGAACCCGATTGACCGTCCACGGATGCTACTCTGTTATTGCTAGATCACCTGTTTTTACACAGAGAACCAATGGACGATGCTTGGGACTAGCATTCGTCCTCAATATGTAAGAACTGGTGATCTCAAACTAGGCAATACCAGCGCCGGTAGCGCCCGAACGCAGGTCTATGTTGAAAGTCGAGAAATCCTCTGCACATGCACGAGAAATCACTGGGATGTTGGATAAAAGGGTTGGGTTTGCAGCAGGATTCGTTCTGGTAAACGATAAGCTGAATTGATTTGGTTTATGGGAGCTCTCTTAATTGCTCTCTTCACAACGCTCCTATCCAGGTTGATCTAGCAGATCGCATGTTCTGAACTCTAGAAGGGTTTGAAGATCCTAGTACGGCTTTGTAACATTGTATTGTTTCCTTAATGATATAACACACACACGCTCCACAATACTTAAACGATTCCAAATCGGATCCTGATTTAGCTCTCAAAATTTGAACCCATTTGGTGAGAAACTGAGATGGCACAAACCATTTGAAGTTTGTATAGGAATTACTATGGTAAAATCAAGATTTTTGTTCATGTCTAATTCACCATATCGGTCTGCTTCAAAAGCTTTCAACTGTACTTTTAGGAAATTTTCCCAGCTACAACTTTGCTCAAGACCACTTTTTGATTAAATGCAAGGATCGAAAGTTATCAATGGTTCAATGCGCTGATGTCTTATGATCATGCTCAATCAACTGCTCAGCAGGCAACATTGGTGTTTATGGGGCGTTGAATAGGGCACAAAAATCATGGCTACTATGTCACACTGCAAAATACAGTGTTGCCTACAGAGCAGCTGCTTGATCATGTCATAAGTTTACCAATCTCTTAAATAATTAATAACTTTTTCCTGTCTCGCTTTACATAGAAACGATCTTGAGCAAAGTTGTAGCTGAGAATGGCTATCGAACTGTTTCGCAGCTCAATATGAAAAAAAGACTAGAAGGCAATGAACAAAAAGTTGAGATTTCTAATAGTAATTTACATGTAAACTTCAAATGGCTTGTGCGAAGTCTGTTCCTAATCAAATGAGTTGTAACTTTGGGAGGCTAATCAGGACCCGATTTGAAACCATTTAAGCACTGTGGAGCGAAAAAGTCAAATTTTGCATCAGTCTATTGTAACACAGACCTATGTGTAAACCTGACTAGACATGTTTCGAAAGTCAGAACATCGTATCTTCGTTGATCATGATGCTCTTCTAAGATTAATTGCAGAATAATTAAAAAAAAAAACGCCATTTGCTTATCAATACAAAAGATTGCTTCAAACGTAACATGGCTATTTCAATGGAGAATTATTGAAATATTTGCAAGTTTTTTAGGTAAAATAATTATAAATCCAATGTTTGGAAATCATCAATATAATCATCCCTGTTTGCAAATCAAAGCTCGAGTTGGGTCCTCCCTATCATTTCAACTCGTGACCCAATTACTGACGGAATATCATAATTATTGCAAAGAATTACCCCTACCAGAGTAGTGCGTAAATATTTCGCCAAAAACACTCTTAACTGAAAAACGCTCCTTTCTAAAACAACTATCCCACTTGGAGCATCCACCGAGTAGTACTGCTGGAAAAATCAGGACACGGCACTGGCGGCTCATTTTTGAACCTCACTACCTACCCACCTAATGTGGTCGTCTTGTTGCTTTCAGCCAGTAGTGATTCCAGGTTCCAGTTGCCCATCCACGACATCGTTTCCCATTTCAAAGCTCCACTCCGCCCTGGTCCCTTCCCCGGTACACCCAAATTGGATGGGCTGTATGCTCTGAATGGCTGCAAGCTGCTCTACACATTTGGGTTCTTCAGTTTCTCCCGACGGCCGATGGCGGTGGTGGTGGCGACGACGATGGCGATGGCATGTTTTAAAACAAAGATGATGACAGTGATTTATGGTTTTAATTGTTCTATTATAATTAAATTAAATTAAGGCTGTTTTGTGGCAACGGCAACGATGACGACGACGATGACGTGGTGGAGTACTTCGCATGGTGGTGGTCACGTTGCTAATATAATGGGATGGAAGAAAACATTCTATCAAGGCAGAAGCTACCAGCTACTAGCTTTGTGTTTGAATGGAAAATCATTATTTTTCGATAATTGGCATTTCAAATTATTTTTTTCTTATTGTGGGGTGACAGTCATCTCAGTTTGTTACGCACCATTGAAATGGCAAAACAATTGGTTGGGAGCTGTAGATGCAGCTTTCTTTGATCAATTCAATGACCACAGAAGTTTATTGAATTCCGGTTGGAAACAAAGATGGATTGATTTTTAGCCTAAACATTCCGACGTATTCGAAAAGTCTGGTTGAAATTTGAAACTTTTTCCCCCCCGAACAATCCTTTTGATTACGAGTTCGGAACATGATCCTTGAAAAGGCACCGTCCTCCGTCGTCGCTCTAATGAAAGAAAAACCTCGTGATGAACAAACACTGCCTAACCAGTTTTGGTGGTTTGTTTCTAAACCGTTAAACCCAATGCACCCAACTCTTCTTTGTTGACTTCAGTTGGCTAAAATTTCACCATCATCGGTCGTCGTCGTCGTCGTCATCGTCGTCGTTTGTTCCCGCGTATGGTCCCGCGAATGGCTGACGTACTCACAAAAAGCTACCACCAGAGTTTCCAATCGGCGGTGGCGATTGTTTCTGCGATTGAGGAGGGAAATTCGTAAGTTGACTCTTGTTCCGTTTCAAAACATGGAGACCACCATCATCATGCACCCCAAACGGCGTTCAGTCAGGAGAGTTTTCAAACGGTTTGCAGCTTCAGCCTCAATGTGTGTGTGTGTGTGTGTGTATGTGGGGGGTACAAAAAAGTCTAACGGCGAAAAATCTTTGTTTATATCACAAATACGTGCTGAAGCTTTATTTACTTTTCACTCTAAATCGGAAAATTGAAAGCTAACGACTAAATCAAACTATTCGCCACTTTTCGTTCGGATTTGGGAACAATTTTTGCCAAGGTTCCTCTTGGATTAGATCCTGTATACTGATGCCGGTTAGCGGAAAAGAAACAAAACAATCGACTTCAGTGGAGATTGGAATCCGATAGATGGGGTATTGTTTGGGGAAATGGCATTTCTGTTTTAGATATTTTTGAGAGTAGACAAACTGATGGTATTAATTTCTATAGCCGATCATACCATATACACATAGATTCATGTCGGCTTTGCTGGAGTTGAATGGATGAGCCATCTTGTGTTTGTCTTTCTCGTTCAGCTAAGGTAACCGAATGTCTATAATGAACTTCGCAGAACTTTAGTGTATTGCTGAAGTTCAGATAATTTTGAAGGACTTCAGCAAATTTAGAGGTTGTTGTAGAACTTCATCAAACTTTGTAGAAATTTAGCGATCTTTAGAGAAATTTCACGAATTTTGTAGAATCTCGGATCTCGGAAGAAATTAAGAAACTTTAATTGAAATTCTATGAACTTCGTAGAGCTTCAAAGAATTTCGTAGCTTTGTAAACATTCGGGAATACTACGTATAAGTGGGAACTTTGTACAAGTTCGGGAACTTCATTTAATTTAAGGGAACCTTGTTTTATTTCTGATAACTTCATAATAGTTCCGGGTCCGTCTTTTACTTTTACTCACTTCAAGCCTGTTGTATTTTTTCTGATAGTCAAGCAGCGCTGAAAGCGATCAAAGATCGTCTGGGAATGTATTCTCTCGCTTCGGCAACTGTGCCAACGGAACTCAGTAAACTTATATTAGCTGCCAGGACACTGTGGCATTGAAGGGAATGAAAGGGCAGACGACCTAGCAAAGTAAGGTTCCAATTCACTGTTTTTTGGCCTAGAACTATACTGTGAAATATCATACTGTACGGTAAAAATGGAACTCAAATGCTGGGAAGATCAAAGGGTGATGGCCAATTGAATTACTGTCACAAACTGCAACCAGTCGAAAAGATAGCTCCTAATATAACATACACCAAAAAGCTCTTAGAGCTCAATAAAAGAGCTCTTAGTATATACACTGGCCTATTAACTGGGCACTGTCCTAGTAGATATCACATGAAGAACATTGGTCGGGATCAGAGTAATATCAGTCGTTTCTGTAATTTGGAACGTGAAACCTCGGAACACCTGTTCTGCAGTTGTGGTGCATTACACAAGCGTAGACTCAAATTTCTTGGAAGTATTTGCTTACAACCTAGTGATATTTAGTCTGCAAATCCTGGAAAGGTAGTTGGTTTTATAAACCATATTATACCGGACTGGGAAAAGATGTGTCCAGGCAATTAGCCGTCCACTCGTTAAATAGTGGTCGGTTTGCATGATACAAACAGCAAATAGGGGGTACCACAAAAGTTCAAATAATGGACGCAGTGGTTTTACTCCCCTTCCCAACAAAAAGCCTGTTCAAACATTACGTATAACCAAATCATCCTAATCTGGGGACCTCAATTCGTAAAAAATTGCATTTTTCGTATCAAATCGTTACAAAATTCTAAAACAATCCACCCCCAGTGTAACGTAACGTATTTGAATTGGTCCTTCGTTTAATTGACTTGGAATGGTTCAGGGAACGTTTTAGAACATCAGGGAACTTAGCAAAAAATCTACGAATTCATAAAACTTCAGAAAAATTTATGTAGAAGTGTACCGAGCCTCATAGAAGTTCAGCGCAGTTTTTGAGGAACTTTGTAAAGCTGCATAGAAGTTCAGGAAATTTCGTATCTATTTAGCAAACTTCTTAGAACCTCAGCAGTTTGTCAGAGAACTTAATTCAAAAATGCTCAATTAATTTCCTAAATTTTTTGGGAGCTTCGTTTAGCCCAGAAGTAAAGATATATCTCTGAATTTTTATTAAAATTTGGATGCACTTATTAGGTGTTCAAGGAACATAAGTAAAATTTCAGCAAAATTGGTAATTGTAGTTTGCATAAGCTGAAAAACCATTGAAGCAAAGAAACTTGGTAAAAGTTCAGAAAACTTCATAGAGACTCAAGAATCTTTGAATTAGAAGACGTTCCCTTTCAAAGCTTCGTTTAAGTTAATGGAACTTATGAAAGTACAGAAACCTTCGTAGAAGCTCATGAACCTCTGGATATTTTTCAATACTTTAAGTTGATCACGTATTGTTCTCAAGATCTGTGACTGTTTGAATATTCAAATGTTGTCTTTCTTATATTCTTCCATGATGGCAGGTTTATCAGATCTTCAGCTGATCCGAGATACAAATGAGGTCCTCCGGATGTTTATCAATACTTTAGGTTAATGAACCATTACACGATGTTACACGATATTTTTTTTAAAGCGGCCTATTGCAGAATATTAGGCTTGTACCAGTTTTACACTAGTTTTATTTAATTCAGTAAAAAAGTGTCTTTATATTTAACAGAACAGTCTATAAAATGCTTTTTTTATAAATAGAGCGTTTTTTAACATTTGGTTGCTACTACGTTGGTAGAAAAGCTGAAATCTATGTATGCAACCAGATTTTATTAAAATATTTTGTTTGCAAAATAAATGCATTTTAAGACTGCACTAGTATACCTTCCCGTGGATATTTTTGAAATCATCAACCCTTTCATAGTTCCTCTATTCTCCACGGGGGCCAACTTTGATGTGCCAATATCTAGATAGAGCTGGAATTAGGCCTAACAGCTTTTGTAAACAATAACTTCTTTTGATGATTTCTCGGAAGCCATGGTTCTCCCTGGCAAATCGACATCACCATCGAGTAGAGGAAGACTTCTTCAACCTGATGGATATGATGGTTTGTGTAGGCGTGCCTTGAATTCCGAGAAATCAACGAGAGAAGTCATTGTTTACAAAGGCTGTTGCGCCCTAATTCCAGCTTTATCTAGAGACGAGGCTTTCCCTGTTGTGTTTGACATTTTGGACGCTGTGCAGCCTAAGAGGAAAAGGAGACAATACGGGGGAGAAAACGAACCACTTTTCTGTCAAAGGCGAACCAGCTCATGATTGGCTGATTTGAAGTGCGTAAGATAGAGATAGAGATAGATAAAGATAGAGATAAAAGAGTAAGAAGCCAGTTGTCTCCTCTTCCTCTTAGTGTGCAGCTAAGTGACTATCGAAAGAGAAAGTCCATCAATTAAATCTGCTTTTAACGATCTCTTCATCGATTTTCGTTAATAACTCAGCTGCAAAAACATTCCCTGTTGAATTTGATGTTCTGGGTGCTAGATGAGATCCTCCTTTATCAAACTATGTTGCAAAAATAGCCTGAAATCTGTTTGCATAACCATGTTAATCAAAAGAGAAAGTCGATTTAGAGAATCGATCCAAGCAGTTAGGACCATTTGAAAAGTTCATCGAGAATTATCGAGAAAATCTACCCAAGAATAAATCGACTACACACCAAATCTCTTAAATCTTGTTCGGTATTTTTTTTGCTGGATTCGTTCTGTAAAATATAATTTTTACCGAAAGTTTTGTAAAAAGTAATGATTTACCAATATCCCGCAATCAAAACTGCTGAATTTCCGTAATTTATAGAAATCTACCGAAAACTGTAAATCAAAATTACTGATCTAAATTGTAAATTGCTGCAATTCCGCAATACTGTAATTATTGTGACGAATGTGCTATAACCATAATCTTTTACAAAAACAAACAGCAGTAATGTACCAGATTTTTGTAAAAAATACAGAACAGATTTGTAAACTTCACACTGTAAAGCTTTGATGTTATTTTGAAGTTGACCCAGACAACCAGAATGTACGTATATTTAAAGTTGTTTTCGTGATATACAAACATATATACAAACAAACAAATCGTATAGAATGCAAAAATAGGCCCTATACCTACAAAAGTGGAGGCCATATACGTGCAAATTTTAATTTCTTTTTAAACGAGTTGATTTGACATTATATACGATTCAATCTGTAATAACAAATTCAATTTGAAAAACCTTACGATGTAATCCGATTTAACTTGTGATACAGTACGATGAAAAAAAGATTCGTCGTAAATAAATCGGAAATTTGCATTCTATACGATTTAACTTAAACATAATGCGATGTATGTCATATTTATATGCGATGTTGACTTAAACTGTAGTTATTTACGATACTTTACGTACATTGCTATACGACTTCTGGTTGTCTGGGGAATGTTCGTCAGATTTCCTTTGCGACTAGTAAGTACGTTATTTTTTTCCTATAATCCGTCCAATTTATATCTACACTATTAATTATATAATTCTATTTCATTTCTGGGCCAATTGCTTTCAGACGACATGGACATTAAATGGCCAAATGCCACACACAAACCTCGTCCACAACAGCAAAGAGCGAATTTGTGCACGGTTCGCTACTGGGTCGCAAACCACGGTCAGGTTCTTATTTACTTTATATACGGACGCGCGATGAAAATGTATGTTTATAGATAATAAATAAATGATTAGTCAAATGAATCTTCAGGTTTGTTGTTAGAAATAAATAATTTATTAATCATTAAAATCATGTTATTAATGATTAATTCAGGCAAATTAAGTACAGCCAATTCGGTAAAATTATACCGAACGCTAAATTGCAAATTTCACCGATCATTCAGCAAAATTTACAGTCCTGGTCAGTACATTTTGACAGCTCACAAGGGAACAAAATTTACCGAACGGATTATAATAAAAAAATTACCGAATGATCAGCTGTTCCATTCTCGGTAAAAAATTATGGTATACTGTAAAACAATCTTAGTGTGTATGTCCACGTAAATAGTACTACTGAACTGTCAACCGAATGATGCTAACCCCGACGGTGCAAAACCTTATAGCTAGATAAACATTTCAAAAGGTCCTGTCGATTCTCTCCGACGATTTTTTTTTTTCGTTAATAGCTCAGCTGCAAAACCTTTTTCTGTTGTGTTTGATGTTTTGGATGCTAGAAATAAATTAATTGATCTGGAGTTTATTGTTAAGCACATGGTGATGAACTTTTTCAATGCAGCCGTTTTGAATAGCAAGTAGTGATAACGAGTCTTTGTCAAAAATACTCATAAACACCAGCTGATAAATTAAACTTCCTCTACCAGATCATGCTGTCGGTTAGCCTAAAGTAGTGTTTCTCCACGGAAATAGACATGTTAAGTCATAGGTTACATTTGGCATATGGGTCATTTTCACATTTTGCTCTAGAACTGGCATGGTTCTCCTTCAACATCAATTAATTTTGCTTGGACTTTCCGTTTGAATTCAAAAATGTTCAATGAACTTAATTCAAGCTTTCAGTTTGCTGTCACCGCTCAATTGCTATATAGTCGTTCGCAACGACTATTCGCGTTATCGGCGAGCATTTCCCGCCATAAAACTTGCACTCCAACGCAGTTTTTATTATTAATACCCAGCGAAGCCCACCGGAACGATGTGACAAATTTGGGATCGTCAATTTCAGCCTACGGCCGGCCGGTCGGTCCGAATCGGAGTAGACACCGCGCTCAACCGGATCCGTTTTCACAGTCAATTTTTCAATTTCCTCTGCATCCGGTTCAAATTTCCGTCACTCTCCGTCGTCGGTTTCCGGTGGCCCGGAGAAGCAGATGCAAACCGAGCTGCATCAATCCAAAGCAGCCGCAGCAGCAAAATCACACGAAACTGACCGTTCGTTGGTCGATGGCGTTTGAGTCCTTGTCCTGCAAGAGGAAAAAAAAAACGCTTTTGGTAGACTTCGTTACGACGGTGTCGGAAAAAAGCCCCTCCTTGATCACACCGTAACCCACTCTGGCACCTCTGGACGCACCAAAGTCGTGTGTTGCGAGAGCATTTATACATATTTGCTTAAAGTTTTCTCTCGATTTCCACTGCCACTGGCAATGTACCTACTAGGTACATCTACCGGAGCTACTGTAGTCTCAAGCTCGGTGGGAACCGCAGGGGAAAAATGGACTGTTTGCGTCTGGTTTAGATGAGTACACACTCGCAAATTTGTCAGTAAATATGAGGCTCGCTTTTTTTCCCTCGCATATGTAGTTTGAGGCTCTATCCGAGCCCTGCCGGTCGGTCAGAGTTGAAGTTTTGCAGTCAAACTAGGGGAAGTGAAACGATTTTTACGCTTTTATCTCAAGCCCAACGGGCGGAATGGGCACCTCTGGCCGTCGTCCTCGGTTGGAAAACTTCCACCGTCAGCAGAAGGTGTGACGCGAATGCATGAGTAAACTTGAAATGTTTGTCAATATGTGGACAGCACGCTGGTTCTGCATCTGAAGTCGGCTAGAAAGGGAACACATTGCGTTTTGTGGCAAAAGAGCTTGGAACGGATTCAGGGAAGGAATGGAAAGTGTTTTCACTACGTCGCCAAAGTTGATGGCCAGATGGTGCTTTTGGGTTCTTTTGATGTGAATTTGATTTACTTTTGAAAATCTGCTGACAACTGTTCAAGTTTGCTAAGCTGTTACAAGTGGAGGATGCTTTGGATGGTGTTTGGCTTTGCATGCTGTACGAGAGGATAGTCCATTATGCAACCATGGGGTAAAATGGCCCCGCACGGTTTGTTGTTGTTTTCCTATTATTATTTCTGGGATTCTATGTGCCAGAATGCTAGTTCCAGTATTGAACCTGCAATGTTGCTCGTTAAATTCAAGAATTGACAATCAGAATGCTATGAAAAATAGCATGTTGTCATTTTACTCCAGGGGTGCGTATTACACCATCCTATCCTGCATCTGCTTTACGTTGCCGTTACATTTCGGGTATGAATTATACATATCAATGAAATGTGTTTGCGAAACAAAAGTCCAAACATTTTACTAAAAGTTGATGTTCTTCGTGTTTTGTCAATTTTAAAGTTACCGCTGTGTCGAAAATAAGAAAGAAAGCATTTTTCAAAAGCCTATAAATAATCATAAGTTTTTTAAACTTAAAAATACACATTGTTTTGCTGATGATTTTGTAACATTTATTTTTTTATTATTTGAGCAAATTTGTGATTTTTTTCCTGAGTATTTTTTTTCTGGAAAGGCAATTCTGTTTCCTACAAATTTGTCTCGGACGTCATTTTGATTAGATGAGCCGTGCTAGGATTTATTTGAAAATATCGAAAACGCCATCTATGCGTGGGTCAAAATGATCGATCTCCATCACAAACTTGGTTTATTGCCCCTAGCGAACTATTATCATGGAATCTGGAGAGGGTAAAGTTGGATAGATTCGTCAGTTGGCGTGGATTTGCTAAACAAAAAAATATCTTCTGATGAGAAATCAATTTACTTTCTACTCGTCTATGGCTAATTACACTACAATGAACTTCCTTTCCGAAAAGAGAAAAAGGATGATCGAAATTGTCCGACATGTGCGCAATGTGAAACAATAGAACCAATGTGTTCTGCGTGCTAATAAGTGGCAAATAATTATTAGAGACATTCACGTGATAAGTCAGCAACAAAGTTTTGCTTTTGAGAACTTACGTAGGGTTTTTGATCTAATTTCCGTCCTACTAAGCACAACCCGCGCTTTGCCTCTCTTTTCTGAACGAGTTTAAACAAAAAATGGAATATTTCTGTCAAAATGACTTCTAAATTTATTCACCTTTCCATACGTACGGATAGATTTGATAAAGAGTCACAAATTGTTGAGATATTGTTTAAAATTGCTTCTTGATTCTAAATTCGTTCTACGAGTTTCAATTACGTTCTAACGCATTGAAACGCCATTAGATTTTCTTCGTCCTACGGATAAACGTAGAAAAAGGGGATTCCCTGGGAGTGTTTCGTTTGTTTTGAGAACAAAGAGCGTAAATATTCATACAATGCGCTCTAATATGATTTATGTTGTAGCTAATGAACTAACGCATCGGAACAAACCTATTATTGATTTGTGCACGGTGAAATCATTGATATTATTGATCTTTTCAGATCGATAGAACGGAAATGGGCGATTACGACGAAGTAGTGCTCTACCCTACCCCTACATTAAATTGCGAAAAAAAAAGTATAAAATCAAATATTTTGAGAATTGTTTATACGATAACGTACAGTTAAGAAGTTCATGGTGGAAATAGAAATACTAACTCATTAAGGCAAAATAAGTGAGTTTAAGGTTCCTTCATTACTCCTCATTACTCCAGAAGTGCTGTTGACTTGCTACTTGCGAATACTACTTCTGGCATTATCTGTGATTTTGCCTTTGAAGATTCTAACGATTTAACATGGAAGCTCCTTCTGACTTCTCTCAGGACTCCGGCGGACTTGCCTTGAATGTGCCATCTGACTTCCCCTGGAATTTTTTTTATACTTCTCTGAAAATTTCTAGAATGATTATATCCGACTGCTCTAGAAGTTTCTTAGATATTATTAAAAAGTGTTTATCAGCTTTCACTGGAAATGTATCCGTCTTTATTATTAGTTAGAATAGAATATTTCTAGTGAATGGTGTTTTGGTCGGTGTGAATTTATGTTTAGCATGCCTTTTATAGCACATTCTCAATATTTTCCAATAATGTCACTAATTGCAAACACTAAACATGACTTTCAAATTCTTAAAATATAAATAAAAATATATTTACAAAACCTTCTTCATACAGAAATCCTGGCTGCAAACAGAAAAAATCTGGATTCTAATTGTTATGTAAACATTCAGTCACGTAAACTTTTATTTCATATCACGCAAACGAGCTACTGGTAAGCATGTTCAAGAAATGTATCACAACTTTACATGATTTATACACGGGAATAAATTCGTTCCGATGTTCGTCAACCTCAAGTCACGATTTTCGGAACAAGTCAATTTTTCGTTTACGAAAGTACACCTTAAATAAAAATCATGAAATCGTGAACATTATTCCGTAACGCCTGTGCTACATACACTGGGCACCAGCATAATTGTAACATGGCGGTGGCAAAAAAGTTGATTTTCATGGGTCATATGTGAAAAAGTTGTTTTGCTTTCAAGAAATCCTTAAAAAATTCACAAAGTTTTAAAATGGCTTTTATGAAGAAAACTTGCAGCCTGAATTGTATTTATCTGAAGCCATTTTGCTTGATCCTATCCCGATCAGATTTATGGCAGCTTTTATGGAGGCAAAGTTGCCTGCAAAAAGTTAAACGTCAAAGTTTGTTTATCTTCCGATAGTTGCGCTGTGGGATCCGAAGTTCTTCCAGGCGGTTTTCTCCCGATGGATTGGGAGCAGTTACTCCGATAGTTTGCGATACTGTTTTACAACATTTCGCATTTCGAACAACTGGAAGTTCAATCGTTTCCGAAAAAGATCTCCTTCTTCCGAATGGTTACAGAAGTGCACCATCCAACGATGCAGGGATGTACGCTTGAATGAAATTTTCGATGAGTTGATTCTTTCGCCGAATAAAATCGCTTCTATGGATCGGAAACCAGCTAATCTCCGCTAACTAACAGTTGCAGTGGTTTGCTGTTGGTTGTTATTACGATTCTCATCTATTCGCAAGGTCTGGAGAAGGCTGGTATGTTTTTAAACTTTCGACAATGTTTTATGAATTAGAGGGCCAGGCTTGCTTTACTCTTCTTCGCCAGATGTTGATGGTGTACAGGTTTTTCTAAAGAAGTAAATTTTGCTGAAATCGACTTGAATTTTACATCCTACTTCGTCTATCCTCTGAGATTACCTTGTCATAAATTTGGCTTTTATTAACTATGAAGAACCATCTTTAAAGCTCAATTTGTAAACAGAGTAATTGGGGAGTTTATTATGCTTTTTTGCTCCAATGAAAAACCTAATGGTTTTATGGTTGCTTTAATAATGATAGAACACGTTTATAAAGTATTTTACCAAGACATTAATAAACAATTGCTTGAATTACAGAACAGTTTTAAGGAGGGATTGATAAATGTTTTAAATTTATTTTTAAAACCAAACAGTTTTTTACTTTCTTGCTAGAATATTAAAGATTTTTAAAACAGCAAAAAGCTGAATTACTAAGCAGGAATGTTGTACACTTTAAAATGCTGCATTTAAACTTAATGGATTGTTCATTGCCGTTATAAAACCATCATAAATCCGAGTGGATGCCAAATGGTTACTGAATTGTTACTTGGGAGGCGTAAACTTAGTTTAAGGATTTTAGATTAAATTCATGAAAATTTGATTTACTCGATCACGTTCATAGGAACTAAGTTATGAACTCGAAAGAACTAGTAGTTAAGCTCATCGTGATATTTTGTTCACGAATATCGGAACAGTTTTTTTTGGGTGTAATGTGTAGGGTATCCCAGAAAGTATAAGCACAGTTTATTATTGGAATACAACAACGTTATGTTAATGAACTCCATTTTTTTTTCAGATATATCAAGCGTAACTATTCAAATCGGCGTATCTAATTTTGTAAACAATCACTTCAATCGACGATTTGTGGCATCTGCTAGCTTACTCACAGAAACTAACAACACCAGCTAGTAGTGGAAATATTCCCCTAGCAGTTAAGACAAATCGTCGATTGAAGTGATTTTTTTTCAAAAGCAATTTGCATAGTTACGATTGATATGTTCTCTTTAGTATTCTCTTGCAATTGGATGAAAATAATCCGCAGTTCCTTTAGTTGTATGCCATGGAGTGAATTATTGATCTGACGCTGCCCATGAGCTTCAGCACAGATTCCTTGACGATAGTTTTGGTCACTTTTGTCCAATCTTTTACAAATTCGTCAATTGAATTCGCTGCCTTAAAGTGTTTCCGCAGATATCCCTTGGAAAGAGCCCAAAAAAGTTTCGATTGGCCAGGCCGCCGGACAATTCGGAGGATTCATCTCTTTTTTTTCAAGAATAGTACATTATTTGCTCTGTACCAAGCTACCGTGTCTTTAGAGTAGTGCATTGCCGCCAAATCGAGCCAACATACACAGCTCGAAAAAGTAGTGTAAATTTCTGTTCAGTATGATGCACATAAATGGAGCGTCACATATCATATAAGTTTACATTATATATCATGTAAAGTTCTGAGACATTTCATGCAATGTAGCAAATATTGCATACAAAAGCCCATTGTTGTAAACAACATTGTTTACAAGTTGCTCGGTTGCGTGAAATGAAATTCAAGTTTACGTGAATGAATGTTTACATCACTATTAAAATTCAAAATTTTTATCTGTGTAGTACTGGCCCATCATGTTGACAGATTATGGGCTGCAGATGCCGACAAACACTTCCGAACGAAAATTTCAGTATTTATCATTTTCTTCGTCACAAATGGCTTTGCAACTTGCCACACTCACATACCGCTTGCCAAACCATGGCCTTTTTACCAAATTTTTCGATAAAAATTGACTAATCGGCATCGTCAACTTACTGGCCATCACGGACTGTGTAGTATTGGTCTCCTGAAAGCGTATTGTAGGCAAATTTTACGTATGTTTCATCGTCCATGATAACACATGCCAATATAACTTTCGAGCCCTCGGTTTGACGGATGCGGCTTGTTGCTGACTCCATTTTGGCCTCTTCTGCTTCTTGAACATTTCAACCCGTTTCTTGCCTTGGCACGTTGGACGTTACTCTTCGATGTTCTCAGTTTTTTGGTCAAATATCGAACAGAGGCATTTTTCTTAATGTCGAAAGCTTGAGTGATCATCTGGTCCAGTTTTCGGTACACCAGTCCCGGCTTACGGCCAGATTTCGGTGTGTCCTCGGAGGTAACTTCTTCACCGAATATTCGGATGGCGGTTCGGACTACTCCGATACTTACTTCCATCATTTTCATCAACTTTCTTATTGATAGGTTGGTAATAGTGCATCATTTGTGCACGATCTGTTTGCGCTTTTTCGAGGAAATGCCTCGCATGTTGATGAAAAAAAAATGTACTTTGCGTACACAAACTTGTTGAGCAATAAGTGAACAACACTACACATCGATGAACAGCTGATAAACTTTATCGGGGCAGAAATGGCGCCGAGTTGAAAGTGTGCTTATACTTTCTGGGACACCCTATATAAAAAAGAACTATACAGCAAACATTTTTACCTAAAGTTGATTGTTTAAAAAATCCTGAAGTGACCGGAATGTCTGGAAATAATTCTTTAAAAAAATCTGGCTGGGATTTGTAGGAAAACCTGGTAATAACTCGCGTGGAATCCGGACAAGAGCACCAAGTATGCACTTTTCCTTAGAAAAATCCCAATGGACCTCTTCTTAGATATCCACTGGAATCTGGTTCTGAGAATAGTTCCAATGGAAATCTAAGAAGAACTTGTGAGGTTGTGAGAAGTTGTGAGGAGAGAAGTGAATGAATTTCCGTGGAATTATGAGGATATTGAGGGATGAAATATTGAGGAATGAAAATGAGAAATAGTTGACGATATTTCTGATGGATGATCGAAGTGAATTATTGCAAGAACTGTTAATAATTCTAAGATATTTGTGAAGAAATTCTTTGAACTTTCAGGTGAGAAATGGTATAATGAATGACACATTCTACCAGGATTTATCCACGATTTAGCCTATTTTATTGACAGTGTTTGTAATGAACCTGAACAAATTTCAAAGTAGCCCTTAAATATTATTGCAGTTTTGGAAAACGCGATAAATATCCCATAAGAATTGATGAAGAGTTTATGATTTGAGTGACTCAAAATGATTTGGAATGCGATTATGTTGCGTGACGTTACAACGTTTTACAAAACGTTGTGAGCTACTCAAATCATATTCTCTTGATCAATTATTATTGAAAATGTAACGCACTTTCCAAATCTGAAGTGATATTTAGGGGCTGCTTTTATTTATTTTTCAGTTACGGTAAAAATAAAACCTGTTAAAAACAGGTAAAACCGTTGTAACATCACGTAGGATGTGTCTGAATGCGGATAAAAATTATTTGTGCAGGTGACTTCCATTTAGCGAGCGAAGAACGCATAAGGTTTTGTTTATAAAAGCTAATGAGGCATTTTCTATTGTTTGTTCTGGAATTATTCAAATTTCAATTTTGTAACACACACCAACAATATTTTGCCCTCCTCTATTTCATAATTCGTCTACACCCTTAGACTAGGCATTCTAAGGGTATAATTTAGTCTTCTTTAGAATTTTTTTGATCATATTCCCAGACTTAAATGTGAAACTGTAAGCATTTCATCATTGCCTACCGAAACATTAAAGTACTTGAAATAATAGTAAGTCAAAACAATCTATCAACATTTTCTGTGGCAAACTGAACGATTTATTATTAACGCATTCTCACTCGAACAACCCAGATGAGCAGAGTATCATCTGCAATCTGAAAACACTTTTCCCCGATATGTTTGAATTATTTATAACCATCCGGCGATTGCACCCCAGCTATAAACGACGCAAAACCGAAGAAGCACAAAATGCGTTTTTGATTGATATTGGTTGAGTGTGATAATTAACATTTGATTCGATTTCCTTCTGCTTCCTTAAGTTGGATCTGGCAGCTTGGTAACACATGGTCGATTTTTCTTCCATCGGATCGTATCGAAACTGCTATGAAAGAATCATTGCCAGTTTTCTCGTCGTAGGATGATAGTCGAACGCGCATAAGAGTGTCACTGTCCGTCCCAAATAAAAAGGTGATTTTGCTACGAAAACAGGGCTAATTTAAATTTCCTAATCGAAAACTAATATTTTCTTAGGCTCTTGTCCTGAAAATCGGTATCGGAACGAACATATGTGGGTGAGGCTCTTCGGAAAACTATGAAAAGAGATGAGCCTCAAAACAATTGATTTTTTGCGTCTCTTCGATAGCGTCGACTGGGTTCCTATATCTTCTGGAAGGGTTCCCGAGTGGGACGAACGAGTAAGAAGCGAAAGGTATTCTTTTGGTCATCTATCACATGAGCCTATACCTACACATTGTCCGGATGGGATGAGCATTTCCGAAAGAGACTTTTCTGAATTCTGTATCCCATGTGTATCGGATGCGGGGGGTGCCAGAAGTTCAGTCAGTGCCAGTGCCTATTAGAATCTATGTCAAACAACAACAGCTTTCAACGTATGAGGTGGACACACAACTGACCAACTCGGAGGGTACGAGACATCAAAGCCCCCCGAGTATGGGGTGAAGAGATCTCCGTAGCAGACAGGAAAGATTCTGCTTCATCCAACGAGAGAGAATCTTCGCATGCATGTGGCCCGTATGAATAGCTCCGGGCAAAATATTGCGTGTTACGGATTCCCCAACGTGTGACGAAAGAATATGGTTTGGTCCAGGGAAAAATGACCAACAGTCTAACCGTCCTGACAGCTGGAGGCATCTCGAGGAAAAAGGGGTTCAAGGAGAAGGAACATGCCTAGCATTCTGCTGCTGCTTGGGTCCAAGATTCCTATACTGGGAGGGAAAAACGGATGCTCCTGTATAGGATCGGAGCAAAAACCGAATCAGGACGGTACCTACTCAATATGGGAAATTATAAAATATTTTTAAAACCAAAAATAACAATAACAGATGATCGGAACCCGTACCGGAGTTGGAAAAATGGGACGTAGTGTCGAAAGGAACTCGTTGGGATTCCATAGCACGGACCGAGGGATCATTGCTGGTGGTATCGGATAGATATAGTTATGCTTGGAAGTGTGAGCTCATGCGGGTATCGTTGAGAGGGGAATCTTTTCTATCGGGATAGAATGACCGAAAACATTCATTTTGCTGCCGAGCTCCGAGGAGTAGAAGATGCGGAATGTCTAAATTGTATATTGCTTGTATACGTGGGATGATTTCCTGAAGAGATTGGAACTATCGCTGAACTTCAATATAGTTCTCTAAGCTCTGAATATGTAAAAAAAATGAAAGTTTTCGCAAAGGTTGAATATCTTTGATCTATTCTGAAGTTCCTGAATTTTTCGTAACTTTATTGAAGCTCATGAAAGTTCCCTAAACAGTAAGAGGTTGTATCCAATACACGATCGTAGGGTTGACGTAGGATTACGTGATAGGGAAACCACTTTTTCCCATCACGAGGGCTCTCGAGGGCAGCCTTGATAGCTAGCTGCTTGCCGGGAACCTTTCGTTGTGTACTGGAGAAAAATGTTCAACGCCACGCACCGAATGCACTGCTGCTGCTGTTGATGCTGCTGCTGATGATACTGCTGATGCTGCTGCTGATGCTGATGACGACCGACCGGACATCACTACACATTGAATGATTGAATGGTGATTGAATAAGCACCACGCTTTGTGTAGGCAATCGGTTATAATTTTTATCACCATTGCAACAGTTGGACATTTGGGTAATTTTCAATAGTGACTTATTGAAAAATGATAAAGTGCAAAAATCAAGCTGAGATAAAACAGCAAAAAAGGTTATCTTCCATTTAATTCCACTTAATTAATTTTGGTATCCATGACAGATACGTATTTCGACTACAATGTGCAGTCTTCATCAGTGTCATTCCCACTAAAGAACTTTTCAAAATCTAACCCCCTTAAGTACTCAAGCTGAGAGTTAACTCGACACCAAAATGATTCCGTTGCACATAGTTTTCATAGAAAGAGAAAGTATAGTTTGCTATCTCTCTTTAATCTTCACCGACGGCAGACACAAAGCTACTGCTGCCAGCAGTGACGGTACTTTAGGGTCACGTTCGGCTGTAAAGCAAAAATTATGAAACTCAAACTCACCACGGTTTAGTTAGAATTGTAGCTGGTGAGTTTTGCTAGCTTGATATTCGTAGCTACGATATCACAGCTAGTAGTATCTAGTACCTACTAGTCTTAGAGTTACCATCCACAGTTGCTTGCTTGTTGATTTTTGTCTACGAGCGTGATCTTGGGCATTGGTGAGATTTGATTTTTTATGTTTTCCTAACACTGTGACAAGACAAGATTGCCAGGGCTGCCTTTGCGAGTTAACGAAACATTTGAAGATCCAACCAGATTAGTCAACACACCGAAATCCAAATGTTTAAGTCAAACGTGAAATCTGTACTGTTATACGACATGGTGCGAATCAGTGGAAAACACTCGAGAGCTGCAGGTATTCATCAATCATTTCCTGCGGTATATAATGCATGCCTGGTTGCCTCATAACTGGATCTCAAATGCTGAGTTTCATCGTCAATGTCATCAGAAGCCGATGTCTACTGAAATTTGAGACCGTAAGTGGAGATTGGTCAACCGCACACTGTTTCCGGGGTGGAAACAAAGTTTGCAAGCACGCGCTGGATTGGAACCTGGTAGGACACCGTAGCAGAGGAAGACCCAGGGGATCTTGGTGGTGCAGCATCAGCAAGGAAATCAAAAATGTCGATAGGGATTTGACCTGAACTCAGGTTAAAGCGAAAGCAAGCAGCTGCCCAGCATGGAAGTCTTTCACGTTGGCTATTTGCACCACTGAAGGTGCCCAGGATACTTAAGTAAGTGAATGTGTAAGAAATTATTACATGGCCTCTTAGTCCGATTCAGTTCAAGGACCGTATCACGCACCAGGAAAATCGGAAGAGCCAGATGAGAAAATGCACAAGATTCCAGAGGAGGCTTCAACAAACCCCAATGACACGTCTAGTGGTGGTTTATAAAGAACTCTAAGGGTGGTAAGTTTGATGGCTCTTGGATGTAAGTCCAGTCCTTCTTATCCTCGGATATGTTTTTTTTTTTTTATATTTATGATACGTAATTTTTTTAAGGAAAAAAAATCATATGCAAGAATAGTTTAAAAAATAGAGTGCAGCAATACTGATGGTTACGATTATACAAGCTGGCCATATAATTCATGTGAGGTAAATAGTTTTTTTTTCGAAACCAATAGTTGGTTTGTAAATTCCCGAAGATCAATTCCTCAAAGCTCTCTAGGCACATCTAACCTAAAGGAGATTTTATTTCGATTCGTTCACCAAGCTTAGAGAACTATATTGAAGTTCAGCGATAGTTCCAATCTCTTCAGGAAATCACCAAAAACTTCTAAAAAGTCTAGACTATGAAGAAGTTTAAAGAATTGAACAATAAGTAATTTTGTTGTTTGCACACAATTTTTACCAATACCGTAGATCATTAGAGGGACCTAGATTGTATTTAGATCCCTGAATTACACAAAAATTAGGACTCTCCTTAAGGGGGGCATCTGTTGAGATCCCTAGAAAAGGTTAGTTTTTGTTAAGTTTTATAGAACATTAGAATAAATGCAACCACTTCGGGTTTTCAGTATGTTTTTTTTCTTAGATTTGTTTTCCGTCGATCTTGTTTTCCGTGCTGAGCACCAATGCTATCAATGCCAGGGAGGCAGCTCCCACACCTGGACTCTACCTATCGACCCATCTCCTCATGAACCGGGGACCAACGGCTTTACTTCCCTTATGCCTGTTAGGATGTTATGCCTCAGAACATCCCGGAGGCGCTGACTGGGATTGAACCCAGGCCTGCTGGGCTGAGAGGTAATCACGCTTACCACTACACCACCGGTGCCGCTATTTTCAGTATGTTGTTAAGCAACATTTCAGGTGTATTTTCCATAATTTTCAGCCCAAAACATATTTTTTTCGCTGTTGGCAGCCCTTTTCTCGACACCAAATTTTTTTAGAAATTGCGTGGCAGGGATCCTGTCCATTATGTTTATGCGTGGCGGTATCCTGTCCATTATGTTCAATATGGACAATGCAGTAACACATACTGAACGTGTTCTGCTTCAGAATCGACTTGCACGGTCCTGCTGAAATGCCCAGTGCCTTAAAACGAATGTGTATATCAACATCAGCGGGAGTCTAAAATCTCTAAAAAATTGTCTACGTAGTTTATGGACAGCCCCTTATTAGAACCTGTGTGACTGATATTCGGCAGAATAACTAACCATATTACATTTTAATCTACTTCTGCTTTAAATTACTATTTTCATTGAAGTTGAAAATGGCTATGTGCGTAAAACTAAAGACTGGAACGCGCAAAAATTGGTCGACAAAACAATCGTTTCCTTCAGTAAAAATTCATATCACAAAAATCTTCTTATTTTTCTTTTGGTAGTTCAATTCATATATTTAAAGAAAAAAAAATTCTTTTATTCTTTTGGTTTGCCAAATCCGAACTGCCGTGCCTTCCGCTTAACCTCTTCCATTAAATTTTGCACAGTGATCTCATCGACCTTATTTCCCGCCGAACGCCAGTTAGATTAAAGCTGCTGCTCGTTTTCCATGGATTTATTAGTTTTTTTCTTAGATTCCGTTTGGCCAAGGCCCAATACCGTTCGACAGGGCGGAGTTCTGGGGCGGAGTTTTCGGGAACTTCGATAGTTTGATGATTTTGAAAATTTCAATCACCTTCCCTTTTCCTGATGCGGTATAAAACTTCTGTCCCGGAAGCTGCTTGAAATCCGCCTTCACATAAGTTTCGTCCATGACGACAAAGTCGAACTTTGTGAGCAGATTTGTATACAGCTTTCGGGACCGCTGCTTTGCCGACGTGTTTTGTTTGTAATCTTCACCTTCTTAAACGTCAACAACCCGGCTCGTCTCTTGGCCCACTGCACAGTAGTATGGGAGATATTGAGCTTGCCAGTGACGTCCCGGATGGAGAGGTTAGGATTCCGCTTATATTTCACCGCCACCTTCTTCGACGTCGCTTCCTGGCAGTCGACAAACGCTTCCCGAAAGGTGCCGTTGAACTTATTCGCCATCTGTAATTCTTAAATTTTGTCATCAAAATTTCCTGAATGTTTTCTAACGAAGGCCTTTCGTAGAACGCTCGGTGCATCGTGGTTGGATTACATTTCACCATCTTATACTCCAAAATGATATTTCAAATCACTCACCATTCCAGTGTTTTGAATTGCAATTTTGGAGTTACTAAATTTAGATGGAAAATAACTGCCATTTTGTATTTTCAAATGATCTCAATGTTTAAGGATTGAATTAAATGTCCATTTCAATATTTAGGCGTTACTCTGAACTTAATTTTGTTTTCCAATAATGAAAGCATTTTTCGATCCATTCCATCACTCGGGACACACCGGAACAGTGTGCTCATTCTTCTAAACGTACGCTTGGGTTCGGTAAAACCCCAACGGGGAAAAGGACTGGCCGTCGTTGCTTAAAAAGTCGTATGCATTGGAAGCTGTTGTCTTCATATTCCCAGCTCGAGTCTCTAATAACATGCTTCCGGAACAGTAATACATCAACCGCCATTGTCGACACTTTCCCCTCGCCACCTCCGACCTACCAAAATTTCTTCCAATGACCGGAATTTGCCGTCCACAATGTACGTACACACTATCATCAGCATTTCCTGCTCCAAAGGCTGCTTCGAACCGGGTAGGGATATTGTTTTCTTTTAATTTAGCCGAAACAATCACGGCGAATAAAAAACTTTTCAATATCCTTACGGTCCCTTTTTGCCGGGCAACTATGGTAGCAGCGCGTTGGACAACTCTTTCCGGCATCCCGGCAGGACGCTCTGGGAGAAATCCCTAATAATAAGCCTTCAGAATGCAGCAGCAGAAGCTCAACAGTAGAGGCGCGGTCTTGGACGACGTCGAAAACGACGACGGTCATCCTGGGTGTGTTGTCCTTGGTTACCCGTCGTCGTCGTCGTCGTCGTCGTCGTCATCGTACGAAATAGCAATCTCGACGTACACAAATTCGAGAACCGCAAACATACGTTCCACAAAAAGCCGCATTCCGTCGGCAACAACGAACGCTGGATGGCCGGTGCGTGTCATACGGTAGCCATGCATGCGGGCAAACAGAAACAACATTCCCCGGATGGATGCGATGCACAGTGGTTTAAAAGTGCAAATTCGTGAACTTAATTGTTTTCTGAAATGTACGTACGTTTTAGCATTAAGGTGTCTTCAGAAGATTTTCATAGTTCTGGATTCCGCACCTTTTGGAATGTTCACCTTAATTTTTCTTAAGGTGCAACTGCACTTCAAAAAACTAAATTTTTTATATTAACAGATATCGAGATGATAACTTGTACAAAGTTGTAAAACTTTCAATTTCAAGAAACTTTGCTGAAGACATCAAGTTGCCATGACTTCATTGTATGAAGATATAAGAGATTATTTGCCAGTTGCACCTTAAAATCAGTTGTTTGAGTTTTTCTATGTCTTATTCACGTTGTATCTCTTTGATGTATTCTGCAAAGTTTTAGATAATATCTAAACACACAACTTTTCTGAAGACACCAAAGTGCTATGATTTGATTGGCGAGAGATACAGTGATTTTTAAGCAAAAAATCACCCTTTTTCAAAAAGCTATAACTAAGCTGGCCGCAAATTGCCGCACTTGCAACAAGTTTCATTTGAAAGCTCAGAATTTGTACTTGAAATGTTGTGGAGATCATTAGTATCCGTTAGTATCCTGGAAACTGTGGTGGATTTTAGTAAACAAAGATTTAAGATTTTTGTATGGGGCTATTCAAGTAAAAACGATATTTTGCTAACTTACAATGGTCTTGATTTTTTGTTTAATTTCTAGTTTGTTTTTACTTATTTTAAACTAACTTAAAAGTAAAATAACATGTAAGATTAATCAAAACATAACACCGAATTTAAAAGTGATGTTTTTAATACAAAAGGATTTTGACATCCTCTCTTACACAATGGACCCTTTGATATCGAGCTAGGGAGATTCGACTGTAATTTGTTTTTAAGGAGGAAAAATGATCAAAGCAAACTATATATTTTATTTGAAAAAAAAATATAGTTTGTCGGCTGCTGTCGTAAGACCTGTTACTGCATTTCAAGTACCAAGAGAAGATCAGAACATCGTTTTCAAGAAACATCCATCGAAAATGTCCAATTATTCATCAGGTATTGATTTTAATCTTCGTAAAACTTATTGAAAATTGTGAAACATTGAAGGAACATGCTAACTTTTTTGTTGAGTTAAAATTGATAAGCGTAAGTTGCTGCAACTCTGGAAGGAAACCCAAGGAAGTGAAATTGAAAAAGTTCGAAAAAATGAGTCAAGAAGTGTATAAAGCGTAAAACATTGACGAGTCCGATTTAAATAGAGATTATGTGGAGAAGGCTCTGTTACCGATTGGCAAATATTTTAAAAAGCTTTATCGCAAGTTCCACCGATCCGAGACAAAAATGATCAAATGCAATATCCGCTACTTCGAAAAACCCTTCAATCTTCCCACTCTCTTGCTCTCTGAACTTCCTTCAACAAGCCGAGGTAGAACAACGACACCTTTCCGAGATAGTTCTGATGCTGTAAAACGCCGAAAGACTGCGTATCTAAGACGGGGTCATTCCGTTAGCAACTTGACTTACGCTACTCAAATGAAGTTGCGTGAAGGTGGATCCGTAGATGCGGCAAAAGTAGTTAAGGAAGCAACAATGACAACCCCTACCCGAGCATCAAAGATACTTGTTTCGTGAAGAAATTCTCAGGAGAAGCAGCCCTTACAGTATTCTGACCTGGAAGCACTAGCAATGTTCATAAATGCCAACTTGACCAAGTCACAATACCTCAAAATCCAAGGAGAAGCAAAACTGAGAAACGTGAATATTTACCCGTCGTACAACAAAATTGTCAATGCCAAGAAACAGTGCTATCCGGAAGATCAATTTATTATGGTTGATGAAAAAAATGCCGAAGTAAATCTTCAAAAGCTTTTGGACCATACCTCAAGTAGGATTGTTTTGGCAAACAAGGAGCATCTTGAAGATTTTTCAGATGACGAGCTCAAGCAGGTTGTACCTTTTTTATTTTCATTATAGAGACTTTGAACCAATAATTTATTTTCCTCAGGTTGTACTTTTGGTAAAATGGGGATTCGATGGCAGCAGCGGACATGCGGAATACAAACAAAAAATTGAGAATGACGACGGAGAATCTAGTGATTCAAATATGTTTATTACTTCCTTAGTTCCTATCAAGGCAGATGTAAACGGAAAAGTTTTGTTCCAAAATCCCCGACCATCATCAACCCGATTCTGTAGACCTGTGAGGATTCAGCTCGTGAGTGAAACTACGGAAGTATCAATCAACGAGAAGAAACATATAGAGAATCAGATTGACCAGCTTGTTCCAACAGTAATTACGGTAGAAGGCCGTACCATTATTGTGCGCTATGAGATGGTTTTGACAATGGTAGACGGAGAGGTCTGCAATGCTGTTACGGGCAACAAATCGTCACAATCTTGCTATATTTGTAATGCAACCCCGAAATTGATGAACAATCTTGATTCAGTAACTGAACGCGTGGAGAACAGCGATGCTTTCCAGTTTGGGCTTTCAACTTTGCATGCCTGGATCCGGTGAGATTTAATAAAATTAAGTGTTAAGTATTATGGTTTGATACAATATCAATATTTGATAGCTTTATGGAATACTTTCTTCACTTGTCTTACCGACTTGAAATTAAAAAATGGCAGGTAAGAGGACAGAATGTTCAAGCCATGAAGATTAGAAAGAATCAAATCCAAAAACGGTTCAAAGTGGAAACTGGCCTGATTGTTGACAAGCCTAAGCCTGGAGGATCTGGAACGTCCAACGACGGCAATACTGCCCGACGTTTCTTTTCCGATCCCAAGAAAACAGCTGCAATAACTGGACTGGATGTGACAGCACTGGAACGATGTGGTACCACATTACAGGTAATAAAATGGAGTACTGAAAAACCAGATGTACATACAAACAATACAATATTCTTAGGTATTAGCGTCAGGGCACAAAATCAACACGGAACGGTTTTCTAGTTATTGCATTGAAACAGCAAAGTATCTAGTGGACCTATACCCCTGGTACTACATGCCAGCTTCAGTGCATAAAATCCTGATTCATTGAAGTTTAATTTGTTTATCAGGAATTTTTAATTGTTACTTTGGTTTTATGTTTGGATTAGTTTAACATGTTATTTTACTTTTAAGTTAGTTTAAAATAAGTAAAAACAAACTAGAAATTAAACAAAAAATCAAGACCATTGTAAGTTAGCAAAATATCGTTTTTACTTGAATAGCCCCATACAAAAATCTTAAATCTTTGTTTACTAAAATCCACCACAGTTTCCAGGATACTAACGGATACTAATGATCTCCACAACATTTCAAGTACAAATTCTGAGCTTTCAAATGAAACTTGTTGCAAGTGCGGCAATTTGCGGCCAGCTTAGTTATAGCTTTTTGAAAAAGGGTGATTTTTTGCTTAAAAATCACTGTATCTCTCGCCAATCAAATCATAGCACTTTGGTGTCTTCAGAAAAGTTGTGTGTTTAGATATTATCTAAAACTTTGCAGAATACATCAAAGAGATACAACGTAAATAAGACATAGAAAAACTCAAACAACTGATTTTAAGGTGCAACTGGCAAATAATCTCTTATATCTTCATACAATGAAGTCATGGCAACTTGATGTCTTCAGCAAAGTTTCTTGAAATTGAAAGCCCTACAAATTTGTACCAGACATCATCTCGATATCTGTTAATATAAAAAAGTTAGTTTTTTGAAGTGCAGTTGCACCTTAAGAAAAATTAAGGTGAACATTCCAAAAGGTGCGAAATCCAGAACAATGAAAATCTTCTGAAGACACCTTAATGCTAAAACGTACGTACATCTCAGAAAACAATTAAGTTCACGAATTTGCACTTTTAAACCACTGTGCGATGGTGCAACTCGAGCCTTTCCTGCCGCCTACTCGAAAAAGCATTCTTATCTGGGTGGGTGAGCTTTGTTGCATCTTGTGTCGTGGAAATTCCTACTAGGTATCCGGAACCTGCTAACTCTTCGAATGTTGTTTTTTGCGCAGAAAAGACTGGCGTCTCATATTTGCCTTCTCCGGTCCGGTTGGGTGGTGGCCGGTTCGATAGAGCACTGGGACAGGGAAGCCAATGAATTTTACGCTGCGCTGCACTGTCTGAAATTGGAGAATGCATGCGTTCGCCTGTCGGTTTTGGGTCGTCCCTTAGCATGCGAAACATGGCCTAAGATATGTCGGACAGCAGTGGAGAATGTTGTTCGACGAACGGTATATGGGAAAAGAGGATCTGCTTTAGATGTTTTGAAACTGATTTGATCGGGAAATTATATTCGAAGCGTTGACGTCCATGATCTATGTGAAGCTGGTGATTGAGAGCTGTGGCATTATTGTTTTTTGTTCTTTTTATTATTTTCTTTATAAGATATTTTATATTATTTTATATTCTTTACAATCCACATTGTAGTGCTTGAATTGGAACCCAGGATGCATTTTTTTTATAGTTTAATTATTTATTCTTATAATTAAAGCATTTGCAGTCTGATGGGGAGTCATTAAACATTATCTGATGGTTTAATCACTCATAAGATGCAAAACATCTGTGGTTGTAAGTTTTACCCACGGTTAAAGAAGACCATTCGAATGAACGGTGTTTAAAAGATGAAATATTCTAAAAACTCAACTTTGTATTTGATGCCAATCTGCAACCTGCATCTTTCAATGTTATAGTCCTACCTTTATTCATGATGAGATAGAAAAAAAGTGTTTGCATGTCAATTTTTTTTGGGAACCTAAAGAAGAAAAAAAAAAACTGATTTACTTTGATTTTCGATATCTTTTTCAAATATTTTTTGAAAAATTAAAAAGCGTGCCAGAAAAAAAAACATTCTTTTGGGCGGTTTGCCCTCCGTTTTATAACAATGACGCCCAACATTTGTGCCGAATGAAACTTATATTTTAGCTGACAAACTTTCCATTGAGAGCAATAAAATTTCAAGTTTATTACGAGTTCTTGTTATCTTATTAAGTTACTGATTTATCGAGCAAAACTAGTTAGAATTTCAAAATCATAAAATGTTTTAACCTAAACTAATGTTTATAGATATTTCAAGATATCTATGTAAAACAGATTTGTCTGGGTGCGTGAAATCAAAAAGCTGCAAAAAATTTGAACCTGGAAAAATCTTGAAAGAGTCTTAAGACAAGAAATGTAGAAAAAAAACTTCGATATAGGGTTAACTACCCTATTTCCGGCCTATTAACCTTAACCCGCACTTAGTCTTTTTTAATCTAGTGCAGTTTAGCACCAAACGGAATATTATTATTACTGATGGCTTCCAAATTTATTTACCTTTCCTATGTACCGTAAGATTTGATAAAAAGAAAACAATCGTTGAGATATTGTAAAAAGTCTAACACTGCTTCTTGACACCAAACTTGGCCTACGGATTCTCAACTCGGCCAAACGCTTTGAAATGCCGTTGAAACGCCAATGAATTCACTTCAGCCTATCGGATGAAGATAAAAATTGATTCGGTCGGAGCGCATCTTTTGTTTTTTGGGAATAATGGGTGCAAACCTTCATATCACGCGTTCTCATTGACTTCGTTCCGTAGCTTATCAACTAAAGCATTGTACCAAACGCATAATTGACTTGTTAACTCTGAAATATTGGATATATTTGAAGATTTCTGCTCGATGGGCCCAAAATGGGCGATTAGGCCGAAGTAGTTCTCTACCCTACCTCGGTGGATAACTTTAAGCATGTCTCAAATAAATGGTAAAGTAGTCTATTTAAAAAAAAAGTGATGGATTAAGCAATGTTTATTTGTTTGTTATAATATTGTTCTATCATGCAATCCGTATTCTATTGTTTTTAAACCTAATACAACACTAGCCAATATTTTTAAAACGCTCCCTCCTTCTCCCTCAAATGGTTCGTCAATTATGCATGTTCCGTATTATTTTGAAATCTTCCATGCACTAGCCGCTAGCCGCCTAGTTAGATAATTAAATAATTTTCTGAGCACGATTGAAATGGTCTAATCAGCTTTGCAGAACATAGCAGTCTTCTATCTATCTGGGATCTAGATATGTCGGTTGTACATGTGTGCGAAGTTCACTTGAATACTGGATACATCTGGAGCATCAAAAAATCACGGTGGCGAAGGATTCGTTCCCGTGCGCAAACATTCAGCTGCGTGACAATCTCCGATGAATAGCCACAAAAAATGTTTGAGCAGTGTTTCTTCTTTTCTTTAGAGTTTCAATACCCAGCAATCTACAACGGTCTTCGGTCGATTTTTCCACGGAAAGTCACTATGGTCATATCTCATGGATTGCTTCGATCCCAACAATCCACGTTGACTGGTACGGGCACCAATTGGCATTGGATTCAAGGATCGATCGCACCAGAGCGTAGTGTAGCGATCGATGGTACTGTGGGTCATGGAACTCGGTGGTTATTTTGAACATGAATCCAAGCTGCCGATTGGCTCTAGAGCTAATGTCGTTGTAGTGTAATCGAAAGGTGAGCGCTAAGTCAAGGATAACGTCCAAATCCTGTTCTTGATGAACACGCTCAAGAGGCTGGTCGACGATCGGCTTCAGTTTCCTGTGGAACTATATGATGTTGCACTTGGGAATGCTCAATGTAACAGGGCTGGTAGCGAGTCACTTTTTAGTGACTTATTCACTTTTTTCAAGCTAGTCACTAAAAAGTCTCTTTTTTAAGGCCAAGTCACTTTTTTAGCGTGAATTTATTTCAAGATTGATCATTCGTTGCTTCAGGCGTTTAATCGTCTTTCTCTATCTACAGGGTGTCGATTCATTTTTCTAAATAAAATTATCTGACTTATCCAGGGTTTTCCAGTATTTTAACGGATAAATTCCAGGTTTATAATAAAGCTAAATTGTTAAATGCGTTAAAAATATTTTTTTTTGCAGATCAAAAACAACAGCAATTTACCCAACCGTTTTTAAGACATGTCAATCAGTTTTAAAGAAACAGCTTTACAATCAAATCCATTGAATGTTGAAGTTTATCACTTACTTAATTTCTCACTTTTTTTTTTCCTCTGTTCGGGACATAACACCACTGCGACCAGTAATTTGATCTATTGTAGTTTATCCCGTGTCCTTAGTTTAGTGCATGTCGTATTACTCCATCACTATTGAGAAATGATGAAGTATTCGGTTTTGATACAGTTGTCATTCTTGCCTTCATCGCAAGGAATCGATTCTAACTGAAAGGTTCCGCTATTTATACCCTTCGGAGTTGGAACACCCTCCAAAGGCGCGCCTCTTTGTCAGTCAAAATTGGATTCCTTAACAACAAAACAAGCTATGACACCGATAATGACCATGCATCAGAACCCTAGTCTTAACCACTTCAAACTAGGGAACAACGATTAGAAGATTAGGAATCACATAGGTGAAGACTAACTAACTCATTTTTTCCTTGTTTCAAGATCATCCTCGGTCCAGGCAACCCGAGGACTTATCACTATCAACAAGGCATGAAAAGTAACAAGGACTAAGATGTGTTCCTTTGATTACTGAAAAATCCTGTTCCCCTAGTTTGAAGAAGTTAGGACTAGGAATCGGTGGTAGATCTTACATCCCGTAACGTACCACGAAAAGGTGATCTACCCACGTTACGGGGCACTTAATAAAGTTGTAAAAAACTTACCCAATTTGAGTAATTCTAAGATTTGAGTAATTCCAAGAATCCCAATTTGAGTAATTCCAAGAGATTTGAGATATTCAATATCTTGAAGTTTCGTATTCCATGTACAAGTTTAAGATATTGAAAATTTTCAAAGTGCCAGAATTAAGGAAAAAAATAAATGATTTTTTTTCAAGCTCGTAGGAACTTTGGCGAAGTAATGAGTAATGAAAAGAAATGATGAGAATTTCAGTGAAGCCCCATAAACAAACTACGGGAACATAAGGGAAGTTAATACGCTGAAAATATGGGGAACTTGTATCATCCGAAAATTTTCGAAAATTTTTATTAAGTTCCTAGAATTTCAGAGAACTTCACAGGTGTCAAGCGAACTTGAAAAAATATAGAAAACATGAGGGGTATTGTGCAATTTTTTTAAAGAATTTCTAAGTACCTCAGAAAAGCTAGATCTACAGATTTTTTTGGGGAATTTCAGACCTTAAGAGCAGTTACAGTAGCTTTAGTCCAGTCTTTTGGAGCAGTTTGAATATATATAATCGTAAATTTAGACATATTCAGGACAGTTCCATGATGTGCTGAAAAAAATCGAGAACCCTTAAGATGTTTCAAGTATTCTAGGGAAGTACAGACTCCTTCAGAAAATTTATGAAAATTTCAGAAATATTTTAGAAACTTCACAGAAGTCCAGAAAATTTCAGGGAAATTTAAAGGTTTTTAGGGAATTCCATTTATTTCCGAGCAGCAGAACCGAGATCTTCAATGAAAGTTTTAGGGAAGCTTCGAGAACATCAAGACAGATGATAGAATCAAAGGGCAGTTCAACAATTTCAAGGAAATTGTAGAAACCTCAAAAAAGTTGCAAGAAACTCAGGGAATTCAGAAGCTTAAGGGAATTATGAATATATATCAAACAAATTGCCAGATTATTAAACAAATTAACAGAACCTCAGGTAACCACTGATAAGTTCAGGGAAAATTTGGGACCGTTTATAATGGTTATAATACTTAAGGGAAATTGTCGAAACTTCAAGGCAAATAATTTAATTTCAGTGAAGTGGCGGGTTCTTAAAACATACTGAGAATTCAGGGCAGTCTAGAGAACTTTAAGGAAATTCAACAATCGTTTAGGCAGTCTAGACTATTGAAGAAGTTTTAAATAAGTGTCGATAATTTAAGGGAAGTGAACTTAAAAAAAAATCTTGAGAACTGCAATGAAAATCATAGAACTATATTAATTATTTCGTTCTTATTCCATGAACATTACGGTAGTACAAAAGTTCCAGAAATTTAGAAAAACATTGAAAACTTCACAGAAGGACTGTGGTCTTCACAAACATTTCGAGAACTTTATAGAAATCTATGGAGCTTAAGGAGAGATCCGCGAACTTCAGGATTTTTTATGAACATTGAGGAGGCCAGTTCCTATAGTTTCAGAAAATTAGTGGGAAGTTTAAAGTATTTTCCGAATTCCTTTGAAGATGTCCTGTAGTTATTATCAGATTTAATTGTATTTTCAAACAAATTCCAAGGACTTATGCTCCGGAGTCGTTTTCTCCCACAAACTTTATGAAATTATGCTCAGAATGCCCTTGGAATTTTCCTCTGAAGGTCCTCAGAAATTCCTAATAGTTTTCATTAAAATCTACTTTTAGGTCACTTTTTAGTTACTTTTTTACAATTATAAGTCACTATTTGGTTACTTTTTTCATCAAAATGTTTACTAAAATCACTATTTTTAACAGCAGTGATTGCTACCAGCCCTGATGTAAGCATGGTGTACTTTAAACCATTCAGCGAAACGATCGATTAACTGTTGTAATGCGAGGCAGTCGTGAAGACTATTCACCACCATATAAATTTTGACAGCATCAGCGTCAGGGCTGAAAAAATCACTTAAATTCATCAAAGTTCACTATGGATGAAAAATTCATTTCATAGTGAATGCTGGTGATTTTTTCATGATTTTTTCAACCCTGATCAGCGTATAATAATCGGCAACCTGTGAGCAGTGTCTTCGATAGTTCATTAATGAATATAGTAAACAACAGAGGACCCAAATTACTGCCCTGAGACACGCGTGATAAGTTGGTGAACGGCTCAGATGATTCATTCCAACTGGTGTACCATGGTTCAACGAGCGCAAGCAGAAAGTAGTAAACTGAATGAGGTTCGTAGACGCAGATCTCTTGGGATAGAAACCGTGTTGATTGGAAGAAATGTAGTTCTTACAGGAACCAAACAGGATATCATTGATGATGATCTCAAAAATCGTCGAACTAGCGCTCAATGATGTAATTCCACGTTAATTCTCGATGTTACGTTTATCTCCTTTTTTGTGGACTGGGAACATGTCAACCACTTGACATCTAGATATGCAACTCTAAGAGAAATTCGTACTAAACTGTACACGGGTCAAAAGGACTTTTAATCACGACATTGGGCATCGATTATGGGATTGGTTTGGTGAGTTCGTTCCACTCTTATACATTTATTTTCATTACTATTGATTCCCTTTTGCTACCCGGCGGGATAACCTCTATCGTTCAGTTGGTGTGGCAGGGTACGTGAGTCTAGCTTTTGTTCAATGATTCATTTTGAGAGAGACAATATATTCCACGATTGCGATCGAATATGAAGGCCTTGAACTTGACTGATTAGATTGCGATTTGTTTGGAAAAGTTTACTAATCGTATATACTTCTTAGTTGCTTCATGTTTTCGGGCTTGGTCGTTGGTCACAGTGGTTTTTGTGATGTAAGGAGCTCGGTTTATTTAATTCATTTTGTCAAGCCAATGTACGCTACATACAATGATTATTACAATATTTACTTATATACTATGCATTATTTCTATTCTGTTTTAGCTGAAGTTTTATTTGCTGCTTGGACAAAGTGATGTCAATAGTTCCACAATGCAAATTTTACAGGCACTTCATTCGATTGATTGGGCTATTTTTTGCAGTTTGTTCTGTTTGAAACTCTTCCAAATCTGTGTGCAGTGAAATAATGTCGTTGCAAATTGGCGGTGCTTCTTAAGTGTTTGTATATTGATGTGCATGCAGTGCGCTTATAAGATGGAAATGCAGTCCAATTCAATTTGCGAAAAGTATATAAAAAACAAATTGTTTTTGGACAGATTCTGAGTGTTCTTCGTGTATAGAAATGTATGAATTCCATACTAAAGGATTTACCGTTTAAAATCCGCACACACTCAAATTGCTCTAATTTTTGATCCGTTGGGTAAAATTAATTGGAATTTTTCGTAGACATAGTTTAATGTTTATTTTTTTTCTGTGAGTTGATTTCATCAGGCATGCAAAAGTTTTCAAAATGCCGACGAAAGAACAGTGCGTGCGCGAAAAAGTTTTGCACGAGTACTTTGAGAATAAGGATCTGTCGCATCGTGCCATCGGATAAAAACAAAAACAACATAGAATCGCGTAATCCGGAAAAAAAAGTCGTCAGGTCAACGAGAACGATCACAAACGCGTGGTTGGGTTCTTTAAACGGACACCGAACGCCTCAGTTCGAGATGTGGCTAAAAAGTTGCATGTGAGCATGAATTTCGTGCAGAATACCATAACTCGAGCTTTACTACGTACGTTTAAGGTTCAGAAGTCCCCGAACCGTGACGAGAAACAGAATACGGTCGCAAAAAGCCATTTTACGACCAGAAGTTAACGAAACCACACTGCTGCGTAATGGATGATGAGACATATGTGAAGGCGGACTTCAACCAGATTCCAGGAAACGTGTATGTGACTGCCAAGGATAAGTGTGATGTTCCCGAGAACCTCCGGACGCAGAAGATGTCGAAGTTCGCCAAGAAGTTCTTTTTTTTGTGAAGTTCTTAATTTGGCAAGTGATTTGTACTTGCGGAAAGCGAAGTACACCTTTCGTTATCGCAAGCACCATGAATGGACAGGTGTATTTGGAAGAGTGTCTCCAAAAGCGGCTTCTCCTTCTCCTGAAGGCTCACGACGGTCCGACAATCTTCTGGCCGGATTTGGCATCATACCACTACAGGAAGGACGTGCTAGAGTGGTATAAGTGCGAATGATGTCGATTCCGTGCCGAAAGATCTGAACCCCCCAAACACTCCGGAGCTGCGCTCAATAGAAAAAATACTGGGCCATTATGAAGGAGCACCTTCTAAAATGACCTTAAGTGGTGAAGAATGTAGAAAAATTGAAGAAAACATGGGTTAATATGCAAAAAAAACTGTCAATTCTGAGATCGTGCAGAACCTTATGGCTGGGGTTAAGGCCAAGGTTTGCGTATTCGGATGTATAGGCGAAATAAATTAAGTTAATGATGCCAAAACTAACTTTAATTGAAAATTTTTATTCCCTAAAAATTTGGTGATAATCGAATTTGAGAATGAATTTTGTGTGTGTAGATTTTTAAACAGTATTCCCTTTAGGTGGCAGTATTCCAGAATTTGTCTTATATATGTGGTATATAATAGCTTAATAGTTTATGGGTCTTCGAAATTATGACTGAACCTTTTAATGAAGCCTAGCTTTACTAACGATAGTATTATAATGTTCTACAAAATTTCGTATGGAGTCTGGACCTAGATCTCTTACAATTTTGATTTTTTCTGACTATTTGTTTACGATGTGTTAGGTATGATTGAAGCCAATTCAAAAGTCCAGACCTGTGCTGTTAACTTGTAATTTGATTTTTTTCATTTACGATTGATTCAAAAACTTTTGGAATGCAGGAAATAATAGCAATTCAACAATAATTTCGAATGTTGGATTTCACGCCTGATTTAAAATTAGGTGCGAAAAAAGATGATTTCCAAATTTCAGAGAATTTTTCAGAGACATGTTGAAAAGACGCTCTAGGGTAAATGCGAGTTCATCAAAAAGGTTTTTCAAAAATATGAGTACAGCTATCTCGGCGGGGTTTCAACCAGTCGGTCTGAGTTTTTGCAAGTGAGTTGGGTCAATGGAGAACAAGTCACTCGCAGAAAATCAGAGCACTTGCTTGAAAACCCACCGAGTGCAACTCAGTGGGTAACGCGTTCTTCGGGGGAAAGCTGTACAATGCCGTCAGGTCTGGATCCTTTCGACGCGCTTAAGACGGTCACGATATTTTTGGGAAAATGTGGTGTATACTTCTGGGAAGAAGTTTGCAAAGAGATTGCAAATTTCATAAGAATTATCACCTACATTTGCATCCAAATTCATTCGCGAAGGAAGATTGCTACTTTTTGATTTTGTGTTTACATAATTAAAAAAGTTTTTAGGACATGACTTGACTTCATTTTCGGCCATACGGTTATTTTACTCATATGCAGAGTTGATTGCTGTATTTAGTTGGTTTCAGTATTTTTTTTGTACAGTTTGAGAGCTTTCTATTTATTTTTTCTTCAAATTGTTCAGTTGTGGATTGAACCACACTAGTAGTTTATTGTTTTATGTTCGTCTTCTTTTTTTTTGGTACGATTTCTAAAATTGGGCTTTGTCTACGTTTCGTTGATTGAATTCACCATAAATATGCAGTTTTACTTCTGGTTCCATATTTGACATTATAGTTTCCACAATTTGTAAAAAAAAATAAGTTCAAAAGACTGCTTGTGGGCATGTTCATATGGAAATTACACCGAAGAAAAAATGTGCGTTTCATCTGCACCATGCATAAGTGCTGTTACTTAGACATTTTTGAATTCTTCATGCTTATTTGTTATGATTTCTTCAGAAGTAAAGTCAGCATTGATGGCAATTTTAGCGTTAGCGTTAGCGTTAGCGTTGTTATGATATACTTCGTAGATTGGATACTAGCGACACTCACGTCTCTTCTGAAATTCTCAGTTAGACTACTTTCAGGAATAATGCTGAGGAGTAAACATTGGCTCCAATCTAAACAAGAGTAACAGAAGCATGACTGTCGCTATTCCCGGCCACGCCCATCTTTACCATAACTAGGGATAGGGAAGGAAATGTTGATGTAGTACTTACTTAACGAGAGGCCACCGACTTAGCGACACCCTCATAAGTACTACGGAGTTGGAGGGTTGGGTAGGGTATTCGGTTAGGATTCACCTCAAGTTGGCGATGCAACCAAAAGTATGTATTGTTTATTTTTTGTTTATTTAATCTCTCGATAGCCGGCTATCGAAAGAACATGTTAATTTTGTTTAGTGATAATGAATTTTAAGAGTCATGATGGAGAGCTTGGAATTAAACCCATGATTTTCTGCTCAGTAAACAAAAACGATCCCTCCAGGGTCATTGAGCATCTCAGAACCATAACGCTTCGCGACAATACAGGACTACGTTTTCGCTTGATATGCAAATAGTTTCCGAGGTTAATGTTCAATATCAAATATACAAATGATGGTGGCGATTTATTGTGCTGTGGAAAAGCTTGGGGTTAAATCCATGATTTTCTGCTCAGTAAGCAAAATCGATCCCTCGAGGGTCATCGAGCATCTTATAATCCACAGCGCTTTGAATAACTATTATTTACGATAATTACATGAAATAAATAAAATATAAACTACAAACAAAACGTGACTGCTAAAATCTCAAAAAGATATTCTCACAAATATATTTCGCGCCACCACGAATCTCAAAACCATTAGACGTTATAATGATACTCTGCACATGTTAGACACAAGAAGAGGCCAAAAAGCAAGCGTCCGACACACAAAACCCGTCAAATCCACTTGCAGTCACAATCAATGATTCTACGAATCGCGAGCGCTCACGAATCATAAAACCGCTGACTGCGACACTCTGAAAGCGAAATTGACAGGCTCTATGCGTCAAACACCCGCCCTCCAATCTCCTCCCGCATCCAACAGCACAAATCTCCATTACAACATCTAACGAATTCAAAACTCCGAAAATCACTCATCTATAGCAAGTGAGTGGAAGCAACTCTGCATGCAACCATTCTTCATGATACACTTTTTCTGCCTATCCTTCTATTAGGCCTGTGGACATGCGTTAGCTTCGAAACTTCTAACCAAACTGGGTAAATTTTCAGATCACAAAAAAAAAACTTAAAAAAAAACTTTCAAAGCTAATTACAAGTAAAATGAATAGTAATATTGAATCTCTTGTATCATATGCTAATGCAAATTGACTGTAACCTAAATAATATAAATAAAATAAAATATTAATAAAACTATATGCAAAATTTACAAGAAGATCATTACTTTATTGCTAAGAAGTTTTTAATAAGCCCTCCCAGTTCCTCTGTATACAGAACAAATCTGATACTATAATCAGAATTGCTCAGTCTGCATGAAGCAGCCGATTGCATCAAGGAAGTTCTATGAACAACCAAGAATTAATCGTTTGAGGTATACTGAAGCATTAAGAATAAAGTCAGCATTGATGGCAATTTTAGTTCAAAAAGTAAAGTAATATAGAGCTGCACAAGCGCGTCCGAACGCAAAGGTGGTTCGCGATGAAGGTACCATCAACGTCTAGTGTCAGCCGCTCTTCCTTAGGATCTGGGTTGTTTTCTGTGCCCCTTTGCATCGCTGAGGTGATAGGGTCACATCCTCTTTTTATGGATTTTATATTATTATGTACCGAAATGCACCGAATACCGGACGGCTCGTTAATCTGGGTATTTTTTAAAATTTAATATTACGTCTGCACTGCATCATACTACAAATGCATGATGATTCTGAACGATTAACTTCGAACACGATGTATCCGGTAAAATGTGTAATGGAAAACTTCCAATGTTTGAAAAATCGTAGCTCAGCCATTTATTGACAAATTTAATGGCGCCATTTGAAAATACAATCTTTAAAAATTTATTCGGTTAGCGAGAAGGATTAGTAATTTCCATTTAATTCCACCACCTTATTTGCTTATCCTTGAAAGATACGCGTATCTCGTCAACAATGTGCAGACTTCTTCAGTATCTTGTACTAATACTCGACTATTAGTACAAGGCACTTAGTATTAGTACAAGACACTGAAGTAGTGTGCACATTGTAGACGAAATACGCGTATCTGTCTAGGATAAGCAAATAAGGTAGTGGAATTAAATGGAAATTACTAATCATTATCTCTCTCTTTATACAGGTATTCCACTAAGACGCCCACATTCATCAGGATTTATTCGGTATTAAAAGATTTAAAATCTATCGATGCTTTTTCCCCTTGATTGTTTCCCCTGCTGAGTACCAATGCCACCGACGTCAGGAAGCACACCTGGACCCTACCTTTCGATCCATACATTCATGGACTGGGGACCAACGGCTTTATTTCCCTTCCGAAGGAAGGCGTGATCAGAGATTTTATGCCTCAGATAATCCCAGCGGCGCCGACTGGGATTGAACCCAGGAACTATTCTATCGATTTTATTTTGAGCATAGTTGGTCAGTCATAATCAACTATTAAATGTGTCCAAATTTTTAGCCTTTATGATACCTCTCATTGCATGTCCCCAGGTCACATCGGTCAGAAATTACTACATGGTAATATTAAATAATTATTATTTTTATTATTATTTGATTTTCGTACATTAACATCTGTAGAACGGACAGTGCATGACGGACAGTTGTTGTTGTTCACATCGTCGTGATTGTGCGCTGCTAAATTTGTCGATTTTTTATCACACGGGCTATCGTTATTCGTTTTTTTTTCCGTTCGGTATACCTGTAATATTGTACTGGTTGTTAGTGGAAAGTGCAGTTCGTTGCGATAATCGTCTAATTAGAGCATATTTTGTGTTGTTAAAACAGTGAAATAATTATCCAATCAGACATATTGTAGTGTATACTGTCTAGCATTGGGCGATCTTGAGAATCCAATTCCTCTTTGCGTATTAGAGCATCTCCACCGCTGTTTCTAAATCACTTTTGGAAACTGAGTCAGCATGACTTCCGCCTGTGACCAATGCGCTAAACCAGTTAAAGGTGATGAAGAATCCGTCTCCTGCATGGCTTTTTTGCGACAGGATGATTCACCTAAAGTGCGGGTGCAGTTTCGAACGCCTTTGGATACGGTTGTGTTTTAAGTTTGTTCTCTGTTTTGTGCGTGCGTTCGCTCTCATAGTTTTCGGCTGCAATTGCCGGATTATCGCTGGCGCTCTGCCTCCCGGACGTTTATACGTGAGTGATTATTAGTTTTAACGCTTTCCGGGAAGTTTTAGAATAGAGAAAGAAAACGTGATTCAACATGTTTGCAAGCATCAGAAGAGATGTCGCGATCTGCGTTGTTTGATTTTCTCCCGGACCAGAAATAAGTGGCATCGCGAGTGATAATTTTTAATTTCAGTTTATTTACGCGCTGCAAGGTGCGTGAAAGAGCTCGGCACAATCGGTGTAACTTTTTTTGTTGTGTTTTCGAAAGAAATTGATCGAAATTGTACCAAAAGTGCTTCTGAACGTGTTTCGCAGTTGGGTGTAGTGAAATTCGTGAATTCGTGGTTTACGTTCAGTGAAAATTCTGTGTCACAAAATTGCTCACCGAATTTCCTTGTTTTGCCGTTCGACGACGACGGGTTTGCGAGAGAAAATTAAGCATCGGGAATTTGCTCCCGGATGTATTGATTTGGTGAGTACGTTCCAGTTGAAGATTGTTCTTATACATATCTCGATTGCATTTTCGAGGGGACGTTCGGAGAGCTTTGATATTTAGGCGTTGTTGCATTTGCGGGCAGATGAGTTGGTCACCGGTAAGGGCCAGTAAGTGCTGCCAGCAGATGAATAAAGAGGTATTCAAACAAAATTGATAAGAAATGTCAATTCAAATGAACAAATTTCAAAACTATATACGTGCCAGATTTGGAAATAATATTTTTTGAACCTGGAAGTATGTTTATGATACCATTATCCATTTGATAAAGGTAGAGTGAACATGCGGGGCTTATTGTAAGTAAAAGTGACCTCGGAGTGGTCGTGAATTACCAGGCATTCTGAAATGGGTCACTGGAGCTGCAATAGAGCTAACACCTTCTAACTCCCGGACTAAACCTGCTTTAATTTAAGGGTAATAAAAAGCAGTTTTCTTCCATAATAACACTGCCGGACAGTGGGGGTTAGATTGTACACACACACACACATTAACATCTGTAGAACGATCGATGAGGCATTAATAAAATTTAAAAATATTATTTAAATAAGTTTATGACGATTTCTGTACTTCCAATAAATTTTATAACTAATACATTTTATTAGTTTTGATGACTGTGAATACGATTCGGACCTCCCTTAGCTCAGTCGGTAAAGGCACAGCTACAAAGCAAGACCGTGCTGGAGGTGGCTGGGATCGATTCCCGGTCCGGTCTAGGAATTTTTCGGGTTGGAAAATTTCTCGACTTCCCTGGGCATAGAAGTATGATTGGACTTGCCACACAATTATACCAATGCAAAAATGGTACAGGCATCGAAAGCTCTCAATTAATAACTGTGGAAGTGCATCTAGAACACTAAGTTGAGAGCACGCAATAAGCTAATATGCCATACGCAATAAGCTTGAAATTCGAGGAAGAAGAAGAAGAATACGATTTCTGAGAGACGCAATGCAACACAAAATTTTGCTATTTAGATTTTTGTTATTACTCCATGCGTGATGATTACAATGTTGAGGGAGATGAACTCATTAAATGTTAATATCAAATTTAATGTGAACATTTTCTAGGATAGAAAAGGTGATGTCCCGGTAGAAAAATCACCACGCTCTTATTCAGAGCCTATCAAATAGATAGCTTGGAAATAGTAATGCTCGTTCGATTTGAATTCATCTTCAACTTCTGCAAACAATTTCAATATGACCGTACTCTAACGGAACTATCAATTCCATGCTTTCATCACCTTATCTGTGATATAAATGTTCATCTTAAGTCTGATATTAACATTAATGAAGTATCTTGTTCAACCTTCAATACTAAATTGTTAAACTGATTCAAGTCCGATTGAATTAAGCATACGTCCAAGTCTCTCAAAATGCATATCGATTATCGAAGATCTCCCGCCAACGGTGGCTTCTTCACCGGGATATTCCCATCCTCCTCGCTAGCCCTCAGCCTGCATATATGTACACCTTACACGAGTCAAGTTCAATCGTGATGTCACGAGGTGGCATCTTTTGCCAAGTTGTTTACCGTTTGCCAGAGAGAGGTTATGACAAGCTACAAAATGGCCAAGACGTGCACCTTTTCGGTATCTATGGTCACGATGCGACACAAGCACCACCACCGGCATCGGCGTCGGCAACATATAGAAAATATTTCTGCTCTTTGCCGCGACAACAGTCACTGCATCAACGGCCACCACTTTATGGATGTTTCGTGCTGATCATCATCAACCATGAAACCATCTGGCCTAATCGAGTTGTGCAAATAGCACCCGAATAAGGGAAGTGCATTATTATGATTGCAAATTTTATTACAGGTTATTTTACAAATTGACGTTGGTGCTGCTGCTGCTGCTGTCGCTGTGTTTCTCCGGAGTCCGTTCAATGACTGAAGCTGCAATAGCAGCAACAACAACAAGCTGTTGAATTATTAATAAACCTCAAGACCAATATCTGCCGAATCATCGAACACACAGTTTGGCGTGGCGTGGCAATGGCTAGTCATTTGGCTGTGTGCTCGCTGCATGAAGTCATCTTTCCGCAATTATCACGCCGAAAGTGCATTCGCCTTCGCAAGTGCATTTAGTGAGTGGTTAACAAAAGGCCGAAAATCAAGAACCCATTGATTCCCACCACTGGCTCCGGCGAATTCCTTTATATGCGCAATTAACACTTACGAAGGGGACCTTGAGAAATGATCATTCTTTGTACACGGGCTGTTTAATGGAATGTAGCAATGCCCCTCACTGTTGTGTGAGATCGTTTAATTTAATTTGCTATATGATGAGCTGAGTAAGCTTTTGAATGCTCATGAAATGACGCGGTCATCATAGATGGTCACTCTGGCCGACGATAAAGGTTGTGATTGGTTTTTTAGAAATGGTCATTACTTTGATGCTATGGAAATATTTTGGATAAAATTGATAGAATTGAGCAATACTGTACTGTGGTTTTAATGCAATTTAGTTCAACATTCCATCAATTAATACAGGAACGAAACATTCCGCCAAAATGTTATCTAATTTGATCTATTCTTTCTACATAAACTCATCCTCCCACGAGGGCAAATTTTTTCCCCGTGCCAACCCCATTGGCAACCGAACGGAACACACGTATGCTTATTATCCCATTCACTGATAAACATAAAAATAAAGGATCAATTTTTCAATTATCCCTTTTTCCCGTCTGTCAAGCACTCCTGAGCGCAACCGAGAGCTCTGCCATCGTCATCGTCGTTGTTTGCGCTCCGGCTCTCAACTTCCAACAAGTGGAAAGAGCTCTGTTTAAGTGGAAAATTAACCGAAAAAAGGAACAACATTGGGATCCTCGTCGAACTCGACTCTCAAACACAAACTCCAAGAGCCAAGCTCTAACAACAGCTACAACAACAACAACAGCAACAACAAGTCCGAGAAAATCCATAATAAGCCTCGATTTTCAATTTTCTCCTGAAGCTCTTGAATCCATTGCCTGCTGCCCTTCTGTCAGGGTTGTTTTTTTTTGTGTGTGGTTGGGGTAGGGAAAAGGGGGAAAATAGCCATCATTTTGGGTCCGGCAGACGTAATATGAGATCCTCTTACCTTCTGATAAGTGAAGCGCGCGTGTGTGTTATTTTTTTCATTTTTTTCTTCTTCTGTTACCAACACGTGTTGGCAGGAGACTGGCAAGGTCCGATATTTGATGTCCTTTCTCAAGTATGCCTTATTACCTGTTGGAATTGGCAAGATGGTTATTTTCTTTATCTTGTTTCATCCCTTTCCCTCGATTAAGCTTCTCAGACTTTTTCGTTTTGTTTCGACAGCTAGGACAAGCCTCAAAGTTTATTTTGCTGAAAGTCCTTGAAAGCCAATCGAACGAAATGACTATTGCGGGTTTGTACTGGATGGTTAGCAGAAAAATTAAGCTTTTCCAATCCCATGTTAACCGCTATCATAGCTGATTGGACAACTTTGCCAACAAGCTCATTATGAGTTGCGCCACTTGGGGACACTGCCGTTGTACATTTGATACGATTATCAATTTCAGTTTTTTCCACTTGAGCTTTCGAGTGGATCACTTCAATGGTGCTTCCCCCTTTTGCCGTCCTTTCCAAATTATGGAATAACAATTTACCCTTTTCCGGCAGAGGAGCACTCACCATAAGGATAACTGCGTTGACCTGGAGATGGCAGCAGAATGGGGCTGTTGGGACTATTTGAATTGGCCTCTCGAGTTTTGATCATTTTGCTTCCTCTTCCACTGCAGGGAAGTAGATTGTTCTTGTGATGTAACGGAACCGTGACGTTCTGGACCTTATTTAATGGGATAATTTAATTGGATAGCTTCAGGAGAAGCTTACTGAACGTCGAGAAGAATTAAAGCTGTTACTAATTGCAACATATTTAAGTTGATGTTTACTAGGATATGTTTTGCATACTAAACTTGGACACTGACCACCTGTTACATCTTTTGAGTTCAAGAGCAGCCCTTGAACGCCGAAGGTGTGCTTTATATTTATGAAAAATAATTTTAAATGGCAGTTATGGAAACGTAACATTAAAACGATTGAATGCTCCTTAAGGGGGATTTCCGGTTCAATTGACCTAAACTTTGGATTTTTTTTCCAGGGAACTGGTAAGAGTTAGAGACCTGAGTTTTTTGTCAAATATTTATTCATTCTTGCTCTACAACTGGGAATTTTTTCAAGTCCAAAAATCTAAAATGGCGTCCAATATGGCGGCTGCCCGGCGGGTACTTCCCAAAACTGCGAGCAGCCTAGAGGTCGCAAATCGTCACCTAGAAAGAAAATCGGCTCAGTTTCTTGAAGAGTATAGTTCAGAGAATGGAATGAACTAGAATCTTTGAAAACTCTCAAAATTTGACAAAATGGCGGGCATTTGAAAAAAAAAACATTTACCTAGTTACCGCAATTTTGTCAAATTTTGAGATCCAAAGTTTAGGTCAATTGAACCGGAAATCCCCCTTAAACCTTTGATAATTAATTGTTTACTGCGTAGCTACTCAGATTTACTGTCCTACTCGTGTTTTTATACTCAGAGGAGCAGAACGATGGTCATACGGCTAAAATGAGCTGTAAAAGAAGCTTCTTTTAGAATTTTCATAAGAAACTTCCTTTAAAATCTTCTTTAGAAGCTGATTTGTCTTTGGAATCTTCTTTTAGAAGCGTATTCTAGACGCTTGCCCGTCACTCCGCTCCTGATACTAAAATTTTTTAAAGGCACGACCGCACTATGACGTAGAAGCACCGACAAACCGACATGAAACTTGAACTTAAATTTTGCTCAAAAATCTTTAACGTGGTAATTTGTATGGTCATTCATGTCGGTTTGTCGGTGGTAGATCTACGAAAAATTGATGTATGTCATGCATTGTTGACTATTATACTTTACCTTAAATTTTTCAAGCATTTCTATGTTTCGGTTATGGTTCAAAACTCCCAAAAATTCATGTTAGCACCATCAGACCACCGTTCATCTTACGCATGAGATTATTTTTTTCAAATTTAATGTAATGGTTAAGAATTGGCAGAATTTTCCCTACATAGCTTAGTCAGTAAAGGCACGGTATTACCAATCCGGAGGCGGCGGGTTCGATTCCCAGTCCGGTCGAGGGAATCTTTCGGGTTGGAAATTTTCGCGACTTCCTTGGGCATAGAGTGTCATTGTGCTTGCCACACAATACACAAATTCATGCATTGGTATTGGCATCGAAAGCTCTCAAATAATAACTGTGGAAGTGCATTTAGAACACTAAGTTGAGAACACGCAATAAGCTAATATGCGCTAAGCAATAAGCTTGAAATGCGAACAAGAAGAAGAACTACATTGCGTTGATCAATGTTGAGCTATTTTGCTGTGATCAATGTGCTCTAAATTCGCCATCGACATCGACTACAATAGAAACTGCCGCTGTTTCGTCACACATTTTTTGTTAATTTGCACCTCAGCAGAGCTGTCATCTGATCACTCAATGCGCGCAATGTACTGATTTTCTGAAATAAACAAAGTGAGAATCAAGCAAACACAAAGTTTGCTTGTCTTTCACCCTGCGCAAGTCTAAAGCAGCGGGGAAGAGAGACAGATACATACCCAAAAATAACGAAAGCTCAATGTGTAGCCATCGCTCCGACGGCTCCGACGCAAAGAGCGCCATTCAGTGTAGCGTTGCAAATGGGAAACCCAGCAAAATGACATAATTATTCTGCGCAATGCCCTTCTCCATCTCCTATGCATGCAGTCGTGGTAAGCTAAGTCTGCAATGAAGTCAAAGAAGACATTAGCGCTTGTTGTATTATGTTCGCTTCCTGCGCCTCACGTAGTGTACCGCTTATTGTGTGGATCGCTTTCTCGCAGATTAGGTGGAAAAGAGTGTGCGAAGTAAATGGGAGAACTACACACTCTCTGTCGAATGTTGTGAGATGCATGCACAAAGTTGCTTTGCTAACGCTCTGAGGCACTTTCTAGCCCTGCACCTCAGTATAACACAAAAACGCCATGCATACGCTAGAATACTGTGACTTTTCTCAAATCAAACGTTTGATTTCCAATATGTAGGTGCTTAGTACAACATTGCTAATTCCGCATTTCGTATTAGATTACGTTGCCAGTTTTTGAGGATTCCTGCGGAGGCACGTCAGCAGCGCTATTTTATTTCTTAACCAGGTTCAAGCAGAACGATGTGCAACCAAGAGGTACTCGATTATGATGACTGGGTGTGGGAAAAACGTTTATTTCATTCAAAGTGTCTTTTTATGTTACTTCATACGCAAAGTTAGTGATTTTCAGAGTTGGTTGAAAATGCTAACATGAAGCTTTAGTGTGATAATTTATTAGCTAGAGAATGATCTTTAGAAGAGGGTAGGTGGATAATTCCGTTAGAGTACGGCAGTATGAAAATTGAATAGAAGTTGAAAATGAGCGAAGGGCCATTAATGCGACAGTTTTTGAAGTCAGACGCACATCTTTTGCCTAACCCGTACGATGTACGCGGAGACTTGAAGTTTTATTTCATGAAAACAGTGATAACATCATCATTTGTACATTTTTCAAAAGGTTTTGTGTGGTAAATTGGAAACATATTTACTTCAATAGATTTGTAATGTAATATCCTATCGATTGGCGAATTTGGATTTTAATTTCATCTATAAATGACAAAGTTACAAGCGTTCAAAACCTTACACTATTTCACCGTACATATTTTTTGATTTTCACTCAGTATAGTCGACAAAGACGTAGTTCTACGTTAAAACACGGACAGAACAGTTAATCCGAGTAGCTACGTAGTAAAAGGGCATTTTTACAATGTTTAAACAGCATTTTATTGTTTTAATATTGCAGAATTTACTCAACCAGCTAAGGCGCAGCTATCAAGTAGGAGCATACGGTGGATTCGATCAACTGTCCGATCTTGGTTTTTTTTTTGGGGTGGAAAATTTCTAGGTTTCGCTGCGCATAGTAGGTAGCGCACAATATACGAACACCGAAATGGTATAGAATTAAAAATCAGTTGAGGGCAGGCGTATAGTTCTAGTTGGGTCGTTATTGGAAAAGAAGAAGAATCAGTATAATACAAATTGAGTTTGGTATGAGCATGTAATTTAAAGCAACAGAAACACGGAACGATTCAGACAGAAATCTTCTATCGTCTATTGTATTAAAATTAGTTTGGTCGTTGGAGAATTGCATGCCAACTCGGCCAGTGTCAGTGCTTGGTAGAACCCTCTCAGATTCCCATGAAACATCGTGGGTGTAAGACCTGCAACTTTGCGGACTCTTTTACATGAAATAATTAAAAAAAAAGCTGAATTTTGTTTTAAATTTTTTGTATTAAATTTATACTCAAAAATATTTTTAACAGAAGCTAATTCAGTCAATTCTCCATATCCAGTTATTGAAAGGAACCATCGAGATATGAAGATATTTAGATATATATCAAGAAAAGCCTGATATCTGACCATCGACATAAAGAAAGAAGTGATCACATGGATGCATATCGTATTCTGACAAATCAGTACGTTACAAGCCAAAACGTTACATTTGTTTAGTAACGGTGGCAGTCGATGAAGAATAAAAAAATCTAATCCAAATTTCAAATTTTAGAATTATTATTTCAAAGGCACACTCACATATCTGGTGACAGAATTCTGATTCAAATTGTGCACCAGGTATAATAAATCTGAATAAATTCGCCAAAGTTAGGGCAAGTAAGTAGCTGCGCTGTTCACTGTCCAATCCATCTGAACAACTTTAATGAAGACCGCAACATTTCACTTAAAATCGTAGAAAGTGTGGTTATTAACTACCCAAATTTTACACTTTTTCCTCGATTTTCTATAAAAAATCTGCTCAATTATGACGAAAACCTTTTTCCTCACTTAATGAGTAATCCCACCTTCTACGATTTTGAGTGAAATTCTTCTAAATTTCGAGTTAGTCTTATCGGTCGTGTGTCTTGGATGTTTTAGTGGGAGTGAAAAGATTAGCAACTTCTGTCAGTATTGGTGAGTTTCCGTTAACGTTCATGAAAATTCACAATTTTGACGTAGGATTACGTCTTTCGGCAACATATTGGGGGTGAAATTTAAAAAAAAACCAAAATCAAACGCGTTACGAAAAGTGGTCAGGTTTTGACCATTTATAACTTTGTCAATAGCGGATGGATTTTAATTCTAAACAAGCCAAACGATTGGAAATTATTCTACAAATCTGCTAAAATAAACAGTTTATCAATTTGCGATAGGTCACTATTGACAATTACACAATTGTCCAGCTGTTGCAATGGTGATCACAATTATCACCGATTGCCTACGAAAAGCACTTTTCCTAGCACAGATTTCAAAATCGAACTCCACCCGGTCTCGCCGAACGGTGCTTATTCGATCACCGTGTGTCGTGGTGTTTGGTCGGTCGTCAGCAGCAGTAGTACTTTCGGCGCGTGGCGTTGAACATTGTTCACCAATGCACAACGAAAGGCTGCCCGCAAGCAGCGAGTTGCAGCCCACATGAGCGTTCATTCACCAAAGAAGGAGGAAGAAGCTGCACCGCTACGGACCGTATTCAGTAGCGCTTCGTAAGTTGCTGTGGGTCATCTATGCCAAGCACGTCACCCTCGTTTCAAACAACATACAGCTCACCAGCCTCATCTGTGTTGAACTTCCTAATAGCTCAGCATTACTCAACCTTTTCATGACCACCATGTCATCAATCTAATGTCAGTTCCCGTAAGTTAAAATCTAACATCAATTTTCTACGAATCTATTAAAATTAAGACAATCAATTTCAAAAGGTCTCTATTGAGCACCTCTAAACCAGAACTCTCAAACTGCTTCTACGTCAAATTTACGGTCGTATCTTGGGTACAACTTCTTACTTTTTTTTCATACAAAATGCCCAAATTTTGGATTTTCATGAACAAGCAACAAATCTTTTATGAGGATTTTCCGAATAAAAGGTATGAGTTGAGTGGTGCGGAGTCGACCCCTTCAATTTATTTATTTTACTTGAAAAATATTATTTTCCTTGTTTTTGTTTACATCCCTTAAACCGCTCAAATTTTTTCCAGAGCATAACTGAGAGCTCGTTCGTGACTTTCTCATTATTTGATTACGATTGCTTGAATGAGCCAATGTTTTGTAAAGTTCTTATCAAGCTTCAAAATGATTATCAAGTTAAAAACTATGGTAAGCATGATTGCCTCTTACCCCAAAAGGCCTGGAAATGCTAGAATTATTCCAAACCGTCGAGCAAGACAAACGCGCTTGCCTGTAGATTTGAAGACATACTTTAAATCTCCTCGTCCATTGTACGAGTTAGGTAAATAAGTGTGCGTTTGACTAGTACTGTCTCATTAATGGCCCTTCGATAATTTTCAACTTCTATTCAATTTTCATACTGCCGTACTCTAGCGGAACTATCCATCTACCCTCTTCAGATTATCCTCTAGCTAATAAATTATAACACTAAAGCTTCAAGTTAGATAGCATTTCCAAGCAACTCTGAAAATCGTAAACTTCACTTACGAAGTAACATAAAAACACTTTGAAATTTTTCGTCGTTGATGATGTTTACAATCATTAGTGATCTAATCATTACAATTAATTGATCGTATTTTATCATTGGTATGAATAAATGTGGCCAGTCTTTAAAGATACACTTGTTTTATTACTTAACAATTTAATTTGGTTGATGGCGCCAAAATTTTTTATCAATTTTCAATAATTTACTAAAGAAAAATACTTTAACCTTTATACCAAACGAATCTTACATCAAACCTGAATCAAATGGTGTGAACAGAAATGAAATCCATCTATAAATGGCCAAGTTATAAGCGTTTAAAACCTGACACTATTTCGTCACACATTTTTTTATGATTTGCACTTCTGTATAGTCCACAAAGATGTAGTCCTACTGATGTTGAAGACATCTGGTATCATAATATTCACAGAGATTTTGAACGTCCTGTTTGAGAGATAATTTTGGATGATCTTCACGAGGAAGATTGGGAGATCGTATCGTTGTAGCTTGTACACGAGGCCATCATCACGCCAGACATTGTCAAACGCCGCTTCAACGTCTAAAAATAATGCCATGGCAGAAGTTTTGGAAACTGACTTGTTTCGTCTGTCAATATTTGTTACTCGAGCCAGTTTTTTTTTTTCCTCTGTTTGGGACGTAGCATATCCCGTGTCCTTAGTTTAGTGCATGTCATATTACTCTATCAGAAATGATGAAGTATTCGGTTTTGATAAAGTTGTCATTCTTGCCTTCATCGCAAGTCAGTCAAAATTGGATTCCTTAGCAACAAAAATAAGCAATGGCACCAATAATGTTCATGCATCAGAACCCTAGCCTTAACCACTTCAAACTATGGAACAACGAATAGAAGATTAGGAATCATATAGATGAAGACTGGCGAACTCATTTTGAACATCCTTGTTTCAAGATCATCCTCGGTGGACAAACCCAAGTCTTATCACTATCAACAAGGCATAAAAAGTAACATGGACTAAGATGTGTTCCTTTGATTACTGAAAAATCCTGTTCCCCTACTTTGAAGTAGTCAAGACTAGGAGTCGGTGGTAGATCTTACATCCCGTAAAGTACTACGAAAAGGTGATCTACCCACGTTACGCGGCATTTGACCAAGTGGTAGCGGTGCAGCTATAAAGCAATATTTCATGCTCATGTGTTTCGGTCTGAACATTTTTCGGGTTGAAACATTTTTGGACTTCCCTGGGAATGGAGTATGATTTATTTATACTAATGCAAAAATGGTACAGGCTTAGAAAGCTCTCAATTAACAACTGTGGAAGTGAATCTAGAACACCAGGTAGGGACGTAAAAAAAAACCAAAGAAGGCAGCTAGATGGATGACTGACTTCCAGCATGAAACACAGTGGGAACACTCCTAAAACAAACCAACATTCTGAAAAGCCTTGGGAAGAGCCACTGAAGGTTTTCTTCGATAAGTTCTAGGCTAGACTGCGTTTTAAACCAAATTGGCTGAATTTGGCAATGGTACTCCCATGGAAGAGACCACATCAAGAATGTGAGACATTAGTTTTGAAAATTATTTAAGAAATCTTGAGCTTGAAATACATTGAAAATTAGGGGAAAATTAAGATAACAGACTAAGATTTTTTTTTACGTAGGACTACGTCTGTGATTTCTATATGGGGGTACACCTTGTGAAAACCAAAAATGGAACATGTAAAAAAATTATGAAAGATTTTAAACGTTAATAACTCAGCTGCCCTTGGAGCGATTTCAATAATTTTATCACCAATCGATCAGAAATATTCCTACGCATACTTTATAATTTTTCAAAATGTCATTGTTGAAAATTGCACGAACGTGCAACTGTTGCTATGACAGTTAAAATTACCACCGATTGCCTGCGAAAAGCGATTTCCCTAACACAGATTTCAAAGTTGAATTGCATACGGTGTTTGTCCAATCACCGAGTTGTGAGTGGTGGTGTTCTCCAGTACACAACGAAAGGCTGCTTGCTGATCGGAATCAGTAGCACTTCGTGAGTCTCTGTGAGCCATCTATACCAAGCGCATCGTACTGAAGAGTATAAACAGAGAGAGCCCCACTCAAATTCCTATTCCTACACAAAACACAAGCTCCTGCTGCAGTTAACAAATAAGATTTATTGTATAAGACCACGCAGTTATACGTCATCATTGCGTACAACCCCATAGGGCTGTCCCTTGTTGTTTTCAATATCAATATTATTAAAGTTGGAAATTAGGAAAATTTTCAAGATTCTGTGACATAACATAACATTAATAAATAAACAAATACAAATTCTGTCACGCTGGGCCAAGGACTTCGAAATGATTTGAAGATTCCGAAAAACCAAGGAAATTTGAAAAATAGTGGAACTGTGATATTTTTCTTAGATCCTAGCCTAAAATCAATTTTCTAGACTTCAGACTCATATATTTATGAAAATATGGATTAAGAAAAGGCCCATCGATCAATTCTGATTGCTTTTATTCGCTTATATGTTAACCAACTAAAAATTCACCATCCATAGGGTAACAGAGGTATTGTGGACCGCTTTAGGTAGTCGTAATAAATTTTCTCATAGATTGATGAATTATCTTACAATCAATGGTTAATTCAGCAAGTCATTACAAAGAACAGAATGTTGCTGTCAAAACAAATCCTTGTGCTTTGTTAAAAAAAATAAGCAGCAAAAATCACAAATACTGAAGACGCTTTTTATCTTTTTTTGGACAACTTCATTTTATTTTGGACCACCAACAAAACATATTGTTGCCCACCTTTCCTACTTCAAGCCGGTTGTGGAAACATATTTTTGACCAAATTTGGACCACTTGAATGTGTTCGTTAGTGGGCATGGCGAAAATATGTTTTCTCTAGCAAATGACAAGCATATTTTCGCTATCACTATTTTATCATTTTTTATCTCTTCTTCGAGCTAAGAAATGGTTTCAATCGGATTTAATTGACGCTTGTTAAAAATTTATACATTTTAAAATAATAACTCTTGAAAGTTGGGTTTAATTATGCCACTTGCTATTGATTTCGGACCGGTTCAGCACGAGTGTGAAATTGTATTTTCAATTAACTCTAGATTTAAGACAGTATTTATGTAAAACGCAAATGATAACTTGGCTCTGTAAAGTTTATACGATTGAGCCTGTTCAAATAAAGCAATACAACAAATTCAATTTACTATCATTAAATGGAACATTGTACTTAATTAACTACGTAGACAGTTTTTTTTTATGGATTCTTGACCGGGGGCCCCCATCCTGCTGCGTAGGCAATTGCCCATACATTTTTTTTAAATTTTGTCTGGGCCGTGGATAATTGCCACCCCCTCTAACACTGTCTACGTAGTTTATGGACAGCCCCTAAGGAGTGAAATAATGTTCATGTTATCAGGCTTGCAATTGCTCATTACAGCTAAAATGCTAATTTTCGTAATTATGAAACAATGAGATACTATAATGATAATTTTTATTTGTAAGATGCAAGAAGAGGTGGTATAGTTTGTGTATGACATTAAAAAATTTGTCAATTTTGCTTTCAGAAGGTCACAACGAGCGATTTTATGACCGCTGATTGCTCGCTCATCGCGTTGCTCATCGTTACAGCTAATCGTTAGTTGTGACCTTCTGAAAGCAAAATTGACAAACTTTACCACCTCTTCATCCATCTTACAAATAAAAATTATCATTATGGTATCTCATTGTTTCATAATTACGAAAAATAGCATTTTAGCTGTAATGAGCAATTGCAAGCCTGCATGTAATTATCACGATATTCTAAAATTTTATGTAATAAAACGAATATGCCAGGTGGGCCAAAATACATCCATTTCCCTAAAACTCACACTCAGACTGCCTACCAACATCACATACTTCACCCTTCACATTGTTAGCAATGACTAATTTAATTGAACCATTCCTTCCATGAACGTTGCCCAATGTGCCGATCGATCATCATCGGATGCTCGTCAATCCCACACTCTAGCACATATTGTTGGTAGCTAAGGAATACTTCGGATCCACTTCCTCGCCATCCTCGTCGTGGGGTGAAATCAAGCTTCCCTAATGAAGCTACCCTATTTACCGAATTCATAAGCAGCTACCGACCGGTCAGCACTGCGCTCCGGACAACCACTCCGACGACGTCAATTGCTGCGAACATTGGATCCAAATTGAAACCATCTTCCTCCCACTTGCTCTCGGACGTTGCACGTATTGCAGTAAGTTAGCAGCCTCATACCACACCGAGTGTGCGTGTGTGTGAGTCAACTGATGCATGCTTACAAACATACCACCCCATATCGCGCCGAAGGGCTTCCGGTCCGTGGGTGGGAGGTGGCACGTAAATAGAGGGATGCATATGGAGGCTTTCTAATTGTGCACTGGTTTCTCTGTCTAGCTCAACACATGTCCGTGCACCTTTTCGGCTAGGGTAGATTGTTGTTCCAAGTATAGGTAAATCAGGCTTTGTTTCTTCACTTCCGAGAGATTCAATCCGAATATGTGTCTAAACAATAATGCATTGATTGATTGATTATAACAATTTCAGATTTTCTGAAGTTTTGGAATTGAATTTCAATTAAATTTTGCGTTGATGTTTGAACGTTTTGTCGGCAGGCTGGCTAACCGCCTACCTGTAGATAGTGCCCGTTCCAGCACTCACTGTTGCTGCTGAAGAGTGGATCACGGTTGAATATGAGTTACACTGGAGGCTGTGTTGGGATTTCCATCAGGGTTGGTTTCCGATGGTTTCTGTGGAATTCGGTTCATTTTGCAAAATTTTAAACCAGTTCCCGATTACATCCCTGGCTTAGGTAAAGAGAAACTTGCTCGAACTCTGATGATGATGAAGTATAGTAGTAACCAGAATTCAATTGGATTTGTTCCAGTATTAGGTCGTATTCCGCTCGGGAATCGGCCGACACGATGCCAGGAACAGAAGGAGCACTCCAACGGCAGCCAACCGACAACGCTTGGGCACAGGAAAATGTAATTAAACAATGTTATAAGGAACACTTATTAATTAGTGTGTTTATTGGATTATTTTCTGACATACTCCGTCCGTATAGGCTTATCGAATGCATATATCGGAGGGAGAGAGAGAGAGAGAGATAGAGAGTTTGATCGAATGAAGCAGCGATGGTGGTGTAGAGCCGTTTGGCAGATGCACAAGATGCCTCCCAGATGTTGGTTGTGATGATGTTGATGGTTGTTTAGTGGCCGAGTGCGTAACTACATATTCCTCTTGCTGATGGACGAATGTACGCTCACACGTCATATGTGTGGAGACGGACCTCCACCCTATCTCTCTCATGTTCTATCGGAGTCTTTATGAAGCAGCAGAGTCCAAGTGAAGGATGGAATTAATTGAATACGGAATTTATGATTGATTGGTGGTTAAACGAGGACATGTAATGTTGTTATGAAATTGTGAACTTTCCGTTGTCTGTGGGGGAAATGGAGGCTCCTTCTGGCATACAGGATGTTGCATTCATTAGCAGCGCCTGGCTAAATTGCTAACAATTATTTGTGGCTATTCATTGCAGTATTCCATCAAGTTGTACATTACTCTTGTTGTGTAGTAAGAAAGGATGCTGCAAAAGATGGATGATTGTGCCAGAATCATAAGAAAATGCTACGAAGAATCACTTCAGAAAATGCTACTGATTTGAAAAGTTAATGTCTGATGATTTTCAACATTACTGTATCGATGTTTTTTCTCTTGGTCCTAGCAATATGACGATGTTTGGAAGTTTTGCCCATGTTTTACCGCAAGTATATGGGTTCCATTAAGGGGAAGCTTCATACAAAAAAAAAAATAAAAAATCATTTGTTCAGAATGCACAAAATTTCAAAAAATGGGAAACATTTAATCTACTTTGGATTGTTGTTCTTCAAAAAATGGCAGACTTAAAAAGAACACTCTAGAAAGAAGCGTTTTACTAAGATTACTCAAACTTCATGGAGGCTCATCCAATCAAGCCAACGATAAACCTTGAATAGTTAATCAACCTGCAGCCAAAATCGAAAAAAAAATGCAGCGATTGTAATTTTTTCGGAGCGAAAACAAATCACGATGTTATATACCTTTATCCGGTTCTGTAGATGAAGATGAAAATTTAGTAAAAACTTTTTCAGAAATACCAAGAACTTCAGTCAAAGTAAAACTAATAGTAACAGTAATAGTAAAAGTAACAAACCAGAAAATCGTAAGACTCGTCCAGTCATTGTGATTAAACCGAAAGAGTCCAAACAACCTTGCGAAGATACTCGTAAGTTTTTAAAAACTCAGTTGGATCCAAAAACACACAAAATCAGTAATTTTAGGAATGGTAAAGATGGCTCCATTATTGTTGAGTGTGCAACAGGAGCAAACGTAAGTGATGTGAAAAATGGTATTGAAAGCAATCTGGGTGAAAAGTATAGTGCTGTTGTTCCCACTTCGGTGCCAAGATTGAAAATAGTGGGCATGAGCGATCAGTTTTCCTCCGATGTCTTTATTGACTACTTAAAAAGTCAAAATGAAGACATCGCTATTAATGATGTAAAAGTAGTGAACATGTTTGAAAATCCACGCTTCACTTATAACAAGTTTAGTGTTGTAATTGAAGTCGATGTCGATACTTATAAATGTTTGTTATGTGCGAAAAGAGTAAATGTAGGGTTTGATCGGTGCTCGATAGTTCCCGCGATTAATGTGTTGAGATGCTTCAAATGTGGAGAATTTGGGCACAAGAGCATGGATTGCAAAAATTGTGATAGATGCTCTAGGTGCAGCCAACAACACAAAACGTCGGAGTGTACGTCAGCTGTATTGAAATGTATTAATTGTTTGAAAATGAATAAAGAACGAAAAATGAACTTGGACGTCAACCATGCCGCATTTAGCTCGGAATGTTTGCTCTATAAAAGACTTTTTGATCAGAAGAAAAGCAGCTTGCGTTTCAACAAATAGCAGCCAAGTTCCAGGAATGTGAATCAATTCGATTTTTTATATTTGAATATTGCGGGGTTGTCAACAAACTACGTAGCATTACGTCAGATTGTTGAGGAAAAACGTCCTCTTTTAGTTTTATTATCTGAAACTCATATTGTAGAAACTGAAGCTTTTGATCAGTATAGTATTCCGGGATATATTGTTGCTGCTTGTTTATCACATTCTAGACACACTGGCGGTGTTACTATTTATGTCAAAGAATCAGTTCAATTCAACCTTCGTAGCAACGAAGTTATTGATGGCAACTGGTTCTTGGGCATTACAGTTGTACGTGGCATGAAGATGGGTTATTATGGTGTTTTGTATCATTCTCCCAGTTCTAGTGACCAGCGTTTTGTTGAAGTTTTAGAGAACTGGCTCGAGACATTCCTTGATTCTAGTAAATTAAATATATTGGCTGGTGATTTTAATATTAATTGGCGTGATAACCATAATTCGAATCATTTGAAGCGTTTAGCTGAGCTTTTTAATTTAAAGCAAACGGTAAATGAATATACGCGTATTTCCAGGCACAGTAGAACTTTAATTGACCACGTTTATTCCAATTTTGATTCCATTTGTTCAGTTACGGATACTGATTTGAAAATAACCGATCATGAGACTTTAGTGATTAATGTCTTATACCATGTTAACGATAACGATAATTTTGTAAAATTGAAGTGCTGGAGGAAATATTCGAAGCAAGCTGTTTCAAATCTTGTTGAGAGAAGCCTGGATTTTCCATTCGCGGCCGGTAACTTAGATGAATCTACAGCTGTTCTTAATAACGCTTTGAAAACGTGTACCAATCAACTAGTTGAGCAAAAGTATGTTTCTTTGAAAAACTCGAACAGCTGGTACAATTTGGATCTTTTGCGTCTTAAACGGAAAAGGGACAAATGGTACAAAAAGTTTTGTAGATCTAATAATGACAATCATTGGACTAGGTACACAATCGCGCGTAATAATTATTCACAATCGATAAAGAAAACTCGTTGTGAATATGTTCAAAGGAAGATTGATCAGCATCAAAACAACAGCAAAGAGTTATGGAAAATTTTGAAATCTTTATTAAAACCTAGTAATTGCAAACCGCGGTCCATAACTTTTAATGGCACATTAGAACAGTCAGAACAAGTAATTGCATCTAAGTTTAATGATTATTTCGTAGACAGTGTTTCATTGATTAAGTCGATGAACCTGACGAAATAAAACAACCAGGTAATAGTAGTTGTAGATTTGAAGTTTTTCACCCAATTACATTAGATGAACTTAGAGTTATTTGTTTTTCATTAGGAAAATCGGCTGGAGTAGATAATGTTAATGCTAGAGTTATTCAAGATTGCTTTCCTGTCATTGGCCACATCTTGCTGGACCTTATTAATGAATCATTACAAACTGGACATGTGCCACAAATTTGGAAGGAATCCTTAGTGGTCCCTATTCAAAAAGTTGCTGGAACGATTAAAGCCGAAGAATTTTGTCCCATCAACATGTTGCACACATTAGAGAAAATTTTAGAACTTGTTGTTAAAGGTCAGCTGTTGGAGTATTTATATAGTAATAGTTTGTTGATACCAGAACAATCGGGATATCGGGAAGGTCATTCTTGTAAAACCGCGTTGAATTTGGTGTTAGCAAAGTGGAAAGACAACTTGGAGCGTAAAGATACGATTGTTGCTGTTTTTTTGGATCTGAAACGCGCTTTTGAAACAATTTCTAGGCCCTTACTGGTAAGTACAATCAAGCGCTTTGGAATTACGAGTACTGCATATAAATGGTTTGAAAGCTATTTGTCTGACAGAACTCAACGGACTGTTTTTAATGATTCTGTTTCCAGTCCCGTGGGGAACAACCTTGGAGTGCCCCAGGGAAGTGTATTAGGGCCCCTTTTATTTATTATGTATATTAATGACTTGCGACGTGTTTTACGGTTTTGCGACATTAATCTTTTTGCAGATGATACTGTGTTATTCATTGCAGCTAAGGATTTAGAAGTTGCCGTCTCACACTTGAATGAAGATTTGCAGTATCTAAGTAGATGGTTGAAGTGTAAGCAGTTAAAATTGAATACAAGTAAAACTAAATTTATGGTAATTTCGCGGAATCGATTAAATGAGATCGTCTCTGTTGTAATTGATGATGAGACTATTGATCGCGTTCAGGAGATTAAATATCTTGGCGTGATTATTGATGACAAACTTAAGTTAAACTCTCACATTGACAATGTCATCAAGAAAATTGCCAAGAAGTATGGAATTCTATGTCGATTGAAAAACGATTTAACTATTGCCAGTAAAATACAGCTATACAAATCAATCATCTCTCCTCATCTAGACTTTTGCCCATCCATTTTATTTCTGTCTAATGCAACACAAATATCGAGATTACAGCGCTTGCAGAATAAAATAATGCGTTTGATTTTGAGATGTAATAGATTCACTTCCTCAACTTTGATGCTAGACGCCTTACAATGGTTGTCGGTGAAGCAAAGAATTGTATATTTGACTATGGTGTTCATTTTTAAAGTAGTTAACGGTTTGCTGCCTCGATATTTGTGTGATCGAATTGAAAGAGGAAGTGACTTTCATAGATATAATACTAGAAACGCGGATGAAATAAGAACACCACATTTCTTGACTTGTGCTTCACAGAATTCATTATTTTTTAAAGGAATAAATGTTTTCAATTCGATGCCTAGACACATTAAACGTTCAACAACATTAGCAGAATTTAAGAGACATTGCATTTCACACGTTAAAACTGTCTTTTGAACGGTTATCCAGTGATTTTTTTTTTATGAATTGACAAATTATGTATCTTGATGAAGTTATTTTTAACGGATTACTTTGTATGGATAGCTGTTATAACGACTTTTTAATAATTATTGTAGCACTGCAAAAACTATTTTGTTCGCCACGATGGTGATGATGGATTTTTGATGTATGATTTAATAGTAGTAGTAAAAAAAAATAGTAGTCTACAAAGGTTTGAGCCTCGCGCGCGTATTACGGATAGAGAGGACTGAATTTAACATTTGATAAAAAAAAATGCAATTTTGAAGCTTATTTGAAAGATACCTTGAGTTAGTAGTAAGTTTTCTGGCAAATGTTAGGGATTCGTGAGCATTCCTGACATAGCTGAAAACTATGATAGCATCAGATTGCGGGGTTGCTAGTGTAAGAGGATGCTTTGTTGATTGTGCATTAACTCTTGATTGCTTGTAATACTTATGAATATTTTAGGTGGACAAAAAGGCGAACTAAGAGGTGGATGCCTGAGCTTTTCAACATTTATATCGCTGTGAAGCAACTGTAAACTCTAGAGGGAATTTATATCTGTAACTGAAACCAGTTCGATTTTGTTTGCCAACCTGGTTAAAATGTCATATTTAATTATCTTAAAGATAAATCGTCCAGCTCAAACCTTTGTAGGGGTAAGAGGTGGGACCATCATCATCATCATTAAGTCCGGAAAACATCAGGTAAGATTGAAAATGACTGGAAAATATTAGAAAACTTCGGGATAAGCTGAAAACTTTATGGCACATCAGAAAAATTGTAAAAATTTACTTGGGTAGTTATGAAAAATTGAGAAATTCAGGGCCTTTTCATTAACACTCTGAACGCAATGCCTCCGGTAAGATGTGTAACACCTAATGGGTAATGTTTGAAAAATCATTATTCTGCAATATGTCGATAGATTTGAAAACTTCTTCTTCTTCTTCCTTGCATTTCAAGCTTATTGCTAATCGCATATTAGCTTATTGCGTGCTCTCAACTTAGTGTTCTAGATGCACTTCCACAGTTATTAATTGAGAGCTTTCGATGCCTGTACCATTTTTGCATTGGTATAATTGTGTGGCAAGTCCAATCATACTTCTATGCCCAAGGAAGTCGAGAAATTTTCCAACCCGAAAAATTCCTAGACCGGACCGGGAAGCGAACCCAGCCACCTCCAGCATGGTCTTGCTTTGTAGGTGCGTCTTTACCGACTGAGCTAAACTATTGATACCGAATAAATCTTTAAAGTCTGTTATTTGAAATCGCACCCCTGAGCTATGATTTTTCAAACATTGCAAGTTTGACGTTACACATTTTACAGTAGGCATCGTGTTCGGAGTGTTAATTTGGGGCAGGGGCTGAAACAGTTGACGTTTTTTAATACACTCGCTTCGTTGTCGTGCGCGACAGTCTGTTTGTATTCGAACAGTCATGCTCTACCGTCGTCTCTCTCATACAACACGAGCGGTAGAATAACATTCGAGCTAAAAGAAAATTATCAAAATAGCTATCATATGACATGTGTGATTTCGTTGTAATTCCTCAATTTGGTGTAAATCAAACCATTTCTGATCAGAAATAGTATTATTAGGACATCATTGCTTGCTATTTTCAGAATTCACACAAGCACACCATCTCTTATTATGAGAAAAACTAAAATACATACATTCGTGACGGTCTTCGGCGACAGTGTTGTATGACAGAGCCTGTCATACGACATTTTAGTTTGGTACTTTACTATGATAGCCTGTTTTGCAAGTGTCGGGGGCAAAGGCAGTCAATTATTACAGAAAATGTTTCGACTACCGTGACCGCTTACAAGACTGATTTGGGGATAATTGCAGGGCCATAACAAATCTTCCATGAACAAACATGAAAGACATCCGAAAACATCAAAAAAGTTTAACAATTTTTAGAGAAGTTATTCTTATTATTTAGCTAATCGTTGTCTGTACGAACCAAGTGATGCTTTTTTATCTAGTTACTTTATTTGTAAGGCTCAATTGCGTTAGCTTTATGGAGTCTTAAATTCATTGTTCTTTGTTTGTAACAAAATTCACTTAATTCTATGTCTAGTAGGAGTTGGGCCGAATACTAGCGGCTTACCCGAGGTTAGAGGGGTACTTTGTCGAAGGATAGGAAAAGGGGAGGAGCTTGGGAGTAGGGTTTCGTTTTCTCATCAGAGCGATGTCGCCAGTATGAACGGTAGTGTGGTTCTAGATTCATCTGGAGTTCGACCGGCTATAGTGACCAGTGGGCGACGATGAGACGTTGCCTGGTTTTATGTTGGGTCATTAAACCAAATGGCATTTTTATATTTTGATTTTGTCGAACTTTGTCGGAATCTTTTTATGAAGAGCTTTTTGAGTGAGTTGATTTATTTCCTTCTAATTCCGTTATGATTACTTATCTTTCGACAGATACGCGTATTTCGTCTACTACTTGCAGACTTCATCAGTGCGAAGTACTCAGTGGTGTTAAGTACTTGGCACTGATGAAGTCTGCAAGTAGTAGGCATTTTTATGTTTAACGCTATTAGGCTGACTTTGCTTAGACCCGTACATACTAGGATAAATAAATCATTACTTCACGTTGCCAATAATCTTTGCTGCAATACATCTCGACAAGACTGGTCATATTTCAAAGAAGGAGGAACATGTTAGGAAAATTCATTTCCAAGACTCAAAATCTGTATAATCTTAACCCCTTGTTATTTTAAATATTTCTACAAGAATCCTAAGTATATTTTCAATTTAAGGATTTTATTTTAACTACTTTAATTATACATCTAAACATTCGAAGTCTGTTGAAAATTTTTGTGAGTTGTGAGCGACTTCTGGAAATCCTGAATCCTTTTCAAGCATTTAAATGCTTGAAAAATGTGGTTCTTGATTTTTTTCCGTAGCCAATGTATCCAAAATTTCGTTAACCTGAGATCTTGCATTAGTTATAGTTAATCTTTGTCTTTTTTTCGTGTTTCAAACTTGAGATTTTTTTTTAAACCGGGTTTAGGAAAATTAGTCTGAGTATGAGATATCGATAAAACAAAATCCAGTTCTAGAATCTTTAAACCATCAAATATCGAGTCATGTTTTTTTTTCGTATACGGGATGTTGAAAACTTATCTATGGCCGAGATAATAAAAATCAAAAAATCCTGAAAATAATCCGGAATTCTTCTGAATTTTGCAGGTTAAAGTATTCATCGATATAAGGTGTAACATCAAAGTTAAATATTTTATTCTGAGAATAAATAAAAATATTATTGACGTTAGACTATGTTTTTGTTTTCTATATAGGGGTACACTTTGAGAGTACAAAAAAATGAGCATGTAACGAAAGGGTCAGGTTTTGAACGCATTTGTCTCATGCAATATGCCATTCGACGGGGGCTTACTCAAGCAATTTTGTGGTAGTAAAATAGTGCAAATAGTTAAACAACTAAGAAATTTAACTAGAATTTGTAGCATCAAAATTTCCCATACATTTGCTTACACCAAAAGGTGTATTTCTTAACAAAGACATCACATAGTTGGTCTCAAACGGATCAAGCCGTTGCCGCATTTCCTTTCGAACTTCAGACGTGTTCGAAAGGCCCCACAAGCAGCTTGCTGCCAAGGCTGCCTCCAAGAGCGCTCTAGACAGAGTAGCAGTGCTGAAGCCACATTGTCACTTTTTGGGTACAGTTGCTCATCGTGAGAAAGCATTGTGGGCCACCGTCATCAAGCACGTTATCGTCATGTTGAAGCTCACCCAAGCTCAAACTAGCTCACCGTATCCGTGGAGGTATCAGAATTTTATTACTTACTACCAATGGAACAGCGCCATCTATGTGAAAAATAGCCTTGACTTAATGGTTCATTTTGTAAACATCCTAGCGAAGCACAACTCGCATGAAAAATTCTAAAAGTTACCACCACGTGTTGCAACTTGATTGGATAATGCAACTAACCAATCACGTGTCAGCAGCCACTATATAAGATTAGTGTCGTCGAGCCTATCCTCATTCTTGTGCTTTTGTGATTACATAAGCGTTGGATAGTCCTTACTTCTTTTGAGGGCCATGCAACATCAAAACGGCTCTTTTCAGAGCCACAAACTATTAAAACGGCCCTTTTTAGGGCAACCAAAATTTCAAAAAAGATGGAGGCGAACCAGCCTCAGGCTTAAGGTGATACTTTAAGGAAGCCTTAGCGTGAAACTTCAAAGGCACAAATGTCAGCTCCCACAAAACATACAGTATCACCTTAAAGCCTCCTAAATAAAGACAAATCATACAGTCAATCAATTTCAAAAAAAGAGTTAATTTTGAATATTTTCACACAAGAATAATTACACATGAACTGAAAAAGAATCTTATTAGTATTAAACGGAAAATGGACAGTGACCAATTATTACATTGCGGAAAAAAATCACGGATATCATAATAATATCGGGAATTTTAAATAACGTTCATTGAAAAAAGTTAACATATGTGAGTGTAGTCCTAAGTCAAATGTTCGTTCAACCCCATTGGGCTGTTCCTTGTAGTTTTTCTTGTCTTTGGGAACTTTTGCTACCTTGGACTTAAAAAGTTATCGAAATTCTGATAAAAAAAATTGTCGATTGGGGATATCCGTGAAGTATGCAGATAGTTAAAGTGTTAAAGCAAAGGATGGAGCGATGGGTGGGCGATTGTTAAAAGTTCCTACTGATTTCTCTCTGAGATGATCACGTTAGTCATGACGAGAGGAGTAACACAATAGTTGGGTAAAGAAGAATTGCATTATAACACACCATCGACTGGAAATGCTCTCGCAACGTGGGGCTTTAGGTAGTGATGAAAACGTCGCTAGAACTATTCCACAGCCGCAGTCAGTTTATGAGCAAAAGAGGGACGCACATTTCTTGCCTGTAGACTTGGAGACATACTTCAAGTCTCCGCGTACATCGTACGGGTAAGGCAAAAGATGTGCGTCTATCTTTAAAAACTGTCGCATTAATGGCCCTTCGCATATTTTCAACTTCTATTCAATTTTCATACTACCGTACTCTAACGGAACTATCCACCTACTCTCTTCTAAAAAGATCATTATCTAGCTAATAAATTATAACACTAAAGCTTCATGTTAGCATTTCCAACCAACTCTAAAAAATATGTTAAATCGGGTGTCTACTTAGTGTGTGCACAACCCCATTCCAACAACAATGGTTTTCGAAACCATTTTTTTTCTCTGTTCAATGGTGAAATTGACTCCCTATATGCCTCTATCGACGTCTCTACTACTACTTACCTTACCAATCAGACTAAGGCCTTGTTGTCCTCTGCTGTCCGAAGAAGTCGTCTCCACTCTACTCGATCCATGGCCACACTTCGCCAACCTCGTAGTCTGCGAAGGGTCCGCAAGTCGCCTTCTACTTGGTCGATCCACCTTGCCCGCTGCGCGCCTCTTCTTCTTGTTCCTGTTGGGTCGCTTTCTAGAACCATTTTCACTGGGTCGTCGTGCGGCATTCTTAAGACGTACCCAGCCCACCGTAGTCGCCCTATTTTTGCAATGTGGACGATGGATGGTGCTCCCAGCAGCTGGTGCAATTCGTGGTTCATTCGCCTCCTCCACGATCCGTCATCCATCTGCACTCCACCGTAGATGGTACGCAACACCTTCCGTTCGAAAACACCAAGGGCGCGTTGGTCCTCCACGAGCATAGCCCAGGTCTCGTGGCCGTAGAGCACCACCGGTCAAATCAGCGTCTTGTAGACAGTCAACTTCGTGCGGCGGCGAATTTTATTCGACCGGAGCGTCCTCCGGAGTCCAAAGTAGGCACGATTCCCTGCCATAATGCGTCTTTGAATTTCTCTGCTGGTATCGTTTTCAGCGGTCACCAGTGAGCTCAAATACACGAACTCATCGACCACCTCGATTTCGTCACCGTCAATCTGAACTCGGGGTGGGAGGCTAACATTGTCTTCCCTAGAACCTCTTCCTTTCATGTATTTTGTCTTTGATGCGTTGATGGCTAGTCCAATCCACCTAGCTTCAGCCTTCAGTACGTTTCCACTATCGTCTCAATTCCGTGCCATGATGTCAATGTCATCGGCGAAGCCTCTACTACTAACATATATCAATAGTTTAAACATGAAGAAGGCTATGATAATCACAATGCAAACTGAATTTCAAGATCCAGTTTTGAGAACTGCAGAACAGTTCCATAAATATCAGGAAAAGAACGGAAACTCTAAGAAAGTTGCATGAACCTCGAGAAAACTTTGAGTACTTGAGTACTTTATACTTCAGGATAATAACAGGAACCTTCAAGAATTTCTGATAATTTTATGGAAGTTCGAAGAGCTTCAAGGAAGTTCCCAAAACCTCAGGGTAGTTTCGATAATTTCAGGAACGTCCATATCTTCGGGGAAGTTTATAGATCTTTGACGGTAAGTTACAATAGCTTCTGGGCAAATCCATAGATATCAGAAAAGGTTCGAGAACATCCGGCAAAATTCCATTAAAATCAGGAAATCTTGCGAAACTTTTCAGATCTTAAGGGAAGTCATGTTACATTTGGACCAGTTCTGAGGTTTTCAGAGTGAAAGTTTTCATCCAGTTTCACTAACTTTAGTAAAACAGAGCCTATCTTCTAAAAACTTAGAAAATTTCAGCGAAGCATTATGAAAAGTAGAGAGAAGGAAGTGTTTTGATAACTTCAGACTAATTTCGTAATCATCTCCAAAGATCCAAGAAATTCAAGGAAATCCAGAAAAACTTCAGGGAAGCTAAGAGATCTTTGATGCAATTTAATTAATTTCAGGGTAGTTTCGAAATCATTATCTAGAAAATTTTAAAACTTTAGTGAAGTTCCAAAATGTTCAGCTGATCTTTGAGAACTTGCATTCCCATTAACTATTTTTATACGTAAATTCCAAAAAGTTCAAAAAAGTTTCATCAACAGGCTAGGCTACTGGAATATTGAAAAAGATTCGAGAACTTCTGGAAAACTTAATTAATTTTAGAGAAAATCCAGAAATGTCTAAAAAGTTCTGACAATTTCTCGAATATCTAGAGTAATTAAAGGATGTGCAAAAACTGTACAAAAGTCAAAAATCGTATGAAAATTAAAACAAAATTCCACGAGCTTTGGGAAGCTTCAGGGATGTTTTGAGAACTTAAGAAAAGTCCAAACTTTTGGGGAAGTTTTAAAATCTGTAAGGATGAATTTTATATTTTTTTTGGGAAACTAGAGAATCTTTAAATAAGCTCCGGAAATTTTTGTCCAGGATCTCCAGAGAATTTAATAAAAGTTCATAAATAAACAGCCATTCCACAGCAATACGATATAGTGGTTCTCAATTTCGTAAAGATTGGTAGTTTTGTTCCTTATCGCAAAATATTAAACTCGTATTTTTTATGTTGTCGATAGGGTGACCATTTCTATGTTAGGGCTCTATGAAGAGCTTTGAGTGGGTTGGGTTTTTCCCTTAAATTACAGATACGCGTATTTTATCTACTACTTGCAGACTTCATCAGTGCCAAGTACTCAACACTAATGAATTGTTCATGGCTAACCTAGAAAATACTCTGGACGATAGGAATTTGTTGCCCAAATGTTGGTATAGGTACGTGGATGACATTTTTAGTATTGTCAAAAGGGAAGATTTATCAAAAACTTTGGAGGCCATAAGCAACGTTCACAAGGACATCAAATTTACTCACGAAGAAGAGAGAGATGGCAAACTCCCCTTCTCAGATCTTCTTATTATCTGGGAAACGTCTTCGTTCAATTTCGAAGTCTATAGGAAACCAACCAACACAAGCACTTCAAACCATTCCCATCAACACAAAATGGCCGCTTTTCACCACATGGTTCACAGGATGCAAACTCTTCCTCTTAGCGATACAGGCAAATCAAAGGAAATAGCTTACATATATGAAATCGCTAGACTTAATGGGTATCAAGAAAAAAAAAACAATTCAAGCAGTAATCGATAAAAGAACAAGGGATCATTTTAGGTGTATTTCGACAACTCTTACACCAGTAACTGAGGGTTGAAAACGAGTAGCGGTGAATTTCGACAAAAACATTACCAAACCATTGATTTCGAAGTTTAGAGGTTTTGGCCTAGATTTAGTATTCAGCAGCAGGACAAATCAGTTGAAGTCACTGTTAGGTTCAACAAAAGATTCAATAAATGTCTTAGAGAAAGCCGGAGTCTACAAAATCTCTTTTCCAGATTGCAATAAAATCTACATTGGTCAGACGAAAAGGACTTTGCATACAAATATTGATCGAAAACTCAAAGCTTGGTAATTAAAAAAAAAAATATTACTCAAAATCTACACAAACACATCGCTGATTTTGTGATATAATGTGTAAAAAAAGCCTTAACTTTCAAGGAAAAATATAAAAACATATTACGGCCTCTATATACAAACCATACCATCACAGAAAAACAAATACCAACAATGCTTTTCAATACCAAATCTCAAAAGTTATAAATTTTTGAAAAAAGTCATTCTTGAAAAAAAATGATTGTTTAGACCACTCTAACATGGAAATGGTTCACTCCACAGTGCTCAAACGGTTCCGAATTGGGTCCTGATTAGCCTCCCAACATTTGAACTCATTTAGTAAGAGACTGAAGTTTATATGGAAGCTAGTATAGGAAAACCAAAATTTTTGTTCATATCTATCTTAAGATTCACCAGTTTACTCTGATTTAGAAAATGATAGCTGTACTAGTTCAAAATTTTTTCAGTAACAACGTTGTTCAAGATCACTTTTCAAGCGAATGTAAGGAACAAAAGTTATTAATTATTCAAGTCGCTGATGTCATATGATTATGCTGAAGCAACTGTTCCGCAGGCAACATTGGTGTTTATAGCGCGTAGAGGAAAAAAATCATGGCTGCTATGTTACACTGCAGAATACAGTGTTGCTCACAATACAGTTTCTTGATCATGTCATAAGGTTACCAATCTCTTAAACAATTAATAACTATTAAATTTGACGTTTGACTGAAAAACAAACTTTTGCAAAGTTGTAGTTTAGAAAAATTTCCCATAAGAATACCGATAGTTCTTGTTAACAGTACAGAATGGAAACAAAAAGTTTGGCTTTCCCATAGTTATTTCCATATAAACTTCAAATGGTTCGTGCCACGTCAGTTTCTTACCAAAAGAGTTTAAATTTTGTGAGACTAATAAGGACCCGATTTGGAACCGTTGGAGCACTGTGGAGCAAAAATTTAATATTTTGCATCAGTCTAATGTTCATGCTCATGACAAAAAAAAAAATACGGATGTGATATTTTGCGACAAGGAACAAAACTAAATTTTTTTTACGAAATTCCGAAGAACACTTTATCGTGTTGCTATGGAATCTGAAAAGAATTGAAATGAAAAGCCAATGAGCAGTGTCAATGGAAAAGTTTGAAAACTTGGCTACTCCCAAAAAAATTCTGCAAATTGAATTTATGTGTGAAATAAAACATGATAATAAACAACATTTGAAAAAAATGGCCTAAAACTTTACACGAGTTTTATTTAATTCACTGAAAAAGTGTATTTATAATTAACGGAACAGTCTATAACTAAGAGTAGCTTCGAAATTTAATGGAAGCTCTAGGCTTCAGACTAGTTTATTGATCTAGACGAATTAGTTCCGGTTAACTCAGGGCATTACCATAAAATTCAATAACATTTAGCGAACTTCAGTGAAAATCTGGGAACTGAGCAAACCCATGCAAAATTGCGAAAAAATAAACGAAATTCAGATTTTACCTCTCAGAATTATATGAAACATCGCAAAATTGTTCGATAGTGCGATGAACCAAGTCTGTGCTTGAGTTGAGCCATTTTGAGCCTCACCTAATTTATCAAAATGGCGTATTCGACTTTTATCAATGAATCATAGCACACAAACTGCTCATCTAATTGAAATGAAGTCTGAGGCAATGTTGAAGGAAAGTGGATTTCCTTTTTCAAAAACAAATAGGGGAAATTACGGCTTCGGCATGACAGACTATTTTCGGCAACCCAAATTGAAACGCTAATTACACTGGATTTTCTTACGAAAACACTTCGCTGAAAGCATTAAAACGATTCTTTAGGCTTTCAGCTTCAAATTGATTATATTTTTACCACTGAGAAAAATCAAAAGCCGAATAAAAAGATGTTGCCCACAATAGTCGCTCTCACTAGACAAGATTGGAGCTTTGTAAAAGTGTTTCAAAATGGTTTTTGACAATTCTTTCGACTGGAATTGTTAGAGCAGCTGGCAGCAAAAGATTGTAAACACACCAATAGTGTATATGTATGCGTTCCTCAGAGAAAAAGGCTTTAGAAAGATGCTCGCTGCTTAGGTTGCCGAGAATACGTATATTCCCCTACTTACTAAAAAAAAAACATCACACATTTTTGTCAAAAAAAAAAAAAAAGGATTTTAATCTTACATAACGCTTAAAGCACTTTTTTGCACGCATATGTACTTAAACAAATGATTTCTGTACAAACACAAAAACAATTTAACATTTCAAAAGTTTTTTTGAAAAACAATTAACATTTCAAAAGTTTTTCTACAAGTTATTGTTTTACAATTTTGGACAATATTTAAGTTTCCATTAGGTCCTATATCAGAAAATTTAGCATTTTTGATAAGTTTTCAAATTAGCAAAAGTCTTTTTAAACTTATGCTGTTTTGTAATTGAAGTTTTTAATTTTTGGTCGAAAACTGGTGATTTTTTGCAATGTTTTCTGAAAACACACTCCAGTTTTCTACAACTTTATCTTAGACGTCATTTCAATTAGATAAACTGTTTTCGTGCTATGATTTATTGAACAATATCGAATACACCATTTTGATAAATTTTCATTGTGATTAATTATGCAAAGTTTCACAGAACTATGTGATGGCAAAATAAAATCGATTCATGAGTTGGCGTGGATTTTTTCAACTGTGGAAATTATTTGATTTAAAATTTTCTGGAAAGTAAGCTTAACAAAGGTCCCGATAATTTCAGGGAAGACCAAAGAACTCCAAAGAATTTGAGAAAACTTCAGCTCGGACCACTATCCGGAGGTTCCTGAGTCAACATGTGCTGGACTCCAGAAGTAACGACTGTGCTAGTAAGATCCGATGTGTGTCAAAAATTGTTCCCATTAGTGGATATACACTTTAATTCGAAGTATAATGAGAGAGAGAAGGATTAGTAATTTCCATTTAATTTCACTACCTTATATATTTGATTATCCTTGACAGATACGCGTATTTCGTCTACAATGTGCAGACTTCTTCAGTGTCTTGTACTAATACTCGACTAAATGGCAAAATGGAAATTACTAATCCTTCTCTCTCTCTCATTATACAGGTATTCCACTAAGACGCCCACATTCATCAGGATTTAATTCGAAGGTTGGGTTGTTCTTCAGCTTGTCTTTAGAGTATAAGCTAATTAGCTTCTGAATAATTGATAACTTATTTTCAAAATTAATAATTTAAAAATTGTTTTTATCAAACTTGGTTCTGAAACCTGCTCCTATACATTGCTCATCTTACATGTCGAAATTCACCTGCGCATGTAAGTGTTCTTCAATGTAGCCTTCCTGCTGAATAACATGGCCCTAGTCGAGCCAAAATGCTCTATCCGCCAGAACGTGCAGATATAACGGGCTCATAATGGCAAATTACATAAAATTATGCAAATTTGGCTCCCAAACATTAATCAGCGCCGATTGTTGCTCGTTACGATAAATTGTTATTACAGCTCCATCCATTGTGTGGTGGAGGCACGGAAAAGAGGAGCAGCAGCAGAAGGGATGTCGCCACTCTGTGGGCACTTATTAACAGGCTGTCGGTCGATTCGGGGGCTTCTGCTGGTGGTGCACTGGATACAATTTTCGATGGCGTTTCCGATGCAAATGCAGACCGCTGGAGCAGATCCGGCCCGAGACACCTTTGCCTGTTGGTGGTGGTGCTGCTGCTGGTGGTTCGATGATAGGTTTAACTGGTTTTTAATTCGCAATCAAGAACGCAATTGTTGACACCACACGGACACATACACACATACTCATTTTACCTCAGGACCACATTTTTGCATGACATCCGGGCAATCGATGCGAGGGCCATGCGAGTACAAATTGCTGACGAAAACGATTCTGACCATGTGGTCCAGGCGTTCGGGTGGTTTTTTTTCGGTCATCGGTTGGGGAAAAAAAATGAGAAAATTAATGAGTTACGTAGGACCTGAATGCCAGAGAGCAAAGGACGTAAAAAGCTGACTGATCAAACAATAATTGAAACTGACTGTTGCATCTGGAATGACTGTGCGGCTGATGGATACATTTTTTGGGTTATTATAATTACTGAAGGATGACAACCGGCCTCTGGACGGTAATTATATGCAGATGTGGTTGAGAGAAAATATTGACTAATGAGGTAAAAGGGTATTACCTGGGGGACGACGCGATGATTGTTAATGGAAATTTAAATTTAATGATTGCCAGAGACCATGTTCGTCGGAAACAAGTTTCCCCGGCGATTTTCGATCGGAAAATTTTCGCAAACGTTTTGATGCATATAATGATCTCCGAGTGGCGGTATTATTATGGCAGCTACGCCTCACCCTTATGGCAAGGTCTGTGTCGGGGGAAATAATGTAACGCTAATTAGGCTTCAAACTTTGCTATTCATCCGCCATTGGGTGGAGAGAAATTAAAATTTGAACGTTCGAGCTGCTCGCTCACAAACATCCCACCATATGGGTTCCCAGTTTTTGGAAACTTTCTACGATGGTGCGATGTTGAGATGATCATGCAGGAGGAATTTAAATCAAGTCAACGAGTGCGAACAATTTTCTTGAACATCCCCTAAATACCGCAAGAACTCATTCAAGCAAGTTTGCCGTGTATGAAATTTCATACGTCTAAATTAAGCCACTTCCATCCAGTCGAGGAGGATGTAATTTTCCTCCTACTTTGGATTGCAGCGGCAGCAGCAGCCGGAAGAGGCCGTTTTCCCTGCCTTTTACACGTTCGAACGTAAAAATATGACGAATGAAAAACCTTTCGCTTCGACAACGTCGTCGCCGGGCTCGAACTTTTACTCAAAGTGAACAGTTCACTCTGCTTCCACTCACTCCCGATGCTGCTGCAGGTACCTACTGCTGCTGGAGCTTGTTTCCTTCATCGATGGGGAATGCGAAAAGTGTAATTTATTTTTAATTAGGTATTCTGCCTTAATTAATAATAAATTAATTAATTTTAGAGAGCAGTCGTAGTCGGAAAAGACGGATCGGGGTTGAGGGGGAAGCATGTGTGTGCGTCGCCGAGTGATGTAAGGAAAAGCTTGGAAAATGAAACTTTTTCTTTCGAGGAGTAGAATTCCAGACATGTCATAATTACCCCTATGCTGATGAAGTATGTTGTGCCTTGAACTAGAAGGTTGTGGAGTCTTTCGGTTCTTGCTATCTTTTTTTTGTTGCTCTAGTTGGGGAAGTTGTTCATCTGTGTAATTTTGTTATATTTTGCATAAGACTAGAAGTAAGTAATTAACTTTGTTCTTGCATTTAAGTATCATTTCATGGATTGGAATAGTGCTGTGGAGTAAGAGGAGCTATATTAAAATAATTGGGTTTTATGTATGGTATATAATGAGACAGAATATTATTAAATCGTTTAGGTATCACACAGGTTTAGTGGTTAGCAACCATGTTTATAACGTTGCAGAACAAGAGTTCAAATTCTTTCCCTATGAGAAATCCTAAAAGTGCATATGCAACTATAGTATTGACCCGAATCTTCCACCACGTAAATTTTATAATCAGCCCCTTGATTCCACTGTTTAAAAGCCTTGGGCAGAAACACAGTTAAATGGAAACCGAAACAGCATTCATTGGAATAACTCTACGGAGTTTGAGTTCTTTCTACTGGCAATTTGTGGAATTGAAATTCAGTTCTTCGAGAAAGGTGGGGTATATAATCATACGTGTTTAACTAATAGAAATAACTCGAAACTCTAAGCATTTGTTGTCAAAATATTTTCCAACATAGGGTCCCGAATTCAAGGTTTACAATTTTCTCTCACCGTGCCTAGATGAAATTACACAAATCATTCACTGCCATAACAAAAATCAGAAGGGTGTTCAAAACGAACTTTCTCCCCACCAATAGGGGCAAGAGATAGATTCAGTGGTGGTGTATAGTTTGCAAATTTTTTGATAATTGTTGAGAAGTTTGATGATGTGTTAGCAGGGCCCCACAAAGTCACTTTCAATCGAAAATCGTCAAGTGATGATGCAGCTGTAAACCATCACTTTCAATTGAAAGTCATTCTGTCTTCTCTTCAAGCAGATCCCCGTCAACATCAACAGAACCATTTTCGATCAGTTTTCATGCTGTTTGTTTTGGCTTGACTACCCAAGTAACAATTCTGGTTTTATAAGGGTTCTGTAGACCATGATTTAGGCTTGTAGCATGCTTTAAAGCCTTAATAAAACTTGCAATGTTACTTGGGTAATGTAATTTCTTCTTTCATTGTCAAATGAACTTACTTTTGCATTGAAGTGAAACTGTTCGATACAAATTTGCGCAGTTTTTATGACTCTTGCTGATTGTTCACTCGGTTCATTTAAGCGTATGCGCATAGATCTGTGCACGTGGATGTCAAATTTATCTTTGTCGGGGGGGTTTGTTTACCCATCAATATGGGAATTTTTAGAATCGGGGTGACGTCTGGAGATCGAAAATCGATATGTGACGTCATTTTGAAATCCAAGATAGTGGCTTCCAGTTTAATAAAAAGTGGGAAATACTGTCAAATACCTTTCAATAAAAGTATTTTTGGAATCGGAATGATGTCTAGAGGATGAAAATCGGTATCCAACGCTATTTTTAAATCGAAGATTTCCGACTTAAGAAAGAGTGGACATACAGTTAAATAAACATCAATATTGATATTTTTGCAATCGGTATGAAGTCTACAGATTGAAAATTGATATGCGACGCCATTTTGAAATCCAAGATGGTGGCTTCCGGTTTCAGAACAAGTGGGAAATATTGTCGAATACCCATCAATATAGGTATTTTTGAAATCGGGCTGACGTCTGGAGATTGGAAATCGATATCCGAAGCCATTTTGAAATCCTCGGGTTTAAGAAAAAGTTGTAAATTCTTTCAAATACCCTTAACATATGTTTTTTTTTAGAACCAGGGTAAAGTATAGAAGCCATAAATCGATATCTGACGCCCTTTTGAAATCCTACACTACGACTTCTGATTTGCGGAAAATGTCAAATACCCTAAAATATGGTTATGTTCAGAATGGGGATTAGATGAAGATGCCGATAATTGATGCCACGCCGTCTTTAAATTCAAGATGGTAACTTTAGTTCAGAGCAACTGTGGAATACTGTCAAATATCGATCAATGTGTTTTTTTATTCGGGGTGACATCTAGAAGCCAGAAACCGATGTCCGACGCCATATTGAAAATCAAGATGGTGGCTTCCGATTTCAGAAGAAGTATCAAATGGCATCGAATATCGATTTTCAGAATGTACGCGTCGTCCCCGTTCTGAAAATACCCATATATTAGGGTATTTGATCCGTTTTATGAAACCCGATGGCCACCATAATGTATTCCAAAATAGACTCGGATATCGATTTTCAGCATCTACACGTTGTCCCCGTTCCGAAAATACCTATATTACAGGGTATTTGACGCTTTCTGAACCCTGATGGCCGCCATATTGGATTCCAAAATGGTATCTGATACCGATTTTCGGCATCTACGCGTTGTCCCCGTTCCGAGAATAACCATATTGTAGGGTATTTGGCACTTTTTATGAAACCTGATGACCGCCATATTGGAGTCCAACATAGCGACGGATATTCGGTATCCACGCGTCGTCCCCGTTCCAAAAATACCCATATCTTAGGGTATTTGATCCGTTTTATGAAACTTGATGGCCACCATCTTGGATTCCAAAATGGCATCGAATATAGATTTTTGGCATCTTCCCTTTCCGAAAATACTCATATTGTACGGTATTTGACACTTTCCTAATCCTGATGGCCGCCATATTGGATTGCAACATAGTGTCGGATATCGATTTTTGACATCTACTCGTTCCTGTTCCAAAAATACCCGCATTTTGGGGCATTTGACACTTCAGAAAACCAATGGTATTTGAATTCCAAAATGGCGTCGGGTATCGATTTTCAGCATCTAAGCGTCTCCCCGTCCCTATTGTATTGTAGGGTATTTGATACTTTTTCTGAAACCCGAAGGTCGCCATTTTGGATTCCAAAATGGCGTCAGATATCGATTTTCGGCACCTTTATGTCGTCCCTGTTCCGAAAATACCCATATTGTACGGTATTTGAGACTTTTCCTGACCCCAATGGCCACCAACTTGGACTCCAGAATGGCCTCGTTAAAATAATATTGATGTAATGAAATTGGGTTGTTAGCGGAATGCTTAAATAAAACAGCAAAAAAGGGTTATCTTCCATTTTATTCCATTTAAATAATTTTGGTATCCATGACAGATACATATTTCGACTACAATGTGCAGCCTTCATCAGTGTCATTTTCACTAAAGACTTATCAAAACCCTAACCCCTTAAGTACTCATCCCCTAGGTAAAAATTTCAAGATCACAGGTTTAAAAATGAAACTACAATGTGTAGAATCGGAACCTACCCGAGTAGCACACTTTCATCACAATAAGTTACAGCAACTTGTTAATGACTAAAATAAGTCGTAAATAAGTTTCTACAATTGATTTGTGACATGCGTGCTACTAGGGTACCTAACTTATAATAACCAAAGGTTTTAATAAAGTAAAGGAGAAAAATTTTGGCTCCTTCTGTGACAGATAAAAGCTTTCGAAAATTACATCTGAAAATTCTAAAAAGTAACATCTCTCTTGGATTTGACTCATACTTTACAGCATGAGCTGCTTTTGAAATTTTTTTTATGAAAAATTCAGTTGAAATATTCTCAAATTAATTTCCTTTTCAAGTTGACTCCTTTTTTTTTAATTAAATAGTTTTAAAAGTACTATTAAAATAATCAATTTTTTTTCTTTTAAAGTTGACTCCTTCTCTATAGCTTGAGCTGTTCTTGGATAGATATGTTTTTTTTTAAATAAAAAATTCAATTGAAATACTCGCAAATAATGTTTATCTAAGAGTTGACTTCTTGTTTACAGCCTAACTGTTCTTTGACAGATAAAATAGTTTGAAAAACTCCATTGAGATGATCACAGATCATTTCTCTCTTAAAGTAGACTCCTTTTTTATGATGAGCTGTTCTTTGACAGATCAAATCCCATCTGAAAATTCTCAAAAGCAACATATCTCTTGGAGTTGATTTCTGTTGCTTGAAATTTTTCTTTTATGGAAAATCCAATTAAAATATTCACAAATGATTTTCTCTTTAACTTGACTCTTTGTCTATATGATGAGCAGTTCTTTGAAAAATAAAATAGTTTTAAAATTCAATTGAAATAATCACAAATTAATTTGACAGATAAAATAGTTTGAATACTCCAATTGTAAATTCTTAAAAGTAACAGCTCTCTTGGAGTTGACTGCTTCTATACAGCATAAGCTGTTCTTTGATTTTTTTTTATGAAACATTCAATTGAAATATTCACGCACATCCGACAGCAAACATGTATTTCAAAAATGTTAGTTAATTTGATTAAAAGAATTATGGCAAATGTCCATTATGCCTATCGTACATTATGGTTAACGTCCACATACGAAAATAACAGTATGGCCAACGTTTATTCTGGCACTCGTCCGTATGGTACTCATCCGTATGGCAAACATCCGTATGGCTAACGTATTTATGGCTTATATGGTGTCATCAGGGAGGTGAACCCATCTCGCCTCCTAATGTCCTCTTAAAGCAAATTTCGGGATTTTGAAAATTGCCCAAAACCCGCAACAAATTATCCAAGTCCTAGAAAACAATAATTTTGTATATGCCCTAGATCTCAAAAACTTTTTAAAGCCACTTAAATTTAACATTTGATTGATTTACAGAATCTTAGAATTGAGGAGTATTCAAATATAGTTATCAGGAGAGCTTCAAGGAAAATCTATGGATTACCTTCAAGGTAGTTCTGAGAACCTCTTGATTCCCGGTGAAACCTAAGGAAACATCCATTTCCAAATTAAAATTTTAGTTTTATAAGGGTTCTGCAGACCATGGTTTAGACTTGAATGCTTCGAAACCTCGATAAAACATGCACTATTCATTGGGATTCAGTACGTTACCCGAAATTATCCTCCCTCTCTTCTTTGATCAGGTTCTTCCTATACTTAATACTTGTAACACATTTGTAGACCCACCCACCAACATTAGAGCGTGACGTACATAATGGATCGCTCCTAAGGATAACAAATTGGTAGGTGGTACAAGTCCTGGATTACCTCTTTAGGCAGCAATGCTTCTCCGACGGAAGCTATAGGGTTAACGTTCTAATTTTCGACCTAGCACTAAATTTACACCCATCCATATTAAACTTCGTGTTTAACACATAAAGCGAATGTTTTGTTGTCAAAACGACAGATGTATTCAAAATAGACGAATTGTGTGTTGATTAAATGAAACACGACTATTTACGCTTTTTTGTCGAAAAGGTCGTAAATTAGTGCTAGTTCTGAAATTCAAAACGTTTACCCTACAACCTCCAATGATCGATAATTGTCCTGGCAACTGGGAGTTAGTTCAAACCATTAGACTTCATTGAGTATCACTAAAGTATTGGGGAAATCGTATTAAGTAGCTTTTATCATCGAAATTAACCTCAAAGAAATCTAGCATACGGATCACATTATCAGCTGATACTCAATACATGGACACTTGAATCTTGAACTTGCAGCGGTTCACATAGGAATTATATAACGAAAGTTTAATTTCCGAAACTGAACAAGAAGAGTAACAACAATGGCGCGCTAATAGATGCGTAAATCGATTGCTAACGTTCACATTATACAGTTTATGATTCACACCGAAATATGTAAATGAAAATGTAAAAAAATGCACAATTGAATACTTTATTCCTCGGAAATCCCCCCCTTCACCATTCCTTCCGTACCACCAACCACCGGCAATAAATTTGTGAGCTTGGAACAAAAATTTGAATAAATTTGCAACGGGCCCTTGTTTCTTTTCGGTTCTTTTGTTATGCACCACCACCGCCATCACCAAAGGCCGCCACCACCGTAGTCTGTATGCAGAGGAGTGCACTGTACGAGGAACATACCGCAGAAATATCGAAACTACAACCGCGTTCCGGCACAGCGCAACAAATTATATATGAAGAAAAAAAAAAAACGGACGGCACTTGTATATTCTTTTTGACCTACGGCATTGTATTACTCTCTAGCGGGCGGTGGGTTGGCTGGTGGCATGCGCGAGGCCGGTAGTGGTGGTGGGTCCCATCTTCAACGGAAAACTACTTCCAGACGACGTCGACGACGATGGCCACTTTGAATCGTGACCAGCCGGCGCGCAGTCTTCAAAGGAAAAAGGACTGTTTTGCATACTTGATCCGGAAGACCCGGCACCGACCGACCGATCGGGCTACCTTGTGTCGAGGCAGGGGACGGTTAACCGCACCGTAGCGACCTAGTAAAATATGGATATTGTCTGACGAGTGTGTAGAAAAAGTCCGTAAGTTTCGCTACGAAGACTGACTGCAGTTGGCGGCTAGAAAATAGTCCGACACCTTTCTACGCTAATGACCGCACCGACACCATCAATGTCAATGCAAATAATTGAGCTCGCATGTCCGAATCGTTGTGAGTGTGGGTGTGTCTGTTCGATTGTGTGCAAATGCAGTTTGTTGCATGAGTAATATAGTTTTCAAAACCGGTTTCATTTCTGCTTTTCTAGAGCAGAGGCAGCATTCACCAACTTCAGATGCCATTGCAGGAGTGTTCCAACCAAGAGGTAAGTCACTCAGCACATTGTGCCGAAGTTTGAATCGGCACAGCTTGGGCACATCCATCGGCACAATTTCGTAGGCATTGGACTGTTGTAAATAAAATGGGAGCACTGCCGGATAACTGTCATTGAAGTTGTTCACAACATTACGTGCTGTTTGACTGTATATTTATGAACATCTTCTAATTGAATACATCAGACCAGCACGGTACGATTTGTAAATTCTAGAGTGAGCTCAAGAGAAAAAAGCAGTTAGTCAGACCCCATTAGTATCCTTAACTTCAAATAATGCTGCAACTCGCACAAAAGAACTACAGAAGTCTAATCATTATCCTCTATAGTCGGGTTCCAACAATGTTTCCCACCGGTTCCGGCAGCTGATAGACCTTTGCTTTCACATCACGAAAGGCTTGGTTTCTGGTCTGCCTTTGAGGGCATTATAAACCTCTAAAACACAGGGACTTTTATTATCATATGAATACAAAACACCAACATTTTGCACACCCGCCACTTCCCGTGTCATTTACAATTCGATTTATCCTTGCGATCTCAAACCAAAACATTCAAGTGTCAGAAAAACTGGGTTGCCGGGATGGGTATTTTAATAACAACCGCAGCTTGCTCTATGACTGGCACAATCGGCACACCTGCGGCATACTGACAAAAAAAGATGACCCAAGATTGGTGGGCGGAGTGACCTATCCTTTAATTCCATCACTATTAAATATTGTAGTAGCCTTTTTAAAATCATAACAAACTATTGTAAAGCTAAGGATTAAAAAATCATCATTAGTTCGAGATCGAAGTGTGTTCTGCTTCTGTAAGGACGTGAAAAATTTCCGATTGTCAATGTTTAGGCTTTATTTTTTCTGTCATTGCCTTTTTCATCACGTTTTAGCCCGAAACAATGTGCAACTAGATATCATAGTTCTAGAAAAGAACTTTTGTGCAAAGCAAGTGCAAGTGATCGGGTAAAATGCATTTCAAAGTGTTATTTATCAGCATCCTTGTCTTCAGAACTGTTATTAGGCGATTGGCAAGTTGGCCCGAGGATTCTGATTGGATTGGAGGCGGATTGTTCAAGAGTTTCTTTGAAGATCCGATG